>NC_137156.1:16782376-19494509 GCF_951394435.1 Stenella coeruleoalba | reverse complement strand
ATGTTAAATGGACACACATACTTCCCCTCAGCATTGGTCCTAATCCAAATACTGATGTCATCATTGGAAATGTCCTGAGGATACACACCTCCCCCTTTTAACTTATGAAGACAGATAGGGATTACTTTACCTTTTATCTTGTTGTCAAAAAATTCCTTTTCAAGGATTGGTGATCTATTTTATATCTCCATATGTGGGAATCTTTGGAGTTTCTCTTTCTCCCTACTAAAACCTGCTCTTTGGTGACTGCTGGACTCATTGGTCCAGTTTGGTGAAAGGATAGAGAGGGAGGTTACCCAAAGGATGCCAGACAGACCCCCACAGGCTGGCGGTATCTCAGCAAGCCCTGCACATTCGGGGTCTGAGTTTTGTTGGTTCTGGGATTATCATTTGCTGATACATCCAGAGGTGACTACATTTTAATGACTTTGACTTACCCTAATCAAGTTAATAAGAGACTAATGCATAAAGCTGAGAAAACCAACTTACTAAGTTATAAGAACTGTAAGGACCAAGTGTACCTCACATTGGTGGTCATTATTGCCCTGATTTTATTCTCTTTCTGCAACAATAAACAGAATGTGGTATGTTAACCAGGAAACCAAAACAATGGTATTTGGTTGGTTGCTGTCCTCTCTTTGCTCTGCTCCTCCCTCACTGCCCATAGAATAGATTTCGTCTTTTCTGATTATAAAACTAATAGAAACTCATTGTAAAAAAAAAAAAAAAAATTTAGAAATAACCAATGTTAACATTTTGCTTTAAATCATGCGAGGCATTTTCTCTGCATTTATTAGCACTTTCTCTCTTTTTTTTAAGTTACGCATTATTTTGTAAACTTGCCTCTTTTGTCATTTACCGTATCAGAGATATAGTCATATATCTGTTCATGTCCATATCAATAGACATCTTCAGAATAATTTTAAACCATTACATATTTTCTGTACCATAATTCATTTAACCAGTTCCTTATGTTAACTTTTTATTTTGAAATAATTTAAAACTGATAGAAAAGTTGAAAAAATTAGACAAATAATTCTTGTATGCCTTTTACCCAATTTCCCAGTTGTCGATAACTTATCCTATTTGCCTTTTGAGCCTCTGTATACGTATTGATTTTCCCCTGAGCCATTTGAGAGTTAGTTGCTGACGTGGTAATCATTACCCTTCAACACACCCTTGTGTACAGTAGTTCCCCTCATCCTCGGGGGATACATCCCAAGACTTTCAGTGGATTCCTGAAACCATGGATAGTACCGAACCTCATATATACTGTATTTTCCTATACATATGTTCATACTTAGGATAAAGCTTAATTTATGAATTAGGCACAGTAAGAGAAACAACAATGACTGATGATAAAGTAGAACAATTAAAACAATATACTATAATAAAATTATGTGAATATGGTCTATCAAAATATTGTACACATTTAATGTCTTTTCCATTTTATCTAAGCACTTAATCACACACTGTGGCTGTAACTTTTACAGTTTGAGGTGCAGCAGCAAAATGAGCACAAATTTCCTTTTCCTTCTTCACAGTTTCATGGCTAGAAGGTTTGTTCTTACTGTACAGTAGTTCTTCCTGTATATCTTCCTGTATATCAAACTCATCATACACTTTCTTCCCTTATTAAGTCTACAGTGTTCACCTTTTCACTTAAAGGAAGCACTTTACAGCTTCTCTTCAGCATATCCAAATTGCCAGCATCATCATTCTTGTGCTTTGGGGCCATTATTGAGAAAGATAAGAGCTACTTGAACCCAAGCACTGCGCTACCTTGATAGTAGATCTAATAGTGGAGACAAATGGGCAGGATACACTGGACAAAGGGATGATTCACGTTCCAGGCAGGCAGAGCAGGATGGCTCGAGATTTCATCATGATACTCAGAATGGCGCCCAATTTTAAGACTATGAATTTTTTATTTCTGGAATTTTCCATTTAATATTTTTGAACCATGGGTAACTGAAACCGAGGAAGGCAAAACCATGGATAAGGAGGGACTATATTTCCTAAAAACAAGGACACCATGTATATACCTATACATATATATAACTACTATATGTATCTATATAACTACAGTATAATAATCACAATCAGGAAATCAACATTGAAATAACACTATCACCCAATCCTCAGGCTCTTACAAATTTCACCAGTTGTCTCAATATACTTTATGGTTCCAGGAGCATGTGTTTAGTTGTCTGATCTCCTCCAACATTTAACAGTTCCTCAGGCCTACCTTGTCTTTATTGTCCTCAGTAGTTTGAAAAAGTACAGTCTAGTAACTCCGTAGAATGCACCTTCATTTGGTTTTGTCTGATGGTTCCTCATGTTTAGATTCTCCTGCAGGTTATTTTTGGGCAGAAATATTATAGACCATTGAAGTGATGCTGTATTCTTCTCATTGCCTCTTACCAGAAGGCACATGATGTCAACTTGTACCATTTCTGAACTTTTATTTCAGCTATTGTATTTTTCAGTTCTATAATTTCCATTCAGTTCTTCTTTATATCTTCTATTTCTTTGACTCTTTTGTTTGTTTCAACTGTGTTCGTAATTGTTCACTGAAGCATTTTTATGATGGCTGCTTTAAAATATTTGGCAGATAATTCGAAACATTCTGCCATCTCAATGCTGGCATCTACTGATTATCTCTTTTCATTCCTTTTGACATCTTTCTAGTTCTTGGTATGATGAGTGAACTTTGATTGAAACCTGGACATTTTAGGTATTAGGTTATGAGACTCTGGATCTTATTTAAACTTCCTCTTTTAGTTGTCTTCTTCTGATACCAGTCAGGTCGGGGAAGGCGTCAGGGGACACTGCCTCCTAACTGCCAGCTGGGGTTAGAATTCAAGGCTCCCCACTGGGCCTGCCCTGATGCCTCTCTGGCCAGGAGGGGTAGGAGTGCCTAATTGTCACTCCTCACCATTGCCTCTACTGATGTCAGAAGGCAGAGGTGGCCTCTTATTGCTGGCTGGAGGTGGATGTTCTGACTTCCCCTGGGCTTCTTCTGACACTGCCCCCCTCCCCAGTGGGGATGGGGAGAGATTCCTTGTTACTGCCAGTTGGGATTGGATGCCTAGGCTCTCCTCATGGTCTCACTGACATCAAAGGGTAAGGGTAGGGGGCAGGATGGGAGGGATGAAAGTCCTGGCTCCCTCCTTAGCCTTTTCTGATACCACTGAAGTTGGGGCGCTGGGGCACCTTACTGCAGCCTGGTGAGGGGACAAGTCTAGGCTCCCCACTAGACCTTAGCTGGTGGTGAGGAAGGGTGGGACCACAGGTTTTTCTGTGATGTTTACCTGGAGTAGAAAGGTTATTGTGTGGAAGTCCTCTGTCTTGCTAGGCTGTCCGTTTCCTGGTTCTGTGGCTAGAGAGAGCAGGCTTTTGTTGTGGTATTGTTTTGTTCTGTCTCTACCCATTGGAGTTTCTTGGTGGCTGGCTTTTCCATTATCCAGTTTGGGATATATGAAGTAAAAAGAAAATCCACAGAACTCACCACAGTGTTATTCTTCAGGTCCTGAGTTTCTTAGCCAATCTGCATACTTATCTCCACCTTTAGTCATCTTATATTCGTTTTGTATACAATGCCCAGGGTTTGAGTTTTATTTAGCAAGAATAGGGAAAAGTACACCCACTTCTGGAAGCAGAAGTCCTATTGATGTTAATTTTATCTCTTGGTTAAGATGGTGTCTGCCGCATTTTTATATTGGAAAGTTAATATTTTCTACTTTTTAAATTAATTAGTAAGTAAATATTTTGTGAGGAGATACATTGAAGTAATGTAAATATCCTGTTTCTCCTCAAACTTTTTAGCATCCATTGCTTATTCTTGCCTGAAATAATTTTGGTGGTTGCCAAATTGTTTATCTGATTCCATCATTCCTTCTACATTTATTAGTTAGCATTCTGCTGTAAGGTAGAGCTTTTCCTTATTCCCCATTTATCTATTTCTTTATATTAGTATACAGTCATGGATTCCTATTTTATTCAGTGGTTTATATCACATTACTAACATTATTTATCTTGATGCTCAAACTGTCCCAGATTTCACTTGAAGTTGGCTTTTGTGTCTGTCTCTTTACCTATTTAAAACCCTGAGTTCACACAAAAACATCTCCAGTTCCAACCCATCAGCACAGGATTTATTCTAGCTTTCTCCATGTGTGTATCTGTAGCTCCTTTCTCCAACAGTGAGAAACCTGGCCTCCATCATCCTCAATATATATTCTTACACGCTAGATCTCCTGTATGTGATCCATTACCTGGCAAATCCCTTCAGCCCTGGCCCTGCTAGTCGAATCCCCTTGGCCCAGAAACAAATAAAGAAGGAAAAAACAGGGAAGATATACATGACCAAGAAAGGGTTAATATCCTTAATTGTTCATGTATTTCATTGAAATTTCTTTATATTCAGATTTGGAAATGGATTCACTTTTATGGTCTATTTTTTAAAATTATTTTTTCATTTTTGCCAATTTCATATGTGAAAATGGTATTTTGTTATTGGTTTAATGACATTTAAACGATTGATTTACTATTAATGAGGTTAAATATATTTCAAGTGTCTATTGACTATTTCTATTGCCTCTTCTGTGAATTGCCTATGTCTTTTTTTTTTTCATAAATTTATTTTATTTTTGGCTGCTTTGGGTCTTCGTTGCTGCATGCGAGCTTTCTCTAATTGGGGTGAGCGGGGGCTGTTCTTCATGGCGGTGCGCGGGCTTCTCACTGCGGTGGCTTCTCTTTGTTTCGGAGCATGGGCTCTAGGCATGTGGGCTTCAGTAGTTGTGGTACATGGGCTTAGTTTGCTCCACAGCATGTGGGATCTTCCAGGACCAGGGCTCAAACCCATGTCGCCTGCATTGGCAGGAGGATTCTTAACCACTGCGCCACCAGGGAAGCCCTTCCCTGTGTATTTTGCTCATTTTTCTATTACGATACTAATCTTGATGTGGAGAATGGCTTATTTATTAAAGATAGTAGCCTGTCATGTGTCAAGTGATTCTTGTGGTTATTTATTTTTCTCTTAAATTTGTTTCTGATGCTTTTAACCATGCAGAAACATTTAAATTTTTGTGTAGTTAAGTGCATCATCTTTCGTGGTTTCTGCCTGTATGTTTTCCTTAGAAATATCATTCCCACTCTGAGATTAAACAAATATTCACTTAAGATGTGTCTTGTTAATTTCATGGCTCTATTTTTGACATTTAACTCTCTAATTCATCTTGTATCATTTTGACATAAAGCATGATAGTGATCCAGTGACCTGTTGTTGGTAATGTCAACTTCAAGTCAGCATCACCTAGGCTAAGTATGGATTCCCTGCAAAAATGGAATACGCATTGCCGTGGGATTGTGCTAACATAATTGTTGATTACTCCGTCCTTTATTCATCTCTATCATGCATTAAATTATTATCTATGCTTGAGTCTGTTTCTTTACTCTTCCGTTTCATTGATCTGTCTCTTTTGGTTCTGATATCATACTGTTTTAATTTCTGTAGCTTAAAAATACATTTTTATATCTGAAGGATACCTCCTCCCTCTGTACTTTTTTTCCCCCTAGCAGTTTCTTGACTATTTTTCTGACACCTTTACTTTTAAAATTTTACTTTAGAATTATTTTTCCCTGTTAAATGACACAGCCTCACTGGGAGATGCAGATTCAACAAGTCTTAATGCATATAAAGTGAAAAACAGTGGCTGGAAGGTAAATATTCAATAAGGTTAATTATTACTTTTAAGTGGCAAAAGTCCAACTCCAGCTATCTTTAGAAAAGAAGGAGACTTTATGGGTTCATGTAACTGATAGACCTGAGAAAGAGCTGGACCCAAGAGGTCTAGATGTTGCTCTCTCTTCTAGTGGAAGACACTGGCCATCCAGGACTCAACCTCTAAGTTTAAAATCCCCGATGAGAGGAAGGTATCTTCCCCACAGCTCTAGCTGAGAAGTCTTGGGGAAAGTTCTAGCTGAACTAGCTTCCATCAAATGTGCAGCTCTGAGCCAAGCACTGTAGTGGGAGTGGATATGCTGGCCTTGTACCCCTATGGTCAGCCTTACTGATCAGTATGGAAGAGATTCTATCTTTAGAAGACCGGGGATGAGACACTGCTTGAAAAAGCAAAAACAAAAAGTAGATGATACTATATTTCCTTATGTTTTAAGTTCTTTGAGGTACTTCTTTGTTGCTTTCATATATAGCCTATGTTATTAGTAAGTCCCTACTGAAAAATTAAAAAGTTGGAGTGCCAGACTTCTACTTTGCCCATGGTGTCAGAGTTCATTTGCAGATCATGGAAACCCCTCTGGCTAGCGTATGCTGAGAGGGACATAAGACCATGTATTAGGGGATTCAGTGCTGATAAACTGTGAGAAATGGAGGAGCGAGCTCTAAGCTGAGTGTCCAGAATGGATTCCCAGGAAAACACGCAGAACTGGCCTGCCAGGACCACCATGCAATCAGACAGCCACTGTCCCATTCACTAGCTCCACATCCAGCTGTCTCCTGTGTGGTTTGGAAAGGAAGAAGCCACCACCTTGACTGTTGGCTCTGGGGTTTCATCACCTCAGCCACCCTCCGTACAAGTAAAATAGATGCCCTGCACTCTGCCTGTGATCACCTGGGCCCCCTCCACCTTTGCTGCGGAAAGGCCAAGCACTTCCTTGCTGGCTGAAGGAGCAAAAGAGGGAGAAGTGGGCTCCTCAGTAGAGGCTGGGAAATGTACTCTTCATTTTCTAGACTCTGACGTGCATCTGGGCACAGCCATAAGGGGGTCGGAACGGGATGGAGTGAGCCAGGCCACCAAGGAAGAATGCTGAAAAGAACACCTCTACCACTGACCTGTACGTCATTTTAATGGGGGAAAGGATATTTTTTAACTCTCCAAAAGCTTATAATCTTAACCTTTAACTTATAAAGGATACAATCTTACTCTAAAGCACAGGTAGCAACTCTAAACATATGTGTGTGTGTGTGTGTGTGTATATATATATATATATATATATATACATACACATATATATGTACATATGTCTGTATTTTTCTCATTTCACTGATTGTCACTAGATCGTTGAAAATTTTACCACACACCAGTTCTGGGTCAGTGAAATAGCCTTGGGGAAATTCTGCTCTAGTGGGTGGACAGAAAAAGTGAAAGGAGATAAAATTCAAACAGGTGATTTTTGCTACTACTTAATCAGCCTGTCTGCTTTTGGTAGGAAAGAACTTGAAGTTCTACGTGGCAGGGTGCTGTTTGGATTATACATGAATTTTTATAATTTCTTTGTTTACGCCTTCCTTCCTGCACTCCTTCCTTCCATCGCCCCCTTCCCCGCCATCACATTGTTCTAACTTCCCAAACTTGGAGATTGACTGGGCCTGCTTTTCCCAGACTGTTGACGCTTGCCCTCTAATCTCTATATTTTCCTGCTCCCCAGCTGTTACTTGAACACCAGGATGCATATCAGGCTGGAACCGTGTTTCCTGATGCCTTTTACCCCAGAATCTGCGGAAGAGGTAAGCGAAAGATTTATAGACCAAATGGTGTCACTTTTCCTTGGGTGATAGCAATAGCTAGGACTCAAAAAAATATAAAATAACACATTATATTTTCTACTATTGTTGATCAATGACTTAGGTGCATTTTCCATTTAACCAAAGCTTACCTGCTTAAGCATAGAAATTCTGAAAGCTTTATTCTAAGCACCCTGACTTGCTTTCCTGCTTCATGGCAGTAAGAGAAAACATTTTGAAAGAAATCAAAAGGTCTGAGTTTTTGTTCCTTCTATGTTGTCTGTTAGCATGTGACCTTGAAAAAGTCACTTCCATGCTGAGTCTCAGTTTCCACATCTAAACACAGTAATATCTAGTTCATTACTATTTAATTAATAGTAATAATTAATGCCTGCTTTGCAGCTTTACTGAATTGCTGTTGCCATTAATGCATGTTATTTTGTCAAGTCTTATGCAAATCCAAGGTAGTGTTATTAGTGAACCGGGCTTATGAGTTGTTTCAGTCTGGGCCCCTGGAGGCATAGAAGAGATACTCAAACTGAATAATCTGAGGGGAGTTTTATAAGGGGACAGTTTACAAAGGTGCGGACAGGACACAAGAAAATTGCAGGGCATAGTGCAGGGGAGGGGGCAGACACAGCTGCGGGGAGAGGGTCGCTTGATGGGGCCAGACCTTGAGTCAGGGACGCAGCCAGCCCCCTGTGACCCCACAGAAGGGGAGCTGGGAGAGTGATACCCCACCCTCTCTCTCCTCCTTTTCTCTGATCTCCTGTCAGTTCTCCCCATTGGCCAAAACCAGCCCACCTCAAGCCAGAGGACAAAGTATTCAGTTGAAGCAGGTCACCTCAGAGGAACAGTGCAGGAGGGAGAAGGACGGAAAGTGAGTCTGGGGGGACCAATGAAAGGCATCCAGTACATTGGGTTGCCACATAAACCATTTTTGGAGTCTTAGGGTCATCAGCCATTATCTCATTTTTTTTCCAGTACAGTGATACATTTAAAGTCAATGAAATGTTTACAGCTGCTCACGCCTCTAGTTACGATCCCAGATAACTCAGCTTTTGTGTTTCTCTATTTGTACGTTTTTTTCCTGTTTCCCTCTTAGTCTGTTCACTATCCTTTCTCTATCCTATTATTATATTTTGCCTGCTTGTTGTAGTTCTTTCTAATAATAGGATAACCTATAACTTCTAATTTAGCATTTCCCAAACTGTATTTAGGAGGCTTTAATGTCTCTTGATATTTTTAACAGCTTCTTGATATCTTGCACAGAAAAAGAAAGAAGTAAAAATGATTTTTTTGTCAATTAAATTTGAGATACTTTTGCTTAACATATGCCCTTTTTAGAGACCAAAAAACCCCAACACAATAATAGGTTCTGAGAAGAGTGTAAGAGGAATGCAAACTCCAGCATTTTCTCTCTCTTTTTTTTTTTAAAATACATCAGTAGATAAGATATACCCTTTTATCTGTTATAAAGATTGGGACCAGTATGTGACTGAAGTGAAAAGGTCAATTAGAATTACAAAACATGTACCATTACATGGAATTTCACCCAGACTCCTCCTAGATTTTCTCAGTTTTTCTAAATCTTATCTTTCTCTCATACATATCTACTTCAACAGTTTTTTCTTCTTTGGTGATTCACTTTTATTGCATCTTTCGAAAGGACTTAAATTTCTTAGTTGCCAAAGAAGCCACTTTTTGAACTCATATTTCATCAGTTTACCTAATTAAATTCTATCATCATAGTAACAAGCACAATTGACTTAATAAACAGGATTAGAAACAGACATGGCTGACCTACCATAAACTGTAACAGAGCCATCGGGACCGAGATGCTTGGGCCTATGCACAGTGGCCTGCTAGTTGCCAGCATCCAGCAGTCCTGGGATGTGGCTTTCTTTTGCTTCCAGTCCATATGATTTACAGAGGGAACAAGGAGCTTCGGTTAATCCAGCAATTTGGTTAAATGAAGTTTTGTCAAAAGAGCTACTGGTATACTTAATTCTGGATTTTTGCTGTATTCTGTAGAATAGGAATGGTAAGTTTATCTCTAGGAAAACTGTTGGAGAAAATCAGATTGCTTAGTTACAACTTCTTTGAAAATCATCTTCAGAGAGACCAGTGATTTAAAACTGGTTAGTAGGTCTTTGTTGTTTATTTATATATATATATATATATATATATATATATATAAAATAGTGTATATCTGTTAATCCCAAACTCCTAAATTATCCCCCTCCCTCCCTTTTCCTTTTGTAACCATAAGTTTGTTTTCTATGTCTGTGGGTCTATTTCTGTTTTGTAAATAAGTTTATTTGTATCAAGCACAGGGGACTATATAACCTATAATGGAAAACAATCTGAAAAAGATGTATATGTATAACTGAATTACTTTGCTGTATACCTGAAGCTAACACAACATTGTAAATCAACTATACTTCAATTAAACAAAACCCGATTAGGTTATTTTTAGTTTCACAACGGTATAAAGAAGTTGACCTGAGAGATCTGAGTGGAGTTTTGCTTTTGATTGCTGCTGTGACATGTGACACTCCCTGAAGAATCTGGCACTTGAAGGTTTTGAGTAGATGTCAGTTCCTGTCTTTTTCACTCCTCCTGTGGGAATAAAGAGGCATATGAAACACCCCATTTAAAAATATTATAAACTCAAATGCTTGAAAGCCTTTGGAGTATCTACTTTTGTCTTTTGTGCTGTTAAGGAGGCTGACTGTGATGGAAAAGAAGATTGAAAAAAAACCCCAAAACCTAAAAAAAAAAAAAAAAAAAAAAAGGTTAACTTATCTCCTTAGTTTTAAGGCACAGAACTTAAATACTTCCAGCTTTTCTTGCAGCCCAGCTGTTTCCAGATGCTATGAGCAGTTAAGGCTCCTTTTTCTTTTGACTGGCCCTTCTGTTCTAGAGGCTTCCTTGGAACATTGACTCAGGAAAATAAGAGGCTTGGAGGAAAGGCGAAGGGACCCAGTAACACATCAGGTGGTGGTGGAAGATTTGATTGAGAATGTCCAACTTTTTAAGGAGGAATTCTGAGGGTTGCTTTTGTTTTGTCAGGACAATTTCATGAAGTGTCAGAGAGTACTCACTGGACTCCATTTCTTAATGCAAGCATTCATTATATCCGGGAGAACTACCCCCTTCCCTGGGATAAGGTAGGCACAGCCTCTAACCCTAAAGGTACTCAGTTCCTGCCAAGTACTCTTTCTGCTCCTACATTAACCCCATTTGTGACCCGCAACCCCACCCCAGACTCTGTGAGGGCTGCTCACCGTCGTGCCTGCAGTGCCAAACACAGCATGTGGGACATAGTAGATGGCTAGTTAATACCTGAATAAATGATGGGTTTGTGTTTTGAAATTTATACCTTCAATTTTATCTGCAATAAATGATGTTTTTAAAATTTGGGCTATGTCACTTGGTCATTTTGTTCTAATAGTAAATTAATCTGAAAGCAGTTCCAAGGCACTCAAAAACATTTTTAAAAGTCCTTTGTGTTTTTTGGGAAACTACAATATACCTGTCTCTGATTTTTTTGTTAAGTCTCGATGGAAATGAATTCATCTGTATTAATCCTTTAATAAGATTTTTATAAAATAACCCCCCCCCCTACACACACACACAACTCTAATTTGCTCATTTGGCAGGACACAGAGAAATTGGTAGCTTTCTTGTTTGGAATTACCTCTCACATGGTGGCAGATGTCAGCTGGCATAGCCTGGGTATTGAACAAGGATTCCTTAGGACAATGGGAGCCGTGAGTACATATCTTCAGGTTTTAATGGCTTTATGGGAGTGATACTGTCATACCCAAGATCCAAAACTGACCCTCTTAGGAAAAGGAAAACTTTAGGTTATTCAGATTCACATGGAAACAAGACTTTGCCCAACGTGGTATTTGTTAGATTTCCATCTTTCCTGTTCATTCCTCTTACTCTTCTTGCTTCCCGGGTAAATTCATCCACGTGGGCAGAATGACCAATGTGCACTGAAAACAGCAATGGATGTGATATTCTGTTTTAGTCACAAACCATATTTGAAAAATTGTATGTTTTATTCAAGCTGTACCTCTTAACAAAGGTATAAATACCTACTACTTGGTTCTACCGTTTTTAAAAGTAAGTTCACATGTTTTTGTTTTCTTTCCTTCTTACTTTTCTATATGAGGATGCCGTATCACCACTAAAAATTGTGATCTTACCTGGTGACTTAGCTTCTGAAAGTCCCCTCTGGTCATTCATTGATATTAATACCGTTCTGTACCAACTTTAAACTTGCACTTAGTAGAGATTTTCCATGCATCCTGTTCGATGCAAATGTCTGCAGTAGCTTTATCTGTCTCAAGATATTAAGTATACAACTCAGCTGCCAATATCATTTTTTAACAAATAAAGCAATAAAATTAAATGTTTCTTTGAAAAGCGAGTCCATCACTAGGCATTCTCAACAATCATTGGGTTAGACTGTCACCTCTTCACGACTCACTTCATTGTGGGCTTTAATTTGTGAGATATAACAAATGGGTCTCTTTTTTTCCTCAGATTGATTTTCACGGCTCCTATTCTGAGGCACATCCGGCTGGTGATTTCGGTACTGTTTATTTACATTTACCAGATTTTCTTTTGTGCTAGTTATATTTCACTTGCAGTCACTATTGTACCTTAAATGTGTATTTTTAAAAATCTCTTGCCACTAGCTTTCTATTTTAATATTGCAGTTTGGAGTACAGTAACACCTCATTTCATATAGAGATATACTTCTGTAAAGTTGCATGTTTTTTTCGGTAAAAAAAAACCCATTACGTTTTATCATTTATTTGCGTCATTATTTTAGAAAAGCGTTGCTTTTTAAATTGGATTTAAATTCATTGCCTAGTGTCTCCTAATACTTTAGCTTTAAATTGGTAAACTCCATCTTTTTTTTTCTATAGTAAATTACCTTTAAATATACAAAGTATTGGTGAGTGGTGTTTACTTACAAGAACCCTTATGGTCCTTCTTAAAGTAAAAAACCTTTTGGTTATATGGGTGACTCTTTCTTAATTCATGTGTTTCACTAAAATTTTAAAAGATCATTTTTTCTTAAAGACGTGCTTATACCTAAAACAATGAATGGGAACCTATAACAATGTGAAGAACTAATAATCTGGATTGTGCAAACTTGTGTTCAAAGAAGCATGCTATGTGTTGTCACTAACTCACCAGATGCAAATATTTTTCTCATATCATAGGAGGAGACGTGTTGAGCCAGTTTGAGTTTAATTTTAATTACCTCTCACGGCACTGGTAAGAGCAATGTACATTTAAATGTGTGATACCAAATGGCAGTTAGGAGCTTGACTATTTTTTCCTTAGGAAATATAACTTGCAATGTAATTAGGAGCCTTCTGCATTCGTAAATTTTGAAAAGTAAAACTAAAGATTAGAATAGCCTAAGTAGATTCTTTTAAAAATTTGTGAATTAGGCCAAACATATAAAATAATGTATTTTTATAAATAAAAAAATTAGATGATGCACCCTGTGTGGCTGCCACCTAGCTTAAGAAGTAGAGCATTGCTGGTCTCTAGAAGCTCCAAGTCCTTCCCGCTCTATCACATCACCTTTTCTCCCACCAGATGTAATCACTACCCTAGATTTTCTTAATCATTTTCTTAATCAACTAAAGTTGCTTTTCTCTATAGTTTTACTACATGTAGCTATATCCATATGCAAAATATTATATGGGTTTTCATTTTAGATAAATAGAATTACACAGCATGTATTTTGCTTAAAATTAAATTTAATGTAATTAAACGTAAAAATGTTTTTGCTTAAAATTATTTCTCTGACATTTAATCATATCGATATGTTCGGCTGTAGTTCCTTGATTTTCACTACTATATGGTCCTCCATTGAGTGGATATACCAAAATGACTTCATTCTAATATTGATGGATGTGTAAGTAGTGTAAAGTGTTTTTGCTTTACACATAGTGTTGCCATGTACTTTTTTGCACATGTATTTTTGCACCAGAGGGGAATGTCTTTCAAGCAAGTGGCACCAGAAGTGGAATTGCTGGGCTGTAGGGCTTATGCATGTTTAACTTAAGTAAATAATCCCAGACTGTCATTCAAAATGGTCTTCCCAATTTGTACTCCCATCAGCTTTGTTCTGCTTCTTGTGTGTTCTCCAATACTTGGTATTGTCCAGCTTTAAAACTGTTCTAACCTGTTTGGTGTGTAATGGTATCACCTTAAAGTTTTAATTTGCATTTCCCAGACTACTAATGAAGTTGAATATTCTTTTGTATTTTATCGATTGTTTGTATTTCATTTTAAGTGAAAACATTTTGTTTGGTTTTTAGTCTATTTTTCTGTTGGGTTGTTCTTTTTATTTCTGAGTATTCTCTGTATATTCTGGTTTCTAATCTTTGTCCATTTATCATTTATTTGTTATAAATATCTTTTTATAGTTTGTGGCATGTCTTTTTACTTACGGTGTATCTTGATAAACAGAATTTGTTAATTTTAATGTAGTTGAATATATCAATCCTTTCTTTTGTAATTTGTACTTTTGATGTCTTATTTAAGAAATCCTTCCCTACCTTGAGGGAATGAGGTTATTCTCCTACGTAGCCTTCTAAATCATTTATAGTTTCATTTCTTAACTTTATATCTTTAATTTACCTGGAGTTAATTTTTTGTATATTCTGTGACAGAAATTTTACTTTTTTCCTGTAGAGATAACCGATTGTCTCAGAACCATTTATCAATAGTCTGCCCTTCCTCACTGATCCGTAATGCCCTCTATGACATAAATTAAAATTCCGTACATATGTGGGTCAGTTTCTGGGCTTTCTATCATGTTCTGTTGGTCTAATTGACTTTCCCTGAGCAATACTGATTTTTTAAAATTACAACAGCTTTAATACATTTTGACATCTATTAGGGCTGATTTCCCAACCTGTCCTTTTTCTTCAAATGTATCTTGTCCCTTCTCTTGCCTTGGCTCTTGGTAGGATCAAGTTGCCAAGTTCCAAGAAAAATCTTGTTGGAATTTTGTTTAGAATTCTATTGACTCTAGAGATGAATTGGAAGAGAATTAACAATTTTGCAATATTGAGTCTTCTTATCCAAAAATATGCTATGTTTTATTTAAGTTGTCTTTAATGACTCTAAAATTTTATAAGTTTTTCCATCGAGGTCTTACACATTTTATTAGACTTAGTACCATAAATGGTAACTTTTGGAAACAATTGTATTTTCTAATTGATTGCTGGTGTATAGAAATGTAAGTGACTTTCTAATTTTGTTTTTGTATCTAGCAACATTTCTTAGCTATCTTATTCTAATTATCAGGAGATTCTTTTGAATTGACTCACAATTCATAATCTACAAATTGTAACAATTTTTTGAAATTCATTTATTTATTTTTGGCTGTGTTGGGTCTTCGTGGCTTTTGCTTTTCCTTTTCAGTCTTTATACCCATAATTTCTTTCTTGCTGTATCATATTGGCTAGTATTTCCAGTACAATAGAAGTGGTGATATTGAGCATACTTTTCTTGTTCTTTATTGTAAAGAAAATGCTTTCAATGTTTCATCAAGTTTGCTCTAGATTTTTGGGAGTATCCTTTATCAAATTAAGGAAGTTTCCTTCTATTTCAAGTTTGTTAGTAGTTTTTATTATAAATTAATTTCATGTGTATTGAACTCTTATTCTTCATCTGTTGAGATAGTTATTTGTTAATCTGTTAATATAGTGAATTATACTAATCTATTTGCAAGTATTAAATCAACTTTACCTCCTGGCACAAAGCCAATTTTGCAAAGCTATATCATCTTTTTTTATATTTGCTTCATCTCTTCTTGATGTTTAGGGTTTTTCCATCTATTTTTATGAGTTAGTTTGTACTGTAATTTTCCTTTCTTCTATCTGTGCTTGGTTTTGGTATTAAAGTCATCCTGGCTTCATGAAATCAGGTGGGGAGTATGCCTTACTTTGCTATTTTCTGGAAGTCTGTGTAAGATTATAACTTTGATTTCTTGAATGTTTGGTAGAACTTGTCTGTAAAGCTAGCTAGGCCTGATGTTTTAAAAAGTAGGGACTCTTAAGAAACTTTTTAAATGGTTTTAGGACTGTACAGTTTTTTAGTTTCTTCTTAAAGAGTTTTATATTTTTCTAGGACTTTTCCATTTTGTCTAAGTGTTTAAACATTTTGGCATACGGTAGTTCATAATGTCTTATGCTTTTTTCTTGTTTTATTTGTACCTATGTTCCTTTGTTATCCATAATGTTTTTTATCCTGCCTTCTCTTGTATTTTTAAACAATCATGTCTAATATTTTTAGTTTTATTATTAAAAAAAATAAACTTTTGGCTTTGTTGATCCTCTTTACTATATGTTCTTTTTCTCTTTCATTATTTTTTCTCATATTTATTTTCTTCCTTCTACTTCGGTTCCTGTGAAATTTGAGTCTTGATTTTAAGGTCTAGCATATGATCAATTTTTATCAATTTTCCATCTGTACTTGAAAAGAATGTTAATTCTCCAATTTTTGATTTAATGTTATATATATACTTATTAGCTCAAGCTTATTAAATGTACTGCTCAAATCAGAAGATTTGTAAGCTATAATTAAGATAGTCTTACTATTTTTATCTGGTTGGTCTAACAATTACTGAGAAATTTGTTTAAAAATCTCCCCCTGTGATGGTTGAATTTTTCAGTTTCTCCTTGTAGTTAGTTTGCCATACATGTGTTTGAAGATATGTTGTTAAGTATATTCGAGTTTTAAAGTCTTATATTTTTCTAGTGAATTGAACTTTTTATCTGGTGATTCTTTATATCTCACAATGCTTATTGTCTTCAAGTCCACTTTACCAGATATTACTGTAATTACTTTTTGTTGTTTGTTTTTTCTTCATATGTTTACTAAGCAGTCAGGTGACATAACTCTAACCCTCAGTCCCAGCCTCAGCCCCTGAGCATGGAGAGCTGAGAGTTGGGAGGAGTGCTTACAGAACAAAGAGGAAGTAGAGCTGGGGGCTTGGCAAGTTGCCCATTCCCATCCCTGGTCCATCTACCTTAGAGCAAAGGGAGGCCCAGAACCAACAGGTCACTCCCAGATCAGATGAGGCCAGCTGGGCTTTGGATGTCCCAGGAAGAGGTGGTGGTAGCAGTGACATGAGGTTTCTCTAACTCTCCACACAAGGTCATCTGCACTGGATTAGACGTCCATTTCAAATTGTGCGCCATCAGGGATCTTGTCTTCTTTTGGTTATATTCACTGGTGCTTGAATTACTCGAGGCTTGCATTAGAGTTGTATTTCTCCAGAGAAGGTTTGTCTTGCCTTCTGCATGCTACCTCAAGGCACCACCTGGGACCACATTAAGTTACTTTCAACCCTTGAAGTTCTTCTGACCACACAGCTGGCATGAATGAAAGACAAAACATTTGTGGGGCTGGGTAGTTGTTACCGGTTCTCAGGGGAGATATTTTCCCCTCTCTCTATCTTTTGCCAAGATGAAGACAGGCAGGTTTCTTTGCTGTCCTTGTTGGTATGTTGAGTTTATTTCTAGCTAATATTTGTGCAGAAGGTATAGCCTTTAATGAGGAGTCTCCTCTGAGATGGCCCACTTTTGGTATTTGGTGGTTCCTATACTTTATCTCCTGTCTCCTGCATACCACACAGCCATCAAACAAACAAAACAAAACAAAAAACTCCTAGGTTCCCAGGTTTAGCAGATGTCTCCAGGGCAAAAGCTGGCTTCCCACATGCTTACCTCCCAAAGTTTCCAGTTTCAATTTGTTTTTGGCTTTTGGAAAAATTTCACTTTCTTGTTAGCTTGGTGATTCATCTAAACAAATATTTTTGTTATTTTGTCTAGCGTTTTAAGCTATGTTTATGGGGAGGACCATTCTGGTGCGCTTGCGAAGTAAAAAATGGAAATCTCAATAGATTCCTTCTTATAAATACACTAAAATCAGGTTTTATTGGTTGTGATTTCTGTCTGGTATATTCTAAGGTTTTTTTTAAATAAAGATAAAAGATAACAGTATAAATCTAATTTTTTAAATGCTGCTCTTCTTCCAACTGAAATAACTAATATCTGTGAACCAAAAGATTGACTTAGAATTCTCTTTTACTACCTTCCACTATGTACTCTGAAAGTAGGATGTTGGGGTAAGGAGCCATTTTTGGTGTTTTTAAAACAATGATTCTTGAGAGTAATTCAACTCAAGAGAATAAAAATACTTTATATTGCTCCTTGAACTCTGAATTCACAAAACTAAACATTCTTTTTATATTTTATAGTTACTTATCTTTGTATAAATATTGGATTAGGGTACCAGTTTGCTCTGCAGCATTGGACAAATTATCAAACTTTTCTGTGCCTTAGTTTCCTGTATGTGAAGTAGGACTATGATAGCACTAACCACTCGGGGTTGTTGGTAGGATTAAATAAATAATGAATGTAAAGCCCTTTGCATGGTGTCTGGCACATAATAATCCTGGAATAACTGGTAGCTGCTACTGCTGCTGTTATTATCTTCAACTTCAGAATCAAAACAACTCTTATTCTAATGCTTTTCTCAGGTATGTGCCTGTTGACGATCTCCTGGAAATTTATAAGAAACTCTATGGCCGAGAAGTCATCACCAAAAATGCCATTGTTGACTGTTCATACCTCCAGTTCTTGGAAATGTAAGTGTAACTAGAGGAATATTTGCAGTCGATTTTATTGTGACTTCCTTAACTTTCCAATGTTTTAGTTTTCTGAGAATGGATATTGGATTTATGGATTTTGCTTGTTCAAAGGCAGTTGCTTGATAGTGGATACATGTTGCTGGAGTCTTATCTTCATTAATTTGCCTCATTTCTTTGTGGAAACCACAGCTCACGGTCAAAATTATTGCTTATGTTGCAGGTATGGTGAGATGTTAGCTGCTTCCAAGGTAAAGGCGTTTATTCTTCAAAATCTTAAAGTGTTATAAAGATACCATGAGAAGCACTTGATTCATTTATTTATTGACTTATTTTTCTTTCTCTGTGCCATAGCTTTATCCCACTTATTCTAGAAAGTCCCCATTTTTGGTGGAACAATTTCAAGAATACTTCCTAGGAGGACTGGATGATATGGCATTTTGGTCCACTAATATTTACCGTCTAACAAGTTTCATGTTAAAGAATGGGACCAGGTGAATTCTTACTCTATTTCTCCTTCCAATCACTCCCTGCTTTGCTACCCTGTCCCCAACATAACTCTCAGGTTTTTCAATTGATCAAATGAAGAACAAGTAAGTCTCATGAAGTGCTATCCTCTCCTAATCAAGAAGGAAAAGAATGGGACTTCCCTGGTGATCCAGTGGTTAAGACTCTGTGCTTCCACTGCAGGGAGCATGGGTTCGATCCCTGGTTGGGGAAGTTCTACATGCCACGTGGCGTAGCCAAAAAAAAAAAGAAAAGAAGGAAAAGAATGGAAACTGTTCTCTCAAAACTCCAACTAGCTCCCATCTGTTTAAGTTTGCTGATTTCTCTCCTGTCTTAGGGATGAAGAGGTAGATATTGCAAGGTTTGTGGTCTGGGAGAAATGGCTCAGGTGGGAAGGAATCTGCTTCCACAGCTGGACTGCATCTGTTTCTTTTGGGAGACCCCATGCTGTGGGCTGGGGTGTCCACCTCCCCAGGCTCCAGCAGTGGATGTGGCCATCCTCCTCTCCACCCGATCGAGCTCTCAGGGCTCTAGGGTTTAAAAGTTTACTTCACCTAACCCCCGCACTCCAAAATGAAATTGGAAATGAATGCATTCATAAAGCTCAGGCTTCTGTTGGAATTTGACATCTAGCCCAGATGGGACAGTTGCTCAACCTCCAGCTCCTTTTCTGTTCCTCCCCAGCACACCTAGGAGGAGCGTCCATCAGAGACTCAGATGGCGTGCAGAAGAGGGTAGACTGGTCTTGTCCCCAGATCCAGCTGTAGTAGACATTTCGGCTCTCACAGAATCTGTTCATGGCCCGAGGGAGCCAAGGTTCTCTCAGAACCCATGTCCGACCCTACCGCTGAGGATGCAGCCCCTCCCTCCCACGCTGTTGAACTGAGCAGGGTAGGGATGGGTCTGGATAGGGACCCCTGGAGGCAGCACCTGCTGCAGGGAAAGGGCAGGGTGGGAAGCTGAAGCAGCAGTGGGCAGGGAGAAAGAGGGTTCTGTGGCAGGAGCTGCACTGGGGTGGCTATTCTGGGTGAGGATCATAGGAGGGTTGGGCTTTTTAAGTTCAGGGGCCTGTATGAGCACAGCTCCAGAACGGTGTACACTGCATGATGGTCCTTTGCCCTTAAAACATTTGCTAGTATTCAAAGAATGTTAACCATAATTATATATTATATTTTCTATTATATACACAACATATGTATATATATGTGTGTATATGTATATACAACACAATTATATATATTGTGTTGATTTGAAACAAAATTCCCTTTGATAAATTCAACCTTAGCCTTGCTTCTAAGACTCGGCAAGTAACAGTGTGGCAGATGGAAACCATCCGATATGAATAGCACTTTTAATAGTGAAAATTAACCTTCATTGAAATCCCAAGCTCTTTTATGGCTGTGGGTGTTTCGGTCCACGTGTGTTGTAGAGAGGATGAACTTTGGAATTTAAGAGACGTGTCACTGTCTATTGAGCTATCCCAAGCAAATTGTTAAATCTCTCCAAGTCTTAGTTTCCTCATGCATGAACTGTAGGCAGTAATAATTCTATCTTTCTCATAGGGCCTTGTGAGGAGGAAATGAGATCACTCATGTAAAGGGTTTAGCCTACAGTAAGCACTTGATAAATGTGGGCTACTAGTAGTAGTGTTAGAAAAAAGTTAAATTTATATTGGAGGGATTCATAACACATGGCCATGTTAGAGTGAATGACCTACATTTATTTGTTTTATAAAGTCCAAGTGTATTGATCCTTAAATTGGAAAAACAATTTTGGTGTTTGTCTTTGGCTCAGTTGTCCAACATAGTTAAGGAAAGTTCTGTAGCTGGACCTTATTCTTTAATTAGGAGGAGATAACTGAGAAAAAACAGATTTCTTGTCTCTTGATCTGTCTTAATTTATCAAGGCAGAAAATTCCATGAATTGATTGTATCTTTACAGACATTTGCAAAGAAAGATTCATCAGAATTTATGCAACTTTATGGGAAATTTGGAGAATGCTCCAAAGAAAGACAATGCAAACTCATGACAGAAAGAAAAGCATATGTATTTTCACATTATAACCACTTCTTAACTTACTGATAACGTGATCTTCCAAAGCAAATTTGTGTTACTTGAAACTCATAGTATATTTTCCTAAAGAAACAGTGAAATAATGGTAGTTATGTTCCCAGCCAGAACTCTACTTAACTCAAAAAGCATTTGTAATTGTAGTGCTAACCTTGTAAGGCTGCCGTCTAAATCCCGGTGGTGCAGAAAAGAGAATTTGAGGAAAAACCTTTTCCTCAGCTTAAAGCTGTGGCCCTAAGAAAGATTTTGATGGGAAAAGTTTGCCTTCAGCATCTTTCACCTCTTTTCTGAATTCCTTTTCCAGCAACCAGTCCTTTTGCCCCAGGCTCATACTTCCTTCATAACTGCCCTGAAACTCCCTCAGTGACCTCCAAAGCTTCCTCTCCTTCAGAAGAGTCTTCATTCTGGAAGAGACTCTTACAGTGTAATACCCACTCCCTTAGTGCTTCTGTTCAATGTTAGAAAGTTCACCTCTTGCATTCTATCAGCAACCTTTTCACTTGTAGAAAGGGATACTTAGTTACCTATTATTAGTTTATAAGTTTTTGTTTTTAAAGGAATGAGAATGAAAAATCAAAACATTGAGCATAGATGGGCAAAAGGTGGCACAGTTGGGAATCAGTTTCTTTCTGTCTGTAACTCTGAGATGGTTCATGTCAGCAGGGAGAACTCAGCAGGTGGAATCGGGAGGGAAGGGGAAGGCTGTGAGTCTAGGGTGACCAGCCGTGTGGCGCTGCCTGGGTTACCGTAATAGCACCTGCATATCCACCCTCATTAAGTAGGACTCAGGCCCTTTACCAGTCCTGCCTGGCTAAGTCATAAAACCACTGCATGAAGACTTTTGGAGGTGGTTTGAAATGTTACACTGATTCTCAGAAAAATTCATGCTTGAAAAGAAGGTAGAAAACTGCCTAACTCATTTGACTATTTCCCCAGTAACTGCACCCTACCTGAGAACCCTCTGTTTATCGCATGTGGCATCCAGAAAAACCATACCCACAGGTAAGTGGATTCCAAAATGGCTCATAGAAAAAGAACATCTCACTCGCTCAGAGGGGTGCTCAGTAGACTCTGAAAGCATGGGCTTTGTAGACAGAGGTTCAAATTCCAGGGCTGCCATTTATAGCTGTGTGAGTTTTAAACAAGTTGCCTAATTATTTTTGAGCTGCAGCTTTCTCCTTTGGCAAGCTGGAATAAATGCATATCCTACTCCCAGAATTATGGTGTGGATTATGTGCGAGAATGGGTGTAGAGCAATTAGCACATTAGTAAGTTGCTCATTAACTGGTAAATGAGAGTTAATAGTATTATTATTATTACCATCATTATTGTCATTATTCATAAAGTTTGGCCCAATTCCATCCTGAAAAAGTAATTATCAGCAAGACAGGGTGGGGAGAAGTCCTCTCAGTTTCTGAGGAAGAGGGCCAGAGGGTCTGCTTTGTATTCTAGGGGGTGGTGTTCCCTGCTGGACTCAGGTACCAACCACCAACCATTCATTCATGCATTTAATAACTATATTAATCCTAATAAATATTATTCCTAATAATACAATAAAGCAGTACAAGTTATAAAATAATATTTCCTCATCATTATGTGCCAGGAACTAGTTCAGGCATTTAGAGACCTCACTGTGAAGAAGACAGAAACAGTCTCTGCTCTCAGAGGATGGCGGGTGGATGGGCGCTGTAAATACCCTTGAGTATTAGGAAGGACAAGTGTTGGGTGCTCAGGATGTACCACAGAGTGTCCCAACTCAGTCACAGGAGACTTCCTGTGAAGAACTGATGCTTCAACCAAGATATTTAGGGTGAGCAAGAGTCCGATACTCAAAAAGAGGGCATTGCAATAAAAGATGCTAAGGTGAGGGCTTCCCTGGTGGCGCAGTGGTTGAGCGTCCGCCTGCCGATGCAGGGGACACGGGTTCGTGCCCCGGTCCGGGAAGATCCCACATGCCGTGGAGCGGCTGGGCCCGTGAGCCATGGCCGCTGAGCCTGTGCGTCCGGAGCCTGTGCTCTGCGACGGGAGAGGCCACAAGAGAGAGGCCCGCGTACCACAAAAAAAAAAAAAAAAAGGATGGCTATTAATAAAAAAAAAAAAAAGATTTAAAAAAAAAAGATGCTAAGGTGAGAGAGAGTTCAGAGCTTCCAAAGAATTGAAAATGTGCAAAAAGTGTTCAGGTAAACCCTCACTTTTTAATTTATGTGAATTAGGTAAGTTTTGTTTTAATTAAATTGAACGCCTTCAGGTTGGGTTTGCAAGCTCTAGATTGTCGGGATCCCTACACTGGCTGGTGTCTTACGCGGGCCTCCTTTGTTTATTTGTTGCCCAGCTTCCACTGTAAGCATTTCGGAAACCTGTCTGGCTTCTTTAGGCATCTGATTGGTAGACTGGTTAAAACATATGAATTTGAAAATGTATTTTTATTGTATAATTAATTCTTGCATGTCTTTAAGGATAAATCAGTCTACCTGCATACTGCTTTCCCGAACAGCTATGACCTTTTCTTGGCCATTTGTATGAAATGTTGACTTTTGATTTTTTTTTTTTTTTTAATCTGGAAGGAATTCAAACTTATACGCCTATAGAACTTACTTTTGTAAGGACAGGCTTTTTCAACCTTGGAAACGTGTTTATTAAAAGATGTTGTGGAATCTCCTATAAAAGGTTTTCTAAAATTTTTTTTGTGTTGCTGTTCCTTCAACTTGCAGATGTTAAAATTTTATGGCCTTTTAACCTGTGATTAACTTGACTATAGTTTTCAACTCAGTTATTCAGGGGGAGTTGCTATTTCCTCAGTCTTAACCAGTTTATTCCTCTCTCTTTCCAGCAGCTCAAAAGTACAGAAAAATGTTTTTCATAGAAACGTGACTGCAGCCCTAACTAAAGATATTGGAAAAAATATAAACTATACCAAACGAGGAGCGTTCTTTAGTGTGGATTCCTGGACTGTGGTAAGAATTTTTGGCTTTTAATGGAGAGAGAGGCACCTGCCGCTTCCTGCGATACCGTGTTTTGTAGAGTCGCTGGTTGTTTAATCGTTCATTGAAAGTCACCTGGGCATGAGCCAGGCTCGCAAGTATCCTTGGCCTCCAAGTCTGGCTTGTTCCAGAAACATCCTATGATGAGAGTCTGGACCTCAGTGGCCTTTGGCAAGCCAGGTGGAGCCCAAGGTGGCCGTGGGGCCAGTTCTGCTCTGTCCTTAGGCAAAGTGTGTCAGCAATATTGTAGGCTCACTGTGCAAGGCCCGACACCAAGGGGACACCACTGCATGTGAAGTTCCTCCATGAGATCATCTTAAGTGTCATTCCACCAGGGAGATAGAAGATGAAAGGGAAATAGCCTCTGACATTTAGAAAATTTCAGTCTAATAGGGGAGATAAATACAAAAATAACCATTTGTGAGTAGGATGCAACAAATCCTATGGTTGGGGGTGGGGGTGGGTACATAGACCCTCATGAAGATAAAAAATTATATCCCTACTATCAGAGAAGGCTTCATGGAGGAGGTGGCATTTGAGTTAGGCCTTGAATACTAGATGGTTTTTCATCAGTGAGCATATGTTTCTTGTAGTGGATTGGGAAAGTTTCATGATGTTTGGAAATCTGAGTAGTCTTGTTTGCTTGGAACACAAGATAAGGGATACAAGGTACTTGCCAGAGTTGCAGAGGGAGAAGGGTTTAGACGACATTGTGAGCTGGTCGAGGGCCCGGGCAGGGCCTGCTTCACAGGTCTGCAGCCTGCATGGTCACACAGAAGGCCGCCTCACTTGGTTTAATGCTCTGCTGTCATTGCTTTAAAATTCTTAATAACTTGGGAACAAAGAACTTTGCATTTTCATTTTGCAATGAGTTCTACAAATTATGTACCCACACCTAGACCTGGGAAGCTGTCAAAACAACTCTCATTTGGTCTTGCAATTATGTAGATCAGTCCCCCTTGCAAAGGGAAAATTGTGTAAGAGAAGGACTTTATAGTCCCAAGGCCTGGGTGGTACCTGGCATGGTGCTTCCTGGATGAATGAGGATGCCAGAGCTGGGCAGCAGATGAGCAATCTGTGGATGGCCTGCCAGAGGTGTTAGACTGGAGAAACAGAAGGCACGGTCCCTTCCTGCAGGGCCCTTATAACCTGCACTTCTCTGGAGCCTGAGCTGTCCAGGGCTGTCCCATGGCTCTGAGCTGATTCTGCTCTGGGGCAGGCCCGGGAATTCTTGTTTGGTCTTATGTTACCCCTGGGTGGATTTCAAGTTGTGTTCCCTAAACTTGCATGGATCTGGTGCCTGGCCAGGTTGTTCAGGGCCACTGAGGTCTGTATTTGTGTCTCTGCAGTAACCACGCTAAGAACAATTCAGCATCCCAAGCTGAGGGGCTTGCTGTCCCCTCATTTCTCTCGCATACAGCTTCCAGCACTCCACACGTGACCCCTCGTGCCTGCCCGGTTTCTTGGGACTCAGAGCAGATCCAGCAGCCTCTCAATTTGAGTGTGGTTGGGAGGGTTTCTAGCATTCCTGGTGGTATTTCAGTTCATTTTTTTGAGGGGGAAAAGAAAAGAAGGATATATATATATATATATATACACACACATATATACACATACAAATATAATTACAGTTCTAGATTTGAATGAACTTATCTTAAAGAAAAACTTTAGATCGTAACAATTATTTTGTTCAGTTACATTCTGCAAAGTAATAGACCATCCTGACTTGGTTTAGGTTAATCCCAGCTGACTCTTTCTTTCCGTGATGGCCCTGACCTCTAGGGCTATAACTCCCATCTGTGAGCACACACTGGGGGTGTGATTTCACTCTCCTAATTGCCAGTCTTAAGTCGTCTTGTTGATAGGAATCGATGTTATTTTTCAGCTCTTGTAAAAACTTGTTTCCTAAAGTCTAATGCTTTTGGCAGGAAACGGTAGCTTTGTTGATTATGCTGTGTCTTCTTCTGTCTGTAATCATTTTGTTTCAGGATTCCTTATCTTTCATGTACCAGTCTTTGGAGAGGAGCATACAGGAAATGTTTACTGGCAGCTCTCCGCCACTGAATCATGTTTCTAGCCCCTCAGCATCTTACTACTTGTCATTTCCCTACACAAGGCTTGGTTGGTACGTATGAGTTTATCTAATTCCTGAACATTTTTATCAGTATTAATTTCAAGCAGTCATTCACAAATGTTTTAAATGGTGCCTGTTAGCACTTTATTTTCCAATCAATTCATCATCAACAAAAAATAGTAATTTTGTGGTTAAGTTCTGGTAAAGATAAAATTATCTCCTTAAAATTGGTCAAAAATATGTTTAAATACAAACAACTTTTACTTTATTAAATAACCACAACAATAAACTATTACTTTATAGAATATTTGTAAAGCTTCAATGTTTTCGGAGATAGATTATTACAGATATCTTGGCATCTAAGGACATTAGAAAGATAAAAGCAGGTATCTATTATGTGTCTGGACTATTATAACTTCATAAGGCAAAAGCCTAGCACACCACAATAATTTTATAAAGAGAATGTTAGGGATTCCTCTGATTTTAAAGATCAACTATTACCAAACTGAAATTGGGTCCCCTCGCCCGAAGCACAGCAAAGCCAATCTACTGATACCCAGCTGCGGTGAAGTAAAGTACAGCATTTATTGCAGGGCCCCAAGCAAGGGAGTTGGAGACAAGCCTCAGGTCCACTCCAATTTGGTCTTTGAGTTAGGGGTGTTTTTAAAGGGGGAGACCAGTGAAGCTGGGATCAGTCATCGTCTTGTGACATTTCTTAATCATACTTTCAGGGGTCAGGATGTTTCGGTTTATGATTCTCTGGCCAGGTGGTCCATGGCTCGGGGAGCTGGTAGCTGGCTTGGCCTGGAGAAACAACCTGAGTTTGTTTATATAATTAACAACCTTAATTATATCTCCAACAGCCATTTTAGTACATTAACGATGTTATCGACAGCAACTGTTTTAGTCATCTGACTCTGGTTGATTAGTGTTCAGTTAGCAAAGGATTGAGGTCGGAGGGGACAAGAAAGGGAATAAAGTTTTGGATAGAAAGATTAATCATAAACTCAGTAAGGGAACGTGGTTTTAGGGGGACTCAGTTTCACAACCAAACTGAGCCCAAGGATATAAAAGTGACTATTTTTTGGAGGTTTTTGTGAAACCTCTTTTTTTAAACCACACTTTTAAAATCCAAATAACATTGCATTTCCCTTGGAACAATATACTGACAGCCCTTCCTCTTCAGGCCGCTAATGCATTCAGCTCCAGCACAAGGAATGGGGGGTGAATGCTGTCTTTACTGGCCATTCATTTGTGAATAATGAATAGCTCTTCTTGGCTGCCTTCCTGAAAATCCAAATGAGGGCCTCCTGCTGGGCTGTCTGCCACGAGGGGCGGGGGAGTGGGGGGGCAGCACAGAGGTCCTTCCTGGGCGCCATTACTGGCCAGAGTCCAGCCTCGGGAGTGCAGAGACCAGCAGTGTCTCCACGGTGTGCATCTGACCCAGTTCACCAGGCGTCACACCCGTTAGAAACTGCTCTTCTCTTTTTCCTCTGTTCTGCTATTTATTCTTATGTGGTCATCAGAACCAGAATAAATAAATGACTTTTGGTCATTCCAGCCCCGCCAGAGACGTTTGAACCATTGACTCAGTTTGTCCAACTCTGTAACTGGTAGGTCATGGGCTCTCATTTAGAAACATCCACTAAACCTGTTAGGCATTGAATTTTTTCCAGTATAAGCCACCCTATGTAGCTATGGTAGAGATAAAATGGTCTACTTACCACAAACTTGTCTTTGATCAGGTAACAAGCTGAAATGAGTTGAGCCGATTATGAAGTAACCTGTGCGATTGGCTGATGGCGAATTTCCTCTCTGTTCTCAGGGGGAGCCTGGGATGGTGCTTTGGCTGCTCTGGGTTTTGCATGTAGGACAAGGTGCTTTGGTGAGGATGCTTTTTATGTGTTCAGGTTATGTGGTCCAGAAATGCCCAGAGGCCTTGATTTGTCCAGTTTTGTTGTTATTTTTTCTGCCGGAGAACAAGGCTGAATCACACACACAATATAACCTCAGACGTGAATATTCACAACAGTCATACAGGATGGAAAAATCCACGAGAGGAAGTTAAACTCTAGAATCCAGAAAGGAAAGGAGCAGAAGACAGTTTTACTCATAGCTCTCAGTAGACACTGCAGTGGGCTGCCTCTTCTTCCCTACAGGGCGATGACCTCGGCTGACCTCAACCAGGATGGGCACGGTGACCTGGTGATGGGCGCCCCGGGCTACAGCTGCCCCGGCCACGTCCACGTGGGGCGCGTGTACCTCATCTATGGCAGCGACCTGGGCTTGCCCCTCGTCGACCTGGACCTAGACAAGGAGGCCCATGTGATCCTGGAGGGTTTCCAGGTGAGGCCCCCATCTCATATTTTCCCTTTTAGTGTCAATAAGCCACTGCCCGCATTTCCCGGCAAACTCTTCCAGGGTGAATGACCAATAGCAAGAATAATGATAGTAACAAACAGCTGGTGGCCAGCATTTGTGTAGTACTTTTCATGTTTAAAAGCATGTTCACATCATTAATCTCATTCTATCATTAACTTTGAGTGTTTAGTCCAATACCTTCCAGAAACACCCATACTATTTAGTGGCTTTGAGTAGCCAATCAGAATGTGATATCTTGATAATATAAAACCTCGTTTGGTGTGTTTCTTTATAATATGAATAGTTTATCTTGTAAGAATTTTAGATTCACAGAAAAGTTGTAAAGGCAGTACAGAGAGTTCCCATGTACCCTTGACCCAGTTTCCCCTGTGTTAACATCTTACGTAATTATGGCATACTTGTCAAAGTTAAGAGACCAACACTGGTAAATTGCTATTTTTTTTTTAAAAATTATTTATTTTTGGCTGCATTGGGTCTTCGTTGCTGTGCACGGGCTTTCTCGAGTTGCGGCGAGCAGGGGCTACTCTTCGTTGCGGTGCGCAGGCTTCTCACTGCAGTGGCTTCTCTTGTTGCAGAGCACGGGCTCTAGGCACACAGGCTTCAGTAGTTGTGGTATGCAGGCTCATTAGTTGTGGCGCACGGGCTTAGTTGCTCCGCGGCATGTGGGATCTTCCCGGACCAGGGCTTGCACCCATGTCCTCTGCACTGGCAGGCGGATTCTTAACCACTGTGCCACCAGGGAAGCCCAACACTGGTAAACTGCTATTAACTAAACTCCAGACTGTTCAGGTTTCGTTCCGTTGAGTCGTTATTCACCACCAGAGGAGTCCCGCAGTGACGGTACAGATGTTCCGCAGAGGCAGCATGAATTCCTCGTGGGAGCACTAGAGACCGGGAGGGTTTTCCTCCCTGACGTGTTTGGTATTAGTCCTTACATGAGCAATAAATAAAGAGGGGCCGACAGAGCCCTGCTACCAGCCACAGATGAGTATGGGGGCTTTGGTGACACTGCAAGCTCCAAATATCAAGCACCAGGGGAACTTGGGGTCAGATGGTTTCTTGCCCCAGACATACCGTTAAAACGTTCTCTGTGGAGTTAATGCTGTGAAAAAATAAGATGGTGCACCTGAACATACTTTAAATAATGAAAAGCCCAATGGTTTATAATCTAGGTTTTTTAAAAAATAGATTTATTTATTCTTGGCTGCGTTGGGTCTTTGTTGCTGCGAGCGGGCTTTCTCTAGTTGTGGTGAGTGGAGGCTACTCTTCGTTGCGGTGCACGGGCTTCTCATTGCTGTGGCTTCTCTCGTTGCGGAGCACAGGCTGTAGGCACACAGGCTTCAGTAGTTGAGGCACATGGGCTCAGTAGTTGTGGTGCACGGACTTAGTTGCTCTGCAGCATGTGGGATCTTCCTGGACCAGGGCTCGAACCTGTGTCCCCTGCATTGGCAGGCGGATTCTTAACCACTGCACCACCAGGGAAGTCCATATAGTCTAGTTTAAGCTCTGATGGAGCCTTTGAGTCCGAAAGGTGTTAAGTTGATGACCAGTGTAGGAGGGACAGCATTTTCTGGAACCTTCTGACACCACATGAGAAAGTTCCGAAATCAACTCATTCTTGTTACTTCTTTCTTCACCAAGCCATTCCCCTGTCAGACTGTGGTGTAAAGTGTAATCCTTTGGTCTCCTGTAGACAAGGAATAAGAAAGGCAACTGCTTCCTGTGTATGAGAAATTCTCTCAAAGCCACTTGGGGTGAGGAAGGAGGTAGCTGCATGCTCTCTTGTCCCAGTGACCTTTGATAATTTGGAAGATGGCCAGATTAAGGCATGTGCTAGGGATGGGAATCCTGTACTCACCCCTGGTCTGCAGTTAACCTTTCTGGTCCTTGTCTATAAAGTGGAAGATAGGATAGATAAGCATTTGCCTACTTTTAGAATGCTGTGCTTTTCTTGGAATGATGGTTACCCTGCAGGACGGCTTGATGGTAAAGCTGGTGGTGATGAAACGAACCCATCTTCGGTTGGCAGGGACCCCTACTCATTGGTCCCCATACTGCCCCAATGTGATTGTGTCCCGGGGCAGTCCTCTCTCGTTTATCCAGTTCCTGCCTTGTAGCAAGTGGCTGTGTTCTCAAATGCTATTGCACCACAGGTATAGGGAGATTAGCCAACAAATAACAGACGTGGGTTCTGGGGCGTGTGTGTTATGTGGCAAGCATCACTTGTGCAAGACTCTTCATTGTTAGATAAATTGTGAAAGAATAGGAGAACCTCATGAGTTATATTTAGGTCTAGGCTCATTCTAGACAGTAGGAGATGAAAGGTCTAGAAAATCCACCTTGGAAGAAAACTGTCCCTGAATGGAGTGAATTTTCCATCTGTAAACCACAAAAGTAGGAGTAATAAAAGTATGTACGTTAATCCATGTGAAATGCTTAGTGTCTACAGCACTGTCATCGATAGAACTCTCCGTGATGATGGAGATCCTTTACAGCTGTGCTGTTCAGTGTGGGAGCTACTAAGTGCTTTGGCTTTTGAGCGTTTGAATGTGGCCAGTGCAACTGAAAAACTGTTTTGGTTTAACGTTAGGTAATTTAAATTTAAAAGTAATAGGCACATTTAGCTAGTGGCTACCGCACTGGACAGCATGGCTCTAGAACCTCCTGAGTACTCGACAGATGTTAGCTACTGTTATGTGATTATTATCTTGGATCCTTTCCAAGAGGAGCCTGGTCCTTAACGTGGGGCGTGATACACACCAGACCATTATCTGAAAACCTAGAACTTTTAAGAACCGACATTCTTCTCTCCGGCACCTCATCTTCCCCTCGGGGCAGACAGACGAGCCAAAAACATCCTTAGGGCAGAGCTACCCATCGGGCGGGTCGTGGGTGTGTTACAGGCGGCTGCAGTTTTGCGCCTCAGTCCTGGGGTGCTGGGTGGGGTCCCCCAGGGAGTCAGGTGTGCTCTTCCTGAGGTTGTGGCTCAGCGCAGGGGAAGTAACTGGTGCCTCTTCAGCCTTCAGGTCGGTTCGGCTCTGCCGTGGCCGTGCTGGACTTTAACAAGGACGGCGTGCCGGACCTGGCCGTGGGAGCCCCCTCAGTGGGCTCCGAGAAGCTCACGTACACAGTAAGGAGGCTGCTGGGGGTGATGGTGGTGGATAGGGCGGGAGGGGAGGAGACACTGAGCGGAGGCTCCGGAGGAAAGCAGGCAGCAGGGCTGCCGGGCAGAGCTTTTGTAGGGAGATGGTCCCAGCCCCCCACGCAGGTCCTTGATGGGACTCCGGTTACCTGGCAGCTCCTGTTCCTGCCTCCCTGGCCTTAGTTGGGCTTCACGGGTGGCTCTCCACCGGGTACTGTACTCTCCCTCCCCCCTCCCCCGGGATGCTGAATGATAGGGAAGATAGAAATTCCAGCTAATCCATAGCTTCCTGTCATCACAGCAAGGAGGTGACTTCCTGGATCTTTCCTCTCATGCAAGGAACCCAGCGGGTTCCCTCTTTTCTTACCGAGAGCAGAGATCCTGGGTCCTGGCCCACAGGGCTTTCCTCCCACAAGTCCTCCACACCGTAGCCGGGCACCGCGAGTGACAGTGGAGTCAAAGGCCCTTCGTTTCCCTCTCCCACCTCACCCTGTTTCTAGTCCCGTGAACAATTTGTCATCCAAACCCATCAGGTGCCCTCACGTTAGGACTGGAGCTCACCTAGCTCCCTCCACCTGGAAAGCCCTTTCTCCCCTCTTTTCCATAGGGGTGAAATGTCACTTCTTGCAGGAAGTGTGCTCTAATCCCTGGCTCAGGAGACACTTCGTTGTTCTGTGCTCGCTGCACCTTTGGGGCTCCCCACGCTGTGGTGTCACAGTTGCCAATTGGCCAGCTTTTGGCGTGGAGAGAGGTTGGTCTTACCCACCACTGTGTACTCAGTCCTTGGTTCACTATGGAAAATAAATGCATGTAGAAGGGGTAGGGATGGAGACAGGCAAGTTATAAGACGAGAACTGAGAACTAGTTCGTAACACAGTAACAGCACAGTCTGCATCCCAAGGCAAGTAAGCAGTACTGACACAACGTGTTAGTGTTCAGAGAAATAATGGGCTGGGCCGGGGGAGGGCCTCGTTGAAAAGCCAGAAACTGAGCTCCGGCTTGAAGGGGTGGGGAGTTGAGTAGGTCATTCTGCAAATACACTGAACAATTATGGATGGCAGATCCGGAGCAAGACGCTGGGGAGGCAAAGATAAAAATGACAGTTTCTGCTTTGGGGGCTCTAATAGTCTGATGGAAGTGGCCAATACACAGGACTGGACACTGACTTCTGGCAGTAACTAAGCTCCTGACCCTACAGGGCTCTGATGGTGATTTATTTCATCATCAGTCACCTTTGTCTTGCTATTATTTAAGGTTCTCGGGTCACCACCAAGTCTTAACGATCGACCTGTGGTTTGTCCTTGTCTAGGGTGCGGTGTACATCTACTTCGGTTCCAAACAAGGAAGACTATCTTCTTCCCCCAACATCACCATCTCTTGCCCGGTATGTTGAGCACCTTTGACAGGTACAGAAAACTAGGACTCGCCATATCCTACTTGCCTCAAGGGCTGGGTAAGACGTATTTTCCTGTTTCCTCGTTAGGACACGTACTGTAACTTGGGCTGGACCCTCTTGGCTGCAGATGTGAATGGAGACAGTGAACCTGACCTGGTGATTGGCTCCCCTTTTGCTCCAGGTGGAGGGAAACAGAAGGGAATTGTGGCTGCGTTTTATTCTGGCTCCAGCCACAGCGACAAAGGTAGTGCTTTCTGGGGCTGGGGGTGGAATGGGCGGAGACCTCCGCTGCTCTAGTCTGTGGTGCCTTCTCTTGCATATGGGTTTTTGTCCTATTTTCCTCACTGCATAGCATTTCACCTAAATTTTCTAACACTCTTATTCTTACAGATGTTCTGGCAAATGATATGGATAGATTCACTGAATAAACATAGAGGGATCTAGCGTGTAGGTCCAGATCCAAAGGAGGGAGCGATAGTTATAGTGTCTCAGTGGAATGGAAGAGTAGGAACACTCAAGCGTCCCAGTGAGGCTCTAACTGTCCAAAGGCCCTTTTTGCCGTGCGGCTTGTGGGATCTTAGTTCCCTGGCCAGGGATTGAACTCGGGCCCTTGGCAGTGAGAGCACGGAGTCCTAACCACTGGACCGCCAGGAAACTCCTAACAGGCCCCCTTTTTTAATTTATGTATGTATGTATTTATTTATTTTTGCGGTACGCGGGCCTCTCACTGTCGTGGCCTCTCCCGTTGCGGAGCACAGGCTCCGGACGCGCAGGCCCAGCGGCCATGGCTCACGGGCCCAGCCGCTCCGCGGCATGTGGGATCCTCCCGGACTGGGGCACAAACCCGCGTCCCCTGCATCGGCAGGCGGACTCTCAACCACTGCGCCCCCAGGGAAGCCCCAGCCCTCTTTTTAAATAGCATCCTCTACTCCACAGAAGTGAGCTCTAGAAATGCATTGCTTATATGAAGCGTGAGTTCCATTTCTGACATTGGGGCCCTGGGGACAGCAAGGGGGCACATGAGTTGTGGCAAAAACTCAGCCCAGTGAACCCCTTTCTCATTGTCCTACAAAAGGGGCCCACTCTTTCCATTCTGGTAGTCTTTCCACATAAAGTAAAAGGCACTGGTTGTCTTCTGTAGAAGAGCTGAACGTGGAGGCGGCCAACTGGATGGTGAGAGGCGATGAGGACTTCGCCTGGTTAGGATACTCCCTTCATGGTGTCAGTGTCAACAACAGGACTTTGCTGTTGGCTGGGAGCCCGACCTGGAAGAACACCAGTAGGTGAGCACTGATGTTGGGGCCCAGGGACCAGTGAGCATGAGGGGCAGGTGCCTGTAGCCGTGGGAGCCCACGAGTGTGGGGTTCAGAGGCAGCAGCTAAGAAATTCTTACCCTTCAAGGAAACGCTAAGGCTCTGGGGCAAGGCTGCAAATGTTCCTTTTTAGACGTTTAAAAGAGAGATGGGTGTGTGAGTTTGCCAGGGCTGCCATACAAAGTACCATAGCCTGTGTGGTTTAAGCAGCACGAATTGATGGTCTCATAGTTTTGGAGGTTAGAGATCTGAGATCAAGGTGTCAGCAGGGTTGGTTTCCTCTAGGGCGCCTCTCCTTCGCTCACAGACGACCACCTTCTCCCTGTGTCTCACACAGCCTCTTTTCTGTGCCCCCATCCCTGGTGTCTTCCCCTCTTCTTACAAGGACACTAGTCATATTGGTCAGGGCCCCACCCTAATGACCTTATTTTAGCATGATTACCTCTTTAAAAACCTTATCTCCAAATGCCATCACATTCTGAGGTACTGGCAGTTAGGATTTCAACATATGAATTTTGGGGGAACATAATTCAGCCCATAACAGTAGGCATCCCTCTATTTTGTCAGTCGGGAAGTAGAATGGTTAACCTCACATCTGGAGAGCCTTGATATTGGGATTCATTCTGAAAGCACCCCACGCTCATGTCTAGGTTCACAGGGACCAGGGACATACAGGGAGGGGGGCATATGCGTGGGGAAGATGTGGGTTGTCTTTCCTTGGACCTCAATACCTGGCCAGCATTGAACCCTGTGCCCCATCAGCTAAGACCAGTGTGCTTCATTCCAGTCTGGACCATTTGTTCCACACTCGTGATGAGAAACAGAACCCTGGACGGGTATTTGGCTATTTCCCGCCAAATTGTCAAAGCTGGTTTACCATTTCTGGAGACAAGGTATGACAGCCCCTCCCTCCCCAGGAAAGTGGACACCACAGTGAAAGTTTTCTTAGCTGTACTATATTGACTTACTGCTATTTCACAGGCAATGGGGAAACTGGGTACCTCCCTGTCCAGCGGCCATGTGATGATGAATGGGACCCGTACACAAGTACTGCTGGTTGGGGCCCCGACTCAAGGTAGGTCGCCTGCCATGAAACTTGCTTCCTTTTAGTCATGTGGCTCCTTGACCAAGTCATATTGGGGGAAAGTTAGGAGATATGGAGGCAGACAGACCTGCGTTTGAATATTTCCTTTCCTCATTAATAGCAAGCTGGGTCACCTTGGGGAAGCTAATTAAACTCTCTGAATGCAAAACACAGCTTATAATATCGACTTCAAAGATTTGCTGAAAAATCACACGTGAAAGTAACTTGGTGTGTTTTTAAAGCTCCTATCCCATTGAGCTTGGAGACGGAGCAAATTTTATAACCCAGTTCACCAGGAATAGGTCCACTCTGAGGGTGTATATTAATAAAACATTATTTTGCTTAATTTATGGGTGAGTTAAAAGAACAAAAATCTACTCCCTCCAAGAGTATAAAAGTAAATTATGCTTATTGTAGAAATTTGTGAAAATATAAGGAAGTATAGAGAAGAAAAAAATCACCCCTTACCCAGATATTTTAAAGCTTAAATGCATACATGTTTTTTCACACCTAATATTTTATATCTTAAGCATGTTCTCATGTTAAATATTCTTCTAAAACATTACTTTTGATACTTGTATCACATTTTTTCCATACACACATGCCAACATTTACTACCATCATCCTATTGCTAGAGGGGCTAATCTTAAGACTCTTACTACATATTGTGAAATTATTTTTCAGAAAGATTTTCGTTTCATACAATGTATTTGAATGATACGTAGAAGTGGATTGGGCAAAGGAATGGTTAAATCTTTCCTTGCATGCGTAAGGACAAAGCATTACAACAGAAAGTTGCTGACTTAGCTTTGGAATATTTTTTTTCTTCCTTTACAGAGTCTAGGTAGTGATTTCTAAACTCTTGCAACACACATTACTAATTTTGTCTCAGCACTCTTGCCCCCAGAGTGCTGTGAATTAGAGCTTCCCAAATTTTCTTAGTTTTAGTCCCTTTACTGCCTTAATAATTTTCTCCATTATCAAATATTGTATAAAATACAGAATATAAAGGTTAATTATATATATCATGATACATATATATAAACGATGCTTTTTGAGATAATTATAAATTCACATGCAGTTGTAAGAAATAATAGAGGTCATGTTACATTTTATCCAGTTTTCCCCGATGATAATCTGCACACCATAACCAGTGTCACAGCTGGGTTATCAACAGATATAATCCACCAATCTTGCTCAGATTTTCCTATTTTTACTTGTATTTTGATTGTATTTCACCCACATAATTTGAGGGGCCCAGACAAAATTTGTTCCCTGAAATTCTGGATAATTTTTCTTAACAGGAGAGCATAAAGCCAAGCACAGGGCCTTTCTCAGTATGGGGCCCCGTGTGACTCAGTAGGTTGCAGATGCTGTGTTTGTCCTAACAGCTCCTTTGGGGTACTGTACCACTTCTCAAACCCTGGAATCAGATTAGACACCGCTATCCTCATTTCGATCCACACTGATTTTCTAGTGGTACCTGCATTTTACCATAACAACCCATTATGATAAAATCCCAGTTTTGCACAGATGTGACATCATTGAAAGGAACATAGGGATCTAATGTTGAAACTATGACCCACCTCCAGCAGGTAGGTCATGTGGCGTCAGACAGATGTCATTGTGTTACCAGCAAAAGTTCAAGATACCTGCCGTATCCTCCGTGAGTTCGCTGAAGTGTTTCAGTGTATAGTTGGGGAATTGCAGCTCTATGGACAGATTAAGTTAAATGTGAAAAATCTGATCTACTTTCAGGGCAAGTTTGAGTAGGACAGTTAGGCTTGTCCCTCTCGCCCTGTCCCCTGCCTCGGCAGGATCTCTGGGTCAGGCTGTGGCCACTATACACAAGTTTGAACATTCAGTGAGGATTTTAGGGTGCTGATTAAACACTGAAGTACTTTCAGTATGAAAAAGAATACTCAATGATGGCAAAGTTGAAGTGAGATGGGAACTGACACACTGCTTGTGAAATGTGAACCGATATACCTTTTCTAGAAAGAGGTCTGGCAAAGAGCCATTCCCCAAATCCAAGGCTATATGGGCCCCTTCTAAGAATCTGTTCTCATAAACTACTCAGAACTACGGGGAAGGATATTTATCATAGTATTCATTATAAAAGCAAAAAGTTAAAAATGGCCTGAGCGTAAAAAGAATTTTATAATCTGCAAAAACCCCCATTAAAATGTGTGTATGTACATGTAAGTACAGATCATTGTCCAGAAAGAAATAGATGCTTTATATGTTTTCTTCTTTATACTTTTTTGGGGTGTTTCCCACACCTTTTATAATGATCATATATTAAAAAAAACCTTGGCATTCACAAATTTGACCATCTCACAGTAATCCTGAAAGTCAGTGACACAAAGTAACCGGTAACGTCTGTGTCCTATCTTCGTCCTTGTGATGGCAGCAGTTACCATACTATGGTTTATTTCAGATGTCGCGGCTAAGATGGCATTCCTGACCACGACCTTGCGCCAAGGTGGAAGCACTCGGATGTACAAACTGCCACCTGACTTGCAGCCTTCTCTGCTCAGCACCTTCAGTGGAGACCGCCGCTTCTCCCGATTTGGTGGCGTTCTGCACTTGAGTGACCTGGATAACGATGGCTTAGGTAGGAAGGAACGGTGTCTCGGGCCAATAAGAAAGTCCTTTGCTTAACTGATGAGTCCCCCAATTGGCTCACCTAGGCTCTAGCCTCATAATGAATCAAGCCCAGAGCCGGATGTACAAGAGTAGTACTTTTTGAACATGGTGACACGAGAGCCACCCACATCAACTATTATTAATGAATGATAACAGAAAACAAAAGCCTCTGACTACGTTGGAATGAAATCAGGACAGACCTAGTAAAAGATATACTAATATTATTTGTGGAAGGTTGGGTCAGGATCCAGTAGTGTAGTGGAACAATAACAGCGAGTAGATACTTCCTGCTGCTGGTTTTCATTGTTTACAGATGAAATCATCATGGCAGCCCCACTGAGGATCACAGATGTAACCTCTGGACTGATGGGGGGAGAAGATGGCCGTGTCTATGTGTATAATGGCAAACAGGTCACCTTGGGCGACATGACAGGCAAATGCAAATCGTGGGTAGCTCCATGTCCAGAAGAAAAGGTAACTGTTCTTGTACACAATTCCATACCATCCTGGGAAAGGATGGCTACTTGCTGATGCCTTAATAAATTATGTCCACTACAGAACTCTCATTAGTTTCTGCCTGAACTCAGGTAACCTGCCCCTTACCTGGGGTCAGGACACCATCCCATGCTCGTGTTTGTAGGCCCAGGCTGCCTGCTTACCGGCAGTTCTGCAGTGTTCACCCCCCACAGCTGCAGTTGGATGGGGTGTCATATTGGTTCTTGGTCATAGCCGGCCACTGCTTGGTTAGGAGCCCACGGCAGAAGAAAACAGGCCACAGCCATTGGAGTTTCATGAAGACTCCCAATCTTTTTATTTCATCTTTCATTGCTTTGTTTTATTCCTTTTCTCAGGTGGGTTTCCTTAACTTGGCTGTTATTTTTAAACTTAAAAATTACTTTTTAAATTGCAAAAAATGAAAGTTTATTGTAAAAATATTAGAAAATACACAGTACAAAGAAAATTAAAATCTACCTAGAATTCTACTCTACGGAGATAACGTCTATTACCCTTTGATGTTTATCCTTCTAGGATTTTGCTAAACTTAATTGCTACCATTTATTGTGCATTCACTCTGTGCCTAGCACTATGCTACACATAAAAAATCCAATCCACATCAAAGCTATTAATTTGGTATTTTATACCCATTATAAAGAAACTGAAGATTGGAGAAGGAAGTTGTTACAGGTCACACAGCTAGGAAATAGCAGAACAGAGACTTGAACCAAGAGCTGATTCTAAAGTGCACTCTTAACCACTACACTGTGCGTATCTTATTAACGGTGGTGACCATATTGTACATGATTTTGTATACAACTTTGTTTTCTACGCCTTCCTATAGTCTTATACAATATATCTACCAGATACCTAGTATTTTATCTGTAGATAAACCAGTCTAATCATTAAGTGATTATTAGTCACTTAGTCCATTTCAAATTTTTGCTGTTACAGTAAGAAATATTCACATATAAACATTTTTATACATCTATTTTTCTGAGCTAAACTATAAGAAGAATTTCTGGTGACAAAGGGCTTCTCTAAAATGAAGAAATGTGAGTGTAAGGGTGTAATTAAAATTGGTTTAAAAAAAACCCCATGAACAGTAATAACATTGTCTCCCTTTCTCATCACTTTCTTTCAGGCCCAATACGTATTGATTTCTCCTGAAGTAAGTACCTTCTGAAAAAAATGAAAAACTACCAAAAAAAAAGCAGCCCTTTCCCTTATTTCAAGTTGATAAAATCACATGGTGGTTTTTTTTATAAATTTATTTTTGGCTGCGTTGGGTCTGTGTTGCTGTGCGTGGGCTTTCTCTAGTTGCGGAGCACGGGCTCTAGGCACGCAGGCTTCAGTAGTTACGGCTCGCGGGCTCTAGAGCGCAGGCTCAGTAGTTGTGGTGCACGGGCTTAGTTGCTCCACAGCATGTGGGATCCTCCAGGGCACTTGTGTCCCCTGCATTGACAGGTGGATTCTTAACCACCGTGCCACCAGAGAAGCCCCATGGTGCGTTTTCAAAGGCTACTAACAGAGAGTTAACAGAGTGTGTTTTTCAGGCAGGCTCAAGGTTTGGGAGCTCTATGATCACTGTGAGGTCAAAGAAAAAGGTGAGTACCAAGACTGTACCACTTTGATATCTGCATTTGTTCTAAGGCTGGGATTTGGGGATGATCTCATTTTGTATGTATTTTAGATTTTTTAATTTGAAAAATAGAGGGACACACACAAAAACACACTCACACATAATCCCATCAGTTTTGGTGAAAAGTTTCCCTTGCTACCCCTCCAATTTCATCCTCTACAGCAGAGGTTAGCAAATTAGAGCCTATGGGCCAACTCTAGCTGGCTGCCCGTTTTTGTATAGCCCATGAACTAAAAATCATTGACATGTGTGCAATGATCAAAAAATATATTTTGTGACACATATGAAGTTCAACTTGCAGTGTCTCAAGTTTTAGTGGGATATAGCCACGGTCATTCCTTTCTTTACAGCTGCTACTATACCGTTGATCAGCTGCCTCAGACTGACATCCCACAAAGCCTAACATATTATCCTGGGCCCTTCACTTGCCATACTGGCTAAGCACTATTAATATTTTGGTTCTTTTTCTACAAGACTGTTTTTGTATGACTTTAGAAACATACATATGTAACTGTCTTTCAGTGCCTCCTTCCAGACAAGTACATATAGAACTATCTATCTGATTCTTTTCAATGACTGAATAGTAATTTATTGTCTGGATGCACCATATTTTATTTCTTTGGTTTACTTTCTCAATAGACATTTAGTTATTTCTTGTAGTTACTTCCATTTTTTTCCTATTACAGACAACGCTCTAGTGAGCATTCTTGTACCTGTATCTTTATAATTTATATCTTTATAATTGTGCAAATTTCTCTGCTGGTAAGATTCCTAGAAGACGGCTAGGTCAAGGAGTATGCACATTTTGAATTTTAATAGATACAACAGATTAAATGGGTTTTATCTTAAAATATACAGCTAAACCACTGATTCCACTCATTTATTTTAGGATATGACATTGTATGGAATTAGGCTATGAGAGAGATAGAAAGTTAAGATTTATACACACGGGAAGTTAAGTAAAATGCAAATCAGTGTAGGATTAAATGATAAAGAGTAAGTGAACTATGGGATGAAGTTCAAGTAGCCCTTGCTGTAACTCATTTATAGAATACTCAACCATTATTTATACCAACTGAAGGGGGCAGTACAGATCATCTAAAAGTATATTTGATTCCTTTCTGTATAACTTTCTGTATAACAATGCAAATTCATCTTCCTTTGAGACTGGGGGCCCCTAAAGCACTCTGAGTGTAAAGATAAATCAAAGGTTATATTTAAAAAATGGACACAGACAATCTGAGGATGATCAGAGAGGGTGGCCTTTTACTTGAGTAAAAGTTATGACTTTGAAGACTCCTTTCTCTACGTGAGCATTAAGTACTGAACTAGTAACCAGCTAGAACCAGGAGGACTTGGCACTTACCTGAGTGGTACTGCCACCTCCTGTGGGGCTGCCTTCAGTCAGCCCGAGGGCCCTGGCGGAGCAGTGTTACATTGGGTACCAGAGAGGCAGACAAACCTGGTCCCTGCCCCCAGGTTCTTAGTGGAAAAATGAAACACCTACAAGACCAGCAAGTCCATTTAGGATGACCAAAGGCAGTCAGAGATCAATGGAAGTCTATGCTGGTGGCCTTGCAGGGTCCCTTGGGCCTGAGTGGATCTGGAAATAGGAGTAGGCTGACTGGGCAGAGAGGGCAAGCAGCAGGGGAACACTTGATTTTAGGCATGAAGATGGTTTAACCAGGAAATGGAGAGGAAACTTAGCTCACGGCCAAACTACAGGCAAATCCAGTAAATGAGTAATTCCATAAATAAGAGTTGAGATTTTCCCTCTTATCTGACACTAGTGTATTTAAAAAGATACAAGCAAAGGGTTAAGCATAGTATTTGACATATGGTAAAGGCTCAATATGTTAGCCTTTATTTCTGGATTCCATTGGTAGTTTTCAAAATTAAGTCAATGAGAAACGTCACAGTTTTATGGTCACACCCTGCTCTACCACAACCCTATCAGCCAGTTTGATCAGCTACACCTCATTTATCAGCCATGGTCCAGAAAAACTCTTGGTAGTTTCCAAAACTAAAATCCACCTCAAGAACTGTTTAAAAACTTGTACAAGCTTAGACCATTCCGAAAAACAGTTCCTACAATATTTCAATCAGCAGGGGCAGAGTAGGTGGTGTGACCACACTGACAAAGGCCAGCCTGTTTGTGGAAGTCTTACTACTCCAGATATGCCGTCTACACTGCACCACAGCTCAGATGCTGAATAAAAACGCATGGACACACTTTTCCTTCATGTACCAGAGAAGGGACCTTCCTCAGCTGTAGTTTTCTGAACCTACAGATCTGCCAAAGGGGTATTTAAACTCAAGCCCTGGGGTCTGGCCAATGTCTTTTATATTTCCGAGCATAACATGATGCCTGGACTACAGCAGGAACTTAATAGATGTTATGAACGGAAAATGAATTCTGTTTTGTGTCCCCTACAGAACCAAGTTGTCATCGCTGCTGGAAAGAGTTCTCTGGGAGCCCGACTCTCCGGGGCACTTCATATCTATAGCCTCGGCCAAGATTAAAGGTTTCACTCCATTTTCCTAACCTGCCCCTCCCTCTCTCATGCCAAGTCATCTCCAGGGTGAGCGTTCTGGTGGACAGAGTGATGCCTCCAGTGGAGCCTTGTAGCTCCCACCACAGGTGGGGCTCCTGGGGGTGGAGACATACACACTAACAGCCAAACCATCTGGAAATAGGATACAGTAAATGGGGACAACATCAGAAGCATGTGAAACAGCAAATACTCTGGTTAGTCATGTCCCCTTCCAAAGTTTGTTTCCTGTGCTCAGACCTGCTGTACAACCTATTTCCTCTTCCACATGAGTACCTGTGTCTGATGACTGGAAAGGCCTCTCTCTGATTATCTCTTAGGAAAACCTCTAACACAATTCTTCCTAAAAATGTCCTTTTAAAGTTGGTGACCCATTCCAATCAAACAAATAGAAACAGAGTGAGGAGAAAAGTAAGGGGTGAGGCATAACCTCACAACTCCAAAATCATCTTGCAAATGCTATGGTCCTTTCTTATGAGGATGATTGTATTTTCAATGTTTCATATAGTGAAAGACAAATATAAAAAGTAAAACATCTTACTGTGCCCTCAGATGCTTTCGGAGAAACGACTGTTCTAATGGCAGATGAACCTAGTGAGCTAGCCTGAAGTCATCCCATGAAGCCTTGGGTGCATTCGGCTGCCACAAGCTGTGCCAACAGAACTAGAGCAGAAAGGAGAGAGATCTGTCCTGAGCCAGAGGCCAGGGACCAAGAGGAGTGAGGCAGGCCTTGGCCGCCCTTGTTTCTGGGCTGGTTTTAGCAGAGTAGATCTCATCTGCCAGTCCTGCAGGGTGGCATATTTAAGGGAAAGGAAATGTACCATAGGATTTCAGCTTCACTAAAAATCTGCAGGCATTATTATCCATAAACAGTAACTAGTTGATTCTCTATCAGTCAGGGCACAACCTCTTTCTTCTGACACTAGTGAACTGATACTAAAAAGCAGGAGAAAATTAAAAATGACCAGAGCCCTTCTCTTAGCTTCTCTGGAGGCAGTACAGAGACTGGTCAAAGGAGACAGGAATCCAGCTGAAGAGTAAGCTAAATCAGAAATCAAGGAAAAGCTAGTAGAATTACAACTGTGAGCATAAGGTGAGTATGTATATAGGAAAACAGCATAAACAGGCACATACCTAGATAGGACCTCTGGATCACTCCTGGGACTGTCTCATCTTTCTGAAAGAGGTATGCTAGCTGCATGGTTCCCCTATGGCACAGCGAAAAGCACACAGAAACACAGTATGGTTTTTGGTTAACAATTATTGGCAGCTCAACCTATTTGAAGAATTCCTATTTGAAGAATTTTTTTTAATTAAAAGGAAGTTTATTTTTAGGGGACCAGAAATCAGCTGTAAAATTGAGACGTCTGAGTGTAGAACAAGCTAATGACACTGCATTTTAGTAAAGGCATGTTTTCACTATTGGATTAGAAGGACGCATACCTTCATATTGCCATTATTATAAAAAGTGTTATGCTTTACTAAATGATAGGGCCTATGTTTAAACATGATTATTCTTTACCTGAGGATTTTTATTTTCTCAATGCCTGAACATACCACATAGCAAGAAGCAGGAGAGGGTTAAAATTTACAACGTTAGAAGCAGGTTTTCATATAGGATATCAAACCATACTAACCCCATATTCAAAATTATATAAACTGTACTTCTACTGAGTATATGGCAAATATGTAAAAACCCAGCGTACAGGAAAAAAGTCTAATACCTGACAGTCTAATGTATTATCCTAATAGGTGGATTAAATTTTCACTCCACTAAGTATTAACTGCAGTTCCAAGCATTGATTCTGAAATACTTAACAAAAATACCTTAGGGATTTAATCTCTCCTGAACACAAACCTGAACTTATACAATTTAACTCAAAATTACCTTTAAGATATCAGAACACATTTACATATTTGCAATTTTTATCTATTACCTGTATATGCCAAAACTTTCATCAAGGCTTCAATACTGGAATTGTTCTATGCCTTTGTATCACAGACCTACAGAGATTTGAAGTGAGTTTGGGAATAAACTCAGGTCTCTGAATTCCCTATTCCATGCTCCATCTGCATAGCTATTACTAAGGTAATGACAATAAATCCTGAATTTAGAGTGAGTTTAATATTGCAATTCCAAAACATAAAGCTTGTACAACTCTTGGAATAACTCACCAAAATAAACGGCTTTTTAATATGACTATTTAGTGGTTATCAGTGTTTATCAAGGATGAAACAAGTGTTAATAGCATCTTAAAATGACGTCTATTCTTGCCACATTTTCTTAAAGGCCTTACAAAGGCAATCTGTTAAGAATATCATTCCTTGTACTTATACATGTTAAACAGAATACGACTGCCTGCTTACTCATAACTGAATGTTTGGTATTCTTTCACCTTACTTACATACTCCGTCTATTTAAATTCAAAATTTAAAACTGCTGAACATTTTTTTTTGGCATAAGCTATTATTTGAGGGCTCTTTAATATAAGAAGCATCCTGCTACCTATCACCAAAGCAGAGCTAGCTGACATCTGGAAATCATACTTGATTTAACCACCTTCAAGAAATTTAAACCATTAGTACCTTCCCTTTATCAGACTTATGAGGTAGTTGCATTTATTCTCCCATTTATTGATGCGACATGACTCATCAAAAATTTTATGTAAGCCCACAAACTAAGCAACATCAGAAAGAAAAAAAGACCAAAATTCTATCCTATGCCTGATCTTAACCAAATCAAGTTTTGCCCTCTGGACTTCCAATTCTTCATAGGTCACAGTTAAGTGATATTTATTACCTTATTTTACAGTGATGACCTGAGATCACAAATAGCAGCAGTGTGCTCTGAGGTGTACCAGAGAAGAGTGCCCTGTGAAATCTAAATATTGTCAAAGATACTTCATCCTGGAAATCATCAAACAGATGTATGATGCTACTCACATTCCAACAACCACACCATAAAGTGTGTTCCAAGACAAGCCCAGCCTGCTTTATGCTATTCTAATGTCCTCTCATAACCAGACATGGGAACGGGGAAAACTTGTAACTTTTCTTTCAAATCGGCTACTAGAAGATCATTTTTATTCCTAGCACTAAACCACCTGGTAAATGGACCCCTAAACTCCCTCATATGACATATTAGGGTATCAGGTATCCTCCAACATCATCAGGGTATGCATATTTATTTTACTACTAAATTTGTAGCGCAAGAGCTGCTCTGAACACTCTAGAATCTTCTATGCATCTTTTGGAGGCAAATATAACTGTCATGTTCTATTGCATAACTGTACTTAACCTCCAGAAAATAATTTGGGTTCGCTAAAAAGTTCGTTCAGGTTTATAAACCCAACATTAAAAGAGGCAGAAGATGTTAAGTACGATAGGAGCTTTTTTTTTTTTTTTTTTTTGCGGTACGCGGGCCTCTCACCATCGTGGCCTCCCCCGTTGCGGAGCACAGGCTCCGGAAGCGCAGGCTCAGCGGCCATGGCTCACGGGCCCAGCTGCTCCGTGGCATGTGGGATCTTCCCGGACCCGGGCACGAACCCGTGTCCCCCGCATCAGCAGGCGGACTCTCAACCACTGCGCCACCAGGGAAGCCCCAGGATAGGAGCTTTGAGACATACAAATATCAGTCATTTGTTTTAAACCCAAATCTGATTGTGAAAACAAAAAGGTATCACAATTTTAAAGTTTATCTACCCTCTTGTTTTAGGAAGCCCATCTGTCAACCTCCAAGGTGTAGGCAAATAGACTAACTAGGCTACATATATTTTCCTTTTTGGGGTGACATGTCTATCTGTTCTAAAAACCAGGGAATGACCAAAACAGCTATAAAGCAGTAATAGAATGGAAATTCTTTCGGCTCAATTCCCAAAAGCTTTAATTATAGTCAAGCAAAGAAAAATAGTTTCATTGGTTGAGGAAGTAAAATTCTGATTAACTGGAATCTATGTAAAGCTGACATTAAACTCATTTCCTTTTTTTTTTATTCCTTTTATAAAAGGGGGGCAAATACAAGAAAATAAGGTTATGTTAAAGACTGCTTTAAAGCACAAACTCCCAGTTTGTTTTAAGGTTAATATATATTCTGCTAGCTTTTCAGTCACCTGAGAGTGACAAATTCACAAGAATGTGATTCCTTGTACTAAGAACTATGGCAACCTGGTCTCATAACTGTGGGCTTCTCAAGTTTCCAGGCTTCATTTGGCATGAGGTTGCACTTTTGTTGACATGTATAAATTAAATAAAATTGATACCACAATCTATTCTTAAGTTAATCTCTTAAGTTTGTAGGAAATAAAACTTTGGCGTTTTACAAAGCAAGCGCTTTGTTTCTTTACTCAGAATCCTGAAAATGCAATTAAGTTCTAGTACTGTGACTGCTGTTAATATTTTTAACATCAGACACTATAATTTAAATGTCAGTGGGTTTTTCCCCAAGTCTCTGACTCTTATAAAAGAAAATAATAGAAGAATATCAGAATTCTCCCGTGACTACCATAAAAAAATAATTCAGTTTCCACCGGGTTGTGCCTAACGGTTTGTTAAGACACTCCTGCTTGATTCAAGTCCATCCGGCCTGAAGCTGTGTTTCATTTCCGTCCTTCTATCTGCCTGCAGTGTCTTTTTAGGTAAAGAGGCCATCTAAATGAAGCAGAAAAATTCGTAATTTTAGTTGTGTCTGTTTAAAAGAAAAGCCACCAGTAAAACGATACATTAACCACTAAACGAGGAAAGGACTGCAAGCCATGTATCAGTGTCTTGAGCTCCAGGGGTATAAACTATAAGTAGAAACGTAAGAAAAAGAGGTAACCTGTGTATCTTTTCCTATACACGATAAATGTTCTCTACATTTCAATTTTGGTTATGACAAAAGCTGCACCACAAAGTTACTAACATCTGTCTAAATGTACAATGCTTGTCAGTGTCCCACACAGAACAAATTTCTAACTTATTTACTGTGCCAGGCCCTGTGCTCATAAGTGCGTTACACACATTATCTAATTCTCCCTTTAATTACATGAAGCAGGTGGCAGATGCGGAAACTGAGCGAGGCTTAGAGAAATTAAGTAACCTGCTCAGGGTCACAAAGCCCGTGACAGCTGAAGCCCAGGCCACAGGACTTCAGAGCCCAGGACTGTAGCCCCTCTGCGGTACTGCTGTGAACCAGACCCTTCGTACCAGAGGAGGCAAAGGAGCTTCCAGCTGTCGTCCAAGGAATGACAGCAAACGCCTCCAGATGAGGCCACTTCCCATGAACATAATTCCTGTGATCAGCCAAAACACTCTATGGTCCTAAAAGAGAACACACAGTTAATTTCAGTCACAAAGGGTTAGTTTCCTTAGTGATAAAATTTCCTGAACTTATCATTGCCCCAGAGTTTAAAAGAAACCTTCTGTTATTTGTACTGCTCTTTCCTATAGGAACTGAGAACAAATAGTACCCAGAGACCAAGCGTCAGAAAATAAATCAGAAGGAAAACATGATTTAAGAGTATTTTACGATCATCAATGAACCCACATTAACTGCTTTGTGTTTCCTTCGTCTGTTTACATTCACACAAATTTCAATAGTTATAATAGTTAGGATCACATAGGACATACAACTTAATTTAAATTTTTTGCTTATAGCCGCATTTGCCAAACTGTGAGCTGAGGTGTCCTGGCATTACAGCACCACAGAATACTTTAAATTCTCAAGGAAATCACAGTGCCATCTGTGGAATACCATGAGAACTGCTACTCGTAAATTGTTTTGACCTACCTTCTTCATAAAAGAAACTGTAAGGTAACACGACAGAAACTCTAACATAATGAAAGAAACTTTTGGTCTAGGGATGCCGCAAAAAAATTACTAAGACACTAAAAGCATCATGAACCAAGAAAGTTTGGGAACCTCTGACTTACAGTGAACATTTTCCCTCACTGTCATTTTCTTTTTTTTTTCTTTTTTTTGTGGCCACGCTGCACGGCTTGCAGGATCTTAGTTCCCTGACCAGGGATCAAACCCAGGCCCCCAGAGTCCCAACCACTGGACCGCCAGGGAATTCCCCTGTCAGTTTCAGAATTGTATTCTCTTCTGCAGTGTGATGCTTTTGAGTGCATGTGTGAATGTATAGAATCGCAGAATTTACACTAATCTCCCACACGGAAGGAGGCTCAGCTACAGAAATGCCATTTGTTATTATCAACAATGGCTTGGTCTCCAGTGACTGGGAGCTCAATTTCCTCCAAAACGATCAGTAACCACCGATGGAAATTCAAGCCACATATGAAAAAGAAATCTGCCTCCTTTTTAACATGAGATTAGATGTTAGACATAATTTATCAAGAAGACAAGTGCTAATGTGAGTTAACTGTTTGTATGAACACATTTCCAGTTATCCTAAACGAAGGCGCTAATTTATTAAGTAAAAATTATGTTTAAATGAGATTTAGCATACCCAGATTACTGTTGTTTTTTGTTATAGACTGGTTCTGTAATGCCCTATAAACCAAAAGTCTGGGAATGCTAAAATGTGATCAACTTGAGACGTAAGCAAGTGCAAAATTCTATGTGTCATTAAAATACACACACAGCACAGTGTGAGACTCTAGGAGATTAAGGAAGGGACAAGTATCTAAGAGTTGGATTTTTAATGCCCCCTCTGCTCTGGGTGTGCCCTGCAGTATTGTATGTTTAAGTACCTACCTTTCAAGCTCTTCATCTCTGCCACTGTTCAGTCTATCTACTCCTTAAAAATAAGATGCCTAGAACACCTTGATGTGCCAAAGGCTAAAAAAGCACTAAAACTGATGGGGACACGTCGAAAGTACTCAGAAGTCAGCATGAAAGGAACAATTTGAACACCACGATAAATAATGACAGTAGTGACAGATTATATAACTCATTGACTAAAGTAAGACCCCATGAGTCCATACTGATACAAATGAATAAATAACTGGGAGAGAAGGAAGGCGCTACTTTACAAAGAATAAAAGTAGGAGGAGTGATGGAATTAGAAATCACCATGTGATCATCATCATTGCAGTACTCGATTCAGACATGAATCCACTTTGGATCAATTAGTGGATGCTAAAACTAGAGGGTGCAAATTATTAGAGAACTGCAAATCAAAACCACAATGAGGTACCACCTCACACAGGTCAGAATGGCCATCATGAAAAAGTCTACAAATAACAAGTGTTAGAAAGGGTGTGGAGAAAAAGAGAACCCTCCCCTACACTGTTGGTGAGAAATGTAAGTTGGTGCAGCCACTATGAAAAACAGTACAGAGGTTCCTCAGAAAACTAAAAATAGAATTATCATATGATCCAGCAATCCCACTCCTGGGCATATATCTAGACAAAACTATAATTCAAAAAGATACAAGCACCCCTATGTTCATAGCAGCACTATTCACAACAGCCAAGACATGAAACAAACTAAATGTCCATCGAGAGAGGAATGGATAAAGAAGATGTGGTATGTGTATACAATAGAATATTACTCAGCCATCAGAAAGAATGAAATAATGCCATTTGCAGCAACATGGATGAAACTAGAGATTATCATACTAAGTGAGTCAGAGAGAGAAAGACAAAATACCATATGATATCACTTACATGTGGAATCTAAAATATGGCACAAATGAACCTATCTAAAAAACAGAAACAGACTCACAGACATAGAGGACAGACTTGTGGCTGCCAAGGGGAGGGGGTTGGGGGAGGGATGGAGTGGGAGGTTGGGGTGAGCAGATGTAAGCTTTTATATATAGAATGGATAAACAACAAGGTCCTACTATATAACACAGAGAACTATACTCAATATCTTATGATAAACCATAATGGAAAAGAATATTAAAAAATGTACATATATGTATAACTGAATCACTTTGCTGTACAGCAGAAACTAACACAACATTGTAAATCAACTATACTTGAATTAAAAAACAAAACAAAACTAGAGGGTACAAATTTGATGAATAGCAGAGTTTTTACAAGATACCTAATTCCACAGAGAAAAAGAGTAACTTCACAGGACAGAAAGTGGGCAGATACCACCTTAACCAAATGATCATAGTATCACCAGTAAAGAGACAAACTGACATCAAGGGTCTCCTGATGGGATTCAATGTGAGGAACACACTGACACAATATGTAACCAGAATCTAATAATGAAGAAAGAGTATCAAGGGCCAAACAACTGACCTACATTCTTTGTGAACGTTAAGGCCCTGAAAGACAAAGATCGAAAAACTGGCCTAAAGAAGCCTAAGGAGACATGACAACTATATAACAACACACGATCCAAGATTTTCTATGAGGCAAAGGGCTCTACTGAGCTGAGTGGTGACACCTGACCAGGTTCCACAGATTAGAAAATAGTGTTGTTTCAATGTTAATTTTCTGGAGCTGTGGTTATGTAAGAGAATACATGTTTTTAGGAAATATATACTGAAATATCTAGATGTAAAGAAGCATCATTTTTTGTTTACTCTCAAATGATTTAGAAAAAAACTATATATTGATAGAATGATAGAGTAAATATGATAAAATGTTGCTGTTTGAAGAATCTGGGTAAAGGCTGTATGGTAATATTTGACTATTCTTGAGACAGTCTGGTATTATTTTAAAAAAGAAAAATGTTTTTCCTATCTTGGATTCACCATTGTAAATATTAACTCCAACTATACAAGAACAGGGAAACCTCTGATATTCATAGATTTAATGAACATCTCTCAACTCTTCTCCAGGAAACCTGGAGATGTCATTTGCGACTCTGGTGAGACACTGATCTGAATCTTGCTCTGGGAGGCAAGCCTAGCTCACTACTTCCTACTCAGATCTCATTACAACCAGAATTATTGCATATGCTGAAACTATCAGAAAGGAATTTCTAAAAACTCTTTATTTTTTTAAGTGGGCATTTAGAGAAAAATATTACAGTAAGCATAAGATAGAGTTAGCTTGTAAAGTGAGTATATGTACATAAAAATAGTTCTTAACAAAAATAATTTGGGAGAATAACAGGAAAGAGTTCTGCAGTCACAAATTGGGGAATTTGCAAAGGTCTTTGGAAGTACCTTCTGAGAATGTCCAGGGTTGGTCTATGTCGCACAAGATATTTTGGCGACTACTGGACTTTCTACTATATTTGGGCTCAAAAGTCTCCAAGAGATTCCTATCACACTTAGAACAAGCCCAAACTCTTAGCATGCGCCACAAAATCAACATGCCCTCCCCCTCTGTCCTTCTGACATTCTCCCTGCCTTTCTCCACTTGACGCACCTCCCCTACCACTCTGGCCTTCTTGCGGTTCCTTCAACAAGCTCAGTGCATCCCTGCCTCAGTCTCCCATGCATGGTTCCCTCTGCTTAGATCACCTTCCTCCCAGGCCTTCCCACTTTTTCTTTTCATTCAGGTCTCTGCTCTAGGGTCACCTCCTCAGAAAGATCTTCCTCGACCACCCTATCTCTAGGATGCCCCTCGTCTCACCTCCTGCTAACAGTCTTTCCCTTTACCTGGCTTTATTTTTCTTTATGGCACTTATCACCTAATATACCATGGATCTGTTTATTCTCTTCTACCTCACTGTAATGGAATCTCCACAAGGGCAGGGACTCAATGCTATATCCCCACAGCTAAAAGCAGTGTTTAGTGTGCAACAGGCACCAAAGCCCGTATCTGTAAGATGAATGAATGAAGTGTGCTGCATTTATTTTTCTTTCACATCTCATAAGGAGCATTAAAATGACTACTGCTGACTTTGCTTCAGGGAGCCATAATCTTTTGCAGACTTTAAACAGCAACTGCAAACTTGAGGAACACGGCAAATGGGAAGTGTGGGATTATTTGGGCACATATAACCAGGGGAGTAATTTTGCTCGGCTGGGTTGGGGGTGCAGTCAGGGAAGAGTCTCCTTGGAAGTAACACATAAGTTGAGACCTGAGAGAGAAACAGATGTTAACTAGGCAAAAACAGGTGGATGCCGAGGAGAGACGTGTGGAGGCCCCGTGAGTAAGAATAGTGATGAATCAACCGACGGTGATGGCAAGGTGTCTGGAGACAAGATGGAGATGTGGGTGCAGCAGACCAGGAAAAGCCCTACAAGCCAAGGAATCTGGATTTTTATCTTAATGACAATCAAAACGCCCTGAATAATTTTACACAGAAGAGTGACCATCAGATTTGCTTCTTTTAAAGACCACTTTATAAAAGTGAATAGTGGTCCTGATGAGATGACGTGGGCTGAACTTCAGCAACAGCCGGAGACAGAGAAGAGATCTGTTAACTAGGACACAGAACCCAGCGCCAGAGTGTGCCTGCCAAACGCGCATGCAGATTCATTTCTAGAAATCTCACAGTAAGACATCTTCTGAAAGTACAAGCCTACAATGTTACGAAAAACCCTGCGAGGGACTTCCCTGGTGGTCCAGTGGTTAAAAGAAACTGCCTTCCAATGCAGGGGATGCAGGTTCCATCCCTGGGCAGGGAACTAAGATCCCACCTGCCGCAGGGCAACTAAGCCTGCACGCCGCAACTACTGAGGCCTTGCACTCTGAAGCCTGCGTGCCTTAACTACTGAGCCTGCGCCACAACTAGAGAGAAGCCCACGTGCTGCAACTAGAGAGCCCGCATGCCACAACTAGAGAGAAGCCCACATGCTGCAACTAGAGAAGCCTGCATGCCACGATGAAAGATCCTGCATGCCACAATGAAGATCCCACGTGCCGCAACTAAGACCTGACACAGCCTAATAAATAAATAATTAAAAAAAAAAAACTCTGCGAGTTCAGTGTTATATTAAAATGGAGCAAGGTAGAAAGTGCAAGTCTTGGGGACTAAATCCTAGTTCTGTTATTTCCTAGCTCTGTGCCCTTGGTCAAGTTACTAACATTTTCTGAGCCTCAGTTTTCCTACCTATAAAGCAGGGAAAATACATTCATTTTCAGAGTTTCGATAACTGAGTCAAATAAAGCATGCAACTGCCTGGAACACTGCCTGACACACAAGAATTTAAAAAAAAAAAAGAATCCCTCATTAACACTGCCTCACAGTGTACTACTGTTTTGTCAAACCTTTCCCATGTGTAATTACATGTTTTGGGAATCATAAGGTAACCTAGGCTATCTATGTCATAACAGAGTCTAACAATACGACATGAATTTTAAATGAGTTAGAGTATATATTTTATTTCACTAGGGGAGTATACATGTTAAAACTTTCTTTTTTAAAATCCATTAAAGGGACTTTCCTGGTGGCACAGTGGTTAAGAATCCACCTGCCTACAAGCGGCTCATGCAGCTAGATATCAAAAAAACAAACCCAATCCAAAAATGGGCAGAAGACCTAAACAGACGTTTCCCCAAAGAAGATATACAGACTGCCAACAAACACATGAAAGGATGCTCAACATCACTAATTAGAGAAATGCAAATCAAAACTACAATGAGGTATCACCTCACATCAGTCAGAATGGCAATCATCAAAAAATCTACAAACAATAAATGCTGGAGAGGGTGTGGAGAAAAGGGAACCCTCTGGCACTATTGGTGGGAATGTAAATTGATACAGCCACTATGGAGAACAGTATGGAGGTTCCTTAAAAAACTAAAAATAGAACTACCATATGAACCAGCAATCCCACTACTGGGCATATACCCTGAGAAAACCATAATTCAAAAAGAGTCAAGTACCACAATGTTCACTGCAGCTCTATTTACAATAGTCAGGACATGGAAGCAACCTAAGTGTCCATCAACAGATGAATGGATAAAGAAGATGTGACACATATATACAATGGAATATTACTCAGCCATAAAAAGAAACGAAACTGAGTTATCTGTAGTGAGGTGGATGGACCTAGAGTCTGTCATACAGAGTGAAGGAAGTCAGAAAGAGAAAAACAAATACCGTACGCTAACATATATATATGGAATTAAAAAAAAAAGGTTCTGAAGAACCTAGGGGCAGGACAGGAATAAAGATGCAGATTTAGAGAATGGCCTTGAGGACACAGGGAGGGGAAAGGGTAAGCTGGGACGAAGTGAGAGAGTGGCATGGACATATATACACTACCAAATGTAAAACAGATAGCTAGTGGGAAGCATCCGCATAGCACAGGGAGATCAGCTCCGTACTTTGTGACCAACTAGAGGGGTGGGATAGGGAGGGTGGGAAGGAGATGCAAGAGGGAGGAGATATGGGGATATATGTATACATATAGCTGATTCACTTTGTTATAAAGCAATTATACTCCAATAAAGATGTTAAAAAAGAATCCACCTGCCAATGCAGGGGACACGGGTTTGAGCCCCGGTCTGGGAAGATCCCACATGCCACAGAGCACCTAAGCCCATGTGCCACAACTACTGAGCCTGTGCTCTAGAGCCTGCGAGCAACAACTACTGAAGCCCGTGCACCTAGAGCCCGTGTTCCGCAACAAGAGAAGCCACCGCAGTGAGAAGCCCACACACCACAACGAAGAGTAGCCTCCGCTCACTGCAACTAGAGAAAGCCTGTGCACGCATAACAATGAAGACTCAACACAGCCAAAAATCAATAAATAAATAAATAAAGTTCTCTTTTAAAAAAATCCATTAAAAAAATTATCTTCAAAACATTAAAAACAACCTCTAGATTACTGAAATAATACATTCTCACCTCCTCAAGGGAAGATTCCAAATTCATTCCAAAAGCAACTCCCATTAGTCCAAAGAGCGAAAGAGAGAAGGTTCCCATGGTCAACTGTAGGTTCAACCTCATCATCACATTACGGTGGCTGGGGAGGAGAACAACTGCTTAGTTCAGAAGATCTTACCAACTACACGCAGCAAATTCACTAAATAATCTATTAAAGACCACATGGATTAAATATACACCTTAAAAAAAAGACACTTCCATGTAGTAATTACAAACGATAATGATGGTATAATTCTTTCCAAAATGGAAAAACAAAGCTATCCTTAAAAGCTTTATTACCGTGTATTATTTTATAAAGAAAAGACTTACTGATTGTTTTATACGAGGCCTTCTTACCTGTCCAAGTTGATGAATATGATACTCTGTGAATCATCAATCAGTGCCCTAAGTTCCCGAGCTGCATTGGAAAGATCCTCAGCTAATCGGTAGTAGTTTTCCAACAGCAACTCCATCTCTTCTGCATGGTCAATCCCAGCACTGCTCTTTTCACTTTAATTAAGAGTTAACATAATTAACATGCCCCCAATACATGCATTATACATTAAGTAGCACAGAACTTCCTGAATTAGTATAAAATATTCAGCTACCAGTGAAAAAACTACCCTTTGCCTTTACTATTATTGTGATTGAGGCCAGTCTGGAGTGGTTTGCCAACTGACCCTAAACATGACACAGGTAGTTGAGGACACGGGTTCCATCCCTACACAGGCCTCACTGTATTCCATGGCCCTGATCCCAGGGAGGCTCTGCAATGCTACCAGTTACAGGAAAATGCAGACATGTGAATGCTGATGAATTAGTGCAAATCCCAAATCACTATCAGGTAAAACAAAACCAAAAATTAAAAATGAACATAAAGAGCATTTCCTTTCCAAGGTAAATATATAACATCATTTTCATATATGAAGTAAACTGTTTTTGAAAAATGTCAATACAGTCAGAGGCTCAAGATGGCGGAGGAGTAGGACAGGGAGCTCACCTTCTCCCACAAATACATCTACATGCGGAACGACTCTCACAGAACACCTACTGAACGCTGGCAGAAGACCTCAGACTTCCAAAAGGGCAAGAAAATCTCCACATAACTGGGTAGGACAAAAGAAAAAAAAAAGAGAGAGAAAGCAACCGGGAAGGGACCTGCTCCCAGGAGGGAGCTGTGAAAGAGGAAAGGTGCCAGAACACTGGGAAGTCTCCTCCCTGGCGGGCAGATCAGCTGGGACTGGCGGGGGGTGGGGTGGGGGGGAGCGGAGCTTCAGAGCCTCGTAGGAGAGCACAACAAGCAGTTTGTGGAGGGCAAAGCGGAGCGAGCTCCACACAGTCAGCTAGTGCCGCTGCCTGGCACGCCCCAGCCCGAGACGGTCCTCCACTGGGGCGGGTGGGGGGTGGGGGCCGGGGGCTGAGGCTCAGGCTTCGGAGGTCAGAACAGGGGAGAAGGCTGGGGGTGGCTGCCTGAGGGGGCTAGGGTGTGGTGTGCCACCACTGGGGGAAGAAGCCTGGGCCCCCAGAGAGGTAGGGCACCACTGCTGGGGTGGGGGGGGGGGCATGAGGAGAGGGGTGGGGGGGCATAAGGAGAGGGGTGGGACCTCCACAGGAGCTTATTTCTCAGGCAGCAGGGCACCGCTTACATGAGCTCTGGGGGCGGGCACGAGCCACCACTGCCATCTCAGCCTCCAGAAGTGGGAGCAGCCGGCCAACGCCGAGGGTCCCGTGACCAGGCACCAACCGCTGCCCCGACCTCCTGGGAGCGTGCGCGGGGCACGCACCTGCTCACCCTCTGACAAGGGGATAATGGCCAGCACACGCTGAGGAAAGAGATGGCAAACATCCAAACCAAAGACAGCCCTCAAGCCAAAAAAATATTAAACCCACAAAAGCTAAGCAGGAATGCTCCCGCACGTAGATAGTCCTCCAAGCCTACAGTAGATAATTGTTTCTCCTAAACTCAGAGTAAGAGAAATATAAGCAAAATGAAGAAGCAGAGGAACCACTCCCAGTTAAGAGAATTGCCCTGAAGGAACAAACAATGAAACAGACCTCTTCAGTCTAAAAGACACGAGTTCAAAGAGGAGGTAATGAAAATACTGAAGGAATTAAGAAAGGCTATCAACAGAGATGCAGATTACTGTAAAAAGGAACTAGAAACTATGAGGATGAGCCAAGAAAAATTAGAAAATTCATTTGCTGAAACGAAAGCTAAGCCAAAGGCAATGAATAGCAGAATGAATAATGCAGAAACATAAGTGATCTGGAAGACAGAATAATGGAAATTACCCAATCAAAACAGTAGACAGAAAACCAAATGAAAGCAATATAAGAGACCTATGGGATAATATAAAGTGTGCCAATCTATGTATAACAGGGATTCCAGAAGGAGAAAAGGGGATTGAAAATGTATTCGAAGAAATTATGGCTGAAAACTTCCCACATCTAAAGAAGGAAACAGATATCCAGATACAAGAGGCACAGAGGGTCCCAAACAAGATGAACCCAAACAAACTTACACCAAGACATACTATAATAAAAAATGGCAAAAGTTTTAAAGATAAAGAGAGGATTCCAAAGGCAGCAAGAGAAAAACAAAGAGTTAATTACAAGGGAATCCCCTTAAGGCTATCATCTGATTTCTGGACAGAAACACTGCAAGCCAGAAGGGAGTGGCAAAATGTATTCAAAGTTTTGAGAGAGAAAAATCTGCAAAGTAAAATACTCTATCCAGCAGGATTATCATTTAGAATAGGAGGGGAAATACAGAAGTTCTCAGACAAGCAAAAACTAAAAGAATACAGCAATACCAAACCTATCCTAAAAGAAATATTGAAAGGTCTTCTCTAAATACAAAAGAAGATATAGGAAAGGGGAAATCACAGTTGAAAAGTAAATCACTTAAGTGAGCCAGTATACAGATCAAAAAGAAAAAACAAAAACCTAATGTGAAAGGATGATAAACACAAGAAACAGCAAAAGGATAAATATGAAGCTGTAAAAAAGGACATCAAAATCATAAAATGTGGAGAAGGAGAGTAAGAAAATGTAGATTCTTGTTTTTTAGAATGTGTTTGAGCTTATATGACTATCAGTCTAAAGCAAGCAGATATAGGAAGGGGTTAACATACTTGAAAAACAGGGCAACCACAATTCAAACACATACACTAGATCCACAAAAACCAAAAAGAAGAGAACACAAGCATAAAATAAAAGGAAATCATCAAACCACAAAAAGGAACAACAACAAAAATCCATAGAATCAACTGGAAAACAAGGTTTAAAATGGCCATGGATACATATGCATCAATGATTACCTTAAATGTCAGTGGACTGAATGCTCAAATCAAGACAGAGTGGCAGACTGGATAAAAAAACAAGAGCCTACAATATGCTGCCTACAAGAGACTCACCTTAGGGCAAAGGACACACAGAGATTGAAAGTGAGGGGATGGAAAAAGATATTTCACGCAAATGGAAATGACAAGAAAGCAGGAGTTGCAAAACTCATATCAGACTATAAAACAGACTTTAAAACAAAGGCCATAAAGGAAAAGAACACTATATAGTGGTAAAAGGATCCATACAGGAAGAGGTTTTACAGTCATCAACATATATGCACCTAACATAGGAGCACCAAATCCATAAAACACTAACAGACATAAAGGAAGAAATTGACTGGAATACAGTAATAGTAGGAGATTTTAACACCCCACTCACATCAATGGACAGATCTTCTAGATAATCAATAAGGCAAGAGAGATCCTAAATGATGGAATAGGACAGTTAGACTTAATTGATATTTTCAAGACATTACATCAAAAAAAACAAAAAACAGAATATACATCTTTTCAAGTGCACGTGGAACACTCTCTAGGACTGACCATATACTAGGGCACAAAACTAATAACCTCAACAAATTTAAGAGTATAGAAATCATTTCAAGCATCTTCTCTGACCACAACAGCATGAAACTAGAAATCAACCACAGGAAAAGAAATGATTATAGGAAAACTAAACCATATGCTACTAAAAACCAATAGGTCAATAAGGAAATCAAAAAGGAAATTAAAAATTACCTTGAGACATACAACAATGAAAACACAACCACACAAAATCTATGGGATACAGCAAAAGCACTTCTTAGAGGGAAGTTCATAGCGATACAGGCCTTCCTCAAAAAACAAGAAAACATCTCAACAACCTAACATACCACCTAACATACCAACCTAACATACCACCTAAAAGAATTAGAAAAAGAAGAAAAACTAAAACCTAAAGTCAGCAGAAGGAAGGAAATAATAAAGATCAGGGAGGAAATAAATTGAGATTAAAAATAGAAAGAAACATCAATAAAACCAAAAGCTGGTTCTTTGAAGGGGTAAACAAAATTGATAAACCTCTGGCCAGGCTCACCAAGAAGAAAAAAGAGAGAACCCAAATAAGCAAATTAAGAAATGAAAAAGGAGAAATCTCAACCGATACCACAGAAATAGAAAAACCCATAAGAGAATACTATGAACAATTATATGCCAACAAACTTGACAACTTAGAAGAAAGAGACAACTTTCTAGAAACATATAGCCCACCAAAACTGAATCAAGAAGAAGTAGATAATTTGAACAGACCGATTCACTAGAAGTGAAATACAATCTGTGAAAAAACAAAACAAAACTCCCTACAAACAAAAGTCTAGGACCAGATGGCTTCACAGGTGAATTCTACCAAACATACAGAGAAGAACGTATACGCATCCTTCTCAAACTCTTACAAAAGACTGGAGGAGGGAACACTCCCAAAGACATTCTATGAAGCCACCATCACCCTGATACCAAAGCCAAAGATACCACCAAAAAAGAAAATCACAGGCCAATATCTTTGATGAATATAGATGCAAAAATTCTCAACAAAATATTAGCAAACTGAATCCAACAACATATAAAAAAGATCATACTCCACAACCAAGCAGGATTCATCCCAAGTTCACAAGGATGGTTCAACATATGCACATCAATCAGTGTAAGACACCACATAAAAGTAAAAAACCACATGATCATCAAAAGATGCAGAAAAAGGGCTTCCCTGGTGGCACAGTGGTTGAGAATCTGCCTGCCAATGCAGGGGGCACGGATTCGAACCCTGGTCTGGGAAGATCCCACATGCCGCGGAGCAACTGGCCCCGTGAGCCACAACTGCTGAGCCTGCGCGTCTGGAGCCTGTGCTCCGCAACAAGAGAGGCCGTGAGAGTGAGAGGCCCGTGCACCGCGATGAAGAGTGGCCCCGACTTGCCGCAACTAGAGAAAGCCCTCGCACAGAAACGAAGACCCAACACAGCCATAAATAAATAAATAAAATTTTAAAAATGCAGAAAAAACCTTTGACAAAATTCAAAATCCATTCATGATAAAAACATAGTAAAAGCCATTTATGATAAACCCAAAGACAGTACACTCAATGGTGAAAAGTTGAAAGCCTTTCCACTAAAATCTGGAACAAGACAAGGATGCCCACCCTCACCACTTCTATTCAACATAGTATTGGAATTCCTAGCCACAGCAGTCAGACAATAAATAAAAGGTATTCAAACTGGAAGGGAAGAGGTAAAATTGTCACTATATGCAGATGACATGATACCATATACACAGAAAACCCTAAGGACTCCACACAAAAACTACTAGATCTAATAAGTGAGTTCAGCAAAGTAGCAGGATATAAGATTAACATTTAGAAATTGGTTGCATTTCTTTACACTAACAATGAAATATCAGAAAGGGAATATAAAAAAAATACCTTTTAAAATCACACCAACAAACAAAAAAACCCTAGGAATAAACCTGAGCAAGGAGGTGAAAGACTTATATGTTGAGAACTATAAAACATTAATAAAGGAAATTAAAGAGGATTCAAAGAAATGGAAAGATATCCCATGCTCCTGGATTAGAAGACTGTTGTTGAAATGGCAATACTACCCAAAGCAATCTACAAATTTAATGAGATCCCTATCAAACTACCCATGACATTTTTCACAGAATTACAACAAATAATCCAAAATTTATATGGAACCATAAAAGACCCAGAATTGCCAAAGCAATCCTGAGGAAACAAAAACAAAGCAGGAGGCATAACTCTTCCAGACTTCAGACAATACTACAAAGCTACAGTAAGCAAAACAATGGATCAATGGAACAGAATTGAGAGCCCAGAAATAAACCCACACACCTATGGTCAGTTCATCGTCTACAAAGGAGGCAAGAATATAAACAGGAAAAAGTCTCTTCAGTAAGTAGTGCTGGGAAAGTTGGACAGCTGCATGTTAAGTCAATGAAGTTAGAACAAACCCTCACACTATGCAGAAAAATAAACTCAAAATGGCTTTAAGACTTAAACATAAGACACGACACCATAAAACTCCTAGAACAGAGCATAGGCAAAACATTATTTGACATAAATTGTACCAGTGTTTCCTTAGGTCAGTCTCCCAAGGCAATAGAAATAAAACCAAGAATAAACAAATGGGACCTAATCAAACTTACAAGCTTTTGCACAGCAAAGGAAACCATTAAAAAAATGAAAAGACAACCTATGGATTGGGAGAAAGTATTTCCAAATGATGAGACTGACAAAGACTTAATTCCCCAAATAAACAAACTGCTCATAAAACTCAGAAACAAAAACACAACCCAATCGAAAAATGGGCAGAAGATCTTAACAGACATTTCTCCAAAGAAGACATACAGATGGCCAGTAGGCACATGAAAAGATGCTCAAAATCACTAATTATTAGAGAAATGCAAATCAAAACTACAATGAGGTACCACCTCACATCAGTCAGAATGGCCATCATTAAAAACTTTACAAATGGGCTTCACTGGTGGCGCAGTGGTTGAGAGTCCGCCTGCCGATGCAGGGGACACGGGTTCGTGCCCCGGTCCGGGAGGATCCCATGTGCCGCAGAGCGGCTAGGACCGTGAGCCATGGCCGCTGAGCCTGTGCTCCGCAACGGGAGAGGCCACAACGGTGAGAGGCCCGCGTACCGCAAAACAAACAAGCAAACAAACAAAACTTTACAAATAACAAATGCTGGAGAGGGTGTGGAGAAAAGAGAACCCTCCTATACTATTGGTGGGAATGTAAATTGGTGCAGCCACTATGGAAAACAGTATGGAGTTTCCTCAGAAAATTAAAAATAGAACTACCATACGATCCAGCAATCCCAGTCCTGGGCATATACACCTGGACAAAACTATAATTCAAAAAGATACATGCACCTCTATGTTCACAGCAGCACTATTCACAATAGCCAAGACATGGAAACAACCTAAATGTCCATCAACAGATGAATGGATAATAGATGTGGGGTGTGTGTGTGTGTGTGTATATATATATATATATATACACACACACACGCACAGGCACACACACAATGGAGTACTACTCAGCCATAAAAAGAATGAAATAATGCCATTTGCAGCAACATGGATGCAACTAGAGATTATACTAAGTGAGGTCAGAAAGAGAAAGACAAATACCATATGGTATCACTTATATGTGGAATCTAAAATATGGCACAAATGAACCTATCTACGAAACAGTTGCCAAGGCGGAAGGGGGTGGGAGAGGGAAGGACTGGGAATTTGGGGTTAGCAGATGCAAACTATTACATACAGAATGATAACAACAAGGTCCTACTGTATAGCACAGGGAACTATATCCATCCTGGGATAAACCACAATGGAAAAAAATATATGTGTATAGTTGAGTCACTTTGCTGTACAGCAGAAATTAGCACACATTGTAAATTATCCTCCCTACCAAGAAGGATAAGTGGGAATGAAGCACTCTGTAAAAGACACTTATAAAGCATATTAGAGATAAATTGGTCTAAGAAGAAAGCAAGAGTTACAAGAGTGATCAAGTTTCTGCTACTATATCTAGCTGCTATAATATCAAGCGTTACAGAGCCCTTTTTATCTTAATCGTTCATTAGAATATAGATAACTAATTTCTCAAAATGTTGAAAAATCTGTACACACTACAGAAACTATGCACATTACAAAGGTGTCTGTATTAATCTCTGATACTGATCTGCGAAGTACAAAAATGAAATATTTGGGGTATTTAAAAGTCAACATTTAAACTTGGGTGTGCACAAGAAGTGTAAATGATTCCTAAATTCATAAGAGGTAAAAGGTTTACAAGATGAGAGCGTTTTTATATTAACCAGACTTACAGAATCTGTGCCAGTGTCTCTACTCGCCTCCCTGCACCCCACACCCTTTCCCTCCTCTCTCCCGCTGAACTCTCCAGGTAAGTTATCTGGGTAGATGTGTATGTTACTTTGGTGACCAGTCCTTTGAAAATAAAGGTAATGGTGCATGTACAGTCAAAGCCCAGCATATTGTTGTGTACACAGTGTGCACTTAGTAAGTCCTCATTAAATTCAATCAGATGCAGTATGGTACAGGAACCAGTGAAACAAATGGGGAGGAAAAGTGCCTACATCCTCTATCCCAGCAAAACGTTGTGTCCTCCCTAAAAAGTCATCCTGAAAAAGACCATCAACTGATCCTCAGAGAGAAACGAACAAAGCATGACTGTCTGCTTACAAGACCTGTGGGTCGCTCCACTTTGTCAGACAGAGCTCCTCCAGCAACTCTTCTTCATCCAAGATCTCCAAAATGGACTCTTTGAAGATTTTAATATCTGTTTCTAACTCTGACAGGCTGTAAGAGTAGTTGCATAGAAATGATCAATAACATAAACCTATAAAAATAATTTCCCTACAAGAACAGTGTCTTTTTGGTGTCTTATCAAGTAGATCCACTTATAAATTCACGGTAAACACTGATTTGTAAAAAAAAATTTTTTTTATATTTACTATGCACTCTGAGAATCAATTCCCAATCCCAAAACTACATTAAGTGGTAAAATTAACCAATGATACAATTTTCAGCATATATTATTTATCTCAGAAACATATAATCACTGTGATTTAAGCTTCTGGGCTCAGAAATTTATCTTTACTCTTAATAAGCATGGCAGAAGATGAACAGACTGTTTACTTTTAATTCATAAAAACATCCTAATATTTTCAGACAAAGAACTACTGATTCAGGAATTTTAACTGTTAACTCCTGAATGGATTTTTAGGGGGTACAAATCCTGAGGGCATGTTCATTCAGTCTGTAATATAAATTAAAATATTATCCTTAAATTCTGGAATGCATTATGATAAACAAAAAAACCCATGGACCTGGAAGGGAAAGAAAATTGGATTTGAGTCTAGATTTGCTATTTAGTAGCTGTTAAAGTTTAGACAAGTCACTTAGACCTCAGTTTTCTTATCTTCAAAATGAGGACCATGTCAACAGGATTGCTGACAGGATGAGATGACATCACACACATAAAAGAGACTGAGACAGCATTTTATGCAAAATAGCTTTTCAATAAACATTAGTTTGTGTGCCCCCTTTAGCTCAACTTCCTACCTAGGCTACTTTCTTAAAGTTATGAAAGACAGTGAAAATCAAATATGGAAATGAAGGTACTGAGAGTAAGTCACAAAGTAAAAAATGTCATTATCATTAGCAAGACTAGTTGGTATTTTTAAAACAGCTAAGAGTTACACTAATTTTGGACCTGAATATACGTTAAACATTTCACTGTTAAGACTACTGAAAGAGAAGTTTAAGACATCTGTGTCTAACTCCCAAGTTGGTAAAGCACCCATATTTACCTTTTGCCATTTTGTAGTAAGATGTGCAGTTTGCTTCTGTCTATGGAAGAATGTTTGGGATCCACTAAAGCTTCCAATGTCTCAAGGATCAATGGTTGCAAAATGCTAAGTTTCCCCTGAAGAGTGTTGATCTAGATAACAACATGACCTTTCATAAGGATTAAAACAATCTTTTTAGAATACTCAGGGTCAGTGAATGCTCTGATTAAATACAGAAATCTGTAATAGCTAGGAAAGCTGGTAACATTTCAGAACATGGTCACTGCTGGAATGCCCATCCCAGATGATTAAAAACTAGATCTCCTAGGTTAAAAGATAACCATGCATAATGTTGTTAGTAAGCTCCCATTTGGTTGCCAGGGAATTAACTCCCATAAGACTCTTCCCCCTACAGACACCAGACACTTATAATGAAAGGAATGCAGGACTGATTAAAAGAAGAGCTGCCGTTCTTTGGTTAAAACATAAACTTGGGCTTCCCTGGTGGCACAGTGGTTGAGAGTCCGCCTGCCGATGCAGGGGACACGGGTTCGTGCCCCGGTCTGGGAAGATCCCACGTGCTGTGGAGCGGCTGGGCCCGTGAGCCATGGCCACTGACCCTGCGCATCTGGAGCCTGTGCTCCGCAACGGGAGAGGCCACAACGGTGAGAGGCCCGCAAAAAAAAAAAAAAAAAAAAAAAAAACAACATAAACTTTACATCTGGTAAACAATACCTATGTTCTTTGTAAATAGGATACAGTTCAAAACTCCTATGAACAAGGCTCTTTTGAAAACCAAAACATACCTTAGACTTTACAAAATAAACTTGAAAAGTCAAAAGTGTATTTATTATTCGGGTTAATATAGGCACAGCAGGAATCAATCAGCAGATATACATTGATACAGCTATACTAGTTCTTAAAATATTAAAATTCTTCCATACCTGTTGGTAAACAGCATTAACAGCAGCTGAATTAAGCAGTAAGATTAATTAATTCCAACATATACTGTCCATCCCAGCATTAGCTGCTGAGAGCTTAGTCAGTCTGTGTAGCTTGCCAGCAACCATTGTTTATACCTTCATTTCTTCCCATTTTTTCCCTGCTTAGTAACTGGCTTCAACGAGTCACCATCTCATTGGCTGGCACTAGCTGGTGCTATTGCCTCATTAACCTGAGTAAGGAACGGACCCATCTCCTACTCCCTCAGTAGAGCAAGGCAGACAAAGAAGGGTGCCAGGTTCCAACAACCCCCACCCACCTCATGTCCCCTTTACTCTCCCCTCTTCTTCTCCCACTCTGGCTAGCATGCTCATGGCACTGACTCTTGCATGTAGCCAGGTCCTGAACAGTACTATCCTGACTAATAGGGGGAAGAAAAGATGATGAAAGATTTGTCGGGGCCAGGAAAGCAGTGACCATCCTTGCTCAGAGCCTGACAGGATCCCCAGACACTCAATGATTATCAACTTAAAGGAGGAATCGTAAGAAGAATTGTACACGGTTTCTATGTCAAACTAGGTCTCAAACACAGGCATCATTTAGCTAGCTCAAACAAAGGATTACACACACAAACAAATCAAAGAATGATATGGAAACTAGCAGAATGATTTGATGAAAGATTTGTGCTATAATATTTATCATGTGCAAGCAGTTACACAACAATTTAGTTAGAGAATAAAATGGAGTACAGTTAAAACCTTTTGATATGTTCATTTATATATTTAGGATAAGTATTTTGAATTAGCATCCCTGAATACACTTATTAAAATTGAACAACGGATAGACAACCTGAAATGAGCTTCACTGAATGTCATAACATGACTGTCAAAGAGACTCTATGTATACCATACCTAGAGACTTTACATCTATTTGTTTGGGTCATAAAGTTTAAGAATTAAGTACTTTCTGCATATAAGACCCTTAGAAATGTTTTTATTTGGGGGGAGGGTGTGGTTAGGGAAAATGCTATTAAAACAATACCAATGTGTCTTCCTCCTCAATAGCATTCAAGAAAACATTCAAGAATCTAAATAAAAACAGGCTTACCCGATACTGCAGGAGTGCTTCTATAGCTCTAAATTCAAAAGGTAAAGGGTATGTGACAAGTTGACCCTCTCCAGCCAACTGTGAAGGGAGCTCCCGGAACAGCCACTGCTCTAAATTTAAATTACGATAATCTAGTATCAGAAGACACTCTGGAGTTATCACAGCTTTCAAATACTGGGGAAAACAAAAACAAAACAAAACAATATACATACATATATGTACACACACACGCACATATGTAAGTTGTAGAGTTGTAGGGAAAAAATAACCTTCATAAAATAGGATTTAATACTCTATTTTGGACTAAGCCTAAACCAAATCACTGTTCATTTGGTTTTTCAAAAAAAGTCAAGACTTTTTTTTTTTTAAAGAGAGGAAGCCTAAAATAAATCCAAGTCTTGATACCTCTAACTCAGCCTCAACAGAACTAGAATTAAACAAATTATGTATTTATTAGGACTTCCAGGGTAATCATGAGAAATACAGAGAACAAAGGAAACAAGGTCTTCTTAAAAGTCAGGTATTCAGCAGACTTTTAGAAAAGATTTAGTTTAATTATGATTAGTTTGGCTGAAATGGGAAAGTTTCCTTTTTAAAATATCACCAAGACACATTAAGCTAATTCAAAATGATAAAGATAAGATGTATCCTTAGCGTTCTAATTTAGAACACTATGAAATTAAAAATTTATTCTAAAAAGAAAGACTGACATCTTTTTGTCAGAAGAGTAACACAGAAGAGTAGCCTGTGGCCACTGTATTAGTGATATAAAAACCAGAAAATTTTCTTTCACATTTTCCCCATTTTACAGCTGACCCTTGAACAACACTGGCTTGAACCATGCGGGTCCACTTACATGCAGATTTTTTTCAGTAGTAAATACCACAGTACTACACTATCTGTGGTTGGTTGAATCTGAGGATGTGCAACAGCAGATATGGAAGAACTGTGGCTATAAATTATATGTGGATTTTTGACCGTGTGGAGGTTCAGCGCCCCTGACCCCCATGTGGCTCAAGGGTCAACTATAATATGAACATTTTTATTCAGAAAAGTTGAAAAATTACACAGTGAATACCTATACACATACCAATTCGATGATACAATTAACATTTTGCTAAATTTGCTTTATCACATACTTCTCTATCTCTTCATTAAAGAGGTACTGTTTTGAAGGGTGCTAGCTATTGATAATAAAAGCGAAGAATGTGTTTTGGAGAAAAATCACTTGGGAAAAGACTGCTTCCCTTTTTAATTTTTTAAAAAATTAATTCTAGATAAATTGACAAAAACCTGCCATCAAAGACTTTTTGAAGAAAGCAAGTCTCATGTCCACTGCAGGGCCGATACCATTGAGACCTGCGTCCCCTCATCTATTTCCAAACCTTAAACGTTAGCCCACCGAAATAACTTAAAGCTTTCCATAAAAATAAAAATTTAAATTAAGATGATAAACTTTAAACGATAGTCTTAGGCTATTTGGAAAACCAGAATATGTTTTTAGTAGCTGAAGTTACACTACAATGACACATAACTGTATACAACTGAAAATGTCTATTATAAATCAAGATTCTTTCTCTTATTTCAGAAACTAGAGACTAAATTCAAACAGTGAGAATGGAGACCAAAGTCAGATCTTTTCCATCATAAATAGAGCAGTGCCATGCCTGCTGAGTATGTGTATATAACCCATGTAAAATGAGTTTTACTCTTAACATGTTATATTATAAAATAGTCTATGTTTCACATAGCTATTTTTATTACGAAATTACTTTTAACCTAGTTATTGATCAAGATAGGAACTTTTATAAGACTGCAGCGGAGAAGTGTAGATGAAATAAAATCCTTTACCTCCATTCTCATGATAATCCTATTGTTTCTGCTTGTGATGCTCATTAAATGCTGAAACCTCAAATCTCTGGCTTGAAGACCTAATTCTTGATATAAGTCAGTTTTCTTCTTTTCTATAAAAGAAACATGTTCAATAAAAAGAGGGGGTAAACCAATAAACCGAAAAGTTTAGATTTTTATATCAGAGTACCCCTCCCACCACCAAGATAATCTTCTATTACTACCAGAAACGAGAGCTAAACTGGGTCTTTTTAATACCCATTTCTACCTCAAAAACGTACTCAGGCTAAATCTGGTCAAACTAAATTTTCTTTTCTCCTTTTAACCATACTTCATAAAATTTCTCTGTACTTAGAAAAGCCCCTTGGGACCAATATAAAAACCATAGCTATACATCATTGGAATTTACAGTATCAATTTCTAGCTCTAGATTCATGGATTTTTAAATATGAACTGTATAGAACTACAGTTCTATTTTCTATTTTTTCCTTACTACATTATCAACTTCAGCATTTTAAATCTATGAACAGACAAGTTCAATTTTCTTTGTTCTTGGACTAATACAAAGTGAGAAAATAAAATCAGTTCTCACACTAGATTCTCCTACCCAAGAACTAAATTTATTACCTAAGAGAAAGCAAAACAGATGAAGAAACTCAAGAAATGATGCTGGTAGTAGTAGCATCTATTCTTGTAGTATCAAGCCACACCTGTGACAGAGCTCTAAGTAGAACAACCTTTCGAAGGAGATGCCGAGCCAAAAAACGCCCAAAATACTCCACTAGGATCTTAGCAACAGCAGGAACAGGACCACGGGGTGGGAAGGACATGGGAGACCTGAAACCTGCACCTGAGGTCACAGTAAAGTAATGCTTGGTTTCATTTAAAAAAGTAACCGTCCATAAGAGCCATCACTGGCAGAGTTCCATCTGACTGCCATCCAGTGCCCTGTCCCTTCTGTCTGCTGTCACCCAGTGCTACTGCAATAACAGTGGTATCATGTGATTCTCTGCCTTCAACATGGTACAGGAGGAGAGGGACATGAGGACCGGGGCAGTGAAAGAGAGACTAATGAAGAGAAACAAAAGGGAGAAGAGTGTTTCTCTCTCAGCTGCACACCAGCCTACGCTCTTAACATCCTGTTAGAGTGAAAGTGTCTCCTGACACAACAACAACACAGGTCAGGTGTTGCCAGTTCCAATTAGGACAGATGGGCAAATGCTGAAAAAGATCTCCTTCAACACATCCATATATGCAAAGAATATTCTACTCAAAATATTATAATTTCTTGACTTCCAGTGGGTTCACTCATTCGCCGATGAGTGATTTAAAAGAAAATTACAGATACTCACCAAAAGAAGTAACCTTTCCCCCTTTGTCAAATTTTGTCTGGAGAGAGATAATAAAATATTATTTTCTCCCAAATCAGTACACTATTTATGGTATCATATCATATGGTATTATAATCCTCCCAAATACTGAAATACAGATAAAAACTATAACTGCCCTTAAGTTAAATTCAGTTATGAGTTAAGGGTCAAAAACAAAATTCCCTTTCCCTTTGATAGGACAAATCTGACCTTGGATTAACTTTCTAACTTGGTTCCCCGGGAGATCTGATAAAGGAGTGTCAGTTGTGTTACCAGGCAACAACGCTTATGGCAAAAGTGTCCAATGACTGGTAGACAGACTGCTCTGGACTGGAAAGACTAAGAACAGACTACAGACACCTGTTGGGAAGCCATGGTTCTGCCTTTCCCGAGTGTAGTGGTTCTTCTAACTGACTATGCTCCTTGTGGGAGCCCTGGATGTGTCTCTGGGATGGTTACAAGATACTGGCACTAGAGGGCCTGGGGATTCTAAGCCAAGGTGGATCTCACACCCACATTTGAGGATATCCTCTCCTCGCACCTGAGCTGTCACACAGGGGGCCACAGGAGCCCCTGCATGGCTGTAAGGACTTCTTTTGAAGAGAAAACACCTAATGCTGCCCTTCTGCACTTCCTATCCTTTATCCTTCTGAACAGACTGGGACCAAGTGTGGCTTATCTTGTGAATCTAATTATCTATGGGAGGCTATGAAGTCTCTCTGGTGGGTGTTGCAGAATCAATAAATGTTTACAAAAAAGACCTCTTCTGATAGTTTAAAAAGAGGACACAATGCAGAAATTGTGCTTATTTCCTATAAAGCAGAGGGAAGGTTTTCCTGTAATACTTGTCCATAGTCAAGTTTGAAGATGTCAAATAATATTTAATGAATCACTAGGTACTGGGCTGTATTAATTACTATTAAATATGCATTTTCAGGAAGACACACTCTAAGATACAGTTGTAGGTCCAAGTCCTGGGTTATTACCATGGAAAATACACATGCTGTGTTTAGTAACACAATAAAACCTCACAATATATATTTCAGCTTGCTTCTCATGAGCAAAGATAAGATCAACCGGAATATATGAGTATCATAAAACATCAGAGTTCAAGGGAAATTTACATCAAGGGAAGCTTTATGTTTTGTGTAATACACACTAGCTTTCCTCCTTAAACTTATTTCACAAATATATACATCTGCTGCAGAAAATTTGAAAATAAAGATAAATAAAACTATTTGGTCACAAATTTTAGAGAAAACCATGCTAATATTTTACTGCATGTCCTTCCAGACTTTTTCCTATTAAATATATTCATGCTACACACACTTCTTTGCAGTCTCCCCTCCACTTTCAACTTAACAATGTATGGTGAATATTTTTGCATCTCAATATTTATATTTTTTCCTTAATGGGATTTTTTTGATTTAAAAAAAACCATGAGATCATACAAACTGATTTTTTTAAAAAAGTGTTTACCTTGTAATATAACTCACATTATTTCAAATAGCATCAACTGATTTTAAGTGCTCTTGGTAGACAATGATTTCACCTGCAAAGAACCTTCTTTCAATATTTAACACCTGATTTTGTACTGTTAATTAAACTGGCTAACTCTTCCAGAACAGTGAATAAGAGTGATAACCCCCAGAACTACGTGTAAAAGTTATCTTGCTCTGTATAGTTGATAAAGAAAAGTTCTTATGTTAGTAAGCCTAAATAATAAGGATGATATATAATGGCTAATATACACTGAATGCTTACCATGCATGAGGTATTATTTTTAAGAGTTTTACATATGTGAGTTAATTTAAATCTCACAATTCTATAAGGTGGGTACTTTTACCCCCAGTATACAGATGAGAAAACTAGGGCACAGAGATGTTATAACTTGTCCAAGTCCATCCAGTTAGTAAGAGACAGAGTTGAGATCTGAAATTAGAAACTCTGGCTCAGAGCAAGCACTTTATTTTTCTCTCTCTAAATATGTGTGTGTGTGTGAGACACACCATTTGTGTTATTTTATTCAATTTTTTTTCTGAACAAAAGAGAAAGCTGCAGAGATTATGACCCTTCAAAGCATGCACTCTCAGGTAATACACTGTGCTGCCCTCAAAATGCTTCCGCATAGATTACGTTGCATAGCACAGGTTCAAGCCGTTTTGTAATTAACAGCCTTCAAGGATTTCTAAATAGATTTCTGGAGAAATCTTGAGTATTCAAATAGGAAGCTCTGAATTGTGATTTGAGCCACCTGTTCTAGTATTAAAAGATGAGCTCTATAGTCATTAGCAAAGTTTCAAGAGTGCTGTGAAGCAAACCTAGCTGGTACTCAGGTCACTGGCTAAGCAAAAGACAATGACTTATAAGGATTCATTATAAAACAAAGTAAGTAATATCATCAAACGGACCACACATACTCACCACAGTAAACATCGGGGCTACACTGGCTAAAGTGGCTTGAGAGACATCAGAAGTTCTAAACCGGTGAATTTCACCTGAAAAACGAATCAGAGAATTCCTTGTGATCATATGATTGGTTTTCACATGCAGCTAAGATACAATTCTCACAGTATGTGGAGGTCTTCAGCCTATTTTACTATGTTTTGAATCTTTTTCCTAGAAGGAAAATAAGAAACACTCTTGTTAATATTTGTAGGTGATAATGTTACGTTTGGCAATGAAGGAGTAGCTTAGGTGAGGCATTAGAATAATCTATGGATTCCAGTCACCGCTTTTCCTTTCTAAGTATTATTGATATCTTATAGTAGGATGAACAAGTGTATAACAATGTTCTGAGATTAAAATAAAATGTCCATTCTTTTTTGCCTAGTTTAGAAAGGCCCTTCATGCAAGTTACATTGGTGCAGTTTAGAAAACATACATTCCAAGAACCACGTGACCTTTCAGCATTCCAATATCAGGATTATTTGACCTATAAATTATGAAACCTACTGATTTTACTTCTATGTACTAACTTCTTTTCCACACATATACTTTAGAGTGAACATACTTATGAAATAACCTACTGCACTGGAATGGAGACCACAGTGAACTGGAATAAAGACAAATCTTTATCTGAAAATAAACCTATTTAAAACATGTGATTTAAACTGAAGTGAGCTCTCCAGTATAACCAAGTAAATTTAATGCCTGACAAAGGATACTGTTCAAAATACTAAACATAAGAGGAATGAACAGAATTCCTATCTACAGAACGTGTAGATATATTCTCACTTCTGATCTTATTCCTTCCTATTACATACATTTAAAGACATGTAATTTGTTACCACCTGAGGTTTGTTGGTTCCCTTCTACAAAATACAAACTATGTTATGAGGGTCAGCTGAATAAAGGTTAAAGAGCTACACATCAGCTTTTGCTAATCAGTCACAAGTTGGATAAAATGTTACCATCTAATGCTTTGTCCTAAAACATTAGATGGGCTGAACCTGGGTTCCCAGGCATTTACCAAACAAAGAAGGGAATATGAAATGTAACCCAATTTGGAAAGAGTCTCCTAATGGGTATGAGGAAGAAGGTGGAGATGGTGAGTTACTTCGGGAGCATTTTGAGAGTACAATTGAGAAACTTACTTGAGGACGTTTTTTGCGAAGCCATATATTTTAATGCCTTTTGTTTCTCAGCAATATTAGCACCCACGCTGTCACATTTGTGAAAATGTCAACGTATTACCGTCATGCTCTATCATTCAGGGGAAAAAAAAATAACTCAAATTTCAACCCCTCTCCCCCCATCCCCCGGCTCCTTCTGGCTATCTGGTTACACAGTACTTGGGGGGAAAAAAGTCAGATCTTTCTCAAAAGCAACTCTTCCCATTAAGTTTCAAAGTCTTCAGCCTCACCTCTAGGTGCGTCCCCACCCCTTACCTGAGCAACTGGAAAAGGTATAAATGTGTCCGTCCATAAGGAAGAGACAGAAGACAGGGAAAATACTTAAAAAAATATTTCAGGTAGATAAGCCTAATCTTAGCTTCAGCACTATGATGACAGGTAAGAGCGAAACTCTTTAAAGTCTTTTCACAAGCGCACTTAGGCCTGGAGATTTGCAGCCGGGGCGGTGGGAAAGACAAGAGGCCTGTCGGGTCGGGCTCTAGCTGGGCACAAGGCGCAGTGCTCAGTCGCGTTCGGGGCTGGTGGGACGCAGCTCGGCCCGCGGACCTGTGCAAGGGACAAGAGCCGGGCGCCCAAGGGCGGACCTGGAGGCCGAGGCCGGAGCAGCCACAGCCACGTGGGCTCCGGCGGTCGGGTCGGGGCCCCGGGATCACTGCAAGCCCGGCGTCCCGGGGCTGCGGGGCGGAGAGGGGAGTACCTGCCGTGGGGAGCCGGCGGGGCCCGTACAGCGGCGCGGCCCACCTCCTTCCGAGCAGTTGGGCAGCGCGGCCGCAGGCGGCAACGGGGCGAGTCCCGGGGGTCAAGCCCAAGGCCAGAGAGCACAGGGTGCGCCGGGGCAACCTCACCGCGCGGGGCTGGAGCTGGGCCAGGCTCTGCAGGCATTCCATGGCGCTGGAACGAGGAGGAGGCAGCTGCAAGACCCCAGCCCTTCATACCTGACGGTAGCGGAGCAGCCGGCACTTCGCGACCCCGCGCGAGCGCCCAAGCTGCGACCGCTGCCTACCGGGCATGCGCGCAGCGCGCCTGCGTCTAATTTACCGCGCCTGCGTCTAATTTACCGCGCATGCTCGGACGGTGCTTTTGGGTGGGCATCTCGTGTCCCTCGGCCAATCGGAGTTTGTCTCCTGCACCTGAGTCTGTACCTGTAAAGCGAGTAGGGACCGGCTCGGGGGGGCGGGGCGCGTTTACCTGCGTGAGTCGAACTATCTAACCCAGATTCGACCCTTAGGGCTTTGGAGCCGTCAGGTCGGCGCGTAGAGTGTCGATCATTTCTATTAACTAGTAATCGTTAAATGTGAAAAAATACCCATCATGTATATAATGCTTTGCGGTCTCTGGAGCGTTTTCATACGTATGATGCAGTCTGCAATTTGGAAGTGAGGAAATTATGCCCATTCCCAACTCAATTTATATTTAAGTTTAATGTAGCAAAAATAATTAACCGTCATATGGAATGATATATTAAATTTTGCTAGTGAAGACTGAGGAACATAAACGCGTAGGATTTATAGTCCGTATTTAATCAAATGTAAGATAGTATCAATTTCAAGGTGCCATTTTATATACCACCAAGAAAGAAAAATCGCTGATAAACTTTGCTCTCTAATTATATCATTAGGAGTCATCCCAATTTCAGTGTGTAAAATAAAGAAAAGTGAGGCTTAGAATTGATGAAATATAGTATATATACATCTTTTTAAAGTGTGAGTTAATAGACTTGTCCCTTACAAGGTAGAAATGCAAGGCAGACACAAGTTTTACAGATTCCCATTCAATCACTATGTATGAATACAGAGCTGAGGAAACACGAGAGAACTTTTCCCCCCCTGTAGGCTATTAAGACTGAGGATGGATGAGGCAGCAGTAGACAGAGAGAAGGCTTCCAAAACAGGGGACATTTGACTTGACCGTTGAGGGCAAAGGAGGACTTCAAGCAGTGCTTCCTTGGCAGTGGGATGGGGTGGGGTTTGGAAAAGAGCCCTGGGTATATAGTACATGGCTGGTAGATTTTTCATGTAACTAAGGGCAAAAAGGATGAAATACATCTTTCAAGAACATTGCGTGCCTTCAGAGACATTTCTTGGAAACAATATGTGATAACTTTTTTAATACTTAGTCCCCAGCATTAAGAGACAACTCTGTTTAAGATGACCCTTACAGAGCCTTAGAAAAACTCTGGGACATGGCCAGACACATGGCCTTAAAACTCATGTCAAGGATTTGGAATTTCATCTGAGAAGGGTGGGAGCTATTGTGGGGACTTTGAGCAGAGAAGTAAATCTGATTTATGTTTAAATGGATTGTTCAGGCTGTGTGGGGAAGAGACTACAGAAAGGTAAGGGTGGAAGCAGAGAGACGGTGATGATGGTTTGGGTTAAGGTGGAGGTGGTGGAGACTGGATGGGTTTGGTGCTATAAACTGAAGGCTGAGTTGACAAGATTTGCAGATGGGATGTAAACAAAGAGGCATAGAAGCTGACTCCAAACTTTTTGGCCTAAACAACTGGGCGATCATGGTGCCATTTACTGAGCTAGGGAAATTTGGAGAAGAGCAAGTTTAGATGGAGAGCAGATGATGGCTTGGCGTTTGTTTCTGGGCATGTTAAATTTGAGAGCTCTACTAGACAGATATCTAAGCATAGATATCAAGTAAGCAGTGTGGAGTCTGGGGAGATTTTGGAGCTAGATATATACATTTGGGACTATATAGAAATATTTAAAGCCATATGATTGGGTAAAATCTCTTAGGAGGTGAGACAGGAAAGAGAAAAGTTCCTGTGATTCAGCTCTAGGTCCTCCAACATTGAATGGTTAAGAATCGAAGATGGATCCAGCAGAATATGAAAAGGCATGGCCAGGAAGGAGAAGTAAAATTAGAGAGGGAGGGATCCTTGAAGCTAAGTGGAGAAAGTGTGTCAGGAATGAGGAAGTGATCAGTTATGTCAAATACTACTGTTTGGTAAGTGAGAAATGAGAATTGTCTATAGTGGATGTGATGCTGTGGAGCTTACTGGTGATCTTGACAGGAACAGTTTTCAGAGAGTGGTAGCAAGTGGGATCTGGATTATCACCTTCCTTTTTAAAAAAATTTTTTTTTATTGGGGTATAGTTGTGTTACAATGTTGTGTTAGTTTCTACTGTTCATCACCTTCCTTTTCATCTCAAGCCATGACAGAATCCCAAAAGATTCCGCACCTATATAACAATTTGGCTTTAACGTTCCTTAATCTCTTTCCTTACCTCTTGAGCTTCAAAGCACGTTGGTGACCTAATCCCCCAGGATCACACTCCGGATTGTGTTCTCACCCAGAATTGTTTCATCTCAGAAATGTTATACCAGTTATGCACACCATAGCCTCCTGGAGGCTCTACACCACAGTGATTATATTCTCCCATCAGACCCTTCCTGGATACTCTTCCTTCTCTACCCAGCCCAGATTAGGTAACTGATCACTGAAACCACTAAGACTTGTACTTGGAGCATGTTGCACTCATGGGATGTAATCACAGAAGCCACTTTATATTTGTCGCTTTAATCCTGCCGAGTGGGGCTAGTCTTTCTCTTGCCTCTTGAAAACTGGAGTTCATTCCATGACTTCTCCGGTCTTTCAGTCCTATGTTCATTTTAGTCTCAATTCAGCAATTTAAAATATCCACTCCCTATTATGTTTAGTGAAATAAGTCAGAAAAAGACAAATACTATATGTCATCACTTATATGTGGAATCTAAAAAGTAAAATGAATGAATATAACAAAACAGAAACAGACTCATAGATACAGAGAACAAATCAGTGGTTACTGGTGGAGAGAGGGATGTGGGGAGGGGCAAGATAGGGGTAGGGGATTAAGAGGTACAAACAACTATGTATGAAATAAATAAGCTACCAGGATACAGCACTGGGAATAGAGCAAATATTTTGTAATAACTGTAAATGGAGTATAATCTATAGAAATTTTGAATCACTGTGTTGTGCACCTGAAACTAATATATTGTAAATCCACTATACATCAATAAAATAAAACATCCACCCCGTATACTTCAATTCAGTAATTTGCAGTGTCAGACCCAGTATACTAATCGCTGTTTCAATCTTCATTCAAAGGAAAAACTCGGTTCCTCTTTCCTTGTTAGGCCTGGGGGCAAATAAGAATTTTGGGTGTGGGTAGAGATTCTGGGCAGCTCCTTCTACCCTTTTCCCATTGCCTTTCTTATTCCATGGCTGCTGTTTCTGACCCTGCTGGGGCAGTGAAGCAAAGTTAAGAGTGAACCAGGGCTTCCCTGGTGGCGCACTGGTTAAGAATCCACCTGCCAATGCAGGGAACACGGGTTCAAGCCCTGGTCCGAGAAGTTCCCACATACCGCAGAGCAACTAAGCTGATGGGCCACAACTACTGAGCCTGCACTCTAGAGCCCACGAGCCACAACTACTGAGCCCACATGCCACAACTACTGAAGCCCACGCGCCTAGAGCCCGTGCTCCGCAACAAGAGAAGCCACTGCAATGAGAAGCACCGCGACCAAGAGTAGCCCCTGCTCGCCGCCAACTAGAGAAAGCCTGCACGCAGCAACGAAGACCCAATGCAGCCAAAAGTAAATTTAAAAAAATAAATAAGTTTAAAAATACATAAATAAAAAAAGAACTAAAAAAAAAGTGAACCAAATGTGTTTATTGAAAGATGGCCCCGTGTTCTCTCTAGGCAGGGCAGATTTTAAGCTGATTTCATCGTGGACATATTCACATGGTCTCCAGAGGACCACCTCCCTCCCACTCCCATCCCACCCCCCAACCCAGGGCCAACTGATTGCCATTGCTTTGATGTGGGCAGTGACCATCCTGATCACTTTCAGATTCTTCCCCTTCTTGCCTCAGATGACCAGGTTCCTCTCTTCCTGACATGCTGCTCTTTGGGGCAGGATCCTTTTAAAAACAACTTCAGATTGATATTCCTCTTGTCAGGTCTGCATCTAGGATTTCATGCACCTTTAGAAGGAGTGCAGTTACTTCCCTGCAGAGCTGGTCTCCCTTGCCCAGGTGTGGGTCTAGGATCTCTTCCAGCTCTTGGAGGGCTCATAAGTTCCTCTCACTAGACTTGAAGTGAGTGGGCAACACTTCCCCTACTCCTTTCTCTTGATGGTCGTGGTAGATTGGGTGGGATTCCCAAGCACAGTTTTTTTTTCCAAATCTTCCATATAATATCTGCCCCTAAGTCTTCAGTCTTTCAATCCTTTTATATTGTGAGAGGTGAGAGGTTGAAGAGCCCTGTGATGGCTGCTCATGTGATGGCTGTTCCCTGGCAATCCTCTTTTGGAGGCTGGGAGCCCAAGATCAAGCTGTTGGCAGGTTTGGTTTCTCCTGAGGCCTCTTTCTTTGGCTTGCAGATGGCTGCCTACTTGCTGTGTCCTCACATGGTCTTTTTTCTGCACGCGCACATCCCTGGTGTTTCTCTGTAAGTCCTAATTTCCTCTTCTAATAAGGACATCTGTTAGATTGGAGTAGGGCCCACCCTAATGGGCTCATTTTTAACTCAATTACCTCTTTAAAGGCCTTATCTCCAAATATAGTCATATTCTGAGGTCCTGGGGGTTACGGCTTCAAAATATGAATATGGGGACCCAATTCATTCAATGACAGAAGGTAAAGATGAAATCCATGACTCTGGGAGAAGTAAAATACTGAATTATGGTACTGTTGACTGAGTTAGGAAAACCTGGAGGAAGAGATAGTTCAGAGGAAAGACTGGGAATGCTACATTGGACCTGCTGTGTTTGAGACTGCCTAGTAAATAATCCAACTGAATAATAAGCAGATCATTGGTCTGGAGCTAAGAATATGGGTTTATCTAGGCTAGATGGATAAATGTGGGGGATTTGGCGTATAGATAATCAGTGAGGCTATAGACGTGCAGGAGATTGCCTGGGGGGCAGGGGGTGTATAATAAGGAGGGGAGAAAAGGGTCCAGATCACAGTCTCCAAGGCACACCAACCAAAACCAGAGTGATAGAGGAAGAGCCAGCAAAGGAGACTGAGGAGTGTGGGTACTTTGTCTGTTGTTAGCATGTACTGGCCTGAACAGCGGTGACCCCCAAATAAAATAGTGGAGTTACCCTGAAAGAACATTGCTTTTCACTATGGTGGCAGAGTAGTTACGGTGAGGGCCTAGAAGTTCCTATAGCTCTAAATTTCACTAAGATCCATAAGGAAACAACCCATGGGTCTCCTTGATAAAAACAAATGCAGATCCCCAGGGTTGATGTGAGAGGAGGGTTCTCTGTGATGGGTTTAGGAGTCTGGCCCATCGTCCCTCTATTGTTTCCCTTGTGGCTTTCTTACTGTCGTCACCACCATTCTGAAGTTGAGGTTCTACTCCTTTTTAAAGTCCTAGGTTAAGCCAGAATATTTGAGTTTATCATTATATACCAAGCACTGTGCTTAAGCACTGCAAGTAGTAAACTAGAGGAAAAAAGTTGGTGCAATATTGTAGTATCATGATTATACTTTTCCACACTTATCTCAACTGCTAGGTTTCCTTAGGGCAGTAGTTTCTAACTTTTTATTTAATCACAAAAGACTCCTCGTATTATTTTGTCCCACAGGATCTATAAGTTCCTACAATATTTCATCAGATGAAATGAACTTGTATGTAGTAAGTGTCTACTCACCGAGATTTTAATTTTAGTTAGTCTAAGAAATTTTCTTGTAGATAAGTGTTCAGTTGTTATTAGAGCATTTTTTAAATGTTGAAAATAGCTTTCAGACTCCTCTTATTTTCACAGAGCCTAAGGATTCAGAGATCCCAGGCTGGGGTCCTAAAAGAATTGTTTTTCCTTGGTTGCCAGAGGGATGACTATGTCGCATCAATCTTTTCTCTTTTCTCCCGCTCTCAACGCACCTGTCGCTAGCAGGCATGCTTTCCTAATGAAAACATTTCAGATCCACCTGGAGTTAATTTAAAAGCTTCATTCTCCTAGTATTTCACTAAGAGAGAAGAATAACTGAATTTATATCTCACAGTAGCTAGCAACCAAAACATCCAAATATATTTTCTATTTTGAAGAACAATGGTTAAACGTTGTAAATCTATTACATTATAAGGCGAAATATATAATCCAAAAGGATGTAGTCAGACATGAGACTGAGTTCAAAAGAATCGTCCTTCCTGAATTTTTAGCTTTATTGCTGGAATTCTAACAGAATGTATGTGGCTTTGCAGTTAATAACTACTACTTATTTTTTTTTGAAATTTTAACATTGAATGTTTATTTGAAGAGACTAAGAAATCCCCCTTGCATTTAAGGTGTGATGGAAGTATTGTGGTTAAGTCGAAAAATACACAAGAGATGAATAACTACTACTTGTTAAGTTGAAGGTTTATATATTACAAATGAATGAAAAGGATGAAAGAATTCTTATACCAGGGTTTTTTTTTTAACCTCAGCTCTATTGACATTTTGAACCAGATAATTTGGGGGTGAGGGCTGTCCTGTATGTTGTAGGGTGTTTAGCAGCATCCCCATCCTCTGCCCCCTAGGTCCCAGTAGCACCCCTTCCCTGAGTTGTGACAATGTCTCCAGACATCACCACTCTTTCCTGGGGAGCAAAATCACTCCTGATTGAGAACTACTGTATTTTATAACAAGGAGAAGAATCCACAAAACCCCAAGACCATTTTTGCCTTTAGAAGATATATCCCTTTCGATGTTTCTAGACATATTCTTCACACGTGGTAGACAATAAAAAGTGAAAATCTAATGGTACCAGACTCCAGTAAAATATGATTTTTCCTGTTTTTATGGCTTAAATGTGTGTGCTTATTTATTTGTGTGCGTTATCCCAAACCCAAATCCCAGCTTTTAAAATCATGTTCCTGTTTACATACAGCACCTACAATGGTAAGTGGGTTTCTCTGGGGTCTGGGTCCATGACAACACCTGGTGTCTGCAAGAGATAGGTTTCCCTTGTCGGAAAATTTTCAAGGAATTTGGCCACAAGAGGGGGCACTATTCCTATGCTGGCTTATTTATTTATTAACTATTTTAATACCTGCTTGTCCCACAGAGTTCAATGATGCAGGGAATTCCTAATACAGAAATCAGAAACACTGCTAGTATACTAGCCAGGGAACTCGAACCAAGAGGATAGAAGGAGATTTATTACGAGGAACTGGCCCACACGATGATGAAGGCTGAGAAGTCTCTTGATCTGCCATCTGCAAGCTGCAGGCCCAGTAAAGTGGGTGAGTAGTTCAGTCTGAGTCTGAGGCCTGAGAAGCAAGGGAGCTGATGGTGTAAATACCAGTCTGAGGGCAGGAGAAGATGAGGCATTCCCGCTCAAACAGAAGGCAGGAAAAATAAAAAAGGTGGAGAATTCCTCTGCCCTTTTTTCTAATCAGGCCCTCAGTGGATTGGATGACACCCACCCACACTGGGGAGAACAATTTACTGAATTCATTGATTCAAATGCTAATTTCATCTGGAAGCACCTTCGCAGACGCCCAGTCAAGTTGACACGTAAAATCAACCATCACAACTAGTTTACCCATCGTGAATCTAACCACATCTCCATTTTTATAATCGAAACACTTGCCACTACATTTATTTTTTTGTTACATTTTTTGAAACCAGTAGTGTAAGATAGCACCTTGTTGGGCTGTGCTCCATAGGCCTACGAGGGCTGTGCTTGCCCAGCTTCAGGATAGAAGAAAGAGCCTGGAGTGAGCAATCAGAAACATCAATGGCTTAGTGGATGGGGGAACTTACACTTCTGAAGCCAGGTCCTGGAGCAACACCAGACGGGTGGGAGTTGGAGGTAGTCTTACTCCTGGGGAGGGCCGTGGGGGGGTGGAGGTTACCAGTTATAGGGGAACTGATGTCAGGTGGGCTCATTAGTTACCAGGGAAACCAGCAGAGGGGAACGCCCCTCACCGCCCCTTTGATAAGCTCTCAACAGCTGGGGCAAGTATGTAGGAAGGTCAGTCTTGTGAGTAGGGTGTAGGTGAAACAGGCCCTGGTCGGGCGGGGAGGGTACAGAGAGCAAGAAAGCAGCCGTCTTGAGTGGCCTGACCATACATACCTGTAGATGAAAGATTGCTGCACCATATAGATGGTTTAAAGAATTTCTCAGAATAAAAGTATTAGAACTAATATCCTCTCCTTTGGAGAAAACACAGGGTATATGGTGACATCTGATAACTGGTGCAGTCTCCACCTTTATGTACCAAATACAGGTGTATCGAGAAGGTGTTTAATATAAAGCAGCATTTTAGAAATTTTTTTTTTTTTTTCGGTACGCAGGCCTCTCACCGTTGTGGCCTCTCCCGTTGCGGAGCACAGGCTCTGGACGTGCAGGCTCAGCGTCCATGGCTCACGGGCCCAGCCACTCCGTGGCATGTGGGATCTTCCCGGACTGGGGCACGAACCCGTGTCCCCTGCAACGGCAGGCGGACTCTCAACCACTGTGCCACCAGGGAAGCCCTTGAAATTTTTTATAAAAATTTAGCAGCTGTCAAAATGTGTGTGTGAAGATTTTGGTGTGTGAAGATAATAGACCTTAATAGAAGTACATCTGTATGCTTTAAAAAATAAATGTACATGTACTTCATACTGTAATGTGCTTGAATTGGCTCCAGGCAACAGCCAAGAATGATATGGCAAATTTGGAGAAAAATTACTTTCAAGAAGTTTAGAGTGGGCGAGATAGAGTTAAATAAATAGAATAAAACCTTGTATGACATGGTATGTAATTTATTAAATTTTACCATTTTACTCTTTTAAAAACCGAGCTTATCATATGGATATGCCACTGTACTTTTTACACCCTCTGCCAACACAAAGGGAAGCCGTGTTCGGATATGATCATCTAGGAAGATGTTAGAAGAATTTAAGTTCACTTTTTCAGGAAGGTTGGAAATGTTCTGGACCTTCCCCAGTTTACCAGACCTGGAAGTGAAGTTTTGAAACTGATAGAGGTACGTCGATACATGTTTTTTTTTTTAATCCATACATTTTTAATATAACCCTAATGCCTAAGGGAAGTTCTCATAGGATCCTGATTATAATACAGAATGGCATAATTTTAGTTTACCAGAAAGTGAAGACTTAGCTGATGGTGAGTTAGCTAAACCTCATTTTTGTTTCAACCCTTCTTATTGGGAATGTTTCTAAGCTATATTATTATTATTTTTTATACATTTATTTATTTTATTTATGGCTGCGTTGGGTCCTCGTTGCTGCGTGCAGGCTTTCTCTGGTTGTGGCGAGCAGGGGCTACTCTTCGTTGCGGTACGCGGGCTTCTCACTGCAGTGGCTTCTCTTGTTGTGGAGCATGGGCTCTAGGTGCGTGGGCTTCAGTATTTGCAACACGCCAGCTCAGTAGTTGTGACTCACGGGCTCTAGAGCACAGGCTCAGTAGTTGTGGTGCACGGGCTTAGTTGCTCCGTGGCATGTGGAATCTTCTGGGACCAGGGCTCGAACCTGTGTCCCCTGCATTGGCACGAGGATTCTTAACCACTGCGTCACCAGGAAAGCCCTCTAAGCTATATTATTATTTTCTGCAACAGTAAATGAATCTTTGGTAATCTGGGTCATGATTCTAAATGTAATTTCTTACGGATTAATACCCTAGCACTAGGTTTTATACCAGGTAGACTTACTTTTGAGTTCCATAATATCTTATAATCAAAGTTGACTGATGAGAGTAAAAGGTGACGGCTGGATCCTGAAAAAGCGGCTGCCAGCTTTGCTTCCTCCTTTCCTGGGAAACTCTGATTTTGGTGGTGGAGAAATGATGGTGGCAACTGGGGCAGAGACTTGTCAGGGAAGATCCTGGGGTGGGGCATTCCAGCTGTACACGTAAAGCTGTTGGAGAGATTTATGAGTAGTGACCCTACCGACTGGAATGACACTACTTCTTCCAATCTAAGACACTTGGGATTGTTACCATGGCTGTTAGCCTCGGGCTCTAACCCTCTCCCTTCCCTGAGGGAAGGTAAGCTGTGGGCAAGTGTTATCTTTGTCTTATGGGAAACCACCAGAAGAGAAAAACAAGAGGCCACCAGAATTGATTAGAACAACCGGCCAAATCCAAGATGGCAGAAGACCCGACCTCCAGCAGACCTTGAGCCCTGTTATATGTTCATTGTACTACATTAGCATTTATTTTATTTTATTTTTTATTTACTTTGTTTTTTATAATTTATTTATTTTGGCTGTGTTGGGTCTTCGTTGCTGTGCACGGGCTTTCTCTAATTGCAGTGAGCAAGGGCTACTCTTCGTTGTGGTGCATGGGCTTCTCATTGCGGTGGCTTCTCTTATTGCAGAGCACGGCCTCCAGGCACGCGGGCTTCAGTAGTTGTGGCATGCGGGCTCAGTAGTTGTGGCTCGCAGGCTCTAGAGCACAGGCTCAGTAGTTGTGGTGCACGGACTTAGCTGCTCTGCGGCATGTAGGATCTTCCCGGACCAGGGCTCGAACCCATGTCCCCTGCATTGGCAGGCAGATTCTTAACTACCGCGCCACCAGGGAAGTCCCTATATTAGCATTTTAAATGACACACCTACTGGCAGCCAAGACAGGAAGGACCATAGAAGGAAGAAACAGAGATGGCAGTCCAGTTCCAGGAAGAACCCCACCCATTCCCAGAAAACCAATGCATAGGGCTCTCCCTCATTAACCTTACCTTTAAAAATCTTGCCGGGACCAAGAAGTTGATTTGTGAACTAAGTTTCCACTTCCATTCTCAGCCATTGAATGGCCATTCAATAAAGCTTGTGCTGTTTTAGTCTCAGCATCAGTTTCATTATTGGCCGTGTGAATCTGAATAGGAAAAGAAACAGGAGGCCTTGGCTGGGCTAGGGCCCAAGTCAGGGACCATAAGACCAATTCGGTAACACGATTGCAAGATGCACCGTTATTTTATGTACCCCTAACAAGGAAAAATGTTAAATTCAATTAAATGATGATACAATGCTTTCTTATAACATAGATTTAAAAAATTATATACTTATTGAAAGTGCTCTTTTAGACTTATTTAGATATAGGTCTTTATCACATGACATTCTTGTATATAAATGGGAAAATGTAAGCAAAATATCATGGCATTTCTAAAACTTTTTTGTTTCAATGCTAAATCATGGTATGATCTTAAAAAAATTAATCTTAAAAAAATCTTTAAAAAATTCATTTTATAAGTCAGTTAAACCTAACATATGAGGTAACAACCATGAACATATCTCAAGTGGTGACACTGTGAACAGTACGGCCAGGTTCTTACCTGCTCACACAATACACCACCTGGTCAAGGACAAGTGTAGGACTTTGTAAGGCACATCCCGATTTCAGAGATGTAAAGGTGGTGGGAAAAAATGTGCATCTTTTATGTAATGTAAAAATAAATGTAATGTAGTTATTTGTTTCTTTTTTTCCTCTCTTCTTCCTTTTGGCTTAAGTAAGTTTCTGATATTGTTTTGTCATTTGTCTCTTTCAGATTAAATTTGAGTTAATCATGGGGAAAAGTCAGTCAGGCAGGGCTCAGGGTGTGCTGGGTTCTTTTCTTTTTTCTTTTTTGGCTGCGCCGCATGGCTTGTTGGATCTTAGTTCCCCGACCAAGGATTGAACCCAGGCCCTTAGCAATGAGAGCGCAGACTCCTAACCACTGGATCGCCAGGGAATTCCCTGGGTTCTTATCAGGAAAGGTTTTACTGCATTTTAACTTATATGGTATTTAAACCTTGTCATCCACTCACATAGATGTTTTAAGAAGCGCTTTTCAAATCTGCACTCAGTATGGTTTTGCTGCACTATCTGAACATGTCATTGGGAAGTGATCAAATAGGTCATAAAACAGAGGGTTGAAAAAATGTTATATTGTGCAATCACTGAAACTTCTGTAGTTTATAATTAAGTTAGAAATCGATATATGTGAGGAGCAAACATTAGACTGTCTAGCCTTAATAATGCTATCTCCTATGCTGGTCGTGGTCTTATTGACTGATAAACATTTTTTTAATTAGAATTCCCAAACTTTAAATAACATCAGAACATCATAGTTCCCTAAAGCAGTTCCCTCCATTAATCCAGAAACTGGACTGCAGTTAACCAATAACTTCTGTATTAGTGACATAATTTCCTGCAAAATTGTTACTTTGTAATGGTTAACTTCTCTCTTGGTTTGCTCACAGCAGGGGGTAGTTTTCTTTCATGGAAGTCTTCTATTTATAATAAATTCACTGTGGCTTACCACATTGGACCCGAAAACAAAACCAAACTGCCCCCCAGGTACTAAGGGATAACACTGTTTTACCTCAGTAATTATCAGTGACCTAAAGAAAATCCTTTAAAACACTAACTCAAAAATTGTTAGTCCAAAGTGGACATCTAAGGTTTTCACAGAAGTAACGTTTTAATGACGGTAGAGGCAGAGAACTAGCCATCGAAGCATACTTGTTGGTGTTAAAGGATAGTGATTTTCATTTTGGAATTAAAAAAAGGAAAGAAAAGAAAAACTCTCTTCTGAGGTTGTGTAGAATTAAGGTCTGTGGAGAAATGTAGCCCGTTAGTAGTGTGAAGATATGAAAGAAGCCCCTGGAATGTTGGAGACAGGCCCAAGCCACATTCATTGGGTGGTTCTATTGCTCCAAATCTGAATTACAAAAGGATTAGCACAGTCTACCAACAACAAAAAATCAATCTCAGATAGGCATTACTCTAATTTTCACTTTAATGAAGTCTGATAACAACCTGGAGAGGCAGCGAGCCCATCAGAGACCAGAGGACCTTGAATTCTCTGGGCTGTGGGGTCTGGGGGGAGGTATCAACTGACTACTAAGCTTTGGCTTTATTTCTTTTTCTTTTATTTCCTTATATTTAAAGATAAATATATTCATTTTATAAACATCACTCCTGACTTAACGTAAATAAGATAGTTATACCTACTTACTTAACGATTATGCATATAAATAGAGAACTGGGAGGTAGAAAAACAGAACTTAGTTTGGCATAGTGAAACCGTTCCAAAAGTATTGGCCAGTTTGTAGAGTCAAGTTGAAGAAGATGAGCTAACAATTTTATTAATTCAGCATCGAAGAAAGTCTTGTTGAGGGTGACACAAATAATTTTTTTTTGGCTAGGAAGGGACTTTTGTTTTTTTTAACATCTTTATTGGAGTATAATTGCTTTACAATGTTGCATTAGTTTCTGCTTTATAACAAAGTGAATCAGCTATACGTATACATATATCCCCACATCTCCTCCCTCTTGCGTCTCCCTCCCACCCTCCCTATCCCACCCCACCAGGGGGTCACAAAGCACCGAGCTGATCTCCCTGTGCTATGCGGCTGCTTCGCACTAGCTATCTATTTTATGTTTGGTAGTGTATATATCTCAATGCCACTCTCTCACTTTGTCCCAGCTTACCCTTCCCCCTCCCCGTGTCCTCAAGTCCATTCTCTATGTCTGCGTCTTTATTCCTGTCCTGCCCCTAGGTTCTTCAGAACCATATATATATATATATATATATATATATATATATATATATTTTTTTTTTTTAGATTCCATATATGTGTGTTAGCATTTGGTATTTGTTTTTCTCTTTCTGACTTCCTTCACTCTGTATGACAGACTCTAGGTCCATCCACCTCACTACAAATAACTCAATTTTGTTTCCTTTTATGACTAGGTAATATTCCATTGTATATATGTGCCACACCCTCTTTATCCATTCATCTGTCGATGGACACTTCGGTTGCTTCCATGTCCTGGCTATTGTAAATAGTACTGCAATGAACATTGTGGTACATGACTCTTTTTGAATTATGGTTTGCTCAGGGTATATGCCCAGTAGTGGGATTGCTGGGTCGTATGGTAGTTCTATTTTTAGTTTTTTAAGGAACCTCCATACTGTTCTCCATAATGGCTGTATCAATTTACATTCCCACCAATAGTGCCAGAGGGTTCTCTTTTCTCCACACCCTCTCCAGCATTTATTGTTTGTAGATTTTTTGATGATGGCCATTCTGACTGATGTGAGGTGATACCTCATTGTGGTTTTGATTTGCATTTCTCTAATGATTAGTGATGTTAAGCATCCTTTCCTGTGTTTGCTGGCAATCTGTATATCTTCTTTGGAGAAATGTCTACTTAGGTCTTCTGCCATTTTTGGATTGGGTTGTTTGTTTTTTTGATATTGAGCTGCATGGGCTGCTTGTAAATTTTAGAGATTAACCCTTTGTCAGTTGCTTCATTTGCAAATATTTTCTCCCATTCTGAGGGTTGTCTTTTGGTCTTGTTTATGGTTTCCTTTGCTGTGCAAAAGCTTTGAAGTTTCATTAGGTCCCATTTGTTTATTTTTGTTTTTATTTCCATTTCTGTAGGACATGGGTCAAAAAGGATCTTGCTGTGATTTATGTCATAGAGTGTTCTGCCTTTGTTTTCCTCTAAGAGTTTTATAGTGTCTGGCCTTTAATCCATTTTGAGTTTATTTTTATGATGCAAATAATTTAATTGTAAGTGAAGGGAATGGAGAATTGCATGAAGTGTTGAAAGGATTTTGAGCTTAGGTTGCCTAGTTTTGTGAAAGTTTTTTTTTTTTTCCCCTCCCTATAGTTGGACAGTTAAATCACCATGGAGGAGAAATTGCTTTGTTTAAATAGCTTTTCTGTTTAAAGAATCAAAGTGTCACAACAAACTCCTTGTAGGACAGAGTAAATTGTGTTGTAAGGGGAATTACTCAAAGAAAAGTATCAACATTACATCAGCTTCCAGCGGTCCTGCAGGCAAGCCAAGTCAGCCTAGCAGCTTCCTACACCTCCCAAGCTGAGGCAGAAACCCTTTAAAAAGCCAACCTCTTTGCTCTAGTCCTCAGTTGTCGTAAATGATCAAGTCTCAAGGGGGTTCTGGTTTTCTGTAAAATAGTGTAATACTTTGTTCTTCGGTTTCCAGAAACTATAGTGTATAAGAACAAAACAAATCGATGATACAAATGATGTATATTGCCAACAGATGCACTGAAACAAATCAAAGAGTAAGTCAATTGGTAATGACTTGACTGAAAGAATTGAAAGTCGCTATAGTTCCAGTTCTGCTGCATCCTTTACTGGTACCTCATGCCACTGAGCTAGCATTTACAGGTTCTTTGAGACATTTCATGGTTAGTGTTTTTCATTCACCACCAGCTTTAAACTCAGCTTGGTTTCACTCTAAGACCTATGGGTCATTCCACTTTCCCAAAAAGGAAGTGAATGTGTATAACTAACAGATATAACTAGACATTCTTTAGAAAAGACAGTATGTAAAATAAGGAGAGTGGTGATTTGATAGAATTGGCATTACTCGAATTACAAATAATGGATGTTATGAGGTGAATTGTGGACCCCTCAAAACTTATTATGTTGAAGTCCTAAGCCCCATTCCCTCAGAATGTGCCTGTAATTAGAGATCTTTAAAGACGTAATTATCATTAGGGTAAGTTCTAATACAATATGACAGGAATCCTTTTAAGAAGCTGAAATTAGGGTACAGAAGGTGGAGAAAGGGCAGAATATTTACTATACTCTATAAATGAGAAATAGTGCTTTGCCCAGAGTAGGTTCTGAGCTAGTATTTGTTAATGAATGAATGAATGAATGAATGTGTGCATGCATTAGGTAGGCAGCTAAGGTCCAGGACTGGAGGTTAGAGAGTCAGAAGGGGTAGGGTCATAGGTTTGTATATAGTGACTTATTACGAAAGTGCATTTAAAGGAATTGGTAAGAAGCCAGGTAAGGGCGTGATTTCAGGCGGTATCCCACTGAGGGCCACTTCAACGTGATTCCACAGGGGAGCTCTGAAGTATACTTTATGCCTTAGAATTAACCCAGCCTAAAGCAAGGAAGGAGGGCTTTCAGACTCTTGCACTAGTTAGTCACAGGGTAAGGAATCTCATTAATCATACCTCTTACAATGGGATCTACAGAAGTGGTATGTCTGTGAAGCAATCGTGAAGCAGATGTGATGCTGCATTTCAGAATCTCTGGATGAAACTCTCTAATACAGAGGTGTTTCTTATCTTTAAAAAACCCACACTGATATTTAAAATAGTTACTCTCTTGTCTTTTTCAACATCACTAGGTTCTATTAATTTTTTTGAGTATACCTCTCTCACTTTCAAGATCTCAAACCCCTATATTTTCTCAGGTCATATCAGGCCAGTGGGTAAAACAGGTCGAAATTATTAAGGCACAGCTTGGCAGGTTCTTGCTTCCTATGAAGCATACATGCGCATCCCATAACTGTCCCCCTGAAACTTCCTGCAGTTACTTCAAAGAGTTCCCAGGGAGTGAGCTCTTAAGTCTGCCCAGCTTCTGCATGTTCCTCATTTCCTGCTCTAGCTCCTTTCGGTGCTATTTCCTGCTAAGGCCTCTACTGCTTGTGAAGCCAGGTACTGCCACCTGTGTACCGTTGCCTCTGTGAGGTGATGCTGTCTCTTGCCAGGTCCCAGCGCCATGGATGCTACATTACAGTCCACAAGGTCCAGGGAGGCACCGCCAAGGTGACTCTGCTCCCTGCACCAGAAAGCCTCTCTTCTCCATCTCCCTTCCACATTCTATTTTACACACAGCATAAAAGAAGAGCTGTTTGTGCTCAATGCTTTATAGAATTTATAGTGAAATATGTATTTCAAATTTTGCTGATAGCCACATCCAATTCCCTGTAATGAGTACATGGAGATTGGAACCTGACAGGTGAGATGCTAAACTTCAGATTGCCCCTCTCCCACGATCTAACCTTTGTTACTGGGTTTACTTCTCTTACAGCTTTTTACTTCAGGATGAGTTTTGTTTTTTTTTTCCAGTGATGCCTTAGTTTTTCATAAAAACACATTCCTGGTGGGTCTAACAGTCTGGCAGACATGCTCAGACATACATGAATACTGTAGGGGACATATTGGAGACCTGAGCTAGGATAGCTACCTTCCTTTACCCTTTTCCTCCCTCCCTCCCTCCCTTCCTCCCCTCCTTCTTCTCTCCTACTCCCTTTTCTCTCTTTTTACACACACACACAATATTCATTTGCTAGACTATATGCCAGGCACTGTTCTAAGTACTTTATATAGAGCAGTGACAGATCAGACAATGTCCCGCTCTCCTGGACATTCTACAGAGTGGCAAGCGCCACAAACAAGAAACAGGACAGGGTGTTGTGACCTACAGTGACTAGGGGACACTTACATAAGGTTATTAGGGAAGGCCTTTCTGATGAGGTAAACATTCAGCTGAGAGCTGAATGACAAGAAAGACTCAACTGTACTTAAAAACCTGGTACTTAAGCATTCCATTCAGAGAAAATGGCAGTACTTATGCCTTTATTTATAGTATATGTTATACTCTGCCTTAGAGAGCATCCCTTGCCCCTAAAGATGTACGAAGTGGGATTTTACACTGAACCCACCCCTGGTTGACTTGTTCCACTCGCTCAGGTATCATGTTAGGGTCTGTCTTGATGTTGGGGTCACCCACATGAGTGGCCCTGTCTCACAGGGCCCTCAGCTGGAGGGATCCTCTGTAGAGCCCTCTCGGGGTACAGCCATATTCCCAACTCACCACACACTCTAATGCGGCCTCTGGGCGTATGGTTTTCAGGGTTTCTAACCTCAGCCCACAGGGAGGGGAGCTTCAGGGAAGTCCCAGCCCAGGTGCAGGATCACAGTGAGGAGAAGGCAGTGGAAGCCCGCAGCCTCCTTATTCTCAGGGAATTCCAGATTCCACATAGTTAAGCCCTAGAAGATGAAGAGTAGGGATTTCTCCAACCACCGTGGGGCATTTCTGATAGAGCAGGAGTATAAAACCTGGATTCCTTGAGATGGCTAAGGGACTCAGGAGGCTCTCGCATGCCTAAGGGGGTCAGTTTCTCCCTTTCAGCTCCTCAGAGGGGAGGGACATTGGTCACCACAGGCTGGGCCTCCTCAGGCAGCCTCTCATTTCACCTGGCTTCCTCTCTGCTGGGGCTCCGCCATCCAGCCTCACTGTCCTTCACCACGGGCTCCCCCAGCAGACACGGGCCTCCCGTTGTCTCCTGAGCCAGGCCTGGGTCAGAGACGACTATTTGCCTTTTGGGTTCTTCCCAGGCTTATTCCTCCATATTGTCTTTGCTCATCATCCTTTCCTCATGAAGCCTCCTTTCATTTCTCCTCCATCTCTTCACTGTATCACATCCAATCAATTCTTCAAGGCCCACCTCAAGACTCACCTCCTCTGGGTGGCCCTACCCAATTGCTATTGTTCCCATGAATCTCTCCTTTGCTGAATGCCTACAAGCATCCCAATTCTTCCTCTCCCTCCCTCCCCACTTCCTCTCCCTTCCCTTACTTCCCTCCCTCTCCCCTCTCCCTTTCTTCCTTCTCCTCCTTCCTTCTAAATAAGAATTAGCTTATTTATCCCAACTCTTTTTTGGGAAAAAAGCCTAAATTTTGAATATATAACAAAATATTTATAAGGTATATGAGGGATAGAAAATATTAACAATAATACAAAGACATGTGTGCACCACACCCTCACCCCCTCCAGTCCAAGAATGAGATATTACCATTTTCCTACAATAGATCGTAATGCTCCTGCCACATCCCATCCCCTGTATTCCCCCCACCCCACCCCCAATGCCAACAGGTAACCACTGTCCTGAATGTTGTGTCTATCACTCTCCCTTACTTTTCTTTATAGTTTTACCATTGGGGATCCTTCAACAGTGAATTCTTTAGTTCTGCATGCGTTTGAATTTTATACTAGTGAAAATGTACCATATTTATTCTTCTGTGCCTTGCTTTTCTGACTCAGCATTATGTTTGTGGGTAGTCTTCTGTGTTGGTACATGTTGGTGTATGCTGTTGAGTTCATTTTCACTGCTGTATATGGTGTTCTACTGTCTGTTATCTATTTATTTATCCATTCTATTCTTCCACATTTGGATTGTCTCTTTTCTTAATATGAGAAATACTTCTACAAACTTTCTTGTAGATGTCTCCTGATGCACCATGTGCAGGAGTTTTTCTAGGGTATTTACAAAGTAGAAGAAATGCTGGTTCTCAGTGGTTGTTCTAGGTTATAGTCTCACCAGTGGTGGATGAGAGTTCCTGTTGCTTTCCATCCTCGATGACTTTGGTTTGTCATATCTTAATTTTTGCCAATCTGGGGGCAAAATCTTGGAGGTTTTAATTAGAATTTCTCTGATTTCTAATGAAGCTAAACATCTTTTCATATGTTTATTGCTAATTTAGATTTCCTCCTTTGTTCAGAGGCTGTCTGAATCTTTTGCCCATTTATTTTTATTTTTTTATTTTTATTTTTTTGTGGTATGCGGGCCTCTCACTGTTGTGGCCTCTCCCGTTGCGCAGCACAGGCTCTGGACGCGCAGGCTCAGCGGCCATGGCTCACGGGTCCAGCCGCTCCGCTGCATGTGGGATCTTCCTGGACTGGGGCACGAACCCGCGTCCCCTGCATCGGCAGGTGGACTCTCAACCGCTGCGCCACCAGGGAAGCCCTCTTTTGCCCATTTAAAAAGTTGAGTTAGGGTTTTTTTCTTTACCTTTTTGGATACTGAATAGTTCATATATTCTCAGTAAGTAGTCCTTTATTGGTTATATATTTTATAAATATCACCTCCTAGTTTGTGGCTTTTTTTTTTTCTGTTTTTGGTTTCTTTCTTTGAACATAAATTCTTAATTTTAATCCTTATTTATTTATTTATGTTTTATTTTTGGCTGCGCTGTACAGCATGCAGGATCTTAGTTCCCTGACCAGGGATCGAACCCATGCCCCCTGCAGTGGAAGTACAGAGTCTCAACCACTGGACCACCAGGGAAGTCCCCTTAATCCATATTAAATCCCAAATCATAATCATCTGATTTTCTCCCTTAATCTATAACATGCGGAATTAAATTAATGGCTCTTTCTAATGTCAAATCAACTTTGCATTCCTGGCATAAATCCAATTTAGTTATAGTATATCTTCATGGTAATTGTTTCCTAGTATTTAGCTTAGAATTTTTGCATTTATGTAATTTTCATTTTATATTGTTCTTGCAAGATTTTGGTATAAAAGTTATGCTAGCTTCTGAAAGATTTGGCGTTAGACTGAAATTATAGTTCCTTAAATGTTTGGCAGAAGTCACCAGTGAAATCGCCAGTGAAGTCATTTGGGTCCTGTTAGTTGTTTTTGTTTTAATCAGATTTGGGAAGTTATTTATGTTTAAGATTATGTCCATTCATTCTTTTTCAAGTTTATTGGCATAAAGTTGTTCATGGTATCACTCTTATTATCTTTTAAAGGTCTGTGGCATATACAGTACGTCCCACCTTTTCCTTTTTTGCCATTGTTCTTTATGCTATCATTCTTTTTTTTTTTTTTTTCCCCCCCCCCGGTATGCAGGCCTCTCACTGTGTGGCCTCTCTCGCTGCAGAGCACAGGTTCCAGAGGCGTAGGCTCAGCGGCCATGGCTCACGGGCCCAGCCGCTCTGCAGCGTGTGGGATCTTCCCGGACCGGGGCACGAACCCGCGTCCCCTGCATCGGCAGGCGTACTCCCAACCACTGCTCCACCAGGGAAGCACTATGCTATCATTCTTTTAATTAATCTCACCAGAGCTGTGTTGATTTTATAAATCTTTTCAAAAAACCAACATTTGGCTTTGTTGATCATCTTTTCTTAATCCAGCTGTCTGTTGATGGACACTCGGGTTGCTTCTATAGCGTGGTTATTGTATACAAGGCTGCTGTGAACATTGGGGGGCATGTATCTCTCGAATTAGTGTTTTTTTTAGTGTTTTGAGAAATCTCCATACTGTTTTCTCCAGTGGCTGCACCAATTTACTTTCCCACCAACAATGCAAAAGGGTTCCCTATTCTCCACATCCTCACCAACATTTGTTATTTGTGGTCTTTTTGATGATAACCATGATCAGTGTTTATCTAACTTTTCTGGCTTCTGAAATCCTTCTCCCTTTGCTGTGTTGGGATTCTGTATATATATATAACAGAGAAGAGCTCTAACACAAATTCAGCAAGCAAAAGGAGCAGAGAGAAAGACTGCAAATATATGACTATTTCTGTTGTTGTTTCTCCGCCATAGTTAAATAGAGATAAGCCTGGTGCACAGGCTTCTCATTGTGGTGGCTTCTCTTGTGGAGCACGGGCTCTAGGTGCGAGGGTTTCAGTAATTGTGGCACACAGGCTCAGTAGTTGTGGCTCGCAGGCTCTAGAGTGCAGGCTCAGTAGTTGTGGCACATGGGCTTAGCTGCTCCACGGCATGTGGGATCCTCCTGGACTAGGGCTTGAACTGTGTCCCCTGCATTGGCAGGCGGATTCTTAACCACTGCGCCACCAGGGAAGCCCCGACTCAATTGTTACATTTCCAGGAATTTTAAACATTGTCATTGCATAAATATACAATTAAATTACATTAAAAATAAAGATAATAACTACTCAAAACTCATCACCACCCCCATTTTACTATTATCTCTGAGGTTATATATCTGTTGTATCTGAATGGTGGAAATAACATACATGCCACTGCACATCTCATGCTTTCAGTGACGTCAGATTGGAGCTGGAAATTGGCCTTGTTTGCACGACTTAAACTACAAAAGTTGGCAAGTGCTGTGAATCAAGGCTTTCCCCACCCTGCAAACCAGTAAACATTTATCGCCATATCACTAAGAGGCAAATGGATAAATGAGTCTGGGCTCAGGAGACAAACCTGGACTGGAGACAGTGTTGGGGGAGGCATCAGAATACGGATGTGGGGCTGCTTCATGGGCTGATGACAAGGCTTCACACTCAGAAGATCCTCATGCTTAGTTTATCGTTCTGTGGCCACCATCTTGAAATTCATAATTTTTGAACAAGAGGCCACATGTTTTTATTTTGTTCTGGGCTGGTATGGGTATGGATGGTAGGGAGGTTTAGGTGGTCTGGGGGTGGCTTGATTTACTGCCTTTCATCCCTCAAAACAGGTTTCCTGTCTTATTCACCTACTTGGTAGCACATCCCCACAGGTATTTTCCCCATCCATTCCCTCAACCTGTGTATTCTTCACAACCAGCTCACAAAATTTCCTTCTTCTATTTTCCCTCTGTATTGTTCTCTCCTCTTTAGTCTTCTTTTGAAAACTGTTAACTTTCAAGGCATTGATGTATTAAGTAACTTTAATAATAACATTTCTGCCCCAGATTGCAATGTCCCATACATTCGTCTCTCAGATTGGTATGACATGGTGGTTAAGGTGGTCCTGGAATCACAGAAAACTGGGTTTGAATTTTCCCACACAACCTGAGGTGAATTTCTTCTGTTTCTCTACGCCTCAGTTTCCTCATCTGAGGAGAGAGTATTTACCTCTGAAGGCTGTAAACATTAAATTAGATAATCTAATTAAATTAGATAACCTAAAGTGCTTAACACAATGCACATGGTAAGTGTTCAATTAATGGTAGTTATTAACTACCATTATGGTAGTTAACTACCATAATGGTAGTTTTTATTAACACTATTTTTATTCATAGATGAAGAATTAGGAACAGCCAGTAATGAAATTTGCACATGACACATAGTAGGGACGTCTTAGGAGGAACAAAGGGAACACTGGGAGAGATGAGCTGGAAGATTTCAACTTTTTAAAGAGAATTTTCCTGCTTCCATAATATGTGTCCCACAGTAGCTTGGACAAAGCACCTCTTCACTGAAGGTCTCAAAGCTCCTTTCCCCCATCTTACCATACATCGATCCAATCTATACAAACAGCGTGGATGTGGGCTCTTGGGCACCGAGAGCCACTTAGACTTCTTGAGGCAACCTTTTCTCGGCGTAAAGCTACGCATATGGTAGGCACTTCAAAATATTAGATTTTTCTATGCCGCTGTATCCCCCAACTTCCAACACAGCGCCTGGCACCCAGTAGGCGTCCATTTATAGAGTGACTGCATGATAATGACTCCCAGGCTTCCCCTCCTTCCTCCCAAAACACTCACTTAACGAGTCTCTGCCGGAGGCTGCGGGCAAAGCCCGAGGGATCCAGGAGCGCTCCAGGCCTAGTGCACTGATTCCGCTCCCTGCGCGTGGCTGCAGTTGCTATGGAAACGGCAAGAAATAACAACTCCGTTCCTCCCGCGCGCCCCGGGTGACGGAGGCCCGCAGAGGCAACGGCAGCTGGAGGAACAGCGGGAACGACGCGCGGCCGCAGCCGAGTTCACCGCGGCGCCCCTGCCCCACCCCCGCCCCGCCCGGCCCGGCCCGGCCCGGCCCGGCCCAAGCCGCCCCTCCCCCAACTGGGCCTCGGGTGTCGGTAGGTACTCCGGCCGCGGGCGCCTCCCGGGATCCCACCCACTACCCCCAGCCTTGGGGCTTGATTGCCTGCCTCTGCCCTATGTGTTCAAAAGATGCCCATGGGAGCTTCGCCGCGGGGCGGTGCAGGTCATCTGGGGAGGGGGGAGGGGTCTGGGAAACTCTCTCAATGCACTTTAGGCATTTATTTCTCCGCAAAGAAAAATCTGGGCAATTCCAGCCGGAACCCTAATTACTTTGGGAACAAACAGAAGATTGAGAGGGGAGAGAGGCAGGCGAGGAAAGAAGTTTCATCACATTTATAATTCTATAATTCGTGTGTGTGTGTGTGTGTGTGTGTGTGTGTGTGTGTGTGTGTGTGTTCCCACCTCCCTCCCGGGCGCACGAAGTTTGCCTGTTTCAAGCCCCCCGCGCGGCTCCTGTGCAGAGGTGGTTACACCCCGATTCTGCCGGTAGCGAGTGAAACAGGTGTCGTGCGCGCACCGCGATTGCTGATTGGCTGTGCAGACTCTGGTGAAATACTTGAACGTGTCCTGCAGCGGCAGGGTCTTCGCGGGGTGAAAGCCCGGCATACGCACTTCTTCGCCTTTACCCGTGAGCTTGTCTGTTGCCCGTTCGTTTCAGGACGCGACCCCGCGCCGCGTGTGCCGGGAGGCCGCTGGGGCAGCGGAGGTGCCTCCCCGCTGAGAAGCGAGCCGGAGCGGCGTCCAGTGGGGAAGATGAACGGCAGCAGCGCCAGGTCCAGCCACTTGTCTCAGCCGGTCGTGAAGAGCGTGCTGGTGTACCGCAACGGGGACCCCTTCTTCGCGGGGCGCCGTTTCGTCTTCCACGAAAAGAAGGTGTCCAGCTTCGACGCCTTCCTCAGGGAGGTGACGGGCGGCGTTCAGGCGCCCTTTGGGGCCGTCAGGAACATCTACACCCCGCGGACCGGGCACCGCATCCGGAAGCTAGACCAGATCCAGACCGGGGGCAACTACGTGGCTGGGGGCCAGGAAGCCTTCAAGAAACTCAAGTGAGTCCTTCTATCCCCACCGCCCGTCATTTCAGAGGGTTCTAAGGTGGAATGGAATAACCCCCGCCTCACCCCACACCTCGGTGCGCTCAGGGGCTGTGACTGTGCGGGTTGATGCCACTCAAGGCTCCCGCTGCGGCTGGGGTCAGAGGTTGAAAGTGTGATTGGAAAAGAAAGTTCACGTACGGAGCAGTAGGAACAGACTTTAAATGTGTGTGTAAGGAGTGGGAATCAAAAAAAAAAAGTATTCCGTGACTAGCTATTTGGAAAGAGTAACACAAATGTCATGCTAGATATTTGGCATTTTCTGTTCTGCTTTTTCTCTTTCCACTTTTGCTTGGAACCTATCATTTTATTTCATTTTAATTTTTGTTGCTGTATAGTTGATTTACAATGTTGGAACCTATCATTTGAGTTTAAATGAAGACTTCTTAAAAATCACTTGGAAGTATTGTCACCCATGAAGAAAAGTGCTTTCAACCTTTCAATTCCAAGTAGAACTGACCACACCCCACTTTGTGACCCTCCTCCCACCTCCTGCACGTTTATGTTATTTCCTTAATGCTTGGAAAAGTTTACTGGCTTGCTGTATTTGTCTACATGTCTGTCACCAGGTACTTGATGGTTAAACCTTCAAGGACAGAGGTCGTTAGTGGTGCTTATCCCCAGTTCCTGGGGCAGGGCACTCACTTATTGTGGGTGTTCAGTGAATCAGCAAACTGTGCTTAGATCTCTGAAGGGAACAAAGATAAGACAGGACTCCTTGTCTTTTGGAGTTCACAATCTAACAGGAGACAGACTACATGCACACCAGTAATTTTAATGCAAAGTACAAAAGAATGAGTGCAATTAGAAAGATAGTTAAAGTTATATGGGAGTTGAGAGAAATTATTCCTTGTGGGAGTGGGTACTGTAGGACAGGTAGAATTTAATATTCCATAGGGTTTTTTTTTATAGCTTTACGGAGATATATTTCACGTAACATAAACCACAGTGGTTTTTAGTAGATTCCTAGAATTTTGCCACCATCACCACAAACTAATATTAGAACATTTCCATCACTCCAAAAAGAAACCCTGTACCTTCCCAGTTTCCCCTTCTCCCCATGCTCTAGTAACCACTAATCAGTAGTGGTTAGTTTCTCTGTCTCTATGGATTTGTCTATTCTGGACATTTTATATACAGGCAGACCTCGGACATATTGCAAGTTCTGATCCAGACCACTGCAATAAAGTGAATATTGCAATAAAGCAAGTCACAGGAGTTTTTTGGTTTCCCAGTGTATATGAAAGTTATGTTTACACTATGCTGTAGTCTATTATGTGTGCAATAATAACATTATGTCTAAAAAAAAGTACATGCCTTATTTAAAAAATACTTTATTGCTAAAAAATGCTAATCATCATTTGAGCCCTTAGCAAGTCATAGTAGTAACATCAAAGATCACTGATCACAGATTACCATAACAAATATAATATAATGAACAAGTGTGAAATATTGCAAGAATTACCAAAATGTGACCCAGAGACATGAAGTGAGCAAATGCTGTTGGAAAAAATGGCGCTGATAGATTTGCTCCATGCAGGGTGGCCACAAACCTGATTCAATTTGTAAAAAAATGCAATATCTGTTAAGTGCAATAAAATGAGGTATGCCTGTAAAAGGAACCATACAATGTATGACCTATTGTGTTTCTGTCTTCTTTCACTTAGCATAATGTTTTCAAGGCTTATCATGTTATAGTATATATCAGTACTTCATTCTTTTTATTGTTGAATAATATTCCATGATATGGCTATACCACATTGTGTTTATCTGTTAATCAGTTGATAGATATTTGGATTGCTTCACTTTTGGCTAATATGAATAATGCTGCTATGAACATTTTCATTTCTCTTTGGGTATGTACAAGTTTTCATTATTTGGGTATGTATAAGTTTTCATTTCTCTTTGGGTATATACCTAGGAGTGGAATTGCTGGATTGTATGGTAAGTCTATATTCCATAGGTATTTTCCCCCCATAGTTTTTAATATAATATTTTAATTAAAATCCAGTTTGGGCCTCAGGATGGGAAAAAAAGCCTTTACCATAAAATCTATGCTTGTGACTTCTGATCGTGTAGAACTATTTTCCCAAGTATCACTAACGTTATCTAATATCATCCTAGCTTGTGTAAGTTTGTTTAAATTGAGCTCTAGGAGTTCTGCTTTTTTGTTATGCCAGATGTTCTTTTTATGGGAGGTGAGGGATACATTTGGATTTAGTTTCCCTTCCCTGAAACCTCCTTTAGTATGCTTTGTCTAACTTCCTTAGAAAAGAGCCAAATGAAACTGTACTTCAAAATAACTTAGAACTTAAAGCTGAGAGTCAGGAGACTTGTGTTTGAGCTGTTTATTAGCTTTGCATCCTTGTGCAATTCACTTGACACCGCTAGTCAGTTTCCTAACGCAGAAAAGGAACATAACCATTCCTACCTCACAGTCTTGTTGTAGAAAGTAAACGGGATGGATGTGAATGTGTTTTGTAAACAACGAAGTGCTGTAAACGCAAAGCATCTCTGTGTCCAGTTCCTTTCATTATATACTTCGTTAATTTTTTAAGTTAAATAGTTTTCATATGAAGCAATTTCATGGGAATGTAAATCTGCAATTCCAGACTCACTTTAATAATTCATGTTCTCTTTTGTTTATTTAGTGCTACCAACTCAAAAAATAAAAGCAGGTACAGTTCCAAACCAAATAGAAAGTGCACTTCAAATCACTCTTTATATATAAGAGATTTGCATGGTTATTTTTGCTTTTAACTCACACACAAAAACCCTGAGTTTGTTATAACAGTGTCCATGGTTAATTTTCCATGCTGCCAGATGAATATTTATTTGTGTTAAAGTGGTAGTATCTATGGTTATAATGATAGAAGGCAAGAAGATTTAAATGCTGAATATATTTGAAGCTTTGCAGTTTTAAGTTTACATAATAAATGAAGAAACTGGCAGAACAAAAGAAAGCCCAAAAGATATTGAGGGTAATTCATGCCATGTAGACCCTAATTGATGTTGGGGAAGATAACAATGGTGGAAAAATATTTTTCAAATGAAAATGATCAACTTTGTTCTTGCGTATCTTTTACTCATGTTTCTTCTAATATTTTTGAAACGGTGATTAAACTTCAGGTAGCTATTAAACCTTTATTTTATAGCAGAGAATTCTAGAGATTGATATTTTCCCCAGTTTTCCTTATGCATTTTGGGACATTGACTCTACTACATGTGGACCTGAAATCACTTTCCTGCACATGACAGTTAGAATGTTTTATTGTTATGTCAGAAATCAGTCCCTGAAGATTTCCGAAAGACCCATTTTATTGTTAAGCGGAGGGAGAATTTTCACTGTCTTGTATAATACTGTTTATGTAAGAGAAATACATGATAATTTGCAGAGGTATGGATTAAGTAAAGCGTTCTATCCAAAAAACAACAAAATAAAACATAGCCAAAATTAATTCTAATATGAACTTTTTTGGCAACTCAGCAATTATGGTAGTTGAGGTAGAGAATGTATCTATCTATCTATGGTTATAAATTAAATCCTAGATTTATATTTAATATTAAAGCATTTATTTAGCACCTTCTATGTATGAAGCACAGTGGAACGAGATCACAGTGATGGACAGATAGCTTGAAGTGGACAAAGGTATAAAGTTTTTAGGTTGTGCTTATGCTATAGCTAAAGAATGATCACTAGTTAACATATGTAGCAAATAGTAATGGAATAATAGGGGTCTCCAGAGGTTAACTAGTTTACCCATCTGTATTTTAGCCGAAGCAATGCCTAAACCATCCATCCCACATGGCTGAGCATTCTGGATCATTAAAGTGCTCTCCCAGGAAAAAAGATTTCCCAGCTTTTTACAGTTGTTACTCTAATGCATGGGATCAGTACTACTTTCTTTGGCCTAAAGTCTGTGATTAATAGAACTAACTGTTAAGCAGCTTTATACACAAACCACTCTTTATATCAAAATTGCTATAAAAATAAGAAATACCATATATAGTAAGTAGCTGACCATTGTGGGGAAAAATGTTCCCCAACGGAAGTATGTATTTCTAAGACTTCAATTTCATTGAAGTTTAGCATGGACATGTGTCAGCCCTGAAAGCAGTTCCTGTTATTATAATGGCTTTTAATTAGTAGCTATTGATTTTTGCTTTAGGCTTAAGTATTTCCTGTGGCTAGCTTTACATTTTAATAATTTTTAAAAAGGCAATTTACATAGCTGATTCAAAAGTAATAAAAGAAGCCTTTATGGTTTTTTTTTCTCCCCCAGTTACTTGGACATAGGAGAAATCAAGAAAAGACCGATGGAAGTTGTGAATACAGAGGTAATGCAAATAATAGTAACAGTGCTGCTTTGTGTTTCTTATGTTATGTCTTAGAGATTTGGAAGACATTCTAATCGAGATAAATTGTCTAATGTATATAAACAGGACATTAGATGTTTTAAGGCAAAGATAACCCTTTCTGTGGATCATTATCAGAAACAGACCGAGTAGGTGTCCTCAGATGTGTAGGACTAGACACAACATGCTCTTATTCTCCCATTTTCTAGCTGCATGTTCTCTGGTTGAAACCCATAGGGATTTTCCCTGTCAAGTGAGAAGAGATTCTGAGCACCGTGATACCAACCTTTGCCAAAACTACATCCCCTGTCCTGACTTGCTTCTGACAGTCCAATGTCTGAAATGGCCGGGATCACTCTGACTGGCCCTGAGGCTTTCAAAGGAGCCTGTTAAGACTTCCTGTGATATCAGGAAAACACCTCCATATTAACTTGCATTAAAGTTCACTTGAGCGTGGTCACCAGAAGCTTGCATGAAGACTAGCAATGAGTCTTGTGACATAGATATTCATTCCACTGTGTTCCACATAGCGTCTGGATCCCTAGTGGAATCATCTCTAGTGGGTATTCTATAGGATGTATTCCTTAGTTTATGGATCAAAAAATAGATTAAAAACAAAATTAAGGCAACAGCCTTAAACATCCCAGTGAGACAGGGAAAATGATAGTTAAACCCAGATTGGGATTCTGTTCACCAGCCAGACTTGCCCTCCTCCCATTTGGACCCCACAGAGTCAAGTGCTCCCAGTGGGTGTGTCCTGCCAGAGAAGAAATGACGAACAGGAGAGGAGTTTTTCCTCATTTGTAGTGCAGAGCCCCAGGGAGACCCCTCAACTCTGGCCATTTCCTTCTATGCTGGGTTTATGCCCAACAGGAACAAATGAGTCTCTATAGGAAAAAAAAAAAACTACGTAAGAAAAAATTTTAATTGTGCAGTATTTTTAATAACGTGACGTTAAATTCATCATTCAAATAATTTGTGGGAAAACGTGGTAATCCCAGACATTATTTAAAATATTATTGTTTGTATTTTTGATTTTCAGTGTATGAAAAGTTGATAATTTATGAAAGTGATAAGATTTATAGCTTAACGTAGACAAAAATATAAATTTTTCAGGTGGTGCTTATGTTACAGGTAAAGAATGACTGCTAGTTAGTACCTGTAACAAGTAGTAAGAAAAGACATTAGTGTATTAGTTCTGGATATAATATTGTTTGAAGGACACACAATCGCTTGAAGTAAGCTATCAATACCTTTCTTGAAGTTAGTGACTGAAGCCAAATTTCTGCAGTAGGATTTGAAATGTGTGAATTCCAAAAAAATGATGAGTGTATATTTACTCTGGATTCCAGTGTCTTTGATGAAGGCATTGGGTCTGGCAAATTGCAAGAGGTGTGCAAAAAATTTTTGGAATATACTTAAAAAAAAAAGATTGGGCTTCCCTGGTGGCGCAGTGGTTGAGAGTCCACCTGCTGATGCAGGGGACACGGGTTCGTGCCCCGGTCTGGGAGGATCCCACATGCCGCGAGCGGCTGGGCCTGTGAGCCATGGCCGCTGAGCCTGCGCGTCCGGAGCCTGTGCTCCGCAACGGGAGAGGCCACAACAGTGAGAGGCCCGCGTACTGCAAAAAAAAAAAAAGCTTATCCTTAACGAAAGAAGCATTCACAAGGACTCTAGTGAATTTAATCTGCTAATTGTTCTTCCGCTTTGGAGCGGTAACTATTGATTTCTCTTTACTTGGGGCCTGTGCACGGGCCACACAGACAAGGTTCTGATTTATGAATGCACGTCTTACATGTGACAAATTCACCCCTTATCTCCAACTAGAAGACAGCATCTCTCCCTCTTCCAGAACACTGTATCTCTCGCACTTTACTTCTTCCTGGTGATTCCTGCACCTTCTCATTTGCTCTAACTGCATGGATCCTGCTGTAGCCTTTCATTTCTTCTCAGTCCTTCCCCTCGCAGTCTTCCAAAGGGGGTCATTTTGGGGATGCAGAGCAGGTGGGAGGAGGTGGTGAGAAACTGTTCTGTTTGTCCGTGACCTTCAGCACTTTCCCTCACCCACCCAAGCCCCACTCTCCCACTTTTGTCCCCCTCAAACTTCCCTCCCAGTCTAGACAGCAGTGTATTTACTTACCTCACTTGGCATTTCCAGTCTTTTCCTTTTCGGCCGCGTGGCGTGGCATGCAGAATCTTAGCTCCCCAACCAGGCATCAAACCCGTGCCCCTTGCGGTGGAAGTGAGGAGTCCTAACCACTGGACCAGGGAAGTCCCTTGCATTTCCAGTCTTGATCTTCAACACAGACACCCTCCTCCCCAAAGTCCACACCATGACCACACGCAAAGCCTGCTTTGAGCAAGGGGACCCCTGTTTTCATTGCCAGCAAGGGAGAGTTTTGGGTTCCGGGCATCCCAAATAGGAACTCTGAATGCATTTTCCCATAGAGATATCACTTTCTCTGTTGGTTCTGCAGTCTTATTGATGCTGTTTTAGGTGGAGCACAAGTCAGAAAGGCTTTTGTAGGCTGAGCTGAGAACCTCACTTTTGTGTGTGTAGTTCTTACTGGGCAGAAATACCTCTCTCTTTTTCACAAGTGATTAACCATCAGACTTTTAGAATTCCACAAGTTTATAAGTTAGAGGACAATCTATGTTCAAAATTTGAGAACAAACTTGACAGACACTGGCCTTTCACAATACTATAGATTCTATTTTCTTTTTTTTTTTTTTTTTTGTGGTACACGGGCCTCTCACTGCTGTGGCCTCTCCTGTTGTGGAGCACAGGCTCCGGACGCACAGGCTCAGCGGCCATGGCTCACGGGCCCAGCCGCTCCGCGGCATGTGGGATCCTCCCGGACCGGGGCACAAACCCATGTCCCCTGCATCGGCAGGCGGACTCTCAACCACTGCACCACCAGGGAAGCCCCAGATTCTATTTTCTTGATCTAAGGTGATTTCCTTTCAACATTTGTGTCTACTGAGAAAAGAGTGCACACCTGGTAAAATACTGTTGATGACTGCTATTCTTTGGAGGAAGATAACACATCTTTCTCCCAATCACAGGGAGGGATTCACAGAAATAATTTTGAAGTGGGAACATGAATACATAGAATTGGAGAGTTTAGAGTTGTTTCAGAGAAGAAGTTTCAATGCAGTAGTAGCACAAACAATGTCTATTCAAAGATGTTTCAGTATGAAGAGTTAGTAAAATTACCTGTTCATCAAAACTGGGGACATTTCCCTCAAATCTGACGTATTTCATATTAAGTTTTCAGTGTTGGGGTTACCTAATGAAAGCCACCACATTGAGGTAGATGATTCAGTTTTTCTAATTGCTTGAAGCGTATTAATTCTGATTATTCACAGTGCACGTTATAACAGAAGGACTTTTGCCGTTTGTTGGGGTTTTGTAGGACGTGTGGGGTTGGGTCCCACAGCTGTGGCTAGGTTTTCGCATGTGGTAGGAAACCCAGCCAGTGGGTGCTGCGGGTCAGCAGCATTCCTTTCGTCCTCCCGGAGCACCCCCTGCCCAAGTCCATGATACAGTTTGCTTGTTCTTTAGACAGTTAATAGTTTAGACGCAGTGGTATCCACTTGCTGACTGCAGGTCACGTAACGAGAATGCGCATGTCATCTTGACGTTCCAGGTTCTGCTGTGGTTTCTGTCATTGCCCTGCTGTGCCATGAAACTCACGTTTGAGGAGACACTGAAAGGACAGCTAGTCCTGTTCCTCTTCTTCTTTGTAGCCATGTCAGCAGGACAGACAAAGGCAGAACTCTAATGCATCTGTTCCACTAACCTGAAAGAAGTACGTGGTCTTATGTGGCCAACACTTTTTGCAGAAGGAAGAAGGGGGAGGGGAAGCGGAGGAAAGACAGAGAAGAAAAAGGAGATGGGAGAAAGAAAACCAAAATGGTGACTGTGGTTTGCACCTGCTCCAAAGTTGGGCTGCACTGTGGGCTCTGAGCCCTTCCTTAACTCTCGACACCAGGTCTTGCTTTTAATAACATCCAGATAAAGAGACCTTCTAGGCGCCCCCCTTGGACTCCTACCCCTATTCCCCAGTCATTGTGTTGAGCTATATTTTCATCTTCCCGCTTTCCCTGCATTGGTGGTGTTTTTTTTGTTTTTTTTTTGCGGTACGTGGGCCTCTCACTGTTGTGGCCTCTCCCGTTGCAGAGCACAGGCTCCGGAAGTGCAGGCTCAGCGGCCATGGCTCACGGGCCCAGCTACTCCGCGGCATGTGGGATCCTCCCGGACCAGGGCACAAACCCGCGCCCCCTGCATTGGCAGGCGGACTCTCAACCACTGCACCACCAGGGAAGCCCCTGGTGGTGGTTTTAACAAAGGCAGTGTTCTCATCTTCTGACCTTGGTAGTTCATCTCCTTATTTTTGTCTTCCCAGTCCTCTCTCTGCTTCCTTTCCCCGCTCCTCTCTGCCCAGTTTCAGATCTCGTGCTATGTTTCCATGTTCCAAGTCCACTCACCAGCTTCTTCCTTTCCTCTTCAGGGAAGCCGTCTGTGGAGCCCTCTGTCCTCATGCACTGGGGGCCTCTGATCCGCGTGTGGGATACCTTTCCTCTTGCTTGCCAGCCCGCATTGTGCTTTGACGCTTTCCCTTTAACTGAAGGAGGGTCTTCTTATTTTTCTGCTTTATCCACTTTGCTTTCACATGATTGAACACCCGTACCGTGCAGCATGGTAGGCAGAGAGCAGGGGAGCAAAATGAACAAGACATGTGTAACCTCTCACCTCCAGGAATTTACAGTCTTGCTGAAAAGACAGATATACGAAAATCTCCAGTACTGCATAATAAGCGATTCAGTTTGGTAGGGGTTCAACTCCATTTGTGTTGAGCTGTTTATTTCAAGTGCTTTTGACTTTATCAGGTGGCAACAAAGCCATCGGTGAGCTCTTCAAAGGGAAGCTTCCTTCTTCTTTGACCTAGAGTTGTAGATGTTGCTGATCGGCTGATCAGCTCTTCCCTGTCTCATCCATGGAGTGAATCCTTTAGATTATGACATTCTTCAACACTTATTTAGAGAGCAAAATCTGTTTCACTGTGTAAGAGGCCTTGGATAGGGCCATTCTGGACAGAGGAGACAAGCAGTCAGCTTGGCTACATAGCACTTTAGGATGCGCTGGGAGCTGTGAGTCACCAGGTATAAAATGAGTACTTCCCCTCTCTTTTTGGAGTTTGGAGTCCAGGGGAGAAGACAGGGAAGTAAACCAACTATTATTATCCAGGGCACATGTGCTGGGCTAGAGGGGTGCTTGGAGGACTGAAGAAGGGTAGATGGGATTAGGTTTATGGGTCAGTCAGTTTTGAAAAGATTTTAAATATAACAGAATCTTTTATTTTTGGCCCATTTCTCTTAGATTAAGGTTTTGAGAATGTCCCTTTCTACTCCTTGATTAAGGAAGATTATTTAATACTTGTATCTGTGTGAAGATCAAAGCCTGTCTCTGACAGAGTGAAAATCAGCTGGATGGAGAAGCAACAAAGGCAGCCTTGCCACTCGTCAGGCTTGGAGGACAGACACATAGCAGGCCAGCTGCAAAGTTAGGCCAGCTGCAAAGTTATCATAGAACACTGCTTCTCCCAGTTATGCAGCAGCTGTAAGATGCCATAAGGGCCTCCCTTTCAGTGATTAATGCTTACGTGCGGCTGACACTCCAGACCTGCTTTGCTGTTCTCATATTTTATTGGTCATCTTTATTTTTTATTTTTATTTTTTGGCCACGCCGCGCAGCTTGTGGGATCTTAGTTCCCCGACCAGGGATTGAACCTGGGCCACAGCAGTGAAAGCGTGGAATCCTAACCACTGGACCACCAGGGAATTCCCTACTGGACATCTTTAGTTGCTAAATCACCCTCACCTCAGATCAACCCCTAGTTAACCCCCACATCTAATTTCACCTCAAAACTGCAGTCACTCCAGAACTGAATCGGCTTCCCTTAGACCCTCCTTGGAATCCTTCAACGAGAGCCCAAACCTTACAAAAGATGATTCCCTTCTCCGTCTTTCTCAGTGTCATTTTGTGCTTTCTCTGAGTGCCATCCCTCGCTGCACCAAATCAATAAATCTGATTTTGTCTGACTACAAACTTGTTCCTGTTGCTGGTAGCCATCAACTGATTAGGCTTTAACACATGTGTCAGAGCTGCCTGTTAGATTGTACGTCCCTCGGAGGTCCGCTAATTCTGTAGAGTGCCTAGCATTAATAGGCTGGTAGTCGTTTTAATTCTCTATGGTGTTGAATGTTCCTTATCACAGTTGAGGGAGACATCTGTTTGCCTCAAGCGTGCCTGGTGATTCTGCATTTCACATATGGGTGGGATGTCTCAAATAATTTAAAAGTCTTCATGGCCACTATGTATCTAGCTTTTGTTTCAGGGATAAAATTAGTTGAGTTAAACCTTTGTGTGATTCATTTATTGTCTCTACTAGAATTTGGAGCTATATTAAATGAATGTTATTCATTTAACATGGATTTATTGTGTGACTGCTATGTGCCAGCCATTGTGCTTGTCACCTGAGAACCAAATAACGTGGCCCCTGTCCTCATGGAGTTGACTACTCTTTAGCCTTCCTTGCCTGCCATACCTTACTCTTAACTCTACCAACATTGATCTTTGTTGTAGAACTTGTAGGTTTCTTTGGCTCAAAAGCCCACATTTTAAGGGCTAAACAGTTTTTGAATTTTCTCAATAATGGGTCAGGAAATAATGGGGCTAATTTTTGAGGAGCAATAAACTCCTAATTTCTGGAAAATTTGTTCCATTTTCCTGGAGTTATAAACACCTAAGCTGCTAGTTGTAACCTGAATAATGGTTGGAGGTGTCCATCTCCTATGGTCGAGATAAAATTGGCTTGAACCTCCATTACTTAGCCTTTGGAATGTCCTACATTCTTCCCAAGACTTCTGTGAATTCCTGCGGGGATTATTACCTCATGCTCACCTCTTTGCCTGAGCTTCTGCTTCCAGAGTATTAGCTGAGTTCATGGACTGTCTTGTTCCTCTACAGGTTGTATTTGTTTAAGGCCCCACCAACTCAGAGGTGAAATCCTCTCATTGATGTACACACAGATGCCCCGTTCCCACAAGTTTGTGTGTGGTGAAATTTACCAATGGTTTGTAGAAATGAAGTGGGTTTTATAGGTAATCTAGAAGTGCCAACAACTCAGAACTTAATATCAGACTTCCTCATTCTTAAAAATAGTTTGGTCTTATATGCCAGTTCAGGTTCTAGTCTTTGACCTTGCTTCTTGACCTCCTCTTTCTTTTTTTTCCCTCTGCCATTCTCTTCTCTGTTCTACTCCCACTCCAGTTTCTTTTCTTTCTTTTTCTTTTCTTTTTCATAAGTTTATTTATTTATTTATTTATGGCTGCATTGGGTCTTCACTGCTGCGCGCAGGCTTTCTCTAGTTGTGGTGAGCGGGGGCTACTCTTCGTTATGGTGCGCGGGCTTCTCTTTGCAGTGGCTTCTCTTGTTGTGGAGCACAGGCTGTAGGCACACGGGCTTCAGTAGTTGTGGCACGCAGGCTCAGTAGTTGTGGCTCGTGGACTCTAGAGCTCAGGCTCAGTAGTTGTGGTGCACAGGCTTAGTTGCTCTGCGGCATACGGGATCTTCCCGGACCAGGGATTGAACCCATGTCCCCTGCATTGGCAGGCGGATTCTTAACCACTGCGCCACCAAGGAAGTCCCGAGCTGCTGTCTTAAAAATAAATCTTCAAATTAAAATCCAAAGACACTAATGAATGTCTTCCCAAGGCGTGGAAGCTTCCTCGTTGGATAAACATCATATTGGATCCTCTTGAATACACCTCTCTCAGTTTAGACTTTCATTTATGGAGAATTTGGATAACCGTTGTTTCTTCTTAATGGGGTAGAGTATTGTAGGAGTACCTTGGAGGGGAGGAAAGAAAGGAAGTGAGTTTTTGAAACCTCAGAACTTGGCCTGGTCTGAAAAGTTTGTGGGAACATGGGTTGTACTTCTGGTCAGTCACCCAGTGAATGTCTTTAAGATTTTGAATATCATTATCAAAACTTCACATTTCAGTTTAATCATTAGGCACCATCTCCAGTGAAACATACTGTGAGATTTGCTACTTAAAGGCTTTGGGTTGGGAATGGATTTCTAGACATTAAATTGGGTGTAATTATTAACCTTACTGCAGGAAGGCACGGGGCTCTGTGGTTTCACTAACTAATCTTTAGCCTGGGAATTCTGAGTTCAAAGGGGGAACTACAAAATAGTTAAACTCCTAAATATTTGTTTCTCTAACTTGGGGAAAGATTTCCAGATTATGTTAGTCAAGTTTACTAATTTATCTAAGAGTCAAAGAAAATGAAACCCACTTTTGTGAGTTCTTCCAACAATAATTGAAGCTCCTTTCCAATCTTTTATTTTACACCTTTCCCCCATCTCTCTAATGTATCTGCTAAGTGAGAAGCATTCTTTTGAGGACAGCCAGTTCACATCAGTGGTCATGTTGATTCCAAGGTGTCTATGACCTTGCCAAGACTCTAGGAAGACAGAGTTTTCTGTTGAAGAACAAAACTGGCCATATTTCATTTTTCTTTCTTCTTTTCAAAAAATATTTATTTATTTTGGCCGTGTCAGGTCTTAGTTGCGGCACATGGGATCTTCACTGCGGCATGCAGGATCCTCCGCTGTGGTGTGAGGGCTTCTCTCTAGTTGTGGTGCGAGGGCTCTGTAGTTGCGGCACGTGGGTTTAGTTGCCGCGCGGCATGTGGGATCTTAGTTCCCTGACCAGGGATTGAACTCACGTCCCCTGCATTGGAAGGCGGATTCTTAACCACTGGACCACCAGGAAGTCCCTCATTTTTCTTTCACGCTTTCTTGTCTTTTCACTTTTCTCAGTATTGAACTGTGTGTGTGTGTGTGTGTGTGTGTGTGTGTGTGTATGTGTGTGAACAAGAGGAAGAAAGAGAGAAGTGTTTATGTCAACCTGGAAAATATTGGTCTAATGAAAAATATCCATTAATAACCCTATTCAGCTCTGATCAAAAGCTAAAAGACTGGTGATTTTAGTTTCTCCATTAACATGTGCCATGGCATTTGTTCCAAATATCTTACATTTTCTATTTGGCATTTAGACATGATTTTAGAATGTCTGTGAAATTGGAAGATGTGCAAATTAGGGTATGTATATCTTTTCTATTTATAGTAATAAGCTGTTCTAAGCAAAGACAGACATCATTTAATAAACAGTTATAAAATAATTATCGGGGCTTCCCTGGGGGCGCAGTGGTTGAGAGTCCGCCTGCCAATGCAGGGGACGCGGGTTCGTGCCCTGGTCCGGGAAGATCCCACGTGCCGCGGAGCGGCTGGGTCTGTGAGCCATGGCCGCTGAGCCTGCGCGTCTGGAGCCTGTGCTCCGCAACGGGAGAGGCCACAACAGTGAGAGGCCCGCGTACCGCAAAAAAAAAAAAAAAAAAAAAAAAAAAAAAAAAAAAATTATCAACCTTTTAAGAAAAAATAGAAAAAGTGTCTAATAAAATAAATTGCTAGCTAATTGTGTGTGTTTAAAAATATCACTAAATCTAAGTATTGAACTATTCTCAGTAAGACATTTCATTGGCCCCACTAAAATAAAGCCCTTTCGGCAACACCAACAGAACTTCTTGTTCTTACAGTGCATGAGATTTGGAAACACAGAAGATGAAATTTTAGGCATATTTAGTATGATTTGAAGTTCTGCCAAGGTATACCAAGCTTTTCATTGATGGATACTGTGCATCTACTAGAAAATCAGTACTTAGGTTCACATTTTAGGATAATTTTTAGAATGAGCTTATTGCATTTTCTTGTGAGTCAAAGGGACAATTCATGATGGAAGTATGGTTATTTCCACATGGTAGGAATAATAGGAAAATGTGACCAAATAGCAAAGTATAGTCAAGGAAGACAAATTATGCTCAACCATTTACTGAATGCTGCTCATGTACGATTTCACAGTTTCTTGAGAATATTTTTCCAGAGCCTGCTGAATGCCAGGCAGTGGGCTAGATTCTAGCCACATAGATATAAAAAGACACTGAGTATGTGCCAATCAGAAATTACAACAAGGTAATTGTTGTCAGAGGACGCTGAAAAGAGTTTTCAAAGAAACGCTATGTGAAAAAGTGTAAAAGATGGGAAAAATAATACCAGAGATTGTTAATCCAAGGGGAGAGAATTTTTTATTTAGACCTAATTAATAATTGGCTTCAATGCTTATAAAGAATATGGTGACTAGGTCTTCTCCATCATAACTGGGTACCGAAAAGGGGAAAAAAAATTAAGCTGTGGTGTGAAGTTTGAAGAATTTCAGTCAGATTGAAAGAAAGCTTTAAAAAACTTGGTTAAGACTACTATGCATTTATTGAAAGAAAGTGTCATATCTTCTTTTCATCTGTTTTAAAATATAAATCCATTCCTTTGACTTGCATATTTCAGCTGCATACCAAAATGGCATTGGTGAATTGAGGTTTCCCTCTAACCTCAGGTTTTGTGGGTTAGGTTGCCGTCAGAGTCTTCCTGGAAAGCCCAGAAGGACTACTTCCCAGGTTGTCATCACAGCCCCTCATGGAGGGAGCAGTGTGTGGGAGGAAACTGCCCAGGTAACTGGCAGCAATCCGTGCTGGTACCTTCCGCTGTGATTTCTCAAGTTGCAGAGAGTTCTTCTGTGTAAATAAGCAGGCGGTGCTGTGATTTGCTGGTACTTCCAGTCAGAATTTTTAAAAAGCAACAAAATTTGAAGGCACACCATGAAAGCAAAGGGTTTGGAGAATATTCCTGATTTGGAATGTGGTTTTTGTATTTGGAACTGTAGCGTAGCCTCCTTGACAGATACAGCAACCATCTAAAGAGATGTTTCAGGTTTTTTCCCCCCACACATTGTACATTCAGAAAAGAAAACCCAAGAGAGTGAGGTGTTAAAGGAATAAGGGAAGTGAAACTGAAAGGAATCAGTAATAATAAACAAGCATATAAGGTCATCTATGATGATGCATTCATTTTTTATTAGGCTACAGAAACAGTTTAAATTATATTTCTCTTTAATTAAGAACAGATTTGTGTGTGTGTGCCGTGGAGTAATCTTAAATGCCTAACTTGTGGAAACTTGGTTTCAGAGATCCAGAGTAGCACAGAGCAGCAATAAATCCTTAGACTGTTCCTCGTGGAACAGCAGGGTGAGAACACCATGCTAATGAAGGCAGGAACTTGGACTGGGACCCCATGGGACTCTCAGTTCTACTAGGTCCCTGGCCTCAGACTGTCCCCCAAACATCTAGCTGTCCTCTCCAGTGCGGCATTGTTTAAGGCATAGGTGAGAATGTATGTGAAATTCAGCTTACATCTATCACCGTATTGGAGAACAACTAAAAAGGTCCGTGTCCCACAGGTAGTAGGCTGATAATCTTATCTTCGTGTCCAAAATAAAACATATTTCTGTGTCCTTCAAAATGGAGGCATGGAGGCATTTTTTGAAGGTAGGGCGATTTATTTACATTTGGTTTATTTCAGCCTGAAGTATAAAGGTGGTGTGCTTTAGTATCTAGCTTGGTCAACAATGAAAATTCCCATTTATTATTGTGAAAGACTCCTTTTTAAGCAGCCAGCCAGATCAAGCTCAGATGTCATCCCATGATTACATAGTTTGGATGTTTGGTTTGTTGAAATAAGGTTGATTTCAGCCCACCTGTTAGCTGGGGACAAAACTAAGTGGTAAGGGCCTGTGGGAGAGTGAAAACTAAACGGACTTGGTATATTTGCAATGTCTAATGTTTAACCTGGGACATTTCTCTCTAGGAAATTTCTAGTGGCAGTCAGTCCATGCTGCTTTGTGGTTTTTTCCTCACCTTCTGGCAGTATTTTTGAGTTTCAAAGATTTATGAACCTCCATGGCCATCTTGCTATTTCAAATTATACAACCTAATGTAACTGGGCTGCCAACTTCTGGCAATATTTATAAAAGAAGTCATCTAATATTACCCAAGTTCCATTTTGTAACTTATATGGTGATTGATAAAGCTCCATAGTCACAGCTTGTTTTTCTAGAAGTGAACAGATAGCTCTATTTCCTGTACTATGAGTTTTGCATTAGCCTGTGTGCTGTGGGATCTCCCACAGCTGGTTTTTAAAAGCTGGGTTAAGGGGACTTCCCTAGTGGTGCAGTGGTTAAGAATCCGCCTGCCAATGCAGGAGACACGGGTTTGAGCCCTGGTCTGGGAGGATCCCACATGCCGCAGGGCAACTGAGCCCATGCGCCACAGCTGCTGAGCCTGTGCTCTAGAGCCTGCGAGCCACAACTACTGAGCCCACGTGCCACAATTACTGAAGCTCGCGTGCCTAGAGCCTGTGCTCTGCAACAAGAGAAGCTACTGCAATGAGAAACCCGCGCACCGCAACAAGGAGTAGCCCCCGCTTGCTGCAACTAGAGAAAGCCCACACGCAGCAATGAAGACCCAACGCAGCCAAAAATAAATTAAAACAAACAAAAAAAAGCTGGATTAAAAAAGTGATTTGAGGACTTCCCTGGTGGTCCAGTGGTTAGGACTCCACGCTTCCACTGCAGGGGCATAGGTTCGACCCCTGGTCCGGGAACTAAGATCCCATATGCTGTGAGGCGTGGCCAAAACAACAACAAAACCAAAAAACCCCCAAAGCAAAAACAACAGCAAAAGATTTGAAATATCAATTTAAAAATTACAAATATATATATTTACTATAGCATAGAGATTCTTTTCGTATGGCTTTTGCAGTGTAGCTGTTTCTCATGAACTCTCAATTGGCTAATATTTAAATTAGTCAAATAGTATATGGAAGTTGGATTGAATTAACTTTTCTCTAGCTGGTACTTCTTCTAATCAGGTTGCTATTCCCTTATGTTATTCCTGTTTCAATTATTTTATCAATAATATTGATTAACTTTGTCTGACTCTTCTTACCTATTATCTAAACATGTATACATGGATATATATATAATGAAGTATAGGCATAGGCAATGTGATTTGTCATTGGGATTTTTCAGCATTTTACTTAGTGACTCTTATTTATTCCTAAACTCTCTTCCTCTCTTCCACTTCCCTAATTCACTTGCTTATATAGAACCATATTCAAATTGTAATTCTCTGTTTATGAATTCCCTTTGCTCTAGCTTATGGTGTCAAGTTAGTGGAGTTGTGTGTGTCAGATTTGGTGCCAAGAGAACCTGTCCAATGCTTATTATAAATGAAATTATCCTAGAAAGACAATCTTGGTTAGATATCTGCATTTTAATCTGTAGAAATGTCCGTTTAGCTTGTGTCCCAGACACATGGGATTATTCTGAGTATATAGACAGAATTATAGAATCATAATGGCAGTCTTCCAGTACTCCATCTAAGTGATCCTAAACGATTATAGAAGAAGGCTTTGTTGTGGTGTGTGGAGAAGGGGAGTCTGGCAATGGGGTGCTCTGTGTTTCTGTTATCATTTTAGACCTTCTTGCACGTGGGAGGGTTTGGAGCTTAACGGAATGACACACACTAAACTTCCAGCGCTGTTCTGATAGTTAGAGCTCAATTAATGGAAATTATGCCTCATTGCTACTGATGTTAACAAGAGCCCTGTGGTAAGTGAAGTAAGAGATGGATCACTGACATTGTATTGGCTGCATTTACTGGCTATGTCCAAAAGGAGAAAATGTAAATGTAAATGCTCGATGGAGTACAAAACCCTCTACGGATGCTAGGTGATACTTATCACTCCTTCTGACTGGGATGACCATAGATTAGATGTTTAATAAATGGTTGAGATTATTATTATATAAATACATGAAAGAGGAAATAAATTAGTAAATAAAGTAGCATACAGTAAACTTGGGCGTGAGACTGAATCTTGGAGTTGTTCTTCAAATATTGAGGGTTTACATAATTTCATAAAGACTGAGTTATATAGAGAGTGAAAAATATACACTTGACTTAGTCGGGATATTGTCGGGAAGGAAAAGAAAATGTCTGTGTCTTATTTTAGTGGAAAAGGAATTTAAAAAAATATACTGGATATCCTTTAAAACCTCTGGTAGAGCTGCAGAACTGAGCTCAGAGAATGAGGGAATTGAAGCAGCTAGAATCCAGACCACATTATGCCGCAGGGCCACAGGACCAGGCCGTTAAGGATGGTACTGCCACCACCATGATCAATGGAGACATTCAGCTTCTCAGGCCACTGCCCCAAACTTTTCACAGTAGATGTGGTAAACACCACCCCTAGAAACTGGGCTTCATTGCTACTGATGGTACCACTTTTACCTTCTCTGCTTTGTTGTGTCACTGGAACTGGTGTTAAGGCCCTGGATGGGACTGCTGGGCCAAGCAAAGGTCATGTTCTGATGGTTTAGCTTACAGTAGGGCTGATAGAGTGGACACTGGCCTTTTTAACCTTCTGTGACTAGTGGTAGGATCTGCTTCTCCCCAAGCTTCCTGTGATGGGAACTCTATTCTTATGGAAGATGCATTCAGATGCCGGAAAGCCAAAATCTGACAAGTATTTATTACACATCTTTCTGCCCAAATCAATGCTAACATTTCTGATACCTCTGAAGACATACTCATCATCTTCCTCAGAAGGAGGTTACCCATTGTCACCTTAGTTATTGTATCTTGTTCCAAGTCAGGATCTCTGGGTGATGTCTATTCTTTTTCTAGTTCTGCTGCTATCCCAACTCAATATTTTGATGTTACCTCATATAAGTCAATGAGATGGGGGGGAGGATATTAGTTATAGACAATATCCAAGATATACAAGACATCACAAGAAAAGAAATAGGGTGTTTCTTCAGAGAATCATGAGACTAGAGATAGTATTCATGATTTCCTTTTCTACCCTCCTTCCTACCTTTAATTAACATTGGTTTGGCCAAAAAGTTCATTCGGGTTTTTCTGTAACATCTCATGGAAAAACCCGAACGAACCTTTTGACCAACCCATACTTCATCTGCTTAGGATTCTTAATTGGTTGGGTGGCTCATGTGTTTGTTCTGGAGGGATCTGAGCTGTTGGTAGTGTTGTCAATATGGGATTGCTGATGTTTTCCATTAACATCATTGTTTTTAAGAAACTATGAATTATATATAACCTACAAAAGAGAAACCATAGCTACAGTTTGTAGAACAATAAAATTAACATCTGTGTACCACATTCAGCTTAAGAAACAGAGCAGAACAAATATAGTTAAAGCCCCTATGTCTCTCCTTAGTCCCATTTCTTGCTTCTTCCCAAAATGTAAGCACTATCTTGAATTTTATATTTATCATCTCATTGCCTTTTGTTTTTCTTAATAGTTGTGCTACATATATGTGTAATCCTAAACAATATGTAGTTAAGTTTGGAACTTAGGTAAATGGAATCATACTCTATGCGTTCTTTTGCAACCTGCGTATTTTGCTCAACATTATTTGTGGTATTCATTCATGTTGTAGGGAGTTGTATCCCTTTCATTCACCTTGCAGCACTGTATTCCATTTTATAAATATAATACTATTTGTTCATTCTCCAATGGATAACATTTGGATTATTTCTAATCGTTCCTGCTTCTTTCTTTTTTGTATTACTATTGAAAATATTTTGGGCATATCTCAGTTCATAAACACAAGAGTTTCTCCCTAAGAGATATATTGAGAGTTTGTGCCCAAGAGCCAATGTCCGTTCATTCCTCAATGGGCTGAGTATTTTACTCCCCCCCAGGGCATACTTCTCTGGTGAATGGTTTCAGGTCTCATTGAAAGGACTTTGAGGAAGACTCAAAAGTTTTTATTTGTGATATTAGGATATAGGATCGTTTGACAAGGGCCAGGCCTCAGGTATCAGGATACCTTCAGGGGCTGTGAGGTCTGATAATTGACTGTGGGCTATGACAACTGAAAGTTTGAGTCAGGCTTCTGTTTACAAGATCTGGAGACTTTTGTTATAGAAATGAAGTAGTGAGTCGCATAACTCTTTTTTTTTTTTTTTTTGGTACGCGGGCCTCTCACTGCTGTGGCCTCTCCCGCTGCGGAGCACAGGCTCCGGACGCACAGGCTCAGCGGCCATGGCCCACGGGCCCAGCCGCTCCACGGCATGTGGGATCTTCCCGGACCGGGGCACGAACCCGTGTCCCCTGCATCAGCAGGCGGACTCTCAACCACTGCGCCACCAGGGAAGCCCTCGCATAACTCTTTTAACCTTAGAAGTCCCAAGATCATTCAGGCAGCATTATAGGGCCTTACAGGTCAGTGGTTATGACATTGACTCTGCTGCCTCTTATGGTTACTCTGCCTGCTTTGTCTCTGGAGATGAAGTGCTGCTTTTTTCTTCTGCCACCCCAACAATCCTGATACCCCGCTGGAACCAGAGAGCCCACTTAAAATGCAGCATCTTCTATGCACCAGCACACTTTTAGAGTGGCTGGAGCAATGTTCCTCACCCATGGGTTCCTCAAGGCCTTGTTGAAGGGAGGATGTTTGGGATCCTTCTCTGAGTCACATAGGTAGGAGATTAGTGGCTGAAGCGCTCATGAAATTCTACTCCAAGATTTCTGTCTCCTGAAGTCTTTGGCTGCTTCCTTCCTTGGAGTCACTTAACTAATTTCTGTAAAGGGCAGGCAGTAAATACCTTAGGCTTTTGGGTCATATAGTCACTGCTGTAAGTACTGAACTCTGCTGTTGTAGAATGAAAGCAGCTCTTGGTCGCTCGTGAGTGGTGGCTGTGCTCCAGAGAACAAGCAGAATGTGGCCCATGGGCAATAATTTGCCGACCTTGGCTCTGAATTATGTGGAAGAAAATTTGGCATCTTAACTTCTTTATTGAGGACCACCACTAAGTCCCAGGTTTGTTTGTTTTTTTTTTGTTTTTGTTTTTTCTTTGCGGTACACAGGCCTCTCACTGTTGTGGCCTCTCCCGTTGTGGAGCACAGGCTCCGGACGCGCAGGCTCAGCGGCCATGGCTCACGGGCCCAGCCGCTCCGCGGCATGCGGGATCTTCCCGGACCAGGGCACGAACCCGTGTCCCCTGCATCGGCAGGCGGACTCTCAACCACTGCGCCACCAGGGAAGCCCTAAGTCCCAGTTTTAATAAACTAGCTAAGCAAAAATTCAGGGCTATTTCTAGCTCCTCAAGATAGTATATTGTGTCCAGTCTTTGGCAAGTACACCCATGGTGATAAAAGGTGATACCTCATCCAGTGTTAGTCTCAACTATTCTTCAGTGAACACAGTATCTGGGACTGTGAAGTTATTAAAATATTTTTTTTCACTAAATGTGCTTCAAAATTACTGTACCCCAATGAGCAATCACCATAAACTAGAAGTCAGTTTTGTTTGCAAGAGCTGTCTTCCCTGCTCTATACTTGGTTTCTTCCTTTGTTTCTTCAGAGAATGGTACTACTTACCCATCTTGTTTTGAGAGTCAAAAACCTCACTCATCCTCAGTGTGTAGTTAATCACTTCCATCAGTTTTAACTCTCAAGTATCTGAAATTCATCCATTTCTCTCCACCTCTACCCCCACTATCATCATAATTCAAGCTACTATCATATCTTGCCCAGTTTTCCTTGGTAGTCTCCCACTTCGTCTTATACTCATTCTGTTTCTTCTGCATTCTGTTTTCTCTTTTATTTCAACCAGAGTTTGGAAACATAGATTTGATTATGTTACCATGGGGTTTAAAGCCCTTCAGTGACTTCCCATTACTCCTAGCATAGAGATAAATTCCTTAACTTACCCTCTTAGGCCTTATGCCAGTGCTTTTCAGACTTCAGGTTGTGACCCTTTAGTACATTGAAAATCAATTTAGTTGTGACAAATACATACAAAGATAGAATAGACGATAGTAGATTGCATGATAAGTAGTGAAGGTAACTCCTGTTTTGTGAAACTGATTTTGATTGAGTGTGTGTGCATGTGAATTAAGTTGCAGTGTAAGATGTATTCCTTTCTTTGAGTGGTGGTCAATAAAAGCCTGAAGGATATTGTCTTACGTGTTCTTGTACCTTCATATACTTCCAGATCCACTCTTCCAACACTTTCTTTTGCTCTTTTCTCTTCACCTTGCCACTCTCCATCAAGAGGTGGAGTCTAATTTTTCTTTCCGTGAACCTGGATGGGACTTTGGCTTGCCTGGGAGAATAGGATGCAACAGAAGTGACGTTGCATGACTACTGGCCTTCCTTCAGACCATGGTGTAGTACGCATGCTACCTCTTGTCTCAGGACCTTTGCACATCGCTGTTCTCTGAGTCTGGAACATTCTCCCCTGTTCCTCTCTTTGCCTCCTTTGCTCATACTTACCCCAACTCAAGTGTCATTTTTTTCAGGGAAGCCCTCTCTGACCTTCCTAACTAGATCAAATTCCCCCACTATTGGTGCATATTGGGCCTTTCTCCTTGTTACAGTTGCATTTACCTTTGTGTAGCTGAATAGTTGATTGAAGTCCTTTCTCCCCCTAGATTATAAACTCCAAGACGTCAGTCATTATATCGGTTTACACTCATCTTTGTACCACCCCTGCATCAAACACAGTATCTGGCACACAGAATTTTTTTTTGAACGAATGAATAGTAATCATGCTACTTTCCTGGTATATGAAAATGGCTGTAATCAGTTTTTGCTTTAAATACTGCTATTTCCTTCATATTTAAAAAATTTTAGATTTTTTTTTGAAAATGAGGTGTTCCAGTTTTTAAGGCTGCGACATAAATTACCCCACAATTTAGAAGCATATGACAGTGATTTATTTTGCCTGTGGGTCCTGTGTGTCAGGCATTCAGGGATGCACAGAAGAGATGGTTTTTCTCTGCTCCATGAAGTCTGGAGCCCTAGCTGAATACTTGCAGGCTGACTGCTGGAGTCATGGGAAGGCTGTTCACTCACATGAATGGTGGCGAATGTTGGCTGTCAGCTGGACCTTACTTCCTCTTCACCTGCCCGTTTCCACGTGGTATCTCCTTGTGGGCTAGATTGGGCTTCTTCACAGAATGGTGGGGTTCTAAGGGCAAGTGTTGAAAGAGAATCTGACAGACAGGCAGATAGACAGACTCAGAAGTCATGCAACATCACTTCCCTTACATTCTGTTCTTCCAGGCAGTCCAAAGTCCTGTCCAGGTTTGGGGGGAGGGGAAACAGACTTCACCTCTTAGTGGGGAGTGGCAAGATTCTGGAAAAGGAAGTGGGCCAGAAATATCGCTGTGGCCATTTTTGGAACACACCCTCTGCCACACTGGGAATTTGTTTCTGTTATAGCATTTAGGTACGGTCATTGCATACCTTCAGATGTCAATATTTTGATGATTACTTTGTGAATTAGTACAAAGGCTCTCCTCCTTTTCATATCTCTTATTTTTGAGTATCCAGAAACAAACTGATTTTTCACTTAATTGCTTATAGAATTAACTACACTGTATATATATGATTTATCCCAATATCAACAACTTCTCCTTAGTTTTCTGGTTGCTCAGGAAGCACCACTCTGTTCTGGGAAATTTTTCCTGTAGAGTATTGACAACACAGAAAACAGATCATGAAGGAACCATTTAATTTGATCTTCTGAAATATAATTTGCCAGTGGAACTGAGTAGAAACCTTCTATTAACATGTAGAATTTAATCTGATAAATTTGAACATTCACATGCAGATAATCTGAAAAAGTGACTTCATGTAATTATGACGAAATATTTGAAAGAATTTAGATATTTCTAACTATATCAAATATTTTTATTGTAATCAAATATATATACTTAGATATAAGTAGTAGAGAGAAGTTAATCCTAAATATAATTATTTACTAACTTTTGTGCTTAATTTTTAAAAATTAGGTCACATTTACGTTTTTTCCAAATATTTTTTTTTCTCTTCTTTCTAAGTGACTTATATTTAGCATTTTGGATATCCTCATCCTTACTCTCTTAATTTTTTTCATTTCTTTATCTTCTTACTTTATTCACTATTCTTTAAACTCTTCCCATGTTCAGCTTCTAGCCTTTACTCTGCTTATTAAACATGATTAAAAAAGAAAACTTCAGCTGCGAGCTTCTCAGTTCATCTCTTTCCAGTGTGTTCATGTCTTATTTTCAAAGTTAAAAAGTATATATGCTGTGATGTCTTGATTAAGTGAAGATATTTTTGATCAAGTGCATGCGTTGTTGGCTACCATCTCCCCTCCCCACACCAATTGACTTTTATTTCTTTTTTAAAAAATTTATTTATTTATTTTTGGCTGTGTTGGGTCTTCCTTGCTGGACACGGGCTTTCTCTAGTTGTGGCGAGCAGGGGCTACTCTTCGTTGCGGTGCACGGGCTTCTCATTGCGGTGGCTTCTCTTGTTGCGGAGCACGGGCTCTAGGCGTGGCGGGCTTCAGTAGTTGTGGCTCGCGGGCTCTAGAGCGCAGGCTCAGTAGTTGTGGCACACAGGCTTAGTTGCTCCGTGGTGTGTGGGATATTCCAGGACCAGGGCTCGAACCCGTGTCCCCTGCATTGGCAGGCGGATTCTTAACCACTGCGCCACCATGGCAGTCCCGACTTTTATTTCTTGATAACATTTTTATTAACATGTTAATTTTGGTGAAAAATACTCCAGATCATTTCTGCAATTGGTATTTGCGGTTGACTTGGCTTAATGATTAGCATAGGAGAGGGATTGAAATACCAGGGAGTCAAAGCTATAGGTAAGATAAAAACAAATGATGATTAGCAAAATTTAATAAATGAAAGAGCTGCTTAAGAAATAAGTGAATGAGTGACGAGGTAACTCCTTACAATACCAGTCTGAGCTGTCATCTGAATGTCACTGAGTCTGCACCATGTTTAGATAATTTTAGTGACTGTTGTCAAATAAAGGCTCAGGTTTAAAATATTACCATTTTATATATAATGTATCATCCATTCTCATTAGAGGAAATAGAGTTTTCTGTTGTGAAGTTTTGAAGACTGTTTTGATAAAAATGTTTGAAGTCAGGTTAAGATGATACAGAATCTTTCCTGTCTAACCCGAAGACGTAGAGAATTTACTAGTAATTTGGCAAAAGTAATACCTGTTTCTTTCAGAGAGGATAAATGATGTATATGATTTAGAAGTTAATCAAAATTAAAGGGCCTCACGTATTTAGTAGAAGTGTAACTGCCAGCAAGCACGTGTCAGTTTTGTTTGTTCTTTAAACCACATAAGGGTTTTTTTCCTTAATTGATCTGAGCTACATTTTCTTTTTCAGAAGCAAATACCTGTCAACTTTGTGATTTCTTTATTATTTAAAGAAATTTAAAAAGACTTCACATAGAATTACAAAATAAAACGGTTCATATCAAACTATTTGCACTGCATGAGGGCGAATCTTCTGCTTTCTTTTGACGTTTCCAAGTCATCAAGCTACCGAGCCAGGCAGCTTATCAAAACAGAGAGGGTGGCAGTCATTTAGGAGCTTGTGATACAAGACAGGTAGTGCTGACAAAGGTATAGGACAACTTAAGAAACATTGGACTAGGACTTAGATTGATTTATTAACATTGTGTATAAGCAATGGCTCAAGGCATATTATAGGACTGTGAGTGGAGGAGAGCTGGGGGGAAGTCTATGTCCCCAGGGAGAATTCTCTGCCCATCTCCAGTTAGATAGGAGAGATTTTGTAGAAGGGGTGAGGTTTCAGTAGCTGTTTGAGTGTAAGAAGGGAGACATCTGGAAGAGCTGGGAGTACTAGACGGCAAGCTGATGCATAACAGCATGTGTCCTTATCATGCCGGAAAGGACAAGGAAAAGGCATTCAATTTTTGCCTTCCTTTTATTCCAGTATTCCTTTTCTCCCCCAATATTGTGTTTTTAGAGTAGAGAAAATGCTCCAGCTGCTTTTCATTCTAATTCCTTTTAATGATGAAAATACTCAAGTTTTAAAAATTGCAATTCAAGCCTTTTGGGAGCACAAACAGGCACCCCTGTGTTAGGGAAAGATTCATCACAAAGTTGAAAAATATGATTAAACCACAGCCTAACCCCCTCTTATTCAGACGAATAGGGTCCGTTTAAAACATCATTCCTCTGGGATCATGTTTTCCTGCCCCTCAGTGGCTGTGGCTCTTTCCTCTCCAAATTCTCTCTGTCCTTCTTGAGTTGTGGGATCCTACCTGCCCCCAGCAATCTAGAAAGAGATGGACCAATGTTGAATCAAGAAGACAGCCTGGGGCTTCCCTGGTGGCGCAGTGGTTGAGAGTCTGCCTGCCAATGCAGGGGACACGGGTTCGAGCCCTGGTCTGGGAAGATCCCACATGCCGCGGAGCAACTAGGCCCGTGAGCCACAGCTACTGAGCCTGCGCGTCCGGAGCCTGTGCTCCGCAACAAGAGAGGCCGCGATAGTGAGAGGCCCGTGCACCGCGATGAAGAGTGGCCCCCGCTTGCCGCAACTAGAGAAAGCCCTTGCACAGAAACGAAGACCCAACGCAGCCAAAAATAAATAAATAAAAAATAAAAATAAAGGAATTCACTTAATAAAAAAAAAAGAAGGCAGCCTGCCTTACACGCCCACAAAGCAAATTTACAAGATAAAAATTCCTAAGTGTTCTTTGTGGTGGTCCATTTTAAAAGGCCGAGTTCTCAGATAGTTTGGGAGGCTCAATTCCTCCTCTTTTGAAGCTAGACAGAATGACTTTACTGCAAGGTTGCCCAACCAATACTGTTTATACAGGGTGACCCTTTACTTTGATTTACTGGTCTACTCCCCACGGGTGTGAAGATTGCAATTTATCTTTGAATGCATATGGCAGGTTTCGGAATCTCTGGAACAGTATGTCTGGAAGTTACATTTAGTCCAGGGTTGTTTGGTAACTGGTAACCTGGAAACCTAATTGCAACAACAAGCCATCCGGACACAGTTATTCTTCTGAGTGTGCATAATGAAAGTAGCACCGGGAGGGATCAGCCGGGAATGGACTAGACAGTCCTTGCAAACAAAGCTGGCTTCTCGTTTATGGTTATTGCTAATTGGGGTACAGTAATTCTGAAGCATGTTTGGTGGAATTTAAAAAAAAAGAAAAATTCCACAGTTCCTGGTAATGTGTTCACTGAAGACTTACTGGATGAAGTAACATTCTTTCTCATTTGCAGGTTAAAATAGCTGTCTTTTCCTCCATATCCAAGCAAGTGTAAGAGATTTGCTTTCTTAAATAAATGTGCTTTTTTTTCCCCTTCAGTATTTCACATTATATAAACACTACAACAAAATGGAAAGGAACACAGCGTGGAAATTTGAACACCCCTCTGACCATTTTATTCATTCATGTCTTCATTTTGACACTAAATATAAACGCAGGCGGAACAGAAGATAGCCCAGGGAAGACTCAGTGCTTCATGTGGAAATGATTTTGTGTCATCTCTTGGATTTCTTGAGTTGTTTGTATTGAATGTAATTAGGCACAGAGTAAGCTAGGCCTCTTCTTATAAAACCTAGATTAATCACAGAAATAGCTTGGTTCCAATTTGGGGATGATAGAAGGAATCCCTCTCCGATTTCCCATTCTGTTGGGGACATTAGGTGGCTAATGTTGCTTGTCTGTCTCCACTGTATCCTTACTTCCAAGCTATCACCGTTCTCCCTTACCTTACCTTTAAAATTTTGGGATTGCAGGGTATACATGAGGAGTTGAAGTGAAGCAAAAATGCAGTGATATTTTTTCAAATGAATTTTTCAACAAAACTGAGTTGATAAAAAATTTCATTGAACTTGTTTTTCTTCTTTTTTAAATTTTTTTGCGGTACGCGGGCCTCTCACTGTTGTGGCCTCTCCCATTGCGGAGCACAGGCTCCGGATGCACAGGCTTAGTGGCCGTGGCTCACGGGCCCAGCCGCTCCGCGGCACGTGGGATCTTCCCGGACCGGGGCACGAACCCGCATCCCCTGCATCGGCAGGTGGACTCTCAACCACTGCGCCACCAGGGAAGCCCTGTTTTTTTTCTTAATGTGACAGTTTATGCTCAGGAAAACAAAGAAACAAACAAACATGGTAAAGGCTTTCCAAGACGTCTACCTTACATGGAAAGGGAATGAGGGTAAACACTTTCCTTCAGTTGTGTTATTTATTATTTTGTACGTGTCCCCCTGCTCACTACACATCCACATGCATTTTGGGTAACCAAGCTTATTGAGCCTGAATTATCTCTCCAAACTTTAATTTATACGCTTCCGTCAGTAGTGAGTGCCCATCCATTTTTATCTGAATGCTTCAGTTTAGCATCATTTATCACTGAGAGAGGGCAGGGCTTAGTGGAAACAGCATGGATTTTGGAACTAAATAGGCCTGAGTTTCAACCCTGATCCTGGGACCTAAAGTACTGTTTTCTCATTGGGAACTGGAAAAAGTTGTCTCTGTCTTGAAGTTGTAGTTATCAAGAAATAACTAAGTGTGCAATTCCCTGGCGGAGCAGTGGTTAAGAATCTGCCTGCCAATGCAGGGAACACGGGTTCGAATCCTGGTCTGGGAAGATCCCACATGCTGCGGAGCAACGAAACCCGTGTGCCACAACTACTGAGCCTGCGCTCTGGAGCCCACGAGCCACAACTACTGCAGCCCGCATGCCACAACTACTGAAACCCACGTGCCTAGAGCCCATGCTCCACAGCAAGAGAAGCCACCGCAATGAGAAGCCTGCGCACAGCAACAAAGAGTAGCCCCTGCTCGCCGCAACTAGAGAAAGCCTGCGTGCAGCAATGAAGACCCAATGCAGCCAAAAATAAATAAATAAAATAAATAAATTTATATTAAAAAAAAGAAATATTAAGTGAATCTCTACCATGTGTCAGATGCTGAACCGGATGATTGGGGTGAAAAATGAGAAAATGTGACCCCTATTTTCCAGGGAGGAGCTTGTTGTCTCACAGGAATGATAGATGAGCGTGCAGATAACAGTAGTAAAGTGTGATAAATGCACACAGTGTGTAAGCCTGATGTGGATGAACGTACCAAGGGGAGTGCAATTAATATTGCGTGGCAAGTGGGGTCAGAGAAAGGACAGTTCAGAGAGGAGCTGGGTCTTGAAAAATCAGTAGTTCAGTAGACATATTGAGGGTGAGGTAAGCAGGCCATGAGCGAGGACATAGACGCATAAAATTTCGTAGCTGTGTTGGCCAATAGTTTGAGCAATGACCTCTGGGGTATGGTAGGCCATGGGCCTCACACTTGACAGAAATGTGCTTTGGCTATATCAAGTCCTCAAAGCTGTGATTCTCAACTCTTGGGTTATTCTAGCTCTACAAGTTACCCCTCTGCCTGAAGAGAATTCAGATACACAAGTTGTGGCCTCAATTAGTTGAATTCATAAGCATCGCATATTCAGATGTCCAAAGCACAGCTAGTTTAATATCCCTGGTAGTGAACTTTACAGGAATCTTAACTCTTTATTACCTTGAGATCTAATAACTGTAAAGGTAAGTCTACACAGGGGAATCCACTTTAAAATCCTCAGTTGTCAACAACTCAGTGCCAGTAGGCAGGGGATTTGGAATTACTCTGTGACTGAGCAGGAGAGCTTATCCAGTTTCTGTATGTGTGGAGGAGATGTATGCCCTTGGAGAAAGTATTCCTCTTTGCTTCCTAAACAAATACTATTTATTGACATCTTCTGATGTTCATTGTCAGGGAATTTATACTACACTCAGAAGGCAGTCTATATTTTCTTCCTTGAAAATGGAAGGACGTTAATTTAGACCTCATTTCCTTGTGCTTGCCGTCTTAGCCGTCTGCCGGAGAGTAACAAATGTGGGCCATTAAAGTGTAAATCAAGCTAAATATATATTAAGCAGAGACAAATAAATGCAAGGGGAGAGACATATTAGTACATGCACTGAACTATAAAACTTTGTTGTTTAAAGAATATTCATTTTGTTTGCTTGTAACATCTCATGTCTTCATTATAAGTTTATAATGTTAAGAGATTGATTAAAAGTGGATCGCGGCAATGAAAACTAATGATATGTGTGAAATTCACACACATCACATGCTAAAAGACACTGAAGATATTAGAAGAGATTAGTTTTAAGTAAGTAGGGTTCACAGAGAAAGTGTCGGTAGAAATGAAAACAGAATGCTTGTTATGTAAAGCAGAGAGATCTCAGGAGTTAGAGTTGGAAGTCCTGGCTCGGTTGCTTTATGGCCTCAGTTTCCTCAGCTGTGAGTTGGTGATGACAACAGTAACTGTTCTAACCTAGGTTGCCTTGTAATTCAACTCAACTCAAAACACATACTGTCCCGTTAATGGTAAACCCTGATAGTCTAGGAACCCTGACTGGCTGGTTCATGGTAACGTGGAGGGCTCCACAGATGTTTGCTGTTGTGCCAGGCCCTGGGCTGTGCTGGAGGAATTAGAAATATGAAAAAAACAGAGTACCTGGGCTCACAGAGTGAACCATCTGTCTGAGGAGACAGCAGGCAACAAATCCTGAACCCAGAATGGGTTAAAGAAGAATGTAAGTGAAAGTTCTTCATACATTCTTCTTTATATTTATATTTATTATTTTTTATTTTTTGCGGTATGCGGGCCTCTCACTGCCGTGGCCTCTCCCGTTGCGGAGCACAGGCTCTGGACGTGCAGGCTCAGCGGCCATGGATCACAGGCCCAGCCGTTCCGCGGCATGTGGGATCTTCCCGGACTGGGGCACGAACCCGTGTCCCCTGCATCGGCAGGCGGACTCTCAACCACTGTGCCACCAGGGAAGCCCCATTCTTGTTTATTTTTAATAAATTTATTTTATTTTTGTCTGCGTTGGGTCTTCGTTGCTGCACGCAGGCTTTCTCTAGTTGCGGCGAGCGGGGTCTACTCTTTGTTGCGGTGCGCGGGCTTCTCACTGCGGTGGCTTCTCTTGTTGCGGAGCACGGGCTCTAGGCGTGCAGGCTTCAGTAGTTGTGGCTCACAGGTTCAGCAGTTGTGGCTTGAGGTCTCTAGAGCACAGGCTTAGCAGTTGTGGCGCACGAGCTTAGTTGCTCCGCGGCATGTGGGATCATCCCTGACCAGGGCTCGAACCCGTGTCCCCTGCATTGGCAGGCAGATTCTTAACCACTGTGCCACCAGGGAAGCCCCATTCTTGGTTTTTATTGATATGAATGATGGTGTTTTTTTCCCCCGGCTTACCTGGTTTTCTTTCTACATCTTCTCTCTTTATAGCTAAGATATGTGTCAGTCCTTTTAACAGCTCTTAATCTTGGTGTGATTTTCGGTTTTATGGATCATCTACGGTAAATTTTAAAATTTGGACTGGTTTTTCTACTATCCGGGAGTTATGAGGGGATGTCTTTTTGCTGGTTGATGTGTTCTAAGAATAAAGATTCATTTAGACATTAGTTTGAGTCAAAAGGGAGATAATTAATATATTGGCAAAATGAAGAAGGCTGATTGAGTAAATGTTAATTTTAAATGACTTTTGGATTAGCTAATGCTTTGATTATCTATCTGTATCTCTTCTCTATCAACAGGGAGAATTGGAAGTTTTGTGTAGGTGTGCTTACTAACAAAATTGCAAATTATACACAGGTACCTATGCTTCATCCATTACCTCAGTTGTTGACCAGAACAGAAATTTTCTCTTCTTTCTTTCTTTTTTTTTTTGTTTGGCTTTGGAACTTTGCATGAAACTTGATCAACAATTCAAATTCCATATTCCCATGTATGATGGTAATAAAGAGAAATTATACTAGTTTGTGGCCTGGGTTTCACCATGGCAGTGGGGAAGGGAGGCCTGAAGTAATATCAAGTAAATATTATGGTATTAAGGGCTTCCCTGGTGGCGCAGTGGTTGAGAGTCCGCCTGCCAATGCAGGGGATGCGGCTTCGTGAGCAGCTGGGCCCGTGAGCCATGGCCGCTGAGCCTGTGCATCCGGAGCCTGTGCTCCACAACGGGAGAGGCCACAACAGTGAGAGGCCTGCGTACTGCAAAAAAAAAAAAAAAAAAAAAAAAAAGAATAGGGAGGTTGCGAGACTGACAAATAGTTTTCAGTCTTTTAAATTTTATTATTTAAAAATCAGAGGTGTGGTAAAATAAATGTGACTCATCTCCCACTTACATGTATAGTATTTGTTTTATGTAAACAGGCCTTGATATTATGCTAAGGACTAAGCCCTGCTGTAGGCTGAGACGTGAGTGTGGTGACAAAGAAGAGAGAGACATAGTGACAAAAATGTTTTGGATTTTCTCTAGTAACTTATTTTAAAAAATAATAAAAATCCACTCTATCTGCTAAATGTTACTTGGAATGATGGAAAATTTTGTGGAACACATTTGTTCAAAATTTCTGGACTAGAAGCACTAATGTAACTGAAATCTTTGATACATTCTTTGCGATACCAGGACTCCTCTGTGATGTCTTCAGGATGTGAGGGACATCTAGTCTCTCAGGGTAGAGGACAAAACCCCCTGTCTTTGTAGGTGGGAGCCAAGGTCTAAGTTATCCTTCCAAGGTGGATAGTTTGAGGCTTCAGTACTTTCAGAGTTCCCCCATAGGGCATAAGAACCTACATTCCGTGCTGTTTTTCCAACCACCGGGAGGACTTTATGGTTTCTTATTTACAGTAATGCAAAAACTGTTCAAGGAATAATTAAAGATGGTGGCCTGTGAGTGAGTGCCTTTACCTGAGAAAGAAAGAGGCAGTATATGAGGAAGTGGATGTCTTGTTCCCTTACTCTAAATGGAGTGTTTGAGTTTGAACCAGGTGGGTTCTCTGAAGATTTTTGTTTTTTGTTTTGTTTTGTTTTGTTTTGTTTTTGCGGTACGAGGGCCTCTCACTGTTGTGGCCTCTCCCGTCGCAGAGCACAGGCTCCGGAAGCGCAGGCTCAGCGGCCATGGCTCACAGGCCCAGCCGCTTCGCGGCATGTGGGATCTTCCCGGACCGGGGCACGAACTTGCGTCCCCCTGCATCGGCAGGCGGACTCTCAACCACTGCGCCACCAGGGAAGCCCAAGATTTTGGTTTTGGATTATTCCAATTCAGTTCACTTCAAGGACCTTCTGATTCCAAGGCTTTCCCTGCAGTAGTCAGATTGGGAGTAGAATGAACTTGGCCTTACTTAATTGGCTTGATGTGAAGCCCTTTCTTCTGTCTCTTGTGTTGCAGCACAAATAGTTTAGATACCAAAATGATCCAAATGCCATTGCTCTTGAATGGGCGACCCTCATCCAAGCAATCCAGATAGAGAAGGAAATGAAGTATGAGAAAGATGGGACAAAGAGGGAATAGGCTTTGATTTTCTTGCTAACAATGATTTACAAGTGAGACACAAAGTAATTATAAACTGTTGGATTTTTTTGAAGGTCTGAGGTCCTAATGCAGGGTCTGGGCCAAATACAGATTTTACTTCTTTGTGTGTTTTACTTAAAAGAGTTGTGCTGTCATTCGTCTTTGGTTCTCAGGTGAAGGTATTTGTTTGCGGGGCTTGGGGGCGTGGGGTGGGAAGGGCTGGCGATAAGCTCACAGGAGGGAGAGCTACTTACAGAAGGGAGGGTCGCTGCGCCATAGATAGTCTTGAACTGTTGCTGCTTTTTTTTTTTTTTTTGGTACGCGGGCCTCTCACTGTTGTGGCCTCTCCCGTCGCGGACCACAGGCTCCGGACGCGCAGGCTCAGCGGCCATGGCTTACGGGCCCAGCCGTTCCGCGGCATATGGGATCTTCCCGGACCAGGGCACGAACCCGCGTCCCCTGCATCGGCAGGCGGACTCTCAACCACTGCGCCACCGGGGAAGCCCTAAACTGTTGCTTTTTGAGGAAAAAAACCTCACTGAACCTTGAACATTCTTTTTTATCTACATCATGTGCTTTGACCTCCTGGATGGTGCAATTTTGATGTGGAGGTGAGGTTCTTTTGACCTAGTTCTCCCCTAAGGGATTGCAGATATTTTCCCAATTAAGCTAGGTTCACCAGTTAACAACAAATCATTGTTTCTTATTGTTCTGAGCTAGTAGGCCTGGTATGTGAAAAAAATCTCCCCCATCACTTTTTGTGTATTCATGACAAAACTCATGACTGATCTTTGGGAGATAACTGCTTTCGTCTCTGTTTTAGCGGTGCAAGAAATGATTAATTTAGTGTGGAATTTAGGATGACTATTTTTTTGTTCTTTCCAAGTTGTCTCTTGGCTTGACAAAGTAATAGAAGGTCAAGTTTCTTTGAAACTACACCAAAACCCGAATGTAATCACGTGACAGAAGCGCCTAAGTTTATTCTAGTTACAAGTGGAAGCTATTGTTGGTTATCTCAGGAGGGTTTTTTTTACATTTTTAGTGCAGAGTTGTGCATGATTATTGAGAGAAGATAGGGTGAGGGAGGTGAAGACAGGGCAAGGGAGGCCTCCCATGTATCAGATCTTTAGTTATGGTAAGGGGTGTTAAAGATTATATCTGTTTAGCTTTGTATTTTGAAATAATTTTAGACAAAAGTTGTCAAAGAGTACAGAGAATTTATGTACACCTTACTTCGCCCAGCTTCCTCTTTTAACATCTTACATAACATTAGTATCATTACTGAAAGCTGGAAATTAAAACTGATACAATGACTTAATTTATAAATCTTATACAAATGTTGCCAGTTTTCATGCTAATGTCTTTTTTTGAGGTCCTGGATTCAATCCAGAGTCCCACACTGCATTTAGTTTATCATGTTACCTTTGTTTCCACTAACCTGTTACTGCTCCTCAGTTTCTTATGACCTTCACAACTCTGAAGGTCAGTTATTTTGTAGCATGTTCTTTAGTTTGGGTTTGCCTGATGTTTTCTTGTGATTGGGTTTGAGGTTATTTATTTTTTGGCAAGAATACCAGGAGGTAATCTTGTGCCCTGTTCAATGCATCATGTCAGAAGGTACTGTTGGGGAAATATAATTAAAAACAAAATCCCTCAATCCAGAAATTTAAAACAAAATCTCTCAATCCCGAAATCCTCTCCTCAGAGGTAGTAGAGAAAGAAAGCACTTTTATTACTGAATGTGCATTAAATCAGAATATGATGTGAATCACAGGCAATCTAAGAAATTGCAATGACAGAAAGAAATTTTACTCTTTTATATAGTCAAGCAGGTGCCACCCACAATATACGTACATGTTTTCAAGATAAACAATAACTAGCCCTGAAGTGTGAGGACTTGAGAGTACCATTTGTCACGCACAGTTCATCATCAGTTCACCTGGTAATTGGGGTGACCATCTGTGTTAGCTAGTTGGCTTTATCCAGAAGAAAAACAAACTATAGTATTCATATCTTTACGAAAGGAGGTAGTTTTGCCACTTGGAGCAAGGTGTCCATTGAAATTAAGCTTCTGTCCTCCAACAGAAAGTGGGAAATAGGGGTGCTATCTCCCTTGATGTTTACATCCTAGGTCTTTGAGAAAGACATTACCAGGTGATAAAGTTGACAAAGGCCTATCTTAATCTTCAAAGAGATTATACATACCTTTCAAAGAGAGGAGAAGGTGCTTACAGTTGCAAGTTTTCTAAAGTAAATGCTCTGAGAAAAAGTTAGGAAGGGAAATGTCTTGATTTCATCAGTGAGAATTAATCCTCTTTCAATTTGTATTTGTCGTTAGAGTAAATAATGCTGATATGTCTTCTTACTGGTGATACTAGCTTCGATCTCTTGGTTAAGGTGGAATCTAACAGCTTTCTCCACTGTAAAGTTACTGTGTTTCCTTTGTAATTAACAAGTATCTTGAGGGGAGATACTTTGAACCTATGCAAATATACTTTTTCTCATCATTCAGGATATCACTCACAAATTTTATTATCCATGGATGGTTCTTGCCTGCAACAGTTATTACAGTGGTGTTTACCTAATGATAGTTTCCTGTTTCCATTGTGCCTTCTACGTTTATTAGTTGGAATTCTACTATACGGGAGAGATGTCCTTTCTCTCACCTTTATTTATTTGCTCATTCATTCATTCAGTTATTTCTTTATATCAGTATGGACTCATGGATATTTATTTTATTCTCTTGGTTAAAATCCAGTACCATCGTTATTCATTTTGTTACTTAAATTATTCCTGCTTTGCCCATTGGGGACTCTTCCCAGATGGCTTCTGTGTCGTTTTGACATGGTCCTAACATTTTTTTGAGCACTTCATTACTTTCTAGCACCACAAGATGTTCCAGCCTCATTTTGTATCTTTCCTTCTCTGGCCCTTAGAATCAACTGCTTCTCCAAAGAAACCTAGTTCATTTTAATGGAGAATGGTATTTAGAAACCAATATCTGGACATTAGGGGTGCTCCTTGCTACTGAGATGTCATGGCTTTTAGGGCCTCTCAATAGACAGAGCTAGAAAATACATGTATATATGCAAGTACACACACCTACATTTATTTCTATATCTATACATTTGTGTATATATGCAGATATATATTTAAAAAACTGAGTGCATACTGATACCTCCAGTTCCACACCAGCAGCACAGGGTTCATTCTGTCCTTTCCCATTCCTTATATGAAACTTACTTCTCTCAACTGGGAAACCCCACTCTCATTATCCACAATATATTCATGTATTTGTTCAGTTTCAATGTACCTACAAAATAGTTTAAAAATTGCTACCTCATACTCCTATGAGAAACATTTAATTGACTAGAGTCAGTATTTGTGTAGTTCTTTTTGTCTTTAGCTTTCCAGTATACAGTAAGGACACTATTGTCCCAAGTTACTTAGGTTAGTTTTTTGCTTTCTCATCCCTTCTGTTATGGAACCAGGTTCGTTTGCCCGATGCACAGCAAGCCAAACACTGAGACACTGAGGTCTGCAGCAGAGAAAAGTTTTACTCACAAGGCAGCCAAGGGGGGAGATCCAAGAACAAATGTCAAATCCACTTCCCTGAAGGCAAGGGGCTTGGGATATTGATGGGATAAGGGAGCAGGGTGGTCTGAGGTGTGGGGGAAAGATGATTGGAGGAAAGAAAAAGGTGAAATAATCGTGTTCTGTGGAGGCTGAACATGCTTTTTCATGGGATGTATGTTCAGAAAATGGCAGTGTTAACATGATTTGAGGGTGGAGTTTTTGGCCCTCTGATGTCAAAAGGTCATCCATCGGACACTTGTACAGGCCCCATTGAATGGTTGGTGGTCTTGACAGGTTTGAGCTGGGCAAGACTAGTTCCATGATCCTGAAAAACATTTTAAGCAACAGTTATTATATGTCAGAGGTATTATCTATAGGGGGAGGTCAAAGAAGCCTTGTGATGTATGTCTAAGCTACGCGAAACTTGGAAGGTGTGCAGTTTGCAAGAACAATTATAGCAAGCTTGGTTAGTGAAGGCAGGTTACAGGATATTATTTATTAAGAAAGTTATAGTTTAAGGGATCTAACTGATGACTGCCCTCTTTTTCGGTGTGGGTGTGTTATTTATTATAATACAATTAGGTTCATTTGTTCCTGTTTATGTTCTGTTTTGGGTATACAACATTGTGTTTGATTTTAATTATTTGCCATGTCCTGAAAGTCATAAGCTGTACAAAAAGATATACTGAGAGAAATGTCTCTCACTCCCTGCCCCACTCCCATTCCTACTGCTTGGTTCCTAGTCCTGCATTCTTTATACCTGGTTCTTGTCCATTCCCCATAAGAAACCATTCTCCTTAGTTTCTGTCTTTATCCTATCCTTTTCCACAAATGAGCAGATATGTATCTCTACCTCTGTCTCTAGCTCTATATCTGTATTCCTTTCTTTTCTATATGAAGGGTCCACGCTATAGATATCCTTTGGCACTTTGCTGTTTCTCACTTAACAGTATATCCTGGGAATCTACGTATAGGTGATTCTCATTCTTAATTGCAACTTCAGAGCTCTTCATTGTATGGATGTACCATACTTTTCTCAACCATTCTCCTATGTGTGGGCATTTAGATTGTTTCTAATATTTTATAATTACAAAAAATATTCCTAACGATCTGATTCCAGTTACAATGTATGGTTCCCCCCCCCCCCCCCCCCACCAAGCAGTTCTCTGACACCAGCTGGGTGTCCTACAATTCAGCTCAATTCTGACACTATCTACCTGGAGATAGGTAGACCGTCCCCCTGCCCCCACTTGCTAATCTCAAGTCCAGGTTGTTACCTGTGCTTCTGAAGACCCAGCTATAGATCAAAGGTTCCAGTGACCCCCTCTTTTTGTTTGCTAGAGTGGCTTTCAGAACTCAGAGAAACATTTTACCTACTAGATTACTGGTTTGTTATAAAAGGATAACCAGATGGGAGAGATGCATAGGGCAAGATGCCTAGAGAAGGGCACCGAGTTTCCATGCCTCTGAGCTGGTCACTCTCCCGGAATCTCCATGTGTTCACCAACCCAGAAGTTCTCAGAACCCTGTCCTTTGTTTTTTTTTTATTACATAGCCATGGTTGGGTATATCATTGGCCATTGGTGATTGATTCAACCTACAGTTCTTTTTCCCTTCCTATTGGTCTGGGAAGTAAGACTGAAAGTTCCAACCTTCTAATCACACATGGTTCTCTCACTCCTGCATCCCACCCTATGCAGAAGCTCAGTCACTGAGAATGGAGGCCCTCTCTGCCCTTCGTGAGTTCTGAATCCTCCACACAGAGCCCTGAGCGCATTGTGCGTGAACCACTAATTGTTGCTAAGTATGTTAGTGTACTTTCTCTTGCCATCCGCTGACATGTTAATAGCTTTCTTAGTATTTATGAAAGACAGCATTTAGATCCTGTACAGTTGGCACATTCTTCAGTGGGAATCCTGGGGACTAAATGACTTATTTAAATGCAGGTGGAGGCTGTACTCTACCCCTGCATGCTCGGCATTGGTAACCTTTCATCTTGCGTTGTTATGTACACACTTCCAGCTGCTCCGCATTCTTAGTGGAAATTTTACATTCCACTGCCTAGATTGGTTCGGTAACCAGAATCCCATTTGGGAAGACAAACCAAACAAAAATGACAATGGTGAAATAGAAAGCAAGTTGTAGTAAGTGAAGAAGAATATTAAAGAAAAGACAATCCAAAAATTTTTTTCTTTTCAATGCCTTGTTAGTAGTGGTTTCCGTAATTACTCCTAAGAGTTCTCTTGGGTTAATTGGTTATTTTTTAACTTTATGAGGGTCATGTTATTCTCTTCAGCATAGCATTAGGGAAACCCATGCAGACTCATGAATGCCTTAAAAATGACTCAAGTCCTGTTTAGTTTTGCTATAAGATAGAGTGTCCATTGCAAATAATTATTTTAGAATAAAGTTAATAAATGTGAGGTTTAACATTATATATTCAGAATGCTTGGGATTATCTGCTCTTTCAAAATATTCCACAAAGTGCAAGAGAGAGAAAATTAAACCAGAAAGCCAATAGTTTAAAAATTTGTGGTATGCTGGGAAATTGATTTGATGGTTCAGAATTTGATGAAAATTAGTGGGCATTTTGTTTTTTAAGACAAAAAGATTTAGCAGTATGGACACGTTTAAATATATGCTTAAGAATACTTAAGAATTTTTCAAGGAAGGTATTACTAATGATGGGTATATTATCTTTTGGGTTACTTTTATAAAAGTTAAAAAATATTTTTTTAGACATTACGTTTTAAAGCCGTTTTAGGTTCACAGCAAAATTGAGGGGAAGGTACAGAGATCTCCCATATAGCCCTTGCCCCCAGGCATGCATAGTCTCACAAGAGCAGTAACTTTGTTACAGTTAATGAACCTACACTGACAAGTCCTAATCACCCACAGTCCATAGTTTACATTAGGGTTCACTTGTGGTGTTATATATTCTATGGGTTTAGACAAATGTATAATGACATGTAACTTTTGAGTCACCTTTAAGCTTAAAAGAAATCTTTTACCTTGCTGTTTTGAATAGCCATGTCATTTTGTGAATTTGTTTTGACTTGTTTTCCTGCTTCAATGAAGGGGGAGACATTCATTTAGAGAACAGTTCAAAAGCCAAATATGCAAACTGATGCTAAGATATCCATTATTGTCAGAAAAATGACCCTCTGAATAAGAGATGATAATTCACACCTGATAGATGAATCGTAACCCTTCCTTTGGGTATCAGCCCCTGGACTGGGTACAACAACACAGGGACCTGTAGAGGACCCAGGTAGAGATGAGTGGTTGCATCAGCTCATAGAAACTAATTGGACCCTTCTGGGAATGTTCTAAACAGCTGGTTCATTATAATTAGAGACATCTCCTATAACTAGGTTGTCGCTGAAGTTAGCGTGGTTGGAATTTTTTATTATTATCTAACAATGCTGATGAAAATATTTCAGTGGCTGGGCTGATTTAGCCACCATGCCTTTCTGGAATTTCTAAAATTTCAGAGGGTTAACAGATTTCAGTTTTCATTCCATTGGAGTTCCATAAATTATACTGATATGATCATGTAAAGAATAGTTGGCAGGTAGCAGTGAAGGGGAGAGAAACTTGGGTGGTCTTGAGAAGATACTGGAACCACTGAATAAGCCTGGTCTAGATATGCCTATATTTATAAATGTTTACAGATATTCAGTTGTATATAATTCAAGAAAGCTCTTACTTAAATGGGTACAAATATGTGTCTACTATTTCTGCTAGTGGCCAATTTCTGTCTTGGGCAACATTAGCAGTAGGAATGAACCCTGCACTGGGAATCAGAAGTGGACTCATGTGACTGCTTCTTTGCTTACTGTGTGACCTTGAGGGGTGGAGAGGCTCATCTTTTCCTTTCTATACAACTGGAATAATACTAACCTTATAATATTATTTTGAGGAATAAACATCACTATAAGTGTGAAAGCATTTTATAAATTCTGTTGTGTTTTACAGTTGTAAACTTATTTGAAAATAACTAACATAAAGATATTACAAAAAGTCAAGGTAACATGTGGAAAGTGTTTGATACAATTCTGGGCATGGTATGTGCTCAAAAACATTGGTCCAGTTTTATTTAATTAAAGTACTTACTGAAGACGTATACACACACACACACACACACACACACACATATACACACACAATGGGATATTACTCAGCCATAAAAAAGACTGAAATAATGCCATTTACAGCAACATGGATGGACCTAGAGATTATCATATTAAGTGGTTATCATATTAAGTCAGACAGAGAAAGATGAATATCATATGATATCACTTATATGTGAAATCCAAAGATAAAATGATACAAATGAACATATTTACAAAACAGAAATAGACTCACAGACATAGAAAACAAAGTTATGGTTACCATAGAGGAGAGGAGGGTAAACAAATTAGGAGTTTGGGATTAACATACACACACTACTATCAACAAGGACCTACTGTATAGCACAAGGAACTATACTCAATATTTTATAATAACCTGTAATGGAAAGGAATCTGAAAAAGTATCTATCTATCTATCTATCTATGAATCACTTTGCTGTACACTTGAAGCTAACACAGCATTGTAAATTAACTATACTTTAATGAAAAAAAAGTATTTACTGAGTGAATTCTATGTCCAAAGTGCCAAAGTGCCATGAATGGATTCTTTGAGTTATAGATGAGGCTCGTTACTAAAAAAAATAAAAGAGAGATGCAGTCCATGAAAATATTGATAACATAAGGGGAATATCTTATACCTATGAAAAATGTTGTATGGAGATTCAGACAAAATGATATGGAATTTCTGAGGAGAATTATATCCAGATGAGTGGAGGGTAGGGGATAGAATAGTGAGAAATGAGGTTAGAGTGTGAAAAGATGGGGCCAGATCAGATGTGATCTCAAATACCCAAGTCCAGGACATGTGGACTTCATCTGAAGGCAGTGAAGGAAAATAGAGTTGAAGGCTCTTTGTGTAGGTTGGGCTATATTTTGCAAATAAGTAGCTTCAGTATGTTTTTTTCCTAAATGCCTAAGTCTATCATATATGGACAGTTACAAAAACGTGATTTTTAAAAAAAAAATTATTTATTTTGTTTATTTTTGGCTGCATTGGGTCTTCATTGCAGTGCGCGGGCTTTCTCTAGTTGTGGTGAGCAGGGAGCTACTCCTCGCTGCGGTGTGCGGGTTTCTCGTTGCGGTGGCTTCTCTTGTTGTGGAGCACGGGCTGTAGGTGCCTGGGCTTCAGTAGTTGTGACTCACGGCCTCAGCAGTTGTGACGCATGGGCTTAGTTGCTCTGCGGCATGTGGGATCTTCCCGGACCAGGGCTCAAACCCATGTCCCCTGCATTGGCAGGCGGATTCTTAACCACTGCGCCACCAGGGAAGCCCATGTGATTTTTTTTAAAAAAGCAATTTAAAATTGAATTTTTAAAATGTATCAGGAGTTTTTACAAGAGATCAGTGGTCATTAGATTTTCATGATGGTGTCGTTTAAAGGCATCATTTCCTCAGGTTCTTAGACCGACTTTGGTTTACTTGGCCTAGGGTTTCAAGAGGTGGTGAGTGCTGAGATTTGAGGCAGGTAGACCTGAAGCATTCAGCCTTAGCAGCCCCAGAGAATGGTATTGCCACTTCATTAATTAGTTCATGGAGCATCCCTTTGGGCTAGTTTAGCAGGATTATCTATTTTTACAGAGCAAGAAAATGAGGTGTGAGGTGTTGAATTGGCAATCAGTCCTGGAGTTCAGAATTTCAGACGTTTAGTCAGTTCCTCAGTTTGTAGATCTTGTACTTATTAATCCAAATATGTATTTTCACAACAACAATTTTAGTTTCATTGAGTTTATTTTTTTAAATAAAAATTCATGTTTTTAAGTCATGCAGGTTTTACCTTGAATTTGACCCAGCTGTGATATTGTCCAAGTGTCACGTGGAATTTGTGAACTTGAGTTAAATTATATACTTAGACTTGTCAAATTCACATAACATTTTTTTTGTTTGTTGTTGGGTTTTGTTTGTTTGTTTGTTTTTTGGTATAGCCATCTGTGACATAAACACAATCTAAATAAGATACCAGAGGCAGAGTGATATATTGAAAGGTGCATGTGATTTATATTCAAAGACCTGGCTCATCCCATTCTAGCAGAGTGAACATGCTTAAGTCACTTTTGCCCTCTTTGACTTTGAAATGTTTCCAAGAAAAATGTTAGCCAAATATTTAATCTATCTATCTATCCATCCAGCTGTCTAATTTCTACTCAGGGAGTGACTCCTCTCTGATTCACCAGGCTAACCTACTTCTCAATATCCAAATAAACTGGGTTTTCCAAGACAACGTTGAACCCAGTGCAGAATCAAGGTAAGAGGTCAGCTGTAAGCATGTTCTGCTTTTGCCTGGTGGTGGTTCCCTCACTAACTGACAAAGCCAGCCGGGAGTATGATCTCTGCTGAGTCCACAGTGAATGTTCAAGTTTTGCACTGATGCCTTTTCAGTCGATTTGGTTCCATAGTCACAGATTACACCTAACACTGGTCAGGATGCTTACCAGCAAGACACTCCTGGTACACAGGGGTCTGAGTGGGAGTACCTCATACTCAATCCTTTGGGGTCCACCCCTCCATAACCAGGTGTGTTGATACTTAACATTATTCTCATATTTAAAACATTATTTATTCTCAAAGGGCAAGGGAAAGTGTACAGCCTAATAAGAAAATGTACGTGTTTTAAAAATATATTCTAATTGATTATTATGTTTCCCATATCTAAGCCACAGTGTCTCTAGATTAGCACCAAGTGACCAAGTGACCAACACTTAATCTCTGATAAGGACTCTGGGAAAGCTCCCCTTATATGTAGTTGATTTGTTTAATTCTTTTGTGATTTAAGTTATTATTTAAAATGCCAATTAGAGGGCTTCCCTGGTGGCATAGTGGTTGAGAATCCACCTGCCAATGCAGGGGACACGGATTCGAGCCCTGGTCCGGGAAGATCCCACATGCCGTGGAGCAGCTAAACCCATTTGCCACAACTACTGAGCCTGCGCTCTAGAGCCCACGAGCCAAAACTACTGAGCCCGTGTTCCACAACTACTGAAGCCCGTGCGCCTAGAGCCCGTGCTCCACAACAAGAGAAGCCACTGCAATGCGAAGCCCGTGCACCACAACGAAGAGCAGCCCCCGCTCGCTGCAACTAGAGGAAGCCCGTGCACAGCAATGAAGACCCAATGCAGTCAAAAATAAATTTATTAAAAAAAAAAACCAATTAGAAAAATGCATTTTTAATGAAAAATGGTATTTTTTCCCCTTAAAAGTCCTAATTGTTTTATACAATGGTCTTACATTTTTTTTTCAGTTCAAACATATTACTTGGATTATTTTTTCAAATTCTTTTATTAGTATATCTGGAAACAGACTGATTTAGTTATTTTAACTAAAATGACTCAAAGAAATATATATTTAGGATTAATCTTCAGTTCAGCTGGTTAATCATGAACATTTGGAGAGTATTTTTGTCATACTGAATGAGGAAAACAACTTATTCAAGACAGATGGTTTAATTTAATTCAAGCAACAACTTACAGACTCAGAATAAAGTTATATAATTATTTAAAAAATCATCTATTTGTGAATTTCTATATATAATAACTATAGACATGTATGCGCTAAAGAAAAATAGCATATATCAGGCAGCTCAACAGGAGTTTCCAAGTTATTTGTTTGTCTAATGTATTCACCTTCATCTTTAATTCAACAATCTAACAGTGTATTAAGCAATCAAGTTTGGAAGGAAAGACATTTGAAAAAATAACATTTGGTATGACGTATGTGCTCAGTACATTACTAGTTAATATTGAGGGGAACTACAAAGTAACAGTAGGGACAATAAATTAAAAACCAGATAAGTAAAATGTACAATATGATAGATGATGGTAAGTGCTATTAAAAAAACCAAAAAGGCAGGGAAGGGCAATAGAGAACCAGGGATGTGGCAGAAGCTTTAAGTTCAGTGGCCAGGGAGTCAGTATTAAGAGGTGGGGAGGATTTCACGAAGCAGATACTATCAGCATAGATGCAGAATCAGAAAGGCCTGTCCTTCACACAGGCAAAGACTCATTTGCAGTTAAACAAGCTGAGCCTTAAGAAGAAGCAAATCTGCTGGGAGAGGGATTTGTAGTCATCCAAGGTGCTATAAACTACAACCCTGGCCACAAAACTTAATTCCTTGGAAATCGAATCTATTTTCTTATGCTATAGTATGAACTAAATAAATCAAGGGACCCTTGGGATCAATCAAGAGTAAGCTTGCAATACATTCCATTAAACTGAAAAAACTGCCTCTTCTTTATTTCAGCAAATTCTCAATTCTAATAATTTATTCTACAGAAATGCTTACATATTTATGCAAATAGATATTTACGAGGAAACCTATCATGGCATTATTTGCAACAGCAAAATTTAGAAACAACCAACAGGATTGTCACTGAGGGACAGGTTAAATAAATTATGGCACATCCATGGTGTGGAATATACACAGCTATTACCAAGAATGAAGCAACCCTTACTGTAACTACCAGTATGGAACAACTGCCATGGTAATTGTTAAATGAAAAAAGCAAGGTGCAGAAGAATGGGTACAGCAGGTTGTCCCTGTGTTTAAAAATTACTTGTATAAAATGTTCACGTAAGACAATATGTATATGTAGGTATAGGCTGCCTTTGAATGAATATTGCTAATTCTGGTTGCAGCTTTGTGGTTGGGGGACAGGAATGGGAAAGAGTCTTCCTTTTCACTGTATGCTCCATTTTACCACTTGAATATTGGTCAGGTGCATGTATTATCTGTTAAACTTTTTTTTTAAAGAAGTCAACATCACTGCAAATATTAGCTTAGGGCCAAGAATCTCTGGGTTTAAAATGCAAAAAAAATTATTGTGATTGATTAAAAATTTTTTACTCTAAATTAGAGTCTCTTTTAATTAAATTTCAATAAACATTTATTGTTCAACTAGCAGGCATTGCCAAGTGCTGTTTTAGGCACTGGAGAGTCAAGAAGAATTCTACCCCTTGTTCTTCTCAAAATGGCATAATTTGATTGAAGAGAGTCCCATAAATTATTTAGGGTTAATATTTATCTCTAAAATAACTACCAAAGTGCAAAGCAAATAGTGGTTCACTTGTATGGACAACCCTGCCCCTTAGTATGTGTGATTTTAGGCAAATTAATTAATTAAGCTCCAGTTTCTTCATCTGTAAAATGGGGTTAAATAGTAAGTACTTATTCAGGGCATAGTTTTGATGATTAATGGAGGAAGGTAGGCTAGTTTGACCTGAACTCACAACTAGGGGCTGGGGAGGAAGGAGTGTTAGTGGGAGATGAGGGAACCAAGGAAGTAGTGGTTGGTCATGGGGGTCCTTGTAGGCCAAGCTTAAGAGTTGGGATATATCTTTCAGTGGAAACCAGATAGCAGAAGACTGAGGAGAGGATAGGGTGGGAGGAATTAGGAAGAGGAATGATGAAGAGGAGAGAAAGGGCCAAAGGGTCAAGGGAGAAATTGAAGACACCAGATGGGGGTGAAGGGTCCTAGCTATTTAATGGAACAAGTAGAGGCAGCAGGGGATAAAATCAAGATGGGGGCTTAGCTTTGTAAAGGGATAAGGATCCCTCTCCTGAGACAGGCAGCAAAGGAGAAAAGTGGTGAAGATGTAGATGAAGTGGGTTATGGAGGGAAGGGAGGTTGAAAGCCTTCATGCCTGTTGGCCTTTATTTTCTTGAAGTTTGGAGGGAAATGCTGTGCTGAGAGTGCGTGTGCCTGGAGTGTGATTTTAGGATTTAGGATGAAAGGTAGGGATTTGGACCGTTCACTGTGGGAAATGTAAGAAGTTGTTGATTTGGGAGGAGGACAGGGTTGGCCGATGCCAAAGCCTTGTCTCAGGCCAAGGTGCCCGAGGGGCCATGTGGTTCTCGGTACAACAGCCTGGACCCTGGAAGCAAAAGGAGCCGGAAAGATGACCAGACCTACCCAGATGCAAGGGGTTCGGGAATGGAGGCTGGTGGTCAGAGTCTGGCTGGTGGGTAGAGAAAGAAGTGAAGTCGAGAAAAGTTGATGAAGTCAGTCTCAAGAAAATAGGATGGGGTCAAGTGCCTGGTGGGGACCCAGAAACTCTAGGCAGCAGGCGGGTGAGGAGAGATGACCAAACACTGTGTTGTGGCTGGAGGGGGAGAACCCTTGGGAGTTCAAGATTTTATAGGATTATTTTATTTTATTTTTGTTTTACAGAAAGTAATTGCTTAACAGAGTTGCCTTAAAATTCTCATAATAGCTCAACAGTTTCTGTTGTTGGCACAGACCATGAGCAGTATGCCCAGGGCTTAAGTGAAATTTTTCTTGAGAGCTCTGTTAAGGCAACATGCCATCTATAGAGGGTGAGCCCAGAGTGTTTATGTAAGTGGAAAAAAAGCAAGGTTTTAACAAAGGCAGCACAGGTCTCAGCCAGTTCCCTGGAAACCTGTAATTTTTCCTCATAGGGGGAAAAAAAAAGCACTCGGTGCTTTGTATTTCATAAGCTCGGTGATTTGTATTTCTTTGCTTTTGAAGGTAAAACCAGTAATCCACAGCAGGATCAACGTGTCAGCTCGCTTTAGAAAACCGCTTCTGGAACCCTGCGCTATCTTGTAAGTTGGAGCCCTTTACATTTTGACTTAAAATTGATGTGGTGGTTTCCTTTTGGGTTGGGATTTATTTTGTAGTTTTAAAGACATAACTGTGTCAAACGGTTTGGCTCACTGGCTTTTCTTTTTTCCCAGCTTGATTGCAAATGGAGACCTTATAAACCCAGCTTCTAGACTCCTCATCCCTAGAAAAGCCTTGAATCAGTGGGATCATGTACTACAAATGGTCACGGAAAAAATAACTCTGAGGAGTGGGGCTGTCCACAGGTATGTCAAAGTAATCTTGCAAGTGGATGGGTTTCAGAATTGCTAAGGAAATTCCCAAGAGGCTCTGGAGTCACTGGTCCCTAGATTTGAATTTCAGCTCACCAGTTAGGCTCTATATGCCTCAGTTTCTCTATCTGTAAAATGGGTATATAATTGTTCATACCTTGTAGAGTTGTTTTAGGAAGGAGTTAATCCGTATAAAGAGCTTAGAACAGTACTTGGCACATAGTAACGTCTCAACAAATATTAACTGTGTATATATTCTTTGGCACATAGAGCACATCAACAAATGTTAACTATTTTTTTCTTTTGATTTACAACGAATAGGCAAGCATCAGCATTGCTTTATTTGAGAAGGACTTTTTTTTTTTTTTTTTTTTTTGAGTGAGCCAGCTTCTTGACTCTTAAATAACTGTCCTTTTCTTTAGGAGATATTTATAATTATCTGATGGTCCAAATTATTTGCCTCAGGTAAAAAAAATCAGACATCAGGAGGTATTAGTGGGTTTAGGAAGGAGGCAAGTTAGAGAGGATAATTAAGTGGGGTTGCCTAAACCTGAGAAATCAAAAACATTTTTCTCAAGTTCTAATATTTAAGTGAAGATTAAAATCATGGCTTTTAAGTTGTGAAGCCTGTGAAACTATACCTTGACGGAGGCTCACTTATTTATTATCTCATAGGTGGGAAGGTTACAAGTAATATAGACATGTACAGAGATTATATATAATATGTGACACACAAATGTTTGAAATCCAATGAAGAGTTTTCTGGTAGTTACTCTTGAATATTATCCTCACCCAGTCTCTCTAACATACTCCACTGGTAGAGAACACTATAGACATATAGGGTAAAATAAGCTCTCAGATGGTTGTACGTTTTTCAGTTAAATGTGGGTACAGATTAATGTATGCATATTTACATATATTAGTATATATAGTTTCACAACCATTGTGATTTTAAATATAATTGTTTTAATTGAAAGTGTAATACTTCACATGCGGTAAAAAATTCAAATAGGACAAGAATATAAATAAAAACTATTTCTCCCACCTCAGGTTCCCCAGTCTTTCTTTCCAGTACTTTTCTGCATCATTGCAGGATGGAAACTGGAATTCATAGAAACACAAATGGGAACACACACACACATGAATAAATATGTAAATACACCTTGCTTTTTTTCCCCTGTAACAAAAAATCTTGGACAGTTTTCTTATCAGCACAAATAGGACTATCTTACTGTGTTTAACGATTACAAAATATTCCATTTTATGGGTGTACCTTAATCTATTTAACAGTCTCCTCTTGATGGAAATTTCGGTCATTTTCAGCCTTTTGCTATTACAGTACATATTTTTGTATCTAAGCAGAGTTTATTAAGAGATGAAAGTGTAGAAGTTGAATTGCTGTATCAAGTGGTGAATTTTGATAGATACTGCCAACTGTCTTCCAAAGAGTCTGTACTAATTTACCAAAAGTGCATGAGAGGGCCTGTTTTTCATGCTCTCATCTATACTATAAAACTAACAAACATTTTGTCTTGGTAAAAGTAGTATTTCATTGTTTCTTGAATTTTATTTATTTAATATACTACAACAACAACATCACTGATCATTTCTTGTGTGCGAGTCATTATTCCAAGAGTTTTACATTTTTAACTTAATTAACTCATCAACCCTATGAGGTGACTAGTTCTATTATTCTCTTTTAATAGACATGAAACATGAGACATAGAGGGGGAAATTTACTTGCCCAAGATTATTCAGGTAATGAGTAGAAGGGCTGGAATTCAAACCTAGTAGGTAGTCTGCTCCAGAGCCTGTGCTGTTAACTACCAAGCTAGTCTGTAAATAAATGCCATACATTTATGTCCCATTATATATGAATGAACATATTTATTACATATGAATATGAATATATATCTCTCATGGCCTTTGCACATTTATTTTATTGATTTATAGGGACTCTTTATATATTACAGAAATTAGCCCTTTCTCATATATGAGTTTTAAATATGTTTTCATATTTAAATATGTTTAAATATGTTTCCAATTTGTATTTTTATAACTCTTTATGTTTCTTTTTGCACACAGATATGATGAATTTTGATGCAGTCAAATTTTCAATCTTTCATTATGATCATTAGGTTCTATGATTAGCTTAGGTCTTCTTCACTCTGAGATTATAAAAATATTCTCCCATGTTTCAGTCTTTCAACTTTTAAATTTCATTTAAACCTTTGATCCTTTTGGACTTCATTTTGGCATCAGGAGTAAAGGCAGATCTCAACAGTTATACACTGATATTTTTTAAAAGATATATAGTTTTGTCTTTTGACACATACATAGATGTAAACCCACTCCATAAATAATATGAACCACCACAAAGATACATACACACAATTGCATGCCCAGATACACCTGTTCATACATATATTGATATGAACAAATGGATACATAGAAATAAAATACATTCCAGAACAAATACAGAAATGAGAATATAGTTATATGTCCCCTGAACACCTGAATACTTGGAGAGGCTTAATTCTTACTGTAATGCCAGACATGAATGAGATTTGGTTGCTGCTCACTTGGGACACGCCTACCCTCCCTTAACGGAACAGAGCAGGAAGGGTTGGACCCTCCCTGTGCATCAGTATATATATCAAAAGCATCCCACACAAATTGGTTCAACTCCTTGTTTATGATTCTTGTGCTTTGTAGCAAAGTAAGAAAGCAGGTCAACAAGAGTCATATAAAAGAAGGCTCAAATCACAGGCTAGAATTTATTCAGTATCTTTTACCTACCTGTTGAGGAAACCAGTCAAATTTTGGCTGTTTCCAGAGTCACAGCTTGGCTGCCTTTTAATTTCTAGCTATAAAAGTTAACTACTGGACTTCCCTGGTGGCGCAGTGGTTGAGAGTCCGCCTGCCGATGCAGGGGACACGGATTCGTGCCCCGGTCCGGGAAGATCCCACATGCGGCGGAGCGGCTGGGCCCGTGAGCCATGGCCTCTGAGCCTGCGCGTCCGGAGCCTGTGCTCCGCAACGGGAGAGGCCACAACAGTGAGAGGCCCGCGTACCGCAAAAAAAAAAAAAAAAAAAGTTAACTACTGATTCAGATCTTCCTATTTTGAAGGAAAATGAAAGAAGAAGAAGAACTGGATCTAGGCCAGTTGTTCTCAACCAGGGCAATTTTGCCACTAGGGGATGCTTGCAGTGTCCGGAGCCATAGGGAATAGGGGCAGCTACCATCTGCCATCTAGTAGGTAGAGGCCAAAGGTGCTGTTGACTTCTTACAATTTCCAGGACAGCCTCCCCACCTCTCCTACAATTATCAGGTCCAGAATGTCAATAATGTTCAGCAACCCTGGTGTAGGTCAAGGTAGGAAATCCAGATATCTGGGTTAAGTGTTGGTATTTAGACTTTGAGGGATAGAATTACATTATAAAGAAAGACTTTAGCATCTTTATACCAACTCAGTACTAACACATTTTAGGGGGTTTGGTGGCTGTTTTTGTTTTACTTCTTGTCTCCATATGATATGGCCGTTTACATAATCAGTAAACAAGTAGACAGGTCAATGGCAACTATCACTGCCCTTAATTATATAATATAAGAAGTCTGAGAATCTTAAAAGTTATTATCTGAAAACTCTTCCAGTTACTAACTCTTTTGTTTATCACCTTCAAAGACATGCCTTGTCTTTGTGGTGTAGTTTTCTAATAGTCTGTTTTTTCTTGTTCTTTAAACAAGTTCTGTGGACACTTTAAATCGTCTAGCAGAGTTATCACTGTTCTTTTAATAAGTAACATATTGTAGTTTGCGGCAGCAGTTTTACAGTAAAGGGAAGTTCTTGTGAAATCCCTTGATTCTGGGAAGATGAGGGAAGGCAAAAGAAAAAAGAAAGGAAGCATGAACGCTATGCAGTTCTGCATCATTAATACTAGCAATGGGTTCTTTTACCGCCTGCCCTCTCACCTCTTGTTTTCTGACCCAGTTCTGTGTGCTTGGATGTAAAGTTTTGGCTGAGGGCTGCTCTTGCATGGAATGCAGTAAGTGGCTTGTCAGCCTGACCAATGCATTAAGAAAATGAATTTTAAAGGTGCTCACAGAATATAAGTAGAAGAATCAAACTTCAGTGGAAGGCGAGCTTCATTTAAAGCACAACGTTCTCTACAAGTTAATTCTTTCCCTCTAAAATCTAAATGGGGCAGCAATAGGGGATCATTATGTTAGATTGTCAGGTTTCTTGGGATGAAACACTGTACAGCTAGAGAGTAACTGCATCTGCATTACAGCAATGGCATTTAGCTGAGTCTAATGACTTTGAAGCATTTATAATTCAGTAATTAGCATAGTAACAAATGAGCCAACTTAAGAACAGAGTTTTTAATTGACTCTGTGATTTTAAGCAGTTCTTGCAATGCTTGTTAAAATTTTAATCGCTGGCATTCATATTTTGGCAGACTTTATACTTTAGAAGGAAAACTGATTGAGAGTGGGGCAGAGTTGGAGAATGGGCAGTTTTACGTGGCTGTCGGCAGAGATAAGTTTAAGAAATTGCCTTACAGTGAATTACTTTTTGACAAGTCAACGATGAGAAGGTCTTATGGGTAAGTTTGCATCCTCATTCACTTCTCACATTTTAATTATCACTTGAAATAGCATTGAGTCTTATGCTGACCACTGGTCTATTTTATAGAATCTTGTTTATCAGTTAAAATGGAAAGCATGTATGAAATAAATTAATTGGTGTTTATTTTGCCATGATTGGAGATTGAGAACTATTGCATGAAAATATAATTTTGAGGAATCCATGATAGACTGTATAGTATTGTTTTACCATTCACTTACGAATTTATAATGAAGACTTATTTTTGTGAAAAAGATACAGGGCAGTAAGCTTCTAAACAGCATACGTTATTAGAAGTTTTAATAGCATCTTAACTGGTTAGCTAGACGGAATAACTTTTCAGGTGGTGCGTAGAGAAGGTCATTAAAAATGAATATTTTCTACTTTAAAAAATAAAAACAGTAAAATATAAAAATGATATAGTTCCTTTTGTACAAATAAGTAGAATGGCTGGGTGTGTAATTATTACATGCAGAATTTTAAAGATTACACTATTAACTACACACAGTGCACAGTGGACCATTTTCCTCTATGAGATGTCATATATTTGTGAAGAATGCCTTATTTCAGCCCAGTGGATGTATGCTGAGGCATGCATTTTCATGAAGAGCCCCAGCCCTGGATGCAGGGACCGTTTGGCTTGCTCATGGTGCACTGCAGTCCATCTCTGCTGCTTTCCTGTGTCCACTTTGCTAGAAAACTGACTTTTTGTAGTTGTCCTCTGCTAGGGTGGGTAATTTGTGGCCGAGATAGAGCAGAATGTCACCAATTTGTTCTCCATTAATTTGCAATCTGTGTAGCTTGATGGAGAGGCTAGCCAAGGGTTTCATAAGTAATAGATGAAATGGAATTTCAGGGGTGGTGTTTGAAGTATGCAAGCAGACTTACTGGAACCATCCTTACCCATCCATGAAATCAAATCCTTCACAACCTTTGCTAAACAATACGGGGTTAGGCTGCTGGGCGTTGCCGTACACACTGCAGTAAGAGCTTGTACTTGATGGCAGTGAGAAAACTAGCTCATGGTGGCCTTTCTCAGACAGATTAGTAAGATTTACCTTTATCTCTGTGGCCTCCTTATTTTCAGAGAGGGTTAGGTTTCAAGATGGGTTGGGTTTTAAGATGGATCTTTTCCTATAATAGAAACATCTGGGAAATAACTTACTCTTAGAGCCAAAGAGAATTTTTTACTTTTTGGTCAGAATGACTGGTTTAGAAACTCCCTGAATAGACATGCCAGTGTTTTACTATTCTATGCTTCTATCAGGGGCAGACATTATAGACATGATAAAAACTATGGAAATTTATAGTTTTAAATGCCATCTGGCAAAATCATCACTCGGCTTGGGAAATGATTTTTTGAAATGCAAATAGAAAATTTAGAGATCTGATTTAAAATGCTAGGAAAAAACTTAAGACAGTACTAAATTTATTTGTAAGCATCAATTAAAATACTATACAAGAGGGCCTTCCCTGGTGGCGCAGTGGTTAAGAATCCGCCTGCCAAGACAGGGGACGTGGGTTTGAGCCCTGGTCCGGGAAGATCCCACATGCCTTGGAGCAACTAAGCCCGTGTACCACAACTACTGAGTCTGCACTCTAGAGCCCGCGAGCCACAATTACCGAGCCCACGTGCCACAACTACTGAAGCCTGCGTGCCTAGAGCCGGTGCTCCGCAACAAGAGAAGCCACCACAATGAGAGGCCCGCGCACGGCAACGAAGAGTAGCCCCGGCTCACTGCAACTAGAGAAAGCCCGTGCGCAGCAACGAAGACCCAACACAGCCAAAAATAAATTTAAAAAATAAATAAATTTATATTAAAAAATACTATACAAGAAAACACTAAAGGTCTTTTGGAATGGAATTTGGAAATGTTATGGTGGTCTTTGTGAAATTGGGAAAGTCTATGGGACTTTTTGTGAAATACCGATGTCAGTAAGTAGTTGAGTTCCATGTCAGGATGACAAATTGAGATGACGATTATCTTGCCTTATATATTATTTGTGAATAATGCTCAGATTTCTAAATTGCAATTTGTTTCCGCAGTCAGAAAGCCTCTTCGCTACCTCCTATTGTAGGATCCAGAAAGTCTAAAGGGAGTGTAAGTATCGGATACTTTACTCATTAATGTTCTATATTTCTGTATGATACACAGAGACTGTCCTTTGGGTTTCAATTAAATTCGAAGAAATGAAACTTAGCCACCTTGTGGTATATAAGCAATCATGTGAAACAACACTAGAACATTAACGTTACAACTAAGTTTCTAAAGGAGAGCTAACATTTTAAAAATGTGGATTTCAAAATATCTTTTTCCTAATATACAGACCTGATAAAATTTATACCATGGTTGAAATCTAGGCAGTGATACACAAATGAGAAGAAATGCTGTATTACGTCACACCAGTGGTCTGCCCAGTCTTGTTTTCTGTCACTGACCAAGACTGAAAAGAAAGTTTTTGTAACAGAATAGTAATCCTCGGTTATGTTCCTTTAAAAGATTGAGAATCATTCCAAATATTTATCTCCTTATCAGAATCTTTTCCATCCATCATTCATTCATTTGTTAATTCAGCAAATGTCTACTAAATACCTATTATATGGGAACTGTGACAAGTATTTAGTAGGTAACTTCTTAACCTATTTGTATTTTTTGTCTGTACCCCCTCATGGAGGTGGGTTTCATGTCATGCTGGAGAATTGCTTTGACAGGTCTTCTTGGCTGAAACTTCTCTTTCTACTCTTTTGGTTGAACTTCCTGACCTGTAGTGGTCAGAAGTGATCTGGCATTTCCCCTTTCTGAATGAAATAAGCAAAACGCTTATGCTGGTGTTCTGTAAAACAAGTGGCTGCTGGGCAATGATACTGTCTCCTAATGATGATTTAGATATTTCTTCCCCTCCCCCCTTTCTGTAATACCATGTGAAATTCTTGAAAAAGAAAAATAATTTTGTGTGAAGAAATAGTGCTGATCTCAGTATAACAAACAACAGACATACCCACTCATTCGCTGTAACTATTGTACTATTTATGACAAAGCTCTTGCTCTCAAGAAACTTACAGTCTAATTGAAATAGAGAAAATAGTTTGAAAAGGTAACTAACAAGCTAAAGCTAAATATAAAAAATGTGCTGAGATAGGTATACAGAAGGAATGAGACAAAAGGAATCAATGTGCATTTGGCCAAAGTACATGGAGGAAGTTGAATTTGAGCTGTGCCTCTGAGGACTGTTTAAGATTCGGGTGAAGGTTAGTGAGAAGAAAGGGGAGATAGAAAGGACAGTGTGGAGAAAGGAGCAGAGATGAGCGCATGGAGAAACAATAATTTTGGCTGATATTTAGTGAACACTCGAGGGTTCAACACCATGCCAAGGGCTTTACAGATGTGATTTATTTAACCCCAACCCCATGAGCCAGGTACTGTTGTTATTGCATTTAAAAATGAGAAAAGGAGGGCTTCCCTGGTGGCGCAGTGGTTGAGAGTCCGCCTGCCGATGCAGGGGACACGGGTTCGTGCCCTGGTCTGGGAAGATCCCACGTGCCGCGGAGCGGCTGGGCCAGTGAGCCATGGCCGCTGAGCCTGCGCGTCCGGAGCCTGTGTTCCGCAGTGGGAGAGGCCCGCGTACTGCAAAAAAAAAAAAGAGAAAAGGAAACACAGATAGTAGAAGTAGCATCTCCAAAGGCTCCATTGAGTAAACGGAGGGGAAGGATTGAGTCTGGATGGCCCGCTTGGAGGGAGCTAATGCTTCTGACCCCAGGGGGACAATGAGTCCCTCCCGCCAGCTGGAACAGAGGCCCCTCCTGGCGTGGAGGCTGACATGCTCACTTGGTAGGTGGTGGCAGGTTTTTTTTTTTTTTTTTTTTTTTTTTGTGGTATGCGGGCCTCTCACTGCTGTGGCCTCTCCTGTTGTGGAGCACAGGCTCCGGACACGCAGGCTCAGCGGCCACGGCTCACAGGCCCAGCGCTCTGCGGCATGTGGGATCCTCCCGGACCAGGGCGCGAACCCATGTCCCCTGCATCGGCAGGCAGACTCTCAACCACTGCGCCACCAGGGAAGCCCTGGTGGCAGTTTTAGATGACCTCGAATGTCAGAATGTAGAGTTTAGTCTTTAGCCTTGAGTTAAGGGAAGCTCATGAAGGCTTCAGAGAAGTGAGAATGTTGATCCAAGTGCAGTCTAGAAAGGCCAGATCTTTTATGTGGAGAAAACCTTAATATGGTGAGAGGCCATCGATGAGGTGTCAATTACAAAGCAACTTCCATAACCTTGGCGTAAAGTGGTAAGAGCCTAGACCAGGTAGGTGGTGAGGGAGCAGCAGTAGGTGATTATTGCTTATGAAGAAACAAAGGACTTGCTAGGTGATTGGATACAGGGGATTAATGGAGCAGTTGGAGCCAAAGATAACTGCAAGTTTCTGAGCTTGGATGCCAGAGAAAATGATGGTACTATGGCTAAGAAGGGGGCAACTAGAGGAAAGAGTGACCTGCTTACTTTCCAATGCATTGAGTTGTGTCATCACGGAATCTAGGTGAAAAATGTTCAGCTAGCAGTTGTAAATGGCAGAGGCTGAGGACATCAGATGTTGATTTGCAAGTTCATCCACGTGATGGTCATAGTCGAAGAGCAGAGACGTGTCATGGTGGTGTTCTTTCCTCGCACCCAGCACAGCCTGGCAGGGAGCAGGGTTCTTCATGCTGTTGAGTGAGAGGATGGGGGAGTGGGTGCCGAGAGAGAGAGAGAGACAGACAGAGAGACAGACAGAGCAGTGAGAACCACAGAGGACCCAAAACTTCATGTGTGTGGAGAGCAAGGGGAGAGAGAGAATTCTAGTAACTGAAAAATATATTTTAGCCACAATAAAGCTAAATAAAAACCAGGAAGTTAGGGTTTGGAAATTCTGTCCTCTTGTTCTTCTTCAGGACTTTGGAGTGGAATCGCTTCCACGTCCCATGCACATGTGAGCTCATTAACTCTCACAGTACAGCTGGAAAGGTGATGGTTAAACAGAGACCAAGTGTAGTTGAGTAACTGACCTAGGTCATAGGGAAAGTTCATGTCAGAACCAAGATCAGGACTCAGCTCTTTACATCCACAATTACTGAACTTCAGGATTAGGTGCTTACTCTTCTGAAATTTAGAATGTCTGAGTTTTTATTAAAAATGTGTAATGTGTTTCCCGTTTTAAAATTCATACACAGGAGGCACATACATGCCTCTTTCTTGCTCGCTTGTTTGGACCTGTGCTGTGAATACTGGGTCATCTAATGATGATTGGTGAAGTCTTCTGTGTGTCTGGTATGGAACTAAGCACCAGGGAGATGGTATTGTGCAAAAAGACACAACACTCTCTCTTAGCCCTGGCCTACTCAGGGAGACAAGGGTTACGTAGGCGATGCCACAAAGCAATATGTAATTACAAAGTGTGACTAAAATGAAGGAAAAGTATAGAACAATATGAAAGAAGGTAAAAGGAGAACTTAGATATGTGTGTCAGGAAAAGACCTCTTTGAGGAAGTGGCCTTTCAAGACTCCAAGTTATATTTTGAGATGAATTTCCATCTCATACACAGCAAAGACTCAAAATTATATTGCCATGCTATGACTTAGAAAAAGACATTGATAGCAGAGTGTACCTCTCTTTCCACAATGCATGCTCCCTAAGCATTCTGTAGATTCATCCATCCATTCATCTGCTCATCCAGCCATCCATCCAACGTGTGTTTAGTGAGCACTTACTGAGTGCCAGGAATTGCTCCAAGCAACTGGCATAGATTAATGAACAGACAGACAAGGTTTCAGACCTCAAGGAACTTTTGTTCTAGTGCCTGTATCTGTGTGGGAGTAGGGAGGGTGGAAGAATGGGGTAGACAGACTATCAATCTCTAAACAAATATAGGGACTTCCCTGGTGGTTCAGTGGTAAAGAATCCGCCTCCCAATGCAGGGGATGTGGGTTCGATCCCTGTTCGGGGAGCTAGGATCCCGCATGCCGCGGGTCAACCAAGCCGGCGCGCCACAACTACTGAGCTCGCACGCCTCAACTAGAGCCCGTGTGCCGCAAACTACAGAGCCCACGTGCCCTGGGGCCTGGGCGCCACAACTAGAGCAGAGAAAACCCGCATGCCACAACAAGAGAGAAACCCGCAGGCCGCAACAAAGAGCTCACGCGCCGCAACAAAAGATCCCGCGTGCCTCAACGAAGATCCTGTGAGCTGCAACTAAGACCCGACACAGCCAAAAATAAATAAATAATAAACAAATATATAAACAATTTCAGATGGTGATAAGTGCTATGAGGACAATAAAATGTGGGCACTAATTAGGACACTAATTGATATAAGATTCTCTGAGATTGGCACCTTAATGTGCCAATGTATGTAAAGGAGCCAGTCACACAAGGTGGGTGCAGGAGAAACAGTCACAAGGGCCCTTGGTAAAAAGCTTGGCATAAAGGAGTGGGGCAGAAAGAAGGCTGGAGTGGTCTGCAATTAAATTGGAGGGGCGGGCAGGGCCCGATCGTGTAGGCCATGCATGGAGTTTGGATTTTATTCCTTACCAGGACACCGTTTGAGGGATACAAGTAGAGAGTGGTATCATTCGATTTGCAGGGTTTTGTTTTTGTTCTTGTTTTTTTTTGCGGTACGCGGGCCTCTCACCATTGTGGCCTCTCCCGCTGCGGAGCAGAGGCTCTGGACGCGCAGGCTCAGTGGCCATGGCTCACGGGCCCAGCCACTCCGCGGCATGTGGGATCCTCCCGGACCAGGGCACGAACCCGTGTCCCCTGCATCGGCAGGCGGACTCTCAACCACTGCGCTACCAGGGAAGCCCTGATTTGCAGTTTTAAGGGATCATTCTGGCTGTGTTGTCTACAGAGAAGGGGGGCGGGGCAAGAACAGAAGCAGGAGGCAGTGGGACGGCTGGCATCCAGGTGAGTGATGCAGGTGACTTGGACAGGAGGCAGCAGAGCAGATGGACATCTATCCTATTTCTTCTTGGAGCGTATTGTAATTGCTGTCACTGATTGACCCGTTCATCTAATAACTGTTTATTGAGTCCATATTATGTCCCGAGCACTGTTTTAGCGCTTGTGGGGAAGGGGAGACAGAGATTCCAGAGAAAACTGTAAATGTATGAAGCTGCTATTCTGGAGGAGGAAAAAGACAAACAAATACACGTGTGATATTAATCAGGGATAAGCCTGAAGAGAAATGCGTGAGGATATGGAAAGAGAAAGTGAGAGAGGGCACAGTATCCTTTGGGTGGCCAGGGTGGGCCTCCTTTAGGAGGTTATATTTAGCCAAGGGGAGTAACCCGCCGGGCACACAGTAGGTTCTCAGGAAACCCGTCTAGTGGATGTGTGAGTGAGTGCTGTGAGCCGCACAGAGAGGATATTCTATGTCAGGCGTTCCAAAAGCACAAACTTGGTTTTTAAGAGAAGGATCAGTTTGCTCCTTTCCTTTAGTTAATTGGTTCCCTGGAGAATGTACGTGTTTTTAAGATCGTTAACCACTTGGCACTGAGTGGGGCTGTGAGTGAATGGGACTATAGGCGAGCAGGCTTAAGACTTTCGGAACTACTGTCCAATCAAAGGGAAGGCATCTCCGAACCCGTGATGCAAATCAGAGGGGACACAACTGGATTTTTAGGAAATCATTTCTCCACACCGCCTTCTAGGAATAGCTGTATTGCAGCATGAAGGAGAGTGTGAGTGGGGGCCTGATAGAACTTCAAACAAAAAAGGAGAGAGAGAGAGAAAGCTGCCATAGTTTGCATAGAGGACCCTGCTGTGCAGGGGTGATGTGTCCGCGAGGCCCCACCCTTGTGGTAGGGAGTGTGGGTAACAGGGCTGGGGGGTTCAGGGGGGTCCACCAGACCCTTTCAAAACAGCCAGGGAATGCCAGAAGTTACCCCTGTTCAGACTGGGGAGTCACAGAGATGAGCACATTAAGAATAATTTTACCTTGTGATTCTAGCCTTGAAAACAAAAGGAATCCTCTGAAGTCCTATTAAGTTTGAAAAATTAACCCACCGGCGGGAGGCTGTTCTCTAGCTGCGAGGTCTCACCACACGGAATCCAAGCACCCTCTAGTGGAAGAGATGTAAAATCAGGGACGTATTTGAAAGAGCCAAAGACGACGTTAAATTGTCTTTAGTTGTCCTTATTACCATGTGGCTGATGTATCTTGTGATCAGTAATGTACAGGTTCAAATATTGTAATTGCTAAGGTTTTGGTAAGAAAACGGCATGATCAGAGTCACGGTGAAGCAAGGTCAATTACAAATGCTTCCCAAATTCCATTTTGCCCTTTGGGAAACGGGGTCCAATTTGGATAAAAGGGTTTCTCACACTTCCCATCACTAGATGCGCAGTGAGAGAAATGCCAGCCTAAGTCTGGGTCTGGTCCCTTGCTCAGAAGGTCTCCTGGGTGCATCGCTGAAATACACACACTGTGAAGGCTGCTGTGTGTGGCAAATCCGTCACAAAATTATTTTAAACTTGATGCTTTATGGCCCATATGTCTTTGACACATGTTCATGGGGGCTGAAAATGAGTCTACCTTGATAATGAAAGAAACCTGAGTTGATTGGATCTTGTTGGAAAGAGCCTAGGGAATTACTGAAAAAAATCCCAGTTTCAGTAGAGTGAGGGGTGATCAAAGGGCTCTTTGTAGTTTTTTGTTTGTTTGGGCCAGAGGTTTTCTATTCCTATCAGATATTGTGGTATGTGTGTGTGGCAAAGGCAGGACAGTGGTTGAAGTGTCACGTGGGGTCTAGTTTTCACATGGGACACGCTGTAAAATTTGGCTGCTTCTTGATTTCTTCCACTTTGGGAAAAAGTCATCATCTGTTACTTCCAGGTAGCTTTTTTAGGGAACCATTCTGTATAATAGCTGTTTCTAGTGTCTTGGGTATTAGGAAGGTTCAGTGTAGCGGAAAAATCAGACCTGGGTAAACTTGAGAAAGTTAATTCCTTTATCTGTAAAATAGTGATAATAATACCTATCTATACATTTGGTAAATATTTGGGGTTATGAGTATCAAGCACACAAGAGGTACTTAGTAATATTGTCTTATCAACTATCATAGCTCTTATGAGATGGCAGAACTCCCCTATTCCCTATGCCCCACAAATAGCAATGACTATCCATGTATCCAGGTTACGAGTCACATGCAGAAGTCTCAGAAAAGAAAGGAAAACCCATCTCTCCATTCCTTTGCCCTTCCCTTTCTCTATAACTTATTTACATATTATCTATAATTTATATAATTAACTATATAAATGAGTATATATAATTTATATTATATAATTTATTTATATCTTTGTTTATTATATATCTTTCATTTTTTTAGATGAATCAATATTTTCTTTTTCTAATTTTTATTTTATATTGCAGTATTGTTGATTTATAATGTTGTATTAGTTTCAGGTGTACAGCAAAGTGATTCACTTATACATATACATATGCCTATTCTTTTTCAGATTCTTTTCCCATTTAGGTTATTACAGAATATTGAGTAGAGTTCCCTGTGCTATACGACATGTTTTCTTTTTTAAAAAGAAAAGCATTTAAATTCTTTCCCGTCTTCAAATTACAAGACAGTTCTTCCTTTTTACTCAGTTTAATTTAGTTCTTACTCACCAAGTGCCTGGCAGTTAGTCATTAATCAATATTTGATTGCATGAGTGTCAATCACCAAAGCCATGCCTCATATAGTTATTGGAATCAACTAGTCTTTCTTCATGCTCCCAAATCGCCCTTTTGAGTGTCCCTAATAGCGGTGTAGTAAATCAGAACTTCCTGTATATTCAACAACAGAGTTGATTTTTTTTTTTTTTTGCCGTACGTGGGCCTCTCACTGTTGCGGCCTCTCCCATTGCGGAGCACAGGCTCCGGACCCGCAGGCCCAGCGGCCGTGGATCACGGGCCTAGCTGCTCCACGGCATGTGGGATCTTCCCAGACCGGGGCACGAACCCGTGTCCACTGCATCGGCAGGCGGACTCTTAACCACTGTGCCACCAGGGAAGCCCTGATTTTTAAAATTATATGAATCCCCAGACACTCCAGGATGGGGCATCTGCTTCTCCCTTGTTTTACCCGTTTGTGAATAAGAGTTTTCCCAGAGAGTGGTAAAAAACCATTATGCTGAGATCCAGAGTTTCTCATTCTTTAAGTTTCATTTCAGTCCCTGAAAGTTCAACAGCATCTCTGAACATTCTAGTAGGCTTGCTAGAAGGGTTACTCCTCTCATTCAAGGTTTTTAAAGTTTTAGAATCTTGGGACGAATAGACTTGTTTGCAAATAGACTAGAATGTGAGACCTGGGCGTTGGTTTCTTCTCACATGATGATTTTGGAATCTCTTCTATAATCACATTAGCCATTTTTCCTGCCTGAAAGTTTATGGCCTTGTGAAGAAGAATCATTAAAGAAAAGGAAAGAAAAAAACCCAACTCTGGTTGCAGTTAATGCAATAATTAAATGGAAACTGTATGTTTAAATTACATTTGGAATAGGAAATTAAATTATGCAAAAAAAGTGTTATAGGTTTGGACAAGTTTTCATAATGTTAATAAATTTATGCATAATTCATTTTCTTGTAGGCTATGACAAAATAGCATAAATAACTTCATTTGTAAGGCTGTGAATTTTTCTATTCTTAATTGGGTGATAGCTAAAACTATTTAAATGCTTCTGGATGACTGAATATATAAATGTTTAAAATGGGCAGTTATAGTAGGTTTCTAGGTAGATTTGTTTGTTTAATATTGCTACACTTATTTTCAGATACTAGCATACTACAGATGTTGCATAAAGATTGCACCCAATATTGTGTGAGTTTGGTGTGATTTTTAAGAAAAAGATATTAACTCTCTGCTCTTGAAGGAAGCACTCTGATAGTCTTTGAACAAAACTACATGCCAGGCACTGTACTCATTACTTTATAAACGTTACCATTTCATCCTAATGATGGACCTCACGGCAGGCACATCGACCCCATTCAATTGATAAGGATTCAGGCTCAAAGAAGGTAGGAGTTAGTTACCACAAGGTCCCATAGGTGGTTAGTGGCAGTGCAGTGGCCCTGACATGGGTATTTTGGGTCTCTAAAACGTGCATTCTTTCTACTACCTGCAGCCTCACGCCTTACACACTCAGGTAAGTGTAGCATCTGAGCGTCTGAAGGCCAAGGCTGTCTTGTTAGGAGGGTGCTTCTCGCAATGGCCAAGCAGTGGCTGAGTATCAGCACAGCTGTTCCTTGGGTACAGTAGCCACCACTGTAGTGATTCTGTGTGGCTCCCCAGGAGCTGTATATGGGCCAGTGACAGGAGCCACTGAACTCAACCTCACCTTCGTGCTGAGAAGCTCACTTTGCAGATGCAAGGTCTTCGTTTCGAGAGGCACACGGGAATCAGAGGCAACCACCAAAAGTGTGATCATTGGGGGCCGCCTTGCAGGAATGAAGGGCATGTGGTCTTGAGCTGCTTGTGTCTGTGTTGCTCTGGGTTTGTGATTCATAGAGACCATGGCAGTCACCAACAGATGAGTCAATATCAGAGGATTTCTACAAGCACAGTGCTTGTATGATGATACCGATACACTCACAGTGACGACCAGTTAAGAAGGTATTTCTAGATTAACTGATCAAACGGGTTTGTCATTATTCCTCATCCAATTGCTGGCTGCTGATTCTTCTGAAAGGTGCAGGAGGGAGAGGAAGGTTAAGACAGCGGACCTGCTCTGCTCCTTGCTGGCTGGCTGACCTTGGGCAGGCTTAACCACTAAGCCTCATTTGCTTGTGTATATAATGGGGTGATAACAGTACCTGTCTCTCAGGTTATGAGGACTGAGTGAGACAATTTCATAGAACACCTGGTACAATTAAGTACTCAACTATTGTCAAGTGCTATTATTTTTATTCTCCTTCCTCTGATAGACCCTTCCTCTGTCACCAAGAAGAGTTAACGTAGGTAGTGGACAGCAGCAGAATCAGTACAATACCCCCATCTCCCGCCCCTGCCCTTTTTACCACTAGTTAGTGACTTGTACTGAATACTAATCGCTTAGGGAGTTCATCAGCCGATAGTAAGGGTCTAATCTTTTGCCATGTAGGGAAATGATCGCCAATCTAAGTCAACAGTCGGATCCAGCGACAACTCATCTCCTCAGCCTCCAAAGAGGAAAGGGAAAAAAGAAGATGTGAATTCAGAAAAACCCACGAAAGGGAAACAGAATGTAAAGTTAAAGAGTTCGCCGCAAACAATTCCAAACACTGGTAAGTTTGTTGTTATTATTATTATATTGTTATTATCGATTATCATTATCTTAAGGCTGTGATACAATTTTAATTTGTAAATAGATCCATTTGTTTTCCTGGGCCTACAGAAAAGACTCCTTATTGTCCTATATGAGAGTTTTCAAAGAAGACTTTCTGCGTGTGAGAGATGCTGCTGTTTTTCATGCTTAATTTCTATTTGTAATTAGAGATTCTGCTACGAGGACATGTGCTTTTTAAATTTTTTATCAAAAAAAATTTTTTTTGGCTGCTTTGGGTCTTTGTTGCTGCGCATGGACTTTCTCTAGTTGTGGCGAGCGGGGGCTACTCTTCGTTGCGGTGCGTGGGCTTCTCATTGCAGTGGCTTCTCTTGTTGTAGAGCGCAGGCTCTAGGCGCACAGTCTTCAGTAGTTGTGGCATATGGGCTCAGTAGTTGTGGCTTGTGGGCTCTAGAGCACAGGCTCAGTAGTTGTGGCAAATGGGTTTAGTTGCTCCGCGGCATGTGGGATATTCCTGGATCAGGGATCGAACCCGTGTCCCCTGCATTGGCAGGCGGATTCTTAACCACTGCACCACCAGGGAAGTCCCAAGGACACGTGTTTTGAGGTAAAATATGTCTTGAGTGGTCGTATTGGAAAAGGTAACTTTTACCATCCTGTGTTCCAGGTAAAAGGGCTCGATTAACATTTTTGCCAACCACTGTTGATCTCTCTTATTTGTGTATATACAACCCTTGTTCACATTCATTACGAATTGCTTTTAGTCACAGATCACTTTTTCCAAAAAGATATTTCACCGATTTTACTGATATCCAAGAGAACACACACACACACACAACTTTACCAATAAACAATATGTACCAAGTTAGTTACGTGTCTTGCATGACCAGGCGAGAGATGGTATAAAATAATTTAAAACATTTTGCATTACTACAAGATTTCAAGGTAAAAGTGTGATAAACTAAGGGTGAGTGCCAAAAGAATTGTGAACTTTTCATGTTAGTTTTTTGTGAAGACAAGCTCTTTTCGGCTTCACTCGGAGCATGGTCTCAGTGGGGCGAGCGCACGAGGGTGGAGTGATGCTGTGGGCCGGGGGCTGGCTGGGACAAGGCTGGAGGAGTGACGGCTTCTCCCTCCCCCTGGGATCCACTTACCCCCACTGGAAGACATGCCAGGCTGCCCTGGAAAGGATGAATGGGATCAAGTTTCAGATTCATGGCCAGAGCTTGGCTTCCAGCTGGGAGCTCCAGCTCACTTCAAAGTCCACATGAAGTGTCACATTAGAATTACAGCTCAAGTGGGCTTCACAGCTGAGGAGACACCATGAACTTGTGTGAGTGTTTAGAAGATGCTGCTCAGATGATTAAAGTTTCAGAAGAAAAATGTGTGAGACTAAGTTAAAAGAACAGGTGAAATGGAAGGAGCCAATTCCATAGAGAAGAAAGTGGAGGGGTTTTAAAATCTTCAGAGATTTAAATGGTGGAGATTAGCTGGAAGTTGAGAATCCTAGATTCTTGTCCCAGTTCTGCTCTCGACTTCGGGCAAGTCACTTAACTTCTTTTAGCCCCGTTAGCATTCTTCAACATGTGGGCTCATATTAAGACTTATCTTCAAAGTTTTGCTTTTGCCTTTAAGTCTGTGCAATCCTTTCTGGTGACTCTGAAACAGGGAGGCCAGTAAAATGCAGTCAAAGGCTGTTTATTGAATGCTTGTTGTATGGTAGGCACCAAAGGAAAAAGCTAGGCTGGAAAAGCATGCCATGCCAGGAGCATTAAAAATAATAGAGGGTTGGGACTAACCTGGTGCTCCAGTGGTTAAGACTCAGCGTTCCCAATGCAGGAGACCTGGGTTTGATCCCTGGTCAGGGAACTAGGTCCCGCATGCCACAACGAAGACCCAGTGCAGCCAAATAAATAAATAAATATTTAAAAAAAAGAATAGAGGGTTTATTTTAATCAGTATATACTAGATTGTGAAACTCCCAAGGCCGTGAGCTATGTCTTACTGTTTTTTTTGTTTTCAGTCCCCAACAATTAGCACAGGTCTGACAGATGAGACGCTTAATAAATATTGATGCATGAATGATGGAAGTTACAAAATAGATAAGTCTCTGTAATACTTTAAAACCCACTAAGAAACAGGACTCATGTTAAACTCTTCATGAATTATTTTTGATTAAAGGCTCTTATAAAGTGCTACTTTTTTATTTTCTGCAAGGCTCTTACTAGCTTATGAAAATACCAATTCCTACTTCCAATATATTTTTTGAAAGTCTTTAGTTAGATTCAGTAGTTGTCCCTCAAAAGAAAGGGGACCATCATCTCTTCAGGTGATTTCATTCGTGGAAACTTGGGAACACAAGAGGCTGAATCAGCATTTCCGTGTTTCACAGGAAAGTAAACTTTATTAAAAAGTTGAATTATCAGTGTTTTTAAAAAATTTTTTATTAGAGTATAGTTGATTTACAATGTTGCATTAGTTTCTGCTGTACAGCAAAGTTTATCAGTTATACATATATCCACTCTTTTTACTTACTTTTTTTCTCTATTTCTTTTTGAATTTTATTTTATTTTTTATACAGCAGGTTCTTATTGGTTATCTATTTTATACATAATAGTGTATGTATGTCAATTGCAATCTCCCAATTCATCCCACCCCCCATCAGTGTTTTTGTTTTTATAGAAATTCACAAATAGTTTCCAACAATAGTTGTATCTGTGGGGGTCAAAGTAACAAAAACATGTTGACCACGGAAACAAGTCACATTTTTAAAGTGCTAAGAAAAGGTAGAAGCCCTCAGCTGTTCTTACTGTGTCTTTAGAGAATCCTGCAGTTGTTTTAATTGTCCATGTTAAGTGTACATTTTGCAATCTAGTTTTATAATGTGCAGATGATAGGTTTTTCACTGCTGTATCTCAGTGTTAACATAGAACTACGGCTGCTGTCTTTCACATGAAGGTTTGGGGAATTTTTTTTTTCCCCAGTAAGAGGCTTATACCACAGATCTAGAAGCATATATAAGAGTTTAGACGAAGCATTTTGTATCTTTTCATCTTGATGGAGAGAACATATGACCTGGAAAATGAATCTTGGCTTCCAAAAACAATTTTCCCAGGGAAAATGAAAAAAAGTTTTGTGTAGTTTATGAGATTAAATCATCACTTGATAAATTTATTAGCTTAAATCCCTACTTTTGAAAATTGAGCTATTTCTCCTTATCAGATCTCCCTCCAGATGTCTTTGGCTATAGAAATTTTCTGTGTTATGTTATCAAAAGTATCTGTCTTTATCTCTCTCTCTTTTTTATTACTCCTTTAGCCTCCATATTCATTTATTATTGCAGTTGCTTTTTGCTGTAATGACATCTGTTTTAGTAATTAGAACCAAGTGCGCGATTTTGGACATTCATGCCTCCAGAGGGCTCTTATTCCTTAGAAAGGGAAAAGCAATAAGGACTTGAAGCAAAATGAAAGGGAAGGTGTATGGTGAGTCAGTGAATCAAAAGTGCAAGAATTTAATACTGTATTGCACATTTGAAAGTTGCTGAGAGTAGAGCTTAAAAGTTATTACAAGAAAAAGCGTTTTGTAACCATGTGTGGGGACAGATGTTGACTAGACTTACTGTGGTAATCATTTCTCAATATATACAAATATGGCATAAAAAATGCAAGAATTTGATTATAGAGATGAAACAGTCTTTGCTGCTTAAAAATATTAAAAATTTGGAATTAAGTAATGTATTCAATTTTATTTCTAAGTGTTAAATTTTAAGAGTTAGGATGCATATCGATGATTCCTTTCTAGCGTATGTTAAATTGTGCAAATTTTTGACCAGTGTTCTTTAGTGTTCTCACGTTAATTGGAAAAAAGGAGACTTTGTAGGCTATCTTGATTTTTATCATTACGATTGTAGTCATACATTTATCCTTTTATTTTACTGCTGATATTTACTGATACTCTGATATCTAATGGTTCATGAGTGAGCAGTGCTGATAACAGTCTGTAGATGGCAACCTGGGTCTAATTTTATTTCTTTTTCTTGTTTCTTCTTTTTTTCCGACTCAGTTTCTCTCTGTAATAATAAAGCTTAATAATTCAAGCAGAGCAGTGACATATTTCTTCAGGGAAACAAATCCCATTTTCTTTTGGTAACCAAGATGCAAAGTAAGATTGGTTGGTGATTGATGAAGTTGGGCGTGAAATGCATTTTTAGTGCTGCATTTAAATGCCAGCTTAACTGACCAGCGTATGTTTTCCTTGCACTTTCCACCTGAGTGGTGCCTTGAGATAGGTTTTAGAGGCTGTTACCTAGCTATTCTCTCCTCTCTGAGCAAAGCTGTAATGATGATTGCTTTGAAATATTGTATAGTGTTTTGGGATTGATTGTATTCGTTGATATTTTTAATAATTTTTTACATGAAAAAAAATTAGTGTTTTTTAGACCCCTTGGAACACAGGAAGTGTAGTGGGTTTAGGGCTCCTTAGAATATTGGGAAATCTGTAGAGAAAATATCCCGGTCTGTTATCGCTATGGTTTATGCGGTATTGATAATTATAAATACTTTTTTAAAAGCAGAGTATTAAAATGTAAGGAAAAACAAGACCTGTTTTCTCTTCAAACCTGTGCCCCTTGCAGTGAAAGGGCAGAGTCCTAACCACTGGACCGCCAGTGAATTCCCAAGACTTGTTTTATTTTGAAGGATGTGATTCTCTTTCTGTTTCCATGTGTGGGTGTGCACGTGTGCACACACGGATTAGTACCCTTGATGCAGTTCCTAGCTTGCTCCCAGTATCGTTCACTGATTGTTTCCAAGGAACGTGTGATGTTTAGACTCCTGATTAATGATAGGGAGCAGATGCAGTGCCGGGAATGGGTGTCTGAATATTATGACCTTGCTGGGTGACTGCCCTTGGGCAGTCATGCTCTTGAATTTTTCTAATGGCTACAAACTGCACATGGTTTGCTGCGTCGCCCCAAGCATGAAGCACTACTGCGGTCCATCCTCAGAGGGACATGGACACTTGAGCTTCTTTGGTTCAGCTGATGAGCCAGCTCAGGCACTTGCACGGTTCGCAGTCCCAAGAGACTCAAGATAAAAACAGGAAGCATGTTTTCCAAATGTGCTCTCCCAAGTCTCACCCACTAAGGATGTCCTGTACCGGAGGAAAGTATGTAAGAAGGCACCAAGATGACTTCACAAAGCAGGGTCTTAGTAATCCCTTGAGGTTTTATTGTGCTATTCAAATTCTAGTAATAAAAATTAGTTTAGGAATACAGGCATACTTTGGAGCAATTGTGGGTTTTGTTGCAGACTGCCACAATGACGCAAATAACACAATAAAGCAAGTCACACAAATATTTTGATTTCTCAGTGCATATAAAAGTTATGTTTACATTATACTGTGGTCTGCTAAGGGTGCAATACCATTATGTCTAAAAAAATCCAGTGTATATGCCTTAATTAAAAAATACTTTATTGTCGAAAAAATGCTAACCATCGTCTGACAACGCAGGGTTGCCACTGACCTTCAATCTGTAAAAAGTGCAGTATCTGCAAAGCACGGTAAAATGAGGTATGCCTGTATATACTCTCACTTTCAGCTGGGATATTGAGAAATTAGAGGCTGGCTGAATACCAGTAAGATGTTTATCTCAGTTTGAGAGGAGTAAGAACCTAGACCTTTCTAGAAAAGATCCTGTTCATATCCTGCCCTCTTACACACTTTGTACATTGGATGGAGCAGCACTGTGAGAAAGGCATTCTTTTCCAGCTGATGTCAGGTTGAGGCAGTAAACTTCTCTTGGGGGCTATTTTTCATGTAGCTGAGGGTTGGGATGTGAAGATACTCTTTGTTTTCAGAAGGAGAAGTTTGTGAGCTGTTGAATTGTGTAGATATTTCCAAACCTTTGGAAGATTTTACTGCAGAAATTTGTTTTAAGTAGGTATTTTGGTAATTGCATCACATTTTCCGTACAAGTAGCCCGTACAGTTCTATCTAACCCATAACGCGTCTTAATTCTGGCTTTGTACTCGTGGCGCCATGGAGGTAGCTGCAGCGTACCGTAATGCTCCTGGTGGGAAATGAACTAGAAGTTCCATATTGAATGCCAGGAACTCGCGTTACCCTGGTGCCCAGGGATGCAGAGCTGCCCCAGGTCAAATTCTTGGTGTCGGCCAGAGTCTTGAGGTTGGGGATCCCATGGGGTTTGGGTCTGAGGAGAAAGGCAGAGGTTGAGGGGCTGGACCTGGAATTATAGGGGTGGGGACACTGAGGTCCAGACTGAGGTTCTTGTAGCAGTTGATCCTCTGAAAGAGAATGATGTATGGAGTGTCTCATCTTGATTTTTTTCCCCTGCCTTGAGGCTTTGGCTTGCCAAACTCCCTTTTCATAGATGCTGCCTATTACTTCTAAGTAGCTCCTCTCTCCTTCCGTGCCCATCAAGGACCCAGACAAATTTCACGGCATTCCCTTGATTCCGCTGCCTCTGAAGTTAGCTCTGAACTTCTCTGTACCTTATCATAGAGAAATGTGGATCCAAACCAATGGGGAGTTTCTGAAGTGTAGTTCTTCTACTTTTCAGGGAGAAACTAAAATTGGGTTACCCGGGCCGGGCGTTTCATCATAGGTTCTGAAGTAGGGCCCAGACCTAGACTTGGTTCGGGAGGGGTCTGATATCAGGAATGTCTGTGAGATGCTGATGGTGGGAGGTGACAGTGTGACAGGAAGAAGTAGCCGTGGAATTTACTACCCTTCCGCCCTCCCCAACTTCCTCTTCCTATTGCCAGCCCTGTGGTGAAATAAAACGAGGATGGGGACTTGGTCTATTAGACTATCAGCAGCTCCTCGGCCATTATTCACACGTGATACACAGACAAGCACCCAGCAGAGTATCCTGCTCAGAGTAGCACTCAGTGTTGAGTGTGTGTGTGTGTGTGTGTGTGTGTGTGTGTGTGTGTGTGTAGGTCCATTATGCCTACATTTGTGGTGACAATTGAAATTAAGGGTGGCAAATTCCAAACACTGGGTAATGGTACGATTCTGATACTTTAGATGCTTTAGAACATCTCAACTATGGATTTTAATCTGACATTTTATAGGCCTCATCTACAAATCCTCAGAATTAGGTAAACAGCATTTCCCTAGTTTTACAAAAGGGGGAAAAAGAGGAGAAACCAGTTTTCCCAGAGTCAAAGGGTATATCAATGGCTAATGATTTCTAGAAATTGCCATGCTGGCCTACACTGGCTAAGAGGTGACAACCTCATGCAGTTGTAGGGCACTGATGCCAGGAGTCCAGGGGAGGGAGGCTTTCGTGTGTAAGTGCTTCGACCTGTCTTCCTTTAGTGAAGAGTGTTGACATATCACAGTCCATGCTGAAGCTTATCTGAGAGATTTTGAGGAGTTCCGTTTTTCCCTGTTCCATTTTTCAGGATTTCATATTCTCTTTGTAAATGAGAATGGTTGATTTGAGCTCTTTTTGTTTTGTAGGTGGTAGGAGTTATTATTACTAGCAAGGAGATTTTCCTCTTCCGCAATGTGGCATAATAATGGGTCTTTAGTATATACCAGGCTGGGATGAGTCTTCAGCAACCAAACCTACTTTTTTCAGGGTTTGGGAACCTTGAAGAAGGTGGATATTTTTGAGGTTGACCTTTAGTTTATTTATCAAATGGCCAAATCCCATTTTTTAATAGTTATTTGAATATCCTAGGACTTAAGCTCTTGCATCCCAAGCCCGTCACTGCGTCTGAATTTCCTTCCCCTTCCCTTAGACTTATGAACCCACCCCCTTTTCTAGAACCACTTTCATTTCTTCAATAAACATTTACTGAGCACTTACTATGTACCACACTTTGCTAATCGGTGGGGCAACTCCATTTTCTCTCTTGTATGCTAATACCTTAGCACTTACACATTTACTTTGGGTAATTGTAATTATATCTTTATCGAGACATTTTCCTCGAGGAAGAAGAAAAATTTCCTTCTCCACTTCCATGAACAAACTCTATTTGCTGCGCATAAATACCAAATGTGTTTATGTTGTGAGCATGGACAATTTGTTCCTCCTTGGTACTAAGTCATCTCCTGGGGCTCCATGTCAATTTTGCCTATTTAGAAAGTAGCAGCACAGTACCCGAGAACAAGGCCATTTCTGCCTAAATGTGTTTAATACGGTGTCTGGCAGAATTACTACTACTACTTGGTACTACCAGACAGGGGAGAGGTATTTCTCCACTCATATAATGTGCTGTGACTCCTTTGTACACCGTGGCTGTTTTTTCTATGAACTCTACTTTTATTCTTCTCAGTTATCCTAGTTGTTCTTGAAAAAAGATATAATCTTTATTGCAAATCACCGTGCAGCATGCTATCACAATGGGGATAAAGATAAAGAGAAAATATGTATAGAGTACTTTTGAGCTTTGTTGGTTTAAAGCTATCCATTTATGCTTAATTTATACAAGTAGATGATAATACCAAATTGTTTCTGTGAAGTTGGGCAAGGTTTCATTCCCTTTAAAATGCCATAATAAAACCCACGTTTCACTGAGTACTCTGGCCTGTCCCACACTCAGGCTGAACAAGCTTCTGTGGCCAGAGAAAGGCCTAGGGCAGAGACTCGGGAACTTGAGGCAGGAAGACCTGGGAGTGTATGGGAACTGTCCAGCGAAGCTGCCCTAGACCTCTGGGTTGGGCTACGAGGTTATGGGCAGGACATCAGAGGAGGATTTCTTGGAAATAGGGGAATCTAGAAGGCCTGTTGTAGACAAGGAGAGAAATGATGGTGGACTTGATAGCCTTTGGCAGTGGGATAGAGAGGAGAGGACAAATTTGAGAAATACGTAGGAGATAGGCAATACGACCTGAGACCATCTGGGAAGGTGGGAGAGAGTCAGTGGGATCCAAGGGGACACTGAGTATTTGGCCTGGGTAACAAGGGGGATGGTTGGTGTCAGTAACTCTCAGGGAATGTGCTCAGGAGGAGAGAAAGGCTGTACCCGGTGAGTTAGAGGGACCTACCTGGCATTTGGTGGAGGTGTGCATGGATCAGCTGGAAAGGGAAAGACTCCCCTTGCAGTTGGAGATCTGGGGGTCATCAGCCAATAGGTGAGAGCTGAAGCCAAGGTAAAGGAGAAGATGCCCAGGAAGGACCCACAGATTGAGAAGAGAAGGGCCAAACCTGACTCTTAAGGAGCAAGTACACGAAGAGGACATGAAGAAGTAGAAATGAAAAACCTTTGGTTAGCACCTGTACCTCTAATTACCTCACTTGTTTCATGGAACAAACACTGAGGAGTAGGTATTATTCCTAAGTGGAAATCATATTATTCATAAATGGAAATCATAATTTCCATTTTACAGAGCCAAAGACCAAAGTGCAGAAAGGTTTAGTGTCTTGCAGTCTTCAGCAAGCCAGAAGGCATTTAATAAATGACAGCGATTTCTTTCCAAGGTATCACAGCCTGTGAACAAGGTCCTTTGCCCCCAAGTTTAGAGTTTTCCCCATGATTAGAGTTTTCCCTAATCAGACTTTACAGTTGCCTACAGCCTAAATGTGTTGGAGTGATTCCGTGTCTATTTTATATAAAGCTAAGGCCATATTAACACATATATGTGGAATCTAGAAAAATGGTACGGATGAACCAGTTTGTAAGGTGGAAATAGAGACACAGATGTAGAGAACAAACATATGGACACCACGGGGGGGAAACAAGGGAGGGGGTGGTGGTGGTGGTGGGATGAACTGGGAGATTGGGATTGACATATATACACTAATATGTATAAAATAGATAACTAATAAGAAAAAAATCTACCTACAGGGCTGCGATGTTATATAAATTTAAGAAATAAATTCATTTATAAGACAAAAAAAGCCACCACCACCACCAACAACAAAAAGCTAAGGCCAAATGCAAGGCACTGAACTCACATCAGCGCAATGATCTTCCTCCAGACATTGTCCCTAGCGCAGTGTTATAAACCTTGTGTGCACAGCAGCAGGAAAGGTAAAAATGCATTAACATCTCAGATCAAAAACAGAGGCAGAGTCATTCTGTAGAGAAATTGAACACCAAAAAGCATAGCAAGAAAATTGATTTAAACTGTACTTAGTGAGGGATTCGAAGGAAATGATAGTTCAGAATTCTAAAATTGTTTTTCGTATGAGGTGAAAATTTTGCAGTCTGAAAATGAATGACTATTCCTCTGTAACTGTAAAACTACCAAAAAGATCCAATTGAATGCATAGACAGTTCCCATGTAAGACTAGCCCAGGAATGTATTAGGAGCAAAAGGGAACAATGACTGTTTTTCTCAATTAAATAAAAGAATACCATCTTTTACCCCTCACTGGCACCGAAGTTCTCAATGATTTCATCTAATTTGGGAATGAATGGGGTGGGCTGTCATTATTCTAGGAGACAAGAAGATTAGCCACCCAGGACAAAAACTTAAAAGGAACCAATAAGCACCATTACTAACAAATGGTCAAATGTTTTCTCTGGTGCTTTCCATCCTCGCATGTTTGAGATTTATTACATTTTCAATTTGGTAACGTTTGCTAACTTAAACAGAGTTCCAGATCTAATTACGACAGCACTCGATAGCGTTTAGATGGATGAGTTCACCCCTCAGGGGTTTTTATTTTCTGAGCAAGCCTCAGACAGAAGGGACAAAGGAATAAAAAGTTTCTGTAGTAGGTAGATGGATATAAGGCAATTTTTCATTTGTGAGGCAGGTTGGCTGTTTAATTTTTAGAAATTAGTTGAGAGAATCATCAAATTCTCTTTAGACTTTATTCCCAGGTTCACCCTTAGGTTATAATTTAAAAGCACGATTATGGTTATTTAGCATTTTCATCATAATGGAACATTAATGAAAATGAATGTGAAAACACTTTTATAAAGTACAAAGTGCCTGAAGAGGCTAGTGGTTAATAGCAATATCTATGTAAGGAGATAGGAATTAGTTTGAGACGATCTCCAAGTCAGAAATGAGGAACTTTATTTAGTACCTGGAATTAGGGAGCAGTGAACATCACAGTTTACAGTAAAGGCCATTGCCCATAAAAATAACAAAAATTGTGACTTTTCCTGAAAGTGACCGAAGGACTTTCATTTTTCATTATTATGTATCCCTTGCTAGGAAACGCCCTTAATGCATCCTTACGGACAGGATGTGGAATTTGTTTCTAGGTTCAACCACTTGTCTTAGACTAAGGGTCCTATTTCTGACTACTTGCAATTTCTACCTTGATTTCTCACAGGCACCCTACATGCACATGTTCAAAACAATTCCTCAAACTCTGAATTGCCTCTGTATACTTAGTTTTCCTCACTCATTCCTTGTCTCAGTGTCCCATGGAGCCAGAAACCCAGGAGTGATGCGTGCTGGTGGGTGGGGGCCAGAGGGGGAGTCTGTGGCTTCTGCCAGCTGGCCTGTGGCTTCTGCCAGCTGGCGTGGAAGTTCGGGACACGACCTGTCCCTGCCCCATTCCTTTCTAATCCCCTCCACATTACCTCTCCCATCATTTTAATCCTGTCATCGTTAGAGTCAGCCTAGACTTTTCCATGTCCCTCATTCTCCACACTCAATCAGGGCTAATTTGCACAGGTTTGACCTTCTTAGAGTCTCTTGAATCTGGTCCTCCTCGCCTGGTCATTCCTGATTTAAGCTCCGTATGTTTCACGCAGACCCCGGCAGCCTTGTAGATTAGGTCTCCTGAGCGCCCTCCCAGTCTGCCCTTCATAACTCTGCCAGCAATGTCCTAAAACCGCAAAACTGTTTCTAATGAAACTCCTTCAGGAGCTTCTCACTTTCATGGCCTTTTTTTCCAACTTCATCTTCCACCAGCCTCCTGCATGCACGTCGGGCGTACAGAACTTTTGAGAGTTTTCTTGATGGCATGAGCTGTTGCCACGTCATTTGTATGTGCCTAGAATACCCTCCCGGTTCCCATCAACTTTATTCTCTTTAAGACTCACAGTGGCATCATCCCTTCTGTCAAATTGGTCCTGACACTCTCAGCATTGAGCCTTCCCCCTCTCGGGCTGCAATAGCAGTACGTGACTTTGCCATAGCGCGTGTTACGTCGCCCTTCTCCACTGGTCCCTGAACAATTTGCGAGCCAGGACTCCTCCTTATCATTGCCTTATTCATCTCCATGACTCCAGCATCTGGCTCAGTTCCTTACACGCAGTTAGCTCCCTGTAAAGTGTGATGAGAGAATGACGGAATTTTTCCAAACACCGTGTGACCTTTTTTTTTTTTTTGCTGTGCTTTTATTTGAATTTAGGCATTGCAGTTATTTATGATGATATTTCTTAATCAAAGTTAGCTTGATTAAAACAGATTTTCTAACCAAACATCTCCCAGTGGCCTAGAGATTAACAAGGTCTCTGCCTGCTACAGTGCCCAGGCAAAGGAGATATACATCCATGTAAATGGAGACATTTTTGTTTAAATTCAAGGAGAGGTAATAGGTTAGGGAAAAGACTGCTTACTTGACTTAAGAAATCAGTATTAAAGCCGAGGTGCAATATATGGCTCTATGTGGGGAAAACTGAAAAATTAATCTTGTTATAATTTAATTAAAAAAAATCAGCGTGGTCGGATGGCCCCTGAATTGGTGCACTGTGCTGCTAAGCTAACAGCCTTACGAAGATACCACTAAAAAATGGAGGCTCTTAAAACCAAACTGAGTTGATGAATTTTACTCAGTTTATAATGCGAAATTATTCTTTGTGTAGTGCTGTCTGCATGATATTGGATTTTCCATTAACAGAGGATTTAAAAGCCACTTTGGATTAGAGATTATTTACATTTCTAATTTCTCACATTAAATGGTGGGGCATAACTATCAGTTGAGTCCCCCCTTACCCTCCCACCAAATGAAATTTTACAAAGGCTCAGTCAGCCTCCTGATGAATCCCTCTCTTGTTCATACACAGACCCAGGCTACTCACTCTATTCTCCTAAGCTCCAAGCAGCAGAAATGTCTGAATCTTTGGAAATCCTTTTCTTCCCTTGAGCATCCCAGTGTCTCCCAGAAGAGTGAGTGGCTACACAGACACACACACTGGTATACACTGGGCACATTAAAAAAAAACTTTTTATGGACACATAGCATATATATAGAAGAGTGCTCAAATCATAAGTTGACATCTTGATGAATCTTACAAATTGAGTAGACCCACGTAACCAGCAGCCAGATCAAGAAATAGAACATTATCTGTGCGAGGTTTTTTGTTTTGTGTTTTTTTCCCTGACACCAAATACGTGGTGTCTCTTCCACACCATCTCTCCAATTCACCAACACCAACTAGGTGCCCTACATTTCAATTCAATTCTGACTCATGTTTTCTTTTGGAAGCTTCATTGTTTTCTTTTCTGCTATTAAAGCTACAATCCGTCTGTAATTGATTTTTGTCTATGGTATGAGGTAGGAGTCAAGATTAGTTTTTCTCCATGTGGATATCTAGTCGATGCTGTACCATTTCTTGAAAATTTCATCATTTTCCTCTGTCTTAAATTCGATGTTTATCTATGTGTGAATCCAGTTATGCCTGCTCTATTCTGTTCCATTGGTCTATTATCCTTGTGAAACACTGTCTTTATTTTAGTTTTATCATAAATCTTGACATCAGTTAAGATAAAGCTTTCAGCTTATTTTGTTCTTCTTTAAGACTGTCTGTACATTTTAGAATCCACTTCCCAATTTCCACAAAAACACCTGCTGGGATTTTAATTGGGATCAAATTGAATCTATAGACCAATCTTTAAAATATTGAGTCAGTACATAAGCATGGTATGTCCCTCTATTTATTTGTCTTTCTTAATTTTTCTCACTTATGTTTTATATATTTTGCATATCTCTTATTAGATTTATTCATAGGTATTCTATGCTTTTTTGGTGAAGTTATAAATACTGTTGTTTTAAATTTAATAATTATTTGTTGCTGATTTATTAGAAATACAATTGATTTTTATATATTTGACATTGTTTTCTGTAACAGTATTAAATTTAACTGTTACTTAGGTTGCAGGAAGGGGGATCCCTTCCAGGACCCAAGAGTGGGCTCTTGTCTAACACTTGGAAATGAATTGTCTGAGGAGACACACGTGCTGAAAAGCAAGAGACTTTATTGGGAAGGGGCACCCGGGTGGAGAGCAGGAGGGTAAGGGAACCCAGGAGGACTGCTCTGCCACGTGGCTCGCAGTCTCAAGTTTTATGGTGATGGGATTAGTTTCCGGGTTGTCTCTGGCCAATCATTCTGACTCAGGGTCCTTTCTGGTGGCGAGCGGAACCGCTCAGCCAAGATGGATTCCAGCAAGGTGGATTCTGAGAGGTTGGTAGGACATGTGGACTGGTGTCTCCTCTCTCCTTTTGACCTTTCCCGTATTCTTCTACTTGACAGTGGCTTGTTAGTTCCATGTTCTTTACCAGGATCTCCTGTCATAAAATAACACATGCAAATTGTTACTGTCTTTGCCTGGCCAGGGTGAGTGGTTTTGGTCAGTGGTTCCCCTAACACTTAAAATAGTTTTTGTGATTTATTTTGGATTTTCTAAATACAGTGTCATTTTGCTTGCAAATAATGACAGTTTTATTTCTTTCTTTTCACTGTTATAGCCCTTTTCCTTACTTTTTTATACTTCTGGTACAAAATAGAATAGAATTAGTGATAGCAGACAACTTTATTCTGTTCTTAATCCCAAGGGGAAAGCCTTCAGTATTTCACCATTAAGAATGATGTTTAGTCTAAGTTTTCATACATTTTATCAGATTTAGGAGGTTCTATTTATTAGAGAAGTTTCCTTTTTCGTTTGCTGAGACTTTTTAAAAATTAAGTGCTTTTCTTTCATATTAAGTGCTTTTCTGTAACTGTTGAAATGATATTTATGCTTTTTCCCCCTTTATTCTTCTAATGTGGTGAATTATATTGATTTTTGGATATCAAACTAACTGTATTTTTGGAGTAAACAAATTGTCTATGATGTTTTGTCCTTTTTGTATCTCATTGCTATAATTACTTAGACCTGGAATTTTCTTTATGTGAATTTTAAAATTCTTTAATAGCTTTAGGGATATTTATGCTTCTTAATCTTTTCTAGTGTTAGTTTTGGTAAGTTACGTTTTAAAAGTTAATTTCACTTAAATTTTAAAATTTATTGGTATAAAGTTATTTCTTATATCGTCTTTAAAAAACGTCTGTAGGATCTATACTAATGTACTGTTTATCACTCCCCCATATTGGTAAACTTTGTTCATAATCAGTCTTGCTAATGGTCCTTCAAGTTTACTGTTCTTTTAAAATAACTAATTTTGACTCTGTTGATTTTTCTCTGGTATATGTTGTTTATTTTTCATTTAATTTCTGCCCTCATATTTGTTATCTCCTTTCTTCACCTTTCTTTGAGTTTAACTTATTCTTTTACTAAGTTCTTGAGATGGCTATTTAGAAAGTTGATTTTCAGTCCTTTTTCTAATATATACATGTAAAATCATAAATTTCCCTCTAAGCAGAGCTTTTGCTGTATCCAACATGTTTTACTTTGTCTTACTTTCATTATTTACAGAAAATATTAAAAAATGTCCATGATCATTTTGTCTTTGACCCAGGGTTATTTCAAATGGTATTACTTAATTTCAAAACAGTAAATTTTTGGATTTTCTAGTATCTTTTTTGATTTCTAGCTTAATTCCACTGTGGTCAAAGAACATACTTAAATAATTTCAATCTCTTTAAATTGTTGAGACTTGCTTAGTGACTCAGCATAGGGCCAAACCTGGTAACAATTCCCGAGGTCCTTGAGAAATGTTTCTGTGCTGTCACTGCTGAGAGCCATGTCCTGTATTTGTCAGGTAGGTGACGTTTCTTAATTTTCTACTTTGGCTTTGGAATGGCTCCAGGTTCATCCTACCCTTACGATCTGCTTTCTATTTTCTTGCTCATTAAATTTTTTTTTTTGAGATATAATTGACAGCTAATATTGTATCGGTTTCAGGTGTACAATGTAATGATTCAGTGCTTGTATACACTGCAAAATGGTCACCACTCTACCACTTTCTTGCCCATTAAATCCTCTTGCTCTCTTGTTTGCTTTTACCATGACTTCCTCTTTTTGTCTAGCTGTGTTTGAATTTGTATATGTTTCCACATGGTTTCATTCAGCTCTGTCTTATCCTCTACTTAAAATTCTGGTTCCAGTCATTGTCCCTTATCCCTTTGGTTCTGTGGCTTTGCTCTGTAGGCCAGCATGGCATTCTCCCTTTCCTTTGGATTCTACTTGTTAAAGAAGTTGATCAGACAGCTCTGTCAGCAGGCATTCATTGAGCATAGGTTATGGGATTCTGGAAATATTTGACATAGTCTATGCCCTTGGGGGCTTATGATCTGGTTGGAATCAGGACGCCCCACTTACAGAGATTGGACAGTACAAGGAAGGATGTAATACAAACTGCATGAGTGCAGTAGGGAGAAGAAGACAGTCATTATGGGCTGGCATGGTTTTGCAGAGAACCTGGAATTTGAGCTGAAATTTAAAAAAATGGGAAACAAGGATGTGAGTTCACAGGGAATTTGCCTGAGTGAAAATCCAGAGGCAAGAAAGCTTAACTACTCTGTGTTTATATTTCACAGATCACACTAGCTAGAGGGAACAATATTAGTTAGCAAACTGATGGTAGCCTGGTCCATAGAGGTAGGCTGAGGTCAGATCATAAAGGGCCTTACATGTCAAGCTAATGCATTTAGAAATTATTCTGCAGCTACAGAGGCAAAGCATTGGAGAGAATGAGTATGCACACAGAGTTCTGATGTGGTGAAAGTAGTGTTTTAGGGAGAATGATCTGATGTTTGTGTACAGGATGGGACTGGAAGGAGTCTGGAAAGGCCCTGGAAAAAATTATGTGATTAGAGATGGTAATGTGCATAGCAAGGTGGTAACAGATTAATCAGGAGTCTTAGAGGATGGGTTAAGGTGGATTCAATGATAATTCAACAAATCCCGCCTAGCTTTCTAAGAGACTAGCAGTGCTATTGACAGAAATAGAGATGTAAGGATGTGGGGCAGAATTTAGACACAAGGTGTCAGAATGGTGCCCAAGACCAGAGAGTTGGAAGCAATGCTATACAGGTGTGGATTAGATTAGACAGACTCTAATAATGAAAAGGGTGTGGTTGTTGACATAGGTTTTGGGCGGCAATGGAGTTGGCAGACCGAGGGAGCTCACCTAGAATTCTCTTGAAGATAGCAGAGTTTCATGAGATTTCTGATGACTTCTGTTTGCCACACAAGCTATGGAAGCCAGCATCACCTAACATTGCTGCCCCAATTTCATAATCTCTAAAGTAACAGACTGAAATCAACGAACAGTAATAGTAGCCCTAGTAGTAACAGGGGAAAAGCACGGCCCTGCTAAACCGCAAGTGAAATTCATTTGTGACCATTTCGGTTTCAATTTTAAAGGAATAATTTGTTCTGTACATACGCTCCTGTTCGTTCTGAAAGCTCCCCTGCAACCATCCAGTTTCGCCTTAACAAAGACAATTTGCTGAGGAAACAGGGTAAAATCCTAAACCCCAATTAGCCAGTGCTATATAAGAGATTAATAACACTTTAGACCTGCTGGAAGTGACTTCACATTTGAGCCTCTTCCTACTGTGTCATGGCAACGACTTACAAATTTTAATAATAGATGTCCTCTTTGAGAAATTGCCTTTCCTTATGCTATGGGAGTTTTTATGATTAGAACTACACCTCTTCCCTTGCCGTTGTTTTTGAGGCATTTATGTTACCATTTTTGCTTATCGGTAATGGTTCAAACATTTTCTAACACAGAGCAATTAATATCTGTCAGTAGAAATAAATTACATTTTTCATCACTTGTGACACACTCTCAAATGCTGTTTGAAAGTGCCATAATTCTGCATCATCGTGCCATGTAATTTGATGTCTGGTAGAGTAGGGAGGGCTTTAGGGGTATGATTTATATTTTCTGGTTTTTTTTTTTTTTTTTAGTGCTGAATTAATAGGATAGGTGTAAGGATTGGAATGTAAGTTGGAAAATGACATTTTGCAGAATAATTTGTATTATTTCCATTCTAAAGAAGTCTTTTTTTTTTTTTTTTTGCGGTACGCGGGCCTCTCACTGTTGTGGCCTCTCCCGTTGCAGAGCACAGGCTCCGGACGCGCAGGCCCAGCGGCCGTGGCTCACAGGCCCAGCCGCTCCGCGGCATGTGGGATCCTCCCTGACCGGGGCACAAACCCGCGTCCCCTGCATCGGCAGGCGGACTCTCAACCACCGCGCCACCAGGGAAGCCCTCTAAAGCAGTCTTTTTAAAGAATTGTTCACATATTTTGTATATATCTGTGTGTGCATATTGTGTGTGTTATAATTGTACCACCAATAACTTTTGCCTTGTAGCACTAGAAGGCACAACATGCCTTTAAAAATTTAATGCATAGAATATATGAATATTCAGAACACATTTTTTATTGCCATAAGGAGGGAGTGTATAATATTTGCAAACCTGTTACCTCTGTGGGGTTCATTTGGTCCTTGTTTTTTGAGCACAGTGGGGCCACTTATACCTTAGTCAGCCATCAATACTGGCAGCAGACAAGGGCCTGTGACTCAGTCCACTCTCTGTTGACCTTTGGCCTTGTTCCCTTTTCCTTTGACCCTGTAACCTGGACTTGACAATCTGATATTGGCCTCTTTCCTCTTGGTTACCTGTTTACACTCACCTCTAACTCAGTGGATTCCAACTTGCCTGGAGGTTCTTTTTGCCAGTTGGTATCTTTCACCACTCATCGCACCCCCCCACCCCTTACTCCCGCAGGTGAGAGATTATCAGATGAAGTCAAGAGGATGGGAGAGGAAGGCTGCCAGGAACTGGGGTCAAAACCTAGCGAATCACAAAGGACTTGAGCCTGCTAATTAAGCCTCTCAAATGACACTTGCGCTTAAAGCACAGACCAGTGGCTAATGAACGAAGCCACTACTATCTTCACTTGTTGCTACACGGTTGTTTTTAAAGTGAGTGTGCTGCCCCAGTACATGCCATTTTGGCATAAGACTTATTTTGAGCTGAAGACCACTGGGAAACAGCAGACATGGGAGGAACTCTCCTTCCTCTCCCTTTCTGCCTAAAAGCAGAGCATAAAATTTCATTTGTAAAGTTGTCTCCCCCTCCCATACCAGGAAGAGAACAACTCTTAATCACCGGGGAAGGCTCTTACCACTGGAGATGGCACTGACTTAAGACTGTATAAACAAACCTCACCAAAATAACCCTTATCTTCCATTAGTTTCGCCCACATATTTACCATCCAGCAATTTACCACCCCTAGAAGCCCCCACTCCTCCCCTTAGTCTGCTCACTTTTCTACAGTGTATCACCCTTTGTTAAAATGGTATATAAGCCCCCAGTCCTAGCCACTTTTTTGGGTTTTCACTTCTTTTCTGTGAAGCCTCCATGTGCATGTGAATAAACCTTTTCCCCTGTTAATTTTTTGTCAGTTTGATTCACAAACCCCAGTCACTAAACATGAGAGGTGTTGACTGAAATAAAAAAAGCACAGTGTGAGAGTTGTGAGTTAAGTTTTATCGGGGGCAAAATGAGGACTGTAGCCTGGGATATGGCCTCACAGATAGCTCTGAGGAACTGTTCTGAAGAGGTAGGAGGGAAGGTCAGTATTACATCAATTTTAGTGAAGGGGGTACGTGTGGTCAAGCACACATTTTGGCAGAGGCTTGCTCCTAGTCGCAAGGAGCAGCTGTCTCTCTTAATGATTTTAGTGCTTTTCTAGATATAAGGAGATGCAAGCAATTGAGCTCATGAAGTCTTCTCCTGAAAATATCTAACTATCTGAAGGCCTCTTCTGCCAGTTTTTCCCGGAGCACAGAGTGCCTGCCTCATTCCTCATCTCCACCCTGAACTCCTTTAAGGGTGTGTTGAAGGTCAGTGACGGCAGTGGCTAGTGACGTCATTCCTTTGGAACCAGTTGGCAAGTGACAATGTTTTAGTTGGCAGAGGGCAGAGTAAAAGTAATTTTTCCTCCCTATGTAACATATTTCATCCTGTTAGACTATTATTAGTGATCTCATTCAGAAATAGAAAAAAAAAAGAGCTTTAACTCTTAAAATTACAATTCAAATAATATTGCAGCTTAAATGTAATATTGAGGGGAAACGGGATCAGGGAGGGAGCAGAATCACTCACTCAGCAAGTCTTAAGTCTATCTCCAAGCACTGGGCTAAGTGTACAATATTCCTGAGGAATGTGGTTCTCCAAATAACTGGCAGTCGTTTCAATGAAGTCTCTCCTCACTCTCCATCCCTTAATATTTTTGTTTTCTAATTGAACACTTTTGGTTGGGTTTATTTAGGTTTGGATAAAATACGCACAGGGTCATGGAGATAGATACTTAAAGTACAGGGATTTTGCAACTCACACATCCACTCCTTATCTTGAAACTTCTGAACTTATTCATTCAGGAAAGGCTCTATTACTGTATATTATAGCAGCACAGCTGTGAGCAAAGTTAGGGCTTTACTATTGGAAAATTTTACAAGAGAAGCTGTATTGAACTTCTTAATGGAATAAATTTTTAAAAAGGTACCGTAGTGAACAGAGAATTGTCTTCCTCCACGGAACTCAAACCATAAGATCCTTAAGTAGAATTTTAGTAATTTATAGTAGTTAAATAGGTTTCTAACCCATCTCCAAGAAGCTATGATTGTAGTATATTTTTAATTACGGAGGCATTGAAAGCAATCAGCTCACATTAACCTTCTTTTAAATAGAATCATAAAGCAGAGCCTTTCACTCTGCTAATTCCTTTGTTTAGGGAATCACCCAGTATTCTTAAGTGAGTCATTTCAGAATGAATGGTCTATTGTAGGATTGAGTTTTAATATTTTGAATGAGAATAACAGAAATCAAAGTAGAAGGAACCTTCGAGATTACGGTCACCTCATTTTACATCTTTCTATTTAATTTCTGAAAACAAATACCTAAAATGATTAAACGCAGAAAAGAAACTAAAGCTTTTCACTGGATGGCACATTGGTCATTGGCAGTTACAGTTTTAAAGGAGTAAGGGCATTAGGTTAATTGGCATAATGTGAAGACAGATGCATTATATTTTCGAACATCTTACTAGCTGTTCCCTATTGAGCTCCCATTTTAATTTAACACCTATGCAGAGGTTCATATTTTGAAAATGTTTATAGTCATTTTAATTTGTTGTGTTTTTTATGTGAGGTGGATCAGCACATCTTTTTTTTGTGTGTGTGTGGTACACGGGTCTCTCACTGTTGTGGCCTCTCCCGTCGTGGAGCACAGGCTCCGCACACACAGGCTCAGCGGCCATGGCTCACGGGCCCAGCCGCTCGGCGGCATGTGGGATCTTCCCGGACTGGGGCACGAACCTGTGTCCCCTGCATCGGCAGGTGGACTCTCAACCACTGCGCCACCAGGGAAGCCCCAGCACATCTTTTTGTATGGGCTAGCCCTCAATATATGGAGGACTAGGCATATAGTAGACAGATGTTTCTGCCCTCAAGGGAATTACGGATTAAAATTTGCCTCTTAGTGTCTTAAGACACTAAGCACTTAATGTGCTTAATCACACATCCCCTGCCACTTAAACTGGTTTTAGCAAATTGTGCCCACCACTGATTAAGGACTTCTATGTGCCAGGCACCATACTGAATTCTCTATGCATGCGGTATAATTTAATTTTCATAACAGTGCCACAAGGCAGCTACTATCTCAGTTTTATGGATAAGGAACCCGAGACTTGAAGAGGTTCAAACCATGTAACTCGTGTGTGAAGTCCTGGATCTGGTAAGTGAAGGGGTCCAGGTTTGCATCCAAAGCCCGGCTCCCTGGAACTACATCATGCCATGTCTTGCAGTAACGAGGATGGCTAAATTTTCTGAGCAGCTCCTTAGTGCTGGTGTTCTACTAAGTGCTTTTCAACACATTTTCATTGAATACCCACAACAACTGTGAAGGCATTTCATTTCCAACTTGCCAGTGCAGAAACTGAGCTGAAGAAAGGTTGAAGAACAGACTGAAGATCACACAGCTATTAAGGGACTTAGCTGAGTTTCAAAACAGGTCACTCTGGCTTCAGAGCCCATTGCTGTACCTGCGTTCCAAACAGCACTCCTTTAAACCACTTTCCTTTTGTGTGTGATAATGACCCATAACCAGTCCTTACTTGAATTAAAGAGAGCACAGCATGTATTTAGAGAGACTGAATGGAGCTTTATTTGGAAAGTTTGGAGTTCTCCTTCCTCTCTTTCAGTATCTGTTTCCCTTCTTTAGCACATGCATCTTTAGTTTAGAGTACCTCATCTTTAGATGACTAGAGCCCTCCAACCATCTCTTGTTTCTCCCCCTTCCCAGTAAAATCACCTGTTGAAAAGACGACAAGAAGCTCAGTTGCACCAAGTTAAAAATAATAATGTCTTGTTGTTTGGCATTTGCTGAGATTATTTTAGTGGAATCCCAGGTAGTAGGCACTGGCTGGAAAAGATTTTTCTTGGGATTCTTCAAAACATGACTGTAGTTGACTCCCTTTATGTATATTAAGACCAACCTGATCCTCAATAAACTGTTTTACAGGATGTTTTAATCTCTTTTGGGGTTACCTTTTCCTACAGATATACACTTCTGATTTTATAATGAAAATTACTGAGAAAGTGGGACTCATTTCACAGCAACTTCTCTTCATTATATGTGCTCTATGAAGCAAAGCAACAGGAAGCATATATATGCATATAGGAAAGACAAGAGTTACTTAAAAGCAAACAAACCAACCAAAAAAACAAAAGCTGGCTTTCTTCCATTTACCAACTTGAGACTTTTCATCATTAACTAAGACAGATCTTACACTAAGGTTCATCAAGTAAATACCTGGAAGATGGCACGTAATTAAATTGGTTAGGGAATTAATATTCTCTAAATTGTTACTGCTAAAAATCTAGTCACTTGGAACAATAAATTTTTAAAAGAAATATAAATAATCCTTTGAGAGTAAACATTACATACTTTCATGATTTATAACCATTTTATGGAAAAATATTCAGCTTGCTTTGTTAGAATTTGGCCAGATGGAATTTGATCTCTCATGATTTTTACTCTTTGTGTTGCATTGTGGTGATTTCCTTAGCTCTATCTGCCAGATCACCAGTACTCTCTTCAACTGGGATAATCTGTTTAATCGATTTGGTATTTAATCTTGTCCACTGAGTTTTTAACTTTAATGACAATGTTTTTCATTTCTAGAAGTTTTATTTGACCCTTTTCCAAATCTGCTAGTTTTTATTTGTACTGTTCCTTTCCTTCAGCGCTGTTTCTATTCTCTTTTATTTCTCTAATCATTTGAATGCACTTTTCAGTGATCACTTTAAAAAGTGTTCTATCATCTCCTGCCCTTGGGGGTGCTAATTCTCTTTGTTGTGTTGACTGACTCTCCCTCACGGTGGTTAGTTTCTGCACTTCATCTGCAAATTTTGACAGTGAGCTAATCTTCCACAGGAAGCTTGTTTGTTTTGCTAAGACAGTCCTGTGTGCCTAGGATTGAGGCAGCATCCCTTCAGAGTGCATTTGCTTCTGCTAAGACCATGGGAATTTTCCTGATTTGGGACCAGTTTTATGGTTAGTTTCTTGGCTGGAGGTTTCTTCAGTACTTGGATAGTACAACTTTAGATCTTACAGCCTTTTGCATAGTATGTTTTAGGAATTGTGATTTCTCCCCAGGGAGATGCCAAGCTTTCTTGCTGCTTCCTAGTCTTGTGCCTGGTGTTAAGGTCCACTTGTCAGAGATCTGGAACCCCTGAAATGGTTCCAGGTTTATGCTGTGGTCTTGGTTCCAGCCCTCCACTGTGTGGACACTACCAAATATAAAACCGATAGCTAGTGGGGAGCAGCCGCATAGCACAGGGAGATCAGCTTGGTGCTTTGTGACCACCTAGAGGGATGGGATAGGGAGGATGGGAGGGAGACACAAGAGGGAGGGGATATGGGGATATATATATATGTATAGCTAATTCACATTGTTGTAAAGCAGAAACTAACACACCATTGTAAAGCAATTATACTCCAATAAAGATGTTAAAAAAAAAAATCCTAGCTCCCAGACCCTAGAGCCTAAATCCCTGTCCAGCTCCCCTTGAACCCCTGAGGCACCCTTCTTTATGTACAGTAGCTGGGGACTGCCCTTTCTTTAGAGCTCAGCAATGAATGAAACTTTTGTGTTCACATATTTTTTATTTATTTATTTATTTATTTTGGCTGCACCCGGTCTTAGTTGCTGCATGTGGGCTTCTTAGTTGCAGCATGCCGACTTCTTAGTTGCTACATGCCGACTTCTTAGTTGCTACATGCGAACTCTTAGTTGCCGGCATGCATGTGGGATCTAGTTCCCTGGCCAGGGATTGAACCCGGGCCCCCTGCATTGGGAACCCGGAGTCCTACCCACTGGACCACCAGGGAAGTCCCTGTGTTCACATTTTATCTGTCATTTTATGTATTTGTAGCAGGAGAGAACCTGGGTCACCTCAGTCCATCATGTTGCTTTCAGTTTCTGGTACATGAGTTTGCCTTGAGGGGTTTTGCTGGGGTTTGCAGGTGGAGGAAAGAATGATTTGGGACACAGAGCATTGCCAAGAAAGGTTGGGCTTTGAGCCCCCTGAGGGCACTGACAGGAGCCAGAGGAGGACACGGAGCATCGGTCTCCAGGTAGAGACTAGACAGGAAGTGTAGGCAAGGACACAGAACGGGAGACGGGCAGGTGGGGAGACCAGCTTCATACTCTGCTTAAGGGTGATTCTGCCCTTAAGATAAAGAATTTGTTGCTCTCATTGAACTTGGTGACATTTACTTGGCCAGATCAAACGAAGGAGAGTCTGAGGTGTCAGAGGCATCCATGTGATGAAAGGTCAGGGTGATTACAACTCATCTCATGTATCTTTACAGTGGGTAAGTTCTCTGTCTTTTCCCCACCACCCTTGATTTACTCTTAAGCCCATCTCACATACTTTTTTTTTTTTTTTTTTTTGCGGTACGCGGGCCTCTCACTATCGCGGCCTCTCTTGTTGTGGAGCACAGGCTCCAGACGCGCAGGCTCAGTAGTTGTGGCTCACGGGCCTAGTTGCCCCGCGGCATGTGGGATCTTCCCAGACCAGGGCTCGAACCCGTGTGCCCTGCATTAGCAGGCAGATTCTCAACCACTGCGCCACCAGGGAAGCCCTAAGGAAAATCTTTTGATTAGGCTTCTTGGTTCCAAATCATTTTGCACTTACTTGTATTTTTATCTGGACTATTAGAAGCAAACACAGATGGTCACCATTTCTGGATTTTCCTTTAGAGATTTTAGGAACAGAATTAAATTTTCATTGTTAGCAGCAACATGATCCCTTTTGAAGTCTTCTGGATTTTACTTTCTAGGTTGAAAATGCTCTGTTTATGGCAACTATTTGCTTCTAAAGCAGAAACTTCGGTTGTCTGTTCAGAGGTCTTTTGAATGATACTTATATATGTTGATGAGAAGATGAGTTCTCAGCAGGAAGCTGCATTGTAAGCCTTATTAGTGATTCTTATAGGTGTGAGTTCTGAAATGAAGAACAGGCATTGAGATAGGAAGTAAATATATATATACATATATATATTTTGCTGTATGCAGGCCTCTCACTGTTGTGGCCTCTCCCGTTGCGGAGCACAGGCTCCGGACGTGCAGGCTCAGCGGCCATGGCTCACAGGCCCAGCCGCTCCACGCCATGTGGGATCTTCCCGGACCGGGACATGAACCCATGTCCCCTGCATCGGCAGGCGGACTCTCAACCACTGCACCACCAGGGAAGCCTGGAAGTAAATATTAACTCAAATTGTGAAACAGGTGGTGAGGACATATTGAGTTTTATCTCTAGACCTTTGTCTGTTTCTCTGCTCTGTCTCCCTCCGGACCTCTCTTCACTCCCACTCTACTCCCACTCCTATTCCTCAGTTTTTTGGGATGCCTCCATCTGCTTTCAGGGGTCTAGGGTTCCTGCCCCGTAAGAGCTCCAACTCATGGCAGAATCAATTATGGATCCAGTGACAACTTGGTCCAGCTTCTGGCTGCAGGCCATGCCTGTGCCTTCTTTCCAAACTAGTCCTCAGCCCCACACAAGCTGTAGCAATAGGCAAGTGGAATTTGTCATTCTCTTAACAACGATAATGATAATAATAAAAATAATAGTAGTACTAATAATATTCAATACTTGTAAAGTGCCAGGTATTGTTCTGAGCACTTTAAATACATTAACTTATTTAGTCCTAACAGCCCCATGAGGTAAGACTCTTATTAGCCTCATCTTACAAATAAGGAAAGTGAGGTACAGGTAGGTTTGGTAACTTGCCCAGAATAACACAGCTAGCAGGTGGAAGAGCCTGGATTAAATGTAGTCTGTCTGAGTCTGCAGAGGTGGGTAGCCTCCCACCAGGCCTAGCTTTGGTTCCTGTCACAAATGGGATAAGACTTGGTTACCCTGCAGGTGTGGAGTTTCCCGCACTAATTCTTTTTTCTAGAAGAGGAATTCATAAGCCCAGGGTTTCGGGCTATAGAAAACTATAGAAATTAAAATACAGAAAGACATACAGTAAATAATCACAGGTTGGAAGAACTTTGGGGAGGGCGGACTATTTAAATATGCTCTCTTGAGATTATTCTCTGAGTGCTTTGTAAGTCTTTAAAAACACTGCCAAAAGATATTTAAATATTCTCCCTAGTGAGCTTTTCATGAATATGGAAAAGTAGTGAGTTTTTTTGTTTTTGCCGTAGAGTTTTTGTAGTTAGGGAATATTTTAGAAATTATTTAAAATTCCAGAGGACATATGGTATTTTAAAAATATGATTCACTGCATACGTTTTCTGCAGGTCTTTCAATTTTCACTTCTTCATTGAAACCTTCCCATCAAAATATGAAGAAAGCTGGTGATTGTACCTTTGATTGTGACCTGTGAGACGTGATTTGAGATATAGTCAAGATTTAGTGTAAAATGACATGAAATCTATTTTAAGTAAAATGTCCTGCCATCCTGGAAGCTCCATGTAGAAAATGCTAGCATTGTACAAGCTTAAGACTCATAGTTCTTTCTATCCTTTTTGGTCATAGTCTTGGAAAGGCCTCCTGTAGGAGAACTACAAAGTAAAATACAAGAGCAATTTTTTTTCCCCTTTTAATGTTTATGTTCCCTATGCATAGCTATCATGGATCATCAAACTGCTTCCTTTCCAACCCCAGCTGGCTGAAGGTCACAGGTCTTCTAAACTGATGGTGAAACTTCAGCCTGTATTCTGTTACTGAGATTGAAAAGTACTTGCATCCCACAACTAGGGAAAAAGAATTTCCCCTGAGGAAGCATGTACAAATGACGTTCATTGTTCCTGGTTGTCTCGATACCAGTAACAAGCACTTTGTCAGCAGACATTCTGACTTTATACAAGTAGTGGTGCACAAGCAGGAGCCCATTATCTTGTTATGATATTCAATTTCCTTCCCATTCTCTTAATGGAAATGAAGTTGCCCCTGCTGCTTTTGGGTAGTGGAAGCTTTATGAATATCCTGAACTCTCAGCTGCTAAGGGATTGGTTCTTTGTCTTCCCATCTTTATCAGGTACTTCCCTGTGTAGGCTATCTCTTGTTTCTGCCCCCAGCATGATGCTATTAAACATGTTCTATCAATCCAGCCCATGTGTGATGGCAGAGTGCTGATTAGCCTCTTTGGATTACTTTGATGTTGAAACTGACTAGTCCTCTAGTCTTTAAGTCATTTATTCCAAAATATCTAGTAATCAAAATAATAACATTCATGATTTTCCACCATTGAGGCCCACAGTGTAAATTAGCTCATGGAAAGAGCTTGGAAAGCAATACAACTGAAAGGCCTTTTCTTATCTTGTTGACCAAAGGAGTTTATAAAAGTCCACCCATTTCAAATGTAGCCCAAAACCCCCATGGAAAAAAACTTTACAGTTCAATTAGCGGGAGATAAATTGCGTGATGCCTGTAATCAGAAAAACTGGCATGAGCTCAATGTTCAGTTACTACCTCTAAGCTCTTCCTACTTTCTGATGTATCCCCTTAAAGCCACTGAGGAGTTATGGAGGATAATTAATTTTTAGGGTGAATTAAAAGAAGTAATCTGACGATAATAAGAGCTGATTTTCAGCTTGTACTTGTTACTATGGCCAGTAGCCACACTAGTTGTTTATAATTTCTAACTGGTCAGTGCCGCTGTTCATTGGTTCTCAAATATTTTGACTTTTTAACCTGAAAATTATGCCATGTATGATATTTATGCATATATATATATATATATATATATATATATTTTTTTTTTGCGGTACGTGGGCCTCTCACTGTTGTGGCTTCTCCCGTTGCGGAGCACAGGCTCCTGACGCGCAGGCTCAGCGGCCATGGCTCACGGGCCCAGCCGCTCCGTGGCATGTGGGATCTTCCCGGACCGTGTCCCCTGCATCAGCAGGTGGATTCTCAACCACTGCGCCACCAGGGAAGCCCCTTTATGCATATTTTAACTATTACATTACAGCTACACCCAAATCTATAGGCACTTACATTGTCCATACCTGTACCGACTGGTTTGCATATCTGTTTTCTGTCTCCAGCACCTACACATCACCTGCCACATTGTTAGTGCTCAGAAATGTTATTAGTTGAAAAATGGAAATACATATTGTTTCTGTTTTTATGCATCTCACACCCATTTGGGTTGGTGTGTTATATCCTAAGTTTTGTTTTATAGAATAATCTCATTACATGTATTTTTTTTGTTGAAAGTGACTTTGAATACTGAAATAGGTAATTTGCAGAATTGAAAAAAGAGTTTTAAAGTCCAGGGCAAAGCCAGGGACCTCAGAACCTGGAACCAGGGACACAAAAATCCACAATATTCTTTCTGTATCTTTCAGCTCTGATTCTTCTAGCCCCTTGGCTTCATTCTCCCTTATTGCACACAGACTTTCCTCCTGTGAGGGGAATGTGGCTGTAGACAGCTCCTGGATTATATCCTTTTAGCCCAGGAACATGAGAGTAAAGAGAACTTTCAACTGCAGTTTGGGGAAAAAAAAAAATCACAGGGAAGGATTCTGATTGGCCCAGCTTACAAGCATGTGTCGACCCCTGGGGCCTATCAGGGCTGGGGAATAATGATTTATGATGAGCTGGGTCACATGACCACCTCAGTGTTTGGAGGAGTAGTGCTGTTACAAGAAGGAAAAAGGGTTGCCTGTGAACCAGGCAGTCATCCCAATTAGTGCTTACAATACTTGGGTGAAGCAGACTTACCGAACAAAGTGAGAAAAAACTTTGCATGAGGTGGTCCACCTGTTATTGAAAATAAGATAGTGGTGCTGGGGAGAAATGTGTTTCTAAAAGGGACTTGAGTCTAGCAGGAGGCTAGTATCCTGTCCTTTCGTTTGACGTGAAGGGGATGCCATTCATGTTACTCCTTCTCCCGGTAGGTTTCGTAGCTTTTCCTTACCGCAGCTGTACTTACCACATGCACCTGCAATAACTTCTTGACAAATCTGCATTTTGCACTGGACTGTGAGCTACTTGTGGGCCGGGATCACATCTAATTCATGTTTGAAAATATTCATGTTCCCAGTGAATGCTTGGTACTGGCAGAATGAATGAAAATGGGAAGTATAGCAGTCTACTGCAGAGTTGAGGCATCGAATGAAAATACAGTTGGATTACACATGTCTTTTATTCTAGAATTGCAAGACAATAGCTGTTAAAGCTAATAATGGTTCCTCCAGCCGATAGAATTGCCTGCATATATTCAGGGAGCTCTTGTCCTCACAGGGCAACCGTTTCTCTTACTCTAAATGTAAATCCTTTTCTGTGTTGGCCCATAATCTACTTGCTTGTAATCTCCACTCTGCTCCCGGCGAAGCTATCAGAAGGACGGCATGGAGAATATGACTCTTCCAGTTGGTAGCCCTTTAGAAATTTGGAGACAGGTGCTGATGTTCATTTCAGTCTTTCTCCAGCTAAAACGTCCCGAATTCTTTCAGCTACTCCTCAGTGAGAAGGATTGCTTCATCTTCCTATCCCGGTTACATTCTACCTGCAAACTTTGGAGTGTTTCAGTGGCCACCTTAATATGAGATGCCTGGAACCAAACACAAACATCCAAGATGTGGTTTGACTTGTGCAGAATTTACTATGGGTTGATTACACCCTAGGATCACAGTCAGTGGTTTGGGAAGTGGAGCCCTTTCGTTAGAGGAAATTTTACAAAAAGTCCCCTTTGTGTCATACATAAACGGAGATCTTTTCTGGTTGCAGGGAGTTTTCTGGATAGTTTGGGAGGCCACCTGCTCATGATTTTCCTCCTCATGTACTGTGGTGGCCGCTGAAACATTTTTATGGAACTCAGGATTTTGTGACCCACCCCAATCTGAAAAATGTATGATTAAAATGTATTACATATTTCTATGAATGGAGTCCAAGTTTTCAGACTCAATATAGGTTATATTAAGTTTAAGTGCTACTAAAATTTCCATTTACACTCACACGGAGAGCTGTCAAGTTACACCCTCCCATCCTATAATGCAGGATTTTTCATGTTTTCCTGTTAAATTTAATCTTGTTGGTCTGTATTTCAGCCTGTTCACCTAATTTTGGGTCTTGATTTTGTAACTTGTTATCTTTTCCATCTTACCGTAATCTGGATATTTGGCAGTGTGCTCTCTACATGGTATCCAACTATTTTTATAAGTTTTTTGAAGCAAATAGGGTCCATGAGAGAGACTCTTCTTCAAATTGACACCTGGGTGCGGATGAGCATTTTTTGTGGTTCAAAGACTTTGTACCCAACATTCCTAAAGTTACACTAACCATCTCCCACCGCAACACTTTCTGTCTCGATCAATGACAGCACTATTTATCTGTGCCTAAAATTGATGTACAATCTTGACTTCTTTCTTCCCCTTACCTCATATTCCCAACTGTTCACCACATCCTGCTGACTTTACTTGCTAAATATTAGGACAGTTTCCCAATTTTCATCTCTCTACCACAGCCCTTGTTTAGGCTCGCCTTTGCTCGCAACAGGCAACAGTAACTTCCTAACAGGTGTCCTTTTTTTCTGGTCTTTCCCCCTGAGTTTTGTTCTGTCCTCATTTCCAGTGTCACCTGTCTGGACCAAAATTTGACTGTGTGTGGTTCACGTGCTTAAAACCCTCCAGTCGCTCCCCGTCACCCACAGACAAAGCTGAAGGTCTTCAAGTTCATGACTGTTTCACATCGTATTCCTATACCCCCTAAACTGGGCTTGATGCTCTTACAACATTAAATGGCTTGGGATTTCCTCCATGCCCTATGCTCCCTCTTGGTTTTTACTGGCTTCTTTGTCTGAAATTCTCCGCATTCATACTGCCACCCAAACTTTTTTTTGTCAAAACGTACTTGTTTTCAAGATTCAGCTTAGGTGTTCTCCTTCATGAGTTCTGCATCCGCGTAGTCAACCAACTGCGGATCGAAAATATGTGAAAAAAATTTTCCAGAAAGTTCCATAAAGCAAAATTTGAATTTGTGCACACTGGCAACTATTTACATAGCATTTACATTGTATTAGGTACTGTAAGTAATCTAAGGTAAGTTATATGCAAATACTATGTCATTTTATATGGGGGACGTGAGCATCCGCAGATTTTGGTATTTACAGGGGTCTTGGAGGTATTCCCCTGTGGATACTGAAGGAAGGGTGACCGTAATTTGCATTTAATCTGGTCTTTAGTAGATACTTAGTAAATATTTGTTAAGTAAAATAATGGATGAATCAACCCACTTATATACACATACTCATGTTATTTTCCAACCCAAATTTTACCATCATATACACAAAGATATGTGGATTAGTGAGTCCATTAACTGTTACGTTGAAATACAAATATTCTATGTTTGATGCTTTCTTCCTCTATCAAACTGGCAGCCCTGTATAAAAGAAAGAAGGAAATTTCCTCATTAATGACATGCTAAGTGAACTTATTTTGGACTTCTTTCCATTATTGCCTCCTTTCCTAAATGCACACAAACAGTTCTGGAAGGAGTAGATTTCTAGTTAAACTGCCTGATTGGAGATCACTTTTTACATGGTTCTTTCTTTCCAGTAGCTTCAAACAATTAACCTGGAGGTGAAATAACACGGATTTATTGACTATTCCCTGTGATATTGTAAATGTGCCTCTTGACACTAAGCAGTTTATAATTTCATTGGCAGAAGGAGACATACACATGAAATAGGTAACAGTGAATTCAGCAAGTAGTCCAGTATCAAAAAGAATGGCACCGATGATAAGTGTTTGGCATTTTTGGAAACAGTGGCGATTTAAACAAAGAAAAAGCAAACAACCAGCTGCACCACATTCGAATGGGCAGAGGCTTAATTTACAAAAACTATAAATTATTTAGGAAGGGAATCAGGTGAAGGTCCGGGAAACAGGACCTCCTGTGATTTTATGTTGAGTGAATTGTGAGGCTACTAGGGTTATTCTAGAAATAAGCACATTAGTACACCTAAATTGAAAAATTGTGAATTGTGTAATGTTTGGAATAGGGGCTGTTTTATCAGAACTTTCTTATGAAGTCTGATACCACTGTAATCAGATAAGAACCTCGTGCCTACTGAGCTTACATCCGCTTGAAAACACATTAGAAACAGGAAAAAAAAATGAATTAAACATAGGGAAAACCATCAAGTGCTACCTGGGATAGTCATGCTCTAATGTCTTCAGACTCGGGAAAGCTGTTTCCCAGGCTGCTCCTAGGCAAATGCAGAAAGGAAAGTTTGCCAGGTTTTCCCGTGGCCAGAAGGAAGTATACTTTGAAGCAAATATACTTTTTCCAAGAACTCCATCCATTCATTCACATTTAGCAACTATTTACTGACTCTCCAAAAGGCACTGTGTTAAGCTATAGAGAGAATTCCATGGTTGCTAAAGCAACACCATGAATTGATTTCCCATGTTTAACACCCCTCTCCCCTGCAATAATATTTTGTCTAGCAACCATATATAGCCTCGTGTAAATTAAAGAGCATTGCCTGTGTTAAGTGAGACATATAGGTCTAGTCATGCCTTGGGCAAATTATCCAACAATTCTGTCCTCAATTGGAAAATGGAAGGGTTGAACCATTTGCTTTCTTGAGTCCTTTGGGGACTCTAAAATATAATGATCTAATTAATTTTGATGGTCTTCTGGCTTACACTTCAGTATTTGTGAGTGTGTTTAGTACCTGAAGATGCTGATAGAGTTAACTTTGTGAACTTGCACAGAAGACAAAGTTCTGAAATACAACGGCAATGGTGTGTTCATTTAAACGGGAAAACAGCCTTCTGTTCGCAGGGCAGGTATAAACTTCCATTGCTTAGGTATTTGAAAACTTAATGAGTTAATATTTATTATGCTATATGACAATAGTTAAAATATTTCCGTGCCTGGTTAACTGAGATGTGGTGCTTTGATTTTATGGCATTCTATATGAACAAATTTTTTTTTTTTGTGGTACGCGGGCCTCTCACTATTGCAGCCTCTCCCGTTGCGGAGCACAGGCTCCGGACGCACAGGCCCAGCGGCCATGGCTCACGGGCCCAGCCACTCCGCGGCATGTGGGATCCCCCCGGACCGGGGCACGAACCCACGTCCCCCGCATCGGCAGGCGGACTCCGAACCACTGCGCCACCAGGGAAGCCCTATGAACAAATTTTTTAATGCACTGCTTGACTTTATGGATAATCCTGATGTTTTAGACATGGCAGAGACATAGATCTTTTTATATCTGTTACAGTGGATGAAATTGCTGTATAAAGTTTAAACTGCTCCATCAACAAAATTGAGCATTTTAGTAAAAGAAACTTATACGTATGTGTATAAAATTACCAAAGTCACATAGCAAATATTATCTTGAAGTCATTTCTGAAAGGGAGTATTTTCATGTTCTCAGTGAATAATTTCTTTCTGCCTGAGAGCTACTGTTGTACCCTGGGAAATATTCAGAGGAGAAGATAAAATTATTTAGATTTGCAGCTTCTTGTCATGGGAGGTGAAGGTCTTTTTATTATTATTATTAATGTGATGGGAATATTTCCATCACATGGTGTCTCTGTACAGCACAACCTTTTCATCACATAAATAATTAATACCTCCTGCCATTCCTTGCTTCCCCACCTCAAACGCTTTCCATCTGAGTGAGGAGAATGTCTCTCTTCTCAGATAAAGGTTTCCCCAAGTACTGACACTTGGTGGGAGTGGTGGGGGTGGGGAGAAGGGTCGTTTCTCTGCCTCAACACGACCCAGATCTGAGCTGGCTGGAAAGGAGTGTACCAGGAAACAGGAGCTTGTTCTTTTCAAACTAAACTTTTCTTGCATGTAGTAATTGCAGTATTTTTCCAGAGAAAGATTCAGCTTCCGGCCTGGTATCTTTTCCTTTCACATGGGCCTGCTTCTATAACCAGGGCTCCTGGCCTGGTCTCAGAATGGACAGCCCACGTATCCTGCTACTGAGGGCTAGACTGGCCCAGAGTCCCCTTGGTGATCAGTGGTGTCAGGCACCATCCCTGCTCTCGGGCGCGAATATTCTCACCTTCTCATGAGGGAGAGAGACGACGAACCAGGAAACAGAGAAGTAAGGCAGGTCAGAGAGCAGGGATGCTGTCGAGGTCATGGGGGTGGAGGTGCCCTGAGCGCACACTTCCTCACGGCTCCATTTCTGCGTCTGGAGAACAAGTCACAGGTCAGGCAAGTGTGTCTTCCACAAACCCCCCCTTTTCTGTATCATTTTTGCCCCTCAGTGATGACTTCTTCCAGTTTCTCTTAGGTCCTTGGTTGGGCCCTGCCATTATTGAATGGAAAATGGCAAATTATTTGGTGGTCAAAAGAATAGACAGTCTTCAGATAAAAAAATTGAAGACAGTTGTAGAGGAGAATTTTTTGAAAAATCGGATCTAGTCTTTTTGCATTCAAATGAACTTTAGCTTTTGTTGTGAAAAATCTATACCCTCCTAATACTTGGTAACTTCTGTGTTCTTTCCCTCCTCAGGACCTTTGACCCAGCCATTTCCTCTCCCTGGAGCATTCCCCCTCAGATATCCATTCCTCATGCTTTTTAAGTCTTTGTTTACATGCTATTTTTAAAATGAGGCCTGCCCTTACGGCTCGAACATTGCTCCCTCTCTCTAGCACTTATATGATGTAATATTCATGATTATTGTGTCTATTGAATCTCCACTGTCCCTTCTACTCCCAGCCTCCACAAGGCCATGAGATCTCTGCTTATGTGAATTCCTAGTTCTTAGAACAAGGCCTGGCACGTAGTAGGTGCTCAATAAATATTGTTGAATTACAAAAGTTTTTTTTTTTAACAACTTATAATCAACTTTCAAAAGTTTGATTTAAGCATCTGCAGCAGTGACTTCAGCTTCCACCGGGGCTCAATGCTGATAGAAGTCACCTTAACAATCTCGGAAGGACCATGTGTGTCAGTGAGTCACTGGTGGGTCCTTCTCTGAAAATGACCCCAAGGCTTAGAACCTTCACTACAAGGATTATTTTTGGGGTAGCGATTCTCAGAGTCTTGGTAGGCATCCGAACTGGTCCTTTCACTTTGAGATTCTTTCCCTTCATGCCTCTGATCAAATCATCACACACTTTCTCCAAAGATTTTATGTTGCTGCTGTAATTTGGTGAATTGCCACCTCTGGTTCCACACGTGTCTTTCCGGTATCTTTCAAAGACATGCGATGAGGCAGGGGCAGGTGCAGGCAGACCTGCACTCCGCTACACCTGTTCCTCAAAGAGACGAAAGATTAAAAAACCCAAAACACCACGACAACAACAACAGCAACCTGTAAAATCCCTCAGGAAAATCTCACGAGGGCTGTTTGTTTTGGGGACTTAGGGGTTGGAAGCAAGTGCTAACCCTGTCCTGGCCCAGGTAGGAGAGAGCTCGTTATCCAAGCAGGGTGGGGGGTATGGGTGGAGGTAGGGGGGCAGGGACGCCAGCAGCCCAACCCCAGGCATCTCAAAGGGAAAATGGCAGGAGAGGGAGCTGGCCATTCTCTGGGCTTGCGACCCTCTGACTTCTCCTCCCATCCTGAGAGTAGTCAGGTCTAAATGTGGACAGAGGGACTCATCCCTCTGTAGTTTGGTTCTGAAGGGCATGAGTGTAAAATAGTGGAACTGAGACACATTAACAATTTACCTTCATTTAACAAGTTGTATGAAGACATGGTCATAAGTGCTCGGGTTTTTTTTTTTTTTTTTTTTTAAATCATATTAGAATGTGTTCTGAAGAGACTGCTCCCACAGACTAAACCAACCTTTTTATTTGACCAGCTGACTTTCTTTAAAAGTGTCTTGAAAACCTTTTGTGCTCCTTTCCTGAAAGATGTAGTGAGAATGTGATAAGCAGAATAATGGCCCTCCAAAATCCATGTCCAAATCCCTGGCATCTGTGAATATGTTATGTTACAGGGCAACAGGGGAGTAAAGGTTGCTAATGAGCTGACCTTAAAACAGGGAGATGGTCCTCACTTACCTCGGTGGGTCCAGTGGACTCCAAAGGGTCCTTTAAATGTGGAAGAGGGAGGCAGAAGAGTCAGAACCAGAGAGCTGACGTCGTAAGAAAGACTCAATGATGGGCCATTGCTGGCTTTGAAGGTGGAAGGAGGCCACGAGCCAAGGAATGCAGGTGGCTCCAGGAAGCTGGAAATGGCGAAAAGATGGATTCTCCCCTAGAGCCTGCAGAAAGGAACGCAGCCCTGCTAACACCTTGATTTTTTAGCCTGGGGAGACACATTTCAGACCCTGACCTCCAGAACTGTAGGATAACAAACTTGTGTAGTTTTAAGCCATCAAGTTTGTGCTAATTTGTTACAGCTGCAATTGCAAACCAATACAGAAAGAGTAAGGGGAAACCTGTCTTTGTGTTTTTGCCACATGCCTCCTTCCCAGTGCTGTGGTATTTTCAGTATTCTTCCGGGGAAAATTAAAAGACAGAACCACAAAGCACTTTAGAAGACTGTGATGGCCAAACCTGGCAGTGGCCACTATGAACCTCCCTCAGGGGACTGGAGTCACACCCTCACTTCAGGACAGTGGCCAGAAGCTCACAAAAAGAGACCCACACTGGCAAGGTCTCAAGCCATGATTCCTCCACCATGGCCTGGGTTAGGGAAAGAGATGTATATGGGGAAATATTAAAAGTTAGTGCACAGTGCTACTCTTGGAATTCTTCATTAGCAGGTGTTTAAAAGTCAGCGCTCTAAAATTACTTGCAGAAGCTTATATATATGAATTTCCTGTAATTCACATTTTATAAGAACTCCTATCAGCTGTATCACAGCTTGAAAAATACCAAAAATGCATTAGAAAAACCTTTCTGTTTAAAACTATATTGATCTCATGTTTACGTGGCAAAAGAAGGCCATTACACAGCAGGCAGTAAAAGCTTCATTTCAGAGAGCTTGAGAAAAACCTCAAAATAATTCACTGTTAGACTTTTCCTTACAAAATAAAATGAAATAACACCACCTGCTGCTTAAAATCTCCAATTAATGCTATAAAAAGTACCTTCATTTAAAAAGCCAATGTGTAAATTTCTCCAAGCTGGCTGCAGACATTTCTTCAAATTTACTGTAACCTTTTGCTCCTGTCTGCAGGAGAAAGAGGCTTCCAGATTCCAAAGAGAAGCCAGACCTGATTTTCACCTAATTACTTAAGAGTGAAACCCCTTTCTGTTCATCGGGTTCAGTTATTTAAGATACTGATAACTCACATATAATCTGCTGCTATGTGTGTTTAGTAGAAATTGTGAAAGAAGATTATCGAAGCTTGCGAACATTCCACCTAGGAATTAAAATCAGAGTGTTTTTGCACGAACCACAGAAGAGAAGGAGGAGGCTGGAAGAAAAAATGAACAGTGATCTTTCTCATCTCACAAGGCTCTTTAAAGACCAAATCAGCAGGTGTGAAAATCACCACCTTTGAGCAGTTTTTAAGCAATGAGAAAGTGCAGGTCTTTTATCTCTCTTTCCCACCCTGATAGTCAGGTTAATGAGAATTTCCGAGGGGTGAGCCACTGGACATCTTTGAAATGCCCCCCTTCTGTTTATCAGATGAATCAAGGGACAGTCAGCTGTGAACACTGGGCAGGAAGGGTCAGCTGAAAAATGGGCAGGAGGGGTCATTTGCAGCCTGTGAGCAAAACCAGCAGGCCGTTTCTTGCCCAGCCAGTTATCAGGGCAGAAGCTAGCATGGAAAGAGTTGCCAAGAATCATTCGGGGCTGCTGTGGTCAGTTACTAGTACAGCGCAGGGAGTTCCTGGCAGACAAGACTGAAGACAGATCTATGGCTTAACCTAGGATGGTCCAGCGTCTTTGCTTGCCCCTCAAGGCTCTCCACGATAGCCCGCTCGACTGGTACCGCTCATCTCCCACCACCCCTCACCATGAATCCAGGAGGACTGGTCTCTTTAATTAGGTCCCTCGATGATCCCTGCCCCTCCAATGCTCTGTTCTTATTTTTAATTCTCGACTGGTGTGTCCTGCCCCACCATATCTCTTTTGCATAGCCTACATTCTCTGAAAGTCCAGGGGAAGTGGTACAGCTTCCCCCAGGGAAGACTTTATAATCCTCGCTCACACTGATCTTAACCTTTCACGTTTGTGACCTTACTGAGTCACAAAACTGGCATCTTAGATAGAGGTTTGTTCTCAAAAAGGTATCCGTGTTATTTATCGCTTAATTAAATCAGTAGATCAAGGTGATGTTTTGTGGGCACCCTGCTATCTTCTCCACTCCTCTTCCCTTGGTTTTGTGAAAATCCTGTCTGTTGCTTTTCCCTTTCCCTTTCTGCTCCTTCTCAGTCCGAGAAGAAAGGTAACCCCTTTGTCTCCCTATCTGTCTTCAAGTGTAGTGTCCCTCAGTTAGGTCACAGGCTCTCTCTTCTGTATCCACATCTCCCTGGAACACGAGTCCTGCATCCCAGCTACCTCCTGCATGCCTTCACTGATAGTACAGAATTTTTGAACTTAAATTAGATTCTCAGTTAAACCCGTTCTTCGCGGATCCCCTCCAGTTATGTCTTCCTCACGTATTCTCCTCAGATGCCTAAGTGAGAAACCTCAGAGTCATCTGTCAGCTGTGTTCCTCCCTTGCCGCATCCCACAGGCTGCCGTTTGGTCTATTTCTAACATCTCTGGAAGGAGTTTCTGCCTTTAGACCCCACTGCCGTTCCCTGGGTCACACCCTCTCTACCTATGAGCAGTCCGACCTGAGCAGAACCTGAGGGGTTCTCAGACTCCAGTCTTGTTCACTTCTAATCTATCCTTGACAGTCACAAGTTATCATCTGAAATGCAGACAGGATCAGGACTCTATCTTAGAAACTCTGGTGGTTTCTTGCTCACCAGAGCCCAGCCTGTCTCTTTCACATGCTTGTAAGTCCTGTCGAGTCTGCTCTAGTCTTCATGGCTCGTGCTCAGACAGGGATGGTCCAGCCACTGGGCTCCTGAAAGTGTTGCGAGAGTCTGCTCAGATTTCTTTGTCTCTGTCAAACTGTCACTGAGCCCTCAGTCAAAAATAAGCACTCTTTTTTTTAAGGGTACCATTTGCCCTTCGCACAGACCTTCATTAGGGCACCTATTATATAAAATGTTATTTATCGTGAACATGATCTATTCTAGGGCAGGGACTGTGCCTTTGTTCATCCTTGTATCCTGAATGCTGGCATAATACCTGGATCATAGGGGGTGGGGGGCAGGTATCAACGAAAGTTTGTCAGTCAATGGATGTTCACTTCCAATTAGCATACAGATCCACTACTGGGCAAATATTATGTGTTAAACTTTTTTTATCCTTATACAGTTACGAACACACAGGTGACAAAGAATAAATACTTGTTGGCTAATTTGTGATTAAAGCTGTAAGCAAGTGGAAGTGGAACTGTAGCACGTAGGCATGTGGCTGAAATATTGGATATAATGTTTCACAGTGATGTGTGGGCGTGTATGAAGATTTGCTGCACTATGTTAGAGTGATGTACTGTTTTACTGCTCTGGTATGAATGGGAGCACATGATCTTAAAGTAGGAGACCAGTTGCCAGGATTTAGGGGGAATATTTATTTAGGTGAAATTAGTCAAAAAAGAAAGGGGAGTTTCAGACCCACCAAAGAGCTGTAGTCTCAGAACATGCATATTAGTGTGTGTATGTGTGTAATGGTATAGGCAAAACTTCCTGTTTAAGGCTCTCTTTATGTAATGTGTCAAATATAAGTAAATCAAGGGCTTGCTAACATTAGAAGTTGTATATCATTTACATAAAGAAGTAAGCAATGACTGAATGACTGGGGTTGGGGACTGGTTGTGAAGGGAAGCAGGCTAGAATATTCATTGTGGCTGACTGATTTCATAGTCAGGTTCCTACTTCATTTTTTCATGTTCCTTTGTGAACCTTCCATCCATCTTCCTATGAATATGTCTATATACATATGTATATATGTGTATATATTATAATGTATATATGAACACCCATTTGTGTGTGTGTGTGTGTATGTTTATCCAGTTAAGCTTCATGCTTGTCCAGGTCAGGGACAAACTTGCTCATTTACTTGTCTACTGCCTACTCTAGATTGATTACACCTAATAAGTTGTCCAACATGTAGCAGATACTCAACAGTTACTTACTGACAACCTAATTTTCTTTGTATATCTAACGGAAATGATGCAAACATTTAGTTCTGTTTCAAAATTTTTGGAAAGCACACAGAGTCCCACAGCAGCTCTGCGTTTCCAAATTTTTGTTGGAGCACGGACACAGCAACCATTTATAAAAATCCCCCCTCCCTCACCCTGCCAAATTGGAGGAGACCTAAGAGCAGATAAGGTGTTTAAAAGAAATGTCTTCACTCCCATGTTCTCTATGCCATCATCTACGTGGCTCCAAGAAGAATATTTCAAAGCACATAATCTGGCAGAAACACTTATCCACACATTTCTTTTTTTATTGATCGATGTCATAACTCTGTTAGAGGCTAAGGATACAAAGATGAACAAGACGTGGGCCCCTCCCTCGAGGCATTCACAGTCAGATGAGTTCGTCTTCACAGTCCAGGAGTGGAGGTGGGTGCCACCCATGACAGGGGCAGGGCCAGGGTACTGGGGGATCACAGAAGAGGGACAGCCAAAGCCGGGCTGAGAGGCCAGGGTGAGCTTCATGGAGGTGGACGTCTTCGGGAAGGATGCGGGTCAGGTCATTGTCAGCAGCACCCTGTCATCCTCAGGACCACACTACTGAGAGGGTCTCATGAGCTCTTTCACCTTCTGGTTTCTATCACCTCCTCATTTTCAAGCATCAATATACAACACACGTGTGTGTACACATGTGTACATGTGCTTACACACACACACACACACACACACACACACACTCACCGAATGCTCTGGCTAATAAGAACTGAGCAGATCGTATTAGTCAAGACTCAGATCTCAATGGCTTATATAAAAGAATCCTTCACCCTTGATATCTCTGACTGTTCACCTACAATTCATGCTTCAGCCTATTGGAATCATTTTTCAGTTCTCCACCTTCTAATGAAAGCACACTGGCCAAGGTTGTCCTTGACCTCTGGAAGGTTAAATCCAATGACCTTTTTACAGCTTCCTTTTACTTGGCCTCTTTGCCCCATGTGGGTGACCCTGTCACTTAGCACTGTGTCATCTTGGACAAGTTCATTAGGTGATCTCTGCCTCGATTTCCTCAATTATGAAATGAGATAGTAATACGATTATTATTATCACAACCCTATGAGTATTGATTGAGTTGATATATGCAAAGTGCCTGGTATAAAGCAAGCATAGTTAAATGCTACTGTTATTTAACTCTCCTGATCAGTCTCTAGAAAACAATCTCCATGCTGGTAACTTTGACAGCACTCTTGGGTTGTCCCCCCACCTCTTTGTGTCCTTCAGCCTTCTTCACTGACCTCTCTTATTTATTCTGCCTCCCCTTAAATATTAAGGTCTCAGGGTTTGTCCCGACATCCCAGGCTAACACACTGGTCCACCCCCGGGGCTCTCCTGCCTCCCACTTGCCGCTACGACAGCTCAAATCTAACCACTTCCCGAGTGGTCTTTGTGAAACTCAAATCTCAGCATGTTCTTCCGCTGCAGAGGCTCCCCTCTGCAGGACCAAACCCCCTTACTTGGCTTACAAAGCTCTTTCCACCAGCTGGCCTCAGCCCACCCTGCAGATCTTACCTCTCACCACCCTGACCCCTCACTTCCAGTGCCTCTAGGCAGCTCCTCATATGTACTGGCCAAGTGGGCTCTGTAACTTGCATGGCCTTGCTCATGCTATTCATTCTTTCACACCAGCTTAGGCATGATTTCCTTGGGTATTCTTCTCCCTGGATATTCGATGACTGTCTCCTCTGTGCACCACCGTACCCCGAGCTGTTGCCCATCAGACCTCTAGGACAGCTGCTGTGCTGATTTGCAGTCATTGCCGTTTCCCTCAAGGGCAAGGGCTGTCTTATTCTTTGTATCCTCAGCACCTAAAGAGCAGCTGGTGTGGTTGGTACAGAGTTGGCGCTCAGACGATGAACAAATGAATGGGACAGACAAATGGAAGGGCCAATAAACTGTAAAGCTGGACCAGGAGCCCATTCCCAGTGGACTCTGGTGATGCCAGTTCCCTGCTGCCTCTGCCTGTCAGGGAGAGACCTTCCCAAGCTCTTTCTTTTTCTCTTTCCTGAGAGGGTTGGTGGGAATCTGGGTGCCTGGTGGGCATCTGCAGATGATCCAGATTGTCTCAATCCTCTGTGTTAAAAGGGAGGTCAAGGGTGAGGTCAAGGTCATTAATGCATTAGGAAAAGCAACTTTTTACCTTTCTTTCCCACTGGTGGGAAAGCTCAGTACAGTGACATTTAAGAACAGTCTCTACTTTTAACCTCTTTCAAATGAATAGTACTCTTAACCATTTTCTCTCTGTCAGTTTTCCTTTTCTTTGTAAGTGCCAGTTTGGTGGCTACATAGGCAAGGATGGCAACTATTGGCTGGAAATCCCCAGACGCAGGATAATTTATAATAAGCCTGGTTGTCATGATCCCTATGCAATGCAACTTACAGCTTCTTTTTGCAAGCTAATCAGTTCAAGGAAGTATGTCAGGTGTGCAGCACATTTACAGGGATTGTTTATTTAATGTAAAAATGTCTTTATGCATTTATTTCTTTAGTTGTTAATTTGCCAATGTGTACCATCTCTAATAATTCAAAGGCCTTTCCAAAGTTAAGGTAAAATTGTTGCAAACGGCATGAATTTTGTAAAACAGATGAATTGAGAAAGTGAGAGGGGATGCTTGATACACAAAAGGTAGTTTTGCCGTTGCTGAGTTAACAGGAACAGTGAAGAACTGTCAGTGTTGGGGTAGAGTTAGCCCAACTCACACAAGGTTGGTATGTACAGAAATACCAACCTTGTCTCTGCTTCCTTTGTGACCACTCAAGACCATTGCATATGGTTTTATCATCTGGTTTAAAAATGTGCAGTTTAAAATATATTTAAGAACAACATGTAACACATTTAAATGTAAAATTGGACTGTGTGAATATTCTTAGAATAGTATTCATAAAGAAGTCAGTTCACTTAGGCACAGTTGCAATGATATTATGAGCTCCCTCTTTGCTTAAAAGCTTTTTCCAAAAGTTTTCTGATAGAGGATTGCCAGATTACATTTATACCCAGGGGTGGAATTCATTAATCTCTGCTCAATTCATTTGGCCACGGACTTTTTGAAAAGGAACATAACAATTTTTTTTATCCACACATCCCCATATGAACATATACATTTTAGTCGGTCCTTTTTTTCATGAAGGTTCAGCTTTTGCCCCCCGCAGAAGAAAATATGTTCAAATAAGCAAATGTGATTGGAAATAAAAATAAATTTGATTATGATGAAACTTAGTGACTTCACTGTTTAAACAGTTATTCAATTTTTTGATTATTTTTATTTTGCATTCTAGTTTGTCCCACTGCCTTATGGATGTACTATTGTTATACCTGTAGCTCAATGCATTATTCTCTTCTTATTTTTAGCTCTCCTTTCAATGAAATAAAATATACGTAAGCTTTAGGAACATCTAAAGAAAACAGATGGCTTTTCAGAATTTCTTTAACCCTGAAATTAAATCTCTTGCTTTTCACTTTTGAGCTAAGAATAAAATTGTTATGGATGTCCTCAGACCTCATATTAATGCCTGTTCCACTCATATTCCACATTAACATTTTTATTTCCACTGGGATTTCTGATATAATCAGGTATTAAACCTGTGGTTATTTTGGCAATTATGCCTTTTATGGAAGGATTCTAACAGCTAAACCCTAAGTTAGGAAAAAATATTGTTTTTACTTCATCTGGAAGAAGAGTTGTCCTAAAAGATGGTTAGAAGATTCAATCGGAGGTTAAAATTTTTAAACAAAAGCTCACAGAGAGAGTCCTCCACTTTCCATTCATTAAACAAAACACACAGGAGGGCTTCCCTGGTGGCGCAGTGGTTGGGAGTCCGCCTGCCGATGCAGGGGACACGGGTTTGTGCCCCGGTCCAGGAAGATCCCACATGCCGCCGAGTGGCTGGGCCCGTGAGCCATGGCCGCTGAGCCTGTGTGTCTGGAGCCTGTGCTCCGCAACGGGAGAGGCCACAAGAGTGAGAGGCCCGCGTACCGCAAAAAACAAAAACAAAAACAAAACACCAACCACCTTTCCTCACCACTTCCCCTGTCAGCCTCCACCTCATATCTTTGCTCTTTATAGCAACAGTCCTTGAAAAAATGTGTCTATGCTTATGGTTTCTAGTTCTTTTTCACTCATTCTCTTAAATGCTTCAGTAAAAAAAAAAAAAAAAAAAAAAACCACACAGGAAACTTCTTTCTTCCTCCCGCTCTGTCCAAAGCACATGCCAGACTCAAGCTCACGCCTTGAGCTCTGTGCCTGAGCCATCAATTTTTAAAAATTGACAGTTCTCCATTATTCCTACAGAGTTGAATTTCTCACACTGTCCTACAATTTTTACTTATTTTAAAGGGTATTGTCTCCCCTTTTCTCATTTGTTTTCCCAGAAAAATCTCAAAACTGCTCACCCTTCCTCACGTGTCCCTCCACTCAGACCTGCTGTTTCCATTTTCAATTTTTGAATTTGCTTCTTCTCATCCATAACTTAGAAGGCAGCCTGAATGTTCAAAAGTAAAATAGCTCTCCCCTGCGACTCTTACAGCACTGGCTCAGGTTTGGTCTAATTAGCATGTAGTTCATTACCTTAATGTTGGTGATGCTGCTTCCAAGGTATCATTTAAAAGGCCGAAGCTTGGGAGAAGCTGAGGCCTTGGTCCTGGCTCTGTGAAGCCTTAGACAAGTTCTTTAATACTCAGATCCTTTATGAAGTAGGATAAAAACACCTACTTCACAGGGTAATCGTGAGGAATGTGCTTAGCATACATAGTAGGTGTTCGAAAAAACTAGGTCCCTTCTCCCTCTCCTGGCTCCATATTGAGTGCTACGTGTAGCCCAGCCAGGATGCATGTCAGGGGCTTTGGGAGAAATGAGTATGAGACAGTCTCAATATCCTTTCTCTGGCAATATCTAAATTGCCTATAATGTAGTACCATTACGGTACAGAGAGTAAGTATAAAAATTTCAGGGCTTCCCTGGTGGCGCAGTGGTTGAGAGTCCGCCTGCCAATGCAGGGGACACGGGTTTGTGCCCCGGTCCGGGAGGATCCCACATGCCGCAGAGCGGCTGGGCCCGTGAGCCATGGCCGCTGAGCCTGCACGTCCGGAGTCTGCGCTCCGCAATGGGAGAGGCCACAGCAGTGAGAGGCCCGCATATTGCAAAAAAAAAAAAAAAAAAAAATTCAGAGACTTGAAAGACATTGGAGGAAGGGGCCCTTGAGTTGTGTCCTGAAGGGAAGGATGGACAAGCGCTGTGGCCGGGAGGAGATTGATTCAGGAGAGGCCAGGAGGTGAGGAGGACAGGGAAGCGAGAGCCATCACGTTCCGCTGGGGGTGAGGGGTCTAGTTGCAGAGCTGTGGGGCGTGTTGGAAAGTCAGTCCATAGTATGATGGTCTTTAGGAATTGAACAGAGGACTTTAGACTTGAAATGGAACATAACAGGGAGCTGGAGTTCAAGTAATTGCATTACCCTCGTTAAGTGGATTATCTTTCAGGCGGCAAGAAGAGAGGGTTTTTATGCCTTTTATTTTCTCCAATGTAGTGCAGTGATTTTTAAGCTCTCTGTGACTCATCATACAAAAATATTTACATCATGATACAGGACACCTGCATATGCTTATGTATATTTGTTTCATGAAATAAAAGTTTTGTGAAACAGTAGTTACCCTGGTTATGTGTACTGCACAGGGCCGACTATGTAATTTGCAGGGTCTTGTGCAAAATGGAGATGTGGGACCTTTTGTTCAAAATGCAGGTAAAAAGTGCTGTTAAAGGTACTTAAATATATACTTTTTCCTTTCTTCTGTGGTCTCTTTCTCAGCTTGTCATGGTGCCTTTTATTTTGCTTTTATTGTCATTCTGAGTAAAGAAAATTTAAATTGGAAGTTTAAATTATTAAGATTTAGAAATGAAAAGGGAGAAGTCACAACTGACACTGAAGAAATGCAAATGATTATAAGAGACTACTACAAACAACTATATGCCAATAAAATGGACAACCATGAAGAAATGGACAAATTCTTGGAAAGGTACAGTTTTCCAAGACTGAACCAGGAGAATTAGAAAATATAAACAGACCTATCACAAGTAATGAAATTGAAACCGTACTTAAAAATCTTCCAACAAACGCAAGTCCAGGGCTAGATGGTTTCACAGGTGAATTCTACCAAACATTTAGAGAAGAGCTAACACCGATTCTTCTCAAACTCTTCCAAAAAATTGCAGAGGGAGAAACACTCCCAAATTCATTCTCCAGAGCCACCATCACCCTGATACCAAAACTGAAAAAAGATATCACAAAAGAAAGAAAATTATAGACCAATATCACTGATGAACATAGATGCAAAAATCCTGAACAAAATACTAGCAAACAGAATCCAACAACACATTAAAAGGATCATACACCATGATCAAGTGGGGTTTATCCCAGGGATGCAGGGATTCTTCAATATATGCAAATCAATTAATGTGATACAGCACATTAACAAATTAAGGAATAAAAACCATATGATCATCTCAATAGAGGCAGAAAAAGCTTTTGACAAAATTTAACACCGATTTATGATAAAAAACTCTCCAGAAAATGGGCGTAGAGGGAACCTACTTCAACATAATAAAAGCCATGTATGACAAGCCCACAGCAAGCTTCGTACTCAGTGGTGAAAAACTGAAAGCATTTCCACTGAGATCAGGAACAAGACAAGGATGTCCACTCTCACCACTCTTATTCAACATAGTTTTGGAAGTCCTAGCCATGGCAATCAGAGAAGAAAAAGACATAAAAGGAATACAAATTGGAAAAGAAGAAGTAAAACTGTCACTGTTTGCAGATGACATGCTACTATACATAGAAAATCCTAAAGGTACCACCAGAGAACTACTATAACTAATCAATGAATTTGGTAAAGTTGCAGGATACAAAATTAATGCACAGAAATCTCTGGCATTCCTATACACCAGCAACGAAAAATCAGAAAGAGAAATTAAGGCAACAATCCCATTTACCATTGCAATAAAAAGAATACCTAGGAATAAACCTGCTTAAGGAGGCAAAAGCCTCAGAAAACTATAAAATACTGATGAAAGAAAGCAAAGGTGACATAAACAGGTGGAGAAATATACCATGTTCTTGGATTGGAAGAATCAATATTGTGAAAATGACTGTACTACCCAAAGCAATCTGAAGATTCAATGCAATGCCTATCAAATACCAATGGCATTCTTCACAGAATTAGAACAAAAATTTTACAGTTCGTATGGAAACACAAAAGACCCTGAATAGCCAAAGCAATCTCGAGAAAGAAAAATGGTGTTGGAGGAATCAGGCTCCCTGACTTCATACTATACCACAAAGCTACAGTAATCAAGACAGTATGGTACTGCTGCAAAAACAGAAATACAGATCAATGGTACAGCATAGAATGCCCAGAGATAAACCCATGCACATATGGTCACCTAACTGATGACAAAGGAGGCAAGAACATACAATGGAGAAAAGACAGCCTCTTCAATAGGTGGTGCTGGAAAACTGGACAGTTACATGTAAAAGAATGAAATTAGAACACTCCCTAACACCATACACAAAAGTAAACTCAAAATGGATTAAAGACCTAAATTTAAGGCCAGACACTATAAAACTCTTAGAGGAAAACTTAGGAAAAGCACTCTCTGACATAAACATAAACCACAGCAAGATCTTCTTTGACCCACCTACTAGAGAAAGGGAAATAAAAACAACAACAAAAAAGGGGACCTAATGAAACCTAAAAGCTTTTACACAGCAAAGGAAACCATAAACAAGATGAAAAGACAACCCTCAGAATGGGAGAAAATATTTGCAAATGAAACAAAAGACAAAGGATTAATCTCCAAAATACACAAATACCTCATGGAGCTCAATATCAAAAAAAGCAAATAATCCAATTAAAAAATGGGTGGAAGACCTAAATAGACATTTCACCAGGGCAGACATACAGATGGCCAAGAGGCACATGAAAAGATGCTCAACATCACTAATTATTAGAGAAATGCAAATCAAAACTACAATGAGGTATCACCTCACGCCGGTCAGAATGGCCATTATCAAAAAATCTAAAAACATTAAATGCTGGAAAGGGTGTGGTGAAAAGGGAACCCTCCTGCACTGTTGGCGAGAATGTAAATTGATGCAACCACTATGGAGAACAGTATGGAAGTTCCTTAAAAAACTAAAAATAGAACTACCATATGAACCAGCAATCCCACTACTAGGCATATACCCTGAGAAAACCATAATTCAAAAAGAGTCATGTACCACAATGTTCATTGCAGCACTATTTACAATAGCCAGGACATGGAAGCAACCTAAGTGTCCATCGACAAATGAATGAATAAAGATGTGGCACATATACACAATGGAATATTACTCAGCCGTAAAAAGGAACGAAACTGAGTTATTTGTAGTGAGGTGGATGGACCTAGAGACTGTCATACAGAGTGAAATAAGTCAGAAAGAGAAAAACAAGTACCGTATGCTAACGTATATATATGGAATCTAAAAAAAAAAAAAGGTACTGATGAACCTAGTTGCAGGGCAGGAATAAAGATGTAGACATAGAGAATGGACTTGAGGAAACGGGATGGGAGGAGGGAGCTGGGGCGAAGTGAGAGTAACATCGACATATATACACTACCAAATGTAAAATAGATAGCTAGTGGGAAGCAGCAGCATAGCACAGGGAGATCAGCTCGGTGCTTTGTGACCACCTAGAGGGGTGGGAGGGAGGCTCAAGAGGGAGGGGATAGGGGACATATGTATGCCTATGGCTGATTCTCTTTGGTGTATAACAGAAACTAACACAGTACTGTGAAGCAGTTATACTCTAATAAAGATCTATTTTAAAAAAAAGAAAGCAAACTTTCCTTTCAACCAAAAAAAAAAATTACTAAGATGAATCATACCATTTGTCTTTATAACATGCAATGCCATAATGCTATAGTATAAGACCACTTAACTCATATATGGAATCACCAAAATTGCACAATTTGTATTTCTTAGCTCATATTTGCATATGCATTTTGTTCTTATCAGAATAGTGGAAATACTGTATATAAAACTAGCTCAGCTATTTATTTCACTTTTAATATGCACATTCTATCAACAAAAGAGTAGGCTAGGGTTATCCTTGGTCTTTCTTATTGCTTACAATGCCATTGGCTTCTTTCTTCCTTGGAAGCAAGTTCTGGTTTTATTGGAAAGTGTGGCCCCACCACACCTTTCTCAGATGCAGACGTAACATACTTATCCTGTACTCATTTGAGTCTTGACAGTCGCCCATGCGATTGATGGGTCCACCCATTGATGAGTCCACCTGAGTTCTGTACTCACCAGCCATCACAAACCCTAAGGTAAGGAACAATTGGCACACATATTATGCATATATCCTCCCCTCATGAATGTGCTCCATTGTCTCATTGGACTTCACTTATGAAACACAAGTTCAAAGATAAAATTATTAAGAACTTCAAGATGGTGGCAGCAGATCATTAAGCCAAGTTGGGGGCTTTTCATAGAATGAGGCCCTATGAGACTGTATAGGTCACATGCCCATGAAGCTGACCCTGGCGTAACAATCAATATTTTGTTTTCTTCTGTCTTATTAAAAAAAAAACATAGTTGCAACCCATTAAATTGATGTCACAATCCACTAATGGGTCATAACTGGCAGATTAGGAAACCCACCATTAAAAACGTAGACAGTAGTGTCAGATTGCTAGATCTGAATCCTGCTTCACCACTCGCTGCTTACGACCTTTAGGGGACCTCCGTTTTTCATATATAAAATGCAGGAAATATTATTAATTACTTCATAAAGCTGTTATGGTATTAAATGAGTTAATACACGTAATATGCTTAGAATGATGTATGTCGTATAATAAGCATCCAATAAGTATTAGATGATCATCATCGTGAATATTGTTACCATTATTATTAATTTACATCTTGCTCTAGGTAAATGCTGAAGAAAAAAGTGTTTCTTTACTGAACAGTAAGCATCTCCACTTATTCTAAAATAGATATTTGTAAATAGGTTTACCAATACTTGTGTTTTATCTTGACTGCAAGTATGGGAAATATTATAATATTCAAATGAAAGTTAATGCCTACCACCCTTAATGCAATGAAAATACTTAAAAATTACAGTTTAATGAAAAATTCAATGAAACGTTGCTTTATTTCTGTTCCTCCTTTCCAAGATTAAAACAGATAGATTACTGGTATTTGTCAATTATCAGTTAAAAAAGAAGCAAGGATATCTGAAAGATACCATTCCTTAGCTTAAGGAACCCGTATTATTCCTTTTGTAATGAAATTGTTAGATGATGAACTTCAATCATAGGTTAAAATGCTAGAGGAGAACGTTTTCTATCTTTGCAAACATACAGCAAACATCAATTTTTGTTATAGACCCAAACTAAATCCCTAAGTGATAACATTAAACGAAAAGAGTGCAGAATCTGGTGGATATCCCGTCAATACCTGTTGTTGGAACAACATTAAATCAAAGTGAGCAAAATGCTGACTGATTTGCTTTGATCAGTTTTGACTCCTTGATAGTTTCATAATAAATAATACTATTTTGTAGCTAATTTGCATATTTCCCATTATCATCTGAAGCTGTTGAGATCTCTTCCCATTCATGCCTGGACATTTTATGTTTACTTGATTCTCTCAAATTTGGTACTAAGTTTCTATCTGTATAAAGTGACAGTCACTTTATATCTGATTGTCTATCAATTGCTGATACATGGACATAAATATATGGGCATATTTATGATTGGATAATCATCTTAACATGGAGTTCAATAGACTCATTTAAATTTATTTATTTCAGGCTTTTTTTTTTTTTTTTTTTTTTGCGGTATGCGGGCCACTCACTGTTGTGGCCTCTCCCGTTACGGAGTGCAGGCTCCGGACGCGCAGGCTCAGCGGCCATGGCCCACGGGCCCAGCCTCTCCGCGGCATGTGGGATCTTCTCGGACCGGGGCACGAACCTGCGTCCCCTGCATCAGCAGGCAGACTCTCAACCACTGAGCCACCAGGGAAGCCCCATTTCAGGCTATTTTAAATAAAATTTGGGACATAGCAGATACTGCAGAGCAAAATATCTTATGAAAAAATTTGTTTTTATCTGCTATTTATTGATAGCAGTTTCTTGAATTGTACTTTATGTGTCTTCAAAGATATGCTAAACTGAGTATATTTTAACTTCGCATTTTATGTTAAGATGGAAGATTAACTACCAATCAAAGCTATGTTATGTCTTTAGCAAGGCATCAGCTCTGATAGCAATTTAGCATCCTCTTCAAAAATTGCTGTGGAGCAGATTAAAACACCTGAAATTCTAAGCATTTAAAGAGATATCACTTTGACTGTCTAAAGCAAATAGAAGCATACAAATCTGTAAACTGCTGAGTTAAATTGAAAACACCCTCACTCAGATTTAAAGAATAATTCAGGTCTAGTACCTGTGCCAATTAGGTATGATGAAAAATTATCCAGTCCCTTTATTCAGGATGACTGATTTGTACTGATTTGCACATTTGCACTACCTGTCACTTTACCCTGAGTGAGGAGCACAGTTCACAGAATCACTAGCACCTGTCTCAGGATTAGACTAGCTTTGAAAGTGGTGATACTTGTTTTATACTTCTAGTAAGATTGGCATTGTTAAACATATTATTTTGTGTTTTTTTTTTTTTTTGCGGTACGTGGGCCTCTCACCGTTGTGGTCTCTCCCATTGCGGAGCACAGGCTCCAGACGCTCAGGCTCAGCGGCCATGGCTCACGGGCCTAGCCGCTCTGCGGCATGTGGGATCTTCCCGGCCCCGGGCACAAACCCGCCTCCCCTGGCATCGACAGGCGGACTCTCAACCACTGCGCCACCAGGGAAGCCCAAACATATTATTTTAAAGCATATTATTCTAGTAAGTTGAAAGAATGTTGGAGCCTTAGATGATGAAAGAGTAATTTAGTAATAATTGGGATTAATAACCAACTTTTTAAAAATGCATGTTAAGTTCATTTTTATTTTCATATTTGAGCTAGGTATTTAATCCCTTAAGTATATGCTGTGTATATAATTTGGAAACAATTTTTAGAGAAGTATCTCAGCCTTCCATCTCAAGTTGATCAACTGCAGATAGATTTTGAAAATTTATAATCCTGGTTTCTCTTTTAGCCTTTGGTTTTTAGGTTCCTTGCATGAATTCTTAGTAGTCTTCTGAAGCCAAGGCGTCTTTCATTTCTTTGTCTGAAATGACTGTGAATGACCATGCTAATAGAATGCTTAAACTCAGGTGTGCAAGTTGAAGGTGCCTTGTTTCCTGGGATGGGTGCTGCCCTTAGGCTTCTCCCCCCATATCCCCCTACACCCTGCAGCCACACTACCATGTTGTAATCCATTTAGGATTTTTGGCTAAGGCTCAAACTCCAATAAATATCTGTGTAGTAAGGATAATATTTTCATGAAATACAATTCCAGCTGCATTTATATTATCAAGATGAAGATAATCCGTTTTGGTTTAACTTGGCCATGCGTGAATGGGGATTGTTTGAGCTTGCAAGAGTGCTTGGGTTTCATTAGACATGCTTGTGCGTTGGGGACATAAATTTAGCAGCAGCTTTATGGTGCTGACATCTGTGACAAATTCTTTGGAAGGCAGGAGTCAGAAGAGGTGGGATTTAACCCTGTTCAGCCCTTACTACCTCCATGGCCTCAGGCCTCTGAGTTGGGTTTTACAGGACCATGGTCTCTCTTCTCCACTTCACAGCCAATCATCTTGAAAGAGTGGTCCATATTGCCTGTGTTCTGTGATAGGCACCACCCTTTTATACTGCACCCCAATATAATCTGATATTTTATGCTCTGCTAAAATAACTCTCACCTAGTTGACCAGATCATCAGGGTGCCGGAGGACACTTTTTAATACTGATTATTCCTTTGCACTTGACTTTTGCTTTTCCCATGGCTTCCGTAACATCTCACTCTTATTTTTTCTTGTTCTTTCCTTATTTCTTTTCAATCTTTGTGAGTTCCTCTTCTTCCCATCCCTTCAATTTTTTTTTTCTAGAATTCTGCCCCCAGCCATCTTCTATTTTCATTCCAAGTTCTCTCCCAGACCCTTGGCTTTATTTACCAACTGTACTCTGACAGTTTCCAAATCAGTATCCTTAACCTAGAACTTCATCCTAGTTATCAGATTTATATTTCCAACCACTTAATTGACATGTCTTTCAAGATGCCTAACAGGGGACTCAAAGCAGCATACGAAAATCAGAACTCATACTCTCCCTTCTTAACCACGCCCACCCCCTTCCTTTTCCGTCCCTTGTCTTGATAAATAGCTCTCCTAACCACTGAGACACCCAAGCCATAAACCTTAGATTCCCCCTTTGACTCTTCCGTCTCTCTCACCTCACACATCCAGGCAGTCACGGAGTCCTGTCAGTACCTTTACGTGTCTCTCATGTCCCCTCCTGTCCATCCTGCTGCCAATGCCTTCATTCAGGACCTGCAATGTCTAGTGTGTCTCCACAGCCCCACAGAACAGTGCCTGTCCCACTACCCCAATGGGGGCTGTGGGTTCTGTGCTTCAGAACCTCATGACCCATCATTCCATACTTTATTTCCCAGTCCATTTCTTTGAACTCTCCAGGATACCAGCCTTCTGTCACTTCAGTCTGACCCATATTACAGGCTTTCCTTTCTACAATCCTGGCTCAACTTCTCACTCTGACCCGTTATCTCCACATCAGCAATATCGTCCTAGAGACCCTTGAGTAATACCTTCCTTCCTTATCTTCCCCTCCACACCCACCCTGCCATGAATCCGCACTCCCTTCCTCCTAGGCAGCCCTCTTTCCAGGGCACTCCCCCAGCCCGATGCTCCCTGCATCAAGTCCTTCAGTTGCTCTTCATCGTCTTCAGGCTCAAGTTCGGATTTTTGGTTTTGTCAGTCAAGGTTGTCTGAATCATCCCTGCCTCCTTGCTGCAGCCATGCTCATCTGACTGCAGTCCCTGGAACAGACCATGCATTCCAGTGCCTCTGAGTCTTTGCATATACTGATCTTGCTGTCTAGAATGCCCTTCCTCTGCTCCTCAGTAACTAATTCTACTTGTCTTTTGATTTGTAGCTTCTGTCTCTCAGAAGCCTTCTTTGACTGACCACCACGCCCACCTGTCACCCTTGCCTACCTCTCTGAACTCTTGACAGCCAGTGTAGCACTAGTTACATTTATCATTCTGTTCTACTGATTTTTCCATTTAAATTTCTAGTAGACAGTAAGCATCTTGAGACCAGTGCCTTGTTCATCTCTTCCGTGGCTGGTATCCAGCACATGCCTGGGCATGAGAAGGTTTGGTAAATATTGGCACAGTAAATGAATGAATGAATGAATGAATGAACAAAAAATTGAGGAATTTAAGAGTACTGTGTATTTCTGTTATATGCAAGTACGCCATTTGTTACCTTGATACATTTTCTAGGGTAGAGAAGTAATTTGAGTATGGCTAACTCTTTTACAGACTGAAATATGCAAGGTCATTTGGAGGTAGTTGGACCAGCCAGAATTAAGAATAGGAATCATGATTTTTCGGCCACTTATTAAGTAACGTCAAGTCACTGGGGTCCATTGAGGAACAATTCAATTATTCTGATAAACTAAAACTAATTTGCAGTGTAATTTTTATAAGGTTACAAAATTAGAAATGAAAAAAAAAATAAAGCTATATATACTTGTTGGCGTAGGTAAACCAACTCAGAAGTATTTTATTTTTCTCAGATCCATGTATCTGTTATGGACTTTATAAAGTATATCAAAATTTATATAGATTGTAAAATAATTTTGTCATGAATTCTACATATTATATATATGTGTTTTAGTCTTTGTACTTTGAATATTTCTGATTTTGATGAAAATTTAAAACATCTGTATCTGAAAAGAATAAACTAGAAATGAAGGGATAAGAACAAAATTACCTTTGATCTGGGGAAATCAATGATAATAATCCTACTTTTACTTTCTGTCTACACTTAGAAAATTTTGTTATACCCATTTAAAGTCAAGGTGAACTAACCATGGTGGTTAAGATCAAGTCTATGCAAAGAGTTAATAGTCACATTTAAACATCAGTTGCATAACAGATGATATTTAATACCTGGAGTGGGAGTCAGGAAATAGAAAGAAGCCAGATACACTTCAAGCTGCAGTTAAGTAAACTCAGCCTATCTAAGTGGATGGATAAAGTTATTTTCATGTAATATTCTAAATTGCCAAAGAAAAATATCACTTGTGATATTCTTGTTCCTGTAAAGAGTTTCCATTTGAGTTTATGGGTCAGAATGAAACATATGGAGACAATTAGTGATTAAAAAACTTTCGGGTAATATGGCTGTACTAAGTTAGATACACTCAGAATATTAGCTGTTATTTGATTAGTTTTTCATTCTGCCTAATGATAATATTCTTTAGTTCAGGTGAGTGGTGTGAGGAAGATATTGTGCAAGTTGTTATAAGGATCAGAGGAGGGCTGCCAGCATCCTTTCATCAGGAAGTGTTATCACATGGGAATCCCTCTTCCTCTCCACCTCCCTACTTGCTAAACTTCACATAGAGTTACCTTTCTGGAAGTGCTTTCTTTCAATTTCATTAAGATGTTGTGATGACAACAATCTGTATCTAAGAAGGGTTTTATTGGAAATTCAATATATTTCACATATGAATATAGTTCACATTAGCATTAGCTAATGAAAATAATTTGTATGTCACTTTCTTACCAATTGTACTTCGAATTACGCCTCTGGTAACTGATGTGACACAAAGACAGCATAATCTTCCTCTTAAACAGATCTATATACTTTTTTCTTCTTAGAATATTATCTTATATACTGAAAGCCATGAGCTCCTTGTTGCTCACATTTTTTTCTCAGTAATCTACTGGATTTAATGAGCTGCTTTTTAAAATTAATATTTTGTTTTTAATTTAACATTTTTATGAGAAAGTCTCAGTAGTAAATCATAGTAAAATGTTTATAGTCACGCTAAACTTTCCTGCTTACAAAAAGAGCTTCCACTTAATAGATATCTAATATTTCCATAAAGTATTTAAAACTGGGCGTTAACTCTGTTATTTTTCTTTTTATTTATCCTGGTAAGTTCCAATCAGTTTCAAACACTGAACACATTCAAATATGGTTTATAGTATTATTTTAAAAGAACTTTTAATAATTCTGGTGAGAAAGTATCCTTTAAACAAGATCGTTGGGCTTAAATACTGATTATTAGCAATTACCTGAATGTATCATTCATTAATTATTTGGTAACTTTTCTTACTTAACATTAAAACTTTAACATATTTAAAATATTTTAATGTCACTAAACTAACACATTGATGTACTGAAACTAGGAAATGCTTTCATATGAGCCGTTCTAGTTGCAGAAAGGCTAAAAATGCACAAGCACTAGTTTGCCATTTCTGTACGGGAAACAGATTCTTATTTATTACGAGCTACACACTAATGACATGACTGCCCTACCTCAGCAGCTCTGCTTTCATTTTTTAGGCAATAAAATTCATAAGGGATAAGTGAAAAATAATTGAGGAGCATTTTTATTTTTACTAGAGTGTTTGTTATTGCTTTGCTGTGTAATATACACTAAAATGTCTATTCATGATTCAAAGAAAAAAGATTAGAGCTGAATTGCAGTGTAGTGTGCATCCAAGCATCGAATTTGATCCTCAGTGTAGTAATTGAATGAGAGCAGTATTGTGTATCAAATTTATCCTCGCTCTTTAGTTTGTTAGCAAATGGCTTTTATTACGAAGGTTTTAGGGTAGGGGAGGACTTAAAAAAATCGAATCCCTTTTCTTCTTTCTGGCAGATGTGGGTATCTGGAGTGGTGTTTTTTTGTACATTGTAGGGGAGGGAGAGAGAGAGAGAGAGGTAATAACATTTAGAGACGGAAAACAGGAGGCAGAGGACTTGCAGGAGGTTTTTGGACCACTGCCTTCACAGCAGGAGGAACAGGGGGTGTCTCAGCTGCCTGCCCTCACCCAGCAAGTTCCTGAAGGAGTCAGAAAGGGGATTTGCAGGGGCTACTGCCCCAGTATTCTTTCTAGACCATAGTTTTTGGACACATGGTGTATTAGTTGCCTATTGCTGCTGTAACAAATTACCACGAACATGGTGCCTTAAAACAGCACATGCTTATTATCTTAGTATTCTGGAGGTCAGAATTCCAAAAGGGTCCTCACTGGGCTGTAATCACAGTGTTGGTGAGGCTTTATTCCTTCTAGAATCTCTAAGAGGAAAGTTTCAATTCTTATCTTTTTCCAGTTTTTAGAGGTTGTCTGCAATTCCCTCGTTTATGGCCCCCTTCCATCTTCAAAGCCAGCAATGGTCAGTCAACTCCTTCTCACATCACATCACCCTGACACTGGTTCCCTGCCCCTCTCTTTCACTTACAGGGACCTTTGTGGCTGCATTGGGTCCACCTGCATAATCCGGGATAATCTCCCCATCTGAAGGTCAGCTGATTAGCAATTCCATCTGCTACCTTAATTCACCTCTGCCATGCGATGTAATATATTCAGTTTCTGAGGATTAGGATGGAGACATGGTGGGGGGGCGGGTATTATCTCACCACACATAGCCTAATTTATTGATCCCTGTGTAGGTGTACTCCAGTCTTCTTTCTCTTCACCCCTCTTTATCCTCCTCCTCAAAATGCTGTACTGCCGGGCTTCCCTGGTGGCGCAGTGGTTGGGAGTCCGCCTGCTGATGCGGGGGACATGGGTTCGTTCCCCTGTCCGGGAAGATCCCACGTGGAGCGGCTGGGCCCGTGAGCCATGGCCGCTGAGCCTGCGCATCCGGAGCCTGTGCTCCGCAGCGGGAGGGGCCGCGGCAGTGAGAGGACCACGTACCGGGAAAAAAAAAAAGCTGTACAGCCAAGTGTGGCCAGATTGGGGCGACACAGAGAATTAGTGGACTGGGCTAGAGGCTTTTAAATTGTACTCTCCTTACATTCTATCTCAATGCAGCAAATATTTTTGAGTGCCTGCTGTTTATTCTTTGAACAAACACCTTTTGAACACCTGTGTGCTGAGCTCTATTACATGCTAGCTACAGAGCAGTGAACAATATGGGTGTGGTACCTGCTCTCTTGGAGCCTGCACTTTGGTGGAGACTGACAAACACTAATACACCAAATAAACAAGAAAAATATCAGGTAGTAATAAGTGCTAGTGAGAGAGAATTAAAACAGAGCAATGTGAATGACTGGGTGACTCCTTGAACTGGAGGAGGGTTTCCTGAGATCTGAATGAGAAAGAGCAGCTTACCTTGGGAAAAGGGAGGAAAGAACATTCCAGGTAGAAGGTGTAAAAAGGGCAAAGCCATAAGGTAGCAATGGGTTTTCTGCTGGAGAAACAAAATGTACCTGGAGTTTAATGGCAAAGGGAAATTGGTATGAAATGTGGTCTAAGAGGGAGTTCAGGACCAGAACACATTTCTGTAAGCCATGGTAAGGAACTTGGATTCTATGTATGTTGGAAAGTGTCAGAGTTTCCAGGTAATTTTTATAACCTATTAATATTACTTGGCTTTTGTGTGGTGAATGATTCAGAGGAAAGCAAGAGTAGAAGAAGAGGAGCACTAATTTGTAAGCTGTTGTAATAGCCCATCCAACAGATAGTGGTGATTAAACCAAGCTAATAGTGGAGCTGGAAATAATATTCACATATTTGGGATATATTTAAAAGGAGATTGAATTGACAGGCCAAGAATGGAATGGATATAGGGAGTGAGAACAAGATGGAAATAAGGATAATTTCCAGATTTGGGGGTTGGGTGGAGGTACCATGTCATGGGATGAGGAATATAGAGGATGAATAGTTTACAGTGGGGACCTGGAGTTCTCTTATGACCATGTTAAGTTTGAGATGCCCATTAGACATCCAAGGCAAGTTGTCAAGTTAGGCAATAGGTTATATGAGCTTGGGGACCTATGAAGAGGCTGGTATATTGAATAGATTAGAGAGTCGTTGACATATTAATGGTATTCAAGCCATCATCAGGATGAGATTATCTAAGAAGCGTGTGTAAATAGAGAAGTAGACTCACGATATAGCTCTGGGGGTACTGCAACACTTAGAAGTTGAACAGAGAAGGATAGGTTGACCAAGAAGACTGAAGAGAAGTATCTGTTGATTCTGCTGAAACCAGAGTGAAATGGAGAAATAGACAGACAGACAAATAGATAGGTAGACAGAAAGAGAGAGAGAAAGATCGCTTATATTAAAAGCTGCTAAGAGATCAAGTAAGATGAGAACATAAAGGTGACCATTATGGTCACTGATTTTGACAAGAGCAGTCTTTATGAGATGCTGCTACAGAGGTTGGACTAGGTGTGGGGCTAAGTACGTGGGTAAGGGATGGAGGCAGTGATTTTAGACAGCTTACCACGCGGTGTTCAGCTAGGGTGGGGCATTTTGAGATGAGAAATCATTGCATTATCACTTTTTTTCCAAAAACCTACTTTTTCCTACCTATAGAAGAAAAGTTTATTTTTCTATGATGTACAGGCATTCCATTATTACATTTACAATGTACAATTAAATTTAGAGGAAGCAAAATTGCTAAGACTCAAACAAGAAATAATTTCATGAGCAGTTGAAAATTATGTTAAAGCTGATTATAAGGGGATTAGAAGAAATCTTGAGTGTGTGCCAGACGATTATTGGCACACCAAAATTTCACAGATGGACGGTATATGGCAAAAAGGAACACTTACCTGTTGACATTGGGATCGAGTAAGACTAAACTTCTGTTTTTATGAAAATCCTGAGGGACGCTAAAACTAATCATGTGTCCCATTAGAGGCTAAACCCCCTACCCTAGCTGGCAACTACCCTTAGTGAGTTGTGGTTAGGACGTCTGAGCTATTTATAGCAATAACTATACAACGATTGCGCATAACGATTGCTGTTATGATCTAAATTTACTGTGCCAGTTTAAACGAGCAGTCGTAATAAAGGGAAAATGTAAGGTTTTGAAGTGCTTGCATAATATTGCCCTCGATGAAAAACTGAATATTTTTGTAAAAACTTAAATTTCTTGTGTAATCTATCCTTGCAAGAAGGTGTTTTAAGTTTTTAATGTTGCATCTTTACCTTCTTCCATGGAGTGTGTCTTTAGTTGCTTTTTTGTGTGTGATTTTCTTTTTTTAAATTAATTTTTAGTGGAGTATAGTTGATTTACATTGTTGTGTTAGTTTCAGGTGTACAGCAAAGTGAATCAGTTATACATATACATATACCCACTCTTTTTTAGATTCTTTTCCCATATAGCGCATTACAGAGTATTGAAGAGTTCCCTGTGCTATACAGCAGGTTCTTATTAGTTACCTGTTTTATATTTAGTAGTGTGTATATGTCAATCCCAATCTACCAATTTATCCGCCCCCTCCCCTTTTTAGTTGCTTTTTACTGTGGCACTGACAGAAGGGGAACATATTGTATCGTTCAAATTCTTTACCATTGTATTTTGGCCTTGCTGGCAATCCTTTGGTGTTAATTTCCTGGTTTTCAGGCCTGCTTTTGAACTTTCATCTTGAGCGTTCACATAACTTTGAACACTCATCATGAATGTTCATCATATTTTTGAACATTCACATTGGCTCACTGATCTTGGCCCTGGATGAAGTACAGTAGTTCCCCCTTACCTGTGGTTTTGCTTTCTGCAGTCAACTGTGGTTTGAAAATAGTAAATGGAAAATTCCAGAAACAACAGTTCATAAGTTTTATTTTACTTCTTCAATTTATACATTTTTAGTTTTGTGTTTTACATCTTTATTGGAGTATAATTGCTACACAATGGTGTGTTAGAGGGTGCAAGAGGGTTCCCTTTTCTCCACACCCTCTCCAGCATTTATTGTTTATAGACTTTATGATGATGGCCATTCTGACCGGTGTGAGGTGATACCTCACTGTAGTTTTGATTTGCATTTCTCTAATGATTAGTGATGTTGAGCATCCTTTCATGTGTTTATTGGCAATTTGTATATCTTCTTTGGAGAACTGTCTATTTAGGTCTTTTGCCCATTTTTGGATTGGGTTGTTTGTTTTTTTCATATTGAGCTGCATGAGCTGCTGTATGTTTTGGAGATTATTCCTTTGTCAGTTGCTTTGTTTGCAAATATTTTCTCCCATTCTGAGAGTTGTCTTTTCGTCTTGTTTATGGTTTCCTTTGCTGTGCAAAAGCTTTTAAGTTTCATTAGGTCCCATTTGTTTATTTTTGTGTTTATTTCCATTTCTCTAGGAGGTGGATCAAAAAGGATCTTGCTGTGATTTATGTCGTAGAGTGTTCTGCTTCTCTTTTCCTCTAAGAGTTTTATAGTGTCTGGGCTTACATTTAGGTCTTTAATCCACTTTGAGTTTATTTTTGTGTGTGGTGTTAGGGAGTGTTCTAATTTCATTCTTTTACATGTAGCTGTCCAGTTTTCCCAGCACCACTTATTGAAGAGGCTGTCTTTTCTCCATGGTATATTCTTGCCTCCTTTATCAAAAATAAGGTGACCATATGTGTGTGTCTCTGGGCTTTCTATCCTGTTCCATTGATCTATATTTCTGTTTTTGTGCCAGTACCATACTGTCTTGATTACTGTAGCTTTGTAGTATAGCTTGAAGTCAGGGAGCTTGGATCCTCCAGTTCCGTATTTCTTTCTCAAGATTGCTTAGGCTATTCGGGGTCTTTCGTGTTTCCATACAAATTGTGAAATTTTTTGTTCTAGTTCTGTGAAAAATGCCATTGGTAGTTTGTTAGGGATTGCACTGAATCTGTAGATTGCTTTGGGTAGTATAATTACTTTCACATTGGTGATTCTTCCAATCCAAGAACATGCTATATCTCTCCATCTGTTTGTATCATCTTTAATTTCTTTCATCAGTGTCTTATAGTTTTCTGTATACAGGTCTTTTGTCTCCTTAGATAGGTTTATTCCTAGGTATTTTATTCTTTTTGTTGCAATGGTAAATGAGAGTGTTTCCTTAATTTCTCTTTCAGATTTTTCATCATTAGCATGTAGGAATGCAAGAGATTTCTGTGCATTAATTTTGTATCCTGCTACTTTACCAAATTTATTGATTAGTTCTAGTAGTTTTCTGGTACCATCTTTAGGATTCTCTATGTAAAGTATCATGTCATCTGCAAACAGTGACAGCTTTACTTCTTCACTTCTGATTTGGATTCCTTTTATTTCTTTTTCTTCTCTGATTACCGTGGCTAAAACTTCCAAAACTATATTGAATAATAGTGGTGAGAGTGGGCACCCTTTTCTTGTTCCTGATGTTAGAGGAAGTGGTTTCAGTTTTTCACCATTGGGAACGATGTTGGCTGTGGGTTTGTCATACATGGCCTTTATTATGTTGACATGTTTTAAATTTCAGGCTGTTCTGAGAAGCGCCGTGAAATCTTGTGCTCTCCCACCTCTTCCCATCTGAGAGGTGAAGCATCCCTTTGTCTGGTGTGGCCCGCTCTTTAGATACTTCAGTCTAAAGACTCTCTTGGTTATTAGATCGACTGTAGAGGTATTGCAGTGCTTGTGTTCGAAGTAACCCTTATTTTACTTAATAATGGCCCCAAAGTGCAAGAGTAGTGATGCTGGCAATTCGGATATTCTCTTACTGTGCCTAATTTAGAAATTAAAGTTTATCGTAGTATGTTCATATAGGAAAAAAGATAGTATTTGCAGTAGAAATAATAAGTCAATAGTCAATCTAAGCAAGAAATGGAGAATTTTATTTGAGCCAATCTGTGGATTATAACCTGGAAGACAGTCTCTGAGAGCTCTGAGAACTGTTTGAAGAGGTAAAGGGGGGAGGCCAGTACATATATATGATTTTGACAAAGGGATATATGCAATCAAGCGCTCAGCTTTTTTTTTAATTTAATTTAATTTACTTTTTTATACAGTAGGCTCTTTTTAGTCATCAATTTTATACACATCAGTGTATACATGTCAATCCCAATCACCCAATTCAAGCGCTCACCTTGACAGAAGGTTATTGCTAGCTAGCTGTGAGGAACAGACATCTTAGTTAATGGTTTTAGTGCTTTTCTAAGTATGGGATGATGCAAGAATCCAGGTTCATTGTCCATTAATTACAGCATGGTACCACCAATTTATTATGTGTTCAGATAACATTTAATGATGTGGGAAATGCTCATGATATGATTTCAAAGTTTAAAAATCTCTTGAAATTATATATACATTAGTATCTCAGTTTTATGAGTGTGTGAGAGAGCGAGAGAGAAACTCTGGATCAGGAGATTAGGACCTTTATTTTCTTCATCTTCCAAGTTTTCTAAAATGCATACATGTGTCTTAAATAATCTATAATCAGAAAATGCTATTTAAAAATATTTCCCCTGGAAATTCATATTCCCCTATTTTAAATTTTATGTAACATTTTTAATAAAAATTCAAGTCCTTTTTCGTATCACAAAGTAACTTTCTTGCTTTTCTTTTTTCCATCACTGTTTATTTCTGTGAATTCCTTTCCAACCTTACTTTCTTGCTCTGTGCTGCTGAAGGAGGTGGCTTACACATCTCCATTTAGTGGTGAACAAATCCTACACCATGGCTCAACCAAACACTTTTATCTTCGTATTTTCTCTTTTTGTCACCATACTCAATGTTGAGCTTTGTTGATTTGTCTCCTTGCTGTTTATATCATTATGGTTGCCATTTTCCATCTCAGTGCCCTTTCCATTTTATTTGTTATTATTGATCTCATTCTTCTTTTCTCGTGAAATGTTTATCCTAAAACACATCTGCAAGCCATTCAGAGCTCTGCTTGGATACAGTTAAACATTTCATTGAATGTGAGCATTAACAATATATTTCTCTGGTATCTGTAGGTTTCTCTTTGTGGTTCCCTTGAAAGCAGGTGCCATACTTGGATGAAAAAACGTTGTCCAAAAAAGTCATGGACATAGGTCATAGTCTACTGAGACCAGCATCTATCTCAGACGGTTGACTCCAGGGACACTGTGGATGAGTATGATTGTTGTCTTCTAAGGTATTTCAGAAGGTAGAAATGAATGTCAGACACACCTTAACTTTCCTTTTTAAACCATTTTGGAGAGAACATTTGATAAAATGTGCAACCCTATTTGAAATTAGTTTATTCTGCCTCTATACATTCTCAGAATTATGGACTCCACATGTGAATAAAGTGGAATTTATTTTTCTATCATTTAATTAATGTTTTCTACCATCAATGTAATGTTTATTATTTCCTTGAGTTCTGTGTTCCAGAATTTGATGGAGAGACAAACATCAGCTTGTCCTATCCTGTTGACTCCAATTTTATAGACTTGGATTACTCCCTTTCACTTCTTTTAGGACAGAATAATTGTAAGCTATTTTCCTTGCCCTTTGAAGTGTCCTTCCCTGTACTTTTCTTAGCTCAAGGATTGCTTTGTTGAGCCTGTGACCATAACTTTGCATTTACTCCAGGCCAAATACATGAGAACATCATCACATATTGTTTTGTTTTCTATATTCTTTTTTCTGATATTGCTGAACTGCAGTTTCGTTTGCCTCCATGCTCTGAGTTATAAGATGCTATGGAGTTAGGACAGAATCATTAGACCTGCTAGGTGAGCTGTGTCCTTGGGGAGATGGGTTGCAGAGATAACCCAAAATAGCTGCTGCCTATGCAGAAATCATCATTTTGGTGATGATTGTTTAGTGATTCCTGTATATATATATATATATATATATATATATATATATAATTTTCAATTAATATATACACAGGATGATTTAACTGAGAAAACTCTAGTGAATGAAAAATTACCTTGGATTGCTTATGCACACATGAGCTGGTGGAAGGAAAGGATTATTAGGTGACAAGGTTGTTGGCTGAGAGTAAAAACCAGTCTGGGATTAAATTATTGCTGCAGGTAATCCTCAAAATGACAGATGAATGGATAAAGAAGATGTGGTATATATACACGATGGAATGTTAGCCATAAAAAAGAATAATGCCAGTTGCAGCAACATGGATGGACCTAGAGATTATCATATTAAGTGAAGTAAGTTAGAGAAAGACAAATATCATATGATATCATTTATATGTGGAATCTAAAGTATGACACATCTTTAGAAACACATCTAAAGTATGACACATCTTTAGAAACACATCTTTCTGTTTCGTAAATTCGTTATTTACGAAACAGAAAGACTCACAGACATAGAAAACAAACTTATGGTTACCAAAGGGGGTAGTGGCAGGAGGGGGCGGGGAGATAAATTAGGAGTTTGGGATTAACATATACACACTACTATATATAAAATAGTTAAATAATAAGGACCTACTGTATAGCACAGGGAACTATATTCAATATCTTGTAATAGCCTATAATAGAAAAGAATAAGAAAAATAGTATATATGTATAACTGAATCACTTTGCTGTACGCTTGAAACTAACACAACATTGTAAATTATACTTCAATAAAAAATGGAATTAATCCATGTAAATTAATCTAACATGTCTAATCAGCTTTGGGGATAGCTCTGTTGTTCCTGGTTTTTGAAAAGGATAGTAGAGAAGTAATTAAAAAGTAATTAAAAGGGAAAATTGTTTCTCTAGGAGAAACAAAAAGGGCTTGAGTTTGGTTATATTTCCTCTCTCTCTTCCTTCCTTCCTTTTTCACTTGGCTGTACCTTCTAAGCTTCCACTAGGGCTCTGCCGTAGCCCTTATGCCTCTTACCTCAGGGCACCTTATTAGTGGTGTGTATGTATTTCTGTCTACTCATTGGTCTGTAAGCAACTGGAAAAAGTCTACATCTCATTTATATCCTAGGAGGTCACATCGACTCATATTGTGCCTTACATATAATTGATCCTCAGTGAAGGTAAAGACATATTTTATGCTTAATTAAGAGTGACTTCATAACTTTAACAATATGAAGTATTATCATGTGAAATGTGTTAACTATTTGTGCTCTGGGAAACAAGCTTCCATCTGAGAAATAGAAGGGGTTTTAAGACAAAAGATAAAAACATTTTCTAGACTGTAAGGGTAACCAAATACTGGAATAGATGATCAGACAAGGAGGTGAAATCTCCATCCCCAGGGATTTTAAATGATTGGGCAGAGAAAACATCCATGCGAATGACTGAAGCATTAGACCTGTCTTGAGGCAAATAGATGGACAGAATGACAAATGGTCCTGTGATTCTTTGATTACTTGGCCTGGAGAAGAGAAGACGAAGGGAAGACATTAAAACTACTTCAAATATGGAAAACAGCTCTTATTGCTTCCTGTGGGAGAACAAGTCGAAGGAGCTTAACCTAAAGTCTTCGAAATTTGGGTTACATTTTATAGTTAAGGGTTTTAAGACATAGGCTGTGAAAATATTGTGGACACCTTCAGAGTAAAAGATTGATTTGGGTGAGATGTGGAGTCAGCTCTATGATCCTGGTACAGTAAAAAGTATTTTTTTATATTACTCTGAATAGAGAGAATTATTCCAATACATTATTTCAGTGTATAACATTCTTTTGGGAAAGGCAAACTTCTAAAAGGAGTATTTTCAAGCATCAAGCATCATCACTGTTTCAGGGCTAGGAGGAGAGAGCAGAGGTAGTAGGTAGGAAATCCTTCCCATCTAAGTACTTGTACAAGGCTGTGTTATTTTTTATTTTTATTTTTTCCCAACACTGGATTATTTTTTTAATCCAATTCTCCTTTATTTATTTATTTTTAATTTAAAAAATTTTTTAACATCTTTATTAGAGTATAATTGCTTTACAATGGTGTGTCAGTTTCTGCTTTATAGCAAAGTGAATCACTTATACATATACATATGTCCCCATATCTCTTCCCTCTTGCATCTCCCTCCCTCCCACCGTCCCTATCCCACCCCTCTAGGTGGTCACAAAGCACCGAGCTGATCTCCCTGTGCTATGCGGCTGCTTCCCACTAGCTATCTATTTTACGTTTGGTAGTGTATATATGTCCATGCCACTCTCTCACTTTGTCCCAGCTTACCCTTCCCCCTCCCCATATCCTCAAGTCCATTCTCTAGTAGGTCTGCATCTTTATTCCCATCTTGCCCCTAGGTTCTTCTGACCATTTTCTTTTAGATTCCATATATATGTGTTAGCATACGGTATTTGTTTTTCTCTTTCTGACTTACTTCACTATGTATGACAGTCTCTAGGTCCATCCACCTCACTAAAAATAACTCAGTTTCGTTCCTTTTTATGGCTGAGTAATTCCGTTGTATATATGTGCCACATCTTCTTTATCCATTCATCTGTCGATGGACACTTAGGTTGCTTCCATGCCCTGGCTATTGTAAATAGTACTGCAATGAACATTGTGGTACATAACTCTTTTTGAATTATGGTTTTCTCAGCGTATATGCCCAGTAGTGGGATTGCTGGGTCGTATGGTAGTTCTATTTTTAGTTTTTAAGGAACCTCCATACTGTTCTCCATAGTGGCTGTATCAATTTACATTCCCACCAACAGTGCAAGAGGGTTCCGTTTTCTCCACACCCTCTCCAGCATTTATTGTTTGTAGACTTTTTGATGATGGCCATTCTGACCGGTGTGAGATGATATCTCATTGTAGTTTTGATTTGCATTTCTCTAATGATTAGTGATGTTGAGCATTCTTTCATGTGTTTGTTGGCAATCTGTATATCTTCTTTGGAGAAATGTCTATTTAGATCTTCTGCGCATTTTTGGGTTGGGTTGTTTTTTTTCTTGATATTGAGCTGCATGAGTTGCTTGTATGTTTTGGAGATTAATCCTTTGTCAGTTGCTTCATTTGCAAATATTTTCTCCCATTCTGAGGGTTGTCTTTTCATCTTGTTTATGGTTACCATTGCTGTGCAAAAACTTTTAAGTTTCGTTAGGTCCCATTTGTTTATTTTTGTTTTTATTTCCATTTCTCTAGGAGGTGGGTCAAAAAGGATCCTGCTGTGATTTATTTCATAGAGTGTTCTGCCTCTCTTTTCCTCTAAGAGTTTGATGGTGTCTGGCCTTACATTTAGGTCTTTAATCCATTTTGAGTTTATTTTTGTGTATGGTGTTAGGGAGTGTTCGGATTTCATTCTTTTACATGTAGCTGTCCAGTTTTCCCAAGCACTGTGTTATTAAATCAGTAGCCAGGGGGTGAGGAGAGGCTGGAAAATAGCCCTGCTCTTCTGGGTCAGCCTTGTTTTGGTCACTGAACCTTTTCCCAATGAAAATATAGAAGAAATGGGGGCTACAAAAATCTTGTCAATACAAGGGGAATCAGAATACCTACAAAAAATAATCTTCATTAGGGATTTGACTGTAATTTCAACATTCAGCCACACGATGTCACAATTGGATTTTGATTCTCACTGTGTATTTCTCTCAATAGATGAAGGCGTTTTCAAAGCTGGAGAGGAAAGATCAGAAACGCGGGGGGCTGCAGAAGTCCAAGAAGATGAAGATACTCAAGTTGAGATTCCACTTGACCAGGTAGTCTCCATGCCTTAAAAATATGTGTAAACCAAATACTATTTTTCTTTCAAGTTTTGTGTTACCTGCCCTGTGCTGTTCTTATGCAGATGCGAGTTAAACGCTCTCAGGTGCTAGCTATGTGGCTGAACGACCTTAAAAATAAAACAAAACACCTTCAGTCCTTCCTCATATTCCCACAAAGAGGAGCCATTTGGACAGAGTCTTTATTGTTACAGACAATGGTATATCTTTAATAAACAGCATTGAAGAACGAGGTGGGTTGGAGTTAGGTATGAGAAACAGAGGGCGAAAGTTTGATACAAAAAAGAGTATTGGCTTGGGCGTTTTTAACCTAGAAAAAAGTCCTCCATTTAGAAAAGCAGTTTAAAAGTGCTGTTATTTTCTCTCCTTTAGGGTCCTTGAAATGGCGATGGTTGGAATTTGTTTTTTGTAAAGGAATTGTTTATATAAATGCAGCTCAAATATTTGCTAAGTGTGTATTGATTTTCTTTTTAGGCCAATGGGACACTGTACTTTTAGGAGTGTGTGTGTGTACACACATGTGCTTATAGAAGGAACTAAGTAGTGTTCATTCTGGCTAAATGATACAAGAAATAAAAGTTGTTTAGGCTTTTTAATAGAATTCAATCAAGTTTCTTACAATTCTAAGTGGAGGATTGGAATTTAGGTGAGGAGGGGGAATTCATAATCCCAGGCTCAAGGGAATACAAAGTCACCAGGAATTGCCACTTTTTTCCTGACTATTATGTGATATTTCCTTTTCAAAGAGCAAACCTCACAATCCAGCAAATTCCATAGTTGATGTTCTCAGCTGTATTTGTCTTAACATTGCAGCAGTGAAATTGCTGCCTGATTTTTCCACCGGCATTTTCTGTAAAAGCATCACCTTCCTGATGAAAAGCTTAATGTGTTAAAAATCACACAGATTTCAAAAATCCAAGTTATTATCCAGGATTAGCTGCAACTAACAATTTTTCATAAGCTCCAGTTATAGGTATTTTTTTTTCCCCCTGAGGGAAATTGGAATTTTAAGTCTTCGGTGAAGCTATAATTAAATATTATATTTTAAGACAAAGAAGAGAAATCATCACGTATGTACAACACCTAATAGCAGCAGAAACCAAGACTAATTTATATTCCAAAGTCAAAAATACCAAATATCAAGAGAAAGTCATAGCATTATTACCAAAAAGGAGATCTCTTTGTTAATCACTTAGTTTTGAAATCTGTGATCGGTATTTCTTTACTTGTGAGTTTCATGATCACCAGGAAGGGGAGGCCACGAGACGAGTTGATCCCTGATGATACTTGAACAGCCATCCAAAGTGTCTGCAGAGCTTGATTTCTTATTTGACACAAGAGTGCTAGCTTATTAAAATACAAGTATGCAGGAGAGACAGATTAAACAGATTGGTAGCGCTTCCCTGGTGGCGCAGTAGTTGAGGGTCCGCCTGCCGTTGCAGGGGACGCGGGTTCGTGCCCTGGTCCAGGAGGATCCCACATGCCGCGGAGCGGCTGGGCCCGTGAGCCGTGGCCGCTGAGCCTGCGCGTCCAGAGCCTGTGCTCCGCAACGGGAGAGGCCACAACAGTGAGAGGCCTGTGTACCGAAAAAAAAAAAAAAAAAAAAAAAACAGATTGGTGAAAGCTGGGCAATATCAACAAATTGAGGTCAGTTTGAAGAAAAGAAAACCAGGTAACAAAAGGTCAGAATTGCTTTCTTCTTTGACCCTATTAGTAATAGAGTTAGGATTGTTTAGCTCATGGGGTTGGCATGAGATGCTTATGAAGTCAGGTCTTAGAGTAATTCTCTCTGTGGCCTGGTGGTCTTTTGCTCCATATCCTAAGCAGCTATGTTATAAATATTGTGAAAAACCAAGTGAGAGTGTGGAAAAATTAGTGTAAAGCTCCATTATAGTAAGAACCACTCTGAGGACCTGTAATAGTAGCAATAGCTACTCTTTATTCAGTACCTACTGAGTGCCAGGCACTGTACTAGGCACTTTCTCATATAATTGTTATGACAACCCTGTGAGATAGGTCTTATCACCTTCACTTTATGTATGGAAATAAAGTAAGCTCCTATGGGTGGAATTACATGTCCAGGTTTGTACTGTTAAGTAGAGGAATGGGGATTTGAATGCAGGTGTGTCTAACTTCAAAGCACAGGAGTGATCTGGGGAAGAGTATTAAATGCACTCCTCCCCCACAAAAGCCAATTATTAACCCAAGGAGGGGAAAAATTCCTGCATGAGAAAAGAATTATTATATACTGCTTGGCTCAGCTGTAAATGATACATACATTTCCTTTCGGGCCATACCTACTTAACTTCTTTGAACTTGTTTCCTATCATCTAAATGGTTCTTGTTGTAACTTTAGTCAAAGTACCACGAAGAAGGGTGTGTGTGCGTGTAATATCATGTGCAAATTGGCCAAGTACTTTATCTATGCCTGAAAAGCAGATCAAGTTTCAGAAGTAAATATTAAGGCCTCTGTTGAGAGGCAGTTCTCCGTGGATCTCTTGTGTTTTGCATGTTTTGTGAGTAGAGGCACAGATTGCCTTTGTTCTGGACTGTTTTTTCCAGGATGTTTGTGTAGTGAACAGCCTCAAAAGACAGAGATCGTGACTTCCTCTGGAGCAGTCATTCTCAGCTGGAGGTGATTTGCCTCCAAGGGGCTATTTGGCAATTTCTGGAGACATTTTTGATCATTACAAGTGAGGGAGTGCTACTGACATCTAGTGGGTAGTGGCCAGGGAATCTGCTAAATATCTTGTAAAGCACACGACTGTCCTCACAGCAAAAAATTATCCAGTGCAAAATGTCAGTAGTGCTGAGACTGAGAAATCCTGGTGTGGAGCAAAGGCTAGGTTTGTTGATGGTCCAGTATAATAAAGATAATGTCTCCCTAGAGTGCAAAGGTCAGGCACGTTTACTATCCATTATAAAAGATGTGCCATTGAATTGTATACTTAAAACTAGTTAAAATGGTAAAATTTTTTGCTGTGTTTATTTTATCACAATGAAAATATTTGGAGAAAAAAGATTTGGGTTCTCTAAGCATGGGGTCCTTCCCCTGTAGTGTAAGCCACCATGTGTATCACCCCCTTCTCATTGCCCTGTGGAAATGGGGCCTCAGGGAGTGGGTGCAAATGCTGATCCTCTGGCTACTGCTATTGCTGTGAGCAGTAAAGTCCTTTGTCTCTGACCCAGTAGTCTCTTGTCTTCTGCCAGCACCCATGAAGAGATGGCAGGCTGATGTGTTAGCTTGTTAAGTATGGAAAAATTTCAGATCTTCCATAGTCTTTCATAGCCTCTACTGATCACATCTGGCATTGTGTTTATGTGTTTAAGTGTGTGTAATGGGGCACTGTGGACTAATTTCACCTAAAAACATGTGTGAGCTCTGTCCCAAGGTCTAGACTCTTAATTTTTTAGAGACAAATGAATGATCCTGGATCTAATACTATGTCCAAACCCATGGGAAACTGAAGAATGTCACATTCTTTTATAGGTTTGGGGAGGCCAGAACAAATACCTTTTCTCAGGGGAGAGTTTAGGTCTCATAAGAATAAAGTACTCTTTTAAAAATTAATTGTTTTGCATGCACATTCTAAATCAATCTGGTTTCCCGTAAGCAGTGAAGCAAGTGCCTGATTAACCAATATCTGTGGCTATACCTGGCACCAATGACTTATGTGTCATTGTGTTCCATTTATAAACTGATGCTTTTCCAAGCTAAGGAGGCAAGAAATGAGACCGTTCCATTATAGTTAAGTAAACTGCCTCTAGTAAGTAAAGATCAGGCAGGAGAAGCCACCATCTCAAAGACACAGGCAAATACATACCTATAAAATAGGCAAAGAAGCAATTATATTTTGGATTTTGTTCCATTTGAGAGAAGAGAGCAGAAGATGTGGATTGTAACTTCAGCGTGGTTTTGGATTGTTTTATAGCTTTTTCCATCCACTTGTAGTTGATTTTGAGTAGTAATAAAATGAGAATTGCAAGATGTTTTTATGCTAAGTAGTTTCATTAAATAGCATTTAAACCAGCGTCATGAACACAGGAGCAATGAAAGCTTTCTTTTTTTTTTTAAATTGGAGGTTGTGGTATATATTATTTTCTTATTTGTTGATTGATTTAAAACGTAATAAATCCTTAATAACAAAGTTACACATGTACTCTTTTTAAAAGTCAACCAATCCAAGAAAAATTATGACAAAAATTGCAACCACTTGCCCCAGCTTTCCCCGCCTGGATTCTTCCTGCTCTATAGACCTAACCGATTTGAGCTATTAGCTGTTTCTCATGGAATAGAGAAATATTCTTGTGTAATATTTTTTCCTCCTCCCTATTTTAGTAATTGCCTATGTTTTTTTCATTTGCTTAGTTTTCTAAGTTTTCATTTGATTAGTTTTCTATTCTCTGTAGTCATTACCAGGCCATCTCCAAACTCTGCCAGATCTCCTCTTGATGCACTCAGATGTACACAGTGATAATGAATCTCAATTGGATCTTTTTCTCAAGGCTTTCGATCATCTGCCTCAGGCTGGTTGGTTGTTCTTTGGATCTACTTTTCAGAGTCATCCTGGTATTTTTCTTCACCATTATTTTGGGAATTTTTTTGCTTCTCCTGTGGATGGATTCCCTATTTCCTGGTTTCTACATCTTCCTCTTTCTTGGTTATACCTTCGTTGTTTTTGTGGAGCTCACCTCTAGCAGCTGCCTCGGAAAAGCTTCATGGGAGGAACTTTTATTTTTTGAGACTCTGCATGTCTGAAAATGTCTTTTTTTTTTTTTTCTCTAGCAAACTTGACTGTAAGCATGACTAGATATAAAATTCTAGGTTAGATATAATTTCTCTCAGAATTCTGAATGTGTTGCTCAGTTGGCCTTCCCATCCAGATTTGCAGTTGGGAAGTTTGATGTCATTCTGTTTCCTGATCCTTTGTAAATAATCCTTTTTCTCTCTCTGGAAGCTGTTAGGCTTCTTCCTTTGTTCCTGGTGTTCTGAAAATTTCCAGTTATGTGCCTTGGTGCAGGTCATTTTACGTATTCGACTGGGTACTCATGGGCTTTTTGTGTTTTTTTTAAGATTTATTTATTTATTATTTATTTATTTAATTTATTTTTGGCTGTGTCAGGTCTTAGTTGCAGCCGTGGGATCTTCGTTGAGGCATGTGGGATCTTTTGTTGCAGCGCGTGGGCTTCTCTCTAGTTGTGGTATGCGGGTTTTCTCTTCTCTAGTTGTGGTGCGCAGGCTCCAGGACACACGGGCTCTGTAGTTTGTGGCACGTGGCCTCTCTAAGTTGAGGCGCGAGCTCAGTAGTTGTGGCTCGTGGGCTTAGTTGCCCTGCAGCATGTGGGATCTTAGTTCCCTGACGAGGAATCGAACCCACGTCCCCTGCATTGTAAGGCAGATTCTTTACCACTGGACCACCAGGGAAGTCCCTCAATGGGCTTTTTTATTCTGAAAATGTTTGTTTTTCAGTTCTGGAAAAAATTGTTGAATTATGTCTTAGATAATTTTCTTCTATTTCTTTACTTTCCTCTGGAACTGCAAGTATTCAGATGTAGGACCTCCTAGATTGATCCTCTACTTATCTCTCCTACTTTCCACCTCTATGGATTTTTTTCTATTTTCTCAACTTTAAAAAAAAATCAACAAGCTTCAGGGTTTATTTTCCATCTATTGATTTTTTTCTAGCCATCGTGGTTTTAATTTTTAAGAGCTCTTTCATATTCTCTGAATGTTCCTTTTTATAGCATCCTATTCTTATTTTATGTATGTGGTCTCTTCCCTTATTTCTCCAAGGATTAACCTATTATTTTAAACTTTCTTTTCCAGAACTATGTTTGTTTCTTCTGTTTCTTTTTTCTTTCTATCTTTCTATCTCCATGATCTCTGTCTCCATGTTAGAGGCTCTCCTTGGTTGTCTGGTGAGATTTTTTTTTAATTGCAATATATTTGACATGTAACATTGTATGAATTTAAGGTGTATGTCTGGTTAGATTTTAGAAGGAAGCATTAAGGAAACTCTCTGTGTACAGGCAGAGCTCATCAGGCTGGGGATGTTTCACTGTAGAGTGATTCGTTTTGCCATTTCATTGGCGTACCTCCAATTTTCAGTATCTGTGTAGTTCCTTTGGGTTGGTCTATTTCTTTTGAGTGGAGTCTTTCAACCTCTTGCCTTAATGGTGTAAGCCTGGCTGTGAGCACTTTGGGATCTGACTGTGGGAAGGTGGCTTGGGGACCTTAAGTAAAAGACTTGAAGTAGAGAGATGTATCCTTCTGGGTTTCAGTACGGTGCCCTTGTTCTCACTGTGCTTGAGGGCAGCTTCCTTATAGTTCAATATCTTTAAAGAATAAACCTCATTTATTTCTCCAAGGTCAGCAAGGGAATCTTGGGAGTCTGCCTCCTTCATTTAAAGACTCTAAGCCAATCCACCTGTTTTTAGTTATATCGATACCTATGCCCATTCTTCCAGAGACAGATGGTGCCTCCAATCCCCAAGCCTTCTATAGGTTTTTTCAATGTGCAAAGTTTGCTTCTTGGCTTCCCCTCCCTACAGACTCAAATTTTAGCTTACTTGGTTCTGCTGTTAATCGGCCCCATGTCCAGTGCCTTTACAGTTTCCCAAATTCTGTGGCTGTTTCCAAAATTCCAGTCTTCTGTGTCTCTATAGCTTCATCCCTTTTAAAGTTGCCCTTACCTAAAATTTAGAGGGAAATTGGAAGGAAGCTACAAACCCCCCCCACACACATTTGTTCAGTCTGCTGTGTTTAACCAGAAATCTCTTTCACACTAATTCATCACTGTGAAAATAAACTGTCTTCATAGAATCTGCAATAGGGATGATAAACTGGCAGCCTGTGACCAAATCTCCTATGAGAGAATTTTTTTGGCTGGCCCAGGGCTTACAATACGGAATCTCTTTAGTGGGCGTGTACTCTTCAGTTTACTGCAGACCTCAGCACTCCCTATTACCTCACACCTGTCCTGAATTACACATTTATGTTATTTGCCCAGCCACTGGGGGCATTTAAGTTCGTGATGATTGATCTACACATATAGAACACAATGCCATTTTAAAGAATCTGCAGCCTAGAGGCTATAACCAGAAGCAGGAGGTTTGAAGTCCAGATATGCCCATTGACATATTTTGTCCCTTGTGGAGAACCAGCAGTCACCGACAGCTTCTCTTATGAAGGGTAAGCTCAATGGAGAGCTTGTTTGTGTTACTTGTTCATGTTCATGTGTAAAATACACAGAAAGATAAAGGAGGCTGCTTCTTTTGACCAGACCCCTAAATCTATTTCAGTGAAATGTATTTATTAAAATCAGAATTAGGAAATGTTCAGAACCAGAAAGGAGGCTGGAATAAACTCCTTGCTTTGCCATTGAAGAAACAAATCCCCATACTATAGTGGGGAAAGCCATGTTCCCACAAACACACAGCCTGCTGGGGGCTGGGGAGTCTACACAGGCGCCCAGGGTTCCTGGCTTCCAGTCTGGTGCTCTGTCTCAACACTTCAAGGAAGGGAAATGGGGAGATGAGGGGCTTCTAATTATCTCACAAACAGATTCCATCTGTGCAGAGGGCTACTCGGCCTCCACTGCCTTCCCTGAAATGAAAGGAATTGCGTGCAAACAGTATTTTCACCATTCTCTACGTTCAGGTCACCTCCTCTTAGTGACTCATGTTCGTGGTTGGTGCTATAAGCATCACACACAGTGGGAAGAGCTAAGGTGAGGATGCTCTGGCTTCTTAACTTCCCTGTGCATCATCAACAAGGCCTTCTGTGACATCACCTTTGTTGATTTGTGTTTAATTGACGGAAATGGTGTTACACATTAAAACATAGCCTTCAGCGATTTCTGATGTAAGCGAAAGAAGATCAACATTTACTTCTAAAGTGAGAAGACTTAATGGGGCAGGTTTTTTTCTAAGATGACTAAATAGCTATATAAATATAAGTTTTCAAGGTATTATATCTTATTCTATGAGTGTTGTGGGAACTTGTGGAGTTCAGCGGGCCTGGGTGAGCCAGCTCTCAGCAGGTGGCTGGCCAAAGCTTCCCTCTCCCTGTGTCCTTAGAGGGTCATGTCTGTAAATAGAACCACCCTTTTTTGTAGGCCATTGTACTTCAAACCACATTAAACCATTTTTTCCCTTCTGTGAATGGAAGCCTCTGAAAGCTGAAAACGGGAAGCAGTACTTTGCTGTCATGAAAAATTGAAACTGATTATTTCCAAACACCTCATTCAGCTTGGGTAGGAGATGATTTTAGTCTCTATGGTAACAGAAATAAAAACAAGTGTAGTAACTTCTTTACTTTCAACATCTCTGCCTGAATTCTGCCATCAAATCCACAGAAACACCTTCTATCCAAAGCCTATAACAAATCCTACTCCCAAATTTCAAAGATAGCAAATGCTTCATGGAGAAATGGACATTTAAGGTAGTATTTTCATGTGTGTGTGTGTGTGTGTGTGTGTGTGTATGGGGGCGTTCTGAGCTCCAGTTTCTAGGTCTAGGGTATTTCAGGGAGGGAGACCTGACAGGTAAGAATGAGGAGGACAGTTGGGTGGTTAGGTAGGCTCTCTTGCCTAGAAAGTTGTAGCGTGTGCTGTTATCTCAGATAGCGAGGGTTTTAAACATTCAAATATACTCCTCAGGGAATTCTGATATAAATATAAGAAAAAGCAACATTTACTTTCTCTTAAATTTTTTTAAAATATTTTATTTATTTTTGGCTGCATTGGGTCTTTGTTGCTGCACATGGGCTTTCTCTAGTTGCTGTGAACAGGGGCTACTCATTGCGGTGGCTTCTCTTGTTGTGGAGCACGGGCTCTAGGTGCGTGGGCTTCAGTGGTTGTGGCGCGAGGGCATAGTTGCTCCGCGGCATGTGGAATCTTCCCTGGCCAGGGCTCAGAACCCACGTCCCCTGCATTGGCAGGTGGATTCTTAACCACTGCACCACCAGGGAAGTCCCAACATTTACTTCTAAAGTGGGTGGGACATCAGCTGTAGTGTCTGTTTAGATGCCTTTTCCCATTTCTAAATTTTGGTGCCGCTGTTACTGTCAAAGGTGTGATGCGAGTTTAAAGTGTAAGTCACTTGAGCAGCCTCATCTGTCTGTGAAAATACCTTCCAAGTAATTGATGCTTCTGATATTTTGTGGCTCATTTCCATATGATTTCCATATTCCATCTTCTTTCCTCTTACCACTCAGGAATCCTGAGTTAACCTTTGTATCTGCATGCATATTCTCTAGAAAACCTGAATACTTATGGTTTCCCCTGAGCCGTCCCTGCTAGGATGCAGACAGCAATAATAACTACCAGACCTTTTCTGTCTTGCCATACAAATCAACCATTTTCCCAGGATGTCCCTTACAAAATAAATAGTAAGATATGCACGTAGGCAAATGCAGGCAAAAAGTCACTTGGAATATCAATGCTGGTGTCATGTTAGGGAGAAAGTCTGGTGTCACTTTTCTAGTAACAGTATCAAGAGCAATTGCTTATGATAAATAAAGTGCTTTTTAAAAGGTAAACGTCTCACCTTTCTTATAAACACTTCTATGTTTAAGGGTACGTATTATCTGTAATTGTACATATATGTGTAATATGTCTGTTAATCTAGCTGCACTCCGGACGTTCTTGATGTCAGTGAGGCTTTGAGACTGGAACCATCTAAATGATTTGTGCAATCATTATATACATCAGTTTAGTGAGTATATAGGAGAGAGTATAATGAATACCCTTTCTTGACTCCAGCGAAACATAAGAATTGTGCTTTATACAGAATATAGTATTGCACAATTACTCACAGGAATGAGCTAGTCCTGAAAATTCAGGATGGAGAAACAGTGTCTACCTGAAAACTGGTTCTCTTAAAATTTTAGTCACAAATTGACTAAATTCAACATAAACACCAGGGGAGAAGACCTTTAAGCACAGGTAAAAATATCTTCCTGGTTTATCGCCTTGGCAATGATGTGTTTCTTTTTTATAAAGTGACTCCTAAGAAAGAGTGGCAGGGTGATGTAATTAGAATAAATCTTGTAGAACTGTCTTTATGGCTAAATATCATTCTGTCAACAGTCAGTACTATTTTCTCCCAGTTTTCAATAAAATTCATACTTTCTAAGTTAAAATATGACCTTCATCTAACGAGGCATAATTACAATTAGAAATTTTAACCAAAGATGTCTTTTAGGGGTGGTGGTGTATTTATGACCATACCTGTGTTACGTGTGGTTTAGAGCCTCACCAAGTGTCACCTGGGGACCAGCAGCATCAGTAGCACCTGAGCTGCTGGAAATGCAGAGGCTCAGAACTGCTGACTCAGAATCTGCATTTAACAAGATGCCCGGTGATGGAGAGGCATTGGTTTAGAAGACACGAGGCTGGGAGTAACTATTTAACATCGTGTTGAGTTTGGGATGTTGCTCTGTACATTATCTTGGGGAAATAGTACAGTCCTGTGGTCAAAAAAGCATTCTTATCCCTCTGTCACTATTGGTGGGCTTTTGGACAAGTTTACCTAACTCTTTATGCTTCAGTTTGTTTATCTGCAAGTTGGGATGAGAATAGTATTTTCCTCAAATGGTGGTGAGGTTAGTTTAAATACGATTAGGCAGGTGAGGTGCATGGAACATAGGACCAGGTCCCTGGAGAGCGCCCAACAGACGTGAGCCTTGTCACCATCATCTGTCCTTTCCTGAAGGCACATACTCTGGTGGCTTTTATCTGTGGGAGGCACATTTGGGTTTAATTCAAGACAGTGAATTACAATCCTGTGGGAGATGTGGTGATGGACACAAAGATGAAGAAGAAAGAGCCCTTGCTTCTAGAAACTTACAGAAGGCCTCCCTAGAGCCAAGGTTATTTCCCCATTATTCAACAATCATTCCAAACATCGTTTGAGGCATCTACGTACTCGATAGCAATTCACGTTCACAATTTTCCTTTTTTTTTTAAAGATTTTTTTGACATGAGCCATTTTTAAAGTCTTTATTGAATTTGTTCCAATATTGCTTCTGTTTTATGTTTTGGTTTTTTGGCCGAGAGGCACGTGGGATATTAGCTCCCTGACCAGGGATCAAACCCGCACCCCCTGCATTGGAAGGCGAAGGCTTAACCACTGGACTGCCAGGGAAGTGCCCCACGTTCACTATTTTCATATCAACCATAAGTAGGGGATAATGGCACACTGTGATTAGAGTTTGACAGGTGTTCTGAGGGCGCAAATCAGGAGTGACAACTGCCTGAGGGGAGCAGGAAGGCTTCGAGAGAAGGTGGGTCTAACGAAGGGAAGGAAGAGCCTTCCGGGTAAAGGTAGGAGAAACAGGATGAATAACCGGCTACTGCCAACCTGTCATGACAACTGAAGACAAAGTCGTGCATTACCTAAATGCATATACTCATTTACGGAGGTCACCCTTTTTTGGTATTTACTGCTGGCATATTTGTATTACTTTTAAGAGTGAATAGAGTTCAGAAAAAATAAAAGCTATTGGTTGGTAAATTTGTTGTGAGAAGTGCATACCAGGGAACTCAGAAGCAAAGAATAAACTAAGTAACTAAAAGCAAGGGTGATTAGTTTATGAAAATCACACCTAACCGTCTCATTGGACCAGAAGTTGAACATCAGCCTGCATATTAACTGTATTAACTAAGAAGGGCAAGATAATTGCTAAGTGTCTTGATACATTTTGTTTGTTTGTTTTCATGTGAATGAGATTTAGAAGGGACACTGCTCTAAGTGGCCCACTAGAATACGATTTCATGACTGTAGTGCAAATCCTGTATTACACTATTTAATCAGACAACAGCCTCTTAACTCTTTCCATCCAAGGGCAAAAAAAATGGAGTGGTAACGATAATAAACATATATATACACACACACATATATGTATATATATATATTTGTAGCTTTTTCAGTTTATAGTGGTCTTTCATGTGCATGATCTCATTTGGTCCTTACTGCACTTCTGTGAGGTCATTATTATCCTCAGTTTCCAAAGGGTGAGGTGGGTTCACTAGCCTGAAGCTGCAGAGTGACCCCTGCCTTCCCAACAGACCACGGCTGCTTCATTTCACGCAGCTGACATCACCATTGTAGAAAACATCAGCAGGCAGAAATTTTGTCCAGGAACCCCCACCCCTGCCTGGCGAGCTTCTTCAGTTATGAACACAGTCTCTTGGAATCACATGAGAACTGGCTTCTGCAGGAAGGAGAGGCAGCGTCACATGTGGGAGCTCTGCTTCCCTTCAGTGTAAAAGGGACAGTGTGATTGGACCTGGGAAAGAGGGTTCTTCCCTTCCTGCTTCTCTTCCTCCTTCCTCACTCTCTCAAGTTGAACTTGCGATGTCTAACTCTTACCTTTTCCATCCATGTCCCTGTCCCTTTCTCCCCACACCCTCCACCCTCGCCCTTTTGCCTCCTGTGTCCACTTTTCTCTGTCAACATTGCAAACATCATCGGAATCTTGTAAGGTTCTTTGAGGTGCGGGTGGAACGTGGGTTCTGTGTACACGTCACCCCTGGCTCACTGCACTAACACTGGCGTCTGGCTGGCTGTGACTGTCCCTGCTTAGCTGGGCAATCAGGCAGGGCCAGCTAAACGGGCAGAGGCTGAGAACTACTTGGGAATTTTGAAGAAACTAAATAGTTGCAAAGTTTTGTTTTGTTTTGTTTTTTGGTGGGGTGGAGTGGGAACACATTATTCAAATATAGTGTGGCTATCTAATAATGGACACCCACTCTCTTATGGAAGGAGTGCTGTTTTATTTTTTTTACTTCTTTGTAGGCCCTTGCCACGGTATAGATTTTATCTGTGTGCGTGTGTATGGGTGTAAAACTCAGTGTTCCTTCTGGGGATGATTTGATTGATGTATACACTGGAAACATCTTTAATAATTTAATGCTTGCTTCAAAGGAGATTACACCAAAAAGCGCATTGCTTTTCATTTATTCATTACAGATCTGTCATAGAAGCATTTTTTTCTTTCTTTCTTTTTTTTGTCCTGAATTGTGTTGTAGTAATAATAAATTTCGTACTACACTCAGGATATTTTAAAGGATTATAAGCCTTTTAACTAATGTTACCATCTTATTTAAATTGATCAAATTGGTATTTCAGCCCCATAATCCAGCATTTCTTAAAGTTGAGCCAACCAGATGTGGCTTCGTTTGATGGCTACTAAAATAGCTGTGCTGGGAAAGTCCAATAGAAATAATGGGATGAAAGCATAATACTGCTTGTTAGTAGTGGTGGTAATAACAGCGAAGAGAACAGAGCTGAATTTAGGGCTAGGTGTCTCCATCCTTAAAAAGAGATTAGGGTATATCCCAGCCCAGCTCTTTTCATTAAAGGGGGGAAAAATGTATATGCGTTTGGGGATTGGGAGCAAAGAAGGGGGTAGGGTGATAGACTTAAAACTAAAAACTAGAAACCAACACTATCATTCTGTAACTTTTAGGTATAAATCCAGATATCAGTAAAGGAAAACAGACTTTTTCCCATTTAGACAGCTGTAGTCACCTTAGCAGACTTTAGCAAGCTCTTGTAATAGATTCTCAGAGGCAAGGGACATATCTATATTCCTGAATGGTTAAAGTAAAATTTGAATTTTCTGGTATCATTATTAAAGAGTTTGTATTAAAAATGCTGTATAACTTCTCTTTAAAACCAAAACCCAGGGCTTCCCTGATGGAGCAGTGGTTGAGAGTCCGCCTGCCGATGCAGGGGACACGGGTTCGTGCCCCGGTCCGGGAAGATCCCACATGCCGCGGAGCGGCTGGGCCCTTAGCCATGGCTGCTGAGCCTGTGCGTCCGGAGCCTGTGCTCCGCAATGGGAGAGGCCACAACAGTGAGAGGCCCGCGTACCGCAAAAAAACCCCACAAAACCCAAAACCCAAAGTTGCTTTGAATAAGGCAACTTTAGGCACAGTAAGGATTACAATTTCTAGAAGTGCGATACACGATTATCCAATTTTCAGAGGTAACTTGCACAGAAATCTTTTTGCTCTCATTGGCCGTTACCGCTGTAGTATTTCTGGATTTTCGTTATGTCCTGCTTCAAGTACTCTGCCTAACAATGTTTATAATGTTCCTTCCCTAGATCTACCAGTCTTTAATAGAAATCCAGAAATGTTTTGTTTTCAGGTCAGTAATTCTTTAAACAATAAAAGTCATGTTTCCTACTGCAGACGTCATATTTTCTGGCCATTGAAAGTATACTTGGGTGTGCTTGCAGCAGTGCTAGGTACATTAGCAACTGCTTGTGTTATTACTTTGAGAAAGAATATAGGACTTTGGGACAAGACCACCTTAACCCTGTTGGTTCACCTGGGGTGTGATGCAGGCAGCGTTGAGGGATTTCTCACTTTCCTCATTCATATAATGGGCATCAGAAGCCTGTTTCGTAGGGTTCTTGTGAGGGTTTTAGGAAATAATGAATGTATGAATGCTGAGAGTGACATTCGGCACATACGGGTGACGGGTGCTTGGTGTATTTGCTGCCTGTCCTTTGCTCTCCACCTATGGACAGCATTCACGCAGTGCTGTAAAAACCTCAGTGCCCAGACTGTGTGGGATGTGCCCCAGGCTGCCACACCCCACCCTGAGTTACTGCTCCTTCCTCCTGCCCCACGATCGCTGTGATGTGCTGCCGTACCGCTCTGAGCTCTTTGATGTCACAGTCGTATTTGTCTCTGAATGCCTGGCATCTAGCCCAGCACAAACAGCTGCTCCAGGCCCATTAGCTCGAGTCATGGTGCCTGAGAGCCCTCCAGTGTCTCTTAGAGTCCCCCTGTGAGTATCCCCTAAAAAATCCCTCAGGGTCACCAGCAAGGGAACTTGCTGTCTCTTGGTCCAAGACCCCTGAGCCTTTTCATGGCCTCTTCTGATAGGTTAGTGGGGAGCCACCCGCCGTGTTTCTCTGAGTTGGCTCTTTTTTTTTCTCTGTAAATTTTTTTTAACATCTTTATTGGAGTATAATTGCTTTACAATTATAAAGCAGGTGTGTTATTTTCTGCTTTATAACAAAGTGAATCAGCTATACATATACATATATCCCCATATCCCCTCCCTCTTGCGTCTCCCTCCCACCCCTCTAGGTGGACACAAAGCACCGAGCTGATCTCCCTGTGCTATGTGGCTCCTTCCCACTAGCTATCTATTTTACATATGGCTCTTTATTCTAACTCTCTCCCACCCAGCGCCCCGTCTCTGTCCCAGTGTCTTATTGAGGAAGCCTCTGGACCTCCTGGTGCTGCCGGTTCCTTCCCTGGGTCCCTCAGAAGCCCTTTCTCCTCAGTGACATAAATGTCATCTTTGGCCCCAGACATTTCCTCTGCTCTGTTTTCACAATGACAGTGCCCACCCTGTCCCTTGCCACACTCTCCTGTCATCACTTCTAGTGCGTCTGCGTCAATGCTCTGCCGTCTTTGTTCTCTGCATTGAGAGAGGGTGGGACAAGCGTGTGGAGATGGGAACATAGTGTTTTCCCCTTTGGAAATTGAAAAATTTTCTCACCGTCATTCATTTAGGTCTTATGCATAAAAACCAGAAATCCTTACCAAGCGCTGTGGGTTTCATTTTATAAATCTCTTGCCTTTTCTTTCCACATCATCTGGCAGATCCATCCCCTCCCACCTTTAGTTTCTGTCCAGCATTTGGCCTTCCTAAGGGCCTCCCCCTGGGCAGCATGCTTAGGGATCACTAGGGCTCTACGCAGTTTGACATTAAGCAACTGAATGGAAATTTGAAAGATGTAGAAGCACTGTACTATTATTTAATTTAGTCTTCGATGACATCGTCTTTGATGACAAACACGATGGTTATTGGAATATTTTAAGAATTCATTTTTTTAACCTTCATTTTTTTAAAGGGCATCTTTGATATCATGTAATCAAATCTGAGACTTTATGTTGGACAGAGTATAAGAATTCATGGTTCTGCCTCTTTCCTCTTCGAAATAACGTTGTGTTGAATTTTATCCTGAGTTTTTTTAGTCTACTCTGCTCCATTTCCTTCCTTCTTTACTTCCTAAACTGAGAGCATTATGATAACTTTTATAAGAAGACCATTAATAGTCCCATAATAAGAATTTGGGTAGTTAGAGGAGAATGGACTTCCAGAGTTGGAAGGGAGGTCAGAGTTAATTGCACCTCAAACCTTTGTTTTACAGATACCAGGGGATTAACTGACCTGTCCAGTGTCAGATGACTAGAAAGAGGCAGGAGTGGGGTCCTAACATAAAACAAATTCTCTTTCTACCCTATCCTTTAAAAAACTCATGTTTTATTAAGGCCAATGAAGAAATATGGTAGGTCCAGGAAAGAATGTATTATAACAAATGGGAAGATATTTTAATTTTTTTTTTTTTTTTTTAGGATCATGATGTGCCAGGTGCTTTGCTAGGCACTGTATGTAACTTATTTAATCTCCGTGGAAGTTTTATTATATTCTCATTTTACAAGTGGGGAATATGAAGTTCAAAGAAGTTAGGTAACAGCCAGTAAGTGCCTGGCCAGGGTCTTTCTCTCTCCAAAGTCTTGGCTCTGGAACTTGGCCTCCTGTTCTCTTTTAAAACAGACTTACATGTATCTAAATAACAGTAAAAATGCCTAGTTTATAAAATACTTGAGCGTTTCTTATTTTTTATAGAAAGAATATATAGTTTCTTGGCCTTGGATCTGCAAGACAATCACTTTTTTTTTTTTTTGCGGTATGCGGGCCTCTCACTGCTGTGGCTTCTCCCATTGCGGAGCACAGGCTCCAGACACGCAGGCTCAGCGGCCATGGCTAAGGGCCCAGCTGCTCCGCGGCATGTGGGATCTTCCCGGACCGGGGCACGAACCCGTGTCCCCTGCATCGGCAAGTGGACTCTCAACCACTGCGCCACCAGAGAAGCCCTCGACAATCACTTTTTGTTATTTAGAGATATATAGTCAACTCTCTTAGGTATTGTATGGAAAGCTGTCCATGTTTATTTTTAGAAAACCAGGCTTCACATCCTGGCCATCGCCATTGCCCTTTTTCATACTTAGAGATTTAAATACATACCAGACACTAGTGGTGGGGATGATAATCTCTCCACAAAGAATTTTTTTTTACCTCCTCCTCTGGGCCACTAGACATTGGCCAAGTATCCTGCAGTTTAGTTTTCTCTTTGCCATGGGGATTAAGAACATTGATTTTGGAGTCACATGGTTCATTTTCATTCTGGCTGTTCCACTTACAAACAGTGGAATCTTGGGCTAGATACTTGGTCTCCCCAGACCTTAGTTTTCTCACCTGTAAAATGGGAATAATACCAACCTCACAGGATGATTGTGAGAATTAAATGAGAAAATATTTGTGAAGAGTGGTATATTTGTAAAGGTTAACACAAGATATACTGTATATATGCAAATGTAAGGAAGTTTCACTTGACAGTAATATTATAATTATTACATTATTATAATGTGCCATGGAAAATCTCTGTTATACTTTCTATTTTTATCCATTATTCCTTTTGATCCATCAGAGGCCAGCAGAAATAGTAGATGAGGAAGATAGAGAGAAAGAAAATAAGGAAGTGGGACAGAAGGAAGACTTTTCAGGAATGAATGGTGGAGTTGAAGAGGAAGGAGACGGGGAGGCTACTGAAGCTCCAGAGCAAGCAGAGGAGATCCTGGATCACAGGGAGGAGCAGGCAGGTCCTGCTCGTGTGAGCAGAGGCACCAATGAAGAAAATGGCGAGGAACTGGACCAGGTTAATAATGAGCTTCAAGAAGCAGTGGACGAGGAAATAAAGTCTCAAGGAGCTGGCAGTGGATGTGAAGAGGTATTTCTATTGCTTTTGCTCACTTGTGTGCATGTATGAAGTTTGTGTGTGTGTGTGCATCTGTGCTCACACTTAGGGAATTATTCAAGCACTTAGGACTTGAAAGCTATGGCACTTCCAGGATTCCATGGAACAGAGTTTGAAAACCAGCTAATTCTAATCTTACCCCCTTAGTTTTCAGTCCAGTGGGTAAAAGACAAACTGTAATGAGATATCATTAATGTATGAGAAATCCAAGGGGGCAGGGTTGCTGTTCCAGAAGCTGCCTTTATGTTTTCATTTTCTGTCCTCTTATCTACTCGATGGTGCTTGGTACCATAGTCACAAAGAATTTGTGAATTCTAGTACAAAACTAATAAAAGACATCTGGTATGGGGCTGGATTATTAATGTGACATGAGAGGAGAACTGCATTTTACTCTTCCCTTTTCTCTGAAAATGCTAAAATGAAAAGTATAGGTATGTTGTTGAAAAGAAAAGCTCAAAAGGAAATAAAGAAAAAAATTGAGAAAAATAACACCTGAAGCTCAAGAGGTGAGTCTGTGCCCTTTAAGCACATGGTGGGTTATGGTCCCAGAAAGGGCTTCTGAACAAGTAAAGTTTGAGATTGTCATGTCCACTGGGTGATGATAGACTAAACAACATAGGGAACCCAAGGAACTATTTTTAGTTGAATATTTATAAGATTAAAGGCAATAGTGAGTCATTTTTCCTTTGTAAATTTTATTGCCTCTGTAACTAAAGAGCTAAATATCTTTGTTTTCATCTGTTTTCCTCCAGGCTGACTTGGACCCTCAAAGACCACCAAAGCCAGAAGTAAAAATCACCAGCTCACAAGAAAATGATAACAATGAACAAAACAAGAATAATCTGTTATAGCATGGATGATTTTTAAAAAGAGAGTATATTGAGTATAAGAAAAATTAAGGGTTATAATACTCGAATAATAAGCATATAGTTATTGCTAAACATAATGTGACAATATGGTTGAATACTACCTACTGAAATTTAAAATTAGAGGCCAAACTAATGGGAAACACTAGATAACTTTGAATAGCTACTAAAGCAGAGTGACTTTTTATGAGATGTGTTTTAAAAAGTCATTTAGAAACATTAAACAAGAGTAATAGAGGGGAATTTGCACTGGAAGACAATTGGCCACTTGTCTTTGTAAAGATGAAAAAGAACAAGATCATTCCTGTTCTTGGTAAGTGAGATTATTAGATGGCAGCTTATGCTAAAGCACTTATCTAAGAAGGCACAGAATTAAAAAAAAATGATAATAGGAAAGCATGTACTATTTTTTTTAAAGCAATAAACTCTTGAATAAACAAATGGCAATTTAGTTTCAGAGATAATTTGAAGATGGCAATAGATTGAAATGTTTCTGTGTCTTGTTGACACTCCTTTCTTTCTTCCTCCTTAGCCAAAATCCACCTTAAGAGAACAAAAAGGAAAATGCAAGGTATTCATTTTGGAAGGAGGAAGTATTCATTCAGTGTATTCCTGACAAATATTGTCATGCCCCTCCCTTAACTGCTGCAGGTTTTAATCCTTATGGCTTTAATGACACATACTCAGGAAGGAATTATAAAGGAACACCCAATTATATCACTGAGCCCGGCTGGGTGTTTTGCAAATTCTTGTATCCTATGGATTTTCGTTGATCCAGTCTACCATTACCAATAATACTCCTCTCTTCTCCTTTGCATTATTGTTCAATATTAGAAAACTCAATATTGGCTATTCCAAAGATTGAATTTTCTCCAAACAGTTTTTTAACAAAAAGAACAAGACAGCATAGTAGAAAAAAAGTAGGCTATATGAAGAGTTTGTTACTCCTCAATTTCTCTTGCCTTTTGCCTTATTTCTATTAGGACCGCCTTGTCATATTTTTTCCCCTAGGGGTATCAGCAAGTATTTATTTTCATGGTCAGTTATATTTAGACTTTCAAGCAGATTCCTTTCTATATAATTAGAAGCTATAGGATAGAAATTGTTGAAAAAAGTTTAAAAATTGTCATAATGAAACCAGTTCCTGATTACAGTTTTAGGGGTTTATTAACTCAAATTGCCATGTTAGGTATATATGGAGAAAAAAATAATCGTATTAGTTTTTTGAATTCTTAAGAGATGATGCAGTTCTTCCTTAAATATAGAAATACGTTTTTCTCATATTAAAGAATATTTTTGTTAATTATGTTTGTTATAAATTTGAAATTTTAACTTCTTGTGCTTTCATAGAATTCATTATTAATGATAAGTTTAAAAGATTTTTTTCCCCTCCAGGTTTCATAACCAATCACTTGGAATCAAAGTAGTTACATAAAGCACTTAATAATACTATAGAAAACTGGTGTATTTTTCCTAGAAGCTATTTTAATGTTTTCCACAAATAGGAAGTATATGCAGAGAATGTAATGTAACAGTATTGGAAAGAGATACTAATATAAGGGTATAGTAATCTGAGAGGATGATTATAAATGGGGTCCTATATTTCTAATATAAGCTCGAGATGGTGCTTTCTACTAATAGGCTTATTTTTTCAAATGGGACAATGTAAAGCATTGCAGACTATAAGCAACAATCTTAATAATTCTTGTTGCTAGGGAAATAGACTACCTGGTCTTTTAAATTCCCACACAATTACCGGGCCTGGGGTTAATGATTTCAAATAGTTTATAAAAATGTGGGATTACATATAAGAAATTATAACTGATTATCAAGGTGATTCTTTTTTCTTTCTTTAATGAGGATTTTATCTCTCTCTCTTTTCCTTCTTCAATAAAGATATTCTGTCTCTTTTTTTTCCCTGTTCTTTACTTCATCATATTTAATATTTAGGTTTTCAGGAACTTTTTAATAGTCATCTTAGTGAAGCACAATGTTACTTTAAATGAAAAACAAAGTTTGGTATTTTAAGTACACTTCAAGAAGGTGATAGGCCGCAATACCTGTAGCAAAAAATTAAAAAATTGGGACGTAATACTTATCTTTTATGTGCATATTTCACCACCTGTCTGTAGGATATAATTGTGACTTAACTTGAGGGATGAACAGTCACTAGTAACTTTAAAACACTTTGCAAGCATATGTTACTAAAAAAAAAAAAAAAAAAAAAAACTATGTCGTCCAACCAAGGAAGAAATCACTGACACTTGACTAAAATTGTAAATGTCATTTTGGAGATGACTTTAACACACATGATGAAAGTTAATTCACCTTCCAAATGTGGACATTTTCCTTGTGGGAATGGTGGCCTCCGTGGCAGAGTAGCTCCACAAATTAAGTGAGACTCACTGACAGATTTGGAGAACATTTATGTGAGTGAGCAGAAGAGATCTTGGTTAGGCTTCAGGTATTGTTTTATAGAGGGTGTTAATAAGAAAAACTCATGGAGCTTTTATGTGGTAACCAATCACAGAATGCTTTCATCTGTTCTTTGTGATAGATTTTCATAGTTTTAATGAAATGCTTTTCTTAAATTTAATTGGGTTTTAACACATTTGTCAGCAACTGGTTTGTTAGTTGAAATGGAACATTAGGAGTTTTGCAGCGCAAATAAAGAAGATTTTTAACTAAAGTCATTTTCATGCAAAGGACGTATTACCTGGTTTAGTTTCTGTTAAAATTGCATTTGAGCATCCATGGATTTCTAATTATAAAACAAGATACTCTGGCCATAAGATAACTTTCTACTCATTATATTTCTCTATGGACATAGGATGACTTTGTTTATTAAGACATTTTGGGGGGGAATATTAGAAAGCCAGACTCATAGGAAGAGTATGATACCCTCTCGTGCCTCCCATTTTATGATGAGAGTGTTGATTCCTGCTGTCGTCTGTAAGCACAGACCCATCCTATATATATGTGGCTCAGAGTCAGTCAGAGCTCTCTATAGGCTCACGATCGTGAAGCCATATTAATGTGAGCTTATTCATGTTAACTCTTTCAGTTATAGCTCAAAAACCAACATCCTCGAAAATTTCACTAAATAACTTACCTTCTACGCAAAGGATAAAGCTAATTCACCTAGTTAAAATTGTGGCCACAGAACAACAGGAAGGCTTCTTTATCTTGTTAACTGACTCTCCTAAAGAATTAGCTCTATCCTTTCATTTTTTGCTCAACAAGGAGCCGAGGCAAAAGTTTATAAAGTAGATTAATTGCTAAGCAGAAAGCATCACATCTGAACTGTTGCCAATCTGAACAGAAATAGACTATGTAGATATACACAGACACATAACAAACACTCACACGGATGCACTCACACACTTTAAAATGTTATTAATGGAATAGGGCTCTTTTGAGAGAAGCAATGGACAAAAACTGTTGGTAAGGAAATGCTAAGAAATGATGTATATCAATGGTACTTTAAAACATGGTTCCTGAAGACTTTAAGAGGTTTAAAATTCTTCTCAAAATAAAAAAGCTACCAGCATTTTAATGGAAAATTTATTCTAGGGAGGGGTGAGATATATATTAATATATAAAATCTTTTTTTCTAAAGTAACTACAGAATACAGTTCTTTAGTCCTTTGTCATCAGTCTTAAGTACCATATACTTTGGCTCAGAATATTTTGTACCAACCAAACACAGGCTCTGTCAAAAGGTCATTACTGCTTGTGAATGTGTGTGTGATTTCCATGAACATGTAGAGAGGACTCTTTTCGGTACCAAGTAGCCAAGTTCACCACAAACAGAATAAAAGTATGATTTATTAGTCTATTAGTTTACCTAATGTTCAAGTTCAGTGCAGAAGCTTTTTAGCTTCCTTGTATGAGTGTAATAACCTGGAATGGAAGGATTTTTTTTTTCAAGGTTAGTCTGTTTTTCTAAGGTGATGAGCACATACAGTTCTTCATAATTAAATATCATTTTTGTAAATAGTGTACGATTTTTGCTTTTCAGAAACTATCCTGGTATTTAGATGGGTCTGATTTTTGTTCTTACCACATGAAATTTGTATATTTCCTACCATGAAGTCTAAGTGACTTGGAGAATGAATATGTGCCCCTACATGTTGATGAGGAAGAAAAATATTATTTTTGAAGAGGCATAGCATACTGTAGGAGATGGGGAGTTAAAAAATGTCTGGATAACAATAAAGCATTTATAAAATCAGGAGGTAACTAATGGAGCTCCGCTGACTTAAGCCAACAACGACTTAGCTTTAATCTATGAATGGAACCAAATGTGTTCTCTGTTGCTTAATCCACTTAAACCACATAGTTTAATTGAGGGGTTGAGTTACTGTCACAAATGTAATGGCATATGGGAAGAAGGAATGACAGTAGTCAATTTTAGAAGAAGATTGAAGAAAACCTATTGTTTTTTTTGCTTCAGTGTTTTTCTTGTGTCTTAAATCCTTAATATGTACAATGATAATGGGTGATTATTGAAGTTGTAGGTAAAGATTAAGTTGAGCTCATCATTTTTGTATATGTTTAGAACTCTTCTTTGTAAGGACAATTATTTGTTTTGATCAAATTACGAGCTTTTAGGTTTTTACTTCTGTATCAGTGCTCACTCTGTAAGTTTGCTGTATTTTTTTTAGCAAATAGATCTGTGTTTTATATAATTAAAATGGGTTTGGATAGTTTATTGTTTATGATGTTGTGTTGCTAATATTTCACGTATTAATTGTTTTTATGACATTTTTTCACAAGCATAATAGATACTTTTGATTTAAACCATGTGGAAATTCAGCACATTAAAAGATATTTGTTTCTATTTGGCATAGATATTAAACTTCATTATGTAAAGAAAGTTTTTTTACAGCTTCACATACATGTTGATAAAAATTTGAGGGATATTTTAAAACTCAGTTTTTTCTTTTATGAAATGGTATTAGAGAAACACAGGTTCAGAATTTTTGTTATGATAAAGGTAAAAACAACAAATTATGCACATTTAGTGTAGATATAGCTATAGGAATAAATTCACAATTTTATAAAGAGATGGGTTAAAATTCTGCTTGTTTGTAAGATATTCACTGCCTTCATTCTACTGAATTAAAACAGTTTTGTGTTTTCATGTTTGAGAAGCAAAAACAGTTAAGCAAAAGCATTTTGCCTTCTTAATATGTAATAACAAAATGTGTGTGATTCAGGTACCATCACTGAGAACTCATTAATGCATCTCTTGTATAGCTGACCCCTGTATCTTTGTTATTCCATAGGCAAACCTGGGCAACTGAGGAGGCATCTAGATTGCCAAAGTCAAATCTCTTTAGACCACATGGCTAACTGACATTAGAAACTTCCCGTAACCAACAAGGACTGTAATTTCTACAAGGTGCTGTAAAATGGCTAGCATGCATTGGTTATCAAACCCTTATTTATGAGAGTAAACATACAGCTTTTCTGCAGGTTTCTAAGTGTTTTTTTCTCCCCGGAATGTGACCTTAATCTACTAAATCTTCGTACAGGTCTCTCAAATGCCCTCACAAACTCAATCTTCCATTAAAGAGACAATGATGCAAGGATGTCCCGCCGTTCTCTTTTCGTTTATTATGGGTTTAGTAATAACAAAAATGATTTTAAATTGCAAAAAATACCCACAGAGTTTAAAATTCAATGAGATACGCCCCTTGGTTTCACTGTATTTGTTCCTGAGGCCGCCGGGTCCCGCGAACTTCGACCCGTGGAGACCGCGGCCACCGTCAGGTCATGGAGGCGGGGATGGGGGATAGGTTAGCCGCCGCCTCAAGGCCTGGGCCCTGGCCAGAGGGTGGCCGTGGCGAGGGCTCTGGAGCTCTGCAGGAACACAGCTCCCAGTCTGTCCCTGGGCCCCCCAGCTCACCCACCGGCCCGAGACCAGAGGGCCTGGAGGGCTCTGCGGAGAGGGCCGCACTGCGCCTGTCACCGGGAGGAACCCTGCCCCGCTGACCACTGGCGGAGCGGGACCTCGACCCGCCTTGCTCCCGGTCTCGCGCAGACAGTCTCGCGGTATCCAGGTCTCCGGCGGAAGGTCGAGCGCTAAAGGCAGCGCGCCCGCCCGCCCCACCCGCCATTACACTAGCGGCGTTTACTGAACATGCGGCTTTCCCGCATTAATTTGTGTTGGGAACTATACCAAATTCTCATGTGTTTTAGGGAACTTCTTGGCCCAAGATTGGAGGACAATCCTATTATGGACTGAATCACATTCCTCCAAATTTGTAGGTTGAAGCTCCCAATGCACAGTGTGACTGTATTTGGAGACAGGGCCTTTATGGAGGAAATTCAGGTTAAATGTCATGAGGGTGGGGTTCTATTCTCTAAGAATATGCTTGTAAGGATGTCCTCATAAGAAGAGGAAGAGACACCGGAGGAGCTCGCTCTCTCTGGACAGGCGCAAAGGAAAGGCTCTGAGAGGACACAGCAAGAAGGTAGGCATCTGTAAGCCAAGAAGAGAGGCCTCACCAGAAACGAAATCTGCCAGCACCTTGATTATGGACGTCTAGCTCCAGAACTGTGAGAAAAATAATTGCCTGTTGTTTAAGCCACTCAGTCTTTGGTATTTTGTTATGGCGGCTGAGCCGACTAATATAAATTCCTTCTCTTTGCTGAGTCCTAAATTACGTAATGGGATATTTTTTTTTTTTGTCAGTGAATATACATGAGAAGATATTAGTTCAGAAGTGTTTTTTTTAAAACAAGTTCTGTTTATTTTATACTCAAGATAACATTAAGTTTTTATCTTCTGCTACTGAGTGCCCTTCCTTAGAAGGAAGAATCTTTTAAAATGGCCTCAGCCTGGTGTTGTGTTTGTATGTTTGAAGTGGTGTTTTAAAAGATTCGATTTCTTTTAAGGTTATATGTCTATTCAGGTTTTCTGTTTATCGAATCAAATTGGCAACTGATATTATTTAGAAAGTTGTTCATTTCTTTCATGTTTTCAAATTTATTTGCCAAAATTATAGTATTCTTTTAAAACTTTAAAAAACTCTTGTCTAAATCTAGTCATAGTCTCTCTTTTTTCATTTCTAACATGGTTTATATGTGTTTTTCTTTTTTGTTCAATATTGCCAGATATTTGTTTTTATTAATGTTTTAAAAATACTCAATTTCTTTGATCCTCTGCATAATTTTTCTATTTCATTATTGCTCTCTCTTATTACCACTAATATTTCTTTCCTTCTCCTTTCTGTGTGTTTTCTGTAACTCCTTAAGTTGAATGCCTTGCTAATATATTTTGGCTTTATTCATTTCTAACATAAGCGTTTGAGGCTATAAATTTACCAGTATGTATCACATTAGCTATAACCACAAGTTTTAAGACATATTGTTTCTTTTTGTCATTTGGCTTGTAATTTTCTCTGTTTCTTCATTGACTCTTGGGTAAATGGGTGATGCTGTTGGTGCCCCATCCAGATCCCATTTTACTTGGCCAGGGCACCCTTCCACCAAATGCTATGAGTGCTGACTTCCTTCAGAGAATTCCCCTCAGCCAAACAGAAGCTGCATTTCCCAGGAGGTTACATTCTCACGCTGGTAGCTTACAGTGAATGACTGACTGACATGGGAGGAAAAAATGTCCACCTTCTTTTTCAAGGTAGGGCTAACTCCGTGGTGCAGTTTGTGCTCCAGGACTCCCTGTGGGATCAGCCCACTTTTTAGCTGAGGTATATCCTTGCTCTCCTTTCGCCACTGCCCTCCCCTGTTTTCCGCATTCCTCTTATTCTAAGAACCCTCCATCAATAAATCATATAAAAACCCCCATCTCAGGTCCTGCATCTAGGGGACATAACCCAAGACGGGGGTCCTATAATAGCACAGGCTTTGGAAATAGATTTTTAGGATGGCGTTCTGGAGGTGGATAACTCATCGGCCAGATAGCAATACCCCATCACTGGGGTAGGTGGAGTTTTGATGGTCTCTGGCATATTATGTCACTTGTGGTAAATTGGGACAGTATATAAATGGAAGGGGATGCAATAAATGCAGTGTCTCTGGGATTTGAGAGGTATGTGGGGAAATAGTTACCCTAAGGAGGGCTATGGAATTAGGTTGCTTTTGCTAAGTATCCTTTAAACATTGAAGAAAGAAAATGACAGGTTCGGATCTATTAATCAAGAATTTAAAGCTGAGTGTGAAATACAGAGGGCCTCATTGGCAGCATTTAAAAGAATTATTTTTTCTTACATTCAAAGGCAGATAGAGCTGAAGGCCAAACCTAGGTCGAAGAACTCAAAGAAGGCTGAATTCTCAGCCTAGGCAAGTCCCCTGTGGCAATGTCAGGTCCTCAGTGGGGAAGAACTGGGACCCCGAGACTTGGTGTAGGACTATCTCTGGATTCTTTACTTCGTATGAGACACAGATGCCATGAGCAGACAAGTATGAGCTTGGCTTTTTACATGCTGTCCTGAGCCATAATCCCTCATCCGTGGAGGTGCTGGATGACCAGGGCTTGTCCGCCTCCTGCTGCCTTCTCTACTCCCTTCCTCTTGGGTCACTTCCACTGTCCCTCGTGCTTAAATACCCAGGCTTCAGCACCAGGCAGACCTGGTTTGAGTTTTGTCTTTCAACACTTACTGTGTGACTTAGGCAACTTTTTCAACCTCTCTGAGCCTCAGTTTGCTTATTTATGCAAAAGAGAAAATAATAGTAGCTACCTTGTTGACCTGGGAGGCCATAAAGAGAGAACGCATGTACAGTAGTCAGCACAGAGTAAGCATCCGCAGCTGTTAGATATTAGGATTATTAGCTTTCTGACTTGGTTTTTGGCATCTTCTTTTGAGACTCCTGCCAACTTTCCCTGGCTTCTTACCTCTTTACTATCCACCTTTGAGCCAGAATTGATTCTTTATTGGTGCTTTTCCATTATTGACAAAAATACTCTCCAAAGCTCATACTTTCGGTCTTGCTGTACCTATATTAGCTTGGACCGGCTAGGTTCACAACTTTTGTCTGTTACTAAAGTTGCTGATTAATCTTAAGGAGGAGATGGTGTTGATGGTGATGCTGGTGTGTGAGTATGTGTATGGATGAGAGTGGGGTGGATCAAACCCATACTGCTTGATGTTTTATCATCTTGGCATTAGTTTTGGTAAGTTTTACATTGATCACACAAGCTGTTTACATGTAAAATTCAGGGATTTCGTCTTTGTATTTACCTTAGAGCCTTAATTACTGTTAATCCCAACCCACGCAGCCCAAGTGAAAAGCCACAGATAATCTGGATGCATATTGGAAAGTTTCTATTATGTGAATGTGAAATGACCAAAGTGGTAGACTTTCTATGAAATACTAGTAGGTAACCAGATACTGGTTTGGACATCATGTTAGTGTAAAGTTTTAAAAATTACCATCTTCATCATTAATTAAATGTTTATTTTTATTTATCCTTTTCATTGTGTTTACTATATGCAAATACAGATACAGATATAGATATAAATTATGATGTTGCTCAAGGAGTTTTGTTTTAATGGTGTAAGGATTATTCACAAGGTTAATATTTAAATGAAATGTTTATTGAGCAGTGGAATACAAAGTAACTATAAGGGACAAAAATAATGCAGGCATGCACATGCACCGTTGGGGCAGATTATGAACAATAAGATAGAAAAAGGCCCAAAACCACCTGCCACTTCTGAGGTGTGGGGAGCGAAAAACGGTCCTGTGCATGCTCCCTGCACACAGTACCACCAAGGGGGTGGGCAGACTGCCTATGCCACCCCTGCAGCCCCACCCACCTATCTGCCCCCACCCTCACCCCATTTGAGGGACCAGCTCGCCCTCCTTGGGGAGTGAGCAAGCGCACCTGTTACTTGTTTCCACTCCCTCATGCTGCAGCACGAGTCCCAATAAAGCCTTTCCTGAATTCGTCTGGCTTACCAATTTCTATTGATTAAAGTGTCCAAGGCCCCTACGGTGGTAACACCTGCACTTTTAGCACCGTGCCTCCAGGCTCTTCATCCTGGCCTCTCTGCTCATGTACATATAAGTGACCCTGACACCGTGAGGGTGTCGCCAGGGGGCCACCCACTTTCCAACTTGCAGCATCAGATTCTTCTTTGCGTTTATGAAAGGCAGTCTCCAGTTAGAAAATTAACCATAATTGTGATGACAATTTGGGCTATTCAGATGAAGTGGAACTTTGCCCTTCATTTCTAGGAGTGAAACTTTTAAGTCCACTGAGATTATTTCAAGGTCCATGTTCATTATATCCATTTTCTGAAGAAAATGTCCTAGGAAGAGTGTCTGGTTACTTTTGCCACGGAAATTGCTTTACTCTCCTTGGCTGGAGACCATCATCCTCAAACTAATTTCCTGTTTAGTGTTCAATATTTGAAAGCAGGAAATTGTCATAATAAATAGGAAGCTTGAGAAGATGGTGGAAATGCATTCAGAAATTTGGTTGCTAGGGAAATCATTTTTGCCTACTTTATTAAAAACCCAGACCTTATTTGGCATTTTCTCCCCTCATTCTTATCTTCATCAATAGCCATTATCAAAAGAAGTTTATTAAATATCTATCTCTGCTTGGCACTATGACTGGGTGATCTGACCCCTGCCCACTAGCAGGTTGTAACAATAATAACAGCAACAAAACTGCAACAACAAAAATGATAGTATTAATTTGATACATAACTGTCGATAAACACTCTTCTGAGCATCTTATTTGGTTTTTAAAAAATTTAATACAACAGCCGTATGAGGAAGGTACTATTATGACTTTCATGCTTTTGACAAAGTGTGTGAGACATGAATTAAATAATTTGGTCAAAGTCACACAGCTAGTAAAAAGAAGTGTCTGGATTCCTCCCTTCTCAGCTCACATTATTAACTACTATGTTTTACTGCTTCTAATCTAGCCAGAAAACACTAGAAAGAGCAGAGAGGAAGCATATATCCACGAACAATGTAAGCAGGGATTTATTATTGTACACTTGAGTTAAGCACATTTTGTGAGATGGAGGTGAGAAAGAAATTTCAGGAGTTGTGTATTGAAGAGAATTTCTGCTCTCTTCAAAAAAAAAAACAGAAGACATCTGCAACTTGACAGAAGAGGTAGGGTGAGGCAGCTGGGGCAACAGCTGGGGTGGTTTTATTGTTGTAGAAATGGACACAGTCTGATGAGCTAAATGGAGAGTGGGGTGAATTAGCTTGAGTTTGATGGGCTCAGATAGTTGGTCTTCAGGAAGCAAGGTCAGCACATCACAGAGACCCGGCTCTCTGGAACCAGGTTCCTCTGGCCAGTGCAACACTCCATAGCAAGGAGAAGCAGGAGAAAGTTCTAGCCTGACGTGGCCTCACCATGACACATCTACAGCCTTCTGCATGTTACCAGAGGCAGGTGAGTTTTAATCAAGCACCACACTTGTTTAAGCTTTTGATACTCATGTTGGAGAAACATGGTCTAGTGACGCAAATGCCAGCCTAGGAAGTCAACATGGTCAGAATCTATTTTTGGTCTTTCCTGGGATAAGTCGCTGGCTGGAAAGAGCAGTCATTTTGAGCAGCTGAAAATAACTAACAAGACATGTTAATGAGTTAATAAATCTTTCTTACTGAGCTACATGGAAAGACATGAAACATTTCATGTTAGCTCCTCACCAACCTTAATTAAACTTGATGTTGAAAAGGTCAGTGCCCTGTCTGGCGTGTTCCAAATCACTTTAGACCGACAGTAGGGGTGATTGTAGGGGTGTCTGCAAGTGTGTGCAGGAGACACCTGCCTTCTGTTGTAGCCTTAAGTGGTGCCTTTTAAATGAGCCACACCCTGTAAATAACAACTAGCTTTTATTAAGTGCCAGCTCTGTGTAAGTCACTGCTCCGAATTGCTTTATCTGCATTCACTCATTTAATCCTCAACAACAACCCTTGTGGATGCATGCTGTTATCATTCTTTTTTTTTTTTTTTTGCGGTACGCGGGCCTCTCACTGTTGTGGCCTTTCACGTTGCGGAGCACAGGGTCCGGACGCGCAGGCTCAGCGGCCATGGCTCACGGGCCTAGCCGCTCCGCGGCATGTGGGATCTTCCCGGACCAGGGCACGAACCCGTGTCCCCTGCATCGGCAGGCAGACTCCCAACCACTGCGCCACCAGGGAAGCCCGCTGTTATCATTCTTCATAGTGGAGGAAACTGAGGCACAGAGATTTGTAGTGATTTGCCAGAGTTCTGTAGTCTACAAAGTGACAGGACCAAGATTTGACAAGGTCTGTCTCCAGAGCCTGTGTCCAGAACCTTCAGAACCTGTAGGCTCTGCTGCCTCTCGCAACTAGGGGTTGGGCTGTGCTCACATAGTTAAAAATGCACAAGCCTCCTGTGAGTTTTGAGGCACTGATACTTCTGGGAGTTCCAGCAAACGCATTTTAGGACAGATCAAACAATGCGAAGCACTTGGGTGCTGCAGGGGAAACGTGATTCTTACCAATGCCATCTGGAGTGGTGGAGGTCACCAGGAGGTTGGGCTGGAGAAAACAATTTTTGCAGTTTTTTTGAACTAAAACACATAGCTTCGCAAACATTTATTGAGTTTCTACTGGGAACCAGATACTGTGCTAGGTGTTGGGGAGAAATACAAGTAAGACAAGGTGTTGACCTCAAGGAGCTCACAGATTAGCAGATTTTCCCTTTATCAAATTTCTGGGGAAACAAATAGCAATCTGGACTGATTTTTTTGTAAACTTTGCACTTGAGTTCAGAGGGAGTCTTGCCTTGCACTGGTTTAGACTGAATTCCCATGTAGTGGTAACATACGTATATAATATTTCCTGCCCATTTTTTAATGCTCCATAGAAGTGCAGAGCTCTGTGATAAAGGACATGTTTAATCTGGGACATTTTGAACAGAGACGAGATGTACCTACTTTCTCATCCTTCCCAGAAGAATCTGTTCATAGGGAGGGAGATCATTGAGGTGCTACCTGAGAGTAAATGCTGGTTTGATCACTTTCTGGCTGCATGTTCTTGGGTGAATTATCAATGCTTCATCTTTCTCAGCCTGGACTTTCTCATCTGTAAAATGGAAGAATTAGTAGTCGTCAGCCTTAGGATTCTTTCAAGAATAGATTAAATAAAATGCAAAAATGCATAAGAATTTTGTCACATCGCATGCAGCAGAGAAAGCTCTCGATAAGCATAAGCTGTTTTCATTATTTTCTGGGCATTGTTTCACTTCTGAGTTCCATGGCATCATGCAGTACTCTGGAAGAGGCTGTCTAGCAAAACAAAGATGATAGATTCTTTCTTCTGTTTTTACCCCCTAGAGCAGATAGTAAATTTATGCAGGGGTAAGATATTGGAGTGAGAAGCTCAGAGTTTCTTGCTGGCATTTTTCATTTCTCAGAAGGCAAAGGAAGTGACAAGGGAGTGAGTCCTCTGGACTAGACTCTGAGGTTGGGGATGTGCTGCAGACAGGGACCTGGAGAGGAAGCCAGAGCACTCAAGCACTGGGGCACCAGGCATCTCCTCTCCTCCATCAGCTCTGTATTCAGGGTATTCTGATCGACTCCCAGCTGCTGTCCCCACAGTGGCTGCTCTCAGCGGTCCTCTGCTATCCTCAAGCTTCTCTTGTCTCCTCTGGCCTAATCTTTGTCTTCTTTAGAAAACCTTACCCTGCACTATTGCTCACCTTCATCGTCCATACAGCCTGTTGCACAACTCTAGGGGGTGTTGTTCATGTTGGAGGTTGGGGTTGTGCGGCTGGGTGGCCTTGGCATCCCAGACGCTCATCCCAGATGCCTTGGCATCCCAGACGCTCTTCCCAGGGTGTGTGGTCGCTTCATCTAGAAGGTACTAAATACAGTTCCTTCACTGTGCCGTGCTCACTATTGGCCCCGTGAGTTTGTAGGTGCCATTGCCTCTGCCTTGAAAGCTCATCTCTCTTCCCATAGTCCACTGCCCTCGCCCCCCAACACCAGAAGAACAAATTTCTCCTTAGGCCAGGATCACTCTGGTTAACTTCTACTCATATTTCAAGACACAGATTAACATGATTACTTCAGAGAGTCCTTCCCAGAACCTTAATCTAGGAAAAATCCCTTTGTTTAAGCAAGATCCCTTGATACTCCTTTTTGTAGCTTCTAATACAACAGTGATTTGCTTACAGTCTATATAAAGACCACAGGGGCAGGAACTGCATCTGTCTTGTCTTCATTATGTGAATAAATACAGTCTGACCTTACCCCTGGCCTCCCCCAGCCTTTCTCAGGGCAGCCTCTTTTAATGTTTCCTGTTTGAAATTCTTCCAGTGACTTCTTCCATGACCCTAAATAATGTACTTATTTATAATATCTTGATTTATTAACTGACACAGTAATGATTGATTTCCTGTAATGAAAGATGAGGGATTAATTTACTCTCTCTACATCTCATGTTATTTTCTCTCTCCTTTCCAGTGTTTATGTTTCATTTTTAGTTCTTTAGTTGGGTTCTCTTTATAATTGCAAATTATAAACTTAGGCCATTATTTCTTTCCATAAACATTCAACAGTTACTCTTGACTTCTCACTAGATTAGGTGAGGACATTAGTATTCCTACCATTATCTCCTATTATCTTTTCCCTTCTGCTTACAGATTTTTGCTAGCTTTACCTTTACTCTAACATCATCAGATTTATCACATATGCAGTCAGTTTCATAATCATAATTTAGACTTTAATTTGATAATGAAAGTTGAAAACAAGTAAACAGTTTGCATTATTTTGGCTTTGTAAATTTCTAAATTTTCCTTTTGGAGTTTCTATTGCTTATTTTCCCCCTTGTTGATGAGAGTAAATGTATTTTCCATAGACTAAAAGTTACCTTACCATCTGGTGCATGAAATCACAGCCCTTCTCTTTTCCCAGTCTGATTTTTATTTTTTTATAGATGTTGGTTGTTTTCTCTGGAAGCTTCTTGGATCCTTTTTATCTTTTCTTTTTATCTTTTCTAAAATTTCACAAAAACATGGGACCTTTTTTAACCGTTCACATTGCTGAATCTTCAGCAGGTACTTCCAGTCTGAAGATTTTTGTATTCTATAGCCTTGAGAAATTTTCTTCTGTTAATTCATTTAAAACTTCTAATCTTTTTTCCTGTATTTTTCTCTTTGATTAAGTTTCTATGTCTTTCACCTTTTGTCTCATTTAAAAAAATTTTTTTTAATGGGTGAGGGAGATTTTACGTTCTGAAAAACTTCTTCAACTTATTCTTTTATTCATTTGTTACTTTAAAACTATATGATGTTCCCTTTTATAGTATTCTATTTTTATCTTACAGATGCAATTTCTTCCTGAAGACTAATTGGATTTTTTTTTAGAATTCTCCTGTGATTTCTGAAATACTTATGTTTCCTATGAAGTCTGTTATACGTATATACTCTTTCAAGGTGCTGGTTTTCCCTCAGATGTCTGATGATTCTGATTTTACTTTCATATTTAAGGATGAAGATCTGGTTGTTTATTTAGGACTGCTGGAGACAACTTCCTTTGCTCATGACTAGGCAGGTCTATCTCTTCCATCAGTTTCTTCCAGGACTGGGAAGTACAGCTGGTAGCTCTGCTCCCCAGAGCAGGGCTGGTTGGCTGGAGAAGTTTGCTTTTACATATAGTAATGGCCAGCTAGCCATTAGACCAGGCTCCCCCCACCCCAAATGTTAGATTAAGGAGAGCTTTGCTCAGGGGTACTCAAATCTATACTCTCAGTCTTTAGTCCTCTCCCAAAATCCATTTTTTTACACACACACACACACACACACACACACACACACACACACACACACACACGTTAGATATGAAAAAACTTTAGTGCTCCTGTTAATCATCTCTTTGTTTTCTGTAGTGCCAGCACAATGCCTGGCTCTAAGTAAAAATGCAATAATTGTTTTAAATGACCATATAATAGCACATAGCTTTTTATATATTCATTTCTGAGGGTTCACCACTCATTAAGATATACTCCCTGTACCCAAACAGCTAATAGTCTAGCTTCTAATGGAAGAAACAGATATGGAAACAAATCACTATAATAAGTGCAATAGAATATGTTTGTACAACATGCTGGCACTTGAGGAAGAGACATTAAGTCTGAACCATGGGGAGAGTAAGAGAGAGAGAGAGAATGAGAGCCAGAGAGAGAGAGAGAGAGAGAGAGAGAGAGCGAGCGAGAACGCTGCAGACAGAAGGTGACTTTCTAGAGGCAGAAGAGAATATTGGATGAAAGTGTAGCCTGCAGCCCGTGGAGCCAGGCTGCCTAGATTTGAATCCTGCTTCTGTCACTTACTAGTTCTCCTTGGACAAGTTATCCTCTCTTTGCCTGTTTTCTCCCTTGTATCATGGGCATATGATAATAGTCCCAACCTCATAGGGTTTTTGTGAGTGTTGCAGGAAGGGGGACCCCTTCTAGGGCCCAAGAGTGGGCTCTTGTCTAACACTTGGAAATGAATTGTCTGAGGAGACACACGTGCTGAAAAGCAAGATACTGTATTGGGAAGGGGCACCCGGGTGGAGAGCAGGAGGGTAAGGGAACCCAGGAGGACTGCTCTGCCACGTGGCTCGCAGTCTCAAGTTTTATGGTGATGGGATTAGTTTCCGGGTTGTCTCTGGCCAGTCGTTCTGACTCAGGGTCCTTTCGGGTGGTGAGCAGAACCGTTCAGCCAAGATGGATTCCAACAAGGAGGATTCTGGGAGGTTGGTAGGAAATGTGGAGTGGTGTCTCCTCTCTCCTTTTGACCTTTCCTGTATTATTCTGCTTGATGGTGGCTTGTTAGTTCCGTGTTCTTTACCAGGATCTCCTGTCATAAAATAACTCATGCAAATTGTTACTGTCTTTGCCTGGCCAGGGCGGGCTGTTTCAGTCAGTGTTTCCCCTAACATGAGGGTTAAATGAGTTACTATACACAAAATGCTTCAGTGGTGCTTCCCATTCAGTACATACTAGTTCTTCCCTTTATTGCTATCGTATCTTGATGTGGCCTTGAATGAAGAGTTCAACAGGCAGAGAATGGGCAGATGGTTATTGCTGGTAAAATAAGCATGCTGAGTGAAGGCGCGGTGGCATGAAAGTGCAGGCACATTTAGAGAGGAGAGTGGTTGAGTACAAGTAGGATGCAGGGTTCCGGGGAATGTGTCAGAATAAAACTAGAGAGGAGCTGGACCAGATGACAGGAGGCCTTGGAAGCACACGGAGTTGCTGCTTGCACAATCAGTTTTCTGGCTTGAGGTACTGTGTACATAGTAAGCAAGGCAATTAATGAAGTCAGGGAATCTACAACCTACGTCAAATTGAAAACTTCTAGGTGCTCCATTTAATAGGTGGCATGTGAAGCTGAATCCGGCCTCTGTACCCCGACATTGAATTAAATCTCAGTTTTGGGTGAGGTGGAAATGAATAGCTTTATTGCTTTGCCAGGCAAAGGGGGTCACAGTGGGCTAATGCTCTCAAAACTGTGTGTCCCAACTTGGAAGGGGTAGCGAGAAGTTTTATGGCAAGGGTTCAAAGAGGGTGTGATCAGCTCATGGATATTCTTCTGACTGGTTGGTGGTGAGGTAAGTGGGAGTCAGCATCATCAACCTTCTGGTTCCAACTGGTCTGGGGTCTACCTGCTAGTAGGTGGCATACTGTTAACTTCTCCCACCTGGTGGGGGCTTCAGTATCTGCAAAACAGCTCTAAGATGTTGTGATGTGTATCCCTTGAGGGGGAACCAGGACCCTGCCCCCAAGGCTATGCTATTGTTTTTTGACTGTTCCTCCCTTATCTCTGTATTTCCTCCTTTCTCTGATTACAGAGAAACTGCCCTTTGGAACTCAGGGAAGGGGACACAGGAAGGCTCTTGTGTCCAGGAGCCCCACAGGGTCCTGCTCAGTTTCACATGGACAAATGGGGAACATTGAGATTTTATAGAAATGTCTCCCTGAAGAAGATAATCAAAGAGGTGACAGGATTGAAAGTAGTTGAATGGAAACGTTCGTAGCCTGGGGTGGTGGTGATGGACTGGAGGTTAGGTGGTCCTTTGTAAGAGGGATTAGGCTTGTAGGTAACCTTGAATTAGAGAATTTGGCCCAAGACGTGGAAGGGTTAGAAAGCAGATTTTGGGAAGATGTGAAGATAAGCTTTCTAACCATCTAGAGCCATCAGAAGATGTAGTGGCTTGTCCTGTGAGGAAGGAGGGCTTCAGTCACTGGCAGTGCCTGAGCGAATGGAGGTCACTAGATCAGAGCTGATGTGGGGTGGGCGTGGGGTTTTCTGCCTGGGTTGGTCCTACATCATTCGAGGTTTTACTGACTCCACGTGCCTCAGCTTATGTGATCTCTAGGCCAGAACTCATTTCTGAGTTTATTCTGTTGCAGTCCCAGCATCTTCTGTCCACCTCTTTCCCCAACTGTAGGGTTGTGGTTTTACTTTGCTTTAGAAGTTTCAGTACTGAAGGGATGGATTGGTTCAGTGCCAGCAAGCAGGCTGAGACCAAGGCTCTAGGACTGTTGCAGTTTGCCATACCCCTGACATCTGCCCAAACAGGCCTGAAAATGGCTTTGTGAAGTCTTTAGTTGGCTGCTCCTCACCCTCTGATTGCACAGGCCTGTACTCTTTGCAAAGATCAAGCTGTATTTCCTAATACCATTCAGCCTCCTTCCTCTGCTTTCCTTCAATATCCCTCAATCCCTGCTCCACGGACTGGGAGGGTCCTTACAAGTACCTGTTTCCACAAAGCTTAGGCAGGACAGCAAAGACAGGGCATGCCGAATCCCTCTTTCAGACTCAGCTCTTACTTCCTCCATCTCTGTTCCTTTGAGGCCTTTGTCTGAGGCACAGAGCTGATTTTTTTATGGCTGCTCGCATGCCTGCACCTAAAAATTCCCAAGCCCTACAGTCATTATTTTTCATTCTGGAGGCTTTTGAAAGTCATCTCATTCTCAAAGATTTCTTGGTATACAACACAAGCCAACATGGAAAGCCTCACGATGTTGCCTTGAACAGGTGCCTGGGGACTTGAATAAGGCTTCAAAGAACAAAGGTAAAACGACATTGCCACAGGAAGGTAAGAACCTGAGGAAACTAGAACAGTTTCTCCTGAACCTAGCTAATGATCCATGTTAAGGATGCTAATTTGCCCCGTGTTTTATGCTGGACGATGCAAAACAAACCATGTGCACAAAAGCACTAATTGCTTCATTTATTCTTCCATTTTGCCAGGGGACCAGCAGAGCTCACTTAGCCTCAGAATGGAAAATTACATGTTGGAGAGAAAACAGCCACACCAAAGGAATGACAATGCAATTCGAGTTCTGCTTGTTCACATATTTTATTTATCCAGTGAAGGAAAGGAAAAAAAAAAAAAGGCAGACTTTGAAGGTGTCACAGATTCTGAGAGGATACCAAGGTCATGTGTTCCATTTCCCTCAGGCTAGTTTAAGTCCACAGATTAAATAAAAGTGTAAAGGGATGAGATGAACATTTTACTGGAGAAGAAAATGTCTTCTCTGAGAAAGAAAACCCTCTTTAAGGTTAATATCTACTCAGGGGTTTCTTATTGGAGGATGGCTTACTTTTGTTTTTATAAAAATATGACTGCATTGTATAAACTGCTGGAGTTGGATATTTAGAAGTAGGTGGCATCGAGGCTGCTGATTTGGTGACTTTCTGGGAGTCCAGGTCTGGAAGAATCCCACTGTGGTGAGAGCCACAAGAACACTGTAAACATCCTTGGTCGTGGACACACAATGATGCACGGCAAAAACGGAATCTCAGACATCACAGACCAGGATGCCTGTTCTACAGGTGGGGAAACTGAGGCCTGGGAGGTTAAATGCTTTCCCCAAGATCACACAGCTAGTTAGTAATAGGAACTCAAATTTCTTGGCTTCTAATTCAGTGCTTTTGTACACTGCATAAATAGATTCTCCTAATATTAATTTATTTCCCAAGATTCTAAAGTTGGCAATTTGAGCTCTTTAAGTGGGAAAACACTACAGAAAACAGCAAAAGACTTATGGAGAATTCTGATACGTTTGTGTCTGATTTCAAGAACCTCATGTTAAGTTAGAGTTAAAAGACCAAAGTTTGGGTCAAAATCAGGGAACTTGATTTTTCTGTGAACACAGGACAATATCTTACATGTAGTGAGACAAGGAATGGAAGGCAGCACCACACAGGAAAGATTAGAAAAACCAATACTAGAAAGTAAAACGGACCACGTCAGCCATTGGTAGGCTGGTCTAAACTGTTCAGCGCTTTCCAAGAACACAGAAAATGACACAGAGTCACACTATATGAGAGGGGAGTTCCAGAGAGTTCCTGGTGGGCACCCAGCAACACCTTTTAAGCAGCCGGGTGCATGTGCCCAGGCTGACCATGGCATCAACGGTTCCCAGGGCCACTGAACGGAATGAGTGTGAGCTCACACACCACACTGCCCACAGCCCAGCACAGCCTTGGGGCAAGTCAACACCAAATCTATATCATTTCCCAAACTGGTCTGCTCCCTTGTAACACTGGGCATAAATTACAGAGGGGAGGACCGGGCTGGAAAATGTTTCAGGTTGCCGCTATGGGCTGGACATTTTGAACCCTGGACAAAGTGACTGGTATCTTTGTTTCTCCCGGGCCTGGAGCTCTTGTAATGGGCTGGGTGTGGGCCTTGATGTCTGCGATTCGCTCTTTAAACTTTTGCTGAAGGAATTTCTCTTCTTTGGAGTAGCTTTTTGCGAACACTGACATCAGCAGGCACCCTGCCATGGACGTGCCCCCGATGCAGAAGAGCACGGCGCCCGCCAGCTTGCACATGTCAAGGGCTCCATTAAACTGGACAGCGTGTGTGTCCACCATCACGAAATTGGCCTCACCAAAGGCTTCGATTTTGGGGGGCACAAGAAAGCCCACTGCCAGGACAGTCAATCCGAGAATCACGAAGACTGTGCCCAAGATGAGTCCAACCTAGCGAAAGACACAGTGAAATAAGACAGAGTAAACCTGGTACTTCAGGTCTCCAGGGCAGGACTGGCCTTGTTTTCTGAGAGAAGAGACTTTCCCCAGTCACTTCTAATTTGTATGAGAAGCCTGCATAATTTTTGTAGTTAAAAAAGAAGGTGAAGGAGGACTTTTCTGATTTTGATGCCAACCAGGAACTGCAGCACTGCCTTGATTTTTCCTTTGAGCTTCCTGTTTGTCCAATGCTTTGCAATCAACAGCGCCCCCTTTGGTTTACTTTGTCTTGTTTGGTCTTGAGCAAGAGAAAAGCAGCCCGGATACCCAGGAGCTGGCCTTACTCTATCCACTAGGCTTTGATGTTCTTAGAAGCTGGCCTGGGGCCCCCACTGATACCATGTTGTTTTGTGGGCACAGTCAATCTTGCAGAACCTCAACATCAGACAGGCTCATTCTGCACCCATGATGAAGTGTGACAAACCAAGGCCACTTCATAATTTTGTCTAAGCGCAGACAAAAACAAGGTCATTGTGCAAACCACAAGATTCTGCACACCTCCCACCCCACCCAATATAAATGACTGCTGCTTCTTTACAGTTACAGTCTTAGTCTCACTCTAGTCCGCCCTCTGTATAGATAGGATTTATTAAGATACCCAATCATAGGATCATTCCTGATAATCCAGAGTGAACTCTGGCTCCTGTAGACTTCCCAAACCCCTGCAATCCCAAGTCACCCAACTAAAGCCCACATCCTATAATACATCCTTTCTTACACTCTCTTACTGAAATGCCCAGGAGCCCCTATGGTGTCATTCTGTCTCACTGTGATGAGTAATATACTCAACTTGTTCAACATAGAGGTGATTTCGGCAGGTGGCCATCGACAGTCTGTGTAACTACTCACCCCTTCCCCAAGCAAGTGAAGAAGGAACCATCATTACCAGTTTATAGGCAAGGAAATGTAGCCTCGTGGAGGGTAGGTCACTGCCCCAAAGATAGACAACTGGCAAGTAGCAGAGGATGGGCTAGAAGCCACAGATCTGACCTCCAGGCTAGTGCTCTTTCTCTTCTAACATGTAGCTGTTTGGGCTTTACTTGTGCAGATGTTGAGAAATGTTAAGAGCAGCAGATGGAGATGAAACTGCATTAGCTCAAGTTCTAATAAAATGTAACCCACTGAAAATGGAAAGTAATATACCATTTGGCAGTTTAAGCTCGGAGGTTTGGAATTAACAGACTCAGCCTTGGATTCTAGCACTGCCAACTAGTACTTGAATCATAGAAGGAAAGTTACTTAAATACTCTCGTTAATTTTCCCATTTATAAAATGATAAATGATAACAGTACCTACCTCATAAAGCTGTGAGGACAAAACGAGAGCACTCAGCCCTGTGCCTGCCTAAGTCATACATTTTAATAAGTAGATATTATTATTATTATTTGGAAATGTGCCTCTTGTAAAATTATGCTGCATTGGCAAGAGCATTGCAACAGTCACTCAGTACTTGGAATAAAGAACAGCTAATACAACTTATTTTTTAAACACATTTTTCATTTCCTCCTGTTCCTAATTGCTTTTAGTTAAAATAACAAGGTTGGAAAAATAACCAAATGTATAACACCATTTAATCTTGAACATCTAAAGTATATTTATCTATTTATTTACTATGTTTCAGGGTAATACACTTTATTAGATACTTCTTTAGTAGAGAGTTTGGATAATAGAAAACATTTGCAAATCCATCACTCTAACAAAGGGGGGGAGAGAGCTCATATTATTGAGCATCGATTATGACCTAGGCACTGTGCTTTCCACTTAATCCTCACCAGCATCTTATGAGATGTAGATATTTTTATCCCCATTTCACCTATAAGAAACTGAGGTTTATTGGATTGAAGAAACATAGTTCAAAGTCCACTCTTTAAGCACGTGGTCTCTAACCCAGGTCTGCATGACTTCTAAGCCCCACTCCCCACTTTCATTCTCCCATGATACTTCACCGATTACTATTTTGTACATTACCTCTATAATTTAAAAAAAATTACAATAAAGTTTTAGTCACCATATACGAACAAATTTCCATTATGTAATAGTGTAAAGAAACTGAAAAACCAACAAAAAGAGTCAGTATAATGTCTTCTGGAAAAAAAAAAGAAAAACTATTGTACATAAGATATAAGTACTGCAGAAAAAATTGGGTCGTAAAATCACACTTTGGATGGCTTTCTACATTTTTTGAAGAATGGTGTCAAATTCACCTTCAAAGACTAACCGTTATAATATTTAAAAGATGACTCACGTTGGAATATTCTGAATGCACAAACTAAATTAACTTAAATATCCATGGTGACATGCTTCATATGTCACTAAATTACCTCCCTCCTCAAGAACTGGTACAGATTCTCAAAAATTGAGGGCAGCAAAAATGTATCCATCTTCGGTTCTAAGGTTCTTAAGAGCAAGGGAGGCCAGGGTGCTCCATCTTCTATTTCTGTCTTTCTCTCCGCAGCAGTCAGTCCAGCCTGTGTCCAATATATATTCCTGACTGACTCACTTAAACCACCAGACTGCTGAATCCGGAGCCAGGTGATTGATTCTCAGAGCAGTCTGTTCCTCAGTTGAGCAGTGCTTTATAGATTAAAATCCACTCTTGGAATATCACTCAGAAGCTAAAAGGCAAACCCTGCCTTGCAGATGGCAGAACTCCTGCTCATTTCAAGAACTGGAAAGTGGCTGGCCTCCCCAAGCCTTCTCCCTATTCCCTGTTAAATCAGAGGATCAGAGAGAGGCCCGCCATCTGTGGAGGGGAGCATGACGTAATGAATAGTATGTAATGCCCAGGATTCTGAGGGTGCCATCAATGCAAGTCTAATGAGGATCTCCAAAAGATGTGCCCAGAGAGGGACTCCAAACCTGTTCAAACATGTCAGGGAGAGCGTGGGATGGTAGGCATGAAGGGAAAATGCTGGGAATACTTCCCTGAGTGTAGTAGTGGTGAGGAGGGATGCTGGGATATATCAGCTTAATCCTGGTACCATCTTGGAGCACTGAATGGAATAAAAATTTTGGGAGTGATGCCATATGGTATCATAAACTTTGGACACAGCTCTAAGTTGAAGTGGTCCCAGGTCTAAGAGAAAAGGGGTTCTATTAAATAGAGTTTAAGAAATGCAACACAGAGGTTTTTTTAAAAGGTTCTAAGAGAGCAAACCAGCTCTGTTTGGAGCCATGCAAAGAGTTGCAATGCTGCTGGGTGAGGGGCTTCCCAGAGTAGCCTGGTGGTGTGGGATGTTAGATCAGCACCAATAGGGAGAGAGAAGGGCCTCTCCAGGTGATGAAAAGCAAACTTTAAAGAGAGCAGCAAGAGCAGTTTTTGTGCTGTGACTTCTGATGACTCTCTTGACTGTGCGAAGGATGGGTGAAAACCCAGTCCCTGCTGTTGGAAAGGAGGATTGGACAGAGGGGAGAGCTTGGATTCCAGAAATTCTGCTTCTGGGGACCACAAGCCAGAAGCTGCTGTTTTTTGACCAGCATCCCCTTCGTGGTCTGTCTGTGAGCTGATGAGATCTGAAAATGCAGTTCACTCCAATAAGCGGAGCTGGCAGCAGGAGCAACACAGCTGTTCTGGCAGAGAGGAGGCGGTAATGACTGGTGGAGACAAGAACCAGCATGGCAGGGAAGAGCGGCGTGTGGGGGGAGATTGCTGGATGGAGCTAAATGGGAAAGAAGCCTTCTGGGTTAGAGGTAAAATTCAGAAGAAGCGCAGCAAGAGTGAAGACTGGCTTTTCTTCTTCTGCATCAGCCCTGAGGGCTGCTACCCACCGCTCCTTAGCAGGACCTGAGCTCAGAGTGCTGTCACCTGCCAGAGTGATGGCAGATTCTAACTCATCTGTCCTGACCCTCTTGCCTGACCTGCTTGTAGGGACACTGAGCTTTGCAAAGCAGTGACCAGTGCCGGGCTGGGATCAGGTCCTTCCACATATGCGTCACCTGGTACAGTCTCCACAGCCCTCCTTCACCTGGGTAGCAGGATCCTGCATTGGCTCTGCAGCCTTACAGAGGCTCTGTCCCTCCAGCCTGTCAGCACATTCAATCGCTTCCATCTTCAAAACCTATTCTAGAGTCCTGTGTCCTCCACTAGCTACTGCTTGAACTCATTCCTACCCTTGGTAGCCAAGCCTAGTCCTCCACCATTTCACTGAAGCCCCTCTCTCTGAGGTCACTGATGACTTCCTAATTGTCAAATCCAATTTTTCTTTTCTTCATTTGCATATTCTGCAGTCATTGATTTTAAGTACTTAGGCTTTCTTAAAACCCTCACCAATGATTATCGCTGACACAACTCTCTTCCACTTCTGTCTTTACCAACTCACTCTTAACCTGCTTTGCCAGATACTCTTAAATTATTGGTGTCCCCCAGGGTTCCAGCCCTGACTCACATCTCTTACTCAATATGTTCTCTCTATGGTTTAATTTGTGGCCGCAGTTTCAACTCGCATCTATATACCAGTGACTTCCAAATGTCCAGCTCCAGCCTAGATTTCTCTCCTGGGCTGTAGCCCCACATTTATGACAGCCAATGGGAGGATCTACACAAAAGTGTCCCAAAGGCTCTGCAAAACCCAAATATTCAAAATGGTGTTCCTTTCTTCTTTCCTTCCCAGTTTTTCTGCATTCCTGCCACCTGCCCATTCACTGAGTCCTTCCTCACATTCGTAGTCAATGGATAATTAAATCTTATTGATTCTATCTCAGAATTCTCTTGAATCTTGTCTCTCCATCACTACAGCTACTCTAATGGTAACAGAGCATTATTAACTCTTGGCCAGATCATTGCAACAGCATTCTGATGGTCTCCATGGCTAGTCTCATCCTTTGTCCATTTTTCAAGTGTCATCTGAGAAATTTTTTTTTTTTTTTAATAATACCACATGGTTTCTCCTCTTAAGGGACTTCCTTATTCATTTCTAGAATAAAACCATCTCCTTAATATCTAGCAAGACTCTGAAGAGAAATCCAAGATGTAAGTTTAAACTCTGACTTAGCGTAAGGGGGAAACTGGAGAGATTGGGACAGGTAGGAGGAGGGTCTTGAGAGAAAAGAGAGGTACCAGCATCATTTTCACTTTTAGTAAGTCTGTGGAGGAAGCGGTCTTGCCTTGTACCTGCCCGTTGCTATTTAACACCCTTTGGGAGATTTCTGATATTGGTTGAGGGAAAGGTAAGGAGGAGGATAACCCTGGGGTGAGGAAAGAACGACTGGGGTAAGAAGACTGCTCCCATTAGTTCATACCTGCAGTACTTCAGCTGTCTGCTGCACCATCAAGTAGCAGCAGTCTTAGTCAAGGTCAAGTGCAAGGGTGAGAAAGAAAAACTCCACCACAGCCTGTTAGGCCCTTGGGCAGAGGCAGTGGGTGGCAGGGGGTAGGTGGGACTGTGTCACATAGATTTTTGCAGATGGCAGCAGTTGCAGGTAAATTAGCAGTGGCGGAGGCCACCATGCAGTAATCCAGAAGCTGTGAGGCACAGAGAATGTGTATAATACTGTGTGTGTGTGTGTGTGTGTGTGTGTGTGTGTGTGTGTGTGTGTGTGTGTGTGTGTGTGTGTGTGTGTGTGTGTGTGTGTGTGTGTGTGTGTGTGTGTGTGTGTGTGTGTGTGTGTGTGTGTGTGTGTAGGGGCTGTTTACACCTGATTGTGAGACAACCTTCCCAAGAAAGCCTAGCCTTATTATCTTACCTACTCACTGTACTCAGTCAAGCAGGAAGGTTCTGGAGAAATTTCTACTTCACAGCCTTGCTGAGTCTCTGTGATCTGGCTCTTGTATACATTACCGTGTTCATCTCTTGGCCTTTGTCCTCCACGCCTAACTCTTACCCCAGCCACAGTGAACTGTTGGCATCTCCTGAGCATGCCATCTTCTCTCATGACGCAGCTTCTGCGATGCTCTTCTTTCTATAGTGCTTTTCTGTGCCTGTGAACTCTTCTGTGGAGTCACTTCCTCCCCAGGCTGCATCAGATCTGTCCAGTAAGTACTGCAACAACTGGCATGGTGGATTGTAACAATCTCTGTACACATCTACCTTCCTTATTTGACTGTGAACTCCGTCAGGTGAAGAACAGTGTTGTGTTCACAACTGAATCCCAGAGCCCACCACAGAGGTTTGTGCACAGTGGACATATAAACATGTGTAGAAAGAACAGCATTGTGAGAGCGAGGTTACATCGGTCCATGTGGTAGAGCAAAGTTTCTGGCTCAGGCCCATTTGATTCCAATCCCTGTTCTCATTAAGCCCCTCCTTGCTGCCCACCGCTAAGGAGCTGGCTCACCAGCAGAGTCCTCCTGAGGCTCTGTGAGCGTGGCCCACAGTGAGAGACCCACGTGGCCTCAACAATGCTATAGTGGAAGAGAGGGAAGGGGGAGCCCACATCTTGAACCACTTACAAGATGCAGATTGAAATGAAAGAAAAAACATAAGAAAAGTATTATAATAGAAACACGTGCATAATCAGTGCTTCTCTCTGTGTTGATTCAAAGCACTTCATACGCTCGCTGGCATGAGTTCCCTTATAGTCCCTAGGAGGAAACCCAAGAATGGTTGGTTTATTCCCTTGGTAGGGGTGAGGTCTCTAAGACAGTGAATTCTTTGGTTTTTCAAGTTGACTGTAGGCTTCTGAGTGCCCAGTCTAGTGTTTTATGGTTAGGATGTAAGTCTAAGATTTGGATTTTGCTGGAATATAATCTCTGTGAGGCCATGGACTTTTGCCTGGTTTTATTCTCTGAAGTAGGTCCAGCACAACAGGGAACAAATACTTTTGGATCTTGTTTGCGTTAAACAGAAGAGAGAAAATACTGAAATCTGAATTCTAGGCTTGGTAATTTACTGAGAGTTCTTTATTGTAAATCCATACCCATGTATTATTTGATGGAGTTATAGCTTCACAACTTGTATCACTACTAGTGCTTTGGAACCACTAGCATTTGCAGTATTCTGTATGTCAGTGGCATTTTAGGCTCTTGGCACAATAGACCTGTGAGGCAAATATTTGTTTTTTTGACATATAGAGAAGCAACCACCCACTTGCCTGGGTAAATACAAGATGTGCCAAGCTTGGCTATGTATTTCATTGGTCCAGGCCAGTACGGAGTCATCAGAGGTGACACTTGTACAGAATAAGAAGGCTGGCTTGACCAATTCTAATACAGAGTGCCTGACACTAGTAAGATTTTGAATCAACACAGGTCTTGGGTAATCCATAGTAATAATCACATTACCAATATTTTATTTATTAACTAGATTTCCAGTTTTATTTCTATTTCAGAACTCAGTGTTCCATATGACATCTGGTACTAGGAGCTAATATATTAAGTGCTTATTGAGTGCCTACCAGACATTGTTCTAAGCTCTTTGCATCTATTATCTTATTTAATTCTCACAACTTATGTGGTAGGTACTATAAGTATCACCATTAGAGGCTCATTTAAGGTCAATTAAAGTACCCAAAGTTACAGAGCTGAGATTTGAACCCATGTAATCTGAGGCCAGAGTCCGTACTCATAATCATCACTATGTTACACTGCCTCTTGTTAAGCTCTATTGCCAGTACATTGTAAATTTATGTCGGTATCAATGTCAAAGTTTCTGGGATCTTTCGGGAGAAAGTTGGGGATGATCAGAAACCTCCAAAACACAGAATATTAGACCTGGAGGGAATCCGAGGCATCATCTAAAGCTGTGCCTTCTCAGTAGCCCTTCCTACATCCTTGTCCTTTTTTTGATTTCTAAATGTTGGAACATTCGATGCCTTCTTCTCTCTTATGTCTATACTCTCTTCCTAGGTGATCTTGTCTAGTCTGGTACCTTATATACACTGTATGTATCAGCGACTCCCAATTCATGAGCTGAAGTATATTTAAATTGCTACTAGAGATCTCCACTTGCATGTTTAATAGGCACCTCCAATGTAGCAATGCCAAAATCAAACTCTTGACTCCCCACCCATCCCACTGCTCTCCTGGTGTTCTCCATCCCAGTGAATTATAACATCATCCACTAAAGAGCTCAGGCTGCGAGTCTAAGTCATGCTTGACTCTTCTTTCTTTCGTTTCTAATATGCCAACATGTCCTGACAGCTTGCCCTTCAAACTTTATGCTAAATCTGACTACTTCTCGCCATCTCCATTAACACCACCGTAATCTAAGCCACTATTATTCTTGCCTGGATACTTTAACAGCCTCTTAAATAATCTAGCTGCTTCTATCCTTGCCTTCCTATAATTTATTTTCTGTACTGTAGCCAGAATGATCTTGTTAAAATACTGGTCGGGTCATGTCACTCATTTGCTTGAAATGTTCAGGTGGCTTCCCATGGATCTCAAGGTAAAAGCCAAAGTCCTCACTGTCACCTACAAGGCTCCACACACATCATCTGTGTCCTGTTATTTTTCTGAATCCATCACCTGTTCTTTCCCCTCTCTCATTCCTCTCCAACCAGATTGGATCTCTTGCTATTTTTCAAACACACCAGTGTTCCCATTTCAGAGCTTTTGGACTTGCTATTTTCCCAGCCTACAGTGACCTTCAGCCAGGTAATTTTATGGTTTACTCCCTGGTATTTGCTCAAAGGTCATCTCCTCTGACAGGCTTTCTGTGATCAGCACAACTAAATACCAGTTCTCCATCCTTCCCTATCCTCTTATTCTGATTTATTTCTCTTCATAGCACTTGCCACTACCATTCTGTTGTGTGGTTTATTTGTTTATGGTCTGTTTCCCACGATAGATTGTAAGTTCCTTGAGGGCAAGGGACTTTTTCTTCTCCCATTTACCACTTTAATTTCTGGTACTTTGCAACTTCTTGGCACAGAGTAGGTGCTCACTAATTATATGCTGAATGACTGAACTTATTGTCTAGTGAGGCTCCTTCCACTTGAGGAAGCTGAAGCTCATAAAGCCTCATGACCACATATCCAGGAGAGGCAGAGCTGGCAGACTGACCACTGTATTATGTCTCAGTATTAACTCTCTCTAGTATCCAACTGTTTCTTCTAATAATTATTGTAATTTGTCAAATGATACTTACCAAACCTTAAGGGAGGCTGAAAGCATGTTTTGCCTTTGGATGGCTGTCATAGTTGGTGAATTTAGTGGCATGTTAATAACAATAGCAAAAATAATAATTAATGATGGCAATTATATCTATTTATGTTTAACCTGCAAATCAACAATTGTGCTGTGTGTAGAGGCTTTCTTCAGCCCAAGGGTTATAGTCTCCTTTCCTAAGGAAGAAAACTGAACTTAGTGACACTGAGAGGGATCCACACACAGAGTCCCAGACTTCTCAGTTCTCTATAGCTGAGTTATTTCCCGTATCAAATGACTTCTCCACTTCCTGAGTTAAACACATGCTCTTTACTTACCTTCCAGAATACTGAGCTCCACCTGTTAGGTGATCTCTGGATCTGGAAATCATCCTCATACTCCCAGATCGAGGTGGTACAGTCCTCATAAAACTGGTGCAGGTAGGACCGGACTCCATAGCGCTGGTACCCGCCCTCGGTAGCAGCCTGTGCCTGCTTGGACCCACAAACGTTGCTGCAAGAACTCATCCTTCCCAGCTGGAATGACAGCACCCACAGGCATCAACCACATGAGCTCTGGCCTCAGGATCAAAAGGCAAATTAAAGGTAAGAACCAGGCTGAATAATGTCAGCCTGTTTGAACAATGCTCTTTTCTGGCAAGAAAAGACATGTTTAAAGACCTGCCTTTTTAACCCAAGCTGCTATTCTCTACTGAATGCAAAATTATCCCAAACACTCAATGACTAGAACTGGTTCTCCATAAATGAAACAAGACATAACAGCACAGCTCACTTAGATGATGCAAAAATTTAAGCAGGAAGCACATGAGAAATGGCAACAAAGAAGCTGAGATTTTCAGTGTCTTGACAAGAAATCTTTAATCTCTTAGAATCTAGTAGTCTTTACACTTCCATGTTAAAGGATTAGGAAGGCACTCTCACTTGGTACAGATGGAATTTGTCCTGGACTGTCCTCTTCAATGCTTAACCATGTTCCCTTGTGGAAACTACATGGTGTTACGTAGCTATTTGAAATTTTGCCTTCGAATCTCATGTATCTTGCTCTAACAATTGTCAAGTTGTACAGAAGCTTTATTAAAAAGTTGCTTCATGCTTTATCACAAATGGCTTGGCCAATAATTGATACCTCACTGACTCTAACTCCAGATATTTCAGGCATTATTTGTGGATACATCTGTCCACGTGGGATGCTAGAGCATAATGCAGAAGGTAGACCTGCCTTTTACTATTTCCCATTAAGTGTCTACTATAAATAAAAAATTCAGAGAATTGTTTAATGACACTAAGCTCTGGGTGGGTTGTTTGGGACTCTGCCTTCTTCAGATGGAAATTTCAACTTGATCTGATCTAATTTGACCTTAGAGGCATGTGGTTAATAATTCATGGTAAAAAAAAAGGAATTACTGAAGGACAGAAATTTTGGTGAGTAAGAGAATTCTCAGTTATTCTGTTTGTTCTTTGGTTTTTTGATCTCCATATAAGCAGATAAATAGGTAGCTAGAAATATGAAATACTTTTTTAGATTGTTCAGTTATCCTCTAGATGGTTTTCCCTGTGTGGACATAGTTTTAAACTCTAGACAGTTTTCCCTGTCTCAACATGACAAAGCAAGGAACAATATAGAAGGAGGATAATTTTCTCACTGACCCAGGTTCTCAGGACCTGTGCTATAATCCAGGCAATAAGAAGACATATTAAATGTTTTCAATTACTTGCCAAGAAACCAAGTAGTAATGTTTACCTACAAGAAAAACTTAATCTAAAATTCTAGCAGGTGTTCCTGTGTGGCCACTTAATTTGGTTGTATAGAATCATGGGGCTAAAGTCAAAGTTGAACCCAGGGACTCACTGTCCCATGGCCACAAAGTGAACCCTTAAGAATATCTTGTAAATGTGTGCCCTCAGCCACAAGTGGGTTTTGGTTAGAACATGTGGTCAAATTCAGGAAAATGTGGCCCTGACCTTAGAAAAATGATGCAAACAGGTATAACTGATGGTGACTGATAACCTCATCTTTTAAAGTGTTGGTCAATGTTACATTTAGTGCCTACCTCCTAGTGACTTCTTTCTGTCTCAGGTCCAGCTACCATCTAAAGAAATCACCCAGGAGGAGAGATCAGGAAAGGAAATTTATTTTTGTTTTTTTGCTTTTTAACATTTCAGAAGGATATTATTTCATAAAAAAATCAAGATTTCAGAAGGGACTTTGCCTGATTAGAGCTGCAGTGTCTGATGGACCAAATTCTTTTGTTAACCTAGTTTTCATATTTTAAATGCTAGGATGATCTCTTCAGTACCTTTTATTTAATGCTTACACAAAGAAGATGATTAATAAGGGGCCATTACTAGTGATATCCAAGTAGAATAGTTTTAAAGGCACTTTCTTTTAAGACATTCTAATAAACTTTCAGTCAAGGGGAAGTGGGATTAGTATTACTAAGTCTGCTTTGTCACTGAAGAAACTGAGGCAAAGAAAAATCATCTGCTACAGTTTATATCATGAGTCAGGGAGCAGATGAAAGATGACAATACAGTAAACAGGAGTATAGATTGAATCATATATTTGCATAATCAGAACCAACTCATACAAATATATATGTTCAGGTTTTCAATAAAGCATTGGAGACTTTAACATGAAAAAAGGACAAAAATAGATATGATAGGAATAAAAACAATCCCTCATAGCAACAGTAAGAGTTATCTTCCTTAGATGCTAAAATCATTCTTTCTCAGGATTTAGCTTTGGTGCAGAGCAGGACCTTGTGACATATTGTAGTCATTCCCTGCACTGCTTGTTTCCAGCACACTAGGTTAAATGTTTCTGCTTTATAGGATGAGACTCAGTAGTCCAACTTGGTTAAACACAATATAGGTAAAATCATAAAAGAGATAGAAAATGTCATAAAACAAATGCTTTTGAGCCTGAGTGATAGATGGCTCTACTCTAAGTCAGAATGGATTTTTAGTGATGTTAGATACATTCCAGAAGAGAAATCCCAACAAATCTTATTCTCCCCTCCAGGCATACAAAGTACAAGAACACGGCCTGCGCTGTGATAACCACACCGAGCAGAGAATGGGCTCTAATGCTAGTTCTTGATCTGCAGCTTACTGGTTTTGACATCTCAGGTAAGCTCAGTAACCTCTCTGGGCTATGGTTGCATCATCCTTAAAATAAGATGGCTGGACCAGATAACCTCTAATTCCTTCTAGACATAGATTTTTCAAGAGTCTTTGGCCATGAATTTACAGAATGAGTCGATTATTTTTGTTTGATAAACAACTGGGTTTAGGGATTTCCCATCTCCTCCCATGCTCTCAATGATTGATTGTCAGATTGCTTTATTATAGTGTGCATGAAGCTTTAGTTTAAAAGAGTATATAAGCTACTAGTTAGGTTACTTACTTGGTATTCAGTAGACTGAATGGTTGTGTATTGTTTATTTGTTCAATAAGTTATTTTAGTATAGTGTATGTTGCCTAAAATAGTAGTCCCTGGGGGGTCTTAGAGGTTTCATACCTCTTTCCAAACATATAATTTGTTGGAATTCACTGTTAGAGGAGACGGATCACTTGGTAGAACATGTATTTTAAAATACAACATTTTAGAGTAGAAATTTTGCACTTGCAAAAACTCAAGAGAGTTACATTCCTCATAGGTAACTTTTTGTCCCAATATAGAAAATGTTACAGTTATTTGGAATCTACCTGGTTGATATACATGAGGTCATTTCATAAAGTCACTTTAAAAGCTGGGCAATGAGTATATGATACACCAGGGTTGAGAAGAAAGGGAAGTTATGTGCAAAGGCGTTTCAGCTTGCCTCAGCATTTATTTAATGAGTAAGGTTTCATGAGAATTGCGGTGTTTGTGTTTCAATAGGTGTAGTAGTGGCAGCAAAAACAGTAATGTTAAATCTATGGCTGCTGTTAGTGATGGATCCTGAAGGGGCTCCTTTCTTGAGAGAAAGACTTAACATCCTAGGAAGTACATGCATAGGGGGAGGTGAGTGAAAATATTCTCCAGTATTGTATTTAAATGAGTCCTTGTGAGTTTTCATTTTATAAACACTCCGGTGGAGCCTGTTGCATCTTCACTGCCAGCATGGCCATCGTGATGGAGCACAAGCAGCATAAGTGTCTGGTTACTTGGTCATCTATGAAAGGGGAATTGTTTTCATTTTTCCTGAACGACCTTATGGGTGCTGATAAGTGAGGATTCATCCATGGTTTTCTTCTTTTTATTATTTGTTTATGGTATCTATCTCAACCGCATGCACAGTTATACATTAAATGGATATTCAAACCCCCAAACTCGTCTGAGAGGCTTTCTACAATGAGCATAATCAATATCAGCCCTCTATTACTCTCTATCCCCTTGTCTAGATTTGTTCCCCTTCATAGAACTTGTTATTACCTGATCCTCTGTTATGTGGTTTATTTGATGGTCTGATAGAACTTGTACATGATAAACTGTAAACTTCACCAGGGCAAGGACATTTTCTGTCCTGTTTACCACTTTGAAATTTCTTGGCACAGAGTTCCAGATGGGTTGGTGTGGATGATGGCCTGAGTGGTCCTTGATTTTTCATTCCTCCCTTCCTTCGGTGTTTTTAAACCACTGGTTATATGCCAGATTACGTGAGACGGTGCTTACAAAGATGAGTGGGACACACATTTTGCTCTCAGTTGACTCGGGTTAGAAGAAGAAACACTTCTGAAGCAGTAAGTGCAACAAAATGGGCATCAAAACGAGGTATTTGCAGCAGGAAGAAGTATAAATGCTGAGAATCCCTCGAATGATTACTCTATTCAGCAAACAAACTCATGTGTGTGTTACCATGATCTATATGTGTACTACTACACTAAAGTATCAGTTTGTTGGAAATTTGAATTTCAGTCTAATAGAAGCAGTTACTCTTTATTTTACTTGAAAAATGTTCATAGCCATGGAAATAGAAATAAGGCTTTATGCCTCATGAAACCTTAAGAATACCAGAGATTTTATGGTATTTGTCTTCATGGTCTCCTTGAGAGAAGAGAGGCAGAAAACTGAGGCACAAAAAGGATGAGTGTTTTCCCATGGCTCTATGTGTGAGTCAGTTGTGAAGCCAGGCACAGGCCCTGTTCTATTTATTCTCTCTGAAAGATCACTCAAGTTTTCATACTGCGCTTTTCTCTCCCATAAAATCATTCTGAGATAATGAGAGTGAAGTTCCCATTAGAGACACTTTTCCACAGGGCCAGTGCTGCAAGGTATAGGCGCATAGCTGATTTAGACCATTTATGCAACACTACACCAAAAGGTCAATTCGCTTAAAAGAATCAGTTAGACTCAAGAGTGGATGCAGGAAGGCATGAAAGCCTGCTAACAGCTTTTTCATATTTAAATCAGGCATTCTGGAATTATATAAGCATAACCTTAAAACCTGAAAATGTATTTCTACCAATGAACCATTTCAGAGATATTTTATTGTCCTGGAATAGTGGTAGAGATTGTGGCTCTGCACTGTGAATTTTTATTTCCTCTAAGTCAGTGGCTATGCAGCCACTTTTATAATTTTTAAAAAAGGGGGTAATGATACGCAGTTATCTTATTACTTTGCCCCTTTGAGATGTACTTTTAAGTAAGGTAAAATAAAGTCCAAAACCGCAATGAGAAGAGAAACAGAACCCATATTCTCTTTAAACCTCTTCTTTATCGATGTGCAGACCAGAAGGTGCTTATGAATTTACATGTGACAAGGTTTGAGTCTTACCTTTGAAATCCTCCTCTTCCTCTTCTTGTTGTTTACTCTTTGACCTTTCCTTTTAATGGCTCATTCTTCAAACCTATTTAAGAACAAAAATCTCTGCAGAATGTGATCCAGATAAAAGTCTAAACTTCATAAGTCATTTTTATAACTTGTAAAGAATCATTTAATATTGACAAAAACATTGACAAAGGACTTCCTGTTCAAGAGCAAAGATAGTTTTTTCTTTTTTACAAAAGTATAACGTATTTTATAACTTTTTAATGGGCTCTCATGAGAGTTTATAGAGTCAATGAAACAATATAAATGAAAAGGGCTATGTAAACTATAACACATTATACAAATATATTCTCATTTTGATATAATTCTATTCCATGTAGTCAATAATACCAACTAGACTGACCAATTTGTGTTTTACAAATTGTAAAGAAAAAGATGACTTGCTTCCCAGATACTCCAGACTTGATCTCTTTGGTGCCTATCCCATTATAGTGTAAAATAAATTAATCTTATAGCTATTGTATTTTATGATCCATTTACATGCATTTTAGACTTACTAAGGCTCTTTGGATGATTTACTCATTAGGTTGATTTTTACTCCTATATCCATTTTCTTCCTATCACGATCATGTTACTCTCCATCTGCCTAAGAAAAGCAGGTGCCCATGCAAGATTTAATTAAAAAGCCATTGCCAGCTATAGAGCTATTGGTTTCCTACATTACTGTAGTCATGTGAAATAAAATAACTCGGGCTGTATTTTTCAAGAGGCATTAAGAATTCTTTCTGATGAACAGTTCCCCATCCATATGCAGGAGAATCTCAAAGACTTGAGGAGTGTACGCCTAGTTGAGCCCTGAAAAACTGTTTTCAGTATTTTCCAGGTTCAGTCTGTATGTACCATGGCCAAGCCAGCCTTCTTCAAGACTCATTTATTTGTCCTGAAATTTTATTTTGTGGGTGGTATGTGAGCAGATTTGGACAAAGAAGCAAATTATATTAGGATTCTGGGTCTGGATAAGTAAAAGAAAACAAGTCTGTCTGTCTGTCTCTCATCTGTGCCTGTCTCTCTCATTAAATGTCCCTTCTTTTTATCTGTCGCCTTCCCCCTTTTCTTTGAGGGAATTGACTCCACACATGCCCTTCACTAAAGGCTGGCTTGGTCTGGAGCCAAAGGAGCTCTTCAAGGTGCTGAAAACATTTCTGCTACAGAGCCAGGAACCAATTAAGTATACATAAGCTGTTCAACTCCAGCTCTGTTTTCTTTGAGGTCATCAGCTTTGGTAGGACCCCCACCCAAGCCCCCTTTCTAACAACACGAAGAAGTAGGTGCTGAGATCATATCAAAAACTCAGACGTCTTTAGATACGGCAGAGGAGTGGGGAAGGCAAGGAGGGGGTAAATTCAGCCTGGAAAAGAAATCAAATCAGTTTTGCAAACTCCAAATACATACATTTTTACTCTTATCTAACATTACAACTTTTCTTGTCTCACAGGAAAGAAACTCCTGAGTTTTCCCTGTATACCTCCCAAATTCTTACATAACACAAACCACAAACCGCCAAAGCATGGAGTTAGCTACTCCTAATTTGTACGTGTTCGTGGATTTTAATACGCATGGGTTTTGTAGAGATTTGTGTCCATATAATCGTGAACGAGTTAGGGGTGGTGTGTGTGTGTGTGTGTGTGTGTGTGACTGAGAGACAGAGAGACAGAGAGAGAGAGAGAGAGACAGAGAAAATATGAATATTTGTGCGTGTGGAGAGAGGAAGGAAAGAAAAAGGAGCGGGAGAAGGACACATCGAGCCTAGAAAACCTCACCCCTGGGCTCCGCAAGGCTTTACCTGCCGCCTGCGATCCCCTGACCCGTGGAGCAAATGCAGCCAGCTAGCCGCAGATCTCTCGCTGGGGTCCCATCGCCGCCACCGCCGCCGCCGCCGCCGCCGCCGCCGCCGCCGCCGCCGCCGCCGCCGCCGCCGCCGCCGCCGCTGCTGCTCCAGCCTAGCTGAGCTCAACCTGCGCGTGATTGACAGCTGGGCGTCCCGCGTGCCCGCGCATCCGAGGCCCGCGCAGCCGCCACCGCCGAAGGGGCCGGGTCGGCGCTGTGCGGACGTGAGGCGAGTGGGCGGGGCCCGGATTGGCCAGTCCCGCTTCCGGCGCCCCGAGTCTGGTGGTCCGCACAGGAGGGTGGCCGGCCTTCTGGGAGGCTGGTTACTTTGCTCTTCGGAAGCTCCACGGGGACGGGCATCTTCTCTGCCTTCTGCCATGTCCAGTTTTCTTCTGCCCAGCACAGTATCTGGCCGTAGCGGCCTCCATACACGTATTTTTTAGATGGATGGAGAAGGCAGACGGATCTGCTGTTTCTTCCACACCCCCCACCCCGGCCCCCCATTTGTAAAGGCTTATCCGGACCCTGTTTTTTGTCCTTGACGAGACCCGAGGTGAGGAACTTCGGCTGGCAGAGCGGTGCCCGACTGAAAGAACCTTTTCACTTTTGTCAGCGTTGGGCACTTTCAGTGTCTCCCCTCACCCCCGATCCCAAGGTCATTTAGACTTACATGGGTGATGTGGAAGAATGATGGAGAAAATGAATTAAATGATGATATTCAAGAAAAACACACAAATGCACGAAGGCAAGAACATACTAGAAAATTACCTGTGAACACCTCAGAAAAATGTGTGTAGGTGTGGGCAGGTTAGCATAGAAATACAACGACCCCTGCTTCAGGAGACTTTCTGCAGACCCCTGGTAAGTGGCATAATGCTGAAAATGATTACTAAAATAATTAATATTTGCACAACCATTCTACACATAATAACATCCAATATTTACGTGGTGTTTACTATGTCCCAGGCGTTGCTTTCAGTATTGTACATATATATATTCATTATATGCATATTAAAGCATTAAATCCTCACATCAGCCCTATGTATGGGGGTTATTCTTTATTATTCCAATTTTACAAATGAGGGGGCTGAGGCATAGAGAGAAGTGACCTGCCCCCATGGTGATACAGGCTCACAATCGCTCGTCACGGGTCACACAGCTGCTAAATGGTGGAGGGGCACTGGAATCTACAAGGTTATCTCCTGGAGAGGATTTAGGGTATAAGTGATATTTTGCTTAAAAAAACTAAGAAACAACTCTGTTTTTATTAAACAGTGAATATATCAAAGCAAATGTCGAGCAAATGCTTTGAGGAGAACCAAAAGATGGCTGTGTTTTCCATGTTCCTCTGGTTTGCAACTCATGTCCCAGTTTCAACACCACTTAAGCCTGTAGGTGCCACTTATTTCTTTCTCCCTTCGCAGTCTTCATGAAAGTGCATCTTTCAGGAGTTTTGACTTGTGGCTTGTTAGCTTGCTTTTTTTCCATATTCAGTGTGTGGATCTGGTGAAGGTTTATTTATTCTTAGGTTGTGACATGGCTACTGTGTTTTCCTATCCTTGAAAGTCCAAAAGAATCAGCACATGTGGAAAAATTCAGGGGCTCAGAGTTGTACATCTATCAGAGGTTAGTCTTTGCGAAGGGCGTGGCTGACTTCTTTTTGGTTTCTACTAAGTGTGATGGTCTCTTTTGACAATGCACGAAGAATCTATCATCCATTAATCCGGAGAGTTAGTCTAAATAGGGCTTGGAATCAGACAGACGTGGGTTTAATCCTGGCTTCTACAACCTCCTGCTGTTTAACCTGGTTAAGTTGCTTCACCACAGTAGGCCCCATTTTCTCCATCTAAAAAATGGTTATAGTAATAGCTACTTCATATGGTAGTTATGAGAATTAAATAAAATTATATTTATAAAGCATTTATCACAATGCTTGGTTTTTAGAAATTACTCAATAAATGATAGCCATGGTGATGATGATGATGTGATGATGATGATGTTGATGATTTAGTTAAACCTTTTGGGAGCCTATGAATATTTTCAGCTTGGAGTCTCAAGCCTTCTGAGTTTCTTAGGCACTATCCACTTGCTTCATCTCCTTTTACCAGATCTGTTTCCAACCTGTGGCATCTCTGGCCTTTCTGTAAGTTACTGATGAAGTAACACAGGGATGGACATACCTATCCAGGAACCTGGGGGCAATACGGGTCTTCCAGATTCACTAGTGCATCTGCCTTTGGTTTTCTTTCTATCTGAAGTAACATGAATTAGTGAGATAAAGTAAGATATCAGTTACACACCCAAAGATGTCCTTAAAATGTGAGTTATCACCATTATCTTGCATTTTACAAACCGTAGTTTTTATGAGTTTTGCAAACATTAGGGAACAGAGATCACTTTGAAGCAGTTAAGTTTTCACTTCAAACACACTGCACATTTTCCCTGAGTTATATTACATAGAAATATTTACCAGCAAATGCCTTATTAATTCATTATTCAACACACATTTATTTAGTGTCTGCCATTTAGAGCACAAAGGGTGAGATACAAACAGAAGCATTTTGGAAAGTCACAGAGAAGAGAGGTCAGGAGAGATTGCCAATTCCTGAGTTGTTTTCCAGAGGGATGCTGTTCCCCTTCCAAGTTCATTTCTCATTGCACTGAACATATTCGGTGTTTTTCAAACACAGCTTGTACTTTCTTCCTTGCCTTTATTTACTTCAGTGGTTCTCTATGCTTCTTCCCTCATATCTGTGTCTCCAAGTGCTGGCTGTTTGGTCCTAGCGTGGCGAGTATCTTTTCCATAAAGCCTTCTTTGATATGCTTGAATATGATTCATTGTTCTTTATTTTGAATATATATGTACATATATATATATGACTATACCTTGTCTTGTACTGCCACTTTTATTTTTGCCTTGTATTGGTGTTATTTATATATCTGTTTACTCTCCCTTGTTAGGCTTGTAAACATCGTGAAGGAAGGATTTACCTACAATTCACTGTGTAGGATTTACCTACAATTCACTGTGTAGTACATCACTTTGTAAAAATTAAGCGCTCATTTATGGTAAATGAATAAATTAGTAAATGAATGATGGGATCTGGAGGTGGATAAGTTTTGGATAAAAGGAAGAGAGAAGAGAGTATTATGACAGGCTTAGGGAATAAAAAAGCACAAGATTCAGCTTGTAGGCTCAGTTCTCAGACTTGTTCCTGGAATTTAGGGTCCCTAAGAGGAGGATGGAGAAGGGACTCCATGTTACTCATTTACCACTGTTGAGAGGCAGAGCCTTCAGCCACTGGACACTTTGGTGGTGGCCTCGATTGCTCCTGGGATTACTGCAGCCTGGTCAGCCTCTGCCTGCCTGGCTGTGAGCTTGCCATGCCAAGGCCACAGTGTTCTGTACCAGGCAGTAGCTTGTGATTAGTATGCTCTCTGTGTTCCTGGACAGAACAGATGTCTGTCTGCTTTTTTCTGCTTCATGATGGTGGCAGGTTCCCAATGATCAAGATCCAGTTTCACATTTTCTGAAATCCTGGGCTGAGAAATTCTGTTTGGTCAGTTCTGAGGCCCAGCTTCCCTCTTTGCAGGAAATCTTTGCTTTGCAGATTAGTGTGGACAGAGGGTGCAGTGGGCAGGAGCGGCAGCGGCACTTAGCCTTGCTCGGGTGGAGCAGGCGACTGGAGGGAGTACTTTTTTCTCCTTCAGATATTACACTGTTAGCACACAGCCACACTGGAGATACTGTGGATTTGGTTCAAGCCTGCCACAACAAAGCGAATATTGCAATAGTGGGAATCATATGAATTCTTTGGTTTCTCAGTGCATATAAAAGTTACTGTAATTTATTAAGTACTTTACACTGTAATGTATTAAGTGTGCAATATCATTATATCTAAAAAAGTACATACCTTAATTTAAAAATGCTTTATTGCTGAAAAATTCTAGCCATCATTTGAGCCTTCAGCAAGTTATAAGCTTTTTGTAATGGTAACATCAAAGATCACTGATAACAGATCACCATAACACATATAATAATAATGAAAAAGTTTGAAATATTGCAAGAATTACCAAAGTGTGACACAGAGACACCAAGTGAGCAAATGTTGTTGGAAAATGGTGCTGATAGACTTGCTTGATGCAGGGTGGCCACAGACCTTCAGTTTGTAAAAAATGTAATGTCTGTGAAACGCAGTAAAGCAGAGTACAACAAAATGAGAGGTATACCTATATACAAACACAACTAACTTTTGTGTGTTAATTTTGTCTCCTAAAACTGTACTGAATTTACTGATTAGTTCTTTTTTTTTTTTTGATGGAGTATTTAGGACTTTATGTAAGATCATATCATTCAGAAACAAAGACAACTTTACTTCTTCCTTTCCAATTTGCATACCCTTTCTCCCTCCCTCCCTCCCTCCCTCCCTTCCCTGATTATTTTGGCTAAGACTTCCAGTACTACGTAGATTAGAAGTGGTGAGTGGGCACCCTTGTCTTATTCCTGATCTTAGAGGAAAAGCTTTCAACCTTTCACCATTGAGTATGATGTTAGCTTTGGGCTTGTCATGTATGGCCTTTATCATGCTGAGGTACATTCCTTCAGTACCTAATTTGTTGAAATTTTTATCATGAAATGATGTTGAATTTTGTCAAAAGCTTTTTCTGCATCTATTGAGATGATCATATGATTTTTGTCTTTTATTCTGTTGATGTTGTACATCACATTTACTGATTTGCATTTGTTGAACCATTCTTGAGTCCCAGTGCTAACAATCCCACTTGATCAATTTGTGTGATCCTTTTAATGTGCTGTTGAATTTAGTTTGGTAATATTTTATTGAGAATTTTTGCATCTCTATGCATCAGAGATACTGGTCTGTAATATTTTTCTTGTGCTTTGGAATCAGGGTAATGCTGGCCTCATAGAATGAGTTTGGGAGTGTTCTCTTCAATTTTTTGAACTGTTTGAGAAGGACTGGTGTTAATTCTTTAAAAGTTTGGTAGAATTCACCAATGGAACCATCTGGTCATGGACTTTTCTTTGTTGGGAAGTTTTTGAACACTAATTCAATCTTACTTATATTGGTCTGTTCAGGTTTTCTATTTCTTCGTGATTCAGTCTTGGTAAGTTTTTTTTTTTAATTAATTAATTTATTTATGGCTGTGTTGGGTCTTCGTTTCTGTGTGAGGGCTTTCTCCAGTTGTGGCAAGCGGGGGCCACTCTTCATCGCGGTGCGCGGGCCTCTCACTATCGTGGCCTCTCTTGTTGCGGAGCACAGGCTCCAGATGCGCAGGCTCAGTAATTGTGGCTCACGGACCCAGTTGCTCCGCGGCATGTGGGATCTTCCCAGACCAGGGCTCGAACCCGTGTCCCCTGCATTGGCAGGCAGATTCTTAACCACTGCACCACCAGGGAAGCCCCAGTCTTGGCAAGTTTTATGTTTCTAGGAATTTATCCATTTATTCTGGGTTGTCCAATTTGTTGGCTTATAATTGTTCACAGTAGTCTCTTAAGATCCTTTGTATTTCTGCTGTATTAGTTGTAATGTCTCCTCTTTAACTTTTGATCTTATTTATTTGAGTTTTCTCTTTTTTTTTCTTGATTATTCTAGGTAAAGTTTTGTCAATTTTGTTTATTTATTCTATGATCTTTATTTCCTTCCTTCTGCTAACTTCGGTCTTATTTTGTCATTCTTTCTCTATTCTTTGAGATAATTAAGTTGTTTATATGAGATCTTTCTTTTTTCTTAATGTAAGAATTTATCACTATAACCTTCTTTTTTTTTTTTGCGGTTCGCGGGCCTCTCACTGTTGTGGCCTCTCCCGTTGCGGAGCACAGGCTCCGGATGCACAGGCTCAGCGGCCATGGCTCACGGACCCAGCCGCTCCGCTGCATGTGGAATCTTCCCAGACTGGGGCACGAACCCGCGTCCCCTGCATCGGCAGGCGGACTTTCAACCACTGCGCCACCAGGGAAGCCCTATAACCTACTTTTTTAGAACTGCTTTTGCTGCATTCCACAGTTTTATGTTGTTTCCAGTTTTGTTTGTTTCAAGGTATTTTTTGATTTTCCTTTTTGTTTTCTTCTTTGACTCGTATTTTCAGAAGTGTGATACTTAATTTCCATATATTTGTGCATTTTCAAGCTTCTCTCTTGATTTCTAGTTTCATATTTATTATTATTAATAATAATTTAATAATAATATTAAATTATTGATTTCTAGTTTTATACTATTTCAGTCAGAAAAGATACTTGGTATGATTTCAGTCGTCCTAAATTTCCAAGACTTTTTTTGTGGTCTAACATATGATTTATCCTGGAGAATGTTCCATGTGTGCTTGAAAAGAATGTGTAGTCTGCTGTTGTTGGGTAGAATGTTCTGTACATGTCTGTTAGGTTTATCTGGTCTAAAGTATAGTTTAAGTCTATTGTTTCCTTATTGCTTTTGCTCTGGATGATCTATCCATTGATGAAAGTGGGGTATTGAATCCCCTACTATTATTGTATTGTTGTTTATACTCCTTTCAGATCTGTTACCATTTGCTTAAAATATTTAGGTGCTCTGATGTTGGGTGCATGTATACTTAAGATTGTTGTATCTTTTTTATGAATTGACCCCTTGTCAATGTATAATGACCTTTTTTGTCTCTTGTTACAGTTCTTGACTTAACAGCTATTTAGTCTAATAAAAGTATAGCTACTCCTGCTTTCTTTTGGTTTCCACTTGTATGGAATATCTTTTACCATCCCTTCACTTTGAGCCTATGTGTGTCCTTAAAGCTGAAGTGAGTCTCTTGCAGGCATCATAGAGTTGGATCTTATTTTTGAATGCATCTAGCCACTTGCTGTCTTTGGAGAGACAGTTCGATCTGTTTACATTTAGAGTAATTATTGGAAAGTAAGGACTAACTAATGCCATCTTATTATTTTCTGGCTGTTTTGTATTCCCTCATTCACTTCTTGCTTTCATGCTGCATTCCTTTGTGAATTGATAATTTTCCAGAGTGGTATGCTTTGATTCCCTTCTCTTTATTTTTGTGACTCTATTATACGTTTTTGCTTTGTGGTTGTCATGAGGTTTACATAAAACATTTTATAGATATAATAGTCTATTACATGCTGATAACTTAATTCTGATTACACACGAAATCTATCCTTTGCCTCCTCTCCTTGTATGTCCTATTTCCCCTCCTATTTCATGTCACAATTTACCTCTTTTTTGTATTGTGTATTCATTAACAACTTAGTATAGCTATAGTTATTTGTAACACTTTTGTCTGTTAACCTTTGTACTAGAGTTAAGTGGTTAACACTCCACCATACTACATTATTATAGTTTTCTGACTATATACTTACCTTTACCAGTGTGTTTTATATTTTCATGTTATCAATTAGCGTCCTTCCATTTCAGCTCAAAGAGCTCCTTCAGCATTTCTTGTAAAGTAGGTCTGCGGGTGACAAATTTTCCCAAGTTTTGTTTGTCTGGGAATGTTTTTAATCTCTTTAATCGCTGTAATGTTTCTGAAGGACAGCTTTGCCAGGTAAGGTATTCTTGGTTGGCAGTTTCTTTCAACACTTTGACTATATTATCCCATCTCTCTTGTCCTGTAAGATTTCTGCTGAAAAATTTCTGATAGCCTTATGGGGGTTTCCCTGTAAGCTTTCTCTTGCTGCTTTTAAGATTCTCTCTTTGTCTTTGATTTTTGATAGTTCTATTATAATGTGTCTTGGAGAGGATCTCTGTAAGTTGATTTTGTTTGGTGAGCTTTGAGCTTCATGAATTTGGATATCCATATCTGTCCCCAGATTTGGGAGGTTCTCAGCTATTATTTCTTCAAGTGTGCTTTCTGCCCCCTCCTCCCTCTCCTCTCCTCTCCTTCTAGACTACCGTTTTTAGTGTTTTGGAGAAGCAAGTCAAGGGGAGGATCTTAAAGGGGTAGCCAGAAACTTTGTTATTGCTTAATTTTATTTGGGTCCCCAAAGTAACTGATTTGTGGGACATAGAAATTAAGATGTGTGTTGCGATGCGTGGCTTGTGGGCTTTCCCTACAGATTACACCTCTCCTGCCCCACCTCGTCCTACTCCTCCCCTACACGGGCCCCACACTCCCACCCGACTCTGTTGTCCACTGCCTTCTGGACACATCCAGCTCCACTTTCATGGGCATATGCAGCCAGTGCAGTTACACGGGGCTCTGCGCTTGAAAGCTGCTCTGTGGTTGCCATCTTGAACTTCTTAATAATTTTATATTTTGATTTGTGTTTTGTAAGTGAAGTCTCATGGGAAAATGGAGCATGTGCTGGGGGTTTGGAGCCTTGGTTTACATGTGGTCCCACCTACTGCTGCTTCCCCACCCACCTTCTCAGGACAGATTGCCAGCCACTCATTCAGCTCTCTCTGGCCTGGGCTTGGTGGGGACACTGGGAGAATTGAGGTCATATGTATATAACTGGGGCCCTGGACTCCTACAAGGGTATGTACTTGCTCTGTGATTATCTTGTGCTCAAGGGAGCACAACATTAAATAGCAAATAAAGAACACACGACAGGTTGGGAGAGAGATCCCACAAGAAAGGAAGAAGACTTTTTCCTGCTTTTTGGACCAGAGGCTCTTCACTTTTATTTTATACCAGGTTCTGCAACTTATGTAGCCAACACAGAACATACCAAAGATCTGCTCCTAAGCCATTCTGTGATTTCATTTTCATGCTCAGAGTGACCTCCCAAAACTCTGCTTATTCAGCTTCTTCTTATTTTTTCAACATTGAGGTCTGGTTCAACTCCTTTTAAAAAGTCCAGTCACTGAGAACTCATTGCTGTGAATTCTGTTCTGTAGAACTCAGTTTATCATATGCTAAATTAGCATCAGTGTATTGGGGAGAGCAGTAAGACATTTGTTTCTTGTCAGAGCCCTGTAAGTCACTATTTTATGCTCGTGGTGATATTCAAAACATTAAAAACTGGTTCAGCAGGAGCATGGAACAATCCAGATGGATGTCAGCAGCAGAACTAGCAGTGTCTTGGAAGTCCCCTGCTCTGCTGGTTATCACTTCTGTAGATGCTGGGTGAGGGACCCAAGAGATTCCAAGGGATATTCTGGAACAGCAGGAGGCCACTTGGGATCAGTAGTTACTTATGAACTGACACAGATGTGTTTCAATATTCTGGCATCCTGTAAGGTCGTACTGGAGCTTCCCAGTTGAACATCAGCCCTGATAGTGTGACCCTGGACAAGATATTTAATAGTTTCTCTAGTTCTTACTTCTTTAAACTGTCAAATGAGCAGGTTACAGTGAATGATTCACTCCTCAAACATGTATTACCTATATGGCCAATGTTCTCTACTAGGTTATGTTGAGGTTCACAGATATGTAAGATTCTGTCTCCCAGAGGTTTCTAATCTAATCAGGCCCTGGAAATAAGACATGTACATAAATAATTATGATGCAAGGTAGAAGGCACCCTAGGAGAGAAATAGATAAGCTGCTGTTGGAGTTAAAAGAGCTGAGAAATTACTTCTGATATGTGGACAAATGGGATAGATCTGGGAAGCCTTTGGGAAAAGTATGGTCAGTGGTCAATGACCTGGATCTTTTTTTTTTTTAACATGGAATATAATTGCTTTACGATGGTGTGATAGTTTCTGCTTTATAACAAAGTGAATCAACTATACATACACATATATCCCCATATCTCCTCCCTCTTGCCTCTCCCTCCCACCCCTCTAGGTGGTCATAAAGCACAGAGCTGATCTCCCTGTGCTATGCGGCTGCTTCCCACTAGCTGTCTGTTTTTTTGGTTTTTTAAATTTTTTATTTCTTTTGCGGTACGTGGGCCTCTCACTGTTGTGGCCTCTCCCGTTGTGGAGCACAGGCTCTGGACGCACAGGCTCAGCAGCCATGGCTCACGGGCCTAGCCGCTCTGCGGCATGTGGGATCTTCCCGGACCGGGGCACGAACCCGTGTTGCCTGCATTGGCAGGCGAACTCTCAACCACTGCGCCACCAGGGAAGCCCTAGCTATCTGTTTTACATTTGATAGTGTATATATGTCCATGCCACTCTCTCACTTCATCCCAGCTTACCCTTCCCCATCGCTGTGTCCTCAAGTCCATTCTCTACGTCTGCGAATGACCTGGATCTTGAAACATAAGTGAGATTTTTAAACTCGTGACTATAGGGAGAAAATTCAGAGATGAGACTGGTGAGATGCCCACTGTGGACCCTCATAGCTCTAGAAATTTAAGTGTTTTTACTTCTGGGTTCTTTTTTTTTTTCTTTTTCTACGTATGTCCTACCTCTTCCACTTTGATTTGAAGCTTCTCAAATTTTTATAATTCCTGTTCCTAGTACATGCTCAATAAATGCTTGGCAATCATGATGATAGCTGCCTTCTGAAGTTTTATGTTCTCTAGGTTAAAGCTGGATGACTTCCCTCTTTGTTGTCATGGCAAATATAAATACCATCAGTAACAATATTAGTGTATTTATACTATTTTGTAAGATGAATAGAGTACATCAAAGAATTTGATGATGTCCCTGCCTCTTGGGGAGTAAGACTACGGATTTCTTCCATTCTGGGTTCTGTCTAATAGTATAACCTGGTAGTCTAATGAATGCCTTGAATTCTTGAAGAAATGGAAACATGATTTTATAATGTAAAATGACTAAGTGTGTGCAATAGCTTCTTTCTCCTAGCTTACCTTGGCTCCAGCTTTGCTGGTTGCATGCACATGCCCTAAAAAATTCCATCTAACTAAGTGGCAGACCTCATATGAAGTAGCTTCTCTAAGTTCCAGAGGAATCAGTGCTGAAGGCTTTCTCTGTTTTAAATTGCTGTCATGGAGACAAAGAAGCATAAGCTGGGTTTTTCTCAGCAGGTATCCAAGTACCTGGATAGAGTACTTCGTTCTCCAAAATATTCAGACAATGAAAATATAAAACCTATTTCACAATAAATAGCAATTCAATTAGATTGGGGGGACTAGTCAAGAGTCAGTAATATTAAAGTTTAATGGGGACACATTTTAAAGAGGAGGTCATCAATGATGCCACGAGGGACTTTTGTAAGAGTTCATCACTAGCTAGAGACAAAACTTTAACTAAGACCCACGCCTCCTGATTCATAGTCTTCTTCTATTTCCACTGCTTCCTGGTGTGGTGTCTGATTCATTTATGCCACACTGAAGGAGGAGGGGGTGTCATTAGTCATCTTTTGTCCAAGGTCCCCTTGAACCTGGTGTAATAACAACAGTACAGGAGAGGTATGTGTCACTATTATGATGCCCGCATGCCCACCAAGACCATAATGGACAGATAGGACTTTGGAGGAATGTTTCTTCTATCAGGAAGCAGCAAATTTGAAGAGCAGTGTGATTTGCACAAGTTAGAAACAGTGTTGTTAACTTGGCCTGTCAGAAATAATGCATGTGGATACATAATGCAATCCAGACAGGGTCCTCTGATTTCACAGGCTCAGAACTTGAACACTCTAGTTTTGAAATAACGAAGAAAGAGTATTGTGGTTTTTAAAAAATGCTTTGAAATTCTATCAACCTAATTTTCCCAATACCGAGGAGTTATTTCAGCTGCTGTAACTACCATTCCACCTTTTGCCAGATGGCTCAGAATGTGGGCATAAGGGCCACATCTTTGGGAGGGGTATTTAAATAGTCTTACAGTTGCCTAGTCAAATATGAGTCAAAGTAATATTGCTGTATGCTGCCTAGAACCTTGACATTAGAGTGAACGTTAGAGGCCTGTTTATCCTTCTACAAAATTTAGGTATCCTTAAGTGGTGGCTTCTAGAAATCCATCTAAACCTCAGATCCATCCCTTCTAGACCTAAGATTCTATGCTCTTTAACATCTTTTAATTAATTCTCCTTTATTCTCAGTTCTAATTTTCCTTCCTTGCACTAATATTTTCCTTTCTATGTTTTTCTTTTCACATTTATTCTTTCTGCCTATTAACCCTCTTCCTTCTACTATCCTTCCTCTCAAAGTTAGCTTAACTCAATTTGAAAGCATTTATTAAACAACAGTGTCTATAAATCATTTATGCAGATTGTGTGGAAAGATATTAAGGAATTAAAGATGCAATCTCTAGCTTATCCTATAAGATCAGAGCTAAGGCAAACTACATTAAACATCCATATAACATTTCTGAAGCATGGATAATCTACTGTAGGGGTGGGATTAACGCAGATACTGAATCTTAACAGAGTGCCCCAAATTCTATAGGTACTCAATGTGCTTGCTGAATGAGAGAAAGAGTGGTTGGATTGAAAGTAAGGAAGAAACCAGAGTACAATGTTTGTGCTCATTATTGGTCAAGGGCTAATTTGGAAAAACGCTTTGCAACTTTTTGCAAGTTTCCATTGGGTCCTCTCTCCATCTTATGCTCCAGCCATACCAGGCTAATTACAGTTTTCCAAAGACTTGCTTGTGCACCATCTTGTGCTGGTTCCTGAATCATTTCCCCTTCCCATTTGATGAAATTATGGTCACCTTTCAAGGCTCAATTAAAAGGTCACCTCATATGAGAGACCTTGTCTAAACTGCTCCAACTACTATTCCATAAGGGTATCCTGATTATTTCTGTACCTCTCTCTTACATGTCCCTCCATCCTGTGCCAATTTGGGGCTGAAGATGTTCAGATTAAGCTTTTGACAATCTTTCAAAAACAAAAACAAAAACAAAAGAAAACATTGACTGTATTGAGCATGTACCATGCAAGGTACAAGCTAGGAAGATACACAATTAAAACAATCATGACCCTGAACTTAAGAGCTCATAGTCTGGTATGGAAACCCATACATGTACATAAAACCATGTTTGTACATAAAACAACACATAAAGGCTATAAGAGAATCAGGGTTTATACTCGATAGCTACTTTGAGTAGTCCCAATTTGAGACTCATTATTTTGGGATTAAAAAAGGTAATAGGGGGCTTCCCTGGTGGCGCAGTGGTTGAGAGTCCACCTGCCGATGCAGGGAACACGGGTTCGTGCCCCGGTCCGGGAAGATCCCACATACCGCGGAGTGGCTGGGTCCGTGAGCCATGGCCGCTGAGCCTGTGCTCCGCAATGGGAGAGGCCACAACAGTGAGAGGCCCGCGTACCGCAAAAAAATAATAATAATAATAAAAAAAGATAATAGGTTACTTGTGAAAAATTATACAGTAATGACTGCAGATTATATTTAGAAATCTCTACATATTAGCAAGGTGAATAGTTTGAAGCTACTTAGTAAGCAACTGACGCCATAAAGTGTGTCCTGTAAAATGGTCATGCCCTGTCCCCCTAGCAACAGCCTTGCCCTGTGGCCAGCCTCCTCTGGAGAGGGAGAGAGTCTGAGGCTTGCTGTAGATGGGGAGAGGCATGGAGGGAGGAGGGCAAGTCTGCAGATTCTCATGCCTGTGAATTCCCACCTCACAGTGTTGGGTTTTGAGAGTGGAGGGCTTGGGTGAGGAAGGAAAGGGACAGGAGGGAATATGCATCTTGCCCAGTTGGACCCATCTTAAATTCCAAGGAAGGTCAGCCAAAAGCTTGACAACAGTAAGAGTCCGATCAGGCAATTTATGCAATGTTTAATGTTCCTAAGCTATTGTACCTGTACTAATTCTGTAGTCCTGAAACAGGAAATGTGTTTGAAACAGTGGGAGTAATTGAAGCTAAATGATTTTGCATTAAATCTGTTCTGTGCCAAAGAAGAAGCTCAGGTCAGTGGCCAGACCAACTGTTGGAAGGGAACTAAGGGGCAATGGAGGGGAGATTTTTAACCCTCACAGCATTGAGTTCCTGCTCTGAGTAGAGCAAAGGAGACTCAAGGGGATTGGCCAAGCGGTCAGTCCTGGAGCACCCAGAGCTGACTAATTCTCAACCTCAAGAATTACCTTTCCTGGGGCTTCCCTGGTGGCACAGTGGTTGAGAATCTGCCTGCCAATGCAGGGGACACGGGATCGAGCCCTGGTCTGGGAAGATCCCACATGCCGTGGAGCAACTAGGCCCGTGAGCCACAATTACTGAGCCTGCGCGTCTGGAGCCTGTGCTCCGCAACAAGAGAGGCTGCGATAGTGAGAGGCCCGCGCACCGTGATGAAGAGTGGCCCCCACTTGCTGCAACTAGAGAAAGCCCTCACACAGAAACGAAGACCCAACACAGCCATAAATAAATAAATAAAACTAAAAAAAAAGAATTACCTTTCCTGGAAGTGTGTGAACAGATAAGTCACGTAAGAAACTAAGAGGGCCAGTAAACATATAGTGAAAAATACTAACTCACTAGTGAGAGAATAAAAGTTTTGTGTTTTCTATTTTTTTTTCCATTTAACAGTATATGGTGAGTTTATTAGTTTCCTAGGGCTGCTGTAACAAAGTACCATAAACTGGGCAGCATAAAGCAATAGAAATTTAGTCTTTGACAGTTTTGTAGACTGTAAATCCAAAATCAAGGTGTCAGCAGGGCCGTGCTCCCTCTGTGACTCTGGATGGAATCCTTCCTTGGCTCTTCCTAGTTTCTGGTGATGGCTGGCAATCCTTGGCTTGCAGCTATATCACTCTAATCTCTGCCTCTCTCATCATATAACATTGTCCCTGTGTGTGTCTGTGTCTTCACTGGTATTTTCTTCTTCTTATAAAGACACTTATAATGACTGGAGCCCACCTTAATTGATCTGATCTCAACTTGATTACATCTGCAGTGACCTTATTTCCACACAAGGTCACATTCACAGGTATTGGGGGCTTAGAACATATCTTTTTCTGAAACACAGTTCAAGCTGTAACAGTATCATATTCTGTCATTGTTTTTTAAAATCTGAGCAACAGGTAAGCAGGTGGACCTTCTTTTTCTTTTTTTTTTTTTTGGCTGTGCCGCACGGCATGCGGGATCTTAGTTCCCCAACCACCAGCAGGGATCAAACCCGTGCCCCTTGTGGTGGAAGTGTGGCGTCCTAACCACTGGACTGCCAGGGAATTCCAAGGACCTTTTAATATTAGCTTGCGAGTTCCTCAAGGGCCAGACCTGTGCTATGCTCATTTTTATATACTCAGCATTAGGACAATGATCTACACGTGTTGGTGTCCAAAAACAGAAACTTCTGTGTTGGCCTTTTTAGGAATATTACTTGGAGACTCTAGCAGACAGCTCATGTAGAGACTACTGGAAGGGGCCACCCGGTTTCCTTTTACCTTAGCAATACTCAGCCAGCTCTCCCTCCCTCCTCACTGCCCCCTGCAACCCTATGGCTTTCTGCATTACTATGTATCTAAGTGCCGTGGGCGGCCTCCACCAATCCTTGCAGGCTATCCCCATGTGAGCTCATTAGAATTCTGGCAGGCTGGTGAGGAGTATACCACAGCTGCTCTTTTTTTATTTTTTGGAAAGAAACAGAAAGCAGAGGCAGTTTTGCTGGGAAGATGCTCAGTTTTTGAGCAGGGGCTGGTGTGGTGTGGGGAGCCACATGATTGTTCTGAAAAGTCTTCCCTTCCTCTTTGCTGCCTGTGCTACTCCATGATATTTCTTAAGATCTTGTATTAGAGGGTTTTAGTGAGAGAGACAGCCCAGCCCAGGCTCTGCCCCTCTGGTGCAGCCTGCTCAGAGTATCGTGGCAACATTGCCAGTGGGAAAAACACAGTTGAGTCCCTGTGATTGGCACTGCTCTGTTAATAACGGGAGTGTGAAGAATCTCTGGTGGGAGATGAGAGTGATAACAGAAAAGCTATTTCTTTTCATTTCCCCAGTGTTTATAGACTGAAAAAAATTGCTAATGGAGGCATCTCCAATTTGAAGGACTAACACTTTGGTACCATGTTGGAATAGAGACTCTTGATTAACAAATGCGATTGGATCACAAAAGCTTAGCAAATTGTGGCATCACTTTCATTCTTTACAATAATCAGGTAACAAAACATTACTACTTGGGGGGCTGAATGATGGAACAGCAAGCTTCCAATTAGAATGCCTTCTTTCTACAGGAGCCCCGATTGTACCCATGTGTGTGAAAGGATGTTAGAGAGGCCACTCAGGCAGGGGAGAGATGCCTGGAGTGACTCCAACCTTTAGTCTGGGCCTGAGAACTGTCTTAATGGTTTTCCAAAAGGGCATTAACACAGTTTGAGAACCTCACTCTTCAGAGAGCTTATTCAAAATAGCCCTTTCTCTGCTCAGGACCCAGACTCCCCACTCTCCTTAAACACACACATACACACACGAATGTATACACATGCACACACACACATTTGTACACATACGTCTTGGCTTCCTGTGTTCTCTGCAGATTTTCTGTGGCCATACGTTTGATGTTTTTCCTACCATGTCATAGTTAGAAACTAATAGCAAACTATTGAGTGTTTGCCAGGTATCAGATGCTGTTCATGATCCCATTAATCCTTCGTATACCTGCTGGGTAGCAACTATTAGCATCTCTCTTTTGCAGATGAACAAACAGGCTCAGAGAAGTTACATGATTTGCCTCAGTCCATGAAGGTAGTGAGGGGCAGAGCAGAGATATGAAGTCACGTCTCTGCCGCACTCCACCATGTTTTGATGCAAGAGAGATCAGGGAGTTTGTGGGAGCTAGAACTCACAGTAATGGGAGAGCCCCAGAGACTGCCCTGCTGGCATCTGTTGGCATTGCTAAGCCTGTGCCGCAGACGCTCAGAACTAGGAGCCATTCCTTCTGCCCTAGAGGCTCTCACTACTATAGGAGATGGGAATTAGGCTGCTGGACATTTTGGTTTCTGTTCTTGAGACCTTCTTGTCTCATATTGATCACCTCCTGCCTGCGTACCTCCTGGCCGTGGTGGCATCGAGTGGAAATGAGATAGTCCGGGACCTGGGACCCTTTACTGGAGCACTTACACCTAGATAAGCGTTCCTCGAGCAACAGAATAAAAAGAAACTACAAGGGACTAAAAATAATTGCATGCAAATTATGAACAATAAGATACAAAAAGGCCAAAACCCAACAGCCACTTCTGAGGTGCTGGGAGCAAAAGCAGGGTACTGCACATGATCCCCACACACAGCACCACCAAAGGGGTCAGCAGAGCACCTAAGCCATCCCATCCCACCTGCCTAACCCATCCATCTGCCCCCACCCTCATCCCATTAAAGGGACTAGGTCGCACTCTTCGGGGAGTGAGCAAGGGCACCTGTTACTTGTTTTCGCTCCCTTATGCTGCAGCATGAGTCCCAGTAAAGCCTTGCCTGAATTCCTCTTCTCGCCTCTGCTCAATTTCTATTGGTTCAAGAGTCCAAGGCCCCGAGTCGGTAACAGAAAGAGGTTCAATCAACAAACCGAAGACCTTGGGGGCAAATTTGCTCACTTTCACTCACTCATTCACACATTCATCAAATAAACTTTTGAGTGCCCCCTCACCCTTTTTGTGATGTACTGTGATAGGAGCCTGGGATCCTGTGGGGGAATTGATCAGATTTGATCTGTGGCTTTCTAGAGTTGACATGTGTTATTCATTTAACCTACTGGAAGATTTCCTTGCCACAGCATGAGGATGACAATGCCAACCTCAAGAAATTGATGAGAGTATTAAATTAAATGAGAGAATACATGTGAAAGCACTTCATAAACTCTGATGTACTGAAGAAACAAAAAACACTGCTGTCATTTATATTTTAGTGGATTATCAAGATGGGACCTTGCCTCAACTCCTAGGATTCCTGCCAAGAATCAGCATCTGTCCTCTTTGCTGGTTACTTAAATTACCATTCTTGAAATTAAATTTCAAATCGTATTTGAGTTCCTACTATGCTCAAATACATAATCGTATTCAGTACCTGAAAGTCTAGTGAATGAGGAATCATTGCTCAGGGCATAGTTTAGCTCCTGCCTACTTTGCTCTAAAATAAAAATGGCAACATTTTACTTATATTCTGTGCAGCTTGCTTTTTCCACTTATTTATTTATTTATTTATTTATTTTGCGGTATGCGGGCCTCTCACTGTTGTGGCCTCTCCCGTTGCGGAGCACAGGCTCCGGACACGCAGGCTCAGCGGCCATGGCTCACGGGCCCAGCCGCTCCGCGGCATGTGGGATATTCCCGGACTGGGGCACGAACCTGTGTCCTCTGCATCGGCAGGTGGACTCTCAACCACTGCGACACCAGGGAAGCCCCTCCACTTAGTTATTTATCATAGACAACTTTACAAGTATAACCCTTTCTTTGCTACTTTAAGACCACTTGATTCTTTTTAACAGTTGCATAGTATTTTACTATGGTTTAGTGTCATATATTTAATCAGTTCCTTCTTCATGGGCATTTATATTGCTTCTGATTATTCTCATTGCAAACAATGCTTTAATGAAAATCCTTGGACATATGTCTTTGTGGATTTGTATTTCTGTACAATGAAAGTGGGATTGTGAGTTGGGGAGAATTTATGTTTTATATTTTGATAGATACTGCCAAGTTGTCTTCCCAGAAGGCTGTACCAATTTAACTCTCTTACACTACATATATGAATACTCCAAATTCTTGCCAACATAGGATGTTATCAATGATTAAAAACATTTGACAGACTTATGGACAAAATTCATATTTCATTATTTACCTTGTGGTTCTTTAATTGTTAAAAAGATTGAGCATGTTTTTTGGCTTTTTTTTTTTTTTTTTTTTGTGGTACAAGGGCCTCTCACTGTTGTGGCCTCTCCTGTTGCGGAGCACAGGCTCCGAATGTGCAGGCTCAGCGGCCATGGCTCATGGGCCCAGCTGCTCCACGGCATGTGGGATCTTCCCAGACTGGGGCACGAACCCACGTCCCCTGCATCGGCAGGCGGATTCTCAACCACTGCGCCACCAGGGAAGCCCCTGGCTTTTTTATTTCTTCTGTAAATTGCTATTTCAGATCTTTCAGCCATTCTTCAATGGCTTTTCTTCACTGAGTTGTAGGAGGTCTTTATGTCTTTTGGAGGTTAAGATTTGTTTGTTAGACACATTGCAAGGGTTTGCTTTTCCTTGTTCTTGAGTAAATCTCCTCTTATTCCTTGTTAATGGGTATTAATCTCCCCTTCCCTGAGAAACTCCATGGGTCATAAAATTTCCTCCTTCTTTTGGAACACCAGATGCAGAATCTTGGTACTGAATTTTTGGGAAGTATCTACCCTATAGAATGATGTCATAGGGGTATTGAAAAGGACATCAACTTTAAAGACAGGTAGTCTGACATTGAATATTGGTTCTGTCATTTACCAGCTGGGTGACACTGGGAGAGTTGCTTAACTTCTCTGAGCTTCTGTTTCCTATTGTAAAATGGAATAATAATATCTGTCTTCCCCAAAGACCGTATCTATTCTCAAAACCTGGAGATGTTGACAAGTCCCTTTTCTGGGAGGTTTGGGGCATATAAAAGGTTTAAGAAGGAAGGACTTGGTAGTAAAGTATACAGACCAGGAAGATCTGGCAACTCTGAATAGGGCTCCTTTTGCCAAATTGGCAAATTAGGCTTTTTTTTTTTTAATTGATAAATAATTAACATAAAATAAAACATGGATTTAAGACAAATTTGATGAATATTGACAGTTACATACACTTATATAGTTACCACCCAAAATAAGATATGTAAAATTTCCATCCCCCTCAGAAAGTTCTCTGCATCTTTTTGGTAACTTGTACTCTCCACAGCTTTCTGATTTCTCTCACAATGTATTCATTTTTCCTGTATTTGGGTTTCATATAAATGGAATCATACAGTATACACTCATTTGTGTTTGGTTTCTTTCATTCAACATAATATTTTGAGATTCATTCATATATCAGTAGATAACTATGTTTAATCACTGGGTTGCATTCCATTGTAAAGATATACCACGATTTATCCATTCTCCTGTTAGTGGGCATTTGAGGTTGTTTCCAGCTTTGACTACTTATGAGTAAGAACGCTATAAACATTCTCATACAAGCCTTTTGGTGGACATATATTTTCATGTCTTTTGTGTACCACAGTGGGATCTTTGGGTTAAGTATATGTTTAGTTTTATCAGAAACCACCAAACAGATTTCCAAAGTGGTTGCACCATTTTACAGTCCCACCAGCAGTGTAAGAGAGTACCAACTGGGTGTTCTGAGCCTTTTTGATTTTAGTCCTTCTAGTGGTTGTGAAATGGTATTTCATTGTGGTTTGGCAAGTTGGACTTCAATGTTTTTGTTTTCAACAAAGCTCTCTGTCCGTGGTGTACCTTCCTCTTTTCCATGTGCGTTTGCTCTCCAGTGAGATTTCAGATTCTTTGAGGGCAGAGGCTCTGCCTATTATACTTTCCTTAAATACTGGACTACACCAAACACAAGGCCAGGAACATAATGGGTGCTTAATGTCTTGCTGTTGATTTCTTGCTGCTAAGAAACTTTTGTAGACTGTTTTGTAAGGAGGACAGATGAGGAAGGGCTGTTACCACCAAATGCTTTCAAACCCTTACAACTGTGCTGTTCCCTTGGAGGCAGTTAGGAACGACTGACTGTGGTTCTCTCTCTCCTTCTCTCTCTCTCTCATTCTGTCTCTCTGACAGTTAGGTAATTAGTCAGGGCTTCTTAGCAGCTGCTGGATGTGGGTGGCACTTTTTCGAATCAAGGTCTGTTCAGCAATAACAAGTTCAAGAGAGCAGAGAAACAGACGAGCTGGGCTCTCTTATTGGCCAGCTTCCCTCTCCTACCTCAGCTGGCCTCCTCCCTGCATTTGCCCTTTGATTGATGCTAGATAGTGTCATGAAAATGGTTCTTTCTTTGATTCTTAGATTTTCTCCTCTCACCTTAATATATTCCCATTAAAAAATGAAATGGACAGTGCTTCCCTGGTGGCGCAGTGGTTGAGAGTCCGCCTGCCAATGCAGGGGACACGGGTTCGTGTCCTGGTCCGGGAGGATCCCACATGCCGTGGAGTGGCTGGGCCTGTGAGCCATGGCCGCTGAGCCTGCGTGTCCGGAGCCTGTGCTCTGCAATGGGAGAGGCCACAACAGTGAAAGGCCCGCGTATAGCAAAAAAAAAAAAAAAAAAAATGAAATGAACAAATGAAATTGTCTGCAATGTGATTATTTTTCTTCCAAGAATTTGAAGTTGACAACCTAAAAATTCTCTGAAGATAATCATATATTGCATGGTGACTTCTTTTGCTCTCTAAATGTTGCATACAGGAACCCATTGAGGCTCTTGTCTTTGCCAGAAGTCAGATTTTTTCCCCCCATATGCAGTAATGGGTTGCCTGTGCTGTGGAGGGCATCTAGCGCAGGTTTTAGGAAGACCTGGCACGAGGACTTTAGGCAAGGTGCAGATCTCCCAACTTTCATGGCTTGCTGTTGGAGGAGGCCATCGAGAGGATGTGCCTGCCAGTTGACCCTTGAGCTGGAGCCAGGCAATCACACCCCCTCCTCCATCCTTGGAATATACGGTCTGCCTACTGTTCCCACAGTGGGAGCTGTTTTCAAGGACACAGCCTACAGAGAGTGTGGTTGACTGAATCAACATCTGGACTGAATATGTGACTGAACCCAGTTAAGGGTTCTATGTAAGCTTTTAAGATTCTGGTGGGGAGGGGGTTGCAGAGATCTCCTGGTCTTGCAGCCACCTAGATAAGCCTCACAGGTGAGTCCCCTTGCTTTTAAATCCACCACCTACCAGTCTGGATGGCCTGTCTCTTCTGTCTCTCTTTGCCCCTCTGCATGGGGGCCAGACTTCACCTGGGGTAATTCCTGAGGTTGCAAACTAACGCTTGCCTGTCCGCCCCCTAATCTAACACTTGTGATGGGCTCAGAGATTTGCACACACACACAAAATCAGAAAAAAAGTTAAGGTTTTATGCAAGTGTTACTATCTTTCTTTAATTTACTTGAGATAATGCGGATGCAGTGTATTATACTTACTCAATGCTTCTTGTTTTCATTTATATAGTCAGTAGATATTGATTGTACATGTACTCTGTGAAGTAATGTACGTATCCTGTGGCTTTGCTGAATTCTGGCTGACAGTGTGGCCGTGACGACCAGACAAGCAATGAGAGCGTATTACAAAGAGTGTGTGATAAGGGCTGCGGCAGATGCTGGCCAGCACTGCTGAGTCCCTCACTCAGGCCTTGGGATCAGGACACGCTTCCCAGAGTAAACTGCATCCAACCTGGAAGGAGTGAATCAGACTTAATTAGGCAAAGATGCAAGAGGGTCATTGTTTCAGCCCAAGGGCACAGCAAGTAGGAAGGTCCAGAGACTGAAGAGAGGAAGGGTGCTCCAGGACCTGAAATTTAATGTCTCTGGAGCATGGGGACATGTGGTGAGGACAGTGGTGAAGGATAAAGCTACAGATGAAAGCAGAGGCCAGATCATGTTAAGCAGACCTTAACCTGCTTTTAAACAGAGCAATCATATAATCAGATTTGTTCTTTAGAATGATCACTCTGTGTTGCTATGTGGAAGTTGGGAAGGGGTGAGATTGGATGTGGGAAGACCTCCAGGAAAGGACAGGGGTCAGAGCTGGGGGGTGTCAGGGGGCTGGGGAGAAGTGAGGGCTTTGAGAAATGGTTAGATCCTTAGATTCTTGCCTAATTTCCTCAGCAATGGTGTGTTGGCCAGAAGACTCAGGAGGACGTGGAAACGCTGGGAATCCAAATGACCTCTTTCAGCCCCCTGTGGTGCCATTTCTGAGCTCAGAATCAGTAATTTAGAGCTGAGTGAGACTTAATAAAATCACCAAGATGAATTCCAGGGTGTATCTGACTGTGTGAGATTTTCTGAGTGTGCAAGTGGCATGCTAATTGCCAAACTCCTTCTCTTCTGAGCTGCATGGGGCTAAAGACCAAAAGAATTTATTCCTATGGAAAAAAAATGTGCAAGCGTTTCAAAATAATCAGCCCTCTCATAGGTCTGTTGCTCCTTTAGTTCATTGTTCTCTGTGCAAAGGGGGACAAAAAGGACTCCACGTAGCCAGACGTGACAGTCCTGGTCTACGTTACAGCTGCTATGGGGCTCCTGGGGTATTTGGTGTTCACTAATGCTTTCTGGTTTTTATTTTGTTGATGGTCAAGTTTTCCATTAAAATATTCCCCTCCTCTCACCAAAGCTGTTATATTGTGTTTTCCTTTATGGTTTCCAAAGGTGAATGATAGTTGCCCAGTTAGAGTCAGCAGGCTCATTACAAGGGATGAACTAAACTTCAACTGGCAGGAGCCTCTCCTTAAGAATTGGCTTCGCACAGAGAGGAAAAAAAAGCGGCAAAAGATGACGACTGGTCATCCGCCTGTAGTTGAATCAAAGAAGTTGTGGCCTACAGTGTTACCACGTGCCCTGCGAGCAGAGCTGAGAGATCATTAAAAGCACCAGAGGAGACTGTCAGCTGTAGGTAGCCTCAGGCTGTGATCCCACCTCTTTCTAACAGACCTCAGCCACAACCTGGCTCACCCACGTGGAGGAGGGGACCCCACGCCTGGGCACAGAGCATCTGCTGCTGGTTTTTTTTTTTTTTTGCGGTACGTGGGCCTCTCACTGTTGTGGCCTCTCCCATTGAGGAGCACAGGCCCCGGACGCGCAGCAGCCATGGCTCACGGGCCCAGCTGCTCCGCGGCATGTGGGATCTTCCCAGACCAGGGCACGAACCCGTGTCCTCTGCATCGGCAGGTGGACTCTCAACCACTGCGCCACCAGGGAAGCCCTCTGCTGCTGTTTTGATGATCAGCATCCAGCCACCTGGGGAAAGCTGCCCCTTTAGCTTCTGAGCCATCTGTTGGGATGCCAGCCTCTCCCTTCTGCTTCTGCTGAGTCCCTGGTCCTGGAGGTGCTGCTCATTTATCTTTGGCTCACTCAGTGTTTGTCCTACTCAACTGTATTGACTTTCTAGAGACAGAACGTTACTTGCCCGTTTGGAAAACCCTTCCCTCCTATTCCTCCCTCACCCATGCTTGCCTTCTGGACTTTGGTTCAGATCTGTCGTTCTACTTAAGATTTCTTGGCCACATACTTTGCTCATGACCAACTTTATTTTCTACTAGGCTCACATCAACTGACACTGGGACTGACTCTTCCAGTCTGCCCTATTTTTATTTCATTTTATTTTATTTTTTGGTGTCTAAGACATGACACATAAAGGCAAAACGTGAAAGAAAGCAATTTAATTTGACTCTGTAATACAGATGTTCACTGGGGTCACACTGGCTTTTGAAAGTCAAATGGAATTCACTTGAACCTTTATTCTTCTGGCAGTGGGATGCTCCCAGTCTCTTTGGGAGGCTTTTGATTGAATAGGATGAGATGGATTGTTTTCCTTCATTAACTCTATTTTCTTGCTTCTACTGAATTCATCCAGTTTATTGGGATTGTCTCAGCCTCAGCACCCTGTTGAATTAATGAATATTATTCCATGCTAGAAACCCTCTGGTGTGCTTTTGCTCCCAAGAATACTGTCTCCACAGGGTTGAGAGGGAGCCTGCTCGTACCAAGAGCTTCAGAGTTACAGAGGGAATTTATATTACAACATTGCAAATCACTTAAATCAAATGAACATAACCTGCCTGATTTAAAAGTCCTCAGAGGAGATCATCACAAGTTTCTCATTGGCTTCCTCTCCTCCTCAAACTCCTCCTTTCACTGCTTTAGTTGCTTGAGTCAACTGCCAGCTTCAGTGAACAGATAGATAATTCAGTTGCTGTTTGTCTTTATGCCTTTGGGCTTACCTTACCTAGGAAAAGAATCCAGTCAGAGTCTTCTGTGTGATGGAGTCTGCCAGTGCTGGCTTGAAAAAAATTTTCCTTCTTATCCTTCTACCCCTCTATTGAGAGGTAATTACTCTTGCCATTTTTTGGTGTATCTTTCCTGGTCTTTTGCTGTGTATTGAAATATATAAAATTTCTTTTTTTGCCCCAGAGATAGTACATATCAATAGTATTATTCCACAGCTTTTTTTCCTACTCACTATGTTTTCAAAATCTATCCAAGTTAATAGATGTAAAATAACTTTATTATTTTTAACTACTGCAGAGTCCCTTATTAAGTGTGCATGATGTGTTTTAAAGCCATTTCCCTATTGATGGATATCTAGGTAAATTCTAGTGTTTCACTTACAAAAGCACTGTTGCAGTAAATACCTTTCCAGCTCTCTTGTGCAAGTATTTCTCTAGGGGAAGCCATCAGGAATTAGATATGTAGGATCATAAGGTGCACACAGTTTTAGCTTCAACTACTTCTGCACAATGACCAGCAAAATGACTCTACCAGTTTAGATTTCAAACCACAACACACAAGAGTAGTTCTTTTCCCTATCCTCTTGTCAGACTTGTCAACACTTTTAACAGTTTTGCTAATCTTGTGGATAAAAAAAGAAAAGATACATCATTTGTGGTTTTAATGTGCTAATGACCAGTGGGATTGAGTAGCCTTTCACAACTTTATTGGACATTTATATTTCCTTTTCTGTGAACTGCCTGGTAGTACATGTTGCCCATTTTTCTACTATTAATAGGGGATACTGATCCTTTGTACTCTATGTTGCAAATATTTTCTTCCAATTTTTCCATATGTTTCAATTAGTCTATGATGTCATTTGATAAATAGTTTAAATTTTGATGTGCCTATATTTATCATTCTCTTTGTGATTTTGTGTTTGTTTTTACACTTTTTTTGCATCTTGTTTAAGGAGAACTTTCCCTATCCTCAGAGTCACAGAGATATTCCCTAATTTTTTTTAGCACTTTTATAGCTATATGTATATTTTTTATATTTAATTCTTTAATTCATATAGAATCTCCATATGAAAAAATGTTTTTTGCTTCAAAAAAAGTCCATTATTCCCAACATCACTTACTGAATAATATTTTTCTTCATAGATTTACAGTGTCATCTTTATCAAATAAATTCCTACATATACAGAGCTCTGTTTTATTTTTGATTCTCTTCAAATAATCCATTTGTTCAGACACTGATACTATATAATTGCTATAGTGTTTAATGTCTTGACATGTGGGAGGGCTGGTTCCAATTCTGCCCTTTTATAAAATTATCTTGGCTCTTCTTGCCCATTTGCTCTTCCAAATGAATTAGAGAATCAGTTTGAATGTTTCGTGAAGAAATTTACCGGGCTTTTATTGAAATCATATTGAATGCATAGCTTTATTCTGGGGGAAGTGATGATGATAATGACACTGTTGACGAGGAAGACAAAGATGGATTTCTGATTTCTGTCAGAGCATTTCCTGGATTTCCAAATAGGATCAGCTGGGACAAGTGAAGATGATCGTGATGGTGATGAGCCATCGTCTCTCTTTACTGTTTCTCTCCTTAGATGAGCCCTTTTCCCTGATTGAAGTCTCTTTAGAACAAAGCACAGATGAGATCTGAAGAGACCTTTGATTAAGGAGGTCAAGCATCATTCAGCAGTAGCTGATGCTTATGGTATGTTCTCCAGTATGGCATCTGAGCTGTTCACACTTGTCCCGAGGGTCATCTGGGGCTCAGGAACCCAGGGTCCATTCCAAGATATTACACCGGCTCTTGGGCAGTAAGACCATCTACTGTGTGAAGACCCCATATGATGTCTCATGTGAAAGCAGTTATTCTTCTAGGAATTGTTGTTTGAGAATACATATATGATAAAAGGCTACTGTGAGTGAAATAATTCTTGAGTATGATTGCATCACTTATAAAATGGGTATGTATGTATAAGACATATTACTTATTCAGCTGTAGATGATGCTTGGTGTCCACAAGGTTTGGAGAACCCGTTGTGCTGACAGATAAAGAACTTCTCTTCCAGGGAATTCTGCAAGCCTCTCAGCTGGATGTACTTGAAGACCAAGGCCTATCTTATGTAATCTCAGTTTTTTGTCACATCCTTTTATACTCCTGGGAGGTATTCAAAACTAAAGCCTATATTTAAAATTCTCCAAGCCTTTAACTTGTATATAGTTTGTCTTTCACAAAATTGTGCATGTTTTCCTCTTCTCTCTATGTATGTTATAGGTACCCAGTATATAAAGTATATATATATATATATATTAGCCTCTTAACAAAATGGACTAATCATCCACAGATAAAGCAGCATTCATGTGTGCACTGACCACATAAAATAAGGATAATAAGAGTTCCCACCTCTCAGGGTTATGATGAAGAACAAATGTGCTGATGTACAAGAAGCCATCTGTAAGCTAGAAAGCATTATACAAATGTTCTTTTGCTGCCCAGCCCTGTAGAAAGTTATAAATGAAATGGCCACCTTGGTTCCTGCCCTTGAGACATTTAAAACCAGCTGGAGGCTCAGATCTAGGTGGAACAATTAAGGAGAAATTGCAAGGTAACTTGGAAGCAAGCTCCTGCAAATATAATGAAAATGTAGCCCTAAGTGCTAATAGAACACAGGGAGCTGGTGTTCGCAGAACCAGCTCTGACACCCTGTGCAGGTGGGGCCTCCCCTTGTTCTGTCTCCCATTAGGGTAGGCAGCTTCTCCTGCTTCACCTTCTCTTTCTCCTCCATCTTCTAAAAGCTCTCGCTCTCCAGGAGAACTTTCCAGGCTGAGCCTCCCAGTTACTAGGGGCCTCTCTCCTTCTAACAGCTCCTTTGCCCCTGTGGCTTTTCCTTCCTCCCACGTGGCAATATTAAATCTATTCTGCTGGCATTCCTCGGACTTGTGCTCTGTGGTACTTGATGCTGAGGAAAACAATGTCGAAAAGAACCCTCAGCAGGCTCTCTGTCCTTGGCTCCAGGTCAGAGCCTTGTGTTTTGATCACTTCATTTATTATGCTCTTGTTTTGAAATGGTGAGCACGGACAGGGTTCCCACTGTTCTTTCATCTAAGAGAGAATGGGGCTGCTAGGACGTATTCACAGGTAATTAATTTGTCAGGGTAGGGGGAGCAGTCTTGCCAGATACAAGCAAAGGAGCCCAAATTCACACCTCATCCAGCAGTTGATTAGTTCTACAAAAGACCATGAAATACATAAAAAGGTGCGGGGAGGTTGGGGTGGGAGATGGTAGGACAGATAGACCTGCAAATGCACGAGGCTTTACTGCTAAGCCTGATGTACTCATAATTTTTGCCTCTTTGAGGGTTGTAGTTTCCCCTTGTGAATGAATCCCTTGTGGCTGTAACGTCAATCTCCTGGATAAATGTGTGTGCTGCTTGCCTAATGTGGTCCATGTGTGGGTGAAGGGAAAGCTTCCTTCCTTCCTTCATTCCTCTTTCTTTCTTTCTTTCTTTCTTTCTTTCTTTCTTTCTTTCTTTCTTTCTCTCTCTCTCTCTCTCTCTTTTTCTTTCTTTCTTTCTTTCTTTCTTTCTTTCTTTCTTTCTTTCTTTCTTTCTTTCTTTCTTTCTCTCTCTCTCTCTCTCTCTCTCTTTCTTTCTCTCTCTCTCTCTCTCTCTCTATCTTTCTTTCCCTCTTCCTTTCTTCCTCCCTCCCTCCGTTCCTTCCTTCCTGAAGAATCCATACATTAAATAGGCTCTAAATTAAAGATACCATGAACACATTTTTTTTTTTCTTGCGGTACACAGGCCTCTCACTGTTGTGGCCTCTCCTGTTGCGGAGCACAGGCTCCGGACGCGCAGGCTCAGCGGCCATGGCTCACGGGCCCAGCCGCTCCGCGGCATGTGGGATCCTCCCGGACCGGGGCACGAACCCGTGTCCCCTGCATCGGCAGGCGGACTCTCAACCACTGCGCCACCAGGGAAGCCCTATAAACTAAATTATATTTTACACACATTAAGAATATCCTTCTGTAAATGGTATCCTAGAGGAATCCTTTTCTTTGGAAATGGAAATATGAGTTTGGTTAACTCTAATTTTGGCGTATTAGTTTTGGTTTCCTAAAGTGAAATATACTTGGTTACTCAGTTCAACTTGCTTTAAATGAGAATCTGTTATGTGCTATGTATTGTTCTGGCACTTTTGTAACATGAAATGAGATATACTAATTCTCTCAAGAACCACTTCCATTCTGCACATAAGGTCCATGTGTTTAGTGACTTGCTCAAGGCTCACAGAGTCAGCAAGTGGCACACCCAAGATCTGAATCCAGGTCTCTTGCATTGTTATCTTGTTCAGCCACCAGTTACCATGTCCTAGATGGCAATCTCTTCCCTTACTCTGAGCAATATGAGCCTTTTGGAGGAGGCATTTAACGGTGGGCTTTCGAGTTAATCTGGGTTTCAAGTTAGTCTGGGTTTTCTACTTACTAGCTGTGTTATTTTGGGAAAGTTTCTAAACTTCTCTGAGTCTTGGTTAACTTACCTGTAAAATGAAGTTAATAATACCTGCCTCAGAGTATGTGTAAGGATTAGAGAAAATAAAGATAAAGCACTGGGCACATAAAAGACAGTCCTTACATGTTAGCTACTATTATTACCATTAGTAGTAACAGTAGTGCCTATTTACATGTTTTCCTATCAAGTTTGACTATGGAACCCACAGGAAAAGGGGGCACATCTTGTTCACCCAGTGAGCTTTTCCTGGGGCAAATAGAGTGTGCACAAGTGGTGTAATCGTGCTTTGTCATACAATCATAGAAAATGTAATAAGTTTTCAAATTTATTAAAACTGCAGTAGATTTTCTAATCACTTTCCTTCCATCTACATAACCTCTCATCGTGTTTACCAGGCTCAAAGAAGGCTCATTAACATTTGGTCTATACCTGGGTTCAATTTCTGACTCTGCTCCCTAGCCTGCACCATGAGCTCACCTCTTCATATTTCCAGCCTGGAATTTCCTCATCATAAGTGCGCTCCATGGAAACGTCATACTCTCTCTGTCAACTCACTTTTGGATCACATTTCACATTCATAGTCTAGGTTAAACTAGAGCCCTAATTATTTTTCAAATTTATTAGTTTGGTCACTGACACAGTTTTGCTTCTCCTGAAAATAAAATTAATCTTCATAACCTGTATTCTGTTATTTGAAATAGTCAATCTTAGAGTAACAGGAATTATGCTCTAATCAGAAACATTTTATACCTGCCTTCTATGCCAGGGTGGGAGGACAACTACACATGCATTGTGAGACCAGAAGAAAAGGGATAAAGAGTGAGCTAACCAGGACTTCCTTGGTGGTCCAGTGGTTAAGACTCAGCGCTTCCAATGCGGGGGGCATGGGTTTGATCCCTGGTTGGGGAACCAAGATGCCCACATGCTGTGCAGCGCAGCCAAGAAAAAAAGAGTGAGCTAACCTAGTCAGCTCCTTCCTCGAGGAAGATCCTTGGAGGCAGAGTGTGCTTTGGAATATTCTTTGTATCCATGACAGTGCCTAATGTGGTGCCTTATCCAGAGTAGTTGCTCGATAAATACTACTGGAGTGAACAGATCAAGTGAACAGATCAACTGTCCCAAACAAGGAAGTGGAAAGTATTGGATTTAAATAGCTATCAGAGCTCATTTGATCCTCATCACTCAAACCCCAGTAGGAGATTGCTCCTTAGGTTGAAATGCCTCTTTTCCTCCCTACCCTCTCTTCTTTTTGAAATCCTCTCTGCTCAAGTGTTACCTCCTCTCTGAAACTTACACTGGTTTCCCCAGGTACATTTAGTTCTACCTTGCTCTTTTTTTACCTTGCCCAAGCTATTGAACCACAAGTCTACTGTAGCTATGGCAACCATGCATCCTACACTGTGAGCTATAGCTCTGATTTGGTTTGGACAGACCTGTTTTTTTTAATTAATTTATTTTATTTTATTTTATCTATTATTAAAAACACCTTTATTGGAGTATAATTGCTTTACAATGGTGTGTTAGTTTCTGATTTATAATAAAGTGAATCAGCTATACGTATATCCCCATATCCCCTCCCTCTTGCTTCTCCCTCCCACCCTCCCTATCTCACCCCTCTAGGTGGTCACAAAGCACCAAGCTGATCTCCCTGTGCTATGCGGCTGCTTCCCACTAGCTATCTATTTTACATTTGGTAGTATATATAAGACCATGCCACTCTCTCACTTTGTCCTAGATTACACTTCCCCCTCCCCATGTCCTCAAGTCCATTCTCTACGTCTGCGTCTTTATTCCTGTCCTGCCCCGAGGTTCTTCAGAACCATTTTTTTTTATAGATTCCATATATATGTATTAGCATACGGTATTTGTTTTTCTCTTTCTGACTACTTCACTCTGTATGACAGTCTCTAGGTCCATCCACCTCACTACAGATAACTCAATTTCGTTTCTTTTTATGGTTGAGTAATATTCCATTGTATATATGTGCCACATCTTCTTTATCCATTCATTTGTCGATGGACACTTAGGGTACTCCCATGTCCTGGCTGTTGTAAATAGAGCTGCAGTGAACATTGTGGTACATGACTCTTTTTGAATTATGGTTTTCTCAGGGTATATGCCCAGTAGTGGGATTGCTAGGTCATAGGGTAGTTCTATTTTTAGAGTTTTAAGGAACCTCCATACTGTTCTCCATAGTGGCTGTATCAATTTACATTCCCACCAACAATGCCAGAGGGTTCCCTTTTCTCCACACCCTCTCCAGCATTTATTGTTTGTAGACTTTTTGATGATGGCCATTCTGGCTGGTGTGAGGTGATACCTCATTGTGGTTTTTGTTTTCTTTTTTTAAACATCTTTATTGGAGTATAATTACTTTACAGTGGTGTGTTTCTGCTTTATAACAAAGTGAATCAGTTATACATATACATATGTTCCCATATCTCTTCCCTCTTGGGTCTCCCTCCCTCCCACCCTTCTATCCCACCCCTCTAGGTGGTCATAAACCACGGAGCTGATCTCCCTGTGCTATGCGGCTGCTTTCCACTAGCTATCTGTTTTCCGTTTGGTAGTGTATATATGTCCATGCCACTCTCTCACTTTGTCACAGCTCACCCTTCCCCCTCCCCATATCCTCAAGTCCATTCTCTAGTAGGTCTGTGTGTTTATTCCCGTCTTACCCCTAGGTTCTTCATGACCCTTTTTTTTTTCTTAGATTCTGTATTATATATGTGTTAGCATACGGTATTTGTATTTCTCTCTCTGACTTCACTCTGTATGACAGACTCTAGGTCCATCCACCTCACTACAAATAACTCAATTTCGTTTCTTTCTATGGCTAATATTCCATTGTATATATGTGCCACATCTTCTTTATCCATTCATCTGTTGATGGACACTTAGGTTGCTTCCATGAGGTTGCTTCCATGTCCTGGCTATTGTAAATAGTGCTGCAATGAACATTGTGGTACATGACTCCTTTTGAATTATGGTCTTCTCAGGGTATATGCCTAGTAGTGGGATTGCTGGGTCATATGGTAGTTCTCTCTGTAGTTTTCTAAGGAACCTCCATACTGTTCTCCATAGTGGCTGTATCAGTTTACATTCCCACCAACAGTGCAAGAGTGTTCCGTTTTCTCCACACCCTCTCCAGCATTTATTGTTTGTAGATATTTTGATGATGGCCATTATGACCGGTGTGAGATGATATCTCATTGTAGTTTTGATTTGCATCTCTAATGATTAATGAGGTTGAGCATTCTTTCATGTGTTTGTTGGCAATCTGTATATCTTCTTCGGAGAAATGTGTATTTAGGTCTTCTGCCCATTTTTGGATTGGGTTGTTTGTTTTTTTGTTATTGAGCTGCATGAGCTGCTTGTAAATTTTGGAGATTAATCCTTTGTCAGTTTCTTCATTTGCAAATATTTTCTCCCATTCTGAGGGTTGTCTTTTGGTCTTGTTTATGGTTTCCTTTGCTCTGCAGAAGCTTTTAAGTTTCATTATGTCCCATTTGTTTATTTTCGTTTTTATTTCCGTTTCTGTAGGAGGTGGGTCAAAAAGGATCTTGCTGTGATTTATGTCATAGAGTGTTCTGCCTTTGTTTTCCTCTACGAGTTTTACAGTATCTGCCCTTACATTTAGGTCTTTAATCCATTTTGAGTTTACTTTTGTGTATGGAGTTAGGGAGTGTTCTAATTTCATTCTTTTAGATGTAGCAGTCCAGTTTTCCCAGCACCACTTCTTGAAGAGGCTGTCTTTTCTCCATTGTATATTCTTGCCTCCTTTATGAAAACTAAGGTGACCATATGTGTGTGTGTTTATCTCTGGGGTCTCTATCCTATTCCATTGATCTATATTTCTGTTTTTGTGCCAATACCATACTGTCTTGATTACTGTAGCTCTGTAGTATAGTCTGAAGTCAGGGAGCCTAATTCCTCCAGCTCTGTTTTTCTTTCTCAAGATTGCTTTGGCTCTTTGGGGTCTTTTGTGTTTCCATACAAATTGTGAAACTTTTTGTTCTAGTTCTGTGAAAAATGCCATTGGTAGATTGATATGGATTGCACTGAATCTGTAGATTGCTTCAGGGAGTCTAGTCATTTTCACAATGTTGATTCTTCCAATCCATGAACAAGCTGTATCTCTCCACCTGTTTGTATCATCTTTAATTTCTTTCATCAGTGTCTTATAGTTTTCTACATACAGGCCTTTTGTCTCCTTAGGTAGGTTTATTCCTAGGTATTTTATTCTTTTTGTTGCAATGGTAAATGAGAGTGTTTCCTTAATTTCTCTTTCAGATTTTTTATCATTAGGAATGATGTAGGAATGCAAGAGATTTCTGTGCATTAATTTTGTATCCTGCTACTTTACCAAATTTGTTGATTAGCTCTAGTAGTTTTCTGGTACCATCTTTAGGATTCTCTATGTAAAGTATCATGTCATCTGCAAACAGTGACAGCTTTACTTCTTCGTTACCAATTTGGATTCCTTTTATTTCTTTTTCTTCTCTGATGCTTTGAGTAAAACTTCCAAAACTATGTTGAATAAGAGTGGTGAGAGTGGACAACCTTGTCTTGTTCTTGAACTTAGAGGAAATGATTTCAGTTTTTCACCATTGAGAACGATGTTGGCTGTGGGTTTGTCACATATTGCCTTTATTATGTTGAGGTAAGTTCCCTCTGTGCCTGCTTTCTGGAGGGTTTTTATCAACATGGGTGTTGAATTTTGTCGAAAGCTTGTTCTGCATCTATTGAGATGATCATATGGTTTTTCTCCTTCAATTTGTTAATATGGTTTATCACACTGATTGATTTGCGTATATTGAAGAATCCTTGCTTCCTGGGATAAATCCCACTTGATCATGGTGTATGATCCTTTTAATGTGCTGTTGGAATCTGTTTGCTAGTATTTTCTTGAGGATTTTTGCATCTATGTTCATCAGAGATATTGGCCTGCAGTTTTCTTTACTTGTGACATGGTTGTCTGGTTTTGGTGTCAGGGTGATGGTGGCCTTGTAGAATGAGTTTGGGAGTGTTCCTCCCTCTGCTATATTTTGGAAGAGTTTGAGAAGGATAGGTGTTAGCTCTTCTCTAAACGTTTGATAGAATTTGCCTGTGAAGCCATCTGGTCCTGGACTTTTGTTTGTTGAAAGATTTTTAATCACAGTCTCAATTTCAGTGCTTGTGATTGTTCTGTTTATATATTCTATTTCTCCCTGGTTCAGTCTCAGAAGGTTGTGCTTTTCTTCCAGGAATGGAATGTGTCCATTTCTTCCAGGTTGTCCGTTTTATTGGCATATAATTGCTTGTAGTAATCTTTCATGATCCTTTGTATTTCTGTAGTGTCAGTTGTAACTTCTCCATTTTCATTTCCAATTCTGTTGATTTGAGCCTTCTCCCTTTATTTCTTGATGAGTTTGGCTAATGGTTTATCAATTTTGTTTACCTTCTCAAAGAACCAGCTTTTAGTGTTATTGATCTTTGCTATTGTTTCCTTCATCTCTTCTTCATTTATTTCTGATCTGATCTTTATAATTGGTTTCCTTCTAACTTTGGGGTTTTTTTGTTCTTCTTTCTCCAATTGCTTTAGGTGTAAGGTTAGGTTGTTTATTTGACATGTGACTTGTTTCTTAAGGTAGGATTGTATGCCTATAAACTTCCCTCTTAGAACTGCTTTTCCTGCATCGAATAGGTTTTGGGTCATTGTGTTTTCATTATCATTTGTTGGTTCTAGGTATTTTTTGATTTCCTCTTTTATTTTTTCATTGATCTCTTGGTTATTTAGTAGCATATTGTTTAGCCTCCATGTGTTTGTATTTTTTTTCATATTTTTTCCTTTAATTGATATCTAGTCTCATAGCGTTGTGGTCAGAAAAGATACTTGATATGATTTCAATTTTCTTAAATTTAACAAGGCTTGATTTGTGAACCAAGATACGATCTATCCGGGAGAATGTTCCATGAGCACTTGAGAAGAAAGTGTATTCTGTTGTTTTTGGATGGAATGTCCTATAAATATCAGTTAAGTCCATCTTGTTTAATGTATCATTTAAAGCTTGTGTTTCCTTATTTATTTTCATTTTGGATGATCTGTCCATTGGTGAAAGTGGGGTGCTAAAGTCCCCTACTATGATTTTGTTACTGTCGATTTCCCCTTTTATGGCTGTTAGCATTTGCCTTATGTATCGAGGTGGTCCTATGTTGGATGCATAACTATTTACAATTGTTATATCTTCTTCCTGGATTGATCCCTTGATCATTATGTAGTGTCCTTCTTTGTCTCTTGTAATAGTCTTTGTGTTAAAGTCTATTTTGTGTGATACGAGAATTGCTACTCCAGCTTTCTTTTGATTTCCATTTTCATGGAATATCTTTTTCCATCCCCTCACTTTCAGTCTGAATGTGTCCCTAGGTCTCAAATGGGTCTCTTTTAGACCGCATATATATGGGTCTTGTTTTTTTTATCCATTCAGCCAGTCTATGTCTTTTGGTTGGAGCATTTAATCCATTTACATTTAAGGTAGTTATTGATATGTATGTTCCTATGACCATTTTCTTAATTGTTTTGGGTTTATTATTGTAGGTCTTTTCCTTCTCTTGTGTTTCCTGCCTAGCGAAGTTCCTTTAGCATTTGTCGCAAAGCTGGCTTGGTGGTGCAGAATTCTCTTAGCCTTTGCTTGACTGTAAAGGTTTAATTTCTCCATCGAATCTGAATGAGGTCCTTGCTGGGTAGAGTTATCTTGGTTGTAGGTTTTTCCCTTTCATCACTTTAAATATGTCCTGCCACTCCCTTCTGACTTGTAGTGTTTCTGCTGAAAGATCAGCTGTTAACCTTATGGGGATTCCTTTGTATGTTATTTGTTCTTTTTCCCTTGCTGCTTTTAATATTGTTTCTTTGCATTTAATTTTTGATAGTTTGATTAATACGTGTCTTGGCGTGTTTCTCCTTGGATTTATCCTGTATGGGGCTGTCTGCGGTTCCTGCACTTGATTGACTATTTCCTTTCCCATATTAGGGAAGTTTTCAACTATAATCTCTTCAAATATTTTCTCAGTCCCTTTCTTTTTCTCTTCTTCTTCTGGGACCCCTATAATTCAAATGTTCGTTCATTTAATTTTGTCCCAGAGGTCTCTGAGACTGTCCTCAATTCTTTTCATTCTTTTTTGTTTATTCTTCTGTGGCAGTTATTTCCACTATTTTATCTTACAGTTCACTTATCCATTCTTCTGCCTCAGTTATTCTGCTATTGATTCCTTCTAGAGAATTTTTAATTTCATATATTGTGTTGTTCATTATTGTTCGTTTATCTTTAGTCCTTCTAGATCCTTGTTAAACGTTTCTTGTATTTTCTCCATTCTATTGCCTAGATTTTGGATCACCTTTACTATCATTACTCTGAATTCTTTTCCAGGTAGACTGCCTATTTCCTCTTCATTTGTTTGGTCTGGTTGGTTTTTACCTTGCTTCTTCATCTGCTGTGTGTTTTTATGTCCTCTCATTTTGCTTAACTTACTGTGTTTGGGGTCTCCTTTTTGCAGGCTACAGGTTCGTAGTTCTCATTGTTTTTGGTGTGTGCCCTCAGTGGGTAAGGTTGGTTCAGTGGGCTGTGTAGACTTCCTGGTGGAGTGGACTCGTACCTGTGTTCTGGTGGATGAGGCTGGATCTTGTCTTTCTGGTGGGCAGGACCACGTCCAATGGTGTCTTTTGTGGTGTCTGTGATCTTACTATGATTTTAGGCAGCCTCTCTGCTAATGGATGGGGTGATGTTCCTGTCTTGCTAGTTGTTTGGCATAGGGTGTCCAGCACTGTAGCTTGCTGGTCGTTGAGTGGAGCTTGGTCTTAGTGTTGTGATGGAGATCTCTGGGACAGCTTTTGCCCTTTGATATTACGTGGAGCCGGGAGATGACTGGTGTACTATGTCCTGAACTAAGCTCTCCCATCTCAGAGGCACAGGAATGACACCCCGCCGGAGCACCAAGACCACCGTGTCAGCCATATGGCTCAAAAGAAAAGGGAGACAGAGGGCAGATAGCAGAAGCAAGAAGAGCTACAATCCTGCAGCCTGTGGAACAAAAACCACATTCACAGAAAGATAGACACGATGAAAAGGCAGATGGCTATGTACCAGATGAAGGAACAAGATAAAACCTCAGAAAAACAACTAAATGAAGTGGAGATAGGCAACCTTCCAGAAAAATAATTCAGAATAATGATAGTGAAGATGATCCAGGACCTCGGAAAAAGAATGGAGGCAAAGATCGAGAAGATGCAAGAAATGTTTAACAAAGACCTAGAAGAATTAAAGAACAAACAAACAGAGATGAACAATACAATAACTGAAATGAAAACTACCCTAGAAGGAATCAATAGCGGAATAACTGAGGCAGAAGAACGGATAAGTGACCTGGAAGACAGAATGGTGGAATTCACTCCTGCGCAACAGAATAAAGAAAAAAGAATGAAAAGAAATGAAGACAGCCTAAGAGACCTCTGGGACAACATTAAACACAACAACATTCACATTATAGGGGTCCCAGAAGAAGAAGAGAGAGAGAAAGGACTCAAGAAAATATTTGAAGAGATTATAGTTGAAAACTTCCCTAACATGGGAAAGGAATTAGCCACACAAGTCCAGGAAGCGCAGAGAGTCCCATACAGGATAAACCCAAGGAGAAACACTCCGAGACACATAGTAATCAAATTGGCAAAAATTAAAGACAAACAAAAGTTACTAAAAGCGGCAAGGGAAAAATGACAAATATCATGCAAGAGAAGTCCCATAAGGTTAACAGCTGATTTCTTAGCAGAAACTCTACAAGCCAGAAGGGAATGGCGTGATATACTTGAAGTGATGAAAGGGAAGAACCTACAACCAAGATTACTCTATCCAGCAAGGATCTTATTCAGATTCGCTGGAGAAATCAGAAGCTTTACTGACAAGCAAAAGCTATGAGAATTCAGCACCACCAAACCAGCTCTACAGCAAATGCTAAAGGAACTTCTCTAAGTGGGAAACACAGCAGGAGAAAAGGACCTACAAAAACAAACCCAAAACAATTATAATAGAAAATGGTTATAGGATCATACATATTGATAATTACCTTAAACGTGAATGGATTAAATGCTCCAACCAAAAGACACAGTCTTGCTGAATGGATACAAAAACAAGGCCCATATATATGCTGTGTACAAGAGACCCACTTGAGACCTAGGGACACATTCAGACTGAAAGTGAGGGGATGGAAAAAGATATTCCATGAAAATGGAAATAAAAGGAAAGCTGGAGTAGCAATACTCATATCACATAAAATAGACTTTAAAATAAAGACTATTACAAGAGACAAGGAAGGACACTACATAATGATCAGGGGATCAATCTAAGAAGAAGATATAACAATAATAAATATATATGCACCCAGCATAGGAGCATCTCAATACATAAGGCAACTGCTAACAGCTATAAAAGAGGAAATCGACAGTAACACAATAATAGTGGGAGACTTTTAACACCTCACTTATACCGATGGACAGATCATCCAAACAGAAAATTATAAAGAAACACAAGCTTTAAATGACACAATAGACCAGATAGATTTAATTGACATTTATAGGACATTCCATCCAAAAGCAGCAGATTACACTTTCTTCTCAAGTGCGCACAGAGCATTCTCCAGGATAGATCACATTTTGGGTCACAAATCAAGCCGCAGTAAATTTAAGAAAATTGAAATCATATCAAGCATCTTTGCTGACCACAACGCTATGAGATTAGAAATCAATTGCAGGGAAAAAAATGTAAAAAATCACAAACACACGGAGGCTAAACAATACAGTACTAAATAACCAAGAGATCTCTGAGGAAATCAATGAGGAAATCAAAAAATACCTAGAGACAAATGACAATGAAAACACGATCATCCAAAACCTACGGGATGCAGCAAAAGCAGTTCTAAGAGGGAAGTTTATAGCTCTACAAGCCTACCTCAAGAAACAAGAAAAGTCTCAAACAATATAAGCTTACACCTAAAGGAACTAGAGAAAGAAGAACACAAAAAACCCAAAGTTGGCAGAAGGAAAGAAGTCATAAAGATCAGAGCAGAAATAAATGAAATAGAAACAAAGAAAACAATAGGAAAGATCAATGAAACTAAAAGCTGGTTCTTTGAGAAGATAAAGAAAATTGATAAACCATTAGCCAGACTCATCAAGAAAACTAAGGAGAGGACTCAAATCAATAAAATTAGAAATGAAAAAGGAGAAGTTACCACAGACACGGTAGAAATACAAAGCATCCGAAGAGACTACTACAAGCAACTGTATGTCAAGAAAATGGACAACCTGGAAGAAATGGGCAAATTCTTAGCAAGGTATAACCTTCCCAGACTGAACCAGGTTGAAATAGAAAATATGAATAGACCAATCACAAGCAATGAAAATGAAACTGTGATTAAAAATCTTCTAACAAACAAAAGTCCAGGACCAGATGGCTGCACAGGTGAATTGTATCAAACATTTAGAGAAGAGCTAATACCCATCCTTCTCAAGCTCTTCCAAAAAATTGCGGCAGACGGAACACTCCCAAACTCATTCTATGAGGCCACCATCACCCTGATACTGAAACCACACAAAGATACTACAAAAAAGGAAAATTACAGACCAATATCACTGTTGTATATAGATGCAAAAATCCTCAACAAAGTTCTAGCAAACAGAATCCAACAACACATTAAAAGGATCATACACCATGACCAAGTGGGATGTATCCCAGGGATGCAAGGATTCTTCAATATACGCGAATCAATCAATGTGATACACCATATTAACAAATTGAAGAATAAAAGCCATATGATCATCTCAATAGATGCAGAAAAAGCTTTTGACAAAATTCAACACCGATTTATGATAAAAACTCTCCAGAAAGTGGGCATAGAGGGAACCTACCTCAAAATAATAAAGGGCATATACGACAAACCCACAGCAAACATCATTCTCAATGGTGAAAAACTGAAAGCATTTCCTCTAAGATCAGGAACAAGACAAGGACGTCCACTCTCACCACTGTTATTCAACATAGTTTTGGAAGCCCTAGCCACAGCAATCAGAGAAGAAAAAGAAATAAAAGGAATACAAATTGGAAAAGAAGAAGTAAAACTGTCCCTGTTTGCAGATGACATGATACTATTCATAGAGAATCCTAAAGATGGTACCAGAAAACTACTAGAGCTAACCAATGAATTGGTAAAGTAGCAGGATAAAAAATTAATGCACAGAAATCTCTTGCATTCCTATACACTTATGATGAAAAATCTGAAAGAGAAATTAAGGAAACACACTCCCATTTACCATTGCAGCAAAAAGAATAAAATACCTAGGAATAAACCTACCTAGGGAGACCAAAGACCTGTATGCAGAAAACTATAAGACACTGATGAAAGAAATTAAAGATGATACCCACAGATGGAGACATATACCATGTTCTTGGATTGGAAGAATCAATATTGTGAAAATGACTATACTACCCAAAGCAATCTACATATTCAATGCAATCCCTATCAAATTACCAATGGCCTTTTATACAGAACTATAACAAAAAATCTTAAAATCTGTGTGGAGACACAAGACTGTGAATAGCCAAAGCGTTCTTGAGGGAAAAAAACGGAGCTGGAGGAATCAGACTCCCTGACCTCAGACTATACTATAAAGCTACAGGAATCAAGACAATATGGTACTGGCACAAAAACAGAAACATAGGTCAATGGAAGAAGATAGAAAGCCCAGAGATAAACCCACGCATCTATGGTCAACTAATCTGTGACAAAGGAGGCAAGGATATACAATGGAGAAAAAAACAGTCTCTTCAATAAGTGGTGCTGGGAAAATTGGACAGCTTCATGTAAAAGAATGAAATTAGAACACTCCCTAACACCATACACAAAAATAAACTCAAAATGGATTAAAGGCCTAAATATAAGACCGGACACTATAAACCTCTTAGAGGAAAACATAGGAAGAACACTCTTTGACATAAATAAAGCAAGATCTTTTTTGATCCACCTCCTAGAGTAATGGAAATAAACACAAAAATAAACAAATGGGACCTAATGAAACTTAAAAGCTTTTGCACAGCAAAGGAAACCATAAACAAGACGGAAGGATGACCCTCAGAATGGGAGAAAATATTTGCAAATGAATCAATGGACAAAGGATTAATCTCCAAAATATATAAACAGCTCACGCAGCTCAATATCAAAAAAACAAACAACCAAATCCAAAAATGGGCAGAAGACCTAAATAGACATTTCTTCAAAGAAGACATACAGATGACCAGGAAACAGATGAAAAGCTGCTCAACATCACTAATTATTAGAGAAATGGAAATGGAAACTACAACGAGGTATCCCCTGACACCAGTTAGAATGGGCATAATCAGAAAATCTACAAATAACAAATGCTGGGGAGGGTGTGGAGAAAAGGGTACCCTCTTGTAGTGTTGGTGGGAATGTAAATTGATACAGCTACAATGGAGAATAGTATGGAGGTTCCTTAAAAAACTAAATATAGAATTACTTATGATCCAGCAATCCCACTACTCTGTATATACCCAGAGAAAACCATAATTCAGAAAGACACATGCACCGCAATGTTCATTGCAGCACTATTTACAATAGCCAGGTCATGGAAGCAACCTTAAATGCCCATCGACAGATGAATGGTTAAAGAAGATGTGGTACATATATACAATGGAATATTACTCAGACATAAAAAGGAACGAAATTGGGTCATTTGTTGAGATGTGGATGGATCTAGAGAGTGTCCTACAGAGTGAAGTAAGTCAGATAGAGAAAAACAGACATCGTTTATTAACATATATATGTGGAACCTAGAAAAATGGTACAGATGAACTGGTTTGCAGGGCAGAAATTGAGACACAGATGTAGAGAACAAAGGTATGGATACCAAGCGGGGAAAGCGGCAGGGTGGTGGTGGTGGTGGTGTGATGAATTTGGCGATTGGGATTGACATGTATACACTGATGTGTATAAAATTGATGACTAATAAGAACCTGCTGTATAAAATATATAAATATATATATATATATATATATATATATAATTCAAGTCTTCCAATGATGGAATGACCCAGTGGATTGTATGACTGATTTGACCAACAACAGAGTGATGTGAGTATCAAAGAGATGTGTAAGTCATTTTATTTATAGGCAATTTTTAAATTCTAAGAACTATTCTGGAGACTGATCATGAAGTTATCTTGCTTACTTGGTGAGTTTAGATCTATTTTTAACAAATCACAAACCTGTATAGTGATAGTACACATTCTGAGGGCTTTAAAAAGTGATGAAGAGTGGCCCCCGATTGCCGCAACTAGAGAAAGCCCTCGCGCAGAAACGAAGACCTAACACAGCCAAAAATAAATAAATTTATTTAAAAAAAGATTGTTCTTATGTGATTATTTAGGTGATTTTCCCCTTTACTTATTGAATGTTTGTATGTGCATCTGTATGTGAGCATGCACATGTGTTTGGAAATATAAGTAAAAATTTAATACATTTATTTTACAGGAAGCTTTGAAGAGACAGAGCATGTCAAGTTTTCGATTTCTAACATAAATACATTTTATAGATAATATATTGTTTCAGGGAGTAGAACAGATATTCTTCTTTGGTGATTACGTATTGATTTTCTTTTGTCTATAACAATTTAAAGTACTTTATTGCTTACATTTAAATAAATGCTAAATCAGTAGTAAGTTATAGAACCATACAGTGGATATATGTATAGAGACATTATCCAGAATACATGCCCTGGTCAGAATGGAGACTTGTAGAAATACTCACTTTAGATGAATCTTATAAGAGCAGAAATGTGAAGAAATAAAGTGATCTTACATTTCATCCTCAATGCTCAATTTTTACAAGTCACTTTTGTGATCTAACTTTGAAATAGGACAACCTAAGGCAATTGTATTTTTTCAAATTTTGTAATGGATAACGTTCATGGTCAAATTTTGAGATAGAGAATTAGTAATGTTAATTATGAGTCCTGACTCTGGTATTGACCTGTTTCTTTTTGAAAATTATTTGACCTTTCTAACTTTCAAAATTCAAAATAGAAATATGTCTGTTTTTGACCATATCATGATATGTAATTTGAATCAAAGAAGACAAAATGGGCTTCCCTGGTGGCTCAGTGGTTGAGAATCTGCCTGCCAATGCAGGGGACACGGGTTCGAGCCCTGGTCTGGGAAGATCCCACATGCCGCGGAGCAACTGGGTCCGTGAGCCACAATTACTGAGCCTGCGCGTCTGGAGCCTGTGCTCCGCAACAAGAGAGGCCGTGATAGTGAGAGGCCCAAGCACCGCGATGAAGAGTGGCCCCCGCCTGCCACAACTAGAGAAAGCCCTTGCACAGAAATGAAGACCCAATACAGCCATAAATAAATAAAGTAAAAAAAAAAAAAAAGACAAAATGCCTCGAGAACATTATATATATAGGAACGAAAATATCTACTACTTAAGTGTTTTTAGAGTATTTTTCCTGATTTGGACAGAAACAGAATAGTTACTAAAGAACAGAAATATTAGACCATATTTGATGGCTTTTCTTCCTTTTTATGTTTATGTGCATTTCATCTCTTTGAAAATCCCAGTGACTCTGATCCTTATTTTTCTCAGTGACTTTTATGCACAATAAAGGATGCTCTTTGTAAAGTGTGAAAAAATAAGAAGAAAAGGGAGAAAAGCAGAATGAAAGAAAGAAAAAAAATTAAAAAGTTATTAAAATAAAAAAATTATTAAAAATACAAAAGTAATAAAAAAAGAAAAAAAAGAAGAAAGAAAGAAGAGAGCAACCAAGCTAAAAAATAAATCCACCAATGATAACCAGCGCTAAAAACTATACTAAAAAAAAAAGAAATTGGACAGAGAGAACCCTAGGACAAATGGTAAAAGCAAAGCTATACAGACAAAATCACACAAAGAAGCATACACATACACACTCACAGAAAAAAAAAAGAAAAAAAAATATTTTGGGGGAGGTCTGAGGTCTTCTGCCAGCGTTCAGTAGGTGTTCTGTAGGAGTTGTTCCACATGTAGATGTATTTCTGATGTATTTGTGGGGAGGAAGGTGATCTCCACGTCTTAGTCCTCTGCCATCATGAAGGTCTCTCCGATAGACCTGGTTTTACCTTCTGATTTCATGAATGTAGATTCATAAGACACTTCTATGAATTGCAAATTCTTCATGAGTATGATGGGAATAATAACACTTGACTCAAGGTTGTCAGAAGGATTTGAGCACCACTCCTGTTTTCATGTATTTTCATCACAGCAAGATCTTCAAAATCAGGAATCATATTTAGTTTCCCTTACTTCTATAGCACCTACTTTAGTGCTAGGCATTTAGGAAATTGTCAGTAATTTTTTTGGAAAAATATATAAATAGATGGACATAGTGATAATAAATGCTAACGTTTACCTAGTACTTACCATATATGTGGAACAATTCTAAATGCTTTACATACATTAACTCATTAACCACATAGCAATAGCAATAATGGTCATGAAGTAGAATATTATCTCTCCTCTGAATATGGGGCTAAAATTACAGGAATGTTGTGTGAGCATTTGTTTTGTGTGTGTGCGTGTGTGTGTCGGAGGGAGAGACAGAGAGGGTGGGGTGGGGTCGGGGCGGGGACAGGGGGAGAGAGAGAGAGAGAAGGATGAAGACAGTATTTCAGAGGTCAGATCTCACCCCAGGTCACTAAGGAAAACTTCTTCCTGGAGCCCTATTATGACTGTTTTGCTTTTTGCCTCTAGTGTTTTCCTGACACTGCTCCCTGAGCTTGCTTAGCTATGCTTGCCTTCTCTGAGAGCACCCATGATGTAGACATTTTTTAATCAAAATTTATCCCTCCTATGTCCCTCCCTTGGTGCCCTGTTAGGTTACTGGCAGCTCAACCTGATAAACAAATTAAAGCTCCAGTAGTAATGGCTGATAATACACAATTCATAAATTTCCCTTGCCATTTTACATGTGCATTAATATAGGTCATCAGTGCTTAAGTCTAAAACAAGGAATAAGTTGGGAATATTTTCCAGAGAGACTCTCAGAACCTTTTATAGTGAAGGGAATTGAAAAGCTTAAAGTGGGAATGGGACTGGGAAAGTATGTGTTTGATTGGTATTCTTCTTGAAAGCTTAATAAATTAAGCCCAAGAAATAACACCAGAAACAAGAATGGAAGAAAGAGATGAGAGAGCCTGAAAGAGGTGAAGCGAACCCTAGGTAGGAGACCCTGCAGTAGAAGATAGAGTGATATTTCTACGGCTGAGCACTGGATTGCTTCTTGTTGGCCACAGTAATTAGAGAAGAACTTCTTAATACTTTGTAAGAGTATTTGAAGATCTATGAATATTACTTCTCGTACAGTTATATCAGAAGGAGTTCTATTTCATTTTTATTTGAGTTTGTTATATACTAAACAAGCATCGTATGCAGTGTCCCTGAGGCGAATGTTCTAATAATCGGCACTTTTTTTGCAATGAAACAGAATATATTGTACAAACTAAGATCCAGTTAGATCAGAAGTCTGGATTTGATTTGAAAGGTTCAGTGTAACTTTCAGGTATTACCAATTGAAGCAGCCATAACTCCTAAAGATTAGGATAAGATGATGTAACAGCTTTTGGGCATAGGAAGTAAATTTACATTTGTCTTTCCGAAGGACTCACTAAAACCTAAGAACAGGCAGCATGGCATAATAGAAAAAGCTACATGCTATCTAGAATATTGAGTTCTCAATATACTTTAAATACAGTCTTGCACAGATCACTTAATTTTTTTTGTCTTTCAATTTTCTAAGTCTGTAAAACAAAGAATTTAACATTTAAATACCCTTCATTTTTCAATTTTAATATTCTAAGTCATTTCTTCATACTCTGAAAAACTGTAAAATTTCCCCCCAAAAGGTGCTTATTGAAAAAAAAAAACAACACAATGGTTGCTTTTGGTTGACATTGCAATGGTTGACAAATAGAACGTGTTTTCTAGGGTACAAAAGACAGTTTCTTTGTTGAGCAGGATGACCAGGGCATAGTTTGCTGTCCCTCAAATTCCAGAGAACTCTACAGTGTGAAAAGAGCAATTAATCTTCTACAAAAGTGTTTGTCTGAAGCCTATGGAACTGCCCCAAGTGTCTCCCTCATTTTTTATTACATTTCACCAATTCTAGTGTGCTCTGATGCTGTTGCTTTTTTTTTTTTTTTTTTTTTGCGGTACGCGGGCCTCCCACCGCCGCGGCCTCTCCCGCTGCGGAGCACAGGCTCCAGACGCGCAGGCTCAGCGGCCACGGCCCACGGGCCCAGCCGCTCCGCGGCACGTGGGATCCTCCCGGACCGGGGCACGAACCCGCGTCCCCTGCACCGGCAGGCAGACTCCCAACCACTGCGCCACCAGGGAAGCCCGCTGTTGCTTTTTTGATCTTTTCAGAAATTGTCACGGGAAGATTTTCACAATACTTTGGCATTACATTTACCTCACGATCATAAAACTTTATCAATTGTATGATGCATTCTGATTTCAGAGAGTGGTCTGTGAAGGAATGTCTTAGGAATGAGGAAATAGGGTGTTTTTATATTCCCCTCTTTTTCCCTTTCTCCTTATATACTACCTTAATTTCTCCTCTCTCTTCAGGTACCCTAATATGACCTGAAAAATTTTATAATGTAGAGTTAAATCTTTTGCCTTTATTTTAAAAGCATTGAAGTCCTGTCTTTCTCTAAAATACCTACAAAATAAATTTGTGTTTGTGTGTATGTGTGTTATATGTTGTGTGTGAGGCCTTCTTCAACTTTCCTGAGGGTTAGTGTAATTCAATAGCAAAAATATTCAATTCAGTTTTATAGAATAAAAATCAGTGTGTTTCTTGGAGGGTGCATATATACTGTTTGATCACAGGTTGGTGGAGTGTCATGGAAAAGTGATACTATCTAGCAGCTTGGGTATATGGACTTTGAGGTCTAATTTGGCAGTTCCAACAGAGGAACGCAGATACTCAAATACGCTGGCCAAGGAATTGTCAGTAAGAACAATGCCTGTATTGTTAATACAGGATGTATCATAAATATCATTGCTTATGTGGAAAGCCCTCCAAGCCTTTCCTAGGCAGATTTAAGTGCTCTGTCTTGTAGGTTTCCACCATCTTTTTTTTTTTTTTAATGATTTTGTTATACTTATTACTGTTTTGAAAACCTTTGCCTCCTCTCTCAGTGTTCCATATTAGACTTCTGTATCAGAGCTTCTCAAGGGTAGGACCTGTGTTTTAGTCATCATTCTATCCCTAGAAGTTATCCCACTTACATACTGAGAAAATGGCTTTTTTGAATACTGAAAGGATTAGGAAATTTATCATCCCACCCCCCAAAAGCAAAGGTGGTGAATCACTAACATTGCTTTGTACCGTATGTGAAGGAAAATCTAGGTTTGGAATCTCAGACAGTATTTTCTGCTATATTCATGATTGCTGGTTATAAAAGGCATTTTAGAAGGAAATCTTGGATTAAATTATCCACATCTTGTTTGGCTAGAATCTGCTGAACTGCAGGCTGATCCAGAAAAGGGATGACGTTTCACTGATTAACTAGAGTAATACTCTGCATCTCTTGCACTGGATAGCCAGTGCCTGTTAAATGATTGAATCTGTTGCTTAGTAGCATCAAACATTTCCTGTGTAGCTTGGAGGTTGCAGTTCACAATAATCTAGTCTGGACTCCACTGAGAAGTGATAATTAGGTGCTAAATGTTAACTGGATTACAGCAGGGACTGCTCCCACCCATCATTTAACACCTCGTCAGGGGTTGGACCTTGAATGTTGTTTCCGACTTACTCTTCCTGTGCAGCTGCCTCCTCCTGACCTTTCTTCAATAGTCAGTCTGTATTTTATCTTTCTGTCCAATTTTGGGACAGCCACATCTGTTCACCTATTTGGTAGAATCAGCATCCATAACACACAAGTAGAGATATGTGATTCTTCTAAGAGGATGGAAGGAGCCAAGAGGCTCAGAGTGTCTCTAAATTTTTCCCAGAAGAGAGAGAATTCACTATAATTACAATGACAACCATATATTGCTGACTTGTGTGTGCATGATAACCTGTAAGTTCTGTATAAAGATTATTTGGTTTATGGTCTGTTTTGTACTATTACCATCCCTATGCTACAGGGGTGGAAACTAGAATAATAATAGATGTGTTGTTTGCATGTAGGCTGGATGGACTCAGAGGCCCTGTTCTTAACCAGTGTGCTGTGCTTTGGCCTCTAACTTACGTTATCCTGGCCTCTTCCTCATTCTCATTTGGCACTGAGGATGGACAGGGAATCACCATTCCACTGTTCCCATTCAGTGCTTCAGGATCAAGGGGGTGTATGTCTGGGAAGGAGTGTTTCCATGAAGCCAACTTGGGAAATTTCTCAGGCAGAAGGCCATGTTGGGGAAGAAGAAATTTTCCTCTACCCTTCTAGGTTCTTATGGCTGGTCTAAGAATTAAATTGCCATGAGACAGATTAACAGGAGAAAATTAAACAAAATTTATTAACATGTATACATGGGAGAGATACCCCCCTGCCCTCCCCCACAAAAAGTGAGTAACTCACCAAAATGGCAGTAACCCTCACCTTAAATACTATCTTCAGCTGAAAACAAGAGAGAACATTGCGGTTAGTGGTTTGGGACTTCACGGGGGAGGAGGAAGGCAATTCACATGGAGATGGAAGAGCAAATGTTTGGCAAATAAATGTTTCCTGGGCCACCACAGACAATGGGACACAGAGCGGACTCTGTCCTCTGGGCTATGGCCAGCTTCCCCCACCACACTTGGCCCATATGCTTTGCAGAAAGCTCTGGTCATAGCTGTCTTCCAGGAACAGGCCCTCTATCTAAATTCTTTTAGGCAGTTAGGGGTCAAGGTTTCTTCCTGAGTCTTTTGGGCCTTGGTTGTTTTTAGCTCAAAATAATCTATATGCCAAAGGGACACATTTTGGCATGCCAAATTTTGCTCCCCTATGTCTGCCACCTGGAATTTATACAGATGCCAGTCTATTGCTGCCCTTCTTGTTCTCTTCGAAGATCCAAAAATGCAGGTTGTAGCAAAGGCCTGCAGATCAATGGGTAGAAATTCCATGGAATGTGAGCTGATTTAGAGAAGGTTAGAAATCCATGGACAGGGAGGTTGGAGGGGGATCACTTCAAACATCATACTTACAGTTGTCGCTGGGTATCTGAGGGGGAGTGGTTCCAGGACCCCTGTGGATACCAAAAGATACACATGCTCCAGTCCCTTATATAAAATGGCAGAGTATTTGCATGTAACCTACATATATCCTTCTGTATACTTTAAATCATCTCTTTACTCATAACACCTAATACAATGTAAATGCTATATAAATAGATGTAGATACAATGTAAATGCTATTTAAATAGTTGCAGGTGCACAGCAATATCCAGTTTTGCTTTTTGGAACTTTTTGGAATTTTTAAAAAAATATTTTTGATCTATAGTTGGTTGAATCCAAGGATGCAGAACCTGCAGATATGGAGGGCTGACTGTGTGTTAATTAATCAGTGTCTCAGGTCACTTTAAATGTCACTGGAAAGGGATTTGTGATTTTATTTCTGTTTTCGTTACACAACAAAAATTTAAGACATTGTTCATATAGTGGTTACAGATTTTTTCTAATGGTGTTTTCTTTTTTTATTCTATCTATTACAATAATATTTGGTAAATAATAAATTTCCATTCATTTTGGCTTTCAGTTGTGGATTCTGGGAGAGAAAAGCTCTGTAAGACTCAAAGCATTTTTATTCTTCTGAAGTAATAAATCTAGCAGTTCTTAATTTTTGGTTTCCAACTTATATTTTGTTCTGAAATTTGTTTATCAACATTTATTGTATCAATAAAATGGACTTTATTATTGTACCTTCTTTTTGAACCAAATCTACTGTGAATATACCTATTGTTTATTTGGCTGCATTTTTTTTTTCCTAAATACTGCTGAGCAATTGTACTTTCAAAAAGGTAATTTCAGCCGCCACTGACTGACTTGCCATTCAAGATGCTTTCTCTGGTGCAGTTGGTTATTCTGAAGTTCTCTCTAGGTGGTTGTTTTTACACTTCTTCTTCAGCACGTATTTTCTTAGTGTTAACTATATATCTGGCTTGATCTTGGTACAAACTCCCTTAGCATTTTAATCTGAATCTCGCTTAATCCTTGCCGCTCAGTTCATATAGACTGCACATTTACAATGCCAGTTTAATCACTCTGGAAACATTTGGTCATGAATAAAAGAACACTGCAGATGTTCCAACTTGCAGGCAGGACAAGACCCTTGTTTACAGAGCTGTTCCAGGGGCTACTGTAAATTCACATTGACCTTGGTTCCTTCCTTGTGAGAGAGACAAATATAAAATAGGGTGATTTTATTTTGAGCTGCTGCATCTCCCAAGCTCATCAAACATTTTATTAAAATACTGTTTATTTGCTGAGCCTCACTAGTCAACCCCAGGAAACTTTTGGGGTCTTTTAGGGTCATTTTTTCTTTCCTTATTTTCCTCATCCTAAGAAAGAAGCAATTTGCATTTGCTGAGTATTTGAGGAGCAAAATGGTGGGGATGGAAGGACATACAAATTTAATCAAACTTTTTTTCCTCTGATTCAAATGTATTTGCTGTTGAGACCATTACAAGTGAGCCCTGCTAATGGTATATATTTTCTGAGGTTCAGGGGTGAATAGTTGGACTAAATCAGTACTAAACAATACTCTGTGGGTTTCCGCTAACCCATCATATCTTTGTGTGGGAGTCTTCTTCCCCATTATCAGACACTGTCACCATTCACGCTGCTTCTTCTCCCAGGCTGTCTCTAAGTATTGCAAAGGATGCTTTGAGAATCTGTTTATGACCCTCTGCATCCATCAGGATAGGCTAAGTTATGGGAGAAAATAATGCCACAATCTCAGTGGCTTAAAACCACAAAGGTTTATTCTGTTCACAGAACGTGTTCACTACAGGTTTTCTGGGGGCTCTGTCTTTATTGGGGACTGGTTGAGGGAAGCTCCATCTTGATGACCCAGGCAGGAGAAAGGCAATGTGGTGAATGGAGCACTGGCCTCTGCACCTTTTGCCCAGATGTGACATCATCATTTCCTCCTCACATTTCATCAACAACAGGTTTTGGTTCAATCCTACCTGTGTCTGGAAGGAGAACCCAAAATATTTGGTCGACAGTAACTAATGACTAGCACACCCATGGGGTACACAATCCCTGTAGAGGTTACAGGGTGCCGCAGTATTTCCTCATATCCCAGGTTTGGCTCAAAACATACATCCAGGGATGGCTACGTGATTTGTGGGACCCAGTGTAAAATGAAAATATGTGGCCCTTTCTTCAGAAATTATTAAGAGTTCTAGGAGAATGACATCAGAACATTAAACCAAACATGGGGCAGTTCTAAGTGTGGTGCCCTGTGCTATTGTCCAGGGCACTGGACCTGCGTACATCCCAGGAAGGGATATGGAAGACAAGACCTCCAGGGGAAGTACCAGAGGATGCTAAATTAAATGTGTGTTCTTGCCCGGACAGGCCTCATAGAGCAAAGCAGATTGTCTGCCTGTCTCACAGGAGGTGCTGTCAGGATGAGTAAGACAGTGTAAGGGTGAGGATTTTTCCTTTGTGAATCCCTACAGGGAGGTGACCTCTAAATTTAAGGCATAATCATTCCCCAACAGTGGTTTAATGGCATTAATTACACTCCTGTAACTGAACTGTCTCACTCTTGTAATTTCCTTAGAGAAAGGATGTTGGGAACACCCTCCCCTGCCCTGACTTTCTCTGAGGTAGGAAATATGGTAGCCTGCCAGTAAGCGTCAGGAATGATTTCCATTTGCCTGGGTCCATTTTGGCAAAACTAAGTCAGAGGAACAGATTTATTCAGGGGCTGGGCAAGAGGTCCGTTAACTGGAACTTCTCGTTGGAGCCCCAGCCTATTTCATCCCCTCCTAAAACAAAGAGTCTTGGAGAATCTGCCTGGCTTGGGTAGATCTTTAGGATTCAGAGACTTTATTTTGATTTTTTTTTTTTAAGTAAGAAGGCAAATTTGTCATTTAATCTATTGGATTAAGCTCTTTATGGAGTCATGTGCCTGTATAAAGGGTGTGAGGGGCAGTAACTTTGTTTTTATAGTCCTACTGCCTGATAGGACAACAGTAGATGCTGTTGGTGCTCTGCCCAGATCCTCCAGGTCATGTGGGGATTGGCTACTCTGGGCTCACCACCTGCATCCTCTGCCTGTCCTGGAGTTGCCCTTGGCTGATTGCAGCTGCTTCACCCTGGAAGCATCTCGTGGCCAATGACTCACTAATAGGAGGATACCAAAAAAACAACAAAAAACCCCAAAAAAGGTACCAGATTCCTTGCCTCAAGGTGGGAATAGCTTTCTGGTGTGATTTTTGTTATAGAGTCCTCCATGGATCAGGCTAAGGCTACAGTTTACCTGAGACCACATCCTTGCTTAATTCTTTTCCTTTCCCTATCCTGATTCTCTCTTTCCCTTTCAGATTTTTCCTGAGGAGCACCCCGTCAATAAATCATGTTCACTAAATCCCTGTCTCAGGCTCTGCTTCTAGGGAACCCCACTTAAAACAAGAACTATACTTACTTTAGTCTGAGGGAGATTCATCCTGAATAGACAACTGCCACTGGGTCAGAATTTGTACTTAAGGACTAGAACTGTGGGTGCATTCTTTTCCTAGAAACAGGGATCTGATTTTAGTGATAACAGAGGAATAGCATCTTCTTGCCTTTTCCTGGTATGTAGATGGATAAACAAGCAGCAGATGGAAGGATGAAGATGTTTGTTAACATCATCCCTGATGAGGGCTGCCCCTAAGTGTCAACCATCCTCGCTAGCAGTGCTGCTTTGAGCTGGATCTCCAGGGAGCTATTGTATCACACCTCACGTGCCCTTCCCAGCTCTGTGGCTTCTAACCATTGGCGTTATGGAAATAATCATAGCTAGCCTGCACATTATTTTCCATAAGTCAATTCCTTGAATCATCCAAACCACTCCATGGGGTAGGAACAAGATGATACAGCTAATGGGTGGCAGAGCCAGATATGAACCTAAGCAATTGGCTCTAGATTCCATCACCACTTTGCTCAACTGCCTCACAGGTAAGAATAGAGGATCATTCTTACCTGCTTCCTGGGGTTGCAAGGATTAAATGAGATGATGTGATTAAAACATTTAGTATAATGCCTAACCCATAGTAAGGGCTCCACAAATAATAATCATTGCTATTATTATTTTGTGGAAGGGTTTACAGAGGTACCAACATTTTGAAACCTGAAATCAGTGGCATCTTAGTCGATTCCTTTTAAAATACAAATGTTCCTTGTCCAGAGTCCATTCCTTGCCTCACTGACCTCAGCTCCTCTCTGTATGAGTACACACAGCTTAGAAACAGTTGCAGTTTCTGTCAGTATCACATCTCAGCCAGGTGGTGGTAATGAGCACAGTGTCACTGTGCTTCAAGTGTGTTAGTGGTTCTAGTACCACTTCCTTATAATCATTGCCCTTTATGGTCTTGGAGTAACATCAAAAAAGACACAGGTCAGGACATACCTGGTGGCGCAGTGGGTGAGAATCCGCCTGCCAACGCAGGGGACACGGGCTCGAACCCTGGTCCGGGAAGATCCCACATGGCGCGGAGCAACTAAGCCCATGAGCCACAACTACTTAGCCTGTGCTCTAGAGCCTGAGTGCCACAATTACTGAGCCTGTGTGCCACATCTGCTGAAGCCTGCGTGCCTAGAACCCGTGCTCCGCAACAAGAGAAGCCACCTCAATGAGAAGCATGGGCATCGCGGCAGAGTAGACCCCGTTCTCAGCAACTAGGGAAAGCCCGCGTGCAGCAACAAAGACCCAGCGCAGCCAAAAATAAATAAATAAATAAATAAATGTAAATATATAAAAATGGAACATAATTGGCCAACACAGACAATAGTCTTTTTTTTTGCGGTACGCAGGCCTCTCACTGTTGTGGCCTCTCCCGTTGTGGAGCACAGGCTCCGGACGCGCAGGCTCAGCGGCCGTGGCTCACGGGCCCAGCCACTCCGCGGCATGTGGGATCTTCCCGGACCGGGGCACGAACCCGTGTCCCCTGCATCGGCAGGCGGACTCTCAACCACTGCGCCACCAGGGAAGCCCCAGACAGTAGTCTTTAAAAAAAAAAAAAAAAAAAAAGACACAGGTCAGCCTGGCTAGAAGTGACTTGGATATTTTTATCATTTTCAGGCAGAAAAAAGAACCACACAGGAAATGGGCAATACAGCCTCCCAATCTTATAACTAAGTTGGCAGATTGGAAAGACATCACTAGACAGAGTCATTTTCATCGGTGGTATCTTTGGATTTCACAGTGAGTCATCTGCATCCTTCACCAAGTGAGTCAGCTGTGCCCTGACTAGCACTGAGCATCTATAATCTATATTTTGGTTGAGTGTGGAGACCATGTGACACCTGGCCTAGTAGATTGCAAACTTTCCATTTATATCACTTATAGTGACACCTCATTGAATTTTGGGTGAATCGATTAGCAGCTAGTTAGGGCTCTTTTAAAGGACCATGAAAGTCATAGAGAAGTTGTGGGAGAAATTTCCTTTCTGGGAAGTGGTTAACAATAAAGTCATACTGACTAGTGAGAGACAGGGCATTCATGAGGACACAGAAATACACCCTGTTGGCTTAATTATTCATGGATGCAAATTAATTCAAGTGAGAAATAGCTGGGCAGTGGGCTAATTTTAAGGTGGTGTACATTTTGAAATGTACATTCTCTCTTTGAACATATGCACTTTATAGTAGGCTAAGAGTGAGTGGGGGGTTGTGAACTGTGAATTAATTAATTAAAATATAGGTAAATAAAACCCGTGGTGTAAAGTGTTCACATCCCACACAGGCCAGTTTAACATCTTTCTATTTTATTGTCACAATCAGAAGACCTAGTTTGGATTATAGAACAAGAGACAGAGTGTGGGTGGAGCAACTGAAAGTGATCTCAGGAGCTAGGGGAAAAGACCAATCAGATATCTCTGCAGTGTGCTGATGAGATTCATGTTCATTCACGCTAGGAGAGAAGACGGTTACATGGAAAGGTTAAGAGATCAAGTATGGATTGGGTCAATGACTGGTTGAAAATTTTGTGAGGCTCTTAGATTTTTGTTTTTAATTTGTTTGTTTGCTTTTCTTTAACTGCATATGTCTGAGCAAGTGATGGGTAGTTTGTTTTGATGATCTAGGAGTGTTTCTTTGTTGGTAGTTTAGAAGAATTAGTTGTTTGTTATTAAGGCACCCAATACAGTGATAAGTTATAGGACATATTATTTCACTCTATGCAAGTTGGAACGTTGGTGGAGGGGGCATTATCGGTAGGGGATAAAAGCGTGAGGTTTGTAATAAAGCTGGTTAAAATATAGCTGGAGTTCCTCATCTGCTGTGTGACCTTCGAAGTGTTATTCAGTCCCTTCAATTTTCAGTTTCTTAATCTGTAAAATGGAGATTATACTTCAGGGTTTTGTTAACTGATTAGTCTTGACAACATGTAAGTTTCCTGTCTGGTGTGTGTTTATAAATATTCACTGAACAGTAGCTGTTAGGGTATGATGACAACCAGGATGATGGTGAGAATCCTCATCTCCGTTCATCTGTGAGCCCAATTACAGCATGTTTCTATCTCTTTCTTCTCTCTGAGTGGCAGATTCCGGTAATGATAGGCTCTAACATATGTCATATTCTTTACGACTTCATTGTGGTCTCAAGGTCCCTCTTTACTGTGATGGTGGAGCCCTCCCTAGTCTGAGGGTGAATGTCCACAATGAATGCTGACCTTGATACTTATGCTGGGCTCTTTCCTTTCCAAAATGGTAGGACTATTTAGAATCTAGAAACTAGAACTACTAGTATACTGTTTTCTAAATTCGCAGTAATCATGACAGCTAATATTTATTGATCTCTTTTTTATCAATATTTATTGATGTACCAAGCGCTTATGGTAAGCCTTGAACAATTCTTTTCTCAGTTGAAATCTTGCTCATAACCTCAACATATAAAACAGGTAGACAGAGCTATTGTGGTGGAAACCAGTAGGTGTGTTTTGGGGAGGGGGGTTGCTGGGAGGACTGTTGTTACCTGACTTCACCTCCCTCATGACGTCCTCAAGGTCCCTCCATGGAACTCTTTTATTAAGGAGCTTCCAGGTATAGTAGTGTTCAGTCAGGACAAGTCAAATGGAATGTAACAATTAAGCCTTTATTCACTACCGTGATGGTGTAAGCAAGAAGCCAAAAAGAAAGGGTGCTTGTTTCCCCAATGTCCCATTTTTCCCCATGGTCTAGCACTGGACAAAGATCAGATGGATTGGTGCAGATAGGAGAGAGGGTGGTCTCATTGCTAAGGGAGCCCCAAATCAAAGGCTCTTGCCATTTTATGGACCTGGGACCTAGGAGAATGGAGGCACTGCCCCCCGCCGCCCGCAACATACACAAAGAGGCTTCTGAAAGGAGATGCCTAGGCTAGGAATGCAAATATGAGCATGGCCAGTGCGTGGGTGGGGTGGGTGGAAGGCAACTCACAGTAGAGACTGCAGGGCACTGGCTCTGCACCAAGTCTAAGGTGGGAATGGCAGCTTTGTCAACATGAGGCCTGCCAGGCAAAGCCTATGGTTGGGCCTGAAAGATCACATGTAGGATTCTGGCCTAGAGCAGGATGCCTCAGGCCCTTTTGAACACAGTTTGAAACCTACCATAATACTTGATAGAATATAGGATGAAGGAAAGATGTAGTCATTTAGCTTTTAGGGAGAATGGAGTTTAATACATTCTGTGCTAATAAATAGTTTATACCTAATTGGCTTAGTAAACTCATTTTAATATACCAATTGATCATGTTTTTGAAGGCATGCTATTTATCTTGCTTGTGGAAGCCAAGGTTTTAGTTCCTAGAAAATATTTTTGCTATTCAATGTACATGTCTAAACTTTTGTGACTCCCCATGAGGTGGACTAAATAAGAACTGTCAATATAAGCATAAATATTATAGCCTGAAAATATGAAAGTTCTTGTAAATAAGGTGTCAGTCATTTGTAGTCATTTTCATGGTTGCTGAGTAATTAGGATTAGAGGAACAAGTCTTTGCCAAACAAATGCTTTGCCTCACAAATCAGATTTGAAATAATGACTTATAATTATTCAGCATTTACCTGGCATTTTTATATGAATAAAATGCATCTCAAACCCAGTCATTTTTATTAGTGATGATCGTGTACCTTTTGGGATTTCAGTGAATTTGTGTTGGTTGATGTGTGAATTGCTCTGTCTCTATAAAACAAAACAGAAACAACCTGAGGATATAACATTCCATTTTCCAATTTTTTGATGCAAGCTTAGATTTAAGTTGAAGATCCTGACTTTAGAATTCACTTGTATATTATGGTCAGTGGATTCAAATAAAACTTTACTGATTTGTTTGCATATTTCAGAAATAAAATTGGCATATTGATTAAAACTGGTTTTCATGAATTTTGTTACAGGACAATTGAAATCAAAATGGCATACAAAAATAGGTTAGACAAGGTTTTTATGTTCAGTGGAAGTAAGTCTAAGTAGCTGTGAATATAATTTTTTGTAGTATGCCCTTTAGTACCTACTGTTACATGTTTTTGGTGGGTACAATTCTGCACCCATCTACAGTATGTTGTTTTTTTTCCCCCAAACCAAGCAGTTCTCTGACACCAGCTGGGTGTCCTACAATTCAACTGAATTCTGACACTATCTACCTGGAGGTACCTTCAGAGCCCACAGTTTAAAAGCTCAGTCCTATGAGACTCCCCCATTCCCACCCCACTTCAGAGACCAGTTGAAAATCCAGGTTATCACCTGTGCTTCTGACCCACTGTCTATAGATTGGAGATTCCAATAGCTTGCTTCTTGGGTTCCATTAATTTGCTAGCGTGGCTCACAGAACTTGGAGAAACATTTTACTTACCATATTAAGTTTATTTTAAAAGGTTATAGCTCAGGAACAGCCAGATAGAAGAGATGCATAAGGCAGGTATGGGGAAAGGGCTCAGAACTTCCATGACCTCTCTGAGTACACCCCTCTCCCCAAATCTCTATGTATTCACCAACCCAGAAGTTCTCTGAACCCTGTCCTTTCTTGGTTTTTATGGAGGCTTCCTTATAGAGTCATGATTGATGACCATTGACCACTGGGGATTGATTCAACTTCCAGCCCCTCTCCCTTCCCTGGAGGTTGGTGTGAGAGGGTGGGACTGAAAGTTCTGACCACACGGGTTGGTCCTTCTGACAACCAGCCCCCATCCTTAGGTTACCTAGGGGCTTTCCAAATTCATCTCATTAACATAACTGAAGAACATCATTATTGCTCTCGTCACTTAGAAAATTCCAAAAGTTTTAGAGCTCTGTGCCAGGAGTGGGGAAGAAGGCCAAATATGTATTTCTTATTATAAATTATAATATCACAGCGAGGGTATTGTAAATGATAATGCATATTAATGGTACCTTTCAAGGATCTCTTTCTAAAGAGGGGAACCCGTATTAGAATTGTGGGCTTCTGTGGAATACTTAGAAACCACTGACAAAGTTTTGATTTCTCTTAGGTCATTATATCACAGGCTGGAGTCATGGGCATAATAGGTCATGCCCAGAAAATGGTAATTGATGAAGCACTTTCAGCTTGGGAGGAGATAATAACTGCTCTGCTGGTCTAGAAGCAGTTAAAATGTTAGAAAAAAACCAGTAGTTTGATATTATATTTCTTAAATAACTGGCTCTTTGATTTCCACATTGCTTTTCTCTTTTATAGGCACAGCCAAAGAGGAGGGTTCAGAGTTCTCTCTTGGGTCCTTTCTTATTTATCTAGTTGGTTGGAGAACATGAGAAAGGGAAGAGAAAGTACACTATAAGTTGGCTGAGGACACCAGCCCTCTGAAGGATAGGATTAGCATTTAATTAGAGGTTAGAAACAAATAGAGCTAAGTTCAGTTCCTGCCAAGTTTATCTTATTCGTATGGGGAGGATCAGCAAGATCTTTACAAAACGAAGTTCAAAAATACTCAGAAAAGACGGAGAGGTTGAACCGTTCACCATTTTAGAAAAGCAAATGTGAGTTTATGTTGGAAGGTACTTTAGCAGGAAAACAGAATATAGGCAGCTGTTATCTAGTTCTGCTTATAATTATTGGTCACACCTGGATTCAGGGCTGGTTTCTATAAGAGATTCTACAACTGTGAAGTCCAAAAGAATTTGGAGTATTCAGAGAAGGTCAAGAGTGCTTTAATGTTGGATGATAATACCATCAGTAAGGGCAAAAGAAGTCACAATTTTTGGTCTGGAAAAGAAGCTAAGCATTAAATGAACAAATCTTCAAATGTAGGATAGAAACTTGACTTACTCCACTCCTCCTAATGGCAGTAGAATTATAGAATCATATTTGAATGGACCCCTGGGACCTGTTACCTAACCTGTTACTTTATGCACGTATCTCACACATAACCTCCTTTATCCAAATATGGTTTCAGAGATTAGGATGTGGATATCTTTGCGGGGGCGGGGGGCATTTTCTAGCCTACAATAAATACCATCATGTTCAACCTCTTTTTCTACAAAGAAAGAAAAAGAAGCCCTGAGAAAGTAAATCAGTCTCCAGAAATGGTTTTATATTTTTTGAATGAATAGCTGGAGCAAGAAGACTCGTTCCAGCCCCTACTGTAGTGGAAGGAAGGGACTCTAATACCTTGCCCATGATTTATACAGTTGACATAGGGAGGCAGTAAATATAGTATGTTATAATGATCTTATTTATTTTGCTACATTTGAATTCTTGTTCTAATCTGTTCATTTATATCAGGTTTTATCAACATTGGTACTATTGATATTTGGAATGGGTAATTCTTTCCTGGTTGATGGGGGCAGAGGTGGGGCTGTCCTCTACATCCTGTAGACGTTTATCAGCATCTCTGGCCTCTACCCACTAGATGTCAGTAACACCACTTCACCCCTTTCCTCCCTTCCCCCTAGTAATGAAAACAAAAAATGTCTCCAGACATTACCAGATATCTTTGGGAGGGGGTGCAAAATCAGCACCAGTTGATAAACTACTGACTTCTCTGGAAACATTAGGATTCAGGGTTTGTTTATTTTAAATTTTAACCTTATCATCTGCCTATTTGATCAATATCATTCTCACAGCCAAATGTTTAAATGTAATAATGTTAGTAAAAGGACAGTACTGTAGTAAAAGCACTGCAGATCACCATTGCCCTCTTCTTGATGGACCACAAATCTACCTTTGGAGCCAACTCTCTAGCACCTATCAATGTCATCATCTAGCTTGTTCTTTGTTTATAAGAATATTTTAAGAGTGTTTGTCAAATGCCTTGCTGAAATCCAGATCCTAAGTCTGACACATTTTAATGATAATTCTTTAAACAAAAGGATTAGAATGAGTTTGCCTAATCTTTGGCCTCTTCTGGCACCTAGTGATTATGGTTTTCTTTCTGAAGAGCTCACAAATAATCCTCTTATTCATCTGTTCTAGGGTCCTTTGGTGCTTAACTTTGAACTCACCAGTTTATGTTTGTGGAATCAGCCTTTCTCCCTTCAAAATATTTGTCCATTTGCATTCTTTTGGTATTTGATACTTTAACGCATAATTCTTAAAGTATTTGGAACCATAAATACAAGGTTATTTCTATAATTTCTCTTAATACCTGAATATATGTCTCTATCTCTCTGTATCTCTAGATCTACAGCTATATCTATGTGGGAGACTTTAACATCTTTGAATCAGCAAAAGGCTTTCTTAGAATCTCTTCTCTGATTGAAACCTTGCCTCTGGGTGCCAGAATTACATATCCAACTGTCAATTTGGTATCTCCACTTGGATGTCTCAAACATAATTCAAACTATCTTGAACTTATGATTTCCAGCCCCAGCTGGGGTCTTCACTGTTTCTTAGCTTGTTGAAGGGCACCACCATCTGGTCAGTTCTGCAAACTGGGACACTACAAAATAGTCATATGGATACCTTCTTACTCCATATCTAATCCATCAAAAAATTCAATGGATTATACCTTCTTTTTTTTTTTTTTTTTTTTTTTTGCGGTATGCGGGCCTCTCACTGTTGTGGCCTCTCCCGTTACGGAGCACAGGCTCCCGACGCGCAGGCTCAGCGGCCATAGCTCACGGGCCCAGCCGCTCCGCGGCATGTGGGATCTTCCAGGACCCGGCCACGACGCCGTGTCCCCTGCATCGGCAGGCGGACTCTCAACCACTGCGCCACCAGGGAAGACTGGAGTATACCTTCTAAAAATACTTTTCGCATTTTCCCCTTCTTGTTAATTCCATTTCTCCCACACCAGTTCAAAATACATCGTTTCTCCCCTGGCCTAATGCAGTATTTCCTAATTGGGCACCACGAGTCTAATCCTGATAAACATGGTGGTGTTTTTGAGAGATAAGTCTTATTATACCGTCCCATCAACAAATGCCCTTTGTTCTGGGATAAAATCTCGACCATGGCTTAGAAAGTGAAGTCTGGGGGGCCTTGCCTACCTCTGCAGCTATACTGCACTCTGCCTTCTTCTTTACAGCACTTGAGCAGGCAAGCCTTGCTTCCCTATTAAGAGGCTCCTGCATTCATAATTCGTCTGCCAGGCAGGCTCTTCTCTGCCATGCTGTTTTCCTAATTTAACACCCATGCATCTTCAGATCCCAGCTCAGTCATCTGTTCCTAAGGAGACCTTCCCCAACCACTTCCTCACACAATCCTTTGTTCCTCTAAACCAAATCTTCCTAATATATGCTGTCATGGCCCTGTAAGCTTCTTCTTCATCACACTTTGGAAATATAATTTTACATTTGTTTGGGTGACAATTGAATTAACACATCTCCTACACTAAATTGGTAAACTTTTTGAGGAAACAGATGCCACCTGGTTTTGCTCACTTTTAGACCCTTGTCACATTTTTATTTCTGTACCATGTTTATGTCACTTTTGTACCTCTTGCAAAATACCAAGCATATTGCATGAGCCTAGTATTTTATTTGATGAATCAGTGAAGGAATGGATGAATATTAGGCCCTGTTTCTTTGTAACATGTTTGTTCTACCCTTTTAAAATGAAAGATGCATTTTTTCAAAAGAGAAGAAGGAATGAAATCTGAGCTGATTTTGCTTCCTCTGGTCCAATTAATATAAAACCATCTGTACAGTGAAGGAAATTATCAACAAAATGAAAAGCAACCCACTGAATGGGAGAAGATATTTGCAAATTATATGTCTGATAAGGCGTTAATATACAAAGTATATAAAGGACTCATACAACTCAATATAAACAAACAAACAAACAACCTGATTAAAAAATGGGCAAAGGAACTCCATTGCTTGCCTGCCATGTTATTGAAATTTGGCTTACCTCATCTTCCTAGCAGAAACTGGGAAGTTTTGCTTCCTTATTTTTACTCTATGAATGAAGCTGTCACTTCTCTCCTTTATGCCTAAGCAGATCCTACCATACTTCATGAACTCACTTAGGAAAGTCCTGTCTTTGACTTGTAGCTCCAGACCATACTTTTCTCTACTGCTATGAATTCCTATGGTACGTATTTTCTAGATTATTAAGCGACAATGCCTTTTTTAAAAATAATTTTTTTATTTTGAAAAAAATTGTTAGATTTATGTTCAGTTGTAAGAAATAATACAGAGAGATCCCTTGTAACCTTCACCTAGTTTCCTCCAGTGATAACATCTTGCATTACTATGGTATAATAGCACAACCAGGAAATTGACACTGATATAATCCATCCATCTTAGATTTCACCAGTTTTACCTGTCTTCCTGTGTGTATGTGTATTTAATTCTATTCATTTTTCCACATTTGTAGATTCATATGATCACCACCATGGTCAAGCTACAGAACAATTCCATCACCTCAGGAATCTCTCTTCTTGCTCTCTTACAGCCATCCTCATCTCCCCCTCTACCTGTCTCTAACTCCTGACAGCCACTAATCTGTTCTCCATCTCTAATTTTTTCATTTCAAGAATGACATATAAATGGAATACTGTATGTAACCTTTTGAGTTTGGCTTTTTTTTTCCACTCTCAATGAATTTCCCTTGAGATTCATTCAAGATTTTATGAGCATAAATAGTTTGTTCCTACTTACTGCTGAGTAGTATTCCATGGTACAGATGTACCATAGGTTTTTTTTCAGCTTTATTGAGATACAATTGATAAATAAAATTGTAATATATTTAAAGTATACAGTATAATGATTTGATATACATATACATTATGAAAATTCCCACAATCGAGTTAACACATCTGTCACCTGACATATTTACCTTTTGTATTTTTTCACAATTTGTTTAATCATTCTCCTCTTGAAAGACATTTGGGTTTTCTCCAGTTTTTGACTATAATAAATTAAGCTGCTATTACATAAGTTTCTGTGTAAACAGAAGTTTTTATTTCTCTGGGATAGATGCCTAAGAATGCAACTGCTGGGTCATATGGTCACTGCATGTTTAGTTTTTTTGTGTGTGTTTGTTTTTGTTTTCAAATTGAAATATAGTTGATTTACAATGTTCTGTTAGTTTCTGGTGTACAGCAAAGTGATTCAGATACATAAATCTGGATATATATATATTCATTTGTGTATATACTGTATATTTAAACACAGTATATCTACATTCTTTTTTAGATTCTTTTCCATTATAGGTTATTACAAGATATTGATTATAGTTCCCTGTGCTATATAGTAGGACACTGTTGTTTACACGCATGTTTAGTGTTTATAAGAAATTACCCAGCTGTATTCCAGAATGGCTGTACAATTTTATAATCCCGTCACCAATGTATGAAAGATTGATTTTCTTTGCATCCTTGCCAGCACTTGGTGTTATCATGAGTTTCTATTTTAGCTGTTCTGGTGGGTATGTAGTGATATCCCATCATGGTCTTAATTTGTATTTCTTTAATGGCTGGCGATAGTGAACATGTTTTTCATGTGCTTACTAGCCATCTGTATCCTCTCTTCAGTAAAATATTTCTTTATCTCTTTTGTCTTTTTCTAACCGGATTGCTTGTTTGTTTTGTTGTCGTTAAGTTTTGAGAATCCTTTATATATTTTAAGTACTAGTCCTTTGTCTGATATGCAGTTTGCAAATATTTTCTCATCTTTTCATCCTTTTAACAGGGTCTTTCACAGAACAAATATTTTTAAATTTTGATGAAGTCTAGTTAATTCATTTTTCTTTTATGAATATTGTTGGTTGTGTCAAGTGTAAAAACTCTTTGCTTAACCCTAGGTCCTAAAGATTTGCTCATATGTATTTTCTAATACATTTTATAGTTATTGTTTCACATTTAAGTCTGTGATGATTTTGAGTTAATATTAGCATAAGGTTTGAGGTTTAGGTTGATGTTCATTTTTTGCCTATGTATATCCAATTACTCCAGCACCATTTGTTGAAAAGACTATACTTTTTCCATTGAACTGCTTTTGCACCTTTGTCAAAAATGAGTTGAGCATAATTGTGTGGATCTATTTCTGAGTTCTCTATTCTATTCCATTGATCTATGTGATTATCTCTGTGTCAATACCACACTCCCTTGATTACTGTAGCTATATACTAAGCTTTAACATTGGATAAAATGATTCGTCCTATTTTATTCCTCTTTTTCAAGATTATTTCAGCTATTCCAGCCTGTCTTTTCATATAAATTTTAGAATACTTGTCTATGTCTACAAAGTATGTTTCTGAGATTTAGATGGAAATTGCATTAAATCTATAGATCAATTTAGGAAGGGTTGACATCATTATTATGTTGAATCTTCCAATCTATGAACAATATTTCTCTCCTTTTATGTAGGCCTTCTTTGATTTCTTTCATCAGCATTTTGTAATTTTCTCCATATAGATCCTGTATTTGTTTTGTTAGGTTTATACCTAAGCATTTCATCTTCTTTGAAGAGATTTTAAATGACATTGTGTTCTTTTTTGTTTTTTTTTTTTTGCTGTACGCGGGCCTCTCACTGTTGTGGCCTCTCCCGTTGCAGAGCACACGCTCTGGACGCGCAGGCTCAGCGGCCATGGCTCACAGGACCAGCCGCTCCGCAGCATGTGGGATCTTCCTGGACTGGGGCACGAACCCGCGTCCCCTGCATCGGCAGGTGGACTCTTAACCACTGAGCCACCAGGGAAGCCCCTGACATTGTGTTTTTAAATTTTGTTTTCTGCATGGTCGTTATAAGTGAATAGAAATGTAATTGATTTTTGTGTGTTGATCTTGTATCCTGTGACCTTGCTAACCCCATGTATTAGTTCTAGAGCTTTTTTGGGGGTATATCCCTTGTGATTTTCTATGTGGACAATCAAGACAATGCTTTTTTCTGTGTTTATGTGTTTTTTAATCAACTGGATTATGAAGGCCTTTGGGCACTGTATGTTTGTATGATGCACAAATAGTAGGGGCTTAATATGTATTTATGTATGAGAGGCCCACCAATGGTAGCATTGTGATCTGTGAATTTCAGTGATGTTAATAATATCTCACTTTTGTTTTTCTTTATTTCCTTTTTCTTTTTCCTAAAAGAGCTAATTCACAATGCATTTATCTACATGCTGAAACTCCTGTTTTTCTTTGGAGTGCAGTGTACTTAATCTGTTTAGAACAGTTCTAATTTATTTACAACTTTAAGAGAACAGTGCCTTAGCACAGACTGAAACTGGATTTAATTAACATCTTTATGAAGTACTTGGATACTAACCTCTTTTAACCATCAGAGGAATGCCTATATATCTGATTCCATTTAGTCTTTAGCAGGTTCACAAAGTGCTGGAAACAGGATTTTTTGTTTTTTCTTGTGTAAGACAGGCAATAAGCTGTGCATTGGCTCTTTTTCTTAGTTCACTTGGCATTAATTGTCTTTCTATCCTTATGGCTTGGTTGAGGACTTTCGTATAGTATTTTTTATTACTTGTGCCATGTTTTTGTACCTATAACATATTTTTCAAGCATGCACCATCATTCTACACAAAAAAGCACCCTCCTTTTCCAGTCTTTACAAAAGATACTTAATACCTGGCAGAATGTTAAAATGAAAAAGAGAACAGATGTAAGTAAAGAAACTCTATGGTTTAAAGTTAATAAACAAAGGAAGCAGTAGTAACAATCTCTTCAGAATACCTAGGACACCAGTTTGCAAATGATTAATAAAACTTAATAATATTATCTTCAACTTTATTAAAGCTTAATATTCTGCAAATATGTGCGATCAAAAGTTAATATCTACTTTTGTCAAAAGTAGGACTGGTGGCACTAGATGATAAAATCTGAAATGTTCTTATGGTTTGCTAAGACTCTATTAATGTAATTTATATATGTGAAGAAATGTAATAGAAAAGCCAGGAAGTCATAACCCAGAGATTGAGGGGGAACAGAATATGCCACCCCAAAATATGCCACTTTGGCATGTGGATTATTTTGAGTTGAAGGCAATAAAGGCCCAGCAGACTCAGGAAGAACTTTTTACCTTCCCCTTAACTGCCTAAAAATTTTTTTGTTTTTTAGATAGGGAGCCTGTACCAAGAAGAGAGCTATTACCAGAAATAACTTTTTATATCAGGAAGACTTATCTGCATGGCAAGGCAAACATTTGTTTACCAAGTATTTGCTCTTCTCATCTTCCTGTGAATTGTCTTCTTCCCCTTTGAAGCCCCAGACCCTTACCCTCTTCTTCTTCACTCAGGATGGCATATAAGCCTCAATTGCCTGAATGCCTTTGAGCCTCATGTCTTTATGGGGATCGTGTACCCACATAATTAAAGTGTTTTTCTTCTGTTAATCTCTTTTATGTCAATTTAATTATTAGGTCAGCAAAATAAACTAGAAGGGAAAGCGGGAAAAAAATCTTCTGCCCCTACAAGATTGTGCTCCCTAAAATAAGCCCTTCTCCCTCCAAATAAGACCAAGTAATACTGACAGTTATTCAAATATCAGTCACTCAAGATAGAATGTAAGTCAATTCAATTTGACAAATGTATACTGAGTCCTTAGTGTATGACAGGATCTGTAGTATATACTGAAAGAGAAAGAGGCGTAAGACACAACCCTTCCTCTAGGTGTGTTGATACTATGCTTTCCCATCAGATTGCCTGGGAAGAAAGAAACCTTCAAGGCATGGTATGCAAGTTCCAACAATTTGTAATATGCAATATCCAAACAACGGAAAACAACTAGGCTAAACAGAATCAGATATTCCTGAGGTGAACTGGCATTAATAATGAATGAAGGGAAGTTAAAATAATAATCACTGTAAATGTTGTGATTCTGATCATGAATCAGATTTGTAATATTGGGTTGACCAAAAAGTTTGTTCGGGTTTTTCCACAAGATGTTACGGAAAAACCCGAACAAACTTTTTGGTCAGCTCAGTACTTTTGAAACCTTTGTCATGAGCAACAGAATCAATCAGCGTGAGATGAACTTGACAATGCAAGTAGCAGTTCTGTGTTAATTTCTGGATGTAATAAATGAGACAATTTTTTTCATATTATTAAGAGGTACTGTAATTGATATTTGGACAGATTTGAATCAGGTCGATCTTGGTATGACATTGTTGAAGTTTATTAAATTTGGACCTTTTAAGATTTGATAGATAAGACAACCAGAGCAAGCATATTCCATACCCAGTTTCCCAATTGGAGCCAAGTAAATATGTGCAGGTGAAACAGTTATTCATTCAATGGACAGAATCTTTGTGTGGTTGAACATCTCCTTTGAATTGAGAAACAAAGACAAGTAGGTCATAACTGATGCCTTCAAGAAGTCAAAACTCAGTAGAGCAGATAGATTGATGTATGAGGTGTCTGATTTCAGGTTAAAATCCTAGGTGTGATTTTTCAGAACACTGTGAAAGAACCTCCAAGCATTGTTGACGTGAAATAAAGATAATTTCTACAGCACAGATGGGTTTATTTGGAATTAGCAGAGAATTGCAGTTTGGGGTTTTCCATCATGGTGGTCCATGTACAAGTTTCCACATAGCAAGGGAAAAGGAAACTTTTATAAAGGGGAAAAGGAAGTTGGGAGGACTGTAGTAGCCAAAGAGTCCATGGCCTTTCATTGGCTGAGTCCTTGCCAGGAAAGAAGCCTTTTTTCTTCCTATTGGGCTCTGCTGTCATCACAGCGTGTTAGAGTTCCCTTTTCTGGTTACCAGACTCTCTTTAATTGAGGTTTCAGTTTATTTATTTTTTACATTTCCCCCTCGCGATCAAGATCTTTCTCTAAAAGCCATCACTGATCAAGAGTCAGATTTTCTATTTTCAGCAGCTTTTTGTCCCTCAATGTTGAGAAGGATCTTTCCTAGGTGTAGTGTTTCATGTCATAGGTAAAGTACAGATTACAAACCTATTGAGATCACACGTGAGTAACACAGGAATAGGAGGAACAACTCTCAGGCACTTTTTATCTAAAGTCCATATGTTATTAAGATCATAGACATTGGCAATCATCTGAAGTGTTACATCATCACCAAGGGTTGGCAACAAACTTCCAACAGGCCTGGTCCAGGTATCTTGGGAAAGCTGTCTCATCAGATGCTGTTTGCTTCAATTCTGAGAAATCTTTACTTTTAGGTCATCAGATGATGTGAGGGTCCAGTCAGTGTTTGATGCTTTCTTTAGGTGTGTTATATGCATCCAAGAGTCTATCCCTTGGAGTTTGGTGGCATAAAGCTTGGTTAGAAGTACCTGATACGGGGCTTTCTGGTGACATTAATGAGAGTTCTTTTGGAGATATCTTTTCCAGTAGACAAAATCTCTAGGTTGCAAGATGTGATGTTTAAGGTCTTTGTTTCATGAGAATGCACTGTAAAAATATTGCTCTACCAAAACATGGTTACTTTTATTAAAGGCAGTTTTTATTTTAATAAAAACAATATTGGCAATATTCCTTTTTATCGGTAGTTGGTCAAAAGAAGCAGGAGCCAAGTGCATTGAGCATCCTGTGACTATCTCAAAGGGTGAGAGTTTATGAGTTTCACAAGGGGTGGATCTGAGATTTGGAAGGACCAATCACAATGCTTTGGCCAAGGTATTTGGAGGACCTCTACAAATTTTTCCAGTTGAGTCTTAATAATGCTGTCATGTGTTCAATTAAATCAGAGGATGAGGGTGATAAGCACAGTGAAAGTGTTGTGAAACCAGCCAAACAGCACAGACTTTCTGAAGTACTTGTCCAGTAAATGAGGAGTTCCCCAGGTAGGCATAATCTTTTCCAAAAGGACTTTAGCCACAAAACAGGCAGCAGCCTGTCTTCAAGGGAAGGCTTCAACTCACTATGAAAACATGCAGACCATGGCTAAAACATATTTATATCCATGAGATGGAGGAAACTGTATGAAATCCATGTGTCAGACCTCAAATGGTCCATTAGGTAGTTTAAAATGTCTGAGAGAACAAACAGGCTTTCTTGGATTGTAGTTTGGACAAGTGGGACAAGTGAGGTAGGCACTTTTTATGGCCTTGTTAATGTTTCTGCACCAGTACTGATTTATGAATGTTGTAATTTTGTCAGTGACCAGTGGTTTAATGCATGTACAGTGGTGATGAGTGGGAATTTTAGAGTCTTCTGTAGGACTGGGTTGTTATTTGGTCCAAAGCAAACTATTTTTATTGAACCGAAAATTGTTGAATTTTCAATCTTGTTTTTCCTTTTCTGAGGCCAATTGTTGGGCTTCCCTAGCCAGTTTTTCTAAGTTATTACTTGGGAAAAAATCCCTTTGGACCGTGACAGATGTTTGGCTGCTGTTGGTCCCTTTAAGGCCATCATTCCTTGAGGAAATATCAGCAAGGTGGTTTCCTTTACTTTGCAGAGAGTCAAGTTTTAGAATGCCCCACACTCTTAATAACAGGTAAAGCAGCAGGCAAAAGTATTGCATCCAATAATTTCTGAATATAGGGGCCATTTAACATTTTTTTTCCACTGGAATTATGGAGTCCAAATTGCTTTCACAATATTCCAAAATCATGAATTACTTCAAAAGCATATCTACTATTAGTATAGATATTGTCAGTTTTGTCCTTGGCTAAAGTACAAGACCACGTAAGGGTGTATAATTCAGCCTGTTAGGCTGAAGTAGCCATAGGTAAAGATGCTGCTTCAACAACATCAAACAGAGTTGCAATAGCATACCCAGCACAATATTTGCCACTGCTACCTTTTAAATAAGACCCATCAGTGAACCTTGAGAAGTCAACATTACCCAAGGGAGCTTCTTGCAGATCATCAAGAGGAGTTAGGAGGTAGTCCATCAGTCATCAGTGTTAAGCAGTCGTGAAGGACTTTGTCCGTGATGGAGGGGAGAGGAGCAGCAGGGTTAAGGTTACTACAGTGTAAAAGAGTTATGTGAGGAGCAGTTAACAAAAGGACTTTCTAGGAGGTGAGGCATCTGGCTAAGAAATGTTGAGTGTCAGGAGAATTCAGGAGAACCTCAACTTCATGAGGTATAAAAATGGCTATAGGGGTCCCCACAATGATTTTCTCAATAGTATTAACCCAAAAGGCAGTGGCCATAATGGCTGTAAGGCAAAGGGGGTATCCCAGTGCCACTGGGCCAGTTGCTGGTTCTAATACCCCATGAGTAGATGGGGTGCCCTTGTTTTTGGCTGAGTACCTCAAGGACATTCCCTTCCTTTTCATATACAAAAAGCAAAAAGGGAATCTGCTGAGATGCTGAAGGGCAGGTGGATTTATCGAACTCTCTTTTCAGGCCTTGAAGGCTATGTCTTCTGGTTCTTCCTATAAAATTGGGTCAGGATTGTTATTGTTTAGTAAAACATATAGAGGTTTGGCCGTAAGAGATAAATTTAGAATCCAGTTTTGGTAATAACCAACTGGTCTGAGAAAACCTTGCAATTGGTACTTAGTCTTGGGTTTGGGGAAACTTAGGACACCGTGAAGTCTATCTGGATGTAGGTGTAGCCCTTATTCTGATATCAGATGCCCTAAGTATTGAACCTGGGTTTGGACAAACTGCAAGTTTTCTTTGGCAACCTTACATTCCTTTAAGACTAAAAGCTTTAGCAAGTGGATGCTGCTTTCCTGTGAGGAGGCTTGAGAAGGAGAGCAAAGAAGCAAATCATCCACGTATTGCAGCAAAATAGAACCTCTAGGGGACTTTACGTTATCCAGATCGGCCGTCAGGATTTGTGGAAAATAAGGACTCTCAGTAAAACCCTGAGGCATTATTGTCCAGGTGAATTGTTTTTCTTCCTGAGTGAAGGCAAAAAAGGTATTGGCTAGCTTCATTAGCTGGAATACTAAAGAATGCACTGCATAAATCAGTTACAGTAAATAATTCACTTCTGTGGGAATGGATGTTGGTAAGGTATGAAGGTTATGAAAAGCAGGGTGTTGAGGGATTACAGTGTCATTTATTGCTGGGAGGTCCAGGACAAATCTCCAACCTTGGCCCTTAGATTTTCTTATGGGTAAAATTGGAGTCTTACAGGGGCTAGTACAGAGAGATAATGAGGCCTTGAGCCTTGTAATCTCTGTTACGGGTTTTATGTGTTGAAGGGCTTCTTTACTTATAGGGTATTGGTTAACGCTGGGAAGAGGATTTGAAGGATCTGTTTGAATCTTGATGAGAGGTGTGCTGTGAATTTTGCCAGCATAAGTTGGAGATTTTACCCATAAGAAAGGTGGTAGCTGATTCAATAAGGACAAATGATCAGTGTTTCCAAAATCAGCTCTAGTACCATCAGAAATGGAACAAATAAAAGATGTCAGAAGGTCATTTAATTCATCTTCTTGGGTACTTTTATGACTACTGTCAAATTCTACAATTATTTCCTTTTTTTGGGAGAAAGAAATTCTGGCATGATACTTCTCTAGGAAGTCTTGGCTTAATAAATGAGTAGGAGCTGAGGGACTAAGGAGAAAATGGTGTGTATCGCTCAAAGGGCCTAATCAAAAGGGAACAGGTTCAGAGATAGGAACCTCTTGAGGTTCATTGGAAATCCCCATTATTTGAACTGTTTTAGTACTCTGAGGCAGGGGCTGTTTTACAGCAGTGAGGTTGAGCACTGAGAGAGGCTCCAGCGTCACTTAGGACTGGAAGAGATTCATCCCCAACCTGGAGAAATGTTTCTCCAAGTTGAGTAAGAGGGAGGATTGGGAAAACCTCCTGCAGTTCCTTGGAGCCCTGTCACTGAGAGCTGGGAGCAGTTGGAAGGCAGGTTAGAGGACTGCCTCTAACCTGGCAGGTTAGAGGATTGTTACATTTGTAACAATCTCTTTTCCAGTGTCCTGGATCTTTGCAAAAATAGCAGAAACTAGGAGGATTTTGGTTTCATTTAGGAGCCTTTATTTTCTGGAGGTGAAGACTAAGAATCTTCTCAGTCTTACTCTTAGGTGACTTATCTAGATTGTGAGAGAGCTGGTTTGCCAGATTAACTAAATCTGGAATGGACATTTTCCAATTCCATCCTGGTCCTTTTTACTAGAAAGGAAAGATCCCAGTTCAGTCCATTAATAAATGTAGAGTTAAAAACTACCTGGCAGAATCAACGTCTGAAGGAAGACCAAGATTTTCTTTAAAAATAATCTGAGTGGGAAGAACGGCAGCCTGGAAAGGGCATGGGAACTCCGAGCCCTCTCCCCATACCTTGCCCTCTGGATCTCTGCCACCTGGCTGTTCCTGAGTTTTATCTTTCGTAATGAGCCGGTGATTCTAGAACTTATGGGGACAGAAGACAGGGGCCCTAGGCCCTAAGGACAAAGTGTGTGTCTTTCATTTGTGCACTGAGAACCATCCATCCCTCCCTGGCTGAGTCCAAAACAGAAAAGACCTGCCGCACCGTGGGTAAGCAGGAAAGTAGAGGTGAAATACGAGAGCCCAAGACCATCCAAAGAAGAGCATGGCTGACCGCATGGCACAGACATGCGTGGAAAGCTGGTGTGATGAGAGAGGAAGCCTGCAGCCTGGAGGACTCTAGGAAAGTCCCAATACAGAGGAACAACTCCACTTCAAAGTGTCACGTGAAAAACTGCATCACTGTAATAGGAGAATCTTCCTTAAAAAAGGGACCCAGGCCCAAGGGATTAGAAGAAGCACAGCAAGGATTGAGGTGTCTCATTGGAAACCAGATGTGGACACATCTGGAGAAAAGAGATCATCCAGAGCAATGCTCAGAGAAAGCTGAACAATGAATCTGAGACTCCAAAAAAGCATTTCAGAAAAATATCAGAGTTACCGTTTGCGCCCTTAAAATTGCTGTAATAGACCTCGGCATTTTTGAATCTTTGTTCTACTAAAAGGTCTCCAGCTTGATGGACATCCACCCAGCATCTCGATTAGCCAGCTCTGCATGGGCACACGTGCTTCTGTGGTTCTGAGTGCACAGTCCAGAACACTGAGGACCAAACAAACCTTCCAGTACATACGGGAAATTGCTAGTGAACCACTTCTGTGACTGAAGATTTAAGCCATATGAAGGCAAGAGATGCCTATTCATCATCCCCACCCCTGCATCCTGCAGAGGCAACGCAACAACTGAAGAGAACTTTTCAGTGCACGTGCTGAAGACATGAATTTCTCTTTTCATTCTCTGTAGGGTTAATTTCCAAAGATACAGCAGAATGTAACAGAACAATGAATCAGTGCCTGGCGGATCCATAAGTCTTAACCAAGAGGCCTGACTGGTCATCTGCCAGATGACAGAGGAATCCCTCTTCCAATCATTGCCTTAACTCGATTTACAAAGAGCTATTAAAAGTACTGAAGGGAGGTTCCAAATCACCGGCTTTAAAAGGGAATATCCGGAGCACTCATAATCCTGTTTTTTTCTAGCCAGTACCTTGTTTTGACCATATATTAACTGAGTATCTAGTTGAGTCCTTCTGTGTCTTTTCTATCAACACACCATGGTTTTGCACTTCTTAATCTGTGTCCAGTCAATAAATTTGTTTTTCATTGGGGAAAAAAAAAAAAAATCTGAAGTCAATTGTAATATTCATGAACAGGTTCATTAGAATTTTGTGGGCAAGGCTGAATTTTGTTCCAGTCAACAGACTTTGAAAAAGCCCTGGGAATTGCTCCATGAAGTTGCCTAGCAATTGCCTGAGCCTTATCACACAATAAGTTAGTGGGCTGGTCTCTCAGCTGTAATTCTAGAGATCTTTCAGGATTCTCCCAGGTAGTGGTTTTCACCCAGTGCTGGCCTGGCCTTCCCTGAGAAGCATATAAACTAGCTGGTATATGTCAGAGGAACGAGTTTGATAAGTGTGAATGGCTATGTTGAATTCCTCAGCAAATCTGTGAGAATCTTCAATTACTTAGGGGAAAATCCTTGACTATGGCTTGCAGTTCAGCTTTAGTCCAAGGAATATAAGAAATTAAGGGTTTAGCTTCTGGATCCTCAGGCTTCATTTTATAGGGACAGGTTCTGACAAGTTCAGAGGAAAAGAGAGCGGGGAGAGTTTCAGTGAAAAGGGGAAGTTTGTGTGGGGGAATTGAGGGTACAGAGGAGGTATAGGCAACACAGAAGGGAAGGAGGAAGAGGACACTGGAGGTGGAGTTTGGTCTACAGGAGCCAAAGGAGAGAGATAAGATGGTGCAAAGAGACAGAGTCTGAGACAAAGTAGCCAGAGAAGAAGAGCCTGAGGCTCTGGGAGCCATTTTATCTTTCCTCAATTGTTTGTTTGCCTCAGTTAATCTTAAAATCTTCTTTGGCAGGGACACAATTTTATACCGCTGATAATGTTGGGAGGGAGACCTCAAAATACCAATTGAAGTAATAAGCATTCCACTCAATTTTGGAAAATTTTGAGCTGTTGTAGTCTAATTCAGTTTTAAGGAAATTAAGTTTGGGATTTCAAAACTTCCCTATAATGGCCATTGATATTCTAAATTGCCTTTGGTCAGGTCTGTTCATTTAGTTAGAAATGTGCCTGAGGAAGGACTGTGGTTTTTAAACATAAAATTGTCCAGAGCAGCTGTATGTGTGTGTGTGTGAAGATTTAGATAACCAGGGTCCCATTTCTCAGAGGTTTTTCTCTGGAGTAAAAGAACAATTTTCAAACAACTCAAACAGCTCAAGCAACTCAATTCAAACTGCTTGTAGGCTAATCCCAGCTGGTTCTAAGGAGACAGCTTGGTCCTGGAGGAGCCATACCAAAGCCTTTTTTAGCCAGTTTCCCAAGAATATCCCTTCCAGAGGAATAGGCTGAAGGCTGAAAAACTGGCAGCTTCAGAGATGCAACCTCTGTTTCTGAAAAAATGGGCTGAAGACATTTTCAGCCAGCTTTGATTAAAACAGTCTAATCTCAAAATCAGACCAAAGTGTCAATTGAGTATTCACATACAGAACAAGGCCTTACTCAGAAGGACAAAGCCTTTAAGCAGATCCGGAATAAAACCTGGAGAGCTTCAAATGCAAAGAGAGTGTGATCTTGGATTCAGGAGAAAGAGGTACCTTCAAACTCCAAGGCTGGCGAGAAAAGCAGTGAGCTCAAGGAACTCAATTTGTGGGTAAAGCATTTGTTTGCTCACCAGCCCTGGAGCCTTCGGGGATCTTCTCTGGTTCCTGTAAGGGCCACCAAAATGTTGACCTGAAATAAATAGACTGCCAGATATTTCTCTAGCAAATGTGAGTTTATTTGGGATCAGTAGAGAATTACAGTTTGGAGTCTGCAACCATGGCGAGATATGTGCAAGTCCCTGCATGGCAAGGGACGGAGAACACTTTTATAGGGAGACAAAGGAAGTTGGGAGGGTTTTAAAAAACAGAGTCCATGGTTTTTCGTTGGCTGAGTCCTTGCCAGGAAAGAAGAGGAGCCTTTCTTCTTCCTGTTGGGTTCTGCTGTCATCACAGGGCATGAAAGCGCACCCTTCTGGTCTCCAGACTCTACTTAATTGAGGTTTCTGTTTATTAATTTTTTACAGTCCTGAATGTACTTATCTCCTTGTGGCATTCATTGTAAATCACACACACAGGCTTGTGGAGAAGAAGGAGTCCTATGCTAACCTCCAATAAAAGGCATTTGGCATGACAGTCAAGCACATGGGCAAAAGGCCAGAATGCCCAGGCTGTCAGCCCCACCAGTTACCAGCTGTGTGGCCATGGACACGTTATTCAACCTTCCTCAGCCTCAATTTTTCCCTTTTCTAAAATGGGGATAATAATAGTACCTACCTCATAGGATTGTTAGGATGATTATGATTATGTGAGTTAATAAATGTAAATAAGGCATTTAGAATGGTCTAGAAGAGAAGAGACGGTGGCTGCAGAAAGAGACAGAGAGGCAGACTTCTGTTTGTGTAAAGGTTAGTCCTGTAGCACCTTAGATTTTTAGAATTGCAAAGTGGTGAGAGAGCAGAAATCAGATTGCCAGGGGTGAGAGGAAATGGGGGGGATAAGGAGTGAATGCAATTTTGGGAAAGGCAGAAGTGATCTGGACTCCTTTCTTAAAATTTCAGGGTTTCAAGAAAGATAGGGAGATAGTTATAGCTTCCGGAAACAGTACTATTCAGAGAAGGCTAGGACAGAAGAGGCCAGCTTGTTTGAAGGCGGAGGGTGGGTGAACAACCAAACAGAGGGAGATTTAAGAGGTTAGAAAAAAAGAATGAGTTTTAAATAATGATTTAAAAAAGATTTTTAGTTGCTTTTGTCTGAGAGGAATACATTTTCCTCTGCCTTTCTAGGTTCTTCTGACTATTCTAAGAATTAAATTGACATGAGACAGGTTAACAGGAGAAAGGCAAACAAAAGTTTAATGACGTGGGTACATGGGAGACACCCAGGAAAACTTAGTAATTCACCAAAATGGCCTAAGCCCTCACCTTAAATACCCTCTTCAGCTAAAGACAAAAGAGGATGTTGTGGGTAGTGGTTTGGGACTTTAAAGGGGAGGAAGGCAATTCACATGGAGATGGAAAAGCAAATGTTTGGTAAAAAAATGTTTTCTGGGCCATGCAAAGACAATGGGACACAGAGTGGACTCTGCTCTTTAGGCCCTGCTGAGTTTCCTCCTCCCCACGGAGCCCATATTCTTTGCAGATACCTCTGTGGTAGCTGTATTTAGGGAACAGGCCCTTTATCTAAATTCTTTAGGCAGCTAAGGGGAGTGTGAAAAGAAAGACTTTCTGTGTAGTTTGTTTCCTAAAACTAATCAGCCTAAAATAATACTTATGCCAAAGAGACACATTTTGGGGTGGCAGATTTTGCTCCCCTACACTTTGTTTTCTGTTCAAAATTTTCAATATATATATTCTCAAACATACACAAGAGTAGAGTCAATCTATAATTCCCCAGGTACCCATCATCCAGCTTTGACAACTGTCAACATTTTCAAAACTTTGTTTCATCTATTCCCCCCACACTGGAAAAAAAGTCGCCAAAGTCTTTTGAAACACATTGCAAGTAACATGTATCATTTCACTCATAATAATTTTGTATGTGTCTCTAAACTAATAAGGACCTTTGTTTTCACACCCATAACGCTATTATCAGACCTAAAAATTAACATCAATTTCTCACTGTCATCTAATACCCAGCCCCTATTTAATTGTCGTCAGTTGTCTCCAAGTGTCTTTTTATATACACCTTGTTTGCATCGGCATCAATGTAAGGTCTATCCATTGCATTGGTAATTATTTCTTTTAAGCCTCTTTCAATTTCTAACATTCTTTCCCCCATAATCCTTTTCTCCCATGCCGTTTAAAAATGTGGAGCCATTTATATTGTAGAATGTCTCATATTCTGCATTTGACTGATTATTTTCTTCTTGTGTCATTTAGTTTGTTGAAAGGCGATACATGATGGTTGAGATTCTGAGATGAATCATTTTTCTCCCTCTAAGGTGGAAGAAAGAGAAAAAAAAAAGATTGAGATGAAGGGGAGAAAGCTGTGCATTTTGTGTTAAAGGGCTTCAGTCACGTTGGTAAAATGGAATGTGAACTTATTGTTAAGATAAAGATATGAGGGACTGTGGCTAGCAGTTTGAGGGCAAAAGTTTTGGAATAGAGTTTGAGGAATGTGACTGGGGATCAAATTGAGATGTAGTAAAGGCTTACCAAGGAATGATTAGAACTAAACTGGGGTTGATTAGCATTGCTTTATGTGAAAACAATCCACTTTTTTTTCTTGCCTTTATCCATTGCTGGCCAGTGACCTCCAGGTGTAGGATTTACTCAGGGTGGATAAGTGCCAAGGTGCGTACAGTTGAAGAATTGGAAACAGATTTGTAGGAATCAAGTGTGCAGCTGAACAAAAGGCTGAACTGGTTGAGCTAGGACGGATTTTGTGCTAATGATGTTGATGGATTATGACGAAGAAGGGATAATGGGCCAAAGAACTCAGTGGAAGACATGTAAAGATAAGAAATACGGTGGTTAGAAGGAGGGCTCACAGTCAGGGGAATATCTTCAAATGCCAGTGAAGTGCTGCAGCTCTGGGTAATTGATTTGAAACTGGAAGAACAGAGTGTGAGCGGTCACAGGGTCTTCATCTCACTCCCACTTTGCTACTACTTCGCTGTGTGACCCAGGGACGGAAAATCCATACCACAAAAGGTTGTGGGGAGAATGAATGAGCTATTGTATGTATATAAAGCTTGGGGGGCTTAATAGGCTCTTACAAAACATCTATTGCTAGAATTGAGGTGGTCAAGGAAACATGAGGTCAGTGTGTCTTGCATACTAAAGAGATAAGCTGTTTGCTTAAGGATTTTGTCCATTAGAAAGTCATCAGTATTTTGTAGAGAAAGCCTATAAAAAATAATGAAGAACTCTAAATAATAATCATCAGTGCCAAATCAGGCAATTGGAGATACAATAAAGCTTAAAAAAAAAAGACTATTGTTTTCACACCTATCTTCAAACATACATACAGTGTGCCCATCCACACTGCATTCATACCTACAAACTCTCCATGTATTAGTGTGTTCCAGACAGATGATCATAATTTTGTAATCTCCTCCGATTTATGGCAATGCAATAAAAAATTAGGTATTCTGGCTGGGTGAACCAGATATTCATGAGTCTAATCAAGGCTGTTTTTAAGTAAAACACATTGAACCAAGCCTGTTTTCAGATTCCATTCTCCTATCTTTCACTATTCATAATCTAGCAGAAAATTCAGAAGAGCCTCTTTGAGGTAAAATGTCATTGAATACCCAGTCTATATGGGAGGTCAGAAGGAGTGCTATTTAAAATCACCTCTGATTAAGGTAAATAATGAACAGATCATCTCACAGAAAAGCTCATTTCTGGCTAATTCCTAGTTCTTAGGAAAGGGTTAATAGGGAAGGGTGAGGCAAATCCAACCATTTCCAGCTCAAGCATTTTTTTAAACATTGAAAGACTGATCTGCAAGTTTATGAATACAAATGTACCAGACAGTCATCTCCTAAGCTTCACAAATGGCCTTGGCTGCCACTAAGTGGGTGGGAAATGAATGGGGAAGAATGAGAAGGGTGCTGCTTTGTTTGTGTGGTACACAGTATTACCCTGATGAAAAATGCTGGCAAGCTTCCGCCTTTCAAGATGCTTGTGAGACTCTCCTGCCTGTGTTTTATCTTTGGGTGTTACCATGGCTACTGATGAAAGAAATGAAAACTCAAAGGTGGAGGGAAGTAGACAGATTAGTGGGTGGAAGAAACAGGGAAAACAATCTCACCAGCCAAGCATCTGGGAAGATTTATTGTTGAAGGTCTTGATTACAGATCCCACTGCGTATACTGTATATTCAAACATCCACTCTGAAGCCAATTATCTTTTTGAATAAAGCTCCGTAAAGGACTACACTAGAAATCAATTGACTTGCTCTTGTGCAACTTCCTTTTATTTCGTACTGGGGACTGTAAGAAAGTAAGGAATTTACCTTCGAACCTCAGCTCTGCACTTTCCAGCTATTTGGCTTTGGCCAAGGTATTTAACTTCTTGGAATTCCAGTTTACCTGTAAAATGCGTGTAACATACTAAACTCTTTGTGTTTTTAGAGACTAACGTGTGTACTATGATTGGTAAGGCCCACTTTGGGTTAGTTTTTATTCTGTTCCTTATAGAGTAAGAACTGGTTGTGACAACACAATCCGCTTGTCTGTTTTTTCCCAGTCTTCCTTCAGAGAAGTGCATATGTGGAATCTGTTTCACTAAAGTGATGTATTGGGTTGGCCAAAAAGTTCATTCGGGTTTTTCGTAACATCTTATGGAAAAACCCGAACTTTTTGGCCAACCCAGTATTATGGCTGATAAAAGCTAGTGAGTGAACAAACTATACCCCCAGCTTATCCATGGACAATTCTTACCCTCTGGCCAGGCCTAGCTGAGGAGCAGCTACAACTGCTCCTCAGTTGTAGGAGCAGTTGGCTGCAACATCCCTGCCTTAAAAAGTTGGGTATAAAGAACAGTTTTATAAATGGAGACATCTTTCCTTAGAACATATTTCCTGTTTCAATGCTCTATTTTCTTCTTTGATTAAAAGGAAATTGACAGTGGTATTTAACCTAGTTTCCCTTTAGCTGGTTCTGTCAAGTGGTTAGTTAATTTTATTAGCGACTTAAGTACATTAGGAAAATTATTTCTGTTTAAACTTATTGAAATAATTCCTTCATAGGGTGAAGGTTGCCTTTGAAATGTAATGCTCAGCTTCCCCCATCTCAATTTTTTTAGGTTATAAATATGTGTTTTCATATACAGTACTAAGTTTTCATAAGGTACACAAATGAGCAGTGTCTAATACTTTGAGCATCTTGTTAAATTAGACACAGAATATAGTCCTCTGTATGGGGGATAGTTGTCCATTATTTTAAACCTTGATAGTTATAGGTATCTTACACTTGTGGGCAAGTAATGTAAAATATTCTGGAGAGTAAGAAGAATGCATTCCATCTACATATGTTTTCCCCTTATATATGGTAGAAGTTGCTCTTCCCTTTCAATACCATCTACATAATTGCTGAATCTTACAGCTTATGACAGTGTTTTTTTAGATTTGGGGATGCAACCCATTAATGAGCCATGGAATCAATTTGGTGATTACAAGGACTATTTTTAAAAAGTGAAATGGAGCAGGATAGAAAATATCAGAGTGCATTATATGTGCGAAGGTTAAGTACAAGTACTTCTTGACATTTTGCTTTGGTTATGTATTTACACTCTCACATGTGAATTGAGGTAAAAAAATTGATAGCCATTGACTACAGGGCTGTAGTCCAAGGCAAGTGGGGCTGAATAATGGAACCAGGCAAGGTTAGGATTTTATAACAAAATTTTCATCTCACTTATGGTGTGAGAATCTGTGATACCCATAAAGTACAGCTATTCTCTTAGCATTGGAATATTTCTCAGAACTTTCCACATTCCTGTTGAATATGCTACCATTTGACTAGTCACTAAGTTTCAAAACATTAGGGTCCTTTTTTTCTCATCTCTCTGTCTCTCATTCTTGACCTCAAATCTGGGTAGTGATGATTCTACCCTACATTATCCATTACAGCTTTCCCCTGCTCTCTCCTTATTGCCCCACCCTGGTTTCTTACCACCTCCAAACTAATTTATGCTGCCCAATAAATTATCCTAAAATATGATTCCAAATGATCACTTCTATACTCAAAAACTTTCAGAGCTCTCCTGATACCTAGTCAATTCCAAACTCGTTTGCTGCTACTTAAGGGCCTCATGATCTAACACTAGCTTACCTTTCTAGTCTTCCTGAACTCCAGCCAACTGGAACTTCTTGTTGTTCTTCTATATATGTCCTACCCTCATCGGTATAACTTTTTTCACATGGTTATCTCTTCCTGGGCACATATTTTTCTTCTGTCATTTCCCCTTTTTACTCCCAATTCCTTATCTCTTAGTCAGGTTTATGCCCAAATGTTGCTTTTTTCTTGACTTGTTTCTCCAGGTTGAGAGCATCCTTCCCACCTTTAAACTCTTGTTGCATTTTACCTGTATCAGTCTTAGGATGTGTTTAGGATACTTTGACTTCAGTTATTCATATACGTGACTGCTCTGCCTTTAGAGGAAATCATTTTCTACCCCCCACCCCACACCTCCTATTTATCACAGGGTCTTACAAGTAGTAGTCACTTAATCCATAGTTGCTGAGTAAGCTGTAAAATGACACCTTTCAAGAGTGTGTCTGTGGTCTAAAAGGGTTAAATCAGCTCCTAAAATTATCTCAGATAGTCCCAGAAATTGTTCCTTATAGTGTAAGAAGAATAATAAAAATCTGGGAAGAATTATTAATCCTTTTACCTGCTTTCAGACATCTCAAAACACTGGAAAAGGCTTGACATAGTGGTCCTTCCCAACCCATTCACTCGTATCATTAGCAGTCGGTCAGTGACACGACATCCTTAGGCATCATGATAATGTACAACCAGCCCAGCCAACAGCAGTGCCTGCTGCAAGATTTTAGTGTTGTTTCTGGTTTGAACCTTCTGTGTTTTGACTTTTTTGTTTTCAAAGTGTTGTTCCTGGATTGGCAGCATCAACATTACCTGGGAACTTGTTAGAAATGAAAATTCTCTGCCCAGTCCCAGACCTATTGATCACACGATCTGGCATGAGGCACAGAAATCTGTGTTTTGGCAAGTCCACCAAGGAATTCTGATGCATGCTAAACTTTGAGAACTTCTGATTTAGACCTCTTTCTTTTTCACACACCACCCTCTCCCCACTCTCTCTATACCATGTATGAGTTCTCAACACCATCACAACCTTGAAAAGAGCCCCGAGTCAACCATCTCTATGGGTGGTTATGCCTCAGTAAAAACAAAACAAAACAAAACAAAAACAAAAAATCCCCACCAACAACAGTATTGTAGCTATACTAAGAATAAGAAGAACCAAAATTTATGAACTAAAATTAGACAATAGCTAATTAACCTATTCTATCATCCATCAGAATTTTTAAAGTTACCAGAAAGCCTCTTCAAAATCTTCCTTATTAATGATCCTTCTTAAACCTTGCTTTCTTTATGCAATGCCATTCAAGATAAATTACTTCTTACTCAACAGTTAAAAACATTTATTCCCTAGTTGTGTGACAGGATTCTGTTTTCCATTGCTAGTTTACAGAGTATCAGCAGCATTTTAAATTGGGCAGGCTTTTGTAGACTTGCTTAGGGGTCTAATTTGCAATTAATATCATTGTTACTACAGGGAAATGTAGTCTCAGTTCCAAAATCCAACTCACAAAGCATTGGAATGTGGCAGATTGGTGCATTGGTAACTTCCTGTGCTGGAAAGATATTGTGCCTTATGAAGTTCTTCAGTTCCTATTTCAGATATGAAAAATTGGCACCAAAGTATAAGTCTTTCACTGAGAATCTTGAGGAAGCATGGGTAGAGTTGAGTGAGGAATAGCCTATGACAGAATTTTTTTCCTTAGCGGCAGAGAGATGCTCACTAATTCTTGAATCCTTCCTCTGGAGGAATTTCACTCTTGGAGTTTCCCCCTTTATATAAATATAAATAAATAAATAAATAAATATATATCTAAAATATATTTATATATATTTTAGATATTATGAATATATATATATTTTAACATTTTTATTGGAGTATAATTGCTTTACAATGGTGTGTTAGTTTCTGCCTTATAACAAAGTGAATCAGCTATACATCTACATATATCCCCATATCTCCTCCCTCTTGCGTTTCCTTCCCATCCTCCCTATCCCACCCCTCTAGGAGGTCACAAAGCACCGAGCTGATCTCCCTGTGCTATGAGGCTGCTTCCCACTAGGTAGCTGTTTTACATTTGATAGTATATATAAGAACATGCCACTCTCTCACTTCTTCCCAGCTTACCCTTCCCCCTCCCCATGTCCTCAAGTCCATTTTCTACCTCTGCATCTTTACTCCTGTCTTGCCCCTAGGGTCTTCAGAACCATTTATTTTTTAGATTCCATGTATATATGTTAGCATATGGTATTTGTTTTTCTCTTTCTGACTGACTTCACTCTGTATGACAGACTCTAGGTCCAGCCACCTCACTCCAAATAACTCAATTTCATTTCTTTTTATGGCTGAGTAATATTCCATTGTATATATGTGCTATATCTTCTTTATCCATTCATCTGTCGATGAACACTTAGGATGCTTCCATGTCCTGCCTATTGTAAATAGTGCTGCAATGCACATTGTAGTACATGACTCTTTTTGAATTCTGGTTTCCTCAGGGTATATGCCCAGTAGTGGGATTGCTGGGTCATATGGTAGTTCTATTTGTAGTTTTTTAAGGAACCTCCATACTGTTCTCCATAGTGGCTATATCAATTTACATTCCCACCAACAGTGCAAGAGGGTTCTCTTTTCTCCACACCCTTTCCAGCATTTATTGTTTTCAGACTTTTTGATGATGACCATTCTGACCGGTGTGAGGTGATACCTCATTGTAGTTTTGATTTGCATTACTCTAATGATTAGTGATGTTGAGCATCCTTTCATGTGTTTATTGGCAATCTGTGTATCTTCTTTGGAGAAATGTCTATTTAGGTCGTCTGCCCATTTTTGGATTGGGTTGTTTTTTTTTTTTTGATATTGAGCTGCATGAGCTGCTTATAAATTTTGGAGATTAATCCTTTGTCAGTTGCTTCACTTGCAAATATTTTCTCTCATTCTGGGGGTTGTCATTTCGTCTTGTTTATGGTTTCCATTGCTGTGCAAAAGCTTTTAAGTTTCATTAGGTCCCATTTGTTTATTTTTGTGTTTATTTCCAATTCTCTGAGAGGTGGGTCAAAAAGGATCTTGCTGTAATTTATGTCATAGAGTGTTCTGCCTATGTTTTCCTCTAAGAGTTTTATAGTGTCTGGCCTTACATTTAGGTCTTTAATCCACTTTGAGTTTATTTTTGTGTGTGGTGTTAGAGAGTGTTCTATTTTCATTCTTTTACATGTAGCTGTCCAGTTTTCCCAGCACCACTTATTGAAGAGGCTGTCTTTTCTCCATTTTATATCCTTGCCTCCTTTGTCATAGATTAGTTGACCATAGGTGCATGCGTTTATCTCTGGGCTTTCTATCCTGTTCCATTGATCAATGTTTCTGTTTTTGTGCAGGACCATACTGTCTTGATTACTGTAGCTTTGTAGTATAGTCTGAAGTCTGGGAGCCTGATTCCTCCAGCTCCGTTTTTCTTTCTCAAGATTGCTTTGGCTATTCGGGGTCTTTTGTGTTTCCATACAAATTGTGAAATTTTTTGTTCTAGTTCTGTGAAAAATACCATTGGTAGTTTGATAGGCATTGCATTGAATCTGTAGATTGCTTTGGGTAGTATAGTCATTTTCACAATGTTGATTCTTCCAATCCAAGAATATGGTATATCTCTCCATCTGTTTGTATCATCTTTAATTTCTTTCATCAGTGTCTTATACTTTTCTGCACACAGGTCTTTTGTCTCCTTAGGTAGGTTTAGTCATAGCTATTTTATTCTTTTTGTTGCAGTGATAAATGGGAGTGTTTCCTTAATTTCTCTTTCAGATTTTTCATCATTAGCGTATAGGAATGCAAGAGATTTCTGTGCATTAATTTTGTATCCTGCTAGTTTACCAAATTTATTAATTAGTTCTAGTAGTTTTCTGGTAGGATCTTTAGTTTTCTGGTAGCATCTTTAGACATGTATAGTATCATGTCATCTGCAAACAGTGACAACTTTACTTCTTCTTTTCTGATTTGGATTCCTTTAATTTCTTTTTCTTCTCTGATTGCCATGGCTAAAACTTCCGAAACTTGTTGAATAATAGTGGTGAGAGTGGACAACCTTGTCTTGTTCCTGAACTTAGAGGAAATGGTTTCAGTTTTTCACCATTGAGAACGATGTTGGCTGTGGGTTTGTCACATATGGCCTTTATTATGTTGAGGTAAGTTCCCTCTACGCCTACTTTCTGGAGGGTTTTTATACTAAATGGGTGTTGAATTTTGTCAAAAGCTTTTTCTGCATCTATTGAGATGATCATATGGTTTTTCTCCTTCAGTTGGTTAATATGGTTTATCACATTGATTGATTTGCGTATATTGAAGTATCCTTGTATTTCTTGATCATGGTGTATGATCCTTTTAATGTGCTGTTGGATTCTGTTTGCTAGTATTTTGTTGAGGATTTTTGCATGTATGTTCATCAGTGATATGGGCCTGTAGTTTTCTTTCTTTGTGACGTCTTTGTCTGGTTTTGGTATCAGGGTGATGATGGCCTCGTAGAATGAGTTTGGGTGTGTTCCTCCCTCTGCTATATTTTGGAAGAGTTTGAGAAGGATAGATGTTAGCTCTTCTATAAATCTTTGATAGAATTCGCCTGTGAAGCCATCTGGTCCTGGGCTTTTGTTTGTTGGAAAATTTTTAATACAGTCTCAATTTCAGTGCTTGTGATTGGTCTGTTTACATTTTCTATTTCTCCCTGGTTCAGTCTCGGAAGGTTGTGCTTTTCTGAGAATGTGTCCATTTCTTCCAGGTTGTCCATTTTATTGGCATATAGTTGCTTGTAGTAATCTCTCATGATCCTTTGTATTTCTGCAGTGTCAGTTTTTATTTCTCCTTTTTCATTTCTAATTCTATTGATTGGAGTCTTCTCCCTTTTTTCCTCAATGAGTCTGGCTAATGGTTTATCAATTTTGTTTATCCTCTCAAAGAACCAGCTTGTAATTTTATTGATCTTTGCTATCGTTTCCTTCATTTCTTCTTCATTTATTTCTGACCTGATCTTTATAATTGCTTTCCTTCTGCTAACTTTGGGTTTTTTTGTTCTTCTTCCTCTAATTGCTAGGTGTAACGTTATGTTGTTTATTTGAGATGTTTCTTGTTTCTTGAGGTAGGATTGTATTGCTATAAGCTTCCCTCTTAGAACTGCTTTTGCTGCATCCCATAGATTTTGGGTCATCGTGTTCTCATTGTCATTTGTTTCTAGGTATTTTTGATTTCCTCTTTGACTTCTTCATTGATCTTTGGTTATTTAGTAGCGTATTGTTTAGCCTCCACGTGTTTTTATTTTTTACATGTTTTTTCATGTAATTCATATCTAGTCTCCTAGCATTGTGGTCAGGAAAGATACTTGATACGATTTCAATTTTCTTAAATTTACCAAGGCTTGATTTGTGACCCAAGATATGATCTGTCCTGGAAAATGTTCCATGAGCAGTTGAGACGAAAGTGTAATCTGTTGTTTTTGGATGAAATGTCTGATACATATCAATGAAGTCCATCTTGTTTAATGTGTCATTTAAAGCTTGTGTCTCCTTGTTTATTTTCAGTTGGGATGATCTGTCCATTGGTGAAAGTGGGGTGTTAAAGTCCCCTAGTATGGTTGTGTTACTGTCGATTTCCCCCTTTATGGGTGTTAGCATTTGCTTTATGTATTGAGGTGCTCCTATGTTTGGTGCATAAATATTTACAATTGTTAAATCTTCTTCTTGGGTTGATCCCTGGATCATTATGTAGTGTCCTTCTTTGTCTCTTGTTAACAGTCTTTATGTTAAAGTCTATTTTGTCTGATATGAGAATTGCTACTCCAGTGTTCTTTTGATTTCCATTTGCATGGAATATCTTTTTCCATCCCCTCACTTTCAGTCTTTATGTGTCCCTCAGTCTGAAGTGGGTCTCTTGGAGACAGCATATATACAGTCTTGTTTTTTTTATCCATTCAGCCAGTCTATGTCTTTTGGTTGGAGCATTTAATCCATTTACTTTTAAGGTAGTTATCGATATGTATGTTCCTATTACCATTTTCTTAATTGTTTTGGGTTTGTTATTGTAGGTCTTTTCCTTCTCTTGTCTTTCCTACCTAGAGAAGTTCCTTTAGCATTTGTTGTAAAGCTGGTTTGGTGGTGCTGAATCCTCTTAGCTTTTGCTTCTCTTTAAGGTTTTAATTTCTCCGTCGAATCTGAATGAGATCCTTGCTGGGTAGAGTAATCTTGGTTGTAGGTTTTCTGCTTTCATCACTTTAAATATGTCCTGCCACTCCCTTCTGGCTTGCAGAGTTTCTGCTGAAGATCAGCTGTTAACCTTATGGGGATTCCCTTGTGTGTTATTTGTTGCTTTTCCCCTGCTGCTTTCAACATATTTTCTTTATATTTAATTTTTTGATGGTTTGATTAATATGTGTCTTGGTGTGTTTCTCCTTGGATTTATCCTGTATGGGACTCTCTGTGCTTCCTGGACCTGACTGAGTTTTCCTTTCCCATATTAGGGAAGTTTTCAACTATAATCTCTTTAAATAATTTCTCAGTCCCTTTCTTTTTCTCTTCTTCTGGAACCCCTATAATTCGAATGTTGGTGCGTTTAATGTTGTCCCAGATGTCTCTGAGACTGTCCTCAGTTCTTTTCATTCTTTTTTCTTTATTCTTCTCTGAGGTAGTTATTTCTGCTATTTTATCTTCCAGGTCACTTATCCGTTCTTCTGCCTCAGTTATTCTGCTATTGACTCCTTCTAGAGAATTTTTAATTTCATTTATTGTGTTGTTCATCATTGTTTCTTTGCTCTTTAGTTCTTCTAGGTCCTTGTTAAATGTTTCTTGTATTTTCTCCATTCTATTTCCAAGATTTTGGATCATCTTTGCTATCATTACTCTGAATTCTTTTTCAGGCAGACTGCCTATTTCCTCTTCATTTGTTTTGTCTGGTGGGTTTTTACCTTGCTCCTTCATCTGCTGTGTGTTTCTCTGTCTTCTCATTTTGCTTAACTTACTGTGTTTGAGATCTCCTTTTTGCAGGCTGCAGGTTTGTAGTTCCCGTTGTCCACTGTCCCCAGTGGCTAAGGTTGGTTCAGTGGGCTGTGTAGGCTTTCTGGTGGAGGGGACTAGTGCCTGTGTTCTGGTGGATGAGGCTGGATCTTGTCTTTCTTGGGCAGGACTGTGTCCGGTGGTGTGTTTTGTGGTGTCTGTGACCTTATTATGATTTAGCAGCCTCTCTGCTAATGGGTGGGGTGATGTTCCTGTCTTGCTAGTTGTTTGGCATAGTGTGTCCAGCACTGTAGCTTGCTGGTCATTGAGTGGAACTGGTTCTTAGTGTTGAGATGGAGATATCTGGGAGAATTTTCACCATTTGATATTACGTGGGGCCGGGAGGTGTCAGGTGGACCAATGTCCTGTACTCGGCTCTCCCATCTCAGCTGCACAGGCTTGACACCTGGCCAGAGCACGAAGACTCTGTCAGGCACACGGCTCAGAAGAAAAGGAGGAAAAAAAGAAAGAAAAAAATAAAGTAAAATAAATTTTAAAAAGTTATTAAAATAAAAAAATTATTAAACAGAAAAAAATTAAAAATTAATAAAAAAAGAAAAAAAAGAAATAAAGAATGAAAGAAGAGGGCAACCAAACCCCCAAAGAAGTCCACGAATGACAACAAGTGCTAAAAACTGTACTAAAAAAAAGAAAAATCAGACAGAGACAATCCTAGGACAAATGGTAGAAGCAAAGCTATACAAACAAAATGAGACAAAGAAGCATACATATACACACTTACAAAAAGAGAACGACGAAAACAAAATATATCTTTTGGGAAGTCTGATGTCTTCTTCCAGCGTTCAGTAGGTGTTCTGTAGTAGTTGTTCCACCTGTAGATGTATTTCTGATGTATTTGTGGTGAGGAAGGTGATCTCCATCTCTTACTCCTCCGCCATCTTGAAGGTTTCTTCCCCCTTTATATTTCATCTTTTAATTTTATTTGTCAGGGTTGCTGACAGGGGTGATATTTTCAGGTTGTTTTACTTACTTTCACCTGAGGTTTTTAAAAGAGGGATAAAATGGGAAGGAAGTGGACATCAGAGGTAGAAGATGTGTTACCTTAGAGTCTTTGTACCTGTTCCCCCTGCTGGGAAGTCTTTTCCCTTGTCTTTTCTTGGCTGGGTCCTATTTCATCATTTTAGAGCCAGATTAAAAGTTGTCCTATAGAAATGTCTTCCCTAACTACTTTATCTCAACTAGCTCTCACTTCCCATTTTATTTTCCTCATAACATTTATCTCTATCAAATAATTGTATTTGCTAACTTGTTTATTGTTTCTCTTCTACACTATAATGTAAAGTTTATGAGCACAAGAACCTTGTCTATGTCATTTTCTGCAGCTTTTCTAGCATTTAGAATATGCCAGACCCATAGTAGATGATCAATAAGTATTTTTTAATGAATGGAATATAGAGTTGAGAAGAAATAGGAGGTTGTGTCCTGGAAGGGGCACTTTCTGACCTCAGAGACTTTAGGAAGGCAGTTCCATCACAGAGAAGTAACTTGGAGAACTGGCTTGAATTCTGTCTTGACATTGCTTTGCACTTTTGAACTTGTTTCCTTATCTGAGGATAATTATAGCTACTTTGCAAGGTTGTTTCCAGACTAGAAATAGCATATATAAGATGTTTAGTACAGTGCTAATATCAGCTACTAGTTGTTTGGCCTGAGGCGTCTAGCACTGGAGCTTGCAGGCGGCTGGGTGGAGCCGGGTCTTGGTGCCAGCTGATTAAGACCTCCCAGAGAGCTCACACCAATTAATAATATTCCTTGGGGGCTGAAGTTCTCTGTTAGTCCAGTGGCTTGGACTCAGCGTTCCCACCACAGGGACTCAAGCCTGAGCCCCGGCCTGTGAGGAGCTGCGAACTCCACGTCCTCCTACTCTGCCATCTTGACTCCCACACACACACTTTTAAACAAAAGACTGTAAATAATTCTTTTCTTTTTTCTATTCTCTTTTCTTTTCTTTATTCATTTCTAAATCCATATCATGTTGGTGACTACTTGGTTTATCCACACAAGATGCAAACTGCAGAGACCTGCTCTTGCCTTTTTTGGTGTGTGCTCAGTCCAGCTTCACTTGCTCTTAGGGTACTGTGTGCAGAGACCTTGCACTTGGCAATTCAGACCAGAGTTCCTAGTGTGAAATGGCTGTGCCGACACCTCCAGCTATTGGCATTAAATGTTTGTTTCTTATTTCTTCTAAGACACAAACAAGTTGGACAAAGATGGCATTATCTGAATTTTTATCTTGAGGGTTGTAGGTGACATTCATTTATCATTCTGGTCCCATTTTTTAAAGAAGTTTATTCGAAAATATCTCTTAACATGTGGTCTAGAAGTTGGTGATAGGATGTCAGAGTACTATAGTCTTACCCTATTCCCTTTACTATATCCAAACCAGGTTTGGGTATTCCAGAAGGCCTGTAAAAGTTCTGTTTTGTTTTATTTTTTAATGCAAAAGCTCTGCTTGAGTTAGATATAAATTTCATGACATGCATATACTGTATCTGGGCAACAAAAATGTTCCCCCATAGAACTGGTAATAGTCATGGCTCTAGAATTTCATTTTTAGGAGGAGTTTGGAACAATAATATGGTTGAAATTGAGGGCTAGGGGATTGTTTTGAAGTTCCATTTGCATAAGAAGCACATCATTTTTGTACTAAGATCTTCTTGATTGAGGGTAACAAGTCAAGAGTTGATAGATACTATGAGGGTAGATTAAAACCACCTGCTAAGCAACCCTTTGTCTCTACTCCTAGGAGTAGTCAGATCAACTTATTTGTTGCCTGTAAGAGAGCATGTGTTCTAATTACTCAAACAGAATAAGATATACAAGATCTTAAGTTCTCCATAATGCAGCTTAAATGCTACAGAGAGCAAGCATATAAAATGCTCCTAACTTAAATGCAACATTGGAATGCAGAATCACCGAGTGTGATTTTTCTTACTTAGGCAAATTTTATGATCTAGCCTAAGGAACAAGGGAAACCCCAAAGGCCTAACCTTTCTTTTTTCTTGTTTTTTTTTGGCTGTGCAGCGTGGCATGTGGGATCTTAGTTCACTGACCGGGGATCAAACCCATGCCTCCTGTGGTGGAAGTGTGGAGTCTTAACCACTGGATGGTCAGGGAAATCTCAAGGCCTAATCTTTCTTTATGTTGATTTTGAAGATCTCATTCAAATGATCATAGTATTCAACTTATATATTGCTAAGCTGGGAAAAAAATAGAACTTGCTTAACAACCTAAAATATATGTACATGTAAATAACTTCTTAATTTTAACTTTCTTGTAAATCAGTGAAGGTAAATAATGTTTGCTAGAGCAGAGTAGGTAAATCAAAACAATGCTGTCATGACAACAATCAGAAAAGTTGGGTAATATGTAAAAAAAAAAAGTCTTCTAAAAAGGCACTGGAAGATTACCAAAGAGATATCAAGGCAAGATCTTGTAGAAGACAGAAATGCAGAGAAGTCAATCTAGTATTTTGGGCTCTTTTTAGTCTTGGGATATTTGCTAATCCAGAAGATTTAAGTGAAAGTCTGAGAAACACTTTTTTATAGCTTCATGGGGCTAACAGAATGTAACTTTTAGTTAAGAGCTTACAAAGAGCATTCTGGCAAACTCCCTATGGTTTGGAGTGGGAGCCTGATGGATCTGCCCCTTGGATTGAAAGAAAATCAGAGGTCAAACAGCTTTTGCATGTGCTGCAACCCAACTTCGAGTCACATAGGTGGTCCAGGAAAAATCACAGTCTTTAAAATTGTGATAAAGGCGATCCCAGCCTGCTAACACCCATAGGAATCTGGTAAGAGGAAATAAAAAACTTCTTAGGGAGGAACTTTGTATCCTTCTAATTATCAAAAGCAGAGTTATTTCTCCAGGTAAATTTAAAACCACAATGACAAGCACTCAATAAAAAATAAAGAGCTATACAAGGAGATAAGACAATGTAATCCTTCAGACACAATAGACTATAGAAACAGACCCAGAGGTGTTGTAGATATCTGCATTAGAAGAGTCAACTATTAAAAACTTAACATATCAAATGTGTGAGATCTAACTAAATAAGTTCTTAGATATATATATGAAGCATAAATACACTTTTTAATAAAATAAAGGGCTTAGAATTAGAGAGCTAAGCATCTCTTTCAAAAAGCTAGAAAACAGGATTGTGACGAGTTGCAGCGGGAATAGGGGAGGATGGGGGGTGACAGCTGCTTCTTCTACATGCTAGGGAATGTAACTGAACCTGGATCCAAGGCAGGCTCTCCATATCAACCAGGCCTGGAGGACAAGACGCGGCTGGAGGACTGAGCAGACTGCAGAAGGCTGGCCACCTTGTGCCTTTGGATTGAGGACTTTAACACATTTACATGTAAGCCATGTGGCTGACAGGGTCTTGGTGCTCCGGCCGGGTGTCAGGCCTGAGTCTCTGACGTGGGAGACCCGAGTTTAGGACATTGGACCACCAGAGACCTCCCGGCCCCAAGTAATATCACTCAGTGAGAGCTCTCCCAGGGATCTCCATCTCAATGCTAAGACCCAGCTCCACTAAACGACCAGCAAGCTCCAGTGCTGGACACCCCATGCCAAACAACTAGCAAGACAGGAATACAACCACACCCAATAGCAGAGGGGCTGCCTAAAATCATAATAAGTTCACAGACACCCCAAGACGCACCACCGGACGTGGTCCTGCCCACCAGAAAGACAAGATCCAGCCTCATCCATCAGAACACAGGTACCAGTCCCCTCCACCAGGAAGCCTACACAAACCAATGAACCAACCTTACGTACTGGGGGCAGACACCAAAAACAGTGAGAACTATGAACCAGCAGTCTGCGAAAAGGAGACCCCAGACACAGTAACTTAAGCACAATGAGAAGACAGAGAAATACACAGCAGCTGAAGGAGCAAAGTAGAAACCCACCAGACCAAACAAATGAAGAGGAAATAGGCAGTCTGCCTGAAAAAGAATTCAGAGTAATGATAAGATGATCCAAAATCTTGGAAATAGAATGGAGAAAATACAAGAAACATTTAACAAGGACCTAGAAGAACTAAACAAACACTGATGAACAACACAATAAATGAAATTAAAAATTCTCTGGAAGGAGTCAATAGCAGAATAACTGAGGCAGAAGAACGGATAAGTGACCTGGAAGACAAAATAGTGGAAATAACTACCGCAGAGCAGAATAAAGAAAAAGAATGAAAAGAACTGAGGACAGTCTCAGAGACCTCTGGGACAAAATTAAATGCACCAACATTCGAATTATAGGGGTCCCAGAAGAAGATGAGAAAAAGAAAGGGACTGAGAAAATATTTGAAGACATTATAGTTGAAAACTTCCCTAATATGGGAAAGGAAATAGTTAATCAAGTCCAGGAAGCACAGAGAGTCCCATACAGGATAAATCCAAGGAGAAACAGGCCAAGACACATATTAATCAAGCTATCAAAAATTAAATACAAAGAAAAATACTAAAAGCTGCAAGGGAAAAACAACAAATAACATACAAAGGAATCCCCATAAGGTTAACAGCTGATCTTTCAGCAGAAACTCTGCAAGCCAGAAGGGAGTGGCAGGACATATTTAAAGTGATGAAAGCAGAAAACCTACAACCAGGATTACTCTACCCAGCAAGGATCTCATTCAGATTCGATGCAGAAATTAAAAGCTTTACAGACAAGCAAAAGCTAACAGAATTCAGCGCCACCAAACCAGCTTTGCAACAAATGCTAAAAGAACTTCTCTAGGCAGGAAACACAAGAGAAGGAAAATACCTACAATAACAAACTCAAAACAATTAAGAAAATGGTAATAGGAGCATACATATCGATAACTACCTTAAATGTAAATGGATTAAATGCTCCAACCAAAAGATATAGATTGGCTGAATGGTTACAAAAATAAGACCCATATATATGCTGTCTAAAAGAGACCCACTTGAGACCTAGGGACACATGCAGACTGAAAGTGAGAGCATGGAAAAGATATTCCATGCAAATGGAAATCAAAAGAACACTGGAGTAGCAATTCTCATATCAGACAATATAAACTTTAAGATAAAGAGTATTATAAGAGACAAAGAAGGACACTACATAATGATCAAGGGATCAATCCAAGAAGATGTAACAATTTTAAATATTTATGCACCCAACATAGGAGCACCTCAACACATAAGGCACATACTAACAACCATAAAAGGGGAGATCAACAGTAACACAGTAATAGTTGGGGGCTTTAACACCCCACTTTCACCAATGGACCGATCATCCAAAATTAAAATAAATAAGGAGACACAAGCTATAAATGATGCATTAAACAAGATGGACTTAATTGATATTTATTGGACATTCCATCCCAAAACAACAGAATACACTTTCTTCTCAAGTGCTCATGGAACATTCTGCAGGATAGATCATATCTTGGGTCACCAATCAAGCCTTAGTAAAATTAAGAAAATTGGAGTCATATCAAGTATCATTTCTGACCTCAATGCTATGGGACTAGATATCAACTACAGGAAAAATTCTGTAAAAAAATACAAACACATGGCGGCTAAACAATACGTTACTAAATAACCAATACGTAACTAAATAACTAAGTAAATAAATAAGCAATACGTTACTAAATAACCAAGGGTTCAGTGAAGAAGTCAAAGAGGAAATCACAAAATACCTAGAAAAAATGACAATGAAAACACGATGACCCAAAACCTATGGGATGCAGCAAAAGCAGTTCTAACAGGGAAGTTCATAGCGATACAATCCTACCTCAAGAAACAAGAAACATCTCAAATAAACAACCTGACCTTACCCCTAAAGCAATTAGAGGAAGAAGAACAAAAAACCCCCAGAGTTAGCAGAAGGAAAGCAATTATAAAGATCAGATCAGAAATAAATGAAAAAGAAATGAAGGAAACAATAGCAAAGATCAATAAAACTAAAGGCTGGTTCTTTGAATAGATAAACAAAATTGAAAACCATTAACCAGACTCATCAAGAAAAAAAGGGAGAAGACTCCAATCAACAGAATTAGAAATGAAAAAGAAGTAACAACTGACACTGCAGAAATACAAAGGATCATGAGAGATTACTACTAGCAACCATATGCCAATAAAATGGACAACCTGGAAGAAATGGACAAATTCTTAGAAAAGTGAAACCTTCCGAGACTGAACCAGGGAGAAATAGAAAATATAAACTGACCAGTCACAAGCACTGAACTTGAAACTGTGATTAAAAATCTTCCCACAAACAAAAGCCCAGGACCAGATGGCTTCACAGGCAAATTCTATCAAACATTTAGAGAAGAGCTAACACCTATCCTTCTCAAACTCTTCCAAAATACAGCAGAGGGAGGAACATTCCCAAACTCATTCTATGAGACCACCAACACCCTGATACCAAAACCAGAGAAAGATGTCACAAAGAAAGAAAACTACAGGCCAGTATCACTGATGAACATACATGCAAAAATCCTCAAGAAAATACTAGCAAAGAGAATGCAACAGCACATTAAAAGGATCATACACCATGATCAAGTGGGGTTTATCCCAGAAATGCAAGGATACTTCAATATACACAAATCAATCAATGTTATAAACCATATTAACCAACTGAAGGAGAAAAACCATATGATCATCTCAATAGATGCAGAAAAAGCTTTTGATAAAATTCAACACCCATTAGGATAAAAACCCTCCAGAAAGTAGGCGTAGAGGGAATTTACCTCGATATAATAAAGGCCATATGTGACAAACCCACTGCCAACATCGTTCCTGAATGGTGAAAAACTGAAACTGTTATCTCTAAGATCAGGAACAAAACAGCGTTGTCCACTGTCACCACTCTTACTCAACATAGTTTTGGAAGTTTTAGCCACAGCAGTTAGAGAAGAAAAAGAAATAAAAGGAATACAAATTGGAAAAGAAGAAGTAAAACTGTCACTGTTTGCTGATGACATGATACATAGATGGCATGATACATAGAGAATCCTAAAGATGATACCAGAAAACTGCTAGAGCTAATCAATGAATTTGGTAAAGTAGCAGGATACAAAATTAATACACAGAAATTTTTTGCATTCCTACACACTAGTGATGAAAAATCTGAAAGAGAAATTAAGGAAACACTCCCATTTACCATTGCAATAAAAAGAATAAAAAACCTAGGAATAAACCTATCTAAGGAGACAAAAGGACCTATATGCAGAAAACTATAAGACACTGATGAAAGAAATTAAAGATGATACAAACAGATGGAGAGATATACTGTCTTCTTGGATTGGAAGAATCAACACTGTGAAAATGACTATACTACCCAAAGAAGTATACAGATTCAGTGCAATCCCTATCAAACCACCAATGGCATTTTTCACAGAACTAGGATGAAAGAATTTCACAATTTGTATAGAAACACAGAAGACCCCAAATAGCCAAAGCAATCTTGAGAAAGCACAATGGAGCTGGAGGAATCAGGCTTCCAGACTTCAGACTATACTACAAAGCTACAGTAATCAAGATAGTATGGTACTGGCACAAAAACAGAAATATAGATCAACGGAACAGGATAGAAAGCTCAGAGGTAAACCCACACACATATGGTCATCTCTCTTTGATAAAGGAGGCAAGAATATACAGTGGAGAAAAGACAGCCTCTTCAATAAGTGGTGCTGGGAAAACTGGACAGCTACATGTAAAAGAATGAAAATAGAACACTCCCTAACACCACACACAAAAATAAACTCAAAGTGGATTAAAGACCTAAATGTAAGGCCAGACACTATAAAACTCTTAGAGGAAAACATAGGGAGAACAGTCTATGACATAAATCACAGCAAGAGCCTTTTTGACCCACCTCTCAGAGAAATCGAAATAAAAACTAAACAAATGGGACCTAATGAAACTTAGAAGCTTTTGCACAGCAAAGGAAACCTTAAACAAGATGAAAAGACAACCCTCAGAATGGGAGAGAAGATTTGCAAACGAAGCAACTGACAAAGGATTATTTTCGAAAATATACAAGCAGCTCATGCAACTCAATATCAAAAATCAAATAACCCAATCCAAAAATGAGCAGAAGACCTAAATAGACATTTCTCCAAAGAAGGTATGCAGATTACCAATAAACACATGAAAGGATGCTCAATATCACTAATCATTAGAGAAATGCAAGTCAAAACTTCAACGAGGTATCACCTCACACTGGTCAGCATGGCCATCATTCAAAAATTTACAAACAATAAATGCTGGAGAGGTTGTGGAGAAAAGGGAACCCTCTTGCACTGTTGGTGGGAGTATAAATTGATACAGCCACTATGGAGAACCCTATGGAGGTTCCTTAAAAAACTAAAAACAGAACTACTGTATGAGTCAGATATCCCACTACTGGGCATATACCCTGAGGAAACCAGAATTCGAAAAGAGTCATGTACTACAATGTGCATTGCAGCACTATTTACAATAGCCAGGACATGGAAGCATCCTAAATGTGCATTGACAGATGAATGGATAAAGAAGATGTGACACATATATTCAGGGGACTATTACTCAGCCATAAAAAGAAACGAAATTGAATTATTTATAGTGAGGTGGATGGACATAGAGTCTGTCACACACAGTGAAGTAAGTCAGAAAGAGAAAAACAAATACCATATGCTAACACATATATATGGAATATAGGGGGAAAATATGGTTCTGCAGAATCTAGGAGCAGCACAGAAATAAAGACACAGATGTGGAGAATGGAGTTGAGGGTGCGGGGATGGGGAAGGGGAAGTTGGGACGAAGTGAGAGGGTGGTATGGACATATATACACTACCAAATGTAAAATCGATTGCTAGTGGGAAGAAGCTGCATAGCACAGGGAGATCAGCTCGGTGCTTTCTGTCCACCTAGAGGGTTGGGATAGGGAGGGTGGAAGGGAGATGCAAGAGGGAGGGCATATAGGGATATATGTATACGTAAAGCTGATTCACTTTGTTATACAGCAGATACTAACACACCATTGTAAGACAATTATAATCCAATAAAGATGTTAAAAAAAGTTAGAAAATATAGGAAAATAAACTCAACAGAAGTTGATGGAAGGAAATAAAATTGTAACAGTAGAAATTTAAAATGTGTAATACACACTAGAGATGATCAACAAGGCCAAAACTGGTTGTTTGATGGGACTAATAAAATTGATAAACTTTTAGTGAGACTTAGTTTAAAAAAAAGAGGAGAGAAAGGACACAGTAGAAATAACAAAGGGGACATTAGTACAAATCTTGATGTAATGATGATGTGAAGGTATGATCAATAACACATTATTTGTGCCAGTAAATTAAAAAATTTAAATCACATGGGCAAATACCTAGGGAATTTCAACTTTATAAAATATAAAGAAGCTGTGGAAAATTTGAAGTCTTCTAACTATTCAAGATATTGAATGTACAATTAAAAATGTTTCTACAAGGAATATTTTAGGTACTCATTGCTTTAAACATGAATTCTGTCAAATATTAACAGAAAATCCAGCAGAAATAAAGAAAAAGAGAAGCAGTCTCCAACTCATGAGAATGAATGAATCCAGCATCACTTTATCAATAAAACCGAGTAAGGGTATTATAAGAAAGGAATACTACTAGCAAACTTCACAAATATGGATGGAAATATCCTGAATAACACAGAGAACACCAAATATGATATAAAAATGATAATATATTATATAAAATAAAAAATGATAGTACATTAAGCTAAGCTTGTTTTATTCCCGGAATCCAAGGTTCATTTAATATTATTAACTCAGTGTAACTCACCGTATTAATAAAATAAAAGAAAAAACGTGCAGTTTATTAAATAGATGCAGAAAAGTGTATAATTAAATCCTGTTTGTGATAAATGTCTTGGCAATGTATCAATAAAGGGAAAGCTTTAATCTGATGAAGTGTGCCTAACAAGCCCTACAGCAAACATCATAATGGCAAGCTGTTGAAAACATTTCTTTGAATATGAAGCATAAGAAGATACCAGATATCACCACCTCTATTCAACATTTTACCGCAGAACATAGCTAGTGAAATAAATCATGAAAAAGAAATAGAAGTTGTAGGGATTAGGAAGGAAACTTTCTATATTGCAAAGAAATAAAATAGTACCTTAAATTCTAAAAATAGCATAGTCCAGTGTAGATCGACAGTAACAGCGTTTGGGAAACTCTTCTCTACAAGTTACTCTGGGTTTCAGGCATCTTCCATCATAAGGATCTACCACCTTAAAGGGCCCATCTTTCTCAGCATGTACCTGACAGATGGAGAAAGAGAGTAAGATCACAGGTGGGAGGTCTTCATGGGCCAGATCTGAAACTGACCACATTCCATCGGCTAGAAAACAATGACATCTAATTATAAGTGGGGAGGCTGGTAAATTTTGCCTGATTCTTTGGCCAGGAGGGAAAAGCAGTTTTTACTGTGACTTCTGTTGGTAGTTTTATTATTAGATATATTACTTGTGGATATCAGGGAAAAAAAGTATTGCCCCTGTATGCTTAGAAGAAATAGAAACTTTATCCAGCTGACTATGTCTGTATCAATTCTTCCATAAGACTCTGGTTCTAATTCCAACAGTAGCCGAGTTTTCATGAGAAAATGAATTAATTTGTAGGCCAAGTTGTCTATTTTGGAAAGAAATGAAAGCTACTTTTGTGTGACAGTTACCATGTATAGATTTTGTTTGTTGGACATTATTTCCACAGTGGCAAAGACATAGATAAATGTGTTGCTTTGTTTTGTTTTGTTTTGTTTTTTAATGTATTGAGAGCACATTTGCAGAGTGAAACCATATGCTATCTGTTCTTACCTCTGCTTCTGAATGAATTAGCTTGTGACAGTGTTTCCTGAGCTAATGAGGCAAACATTTTCTTGGATTCAGCTGAAGAAGAAATCCTTATTACTGTCACTTCAAGGATAGGGAGAGCAGTGAGCATAACATTATCAAAATTTGCTTAAGCAACCAACATACTTAGGGAGATAAGTTTTTCAAGAATAACCATATTGAACAGTGAGGATGTAGAATTGTCATTTTGTGGTAGTAACTAGAAAAATTCGTGATCAATTTAAAAAGCCTTATTATAACGAGAGGGAGAGAGACTTCCCTGGTGGCGCAGGGGTTAAGAATCCACCTGCCAGTGCAGGGGACATGGGTTCGAGCCCTGGTCCAGGAAGATCCCACATGCCTGGAGCAACTAATCCCATGCGCCACAACTAGTGAGCCTGCACTCTAGAGCCCGCAAGCCACAACTAGTGAGCCTATGCGCTGAGAGCCCGTGCTCCCCAACGAGAAGCCACCGCAATGAAGAGTAGCCCCTGCTCGCCACAACTAGAGAACGCCCATGTGCAGCAACAAAGACCCAATTCAGCCAAAAATAAGTAAATTTTAAAAAAATTTAAAAAAAGAAAGAATGCGAGGGAGAGAAGAAAATGGTAAGATGTAGCACAATGAGAGAATCTATATAAAGCTTTGGAAGTAGGAGTTTATTTGTTTAATAGAATATTAGAGATTTTGGACCTATTATTTAATCTCTGGGTGTAGCTTATTTTTCTCATATTTGAAATGAAGGTGTTGGATGAAAAAAATCTATGTAATCCTTTCTAGTTTTAGCATTGCATGATTCTAGGTCAGTGTTCCAGTTAATAAAGTGACTCAGGAACAAAAATACATGGGATGTTGTGTTACTTATGAATAGATTGGTTCATTAAGGCTATAAGATTGGGGGATGGTAACTTATCACATCTACAAATCCTCTATTTGGTAATGAATCAGAATGTGGCAGTTTGCTCTGCTGGCACAGAGGTAAGAGTTCAGGGCCACGAAGCAGCTGGCAATACCTTAGAGAGGGGAAAAATCTCAGCGATGAGGGAAATATAGAAAAGGAGACCCCAAATCTGTTTACAACTTCCCTTTAAGTAGTCAACCAACTTTTAAGGTGCACTTGTAAGGTGTGAGTCTCAAAGAGACCCAGCAGAAAATAGCAGCTAGGAGTCAGAAGATCTGAGTAGAGATTTGAGCAATAATTAGGTACTGAGAAAAAAATAGATTCAAGTTTGTGTCCCTCAAGATAAACATCTTGGTAAATCTTCTGGGCTTAATATTGGGACTACGGAGGCTCTAGAAGTAATAGCCACACTCCAAAAGCAAAGCGAATGTTTTAGGAGTGAGTGTTGCACTCCAGTAGTAAGGGGAAACTAAAGTAGCCCAGTGGTAATATAACCTAAAACAAAGGCTTGGCAGGATCAAACGATCTGCTCCTGTGCTACCTTCCTGTAAAAGAAAATGAAACAGAACCAACTAGAACAAAGAACAACAAACAAGTGAATGAACAAAAACCCAACATATAAATGCAAAATTTTAACCCTTTTTGGAAGATTATATAACATCATCCAGATCCTGCACAGTATTTTATCCACAAGGTCAAGCAGCCAATACAAAGTTATGAGGCATGTTAAAGTAACAGCGGGTGGCAGGGAAGGTGGGAAGGAAGGGGTGGAAAACAGATAACAGAAAAGACATATGGGTGGTAAAGTTATTGGAGGTATCAGATATGGTTAAAATAACTGAGTAATATGTTTAAGAATATGGAGGAAAAGATGAACAAAATAGATAAAAATATGGAGAATTTCAATAGAGAATTGGAATCCATTAAGAGAATCAATTAAATATTCCAGAACTGAAAAATAAAATACTTGTAGTTAAGAATTCATCTGATGGGTGTAACAACAGACTGGAAACAGCAGAAGATAAGATTAGTGAATTGGAAGGTATGTTCCATCTAAACCCTAGTAGGTGTTTCTTTGTGGAAATTTACAAGCTAGTTCTAAAATATTTATGGAAATAGAAAGGCCATGGATAGCCATGACAATTTTGGAAGGACACCTCTAACAGACAGCAAAACTTATTACAAAGCTAGAGTAATGATTATTGTATATTGGTATAAAGAGAGATCTATATGTAATGGACACTTGATTTACTGTAAAAGTGGCACTTCAGAGGAATGGGTAGAGGATGATCTTTCCATTGGATAGTGCCAGGCCAATTTGAAATTCACATGGAAAAGAAATGAAACTTTATCCTTAATGACATCATGGCAAAATCTAATACCATGTGGAAGGCATATGTAAATGTGAAATATAAAATAATAAAGAATTTAGAAAAAGAATAAGAGATTATTTTTATTACTTTGGGATAGACAAAGTTTTCTTAAACAGGAAACAAAATCACTAAAGAGAAAGATACATTAAAATTAAGAACTTCTTTTCACCAAAAGACACCATTAAGGGAGTGAAAAGGCAAGTCACAGACTGGGAGAAGAGATTTATGATACGAACAGGTGCAAAAGGTTTATATCAGAATACATAGAAAACTCCTACAAATCCATAAGGCAAGGTAATTGAAGAAAAAAATGTTTAGAGACTTGAACCAACACTTTACAAAGAGGCTGTCCAAAAGCGAAACAAACCTTTGTGCTCAACCGCAAATGAGACGTGAATTAAATGTAAATTAAAGCTGGCACAATACCATCGTTTATCCACTATAATGGTTATAATTTAGGACTGTCACTTCTAAATATTGATAAGAATGTAGAGTAATTGGAAGCCTCATCACTGTAGGTGAAATAAAATTGTGAAGTTACTTTGGATGAGTCTTTGGTATCATACATGTTGAACATAAATATGCCCTATGACTCAGAAATTTTACTCCTGGCTTAGGATAATGGCAGTGTAGTAATATATAAGCACCCAGATATAAGACAGGAAGAAGACCACAATTACAAGGATCACAAGTAACATTTGAAATCCACTCTACATTCAGGTCTTTAGTTCCCATATACCCAAGAGATTAGACCTCATAGTTTAGTTTGGTCAACCAAAGAGCTCAGCTGACTAACTGATTATCCCATTTTTCTTGAAGTGCTTCCCCAGGTATGAGTTACCTTCCAAACTCCATTTTGCTTAATGACTACATAATTAAAGGCAATTTTATTGTCTAGGAATATTCTAGCTCAGGTATTTATGTTGATTTTTTTTTTTGGTCTCTAAAATTTGAACTGTTTTGTTTGTTACTTGGGGCATAGTGAGAGATTAATTGCAGATCATATATCTTAATGTAGAGTTGGAATCTTTACAGGAACTGATGAAATTTGGTGTCTTGGATCCCTGTGGTGAGTAACTATATCAGACTTTTAATAATTCATTTTGAATACTTGAAAAGATTGGATAAATGTGTCAAAGTCTAGGACACACTTCGGGTAAGAATGGGAAGGCTCTGTGATCGCACAAAAAGAATAATCATAAGGGTGCACATTGAGCAGACTGAGAGGTTGTTAGGAATCACTATTACATTTTAATTGGTTTCACCCTTGGTATAATTAAACATAAACATAATGTAATGGTTTCTGAATATATAGATTTTATGAGAAAATAATTGGATCATAGTTTGTATTATTAGTTCTATGTCCCTTTCTACCCCTGACATTCTTTGAGTTTCTTTGAGATTCTATGACAAATAAATAGAAGCAGCTAATTATTGAGACTTAGGTCCAATTAAGGCATGTTGATGTATTAAGGTTCATCCTAATAGTGGGAGTTAGGGTCAAATGGCAAACTCAACAGTTGGAAAGATTGTCATCCATTCAGTTGTTTGATAATGGCAAATTAAGGAGTTTTAAAAGACAGAAAGGAAGTCTGTCTAGAGAAGGGCAAAAAGGATTAGCCATTTTAATAATCCAGTAACTCAAACAAACCCAACGGAGAGAACATGGCCATCAGTGTCAGAAAAAGAGACAAAATGTAAGACTGGATATAAGTCCATTGACTTATTATGGATCTTGCTGCAAAAGTCTTAGAAAGAAGTAATGTACAGCTGATATCTTTATGATCTCCAAATTCTTGAGTTAGATGTCTACCTCCAGAAGCCTTTCACTTCTATTGGCTTTTTAGTAAGCTGAAGTGTTAGATCTTAAGTGTACTTGTATTTCCAGTTGCAGGATCCTTAGCACATTTACCCATGGTGTATACCTTGGAATTCAAGAGCCACATTTGTGTTTATAAATATTCGATATGGTCCTTTCCTAAGTGATGCTAAGTCTGCCCTTTATTGGTGTCTTTCCAATACATTCAATCTCCTGGAAGTATATCATGTATGTGTATGTCTAATGGGGTCTTTTTTTTTGAAATGTAACTTGTACTTTCCAAGCATATGTCTGTGTATATGACATTAATTTCAACAATATGTGATATAATCATAATGTGACAATGTATAGTCTGTCAGTGGGTAAATATATTCGAGATTCATAGGTTTTCTTGCAACAAATTTATAAGAACTCATATGAGAATTTGTGAGAATTTATTTTATGTAAACTGTATATCATTAGGACTATGGGTAGAATTTAGGCTAAGTAGCTTAAATTTATCTGAAAATTTGGATTGTTTTGATTTAAAATACTATTAGTTTATTCTTTCCTTCCAGACCTTTTGGGGTGATATTCTGTTTTAGTATTCTGTTTGTAACTGCTTCAGTAGTTCATTTATAAGGTGGATTTCTCTATCTCTCGTGAGCATTGAAAGTTCTCCCAGGTTATGAAAACATAATTCATAATCATTCTGTAAAAGTTAGAATATTAACCAATCTCACCAGACTATTTTAAGCTATTTCTAAGACATATATACATATATGTATTTTAAATAACCACAATAATTTGTTAATGGATACAGTGAGTAAAAGATATAAATTGTGACATCAAAAACATAATATGCAGGGATGGGAGTATATAAATGTAAAGCTTTTGTATACATTCAAAGTTAAAGTTATTAGCTTAAAATAGACTATTATAAATATAAGTTGATTTACATAAGCTGCATGGTAACTACAAAGCAAAAACCTATAGTAGATACACAAAAGAGAAAGAAATCTACACATGCCATTACAGAAAATCATCAAATCACAAAGTTAGAGAACAAGAGAGGAAGAAAGGAAAAAATAAATTACATATCTGCCTGAAAACAGTTAATAAAATGGGAATAGTGTATCCATATCTATCGATAATTACTTTGAATGTAAATGTACAAAATTCTGTGATCAAAGTGGCTGAATGGATAAAAAACAAAACAAAACAAAAAACAAGACCCAACTGCATGCTGCATACAAGAGACTCACTTTAGCTTCAGCTTTAAGGAAACGGATAGACTGAAAGTACAGGGATGGAAAAAGATATACCAGGCAAATGGAAGACAAAAGAAAGCAGGTGTAGCCAGTTATGTCAGACAAAGCAGACTTTTATCAAAGACAGTACAAAGCAGTGAAGAAGGTCATTATATAATGATAAAGAGGTCAATTCATCAGGAGAAGACAACCTTTGTAAAAATTTGTGCACCCAGCATAGGCGCATCTATAGGCATATCTAAATATATAAAGCAAATGTTAACAGACCTGAAGGGAGAAATGGACAGCAACATAATAGTAGGTGACTTCAAAACTCCACTCTAAACCATGGATAGATCATCCAGATAGAAAATCAATAAGAAAACATTGGACTTAAACTACACGTTTTCCAGATGTACTTAACAGACATTTAACTCTAGTTTCATTTGAAATCTAGAAAACTTTGTATTTCTAGTTATCTTTGTACTTGTACTTCTTTTAAATATTAAAAAAATCCCTTTTTCCCTGTTTCATTTAACCCTTTATAAAAATAATAATTGCAAAATTCTATTTTGTCAGAACATATATTATATTACTCTATCACTCTTGTTTCTATCTTTATTATTAGATCTACTATTAAATCTATATGGTCTTTTTACCAATGTAATTAATTTATATACATTGTTTTATTTGTAGAAGTGTTTTAGGCTATGAATTTCCCTCTGATCATTGCTTTAAATGTAATCAGAGTCTGATATATAGAATATTCATTATTCTCATTCTTTAAAAATTTGGAGACTTTGGACTAGGTTTCTTCAGGCATTTTTTGCTTGGATGAAACTCATCTGTAAGAAGGGCTCATGGATATTGCATTTTCTGAGTTCTTTCAAATGTAAATTCTAATTCTGTAGTCTTGATACTTAAAAGATAGCATGGTTGAATACAAAATTATTGGTTCAAACTTTCTTTTCTTGATCTTCTTATAAAGGTTACTTTATTCTGTCCTTGCTTTGCATATTGATTTTGGGAAATATGAAGCTAGTCAAATTCTCTTGCCCTTGTAAATTATTTTTTTCTGGAGGCCCTGAGGATTTTTTAATTTCTAAATTTGAATAGTTTTACTAGGATAAATTTTAGAATTAATCTTTCTAGGTCAAATTTCTCAGAACTTAGTTAGCTCTTATAATATGTAGATTCAGGTCTTCTTTTATTTTTGGAAGGTTTTCTTGAATTATAGTAAAAAATAATAGTTCTGTTTTACTGTATGGTTTTCCTTCTTTAAGATCTCCACTTATACCTATGTTGACTTTTCATTGCCAATTTTTAAACTTTAGCCAATTTCTGCCTGACTCCTTTTACTTCTTTTTTTAAAACTTACAAATTCTCTTTGTTGTTTTCTTAGTTTTCTTTAATGCTTCTCATTAAATTTTCATTCAAATCCGTTTTGAGTATGACATAGGCACCATATAATTGAACTTACTTTATGATATGGTATTACCTTCTATTGCTTCCCTGAAATCAGCTAACTCTTGTTTCATTTCTTCTTGTTTTAGTCTCCATTTTGGTTCTTAGATTTTGGGTTTTTAATTTTATGTGTCTTTTTGTATATCCAATAGTTTGAGGATAAATAATTCAGTTTTGCTTGTTATGTTACACTTTTCTTCAAATTCATGATCATTTATTTGGGAGAATTTTATCAGCTGAAATTTTAAATTTAAATTGCTGTTTTCTTTTTATAGTAGCTTTGTATAGAAGAAAACTGCACATATCTATATATTTGTTTGATTGACTTGACAGATTATATTTAGCTTTTTTCCCAGATTTCTTGTCCAAGTTTGCCATCTTCTGTCAGAGTAGAAGATTGCAGTTTCTTTAATAGGTGGCTTGGGGGCATGGCTGGGAGGGGCTGTAGGGTGAAGAGTTGTGTGTAAGATTTCTTCTTTTAAAATATTGTCTGGAAGGATCCTAAAGTAACCGTCTTCTTCTTTTTTTTTTCCCTGTCAGTCTCCAGTGGGCATGTCTTTCCTTCCCTTTTATTGTTTTCTTCTAGAATGTTTCTTTCAAGATTGTCTCCTTAAGCACTGTATCCAATTTTAAGTCCTTTCCCTGTAGTTTGGACTGTGATCTTCCAGTAGTCTTTATCAGTATTTTATCACTTAGGATGATTTTAGCTTAATTAATCGCCTCTTCTATGCTCTGCATACTTTTTCTCAATATTATTCTCTCTCTCCTTCTGCTGCCCCCGAACTCCCAGTTTTCTGAATAGGTGGGAGTTTTAGAGAAAACTTTGCTGGAAATTGGTATTTATTTTTCTAAATACAGACAGTTTAAATTTATAGTGATTTTTATCTTTTATATATGCTGAAAGTGTGATAATTGTAAGGATTTATTTGTGTTTGTTGATATGTGTAGTTTTCTTAGAGGATGTGTGGTAGGATTCATATTTAGGTAGCTGTGATTACCGTGACTTCCAGAACCAGCACTCTTAACCACTGTGTCCCTCATTAATGTTGTCCCTTTGGATTTTCCCTGCAGTTTCTCTTTTGATGGGCACTGAGATAATTTTTTTGAGCTCTGTTTATGAAACTGGAGAAATTACTCAGATGCCAAGTTGTATTTGCTTTCCCCATCATCTCCTTTCAGGGATATATACAAATTTGCTTCCTTTGTAAGCTTCAGACAAAACACTGCACCAAAACATACAAGCACAGCACAACAAAGCAGACAACAACAATTAAAGAAACCCCTCCAATTCAAAAGCCACATGACAGTCTCACCCACAAGTGCAGAAATACTCAGATACCTGTGGATGCTAGTTTAGGCTGATGCTGGGCCCCATGCAGTATAGAACATGGACCTCACTCTGACTGTGTGACAGACTTTGCTAGGATGTGTGGGGATCAGTGAAAGTCTCATAGAGAAGGTGACATTTGACATCAAACTTAAAAAATAAGCTGGATTTTTTCAAAGTAAACAGGAGAGGGAGAGGAAAAGTCCTTTAAAGCAGAAGTATCACTTGATCAAAATCATGAATGTATTAAACGCCTGAGCTGTTTGCACAGGTAATCTTAAGTGGCTTTAACACATGTGGTTGAGAGAGTGGTGGCAAGGTGTGGGTCTGGGGGAAAGAAGTGATGCAAGATGGGGCTGAGACAGTGGCTGGAGTCAAATTTGAAAGGCTTTGCTTGCCTGCCACGCCACTCATTCACAAAGAACAGTATGATCCAGATTGCCTTTTTTACTAAGAAAAATGAAGAAAATTAAACACCTGCTGGTAAAGCTGATCGATCGTTAGGAAGATACATTTGTCACCTGTAATGCAAACTGGTTTTCGGGGGAAAACCAAAACTGTATCAAATAAGTTTATTTTAAGAACTAAGTAAACAGTTTTTATAGTCAGTGGCTGTTAGTTCATTGTTTTCAAAAGCTGGTTGATAAAGTTCAAGAATTTATTTTAAATATTGGTTTAAGGATATTGGAATGACCAGACACCTGAGTAGAGGAGCTTTCTCATTTCAATAACAATCCTCCATTGAATGGTTCTGCACGTTCTCCAGTGTTGACCTCTTCAACTTTGTTTCAATGCCTAGCATGATGTAGACACTAAAAGAATGCTAAACATGTGTTGAAAAAAAGAGAGAAAAAAGAGAAAGAAAGAAAAGAGGGAAGACCTTCTCTTGGTAGAGCAAGATAAGTTGATTGTTCTATCCATGGTTCAATCTCCAATCACATGGAGATTTTTGCTTAAGATCTTTCCAGTGTTCATACTTAAGAACATACCATAGGTGGTTTACTTCAGTGAGGCAACATTCCTCTACCTCCAACTAAAACGTAAACACTCCTGAGAGCTGTGAAGCCTTATCAACCAATAAAATTTAGAGATAATTAGTAGATAGATAATAACAAAATGGGGCATGACATAGGTGCCAAAGGCTACCTTCAGATCCTCTACCTCAAGGATGGGGCGTTTCATTCCACAAGGGCACTGAAGAGGGAGGCCAAAAGGATCCAAGGGCAGACATCTGTGTGTTTTTCTTAGCATTTGTCCATATTGGGCATGGTTAAAATAATGCGCCTTGTTCAAGCTCTGAAATAACCTCAAAAACAATTTAAAAAGATAAAAGTCCTGTGCTCAATTCTTTCTAGAGTATACTCTGGGAAAAAAGTTAGAAATAAGGGAAAGTTTGTTAATTTTGTCAGGATACCCAGAGTTAAATGATGACCTTATTCAAAGAGGGTTAAGAAATAGTCTTTTTTTTTTTTTTTTTTTTTTTTTGCTATGCGCCGGCCTCTCACTGTTGTGGCCTCTCCCGTTGTGGAGCACAGGCTCCGGACCCACAGGCCCAGTGGCCATGGCTCACGGGCCCAGCTGCTCTGCGGCACGTGGGATCTTCCTGGACCGGGGCACAAACCCGTGTCCCCTGCATCGGCAGGCGGACTCTCAACCACTGCGCCACCAGGGAAGCCCAAGAAATACTTTTGATGCTTACTAGCTACCCATAAACATGAAACTTGGGGTTTATATTTGAAACAGAACAAGTCAGGCCCTACTAAGAAGAAGGCAATAATTAACTTGGTGTTTGACATATTTTTCCAAACTTAGTCCATACAAATACCCCTTGTTTCAATTTTATTAGATGTTAAGACTATTCCTGAAAATGCAAAGTTCAGTCTCTCCAAAGTAGGATATGTGATTTTTAAATATTGGACCATACGGAATTTTGTCTAGTTAACTGTGTGTGTCTGGAAGCAGAGTAGCTCTGTGAAGGGATGTCACCCATAGCTGATAGACATAGAATTCAGAACTGTGGCCTGAACATCAGAGCACACGTGAGTAAATTGTGGAGGGGATTGGTAGTGGTGGTAGTCCGTGGCCAGCAACTTTCTTAGTGCTGCTGTAAAAGCACCATTGCCGGGCTACACGCTGAGAAGAAACCCCAATATATGTACTGCATTTAGTTGTTGATTGGGAGAGGCCCGTAACTCCTCTGTCTATCCCTTTCCCAGCCCCACTCCTGGTACCCCTTCCTAAGGTAGAGAAGTAGGATGTAGCCTGGTGATGTTCAGTAAAAATTCATTGTGTTCTTTACTGCTTAAGATCAGATAGTACAAATTGTCACTTCAGTTCTTGACTAAAGCAGATTGATTGGGGGGGATGAGGGAAACCTAGGGCACAAAAAAGATATAGAAGTTGTGTTGTTTCCTTCCAAATTCCCTTTTCAGTTATTCATAAAGGTTGACAAAAACGATATTCCAAATGAATTTTACATAATTTAAAATATTATGAAGCAATCAACAAAATAGTCACCAAATAACTCTGGTTGATGGTGATGCAGCATTCCATTTGTGTGTGTGTGTGTATGTGTGTGTGTGAGAGAGAGAGAGAGAGAGAGAAAGAGAGAGGGAGGGAGAGAGAAAGAGGCAAGAGATGTATATCTGGGCTATAAGGATAATGTTTGCCACTCAGAAATTGAAGGCTGCTCTTATGTTGCCTGCACTGCAGATTTGGCACTTAACAGTGTTCCAACACTTTGGCTGCTTGCAACTGTGCATTCACTTCAGAGATAAAATCCCATTAGGCTCAAACCTACTTTCCCCTTTGACCACCATGGAGGAGCTTTTTAGCTTCTTCATAGACTGTTTTATTGCTCTGGATAGTCTCTTTAATGGGATGTAACCCAGTTTTCGTGACATTATTTTGTTCCGTTTACTCAGAAAATCATGGTATGGTTTGTGTTCTCTCTCTCTCCTTTTCCTTTCCTTATCTCTCCCAATGCAGGGAAAAATTATGAAATTATAGAATTAATTGGCACTGAAAAGTTGGGGAGACTGAGATCATAAGTTACTAAACTGATTTTCTTGCCCAAATGGTATAATTTAGTGATACTTTTTATAAATGTGATTCAAGCTGTGGCTTTTCTGAAAGATCAGAAGTCACATTATAAAAAAAAGGAGGGGAGGATCATAACTTCATAACTACGAATCAGCAAGATGACCCTACTTTCACTGGTAAGATTTATATAATTTCAGTGACTCTAAATCTTGAGAGAGATTTATTTATAAAATACCTAGCTGGAAAACAAAACAAAAGATGAACCCAGGACAGTTAAACAAATGAGACATTTACCTAAGTCTGTCTTTGAATGTCAAAAACAATAGGAGGGCTCCCCTGGTGGCGCAGTGTTTGGGAGTCCGCCTGCCGATGCAGGGGACACAGGTTCGTGCCCCGGTCCGGGAAGATCCCACATGCCGAGGAGCGGCTGGGCCCGTGAGCCATGGTCACTGAGCCTGTGCGTCCGGAGCCTGTGCTCCACAACAGGAGAGGCCACAACAGTGAGAGGCCCTCGTACCACAAACAACAACAACAACAACAACAACAAAAAACAATAGGAAATCTCTGTAACATAGATGTGTGTGTTCTGACTGGAATACTGGGCTTTGAGTTGGAAAAATCTGATTTGACTGTGTGACCTTTAGATGTGGAATGTAACCTCTTTTGGTTTTAAGGTTAATTGGCTTTATGTTAATTTGGTCAAAAATCAATCATGTTGGTGTAAAAAAAAAACTTTAAAATGATAAATGACAAGTTTATGTTACATTTTTGAAGTTAAGCAAGGTAAGAGTTGGCTGCTTTGGGTTTGCAAGGTGGTCTTATATCTGAGTGGGCCCCTGCTAACATCGCAGAACATATCTCTTTTTCAAAAGACCTGGGTTTAAAAACTGGCCAACTTTGTATTTAAATAAATTACCTAATTTCTCTGAATCTCTGTATTGTTATCTGTAAAAAAAAAAATAGGGCTTCCCTGGTGGCGCAGTGGTTGAGAGTCCGCCTGCCGATGCAGGAAACGCAGGTTCGTGCCCCGGTCCGGGGACATCCCACATGCCGCGGAGCGGCTGGGCCCGTGAGCCATGGCCGCTGAGCCTGTGCGTCTGGAGCCTGTGCTCCGCAACGGGAGAGGCCACAACAGTGAGAGGCCCGTGTACCGCAAAAAAAAAAAAAAAAAAAGGAAAGAAAATAATTGGCACTACTGCTGCCCATAACAATGTTAATCTCATGGTCACTACATGGATTTGCAGTTAGACAATTGAGCTTAGCATAAAATTAGATTCTGGTTTTGAACACATCGGTATACATTTTTAGGTTTCAGTGTTATTAACTACAAAATTAAGTATTAAGTGCGTGGTGCCTAAGACCAGTTTGGCATAAACATTTGTGTGATATGGCTTCCTGTGCAGACTTCTATAGCCCTTTTCTCAGTGAGCTGTTTTGAGAAAACCTTTTCCTTCTGATGAATGCTTCCAGTGCCAGTTCATGCATCTGTAAGAAAAAAGCAGGCCAGACACTCCTATTATTCACACTGCAGGAAACCCTGAGAAGAGCTCAATGAAAGGAATGGCAGCCTAAAATTAAAGATCCATTTGTTGTGCGTGGTGTGTGTTTCTAACATGTGGTTCTTTCCCCCCTGCTATCAGTAAACTTGATGACTAATAGTGTATCCAGTTGCACAAATATAGAGAGAAAAGTTGGAATTAGTGTAAAACAAGATGGTAAAACAACCATTCATAAATCCAGAGATTCTATAAATAATGAAGATGCTGCAATAGTTTGTAAAGGAGGTTACTCTGCTCTTTCCAGGTACCATCTTTTGAGCTACTACTGGGCTTACTGATGTTCTGTTTGAGACTGTTAATACCAGTGTCAAAAATAATCCTAAATAGCTCTTCAGACTCTGGTTTTAGCTTTTTGATTTATCTTCCTTTTTTTTGTATGGGTAGTCAGTGTTTGGGTTGTGTGAACAAACAATGAGGGAAAATCCTGAACAGCTAAATCTTTTAATATTAAAACCTGTATGTTCCCACTTTACAGTTTGCTAACACTTTTGAGTGCCAGTCTTTCTGTAGGACACAGTAATAGATTTATTTATTTTTTTATGGATGGCAAAATGAAAAATGGGAGAATGCAGGTGACTTTTTAAAATTATGTTGCAAAAAATAAGACAATAATAACAGTAATAAAGTACATTAACTGAGTGCTTCCTTGTGTGTTAGATGTTCTTCTAAGCCCTCAATCCTCACAATACTTAATCCTCACCACAACCTGTAAGTGTTCATCAGAAGCAATAGGTGAGAACTGGGGCACTCCAAACACAGGGAGAAGAGTGTGAAAAGAGCCTTTAAACAAGTAGGCAGGTGCTGAGAATGAGAATAGTGTTCAAAGTGGAGGAGGGATGAGGCTGAAACAGAAGCAGGACCAGATCATGGAGGGTCTCATATGCCTACTGCAGAGTTTGGATTTTATCTTCTAAAACAGGGATAGACAAATGCTTTTTGTAAAGAGCCAGATGGTAAATGTTTCTGGCTTTGTTGGCCACTTGGTCTTTGTTGCAACTTCTCAGCTTTGCTGCGTAGCACAAAAGCAGCCACAGACAATACGTAAATGTGGGCATGGCTGTGTTCCAATAAAACTTTATTTACAAAAACAGGTGGCAAGTGAGCAGAATTTGGACAATGGGCTATTATTTGCTGACCCTTATTCTAGAAAATGGTGAACCATTAAACTTTGAAGGCAAATAGAGCATGAGACATGCATTGCTTCTTCCAAAAGGTCTTCCTCACCTGATGATTAAATTGAGGCATATAGCAATTATTTTCCCCACTCTGTCAAGGAAGAATGATTCCATGGGAATAATTAGGGCACTTTCTCTAGAGAGAGTGAACATAGGTCCCTGGCTTACGTGGGATAGGCTGCTTTATATCTGTTGCTCAACATTATAACTAATAGCATCCCTTTCATCCTCACAAGTTTCCCTATTGGGATAAGTTATATATGGCCGTCTTATTTTAAAGCTAAAAATGGGTTCATTTTAGAACTTCCACATAGGGATAGGCAACAGTCTAATCTTTTGTAGATGGTGTGATGGGTTGAGAACACCACCATCTGGAGTGGAATCCTGCCTTTGCTCCTTATTAGCCATGTGGACTTGGGCTAATTGTCCATTTTCTCCAAGTTAAGATTTCTTTCCTTGAAAGTTGAGAGTAATAGGTCCTTCCTATATAATAAGGGCTATGTGAGTATAATACAATAATGTTTATAAAAGTTCACGGGGAAAATTGTCAAGTGTTATCCAAGTGGAAGTGAAGAAGAATTGCAAGGTGGTAGGGCTTTGTACCCAGACGGAAAGGACTTAACCCAGCTTCCACGATTATCATTTATGGGGCCTTGCAGAATTCATTACTTCTCTTTGAGTCTCAGAGCTTCTTTGGGGCTAATAACACCACCTCTTCAGAATTGTAATTGTTAAAGATAATGTGTGTAAAGTGTCAAGCACAGTGCCTGATCCATAGTTAGCATTTAGTAAAAAATGCAGTTATTATGTTTTTGAACAATCACATGCCATGTCAAAGCTTCTATTCATCTTTACTTTGACACATGCCTCAGATTATTTACCTCCATTCACCTCCTGTAGTGTCAAAATTCTGGGTTTTTTGTGTGTTTTTCTTTTACAGTTTTTAAGCCATATCCACTCAGCAGTGTTCCAAAATTGTAATGAAGATATTGGTGTTGATGAAGAAGATGATGATGATGATAGTAACTTATTGAACAGTTTTTAGGTTATAGGCATCTCTAGGTGAAGCATATTTCCTGTGTGGTCTAATATAGTTAATGCTAACTTCATCTGACTTTCGAGACTCTAATGCACTTTTGAATCCTTGATTTCTGGGACCATTCTTGGGTCATGGCAGAGCTCCCTGTGATGTTTCTTCAATAGGAAAGGCCAGATGAGATCACAGCCTGAGAAAGGAGGGCTGTGAACACCATGTTATTTCTCTCCTAATGCTTTTCCTATACCTTTCTATCACGTTTGCTTGAAGACCTGAAAATTATTGATTGAAACTGCTACTCACTTTTAGCTTTCTATCCACATTTGACAAATATGTTGCTCCATGTAACATGCATTATAAATGGCTTGAATCTAATAAGTAGTTCTTTTTGGACATGAAATCTGTTTTTCCTTCCTCCTTCCTTGAGAGGGAAATTACAATCTTCCAAGACTCTCCTTCCATTTCTATAGAATGTGGGTGCTAATTTGAAAGCAGTCTCATAAAATGGAAGCAAACAGGCTAATTAGAAATATTTATGGGCCTGTTAGTGAATATATGTGTAATTGAAATAAAAAGGCTCTCCCTGAAGGGGAAAACATTACTTTGGTTGTAGGAATAATTAGGTTGTGCTGTTACATTGAAAGAGGATAAAACCCTTTCCCTCCTGATCAGATCCATTTTTACTTCATCAGACCAAGGTGTCTCCAGAAGGACTCATTAGTATTTTTATTATTAAATTTTAATTTTTAAAATCAAAGCTACACTTGCACATTTCTTATTCCCCTGAGATAATCACTTTCAACTCTTAAGTTGATTATTTTGGTACTTATCACCATATCTCTAATAATAGGTTTATATTACTCTTTTAAAATAAGTTCTTTAAGTTTTTTAAATCAAAGCTGCATATGTATGTACAGTTAAAAGAGTCAATTATTTCTACATTGCCTGTTAGTAAAACCAGCATATCCATGGCACACCTTCTGTTTCTCACCTTCCTAGAGGACATCACTTTTTGCATTTACTATCATAATTCTATTTAACATGATATTATTACTACTTCTTGACTTTTAGCTTTGAAAATGATCTATTGACTTTGCACTCTGGAAGATGAGAATTTAGTTTTCTAAATTCCAGTCCCATTCTGTACATGTATCCTTCCTATTTTCCATCCCCCCAATATAGTTTAATCATAATTTTGGATAGATCAATATTCTATATTTACATTATCATGACTATATTAAAACTATTCATGCCTGAGACATGTAACATACTTTGATTATTTTTGCTATCCTGCATAACATTTAAAAAATAGTTTTAGATTATCTTTTACAAATACATTTGCCGATTTTCTTTGGACTCGGCACTAATTCCATCCCAAACTCTGCCACACCAGTATGTAAATCTATGCTGTATATGTTTTTTCACATCTGGTATTTTTCAGTTTGCTTCTGGAACAAACATCTCCTAGAGCCCTCAGGTACCTACTCATCTGGATTAATTACTATTTCTAGTGTCATCCAGAAATTTTACTTTACCTCCCTCATTTTCACCTTTGACTTTCTCATGTATTGAATTCCCTGTTCCCTGGATCCAAGATCTTCCTCTTTATTGATTTATACCCTCATTTTGACTGGGTATAGCCTCCAGTAGCTTCCTGAAAAAGGTAGAAAACTGTATGAAAGATGCTTTATTTTATATCTTGCATGACTGAAAATGTCTTTATTTTATTGTTGCACTTAATAAAAATATTGGCCAGGTTAGAATTCTCAGTTGGATATAATTTCCTTCACAACTTTAGACAAAAATTTATTATGAAAATTTCTGAACATATGAAAAAGCAGAGTTCAGGGAAATTCCATGTACTCATCAAAAAACTAACAGCTTCAGCAGTTGTCAACATGTTGCCTACTTGTTCCATTCATCTCTCCACCTACTTTTTTGTTTGTTTTGCTGAAGTATTTTAAAACAAGTCCCAGACATTATCTCATTTCACCTCTAACTGATTCAAAATGAATCTTCAAAATAAGATAAAGGGCATTTCCTTACAATGTCATTATCACACTTAACAAAATTACCAGTAATTCCTTTATATCACACTAAAACAATCTATAATCAATGTTTTCTTGTTGTCTATAAATACCTTTTATAGATACTTTGTTTGAATCAAGATCCAAAATATTTCTCATTGTATTTGGTGGTTATATTTTTGAAGTCTCTTTTGATCCCCAAAGTCTCCTCTTCTCCCATATCCCTCCCTTTTCCTCCCACCCTCCCATACCATTGACTTTTATTAAAATAACAAAAATGTCCCATGTTCTGGATTTGGTTGATTGCCTTCTTGTAGTAGGTTTCTCTATTTCTTATATTTCTTATAGACCAGAAGTTAGGTTTAAATCCTTGATTAGATTCTGGATCAATTATTTTTCCAACAGTGTTCCAAAAGTGATAAGAGTTTGCCACTTTTAGTTATTCTAAGGCGGAGCAGTGACTGAAGTAGTGAAAGTACCCTCTCTTCTTTGTAAAGTTCTTCATAATTTTTCACCTAGAGGTTTTAATATCCATTAATGATGATTGTCTAAATCAGTATTCTCATTATAGAAGTTGTAAGATGGTGATTTTTCTAATTCTATTGTTCCTACTCCTATATTAGTTGAAAATCTGATTGGTGAACTCTTCCTCATTCAGGAGGGCTATACAGTTCATACCAGAAGAATAAGATAATCGTTTCCACTTAATTACTACAGATTTTTCTCAATTTACAATGGGGTTATGTCCTGATAAACCCATTGTACTTGGAAAACGTCATATGTCTAAATGTACTTACTACAACTAAGGTACTAAAGATCATAGCATAGCACAGCCTACCTGAAAGATGCTCAAAAGACTTACATTAATCTACAGTTGGGCAAGGCCTATTTTTATAATAAAATATTGTATTTCTCATGTAAATTATTGAATACTGTACTGAAAGTGAAAAACAGAATGGTTGTAAGTGTATTGGTTATATACCCTCATGATCACGTGGTTGACTTTGGGCTGACTCCTGCTGACCAGCCTCGTGAGAGAGTATTGTACCACATATTGCCAGCCTAGGACAAGGTCAAAATAAAAAATTTGAAGTACGGTTTCTACTGAATGCTTCCTGCTTTCACACCAGTGTAAAGTCAAGAAATTGTAAATCGAACCATCTTTAGTTGAGAACCATCTGTAGTTTTCATAGTCATGAGTGGTGCCTTGGAAACCTCTTCTGTTATCAAATGTTATCTCTCTCCTTTTATTTGAGTATCATTATGAAATAATGAAATTTTTATAGCTAATTGTTTGGCAATTGCAGTCATTATGTGTATGATGCTTTAAATGGCCTTATTGACTAGTAGAAGACCCTTTCCCAAAGAAACTTAAAGGCTTCTTAAAACTGCTGATTTATACATAATTTTAATGAAAACTACTTCTTTTCACTCTGAAAGTTTGTAGAATCATTTTTTTCTTGTTCCCAGTGTTCTGAAATTTCATATGATGTAACTATTTTCATCCATGTTCCTCAACTGCTTGTTTCCTTAGTTAGTTCTTTCAGTCTGAAAATGTATGCCTTCCCTTTCACTTTGGTGATGATTTCCCCTCCATCTTCTCTGTCTCTCCTTCTAGTAATTTTATTATTTAGATGTTTAATCCTTTACTTTTCTTATTTTTCCTCTCCTATGTTTTTCAGTCTTTGTCTTTTTGCTTTACTTTCTGGGAATTTTCCTCAAAGCAATCTCTTCTACTGGAATTTTCTTTTATTGGGATTTTCTATTTTCATGTCATGAATTTTAATTTCAAAAATCATATTATATGTTCTTTGAATACCCCTTTTATGGATCGTTTTACTCTTTCATGGGTACAATATCTTCTTTACCTCTCTGAGGGATTAATAAGAGGGTTTTTAAAAAAATGTATTTTTCCTGTGTAAGGTTAGGTACTTAACACAAGACGTACCTCACATTTTTTAAAAAATTTTATCTATTTTTCTTTTTTGGCCACACTGCAGCATGCAGGATCTTAGTTCCCTGACCAGGGATCAAACCCATGCCCCCTGCACTGGAAGCACAGAGCCCTAACCACTGGACCACCAGAGAATTCCCAGACCTACCTCACTTTTGATAGCAGCTTCAAATTTGAGTGTTCACAAGGCCAGCCTCAGGTTTGATACTCTGCTAGAAGGACTCACAGAACTCACTGAAAGCTATTATACTCACAGTTACAGTTTATTACAGCGAAAGGATACAGAATGTAGTCACCCAAGGGAAGAGATACATGGGACAGAGTCCCAGTCAGTTGAGAGCATGAGGTGCTGTCACAGTCAAGGGTACAAGTAGGCACAGATAGGAGAGCTCATGGACACTTTGCTCCCACTATATTCTCAAGTTCCCTTAACAGGGACCTGGGGACCTATCTTTTGTATTTTTCTGTTGGTTCTGGGAAAGGGAGCCCTGTGATGTAACTGTTTTAGTTCAATTAAATACTCAGTCTTGTTCTGTATTTACTGACAGGGAGGCCACAGTTGCTGTGGCAATGGTCAGATGTGGCCAGAGCCCTTGAGTGTAAGATAGGGGTATAGAAAGGAGGAGGGGTTTGAAGATGCTGAGGAGGCCAAAAGCAGAGGCACTTTTTTTAAAGCAACAATGTTTTGCCATCACCTCTATCTATTTCCAGACCTTTTCATCATCCCCCAAAGACACTCTGTACCCATTCGGCAATAACCCTCCCATATTGTCTTTCCCCCAATCCCTGTTAACTTCTTTCTGTCTCTATGAATTTGTCTGTTCTAGATACCTTATATAAGTGGAGTCATACAATATTTGTCCTTTCATGTCTGGCTTCTTTCACTTAGCATAACGTTTTTAAGGTTTATCTGTGTTGTACCATGTATCAGAACTTTATTCCTTTTTTATGGACGAATACTATCCCATTGTATAGATATACCACATTTTGTTTATCCATTCATCTGTTGATGAACACCTGGGTTGTTTCCACCTCTTGACTGTTGTTAATAATGCTGCTATAAAAATTGGGGTACAAATACCTATCTGAGTTCCTGCTTTCAAATTTTTTGAGTATAAACCTGGGAACAAAATGGCTGGGTCATCTGGAAATTCTGTTTTGAGAAACAGAGAAGAGCTTTTGAGAATGAAGTTTATCTTTTTCTCATTGGGACACTAAAACGATGAGATTTTGTGAAGTTGTCTTGGCAGGCATTCCTCAGCTTTCAAAAAGCTTCTTTTTGAACACATGGCTATTGTTAGGTTTTGGTGAAATGGCATTATTTGTATAGAATATAATTGGAATTGACAAGAAGGTCTCAGCTGAGCAAGGTCTGTCATAATGACCTTTATTTAAGATGGTGAGAAAAGGTACCGGGACACAGGCTGAGAGGGGCTGCCATTGTATTTCCTGGTCCCACCTGGTATTTGCCTTTCATGCCTGGTCATTTACTGCCATGTTGTTCAGGAGCAGAAGAATGTGCTCGTCATCTGGAAATCTTGTGGTATAAGTATATCTTTTTTTATTCCTGCACTCTTTGAGCATTATCTTAATTTTCTGACTCAGTTTTTTCCACACTATTTCTGAGCCATGATTCTGTTGATTTGGTGGTGGGAACAACTATAATTACTATTCTCTTTGGAACAGAGTGTGATGGCTGCATTGATGGCCATGGAATGGAGACCTTCTTTATCAAGATGCTGTCAATTATGGCTGACATAATTTAGCGATCAACTTAGGTTAGTTGGTATTGCCTTAGAACTAGAGTTGCCAGATAAAATACAGGATTTTAAAAATATTTATATTTAGATAAACAGTGAATACTTCTTTTAGTATGAGTATGTCCCAAGTATTGCAAGGGACACACTTATACTAAAAACTTATTCATTGTTTGTCTGAAATTCATATTTAACTATGCATTCTGTGCTTTTATTTGTTAAAAATCTGGCAGCCTTCCTCAGAACACCAAATGCTTGTGAGACCCTTTCTTTTCTTCAGAGCATTGTTCAGTGAATGCACTGCCTGTCTGTGTGGCTTTGTTCCATGCATGATGCAGCTGGCTCCTGTCTCTCACACCAGTGCCCTGCAGGATACAGACGGCAAGTGTATCTAGTGATGAGCCATGGTGGATAACACTGGCAAGTCAAGGATGCAATTGCCTGTATATTCTCCGTGAGGCTGGAATGCATATTAGACAGGGAGGTGATTTTCAGATTTGGGAAAAGCATGCCTGAACGGAATGTCTCAGCTGAAGTCCTGAATGAATGGAGACTATGCTTGTCTTGCCCTTGGATGGGTGGGGAATTGGGAGATGGGGATGGAGTGCTAAGATAGGGAAGCAGGAGTCAGACCAACCACCTTTTTCACATTTGTGTTCAAAAGGACTGTAAGCCCAGGCATTAGCTGATAATGAGCCATTGCCTTTAGTTCTACTGCTCAGCTCCAAGTCAGAAAGGACTGCCACCCAAAGTTGAGTCCTTTTACCTTTAAGCCTTCTGCTCTCTAGTGAAATTTTCTCCTGCTGTTCTTTCTGCTCCAAGCTTTCGTATACCTGAATCTTCTCCTGTTTTTATATTTTAAGCTTGACGACTATAACCACTACAGCTGCTAGTGAAGTTAGGCAAATTTTCTATCTGTGTCCAGATTGGCTTTGAAATGAGGTTTGATAAATTAAATTATGGTCATCCATAGAGGAGTGGATGAGAAATAATGATTTGGATTCATGTCATAATGTCACAGCAGCACAGAGCTCTCTGGATCATTTTTCTTTCCTTCTTTCTTTCTTTCTCTCTCTCTCTTTTTTCCAGATGAAAGAATTCTTTATCTCTTTTCCCCACCCAAGCCACCACAAGCCAATGTCCAGTATATCACAGGAAAGAGTTACTTTTTTAAACCAGGGGGGTGCTGTAAAAGGCATTTGAGGGCCTCATCTAGATAGTTTTTCAGCTTATTTTCCTTTTGACAGCTTTAAACAGCCTTTTAAAATTGCCAGGAGAGTAGATTCATATTTTTATCATTCCACCTGCATAGCATTTTAGACACATTTATATTCCTGAAAGCATAATAATACATAACATTTAGCATTTAATTTATGACTCCTGCCACATCTGGTAAAAAACTCCTTCTGAAGCAATAAATCAACTTCTTCATGTCAAATTGCCATTCATTCTTTGACCTCTTCCATAATTTATGGTTTGTGAGTGCAAAATGGGAGAAGCAGCTTAAATCAAGTGGATTTTAATTAACAATCTTAGAAAATTCAGAAGAATATTTGCAGTTTATTCATGAGGGGAGAGGACTTGGTTGCTAGAAAGAAGAAAAAAAAAGCAGCTCATTTCCATGGGTACAAATTGAAATCTATTCTGGGTGCTTCGAAACCACAACATGAAGATTTTTCTCTGCTTTGAGTTAGAAAGACAAAGTGATTCTGATAGAAAAAGCTGTCCAAGCTCCCAGGGCAGAATCCATTTTCTAGGAGAGATTTTGAGGGGAAAGAGTAGGGGGAGACATATAACCATCTTCTGCTTATGCAGCCTTTAACAGAGTTGCCTGGCTGCTGACACAGTGCCTTTCATGTCAAACAATTTTATTTCTAAGCTTTTCACACTGTGTCCTAAGTAGCTTCTATTAGCATTGTCCTGTCCGTTTCCTTGGCAACAGAGCTGGTCAATTTAGACACCATTAAAGAGCTGCGGAAAAAGCAACAGCCAGCAGTGTGATGGGCAAAATTACAGAGAACAAGCTGAATACAATCCTTGCTGGAGGAGATGCTTTTTCTTCCAGGGCCCATTTTATTGTAATTAAAATTGAAAAGCTCTTTTTAAACGGGGCCCTAGAGTAAGCACAAACCAGAGACATCTACTGTACAACCATTGCAGCTGCATTCCTTAATGTTATCTCTTTAACCTTAATGGATTGCTTGCACTTTTTTAAATAAACAAGGAGGGAAAACCTAGGGGCAATATGGTAGCTTCTTGTTATCCATCTTTAGAGTCAATATAGGATAGAGAGAGACAACTCTTTTCATATCTGAAGTCATGTTTAAACGGAGCACTGGAGATCCTCCAGCTGTACATACAATGATTCCAGTTTATCTTGCATGAGAAAATAAACTTTTATTTCAGATATCACAGGTAGTCTCATTTGCTGTTCATCTCACTTCATTAGTTGTGGTGACTTTATGTAGCCATTTTCCTCCAATAACTACATGGGCCATTTTGAACATGGAATCAACTAGAACTTTGAAATTTTCGGGACTGAGTTTTATGTTGGTAGTTGGCTTTGCACTTACCGTTTCACTCACAGCTTTTTGTATGTAGGATAGGATGGGACATAATTTGAGGTAGGGGAGATCTTTTCTCCCAGTACAGAATATGTTAAAAATTCCTTGTCCTCTGGGATGAAAGTAAGTTAATTTATATATTGTGTATATTTGAAAATGAGACAAGAAGATTGATTACTTCTATAGGGACTTGAAGGTAGCTTCAGTATCATTTTCACTTTAAGAAGTTGGACAGAGAGTTTGTATTTAGGAATTGGGAAATTTTGATACTATTGTCTATACTATGGTGGGTGCACTGGGATACTTCAGTGTTTGCATCTTTTATGCTTTTAAGTTAGTCTCATCTAAATGGAACCTTGTAAGGCAGTGGATGCCTGTTCATAGAAAATATCAAAGCAGAGACAATGCTTACTGTTGGAGACATCTTAAGTGGGAATCATGCCCCAGTAGAATGCTCAATTTGATGACTTCTAAAATCCATTCTTACACTGATATTTCATGATCTTGTCCCTGAAGATAGACAAAATGTATGTTCCGCAAAGTAGCCCAGTAATTAGTGGGAGAAAATGACCCCTGCACTTCATTTTCTACAGTTATCTGGGAATATGCTTCATCTCTTTCTATAGGACTCCTCTGTTTTGGGGGGGGGGGCAGGGTAATACAGAAATGTTCATTTCCAAGCCTTTTGGATTCCTCTCTTACCTGGTCAACAAATATAATACAGGACTCTGTGTTCGTGAAAGTTCTTGATCAAATGTTACTAGGGTCATAAAGTTTCTGAGATTTCTCTGTGTTTTTTTTTCATTCAGTTAGAATCAGCCTGAATCACCGTTTCCTGTTGAAAGGGTTACTACAGCCTTAAAATCGTTCCAATCAGGATCTCCATGGCTAGATAACAAAGATGCCAATTAATGTTGGTTGTAAAGGGGAACAGCAGGGCCCACCAGTCATTTTCCCATATGGCACACAAGAACAATTAGATACATAGGCTGACATTTCATCTTTGGAATTTACATAATGTATACTACGGTGATTGATAGGAAAGAGGTCCATAGACGTGACAGACTGACAGAGGATAAGGGCAGAAGCCGTCCATCTTTTTCATTATGATGACTATTTTAACGAACAGACCAACTCATTTCTGCAGTCTGTTAAATCATTTGACAGTATAAACATCTGGAGAATAGCCCTGGGAATTGGGTTTGTCAGGTGAGGGCTCTTTGGCTGGCAGGGAGGGGTTGGGGGATTCTTCTGGGGCTGCTGATTCGGGGGAGAACCACTAGCTGCCCATCACAGGAGACCCTGCCTTTCTTGACACCAGGGGCTCAGGGTGTGGAAAAAAATTTGTGCCACCAAGACAGTCTCCAGCGGAAAGTACTTTTCTGTCCTTTTACATTCTTTCAGAATTCTCTCCAATGTCAAGTCTCTCTTAGTTTCCTGAGCTCTGAACCTGATTCATTGAATAACTTTGAGCAAATGACGACCTCTCCTCACCTCCTGTTTTCTCATCTGTGAAATGAGGATTCCCTCTGACACCCAGTTCCCTCTCCCGGTAGAATAACTCTTTCTGAAAAGCATTTTGATCTCCATAGGGAAAGGTGTCATACAGCAGCACAGAATTATATTTGACTCTGTACCACCCACAAGTTCAATGTGTGTGGTCCCAGCCTGGCTGATAAGCAAGCTAAGTGTTTCTTGGTGTGTGTAGGTAATAACACCTGAGAGAGGAAGCCACTTCAATTTCAGAGTTTGAAGCATTAGATACCATTTCTTTCATGCCCTTGTCCCACTAGAACAGGGTGTCTAGCTTTGGCACTATTGACATTTGGGGATGAATAATTCTTTGCTGTGAGGAGCTGTCCTGTGCATTGTAGACTATTTACGAGATACCAGTATCACCTTCTCCTCCTTCCCTGAGTTGTAACAAGCAAAAATGTCTCCAGACATTGCCATATATCCTCTAGGATGCAAAATTGCCCAGTTGAGAAACTCTCCTCTCAAATGTGCTTGGGTAGTCATCCCAGCAACTTGAGATGGGGGTTGTGCTTGAATCTGGCCTAGGCTGGTGCTTATATAAAGTAGCTGGTAGCTTCCAAGGTGTGAAGCAAATTCAAGAAAGCAAAAAAAAAAAGTCCCATTTTTAATATTTGAGTACAGCTAGTTACATGATAGTCTGCTGGCATTTTCCCCCACTGGATTGCTGCTGCCTCTCATAGTGATAGAACAAACAAGGGATGATGGCCTCTGCACCCTGAGCTTTTCTTAGTTGAAGACTAAGGGAGTCGTTGGGTCTATTTAAAGTCTGTGGATTGAAAAGCAGACACCCAGCCTTGCTGTATGAGATACAGTCTCCTCTACTAATGATGTTATTTATATGTTTTCTTGGAAAAGCTTCCTGCTTCACAGTTGCAGCCCATTAGCTGGTTTTGTATCCAACAAGCATACCCATTGGTTCTTCGTATATGCAGGATGTGATAGAAAAAGTTTGCACTGTGCTGGGCTGGCATAGTCTATAAACATGATGTAATCACTGTTCCATAAAACAATCAGGAAGGACCCTGACTGAAATAACTAAGAGATGAAATACTACATCTACCACAGGAGGCCAGAGAACAGAAAGGTATTTGGAGATTTGGTTAATTATTCTGTCTGCCACTTGAAAATGCTGGGTATATTTTTTGAAAAGCAAAATTAAACGTTATTGGAAGAGGATCTTTTTTCCTGAAAGAAACCAAGTGTTTAAGGATTTAAAATCCTTTTTGTTTTCTCAAAGAAAATGCCACTGTCACAAACCTGTGTCCATTGACTGCAATTTTCTGTAGTGTAATTTATCAGACACCTTACCTAACTGGAATTTAACTGACAGCTTCACCTTTCTAGGAAACGAATATGAAATCAGGAGGTTAAAAAAATTCTCTTGGCAATCAGAAGAGATCTCCAAAAACCCATGCGTTAAGGTTTCTGTGTTAATTGATCAATTAAATCATTAATTTCTTCACATCCATTTCAACACATCCATTCAGTGACGACCCGTTCCCAGGCAAGAGGAAGCTCAGTTCTGGGAAGGAGGCTCCATGCTGTCTAGGCTGAGAGTCTAAAGTCTCAACACCAGGAGTGCTGTCTAGAGGGGGAGTGTGGGCTCCAGGTGGGCATATTCTCTTGGCCCTTTGGATTCTGTGGCCTAAATGGGGAGGGGCACTGCTGAAAGAGGGACAGAGTAAAGCCCTTTAAAGGCCAGAGACCAGAGAGGAGGGACTCTTTTACCTACTTGTCTTAACAATCAACCCAGTGCCAGAATGTGGTTGAAATGAGACATATGTAGTTGGCATGAGTTAAACATACACAAACCACTGAGAAGAGTACCTGGCACATGTAGACACTCTATAGGTGTTAGCTATCTATACTGTTATGAGCGCTGGGAAAACCAACCCAAGTTTTGGCTCTTGGTATGTTTTGGGTACACTTCAAAAAACAGAGATCACTTGAAAAAAAAAAAAAAATTCTACCCTGTTGGGGGTCTGGTGTGCAATGGCTACAAACAGCAACCTTCTCAGTAGTGTATGCAGCCTGTTGCCTTTATGGGTTGCCCTTAGGGACCTTGGAGACAGCCCTTTCCAGTGGATATTCATGTATGGCCTCACGCTGTCCCCAGTGTAGGCTCCAGACAGGTATGCACGGTGCGTTTGGAAAACCCTAGGGCACAGTGGCCAGGGTCCACATTGGCCAAGGTGTAGTGTCCATCCGCACCAAGCTACAGAACAAGGAGCATGGTGATTGAGGCCCTACACAAGGGCTAAGTTCAAGTTCCCTGGCCACAGGAAGATCCACATCTCTAAGAAATGGGGATTTACTGAATGTAATGTGGATGAATTTGAAAACATGGTGGCAGAAAGGCAGCTCATCCCAGATGGCTATGGGGTCAAATACATTCCTAATTGTGACCCCCTGGACAGATGTTGGGCCCTGCACTCATGAGAGCTTTGGTGATGTCCCCTCCTTACTCATGTTCACCAATAAATCCTACTCTGCTGTTAAATAAATAATGTTTTATTCAAACAAATAAAATTTCCAGCACTGCTATCTTCAGAGGGCATTTAAATGGTGCTTCGAACTTGGAGGTTTGGGCTTACAGGTTTGGTGGCACACTGAGGAATTGTTGAGGGCTTATAATCACACCTGTGGTCTGTGGATTAGTGCTTCTGTCAATCAGTTCATGGTGGCCAACACCTTATACTGGGTCTTGTTTTACCATCTTATAAATATTCAGGTTGGTCAAGGGAAGACACTGTTGACAGTATGGACAAAACAGTCTGAAGTCACCAGTACTGCTGGAAGAACTACTCAAACTATATCCTGTAAGTGGTTGATCAGTTTTTTCCCTTTAAGGATTGACTATGATATTGACCTTATAGCTCTGTTGTTTGGTCAGGTGCTCACTGATCTATCATTCAGACTTCACTTTCAGAGGAATGGTTGGCTTGCCTATTTTTTAAATGTGTAATAAATTAAAAGAAATTCTGGCTATATGAGTTACTGATTCTATTATTCTTAGTAATCTGCTTTGGGAATCCTTTAAGAATATTGCTGGGCTAGCTGTGTCAAAGCACAGATGATAAATTGGCTTATAAAACTTTAAAAGTGATGTGGCAACTTTTTTCCCTCTTGATCACCTTTGCATCATTGAATTCCACATGAATCCAGAGTGGGACTGACTGTGGATTTTTCTGAGTTACCAAATCAAGGTGTCAAGTCAGGCTGGCTTATTACTTCTGAATGCCAGCATTTCTGTCCAAAAGTCCGAAAATAGCAAGGGGCTCCAGAATGAATCATCTCAATTCATTTTAGGCTTTCAGTTTCCACTGAGTAATTTTTACAATTCACTTCATCTAGCTGGGGAGAAGCCTAACCAGCGGGACTGTGACAAATCAGGGCCGGAAACTTGATAATGAAAAGGAGGACTTGGTACTATCAAACTTTAAACGTTTGGGCAAAACGTGCTGCCATTCACACAGTAAGAGGCTGGATGTAAGTCCGAGAGAGTGGTCCAAAGCTAGTTAAAAGCTGCAGGATTTATTTTATGCCATGTTGATCATTTCAGGTTATCAGAATTAGTTCTCTAGAAAGATAACTGTGTAGCAGCATAAAATACATTCAAAACATGAGCATATTACTTTCTGAAATAATAAGGTCATCTGGTAGGGAAACACTTGTTTCTTTTCCTCCTGTCCTTGGTTCATTCCTCTTTAAACTGGCTCTGCCTTTCTCCTTCCTCACTAATAAATCTCTTTGTTTCCTACAGAGGAGAATACATAAATCCTTCCTTTCTCCTCACAGAAAAGCCTGTTATTTATGTGTATGTTTTCTACTCTCTCTCATTTGTGATGAATTTGTGATTAGAAAGAACCCGACATTGCCCTGTTCTGTCAATCAACTGAAGGGGAGCTGGGAGTTCACTCATGTAAACATGCAGGAGAATGGCCACATATTTTTAATATCTGCATTTTATAGGAATATTAATAGGATGATCACTCTCAGTAGGTTCTTGAGAAAATAAGTCACTTAAAAAAAAAAACCCTCATATCATACAGTGGTCTCTTGAGATTAGATATTAAACTGAGGCTTGTGACTTAGTGTCAAGACTGAATCAGAAAAAAAATTTAAGTGGGTAGAGTTTTTCTTTGGAGAGATGATCTCCTTTGGGGGCATGTGGTAGGGTCTAGTTTTCTTTCTTTTAAAAAAATATTTATTTATTTATTTGGCTGTGCCAGGTCTTAGTTGCGGCACGCAGGACTTTGATGCTGCATGAGGGATCTTTAGTTGTGGCATGCAAACTCTTAGTTGTGGCATGTGGGATCTAGTTCCCTGACCAGGGATCGTACCTGGGCCCCCTGCATTGGGAGTGTGGATCTTAGCCACTGGACCACCAGAGAAGTCCCAGGTCTAGTTTTCTTGTGCTGACCAGGATCCTCAGAAATATCCCAGGCTCCTGAATCTTTCTTTTTCCCTCTATTCCCCTCTTGAACACGTGTCCATCTTCTTATCTTTTCCCTCAGTACTGGTCTTTGTTTTTTCAAGGTGACAGCCATCTAAACTGAGAAATTATGCTGACAGAATTTAGATCTATGACATCTCATAAGGAATTCTAAGCTCACCCCTTCATTTTACAGAAGTGGGAATTGGTTCCAAATGTAGTCAAAGATTGCACGCAAGATTTCACTACGACTTAGAGGAAGTCTTGGCATGGTAGTGGGGGTCTAGGTCTGGGGTCTTTGCATGGCAACTTCAACCTTTCTGATTTACCAGTGGCTGCTAGTCCCAGTCCCAAGGTCATTTTGATTAAAATGGCAATTCCAGAGAACACAGTGCAAGAAGCTGAAGAAATGACTCTAATGGTAAGAACTTGAGAGACAGTAGCAGGCTGGTGTGGGTGCTCTTTTAGGAAAGAACAGATAATTTGGAGACCAGTCTTTTGGATGCCTTCAAATCCACACTGTTTGGTGATGCTGAGATCTGCCTAACAATGAAGGCTGGCCACGTGTAGATGCTTCTTAGTTGTTGCCATTTGTCTCCAATAAGCTTTGCGGGATCTGTCTACCCAGCTTTCTTCCAGTTAAATAATTACAGTCTTTCCCTTGATTTCCAGGTAACTAAAATTGAATAAGGCAACATTTTCTTTCCAGATTTTCTTTGTTCCTCAAAGTACTTTTTAATTAAAAATACTTATTCTTCATAGAAAATTTGAAAAATACCAGAAGAGTTGAAAGAAAAAAGAAAAAGTCATCACTTACTTTCTTGTTGAAGCCAATCACTGTTAACACTGGTATTTTGCCTTTCTGTTTTAATCTCATTCCTTTTTCAAGGTAAAGACTAATGGTAATATTTTTCTTTCTTTCTCTTTTCTTGACCACTTGTTTTGAAAAGTAATATATGCCCTTTAAAGAAAAATTGGAGAATGACGGCAACTATAAAGAAGAACATGGATCATTATTAAGCTTGCATCCAGAGCTAGCCTGAGTGACACGTTTCATTACAGCCTTTTAACAAAACAAAATAAAAAAATCCATATTTCCCCATTTCTCTTCTTAACCATAAATTAACCAGTATAAAGGTAAAAGGAGTTACTGATGTTTTTCGCTGGGGTAAGATGAAGACCTTTCAATTAGTTGCTAAAATCTGTTTGAATTTGGGGCAAAGATGGATACAGGTGAGCTCTTGTTTCAAAAGAAGACCTCAGGCCAGACTTTCTCCTACATACTAGTTCACATTTTAAAGCCTATGACGGAACATTCCGAACTCAGCAGAGGTGCATTCTAAAATGTCAAGAATAATTGTAACTTCTTTCAGCTAGGTCTTTTTTTTGTCCTTTTCAGAATGCCTAGAGACATGGCAAGCAGAACTTGTGGTCATAGGTGGGACTCTTGGTGATATATAACATGAAGGGATCTCTCATAGAAAGGACGCTCATAGCTTAAGTGCACTCCAGGGACTGTAGCTCATTACTGCTAGCTGTCTCTGAGTGAGCACACTTTATTGTTAATGCCAGAACACCAATGTCTTATGTGTTCCCTCACTTTTCCTCTGCCTACGTCTCTTCCTTCCAACCAAAGGGACAAAGTACAGTCTGAGAACACAGACTCTCTGATGGGGCCAGACTGATTGGCTCACTCTTCTCCAAATGTACCTTTTGCTCAGCTTGTGCCTCCAAACTGCAGTACCCTTGTTTATCTAATGGAATCATTTACAGCCTTCAAGACTATGTGAAACCCTTCTTGCTCATGCCCCACATAAGGGGTGCTCTTTCCGAGCTCCAGTGGCAATTGCTATCTCTATGTTTGGCCCTGATTTTTACTGGGGGAAATGAAGCTTAGGATATGTGGGCATTACTCTTATACCTGTCCCTTCTCTGTGGAACATCATAGGTCCTGTGCATATTTTCCCCACCTTCCTAAATTCCCAAAGACTGCTTTGCAGTGGAGAGGAATCTCTATTTTATTCTCTTCCTACTCAGTATCATAGGGACGCCTGCAAAATTTAACCCAACTCAGTGACAATCAAAACTCCCCTTCCTCTATAAGTAGCTCTCTGGTTGCATCTTTCAGGCTGCAGAAATGAAGAAATGCTCATCCAAGTATCAGAGAGACCCCTGGTTGGGCACAGCCAGATACGTCTCCCCTGGATGGGATGTCACAGGCTTTCGAGTTGTTTCCAAGTTAGGGGAAGGAGTGAGTCCTCTCTGAATCACGCTAGGATAATAATAACCTGTCCCAAATGTTCTGAACAGTGAGTGTATGGACTCAGTGGGGGCAATCCATCACCTTGAAAATGTGTATCTTTTCCCATCATTCCCCTGACAGCCCCACCTCCTCTACTGAGTTGACTTTCTCTTTGGTGAAGAAAGAAAAACACTGTGGTCAAGTGTCAGTGACAGATAAAGTGGAGGTCAACATTTTCTGACATTTGCTGCCAGGATCACCAGACGAGTGACTTAGTCTAAGTCAACGGTGGATATTCCCTTATTGTTAAGAAAGGATTGATGGGTCCCAGTACATTTGACATATAGTGTCTTTGACACACATCTCTCCTCCCCAAGAGTCAGTGACATGAGCAGCCCTGGCTTTGGATGGTTGACTTTCAACTGATCTTGCATTTCACCTTTAATATGTTTTTTTTCAAGTCTTAGTTACTTATCTATTTCTCCATCTATTTTTAAATGCACTACTGGATTTATATAAATTCACCCCCAAAATTAAAGTATAGTAAACAAGTAGGCTTGATCTGAGTGCTTTTTAAAATTGTTTTCTTATTAAAAGAAGTTGAGGCAGGAGCCTTAATTTCTAGTTTCACAGAACAGTAAATTCTTCGCTCAGGCCCTCTGTGACTTGGCTCCCCTGACTCATAAATGAAACAGATGATGCCTGAACGATTTATCAAGAGGAATAAAACTGACTTCTGTGAGTTGTTCCCTGTCACCTGTGGCCTACGTTGGATTGGGGACCAGCTGGTAAAACCAGCTCCCGGATCTGTTCATAGGTGTTTCATTTAACTTTGTTTTGTATTTTCTAGACACAATTCTCTGATATGAGTGAAAGATCCGTCCTTTTGAGTTCTTTAGTTTTATTTCAGTTGTGTGTTGAATTGTAAATCTCTGTTTTTATAAATGCAATGAGATGGGCAGGGAGAGTATCCACACAACACATGCCAGAATGTGTTGTTAGTTTATTGCCATGTGTCTGAGGACCTAGAAACAAATTGATGTTTAGGATCACAGAGAGCTAGCCAGAGAGATGAGCAATAGTTGAGTCCTTATGATCAATCCGAAATGGCCAATCTGATCAAGGGGATAATCTGTTTAATGTAGATGCTAAGCAGCTGTCTTGCCTTTGCAACAGCAGGATGCAAAGTTAATTGTTCAGGATTTAGGTAATTATTTCCACTATTCAACTTCACCTTTCCTGGGACAGTGCATAAGATGGTCACCTCCTCTTTAAAAAATAAATTCTAAATGTTAGTAACTCAAGTCTGTGTGACTAATCTAAAGAGGTTTAAAAAGGGAATTCATTGACCATTACTGTCAAGGATCCTGATACAAGGTGATTGTTTCCCTATTCATAGCAGAGATTAACACTGAATTTTGTGAGGTTTCTTTTTTAATATAACAGCTTTATTGATATATATTTTAAATACTATACAATTCACCCACTTTAAGTGTACAATTCAGTTGCTTTTAGTATATTTGCAGAGTTGTGGAACCATCACCACCATAGATTTTAGAATGTTTTCTTCAGAAATAGAAAGGAAATTTCTGATCTTAAAGCCAGGTAAGCTCAAATGGGGCTTTCTTTGAGCTTATTACAGGATGTAGAACTGTAATTAAAATAAGGACCCAACATATTAGGACCAGTCCTTAATTACATTAGCATTAAAGAAGTAATTAATGGGAATATGTGCAAACTATGCAAGTCATCTTGTATGTAGTGATTTGCGGGACTGTTTAATGCATGGTGAGCCAGAGTTCATGGATCCACAGAAGGCTAAATTATATTGCTTGATATAAAATCTAATTGGGCAGTTTTAAAGTTTATGACCTTCAGCACAATATGCTTCTAGGAAATGAAAGTGGAGTGTTCTGTTACTCAAGAGTCATTTTATAGGATACCTGGTATATCCTCCATATATTTATAGTAACTTTCCTTCTTATATTAGTCTTCTTTTCCTTTAATACAGAATATAGAAAGAATAAATTAATCATTGCCATTGTTTTTTGAACTCTACAATTAACAGTTAGGTTTAGTATAAAGAGTACACAATGAACAAATGCATTTTTGGTATGAAATCTTAGAAGTGTCAGTTGTATTTATTTTGGAACCAAAGGATTTGCACAGTGGACAGTATTTCTTTTTTCATATTGTTATTATATCAAAGGCTTTTGATATTAAGAAATGAAGATTTTGTTTATTGTCTTCTTTGTTAATAGCCTACATTTAAGAAAAGAGATATAATTGGAATCTTGGACTAAAGAGGAATGCTGATTGAGGGTTTGGTTTTGGTGCATGTTTTATTTTGCTACACATCAGTAACCTTTGCAAAAATATTCTCCTGGCAATGACAACATTAAATCTCAAGCAGCATATGATGCAATTTGTGTCAACTGCCTCACTCCAGATGCTGTGCTAAGGCAACATTGCCCTAAGTGCTTTGAGCAATCATCCTTAACTGGAAAGGCTATGCTAACCATACTGTAAAATGAGTTGGTTCAAAATGAGCAGGCTGAAATAAGAGATGATTTAGTTCCATGATCCACTCGGAACCCGGGGTATATTCAAAATCAGCTGTGGACTGCTGGATGTTATTAGGAGCATGCAGCTTGCTAGGTTAAACTTTAAAGTCATATTTTTACAAATAAGCCTGCTGGGAGTGGACTGCCATTAGTGGCTCAGTGATGCTACAAATGGCTTTTCAATTGCGAGTCACTTCCTATGCTGTTTCCAAAATACTGTAAAAAGGCATAAAGAGCAGGAAGAGAGGGGTGACTTTTATCTCCTTTAAAGAGTATTATATCGTATAAGACAAAGTTTTGGGACTTTGCTTTGAAGCATCTCCAGTCTGTAGGCCTCCCGAGAAGGCAGCCCCGTCTTATCATAACTGCTAGGACAGTCTTCTGGAATTCGCTAGTGATTGAACTGAAATTTGGTTCCTGTGCTTTTTTTAGTTGTACAGTCTGACTCTGTGATACATTTCTGAGTGTCCTTTCTTTATCTATGTTGTATTAGATGCTAATGGGATGGGGGGAGAAATTTAAAAAACCATGGTCATTGTCCTCCGGAAACTTATAGTGTGGTTCTCTTAGTCAAGAGACACTGAGGCCCAATGTCTTCAAATTATACTGGATTTTTTCCTTACCTGCTGCATAGTTGTTTACCCAGAACTATAGTGGGTGGAAGAGAAAAGGCAAATTGGGAGTCCAGAGTTTGCAGTCAAGGTGGAACAAAGGACAGAACCTATCTTTTCACTTTCTGTCATCTGCTACCATAAGTTCTGGTTGAGTCTATGAAAATAATGATTATTGTTGTAGTTCCTACAAAGTAAAGTGTGAATGGATTAATCAGTAACACCTCTATGGCTGTGGCGGATTGATGTTTCTTGGTGTTACACAGGAATTGTCAAATTTTTCATGTTTCTGCCAAATGTTTTTGCTGGGTGAGAATTAATTTCTAGCTTGGATGCCAGTTAGGGAGTTATTCTTTTTACTAAAGTGGATGAAATATATCTTCCCTTTAATTAGATTATTCATACATGTTTATTGTGCATCTATTAGCTGTTGGGCTGCCTGGTAAACTAGATGAAACAGTCCCTTCTCTTGGAGCTTATGATCTGAACTTGCTTGATGACAAAGAACAAGGATGTAAAATAAAATTAGAGGGAAACCATTCCCAGTTATTAAGTAAAATGGTGGGTAGCCTACTTTGCAGAGCATGTGGGAATGGATATATATATATCATTAGTACTGCATATTCAGATAAACTGGAAGGGATTTGATGCTTGATGGGGTTTTCCTTAAAAAGCATATTACATTTCATTTATATTGTATATTATTATGGTATAAAACAAAACTAAAAATGCTAATTATTGAAATTGTGTAAAATTTCCAAATAATTTCTGCTCAAAAATTTTAATGATAAATTTGAGCTTGCTTCTCTGAATATTACCACTTCATATCAGGTTTTATGTTAACTGAAGGTTTAACTCCTTCAGTGTTCCCTGTCCACAATGGTAGCGGTGCGATCTCAGCTGGCTACAGAGCTGCATATCCATATGGTTATCTTGTCCAGAGCCAGAACGCTGTGGGGTGAGTAGCATGTCTGGGATGGCTCTCGTTGTATGTTGCCTGCAAGGACTGTCGTCTGACCATCAGTCCTTTTGCATTCGGGATGTCGTCTGAGAATCCCAGACAAGGCTTCCCACAGCTACAGGGGAGTTGGTCTGGGGGCTTCCACCAACCCAGGCCCTGGCAGGCTGCCCTGAGAGCTGATGAAAGCAGTATGTCTCATTTAATTCTAATGCATTCTCAGCTCATCAGTAAAACAGTACTTGGAAAGCTCTGCTCTGCGCAGGGACTTTTGAACATTTAAAATCATGACCCACAGATCTACTCAGGACCTACTTACCCACCAGCACACGTGCCTGAAACAAATGTTTTAGAAATTATATTTACTCTTACATTATGTAAGGCCTTCTAATATTTTCCATTCAATTCTATTTCAGATTTTAAAACACCAGTTGTGATACACTAAATCTATTTTACTATTTACTGAAAGGTCATGATAGGCAGTGTGAGAAACACTGCACTAAACTAGTAATGAAAGATGGATTCTTACATGTGTGATTGCAAGGGTATTTACCAAAACAATGGCTACAAAGTCATGGTTGATTTTTTTACTCCTTCTCTTTGGGCTTTCAGGTATCATACACACCTTCTAACGTAAACAGTTATTTGACAATCAGTGCACTTCATTCAGTGTGTCAATTAATTTTCTTTCTCTGTTCAGTGAGTTTAAACTTTATTCCTGATTTTTTTCCTCTCTTGAAAATTCTTCAAATGTTGGCTAATTCCATAAAATTATTTTTTTCCAATAATGCTTTAATATTTGTTTGCTATTTTTTCATTCCAATGACATAAAACAGAATTAACAGGGAAACTTACCTTTCAGCAACAAAATAGGGTTTACCTGAACAAAGGCCAAATGTGAGCTGGTGATCATTTTGCCCATTTTACTGGATGGTATTCCAGAGAAAGACAGCATGGAAGAAGTTAAATCCACATGCTATTAAAAGTAGAAAGCTTTTGTCTTTATGGAGTAAAACAAAGGATCCATTTGGAGTTAGTTATCTTTAATCTGCAGTGAGTCTTGCCAAATAAGCTGTCCCCACAAAGAGTCTTGCCAAGAAGGACATAATGGTTAATGAAGCATGTTGGTTATTCCTCAGTATAGAAAAAAAATGATACTCTATGCCAAGCTGACCACTTTTTTCTTTTGCCTTTCGATTTGGAAAAAACTAAATTAAAATTTCTAGTGGTCAGTAGTCATAGCATATTACTAAGCAAAATAATTAAGACACAAAACATCTATGTAATGATTACAATTTTGAAAAAAATGCAAATGAATAGAAAAGTAAGAAGAAAACACTTATCAAAATAATGACTGCAGTAAGAGTCATGGGTACTTTTTATTCTTTTTCTTTGGGCTTTCCAGTGTTTTCCACACCTTCTACCATAAACATTTAGTTATCCAATAATCAAAAGACTAAAACATTTAGTTATCTGATAATCAAAAGACTAGTTATCCGGGCTTCCCTGGTGGTGCAGTGGTTGAGAGTCCGCCTGCCAATGCAGGGGACACGGGTTCGTGCCCCGGTCCAGGAAAATCCCACATGCCGCGGAGCGGCTAGGCCCGTGAGCCATGGCCGCTGAGCCTGCGCGTCCCGAGCCTGTGCTCTGCAACGGGAGAGGCCACAGCAGTGAGAGGCCCGCGTACTGCAAAAAAAAAAAAAAAAAAAAAAAGGAAAAAGAAAAAGACTAGTTATCTGATAATCAAACTTTGGCTTTTTGACAAGCTTTGACAATAATTCGCTTATTTTTTTGAGAAGATCTAGTAAAATCACTAAAAGTATAGCATGAGATAAAACCTCACAAATAATTCTAGAAAAAGTTGGAAATATTTTTTTCTTTGCCTGTAAGCTGTAGTTAATAGTTTGAGATCGAAGGAAAGATGTGCTCCTATTTCTAATAGTTTCCACTGTTTAACCTAGCACCACAGACTTATCTCTTCATAGTAATTTGAAGTCAGGATTTTGTTAACTTCTGCTTTTGAAAAATCACTAATTCTTTAGTTGAACAATAAATAAGGAGCTTGGATTGAAAGAAGTTAAGATTAATTTTTAAACACACCAAAATATATGTATTGAAGAGAGCTTTATACTCTAAGTAATTATTTGCATTGCTATTTTTCAAATCTGTAAATTCTATCTTAGATACTCCCCAAGAGCAAGTTCATGACCCACACTTACGCTCAAATGGTTTTATCAAGAGTTTATCGATTATTCTATCTATTGTAAAGATCGTTGACAAATTCAAAACAAATAAGTTTAAAATAATATGAGGGTAATGAAATGAGAGGATTATTATGCATGTATTAAATAATAGAAATATCTTTAATTACGTGTGTAACACTCAAGTTTACCACCCTAAAGGGATACAATATTCATGACAAAGTTTATGTTTTAAAATGTCGGTTAAAAAATTACTGCTTTATGCTTAAACTTCTTCACCTGTGTCTGTTCTGGGCAAAGCACGGCCTTGTGTGTCGTGGGACAAAATTTAGCTCCTGTTCCCAAGGAATTTATAATGTAGTTTAAGAAATTAATAATTGTTTGCACGAAAATCATGTTGCGTGCATTAAGTGCCAACAAGCACGGGGGCACGCGCGCGCTGTGGAGAACTGGGCGGAGCACCGCCGTGCCGGCGCCTCGAGGGGGAGACACAGCCACCAAGAAAATTAAAAAATAATAATAAGATTTGATATGTATGTGTGTGTGTGTGTGTGTGTTTGTGTATAAGGGTGAATCTTCCTTTTAGGCACGAGCCCTGTCTCCTTCTGGATCTTGAGGGAGCTGAACTGCTCTACGCCACAGCTCTGGTGGCTGCCCTATTGTTCATCCCTGAATGTGAAGGAGGAGGCTAGGTCCCTCATTGATACATTCACATTCTTCCTACCAGTTCTTGCTAAACCAGTATAAGACATATTGGTGAAAAGAGGGAATTCCTAATGAGTTGTGAGAGAAATCTAAAAAACTTACAATCTTCCTTTTAGAAAGCCTGATTGATGTTGAGAAGGTGTGTATGAAAAGAGAGGAAGTCAGATACCGGAGACCTACAAACTTGAAGTGCTGTGCAGAACAGGTCTGCTTGAGATTAGACTCTTTTCCCCTCCTGCTTTTCTAAAATAGTCATCCTCCAGGAAGAGTCCATGCCCTGGAGACATACCTGAATTCCTTCAAAGAAGGTTGGGCTTCAGAGGAGCTGAGATACTGTGGCTGAAACAGAAAGGCAACTGGCTAGAAGATAGCTTCTCATCCTTCCTTTAGATTGGAGAGTAGTGAACGTTTCAAGACACAAGGAGGTGGGGGTGATGGGTGAGACACAGAGAACCCTTGCTCTTTGCCAGATGACTCAGTGAGGTAGAATGATGTTACATGTGGGAAGTGAGTGATTGTATGACCCACCAACACCATTTATAGACCTCAGTTATGTCTGATGCTACTTTGATTTGTTGACTTTTTTGGTAAATAATTCCATTCCAAGTACTTACAAGGAGATCTTGTAGGACAAGGAGTCAGAATGACCTGAGTTCCCTTCTGGCTCTACCAGGTAATCTTAATAGGTCGCTTAATCTTTCTGAGCTTTAATTTCTCTTCATTTAAAAAGTAGAGATTACATTTGTCTTCTAAGGTCATTGTGATGGTTAGAAAAAAATGTGTGCAAAATGCTCACTGGTGTGGATGGCACAAAGAAGCACACAACATCTGTTAGAAAATAACGACAATGAAGATGATGGTAATAATGCCATCAAGTGGGTCATGCAGGGCTGTTGATGATGTTCTATTTTTCTAGGGCTGCAGACTTTGAACTAGTGTTGTGTGCTCTCTCACAGAGAATCTCAGGTCCTGTAAGTTAGAGGTCCCTCAGTATCAGAGCCCCACCATGCACTCTCTCATCTGTGGCACATGGTGTGCATGTGGATTCTGAATAGCAGAACCGTGGTGGGCATTCAGGAGTTGCTCACAGGAACCTTCCTGTCTCCTTCTACAATTAAGTTCTGGTTCAGCTGTTTAGAGGGCATGTGCCCACGTATGGGAGGAAATATAAAAATGTCCTCTCACTCATCTAACTTCTATGAGGCATCTCCCACATTAACGGAGAAGTTAAGTTGTCGTATGTGGCTGCTACACAGGTGGCTGCCTCCCACACATACAGTTCAGAGCTGATGGGGGAGATTCTGTCCCACCTTTCACTGAAGTTGAGTCATCCTCTTACATTTATTCACACTCACAAATTTAGGGCCTCTGCAGGCTTTGCAAATTATTTCCCTTCACTTCAAAAACAATTTGAATTTCAGATACATTAAAAATTTACCTCTCAAGTGAGGGAATGCTACCACTGACAGAAGAACACATTCTTCCACCAGTTCCTGTTCTTTAGAAATGTTGAGGGCATCTGGGAAGGCAATGGATTAAAGTATTTCTTAAAAACTGAAACCAAAATAAAAATTGAATAGGCTGTGTAGGTATAACATACAAATCCAATGGGGTTTGCTGACATTTACAGATTAATGAAATTATATTATTTTTATATTTAAAAGAAATTTAGCCCATTTAATATGCACCAGGCAATGCTTGGTGAGCAGTTGGGAAGGAATAGGACTGAGCAGTTGGGAAGTGTGTATAATACCAGCAATTACTTTTGAGTCTAAACTGGCTAGTGTAGAGGCCTTTTTAAACAGTCAGTGCAGTGTCTCTTTTGCTTATTTATTTTAAAATTACATTTACATTTTGAATAAGGAAACATTTACATGGTTTAATATTCAAAAATTGTAAAAGTTATTCAGTAGAAACATTTCCCTCCTAACCCCTTTCCCCAGTCTCCCATGTTCTCTTTCTTGTATTTTTTCAGCTATGTTTTATATGTATATAAGAATATTTGTGTGTTGATGTGTATAATTTTGTTAGACATTGCCAAAGCACTCTCTAAAGCATGTACCAATTTACAATAGCACCCTTACCAAATTTATATTACCCTTTGGCTGGCCAGCATAGCATTCTGCCTTTGTTGTTCCCTTACTAGCCGGCCCCCACTTAACCCCCAGACAGCAGATCTTACCCAAGTCTTCCCTCTAGAAGTCCTATGCCTTTGCCTATATTTTTGCTCCTTTAGGATATTTTTACACAGTAGAAAAGTAGGGGTTTTCAAAATCAGAGCTACTTAAAAGTTCTAAACAGTACATAACATTTAAAAATCTGGGCTCTTAAGGCAAGTTGCATGGATTTAAATCCCAACTCCAGTACTTTTTATCTGTGTGAGCTTATGATAGTTACTTCACCTCTTTGAACCTCAATTTGCTCATGCGAAGTGGGGAAAATAACTTACCTTGCTGACATGGCGTTAGGAATAAATGAGATAATGTGTGTGAAGTGTCTGGAGCTTGGAAGGTGCATAAAAGGTGGTTTGTACTATTGTTAGTGCTATTATTAATAAAATCTGTGCCATTCAGAGAAGTATATGTATAAATAGCCTTAGGCTAGATGTCAATGGCAACGAATGAAGTTCACATTTTAAAGGGAAACTTTTATTCTTGAATACAAAAAACCATATGATGAAGAATCAGGGTGGTAGAGTAAACAAAAAAACAAACACCGAATTTGGGGTCACTTTGTGTCTGTTGGTTGTGGAAAAGCCATCAGAAAAAGTTTTTTACCAAGCAAAGCTAAGTTTATTAGACTTATTTCAAGTCTAAAGTGGGATGCTACGCAAGATTGTTTCTTAGTTATGTCTCACTAGGAGCAAATCAGGGAAGGATATTTATAGGGATTTGGGGGCATGGGCTGGGTACTTTTACCAGTTGGGATTGGACAGAATTTATGACCTAAGACTTTGGATTGGTGGGCACAGTGAGGTAATGATCTTGAAGTCAGCATTAATATGTGGGATGCTAGTTTTGACAAGTTAGTTGGTTGACAGTCTTACCACTCAGGAATGAGTATTTCCTAGAACAAATACTGTTATTTTTCCCTGGACCAGTTATTGTTTAGGAAATTGGAAATAGGAAATTATTTAAGAAATTAGGACCTTTAGGAAATTGGAAAGAATGTTTGGTCCCAGAATGGTTTCACACAGGGACAGGAGAGTCTGCTTTGTCTTAGAATTGGTTAGCACAGAACTATGTTGATTTTGGTTCTAAATCCCAGCTTTGCTGCAAATGACATGTAACTTTGGGCAAGACACTCAATATGCCATGTACTTGTTCCCTCTTCAACTCCTGAAAAGTCTAGTGGAAGCTCTGTCTCCTGAGGAAGATGAGATTCAGGGCAGGGAGGCCAAATGCAGAGCATTCTGGAGGAAATGAGAAGAGTAAATAAGTCTACATAACTTGAGTGGAGATCCAGAAATAGTGCTGCACATTAAAATGGAGATTCTGAAGGCAATAAAATGAAAAAGTGAGGAGTCCATTGGCAGTCGAAGTGCCAGAAAGAGGTTGGAGTCAGGTGAGAGAAACAGGGGAGAACAGTTCAGAACCAAAGACTGAATGGAGAGTTTACTGGACCAACCTTTTTTGTGCTGCCATTCTGATATTTTGGAGGTTGGTTTGGTGGTTAAAGGAGCCGTTCAGCCTGGATACAACCTCAGATGTCATTTCACTCAGCTGAACAATGGGTACAAAAAAACTTGACCTACCTAACTAACATGATTGAAGAGATCAAGTAAGGTAAGAAGTGGAACCTGCTTTATATATTATAATGTTCTGTCAACCTACGATGTGGATGCTAACATTTTAATTTTGCATCACCATTATAAAGGAGAGGTTTCAGAATTAGGGAATTCATTTTATATGCATCAGGCAACATTACACAGGTAGCTTCCTTTTCTCAGTATATGTAAGACCGATGCAGGTTGTAGGATAGTGTATAAGAATGGGGAGAGATAAAAATTCTTGGCTATACATCAGGTAATGCATGGTTGACAGAACAAGCAGGCAGTTGGCCAAAGCATTTCCTGCAATGGATACCACTTAATTTGGTTTAAATTTCACCCTCGTCCATCAGGGATGATAATACATTTCAATAAATTCTGATTCAACTAAGGTTTATTGAAAATCTGCTGTACGTGTTTGAGTATTGTGTTTTTTCACGTCCGTTATCTCATTAGATTCTTACAACCGTATGTGAGGTAGGCATGATTGTCATTTTATGAAACAGTATCTTGAAGTGTTTGCTTTGACAGGGATATATCAGTTGTTAAGATTCACTGCCAGGAACTGTACGTGATGTTTTATTCTGTCTTAAAACATTTGTCTTGTATTATGTAGTCACAGGCTTAACGTCATGCCCTGGACTTGGTCCGTAGAGCAGCAAATGGCAGAACTGAACTGAGATCAACTGTGGAGCATTTGACGATTTACTTTAAAATAATGATCTCAGACTCTAAAGGGAAATGGTCTCAGATACAAACAATTTTGCTTGGTGAAGGCCAAGGACAAGATAATGTTTATTCAGTTACTTTTGGTCCTCCAGAGTGTAAAGATATATGATCAAGAGAAAGGAGAGAGGCATTCAGACAGGTCAGCATTCCTTAGATCCTGGCAAGGGTGTTTTTTGTTTGTTTGTTTTCTTTTTTTCCTCATATCTCCAGCAGTACTTAAAGAAATAACCGTCTATTTAGCTAGTACTCTAAATTCAATAAAAAAGAGGTGAGTCACGTCGACAGAGCCTAATACAGGAATTTGGTTGTATTAATGGGTATCTAAAGGTGGCCAGTGTTGGGATGACTCAATACTATTGCTTTTTTGTATTCTAAAAGAGGAATAATGTTACACTCCTTGTTCCCCAACCCAGTGTGTGTGTGTGTGTGTGTGTGTGTGTGTAAAGAGAGAGAAAAAAACTTGTATGATTCTTCTTATCTATGGATAGGGCATTAGCCCAGTGTTTGTGAGAAGCAGCATTTTGGAAATGCACATGGTTAAGACTTTTAACTCCATGTTCTCTGAAAGTGAGTCCTACTAATTTGGCTACTATTAAGGACTGGTGCTTTGGACTTAGGTTTGCCCTTCATATATAAAATACAACCAATCTGTGAGTTATCACATTGATTTGTATGTGTGTTTTCTATTTTCCCTTCTAAAGTTCCACTCTTACTAAATGGCACCTCAGTAGTGTTTCCCAAAGCATATTCCATGACCCCAACTAGATGCTGCATGGGAAAAGGGGGTCTGTCGTCAAATACCATTGAAAAATTGGGTTAAAGTTGAACAGATTTCTTACTGTGAAATTACTCAAAATGTATTTGTTTATTTGCAGTTTAAGTCTCCAAAAGAGGGCATTATGTGCAGTCTTTTTGACCTAAGAAATCTGTCCTTTGTTCTCCTAACAAAATTTCTTCAAGAGTCATTGTTTATGAGTCATCTCTTCAGAAAATGTTGCCGTAAAACAAAAGTCAGCTGAATAAATCCATTTGGGTGTTCTGTTTAATTTTGTAGAAAAAATAGCTTGTTTTCTTAACATTTGAAAAAAAATTATTGGTGACTTTTCATGCACTGTGCTACAGGCTTACATTTTATGTATTGTTTTTTCAAAGGCTATTGCTTCCTATATTCTGGAATTATCCTAAATTTCCTCCAGATGGAGGTGGTGCCTTGGTTATTTATTCATGATTGATGTTGTTATTATGAGAGAAAAGAAAGTATCACATATTTTTACCCAATGATTGTTTTTCCTATAAATAAGAATACTTTATTGAAATATGTTTGCTTATAAAACTTACATTAATGTAAGTATTATGCAAGTAGATAATACATAGATTATGATATAACTACAGATCAACAACTACAAAAGGTAAATGCTTTTCATTAAAAAACTTAAGCTCTACTTTAACTCTGATTTTGGTTCCTAGGCTTAGGGGGTTGATTAGTTGTTTTCTCTGGACCCTTCAGTGTTAATCCATATTTGATGAATTAATGATTGAATGGAAATGCTGACCACGTAAGGAATCTAGCCTGCGTCTGTCTCTCTTAGTTGAAAGGAGACCAATTAGGTTAGAAAAGAGAGCCTACAAATCATAAGCGAGCACTGTGAATACATAACATATAAACACATTTGGAAGCTTGGATAAATGGGCATTTTTAAATGAAATATATACTTACCAAAACAAGCTCAAGAAGAAATAGAAAAATATGAATGAAAAAATCCACAGCAAAGAAATTAATTTGCTAGTCAAAAATCTCCCCCATAAAAAAAAGAGTTCTGGTCCAGGAAGTTTTATAGGTGAATTTTGCTAGAGTTTTAAGAAATAGATATTTCCTGTTTTGAAAATGGGAAGAGGGTGAAGATATACCTAATTTATTTTATTAGGTTAGTATAAATTTGATAACAAAAGTGATTAAGGACAATACATGAAAGTTATACTGCAATATTACTTATAAACATATACGCAGAAATCTTAAATAAAATATTAGCTACAAAATATAGAAGTTTAAAAGAAATGAACAAAAAGTAAAATAGGATTTATACTAAAAATGGAAGTCTAGTTCACCTTCACAAAAATTTACTAATTTAATCCACCGGATTTACAGATTAAAGGAAAAAAATACAGTAAATTTCTGTGGTTATAGAATAAGCAGTGATCAATGAAATTTAGCATGTATTTATGTTAAAAAATTTTGCATATTAGACTTACAAGGGGATATTCAGAAAACTATGGCAAAGTATTTAATGGAAAAACTTTAGAAGCATTCCAGGAGCACTGTAAATATTTCTGCCATAATATTGTGCTAGAGCAAAGTGTTAATCTACATTAACATTTTAGTCTCAGAATAAATAGAACAGATAGAGAGCCCTCAAATAGACCCAAGCCTGCATAGGACCATAGTCATTTCAACCAGTGGTTTTGAGGTGCTTGACTTTCCATAATAAAAAATAAAATAACATTTTCAAAATATTAGAATAAAATACAGTAAAATATTATGACTACAAGATAGGAAAGGATTTCTTTAACCAGATACCTTAAGAAGTTATAAAGAAAGAAAAAAATTTATGAAATTTATTTGTTCTAACTATACATTAAATAAATACATTAAAACCCCAAACAGTAAAACTATCTTGATATTTTAATGTAAAATACATTAATATATAATATTTAATGTTATTTAAATATTTGTAAAATTTAATTTGTATAAGTTGATACTTTACAAAATTTATGGAAGTCCTAAATATACATTAAAAACTTTAATATATGTTAAAGTCTAAACATTCAAAATGTTAGAATAAAATATCACAAATATATTTACGGTCACAAGATAGGAAAGGATTTCTTAAACCAGATACCTCAAGAAACTACAAAGAAAGATAAACTTTGATACATTTTATAAAGATTAAAAGCTTCAGCTCAAAAAATATACCACATTGTTAAAAGATGAGCAACAGAAGCTATCTGCAACATACACAACAGATCAGTAATCATGAGCCACAAAAATATAATTATGTGCTACAAATTTGAAAGAAAAATTTAAATAACTCAATAGAAAAGTGGACAAAATATATGAACAGGTAACCGTAGAAGAGGAAATTGAAAGAGACAACAAACAAATGAGAAGATTGTTGACTTCACTAATAATCTATGAAAGCAAAGAACCAATGAGATTTTATTTTAAACCCAGTCAGAGCAACACATTATAGAAGTACAAAAATCAAGTGTTGGGGAATGTGTAGGAAACAGGAAGTCTCGAAAAATGCTAGTGATAGTGTAAACTGGAACGAGTACTTTGTAAAGCCTCATGACAATGTCTATTATAGTTGAAAATGCATATACACTATGACCTGACAATTCCATTTCTGGGTATATGTCCTAGAATATTCTAGGGTACAAACTGTGCAAATGACAGCATTATTTGTAAGAAGAAAAAAAATCTTCAAATTCTCATCCATAGGGAAATGGAAAAATCAATTGTTTATTCAGGATATAATACAGCAAAGTGAATGAAATATATTAATGTATATGGATGGATTTCACAACACCTAAGGTCGAGTAAAAACAAGAGCAAATTGTATAAAGTTGCACAAAATATAACCTTTAGGTAAATTAAAGATGCAACACTATAATGTATGTATATATTATTTTCAAATGCATATTAATTACAAATACATAAAAATATAAAATGCATACTCAACAAATATAGGATAGTGATTGAGGCTGGGGATAGAGGGAGAAGTATAGGATTGAGGAGGTGTTCAGGGGAGAGTATTATAACGGCAGTATTTTTGATCTTTTATAAAAACAAAGATCTGGATTAACTCTGAGTGATGGGTACACATATACTTGTATTAGCTTTGCTAATATTCAGGAAAAAAATTTCAAAAAAGAATTACAAAGAGGAGACATTCACACAGCATGATTACACAGCTGGTTGAGCCTTTAAAATCACCTTCCACTACTTTACTTCCCACCCAGTTTTCGTGTATGTTAGCATCTAGGTCTTTTAAAGCCAAGACTGCAGCTTTTACTAATTGGGTAACAGTTGTTAGATTTACACATTCAACACTCCTTGACTGGTTCCCCAAATCAGTCTCCTGTTATCCTAACTGGAATATGGCTCCAGTTACCTTTCAAATGCTGTCTCTTTCCAAGCTTGCACATACCTCAACATGCTTTATCTTATGATCCAGGATTACCAGAACATAATTTTAGAAATATATTTCAAAAATGCATTAGATTTTTGAAAAAGAAACACAGTATTGTTTCTTTATGGAAGTACATATCAAAGGAACTATAAAAAGCTTTCTTTGAGTGATTCAAAACAAAGTTAGGAAATATTGCTTGGGTGTTGTGAAAAGGAAAAGGATTATTATTGATTGCTCAATGTGGTTGTTCAAATTTCCTGTGAGGCCAAAGAATGACATATCACAACTCTAAGAAATTTAACACGTATGAAGTGGCTTGGAAGTGTGCAGCTTTGAAGTGAAATAGACCAGTGTTTTTTTTTTTTTTTTTTCTGGGCTGTATTTTATAAAATTCCAGAGTCTGAACAATTCTACTTTTCTCACTCCAAGGGATACACCTGTGTGGCAATCAGGGTTTCAGGAGAGAAAGGACTATTTCTGCATCAAGAGCTAGAACTCTCCCAATCCTGAATAAAACTTCTTTTCATCAGTTGTATTTCAATATCTGATCAGTGAATTTCTGAAGTGTGATTCCTTCTCTGTCTCATTTTATCCCAGCCAGTTTTTATAGTTTGCCTAGCAGGTGCAAAGCATTGTGCATTGATATGGAGGTAAGAACTCTCATCTTCTGCATTTCAGAAATAAAAATTATAAAAGATTAGTTTTGAGGATGTTGTTAATGAATAGAAAGTAGTAAACCAACAAGACTTCAAAGTCTTGACTCTTCAATATATACCCATTAATCCAACTTAAGGAAATGGTACCAAAAAATATGGTAGCAAAAGAAAAAAGTAGCATTTGCTTCCTTAATATCTATTTTATGGGAATCTTCCCCAAACTTCCTTATGTGGAAAGCCATAGAATTATACAGGAAGAAGGTTTACAGAGTCCCATCAAACTTCTAAGTGTAATCCAGGGACTTTTAGTATCATATACCATTTCATTCTCCTGTAATGCTTTGTAAATGAAGCCCTCCATCCCCCTGGAAGGAACAAAGAGAGAAATGGAGTATCGGGGATTGTTGCCTAAGAAAGAACTGCAGAATTTGACTTTGGTTTTTCTTTTTTTAAAGGTAACACTTAGCCTTCTCTGATATTTTGTAACAGTAAAGCCCTAAGTTTTATATTAGGAAAGGACCTTCAGGTCTGTGCCACCTGGGGCTCCATCCATTCACTCCCTATTCTGATGAGAGACCGGGGCTCTCCTTACTGTGCTAAGCTAAACAAAAGGTGCTTCTCCCATCATCAACTATAGAAAAAACCGAGCCACATAAAAAAATCCCACTTGAATGAAAGCAACAATAAGCATTTGTGGTTGCTACTACTATAAGCCAACAGTAATTTACAATCATGCACATCCAAATCTAGGCCAGCAGTCCACTGGTGCCTGGCATACTTTTTCAAAAGACTGAAAAGCCTCATGAATGGAGAGGGCACAAACCCCAGTCTTTATTCTTGCTTTGGAACCTTTGTGGATTTCATTCAAACTGATAGTGCTTTTTGGAAATTTCTTTATGGTTTAATTTTCCTGAGTTTTTATTGATAAGGATAAACTATATGAAGAGCTATATTAGTGCAGAATATTTTTTCCAAAGAAGCATGTCAAAAGTCATTATGCAGGAGACAAAGAGAGAAGTGTCTGCAAAGTCTCTGTTTACTTCATAGTAGAAAGTGTTCTGTTACCATTCTAGGCCCAAAGACGCCCCCGCTCTGTTGCCATTTACAGCCTAGAGAAGCTGTGTAAGTCATGCAGCAAGACTAGCATCTGGAGGGGGTTGAATAGTGTCCTCCCAAAATTCATGTCTACACGGAAACTCAGAATGTGACCATATTTGGAAATAGAGTCTTTGGCAGATGTTAAGGATCTCAAGATGAAATCATCCTCAATTTAGAGTCCTTATAAGAAAACTGATGTCTTTATAAGAAGGAAAGAAGACACAGAGAAGGCAATGTGGAGATGCAGGCAGATAAGAATGATGCATCTTCAAGCCTAGGAATGCCAAGGATCCCTGGCAGCCGTCAGAAGCTAAGCAAGAGAGGCATAGGGCACTTTCTCCCTCAGAGCCTCCAGAAGGAACCAGTCCCTTGATTTGGGGCCTCTGGTCTCCTGAAATGTGAGAATAAATTTTTTCTTGTTTAAAATCACCCAGTCTGTGGCAATTTCTTATGGCAGCCCTAGAGAAAAAGTATAGCATCCTACATCCAGGCATGCTCTTCTAAGGAAGTGTCTTGGCCTTCCTCCTTCCCTTTTTTTTTTTTTTTTGGCTGTAGTATTTAAGTGTTCTAGGATATACAAGGCTAGAATATCACAATATAGAAAAAAATCTTTATTTTAGCTTTAATTCTTTAAAGCTATAGCCACCAAATTTAAGAGGGTAGTGGAAAGATGGGTACATCAACCATCTAGTGCCATAGGATCCCGACAGCTCAAAGTTATACCCCCTGGGCTTTCCATTGAGAAAGCTCTTTACAGTGTCATACATCTTTAAAATTGGGTAATGGCTGTATTGCGTGCGCGTGTGCACACACATACACAGATGAAAAGAGAGTGAGGATTATTATTATTAAGCACTCAGTAAATAACTTTTAATTTTGGTGTTGCTATTGTCAGTTGGCCTGTATTATCTAGGTGGGCCCAATGTGTTCCTTAAAAGTGGAGGAGGGAAGCAGAAGAGAAGAATCAGTCAGAGGAAGATGACTACAGAAGGAAGGCACAGAAAGATGTGCTGTTTATAGTATTAAGATGGAGGAAGGGGCCATGAGGCAAGGAATGTGGGTGGCCCCCAGAAGCTGGAAAAGGCAAGGAAACAGACCTACAGAGTCTCCCAAAAGGAACACAGTTCTTCCAATATCTTGATTTTAGCGGGTTGAACCATTTTCGACTTTTTATTATTAGAACTGTAAGGTAAGCAATTTGTAATAGAAAATTACTATAGGGAAGAAAGAAAATAAACATATAAATAAATTGATAGATAATAAATGAAATAGGATTAGTTTAGCTTCTATAAATTCTAAGAAGAGGATAAAATAAGTAAGATAATGTGGTAAGAGTTTTACTTGCTCCCTGAAGTCTTCCTTCACTCCTTGCTTTCTCCACTCCAGGGAAAGTACAATTCCTGTGCAAAGGCTTCCATTGCACTTGTGGTCCTCTGTTATTACGCTCAGCATTCTGTTTTGTGTTGGTCTCTAAATAACCTGTGAGTTTCTGCAGACGGGGACTCTATCTTCCGTATCTCTATCTTCCTGGGTTGCTCTACACATTGCTGATGCTCTGCACCCGGTCACTGAGTGAACTAGGCATCCAAAGAGAGCTTCTTAAGGAATCCGAATACGTGATCAAGGAAGAAACACGTCAGACAATCTCTGAGCAATATTTATTCTCTTCTTTCTGTGTCTTTGAAGGGAAGGAGGACTTTGGATGATGAATGAATGGAGAAAGCAAGTGTAGCACATGATTCCAGCAATTCAAGGAATAGTATCTCCAAAGACATCTCTTGTGGGTTTGAAAAGAGAGTTGAGTATGAGTTTGCCTGTGATCAATTTTGTTCAGTTGGTCACCTTTTGCTCCCATTACACAGAGAACTACATGATGTCAGGGACTGGTATTCATTCTTGTTTCCTTGGTAGAGTGCCACTTTTGTGTTCGAATGATGGCCCAGTTCAGCTCCTTTAGTATGCCAATGAGGAAACTGAGGCTTGGTGAGGGTTAAGTAACTTGTGGCAGGGCCAGTATCAGAACTCAGATATCCTGAATCCAGACCACCATTTTTTTCATGGATACTAAGTAATAATTTAAAAATGAAACCAATTCTTAAACTTCTCAATAATTATTGGTTTGGCCAAAAAGTTCGTTTGGGTTTTTCTCTAAGATGTTATGGAAAAACCCAAACAAATTTTTTGGCCAACCCAATAATTATAGTTGCCAACCCAGTACTTGTAGTTGTCCACTGACTGTCCCTGTGTGGTTAGTAAGGTCTAATAACTTAAGCTTCAGTGTCATCAAAGTGTGCCTCACATTGCTTAACTGTTGGTATATCATAAACCACCGACTTCATGCACTTACCTAGGATGGCTGGTCATGAACGTATGCTGGTGTCAGCATCAGTGACCTCTGTGACTTTTTTTTTTTTTTTTTTTTTTTGCGGTGCGCGGGCCTCTCACTGTTGTGGCCTCTCCCGTTGTGGAGCACAGGCTCCGGACGCGCAGGCCCAGCGGCCATGGCTCACGGGCCCAGCTGCTCCGCGGCATGTGGGATCCTCCCGGACCGGGGCACAAACCCACGTCCCCTGCATCGGCAGGCAGACTCTCAACCACTGCGCCACCAGGGAAGCCCTGTGACTTTTTTTTTTAATGGCTTTTTAAGAAACAGCTAATCCTGGATATGGAATTAGCTTCTTAATTCACTGAAATGAAATAAAAGTCCTAATAACTTCATGAGGAAGGAGAAGGAAGGTTGCCACACACTTGCATTATATCAGGCTCAGTGTCAGGGATAAAGTCGTAGAATAGGTATAACTAATAATTTGTGGGATTCTTGTTGTTGAGACAGCCAGCCCTCTTTTCCAGGAAGATGCAGAAGCTTCAGTTTCCTCTCCTTGATGAACACAGATGTACTTCCTCAATTCCCAGTTCACCATGGAATCATCAGAGTAAACCTACTGCCCAACTGCTCCACCCCATCCAGTAGAAGAGCTATGAACTGGACTTGACTGGATTCTGTTTGATTTAGAAAGAAATTATTTATTTGAGTGAGCAGAAAACTATGGGAGCTGTCAAGTTGCCTTCAAAAACCAAACATTTTTGAAGGCTGGGATGGGATAAAAGTAAAACTATTTGAGTTCAGGTCATTTAATAAATAAGTTCTATTGATGTTCTTTGGAAGGACATCATTACCCTGTCTCTGGCTGTCATAAGGGAGGTGACTGTACACCATGAAGAGTTGGGTAATGTGCATTTTAATTTCAAATTTATTGAGTTTACTGAACCTCTTGTTTTTAATCTGCTTTTCTGTTTATCAAAAGCACATCTAATATGTTTCTTAGTTTCATCATCTGAAAAATTAGGCTAATAATAGGTCTTACTTCACAGTCTTATTATAAGGATTAATGCGTTAATGTATGAAAGTGCTTAGGATAATGCCTGATATGTGTCATCATCATCATCATGATCCTTCAATATCTAGCTCAGATCCCTTTTACTTGGCTAGCCTTTCTAAACACCGTAGTGGGAAATAATATTTCTCTACTTCAACTACTATGGTATGTATTGTTTGTGCTTATTTGGGTTAGTGTTGTTTGGTATTTTTATCATGTGCACGGTATTTCGTTCAACAGCTATTAATTGAGCACCTACTGTGAGCCAAACACTATGCTAATCTTGATGAACAAACCATGTGATCCCTGTTCTCATAGAGTTTTCAGTTTAGTGGCTTAATTTACTTCTGGACAGACTGTGCTAATGTTAATCTCACCTGTTAGCACTAACCTACTCAAAAGGTAATGCAAATTTCTTTGGTACAGTCTAGGGTGGGGAAGGGGGCAGGTCAAAAATGGCAGCTTTTTCTTTGTGGTCCCATTAGTTGGGTGGTCTTTTACATAGCTGCATCACCTGAGGACAGTTGTGTGTTTTTTGTGATGTCTGTTGGGACACCCCACTCTTCTGGTGAGGGAAAGCATGAACTTCCTGATGTTTTGGGGTTGAGGACTCCAGAAGCAAGCATTCAGTGACTTGTGTAGCTCATCTCCCTCTCCTGCCCCAGGGATTCCCACCTTTTGATTTCATCCTTGGTCTGACTATCTAGCCAGGCAGGTGGCAGTCCAGTATCTTGAGCACTTGGCTAGCAATTCCTGATCTACACAATTGAACACATCTTTGACTTGGGTTGACAGTAAATATTTATTTCTGATCATAGCAGTCTTTGATAGCATTAGAGTTGTTTAACTGGGCTGTGGAGAGGATTTGTTTGTGTGTAAAAGAACCTTAGCTTCTCAATACAGTTTTCTGTGAAATCTCCAGTTGCAAAGACCACATGTGTAGACTTAATAATCTTATTTTTCTCTTGGCAATTCCATTAAGGCCTGGCTCAAATATTACTTTGGATGCTTTTTGTACCATACTACTCTTCTCTTTCAGTAGAACTACTTGCTATCTTTTTGCGCTGCTACTTACCTGATTGTACTAAAATTTCACTCTTTAATTTAGAGTGAAAAAATATTCTTTCCTTGACTGTGGGGACTTACAGGATCTATTGCCTAATTTACTACTCCACCCTTGTCTCATAGTTCTCTCCCCATTGCTCACTAAGTCCCAGCCCTGCTGCCTTCTTCCATAGTTTCCACCAGAGGAAGCTCTTCCATCCATAAGGCCGTTTGCCCTGGTCTTTCCCTGTGCCTGGAATACATTTTCTCTTGGCACTATCTCATCCTTGAAGCATCAGCTTCCCTAACTCCATTATATAAAACAGGCTTTTGTCCATTACAAAATCTTGCCTATTTTTCATAATATTTAATTATGATCTTTGTTTGATGAATGTGCCTCTCAATTAGCATACAGTTCCATAAGGATATGGACTCTTTCTTGTTTCCTATTATATTCCCAACACAGTACATGGCACACGTAAGCAATCAAGAACTTGTGATGTTGTTGACAAGTAGAGAATATGGGATATGGATCAAATATTTCTACTAATACATGGTTGTCAACTGTGCTACATGCTTTAAAGCAAAAATCTCAGAGCTTTGAGGACATATAACAGAGAATTAGGGATGGCTTCCCTGAGAAAGCAATGTTTATTCTGACACCTGAAGAATGAGTAATGTGTACCACAGTAAAGGCAGAGAGCACTTTTCAAGTGAGAGGGAGGAGCATGTGCTCAAGCCCTGGGATAGGCAGTACCATGATTCATTCAGCGACCTAAAAGAAGCCCAATGTGTTGGCATTCAGGGCACCAGCAGAAGACAGCCAACAAAGGAGAAGGACAGACTACATATATTACTGGGATTTAATCCAGGATCCCATAAAGCACTTAATTGTCATTCTCCTTAAACGTGGGACAATTCCTCATTCTATTTTTTTTTTTAATATCTTTATTGGAGTATAATTGCTTTACAATGTTCTGTTAGTTTCTGCTGTATAACAAAGTGGATCAGCTATATGTATATGTATATCCCCATATCCCCTCCCTCTTGTGTCACCCTCCTACCCTCCCTATCCCACCCCTCTAAGTGGTCACAAAGCACAGAGTTGATCTCCCTGTGCTATGAAGCTGCTTCCCATTAGCTATCTATTTTACATTTGGTAGCATATATAAGTCCATGCCACTCTCTCACTTTGTCCCAGCTTACCCTTTCCCCCTCCTGTATCCTCAAGTCCACTCTCTACGTCTGCATCTTTACTCCTGTCCTGCCCCTAGGTTCATCAGAACCATTTTTCTTTTCTTTTTTAGATTCCATATACATGTGTTAGCATATGGTATTTGTTTATCTCTTTCTGACTTCCTTCACTCTGTATGACAGACTCTAGGTCCATCCACCTCACTACAAATAACTCAATTTCATTTCTTTTATGGATGAGTAATATTCCATTGTATATATGTGCCACATCTTTATACATTCATATGTCAATGGACACTGAGGCTGCTTCCATGTCCTGGCTACTGTAAATAGTGCTGCAATACACATTGTGGTACTTGACTCTTTTTGAATTATGGTTTTCTCAGGGTATATGCCCAGTAGTGGGATTGCTGGGTCATATGGTAGTTCTCTTTTTAGTTTTTTAAGGACTCCATACTGTTCTCCATAGTGGCTGTATCAGTTTACATTCCCACCAACAGTGCAAGAGGGTTCCTTTTCCTCCAGACCCTCTCCAGCATTTATTGTTTGTAGATTTTTGATGATGGCCATTCTCACTGGTGTGAGGTGATACCTCATTGTAGTTTTGATTTGGATTTCTCTAATGATTAGTGATGTTGAGCATTCTTTCATGTGTTTGTTGGCAATCTCTATATCTTCTTTGGAGAAATGTCTATATAGGTCGTCTGCCCATTTTTGGATTGGGTTGTTTGTTTTTTTGATATTGAGCTGCATGAGCTGCTTGTAAATTTTGGAGATTAATCCTTTGTCAGTTGCTTCGTTTGCAAACATTTTCTCCCTTTCTGAGGGTTGTCTTTTCATCTTGTTTATGTTTTCCATTGCTGTGCAAAAGCTTTGAAGTTTCATTAGGTCCCATTTGTTTATTTTTGCTTTTATTTCCATTTCTCTAGGAGGTGGGTCAAAAACGATCTTGCTGTGTTGTATGTCATAGAGTGTTCTTCCTATGTTTTCCTCTAAGAGTTCTATAGTGTCTGGCCTTACATTTAGGTCTTTAATCCATTTTGAGTTTATTTTTGTGTATGGTGTTAGGGAGTGTTCTGATTTTGTTCTTTTACATGTAGCTGTCCAGTGTTGCCAGCACCACTTACTGAAGAGGTTGTCTTTTCTTCATTGTATATCCTTGCCTCCTTTATCAAAAATAAGGTGACCGTATGTGCATTGGTTTATCTCTGGGTTTTCTATCCTGTTCCATTGATCTATATTTCTGTTTTTGTGCCAGTACCATACTGTCTTGATTACTGTAGCTTTGTAGTATAGTCTGAAGTCTGGGAGCCTGATTCCTCCAGCTCTGTTTTTCTTTCTCAAGATTTCTTTGGTTATTTGGGGCCTTTTGTGTTTCCATACAAATTATGAAAATTTCTTTCTAGTTCTGTGAAAAATGCCATTTGTAGTTTAATAAGGATTTCATTGAATCTGTAGATTACTTTGGGTAATACAGTCATTTTCACAATGCTGATTCAGATGCTTTCCTTTTAAGTCATGCATTGCATTTTATTTGTGAGTTTGTAGTTCTTTGAACATGTTCTTGGTGATTTAAAGATTTAAGAAGAATGGGGGAAAATCCAATAGGTTTAGGTACCAGTAGTAAGTAGGGACATGCAACTGATTTTTTTTTATTTCAGTAGTAGTGAGACTTAAGCATTTTGTAAGAAAGTTTGCTCTAGAAGCTAGTCCCTAGTGATTTGAAAGCAGAAGGTATTAAAATTCACCAAGTAAAGCCTTGTTACACATTTATTTTAAAACTTGTTTCACTTGGTCATTGCTATGAAGGTCAGATTAACTATAGTGAAGAAATGCATTCTAACAAGGTAAAGTGGAATTGCATGCTCCTGTTGCCATTTTGAATTTGTACTTTACTTCTTAACATTCAGTATGATAGAATTTCATTAAACTGTGAAACTGGCTTTAATGAGGTCACCTGGTTTATACCAGGCTTTTGCATGGCATTTATTGATTTGATTGACTTTAGAAATTATACTCTGTATAATATTTTAAATGAAAGGTAGAAGTGGTAAGAAATGTCCTCATTTGTCGTCTTGAACATGGAGTTTCAAGAGTTTAAAAAGCCCTCTATCGCATTTTTATTTTAGACAATTTTTCTCTTTATTTAACATACTCTATCAAGTACTCATGAAAATTTTATTTATTTATTTATTTTTTAATTTTTAGTTTTGAAAATTTTTAACATCTTTGTTGGAGCATAATTGCTTTACAATGGTGTGTTAGTTTCTGCTGTATCACAAAGTGAATCAGCTATACATATCTCATGAACATTTTTAAACGTAAATTCTTTCAGTTATTTCATGGTGTTATTTTATTATACAAATTGTATTTTTTAAAAGTGCTGATAGTGATCAGAGTGTAGTTAATGTAATTATAAAATTCTTATGAAAATTTTCCTAATAACTACTGACTGTTACTGATATCTAAGTTTGGATTAACACCAAAATAGAGAATGTTGAAAAAATACTTTTATTATGAGCTTTATTTCCCGACCTGTTACTTATCTCCCTCCCCTGTGTTCCTTTTTTATTTAGGTATGACAAATCGTTTGGCACATAAATCTTGGAGGGTAGGGTAGAGTATTATTTAACCCCCAAAGCATACTAATAGATAAAAAAATCTGTTTATGAAGTACAATGACTGACTCAGAATTGACTAGGATTGATTAAAAAAATATGTATGTAACTGCAAATCATTTTCTTGCCCAGGAGATTATGTCCATAGTAGCCAACTTTTTAGAACCGAATGACAATATTTATGACTGACTTAGAAATATGGCTTTTGAATCTGGAGAGCAAGATCAGTGCTTTTCAATGAACTAAATATCGTAGGTGTACACAATGGCTGACTCATGGCGGGTGCCTAATAGGTAATCAGCTCTCGCTACTTTTGCTATAGGTGTAGCTCTCAATATGTAGTCCCCAGACCAGCAGCTTAAGCATCATCTGGGAACTTGTTAGAAATGCAAAGTCTCAGGCTCCACCCTAGATTTACTAAATTAGGTACTCTGGAGCTAGGGTCCAGCAATCCAAGTTTTAACAAGCCTTCCAGAAAATTATGATGCATGCTAAATTTGGAGAATATCTGCTCTAGAAATTTAAATGTATCGAGCTTTCAGTAATTTTCTAGGATATATGTTAAGAAAAATGAAGCTGAATTCTGCTTATTTTCTCTTTAACACTTTACTAACACAGCTAACATTTGCTGAGTTCTTAACAATGTATCTGCATTGTGCCTGCCTTTTAAGAGATTATCTCATTTAATCATTACACGATATACTATTATTATGGTCATTTTAGAGATGGGAAAACAGACTTTAAGAAGTTAAATAGGTGCTGAAGTTCACATAGGTGGTAAAGGATGCTGGGATTGAAATCTATGTTGTCTGATAGTTGATCTTCATCATTACTCTATAAAGCTCTTCATTATTGGAGGTGATTGGTTCAAGATGGTGGAGTAGAAGGACGTGCTCTCACTGCCTATTGCGAGAACACCAGAATTACAACCAACTGCTGAACAGTCAGGAAGACACTGGAACTCACCAAAAAATATACCCTACATCTAAAGACAAAGGAGAAGCCACAATGAGATGGTAGGAGGGGCACAATCACAATAAAATCAAATCCCATAACTGCTGGGTGGGTGACTCACAAACTGGAGAACACTTATACCACAGAAGTCCTCCCACTGGAGTGAAGGTTCTGAGCCCCACGTCAGGCTTCCCAACCTGGGAGTCCAGCAACGGAGGGAGGAATTCCTAGAGAATCAGACTTTGAAGGCTAGCGGGATTTGATTGCAGGACTTCAACAGGACTGGGGGAAACAGAGACTCCACTCTTGGAGGGCACACACAAAGTAGTGTGCACATCGGGACACAGGGGAAGGAACGTTGACCCCATAGGAGACTGAACCAGACCTACCTGCGAGTGTTGAAGGGTCTCCTGCAGAGGCGGGGGATGGCTGTGTCTCACTATGAGGACAAGGAAACTGGCAGCAGAAGTTCTGGGAAGTACTCCTTGACGTGAGCCCTCCCAGAGTCCGCCATTAGCCCCACCAAAGAGCCCAGGTAGGCTCCAGTTTTGGGTCACCTCAGGCCAAACAACCAACATGGAGGGAACCCAGCCCCACCCATCAGCAGACAAGTGGATTAAAGTTTTACTGAGCTCTGCCCACCAAAGCAACAGCCAGCTCTACCCACCACCGGTCTCTCCCATCATGAAACTTGCACAAGCCTCTTAGATAGCCTCATCCACTAGAGGGAAGATAGCAGAAGCAAGAAGTAAATTCCTGCCACCTGTGGAACAAAAACCACATTCACAGACAGATAGACAAGATGAAAAGGCAGAAGGCTATGTACCAGATAAAGGAACAAAATAAAACCCCAGAAAAACAACTAAATGAAGTGGAGATAGGCAACCTTCCAGAAAAAGACTTAAGAATAATGATAGTGAAGATGATCTAGGACCTTGGAAAAAGAATGGAGGCAAAGATCGAGAAGATGCAAGAAATGTTTAACAAAGATCTAGAAGAATTAAGAACAAACAAACAGAGATGAACAACACAATAACTGAAGTGAAAGATACACTAGAAGGAATCAATAGCAGAAGAACTGAGGCAGAAGAACGGATAAGTGACCTGGAAGACAGAATGGTGGAATTCACTGCTTCAGAACAGAATAAATAAAAAAGTATGAAAAGAAATGAAGACAGCCTAAGAGATCTCTAGGACAACATTAAATGCAACAATATTCACATTATAGGGGTCCCAGAAGGAGAAGAGAGAGAGAAAAGACCCGAGAAAATGTTTGAAGAGATTATAGTCGAAAACTTCCCTAACATGGAAAAGGAAATAGCCACCCAAGTCCAGGAAGTGCATAGAGTCCCATACAGGATAAACCCAAGGAGAAACATGCCGAGAAACATAGTAATCAAATTGGCAAAAATTAAAGAAAAAGAAAAATTACTGAAAGCAGCAAGGGAAAAATGAAAAATAATATACAAGGGAGCCCCCATAAGGTTAACAGCTGATTTCTCAGCAGAAACTCTGCAAGCCAGAAGGGACTGGCATGATATACTTAAAGTGATGAAAGGGAAGAACCTACAACCAAGATTACTCTACCCAGCAAGGATCTCATTCAGATTCGATGCAGAAATTAAAAGCTTTACAGACAAGCAAAAGCTAACAGAATTCAGCGCCACCAAACCAGCTCTACAACAAATGCTAAAGGAACTTCTCTAAGTGGGAAACACAAGAGAAGAAAAGGACCTACAAAAACAAACCCAAAACAATTAAGAAAATGGTCATAGGAACATACGTATCGATAATTACCTTAAACGTGAATGGATTAAATGCTCCCACCAAAAGACACAGGCTTGCTGAATGGATACAAACACAAGACCCATCTATATTCTGTCTACAAGAGACCCACTTCAGACCTAGGGACGCATTCAGACTGAAAGTGAGGGGATGGAAAAAGACATTCCATGCAAATGGAAATCAAAAGAAAGCTGGCATAGCAATACTCATATCAGATAAAATAGACTTTAAAATAAAGAATGTTACAAGAGGCAAGGAAGGACACTACATAGTGATCAAGGGATCAATCCAAAAAGAAGATATAACAATTATAAATATATATGTACCCAACATGGGAGCACCTCAATACATAAAGCAACTGCTACCAACTATAAAAGAGGAAATCGACAGTAACACAATAGTAGTGGGGGACTTTAACACCTCACTTACACCAATGGACAGATCATCCAAACAGAAGATTAATAAGGAAACACAGGCTTTAAATTACACAATAGACCAGATAGATTTAATTGATATTTATAGGACATTCCATCCAAAAACAGCAGATTATACTTTCTTCTCTAGTGCGCATGGAACATTCTCCAGGACAGATCACATCTTGGGTCACAAATCAAGCCTCAGTAAATTTAAGAAAATTGAAATCATATCAAGCATCTTTTCTGATCAAAATGCTATGAGATTAGAAATCAGTCACAGGGAAGAAAACGTAAAAGACACAAACACATAGAGGCTAAACAATACGTTACTAAATAACCACGAGATCACTGAAGAAACCAAAGAGGAAATCAAAAAATACCTAGAGAGGAATGATAATGAAAACACGTCGATCCAAAACCTATGGGTTGCAGCAAAAGCAGTTCTAAGAGGGAAGTTTATAGGTCTACAGGCCTACCTCAAGAAACAAGAAAAATCACAAATAAACAATCTAACCTTGCACCTAAAGGAACTGGAGAAAGAAAAACACACAAAACCCAAAGTTAGCAGAAGGAAAAAAATCATAAAGATCAGAGCAGAAATAAATAGAAACTAAGAAAACAATAGCAAAGATCAATAAAACTAAAAGCTGGTTCTTTGAGAAGATAAACAAAATTGATAAACCGTTAGCCAGACTCATCAAGAAAAAGAGGGAGAGGACTCAAATCAATAAAATTAGAAGTGAAAAAGAAGTTACAGCAGACACCACAGAAATACAAAGCGCCCTAAGAGACTACTACAAGCGACTCTGCCAATAAAATGGACAACCTGGAAGAAATGGATACATTCTTAGAAAGGCATAAACTTCCAAGACTGAACCAGGAAGAAATAGAAAATATGAACAGACCAGTCACAAGTAATGAAATGGAAACGGTGGTTAAAAATCTTCCAACAAACAAAAGCCCAGGACCAGATGGCTTCACAGGTGAATTTATCAAACATTTAAAGAAGAGCTAACACCCATCCTTCTCAAACTCCTGCAAAAAATTGCAGAGGAAGAAACACTCCAAAATTCATTCTATGAGGCCACCATCACCCTGATACAAATACCAGATAAAGATACTACAAAAAAAGAAAATTACAGACCAATATCACTGATGAATATAGATGCAAAAATCCTCAACAAAATTCTAGCAAATAGAATCCAACAACACATTAAAAGGATCATACACCATGACCAAGTGGGATTTATCCCAGGGATTCAAGGATTCTTTAATATACACAAATCAATCAGTGTGATATACCATATTAACAAATTGAAGAATAAAAACCATACGATCATCTCAATAGATGCAGAAAAAGTTTTTGACAAAATTCAACACTCATTTATGATAAATACTCTCCAGAAAGTGGGCATAGAGGAAACGTACCTCAACATAATAAAGGCCATATATGACAAACCCCAGCAAACATCATTCTCAATGGTGAAAAATTGAAAGCATTTCCTCTAAGATCATGAACAAGACAAGGATGTCCACTCTCACCACTGTTATTCAACATAGTGTTGGAAGTCCTAGCCACGGCAATCAGAGACGAAAAAGAAATAAAAGGAATACAAATTGGAAAACAAGAAATAAAACTGTCCGTGTTTGCAGATGGCATGATACTATACATAGAGAATCCTAAAGATGCCCCCAGAAAACTACTAGAGCTAATCAATGAATTTGGTAAAGTTGCAGGATGCAAAATTAATGCACAGAAATCTCTTGCATTCCTATACACTAATGATGAAAAATGTGAAAGAGAATTAAGGAAACACTCCCCTTTACCATTGCAGCAAAAAGAATAAAATACCTAGGAATAAACCTACCTAGGCAGACAAAAGACCTGTATGCAGAAAACTATAAGACACTGTTGAAAGAAAATAAAGATGATACCAACAGATGGAGACATATACCATGTTCTTGGATTGGAAGAATCAATATTGTGAAAATGACTATACTACCCAAAGCAATCTACAGAGTCAATGCAATCCCTATCAAATTACCAATGGCATGTTTTACAGAACTAGAACAAAAAAATCTTAAAATTCTTATGGAGATGCCAAAGCCCCTGAATAGCCAAAGCAGTCTTTATGGAAAATAACGGAGCTGGAGGAATGAGACTCCCTGACTTCAGACTATACTACAAAGCTACAGTAATCAAGACAATATGGTACTGGCACAAAAACGGAATTATAAATCAATGGAACAGGATAGAAAGCCCAGAGATAAACCCATGCACCTATGGTCAACTAATCAGTGACAAAGGAGGCAAGGATATACAATGGAGAAAAGACAGTCTCTTCAATAAGTGGTGCTGGGAAAACTGGATAGCTACATGTAAAAGAATGAAATTAGAACACTTCCTAACACCATACACAAAAATAAACTCAAAATGGATTACAAACCTAAATTGAAGACTTGACACTATAAAACTCGTAGAGGAAACAGAGGCAGAACACTTTATGACATAAATCAAAGCAAGATCTTTTTTGACCCACCTCCTAGAGTAATGGAAATAAACACAAAAATAAACAAATGGGACCTAATGAAGCTTAAACGCTTTTGCACAGCAAAGGAAACTACAAACAAGACACAAAGACAACCCTCAGAATGGGAGAAAATATTTGCAAACGAATCAATGGACAAAGCATTAATCTCCAAAATATATAAACAGCTCATGCTGCTCAGTATTCAAAAAAAAACAACCCAGTCAAAAAATGGGCAGAAGACCTAAATAGACATTTCTCCAAGGAGGACATACAGATGGCTAAAATGCACTTGAAAAGCTGCTCCACATCCCTAATCATTAGAGAAATGCAAATCAAAACTACAATGAGGTATCACCTCACACCAGTTAGAATGGGCATCAGCAGAAAATCTAGAAACAACAAATGTTGGAGAGGGTCTGGAGAAAAGGGAACCCTCTTGTACTGTTGGTGGGAATGTAAATTGATACAGCCAGTATGGAGAACTGTATGGAGGTTTCTTAAAAAACTAAAAATAGAATTACCATATGACCCAGCAATCCCACTCCTGGGCATATACCAAGAGAAAACCATAATTCAAAAAGACACATGCACCCCAATGTTCATTGCAGCACTATTTACAATAGCCAGGTCATGGAAGCAACCTAAATGCCCATCGACAGATGAATGTATAAAGAAGATGTGGTACATATGTATATACAATGGAATATTACTCAGCGATAAAAAGGAATGAAATTGGGTCATTTTAGAGATGTGGATGAATCTAGAGAGTGTCATACCCAGTGAAGTAAGTCTGAAAGAGAAAAACAAATATCGCATATGAACGCACATATGTGGAACCTAGAAAAATGGTACAGATGAACTGGTTTGCAGGGCAGAAATTGAAACACAGATGTAGAGAACAAACGTATGGACACCAAAGAGGGAAAGCAGTGGCGGGTGGGGGTGTGTGTGATGAATTGGGAGATTGGGATTGACATATATACACTGATGTGTATAAAATGCTTGACTAATAAGAACCTGCTGTATAAAAAAAATGCTCTTTGTTATTGAATGATTATAGCATAGCTAAAACTACTAAGAAAACCTGTGCTGATACATCTATTAGATTCCCCCTTACACTTGATCTGTCCAACCACAATCTAAAATGAAAGATGACATTCTGGAACTGCATTCGTTTTAGTTTCCATTTGTGCTAGCAGTAGTAATTCAAATTGACATGCCCGCAAAAGTTGGAACTGGTAATAATCTTAAAAATGTACCAGCCAATGGAATTTTGCTTTGGCTCCATGCTCAGAACAAATGTACATGGAATACAGATATTTTACTTCTTAGAGAACAGTAGCATGTGTTGACTTAGCAGATTAGTAGAACATAAAACAGAGAGGAGAAAACGGTGATTCAGGGAAACCTGGGAGCTTGGAAATGGGGGCAAATAAGAGAGCAAATAATGCCAATACATACTCCAGGGAATAAGAATACCAAGTACAGCATCCTTGTTAGAATGGTGGCATTCATGACCGGAGTTTCCAATTGTAAAGCCCCAAGTGAGACGTATCAGTAAACATTCTGGCCACTAGACCCTGGATTTTATTTAATGGCTCAAATGTGAAAAAACTATGGAGTGAGAGGCTTCAGCTGATAGCAAAGAGTGCCATAAGGAAAACAGATGATTGGAAGGTTAATATTGAGTCAGGCAATGTCTCTGCCATTCACCTCTCTTTTTTTCTTTACCTTCCCTCATCCTTCATATTTTAGAATCAACTCTCCTCAACTTATTTATGTGTCCTTGGAATTTCTGTACAACGTTGAGTTTGTCCTCTGTTTGTCACTTGTGAGTGACGGGCAATAATGTTGGAATTCAGATGGGGAAAAGTACCCAGTTATATTTGGGGGCACTTCAGGTCTGCAATAAGCAGCAGAGTTTGGCTGTTACCATTCTGTAATGAAGCTGTCCTCTGCCATCAGTGGCTTGGCTTGTGGAATCTCATCAGATATCCCTAGTAGGTCAACTCCTCAACTGCATATTTACAGAACGGGACCTTACACGGCACAAGACAAGGCTTTGAATAGTTGAGTGTAATCTTCTTTTTAATGTTATGTTTTCCCTAGGATAATACCTAATTGCTTTGTAAATGGTCCTGGTTTTTGCCTTTAACAATCTTGCATGGAAGGAAATTAAGGATTTTTTTTTAATGTGTAAAATACTTTCTTGGGTCTGTTTCTTTCAACTTGTATTTATGCTGCCTGTTTATAAAACCTGTATAGCTTGCAGTTATTATTCCTTGTAATCTTCTAAGCTATGTCCTTCATTCTTTAAGATTTTCGTTCTCTCTGATGAAGAGGTGAATTATTGGGTGACCACATCATCTGTACTTACGTGGCTTGCTATCAAGGTGGAAAAGGGACTCGCTCACTTTTAATATACTTGATGTGACTCTTAGATGCTCAGATCTCTGTTTCTAAGATTGAACAGCAGCCTTGGGTAGAGAATTTGGGAGCTGTGAAGGCAAGTTCTTCTTGGGAAGACAAGCAAGATGCCGAAGTGACCTTCCTAGAAGCTATTAAATCTTAATTGCTGCTCGAATTTCAGAACTGGGGTTATTCCTTAAATGCAGAGTGCACCTTTCCTGTCAGCAGCATGGCAATCTGTAGTGGAGGAGTGGGCTCTGCACATCAAATCTATAGGCAGAATTGTTTTGCTCTTCAGCGACCGAAGCCATTAGACCTCAGTCCTTTCTCTCTCCCTTCCAGGGCACTGTCCCTGTTTTTTCAGTTACTCTATTAGTCCTCACTGCTAGAAGACCGAGTCCTTCCTAGCTCTTTATAGTCATGAATCTTAATTATTCTGCCCACATTGGCGTGTCTGTCTGCCTATGAGCCTATCTTTTATTATTTGAAAAGTTCATGAAAAGGGGATTTGGAGTTCTTACATTTGTAATTAAAAAAAATCTCTGAGGTTATGCAAGTTTTATTACTTTGGCCTTCAGAAAAATGTAATTGTTATGTGAAACAATATTTATCCTCTTTCCATCACTATTTTTTGATGACTGAATGGCACTATGGATATTTGTGACCTTCAAAGATAAGAATGTAATTGTTACCTATGCATAAACTGCATTATAAGGGATTTGGTTTCTTTGGTTGTTTGGTTTTTTTTTTTTGTTTTATTTTAAATATTGCTTTCATTTGAATAGAAAGGCAAAGCAACTTTGATGATTTATTGCAAAACTATTCTGGATTTAAATACCTTGTTTTGGGTCCCTATGCTGAAACCTGTATCCTTTTCCCCATTAATTTATGGTTAAGGTGATTTTGGCTGAATACATCAGTGTACTTCCACTTGACAGCAGGATGCTTGGGGAAATTCAGGGGCTTGCAAACTGCAAGATTTGGACTCTTGACCAGGCTGTGCCTTAGCCAGCTGCTGGACCATGTCCAGTCACGTAACTTCTAGGGACCTCTGTTCTCTCAGTCATACATTGAAGAAATCCTATAAGGTGCTTTTAAAGTTGTGTTTCAGTTCTCAAGTCTTGATTTCTTGTTTCACATATACAGTGATCATAGAAGTGCTAATAGGACATAAACTAATAAAGAACCTTTTGAGTGGCATGGTGTTCTTGTAATGGCTGAGCAGTTTGCAGAGTTCACTAATTAAGCACACTCATCCCTTCACGATGCCCAGGCTAGGTCAGCTCGTTCTTAAAGTGTGAGGCAAACGAACTTGAGGTGATTTACAGTATTTCCGTGGTTAAATAAATGAGATGAATTGCCAGAAGGGCTCATCTTTTCTGGCAAGGTCCTTGAAGTAGGAAATCAGTATTCATCAATATATCATCAGTAATTTCTCCAGAAAGGGAATGAGTATTGCAAATACTTAGAAGTTATCTTTCTAATCTTTTCATCATTTATGTTGTTTATAAAGAAAATAATACTCATTGTAGATTTATGTGTCTCATCTTATTATGTAGATTTATGTATCTCATCTTCGGATTATGTTATTAAAATTTTTCAAAAATATTTCTTCTTTGAGCCTCATTGTACATATATTAAAATGTACATTTCAGGTCTGTTTTAGTCCATTTTTTAGATGTTTTTCTTCATACTCAATGGCTTGGATTCACTGAGTACTTTCTACCTGCCAGTTACTTTAAATGTGTGATCTCTTTCATATTCTTAATAATGTTATGAAGTAGGTATTATGATTATTGCCATTTTACAGACCTGGCAACTAAGTGTTAAAAAACTTAAGTAACTTGCCTAAAGCCACCCAGCTAGTAAGTGGGGAAGCCAGGATCCACACGCAGGATATCTGAATCTAGATCATAGGTCCTTAGCAACTACTCTAAGCAATGACTGTATAGTATTCAGGCCATTGTCTATGTAAGTTGTGTTATAGAGACTCCTCATTCTTACTGTTTTTATATGAAATATAAAAGCATATTTAAGAAATGTTAATTAAGGCATAATTAAGAACATGGCCATGTGACCTTCTATATAAGTCATTTCACTTCTCTGAGCCTTGAATTTCTCATCTGTACAATGGGTAGTTTGTTAACAATTCTTAATTCAAACGACTGTAGTGAAGATTGAAATAAGGAATGTGAGAATGCCTTAGAAACCAACAGCAAAGCACATTGCCTTACAAGCAGGGATTCTAAGCAAGTGACGTGTTTTTTTGTTTTTTTGCGGTACGCGGGCTTCTCACTGCTGCGGCCTCTCCCGTTGCGGAGCACAGGCTCCGGACGCGCAGGCTCAGCGGCCATGGATCACGGGCCCAGCCGCTTCGTGGCATGTGGGATCTTCCTGGACTGGGGCACGAACCTGTGTCCCCTGCATTGGCAGGTGGACTCTCAACCACTGCGCCACCAGGGAAGCCCTGAGCAAGTGGCTTTTAAATGATCCTGAACTTTGAGGTATTTTGGCAAGAAACACCCTGACAGCTAAAATCAGTTTTCCCTCTTGAATAAATCATAAGTAAGATCTTTCCTTGACTGCCAGATTTCAATTTGAAAATATATCTTTGAAACTGTAAAGACTTTTTCAAAAGGAATTTGAACAAGGAATGAACTGAATGTGTCACAGCATTCAAGCACGCATTCAATGGATAATAAATGTATCCTTAGTGTGCTAAGTACCCAAGATGCTCAGGCACTGGCATATGCTGGGACCACCACAACAAAGAGGGGTCTCAACTCTGACAAAGCTCTCCATGACCATTTGTCAGAAAGGTTGGCTAAGAGGTCCACCAATAAATGTGAGGGAAGTCAGTCAGTTTATCTTATCATTTTAGAGATGAGAAAATTGAGGCCTAGAGATATGAAGAGACTGACCAAGGTTGACCCAACTGGCCAGTGACAGAAATAGAACTAAAACCAGCCCCATAACCGCATGCTCCTTTTTAGTACCAAATAAATGGTACCTGCACATGACTGATGAATTAGATGGAGAAGCCAGTGCCTTTGTGCTTGGAAGGTATTAGGTGGATGTTTGTGTACAAGGTGCAGCAGATTTTCCCTTCCATCCTAATTTGCGCAGAAACATTTCTGGCTTTCTTGGGGGTGGCAAGCCTGTGTTTGGTTCACTCCCTGATCATTATGCTACAGCACTGTTCCCCTGATCTCAAATTCACTTTCTGTATTTCTTGGCCACCGGGCACATTATTTGACATTTATTTATACTTATCTGCGTTTTCCATCTTCTAAGCCCACATATATAATACATGATAATGTAAATCCTTGGCCGCTGCTTGGCATTTGGGTACCTTATTATTTACTGTGCTGTGCCTCCCTCCCTGTACCGCGCAGTACCGAGTCATTTGTATACATAACTAAAATATGCTGTCCCGTCCAATACTGATCCTTGTCATATGTCTTTCTAGTAATTTTTTTCCCAGACGGTGAATGTTTTGCTTTCATTTATTCATTTCGCTCCTTGGAAAAAGATGGGGCCGAATAGGCTTAGCGACACTGCAGAAGCCTAACCCTGTTCTTTAAAGTTCTAAAAAATCACAACATCCTTAGCCTTGACTCATTTTTCTGACTGATTTCTTTACAACTTTTTTTTTTTTTTTTTCGGTACGCGGGCCTCTCACCGTTGTGGCCTCTCCCGTTGCGGAGCACAGGCTCCAGACGCGCAGACTCAGCGGCCGTGGCTCACGGACCCAGCCGCTCCGTGGCATGTGGGATCTTCCCAGACTGGGGCACGAACCCGTGTCCCCTGCATCGGCAGGCGGACTCTCAACCACTGCGCCACCAGGGAAGGCCCTGACTGATTTCTGACATGTTTCTTTTTAATGAAAAGTTCTGACTATTAATTGCGGTAAACGTATACTAATGGCCCACTTATGATGGGGAATCATTTCTCCCATTTAGAGGCTTTACAGTTGGAGATAAGATTTGAGTTTATTAGCACCATGTGCCAGGGCGCTCATTGTTTTCCTGTCTGGTGTCATACAGGAACTGTTTCTGGATGAAGGCTATTGCACCAGACAACTAATACTAAGATTTTAATGGCTCTGAAGCTGTTACCTAGGGTCCTGATTGCATAGGGACCTGAAGTGAGTTAACTCTCACAGACATCTGGCGAATTGCTTCCCATACAGCCTTTGCATGGCTGGGAAATTCTCTGATGTTTGAAACTTTCTGCTACTTAAATAAGGAGTATTTAACGGTGTGAACCAACAAAGCTGTCCTCATTTTTAAGGAAAATTGTCCATGTGGAGTTGTTTATAAGCACCCCTGGCACCCACATTGCATTCCCAAACTTGTTAAACTTCTCTCACCAGCTTAGATGTATAACAGGTCTCACATATCTGCCATTTCTTAATTAGATGAGGTTTTAACATGCATGGGCCTTTGGGATAGTAATAGATTGATTTAAATGAACACTGATGTATATAAGAACTAATTTCTAAAGTGGAGGGCTGTCAGGGAGGGTTGAGGGGAGAAGGATGCTGCGCAGAGAGAAGAAAGCCAGTGGGGTGAGGCGGGAGGGAGCAGAATGTAGTATGTGGTAGTTTTCCTAATTGCAGGTTTCCTGATCAGGGAACTTTGAGGCTCTAAAAGCTGCTGCGTCGTTGCACTGTGTTGCTTGAGATTTAACCCTCTACATTTGCAGAATTTACCCACACTCAGGGTTATAAGGTCAGCCAGCCTCCTGAGAGCAAATTTCTCCAGAGGTTCTGACCTGCAAGGGGCAAGTGTGAAACGCAGGGACTGAAGATTAAAAGATAGATGAGGTTCCATTTCTCCTCAGCAACTCCCCTTTTCTCTCTCTGAGAAGTGAAAAGCCATGCAATGTGTCTCTGGATATCTGGGGACAAGAGATGTTTATTTTTTAGTCAACACAGGCTCTGTGATCCCTTTAGAAATTTTAACCTTGGTTTTCTGTCAATGCCAATGTCTTTACCTAGGGGGCTATCACCCTATGACATATTTAAGGTAGTACGTTTTCTCTGGAGACTAACTCAGTTCATTTCCAGAATTTCTCCTGGAAGTGCCACAGCCCTAAAGAGATAAGACAGCTAAGAAATCAAGCATTTCCCCAATTAGACAATAGCCTTAAAACCATGGTTTATTTGACTAGTTAAATTTTTTCCTCATGAGTATTGGTCTTAATCAGAGCTGTTGTTCAGCTGGTATGTATCCAAATAGCTGAACCAGTAGTTAAAAATATTGTCGGCTCACATCATCTTTTTCTTCTTTACTTTTAAATTTACATACACTGAAATTCATTCCTTTTGATGTAAGTCTGTGAGTTTTGACAAATACACACAGTTGCGTAACTATCACCATAACCAAGATAAAGCATACTAGTTCCATTAGCCTAAAAAAAGCTCTCATGTTGCCCTTTTGTAGTTATACTCTCCCCTGACCCTTAAACCCTTGGTACAATTCCTTTGTCAGATATATAATTTGCAAATATTTCCTCCCAGTCTGTGACTTTACAAAAAATTCTTTCACAGAACAAAAATTTTGAATTTTGATGAAATCAGTTTATCAATTTTTTCTTTCATAGATCACGCTTTCAGTGTCAAATATGAGATCTTTTATTAACCCAGGGTTATAAAAATTTTCTCTCATAATTTCTTCTAAAAGATTTATGATTTCAAGACTTTACATTTAGAACTATAATCTATTTTTAAATTAAGTTTTGTAAACTAGGTGAGGCATAGGTTGAGATTCTTGTTTTGAAAATGGATGTCCAGTTATTCTAATGGCATTTGTTAAAAACACTATTCTCTCTCCATTTAATTGCCTTTGCACCTGGGTCAGAAATCGATTGACCATCATTTTGAGTTTCTTGGTCTAGACTCTATTCTATCCCATTGATTTATTTATCTCTTCTTTCACCAAAAACTAAACTGTTTTGATTACTGTAGCTTTATAGTAAGTCTTGGGGTAGGATATTATGAGTATTCTAATTTGTTCATCTTTTTGAACTTGTTTTTGGTATTTGAGTTCCTTTGGAATCAATTTGCCAATATCTGCAAAATTTGCTGATTTAGGTTGAGATTGCATTAGATCTACACACCGAGTGGGAGCCATTGACATCTTAATAATATTTTAATAATAATATTTTCCAATCTACCAATATGATCCCTCCTTTTATTTAGATCTTCTTTCATTTGTTTCATCAGCATTTGATAGTTTTCAGCATATAGATCCTGTGCATATTTTGTTGGATTTATACCTAAGCTTCATTTTTGGAGTGCTATTTTAAGTGTTTTTTTTTAAAATTCATATTCCAATTATTTATTACTGATATATAGGATATGGTAAACTTTTGTTTATTGACCTGGTATCCTGCAACCTTTCTAAACTCACTAATTTGATCAGGGTATAAAGATATATAAAAGATATATTGTATCTTTTACATACACAATTATGTTTGTGAATACAGGATTTTATTTCTTTCCAATCTGTATGCCTTTTCTTTTTACTATTTTATTGTATTGGCTAGGACTTACAGTATGATGTTGAATAGCAGTGGTGAGAGACGACAAATCTTTGGTGGAAATCATTGAGTATGCTGTTAGCTGTATTTTTTCTTTTTTTTTTTTGGCATATCCTTTTTTAAGTTCTCTTTTATTTCTAGTTTGGTGATAGTGTTTATCATAAAGGGATGTTGAATTTTTATCAAATGCTTTTTATGCATCTGTTGAGACGTTAATACAGTTTTTCTCAGTCTGCTAATATAGTGAGTTACACTGACTGATTTTTGAATGTTGAATCAGACTTTTCTTCCTTAGATGAATTGCACTTGGTTGTGATGTGATCCGTTTTTATATAATGCTGGATTTTGATTTGCTAATATTTTCTTGAGGATTATTGTCTCTAGATTCACAAGGGATATTGCTCTAGAGTTTTCTTATAATGTGTTTGTCTGCGTTTGGTACTAGAGTAATGCAAGTCTCATAAAATTAGTTGGGAAAAGTTGTTCCTCTTATATTTTCTGGAAGAGATTGTAGAATTGTTATAATTTTTTCATTAAATGTTCAGTTTTCTCCCCTTCACGTAAAGCATGGAAACCTTACTACATATGTTCCAAATTAGCTTTACTTGCTTGAAAGGAATTGTTGCCTTTGATGTTTTTTCCCTTTCCAGTCCATCTGAGCTAGAGCATGGCCATGCCTACAATCCAGTTTTGAGCGTGCAGAAATGGACAACAGTCTGGAATAGTGAAGAAATGAGAAGGAAGAAATCTATATCCTTGAATGACCATCAGGAGTGGAGCCACCCTACCAACTAAGACTCTTCATCTTTGTATGAGTAAGGAAAAAAATTCTATTTCTTAAGCCACTACATTTTGGGGTCTTTTTGTTAAAGTGGCTTAGCCCTTACCCTATTTACCCCAACTGAAAAGAAGGTCCTTTTGTTTCAACATTATTGAGATTCATCTGCAAGAAGTCTAATAGGATTAAACACTGGAGGAGGCTATGAATACTGTTAATTTCTGTGATGTGAAAGGTTATACAATGGAGTAAAGGGCACACCCTCACTTTTCCTGGAGCAGCAGCCTACGCTTCCTTCCTATTGAAATTTCTTGCATCATCTCCCTCTCTCGGGCCAATTTAGAGATCTGGATTGCTTGGACTACATTTTTCCAACTATTGGCAATGAGCAGAAAGGAACGTATTATTTGGGCATATTTGATAGGGACTAAGAGGACATCTAATACCCTTTGGTAGGATTCTTTCACAGTGTCCTGAAATTTCTACTTCATTACAATTAAAGGAATTAAAATATGAACAAACACAGAGAAGGCAGTCTTCCCTGATTTGGGACAGATCCTAAAACATGGTACCTGCAAAAAGCTTAGTTAGAGTATGTAGGCATTTTAAAAGATTAGAGAATGTATGCTTTTGTGTCTTGGGCTTGAATAGTTTGAATATCAAGAGACCATAACTAATAAATAAATTCATTTGACTCCAATAGACTTGAATTCCTGGATACATGGGAATGGACCAGTTGTAGGAGGAACTGCTCTCATTTGGATTGCTAATAATAGTGGGCAGTTAAAAAAACCAGCAATTCACACACACTCTAAACCCCAAACCAGGATTTTTTTTAACCATGCGGAGTTTCATTACCAGAAAATATAAATGAATCGCTCCTGTCATTCTTCTTCTCTTCTTTCTCTTCTTGCTCCCTCTAAATCCACCATGGCACTGGTACTACCCCTTTGGCAAACAAAGCCTTAGGGCATTTTGTAATACTGGGGAGATAAGTACATTCTATAACTTGGCTATTTCACAAATAACTAGATGTGTGCACATATGTTTCAGAATACATATACATGTACATCAGTCTTGATAGCATCATTGTTGTAGTGGCCCCAAATTGAAAACAATCCAAATGTCCATCAACAGTAGAATGGGTAAAAAGTTATATTATATTCTCACAGAAATATAGAGCAATGAAAATGAATAAATCTCTGGTACACACAACAACTTGGATTTATCTTGCAAATATAATGTGGAGCAAAAGGAACAAGACTTAAAAGAGTAATACAGTAATATTTCATTCATATGAAGGTCCCAAACTCAGCCACACTATGTCATTTAGGATGCATTCATGAATGGGTAGTACGACTATAAAGAAAAGCAAGGAAGTGATTGTCTTCTAAATATAGTGATCATCTCTGGTGGGGATGGAGGAATTTGTAATTGGAAAGGGACAAAGATGGGGCTTCTGGGGGTGCTGCCAATGTTCTATTTCTTGACTTTTTGCAGTTTCTGGTGTATTACTTGTCTATTGCTGTATAACAAATTATTTCAAAACTTAGTGATTTAAAACAACACAAATTTATTAGCTAACAGCTTGTGTGGGTCAGAAATATAGGTACAACTTAATTAGGTCCTCGGCTTCAGGTTTTCCACAGGCTGAAATCACAGTGTTGGCTGGGGCTGCAGCCATCTATCTCAAGGTTCAACTAGGGTAAGATCTTCTTCCAAGTTCACTTAGTGATAATTGAGAAAATTCAGTTCCTTGGTGGCTGTTGATCTATGCTACTCTCAGATGGTTCTGTCCATCAAAGCAAACGTGCAAAAAGAGACACAGAATATTAGCAGGATGGAAGTTATAGTTATTTATAACCTAACTTCAGAATTGATATCCTATTACTTTTGCTATGATATATTTATTAGAAGCAAGTCACTAGATCCACCTCACACCCAAGGTAAGGGGATTACTCAAGAGTGTGGGTACCAGGAGATGGGGATCACTGGGAGACATTTTAAAAGCTGTCGGTCACACTGGATGCTGGCTTTATAATTACTTGTGAAATGGTACTTTCATGTTTCATGCACTTTGCTGTTGGCTTGTTTTATTTCATAATACTGATGTTAAAGGAAATCTCAGAAACAAGCAGCTACAGAAACTCAAGTGGCTCCTTTCTTGTGAATATATCCTCTCCTATCCCCAAGTGGCACAAGTGGTGTCTAACACATACAGACACTAAAAATTATTTGCTAAATAAGTGAGTGAGCTAAATTTTAGAACCCATGGGAGTAGATAACAATTTTTATTGAATGAATCACAGAACAGTTCCAGTGAGTATAAAATTGAAAAGATAAGGACATAGAAAGTATACTTGACTGTGGTAAAAATTCTCTACAAAGAGACAAGAAATGTATGTTAAATATTAAGGGAAAAAAGTTACATAGAAGAAAAGAGTAAATAAAGACTATATACAGAAAACGATTTAGGATGGTTGGAACTGGGATACCACTTTGGGGACGTATCTTGCAGTCCAATTTTAAGTAACTCCTGAAAAAGTGTCTTCCTTTAACATTGGATTATTAATTCATGATCTAGCTTACTTTACCCCTGAAGATTTAGTTCTGGGAGATATTTACAGGCCTCAGAAAGTTGGCTTCAAACTGTTTGATTCCACCATCACAGACTTGAGTATGTGCATATTTGCCCATCTGTATCCTTTTTAGAATGCATCTTTCAGTAGAATGTGAAATTCAACTGAACAATTCAAGTTTACTATATTATGGCCATGATATAAAGGGCTTAGAAGTTAAACTGAGTTGGGATGACTTGGGAGGGGCAGGTGGTAGAAAGGGAATTAGAAGTATCCATGGGTCACCTACAAAATTGAGTACTTTTTACTGTCCTGGTCTCAGTGATGAGCCCTGAAAGGATGATGTTTCAGGGGTCCTGTCCACTGGGCTTTGCTTCTCAGAGACTTGAAATGTATCCTTTGCGAAGGAGCAGCTGGAGACCAGGGAAGGTCATGTATACATGTTCAACATCAAAGAATTAGGGCTCTGGCCTGGGCTTTAGAGATCACTGAATGTGATCATGCCATTTACAGAGGCAGTCGGAGTCCCAGGAAGTCATGACCAGTTGAAGCAAATGGCCAATTAGTATTTTTCTTTATTGAGCTGTGATGTGTCACATGAGTTTTAATACTTCATTTTACTTAAGAAACAAGTTATTTGATCTAGATATTAAATTTGATATAGATATTGTTTAAGTATCTCCCTTAGGTCCTGAAATGGACTACATTAGTTTGATTGATGTAATGAGTTTGGAGAAAATACTTAATTGTTTTAAATACCCACAGTTTTAGTGAAGGTGTGAAAGGATATCGTTCTAAATTGGGATTGAAATGAATAATGTCAATATTTTACACAGCAGATTCAGTCATTTTGGTCTCTTCTACATCTTGACCTTCAGAAGCCTCCTTTCTTCTCTTGTGGAATCTGGTCTCAGTGAAAATTCCTTAGTTCTGAATGCAAATTGAAGAACCTACCCACTGCAAACTACTTTTCTTTTTCTCACATGTCTTGTGTTGTGAATCCAAATTCTGTACGAAAAGATCAGCTTCCCAACAGCTGTTGGTCTTCTATCCATATTATGTACCCTGATCTATAGCTCCTTTCTGAAATTCTTGTGTTTACTCTCCTGCCCGCAAAGCAGTGCATTTTAGCTTTTTCACACTCAGATCAAAATACTGAGTAGAGAAATTGCTCCCATGTGCATAACTGTGGGAATTGGCTTCTAATAGGAAAACTCAATCAAAGAGAGAGGGCTTTATTCACTGAGCCTTAGGATTTCTGGCAACACAATAAAAACCTCCAAAGGAAAAACAGGCAATGATACAATCCATATTTCACTTGCCAAAGTGAGTACTATTACTGTTCTGCTATGAAATGTTACTCTTGTGTAGGTTCTTACCCTTTTGTTGGAGGAGAGGAGAAAGTGAATATGAGTTTACTCAAGATTACAGATAACTCCTTTCTCTCTCTACTTAGAGTTTGCATCTCTCGACCTAGTCAATAATAATAACATGATGATGATAATAACAATAGAATTTGAATTTTGACCATATTTCAGCACCTTCATCATTATCTCATTATTCCATACAATAAACGCCTCCCTCACACACCTCTGTTTCCTCTAGCACTCTGGCTTCCTGTTCCACCCTTTATTCCTCCCTACCAAGGTGGAACTATTTCTGTAAGTGGTGAGCAGCAGTTATTGGCACACATTTTGCTATTTGGTGGATTTAATTTCCCAAACATCACTCTGTATCTCCCTCTACCCCAGATTAGAGTGAAGCAAGTACGAATGAGTTTGGTCCCCAGACAGGGTCCCCTTGGGGCAGGCTGATACGAGACTCAGACTTCCTCGGGAAATGAGAAGGGCAGGGATAAGCAGGTCCCCTGGCCTCTCACATATTGCAACTGCCTTCCTCTTTTGTCTGATTTCTCATTTTACTCACAATTCGGGCTGTTATTTACTAAGCCTTCTTGTAGCTCAATCGTTTGTACCTTTTGGGAACCTTTAGGAATTGAGATAGACTGGGATTTAGGGAGTACAGTACAACTTAAAGATTGAGATTTTTGTGGGGACCAGACTATGTGAAGTTAAATCTTGATGGTTTGCAGTATAGCTGGTTTTGCATCCATCCTTGGCCGTTTTTTTTAAAAATTTTTTTAACATCTTTATTGGAGTATAATTGCTTTACAATGTTGTGTTAGTTTCTGCTTTATAAAAAAGTGAATCAGCTATACATATACATATATCCCCATATCCCCTCCCTCTTGCGTCTCCCTCACACCCTCCCTATCCCACCCATCTAGGTGGTCAGAAGGCACCGAGCTGGTATCCCTGTGCTATGAGGCTGCTTCCCACTAGCTATCTATTTTATGTTTAGTAGTATATACATGTCCATGCCTCTCTCTTGCTTTGTCACAGCTTACCCTTCCCCCTCCGCGTGTCCTCAAGTCCATTTTCTATGTCTGCATCTTTATTCCTGTCCTGCCCCTAGGTTCTCCATAACCATTTGTTTTGTTGTTAGATTCCATATATATGTGTTAGCATACGGTATTTGTTTTTCTCCTTCTGACTTACTTCAGTCTGTATGACAGACTCTAGGTCCATCCACCTCACAACAAATAACTCAATTTTGTTTCTTTTTATGGCTGAGTAATATTCCATTGTATATATGTGCCACATATTCTTTATCCATTCATCAGTTGATGGACACTTAGGTTGCTTCCATGTCCTGGCTATTGTAAATAGAGCTGCAATGAACATTGTAGTACATGACTCTTTTTGAATTACGGTTTTCTCAGGGTATATGCCCAGTAGTGGGATTGCTGGGTCGTATGGTAGTTCTATTTTTAGTTTTTTAAGGAATCTCCATACTGTTCTCCATAGTGGCTGTATCAGTTTACATTCCCACCAACAGTGCAAGAGGGTTCCTTTTCCTCCAGACCCTCTCCAGCATTTATCGTTTGTAGATTTTTTGATGATGGCCATGCTGACTGATGTGAGGTGATACCTCATTGTAATTTTGATTTGCATCTCTCTAGTGATTAGTGATGTTGAACATGCCTTCATATGTTTGTTAGCAATCTATACATCTTGTTTGGAGAAATGTCTATTTAAGTCTTCTGCCCATTTTTGTATAGGGTTGTTTGTTTTTTTGATAATGAGCTGCATGAGCTACTTGTAAATTTTGGAGATTAATCCTTTGTCAGTTGCTTCATTTGCAAATATTTTCTCCCATTCTGAGGGTTGTCTTTTCGTGTTGTTTATGTTTTCCTTTGCTTTGCAAAAACGTTTAAGTTTCATTAGGTCCCATTTGTTTATTTTTGTGTTTATTTCCATTTCTCTAGGAGGTGGGTCAGAAAGGATCTTGCTGTGATTTATGTCATAAAGTATTCTTCCTATGTTTTCCTCTAAGAGTTTTAGAGTGTCTGGCCTAACATTTAGGTCCTTAATCCATTTTGAGTTTATTTTTGTGTATGGCGTTAGGGAGTTTTCTAATTGCGTTCTTTTACACGTAGCTGTCCAGTTTTCCCTGAACCACTTATTGAAGAGGCTGTCTTTTCTCCATTATATATTCTTCCCTCCTTTATCAAAAATGATGTGACCATATGTGCATGGGTTTATCTCTGGGCTTTCTATCCTGTTCCACTGATCTATATTTCTGTTTCTGTGCCAGTACCGTACTGTCTTGATTACTGTAGCTTTGTAGCATAGTCTGAAGTTCAGGAGCCTGATTCTTCCAGCTCTGTTTTTCTCTCTCAAGATTGCTTTGGCTATTTGGGGTCTTTTGTGTTTCCATACAAATTGTGAAATTTTTTGTTCTAGTTCTGTGAAAAATGCCATAGGTAGTTGGATAATGATTGCATTGAATCTGTAGATTGCTTTCGGTAGTAGAGTCATTTTCCCAATGTTGATTCTTCCAATCCAAGAACATGGTATATCTCTCCATCTGTTTGTATCATTTTTAATTTCTTTCATCAGTGTCTTATAGTTTTCTGCATACAGGTCTTTTGTCTCCTTAGGTAACTTTATCCTAGGTATTTTATTCTTTTTGTTGCAGTGGTAAATGGAAGTGTTTCCTTAATTTCTCTTTCAGATTTTTCATCATTACTGTATAGGAATGCCAGACATTTCTGTGCATTAATTGTGTATCCTGCTAATGTACCAAATGCATTGATTAGCTCTAGTAGTTTTCTGGTAGCCTCTTTAGGATTCTCTGTGTATAGCATCATGTCATCTGCAAACAGTGACAGCTTTACTTCTTCTTTTCCAATTTGTATTCCTTTTATTTCTTTTCCTTCTCTGAGTGCTGTGGCTAAAACTTCCAAAACTATGTTGAATAATAGTGGTGAGAGTGGACAACCTTGTCTTGTTCCTGATCTTAGTGGAAATGATTTCAGGTTTTCACCATTGAGAATGATGTTGGCTTTTGGGTGTGCCATATATGGCCTTTATTATGTTGAGGTAAGTTCCCTCTATGCCTACTTTCTGGAGAGTTTCTATCATAAATGGGTGTTGAATTTTGTGAAAAGCTTTTTCTGCATCTATTGAGATGATCATATGGTTTCTCTCCTTCAATTTATTAACATGGTTTATCACATTGATTGATTTGCATATATTGAAGAATCCTTGCATTCCTGGAATAAACCCCACTTGATCATGGTGTATGATCCTTTTAATGTGCTCTTGGATTCTGTTTGCTAGTATTTTGTTGAGGGTTTTTGCATCTATGTTCATCGGTGATATTGGCCTGTAGTTTTCTTTCTTTGTGACATCTTTCTCTGGTTTTGGTATCAGGGTGATGGTGGCCTCCTAGAATGAATTTGCGAGTGTTCCTCCCTCTGCCATATTTTGGAAGAATTTGAGAAGGATAGGTGCTAGCTCTTCTCTAAATGTTTGATAGAATTCGCCTGTGAAGCCATCTGGTCCTGAGCTTTTGTTTGTGGGAACATTTTTAATCACAGTCTCAGTTTCAGTGCTTGTGATTGGTCTGTTTATATTTTCTGTTTCTTCCTGGTTCAGTTTCAGAAGGTTGTGCTTTTCTAAGAATGTGTCCATTTCTTCCAGGTTGTCCATTTTATTGGCATAGAGTTGCTTGTAGTAATCTCTCATGATCCTTTTATTGCTGCAGTGTCAGTTGTTACCTCTACATTTTCATTTCTAGTTATATTTATTTGAGTGTTCACCCTTTTTTTCTTGATGAGTCTGGCTACTGTTTATCAATTTTGTTTATCTTTTCAAAGAACCATCTTTTAGTTTTATTGACCTTTCCTATCATTTCCTTCATTTCTTTTTGATTTATTTCTGATCTGATCTTTATGATTTCTTTCCTTCTGCTAACTTTGGGTGGTTTTTTGTTCTTCTTCCTCTAATTGCTTTAGGTGTAAGGTTAGTTTGTTTATTTGAGATGTTTTTTGTTTCTTGAGGTAGGATTGTATTGCTATGAACTTCCCTCTTAGAACTGCTTTTGCTGCATCCCATAGTTTTTGGGTCATCGTGTTTTTATTGTCATTTGTTTCTAGGTATTTTTTGATTTCCTCTTTGATTTCTTCAGTGATCTCTTGGTTATTTAGTAGTGTATTGTTTAGCTTCCATGTGTTTGTATTTTTTACACTTCTTTTCTTGTAATTCATATCTAGTCTCATAGCATTGTGGTTGGTAAAGATAATTGATATGATTTCAATTTTCTTAAATTTACCACAGCTTGATTTGTGACCCAAGATATGATCTATCCTGGAGAATGTTCCATGAGCACTTGAGAAGAAACTGTATTCTGTTGTTTTTGGATGGAATGTCCTATAAATGTCAATTAAGTCCATCTTGTTTAATGTGTCATTTAAAGCTTGTGTTTCCTTATTTATTTTCATTTTGGTTGACTGTCTTTTAGTGAAAGTGGGTGTTAAAGTCCCCTACTATTATTGTGTTACTGTCGATTTCCCCTTTTATCGCTGTTTGTATTTGCCTTATGTATTGAGGTGCTCCTATGTTGGTTGCATAAATGTTTATAATTGTTATATCTTCTTCTTGGATTGATTTTCTTGATTATTATGTAGTGTCCTTGTTTGTCTCTTGTAATAGTCTTTATTTTAAAGTGTATTTTGTCTGATATGACAATTGCTACTGATTTCCATTTGCATGGAATATCTTTTTCCATCCCCTCACTTTCAGTCTGTATGTGTCCCTAGGTCTGCTGTGAGTCTGTTGTAGACAGCCTATATATGGGTCTTGTTTATGTATCCGTTCAGCCAGTCTGTGTCTTTAGGTGGGGACATTTAATCCATTTATATTTAACGGAGCTATTGATATGTATGTTCGTATTACCATTTTCTTAATTCCTTTGTGTTTGTTGTAGGTCTTTTCCTTCTCTTGTGTTTCCTGCCTAGAGAAGTTCCTTTAGCATTTGTTGTAAAGCTGGTTTGGTGGTGTTGAATTTTCTTAGCTTTTGCTGTCTGTAAAAGTTTTAATTTCTCTGTTGAATCTGTATGAGATCTTTGCTGGGTAGAGTAATGTTGGTTGTAGTTTTTTCTCTTTCATCATTTAAATATGTCCTGCCACTCCTTTCTGGCTTGCAGAGTTTCTGCTGAAAGATCAGCTGTTAACCTTATGGGGATTCCCTTGTATGTTATTTATTGTTTTTCTTTTGCTGCTTTTAAAATTTTTTCTTTGTATTTAATTTTTGATAGTTTGATTAATATGTGTCTTGGTGTGTTTCTCCTTGGATTTATCCTGTGTGCGACTCTGTGCTTCCTGGACTTGATTGATTATTTCCTTACCTGTATTAGGGAATTTTCCAACTATAATCTCTTTAAATATTTTCTCAGTCCCTTTCTTTTTCTTTTCTTCTTCTGGGACCCCTATAATTCGAACGTTGGTGCGTTTAATGTTGTCCCAGGGTTCTCTAAGACTGTCCTCAATTGTTTTCTTTCTTTTTTCTTTATTCTGTTCTGCAGTAGTTAATACACTATTTTATATTCCAGGTCACTTATCTGTTCTTCTGCCTCAGTTATTCTGCTTTTGATTCCTTGTAGAGAATTTTTAATTTCATTTATTGTGTTGTTCATCATTGTTTGTTTGCTCTTTAGTTCTTCTAGTTCCTTGTTAAACATTTCTTGTATTTTCTCCGTTCTATTTCGAAGGTTTTGGATCATCTTTACTATCATTACTCTGAATTCTTTTTCTGGTAGGCTGCCTATTTCCTCTTCATTTGTTTGGTCTGGTGGGTTTTTACCTTGCTCTTCCATCTGGTGTGTGTTTCTCTGTCTTCTCATTTTGCTTAACTTGCTGTGTTTGTGGTCTCCTTTTCACAGGCTACATGTTCGCAGTTCCCATTGTTTTTGGTGTCTGCCCCCAGTAATTAAGGTTTTTTCAGTGGTTGTGTAGGCTTCCTGGTGGAGGGGACTAGAGCCTGTGTTCTGGTGAATGAGGCTGGATCTTGTCTTTTTGTTGGGAAAGTCCACGTCTGGTGGTGTGTTTTGAGGTGTCTGTGGCCTTACTATGATTTTAGGCAGCCTCTCTGCTAATGGATGGGGTTGTGTTCCTGGCTTGCTAGTTGTTTGGCATAGGGTGTCCAGCACTGTAGCTTGCTGGTCGTTGAGTGGAACTGGGTCTTGGCGTTGAGATGGAAATCTCTGGGAGGTTTTCGCCGTTTGATATTACGTGTTCAGCTTTGGATTTGGCCCCGCCGCTGCATGTAGGTCGCCTGAGGGTGTCTGTTCCGACTCAGACAGGATGGGGTTAAAGGAGCAGCTTATTAGGGGGCTCTGGCTCACTGAGGCCGGGGGTGGGGTGGGGTGGGAGGAGGGTACGAAATGTGGGGCGAGCCTGCGGCGGCAGAGGCCAGCGGGACATTGCACCATCCTGAGGCGCTATGTGTTCTCCCGGGGAAGTTGTCCCTGGGTCACGGGACCCTGGCAGTGGCTGGTTGCACATGCTCCCGGGAGGGGAGGTGTGGAGAGTGACCTGTACTCGCACACAGGCTTTTTGGTGGCTGCAGCAGCAGCCTTAGTGTCTCATGGCCGTCTCTGGGGTCCCTGCTGGTAGCCGTGGCTCACGCCCATCTCTGGAGCTCGTTTAGACGATGCTCTGAATCCCCTCTCCTCACACACCCCACAACAATGGTCTCTTGCCTCTTCGGCAGCTGCACACTTTTCCCGGATGCCCTCCTGGCTAGCTGTGGCGCACTAGCCCCCTTCAGGCTGTGTTCACGCCGCCAACCCCAGTCCTCTCCCTGCACTCCAACTGAAGCCCGAGCCTCAGCTCCCAGTCCCGCCCGCCCCAGCGGGTGAGCAGACAAGGCTCTTGGACTGGTGAGTGCTGGTTGGCACCCATCCTCTGTGCGGGAATCTCCCCGCTTTGCCCTCCGCACCCCTGTTGCTGTGCTCTCCTCCATGGCTCCGAAGCTTCCCCTCCGTCACACCCCGTCTCTGCCCGCAAAGGGGCTTCCTTTGCCAGTGTGTGGAAACTTTTCCTCCTTCACAGCTCCCTCCCACTGGTGCAGGTCCTGTCCCTATTCTTTTGTCTCTGTTTTTTCTTTTTTCTTTTATTGCCTTCTGGGAAGTTTGAGGTCTTCTGCCAGCGTTCAGTGGGTGTTCTGTAGTTGTTCCACATGTAGATTTATTTCTGATGTATTTGTGGGGAAGACGGTGATCTCCACATCTTACTCCTCTGCCATTTTGAAGGTCTCTTCCTTGGCCTTTTATAGTTACAGCCTGACTGGAAGATTGAACGTCTCAGGCCATGATGTATTTTCCTTGGGTGATGACTGCAGCTTAGGACTGCTGAGTTCACAGGTGGGTGTCTGTTTTTATATGGGCCTTGATTGAGTTCTCACGGACCTGAGCCTATACAGAGTTCGGGTGGTGGTGGTTGTGGAAGCCTTCTGTAAGCACAGGGGCCTCGGCGAGCATCATGGCTAGGTTGTGTGACAGTAGACAGGATTCGTTTGAACAGCTGATTCTTTTGACGTTCTTAGAAATTACTGACTTTTTTCACTATGGGGAGATCCCGCAGAACAGATTTGAGGAGACTGTATTAGGAAAGCAATGGCTGGGGAAGAGATCCAATTCAAATAAAGGGAAGAAAGGCACCACAGAGGGTGCTAGCCCTAGATGTGTTAGGAAGGAAAGTATTCAGTTTAAGGCGTAGTTTGTACATTCTGTTTAGCCTTTCTGAAAAGAATAGGGGACCAGCGTTGTACACTGAAAGACTGCAGATGAAGCTGTAGCAAAAGCAAATGCTATTCAGGGTAGGGATTTTCCAAAGCTAGGGAAAACCTTGAGCAGAATGAGCCAGAAGTATTAGTCCTGACTGTTAGCCCCAGGGGAACACAATAAAGAAAGTCAGAAGTTTACTTAGGATAATTCTCCAGAAAATAATAAGTGCAGGGAGGGAGGCGACCTCACAGGCTAACACTAAGTCATAGTAAAGAGCGGTTCAAGTTAGTCCTAGTAAGGTACTGTGAGACAGAACTGAAAACGGGCTGCTATGGCAGATTGAGCAGCCTGGTCACTAGACAGAGCCAACCTGCATGCAGTACTGGTGTGCCAGAATATGGAGCTCAGAAGCAAAGTAAAAATTAAGAAGGTTTAAATATGCGACTCTGGGAAGACACACTAAATAAGGTCGTATGACTGGGGTTGCTAGCTACTGAAATTTCTAAGAACTTCTAATAATGGTTGAATGTCTCAAAGTCCCCTAAGACAGAAGACAGTATGCGTAGGGAGATTTTTATACCTCAGATGGAGAATTTAAAAATGTCAAAATTAGTGTCTTGATGAGTAATTTAAGTGGCAGAGTAGAAGACCCTAGCCTTGGTCACGCCACAATGATCAACAATTAGACATCTAGCCATGAATAAAAGCAGCTCTGGGAGAGCTTTGGAGTCCACTTAAGAAGCATCAGCAACACATTGGGACCAAAAAAAACTGAGAATAACCACACTAAAAGGGAAGGAAGAACAGCTTCATCTTGCCTGCATCATCCCATTCCCCAAACCAGCACTGCTCGGTGCCGAAAAGGAACTCTAGCTAGAAAGAGTTCCCATCTCCAGGAGAGAAAGCAGCGTAAGCCAGCAGCTTCCCCAACCTTTCAGCGAACTGCAGGAAGGATCTGCTTCATTTTCACGCCACCCAGAGACTGGCCACATGGAGACTTGCAGAGATAGCTAAGAACAAGGAGGAAAAGCAGGAGCTACCAGTAACAGCCACACAGCAAGAGTGGCCTCAGTTCCCAGTGACCTGCTCTGCAGACGAGCCCAGCAGCTTTTGACACTGGAGAAACCAAGGGCCAGCACAGCCAGCAGGGACCTGCTGCAGACTTCGCCAGCCTTCACACGGCAGCTATTCACATTGGCTGATGTCAGTTGTCCGAGTGCCTCCCCACGTCCTCCCACGTGACTCCTGCTGGGGCCCAGGAACCACCCCAGCAGACAGCTCAGGTCTCTGTGGCTGTGCAAGTGCAAGAAGCCAGCCTAGACCTCCATAGCTGACTTCATCAACATGTGTGCGCTCGGGGTGAACCCCTCCGGTTGTCCACCTGCATGCCCCGGCCCAGCCCCACACACCAGCCTCCAGTGCCACGCACAGGCTTAGAGGAGACTATGTCGTGGGAGACCGTGTTCACAGTCAGGGCCTCCACCCTGCTCGTGGGCCCAGATGAGCCCATGTCTTCTGTCGCTGGCTTGCACCACTGTGCTCACCTGTAGCTAGCCTCTCCTGTGCACCTGCATGCCCCTGACCTGAGCCTTGTCACGGGCCTCCACTGCCATGTTCCCAAAGGGAGACCCAGTAGCCACGGTGGTGCAAACTGACAGCCAGAGTCCCCATAGCTACCAGTGGGCATTCAGCTGGTTCTGGCACTTGTTGCCTTTCCTGGCTCCCACCACCACCTGTGTGATCAGCTGGCCCCTGCCGCTACAAGGCGCCTGCTGCTGGCCCCCCATGGCTAAGCATGTACTCCTAGAAGTGTACATGACCTTGTTTGCCAGTTGGTGAGGTTACAAAGGAAGATGAAGACATAGCAGAAATAAAAAAGAAACTGGATGGTTGATGTGGAACTGAAGTAGAAGAATGAGTTGGTGGTAATTCCAAGATTTTGAAAGGTAGGGGCATTGTTTGGGGGGAACTTTTTAGATAGTGGAGGAGTGTGTGTGTCTGATGAGTTATTTATAATAAGGGTTTGAGGCAAATAAAAGTCCTGTAGGCATCTGATGATACAGAACAGATGACTGAGAGAGCACAAAAGAACAAACAGGGAGATTTGGGGCTTTGGGATTCAATTTAGCCAATACCACTGGATATTATTTCAGAAAAAAAGTGTTTTTTTGTTTTTTTTAATTGTGCTGAAGACTGAGGCTTTGGGAGTCTTGAGTATGCTGGCTGTCATTCAGTGGAAGAAGGTTAAAGGGCCAGAAAAGTCATTTTTGGAAATTGTGGGAAAGGAATCAGATGACTGTAGAGTATCACAGAAACCAAAGGAAGAGAGTATTTCTTGAGGAGTATTCAATAGTGTAATTTCTGTAATCAGTATTCTTTTAGTATCAAGAGTAAGACTTGGCTTGACATGTGCACAGCCTGTGCAGCTGTGGTTCAGGAAATAGCAATCACTGGACTGAAGGGGTAGAGGTAGGGATGCATATCTAGAGGTGACATGGAGGAGGAGAAAGAGAATTCACATTGATGCCACACTGAAAGCGAGAGCCACAGAGTTGGGGAACAGGGCCCAGGAAGTAAAGACAAGAAAAGCTACAAAGGAAAATTTTCTGAATATTTTTTTCCTCTCTTTCTGGCTCTTTTCTCTTTCCTTGATTTGGATCACCACTTCTCCAACTGGCAAGGTAACTCTCACTTATTCCAGACCAGGCAAAACTTCTGCGTTTCTCTGAAGCCTTCTCCTGTCGCTGCAAACAGAACTAATATTGTCTTTTTTTTTGTAATTCTGTCATATTTGCTATAAATCTTGTTACCAACTGCAACAACATTATATTAAGAATGTTTGCATGTCTGCTCTCCCAATAAACATGGCTTGTCTCTTTGGGCACTAAGGCCTTAGTCCAAGTACAAGGTGAAAAGATGGTCTGAGAAACGGGCTGACTGACTTCTGTAGGCATATATACCTAGGCTGTGAACTGCCCGCACAAGCTCTACTAACTCATAATCAGTGAAATTTGGCATCTGAGGCTCCTCCTTTTAGTACAGTTTTGCAGCAGTGCTTCTCAAATTATAATGAGGATCTTGCTAAATGAAGATTCTGATTCAGTGGGCCTGGGGTGGCATGCTGAGATCCTGTATTGATTGTCAGCATGCGCCCAGGTGATGTGAGTGCTGTTGGGCTGAGAACTACCTGAGCACCAGGCTCCAGGCCAGACTGAGTAGCTGTGGTGCAGTGGCTCTGTCCCGATTCGGAGTATCTGAACCACGCTTACATTTGTTGCAGAGTAATAGGAGATCTGACCGTATGATTTGGGAACTAGAACTTTAAGCCCTTCTTTTACTACTGGCTTGTTAATTAATATTTGACATCTTGTTTATTTTAGAATCTTTTTGGTTAAGACATGATGAATCCAGTAACTCCATATTAAGATATCAGTACTCCTGGAATGGTGGATATCATAGTGACTAGAAACTAACCATTGAGTTGCTTGTGACATTCAGTGGTAGATAATATGGCCCTGAGAAAATAGTAGACAAGCTCCTCCAATTTTAATGGAAAAAAGAAGAGATTTTCAGGAAGTCTCATATTCTGCTGGTGAAAGTATAAATTGAAAGAACCATTTTGGAAACTGACAGTATTTATTAAGGATGAACATAAGTATATGTTATGACCCAAATTTTTAGAATATATTAATATATTTTAGTAAACATAGATAGTTAACAAATATATATAAAACTAAATATATACATATGTTTACTAAAAGACATGAATTAGAGTGTCCATAGCAGGGCAAGTCATAATAACCCCAAGCTGGAAGCTCTCCACGTGTCCATCTGGATGAATAAATTGTAGCATATTCTCCCAATGAGATGTGTGTTTATAAAAATGAAAATAAATGATCTGCAATCATGCAACAACATAAATGAATGTCACTAACAAAATGTTGAACTCAAGAAGCCAGACACAAAAGAGTTCATGCTATATGATTCCATTCATACAAAGTACAAAAGAGCAATCTATGTTGTTAGAAGCCAGAATACTGTTTACCATGGTGAGTTGTATTTTCTGGAAGAAAGTACAAAAGGAGCTTCTGGGGTAATAGGATTCTGCTTCACAATCTAAGTGCTCATTGTAGGGGAGTGTCTGGTTTGGGAAAATTCATTGAGCTAACTGTGCAGTTTTCTGTATGAGTGTTGTACTATCATAAAAGATTAAAGAATGCACATACAAAAAGAGTGGTCAGGGTGGGACCTAGGGTTGCTGGGGGAGATGGGATTATGCAAAAAGGAAGTAGCTGTGGGATATACCCAAGATACATTTGGGGCCAATTATGTATATAGCAAACTCTATTTTCTGGGGGTGATTTTATGGGCATATCGGTCTACGTTATATGACCTTTATTCTCTGACATGATTCAAATATAATATTCAAGATATCCTGGTTTTCATCTTTACAAAAGATTTGGTGCAACTTAAATGAAGTGTGGGTCAACTACCTGGTGACCAGCTCCTTTGAGAAAAGTCAAGTGACACAATTTAGAGCTAAACATCAATAACAATTACTATTGATAATTTTGTAATGATTAGAAAAGCCATCTGCACTGCCAAATATCCCAAATAATTATCAACTTTACATTTTTGTGCACTATGTTCTGTTCTTGATTCTTACTAATTAACTATGCATGACCTTGAGCAAGTCATAAAACCTCTCCGGACAACTCGAACCCCAAACTTGATTACCTTGACTTTTTGTTACAGTTAAAACACTTGTTACTATCTGAGATTATCTTTTTTTCTTCTTCTTCTTGTTTATTTATTTTCAGATTCCCTCTGTCTCAAAAGTTCCTTAACTCTCTGTTTTATTCATTGCTGTTTTTCTAGTGCTAGAACAGTGCATGGCACGTGGTGGAAAAATAATTTATTTAATGAATGAAAGAGCTGGACTAGATTACCAGGCTCTTTCTAGCTGTAGTTTTCTGGAACTCTAACATTGCACGAGTGACTTTTCAGGTCCAGAAGGGACTCATGAGTTATGAAATTTCTGATTCCAGAATCAGAATAAAGATAAAGTATAAGACAGTGGTTCTCAAAGCATAGAACACCTGGGGGTTCCAACAGCTCTTTTAGGAGTCCATGAGGTCAAAACTATTATTATAATAATGCTAAGACATTATTTGTAGTTATGACTCATTATCTCATGAGTATACAGTGGAGATTTCCAGAGGCCACATGACATATGATACTGTAACAGACTGAATATAGAAGCATATATTAGAATCCTGCTATCTTCTATTATGCTAAATATTAAAGAGATTTGCAAAAATGTAAATTATTGCCACTCTTCTTGCTATTTTTTGTTTAGGAAAATAATATAATGATTTTTTCTTAAATATACTTTTTTAACATGTGAGTTTAGTGTTGTTATTTTTAAATGAATTAAAAACTAAATATATTAAAATGCTGTAATTTCTAATGTTAAATGTAAACTGATATAACCCACATAAACTGAAGCTCTTTGCAGGTCCTCAATAATTTTTGAGAGTTTAAATGTAGCCTGAGACAAAAAGTTTGAACACAGGGCTTCCCTGGTGGCGCAGTGGTTGAGAGTCCATCTGCCGATGCAGGGAACATGGGTTCGTGCCCGGGTCCGGAAGGATCCCACATGCCGTGGAGCGGCTAGGCCTGTGAGCCATGGCTGCTGAGCCTGTGCGTCCGGAGCCTGTGCTCCGCAACGGGAGAGGCCACAACAGTGAGAGACCCGCGTACCACAAAAAAAAAAAAAAAAAAAAAATTTGAACACAGCTGATGTAGGGAGCCATTCACAGGAAAGAATAGGAAAGGTTGGATGGCCCAGGATAGGCTGACAAGCTGGGAATAATTCTTTTTGACTTACCCTTTCCTCCTCCGGGCTGTGACCCTGCTCTGTAGTCTGCCCCGTTAACAAGGCATCCTACCCAATTCTGTTTTCTAGAAATCTCCATCACTGTAGTTCTCTTCCTGTATGTCAGTTGCTGAGATAGCAACAGTATGAATAGAAAATTATTCCATTTCTGTTTAGCAAACGTCCACAGAACCTATGTATCAAATGTCACTGTTTGGCCAGGAGAGTTTCTCTTGCCTGGCTTTCACATTGCTTTCCATTTTCCAGGGCTGAGAGTTGTATTTTCTCTGGTGAGTTGACTCCAACAGTTTAGCTACTTTTTATCTAGTGCAATTCAGCACATTTCAGTAGTGCCAGGGCAGCATTTTTTCATCTGTCCACACCATTTCTTACTCTGAGCAAGGAGCCCCAGGAAAGGATAAACACAGTTGGCGGAACAGCTGCTCCCAATGATTTTAGTTGGACATGTGTGTCTGCCATCCACTTCAGAGCCACGGTCCCCGAGGAGGTGCTGGCTCTGTTCAGATGAATGCAAGGTTGGAGGAGGACCAGGATTTTAAAAAAGAAAGTCACCCCAATTCCTCCTTCTTCTTTTCCTGCTATTCTTATTCACTAACATAATGTTTCACTCTTAAGATGCACATATGTTTAGGAATTTTTTAAATGAGAATTGGATACTAAAACTAAAATTATTTTGTGATCCTGGATTTTTGGGTCACACTGAAAAATGAAGGGCTGCCCCCATAGGGTCTCACCCTGTTGGTGCACAATGAATGAGGCCAGCTGGGACCAAGTTCATGTTGCATATTGACGACAGGTTTATCTTTACACAACCTGTTGCCTTATAAAGTTTCAGCTGATTTTGAAGACAACTCTGTGAAGTCACTTAACAATCATATTTTCTTTTCCTCAGTGCTATAGGTTGACACCGTAGAAATAGTATGGGGTCTAGAGGTTAGGAACCTTGATTAAAGTCTTATGTTGGTTATGTGCTAGTGACTTTGGACAAGCCACTTAACAGTTTGGAGCCTCTCCCTCTCTCTTTTTTTTTCCCTCAGTAGCAAACCTGGGATAATACTTTCTATTTCATAGAATGATTGTAAATTGTATTAGATATATTTGAAATAATTTCTCAGTGATAAAGCATTCATGGGCTTAAAATTTTTTAAAGTCATATTACTGTCATTTGTGAGTTTTGATTTAGCCACTGCTATTACTGTTAACTCTACATGATAAATTTCATTTTTATTCTGAGGTTAATAGCTCTCAAGTTTTCCACATCTGCCTGCTCTTGAAGTGAAAATTAGCAAGTATCATCATTCCTTCTAGAAGCTCAAGTGAACTCCAACACTCTAAAATTAAGTTTATAATTTTCAAAATTCCCCTAAGGGGCTTCCCTGGTGGCACAGTGGTTGAGAGTCCGCCTGCCGATGCAGGGGACACGGGTTCGTGCCCCGGTCTGGGAAGATCCCACATGCTGCGGAGTGGCTGGGGCCGTGAGCCATGGCTGCTGAGCCTGCATGTCCGGAGCCTGTGCTCTGCAATGGGAAAGGCCACAACAGTGAGAGGCCCACGTACCGCAGGAAAAAAAAAAAAAAAAAAAATTCCCCTAAGAAGTCGAATGGTAGAAAAAGCTCACTTTTTTGGTGTTTCATTACTTACTAAGGGAAGACACAAAAGAGAGAAGAGTCAAGGCTCTTGCTCTGAGGAGTGCAGTATGTCAGTTTGAGTCCTTCTCACATGGTTCCTCCTTTTCCAAACAGCTCCACACACAATAGCAAATTGGCTTCTGTTGTCTTAAATATTGCTTTTGTGATTTTGTTCAGCTAGAAATGTGATAGCATAACAGTTAAAGAGAAGGATTTTGGAGTTTGATGTACCCGAGTTTGAGGTACAGTTTGGTCCTTCATCAGCGCTATGACCTTGGTCATGTTGTGTAACCTAAATGTATTAGGTTCCTATCGCTGCTGTAACAAACAGCAAACATTTAGTGGCTTAAAACAACACAGATTTATTATCTCACAGTTTTGTAGGTAGGGACTGGTTCCTCCAGCTTATCTGGTTTCTCTGCTCCAGGTCTAACAAGTTTAAAATCAAAGTGCTGGCTGGACTCTTATGGCAGGTTCTGGGAAGAATCAGGTTCCAAGCTCATTCAGGCTGTTGGCAGAATCTTGTTCCTTGTGGCTGTAAGACTGAGGTCCTATTTCCTTGTTGGCCGTCAGCTGGGTGTGCCCTTAAACTCCTACAGGGCTCTCTGTGGTCCTTGCCTATCAGCCCCTACACCTCAAAGCCAGCAGTGCTGCATCACATCTTTCTCAGGCTTGTAATCTCTTTGACTTCCTCTTCTGCCATGACTTTTCTCTTTCTAGTCAGAGAAAATTGCCTGCTTTTAAGGACTCAGATGATTAGATTGGGCTCCCCTGGATAATCCAGGATAATCTCTCTATTTTGAGGTCTATAACCTTAATTACATTTGCATGGTAAATGTAATTACAAAGTACATTACCATGTAATGTAAAAGAATCACAAATTCCAGGGATTAGGATGGGGACATCTTTGGGGCCTGCTGTTCCATTTGCCACACTGATTTTTTGTGCAGGCACGCCTTGAGATATTATGGGTTCAGTTCTAGACCACTGCAAGAAAGTGAATATTGCAATAAAGAAAGTCACATGAATTTCTTTGGTGTCCCAGTGCATGTAAAAGTTATGTTTACACTATACTATAGACTATTAAGTGTGCAATAGCATTGTTTAAAAAAAAAAACCATGTATTGAATACATACCTTAATTAAAAAATATATTATTGCTGAAACATGCTAACCATCATCTGAGGCTTTAGTAAATTGTAGTAGTAACATCAAAGATCACTAACCACAGATCACCATAATAAATATAATAATAACAAAAAGTTTGAAATATTGCGAGAATTACCAAAATGTGACACAGAGACATGAAGTGAACAAATGCTGTTGGAAAAATGGCATCGATAAACTTGCTCAATGCAGGGTTGTCACAAACCTTCAACTGGTAAAAAACACTATATCTGTGAAGCACTATAAAGCAAAGCACAATAAAACAATGTAAGCCTGTATTTAAAATCTTGATATTCATGCCTTCCCCACAGGGCAATTGTGAGGATTAAGTGGAAGAAGTTTTCTAAAGTCCAGTGTGCTAGTAAATCTCATTGGCTTTCTAAAAGCTGCCATGTCACATTTAAACCTTGATCATAATATTCTCTATAATCTAAGTGTATTAGTGATCCTATCCATTTCTTCTCTCCAATATGCCACACCAGTCTCTTCTGATCTCGTAAGGCAGGTTTTCTCTTAGAGTCTTGTGACTATTCTCTTTTCTTTAATTTCACTCATGCTTTGCCTTGTGTGGAAGGCACTCTCCCTCTTTTCCTCTATGTCCTAAAACCTTCAGCTCAAACCCCACCTATTTTCTTGGAGTCTACCGTGATTATCCCAAATCATGCTGTTCTGTCTCTGCTAAATACGTAGAATGCTTCCATTATGGATCACACCATGTTTTAGATCTGGAAGAGTTTGTTCCCTCTCCTTTCCCTGCCATTAATTCTCAGTGTGTCTGACCTGCTCTTAAGGGCTCATCATAATGCCATGTTTCCCACCTATCAGTGGTGTTTGGAGTGACCACTTCAGGAGCAAGAATACAACATTAGACAACAAAAATTCACATAGTCAGAAAGTGATTCTCTTTTCTGTTCTCTTTCAATTCTTCTGAATGTGTAAAAGATTGTTTCAATTTGGTCTTCAACACTTCTCTAATACTTGTTTTCTCTTTAAGACAAAGAAAAAGAGAGCTTTCTGGAGGCAATAATGGTTAGCTAAATGTAATACTTATTTTGTTTATATCATATATTTATATATTAATGTACTTAATTATTGTTACTTAACATATGTACACAATTAATTGTATATATATAATTGTACAATATATAATACATGTAATATATATTTTATATCAAATTATATTGAAATCACTCTCTATATATACTGTACAGTTGATACTGTTCAGGTGGTGATACAGGAAAATTCCTGGAAGTGGTAAATGAATGACTGATCAAAGTTGAGTGCATTGACTATTGTAGAAAGTTGGATCTGAGTTCTATCATTTATGTGTACTTAGGCCAGAGACTGGACTTCTTTGAGCTTTGGTTTCCTCACCTGTCAAATGAGACTATTACTACCTGTTTCATAGGGTAGTTGTGAAGTTGGAAAGAGGTAAATTATGTAAGGCATTTGTCACAGTGGCCAGGACATCGTGACTTCTCAGCAACGCCAGCCATTATACCTCTTCCTGATTGGTGTTCTTCCTGAGGCCGATCTTTACATACTGTTCATTCTAGGTCAGATTGTCCTTGAGACGAAGGTATTCAAATATATCTCTAATTTCCCATTTCCCAAACATGCATTTTCATGTGTATTCTTTTTCTTCCCATCTTGTAATTGAAAACAAGGAAGATATTGCTGGAAACAGTCTTATAACACTTCTTTTTGTTGGTTGTTGTGTCTTCATAGTGATCTCAGGATAGGATATAACATTTTTCACTGAGATTGGAAATGTATTAAAATGTTTGCATAATAAATATCTGCTTGGATCTGAGAATTCCTTCTCAGATGCTTTCTTGAAACAAATGATACTCAACATGAAAGCCCTTGTAGTGAAAGATAGAGCCCTATCTGGTTATTAGAGGTCACAGCCCACACCAGGGTCTGTCTGACAACTCAGGTGCATTGACTACCTAGAGAGCAGAGATGAGTGTGAGATAGTCCCTGGGGAAGTGAAGCAAGGTTGCCTGTGCACTGTTTTGTGGTTCTGCTTTTGCTAACTGGTAACATATAAATGTCTTATTCACGAATGCCATCATTTAACTTCTGTAAGTGATTTTCGGAAAAAAAAATATTTTACAACTCAGAGAAAAAGAAGAAATTGTTGCCTTCACATTTCGTTCTGATATCTAGTCTGTTGGGTTTAGGAAGACCTGACCTCTGACCACAGGTAGTGTACCTGACCTCCGGCAGTGTACTTGATATTCAAAGCCCTCCCCTACCCCCCCCCCCAAAAAAAACAACCTCAAACAAAACACAACAAAGCAAAAAAACCCAAAAGGGCAAGAAAAATTCTCTTTAAATGGTCTGCTATGGTCTTCTAATTTCAATGATTAGAAATCCAAGAATATTTAGTAAAACCATTGTTTTCTGTTAAAATACAATAAAAAGAGCTTATATTTTGGGGTCAGATTTACCTGGGTTGGAATCCCAGCAGTAGCATTGGATCTTGAGTGGTCTCCTCACCTCTGTGAGGCTCAGCTTCTTCAACTGTGAAAACAATGAATAGTCCCTGCATTGCAGTACCTACTTACACTCTTTTAAAGCATTAAACGAGATTCTGTGATAGAGTACCTAGCACAGCGTACCTAGTGCGTATTAGGCCCTCGGTAATTAACAGTTACCACTGCTGCTGTCTTGAAGGGGATTGGCTCAGTTACTATTACATTTTGTATATCAGTATGTCAAACTTTTCCATGGTGGTGGTTGAGGAGAGTGCTTTAAAGCCAGAAAAATGAAAGTTTGGTTAGAGAATGAAAGAAAAATCTCTAAGACAAGGGGTACTCCTTAAGGGAAGGCTTCAAGGTGGACTGTAAGGATCACTGGTAGAGAACACTTTGTCCCCCTATAAATTTGGTTTGATCTAGCTTGGGGCAGGGTTGCAGAAAAAGTCCCAGGTCAGGGAATATCTGGCCATTATACTTATCTGCATCTGAAGAAACATGTGAAGAGGAGGACGGAGAGACTAGGAGGGGAGGAAGATCAGGGATATTCATTTTTCTTACTGATGTGCCATCTTTGTAAATCAACTCAGTAGTTCTTTTCCTCCTAGATTTAAAATGTCAATATATTAATGCTGTTATCAAAGGGCAGATTAAATCACTGTTGGCAGAGGTGGCAATCTAAAGGGAGATAAGTCTTCAGCTGTAAATATTCTATCCTGGCAAAGGAAAAAAAGGTTAATATCTGAACTTTCTCAATAACTTCTGTAATTTTTAAGATTATAGTTCATCGTTCAAGCAAAAACTGTGTTTGAACCTACTTATAATTCTCTAACAATTAAATCATTCCTACTGAAAATTTCTATAATTTTTCATTGAAGAATATTTACTTATAAATTGATAATATGTTTAATATTATACATGCTCCTGAATAATATAATAATATACATAAAATGTAAATATATATAAAATTCAGGAGCAGATATATAACTTATGCTCAGCTGAGGTCTTATACTATATAAATCCTATGTAAGAAGATATTATGGCAACTTAGGTGATAAATTATTTCTGGTTTTGATCAAAGTATATTTCCCGAAGGAATAGATTTTTGGAGATCAGAATAATGACATAATCGAAAAATAGAAATCTCCAATATTCTTTACTTGCTATTGCCTTTTCTCCAAATGTGTTTAGTGTCATGTGCTTCCCAGAATGTGCCTAATCGAATCTTTCATGTCACTGTTAAGTATGATGCTGTCTATTATCACAAGGTTGCTTCTAAAGGAGAAGACTCTGAAACAATGCTTCCAAATTTCAATTGACTGAACACAAAACAGTTTTGATGTACTACTTGATATGCCCATAATCAAAGTGAGATATCTATTCAACATATTATCCATTCTTATTTTGGAGGGTAACATCCATAGTCTGATAGCACACCTGGAACCTCCATCCATCACAGCCCTTGCCACACTATACAGAAGTTTTGCTTGGAGGTGCAGCCTCCTTATCTTTTATCTCCTTAGTCTAAATATATAGCACAGAAAAGGCATGTAGTCAAGGCTCCATGAATGTTTGGGACATGTTGGGTATATAGTTCCTGTGGGACATCCAAGAGAATCTATCCAGTAGGCAGTATGATATATAGGTTGGAGCCCAAGAGAAGATTAATTTCGAAATCATCAGGCAAAAGTTTGTATCTGAAGCCATGTGTGTGCCTGCAAATATCAACTGAGAATTGTTAGGGTGGAAAAAGTCAAAGGAAAAGATGGAATCCTGAGGGACATGAAGGTGTAAGGAATGGGCAAAATAAATTAGTTCGGCAAAGCTGACCAAGTGGAGAAGCCGAAAAAGAAGGGGTGAGATGGCGAGAATGCAATGTCCTGAAAATCATGGGAAGAAAGCTTTTAAGGAAGGAAGGAATGTTCATAATTGTCAAGTGCCACAGATAAATAAAAAAAGAACTGCAAATCGCTTATTATATTTATCAACAAGAAGTTGTGTGTGTGTGTGTATATGAGAGAGAGAGAGAGGCAGAGGGAGAGAGAATCTGGTGGATGTGTGATCTAGTGGGATGATGTGGTAAAAGCCATACTGTAGTAGATTGAGGAACTAATGGCAAGTGAGAAGTGGAGACAATTATTTCAAGAAGCTTAATTTTGAGAAAGGAGATAAGATTGGGGTTGTAACTGGAGGGAGAATGAGGTAGAGGGAAGTACCTGATCACAACTTTATGGTTTGGTAAGAAACCACTTAGAACTGGAGAGGTCAATGGTGTAGAAAAATAACAGAGTAGATTGATGGGCTTAGCTCTATGAGAATCTAAGAAAGAATGGAAAGTAGAGGAGAGATGGAGATGTTGGCCTAGTACAGGTAGAATTTGGGGGGGGACAGCACACTTCTTTCATTGTCACAGGAGGAGGGGAGGAAAGGATGAGTTTATAGGAAGGCTTGGTGTCAGAATTTGAGGGAATTCATATCTGATTATTTTTTATTTTCTTTATGAACTAGGAAGTTAGGTCATCTACTGGGAGTATAAGACAGGAGTTATGGGGTAAGAGGTTTGGTAAAAACATGGAAGGTATAGATAGGCTTCTGTGCAGAAGAGGGAGCTGACTGAGGAAATCTAAGATTGCCAAGAAACGTTGATGACCAGCTGGAGTTGGAAACTGAATTTGTAGAAGCAATGAAGAGCTTGGCTCTACATGTTTTTTCTCTAGCAGCACTCAGCAGTTTGGTACAGAAGTGGAAAGAATAAATAGCTGGATTGATTGAGGTTTAGAATTTGCTAGAAAGGTGCGGTAAAAAAGTATAACTGAACAATAAAGTTAAACGAAGTGTGTCAGTAAAGTTCTATCTATCTTGTATAGTGCTTCTATAGCTGAGGCATCATTTGATAGAACTTTCGAGTTTATAAAATGTTTTCCACATTTATTATATTTCTTCTCTGGACAAGAAGCCTGTCTCCATAAAAGCCCCATTTTCCATTTGGAGGAGTGGACTTGGGAAAGTTAAGTATGTTGTTCAATATGCCATCTATGTCTGGTGAAGTTGGTACTGGAGCTCAGATCTTCTGGCACCAAATCTATCTTCTTTCTACCAGATCTCATTTTCTCCATGCATAAAAAAGAAATTAGAAGTAAATCCTAATAGAATTCAATTTAATTAAAGTTCATTTCTTTTCTACCTCATCATGGACAATTGAGAGAATGGGATCAGGGACCAGATTGCTTGGGTTCAAATTCTGACTCTGCCTCTTGTTAGCTGTGTAAACCTTGGTCAAATTACTCTACCTCTTTGTTTCACATTTCTTATTGGTAATATGTGGATAATAATATTACTTTTGTCATATAACTGTTGTAAAGCATGAATGAGTTAATACAGGCAAAACAGAACAATACATGGCACTTTTCAAGTATTTATTTCAAGTATTCAATAAATGTTAGCTATTATTATTGATGAATTCTTGGCAACCTCCATGAATTCAGTCTCCCAGTAAGCTTGTCTCAGGTAGATGGCTGTTTGTTTCTTGAACTTCAGGTTAATTTCCTTAATCGTCCACTTCCCTTATTTTATTGCAACTGAGATAGGTGATCACCCAACATTCCATCTATTCATCCACATTTCCCAGCTATCTTGCAGGCAGTTGGGGCTACATGGCTAGATTTGTCCAATGAGTGAGAGCTGGACGTGATGTCTTTCACTCCTGGATCAAAAGGTAGAAGAACTGCTGCTCAATCCTCCATTTCTCTTTTGTTTCCTGCCATAGCAACAGAAGAAGCCATGTATTCTACATAGAAAAGCTAGAGAATGGGACACCACCATTAATCCAAGATCTCTGAGTTACTGCATGAAAGACTGTTGCTCTGGAGAGCTCCCTAGCATTACAGTAGACCTCTTGTGCATGAGAAATAAATCCTTGTTATGTTTAAGCTACTGAGGTTTTGGGGTTGTTGATTATTGTGGCATAATTTAATCTAATAGGATTAATACACCTCTGTTCTTGCTTGAGTCAAATTGAAAGAAAAATACTTAGTTCACTGTTAATGACAATTCAGGGGTGAATTGTTATATAAGATAACAGTGTAGCAATATGTTGTCAAGGAATGCTTGTGGTGCTTGATAATAAGTCAGTGCTACGGTATTATACATGCAGTCCTTTCTAGAGGCAAAATTCAGTCCTCTACTCTTTTATATAAAATTTCTAAAAGGTGAAGAGAAGTTTAAAATTTTCTTTGAGGAGCTTCAACCATCCACTGAGGTTATTGGCAAAAGGTACTTGAAGTGGATAACATAGTAATAGTTGTTCATAGACAGTGTCTGAACATGACCTTGACTTTGAATAAGAAAATCGAAGAACCATTGACTCTCAGAGCAGAAGGAGGTTTTATAGGTGTCTACCAAATGTTTTTTTTTTCTAAAGGGTCATCCACCCTTGGACATCTCACCTGGTGGATCACTGCAGATGGCACTATTTTTAAGACAGTTCTGCTTTGAAGGGAGGGACCATTAAATGTTTTCTTCCAGTAGATCTGGCTCCATGTTTCTTTAACTTAACCTTTTCTTTTATGTTCTCTTTTCTTCTTTCTTCCCTCCTTCCCTCCCTCCCTCCCTCCCTCCCTTCCTCCCTTCCTTCCTACCTTCCTTCCTTCCTTCCCTTCTCTCTCTCCCTCTGTCTTTCTTTTTTTTTTAGGGCTTTTCTTTTAGGTTTCTGTACTATGTTCCCTTTTAACCAGACAGAGTGTCTGACCATGGTAGGCCTGGCTTCATGTGGCTGCCCATGCTTTTTGCTCAAGGTATACTAAAAATTCCCACGAGAATGGTGCAGTTACACACATTCATGCTTTTCAAGTGCTTAAACATTTTTGCGTTCGGAAGCAGAGAGACCCCCGAGGTCTGGGTGACAAAAACCCCACAGATGAAGAGAAACAAAGATAGGGCTATTGGGGAGAACTTAGATAAAAGGACCCTTCTGCTCTACATGCCTGACTGGATTCAGTCATTTCAGTGGCATAGCTGGGACGAGGCTGGGTTTTGTCCCTACAGAATCATAGGGAGTGACACACATTCCAGGGGGCACCAGTCAAGGACAGCAGGCAACGGTGAAGGAGAAATGATCTATGTGTAGAGTGAGGGTGTAGGATTACAATTTTTTATCATACTTTGTAAAAAGTGTACTAGTTGTATTAATGGTTATAAGATGTTTCTGTGGGAAAAAAACATATTTCTATAAAAAATGTTTTTAAGCAATACTATTTATGTATGCTGGCTATTTTTTATTAGCTTTTGAAATGTGGTATCATTAGTTCTCATATCCAGGATGATTAGGAGTGCTTTATTAGTGAGCTTTTATTATTACTAGGTGACATGCTAGTAAAATTGTCATGCTTTCTTGAAATCTGGATAAAAATAAATTTTAAATTCCTAAATTCAGACCAGTTCTCTTAGGTAAATCACAAATGCATAGATTTAAGTGGATCTTTATTTTTGTGCTTAATAATTGAAGTTGGGAAAACTAGTTCTTTTAATGATTTTCTTTTGCTTAAATCTAAGAATGCTTATTAGGGACTTGGTGCAGTTGTTCCCTTTATTCTTTTCTTATTGAGCTATCAAACAGTTTTGCCAAAGGCTTCTCTGTTTCCCTTGCTACTGTTTTTTTCCTTATGAATTATGGTGGAATTCAACTGGGTCCGGTGCTTTGTCGAATTGAATAGTTTTAATTGCCTTATTTGCAATGGGAAAATCTTTTAATATTTCACTTTGCCCCTCAAGAAATTATATTTTCATCCATATGACACATTTCTCTCTCCTTCATTAATGAAAAGCAAAATAAAGCTACATGCTTAGACCTTCATTTATAGATCTTGTCATCCCCTCCCACCCATCTCTTTAATTGTGATTGAAAAAAGAAATAGAGATTTAACTCAATGAATCCATTTTATCTTTCCTCTTTTGGTAGATAATCTTCATTATATTTCTCTAACCAGTGTCTTTCTGCACTGAGAAAAGAGGTGACTGGTTAAATCACTATCTAGTAGCTTCTTTTCGTGGCCTCAGAAACCTTTTCTGCTCACTTGTCAGGGTCTACATCACCCTCCTGTGGTCTGGCTAGGGGCCATCCTTCACTTGCTTTTGCATAAACCAGCCTACAAGAAGAAAGTCCTTAAGACCAGAAATATCGTGAGGGCAAACGTGCTAGGCTTTGCTGACCGCTGGAATAAGAAGATGGAGAATTTTGTTTCCATTATCCACGCTCTGTTGATTTCCTTTGAATATTGCTCCTTGCCATCCGATATCCCTGCCATCATACAGTTATGTTTCACTTTTTGTTGCTGTAACTGGCTTCAAATAAAATTTGCTCTTTGAAATATGCTTTTCAGTCTTCATGCACAAATCTTATTTTGGTTTAAATCATGAATTTTCCCCACCAAAGAATCTTGCTTATGTTTCATGTAACTGAATGAAAAAAATTCTCATCGTACAACTATGCCCAAAGCATTCCCTTTTCTTCCCCCTTTTTAATCATTTCTTTTTCATTTTTTATTTGAAAACTTCAAATGTACACAAAGAGTGGAAAGGAAAAGTATAATGATCCCTCATTACCCATCATCCAGTGGCAAAAATTATCAATATGTTGCCAAACTTGATTCATCTATACCTCCCACTTTCCATTCTATGCTGGTTATTTGTATTTAACAGCTTTATTGAAGTATAAGGTTCATAGAATTCACCCATCGTAAGAGTACAAGACGATGATTTTTAGTAAATTTATACAGATGTTCAAAAATTACCACAATCTTGTTTTAAAACATTTTTTATTACCCCAATAAGTCCCCATGGACCCCCTCCTCCCCACTCCCATTGCCTGTTTATAATCAATTCCTGCTCCCAACCTGAGCTCCAGGCAACCATTGATCTGCTTTGTATCTCCGTAGACTGGCCTCTTCTGGATGTTTCATATATGGAAAATTATACTATATGTAATCTTTTGTTTCTTCCACTTAGCATAATATTTTTGAGGTTCATCCATATTGTAGCATATATAAGTACTTCAATTATTTTTAAAACTGAAGAGTATTCCAGTATATAGATAGGTGACATTTTGTGTATGTACTCATAAATTGATGCATATTTGAATGTAGGTTGGGGCTTTTGTGGTATAAAAATGCTATGAACATTCATTTAAAAGTTCTTTTGTGTACGTATTTTCATTTTTCTTGGGTAAATACATAGGTATGGAATTGCTGGGATATATGGTAGTTTGTTTTTTTTGTTTTTTGCGGTACGCGGACCTCTCACTGTTGTGGCCTCTCCCGTTGCGGAGCACAGGCTCCGGACGCGCAGGCTCAGCGGCCATGGCTCACGGGCCCAGCCGCTCCGCGGCATGTGGGATCTTCCCGGACCGGGGCACGAACCCGTGTCCCTTGCATCGACAGGCGGGCTCTCAACCACCGCGCCACCAGGGAAGCCCTATGGTAGTTTTTTAAGAAACTGAAAACCTGTGTTCTGAAGCAGTTGCACCAGTTTACATCTCTACCAGCAATGTGTGAGTTCCAGTTTCTCCACATTCTCCCCAACACTTGCATTTCTCTCCATTTTATTATAGCCGTTCGACTGCATAGGAAGTGGTATCTCTTGTGGTTTTAATTTGCATATCCCTAATGACTAATGATGTGGAGCATCTTTTCATTTACTCATTAGCCCTTCATATATCTTCTCTAGTGAAAAGTCTATTCAAGTATTGTGTTCGTGTATTAACTGTGTTTATCTTATTATTGAGACACAAGAGTTTTGTTTGTTTTCATGTTCTAGACATAAAACCCTTATGAGATATATAACTTGCGAATTTTTCTCAATCCAATCTGTGGTTGTCCTTTCATTTGATTACTGATATATATTTTTTAACATCTTTATTGGAATATAATTGTTTTACAATGGTGTGTTAGTGTCTGCTGTATAACAAAGTGAATCAGCTATATGTATACGTATATCCCCATATCCCCTCCGTCTTGCACTTCCCTCCCACCCTCCCTATCCCACCCCTCTAGGTGGTCACAAAGCACCGAGCTGATCTCCCTGTGCTATATAGCTGCTTCCCACTAGCTATCGATTTTACATTTGGTATTGTATATATGTCAATGCCATTCTTGCACTTCGTCCCAGCTTACCCTTACCCCTCCCCATGTCCTCAAGTCTATTCTCTGCATCTGCGTGTTTATTCCTGTCCTGCCAGGAGGTTCTTCAGAACCCTTTTTTTTTTTTTTTTTGATTCCATATATATGTGTTAGCACACAGTATTTGTTTTTCTCTTTCTGACCTACTTCACTCTGTATGACAGACTAGGTCCATCCACCTCACTACAAATAACTCAATTTCGTTTCTCTTTCTGGCCGAGTAATATCCCATTGTATATATGTGCCACATCTTCTTTATCCATTCATCTGTTCATGGACACTTAGCTTGCTTCCATGTCCTGTCTATTGTAAATAGAGCTGCAATGAACATGTGGTACATGACTCCTTTTGAATTACGGTTTTCTCAGGGTATATGCCCAGTAGTGGGATTGCTGGGCCATAGGGTAGTTCTCTTTTTAGTTTAAGGACTCCATACTGTTCTCCATAGTGGCTGTATCAGTTTACATTCCCACAAACAGTGCAAGAGGGTTCCCTTTTCTCCACACCCTCTCCAGCATTTATTGTTTGTAGATTTTGGGATGATGGCCATTCTGACTGGTATGAGGTGATACCTCATTGTACTTTTGATTTGCATTTCTCTAATGATTAGTGATGTTGAGCATCCTTTCATGTGTTTGTTGGCAATCTGTATATCTTCTTTGGAGAAATGTCTATTTAGGTCTTCTGCTCATTTTTGGATTAGGTTGTTTGTTTTTAGATATTGAGCTGCATGAGCTGCTTGTATATTTTGAAGATTAATCCTTTGCCAGTTGCTTCGTTTGCAACTATTTTCTCCCATTCTGAGGGCTGTCTTTTCATCTTGTTTATGGTTTCGTTTGCTGTGCAAAAGCTTTTAAGTTTCATTAGGTCCCATTTGTTTATTTTTGCGTTTATTTTCATTTCTCTAGGAGGCGGGTCAAAAAGGATCTTGCTATGATTTATATCATAGAGTGTTCTGCCTGTGTTTTCCTCTAAGAGTTTGATAGTGTCTGGCCTTACATTTAGGTCTTTAATCCATTTTGAGTTTATTTTTGTGTATGGTGTTAGGGAGTGTTCTAATTTCATTCTTTTACATGTAGCTGTCCAGTGTTCCCAGCACCACTTACTGAAGAGGCTGTTTTTTCTCCACTGTATGCTCTTGCCTCCTCTATCAAAGATAAGGTGACAATATGTGCGTGGTTATACCTCTGGGCTTTCTGTCCTGTTGCACTGATCTGTATTTCTGTTTTTGTGCCAGTACCATACTCTCTTGATTACTGTAGCTTCATAGTATAGTCTGAAGTATGGGAGCCTGATGTGTCCAGCTGCATTGTTCTTTCTCAAGATTGCTTTGCCTATGTCTTTTGTGTTTCCATACAAATTGTGAAATTTTTTGTTCTAGTTCTGTGAAAAATGCCATTTGTAGTTTGATAGGGATTGCATTGAATCTGTAGATTACTTTGGGTAGTATAGTCATTTTCACAATGTTGATTCTTCCAATCCAACAGCATAGTATATCTCTCCATCTGTTTGTATCATCTTTAATTTCTTTCATCAGTGTCTTATTGTTTTCTGCATACAGGTCTTTTGTCTCCTTAGGTAGATTTATTCCTAGGTATTTTATTCTTTTTGTTGCAGTGTTAAATGGGAGTGCTTCCTTAATTTCTCTTTCAGGTTTTTCATCATTAGTGCATAGGAATGCAAGAGATTTCTGTGCCTTAAGTTCGTATTCTGCTACTTTACCAAATTCATTGATTAGCTCTAGTAGTTTTCTGGTAGCATCTTTAGGATTCTCTATGTATAGTATCATGTCATCTACAAAGAGTGACAGTTTTACTTCATCTTTTCTTATTTGGATTCCTTTTATTTCTTTTTCTTCTCCGATTGCTGTGGCTAAAACTTCCAAAACTATGTTGAATAATAGTGGTGAGAGTGGGCAACCTTGTCTTGTTCCTGATCTTAGTGAAAATGGTTTCAGTTTTTCACCATTGAGAAGGATGTTGGCTGTGGGTTTGTCATATATAGCCTTTATCATGTTGAGGTAATTTCCTTCTATGCCTACTTTCTGGAGAGTTTTTATCATAAATCGGTGTTGAATTTTGTCAAAAGCTTTTTCTGCATCTATTGAGATGATCATATGGTTTTTATTCTTCAGTTTGTTAATATGGTGTATCACATTGATTGATTTGTGTATATTGAAGAATCTTTGCATTCCTGGGATAAACCCCACTTAATCATGGTGTATGATCCTTTGAATGTGCTGTTGGATTCTCTTTTGTTGAGGATTTTTGCATCTGTGTTCATCAGTGATAATGGCCTGTAGTTTTCCTTTTCTGTGACATCTTTGTCTGATTTTGGTATCAGGGTGATGGTGGCCTCGTAGAATGAGTTTGGGAGTGTTCCTCCTTCTGCTATGTTTTGGAAGAGTTTGAGAAGGATAGATGTTGTCTGTTCTCTAAATGTTTGATAGAGTTCGCCTGTGAAGCCATCAGTTCCTGGGCTTTTGTTGGAAGATTTTTAATCATAGTTTCAATTTCAGTGCTTGTGATTGGTCTGTTTATATTTTCTATTTCTTTCTGGTTCTGTCTGGGAAAGTTGTTCTTTTCTAAGAATTTGTCCATTTCTTCCAGGTTGTCCATTTTATTGGCATATGGTTCCTTGTAGTAATCCTTTGTATTTCTGCAGTGTCAGTTGTTACTTCTTTTTCATTTCTAATTCTGTTGGTTAGTCTTCTCCCTCTTTTTCTTTATGAGTCTGGCTTATAGTTTTTCAATTTTGCTTATCTTCTCAAAGAACCAGCTTTTAGTTTTATTGATCTTTGCTATCATTTCCTTCATTTCTTTTTCATTTATTTCTCATCTGATCTTTATGATTTCTTTCCTTCTGCTAACTCTGGTTTTTTTTTTGTTTTTCTTTCTCTGATTGCTTTAGATGTAAGGTTAGGTTGTTATACTTGAGATTTTTCTTGTTTCTTGAGGCAGCATTGTATTGCTATAAACTTCCCTCTTAGAACTGCCTTTGCTACATCACATAGGTTTTGGGTCATCGTGTTTCCATTGTCATTTGTTTCTAGGTATTTTTTGACTTCCTCTTTGATTTATTCAATGATGTCTTGGTTATTTAGTAGTGTATTGTTTAGCCTCCATGTGTTTGTATTTTTTACAGTTTTTTTTCCTGTAATTGATATCTAGTCTCATAGTGTTGTGTTTAGAAAAGGTACTTGGTACAATTTCAATTTTCTTAAATTTACCACAGCTTGATTTGTGACCCAAGTTATGATCTATCCTGGAGAATATTCCATGAGCACTTGAGAAGAAGGTGTATTCTGTTGTTTTTGGATGGAATGTCCTGTAAATATCAATTAATTCCATCTTGTTTAATGTACCATTTAAAGCTTGTGTTTCCTTACTCATTTTCATTTTGGTTGATCTGTCCTTTGGTGAAAGTGGGTGTTAACGTCCCTTACTATTATTGTGTTACTGTCGATTTCCCCTTTTATGGCTGTTAGCATTTGCCTTATGTATTGAGGTGCTCCTATGTTGCATGCATAAATATTTACAATCGTTATATCTTCTTCTTGGATTGATCCCTTGATCATTATGTAGTGTCCTTCTTTGTCTCTTGTCATAGTCTTTATTTAAAGTCTATTTTGTCTGATATGGGAATTGCTACTCCAGCTTTCTTTTGATTTCCATTTGCATGGAATACCTTTTTCCATCCCCTCACTTTCAGTCTGTATGTGTTCCTAGGTCTGAAGTGGGTCTCTTTTAGACAGCATACATATGGGTGTTGTTTTGTATCCATTCAGCCAGTCTGTGTCTTTTGGTGGGAGCATTTAATCCATTTACCTTTAAGGTAGATATCGATATGTATGTTCCTAGTACCATTTTCTTAAGTGTTTTGGGTTTGTTATGGTAGGTCTTTTCCTTCTGTTGTGTTTCCTGCCTACAAAAGTTCCTTTAGCATTTGTTGTAAAGCTGGTTTGGTGGTGCTGAATTCTCTTAGCTTTTGCTTGTCTGTAAAGGTTTTAATTTCTCTGTCGAATCTGAATGAGATCCTTGCTGGGTAGAGTAATCTTGGTTGTAGGTTTTTCCCTTTCATCACTTTAAATATGTCTTGCCACTCCCTTCTGGCTTGCAGAGTTTCTGCTGAAAGTTCAGCTGTTAACCTTATGGGGATTCCCTTGTATGTTATTTGTTGATTTTCCCTTGCTGCTTTTACTACTTCTTCTCTCTATTTAATTTTTGATAGTTTGATTAATATGTGTCTTGGCATGTTTCTCCTTGGATTTATACTGTGTGGGACTCTCTGGACTTGATTGACTATTTCTTTTACCATATTAGGGAAGTTTCCAACTATAATCTCTTTAAATATTTTCTCAGTCTCTTTCTTTTTCTCTTCTTCTGAGACCCCTATAATTCGAATGTTGGTGTGTTTAATGTCGTCCCAGAGGTCTCTTGAGACTGTCCTCAATTCTTTTCATTCTTTTTTCATTCTTCTGCTCTGTGGTATTTATTTCTCCTATTTTGTCTTCCAGGTCACTTATCCGTTCTTCTGCCTCAGTTGTTCTGCTATTGATTCCTTCTAGAGAATTTTAAATTTCATTTATTGTGTTGTTCATCATTGTTTGTTTGCTTTTTAGTTCTTCAAGATCCTTGTTAAACGTTTTTTTGTATTTTTTCCATTCTGTTTCCAAGATTTTGGGTCATCTTTACTATCATTACTCTGGATTGTTTTTCAGGTAGACTGCCTATTTCCTCTTCATTTTTTTGGTCTGGTGGGTTTTTACCTTGCTCCTTCATCTGCTGCGTATTTCTCTGTCTTCTCATTTTGCTTAATTACTGTGTGTGGGATCTCCTTTACGCAGGCTGCAGGTTTGTAGTTCCTGTGGTTTTTGGTGTCTGCCCCCAGTGGGTAAGATTCAGTGGGTTGTGTAAGCTTCCTGGTGTAGGAGACTGATGCCTGTGTTCTGGTGGATGAGGTTGGATCTTGCTTTCTGGTGGGTAGGACCACGTCCAGTGGTGTGCTTTGGGGTGTCTGTGACCTTATTATGATTTTAAGCAGCCTCTCTGATTTTTAACAGCCTCTCTGTTCCTGTCTTGCCAGTTGTTTGGCATGGTGTGTCCAGCACTGGAGCTTGCTGGTCATTGAGTGGAGCTGGGTCTTAGTGTTGAGATGGATATCTCTGGGAAAGCTCTCGCAGATTAATATTATGTGGGGTCAGGAGCCTGTGGTGGTGCAATGTCCTGAACTTGGCTCTCTCACCTCAGAGGCTCAAGCCTGACACCTGGCCGGAGCACCAAGACCCTGTCAGCCACACGGTTGCTTGAATGGTCCTTCAGATGTTCTCTTTATATGGTTAAGAGGGCAGTCTTCTGGAGGCACATGTCTCCTTTCTTCATGCATCAAGTCCAAAGTGATACAAGCAGCTCTGGAATTTACTGCCTTCTGCAGGATTCTTTTCCCTGTCTGCTTATAGCACTCCCAACACGCCCTTCTAATCAAAATGAAACAAAGTAAAGCCATACCATGTATATTAGTTTCCTAGGTCTGCCATAACAAAGTACCACATATATGGTGGCTTAAAACAACAGAAATTTATTCTCTCACAGTTCTGGAGATCAGAAATCTGAATCAAAGTATCAGCAGGGCCATACTCTTTGTGTGAAGGATATAGGGAGGGGGCAGAAGGATCTAGGGAAGATTCCTTCTGGCTTCTGGTAACTCCAAGTGTTGTTTTCTTTGTGGCAGCCTGACTCCAGTCTCTGCCTCTGTCTTCATAAGGACTCTCCCTTTGTCTCTGTGCCTCAAATGTCCTTCTGCTTTTCTCTTGTAAGGACATCTGCCATTGGATTTAGGGTCCACCCCAAATTCTGAATGATCACCACATCTCGAGAGCCTTAATTTAATGAAACTTGCAAAAACTCTTTTTCCAAATAAGGTCATATACACAGGCTTAAGGCATTAGGGTGTGGACATATCGTTTTGGGAAACACAGCTCCCCATTACATCATGGCAACACCACATCCCATGTCATCACTACATCATGAGAACTCATTATCTCCTTCACTTTCAATTTTTACATTTGATTTTCAACTTATTAGTTGAAAGTCTTAAAATTGAGGATATCAGCCACAAGAGTTGGGGTCAAGGCCTCAAATCTCTCATAATGAGATTTGGTCAAACCCTTTGGTGGGACTATTTATATCTGTGGTGAACTGAACTGAGTCCATCAAGGTCTCGGAGGACAGATTTGGACTAGAAATGCCTTCCTTGCATCCCTGGTATAAGTTTTTCCTTCATCTCACACCAACTCAGAGAATGGGAAAGGGAAGTTGCTTGAGACTTGAGAATGACCTTGTTAAGGTGATTGAAGTTTGAGTTGACTGAGTTTAAATCCTAAACAGACCGAATAATTTCCCCAAAGATTGTTTTCAACTGAAAGATACTTAGTTAACTTGAAGTGGCAAGATGAAGTGTTTTCAGCTACTGAGAGGGACTGGAGGGAGGTTTGTGAGCAAGTTGAGTTCAGTAAGAAAATAACATTTCTGTACATCTGAGTGGGACACATGTTAGAGTGGCTAGAAGTACAGTATTTTATTTATTTTTTTGTTACATTTTCAACTTTCTGTTGTCTGTTTTATTTTAACTCCCTATGCAACTATGGCTCATGTAAGGCTGATATTTACACAGAATTGCAAAAGTTGTAGGGATAGATGAGAACTTAAAGAAAAATGCCAGTAACTGTCAAAGTATAATTTTCAAAATATTTAAATCCTGACTTTCATACAAATATAGAGTAAACATATCAAAGATTTATTTAATTCATTTTCAAGGAAACCAGTATGATGATAAGCCTGATTCAGAAGATAAATAGAAGAAAAGTATTAGTGATTCCCTCAGGGAAGCTATACAGAGATAAACTTACTAAGTTGGGGCCTAAACTGGTTAAGGTCTTACAGGAAGATAAAACCATAACCTTTGAGTTTATTTTTTCCTACTGGAAATAAATAATTTGTATTTCCATCAGACAAAAATCTATAACTTAATATGTAACTTCATAGAATATTGGCTCTAATAAATAATAAATGGCAAGTCAAACACTGCTATATCCCCTGATATAGTTAAAGAATCAGTGGGTAGATCTGTTAGTTCATGCTCCTGTATCACATTAAAAGACATAAAATGCTCCCTTTGCCTTATTTTCAAGATTTGCTTTTTTTTTTTTTTTTTTTCTTAATAGATACTTCATTATGATCTTTAAAGCTAGGGCCTTATTTCATTGCTATATACTCTATTGGAATTCAGAGCAAAAAATAAAAACATAGCTGTAGATTTTGTTCTGTTTAGGAGCAATGAGAGATAAGAAATTTAAGAGCAGCAGAATATGCCACCCCCAAATATGCCACTTGGCATAAGGATTATTTGAGCCAAAGGTATTTGAGAAGAAGTAGATAGAAGAAAAGCTCTCTGCCCCCTCCCTATATGCCTAAAAGCAGGATTTGTAAAGGTATCCCTCTCACCCTTCTCTACCAGAAAGGACAGAAGTTAATCACCAGAGATAAGTCTAGATGCTTATCAGCCCACATACAGCACCAGAGGAATCTACATAACAAACCTTGCTAGTTAGCCCTGATCTACCATTACTTTCCCTATACATTTGCCTTCCCACAATTTGCCACCCCTGGAAGTTCAAAGTTCTTTTCCTTTATCTCATCACTTCTCTAAAAAATTTATTGTTATTTTGTTAAGATGCCCTACTTCTAAACACCCCTTTGAGCACAGCATTGAGTTCTCCCATGTGTGAGTGTGATGCCTATGTTAAAACTACAGAAAAACTTCTGTAGTTTTTCTCATGTTAAGCTGTCTTTCATCAGTGTAATTTATTGGGTCCTAGCTGGAGAACCTAGGAGGGTGGAGGGAAAAATAATTTTTTCCTGCCCTACAAAATCAAAGGAAAAAGTTTGGAGAAACTTAAATTAAAAATTACCTTTTGGTATCTCAAGTCATCAGTTTTAGGGCTGAATCTTTCTAAAAGAGAGTCCTCCCTTTGGATACTCCACCAAAAAAGTGCTGTTGAACTTTGTACTTCTCTGTTTTCTATGCGCTTTAGTTAACGTACTTCAGATTTAGAAGCATTAGTTTGATCACAATTCTCAAGGGCAGAAAGTATCTTAATCATTAGCGATCAGCAAGCTGGTCCTATTAATGCTTCTACTAACTTCCTGGGTCCAGTATCTCAGTGGTTTTCAAACTTGGCTTCACATTAGCATCACTGTGGAGCTTCTAAACATCTGAATGCCCAGGTCTGACCAGTTAAGAACCTCTGTTTTGGGGATCCAGGCACTGGGGGTGGGGGTGGGGGTGGGGGAAGCCTCTCCAAATGATTCCAGGGCATTGCCAAGTTTGGAAACCACTTCTACATTTTAATGTTTTCTTATGCTTATGCTTTTCCCCCCCTACAAACAGCCATTAGAGAGATGTATCTGGCCAGTGTCAGAAAGAACCTTTGTTATAATGGTATCTCCAACCCTCCTTTCCAATTTCTTTTTCCTAGACTGAAAATAATGAAGAATCTGGAGAATACTTGGAGGCATTCTATGCTTACAGCGTTGCTGTTTATCGTGGCAGCCAGACCATTTCCTAGTAAATTTCTAGAGCTTTGCATAGGAAAAGACACTGCTGCTTTTACTTAGAAACCAGCAATCCCAGGAGACATCAGTCAGTTCAACACCAGGGCAAAAATCTAGGGTAGTGCTGTCCACTTCCTAAAAATCTTTGTTGTTGTGTGTTATGTGTGATATGACATTGAGATGTGCAGTACTTTTCTGAGTGTACCCCCTCCCATCTTTCCAATTCAAACTGCTCACTGGAATGTAGTTTTCAAGGTATTGTTATAGGACAATCTTAAATCTATTCTTATTTAATTTAAAAAAAAAGGATTTCTCAAAATTTCAGACTTTAATATTAGTAATAGGTTACACGCAATGAAACTTACAGATGATTTGAGCCACACACACCAGCATCCTTGAGAAAAGCTGAGATATAGAAACACAGATGGAACACAAACTCTTTGCAGTTCTGGGACCTCTCTAATTAATCTGTTAGAATAGATTGTTCACTGAAGTTTGCCCTGACCTCCAAGAAAACCTCCTCCCCTCTACCAACCCTATGTCCATGCTGAAAAATTTCTAAAACAAACCCCAATTTTTATTCTTTCGAAGAGTTGAATAACCATTCAAAACTCAAAAGATACCTCATTTCTAGACTGGTTGTATAAATTATGACATAGCAATATGATGAAATTTTGTAGTACCATTAAAACAATACTCATGGAAGCAATGCAGGGGTGTGGAATAATGTCTGATAATAAATATGGGGGAAAAGCATAAATAAAAACAGGCCTATACAACTATTAAATATTTGTGCGCCAATGGGTGAGAATTAGAGGAAAACATACAACAGTGAAAATTATTCAGTTTTTTAATATTGAAACAGAAAACAGTATTTAAAATAGATCTACTACCCCTGCCCCCAGTGCATTTGTTTTAGAAATGTCATGATTCCAGGGTCCTAGATTTTGGCTGAGTGTCCATTTTCAGGGCTGGCTTAGTTTAAAGAGAAATTTTTTTCCCCTTGGGTTTTAAGATCTGAAAATACCTTTTTGGGGATGTTATGTCTCTTTGTATATAAATTATGATTTTAGAAATTATTAGAAAAATACAGGTATTTTTATCTTTGCCTTGAACTATTTTGTGGTATTATATATCCCCTATCTCATGTTTCCAGTGACCACCCTCCCTTTTAGTAATATGGTGATTTCCTGCACCAAACTTCTAGGGGAAATAGTGAAAATTTCTATGTTCTCTTTCTGCTCCTTTGTTGCGTAATGTCCATTAATTCAGTAGGGCTCAAGATAGCCAGTAAATGGCAGGCAGGGTTCAGCACTCTTAGCAGTAAAGATGTCAACCTTAAAAATATGTCAGCATTTCACACTCCAGCAGGATTTTAAAAACCCGACTCATAGCCTCTTACCTTAGTAACCAGTGACATTAATAGAGACAGTCCTTTTGTATGGATATTATATTATAAAGCTTTTCACTGGAATGGGCTGCCCACTTCATTGCATCTTCAGCCTTGGCTTTGAGCTTGGCCAACATCTACAATGACAACAGAAGATTTGTTTTGCCTTTGTTTATGTGATCAACTTGGCACCATCTGACAGCTAATTTCTCTTCCATTCTCTAGAGATTTAAGCTCTACCTTTTGTAGCTGGAGGTCAGTAATGTGTCTTGCACATAACTTTCCTAAGCCCCATTTTCTAGTAGGTCATAACTTCCCCATTCTCTGACCCAGTACGGCTGGATCAAGATATAAATTATATTTAAACAGGTGAGAAACCTACATGAGTAGGTAGCTAAGAGGTACAGGAGCAGAGATAAATGTTGGCCTTTCACATTTGAAAGATAACTCAGTTTGTATATTCCTGGGAAATCTCTCACTCTGGATATTTGTGTTTAAGTCTGTAAGGCCAGTAATTCTTTGTTCATGATTTCTTGGCTTCCTGAGAAATCTGCTATCAGTTTCTCTTGATTTGAGCTACTTTGGTTGTGCTTTTGTTTTATGCTGGTCTCAGCCTATTGGTAACCAGTGTTGTGACTGCACTGGCCCTTGTGTTTCTTATTATGATTGCAAGATACCCTCAGCAATAACCATCAGGAAACCGTTGAAAATATATATGTATTGCAGGTCCTGGAAATTACATGGATAGAAAGAGAGCGTGCACATGGGCATGGGGTTTGCTTTCACTGGGGTAGAGGGTGGGGTCCTAGGTTTCACGGTCTCACTCTTTATTGGTGAATTTAAAACATAAGAGTGGGAAGAGAATAAACAAGTGGCCCAAATGGTCAGTTTTAGAAATCAACCAACATCTCTAAAACAAAAGAGCCCAGGGGTGGGAGTGGAAGGGGTTGGCTGGGCCTTTGTCTGCTCTGTGGCTGGCAACGTGTTTATTCAAGACAGTAGGCTTTAAGTGGATGCCTCTGTAGTCAGGCACTTGCATTACAAAAAAGAGAAACCAACTGGCAGCGTTAACAGTACAGCTTTTCATCGTCAAAGTATTCCCACTCTAAATGTTTTCCTTCTCTCTAAACTCTTTTTCCTCCCTTTTTTAGTCTGAAACCCAAGGTCTTTTTTGTCTGTTTGTTTTATTTTTATGTTTTTCCCAAACCAGAGTCACTTAACCACTTTGGGGCATACAGAGATTCATTAGGAGACCAACAATTACCCCTTTTGTTTGGGGTTGGTTTATGGGGAAGAGAAGGGTCATGTAAGTAAGGCAAAGCCTCAGTGCAAAGCAGAAGAGATCTGGACTAATAAGAGGGTAAGAAAGAACCAATGTTAACAGAAAAAATTATTTCTAAATGCTGAAATTAACTGCAGGAGTTATGTAGTGGGATATACTATTGAAATCTGTACAAAGAGCATGGAGATGAGATTGAGAGGCATATAACTAGGCTCCTGGGCTCACGGTAATGTCTCATAGACATATGACACATTTGAGCTGTTATGCTCTATGAGTATTATAGACTCTAGATTGTTACAGTAATAAGAGGACTGGGAAAGGTTGGTGTACGAGCACAGAGGAAGGCATTGGACATATGTGGACCTGTACAGTCCCTGAGAAAATAGGCAGTTTGATGCTCTAGTACATATAGACAACTCTTTTGGAAATCTCAGGTGAATTACAGTGGTGAATACAGTTGCTTTGATGCATTTTTAAAATGTTTTGAAGGTTTTGTTGTTTGGGAGTCCAAAGGGAGCTATGCGATCTGGAAAGTGATTAAAAACACCATTATATCAGAAGTCTTTCTATACCTTCTATACAGTTGGGAATGGATAGTGGGAGGGTGGAATACAAATTTGGTATTGCCATTATTTGTATGGTGGGCCTTTCCCACCACCAGAAGTTACCATATGACCCTTAATAACTTTGAATCCCAGTGTCCTGGAGATTTTAGATATATGAGGGAGAAAATTTATACTGTTGGGGAACTAATGTCCTTCCCTGTCCCTGAGATATCCCCAGATTGTCTGTAGGTGGGCATGAGGTCAAGATACTTTTTTTTTTTTTTTTGGTTGAGTTGGGTCTTCGTTGCTGCGGTGGGCTTTCTCTAGTTGCGGCGAGTGGGGGCTACTCTTCTTTGTGGTGCGCGGGCTTCTCTTTGCAGTGGCTTCTCTTGTGGAGCACGGGCTCTAGGCGTGCAGAAGATACTTTTATTTCTAACCCAGAAGAATCAGCATGCTGATTCTTTAAATATGGTTCATCATCAAATATGAAAATACTTGGCCTTCAAGTTAGGAGACTTAGATTCTAAGCTTGGTTTGGCCTTATATCCTTGGGCAAATCACTTCTGTTCTCCATGCCTCAGCTTTATTGGAACCTAAAATAAGTGATAAATAAATTTGAAAAGGCTTTCCATTCCGCTATTCTGAGATTAACATTCAAGAACAAGATTGGGGGATATTGCCTTTTTGTGCCTGTAGGTTTTTTTAATCGTCGCTGTCGTTTTAAATTCTGGGTCTATTTCTTGCCAGATATCTCTTAAAGTGATGTTCCTGTTAACAAGTGGAGACCTCACTTCCCTTAAATAATTTGAATGGCCACTTACAAGCCACAATGTCTGTCCCTGGGAGCGTGACAGCTGGTGAAGCTAGGCTGGGGATAGTATATTTTTTTTTTTGCGGTATGTGGGCCTCTCACTGTTGTGGCCTCTCCCGTTGCGGAGCACAGGCTCCGGACACGCAGGCTCAGCGGCCATGGCTCACAGGCCTAGGCACTCCACGGCATGTGGGATCTTCCCGGACCGGGGCACGAACCCATGTCCCCTGCATCGGCAGGCGGACTCCCAACCACTGCGCCACCAGGGAAGCCCGGGGGGATAGTATATTTTTATTCTTCAACCATAATGTTTTCTTAATGATCTTAATGTTAATGGACCTGGGTGGGCTGCTTTATAGCTTTGCCCACATCTCACTTGGAGGTCTCTGAGTCACCCACGTTCATCTCACTTGTTACTTTATCTCAAGGGCCTGTACAGTGTCCCCAAGATGCCAAGGGTGTGTTACCTTACTCTTCGGTTTCTTTCCCTCAGCTGATAGAGAGTGTCACCTGGGGTTACAATACACTGTTTAGACTGACCAAGCTCTGGTTACAACTTCTTCTTCCATTGTGATGCCATTGTGATGGAGATTGCCTTAGCAATGTGGAATCTTAAAAGCCCCTAAAAGGCAAAATGATAGGAAAGATCCCCTGCTTTTACATGTAGCTATTACTACTGCTGATTTTTGTCTGGATTAAGTGCAAATGCCCAGGCATATGGAAACAGGCTTTAAAGCTTTCATTTTAAACATCCTGCGTCTTCATAACATCCTTATTACACTTGTAAAATCTTCATTAAGAAGCTTTCAAAGAATGGGGAAAAAAAGCAAGATATAAAAAGAAAACTTACAGAGAGAAAGAGATAGGTGTCTAAACAGAGAGAAAATTAGTGTGGTGAGCCACTGCTAGCTGACTGGCACCTAGCAGCTGGCTACTGGGACAATTTCTGCTTGTATTATTAATAACATTGGTATTATTATTAATATTTGTATTTTTATACAATAAGGCTCCAATGGATATTTGAAAACAGGCAGTAGATAGCTTAATTTATTTTAAGGTCCTGTTTGATAACTGCTTGAAGGACTCATTGAACTATTCTTTCTGGGTGCACTTAAAAGTAAATGGTAAGTCTTGCGTCCAAATTTATCTCACTGTGGGTCTTTGGCTGGTTCATATTTGTGTTAATTTAGCACAGGACCTCTTCTAAAGCCCAGCTTGGTCACATTTTTCAACTCCGTTGTCATCTGCCAGGCTTCAGAGGAAATAGATCTGAGGGGAAAAGGTTGTATGTGTGTGTATGTGTATAGATAGATAGACAGACAGATAGATAGATAGATAAATAGACAAAGAGAGAGGGAGGGAGGAAGAGAGAGAGAACAGCGCAATAACATAGCAGTCTCAGTGTGATAAACTGCTGCTAACAAGCCTCAGTGTGTCCTACATTTCCATATAAATGTGGAATTTGACATTTTCCAGGGGTGAGTGATGAAACCAATTCATTAAAATTCTGGAATAGTAATCTTTATCTCAGAATCTCTTGGTTGAAAAGGTTCTCCTTTTATTCAGTCTTTATCTTTGTTCTATTCCTTTGTCATTTGTAAGCTGATAGTTTTGTATGTAGTGTCCTGAAAAGCCATATCCACTAGCCTTCCACTGTGTTGAAAGAGGAACAGGGCTTAAATGACAGTGTGTACTGTTCTCTGCAGAAGGGTACATTGTTTTTAAGAATGTGAAAGACAAAAAGAAATATGTACAACCTAAAATTGGCTCATGAATCATTCCTTGTCTTCTGAGTGAAAGAGGCTACAAGGTTTGTTAGATCTGTTTATTGCAAGTCTTGGCCATAGAACAAACCTACCAGGCTCACTTCTCTGCTTTGCCATAGCTGGGTGCCCTCTGCAAACAACAGAATTAGAACTGCCTCATCTGACATTCTCTGTCCTCATCTAACATACTCTGAACTAAACTCTGGTGCTGTAAAATATCTTATGTTCCTTGGGGAAATATGCTGGACCAGAGTGCCATGTCTTACAGTCTGCCTTGGGAGTTGGGGTGGGTAGGAGCATGGAATTTAGTCTTTGAAACCTTAGTAATCTACTCCTTAAAGTTAGTTTGGTGAATAGCTATATGAATTCAGTTACTTATGAACTTGAAAATGGAGACCCTCTTGAGAAATTAGGTGAATAAGGTTGATTTAAAGGTCTCTTAAGGGTTCCTGGGGATTAAAGAATTTTGAGTTGCAGACATTCAGAAATATTAGATAAAAAGAGAATGTATCAAGGCCACTGAGGCAGGTAGAACAATATAAGGAATATCCAGGGCCATTAAAGAAAGATTGATCTTTTATTTAAAGGAGGAATTATATTCTGATAAAGGATAACATCTTTTAAGAATGTTAGGGGCAGGCATGTTTGGAAACTAAACAACATACGCTAAATAAGCCATGAGTCAAAGAAGAAATCTCAAGAAAAATGTAAAAATATTGTGAACTAAATGAAAATAAAAATCTAACTTATCAAAAATTGTGGGATGCAGTGAAATCAGTGCTTAGAATTTTATAGTGTTAAATGCGTATATTAGAAAAGCAGAAAGATCTAAAGTCAATAACCTACTAGGAAACTAGAGAGATAAAAGCAAGTTAAGCCTAACTCAAGCCGAAGAAAAATAAATAATAGAGCAGAAATAAATGAAATTGAAAACAGAAAAATAATAGAAAAAAATCAACAAAACCAAAATTGACTCTTTAAAAAGATCAATAAAATTGATAATCCTCTAGCCAGACTAATCAAGAAAAAGTAGAATAGATATTAGAAACATCAGAAATGAAAGAGAGTCATCACTACCGATCCCATGGACATTAAAAGGGTAATAAATAATATGAACAACTTTATGCCCAGAAATTTGATAACTTAGATTAAATGGACAGATTCCTTGAGAGTGTCATTGAGAGTGTCAAATTGCCAATACTTACAAAAGGAGGAAGAGATAACCTAAATAGCCCTACATCAACTAAAGAAATTTAATCAATAATTACTAAATTTCCAAAAAGGAAATCTCAAGGCCCAGATGGTATCACTGATGAATTTTGTCAAACATTTAAGGAAGAAATCATACCAGTTCTCCATAATCTCCTCCAAAAAATAGAAACAGAAGGAAAACCTCCCAGTTCTTTCCATGAAACCAGCATTCTTCTAATACCAAAACCAGATAAAAATATAAGAAAGAGAAACTAAAAACAAATAGATCTAATGAACATGGACATAAAAATCCTAAGCAAAATATTAGCAAATTATATCCAATAATGTATTAAAAGAATTATATGCTGCTACTAAGTGGGATTTATTTCAGGTATGTATGGCTGGGCTGGATCAATGTTTGAAAATCAGTAATCCACCAAATGAACAGGCTAAAGAAGAAAAGTCATGATCATTTCAGTTAACACAGAACATTTGACAAAATGCAACACATTCATGATAAGAAAAATCTTAGCAAACTAGGAATAGCAGGGCACTTCCTCAAATTGATACAGATTATAGATTCAATGTTTTCTGCCTAAGATTGGGAAGAAAGCAAGTACGTTCTGTCTCCCTACTCCCATTCAACGTAGTACTGGAAGTCATAGATGGAGTAGCAAGACAAAAAATAAAAAATAAAAGAAGAAGAGGAGGAGGAGGAGGAGGAAGAGTAGAAGAAGGGGAAAAAGAAGTAAAATATAGATTGGAAGGGAAGAAACAAGATAAGGAAATAAACCATCTTTTGTACACATGACGTCTGATTGTCTACGTAGAAAAATCTCAAAGAATCTTTTTAAAAGCTTCTAGAACTAATAATTATAGGAAGGTCATAGAATACAAGGTCTATATACAAGTGTTGATTGCTTTTCGATATTTTAGCACTAAAATATTTGAATAAAAACGACTATTTACAATAACACCTAAAAAAATGAAATATTTAGGTATAAATCTAACATAATACCTAGATTTGTTTGCAGAAAACTACAAGACACTAACAAAAGAAACCAAAAAGATCTAAATAAATGGAGAGATATATTGTCTTCATTGATGGGATGAATCAATACTGTAAAGATGACAGTTATTCCCAACTTGATTTATTGATTCAATATAATCCTAAACGAAATCCTGGCAGGCTATTTTGTGAATATCAACAAATTGATTCTAAAGTGGATATGAAAAGGAAAAAGATCTAGAACAGTTAAGACAATGTATAGCCACACAAAAATCTTCACATGAATGTTTATACTAACTTTATTAATAATTGTTAAAAACTGGAGCAACCAGGATATCCTTCAATATGTAAATGGGAAAACAAACTGTGGTACACTTATACAGTGGAATACAATCAGCAGTAAAAAGGAATGGGGTATCAAATATTGGTCATCAGGAGAATGGGTTACCAAATTATGTTATAGTCACACAATGGAAGACACTGATCAATAAAATGGGTATATGGGAACTCTCCGTACTATCTTCTCATTTTTTTTTCGGTAAGTCTAAAACTATTCTAAATAATCAATTCTATTTGAAAATTTAAAAATAAGTGGATGATTTCAGTTAGTGATACAAGTAATAAAGAACATTAAATAAGGTAATGCAATAAGATGTCCTGGGTTGGGAGGGTGGCCAGGAAAGGTGCTTAGCAAAGAAAAGGAAAAAAAAAAAAAACCAAAAGAATTAACTACTGTTGTGCTCAACAAAATTGAAGAATCTCAAAAACATGAATTGAAAATAGTCAGTTTATATATAATCAGGAAAGTCTAAAACAATCAACACTAAAATAACACAGATGTTAAAGGTATCTGATAAAGACTTTAAAGTAACTATTTTATAAATGCTTCAACAAACACTCTTGAAACACCTGAAAAGAATAGAAAGGCTTAGCAAAGAAATACAAAGAAGAATTAAATGAAAGTTTTAGAACTGAAAAAAAATACAATAACAAATAAAAACTCATTAGATATGCTCAATAGCAGAATGGAAATGACAAAGAAAATGTCAGTGACCTTGAAGATAGATCAATACAATGATCTAATCTGAACAACAGTGTCCTGTGGGAAAATAACAACAGGTATAACATTCATGAGATTGGAATCCCAGAAGGAAAGGAGAAATATTTTATTGCTGGAAAAAATATATTTAAAGAAATAAAGGCTGAAAAAATTCCAAATTTGAAGAAAGGCATACATCTACAGGTTCAAGAAACTGAATGAACCCCAATCAGGTTAATCTACAAAAATCCATACCCAGCCACATTATAACCAAACTTCTAAAAACTAAAGATAATAAAAAATGTTGAAAGCAGCCAGAGGAAAAAATGATACATTATCTGTAGGCATGAACAGCAATTTAAATAATTATAGACTTCTTATTGGAAGCCATGGAAGCCAGAGGAAGTGTTGAAGAAGTTTTTTTAAAAGGCTGAAAGAAAAGAACAGTTAACGTAGAATTTTATGTTCAGTGAAAATATCCTTTAGGGAGTGAGAGGAAATAAAGACATTCTCAGATGAAGAGAAACTAATAGAGTTTGTTGCCTGCTGACCTACTTTCAAGAATTGCTAAGTAAGATTCAGATGGAAGAGATGTGATACCAGAAAGAAACTTGGAACATCAGGAATGAAGAAAGTACAATAGGAATGACAATTATTTAGGTTAATATAATAGATTCTTCTTCTTTTAAGTTCTTTAAAATACATATGATTACTGAAAGCAAAATTGAAAGCATGGGTTGATTGGTTTTTGAATATATGTAGATATAATCTATAAGATAACTATAGCAGAAGATGGAGAATAAAAGGACACACATATATAATGGTAATGTCTCTACATTTCATATGAAGTGTTAAACTACTGATTCTAAGTTTTGTTAAAAAAAAAAATCCTAGAGGGACCACTAAACAAAAGTATGCACAGAGTTATAGTTAAAATTACAATAGATAAATTAAAATGGATTACAGTAAATGTTCCAGTAACCCAATAGGATGTAACAAAAACAATGAAAAGCAGAGGAAACAAGCAAAAAACAAACAACAAAATGATAGCCCTAGTCCAACATATCAATAATTATATGAAATGTAAATAGTATAAGAACACTAGGAATTGTCAGAATGGACTTAAAGAAAAAAAATAACCAAAGCATATGTTGTGCACAAGAAACTCATTTATAATGTAATGACACAAAAATTAAAAATAAAAGGATATGTCAAGAAAACCCTAATCTTAAGAAAGCTGACATGATTATATTATTGTTATACAGAGTAGATTTCAGAAAAAAGAAAATTACTAGACTTAAAGTAGGACATTATATAATGATAAAGGGATCAGTTCATCAAGAAGACATAATCCTAAGTGTGTATACATCTAACAACATAGAGTAAAAATACATGAAGCAAAGACTGACAGCACTGGAAGGAGAAATGGGCAAATCCTTAATCATATTTTGGTACTTTACTACTCTCTAAGTAGCAGATAGACCTAATAGACATAAAATCAGGAATGATATGAGAGAACTGAACAACACCATCAACCAGTTTGATCTAATTGAAATATACAGAACACGTCACTCAACAACAACATTCTTTCAAGCGCAGGTGGAATTCACCAATATCCTGGGTCACAAAAGAATCCCTCATAAATTTAAAAGAATTGAAATGAAAATTTGCTTTCAGACAATAAAGGAATTAAACTAGAAATTAATAACAGAATAACAGGAAAATCTCCAAACACTTGGAAATTAACAAACTTTAAAATAATCCTAAAGTCAAGGAGGAAGTCTTAAGGGGAATTAGAAAATATTTTGAACTGATCAAAAATAAAAATACAACTTACCAAAATATGTGGGATGCAGCTAAAGGAGTGTGCAGAGGGAAATGTGTAGTAATAAATATTTATATTAGAAAAAAGAAAAGCCTAAAATAAATAATTTATGCCTCCATCAAAAAAAAGTAAAAAGAAATGCAAAATAAACCCAAGCAGAAGGAAGGAAATAATAAAAGTAGGAGTAGAAATAAATGAAATTGAAAGCTAAAAACAAGAGAGAATTTCAATGAAAGAAAAAACTGGTTCTTTGAAAAGATCAATAAAATTGATTAACCTCTAGGAATGCTGAGAGAAACTGAGAGAAGTCACAAATTACCAACAGTGGGAATGAGAGGATATCATTATAGACACCAAAGATATTAAAGGGAGAAATATTGGAGTATGATGAGTAATGCTACACGTGTAAATTCAAAAACTTTGATGTAATATACTAAACTACCAAAACTCTTCCTAGATAAAGTAGATAAACTGTATAGTTTTATAACTATTACAGTAATTGTTCATAGTTTTAAAACTTATGAAAAATCTTTATGAACAGGTGGTTTTATTGGTGAATTCTATCATTTCAAGAGGAAATAACACCAATTTTACATTATCTCTTTGAAAAAGTAGAAGAGGAGGTCACTGTTCTCAAGTTGTTTTATTATGAGGCTAGTGTCATCCTACTACTCAAACTAGACAAAGATAGTACAGTAAAAGAAAGCTACAGACCAAACAGACCAATGTTCCTTGTGAACACAGACCCAAGAATTCTCAACAAAATATTAGTAAATCAAATCTAGCAATATGTGAAAAACTAGTTATAGAAGAGAATATTCTCAATCTTATAAATTGCACTAAAAAACTCAGACAGCTAACATCATACTCAGTGGTGAATGACTGAATGCCTAGAAGATTGGGTATAAGACAAAGATGTCCACTTTCACCACTGCTGTGCAAAATTATACTAGAAATTCTAGCTAGAGCATAACACACTCTAGATTGGATCCTGTAAACAGAAAATCCTAAGAAATTTACACACACACACATACACACACATCTAAGAGTTTAACAAATAATAACAATACATGCCACATACTTCCACATCCTAAAGTAAGGACTACCTATTGAAGACATGCTAAGAAATTATAAAACAGACTCTGAAAACATGAGCCAGTCATCCACTTCCAACATATATAATCTTTAAGGTCTTTTATATAAAATTGACTTAAGAGGTCAAGATAAGAGAATTAAATTGGACATACTTACTTGAGTGCTGCATTTCCCTTCTCCTCTCCATAGCAAGAAACTATTTTCTCTTCTTTTTTAAAATCCAAGCTGTAGTCAGAAGAACGGGGTTGAAAGAGAGGATTTCTTTGAAAAGCACTGCTGTGTTTCTTCTTCTTCTTCATCATGGTTGGGGCAAATAGGTTTTCTCTTTTATTTCAAGCCATTGTATTAATCTGCTTTGACAAACCCCACATCTCAGTGGGTTGATATAAGCAAGTTTATTTTTCACTCACACAAGAATTCAATGCAGATGTGTCTAATCAGATGCTCTCTCTCAAGCCAGGGGTACAGGATGAATCCATGCTCATAGTTCCATCATAGTTAGCACATGACCTCAAAGGTCTTTCTGAAAGAGAAAGAGGATTATTAGTGACGTTTTAGGGGCCCAGCCTAGAAGTGGCTTGCATCTCTTTCACCCACATTTTATTGGCCAGAACTCAATAATATGCATAGCCCATCTAACTACAGTGGATTCTGGGACATGTTGGCTATTTATTTGGAAGGAGAATGAAATATTTTGGTGATCATGCAGCCTCAAATTTGTCAAAATATGTTCATATGTTCACTAATTCTTGGCTTTGCTGTTTCTTCCACCAGGGAGCACACTCACTTCCCAAGGAAGACAACCCCATATCCCATCATCCCATCCACTTCTCAGGAATGAAGTCCAGGATTCTTGGGTGACATGTAGCCTCTTCCTTTAGATCTGGATGTGGGTCCTTATGGTGTGACCTCAGAACTAAAATTACAGGTCACATTATCCTCAGTCTTCACTATATAAGGATGGAATTAGGAACAGAATAACTCCAATAATCACACTAATTTGGAAGGTGAAGAATGAGACACATAACTGTCAGTGAACTTAGCAGTACTGAAATGCTACTGGGTAGCTCTTATGAAGGTCCTCTCATTTGGGGGTGGGAAATTCTTTTAATTAGACTCCACTACCACTCTCTAAGAGGAATTGTTTTGTTCATTGTTCTTTGCAGCCCCTAACTCTACCCTTTGCTTTGTTCTTACCCATCTATCATTCTTCTTAGGGGTCGGAGTGTATGACCTATCTAGGGATTGCATCACTCTTGCTGCCTGCTTGCTGGTAGAGAAACCTTGGAGGGCTGAAGTTGTCTGCAGTTTAAACAAACAAAAGCTTTTAAAAATCTAAGCATGTAATTTCCTCAAAAACATAATTGGTTCTGATCTCTTTATAAGTAGCCAGTTATATGTGCTGATAACTACACCCAAAGTTCTTTCAAAGACACAGTTTGCAAACCTACTTGATTTCCTTGACTTTTCCTCATGTCCTTTTCTCAACTAAGTGGCAGCTACTTTGAGGCTATGTAAAATGACGTGTGGCAGTAAGTTAAGCAAAATGAAAAGACAGAGAAACACATAGCAGATGAAGGAGCAAGGTAAAAACCCACCAGACCAAAAAAATGAAGAGGAAATAGGTGGTCTACCTGAAAAAGAATTCAGAGTAAAGATAGTAAAGATGAACCAAAATCTTGGAAATAGAATAGAGAAAATACAAGAAAGGTTTAACAAGGATCTAGAAGAACTAAAGAGCAAACAATGATGAACAACACAGTAAATGAAATTAAAAATTCTCTAGAGGAAATCAATAGCAGAATAACTGAGGCAGAAGAACGGATAAGTGACCTGGAAGATAAAATAGTGGAAATAACTACTGCAGAGCAGAATAAAGAAAAAGAGTGAAAAGAATTGAGGACAGTCTCAGGGACCTCTGGGACAATGTTAAACACAGCAACATTTGAATTACAAGGGTCCCAGATGAAGAAGAGAAAAAGAAAGAGACTGAGAAAATATTTAAAGAGATTATACTTGAAAACTTCCGTAATATGGGAAAGGAAATAGTTAATCAAGTCCAGAAAGCACAGACTCTCATACAGGATAAATCCAAGGAGAAACTCTGCAAGCCAGAAGGGAGTGGCAGGCCATATTTAAAGTGATGAAAGGGAAAAACCTACAACCAAGATTATTCTACCCAGCAAGGATCTCATTCAGATTCGATGCAGAAATTAAAACCTTTACAGACAAGCAAAAGCTAAGAGAATTCAGCACCACTAAACCAACTTTACAAAAAATGCTAAAGGAACTTCTCTAGGCAGGAAACACAAGAGAAGGAAAATACCTACAATAACAAACCCAAAACAATTAAGAAAATGGTAATAGGAACGTACATATCGATAATTACTTTAAATGTAAATGTATTAAATACTCCCAACAAAAGACATAGACTGGCTGAATGTATAAAAAAACAAGACCCGTATATGTGCTGTCTACAAGAGACCCACTTCAGACCTAGGGACACATACAGACTGAAAGTGAGGGGATGGAAAAAGATATTCCATGCAAATGGAAATCAAAAGAAAGCTGGAGTAGCAATTCTCATATCAGACAAAATAGACTTTAAAATAAAGACTATTACAAGAGACAAAGAAGGACACTGCATAATGATCAAGGGATCAATCCAAGAAGAAGATATAACAATTGTAAATATTTATGCACCCAGCATAGGACCACCTCAATACATAAGGCAAATGCTAACAGCCATAAAAGGGGAAATCGACAGTAACACAATCATAGTAGGGGACTTTAACACCCCACTTTCACCAATGGACAGATCATCCAAAATGAAAATAAAGAAACACAAACTTTAAATGACACATTAAACAAGATGGACTTAATTGATATTTATAGGACATTCTATCCAAAAACAACAGAATGCACTCTTCTCAAGCGCTCATGGAACATTCTCCAGGATAGATGATATCTTGGGTCAAAAATCAAGCCTTGATAAATTTAAGAAAATTGAAATCGTATCAAATATGTTTTCTGACCACAATGCTATGAGACTAGTTAACTACAGGAAAAAATCTGTAAAAAATACAAACACGGGCTTCCCTGGTGGCGCAGTGGTTGAGAGTCCGCCTGCTGATGCAGGGGACATGGGTTTGTGCCCCAGTCCGGGAAGATCCCACATGCCGCAGAGCGGCTGGGCCCGTGAGCCATGGCCGCTGAGCCTGCGCATCCGGAGCCTGTGCTCCGCAGCAGGAGAGGCCGCAACAGTGAGAGGCCCGCGTACTGCAAAAAACAAACAAACAAAATACAAACACATGGAGGCTAGACAATACACTACTTAATAACCAAGAGATCACTGAAGAAATGAAAGAAGAAATCAGAAATACCTAGAAACAAATGACAGTGAAAACACAATGACCCAAAACCTTTGGGATGCAGCAAAAGCAGTTCTTAGAGGGATGTTTATAGCAATACAATCCTACCTCAAGAAATAAGAAACATCTCAAACAGCCTAACCTTACACCTAAAGCAATTAGAGAAAGAACGAAAAAAACCCCAAAGTTAGCAGAAGGAAAGAAATCATAAAGATCAGATCAGAAATAAATGAAAAAGGGCTCCCCTGATGGCGCACTGGTTAAGAATCTGCCTGCCAATGCAGGGGACACGGGTTCGAGCCCTGGTCCAGGATGATCCCACATGCCGTGGAGCAACTAATCCTGTGCACCATAACTACTGAGCCTGTGCTCTAGAGCCTGTGAGCCACAACTACTGAAGCCCATGCGCCTACAGCCCATGCTCTGCAGCAAGAGAAGCCACCGCAAAGAGAAGGCCACACATCACAATAAAGAGTACCCCTTGCTCACTGCAACTAGAGAAAGGCCGTGCACACTAACAAAGACCCAAGGCAGCCAAAAATAAATAAAATAAATAAATTTATAAAAAAAGAATGAAATGAAAAAGAAATGAAGGAAACAGTAGCAAAGATCAATAAAACTAAAAGCTGGTTCTTTGAGAAGATAAACAAAATTGATAAACCATTAGCCAGACTCATCAAGAAAAACAGGGAGAAGACTCAAATCAATGGAATTAGAAATGAAAAAGGAGAAGTAACAACTGACACTGCAAAAGTACAAAGGATCATGAGTGATTACTACAAGCAACTATGTGCTAATAAAATGGACAACCTGGAAGAAATGGAGAAATTCTTAGAAAAGCAAAACCTTCAGAGACTGAGCCAATCACAAGCACTGAAATTGAGACTGTGATTAAAAATCTTCCTACAAGCAAAAGCCCAGGACCAGATGGCTTCACAGGTGAATTCTATCAAACATTTAGAGAAGAGCTAATACCCATCCTTCTCAAACTCTTCCAAAAAATTGCGGCGAAAGGAAAACGCCCAAACTCATTCTATGAGGCCATCATCACCCTGATACCAAAACCAGACAAAGATACTACAAAAAAAGAAAATTACAGAGCAATATCACTGATGAATATAGATGCAAAATGCTCAACAAAATACTAGCAAACAGAATCCAACAACACATTAAAAGGATCATACACCATGACCAAGTGGGATTTACCCAGGGATGCAAGGATTCTTCAATATACGCGAATCAATCAATGTGATACACCATATTAGCAAATTGAAGAATGAAAAACATACGATCATCTTGATAGATGCAGAAAAAGCTTTTGACAAAATTGAACACCCATTTATGATAAAAATTGTACAGAAAGTAGGCATAGAGGAAACCTACCTCAACATAATAAAGGGCATATACGACAAACTCACAGCAAACATCATTCTCAATGGTGAAAAACTGAAAGCATTTCCTCTAAGATCAGGAAGAAGACAAGGATGTCCACTCTCACCACTGTTATTCAACATAGTTTTGGAAGTCCTAGCCACGACAATCAGAGAAGAAAAAGAAATAAAAGGAATGCAAATTGGAAAAGAAGAAGTAAAACTGTCCCTGTTTGCAGATGACATGATACTATACATAGAGAGTCCTAAAGATGGTACCAGGAAACTACTAGAGCTAATCAATGAATTTGGTAAAGTAGCAGGATACAAAATTAATGCACAGAAATCTCTTGCATTCCTATACACTAATGATGAAAAACCTGAAAGAGAAATTAAGGAAACACTCCCTTTTAACATTGCAACAAAAAGAATAAAATACCTAGGAATAAACCTACCTAAGGAGATAAAAGACCTATATGCAGAAAACTACAAGAGACTGATGAAAGAAGTTAAAGACGATAAAAACAGCTGGAGAGATATACCATGTTCTTGAATTGGAAGAATCAACATTGTGAAAATGACTATACTACCCAAAGCAATCTACAGATTCAATGCACTCCCTATCAAACTACCAATGGCATTTTTCAAAGAACTAGAACAAAAAATTTCACAATTTGTATGGAAACACAAAAGACCCCAAATAGCCAAAGCAATCTTGAGAAAGAAAAATGGAGCTGGAGGAATCAGGCTCCCTGACCTCAGACTATACTACAAAGCTACAGTAATCAAGACAGTATGATACTGGCACAAAAACAGAAATATAGATCAATGGAACAGGATAGAAAGCCCAGAGATAAAGCCACGCACATATGGTCACCATATTTTTGATAAAGGAGGCAAGAATATACAATGGAGAAAAGACAGCCTCTTTAATAAGTGGTGCTGGGAAAACTGGACTGCTACATGTGAAAGAATGAAATTAGAACACTCCTTACAGCATACACAAAAGTAAACTCAAAATGGATTAAAAACCTAAATGTAAGGCCAGATACTCTAAAACTCTTAGAGGAAAACATAAGCAGAACACTGTATGACATAAATCACTGCAAGATCCTTTTTGACCCACCCCCTAGAGAAATGGAAATAAAAGCAAAAATAAACAAATGGGACCTAATGAAATTTAAAAGCTTTTGCACAGCAAACGAAACCATAAACAAGACGAAAAGACAACCCTCAGAATGGGAGAAAATATTTGTAAACGAAGCAACTAAAAAAGGATTAATGTCCAAAATTTACAGGCAGCTCATGCAGCTCAATATCAAAAAAACAAACAACCCAATCCAAAAATGGCCCGAAAACCTAAGTAGACATTTCTCCAAAGAAGATATACAAATTGCCAACAAACACATGAAAGTATGCTCAACATCACCAATCATTAGAGAAATGCAAATCTAAACTACAATGAGGTATTACCTCAACCAGTCAGAATGGCCATCATCAAAAAATCTAGAAACAATAAATGCTGGAGAGGGTGTGGAGAAAAGGGAACCCTCTTGCACTGTTGGTGGGAATGTAAATTGATACAGCCACTATGGAGAACAGTATGGACGTTCCTTAAAAAACTAAAAAAGGAAGTACCATACGACCCAGCAATCCCACTACTGGGCATATACCCTGAGAAAACCATAATTCAAAATGAGTTATGTACCACAATGTTCATTGCAGCTCCGTTTACAATAGCCAGGACATGGAAGCAAGCTAAGTGTTCATCGACAGATGAATGGATAAAGAATATGTGGCACATATATACAATGGAATATTACTCAGCCATAAAAAGGAATGAAATTTAGTTATTTGTAGTGAGGTGGATGGACCTAGAGTCTGTCATACAGAGTGAAGTAGGTCAGAAAGAGAAAAACAAATGCCGTGTGCTAACACATATATATGGAATAAAAAAAAAATGGTTCTGAAGAACCTACTGGCAGGACAGGAGTAAAGACACAGATGCAGAGAACGGACTTGAGAACATGGGGAGGGGTAAAGGCAAGCTGGGATGAAGTGCGAGAATGGCATGGACATATATACAATACCAAATGTAAAATCGATAGCTAGTGGGAGGCAGCTATTTGGCACAGGGAGATCAGCTCGGTGCGTTGTGACCACCTAGAGCGGTGGGATAGGGAGGGTGGGAAGGAGCCACAAGAGGGAGGAGATATGGGGATATATGTATATGTATAGCTGATTCACTTTGTTATAAAGCAGAAACTAACACACCATTGTAAAACAGTTATATTCCATTAAAGATGTTAAAAAATAAAATAAAATAATGCCTGGGAAGATCATACTTTTAATCTGAGGTTTACAGGTAGGTTGAATCATTCTGTTCTACTAAAAATCTGAGACCTATTCACTCAAAGCTTTTAAAAATTCCATTCCTTGTTTGAGCCCTAAAATTAGATTTTTCAATGATGCAAAGATGTAAATTTCTTGACTGTATTTCCTTTCTCCTTTCGAAGAACGCATTTGTTTTATAGGGCTTACCCTTTTCATGAAATACGTGCTATAAACAACCAATACCAATCAGTAAAGCCTTATTATTTTCTCTTGTATGTCTACTTGACCTAGAGATGCAAGCTCAGTAGGCACATAGTGTGCCTTTTAAGGTATCTTAAGCAACATTTTTTACCAACTTTTTTGTCACTGCATAACTTAAACAATCACTTTTATATCCCTTATATCAGTAGTCTTGCCTCCCTTCTGAGTGCCTAATAAACGAAAGCCACTAGTCTCAGGTTTTTCTTACAGCATCTTTCTACTTCTGGGTATAGGTCTGTATTAGTATGGGTAGATTACCTGCTCATTAACAAATACTAAAATTGTACGTTTCACCCATATAGAGTCTAACGTGCATGTTCATAATGGACAGGTTATCCTGGGTGATTCCTCTGCAAGTGATGACTTAGGAAACCAGGATTCTTCCATCATGTAGTTCTGTCTCCTATAAAATGTGGCCTGTGTATTCAGGGGTGAAAGGGAAGAGAGACTCTGAAGGAATGTGGAAGATAGTTTAAGGTCTTGAAATGCAAAAGGCAAAGATTTTCACTCATATTCCGCTGTCCAGAACAAGTAGCATTTTCTTAACCAATGCAAGTGAGAGGAGTTTCAAGGGGACTATTTGGAGGACTGGATATATTTCTCCTGGATGTTGGGCTTGAAGCAGCAAAGCAAAGAAAAGAGAACTGTGCTTCTACTGATAATGGTGTAAGGGTGTGTGAATTTTCCCATGGGTTTAAAGCACTTCCAAATGGGAACTTCCTGGGATAATTTTAAAAGGAATCCTTTCCAAGGGGATTACCTGGAGAGGAAAAAGCTAGCCTAACACAAAAGGTCTGGGGTTGACCACCCAAACCTGGTAACTAAGTTGATTTTAAGCAACCACTGGATGGGAAGAATCACCAAAGTATTCGGGGGTGCTTTTTTCAGGAGTCTCCAGCAAGGAGAAACTCTAGGGAGAAAAGAGTCCCACTAAAGAAAAAGCTAACAGTTGCACATCTGACATGTCCAGAGGGAACTAATGCCAGATTGCAATTGTGCTCACCATTTTGTAAGCTGCAAAAATGCTTTAGAAGTGTAAGCTATTTTATAATGCTAATTTCTGGATGTGTTTGGACACTTAGCAGTGCTGCTATAAATCTTTCTCATTTGGGATTTTATACATCTTTTTTTAAAAATTGGAACAACCTAGATAAGTTTTGTATGGCACATGTGTAGCAAGCATATTTGTAATTGTAGGCAAGTTAAAAAAACTTACGGTCTGCCAATATGTTCTAAAGAAAAAATTATACTCAACTTCATTCCTGCCTTTGCCAGTGTTTTTCTTAATATAACTAGACTGGAAATGTCATTAGCTCAGATCCAAGTATACATGTAGGCTTATTTACTGACACAAGTTTATATGACAGCCATTAAATGAATATGAGAACAGAGCCATGGAGATTTAGAACTAAAAGACAAGATAAGTAGAGATCCTGTAATGTGAAATTGGAGGGAAAAAGGAGATTAAAAAAAGAAAGGAGAGGGAAATATAAGCAACACACACACAATTTAACAACAAAATTTCATCTAAAGTTAAAATATTAGCTGAAATTATAATCAGCTAAACATTGGAGGAACAGTGGTTTATCTTCTTTGAATTTTGAAGTGTTTATTGAAGGGGATGATTCGATGATTTCAGGTTTTTTAACTGGTATGGCTCCTACAGGTTTAAAAGGACTCATATTGATCCCTCTGTAAGAGTGAAGGTGCTCAGGACCTGCCAGGATGCCACATACTCTTGAATTTAAGAGGAAAACACTCTTAACAAAATATCTCAATATGGTGGAGAAAACCAGAGATGGTTTTAGTCCATGATCCTTTAAAAAGCCTAAATTCAAAATCTAAAAAAATTGTTCTCCTCTTCCATTCTGTCTCCTCTTCCATCAGTCAACAGTCTGATTTTTGGTTGCTTTAGAGAGGAAAGTAGCTACTTTAAACTAAATGTCAATTAAAATAAAGGAGGCATTTATCACAACATAATGTAATTATATTGATTGTGTAACAGGTTGAGACTTTGGGGATGCTGGGATAAGGTGAATGCATTTTGCTTATGAATCTTGAAAACCAAAGGGTAAATTGGAGTAGGCAGAATAATGGCCCCCCCAGATGTCCATGTCCTAATCCCTGGAAACCGTGAATAAATAGGACATGTTACATGACCTGATGATCTCACGCTAGAGGCTGAGCAGTAGAGTTTTTCAATAAAAGGAATCTTGTTTGTTTTCTCAGGAGTCTGAATTTTATACTTTGTATGTTCCTCCCCAGTTCTGTCCCTATTCATGATTATACTCCCTTGAAGTTTTTGGTCTGCTCTAGGATGGTGGCCTCTGAAATAGATCTGAGGCTCTGGACTCCTCTAAATCTTTCCTACTTGAAATGTGACTCCTGGATCAGCAGCATCATATGAATGCGGGTTGAAAATGAAGAATCTCAAATTTTAACACAGAGTAATGCATCAGATTCATTTGCATGTTCAAGTTCGAGAAACACTGCTTTAGGCAACATTTCCTGGGTCAAAGGAATCTTAGGAGAACGTCCTTGTCTCAATGACTGATGCTGTTTAAGCTAACTAGTTGCGGTGGTGGATGCTATGGTGGTTTTGTTAATGGTGGTGATGGTTGTAATGGTGGTGTTTGTGGTGGTGTGGATAGTTTTGGTAGTGGTCATGTGGGGCAAGCAGCTACAGTGAGAAAAAATTTTCTCCAATATGACAAACATACCCCTGGCCTTGCCTACCTTTTTAAAACTAGCACCTAGCATAGTTCCTGGCCTGTTGAATGTGTTTAATAAATATTTGTTGAATGAAAAGAAGGTTAAAAAAAAGACCTATATGTACAATCAGCCATAAAGTTCTGGAAATCACATCTCACCTCTACTCCTCCAAGAAGAAGTAAAAAAAAAACCTATTTCTACAAATTCTACATAAACCCATCCAACCATCTGTCCATCTGTCCATCCATCCACCCATCTACCCATCCATCCATCTGTGAACAGCATTCATTCATTTATTGTCAAGAAACATTTATTTGGCATTTACTGTTGTGTTAGATTCTGGGGAATTAATGATGAAAAGGACACAATTCTGCCTTGAGGAGTTCAAAGTCTAGTGATAGAGAGATACAGACAATTATAATGACATGTAAATATTCAGTGGAAGATATGTAAAGGTATTATGTTAATGAGGAAAAGGTAATTAAAACAAGGGTTTTAAAGAGTGAAGGATTTGATGGGTAAGTAGACTTTTATTAGGCAAAATGGAGACAGTGGCATCCTGGGGGGATGGGAAATCCTGAGTTACTTTTATGCATTTAGATAACTTTTGACATTCTGAGCCTTATAATGTCTAATTGTTATGTTTGAGGCATGAAATATGGAATGTGACAAATGGAGTTGACCCAAGAGGAAGGAAGGCCCATTCTTCTCTGTGTCCCTAGGTCCTAAGAGCTACGAGAAGTTTGCCACCCCGCTCTTTCCTCTGAAGAACTCCAGAAATGTGCCCATGATATTTATGACAACTGAGGCCTCCAGTGTCAACATGACTTTAGAATGTGTTACAAGAAATTCTTGCCCAGGAAGAAAAGGATGAAACCAATAAATATATTTACTATGTGTTTTGGGAACTACCTGAAAACCAACTTATCTGAGCAAATACTTTTCTTATCTGGGTAAACAGCCCATGCAGAGGACACTAGATTACTCACCTGGGCAAATAACTCACTTAACAAACAACTATTTACACATCAAGACCCTAACCTCACTGTGTCCACCAATCCTAAAATATTGCATCACGAGTTTATCCCAATTCAGATAGAGCCAGGTCCCACATTGAAAGACCTGCCTTAAATAATGAGTCCAGATCTAAAAATCCTGTAAAAATCTTCTCCTGACAAGAGCTTTCTGAGACATTATTGAGTAAAGGTGTTCTCTGTTACTGCAGCAGGTTTAATAAACTTACTTTGCTGGATAAACAGGTGATTTGGTGGAGTTTCGGGAGCAGATTTGAAACAGTTGACAATGTCTGAAAATGAAGGAATAGGAAAACAGGAAATTCTAAGGTTATTCTGTGTGCCACATGTGGTTATGGGCTGAATAGAGTTAGGTGTGGGCAAATCATTTCTTGATTTATTAGATTAAGCTTACTTAAAGGAGGACAATATAAATATAGACACTGATTGTTATTCTAGGAAATAAAAGATGTTTCAAATATTTATGACAGAATGCCTAACAGCAAATAATTGAAAGTACATCTTGGAAGATATGTTTACAGTGTTTCTCAAAAAATGTTTCTCCTTCTGAGGGTGATTTTAGGTTCATCTTATGTTTTCTGTTCCCCTCATAGCTCTTCACAGTTTGTCTAGATTCCTTCCTGCTCTCTGCAAGGTTTGAATGGGGTCTCAGAACATAGATATTCTGATAATTCCTGTTTATTTTTCTGCTCACAGGTATTTATGAGTTTGTTTATGATGTTCATCATTTATTTATGATGTTCTCTATTTTTTAGTCATGCTGAAGGTCTGGGATCCTTCTTCCTCTAGTTGATCTGTAAGGTTTTTTCGGAGCATGTGTGGTGAGGGTCAGTTTTAGATAGTCACTACTGAACTGGCTTGTTTGTATTTATAATGAAGTTTCATACTCTAGTTTCATAATAAATTTTAAGTATTCTTTAAAAATAATATCTGGTTTCTTTCACCTGTCATTCCATATGAACTATGGAACTTATGTTAAAATTTTTCATTGAAAGGTAATCATATTACAGTTTATCATTTGAAAAATAATATTTTTACAATATTAAATCTTTGTGTGTAGGAACGTGAATGGCTCATCATTTGTTTAATTTTTATTTATTTCCATTGTAAAGGGATATATATGTTATTGATAGTGATCACGTGGAATGTCACATATGTGATATTTGATAGCAATTTACAATAAATATTGATATTCGTTGATTTCAAAACAACGTAGAGAGATACTCATTCACTTTTTTAAAAAATACAATGCACTATAGGTGGGAGAGGTATTTTTATCATCCCATTTTACAATTATAGATCAAATGCCAGAAAATTTAAATGACTTGCTTAAATTCATGTAGTTATTTGGCATTACATTTGGGTCCAGGTTCTGTATTAAGTGATTTTCTAGCTCAATTCTTTCTTTCTACAATAAGTTCATGAGTTTAAATTTCTATATACTAAATAACCACAGTGAGACATTTGCCATTGTATGTTCTATGGTCATTTTATTTCTAGATATTGTTTGGTCTTTTCCCAATGTACAGCTTATATATACATATATTTGTCTCTCTGTGTGTTTCCATAACCTAAATTCTTACCCTAATGCATTGTCTAATTTTTTTTGGATGAACAAATGAAGTTAATATTCATTTAGTTTCAGAGCTTGGTAACTAATATAGAAAAAGAGAATTTATCTAAGTAATGTTGAGTAATTGTGCCATTTTTTGTCTAAAAGACGATGTAAATATTTTTTTACTATATATCAGTCCATCTTTTATCTTTGTCTGCTCTTTACCTTCTACCAATCCCTCTCCCATTCTCTTCTCCTTCCTCCTTTCCTCACTTCTCATCTCCTCCCCTTCTCTGGGGTCCCTTCTTGTCTTTTTATTTTCAAACAGAAATAGTCTTAATGATTAAAAGTAAATAAATCTTGAAGTTTGGGGTGAGCTCTGGGCTCAGTAGAAATTAAAAGCTCTCTCAGATCATTTCATGTTTATGTAGTATAAACACTGTAACTTGAAAATTTCAGTTGAGGACTGATTACAAAATACAATAGGTATTGAAAAAGGATGCAATTTTCTCTTCTGAAATGGAAGAACAGGCTATAGAAATGCAGTAACAGCCAACACTCAAGTACGTTTAATATTAATAGAGAGAAGAAAAAATTTAAAACTCTTATATTTACTGAATACCGACTCTGCATTAGGTAAGGAATCAGTCAATTTCACATTACCAAATTTAATCCTTGCAATAATTCCCTGTTTTGCATGTGAAAAAGCTCAAGTTAGGAGAGATTAATCACCTTTCAGGAGGTCATGAAGGACCTAGGGATTGGGAGAAGGTGTCTCTCATACTAAACCTATTCTCTTTCCATCAAAATGTGCAGAAAGGAGTAACTGTTCTGATAAGATCTCTAATTATAGTGTTTGTAAAAAAAAAAGAGGTCATCGTCTATATGTGTCTGTCTGTGCATATTAAAAGAATGTTCTCAGATAACTTTAGATACTATTTCATATAATCCTTTCTCCTAGTAAAAGGGGGAACAATCCTTTGAGTGCATCTTTATTGAAGTATTTCTTATCTTGTCTGCTGCAGGCTACAGCATCTAAATCCCTGAAAGTCCCCGATAGATTTTAGGTCCAAATGAATAATGTTTGTCTTCTGTGTTACTACTTTTAGAAAGCAAATCGTGGTGCAAATGTGGCTGGGGCCTGTGGGTAACAAAACATCCTACGTTGAGGGAGAACATTGCCTGTTACTTGATTTGGTATCTTAAAGCCCAATTTTTAATAAGGAGATCACTTCTCTGCTTTTCTTTATATATCTCTCTAAGATGACCTATTATTGAATACATCATTGCTGATGAAATTTTCCACATTTAAAATATATACACTATATATAGTTAAATGAGCTAGCAGTTACCATTTAGAGGGAAGGACACAGTCTCATTAGCAAGAAGGCAGGCAAATCATAGAGATAATAATGAACATTAGTAAATCAACATCCCATAGGTGGGGAGATGAAGATTTAGGTCTGTTATCATCAACTGTACTTAAGTTTCAGTAAGATATATTGTCTGCTCATTTAACATAATTTCTTATAGCAAAATGGAAATAATTATAATAAACCGTCATGGTGAATAATTAATATAAATTAGACGTTGTGGACAGACATATATGCATATAAATAAATGCAAATGAGTGAAGTAATGCATATGAAAGCAATTAGTTTTGAACAAATGGATTGTTTCTGAGAAGTTTGTAACCATTTGAGGTGATTATTAGGATTTGTTAGTGCTAAAATAGTGTTAAAGCTCAGTTGATCAGGAGATCACTAGAGAGCTTTTATTAAACAAATTTCTTAAGTTACACCTGATGTACTGATTCAGTAAATGTGAGTGGGGCAGGAAGAAAGTTTCCAAAGGTCCTTGGTGATTCTGGTGACTAACTAGATTAGGGAATAGTAGTGATGACTTGAATTTATTGAGCTTTATTGAGTGTATACTATGGTCTAGACACTGCATAACACTTAACAAATACTGACTGGATTAATATCCATAAAACCCTGTGAAACAAACATTATCTTATAATGCCCAATTTATAGATGTGGAAACTGAGGCACAGAGAGGCTAAGTAACATGCCTAAACTTATAAAGCTAGTAAGAGGTAGTGATGGGATTTAAGACCAGGAAATTTGACTCCAGATTCTGAGCTACTAAACAGCACATTCTACTTTAGTTTAGAGCATGTCACTGTGAAAAAAGTCTTCCTTTACTTGGGGTCCACCATGTTGACATTCTGAGACCTTGGGCAAATCGTCAGCTACTGCTGGGATTTTACTTTGCCTTGTGGCAAAGCCTGTAAGAATTGTGATAGAGTCTGGGGTTTTTCAAATGAACACCTGGTTGCTTTAGTCATGTAAGAAGACAAAATACAGCCTAATAATTTAGTTGAAATTCATGAGTTTTCACTTTTTTCCCCTAGCCTTCACACATTTGAAAGTTGCTGTTGATAATTCAGTATGTATACTGTATAAATTCCTATTATTCCAGCTCCAATGCCACCCTTTTCCCTCAAGGGGAGATATCAGATATTCAGTGAGTGACAGGGTCAGTGTTAAAGAGAATCTGAATCTGCCCTAATTAATGAAAAAAGCAAATCATTTTATATTTTATATCTTTTATATTTTAATTCTTGTAAGTAACAAATTTCTTGCAATACTTCTCACAAATGATGATGACACATCCCTGTATGTCTTTACCAGGACCAAGAACTGATTTACTAACAGTCATCACATAGATTTGATTCGGCCGACATGGCAATTCAACTGCTTGCTTCATTGAACTGACCAGGCATTGCTGCCAAAACAGTTGGATCAGTCCCAAACAGCCCAGACCCCCCTTTTACCTTGATGTAAATTGGAATGGCAATAATCCCACCCATCCTTCCTAAAGGAATGTGGGAAGAACTTGGGAGAATATATTTGGACGTACTATGAATTTTTCTGGAAGGATTCAAAGATGAAATATTTTCATAATGGGTTCATCTTATCTGACATATTAAAAATAACTCTGATGGTAATAGGGCAAAGCTATCTCATTACTAGATATTTAATATAAGCCTTTAGCAGCCTATTGGTAAAAGAGCATATTAGCTCAGTGTGACACTGGTGGGGAATTGTTTAATTACAACAGAACATAGCACAAAATATGATTATTGCACAGGAACAGTTTGAGATTCAGTTCATTTCACAGTTTTCCAAAGCTGCTTTTAGTTGCTCTACTCACAAGGGCTCTCACTGTGGAATGAATAGTGAGGGTTTTAGTTTATCTGACATCATTGTTAAAGAGAAAACGTATCGGAGGATGGGGGGGATGTTCACTGCAGAATTCCTGAAGTCTGCCATAGTGGTGGTCTTCACGAATGCTCACTTTGCTGTTCGGTACTTCGTTGCACTTCACAGCCTTCCTGTTTTCCCTTGGAGCTTTTTCTCACTTAGGTGATTTGTACCAGACCTTCTCCTTCTGATAAAAAGAACTTTGGAGATCATCTCCTCTGGGCTTGGATGCCATTTAGTAATGGCCACAGAGAGACCCAGTGCTCTCCATGGATATTCTTTGAATTATTTGAGATAGTGATGGTGATGTATCAATTTATTGTATTGGAGGTCAAAAGAAGAAAGCGGATATGTGTTAAAATGTTCAGGGTTAAACCACATGAGCCGTGGGTGCTACAGTTCATGATTGCTGTGTTATCTATGTGAGCAGCTCTTTTGCCAGCTTTCTTTGTAGCACTGTCTCTGCCACCTTCATTGATGAATTAGAGCATCCTGTTAACCAATCAGCACTCGGGATTGGGTTTTGTTTATGGTATACACAGTAAACCAAAAAGGCTGTCTATATTGTCTCCACACAGTGAAATTAATTTTTATAGTACAAGGTAAGAATAAATGCTTCTTAGATTGTGTAATGACATGGAGAATCACTAGGAAACTGATTATTTAGTTTTAGTGTTTCTTTAGGAGAGGTCATTTCTTATTTTATAAACATATATTAAAGTTCCTCCACAAATTTTACAAATTTAGGGTAGACTTTATTTATTTATTTATATTAAAATACCACTGGATTTGTCTCATTGAGAGATAGTACTCATCATTTCCTAGCTGATAGATTATTTTCATTATGTGGTTTCTTTTAAGACTAGGGGGTCATCTTCGACTAACGAGCTTCCAGTGACCAGAACGGCATTCTTTGTTAAGGTGCTTTAGAATTTGATTAATTGGGAGGCCAGCCCAGGTCTTTTCTGCAGGCATCATTCATAAATCATTCCCTATGGTCTGCAGCAAAATTATCCACACTCTATTATTGGCAAAGGCTCTGCAATACCTTTATAACCCATTGGAAATGAACTTTATCCCCACATATTAAATAGTTTCTTCATAACTCTGCCCGCCTAGAATTAGACAAAGCACAGGGCATCCAAATGCTTCTACTTGATGTATAATAGAGATTGTTTCATCTGGTAAATAATTGGTTGGAGGGGAGAGGATAATAAGAAGAGATGATAATGACCAACCCACATGGTTAGCCAAGCTGAACAGGAAGCATTGATTTGGGCAATTGGAATATCCTTTGAAATCTTGCCTACTACTTTTTTTTTTTCCCTAGATTGCTTTGCAGTTTTGCATTTTGTTTTTGTTTTTGAATGAAATCAGTAGGCTCAGGAACAACTTTGAATTTTTTCCGTCATTGTTAGGTGTTAACATTTCCAGAGAGAAGGCTATCGTACTGATGACTGTCCTTGAAATAAATTTTCTAATGCTGTAAATATTTGATGCTATACATCTTTTTAAGAAAGTCATTCTTCATAAATATCTTTACTCTCCTGCTTAAGATTTACTGGCATCTAACCTAGTCCTAATCTGTAATTGGCATAGCATTTTCCTCTGCATGATGGAATATAGCAATTATAATAAAAGAATTTGCACACCACTCCTGAGAGATGACCCTTATTATAGTCATTTTGCAGCTAGTTAAGTAGAGAGGTCAAGTTCATTTCTCAGGATAAAATAGCAAGTCAGTGGCCCAGCCAGACATAAAACCTAGAGTACTAATTTAGAGTCTACAATAAAAAACAGTGGATTTAAAAAGAAAAGGAATTAACTGGTAGCAGACTCCCTGGCTTTCTGAGCACCTGGGAAGTACAGTCCCCCAAAGGGTTCCTTATTATCTTGGCCTAGGAGATCGAGGTGACCACCATGTAGGGCATTAGAGAGGTATAGTTTGACTACTGAGTTTCTCCATGCTTTAAGGAGACTGGGGTGATTGGAGCCCTCTACTCCTCTAAATTGAGCTCCATCCTGCTAGGAAGCCATGTGGTATCAATATGATCAAGGAGCAAAGAGTAGGTGCCCCATGTTGTGTCTCCTGTCCTCTCCTCCACAACTTGGTTGAATAAATAGACAAGTCATTAACATCACTAAGCTTCAGTTCTTCAACTGCGGAATGAGATCATACCACCTGTCCTTTCTGTCCCATAAAGTTGCTGGACGGATCCTGTAAGGCAATAGATGCTTCATAAAACATTAAACACATTAAACACTATACCTGACATACTACTTTAAGGCCTTCTAAACTAACATGAGATTGAAAATATGCATTTTTAACGGAAGATTCGGACTCCAAATTTGCTAATACAAAGAAGATCTGAGAAGGGTGTAACAATGGAACCAGGGAACATTTTTCTGGTGATTCTTAATCATATATGCTAGAATAATTGCAGCTAAAAATGATACTGCATTTCAACATTAGTTGTTATAGGGGAGTTAACAAATTCCTATAAATTGTTTTCCTTTACCATCTTGACTTGGGAAACTACATAGGGATTTGTATCAAGAGAAACAAGTCCAAAAGGAAAGACATTGGATTGTGAATAATAATTTGAAAATTAAAAATGGATGTTTTCTTCTCAGAGGGAGTTTATAAAAAATAACTATGGATATGTATTGTGGGGGTAACAAATTATACTGCTGTGGATTTTCTATAGGCCCTCAGAGTAGAAGAGAACATTGGCACATTAGTCTTCAAATTTTCTCTCAAAGATCTATCAGAAAAGATCTCAGCATCTTAGGGCATATCTAAATCCAGAGGGAAAAAAAAGCAACAACAATTACGTCCTTGGAAAAGCTCTAAGTCCCCCAGGTATATTTAATGTTTTGTTTCTCAAAAGTTGCCACTTTCACTTTTATTATGCATTTCAATCCACAAAAATTCTTCACTTACGCACCACGTTTTAAATGTTTTAGCTAAAGGCATCATGGGGCGCTGAATTGTGTCAAATGCATCCTTGACACCTGCATAAATGTTTCAGGAGACAATTATGAAATGGCAACATAATTACTTTTTCTATTGCAGGAAGCCTAATGGATCATAGAAAATGTCCTAGTTGGCATGTGTAACTTCAATGCATGGTTCTTAGTGTTTCCCAGAAGGTGTTCGCCTAATGAAGTAAGTAATATTACAAATAGCAATTTGCTTTGTTTTGTTTATTTTCCCAGCTTTGTTGCTTCATGAACTGTGTTTCTCAGTTTACCAATGAAAACTAACTTTGGGCCATTCTCAAGATTAAAAAATAATAGCCTGATATGATCAAATAAGGTGACATTATTTTTTCTTAATCTATTGCTGTTGAAGATATTCTAGAAATACACTACTTAATTGAATACCTGTCCCAGGGACTGATTTATTGCTTCTTTTAACTTAAAATGTTAGAACTACTAAGCAAAAACTAAATACCGATTTGAACTAGTTTTAAATCTTTTGAAAATGGGAGCACTATTTTAATATTAATTGACTTGAATCTTGGTGGACCAATTCCTAAAACATTCTTTTGTCATTCTCATTTGGTTTATCTTTCTCTCTAGAGTATCAAGGGATTCTCACTCAATCAAGTCACAATTGATAAGCATCACTTTCTTTAGTCTGCTTATAACATAAATCCTCCCTCTTAGCTTCTACCAACCCACACCTCCTTGTACAACTTTTTATTTCCTCATAGCCTTCATGTTTCTGCTATGATTGCATCACTATATCCCACATATTTTTGTAGAGCTAGATTTCTGGGGATTCTGAAACATGAAAAATGGGAGAGTTCCATAGGGAAATGTGGAACCAATGCACACAGCCAGTATCAGGAAGAACATAGACCAATGACTATAGGGTGACAGTTTCAAGGGAGGAAGAGTCCTGCTGCTGTAAGCAGATTTTTTTATTTTTCTGAAATAATGCTAACCTGTGGCATTTGGCAAACATAAGGGCATACCTAAGGGGGCAGAAATTGTGTAGGGCAGTAGGGTATGGTAATTTTTAAAGGCCACAAACTGAAAAGTGATAACTGCTTTTGCTTATATATCAGGTTAGTTTCAGACTTTTAACCTTGATGTCAGTCTCAGCATGGTCTCCAGATCCTTTATAACAAGTGTTTGGTGTGGCTCCCTGGATTCATCCTCTCCTGTCTGTGCTGTGTTCCTTGGCTTCTAAAGACTGTATCATCTGGGCTCTCTTGCTGAATGGCTCTCAGTTGGGTCTGCCAATGGGAAGCACTGGCAAATATTGGAAAAAGGAAGGGGAGGTGTCAGGGTATTTTGTCCCTTCTCATTCCCTGCTCTAGTGCCTTGACCTTATTATACAGTGCAACTCCTCTGTGGTTTTCCTTTTCGTTGGCTCCACTAATACTGTTTTCTTCCCATCTTCTTTTGGCCTTGGTTATCCTTTGTTGCTAATCTCTGTGAACATCAACCTACCTCCTTTCTCTCTCCATTAACCTTGCCAACACCTCTGCAAACAATCTCTTCATTCAAGTCTCTTTGTCTGGGCTCAATACTGTTTCCTGTTGCTAACTGTGTCTGATACAAGAGTTGTATGATGTCGAGATTGCAGGATTTGTTCTGTGCCACTCCTCTGTAACTATAGAATTATCTGTTACTGACTAGTCCCTGACTAACAAATATAATTAAGCAGAATGCAGGGTTTAAGAGCAAATGGAAGGGAATAAGAGAGACTTGGGTTTGATTTTGTGCAAGTAACTTCACCACTGCGATCGCCACTTTCCTCCTCTGTAAGATGGGGATTGTAATTGTGTTAATATCACTGGTTCTTTTGAGACTAAATGGGATAATACATGTAGATCTCTTAGCATGTCACATAGTACTGTGTGCACAGTCTGCAGTTAGCTAGTACATAATAAGCACTCAATACGTTTTATCGTCATGATTATGTATTTCCCAGCTACAAATACAGTGGTACTTAGAGGGAGTGTGTATAGTCAGTGGATCGGTAGAATAGACAGAATTTGCCCATCATCATCATATATAACATGGATGGTATGGCTTTGTTAGCGGAAAGTGTGGATGAAGACGAGCTAGGTGTGAAATGTTAGAAATGGATGCTGCTCTGATCATAGCCTCTTTCCTTGCGGTAGCTAGTTCAGCTTTGTTTAGGATGGTCTGGAGGACATGCGGCATGCTGTTTTGTCTGTCTCCGATAAGAGGCTACCGTCTGGTGTTTGATCATCAGGATTACTGATGTTACCAGTTGTTCCTTTATTTCTGTTTTAATCAACCTTCTTCAAGGCATGCTTCCCAAATGTGAAGAGCCAATTTGCTGAGAAAGCCATCTACTTGCACATAGCAAAGCTGAAGAATTTGTTTACTTGATAAGTCTCAAAAAATGTTCTTATTAGTGAAACAAAATCTACATTTTTGGTTATGTTTTCTAGGTTGATGGTTCTCTTAGGAATTAAAAATGCTTATGCCAGCAATACCTGACTTTCATGGGTTGCTTGCAGGGTTAATGGCTCTGTGGAGAAAAATCTAGGCCTAAAGTCATTAGCTTTCTACTTCCTGTCATTCTCAATGATGATACTAGGCAGTTGTCAACAGTTACTGTTGTATCCAAGATGTGCAGCTATTCTGGAAGGATTTAATTATGTAGATGCTAGTGGTGTGTCTGGACAGCTGGTGAGTGTATATTGCCCTTTATGTTATCCAGAGTGTGAAGGTTAGTATCTTATTAGGCTAGGATTGATGTTCGCATGGCACCACTCACAAGCTTCATAACCTTTTTCTAAGCCTCAGTTTCCTAATGTATAAATGGGGATAATAGCCCTCATAGCATTCATGTGAAAGATAAAATAAAATAATGTAAGGAAAACATTTATTACATTACCTGGCCCCTAGTAAGTTCTTCTGAAATGTTAGGTATTTAGCTGTTATGTGGCAGAATTGAAGATCCAGTGCCAGAACCTGAAGCTAGGGTGATAAACTCAGTAGTCCCTGTACTCATGGAGCTTTAAGTTTGTTCTTTGGCTAGTTGCTTCCATGATGTTTGCTAGCAAAGAGTAAGCTTTACTCCTGCTAGCAATGACCCTTAGCCTATTTTCTGGTGTTAATGTTTCAAACCAGAAAGGGAACACTTTGAGTATAATTTAATTGTGAATCCACACTTGTTGTAAGAGTTGCTATGCAAGTGGTTAAATTTCCATTATCTTCCAATTTCAGTACATTCTATTTCCCCTTCTTTTTTTGGCTATACTTGGCACTGTGACTGACTAGACAAATAAAGAACTATCTAGTGGTGGTTAAAACACAAACTTTGCAATCAGACAGATTTGTGTTGAAACTAAGCTCCCCCACTTGTTAGCTGTATGATCTCAGGATAGTTGTCTCACTACCATCAGGTTTTTGCTATTACAGACAGACTAAAATACAAAGAAGAGATACAGACTCATATACACACAGAGGGAGAACACTGTGTAACAACAGAGACTAGGTTCTGTTGCTGTTAACCAAGGAACACCAAGGCTTGCCAATAAACAATAGAAGCTAGGAGAGACTCATGGGACAGATTCACCTTCTGAGTGAATTCACCCAAGAAGGAAACAACCCTGCTGACATGTTAATTTCAGACTTTCTGTCTTTATAACTGTGAGAAAATATATTTCTGTTGTTGTAACTACAAGGTTTGTGGTACTTTGTTATGAAAGCCCTAGGAAACGGATACAATCATAATTTTTTATTATTTGTAAGTAAGGGAACTAATCAGTTCTTTCATCTGATGTAAAGGGGTTTAGTGTTTTCGAGTATAAATATCTAAGCTTTAAAATCACTTACTGTCCCCACATTGAGAAAAAGATCAATTTCATTAATATATAACTATATATAATAATTTATAATATTAAATGATACATATATTTATAGATTATATGACAGTATCCCTCATGTTGTTTTGAAATGCATGCAGTAAGCCTCAGTGATGAAACAACTTGCCCAACATCATACAAAGAATATGATTTCCTGATTGCTAGTCTGATTTCCGACTGAAGGTGAGACTTGAGTAACCATGTCCATGGTTTCATCTCCCTGACTAATTCATTTCCTCCTTGAAGATTGAGTTGGCAGTCATGAGTGCCCTTCTTTAATATTTTTCCTCATACCACTAATTCTTTAATACTTGAAATTGTCATCTCTCTTCACTGTTCTGTATCTTATTCTTTTTGTTATGTAATGTAAAATATAATTTTTTTCAGTTGCTCCATGGAGATAAGGACCAATACTAAAAATGGAATGCTCTAACATTGACACACCACATTCTAATCATGTAGGCTATTGCAGCAGAGCGCTAGTGTTTCTTTCCATGCCAATTATCCTTACTTTCAGAGAGAGTGAGCACTAAATTATGGGGAGAAAATAGTCATTAGAACATAAAGATTCCATAATTTTCTGAAAGAAATCTCCCCAATAACCAGGCTTGCTATAAATACACAGTAATTTTTGATTTTGTAACTAAAATAATTAATTGATCTAATTACTTTTTTAATTAGTAAGAAAATAAGAGAGAGTGCGAGAGGTGTAGATGTGCTCCTTGATTAGAAAGAACCTGATAAACTCATTCAAATGGGGCTATAAATGACCAGTTAACTTTAACATATTACCTATATAAAGTGTTCTTTTTTTGGGGGGGAGTGTTGTATGGGACAAACCCTGAAACTATAGTCGTGGAATATCATTCATTAATGTGAATATATGTATTAGTGGTGGTGGAGTTTTTGGTAGTATGACAAAAATATTTGTATACATTGGAGTCACTAATAACTGGAATGGGTTGTAGTTTGGAGGTTATCTAGTTAAACTCTCTGTTTTACAGGAAATATCAAGGCATGGGGAATTTCGTGGCTTGCTAAAGGATAGTACAGACTTAGCATTAAAAATCAGGACTTCTGACCCTATCCCAGGGCTCTTTTCATTATAATAGGAAGGGAAAATGCGTTTCAACTGTGTACCAATCTGGACCATTGACAGTAGTTGCCCGGACGTACTTTCCCTGATTGTTTAGTGATGTTTGTCATGGGTTCTGGGAAGAGGCAGTGGTTGACACTTATTATGAATTATCATCTCTGATCTACACAGAACTGTGACCTCGAACCTATTTTTGACAGTCATATAGTAGATATCTCCAGAATGAAATGTGAGATGTATCATATGTAGGGGGAAATAAAGCTAAGTTGGGTGCGTGTGTGTGTGTGTGTGTGTGTGTGTGTGTGTGTACGGTAAAGAAAGCAAGCTTTTGCCCACGGTGACGTATTTTCTTCAATTAAAAACTTCTTAGGACATTATGCTAAGTGGAATAAGTCAGACAGAGAAAGACAAATACTGTATCATATCACTCATATGTGGAATCTAAAAAATACAACAAACTAGTGAAAAAAACAAAAAAGAAGCAGACTCACAGATATAGAGAACAAATCAGTGGTTACCAGTGGGGAGGGGGGAGGGGCAAAGATGGGTGGGGGGAAAAGGAGTTACTGACGGGATTATATGAAATCATGTGTGTGAAACTTTTGAAAATTGTAAAGCACTACAGAATTAAAAGAATCTTTCATTCAATTAAAAAAATTAAAATTAAAATATATCTTAAAAAATAAAAACCTCTTAAAGCTCAAAAGCCTAGTAAAATCCATTTGCAAAAAAAAAGTGTCCATTCCAGTGTAAGAAATTTTGGGATTTGTGTGCTTCCCTTTGTTTTTCTCTAATGCCTGAAGCTCTGCTGATACCTTATTTGTGATTTATAAAATTAAAATTCTTTACCTTCACTTTTGATTTCCTCTCTACAAAAGCGTACGTGTTGTCTCTGCTTAAAGCCTCAGTTCATAGAACATTCTCAGAAAAAGTAAACCACACACTTCTTCCTTCTGAACCTTTCCAGTTGACTGCTAAGCTGTCATTCTGCTTTTCATGATATTTTTGTACTTAGAGATTTACTATTCTGAAAGACCTCAAAGGGCTCCATGAAATGGAATTTGCTATTTGATATGATTTCCTATTGAGTTTGGAAAGCATTAGGCCACAGCATATCCTTTATTTTATAAATGCGGAAATGCTAACAGAGAAGGCGAGTGAATGCTGTAAGTCACACAGCAAGCAAGTGTTGTAACCTTCCGTTTTGACTATTATGGTATATTGTTTCTATCTCTATCCTTTTTGCCCTTTTCTTGGAAGACCAACGATTCCAGTGGTAGTGTGCATTTCACTTTACCAAAGCTTTGAACTTGTGTCTTCAGAGGAGCTGCACAGGTGGGAAGAAAAGAGCCATGCTCTATCTGCATGGGTCTATGCTCTTTCACAGAAGCTGACTTGAGGCTTCGTTTTTGGAGAATGAATCTTTGGGAAATAGACCACTTTATTCTGAAAATCAGTTTGAAGATTTGCGGCGTTTGTTGGCTGCAGGCAGCGGTTGTGTGGATTTTCTTTTTTTTTCCTGAGATACAACGGATCAGTGCTCTACCTACGGAAAATGACAGCTAGCAAAAGAAAATAATGTCTAGAGCAATGAAAAAAACTTTCAGCTGTCTTTAAGTGATACAATGCTGAAAAATGCAAGGATTTCAATTTCTTTATGAGTGACACCAAGACTTTCAAAGTTATTATTCTGCCTCTTTGTAAGCTTACTAAAGAACTCTGTTTAGAAGTTGCTCGGCCTGTTAAAAAAAAATAAGAGGTTTTCTTTCTTTTTCCTTTTGTCTCTCTCTTTTTTTTAATTTTAATTTTATTTTTTTACAATCAATTAGTGTGTTAATGGAGCTGTTATTGGAAACAGTTGACTGCTCTGCTGCTTTTTAGCGAGAATTTTTTCTGTGCATCTCTTTGGCAGTTTTTCTTCAAGATCTCTCTATTGAGGGTATGGATTATTGAGGGCATTTGCTGACAGCCTCAGGAAAAAGAAAGAACAATTCCATTCAAAGCAGTGATTGCTCTTCAAACCTCTTTGCATCCAAGTGACTAAAAGTTCAGTACTTAAAAAATATGTTCTCAGATGACTAACGTCTGGAAAGTCCACAGGAATGATGCTCTGTGTAATGTGGGTGATGCTCATTGTTACTTTCTCTTCTCTTTCAAACATGATGATTATAATATGGTTATTGGTAAAATCCAATGACAAATTTTACCTGTATCTCATTCATTTTTACAATTCTTTAATCTTTATGATTCTCTTATCAAAATGGTAAGGGTTTAGGGTATTATCCTCATTTACAGCTTGAGAGCTCCAGATATCAAACGAAAAGAATTCTTACCCAAGATCAGCCCTCAAGGGACTTTGCAGCATCCTCTACTGCGCTCTAAACATACCAACCACTATCGCCAAATGTCCCTAAGAACAGTAAACAAGGTGAAAAAGAAAGAAAAAATCAATATGAGTTAGGGAGAATTGGTTTTACATAGAATTTTGGAAAGTTTTTCTGTGACTTTTCAGTGGCTCTTTGAAAGTGACTTTTTTTTTTTCCCCAGTAATAAGGAAAATGTCAATATGACCTGGATATAATGAATATCTTGTTTTTTGAAGGTCATTAGCAGTCACAATCCCACTTCTATGGTAAGGCAAGCGTTCAAAATCTATGCAGTGTGCATTCATTTACGAGAGCTCACATTTCTCTATTACAGTGTGTCCGATTTCTGAAAGCATGCTATCTGGAGACAGTCTTTCTCTAGCTGATAAGACAGAATTGAAGACCCTGGCACCATTCATTTCAGTGATTAGGGTCAGAAACAAGGTGTAACTAAGAATATGTTTGCACAAAACCTTTGGAATGACCTTTTTCAATGATGGATGAATGGATAGATGGATGGATTAGTTCACCTTAGCAATCTGCTAATTCATTTGAAATATACTATTTTTATTATTAAACCTGACACACAATTATTGGAGAATATAGAAAGAGGAAAAATACAGTTTACCCACAAAACTGTTTTCCAGTGATAATCACCATATCATTTTGTTATATTCGATTTCATTCTTTTTAGTATGCATATTTGTAATATTTAAAAAGAAAATTGTTCATAAAATTTTATATTCTGATTTACTTCCTTAATGATAATGATATTTTCCCTAGGCAATTAAGCATTCTTTGATTGGCTTGTTTTTTTCCACTTCATCATATTTTATTCAAGCATTCCTGTATAGTTGACTATTTGGGTTATTTCCAATTTTAATATTATTAGTGAGACTGAAATAACACTTATCTACTTATATCTTTGTCTTCTCACTGGTCATATTTTCAGTTAGAGAGGGAGCATTCAAGAGAAAGAGGAAAAGAAATCAACTAGCATGTGCATTTTCATGCGACACTTCCAAATTGCCTTCCAGTGAGATCATGCCAATTTATACTCCCACCAGCAGTGCGTGAGAGTACCTGTCTCCCCATAGCTTCAGTAATTCTGAATTCTATTATGTATTTGAAAAGTCAGTTTTATATGTAAGACATGAGAGTACAGAAGGAGTTTGGGGGATAGGCAACTGATCAAGGAAGTCTTCCCTAGAGAGATGACATTTGAGCTGAATCTTGAAAGGGAAAGGGAAATCCCTGGGCACATAAGGAGTAAGGTGCTGAGGCTGAGAAAACAAATGGCATGTGAAAAAAGGAGGGTCTGGAGAAATCATGGAATTTGGGGGGTATGTATCAGAGTATGTAGATTCTTAGGTAAAGGGAGGGAATGGAAAGGGATGCAATAGAGACCAATACTAGAGAATAAAAGGCCATTTGTTTCATCACAAGGCTTTTTGTCTTGTAGATCAGTCTCTTCTAAGGTTTCCCCCAGATCACCAGGCTTTGGAATTACCCAGGGCTTTGTAAAGGAATTCCTTTTGGCCATTCTTCACTTTTATGAGGCTGCACAGAGGGAGGCTTTGTGGGAACACAGAGGGACTCTCTAAATGTGCCTGAGGATTATAAGGACATACACTAGTGTCATACTCATTATATACTCAGCATCTATAGGTGTAGAGTAGTATAGGTCTCAGTAAGTATTGATTTAATAAATGCACCAATGAATAGAAGGATCTTAGCAGAGAAATAATATGATACGTATATTTTTTTCAGTTTAGAAGGAGACTGGAGAGTAATATGGAGAATGAATTTGTAAAGGACAAATTTGGTGGTGGGGAGAACAGTTAGGAGACTATTTTATTTGAGAGAGAGAGAGAGAGACTAAAACCTGAATCAAGACAATGGTGGGGGACTTCCCTATTGGTCCAGTGGTTAAGACTTCACCTTCCAATGCAGGGGGTGCGGGTTCTATCCCTGTGTTGGGGAGCTAAGATCCCACATACCTCTCGGCCAAGAAAACAAAACATAAAACAGAAGCAGTATTGTAGCAAATTCAATAAAGACTTTAAAAATGGTCCATATCAAAAAAAAAAATCTTTAAAACAAAAGACAGTGGGAAAAGGAAATGGAGAGAAAGTGACAGAAGAAAACCTTTAAGGCATTTGTGACCCACTGGATGTATGTTATATGTGTGAGATAGGGTGGTTAGATAGAAGAAATCATTTCTAAATTCTGGCTTAAATGGGTAGGTGAGGTTCCCTAAATTAATAAGGAAATACCACAAGAGTAACAGGTTTAATGGGAAAGATAATGGTATGGTTATACGGATTTGAGGTGCTTTGACATCTTCTACTGTAAGATATTCAGGTGAAGAGTTCCACAGGTGTTTTTTTCTATTAAACACTTCTTCTTGTTGTTTGTCCCAGTATTATCATGTGAACTTTTACACTCCTCAGAGGTGGATGTAGAATCTATTTTACAAGATGTATATTAGACACTGAAAACATTAATTTATTATTGTTTTTAATTTATATTACATCATTGTTACAAAAGTATATGATTATTTGGATAATTTATTAACCAAATTTAAATGGATAACAAATGGATAAAAATCATTGTAAAATTAATTTCCTCATAAACAGGTTATTTGTTGACATTTAGGATTGTTTTCTTCTGTTAAATTAGTATAACTATCATAAGGCTTAAGTATATTTAGATTTTTTCTATTTTTATTTTAATAACTTTTTATACTGTAAATATAAGCATTTAAAATGTCTATAGATATAAAATACGGAATTCAAAAACAAATTAATTTTTTAAATTTCAAATAAATTGATGTGAGAATTCAAAATATTGTGTGGAAACTAGAAAAAAGACAAGCTTTATTGATTCTTTCCTACTGTCTCATATACTATATAGTTAGAAACTATACATTACTTTCTAGGAAAAACTGTACCATTGTAATGGTTTGCATACACTTTAAAAAATTGTTACAGTAAAATAACTTGGAAAATATTTACATTTAAATCTTATTTTAATAGTACAATGCATTAAAATTTACTATGAACATGACCTTGGATCCAGAAGAATACAGATTTATGTTTATAAGGGTAACAATATATTATATTTTAAAAACAAAAACGAGGGAGAGAGACAGCATTTTAGCTGTATTTTAGACTGAGCTAGTCAAATGTAAAAATACTGCAAATTCTGAGGCTTAATTAGATTAAAAAACTTCAATAGTTTAATAAGAGGTGAGTTGATTTTATTTGCAGTAAGATTTAATTCATCTAGCATAGTCTCTTAATTTATTTAGAGCAAAAGCATTTTTACATAATGTAACAATCTCTGCTATGGAGTCTAATGCATTCAGGACAGAGTTAATTAGTAACTATGGTAACTCTTAGGCCTACTAAGTCCAAATGTGGTGGAAATGCTTGACAGACTAGAGCTCCATAATGTGCTTTCAGCTTTCATGAAAAATAATAAACTAATAAGTTTTCTAAAGAAGATGGTGTTCAGGGATTGAAGATATGATGCTGAATTTACTTAGATTGTTGGCTTTTCCCCTCTTCCTAAAATCTCCATATGAGCAAGCAAATGGCCCAGATAAATGTTTCTCACTGAGGTGTTAAAAGGGAAAAAAACAACAGATAATGAAGAACAAAATGATAGAGGTGTTTTGGGACAGTTACACAATAGCATTGTGTTCTGTAGCTTTGAGAAGTCTTTTATCCAAGCATAAGGCATTATCAAATAGGATTATCTCTCTAAATAATAATTAAAAAATAGATTTGCAGATGTTTTTAAAATTTCATTTCACAAAGTTACTAAAAAGAGGAAAGCATCTTTTTAAGGTCTTTTTAATTGACCTGCTGTTCTAGGTAAGACTGCATACCTTTCTCAGGAGAAACAAACAAAACACTATAGAATTGCTCAATTTGGGCATCAGGAAACAGCTCTTTGTTTTTGAGAAGTATTCAAAGGTTTTCAAATCATAAAGCTTGTTAATTTTTTTCCCCATTAAACCACTGAAATGGAGAGAGCCTGACTTTCTGCCGAAATGCACATTTTCTCTAGGTTGGTACTTTTGTTATTGAACATTTTAATTATTTGGGGAAGGCTTAAATGAATTGAACTCCTGTATCTGAAGCAACATGAGTTTTTTATACTTAGTTCATGAAATTTTTATTCTTTTGAATAGAAACTATTTTGTTTTAGTTATACAAATTTTATTTCTTAGTTGAATTTTTTGAGATAATTGTAGATTCACATTCAGTTGTAAGAAATAATACAAAGAAATCTCATGTACCCTTTACCCCGTGATTCCTAATAGAACACATCCAGCAAAACTATATTGTAATATCACAACTGGGGTATTGACCTTGATACAATCAAGATGCAGAACATTTCCATCACTGCAAGTATCCCTCATGCTGCCCTTTTATAATAACCACATCTACTTCTTTCCCATCCCTAACCCCTCCTTAACCACTGGCAACCACTAATCTGTCCTCCTTTTATGTAATTTTTTAAATTTCAAAAATGTTATATATGATTCAAATATTAAATATTAACAATACTAAATATTTATTTAAATATTAATAATATTAAATGTTATAAATATTATATATGGTTCAAGAATCATATAGTATGTAATGTTTGGGGATTGACTTTTTTTCACTCAACGTCATTCTCTGGAGATTAATCCAAGTTATTACATGTAATAATAGTTTTTTATTGTTAAATATTATTCCATGGTATAAGTGTACCATAGTTTAACAGTTTATCCATTGAAGGACATCTTTGTTGTTTCCAGTTTTTGGCTATTAAGAATAAGGTTTCTACTTTATTTACAATAGCCAGGACATGAAAGCAACCTAAGTGTCCATCAACAGATGAATGGATAAAGAAGATGTGGCACATATATACAATGGAATATTACTCAGCCATAAAAAGAAACGAAATTGAGTTATTTGGAGTGAGGTGGATGGACCTAGAGTCTGTCATACAGAGTGAAGTAAGTCAGAAAGAGAAAAACAAATACCGTATGCTAACATATATATATGGAATCTAAGAAGAAAAAAAAGTCATGAAGAACCTAGGGGCAAGACGGGAATAAAGACACAGACCTACTAGAGAATGGACTTGAGGATACGGGGAGGGGGAAGGGTAAGCTGTGACAAAGTGAGAGAGTGGCATGGACATATATACACTGCCAAACGTAAAATAGACAGCTAGTGGGAAGGAGCCGCATAGCACAGCGAGATCAGCTCAGTGCTTTGTGACCACCTAGAGGAGTGGGATAGGGAGGGTGGGAGGGAGGGAGACGCAAGGGGGAAGAGATACGGGGACATATGTATATGTATAACTGATTCACTTTGTTTTAAAGCAGAAACTAACACACCATGGTAAAGCAATTATACTCCAATAAAGATGTTAAAAAAAAGAAGAATAAAGTTTCTGTAAACATTCATGTACAGGTTCTTGTGTGAACATAAGTCTTCATTTCTCTAGGATAAATGCTCAGGAGTATAACTGCTGAATTACCTGTTTAGTTTTGTGAAAAACTGCCAAACTGTTTCCAGAGTGATGTTACTATTTTACATTCCACCAACAATGTATGATATTGCTAGCAATGGATATGTTCTCCATATCCTTGCTAGCATTTGATGTTACTATTTTTTTTTAGCCATTTTGATAGTGGTATTAAATTGTAGTTTTAATTTGCATTCCCTTATGGTTATCTTGAAAATCTTTTCATATGCTTATTTGCCATCTGTATATCTTCTTCAGAGAAATGTCACTTCATGCTTTTTGCCGGTGTTTTAATTGGATTGCATGTTGGGTTTTTTTGTTTTGTTTTTGTTTTTGTCTTTTGCTATTGAGTTCTGAGACTTTCTGTACTCTAGATACCAGTTCTTTGTCAAATGTATGGTTTGCAAATATCTTCTTCCAATCCATAACTTGTCTTTTCATTCTCTTAACAGAGTCTTTCACAGAGAAAAAAATTTATTTTAATAAACTTCGATTTATCAATTTTTCCTCTTATGGATTATGTCTTTGCTGTCAAGAGTCTAAGAACTCTTTACTTAGCCCTAGATCCCAAGGATTTTTATCCTGCATTTTTTTTCTAAAAATTTTAGGGCTTTACACCTTATATTTAAGTTTGTTATCCATTTAGAATTAATTTTTGCATGAGGTATAAGACTTAGTTTGAGGTCCAGTTTTTTCTGTTGTTTGTTTATGGATATCTAATTGCTACAGCATCACTTGTTTTCTCAAGGGAAGTTTTCTTTCCTCCCTTGAATTGATTTTGTGTCTTTATCAAAAATAAGTTGTACACAAAAGTATTCATGTGGATGTACTTCTGGGTTCTCTGTTCTGTCCCACTGATCTAAGTATCTATCCCTCTGACAGTACACTTAGTGTTTCAATCACTATAGCTATTATATAATAAACCTTTAAGTCGGGTAGACTGATTTCTCCCATTTTATTCTCCTTTTTCAGAATTATTTTAGCGGTTCTAGCTTCTCTTCCTTTCCATACAACTTTTAAATAATTTTCTCAATATCTACAAAAATCTTATTGTTATTTTGATAGAAAGTACATTTAATCTGTATGTCAATTTGGGGAGAATTGACATCTTTTCTATGTTGGGTCTTCTAATGCATGAATGTGGTATGTCTTTCTGTTTATTTAGACCTTAATTTCTTTCAACAATGTTGTTTAATTTTTAACATAAAAGTCTTGTACATGTTTTGTTAGATTTACTCCTAAGTATTTAATTTTTAAAATAATTGTAAATAGTATTGTATTTTTAATTTCTGTGTCCATGTATTCACTGCTAGTATATGGAAATACATATATTTTTGTATGTGTGTCTTATATATCTTGTAATCTTGCTGAACTTACTGATTCTAAAAGAATTTTTTTGTAGACTCTTTGGGATTTTTCTATCTAGGCAATTATGTCATCTGCAGATAGGGTTAGTTTTACTTTTTCCTTTCCAATTTCTATTCCTCTTACTTCCTTTTCTTGCCCTCTTGCATTGGTTAGAGCTTCCAGCAGTGTTGAATAAGAATGTTGAGAGTGGACAACCTTGCCTTATTCCCAGTTTGGGGGAGGGAGAAGGCATTCAGCCGTTCTTTATTAAGAATATTGTTGCCATTAGGTTTTTAAAAAATGATCTTTAATTAGTTGAGGAAACTTCTCTCTATTTCAGTTTTTTTGAGAGTTCTTATCACGAATGGATGCTGAATTTTATCAGATACTATTTCCTGTATTGATTGATCATATACATTTTTTTCTTTATCCTTTTAATATGCTGGGTTAAATTGATTGATTTTCAAATATTAAACCAACTTTGTGTCCCTGGAATAAACCTCACTTTGTATGGTGATTGGTAATTTGTGTCTTCTCTCTCTCTCTATTTTTTTCTTTCTCAATCTTACTAAAGGTTTGTTAATTTTATTCATCATTTTTTTCCCACTTGGGTCCTAAGTTCTGTAGCCAGTCTAACTTCTCTCTAACTTTCAGAGTTTCTTACATTTGTTTTATATATAATGCCCAGAGTTTGTGCTTGTGCCTAGCAGGAGGAATATAAAAAGTATTTCTACTATATCTTCTCAGAGTGGAATAGCAAATTTGATTTTATAATACATTTCTGAGTCTTACAAGTTGTACGGGATTCTGGTTTTCTGTTTGCCATTGAAGCCAGGGTGAACACTCAGTTTTCGTGGTTCAATAAAGGGAAGCCATAGGAAAAAAATGTTTGCTCTCAATCCTTGTGTCATTTCTGCAACCGTTGTGAGGCTCTGAGTTTCAAATCAGATCCTTTGTAGAATTGGGCAGTGAGAACTACCTAAAATCATGGTGTGACTTTAGGAAGACATGTGGCCTGTCTCTGTCTCTCTCCTATCTGTCTATCAATCTATCTAATTATATGGTATAATTTCCATAGAGTGTTAAAGGGACTCTGAAAGGCTTAACAGAAAATGTCTATGTATAATACCGATAATTCTACTGAGTTATATCAGTAGAATTTTAGTGGTCAACTTGTAAAGTTGCCTAAGTTCTTAATAAACAGGTACATTAGGGAATATTTAAATAGTGAAGCAAATAATTGAGAGGAGAAAGAATAGAGTGAAAATTGTGAGGAAGATTCAGAAGAGGTAAGACGATTAAGAGGAGCCTTGATTAAAAATGACAAACAAATAACGGAAGGCTCAAAGGGAAGGCAGGTGAGAGGAGCAGGAGGCGCGTACGTAAGGCAGATGGGGATATGGGTGGTGACAGTGAAGAGAGAGGGACACCAACTCGCGGAGAGGGAAGTGTTTAATGAGTAAAGGAGAGACATACTAGTGGGACAGAAATGAAGATTATGTCAGGGTTTCTAAAAAAGAGTGACAGAAATGACATTAATTTGGCAAAAACACAGGATATCTTAGGAAATTGAGAGAAGAGCTATTAGACAAGTGAAGAAGAGCAACAGCAAAACACCCCAAAGTATTGTGGAGTGGAGTCATCAAAAGTGAAGAAAACATTTGGGATTTTAAATAGGGGAAGATAGCAGTTTCAAAGTAACTTAAAAAGCATGTGGCTTAGGATATTAGAAATTAGGATAAGAGAAACTACATAAAGGACAAAAACAAGTTCTATTCCATTGAGTAACTCTTTGAGTTTATTTATACATATACTTGTAAGATACTATAGGAGATGCAAGAATGTCATAGCTTCCTGTGCAAGAAACTTTATAATGAGATAAGGACATAATAATTATAAAAAAGCAGAATATGAAAGTACCATAAAAGGAATAACGGGAGAGAGAACTCAAGGAAGAGAGAAATCCAACCCTGTTGGAAGGAATTCATGATGGAGGAGATATTTGGGGAGGAGTCTTAAAATGAGAGTAGACTGTGAATAGGAGGAAATGGGGGAGACACTCCAGGCATGAGGTAAGTCTGTGAAAAGGCACAGAGGCAAGGGGTATGGGGATGTTTAGAAAGTGATAGTCAACTAGAGCCAAGTTATATACTTGAGGGCTAGGCTAAGAAAGATGTAGACCAAGGAGGATCTTAGTAGATGTCTTTTTCCTGTTTTTTTTTTCTTTAGATGGATTCCCAGATGACTCAAATTTTGAGAAACATTTACTGGACAGCAGCCAAACAAAAGAGTGAGATAGAACTGAGAGTCTGTATGATACAATAGTGATCAATGATTAGAAAGCAAATGTAGCTTGATACATGACTATGATAGGCAAAATGTGAATCATGTCAAAAAATTTTTAAAAGAGAAAAATGACAACACACAGACAAATATATTAAGTAAAATGAGCAAAAAATGAATAAGACCATGACAGGAAGTATAGAAGTACCAAAAATTTGAATAACAACTGAATTTTTAAGAGATGACGTTTATTCAATTTAAAGCTTACTTGGCATCAATAAATTTCTCATACAAAACAAATGAGAAGAATCACTTTTCTTATATCTTAGAGAACAAGCCTAGAGTTGAGCATATTTATTGAAAACATAAAAATGAATGTCTCCAAAAACAGGGAAACAAGCCATATAAGTGAATTCATTTTTTTTAGAAGGAAGCAGAGACTGTACAATGTTTCACTTGTTTAAATATTAAAGGTGTTTTCTCACCACTCATGTGTCAAGAGTGCCTGAATTTTCACTTGGCCTCTATCTACCAGCCATTTCCACTCTCCTTTCTGGCATATTCTTGGCTGGCTTCTAATTGGCAGATATACCTTCCAACTTTCCTACTGCCTTGAAAGTTTTCTCTTGGAATCAAGTGCTGAAGCTGCAGTTTCCTAGGGACACAGCCAAGCCAGTTCCCTGTTGATGAAAGCTTATACCTCCCATTATAGCTCATGGGGACTCCAGGAGGTACTTTAAAATAGAATAGGTTCCCAAAGGAGTGTTTGTTTCTCGCTCCTTTATCCCTTGAATGTCCTATTTAAGAGTAAAGTAAGGAACACTTAAAAAACTTTTTTTTTCTCTCTCGAATCTCTTAAAGATCCATGCTTTTCATTTATACTTTGATAGTCTCTAAGTGAGAGCATTGCAGAAATCTTGGAGAAAAACAGATTGCTGTCTGATTAGCAAGAAATATGGCTTTGAATTTCTTTTAACATCTTAACTCTCAAATTGGTAAGTATTTATGCAGCTTCTGTCTCTGGAGAGCAACACAAAACATCAATCCTCAGCATCCCTGTAACATTTGCAGTGCGCAAGTGGTGTCAGAGTGTTAGCGGCTGGAAATCTGTTACTATGGTTACCACCTATAAAAAGGTCACCTTCAGGAAATTCTTTCTGTGTGCAAGATAATACAGGGATAATGAAACTTCCTTTGGAGGGGATAAAGAACAGAGTTTGTTATGCGGGCCTATAATTACCTACTTGGTTTTGGAAATCTGTATATTATAATCAGTGCCCTGTATTTCAGTCAGATGAACATCAATCATATTATCTAAGGTAGGACTCCATAATAATACCAGCAATAATGTTCTGATGGGGAAGTAAGCTGTGACGTCGGAGGGACTGTAGTTTGTTTCTTCAATGCTCAGTTGATTTTCTCCACTGCAAATTGCTTGATTGGGTTAAGTCAACTAATAAGCATCCAAAGAAAGGAACTCTTTCTCGAGGATTAGGCTTCTTGTAACTACTAAAAAGAGTGTTTGGCTGCATGTGCAGTGTGTTCTCAATCAGATGTGACAAGTCTCTGAAGTAGTAGTGAAACTTTAACTTCTAAAATCTGGGAACCCTTTACATTTTCATCCTCTGACGAATCTGCATAGTCTCTGTCTGTCATTAGAGATTTAATCTCGTATTTCCCACTGAGAGCTTTATTATCACCTTTTAACTTCTTCCTAGTATTTCCATCTGGTTTGCTTTTGGCCATGATAAAGTTTGGTATCTATGAGTTCATGAACTGAAGGAAGAAGCTTAACTCCCCTGTGCATGGACACAGAACCTCTCCGTTGAATTATGGCCTTTGTGCATCTGCCTGGGCTGCTCTCTGTAGTCTATCTCTATGAAATACATCCTCTGCAAAAGCTGCTTTTACTTAGCACCTCCACATGGCATCATGGGAAGAGGCCTGAGAGGCATGAACAGGTGAAGGCATCTCTGGGGGAATGAGTGATGAACATGTGCCTTTTCTTTTTGCAACTACAGTTGAATAAGCATAAAAGTCACTTTTGGAGAGTAACTTTTCCCTGTGTCATTTTTTAAAAATCTTAGGTTGTCAAATATGTGAAAGATTCCATATTCATAGGTGAATTACTTTTGTTGAGTTTTAAGATAATTCTGTTCTTGCCCAGAAAGCAATACAGACCTTGACAATTCTTTAAAATCAGAGACTGGTGTCTGAATGTAAAACTACACTCTTATCATTGGGCAGTGTTTCATTTAGTGCGTAAACCTCTGAAATACATGAAGTATACATATTATTTTACTGTTTTCTGACTCCAGAATTTCAAGAAGGGCCTTTCTTCCCAGCATAAGTTCAAAGATTTCTATTTTTTAAAAATTCCTCATTTCCATACCTCCAGAGATTCCACCAAAGAATATCCTTGTAACCTGAAGACAGGATAAGTCCTAGGGGACTAGATGTAATATATGGGGAGAAACACATTTGCAAAGGCCTGCCACCAGCTGTCTTTTTGCTCATGAGCTTGGATAACAGTGGAATGATAGGGTAAGAGGAAAGGATCTCAAAGGAATGACTTAAAACCACATATCCTTAGAAGTTGAATCTAATGTTTGGGCCAGCCATTTCTTCCTTAAATCTTTACACAACAGCTTGGTAATATAGTTAAAGGAACTGGTATTGCTGCATACTCAATGCTTGTCTGGAAAGTTTTTGCAGTTCCTAATACAAACATCACTGCTTTACTTTCTTCTCCTCTTTCCTCATCATCACAGAATTTTATTCTAATTCAGTAGACTTTTATTAATTTAGACGTCACTAATTAGTAATTTCAACCATTTAGAACCACTGGGAACATAATTGAGAATCGATAAATGAGTTTAAAATATGTATGGAAACAATGGATATCATAAACCCCAGGCATTAAAGCAAACCCTCAAGTTCTTGCTCAGACTCTGTTCTCCATTTATGCTTTCTGAAAACCCAGATGGCTTAGTCATTTTCGATCAGAAGCAGACAATTTAGACACATGAAATGATAGATGTTAGAAACAAATATGAAAAGAGTAACGGCTAGTTAAGAACTGGTATCTGAATGGTGAGGGAATCAAAGAGAGGTTACAAAAAACATCAGTCACCAACAGAAGCAATTTGAGATCATTTAGTACAGGGACAAATGACTTGAAACAATGCAACACCTCTTGAGGACATTACTTTTTTTTTTTTTTTTGCGGTACGCGGGCCTCTCACTGTTGTGGCCTCTCCCATTGCGGAGCACAGGCTCCGGACGCGCAGGCTTAGCAGCCATGGCTCACGGGCCCAGCCGCTCTGCGGCATGTGGGATCTTCCCAGACCGGGGCACGAACCCGCATCCCCTGCATCGGCAGGTGGACTCTCAACCACTGCGCCACCAGGGAAGCCCGAGGACATTACTTTTTAATGCACAGAATAATAACAGGTGGATCATGATGATTTCATAATGATAATTTTGAATTAAGAAAATAACAATTTTATTTCTTCTGTGTAAAACATGTTACTTATGTTTACTAGGTTCTACTTAAGAATTTAAACAATGAAATATATATATGTAATTTATTTTTTAAATTCCGTTAAAATATCACACACAGAGATAAATCTTATTTATTTGAAGACATTTTCTCATTTGAATTATTTACCCATTTGTCCTGGGTACCTAAGTTTCCCACCCAAAAAATTAGAATCAGTGAAGAAGTAATTCTTTAAGAAGTGTGGCACTATCAGCTCTCCCTTACCCTGAAGTCCCTAAACAATAAAATTTACCATATTTTATAAGATTTCAGGTTCATTTTAACCAAGACCCCTATGCTAGTGTTCGGGAAACAATCGTTTGGGTAAAATAGGACAAACACTTAGATTCTGTTCCTCTTCTTACGTTTGCCTTGTAGTCGCTCTTACCTGTCCATGGCACTGTCCTTGCCTCACAAAACTAGTAGAAATAAGTGAAGGCTGTCTCTGTCGTAGCAGGTTGAGTATGTGGGTGTGGCTACACACATGGTCCTGAGAACAATGGCAGACACTGTCAGCAGCAACTTGATGGAACAATCACCTCCAGCCACAAAACACACAGCCCAGCCTCTGCTCCCCTAGGTTTCTGAGTTCTACATGGCCGACTTTGGAAACTTCCTGTGCTTTGGAAAGTTCCCCAGCCTCACCACAGCTATTAGATTTGCACCTGACTCTTTTTTTTCTTTTTCTTTTGCTGTACGCGGGCCTCTCACTGTTGTGGCCTCTCCCATTGCGGAGCACAGGCTCCAGACGCGCAGGCTCAGCGGCCATGGCTCACGGGCCCAGCCGCTCCGCGGCATGTGGGATCTTCCCGGACTGGGGCACGAACCTGTGTCCCTTGCATCGGCAGGTGGACTCTCAACCACTGCGCCACCAGGGAAGCCCTGCACCTGACTCTTTACAGCTGCTGCCATGCTCCTTGATGTTGGTGCCAACCTGAATTGCTCTATTCTGTTATCTTTTATGACCCATACTAGTATTTAGAGATTAAATGGTTCTCAGTTACGTTAGTTCATACTTGTCTGAATGCCCATTTCATCCAATTTGTGCTTTCTTAAGGCATGGGGTGGAGGAGAAGACAGATGACTATTCATACTCACAGCGAGGGCATTTCTAACATGATAAGATAGTAATAATAGAAACATTATAAAATAAATATGAAAAATTCAATAACAAAAGGGAAACAAATGAAAATTCTACTGAGTGTTAAACAAAACATCCTAAACAGTACACAAGTCACTCTATTTCTGATACTTTTTCTTTTTTAACATCTTTATTGGAGTTTAATTGCTTTACAATGGTGTGTTAGTTTCTGCTTTATAACAAAGTGAATCAGCTGTACATATACATATATCCCTATATCTCTTCCCTCTGGCATCTCCCACCCTCCCACACTCCCTATCCCACCCCGCTAAGTGGTCATAAAGCACCAAGCTGATCTCCCTGTGCTATGCGGCAACTTCCCACTAGCTATCTACCTTACGTTTGGTAGTGTATATATGTCCATGCCACTCTCTCACTTTGTCCCAGCTTACCCTTCCCCCTCCCCATATCCTCAAGTCCATTCTCTAGTACGTCTGTGTCTTTATTCCCATCTTGCCCTAGGTTCTTCATGACCATTTTTTTTTTTTAGATTACATATATATGTGTTAGCATATGATATTTGTTTTTCTCTTTCTGACTTACTTCATTCACCCTGTATGACAGACTCTAGGTACATCCACCTCACTCCAAATAACTCAATTTCGTTTCTTTTTATGGCTGAGTAATATTCCATTGTGTGTGTGTATATATACACACATATATATATGCCACATCTTCTTTATCCATTCATCTGTTGATGGACACTTAGGTTGCTTCCATGTCCTGGCTGTTGTAAATAGAGCTGCAATGAACATTTTGGTACATGGCTCTTTTTGAATTATGGTTTTCTCAGCGTATATGCCCAGTAGTGGGATTGCTGGGTCGTATGGTAGTTCTATTTGTAGTTTTTTAAGGAACCTCCATACTGTTCTCCATAGTGGCTGTATCAATTTACATTCCACCAACAGTGCAAGAGGGTTCCCTTTTCTCCACACCCTCTCCAGCATTTATTGTTTTGATGATGGCCATTCTGACCTGTGTGAGATGATATCTCAATGTAGTTTTGATTTGTATTTCTTTAATGATTAATGATGTTGAGCATTCTTTCACGTGTTTGTTGGCAATCTGTGTATCTTCTTTGGAGAAATGTCTATTTAGGTCTTCTGCTCATTTTTGGATTGGGTTGTTTGTTTTTTTGATATTGAGCTGCATGAGCTACTTATAAGTTTTGGAGATTAATCGTTCGTCAGGTGCTTCATTTGCAAATCTTTTCTCCCATTCTGAGGGTTGTCTTTTCATCTTGTTTATGGTTTCCTTTGCTGTGCAAAAGCTTTTAAGTTTCATTAGGTCCCATTTGTTTATTTTTATTTCCATTTCTCTAGGAGGTGGGTCAGAAAGGATCTTGCTGTGTTGTATGTCATAGAGTGTTCTGCTTATGTTTTCCTCTAAGAGTTTTATAGCGTCTGGCCTTACATTTAGGTGTTTAATCCATTTTGAGTTTATTTTTGTGTATGGTGTTAGGGAGTGTTCTAATTTCATTCTTTTCCCAGCACCACTTATTGAAGAGGCTGTCTTTTCTCCATTGTATATTCTTGCCTCCTTTATCATAGAAAAGATGACCATATGTGTGTGGGTTTATCTCTGGGCTTTCTAACGTGTTCCATTGATCTATATTTCTGTTTTTGTGCCAGTACCATACTGTCTTGATTACTGTAGCTTTGTAGTATAGTCTGAAGTCTGGGAGCCTGATTCCTCCTGCTCCATTGTTCTTTCTCAAGATTGTTTTAGCTATTCGGGGTCTCCTGTGTTTCTATACAAATCATGAAATTTTTTTCTCCTAGTTCTGTGAAAAATGCCATTGGTAGTTTGATAGGGATTGCATTGAATCTGTATACTGCTTTGGGTAGTATAGTCATTTTCACAGTGTTGATTCTTCCAATTCAAGAACATGGTATATCTCCCCATCTATTTGTATCATCTTTGATTTCTTTCATTAGTGTCCTATAATTTTCTGCAAACAGGTCTTTTGTCTCCTTAGGTAGGTTTATTCCTAGGTATTTTATTCTTTTTGTTGCAATGGTAAAAGGTAGTGTTTTCTTAATTTCACTTTTGGATTTTTCATCATTAGTGTATAAGAATGCAAGAGATTTCTGTGCATTAATTTTGTATCCTGCTACTTTACCAAATTCATTGATTAGCTCTAATAGTTTTCTGGTAGCATCTTTAGCATTTTCTATGTATAGTATCATGTCATCTCTGAACAGTGACTGCTTTACTTCTTCTTTTCTGGTTTGGATTCCTTTTATTTCTTTTTCTTCTCTGATTGCTGTGGCTAAAACTTCCAAAACTATGTTGAATAATAATGGTGAGAGTGGGCAACCTTGTCTTGTTCCTGATCTTAGTGGAAATGGTTTCAGTTTTTCACCATTGAGGATGATGTTGGCTCTGGATTTGTCATATATGGCCTTTATTATGTTGAGGTAAGTTCCCTCTATGCCTACTTTCTCGAGGGTTTTTATCATAAATGGGTGTTGAATTTTTTTGAAAGCTTTCTCTGCATCTATTTAGATGATCATATGGTTTTTCTCCTTCAATTTGTTAATATGGTGTATCACATTGATTGATTTGCATATATTGAAGAATCCCTGCATTCCTTGGATAAACCCCACTTGATCATGGTGTATGATCCTTTTAATGTGCTGTTGGATTCTGTTTGCTAGTATTTTGTTGAGGATATTTGCATCTATGTTCATCTGATACTAACTCTTGTACATCCATTATCTCATTTACTATTAATACTCTTACATTCGTATGAACTATTCTTATTGTTATCATCACCCTCTTAGATGATCCAGAAGCTTTTCAAGGAGAGATTAAGCAACTTGCCCAAGGTTGTACAACTAAATAGCACAATTAGGATTATAACCTATGATCACCTAACTCCAAAATTCATACTTTCAATGTAGTGCTCTATTTCCTCCCATTTCTATATACTATATAAGTATTTAGGTTATTTATTTGCACATATATTTTCTCCTATACTAGACCATGAAGTTAGGGACTATGTAATTTCTTTTCTTATACCCTGTTTATGCTTTGCTAGGTAAGTTATTGAGAACATGCTAATTATACTTAGCTATTTGAGAGAAGATAGTGGTTAAACAGATGTGCTTTGAAATCATACATAGCAGAGTTTGAATGAAGTATCTACCATTTAATAACCCTGTGTCTTTTGGCAAGATATTTAACCTGAGACATAGTTTTCTCAACTTGATAATGGAAATAATAATGCCTACCTCATAGACTTTGCAAAATGACATACCTGAAGTGGTGAGCATGATGCTTGGTATGAAATTAATGGTGCTCAGTTAGTGGTGGTTATAATTGTGCTTACAGTGCTTCAAAGTGTTATTACAAATGCATATGATATTTCTGATATTTTTTGTCACAATTTTATTAACCATCTATTTCTGACTATAAAAATAAAGCAAGTTTATTGTAGAAAAGCTTAGAAAAGATTGACAAGTGTAAAGAAAATGCAGATCACGTATAATTTCAATGCCCAGAGATAAGCAGGGAAACTTTGCTACCATTTTGATTATTTCCTTCACATACACATGGTCAGAAATCCCTATAGCTGGATTCTTACAATAGAGAAAAAAGACCTCAATATAGAACCAGGCTTAATTCTGAATACAACCTGGGCAAGTGCGAACATATAGCCAAGGAGCAGGGTGGGGATCAGTGGAAAATTACTAAGAGGAAGCATCGAATATAAAGGGGATTCTGGCTAAACTGACCTAACAGTATTCTTTGCTGAAGACCAGCCAGGGTGATCAGCCATCACCTGGGGGATGTTGGAGGATGAAGAACCTGATCAGATATTAAGGGAGATCAGATATCAAGGGTCGGGGGTTCTGGTTATACTATTTAGCAGGGTTCTTGCTAAAACTAGATTTTACAAGGAAATGGTCAGATGGAGTTAGAAGAAGGTTTAGAAGACTGACTGACTCAAGTTTGATCAAGCAAAGAATCTTTCTCAACACACACATGAACTCGCGCACACACACGTTTATAATTACAATGCATATTTATGATGGTGTTGTAAATCCAGTTTCCTATTTTGCTTTTTTCACCTATTATTATGCACGTTTGTGATAATATCATTAATTTTCAAGGATGTGATTTTTTAATCACTGGATGACAATGATTAGGCTATTTTTTTTTTTTTTGGTAATTTAGGTTGTTTCCAAGTTTATTTACTTGCTTATTTGTTTTTGCTATTTTTTATCAGCGAATTTGCCATCATGACCTTATGTGTACACCTTCTGCCACATCTTTGATTATTTCTTTAGGATGGAATCTTAGAAGTGTAGTTGTTAAATCAAAGGCCATGATATATGTTTAAGGCACTTGCTGCACATTTAAAATCACTTTTTGTATACCTTATACCACTTAATATTTCTACCAGTAGTGTTTAGTGGATAAAAAACTAATACTTTTGTATTCCGCACTTTACAAAGTACTTTTATAGCTATTATTAGATTTTATTCTCAAAACAATCTTTTGAAGAATGTTAGCAATATTTTTCTCCATGCTACAGATGACAGGATTTTAAAAAGTAATAAAAATAAACCTGAAGTTTCTTATATAAAATGACAGAGACAAAACTGGAACCAAGTTTCCCAAAATTCTACAAGGGAGGCATTAAGATTTTTCATAAATCGTATTCAGTGCCTGAAGTTTGATAATAGGAAGATCTTATTTCACAGAAAACTTTAACAATGGCACCTTTGCCCTGGGTTTACTGCTAAATAACAGCAAAGGGAAGCAAGCCTGAATGGGACTTTACCATTTTTTAATACTGGTTATTCCAGAAGTAACTGAGTCTGGAGACCACTTGACTAAATTCGCAGACCAGAAGCTTACAGAACACCTTTCCAGCTTCTTTAGATATTTCTTTTAATAAAAAATGATCTTTATAGCAAATTTCTATCTCCTTACTGATATTTAGACTTTGTGCTTCACTGTAAAGACTTTACAAATATAATCTTTTAAAATACTTTCCAATTGTATGAATATTAAAATTTGCATTACTAAAGAGAACTATTTCATAATGAAAATACTAAACATACATAGTTTGTGTTATACTTTTACTAAAAATTGTTTTTGTACTTACTGAAAGAATGACTTTCCACATGATTCGATCTGCCTTCTAATATTAATAATTGATTTCAGTCTTCTCAGTGTACTCATGAGGTAAAAGTTTTGATAGGAAGACAGTCGCAGCTAACCCTTTTATATATTGTATATTTTCTTTCCCTTTTAAAAAAAATATAAATGGGAAAGTAAATGCCACCACACCACCTAAAATAGGTTGCAGCATGGAGAATTGTTGTCTTCTTGTTTCTGATGCAGGAGAAAATTTTTCATGCTTAAGAGAAAAGATATATAGGGATCATTGGCATGATGCTAATTTGACTGGAGCATGAAGGCATCAAGATTATAGACAGCTGAACACTACACTGCCCATGTTGATAGAAAGCAAAAAAAAAAAAAAGGAATGTTTAAATTTATGACTACTTTTACAGAAAGCAAGTGTTTGGGTGGCGTATCAAGTGGTCATGAACAGATTGCAAATGTTCGAGAATAAGAAGTTTTTCTAACAAGTCCTCATCAACTCTTGGAGAAAGGACTGGCAGGATTTGTAAAAACTGGATTCTGGTCCTGTTCTTGTCTCTACCACAGACAAATTAAGTGACCAAGGGCAAATCTCACATTTTTATGGCTTCATTTTTCTTTTAGTAAAAGTAGGGATAGTTTTGCAAATTTATTCTCATTATAAAATTCTACAGTTAAGACAAAAGATAACTTTAAATATTTGCTAAAAACTAATATAGTTGACACAAATAGAGTAGAACCAAAAATATTTTTAAAGTTTACTTTAAGATACTATAGTTTTGAAAAAAAAATTCTAACGAGTTCAAACAAGTGGATGTCAGTATAGGAAGAAGGAAGGAAGCGCAGCACTGTGTTTAAGGTTACAGCTTGTGGGGTCAGATAGACTTGAGTTTGCCTGCCCTTACTCAGTGCTTTGATAGCCATGTGACTTTGGAAAATGTAATTTTTCTAAGCTTTAGTAAAAAATGAAGAGAATACATTTCTCTTGGTGTTGTGAGGGATGATTGAGATATTCCGATTAGAGATTAAACCTAGTGACAATTCTTTCAGCGATCTTAATGAACATTAACTAGAATCTAAAAGGCTTCCTTCTATTATGTAGATCAAAATTAGTTCTACAAAGTGGTTACTTAATATATTTTTCAGTCAGGTATGGCCATAACAATAAAAATGCTGGCAACTGTACTTCCTTTTGATTCCTTTCAAAACATGCCTGTGTGTGTCACATCGACAGGTATCAAAAGTGTGTGTTACAGGCAGGATGTTGTCAGAGTAATTGTTATTGATGGATGGCACATAAAGCTGGGATTCATGTAACAAGGATTATTGTCTCCATACTATTCTAGGCAAGCCCAGCGAGTCTAAGTACAATTGGTTGAATGACAACATTCAGAATTGCTTTCTCCCTTTGAAAAAAGAACATGATAGTATTTCAAAAGACAGCCGTCAAGTAAACAATGTTTGTCTCTCTTGAAAATATGAGGTTGACAACTATGAAGGCTAGCATCATAGTTGCATTACCAGAACAACTAAGGTTTGGTAAGAATAAGCATCAGTATTGCTTTGCTAATACGCTTTATACGTGAATGACTAAATGGTCTAAGTTGACTAAAATGGCCAAGGTCTGGAAGTGTTTTACCTTTCCGAAATTTTTCTATTTCTCTTTTCTTCTGGAATATACTATTTGTACAAAGGTCATAGCTCTGTGGACTGTTTTAGACAACCGTTTCCTTGTATGAAAAGCCTTTTAACATCTGCCTAACTAAAATATCATGCTCAGCCTGGCCAAGAACTCCTAAATGGGTGAGCTCCATTCCATGGAACTTTAAAATTTCACTTTTAAATTTCAAACTATGTGTGAAAATATGTTTATCTCGATATGGCATTTTTATGCATTGTCATTATCCTAACTTGTTTTAATTCTGATCCAGAAATCTTTAGAGGAACCAAACTGGTATTAATTCATTCAAACAGTATATGCAAAAGTACGTGAAGTCCTGTACTTAAAAAGTTATGATCAGTGCCTCCACTGAATCTAGACCCAGCCAGGGACTCCACAATAGTGAATTGTACCCTCTTGAATCATAAATTGAGAAAAATATTTTTTGTTTCATATTCAAATATGTGCCAAATTAAAATGTTATTTTAATTTCATCTTTAAGCTCATTTATGTTTATTGGTATCTTTGTATATATAATTTTGTATTTATTTCTGTAATTATCTGGTCATATTCATGTCAGTTCGTTTTATTGCTATTTTGCAGCATTTTCTTAATTCTCTTTTATTTTTTATAAACCATGTTTTCTTTGATTTTTTCCCCAATGTTTTGGAATGTCTATTTGCTATCCTTAAAAGCCTCTTTTAGTCCACATTTTTCTCATTGTCAAGAATAAAATACATATTTTTTGAGTCTTCACTATTTAGAGCAAGAAATATCCATTCATACTGTTTTATTTTTAATCTTAAGTTTTAAAATTCAGATTATTACTCTTAAATATTTTACTTAATAAATTTTCTTTTTGAGAAATCATTTTCAATATTTTCATTTCATTTAGTCATCAAATTAAATAATTATTTTGACTTAACTTATTGTTTAACCAGCTTTTGTGCTCACTGTCCTTTTACACTCTAACTTCCCCTTCTTGAATGTAATTCTTTCCTTCGTTCCCAGATCAAAGTACATATTCAGTTTTAAAACTTTTCACTGCTGAATAATTTCTGAGTTTTGAAAATATCTTCCTTTGCCTTTATGCATTGTCTGGATATAGTTTATTAATTCCAATCCTTCCTCTGAACACTCTTTAGAATTGTTCCAACATTTGTAGACACTTTTATTTTCATTTGCTTGGTTGCTTGTAGTATTTTTTTTATATCCATGTAATTTCAAACATTTATTATCTAGGAGGTAGCTAATTATTTGGAGCAAGAATTTCTGGTCTATGATTATAGGTCTTTTCTAAGTTCAGGAAGGCATTTTCCTTTGTATGGACCCCAGCTTTCTGAATCATAAAGAGTTTTCCTACCTCTTTATAGACTCTTTCAGAAGAACTATGTGGCTACACATTGTGACCTACTTTCTATAAGTTTCTTTCTGTCCCACTCCATTTGTTTTTGGAATCATTTTATTTATTTATCATTTATTAATGTTAACAAATTAATTACATATTGTTTATTAATATTGATTTTCAGTGGTATTTTAACTCTTGTTTTTACTGTGTTTTCATAAGCATTTCAGTGGGCTTTTAGGAGCTGATAGGTGGAAGTGATTTTCTAAGAAAGAAGCCTACAAATAACAAATATGAGTGGTTTGTCAAAGGGCAATCAGGATTAAACAAATGAAAATTGTTGCATCTTCTTATCTTAAGATATTACTTTTCTAATCAAAGATCCAATATTCATCATAGTTTAGAATAAGTTCAGCATAAGTAATATACTGAGCAAAATGAACAGCAGAAGGATGCAAGTGTAAATTAGTTCATCCCTCTATTCCTCCATGTACCCTAATTAAAACCACACAGGAGACCCTGCCTCTATTTACCATTCCCTGAGTCAATGCAAGTTTTCACATTCCCATCAACCCCTATTATTCCTTAAAGGTGGTATATTTCTACCAGTGACTAGTAAACTTTTAAGAGTCACTAAAAAGTTAAAAATAATTGTATTTCCTATGAATCCCAAGATGGACAATAACATTTTATTTTTGTTGTATTAAATTTTCTTAAAAGATCAAAAACTTTCAATGCAAAAACAATCACATTTTTTCTAGGTGGAAAGTAAGTAGATGAATATTCATATTATCATTAATTAGGGAGCTACTTCTTTAGGTTCACAGTAATGCCAAGAATAATAAAAGAAATTGGTAAAACAATTAATCTCATGTAAAATAAATCTGTACCTTTACTCCTACGGTTAGTCCTGACTCTTTTAGTGTGGATTCTCAGCCCAAAACACAGGTGTTTGTGAACATCTCTCCTAGCTGGCCGAGTCTGAACATCCTGTCCTCAGGCAAAATGTGGCATCTGAAATCTCTGTGCTGCTCTCCAGGCAACCAGTGGCCATTCTCTGCTGGTCCAGTTAGCATCTTATCCTGCTCGTGTGCAGCTTTGATGGTGGTCTTAGACACCAGAGGGATTTTTATGCCAATATTAATGGGTCCTTTTCTGCAGTTCTTTCCCTTTATCCTCTCCTTCAAATCTCAGCTGTCTGCAGCCCTTAACTCTGATCTATGTTTCTTCCATTGACTGAGAATATCTCTGTTTGCCCTCAGGGAGTAAGCTGGGTGAATGAGATTTGGGAATCATCTCCTGTATGTCCCTTCTCTTAAGGATCTTAGTCCTGCTCAATGCCTGCAAACTATTGTTTTATGTGTATTGTTCAGCTTTATGGTTGTTTACGGAGTAGTTAAGTTCCATATCAACTATTTCTGAAAACTTTCCTTGAGTATGGACTTCTAATATTACCATAACCCTGCCCACCATTTTCATCATTATCTTATTATATTATTCTGGTTTATTTTGTCTTAGTAACCCACATCACTATCTCAAATTATCTCAATTATTTACTTGTTTGTTTGTTTCCTTATTCATTATCTGTCTTCCCCACTAGAAGCTTTATGAGCTCCATCTCCATGGATTATGAGATCTAATCTTTCCTGTTAAATGCCATAGCTCCAGCAGCTAACAGAATGTCTGGCATGTAGGACACACTAAAGAAATATTTGTTGGGCTTCCCTGGTGGTGCAGTGGTTGAGAGTCTGCCTGCCGATGCAGGGGACACGGGTTCGTGCCCCGGTCCGGGAGGATCCCACATGCCGCGGAGTGGCTGGGTCCGTGAGCCATGGCTGCTGAGCCTGCGCGTCCGGAGCCTGTGCTCTGCAACGGGAGAGGCCACAACAGTGAGAGGCCCGCGTACCGCAAAAAAGAAAAAAAAAATATTTGTTGATTGTTCATTATTTTATTTTGACTACTAAAGTACTGTCCAAAGTTGCATAAATTTGAGTTCCAAGCTGGATAGATAGCTAACTTCAAGATCTGTCATATCCATGTATTGAAGACAAAGCAAAAATACTTGTTTTTATCTCCTTTTCAATCCACATTAAAGCATAGCATTTTATATGAGGGATTAAATCTTCTTGAGATACATAAACAGTTATATTTTTATTTCTTTTTCTTTTTTTTTCCGATACGCGGGCCTCTCACCTCTGTGGCCTCTCCCGTTGCGGAGCACAGGCTCCGGATGCGCAGGCTCTGCGGGCCATGGCTCACGGGTCCAGCCGCTCCACGGCATGTGGGATCTTCCCGGACCGGGGCACGAACCCGTGTCCCCTGCATCGGCAGGCGGACTCTCAACCACTGCACCACCAGGGAAGCCCCTATATTTTTATTTCTTATAAAAAATGGATTAAAGGTCATTTCCTTGCAGAGCTAGACTGTATCTATTGGGTTGGCCAAAAAGTTTGTTTGGGTCTTTCTGTAAGATCTTATGGAGAAACCCAAATGAACTTTTTGGCCAGCCCAATATTTTGCAATAGGAAGTATTTCTTTAACTTCATAACTAATGCTTTGTATTTTAGTTTTTCTTACTCCCCTCAAATTTGAGGGGACATGAAAATAGCTTTGTGAGGACCGTGTGGAAATCCAATGTCACGATTCTCCCCTGTGCTTGGTTTGTTATATCTTTGCACGTGTGTAAAGATTTGTAGATGAAATACTGTACAGATAGTTTGGCTGAAAACATAAAACCTCACTGGCTGGCAGGGGAGAATAATAAATCAGGGATATTAAAATCTTCTTACAATGTACTTTTTATGTTAGAAAGATAAAAGTCAGAATAAAGACTCTTTCCATTGAGAGAACGCTCCTACATCAGTATGCAGCTAGAAATTTTAATAGAGGACATGCATCTTTTGGTAATAAAAGTTTTTAATAAAGAACAAAATAGCACAGATTAGTTCCGTTCTTTTTCTGGAAGAAAAAGTTCCTGGAACAGAGTCCTTATGAATAGGCTACCTGGAATTGCTGACAAAGGCTGGATAAGTGCAAATGAATGATAAGGAATATAAACCTTTTTAGAGGAGCAATTCGTTAAGTGAAGGGGGACCATGGATACTGAATGGACGATAAGGTATTGAGATATATTATGGGATGTAATATAATGTAATGCTTATAAATTATAGATTATGGTATGGAATGGCTGGTTTTGGTGGCACTGAAGAACCTATGAAAGAAAAAGATGGCTTAAGATCTTGAACTTCCAACTCAAGACTAAATGGGGAAAGAAAAAGCCTTATGGTGAGCATAGAGGAAAAGGCATATATGAATGACTGAGATCAGAAAGACATGATTTTATTTTTTCTTTTTAACTATTGCACTCAGTGTTGACAAAGATTGGGTGAGGTAAGTACCTCTGAGTGTGATTTCCTATAATATTTAAGAAAATATTTTTAATATCTACTCAGAGTATAAATTTTTCATATCCAGCAATTACGCTTGTTTCTCATATATCCTAGGGAATTAATCATGAATATGGTCAAATTTATATACAAACGTGTGTAATGCTAAAGTGTGTATAAGAGAATGATCAGAGGAAACCTTAGTGTTTAACAATAGAGGACATATTCATCAGTTCCTTGAAATGCCAGACAGGTATTAATAATGCATGTGTGTGTATATACACACATAGAAAGAAAGGAATAAACCATACATGGCTGGTGCAACTTCATTTCTGTATCTGATGATGAGACCTTTGAATATGCTTACAGTTTTCTTCTTCCACTACCCATTTTATGTTTTCTTCACCGTCAACCAAGGACCTCAGCTAAATGGTATTCTTTTACTTAGCTGGATGACCCAGACTTCATTTCTGGAGAGTCTGAATCCTCAGGAGGTGTTCTTTTTTGGGAAAAGCAGTTGTTCTGAAACTCCATTTACTTTTACTCTTGGATGTGGAAGTACTAAGAGGTAACTCAGAGAAGACCTTGGCTTCTATATATAGTTCTCTTGCCCAATTTCCTTGGTCACTGGGATCAATCATCCTACCAGTAATATAAAACCCCCCTTTTGTCTGTGGGTTCAGTGGCATGGGGAACCCAAATGACCAGATAGCAGCTTTAACTTTCAATTTATAGAAGCCTTCTTGCTGTTCCACAGAAGGAGCATTGCCTTGCTGGAAGAATATACAGCCAAAGCAGAAGAGTTCAAAATCCCATGGAGAGGAATAAAAAACTCTGTGAATGGGTTTTTAGGTGTAAGGATGAGAGGAACCACTTCTATTCCTTGATTCTTGGACCCATGAATTCAGCAATAGGAGAGACAGCACTCTCCTAATAATAGGAGTATTTAAAGAATAAATCAATCTATTTGGAGTATGTTGGCACATCTCTGCTCAGGATGCATGTGCCACCTGAAGCTTCTACAATATGGAGAGGTAGCCATCACTGTGTGCAGAATAACTTGAAGGGTTTTGATAGAAAGTAGGAAAGAGATTTTGATAGGAATACATAACTAAGGAGAAAGCCTTTATTTCTATGAAAGTGATTTTCCTATTCTCTTCTCTGTACATAGATACAGAAACCTCCATTCAGGTTAAACCCAGGTCTGCTTCCTTTGCCTGGCTCAAGAACTAATTGATTGTACCTGTCCTAAGTTCACCATTTCTCTCCCTCTCTATCAACTATTTAATATTCTCTTTTCCTAATATGTGGACTACCATTCAGAAGTGCTGGAGTTGGATTTAATATCAACAGACCAGATAACTTTTGTGTCATAAATGAGCCTTAGGCATCTGTATAATCTCTGAGATAAAGTACTACTTTTCTCTCTAAATTCCTTCTTCCTGTTTATAAAATGACATCATATATGAGATAATGATCCTGTTTCTATTTCTACTCTGCGTAGAATTTTCCTGATCTGGTACTTCAATTTTTCTCTAGTGGTTGAACTCAATTCTGAACCTAGTTCTGATATAGCCTAGCAACTGCCAGGTCTTCATCCAAATTATTGGATCCATTGCTTCATTTCTCTCCAGCTGGAGTACTGCAGTGAGTGAACAGGTTTCCCAAAAACCTGTTCATAACCTGCTTAACTTCCAACAGTTCTTATAACCTGGAATTTTCCAATGCTGTCTGCATTGGCTAGATCTGTAGCATTTGCCTTACCATACTTGAGTTTAGCTCATCAACAAGACACTTTACATTAGAAATGTATCTTCCGGTAGGCAGCCTGTAGGAACAGAGAGCAACTCCCAGCTCCCAGCCAGCCGGGAAACAGGACCTTGGAGCCATAGCCACAAGAAACTGGATTCTGCCAACAACCTGAATGAGTTTAGAAGCAGGTTCTTCCCAAGAGCCTCCAGTTCCCTGACCAAGGATCAAACCTGCGCCCTTGGGACTGAAAACTCAGAGTTTTAACCACTGGACCATCAGGAAATACCCCAGAATCCCCCACTTCTTACCACCTCTGCCAAGCTCGTCCAAGCCACCATCATCTCAGGTTCACCACTGAGAGAGACTGGGGGCGGCAACATTCCAAAGCAAGGAGCCCACTTAGCAACTGGATCTTAGATTCTGAGTGCTAAGAAATCTGGCAGAGATGATCTTCATCAAATGAATCAAGTAAACAAAGTTAACATCACAAGGATTGCAACAATTTGAAATTGTGCACCCCCCCAAGAGGATGCAGTAGGAAGAACACAGCATCACTTGGTGATGTTCCTGCCAAAATGCATCACTTAAGACTTGCACGAGTGGCACCTCCAGTGGAATCCTGTGCGACATAATTCATTTTCCATGTGGATAGGAATTATCAAAGCAAAAACGGCACTGGGCAGAGTTATAGAGCTGTGTGGCTAATGGGGTCCTTTTGCTCCAGCGAGATGTCAGGCTTGAGCCTCTGAGGTGGGAGAGCCGAGTTCAGGACATTGGTCCACCAGAGACCACCCAGCCCCATGTAATATCAATCAGCGAGAGCTCTCCCAGAGATCTCCATCTCAATGCTAAGACCTAACACTCACCGACCAGCAAACTGCAGTGCTGGACACCCCATGCCAAACAACCAGCAAGACAGGAACACAAGCCCACCCATTAGCAGAGAGGGGCTACCTAAAATCATAATAAGTTCACAGACACCCCAAAACACACCATCGGACACGGTGCTGCCCACCAAGAAGACAAGATCCAGCCTCACTCACCAGAACACAGGCACCAATCCCCTCCACCAGGAAGCCTAAACAACCCACTGAACCAACCTTAGCCACTGGGGGCAGACACCAAAAACAACGGGAACTATGAACCTGCAGCCTGTGAAAAGGAGACCCCAAACACAGTAAGTTAAGCAAAATGAGAAGACAGAGAAACACACAACAGATGAAGGAGCAAGGTAAAACCCCACCAGACCAAAAAATGAACAGAAAATAAGCAGTCTACCTGAAAAAGAATTCAGAGTAATGATAGGAAAGATGATCCAAAAGCTTGGAAAAAGAATGGAGAAAATACAAGACACGTTTAACGAGGACCTAGAAGAACTAAAGAGCAAACAAACAATGATGAACAACACAATAATTGAAATTAAAAATTCTCTGGAAGGAATCAGTAGCAGAATAACTGAGGCAGAAGAACGGAAAAGTGACCTGGAAGATAAAATAGTGGAAATAACTACTGCAGAGCAGAATAAAGAAAAAAGAAAGAAGAGAATTGAGGACAGTGTCAGAGACCTTTGGAACATTAAATGCACCAACATTTGAATTACAGGGGTCCCAGAAGAAGAAGAGAAAAAGGAACTGAAAAAATATTTAAACAGATTATAGTTGAAAACTACTTTAATATGGGAAAGGAAAGAGTCAGTCAAGTCAGGGAAGTGCAGAGAGTCCCATACAGGAAATATCCAAGGAGAAACACAACAAGACACATATTAATCAAACTATCAAAAATTAAATGCAAAGAAAAAATATTGAAAGCAGCAGGGAAAAAGCAACAAATAACATACAAGGGAATCCCTATAAGGTTAACAGCTGAACTTTCAGCAGAAACTCTGCAAGCCAGAGGGTGTGGCAGGACATATTTAAAGTGATGAAAGAGAGAAACCTACAACCAAGATTACTCTACCCAGAAAGGATCTTATTCAGATTCGACAGAGAAATGAAAACCTTTACAGACAAGGAAAATCTAAGAGAATTCAGCATTACCAAACCAGCTTTACAAAAAATGCTAAATGAACTTTTCTAGGCAGGAGACACAAGAAAAGACCTACAATAACAAACCCAAAACAATTAAGAAAATGGTAATAGGAACATACATATCAATAATCACCTTAAATGTAAGTGGATTAAATGCTCCAACCAAAAGACATAGACTGGCTAAATGGATACAAAAACAAGACCAGTATATATGCTGTCTACAAGAGACCCACTTCAGACCTAGGGACACATACAGACTGAAAGTGAGGAGATGGAAAAAGATACTCCATGCAAATGGAAATCAAAAGAAAGCTGGAGTAGCAATTCTCCTATCAGACAAACAGACTTAAAAATAAAGACTATTACAAGAGACAAAGAAGGACACTGCATAATGATCAAGGGGATCAGTCCAAGAAGAAGATGTAACAATTGTAAATATTTATGCACCCAATGTAGGAGCACCTCAATACATAAGGCAAATGCTAACAGTGATAAAAGGGGAAATTGACAGTAACACAATAATAGTTGGGGACTTTTAACACCCCACTTTCACTAATGGACAGATCATCCAAAATGAAAATAAATCAGGAAACATAAGCTTTAAAAGACACATTAAACAAGATGAACTTAATGGACATTTATAGGACATTCCATCCAAAAACAACAGAATACACTGTCTTAAATACTCATGGAACATTCTCCAGGATAGATCGTATCTTGGGTAACAAATCAAGCCTTGGTAAATTTAAGAAAATTAAAATCGTACCAAGTATCTTTTCCAACCACAACACTATGAGACTACATATCGATTACAGGAAAAATACTGTAAAAAATACAAATGCATGGAGGCTAAACAATACACTACTAAATAGCCAAGAGATCACTGAAGAAATCAAAGAGTAAATCAAAAAATACTAAGAAAAAAATGACAATGAAAACACGACGACCCAAAACCTATGGGATGCAGCAAAAGCAGTTCTAAAAGGGAAGTTTAAAACAATACAATACTATCTCAAGAAACAAGAAGAATCTCAAACAACCTAACCTTATACCTAAAGTAATTAGACAAAGAAGAACAGAAAAACTCCAAATTTAGCAGAAGAAATCATAAAGATGAGATCAGAAATAAATGAAAAAGAAATGAAGGAAACGAGAGCAAAGATCAATAAAACTAAAAGCTCGTTCTGTGGGAAGATAAAAAAAATTGATAAACCAGTAGCCAGACTCATCCAGAAAAAAGTGAAAAGACTCAAATCAATAGAATTAGAAAGGAAAAAGGAGAAGTAACAACTGACGCTGCAGAAATATAAAGGATCTTGAGAGATTACTATAAGCAGCTATATGCCAACAAAATGGACAACCAGGAATAAATGGAAAAATTCTTAGAAAAGCATAACCTTGCCAGGCTGAACCATAAAGAAATAGAAAACATAAACAGACCAATCACAAGCACTGAAGTTGAAACTGTGATTAAAAATCTTCCAACAGGGCTTCCCTGGTGGCACAGTGGTTGAAAATCTGCCTGCCAATGCAGGGGACACGGGTTCGAGCCCTGGTCTGGGAAGATCCCACATGCCGCGGAGCAACTGGGCCCGTGAGCCACAATTATTGAGCCTGCGCATCTGGAGCCTGCGCGTCTGGAGCCTGCGTGTCTGGAGCCTGTGCTCCGCAACGAGAGAGGCCGCGATAGTGAGAGGCCCGCGAACCGCGATGAAGAGTGGCCCCCGCTTGCCACAACTAGAGAAAGCCCTTGTACGGAAACGAAGACCCAACACAGTCATAAATAAATAAATAAAGCAAACTGTCAACAAGTAAAAATAAATAAACCCTATTATATTTAAAAAAAAAAAATCTTCCAACAAACAAAAGCCCAGGACCAGATGGCTTCACAGGCGAATTCTGCCAAACATTTAGAGAAGAGCTAACACCTATCCTTCTCAAACTCTTCCAAAATATAGCAGAGGGAGGAACACTCCCAAACTCATGCTATGAGGGCACCATCACTCTGATACCAAAAACCAGACAAAGATGGCACAAAAAAAGAAAACTACAGACCAATTTCACTGATGAACAGAGATGCCTAAATCCTCAAGAAAATACTAGCAAACAGAATCCAAGAGCACATTAAAAGGATCATACACAATGATCAAGTGGGGTTTATCCCAGGAATGCAAGAATTCTTCAATATACACAAATCAATCAATGTGATACACCATATTAACAAATTGAAGGAGAAAAACCATATGATCATCTCAATAGATGCAGAGAAAACTTTTGACAAAATTCAACACCCATTTATGATAAAGACCCTCCAGAGTGTAGGCATAGAGTGAACTTACCTCAACGTAATAAAGGCCATATATGACAAACCCACTGCCAACATATTTCTCAATGGTGAAATCTGAAATCATTTCCACTAATATCAGGAACAAGACAAGGTTGCCCCCTCTCACCACTATTATTGAACATAGTTTTGGAAGTTTTAGCCACAGCAATCAGAGAAGAAAAAGAAATAAAAGGAATCCAAACCAGAAAAGAAGAAGTAAAGCTGTCACTGTTTGGAGATGATGTGATACTATAAATAGAGAATCCTAAAGAGGCTACCAGAAAACTGCTGTAGCTAATCAATGAATTTGGTAAAGTAGCAGGATACAAATTTAATGCCCAGAAATCTCTTGCATTCGTATATACTAATGATGAAAAATCTGAAAGAGAAAATAAGGAAACACTCCCATGTACCATTTCAACAAAAAGAATAAAATACTTAGGAATAAATCTACCTATAGAGACAAAAGACCTGTTTGCAGAAAACTATAAGACACTGATGAAAGAAATTAAAGATGATACAAAGAGATGGAGAGATATACCATGTTCTTGGATTGGATGAATCAACATTGTGAAAACGACTCTACTACCCAAAGCAATCTAGAGATTCAATGCAATCCCTATCAAACTACCACTGGCATTTTTCACAGATTTAGAACAAAAAATTTCACAATTTGTATGGAAACACAAAAGACTCCGAATAGCCAAGCAATCTTGAGAAAGAAAACGGGAGCTGGAGAAATCAGGCTCCCTGACTTCAGACTATACTAGAAAGCTACAGTAATCAAGACAGTATGGTACTGGCACAAAAACAGAAATATAAATCAATGTAACAGGATAGAAAGCCCAGAGATAAACCCACGCATATATGGTCACCTTATCTTTGATAAAGTAGGCAAGAGTATACAATGGGGAAAAGACAGCCTCTTAAATAAGTGCTGCTGGGAATACTGGACAACTACATGTTAAAGAATGAAATTAGAACACTCCCTAACACCATACACAAAAGTAAACTCAAAATGGATTAAAGACCTAAATGTAAGGCCAGGCACTATCAAACTCTTAGACGAAAACACAGGCAGAACACTCTATGATATAAATGACAGCAAGATCTTTTTTGACCCACCTCCTAGAGAAATGGTAATAAAAACAAATATAAACAAATGGGAGCTAATGAAACTCAAAAGCTTTTGCACAGCAAAGGAAACCATAAACAAGACAAAAAGAAAACCCTCAGAATGGGAGAAAATATTTGTAAATGAAGCAATTGACAAAAGATTAATCTCCAAAATATACAAGTGGCTCATGCAGCTCAATACCAAAAAACAAACAACCCAATCCAAAAATGGGCAGATGACCTAAATAGGCATTTCTCCAAAGATGTTATACAGATTGCCAACAAACACTTGAAAGGATGCTCAACATCACTAATCATTAGAGAAATGCACATCAAAACTACAATGAGGTATCACCTCACAGCTATCAGAATGGCCATCATCCCAAAATCTACAAAGAATAAATGCTGGAGAGGGTGTGGAGAAAAGGGAACCCTCTTGCACTGTTGGTGGGAATGTAAATTGATACAGCCACTATGGAGAACTGTATGGATATTCCTTAAAAAACTAAAAAAGGAAGTACCATATGACCCAGCAATCCCACTACTCTGCATGTATGCTGAAAAAAACATAATTCAGAAAGAGTCATGTGCCACAGTGTTCATTGCCACACTATAATTAACAGGATATGGAAGCAACCTAAGTGTCCATCAACAGATGAATGGATACGGAAGATGTGGCACATATATGCAATGGAATATTACTCAGCCACAAATAGAAATGAAATTGAGTTATTTGGAGTGAGGTGGATGGACTTAGAATGTGTCACGCAGAGTGAAGTAAGTCAGAAAGAGAAAAACAAATACCATGTGCTAACACATATATATGGAATCTAACAAAAAAAAAGGTTCTGGAGAACCTAGAGGCAGGACAGCAATAAAGACGCAGACGTAGAGAATGGACTTGGGGACACAGGGAGGGGGAAGGGAAGCTGGGATGAAGTGAGAGAGTGCCATGGACATATATACACCACCAAATTTAAAATAGATAGCTTGTGGGAAGCAGCCGCATAGCACAGGGAGATCAGCTCGGTGCTTTGTGACCACATAGAGGGGTTGGATAGGGAGGTTGGGAGAGAGATGCAGGAGGGAGGGGATATGGGGATATATGTATATGTATAGCTGATTCACTTTGTTATACAGGAGAAACTAACACACCATTGTAAAGCAATTATACTCCAATAAAGATGTTATAAGAAAAATAGTAATAGACGTTCCACATCCCATTTTGCTTCTCTGATCTGAGGTTTCTTCCCAAATGAAAGCAAAACACAATTAACAAATGAAATAATTTACTTAACGTACAACTTTTTCTTCACCTAGATGTGTTTATTAAATACTTCATCTGGTTTCAAAATTAAAGAATCCTTGGATTATAATATCTTTCTAAGTCTTAATTTTTAGCTCTTAAATTTGTTCAACCATTTTATGTTCTCCTTTGCCCAAATATAGCTATGCCATATGACTTGACATAATGTCTCTTTACAGCACAATCTTTGAAATATTTTCTGGCTGGTACACAGTCAGTGTTTTCCCATCATTTGTGAGATAATATATGGAGCTGCTATAACTAATTATCTGTTAGGTGATGTCTCACATTGCCTACTTGAAAAGTGCAAAAAGATTAGCATGTTTAAATTAAGCCAGGTCTACTCATAGAAGATTAATTATTTGACTTGCCAACAAGAAGTCATTACATTATGAAAGTAATGAACAAAAAAATGTGCTTCTATGAGAACGAATGATAATGAATGATACTTTGCCAAAACATCAAAGTATAGTAGAAGGGAGTGATGACAATATTCATAGATGTTATCCAGATACAAATTTTAAAAAAGAGTTGGTCTCAATTATTATATTATTACCCAGCTATTAATTTTAATAATTCTGGAAAGAGCTCATATTCAGATATCATTGATATATGTAAATGATGTCAGAAGACTAAGTCTACATTGAGAGTATGCCAAACATTTGTCATCACTTTCATTAGAATACAGTACAGGCTGTGAGTTGTCATGACCCAGAAGGTGAGGTGCTTGTAACCTTTCCCAGAGCTTAAATATTCATCATGAGTTCATCCTTGTGATTGTACTTAGATATATGAAAAGATATAAGATGCATTTCTAAAGAAAATGTAACAATGTAACAGCCGTGAAAACAAATATGTCAGTAACACAGGTGAGAGTAAGGAGGAAAAAGAACATTACAACTGTATTGGAGAAAGGGATAATGAGACAAATTGCTCTTCCGTTAAACACATAAAAAATTAAAGTCACTGTCTTCTTTTAGTTCAAATTCATTTTTAATTTAAATTATATTTGGTTTCTCTACCAAATTTTTAGTGCAGAAATTTTAGGAAAGTATAAAGTAGAAATTTAAAATTACCTCTATTCTCACATCTCTGAAGATGTTTTCTTTCTTCTGTTTTGTCATGTGTTACAAATAAATTATTTTATTTTAGGAAGTAGTTATATGAGCCGTATTTGTCCTGAAAATTTATTTGATATTAAGTTATGAACATTTTGTTAGGTTACAAATATTTTTGAAAAAAATGTCATTAATAATGACTACATGACATTCCAACAAATTGATGCACACTTTTCTGATTGTTGAACACTTAGTTTTTCTCTAAACATTTTCTATTACAAACTGTTTTACTTTGAACATCTTTATGTGTAAATCTATCCATATTCAGGTTATTTCCCTAGGATGGATGCCCAGAAGTATAGTTATTGGACATTAAAATACTATAGCTCTTGACAAATATGAGCTTCCAGTCCAAGATCCATAGGAGATGGAAACCCAGGAACTTGAGTACTCTACTTGGGGTTGTAGTTTTACTGGGAATATTTACTATATGAGCTTCCAAGCCAAGGTCCATTGGAGATGGAAACCCAGGAATTTGAGTACTATACTTGGGGTTGTATTTTTACTGGGAATATTTACTAATTATGAAAAAGGCAATTGAGAGCCAGAGTTGAACAGTTTCCATTGCCTCTCAGGGATAGGGGAAGAAAAAAGCCAAGACTGAGAAATATAGCAGGGAAATAATAATATCTAAAATAAGGGGAAAAATATATTTGAATACAAAAATATCAAAATTATAGAACTAAAAGTAAAATAGAAATTAAAAATACAGTGGGTAAGCTTAATAGCACATTAGATACAGCTGAAGAGATTGTGCATGAAAAGGAAACTAAGTTTAAGGAAATACCTAGATTGAAATATGGAGAGATGGATGGAAAATACAGAAGGGAATATAAGACTTACTGATTCAAGCTATTTAGGGAAATCTCTGTCCGTATATTAACTGACCATTAAGCTAACTGAGAAAAGACTTTAGTGACTGCACATGACAAAGAATGAATGCTTTACAGAATTCATACAGGGAAGTTACTATGCAAACAATTACCACTACCACCAATAAACCATAAACACCAACAAATGCTGTGTGGGAGGGAATTCTAATTTCCAGAGCTTCCACACTACATTATTTAAAATGAATAGTTTACAACCCCAAAAAATGAGATATGAAAAGAAACAGGAAAGTATGGCTGATAAAAAGGTGAGGGGGAAGCAGTCAATAGAAATTTTGCCAGAAAAAGCTTAGACACTGGATTTACTAGACAAAAATTTTAAATTAGCTATTATAAATATGTTCAGAGAATTAAAGCAGACCACATCTAAACAATTAAAGGAAAGTATGAGAATGATGTTTCACAAATATAAAATATCAATAAAAATATAAATTAAGAAAAAAGAACCAAATAGAAATTCTGGAGTTGAGAGTACGATAACTGAAATGAAAAATTCACTATAGAACGAGAGACCATTGCTAGCAAACTTCCCTACAAGAAATACTAAAAACAGTCCTTCAGGTTAAAAATCAAGGGACACTAGACAGTAACTTGAATCCACATGAAGAATTAAAGAGTACTGGTAAAGTAATTACATAGGTAAGTATAAAAGACATTATAAAGGTATTTTTGTTTGTGGCTTTTTTCTTCTCTTTTACTTAAAAAAAACTCTGCATAGAACAATTATTAAAAATCCATGTTAATGTGCTTATAGTGTATAAGATGTAATTTGTATGACAATAGCACTAGGATGGAAGAAGGAATTGAGCCATATTGGTGCAAAGTTTTTGTATACTATGGATTTAGATTGGTATTAATTCAAGCTATATTATTTTAAGATGCTAATTGAAATCTCCAAGGAAACCACTAGAAAGCAACTAAAAATTATAGAAAGAGACAGTAAGAAAATTAAAATGGTATAATAGAAAATATCAATTTAACATGAAATAAGGCAGTAATGGAGTTTGAAAGAAACAAGAACAAATAAAATATATGGTAAGAAATGAAAAAATGAGAGACATAAATCCACTTTTATTACTTCTATTCAACATTTTACGGAAGGGTTTAACCATGGAAATTAAGCAATAGAAAGAATTTAAAGGCATATAGTTTGGAAAGGAAGAAACAAAACTATAACTGTCCATACAGCGATCACATAAGCTTGTATATAGAAAATCCTAAAGAGAACACACACACACACACACACACAAATAGAACTAATAAGTAAGTTCATCAAGGGTTCAGGATACAAGATCAACATACAATAATCAATTGTATTTTTATATACTAGCATAAAAATATGAAAATAAAATTAAGAAAGCAAGTACATTTACAATAACATCAAAAAGAATAAAAACAGGAACAAATTTAACTAAAGAAGTTCAAGACTTGCATGCTGAAAACTACAAAACATATTTGAAAGAAATTTAAAAACTAAATAAATGGAAAGATATACCATGCTTACGGGTTGGGTGAGTTAACAGTATTAAGATGGACATGCTTCCCAAACTGAGTTACAGATTCAGTTCATCCCTATCAAAGTTCCAGGTTTATTTAAAAAATAAATATATATTAATAATAATGTAAAAATACAAAGGACCTAGAATAGCTAAAACAATCTTGAAAAAGAACAAAAGCAGAGGGTTCACACTCAATTTTAAAACTTACTACAAAGCTATAGTAATCAAAAGAGTGTGGTACTTGCATAATGATAGACATATAGATCAACGGGATAGATTCAAGAATCCAAAACTATATGTTTAAATTTATGGCCAGTTGATTTTTGGCAAGGGTTCCAAGACAGTTCAATGGGAAAAAATAGTTTTTCAACAAATAATACTGGAATAACTAGATAGACACATGTAAAAGAATGATGTTGGATTGATACCTCATACCATATATAGACATTAACTGAAAATGGATCATAGACCTAAATTAAAAGGCTAAACTATAAAATTGTTAGAAAAACGTCATAGGAGTAAATAAACCTTCATTACTTTTGAGTTGGCAACGTTTTCTTTGATATGATACCAAAGCACAAGCAACAAAACAGAAATAGACAAATTTGATTTGATCAAAATTTAAAACCTTTGTGCTTTAAAGGACACTGTCAAGAAAGTGAAAAGATAATCCACGGAATGGAAGAAGATACTTGCAAATCATATATGTGATAAAGGAATGTATCTAGAATATATAAAGTATTCTTACAACTCAACAATAAAAAGACAAATGACCCAAATAAAAAAATGAGCAAAGGATTTGAATAGATATTTCTTCTAGGATTATATTAAAATGGCCAGTAAGTACATGGAAGGATGCTCAACGCTATGAGTCATTATAGGAATGCAAATCAAAACTACAGTGAATACCTTTTCACATTCACTAGGAGAGCTAAAATAAAAAAGATAGGTCATGAAGAACCTAGGGGCAAGACAGGAATAAAGACGCAGACGTACTAGAGAATGGACTTGAGGATATGGGGAGGGGAGGGGTAAGCTGGGACAAAGTGAAAGAGTGGCATGGACATATATACACTACCAAATGTAAAATAGATAGCTAGTGGGAAGCAGCCGCATAGCACAGGGAGATCAGCTTGGTGCTTTGTGATCACCTAGAGGGATGGGATAGGAGGGTGGGAGGGAGGGAGACACAAGAGGGAAGAGATATGGGGACATATGTGTATGTATAACTGATTCACTTTGTTATAAAGCAGAAACTAACACACCATTGTAAAGCAATTATACTCCAATAAAGATGTTTTTTTTTTAAAAAGACAGACAATAACAAGTGTTGGTGAGAATGTGCAGAAGTTGGACCCACGTACATTAGTGGCGGGATTGTAGAACAGTGTAATCACTTTGGGAAATGGTTTGGCAGTTCCTCAAAAATGTAACATAGAGTTACCTTATGACTTAGTAATTCCTCTCTTCAGCATATACCTAAGAGAACTGAAAGGATATGTCTACACAAAAAATTGCTCACAGATACTTATAGCAGCATAATTCATAATAGTCAAAAGGTGGTGACAACCCAAATGCCCGTCAGCTAAAGAACAGTTAAATAAAATGGGATAATATTTGTTGTAAAAAGGAATGAAATAGGCTGGTCTCACTTTCTGAGACGGTCTGCATTCTGCCTACGGAACGTGTTAACGCTCTGAATAAACCCGCTTTCACTTAAAAAAGGACTGAGATACTCATAGAGGCTATAACATGAAATCTTCAACTTTGAGAACATTATGCTGAGTGAAAGAAGCTAGACACAAAGGGACATAATATGTATTATTCCATGTGTTTGAAATGTCAGATTAGGCAAATTCATAGAGACAGAAAAGAGATTAGTGATTTCTAGGGACTATGGAGAGGGGGAATGGGAAGTGAGTACTGATAGGTATGAGGCTTCTTTTGGGGATGATGAAATATTGCTACATTAGATAGTAATGTATGATCATTGCACAATTCTATGAATATATTAAACTCCACTGAATTGTACATTTTAATTGGGTGAATTTTAAGGTATGTGAATCAAATCTCAGTAAAAGTCATAAAAATATATATGAAACAAAGATATTGTCAAATAAAAACAAACTGAAGGCATTAATTACAGTTAACAGGTAGTTATCACGTAAAAGATGATCCTAATGGAAGCATTGATGTGCAAGAAATAAAAAGCAATGAACAGAGTAAATTTTTTTAATGTAAATCTAAACTAAGACAAAAATTTCTTTAGATAAATCAACTCAAATAATATTTTAAACAATCAGAGTATTTTTGAGTTTAATCAGGAGGATGAAAATGATACATATGTAAATCTTATTGGTACAAAATAATAATAAAGCCTTTAGGTAAATCAATTTAATAAAATAATAGTAATTTTTTGAGTTTCAGATAGAATTTATAAACTAGAAATCATGGTATGTAAGCTGGGAGGCTTAAATGTATACTTTCTAAAAACGTGTTATCAGAAGAATGTGAAAGTACCAATCAACTTTATGTTGTATTAAATCTAGGAATATCTGAATTTTCAAAATTGACATAAATTGATAAACAATGGGACATAGCAGTAAAGTTACTTAACTTCAAAGAAGAATCCTACAAGGATCTAGGCAGATGTAAGTGATCCATAAGGAGTGAAAAATCAGAATGGCTTCATAATTTAATGGAGTTTATTAAATTCCAGTATATTGCTAAACAATGCAGTAATGATCTGAGAATTTAAAATACAGATTTAATAATCAAGTTTTAAGGCAATAAAATAAACATTCTCCATGGATGCATAACTCAATATAACCTCGTCATTGAAAGATATTTGATGACCACATTCAGCCAATCAAAGGATGACTCAAAACAAAGTGAAAAGATGTGGTTTAACAGGACTTGTTGTTAGTACATGATCTATTTTTATAGTGCAAATGACAAAAGCTGTTGAAATATGATCAGAGGATCTATGTTCGTGTAAAATCACTTTAATATTAAAATATAATCTTATGAAACTCAGATGGATATGACGACGAACAGGTGCCAAAACGTTTAAAAATGCTAAATTCTTTATTTAGTAAGTAGAAGAGTTGGTAGATTCTATCTAAAGTTTCTAAGTTAAAAAAGTGAAAGTTAATGCACTTATAGTTTCATAATTTCTAAAGGTAAACTAGGAAAACCATGCTACTTATATATTTCCAAATTACTATTAGAAGAAAACAAAGGCATACAAAAAACAAACAATAACCATGTAGAAATCTTTATGACATATTTATAACAGAGAACAAAATATAAAATAAAATGCTTTGATAATATGTACATAAGTATATTTAACTAGAAAAATTAGATTGCATCAAAAAACAATATCGAATTTCACACTGACTTAAACAGCTTTCTAAACTTTAAATCATTGTTCTTCAGAAATGCCAAAATAAAATCATGGGAGGAAACAAAGCAAACCATGGAAGAGAAGGTTGAATTGGGGGCAAAATCATTAATCGCGAAAGAGAGGGGGCACTTTTAAATGGCAAAGGCTACAACCCAAACTGAAAATCTAATCATCCTGAATCTTCATACACCAAATAACACAGCATCAAAACATTTGCTGCCAAAAAACAAGACATTCAATAAGAAATTGTAATAAAATGTCTGACTCCATTTTTGATATTTGATTCCTGACAACTTTCAGGTCTCCCATTCTCCTTTCCACTTCTGTCCCAAGCCAGTAAGAAAGCCTGGTACTCTCTCCTTTGGTACTGATGGAACGCTCGAACTATGTAAGCCTCAGCTCTTCCCAATCTCATTCCCTAACCACATTAAAAACCAAGCCAGTCTCTTCTTCCTTTCTCCCAAGACACATTTGGACCTGCTTGGGATCCTGCCCTGCTCTCTCAAGAAAGCCTCATCATGTGAGGAATAAACCTTTTCATACCCACTTGGTGCATGTGTGGTATTCACTAGTATCAATATCTGAACAAAAGTTTTGTGTGTGTGTGTGTGTGTGTGTGTGTGTGTGTGTGGGTTCATCTAGTTTCTACAGGATGATCACAACAGAAATAGACAAATGTATTAGGAGATTTTATCTTGTATCTCTCAGTCCAGGCAAGAAATGAGTATACAGAGGAGCTAAGTAGTATAAATAGATGTATCTGAATTAAGTACATACACATCTATTTGATTATAATTTATTTTTCATGGATTTGGCCATAAATAGATATAAGCATGTACATACATATACAAGAAAGCCCAGATATACACTCACATGTATAATGTATTATGTTTATACATCTGTATATGTGTGTACATGTGTCAACATACATACATATATGCACACAGTACTGAATCTTATAGAGAGTATACCTTCTTTCAAGCACTCAAGAACACTTCACAATGACTATATAGTAAGGCACACCCACAAAACTACCTAAAAAAATTTCAAGAATTAAAAAAAGACCCCATTATTTAACTATTAAAAAACAAGTTGATAAAAAATATAGAAACTGGAAACCAAAAACCACTGGGAAATTGACTTAATTAATTTTTTTCTCCTCCCCTTTATTATTTTCCACAAGGATTAGACTGTAATTAAATTTGAGGAGGACTAATTCTATGCCAAAAAACGATTGGGATTTTGCACCTCCTTGTTTTAGGAAGAAAGTGAGAATGTTTAAGCATCAGTATAATTTTTTGTTACTGTTGGACATTCAACAATGTGTAGAAGGGCAAGTATTAATCTTTAGTATTCAAATAGGTGAGTTGTGCTGGTTATTGAGCTTTGTCTCTCAGTTTCTGGGGCTGGTACTCTTCCCAAACCACATTTCTCCTTTGCCAGTTGGTTTCCCCTTAGGCTCTGCCAATAAGGGCTGCTAAGGTGAAACCATGTGATTTGAGGAGGGAGGGGAGTTGATACTTCCTGTTTTCTGCCTGTGCCTGTCAGTGTCATCACATTAATGGCTCTTCACCTTGGCAATGGCAGTTCATTCAAATAGTAACAGTTGATTTCAGGTTGCAGTTTTTCCACTTGCTAGAACCAGTCTCCTGAGAAATGCCAGTACCAGTTGGCTGAAGCTCCTTTCTTAGAAGTCTGTGTCTCAGCTCCAAGGGACCATCTCCTGAGCTACCAGTTAGTTACCAGACAACATCTCTGCCTCAGGGGTGCAAGTCCTAGTTGCTCAGGCCCCTCCATTGCCTCAGCTTCAACCTATAGCAACTGCCTCTGTGATTCCTCAGTATCTTTAATTGTTAGTATCAGTAGTAATAGTAGTAGCAGTAGTAGTACATTTTCTGTTCCCTGATGCCTGCTTGAGAATTGTTAATATTAAATTTTCTTTATTAAAATAATTGCACAGGCTTCTTTCTCCAGGCTTGACTGTTACAGAAATCCATCCTTGCTCTTCCAGATACTTAATCCCCTAAATATAAGAAGCCAGCTTCCTAAGTGTGTATCAAGTAACCAACTCTCCTAGTTTCTTAGATTTTACATGCAAATCATTCCAAAGCCTATAATCACAGTTTCTCCAATCACTTTCCCTAGAGAGGCGTCTCATTTAATCATGTCATTGTCTCCTATTGTAAAAGTCAGAGCTCATGTGCCACGTCTTATGTACTTAGATAATTCCTCAACATCAAAATAAATTTGATTAACCAAATGCCCTTTCCCTGATTATAGTAGATGAGAGAGAGTTATAATAAGTTCCTGAAACCACTTCTACTGAAAGCAATGCTCATTCCCGTGGTTTGCTTTTGGACTAAATAGCTATTATAGTAGTTGCTTTTGTGGTTAAGAAAAATTATTTCTTCTTGTTTTGAGTGCTTATGAAGGCAATCATAGGCTTTTAAAGACCTCAGAAAAATATTTAGTATTTACATTTTAAAAAGTAAGATTCTTGAAATATTCTTTTGATAATATCAAAATAAAATGGGGGCACATGTAACTGTGAAAAGAACATTTTTGCATCATATGGGCTCCGGTTTCCTTCTTCTATAAACTGTTGTCTTGTACTATCAATTTCAAGATAAGAAATAGTTGAGCAGAATGGATTTGAGATAGTTACATGTGCCTTTTGAGGAAATTTATGTTCCACTTATAAGAATTTGGTCAAAGTTTGAGGATTAGCATTTAAGATCCTCAAAATTTCACCTTTGTAGTGATATATATGATAGGTGGAAAATTCCCTAAACATTTTACCATTGACAAGAATTGTATAGCACAAATCCCAGACATTTTCAGAAGAAAGAGTAGTTGTGATTCAGGCTCTCATTCATTTTCAGTTGATTCACAGCAAAGTGGGACAGTTTTAATCTAATTTAATATATATAGCCCAAGTGTCACAAACATAGATTTTGGGGAAATGGAACTTGCTGCATAGGGCTACAGAATTCTCTGGGAGTGGGACCAGCATAGATTTCTGTGGTAAGTCTTCTTCTACATCTTCCCAGTTTCCGTTATTGAGAAGATACTGAAGAATTCCACTTAGTGGCTTGCCAGCAACATGATAAACATCTTTGGGGTTTTAAATATAGTAATAGGCTCACTATGTGCTCTCTTTTTTTCCTGAACAGGAAATGCTACCTGTTGGAGTTGAATCACTTATGAAATATAAGAAATACAAAAGCCTTTCTACATACTTAACTTACAGAAAATACATGGGATTTAATTTCACTTATGATTATCTTAAATAGGTAAAATAGTCATAAAGTTAAAATACATGCTTACAGAATATATTGTGCTTATAGAAGCAGAAGGAATTTGACCTTTAAACGAATGTATCCTTCAAGATAGACCCATAACTATAAAAATATAAAATGAATATTTTAAATTACTGTGCAGGGCTTCCCGGGTGGCGCAGTGGTTAAGAATCTGCCTGCCAATGCAGGGGACACGGGTTCGAGCCCTGGGCTGGGATGATCCCACATGCCACGGAGCAACTAAGCCCGTACACTATAACTACTGAGCCTGTGCTCTAGAGCCCGTGAGCCACAACTACTGAAGCCCGGGCTCTAGGTGCGCAGAGCAACAAGAGAAGCCACCGCAATGAGAAGCCTGCACACTACCACGAAGAGTAGCCCCCGCTCACTGCAACTAGAGAAAGCCCGCGCACCGCAGTAAAGACCCGCGCTGCCAAAAATAAATAAATAAATTTATTTTTAAAAAATTACTGTGCAGTAATTAAACAGAATTTGCATAAAGTTTCCTCCTTTGTTTAACTAGTAATCTATATTCCCAGAATAGGAAAAAATTGAGTTATTTAACTTTATACTTGTTTGTATTATAAGAGTAGTAAAAAATTATGGTATAATGTGGTGTGCATGTGTTTGTGTGTATATATATATATGGTGTGTGTATGTGTATATATATATGTATTTGTGTGTGTATGTAGTACATATATATTTGTATGTATATATACAAGTTTTCTACAAGGAAATTTATTTGCCTAACATTCCATTGTATCAATATAGCATAATTCATTTAATCTCTCTTTATGAAATTTTATTTTTTAGTCTTTTCCCTATTAAAATGTTATATTTAAACATTTTTGCCACTTGTATGATTATCTCTGAAGATAAATCTCAGAATTGGAATGACTAGGTCATAATTTTAAATTATGATGGATTACCACAGCATTCCATAATATTATATACTCCTGTTCTTATTGATGCGTACTCTGTGTCAGTTCATCAACTTACTGGATGTTTTTCATGTACAAAGCATTGGAATTTGAAAACTTTTCCCAAGAAAGTCATTCATCTTTTAACTTTGTTAATGATGTTTTTCACCATAAATGTTCCATTTTATTAAGTATTTTATGATTTAAAGTCATGCTTTAGGACACCATTTTAATTATTTTGAATCAAAATTTTTTATTTTAAAATATATCCCAAGATTCCTTCTGGAATTTGAATGGTTTCTATTTTAACAAGTAGAGTTTGATCCGTTTGGAATTGATTTTTTATAAAACATTAACATAGAAATCCCGCTTAATTTTTCTTCTAAATGACTAGATGGTCATTCCCAAAGTATGCATTTATATAATTTTTCCCACTGACTTGAGATCCATCTTTATTATGTACAACTAGATTCCCTATATCTTTGGGTCTGATTCTCTCTTTGTTTTTTTCATCTCTTTACCTATTTCCTTCTCAGTTTTAGATTGTTTGAAGTAATGTAACTTTGTAAAAGTATTTTAATGTTTTTCAAGGCTTGTCCTTCCTTGTTATTCTTCATTTCCAGGATTTTCCTGTCTATACTTCCAAGCTTATTTTTCTATGAAAATATCTTTTTTCCCCTCTGATACTGAGTAGTTTAAACAACACTGGAAATATATATTCTTTGAAAGTTTAAAATTATCAGCTTTGCAGTCATCTAGACCTGGTGGTATTCTTTGATAAAGCTCTTTAGAATATTTGTTTGTGTGTTTGTTTTAAAGCAAATTTGATAATTTATAACTTTCTTAAATATATCTTATTCATACATATTTCCAAAGAGAAGTACAGAGAGGTGAGGAAAATACCCTCATAATTTTTCATGTTATTTGTTTAGTTTATTAACTCATTTTAAACTTTGTTTATATTTTTTATTTATTCTCTCTCTTTCTTGATTTTGCTAACCCCTTTAAACTGAGGGCATTTCAAAGACTCGGTTTTTAGTTTAATTATTAAAACAATTATTTTCTGAACATTATATTATAAAAATACATTTTTTCTACTCCACGTTACTGTTGTTATCCTGATTTCTTGAGTTCAATGTATAATTCATTTTTTTTAATTTTAGAAATTTCTAGTAAACATACATATGCACTTGAAAATAATATGGAATTGTTGTTATTGTGCATGTAGTTCTATAAATGTCTATTAGGTAAATTTGGTTGATGGTATTGTTTGCATCTCTATCTTCTTACTGATTTTCTGCCTATTTTTCTATCAATTACTCAGGGAGGAGTTGTTGAAGTCTCCTATCATAATTGTGGGTTAGTTTATTTCTTCAGTTAATTCTACCAGTTTTTGTTTCAATACCTTGCAGCGCTATTGTTAAACACATGTGCTGTGGAGATTGTTATGTCTTCTTAATGAATTGACCCCGTAATCATTATAAAATGTCTCTCTTTATTCCTGGTAATAGTTTTAGTTCTGAAGTATTCTTTGCCTGATGTCAGTATTATCATTTCAGCTTTGTTATGATTAGTGTTTGCAGAGTAGAACTTTTCTCATAATTTTACTTTTAATCTATATCTGTCTTTATATTTAAAATATTTTATTGTAGACAGGCTTTTTCAAAAAATCAGTCCAACATACTCTGCCTTTGTATTGGTGTGTTCAAATATTTATATTTAATTTTACTATCAATATGGTTGCTATTTTATCTGCCTCTTTGCTCTTTGTCTTCTCATTGTACCATCTGTTCTTTTTACTTGTTTTCAGTCTTTTCCGGCTTTCTCTTATTTTAACTGTTTTTCAGTATTCCATATTATTACCACTATTATCTTACTTTTACGCTAGTATTTTTAGGCTACCGTTTTTAATAGTAGCTCTAGCTTTTAAAATATATATATATAACTTCTCACAGTCTACCTAAAAATAATATAATATCCATTTCTCATATAATATATGAAGCTTACAATATTATGGTTCCATTTCCCCTCATCAATTGTCTTTTGTCATACATTTTACTTTTACATATGTATATAATCCCCTTAGTACTTGTTATAATTTTTGTTTTAAACACTCAGTTTTATTCTAGAGAAATTAAATTTAGGGAAAAAAAGTGTTTTCTATTTATCTTTACTTTTACCATTTCTGAAACTCTTCATTTCTTTATGTAGATACAAGCTACTGTCTGATATTTTACTTCTTTTGCTTCAAGAACTTTAACACTTGTCATTCAAGTATTCTGATAGTAAATTCTCTCAGCTCTTAAACTTCTGTTGTTCTGAAAAATCACTATTTTCCCTTTATTTTATTTTATTAGATTTTTTTTGATATGGACCATTTTTTAAATCTTTATTGAATTTGTTACAATATTGCTTCTGTTTTATGTTTTGGTTTTTTGGCCATGAGGCATGCAGGGTCTTAGCTCCCCAACCAGGGATTGAACCCACACTCCCTGCATTGAAAGGTGAAGTCTTCACCACTGGACAGTTAGGGAAGTCCCTTCTCTTAATTTATTTATTTATTATTTTTTTAAACATCTTTATTGGAGTATAACTGCTTTACAATGGTGTGTTAGTTTCGGCTTTATAACAAAGTGAATCAGTTATACATATACATATATCCCCATATCTCTTCCCTCTTGTGTCTCCCTCCCTCCCACCCTCCCTATCCCATCCCTCTAGGTGGTCACAAAGCACCGAGCTGATCTCCCTGTGCTATGCGGCTGCTTCCCACTAGCTATCTATTTTACATTTGGTAGTGTATATATGTCCATGCCACTCTCTCACTTTGTCACAGCTTACCCTTCCCCCTCCCTGTATCCTCAAGTCCATTCTCTAGTAGGTCTGTGTCTGTATTCCCGTCTTGCCCCTAGGTTCTTCATGACCATTTTTTTTTTAGATTCCATATATATATGTGTTAGCATACAGTATTTGTTTTTCTCTTTCTGACTTAGTTCACTCTGTATGACAGACTCTAGGTCCATCCACCTTACTCCAAATAACTCAATTTCTTTTCTTTTTATGGCTGAGTAATATTCCATTGTATATATGTGCCACATCTTCTTTATCCATTCATCTGTTGATGGACACTTAGGTTGCTTCCATGTCCTGGCTATTGTAAATAGAGGTGCAATGAACATTGTGGTACATGACTCTTTGAATTATGGTTTTCTTGGGATATATGCCTAGTAGTGGGATTGCTGGGTCGTATGGTAGTTCTATTTTTAGTTTTTTTTGGGTTTTTTTGCGGTACACGGGCCTCTCATTGTTGTGACCTCTCCCGTTGGGGACCACAGGCTCCAGATGTGCAGGCTCAGCAGCTATGGCTCACAGGCCCAGCTGCTCCGTGGCACCTGGGATCCTCCCGGACCGGGGCACGAACCCGTGTCACCTGCATCAGCAGGCAGACTCTCAACCACTGCACCACCAGGGAAGCCCTATTTTTAGTTTTTTTAAGGAAACTCCATACTGTTCTCCATAGCGGCTGTATCAGTTTACATTCTCACCAACAGTGCAAGAGGGTTCCCTTTTCTCCACACCCTATTCAGCAATTATTGTCTAGATTTTTTGATGATGGCCATTCTGACTGGTGTGAGGTGATACCTCATTGTAGTTTTGGTTTGAAATTCTCTGATGATGAGTGATGAGCATCCTTTTATGTGTTTGTTGGCAATCTGTATATCTTCTTTGGAGAAATGTCTATTTAGGTCTTCTGCCCATTTTTTGATTGAGTTGTTTGTGTTTTTGATATTGAGCTGCATGAGCTGCTTGTAAATTTTGTAGGTTGGTCCTTTGTCAGTTGCTTCATTTGCAAATATTTTCTCCCATCCTGAGGGTTGTCTTTTCATCTTGTTTATGGTTTCCTTTGCTGTGCAAAAGATTTTAAGTTTCATTAGGTCCCATTTGTTTATTTTTGTTTTTATTTCCATTTCTCTGGGCTTACATTTAGGTCTTTAATTCATTTTGAGTTTATTTTTGCGTATGGTGTTAGGGAATGTTCTAATTTCATTCTTTAACATGTAACTGTCCAGTTTTCCCAGCACCACTATTGAAGAGGCTGTCTTTTCTCCACTGTATATTCTTGTCTCCTTTATCAAAGGTAAGGTGACCATATGTGCATGGCTTTATCTCTGGGCTTTCTATGCTGTTCCATTGATCTATCTTTCTGTTTTTGCGCCAGTACCATACTGTCTTGATTACTGTAGCTTTGTAGTATAGTCTGAAGTCAGGGAGCCTGATTCCTCCAGCTCCGTTTTTCTTTCTCAAGATCGCTTTGGCTATTCGGGGCCTTTTGTGTTTCCATACAAATTGTGAAATTATTTGTTCTAGTTCTGTGAAAAATGCCATTGGTAGTTTGATAGGGATTGCATTGAATTTGTAGATTGCTTTGGGTAGTAGACTCATTTTCACAATGTTGATTCTTCCAATCCAAGAACATGGTATATCTCTCCATCTATTTGTATCATCTTTAATTTCTTTCAGCAATGTCTTATAATTTTCTCCATACAGGTCTTTTTTCTCCTTAGAAGAAAAAAATACCTAGTTTATTCCTAGGTATTTTATTCCTTTTGTTGCAGTGGTAAATGGGAGTGTTTCCTTAATTTTTTTCTTTATTTTTTTTAATTAACTAAATTTATTTATTTATTTTTGGCTGCCTTTGGTGTTTGTTGCTGCATGCAGGCTTTGTCTAGTTATGGTGAGCGGGAGGTACTCTTCGTTGTGGTTTGCAGGCTTCTCATTGCAGTAGCTTCTCTTGTTGCAGAGCACAGGCTCTAGGCACGGGCATCAGTAGCTGTGGCTCGTGGAGTCTAGAGCGCAGGCTCAGTAGTTGTGGTGCACAGGCTTAGTTGCTCTGTGGCATGTGGGGTCTTCCCAGACCAGGGCTCAAACCCGTGTCCCCTGCATTGGCAGGCAGATTCTTAACAACTCTGCCACAAAGGAAGTCCCTGTTTCCTTAATTTCTCTTTCAGATTTTTCATCATTAGTGTATAGGAATGCAAAAGATTTCTGTGCATTAATTTTGTATCTGGCTACATTACCAAATTCATTGATTAGCTCTAGTAGTTTTCTGTTAGCTTGTTTAGGATTCTCTATGTATAATATCATGTCATCTGCAAACAGTGACAGCTTTACTTCTTCTTTTCCGATTTGGATTCCTTTTATTTCTTTTTCTTCTCTGATTGCTGTGGCTAAAACTTCCAAAACTATGTTGAATAATAATGGTGAGAGTGGGCAACCTTGACTTGTTCCTGATCTTAGTGGAAATGGTTTCAGTTTTTCACCATTGAGGATGATGTTGGCTCTGGATTTGTCATATATGGCCTTTATTATGTTGAGGTAAGTTCCTTCTATGCCTACTTTCTGGAGGGTTTTTTCCTAAATGGATGTTGAATTTTGTCAAAAGCTTTTTGTTTATCTACTGAGATGATTATATAGTTTTTATCTTTCAGCTTGTTAATATGGTGTATCACATTCATTGATATTTGTATATTGAAGAATCCTTGCATTCCTGGGATAAACCCCATTTAATTATGGTGTATGATCCTTTAATGTGCTATTGGATTATGTTTGCTAGTATTTTGTTGGGGATTTTTGCATCTGTGTTCATCAGTGGTATTGGCCTGTAGTTATCCTTTTTTTGTGACATCTTTGTTTGGTTTTGGTATCAGGGTGATGGTGGCCTTGTAGAATGAGTTTGGGAGTGTTCCTTCCTCTGCTATAGGTTGGAAGAGTTTGAGAAGGGTAGGTGTTCGCTCTTCTCTAAATGTTTGATAGAATTTGCTTGTGAGGCCATCTGGTCCTGGGATTTTGTTTGTTGGAAGATTTTTAAGCACGGTTTCAACTTCAGTGCTTGTGATTGGTCTGTTTATATTTTCTATTTCTTCCTGGTTCAGTCTCGGAAGGTTGTGCTTTTCTAAGGATTTTTCCATTTATTCCAGGTTGTCCATTTCATTGGCATATAGTTGCTTGTAGTAATCTCTCATGATCGTTCGTTTTTCCGCTGTGTCAGTTGTTACTTCTCCTTTTTCATTTCTAATTCTATTGATTTGAGTCTTCTCCCTTTTTTTCTCAATGAGTCTGGCTAATGGTTTATCAATTTTGTTTATCTTCTCAAAGAACCAGCTTTTGGTTTTATTAATCTTTGCTCTTGTTTTCTTCATTTCTTTTTCATTTATTTCTGTTCTGATGTTTATGATTTCTTTCCTTCTGCTAACTTTGGGGTTTTTTTGTTCTTCCTCTAATTGTTTTAGGTGTAAAGTTACGTTGTGTATTTTAGATTTTTCTTGTTTCTTGACGAAGTATTGTATTGCTATAAACTTGCCTCTTTGAACTGCTTTTGCTGCATCCCATAGGTTTTGGGTCATTGTGTTTTCATTTTCATTTATTTCTAGGTTTTTTTTGATTTCCTCTTTGATTTCTTCTGTTATATCTTCGTTATTTAGTAATGTATTGTTTAGCTTCCATGTGTTTGTATTTTTTACAGTTTTTTTTTCCTGTACTTGATATGTAGTCTCATAGTGTTGTGGTTGGAAACGATACTTGATACAATTTCAGTTTTCTTAAGTTTACCAAGGCTTGATTTGTGACCCAAGATATGATCTATCTTGGAGAATGTTTCATGAGCACTTGAGAAGAGAGTGTATTCTGTTGTTTTTGGATGGAATGTCCTATAAATATCCATTAAGTCCATCTTGTTTAATGTGTCTTTTAAAGCTTGTGTTTCATGATTTATTTTCATTTTGGATGATCTGTCCATTGGTGAAAGTGGGGTGTTAAAGTCCCCAACTATTATTGTGTTGCTGTCAATTTCCCCTTTTATCGCTGTTAGCATTTGCCTTATATATTGAGGTGCTCCTATGTTGGGTGCATAAATATTTACAATTGTTTTATCTTCTTTTTGGATTGACCCCCTTGATCATTATGTAGTGTCCTTCTTTGTCTCTTGTAATGGTCTTTATTTTTAAGTCTCTTTGTCTGATATGAGAATTGCTACTCCAGCTTTCTTTTGATTTCCATTTGCATGGAATATCTTTTTCCATCCCCTCACTTTCAGTCTGTATGTGTCCCTAGGTCTGAAGTGGGTCTCTTGTAGACAGCATATATACAGGTCTTGCTTTTATATCCATTCAGCCAGTCTATGTTTTTTGGTTGGAGCATTTACTCCATTTATCTTTAAGGTAATTATTGATATGTATTTTCCTATTACCATTTTCTTAATTGTTTTGGGTTTGTTATTGTATGTCTTTTCTTCTCTTGTGTTTCCTCCCTAGAGAAGTTCCTTTAGCATTTGTTGAAAAGCTGGTTTGGTGGTGCTGAATTCTCTTAGCTTTTGCTTGTCTGTAAAGGTTTTAATTTCTCTGTTGAATCTGAATGAGATCCTTGGTGGGTAGAGTAATCTTGGTTGTAGGGTTTTCCCTTTCGTCACTTTAAATATGTCCTTCCTCACCCTTCTGGCTTGCAGCGTTTCTGCTGAAAGTTCAGCTGTTAACCTTATGGGGATTCCCTTGTGTGTTATTTGTTGCTTTTCCCTTGCTGCTTTCAACATATTTTCTTTATATTTAATTTTTTGATGGTTTGATTAATATTTGTCTTGGTGTGTTTCTCCTTGGATTTATCCTGTATGGGACTCTCTGCACTTCCTGGACTTGACCATTTCCTTTCCCATATTAGGGAAGTTTTCAACTGTAATCTCTTCAAATATTTTCTCAGTCCCTTTCTTTTTCTCTTCTTCTTCTGGGACCCCTGTCATTTGAATGTTGTTGTGTTTAATGTTTTCCCAGAGGTCTCTGAGACTGTTCAATTCTTTTCATTCTTTTTTCTTTATTCTGCTCTGCAGTAGTTATTTCCACTACTTTGTCTTCCAGGTCACTTATCTGTTCCTCTGCCTCAGTTATTCTGCTACTGATCCCCTCTAAAGAATTTTTAATTTCATTTATTGTGTTGTTCATCCCTGTTTGTTTGCTCTTTAGTTCTTCTAGCTGCTTGTTAAACGTTTCTTGTATTTTCTCCATTCTATTTCCAAGATTTTGGATCATCTTTACTATCATTTCTCTGAATTCTTTTTCAGGTATACTGCCTATTTCCTCTTCATTTGTCTGGTCTCGTGGGTTTTTACCTTGCTACCTCATCTGCTTCATATTTCTCTGTCTTCTCATTTTGTTTAACTTACTGTATTTGGGGTCTCCTGTTTTGCAGTCTGCATGTTTGTAACTCCCGTTGTTTTTGATGTCTGCAGTGGGTGAGGTTGGTTTATTGGCTTGTGTAGGCTTCCTGCTGGAGGTGACTGGTGCCTTGGTTCTAGTGAATGAGGCTGGATCTTGTCTTTCTTGTGGGCAGGGCCATGTGCAGTGGTGTTTTGGTGTGTCTGTGTACTTAGTGTGATTTTCGGCAGCCTCTCTGCTAATGGGTGGGGTTGTGTTCCTGTCTTGCTAGTTGTTTGTCATGGGGTCTCCAGCACTGGAGCTTGCTGGCTGTCCGTGGAGCTGGGTCTTAGTGTTGATTCGGAGATCTCTGGGAGAGCTCTTGCCGATTGATATACGTGGGGCCAGGAGGCCTCTGGTAGGCCAGTGTCCTGAACTCGGCTGTCCCACCTCATAGGCTCCGGCCTGAGCACCAAGACCCTTTTCTTCTTTTCCTCTGTGCTCAGTCTATTTCCACTTGCTCATAGGGGGCCGTGTTCAGATGCCTCGCCCCCTGTACTTCAGACCAGAGTTTTCTGATTAGCTTTTAAGTCAGTGTTCTTAGTTGAAAAAAGATTTGCTCAGGCTAATATAAGTAGAGCTGTTTCTTATTGGAATATATTCAATAGTTCCTAAAATCATTGCTGGTGAGGGGTGGGGGCTAAATAAGTTGATTTATGATTAAGGGTCCAGAAAAAAATACCGCAAATCTGAAGAAAAGCACCATTACTGCTGCTACCATTTCAAATAATGCCAGGAATTCACCCTTATTGAAACTATTTCTGCGAAGCATCAGGATTTCAACCTTGCAGCTATAGTTGTTCTCAAAATGTAGATATCTCTTTGTCATCTTTGCCATCTATGTAAGCAGAATTAGAAGTCTACATCTAGCCTATTTGTACACATTATTCACTCCTGAGTCAAAATCTCTTCTGGAGGATTTTGATTGGTCAAGTCACACTCCCTCCACTCACCCCTCTCCCCAAGAAAAAAAGAAAGGCAGAACATTTGAATTCTTAATTCTAATTCGAGGAAGGAGAACTCATAATGTAGGGCGTTACTAATATAGAAAGGCTATATCAAAAAATGATTCGCAGCCATAAATATGACAAATGAACTCTGTGCCGACTCCCTTTTAGGATCGACTTAGTTGCATGTCTGCTTAGACTGAAAGGAAGGGATCAGTGATCCTCTAAATGTGCTTGTGAGTATTTTCATATTTACCTATGAATCTCTGTTTTTCAGTAGTCCTTCAGGTGTTAAATTATCAGTTCAAAGATCCATCATGGATCTTAATTTTTTTAGTTGATTTTTCTTTTAGTTTCATGTTCAAGTGATAAAACTAAATTATTGGTCTTCCTCAATCCTAGGGAATTAGTGTCAAGCAGTGATGGTTTGATCCAAGTTTCATTTCCTGGAGTTATCAATTTTTCTCTATTTAATATCATGAGAATACAGCTCAACTTCTGCAGCTGTATTTGAGGTCTGGCATTCAAGTCTTCAAGAGTTGATAAATGGAAGCAACCTGACAAGGAGCATGAAGAGTGATTAAGAGATTGACTTATTGGAATGGCTGTCAAACTAAATATATAGTTCCATTCCTAAATTGGTAGAGATTAGGAGCAGGAGATAAGATAGAGCATGCTAAAATGTTTAAAAATCTAGGAATTTAAGGAGTTATGTAGAACTGTGAAAGGAAATAAAACAAAAAATATCAGGTTGAAACTAAGAATGATGTGAATTGGATAGAAAATCCTAGGGGCCAGAGAGAAACGTTTTGAGTTGAAGATTTGCAAGTCTTTGCTCTATATGGACTGGTAGAGCAAAGACCAAACAAATGTGTATTATTACCTAATGAGTCCCTATCTCTACTGATATGCTGGTGAGACCTTTAAGTATTGAATGGCATAGTTAAGGATCACTAATTACTAGGAGGGATGTGATGTGATACCTTGTGCATGAACAGAGAGATACCCCAAATTCCTTTCATTTATGGAACACGATAACTATCCTAAAGACCCTCCAAACTTCCAAATCCATCTGCTTATGCTCTATTAGTAGAAAATCTTTTTAAACTTTTGCTTGAGCCAATGATTGTATTAAGATCATTAGATGATTTTATCGACTCATTTATAGATGTAGATGGTCACTATAAAAATTTACATTTATTATAACTTTGTTAACTAGCTCATGAAATATCTCTAATTTAGGAATGGTACTTTGAAGGATTACTTCTCTAATAGCTGAGGCTTAGTTTTGTTTCCCCCATATTCACACATACATATTTGTTATAGAGGTGATAGAATTATAGAGTGAAAGGACCTAGAGATCATCTAAATTGTATTCCATAATTTAACAAACTAAAAAATAAGAAAGCAGAGCTCCTTTGGCAACAGTTACATAACTAGTATGGGGCAGGATCAAGCCTAGTCCCAATTCAACTCAGTTACTTCCAGTACACTCTGATGCCAGGATATATTTCTAATAACCTAAAAGATCGAGGATTCTGATTGCACATAGTGTTGATATTATTATTGAATTGCTAATATATGTCTAAATTTACTGATGCATGATCGATTTCTTGATACTGTAGTATAGAGTAGACATATTCTTTGTTGTTGTAGATGTTCTCAGTGTGCCATTCATTGCTTTATAGGCTGTGAGAATCATTTCTTCAAGTGGTAAAACCCCTTTTCTGGTAACTACTCACTGAATTGGTGCTTTGGTTATACCAAAGCTTCAGAACGATGCCATATTGCTTGAAGTTTTTCCATTAGACCAACAGAATGCATGATTCAGTTCTCCTCATGTTACTTCCCCATGTCAGCCTTTTTTTGGAATAGGTATTGCTTAAGTATAAAGCTCTTATTTATTCCCTATACTTGTCTAGTTTTGATGAAATTGTTTTATTCAAAAAGCATTATTTGGGGTGTACAGAATAACTGATGTTCATTACTACATTTTCAGAAATCCTGCCTCATCGTTTATGCTATATGATTATAAATTATGCTGATGAAATTGCTGAAAATTTGGATGTGGAAGGTTGAGACAGAGCCAACATCAACCCAGCATTTGGTTCCAGACTTTTAGTGAGATATCTTTGACTTGGGGGAGGACTTTAAAATTCAGCAAGGTTAGCCAGGCTCCTGTATTTCACAGTGAAGTTTGTAAAATATTCTGCTATCACCTTGGTGTTATTTTTTGCCCATTTTCTTCAAACTGGATCCAGATTTCACAAAATCCAATATAGAAAAGCAAATCTAATTATGAAACACATAAATTAGGGGGTAATTATTTGCATGACAGACTTATTCTTAGCCTCTCAGTGTGAAGTCCATCTGTGACAGGGAGCTCTTTCTCTGTCATAACATTTCATGTAAATGTTAGCATTTATGAACTTAGATACAGATTATGAATTTTTTGACAGGCTGAGTATTTGATTATTTGGGAGATGATCACAAAATTGGGAAAAACTCAATGTAAGACTTTAATATAATAGTAAACTGATTAAAGAATAATTAGAAAAAAAGATTCTCTTTTTTATTTTTTATTATGATTTTTGTGATTATTTAACAGAACATAATATGCTGATGAGTAAGATTAAAAAATAGTATCCCTAAAAATCCATAACCCTTTGGAAACTACTGGAGAATGAGTTATATGGGGAAAAAGACCAGCAAACACCCCAGGGAATCAGATAAATATAGATTAAAAAGAAGAAAACTTAGAAACAGTATGCTTCATTTGTTGAGTACTGCACTAATAAGTAAGTGCATAAGATTAGGGTTTTGGTTATATAACTCTGTTGTTTGGAAAATGTAAGATTCTGCTAATCTTTCAAGAATCCTCACCTTAGAGCAATTTTCCTTATACTCAGATGACTTTCCAAATCACTTGAGCCGTGACTCTAATTCCATGTTGCTACTCAGGAAGAAGTAGCCTCTTCGTTTGCCTGTCTCTTCAATGTAATAAAAAAATAGAGAAACTCGCTCTGTATATGGACAGAAAATACTGATATACTAAGTGTGTTCTGTGTCTATACAGCAGAGTGGTGAATAACAATTGCATGGTTCACTTTATCATATAATCAGAAAACCTCATATTGAATTAATTAGGTAAGTTCTTAAAGGGGATAATTTCTTAAAATGAATTTATTCAGCCTGACTGTCTACACTTAAATAGATTATTACTTCTCTTAGAGTAGAGATCTCTGTAAGGCGGTACAAAGAACAAGGATTTTCTAGCATTGAAAATGTGGATAAATCAGCTTTTACACTTGGACAATGTATAAAAAGGAGGCAATGTTATCTATTTTTCACATGCTCCAAGTTTTAAAAAATTAGTGCAGGAAGGGACACTTAACACATTGTATGGTTTATAGTAGGCACTCTAGGGTAACTGATTACATTATTTAATGTGCTAATCATAATAATTATCATTACTATTAAAACAGTTCTCAAACTTGTCTTCTCCAAGGAGCCATTGAATTACCTTCTCTTGGACTCTGTGGTTTGGGATTTTGTCAATAAAAACTACTTTTATGAAGTACTAACTGATTAGTTTTTAATATTTAAAAGTCAATACTATTCACAGCTGTTAAACAAAGATTCTAATGAGCATTGATTAACTAGGTAATCAGAGTGAGTTAACATGATCTTAGTACCATCAAAGAATTCAGTGCTGTGTGGAACCTCTACAACTTCACCTTTTCTAAAAGTACTATTTCCCCTAAGTTTTTTTAATTTTGAAAGTAAGCCCCCCCCAAACCCTTTTGGTACCTTGAAGAATCGGTAGTGGTTCAGAGACCCCCCATATTGGGAACTAGTAGGTAAAGTGAAATGCCTTTGAGGTACTGTAAGGATTTTTGAGAGTACATAATAGTTCAGGAAACTCATCAGTATGTATTAAAACTACACAGGGAAAACTGTCAGGCTTCTAGAAGCCAATAACATATCAAAGAGACAAACTCTCTGCTGCTAGGGTACAGGCTGATGGGAATAAATTTCAGACTGTGGGAAATATGGCCAGACCTAACAGTAAGAAGGGTGCTGAGCATACACAATGCATGACTGATTACAGGTGCCGATTGGTGCCCCCGCCCGGCCCCGACAGGCAAGACAGCAGGTCCCAGGACAGTGGCATATGTGATAAATCTGACTTCTTCAGAGAACATAAAATGCCTGCTCTCATTCTTCGGCTAAAGAGAGTAAATCTTTAAACATCATTTGCATTCAAATGAAAACTCTGAGGATCTCTCAAAGGTGTTTCACAGGATGGCACAGAGCAGTAGACATTGTTTTTACCAGTATCAGAGAAAAGAGGAGAAACTGCCCCATCAGAGAAAAGAGATGAACCCTGCTTATAGATGTGATAAGACTAAATTTCTAACAGTGGAGGGATAGGATAGCTTACTGTGGAAATCCATAGCAGTAATCCATGAACTTGGACTAAATTTAATTTATTTTAAATCCTTCATTCAGCAACTTACATAGATAATATCTATGCATACTTGGCAATTTACTTGCCCTCTCTGGGTAAGTAAATCTTTATCAGTGTAAATTTAGGATTATAATGTACACTTAGAGAGTTACCATGAGTATTAAGTGATGTAACACAGGCAAGATGTCTAGTACAGAATGGATGTTCAATGCATGATAATGAAGATTACAAGATTATTTGCATATAATCAAACCAGCAGGTTGTAAAAAGTCTCTTTTGCTACACATTGGGACAATTATCTAATACTTGACTTTCTATTTCTTTTGCGGAGATATTTATCTCCTTCATTCCCAGATTACCTATATCTTTCTTGTTCTGTAGAAAATTTTGAAAGAAGTTATCTCTTTCGAGGTGATTTCTTTTTATCAGTCTGAGAGATAGATGATATATTTCCGCATAGAGAGATAGAGAAATCTAGGTGAGCAAGATAAGGAAAATGTGCATTTTCAAATTCTGATCCCAGTAATATATTATCAATGCCTGATTTGATTATATCTTATTATGCAGTTTTCAGAATTCCAGATATTCTCAAGCATCATTTAGGTGCTAGGATTGATCTGGTATTTAGTATTATCCTCAGCTTTGTTCCTTTTCATTAGTGAAAATAATTAGGAACTTATTATATACCACTTAAAAATGAAAGCTCAATATTTTACACATTATTAAAAATACTTTCAAAATTGCAACAGTGCAACATTTCATGTATGATGGCTAGTGTAAATTGCAAGTTATAGCAATCTAGCAAAACACTGCAGCAATACGTTATTAGCAAATAGAATAAAAAGAACTTTAGCATAATATAAATAGCTCTGGTATTTTTATGAGATGGTTATTATTTTCTTCAAGAAAAGAAAAATCAAGATTGGCATTGGTAATAACTATGAGCTACTTAAATCAGCACAATAGAAAATGGACTTGTGATTCTCTGTACTACAAAGACAGTAGATTTCAAATCTGTATGAACAAAGAAAACTAGAGATTATAGTGGGTTGGAGAGAAATGTGTTAAGCTCCATGGATCCAAAAAATTGTCTTTAGGGTTATGCTGAATAAAAGCTCAGACAATTGAATGTCTTTGAGAAGATAGACCGTAAAGAGGAGTATCTAATAACGTTTCCCTTAAGAATTCTAAAAGATTTATAGCTTAAGGAAAATTTAAAGTGGAAATAGTAGGAAAAGAAAAAATTTAACTATTGAATAGGTACATCAAAAAAATAAAAGTGAAAATTGAAATAATGTAAAGGTAAATATAAAGCTTTTATATAAAATTTCAATTTATAATTTAGGAAGTATTTTCCCATACCTTCAAAAATGGATGTTATTTCCATCAATATACTGAGGGAAAAATATGTTGTGAAGAAAATATACTTACAGTTAAATGTTACATAAAACCTTCTACCAGATTTTTAAAAAAATGCATGAATATATTGTTAATCAGAATTACAGAAACAAGAAAAATAGAAAACATACAAGCAATAATTGTTTTAAGATTTTGAGAACTAAATAGGCAACACATTTTTGTAATTGTCTGACTGCCAGCAAGTACATGCAATGCTAGTTTGAGGAAACAATAGGATGATGTAAATGAACTATTATTAATTTATCATTTTGCTTGGAAAAGGCAATAACTTTGGGAACAAAAGGTTAAAAAATACCTATTATGGCCACAATGTTATTGTTGCTAAGCTACTTTCCCAATACCATCTACTCAATGAAAATGAATAGTTTGTGGGTAAACAGAAAATTTTTTCAAATGCCTTTCAGTTTAACTTGAAAAGTTGGTTGTAATTAGCCTAACAATTTAATTAACTGTATATATCAATAAGAATGTAAGAGTAGCATAAAGGATAATTTATATAAGGTATAGGACAAATGCTCATAATATTTAAAGGGCTGCCATTGGGTTTACGTAGATTTTCCAACAGTATAAGCCTAAGATAAAGCCGAAGTAGTTATGAGGAAGCAGGTATTATTAGCTCAGTACAGTGGTGGACTTTCTGCACTTGGTGTTATCAAGTAATAGAGGAGGAAAATTTTAGCAAGTCTGCTAACATTGGAAGTATTTTACCAGAATCTGGATTACTACCTCCTGGGGAGTTTTCACATGGAATGTCTTCATTGAAAGGAAATGAAGTTGACTGATTGATGGACTTCATTCCAAAAATAATAGCTGAGACTTCTTGAGTACCATGTTCTAGATACTCTAAGTACATCAATCTCATTTAATCAAAAATCTTTTGACTTAGGTAATATTATTGCCTACATTTTAGAATTGCTTAATGTTAGGCAGTTTCTTAGCATTGCGTAATGATACAGTTTAGTGTTACAGACTTGTCAGGTTGAAGAGCTGAGAATACAATCCAGGTGTTGACACAACACTGATGCATTTGGCCGCTGTGCATGTGATGCTACTCCAAACCTAAGATCTTCTGATTCCATTATAAATAGTACATTTATTCAAAGACACACACTAGAGCTAAGATTTTTAGATTTATCAAAAGTATTTGAAACACAAAATTAGTTTTTGAATATACATAGAGAGTGAAGAACGCTTTATCATATCTGTGTTGTCAGTAACATGCCCATATAAATCTCTGTAAGAAGTACCATATTCCAACAGGATTTGTAACATGTTTTTTTTTTTTGTTTTCTTATTGGAAAGAAGTAGTGGGAGAGGTAGTCCAGAGGCAGGGGAAAGTTGAAGTTAATTACAGCATGCTTTTGGAGTATATCTTATCTCTTTTATAGGAAGAGTTACAATATTAATAAAGACATACCACATGTAAGTCACAAATATATTTTGCTTACAACTATGTTAAAAAGACTTGTATCTGCACACATCATATATCATCTAAAGAGTAGCAGCTGAGGAGTATGTGGTGACAGGTCATTATCAATCTAACTAAAAATTAGCTGTGAGTGAGTAATTCTCAAGTAATAACCATCATGCAGTTCACTGAAAGTTTATACTATATAAATGCTACTATATCTATTTCTTTGAAAGATAATAAAACCAATCCTTTATAGTAGTGAAACTAAAAATGCCATTTATAGATTTAGATCATAACTTCAACAAAAGTAATCACAGAATATGGATCACTATACTCAAAAGTGGTACACATATACACAGTTCTTAGCAGTTTTTTCAAGGTTTGACTATTATTTTCAGGGCTACTGATCATGCTAAAGAAAAAAAGTTAATTCACTAATTCATTCAATAAACAAATGATTCAGGCTATTGTGTTAGACCAAAAATAATCAGGAGTTAGGACAGTTGGGTTCTATTTCAGATTCTCTCACTAACTAGCTTATGTCCCCAGCAAGGATATTTATTTCTCAGCCCTCAGTTAAAGGCCTTTAATTCTAAAATTTAGTGATTATATTTTAGTGCCTGTAAGGTGCAAGGCAAATTAATTGCTCTGTACATTTCTAGCCATATTTAGGGGAAAATATATGCTCCTGTGTTAATACCACACAAAATCTTGCATATAAGTGAAAAGATATTTTTATTTTTTTTTGTCAAGAGATACACAGATGGTAACATCAGTGAAAAAGATTTCTTTATTTCTTGTTTAACGTGAGTCCATGCTAGTTGTGGCTAGGTAGCTAACTACACTGAAATAGTCCATGACTGTTTTACAACTATCCAGAAGTAATTATATGTATAACAATATGTGTTTGTGTTTTCCTTAGTAGTGATGAAACACAGAATCTGCAAATCATTTTAATAGAGAAATGATACCTGGAAATACATGGAGTAGATTAGATCAACTTGGGTTACCTATATGTGCCACCGCCCATCCAGTGTATCCAAATGGAAAAAGGAAAGCATCTAACAATCACTGAACAGAGCATCAACAGTAATGTAGGAATGTTGCTGACTTTTAAAATGTAACTAGCAACTCCATTAGATACCACATTGGCCTCTAAGGGAACATTGGGGCGACACAAGCTGCATGTAAGACTTTCTTCTCTATGAAAGAACTTTGTGAGTACATCCAAAGGAAAGACATTTTTTTACCCATCAAATGGAATAGCCTGATTTAGTCAAAAAGAGGAAAGGAAAGCTTTCAAAAGCAGCCAAATATTTCTAGAACAGTTCTTCTTTCAAGTCAGAAATGGGGATGGTGGAACAGTGGAAAAGAGAAACCTTAACACAATATGGTGGTGGCCGGCAGCCAGGAATACACAATTTGCCACCCCTTATTCATTATTGCTCCCCTAAACACACCAGATGGGGAGGCTTCATCAATGTCAAACCTGCTGTTATCATCAGAGGATTTCCTTATCAGTGGGTTTGGAACTAGCACCTCAGCCTCCTCTGAGTAGCGGACAGGCAGGTTTATCATTTCAGTCTCATCAGCTTCACACATTAGAAAGGAGTGCTCCAGTTAGGACCCAGGTGGGAAGGTCAGCCGGTTCACATGTATGGGGGTCAGGAGCTCTCTGTTCATCTGAGGGTCCTCTGCCTCCTTTGTTAAGATTTGATGCAGAAATATGCATAGAAGTGTAGTAGTATATTTATCTTGGGGGGGGGATAGCATGACAAAGAGGGGACTGTAAAAATGGGTATTCAGGATTATATCCTACCTAGAGTAAAATTAAGTCATTAAATATATGTGCATTGTTAGGTCAATAAGTTTTCTGTAATAAAAGTAAGGAATTAATATTGTACCCTCATACATGAATGGGTTCATTCAAATATGTTCATGTATTCATTAAATGTATATTCATGTCCCAAGACTGTTTTAGTTGCTGAAGACACAATAGTGACAAGACAGGAGAGGTCCCTGTCCTCACGGTGCGAGAGTGTCCAAGTACAAGATACTTTGGAACTGACAACAGGGAACCCTGAGTTAGTCAGGAGACCTCCCATGGAACTGAATTTCACTTTGGTGCCATACAGCTTTTAGCTGTGCTGGGGAGAGGCATCCAAGACAGAAAGATACAGCGAGTTCAGTGGCCTCATAGTGACAGAGAATATTGTAACTTGTGAAATAGAAAAGTGACCCTTATATTGGGTTGGCCAAAAATTTCATTTGGGTTTTCTGTAAGATGTTATGGAAAACCTGAATGAACTTTCTGGCCAACCCAATATTTGAACGGTAGAATGTAAAGGCCAGTAATGCCATTTGAGGCAATGTGTATGGGCAGGGGCCAGATTATACAAGGGCTTTGGGTTGAGTTTAAGATTTAGAGATTTTATTCCAAGACTAATGTTATGTAACTGAAGGGTTTTAAATGGGATTGATTTGTGTCTTCAAAAAAAGCTCTCCTGCTTACACTTTGAGAGGATGGATTGATCAGAGCAAGGGCATATAGTGAGAGAGGCCAGGAAGAGACTATCACAATGGTCTCAATTAGAAATTATGGTGGTTTGGCCTAGGCAGTGACAGTGTAAATGGAAAGAAGTGACAAGATTCTGGAGATGTTTAGATGGTAGACTTAAATCCCCAGAATTTACCTTCAAGACATTGAAGGTAGTCTAATGGGACAGGGAGACGTATGAACAATTAATTTAAAAGTAGAGTGACATACAAGTGAGAACAATATAATCATAGATGTGTGTGTTGTTAATTTGCGTAATATCTCCTAATGCCTCTTGGCTATGAACTGAAGAAAGCTCAAAGTGAATTGCAAATAGTAGAAAATCTAGGGTTTTGTCCCTGCTAAAGAAGGAAAAGGAGAATGAAAAGAAAACTTGCATTTATTGAACTCCTATTAAGTACAGTCACTGGTCAGTGTTCTCAAAACAATCTCAATTTAAGTTTCATACTCCTGCGAAGAAAGTCTTTTTATTCACACCTGACAGATGATAAAACCGACACAGAAAAGTCAAGAGTGTAAATTACAGCTACTTGGTGGCCCAGCTGGGATTAAAGCCCCACATCTGATTTTGAATATGAATTATTTCCCTATCCCTCATGGTCTCAAATTCTCATAAGGAGCGTTTGAAAGAGCAACAGAGTTGAGGTGGGATATACAACAGCATTTTCCGAAATTTGGTACACATTATACCAGTGCTAAATAAGCAAATTTTCAATGGTAAAAGAATTGATAAATGTTTTTAAACTTTTTAACTTGTTACTTTAAATATATTAGACAAAATATACCTAGTATCAAGCTCATGATTCTGAAAATATTATTGTTTAAGATGAAGTTGATGCATTTAAGGTAAACAAGTTGAATCAATCAAAAGAAAAATATTAATCGTAATTATAGTGATATTGTTGACCTGGAACAATAGATTACCAGATATTTCTCTGGCAAAGATGGTTTTTTTCCCAGAATCAGCAGAGAACTGCAATTTGGGTTCTGCAACCGTGGTGAGCCACTTACAAGTGCCCCATGGCAAGCAAAGCAGAATGTTTCATAGAGAGGAAAAGGATAGGAGGGCTGTAGCAAACCAGGAGTCTATGGCTGTTCATTGGCTGCGTCTTTATCAGGCAAGGAGAGAAGTCTCATCACAGGCATGAGAGCGCCCCTTCTGGTCTCTTGACTCTATTTGATGGAGTTTTCTGTTAAGTTTTTATATGTTGATAGGACAAAAATTCTGAGGGTGGTAGGTCATACAAAGGGCTACACTAATTAGGATTAATCCACTAAAATGTGCTTTCGTTGGAATCTACTTCCAAAATACTGTGAAGAACCCATTACATTTTTTTTTTTTTTTTTTTTTTGCGGTACGCGGGCCTCTCACTCTTGTGGCCTCTCCCGTTGTGGAGCACAGGCTCCGGACGTGCAGGCTCAGCGGCCATGGCTCACGGGCCCAGCCGCTCCGTGGCATGTGGGATCTTCCTGGACCAGGGCACGAACCTGTGTCCCCTGCATCGGCAGGCGGACTCTCAACCACTGCGCCACCAGGGAATCCCTACATATTTTTTTTTTTATTGTCTCCCAAAGATGTGACCCTTGGAGGGGAAGGGGAAATAATTTCTCTTTTCTTTGTGAGACAGAACTAGTAAGCTGCACTGCAACCTGGCATTTGGTTTCCATCTAGATCCCCTTCAATACTACAAATGCTTCAATGATTTTAATCTCCCTTGCCCTTGACCAGGAACTGTCACAGTTATGAAACTCAGAAACCTTTGGAAAGGAAGGCTCATGCTTCCTTTGGTTCGTCACAAAGGGCAGTCTTTATGTCTGAAGTCCCATAAGGAGGACACCAAGGCTGTTCTTAGACCAAGAGGCTCCAAGACAAACACAGCCTTGGCCACTTCCCTGGACCTTTGGCTTTTGCCAGATGCTTGGGTCATAAGTGATCAAGAGAGTTCACTTCCAAAGGGTGTTTGGAGAACACAGTAATCAGTGACAGTTTCATATCTTAGCATTTCTACTTAATTTTTCCTTAAAACACTCAGGGATTCATGGTAGCATATCAAATTACTTGATACGTATCAAATTACCTGAGGCTTTTCTTCAGGGGAAGGGCTTGGGGAGCCAGAAGGGATGGGTTCCTGGGACAAATTCTGGACACCATACAGCTGCCAGGAGGAACAGCTGGCTCCTAGAATGTGCTGTGGAGCAGACCGTTAGGGTTGTTGAAGCCTGGACCTTGGCAGAAGTAGGATTGGGGCCCCAGGTCCAGTGGCTGCCCCTGGGGACTTTGGCCTCTAGCTTCGTAGAAGGCTGTAGATTTGCTGTCTGCACATGCGCAGTTCACCCCCGCATCTGGCCTGAGGACCCGATCGCCTGTGCACAGAATTTGGGCCAGAGACGGTTCCCTGTCATCTGGTCAAGTCCCTTGGGTGAAGTGCCACAACACTGGGACTCTGAGTGGTGTGAAGCAGGGCATGGAAGAGGACTGGGGTTTGGGTGATAGGTGGTGTGAACCAGACTCCTTATGCTGAGTTCGAGATAGGGCCTTGGGCACCCAGGGCACCCAGGTGTTTCTCACACCATGGAGCTCTTGAGATCCTCCTCCTGGGTCTGGCTTCCTCTGGGAGAAATGGTCAAAGAGGCAGGGCCTCCGACCAGATTCCTGTGTTCTCAGGGCCACCCCTGATGCTCAGTACATCTCAGCCCATCCTCTCCCTGCCCCTCCATCAGTGCTGCACGGGCACGGGCGTGTACACACGCACACACATATTTGGTATGTTATCTAGATCACGTGGGGATTGCACCCAGTGATGTTCTTCATAGGCTTGTAGAACACAGAGCCCTACCATACCTTCTGTAGGACAATCGGAATCTATATTGGCATGAGATGTCAAATAATAGATGTGGCTAATAAAACAGTTGAAGGAGAATGCCAGAAATTAACCAATATTTGCAATAAGGTGGTGGAAAATCAAATCAAATGCCACCAAAGATATATGGAACCACACGCTCCTATTGTATTGTTTATAAGCAAAGAATAACTCTTTGGGAAAACACCCTTAGGCTTTCCAGAGATTTCAGAAAACCACTTGGTAAATTGCCACTTCATATATTAATTGGTTCCAAGGTTAGCTAAAAGAGTTAATTGAATATCTGTACTTGTTAATCTCAGGACTCATTCAGAAAGTACAGGAATACTACAAAACAGATTGGTTTTCTGTTGTTTTAGCAGTCAGCCTTCCTACTGCTCTTCCTTGTCAAATATCTATTTATTCAGTGTGGCCTATGTTGAGAATGGCTTTTAGAAATAGAGAAGTAAAATATGACCTAAGACAAATAGAATGTTAACTGCAAGAGTAATTTAGGTTAGAGTAACAGAAAGAATTTATTGCTAAGTCAAATATTAGGTAATATCCTGAAAGACATTTATCTCAAGTGCCCAATAGTCTACCTCATTTTAACAGTGACATAAAGCCCAATAAATCCAGGTGAAGTTGTTAGGTTATTCATTTCTTAGTACCTGTGCTCGTTACCTTTTCTCTCTAGTGGCTGTAAATCCTTGAAACAAGATTCATTGATCTATTCATTAATTCATTCCACAACATTATTGAACACCTATCTTTATTTATAATTTTTATGTAAGTTTTTAATGCAATAAAACTTACATATATAAAGGTACACAGATCATAAAATATGACTCAGTGAATTATCATAAAATAAATATACTCATGGACTCACCATGACCCAACTCAGGAAACAGAAAATTTTCAGCATCTCCAAATCCCCTTTGTGCATACTGCTAATCACTGTCTCCTCCCAAAGGTAACTACTATCTTGACCTCTCACCTGTTTTAGACTATATACACATGGAATCATCCTGCATATATTTTTTTCTGTGTCTGGATTCTCATTCAATGTTATTTTTGGAGATTTATGTAAGTTGTATAAAACATTATGTCACTGGTTTTTATTACTGTGTTATTCCATTGTCAGGATAAGCCACAGTGAATTCAGCCATTCTACAGGGAATATTCCCATTTTGGGGATATTAAGAATAATGTTACTTTGAACATTCTTACATATGTGTGCTTGGTGCACATATCTATGTGTTTCTTTTGAGTTTATTCACCTTTTAAGAGTCTATTGTCTGTTCTCTTAACTTTTCTGTAAATTCTTATATTCTCCTATGCCTGATTATTTTTGATTGAGAGCTAAGCATTGTATATGGAAATGCATAGAAATAATTTGAGGCTCTCTTCCTCCAGAGATGATTTACTTTCGCTTCAGACAGGCAGCTCTGCTGTTGACTCATCACAGTAACTCAATCAGAATGAGATGATTTGTAACTGGGCTTCAGACCTTATGAAAGCTATTTATTTTCAATTCACTCATTCCTGGGATACAGTCTTGCTGCTTTTCAGCCTCAAAGTGGGGAGGTTTACCTGGCCTTCTTGTTCTTGGGAAGCCATGATTTCAAATGTCTGTCGCTAGTCTCCCCAGAAGTGGTGACAACTCTGATAGATTCCCAGACACTCAGCTACTTTGGAAATCAGTCATCACTCCTAACCCACCCCAACCCAGGCAAATGCTCTTTCAAATGCTGGGCTCACCTCCTTGGATTTCCTATTTTTCTGTATCCTAGACCCTGAAAATTATCATTGTCTAAGTCCTCCAGTGCATTCAAACATGAAAAAAAATTGTGTTTCTTTATCTACTTCTTCCCTGAGGGACATTAGGACCAAAGCAGATTAGCCTGCCTTTGCCAGAAGCCCACCTCCTTGAGTGCTTTTTTAAAATGCAGGCTCTGTGTAAGAGGTTGCAGACACAAAGTTTAATAAGAAACAATTCCTTCCCTCAAGCAACTCTCAATGTTCTAGGAGAGACAGAAATATAGAAAACAAACCAAAACCTTACACTACCATGTAATTAGGGCTATAATAGAAGTAAGGATTAGGGACAACAGTGACATGAAGAAACAATAATTAACTCTGTGTTGTGTGTCAGAAAGGTCTTTGCAGACTAGGAAATTCTTGGGCTCAGAATTTTAAAAAGAAAAGGTGTTTTCTTATCAGGCAGTGTGGAATAAATGGAAGATATCCAGAAAGAGTGCTTTGTAAGTCAACCAGAAAGTAACCCTTGAGTTGAGATTTAGAGTAAGTAGGACTTTTCCTGTGGATCAGGAAAGGAATGAGGGTAGCGCGCATGTAGGGCCCAGTGAAAATAACACACCAAGTCTAGGCTGATATCCAGGTCTCTCCTTCATCCTCCCTCCTTCCTTTCCGGTGAATACTTTCTACCTGTGAGAACATTGAGAGGGGGTTGCCACAAGACTCCCTCATCCATCTTAGGAGGTGTTCCCAAACATTTCATTTTCTCTGTAGTCTCTTAGAATCTTTAAGTTCCTGGAACTAAAGCCAGGAGGAAATCCAAAGCATGCCTATTTCTACCAGACCTAGCATCTTTGTCTTCTCTGAAGGCTAGATTCATAAACACAACTGGTTTGGCTTTTAAAATGATTGTCAGCTCAGCAACAACAAGAACCCCCAAACAAAATATAAAATGTGAAAGTCAGACCTAGGAATATAAGCAGAAAACCCAGAGCACACCAGGACAGGATTTTGGCCATCTGCTTCATATAAGCTTCATATAAGCTTCTAAACTATGCTGTGTGATTGGACTAGATCTTTATAAACATCTGGTTCAACCTTTACAATAGTCAGTTTTTCTCTTTTGGCTTGACTTATTTTTACTGAACCTGGCCTTCTTAATGGGCTCATCAGTTTAGCTTGCAGACATAGCCTATGTATATTATTTTTTTTCAGACTACATCGTAGAATTCAGGAGCTCGTTTATGGGAAACAGACTGATAACCCAGAGCTTGAGACAGGGCTTTTTTCTGCTTATATCTATGGATTTTTACTTCAGCTGTCCTGGAATCTTGCTTGAGACAATAGAGGGAGGGTTCCCAAGAAGTTGTTATGTCTTGCTATTATTGTGGGAATAAGGACTTCGTTAAAACAGATTAGTCAAAGAAAATATACAGTGATTCCAGGCAAAACAATTTGTTATTTTAGCAGTCTGTTCATATCAGAAATCTTCTTGTGTAAACTAGGATAGAAATCTGGTTCTTATGTGCTCTTTCCTTTCCTCTTACATTGGTTCTGTTCTGCTTTTTGGTTCCTTCTCCAGGGAAGACCCACTCTCGGTCATATTTACTAATGTCAGGGCTCTTAACAAGTCATAGAATTTAGTTATATCTTCAGAATACTCTTTAGTACAGTTGGTCTTATGTGGAATTCATTCAAAACATTGTTAATTATCACACGGGCCAAAATTGCCTTCTGTTCATCTGTAGCTGCAGACTTTTGGGAGGTTGTTGTTGTTGGGCCTTTTTGTTTGTTTGGTTTTTGGCAGTAGTAATATGACCTCTGGGAGAAGGCATGAGAGTGAACTTAGGGTTTCAGGCTAGGACAAAATAGGAGGAGTTGACAGGTTGCAGTAGATGGCTGTTTTGCTATCTTTGCAAGTTTATCCTCCCATAAGATTATATTCTCTTTTGATGCATTATTTTCTAAGTCTAAAGAACATTTGTTTTTCCATTTTTAGTTTGCTAACTCAGGGAATTATTATACTCCTACACAATTCTCGAGGAAATCATAAACTTCTTTCATGGTTGAAAACTTTGCTCTCTCTTCCACAAGATAAGTCCAGTAATGTTTTTCCATGGCTTGTCAGCGAAAAAATGTATCACAAAATAACATAGCATATACAACTATATAGCTAAGGGGCTATGTCTTATTTATCTTTTTATATGCAGCATCTAGATAGAGCTTAAGGTAGATTAAGTGAAGAGGGAACCAGTGTTTATTGGGGGCCATCTCTGGCCTATGTACTTCACCTAAGGTATGCTAGTTAATACTGACAGTTACCCTTGTGAAGAAAGTGTTCTCAACAGTTTAAAGCTGAGAACAGAGTCTGACATGTGACACGCAAGCAACAAAACTTTGCTGTTAAGTGTTGGTGGAAAAGAGTTTCATGACCTGAAGTTTTTGTTCAATTGTCTAAGATAAGTCATTAAGCATTTTTATATCTTGGAGACACTACTTTCTTGAGATTTGGCAGAATTTTCAAAGCTGGAAAAGCATAGGAAACTTGATTTTTTGACTATATTGATTATCTTAGTAAAGAAAAAAGAGAAAAGTTATTGCTTTTTTAATTTCAAAACTGAATATCCACTTTAGGAATGTGACTGAATGTGTCTTATCAAACTCATTGAACATTTTAGCTACTTTAGATCTTGAAGTTATTTTGGGCAAATAAGCATATGTGTTCTCCAATATCAGTGTAATGAATTAAAATTGAAATATTTTATATTTCTGTCTTTTATTATTTCATGATTTTACTGTATCAGAATATTTGCTTATATTTTACTTTGGGGAAGTTGGGGGTTTAAGATGGTGTATGCTTCAATCTGAACTTTAGGTCCCTACAATTTTGGAAGCAGAATCTGTCACTATTCATCAGTGTAGCTGGTTCTCTTGTTATTTTATGCCCATTCCCAAGCATGTAGGCCAAGGATTCTTTTGATTGTGCTGTCTTCAAATGCTCTGTAGAGGAGGAATTCACAGACCTATGTTTGAAGGGCCATTAAAGTAATGGGAAAGGAGCAATGATCTTTAGGTATCTACTTGTGCCAGGAGTAGGGTTGCCAGATTTAGCAAATGAAAACACAGGAAATCTAGTTAAATTTGAACTTCAGATTAAGAAATATTGTATGGGACAAACATATTTAAAAATATTCGTTGTTTATTTGGCAACCTTAGGCAGTGTGCTAGACACTTTAAAATTTTACTTATTTTAATTCTAATATCACTCCGCTGGAAAAAAGTAGTGTATCACTCCTTTACAGATAAGAAAACTGAGTCTTGCATAGCATGTATGAAGCCTCCCACTAATAACATTGCAGCTGGGATTTTGAAGCCCAGATGTGTCTGATTCCAATGTCTACTCACTTTTCCCTACCTCATGTTGATACCTCATGCTATTTCCATTCATTTCAAAAGGGCAAGCAAAACTCTTAAAAAAATACCCTAAAAATAGCAACAAGAACTCTGCTTCCCTGAAAAAGCCAATATTGTTTCATTCTTTCACTTAGATATTACCGTTCTGAATTCCTAAGAGAAAGAATGGATGCATTAAAAATTCAAGATATAATAAGTCATCACAACACCTACCTTAAATACTGTTTAAGAACTTGACCCTTAACTCTTTATCCTTCATCTGAACAAAAGCAATCTTCATATAGAGCTTGATCAGATCCTCTCCTTTGTGTGAATGTTTTGATGATTTGATCCTCAGGGTTTTATACTAAGACTTGATCTTTAAATTTTCATAGAGGATCTATACTCCACATGTTAAGGGAAAAATCAAAAAGCAGTAAATGGAAGATAGATAAATATTCAGAGAATAGAAAAGCTAATGCCCATTCTTAGCTCCATTAATCTTTAATTTGCTTCTTTAATAGTGAGAGGTGCTATCAATATTACAGGATCTGGAAGTGAATACAAAAGTGATTATTCAAAATTAAGGTGCTTAGTTAACGTAAAGTATTCTGTTGTTCTCCACTGTGACATGGGTGTGTGGGTGGTAGAATACTTTAGGTAGTAATAAGTTCTTATTTTGCTTGAGATAAAGTTTGTGATAGATCAACCCTGGATTGTTTCAGCAAATACAAGAAGTTAACACCTGGATGGATGCAGAATGCCAATGAAGAAAATTCCATTATACCATCAGCTCTGGCTTCCTGGATGACCCAGGGTATGAAGCTTTTTTTCTACCTACTTATTCCAAATAATAGCTATTCTTTCACTGAGAACACTGTACTTTGACATCTGTTTTCAGTATGCTTCTGTTTGTTCCAGTGTCTCGTATATGCTCTGCAGATCTTCAGTCTGACCTGGGTTGACACTATCTACCCTCTTGAAGTTCTTGCTGTAAAATTAAATTTGGGGGTCTCTTTCTTTCAACCTTATGAGCTTTCTCCACATCTTCTTTCATAATTCATTTGTTTTACATGAACCTCTTTTATTTGTCTTACGAGTAATTAAACTTATTATTTAAAACTTTGTGTTGGATGGGATAAACGTCCTGAACATACTCTTATAAGGAACAGCCACTAGTCCATATCTCTTAAAATATTTTCTTGCACTGAATCAGGATTGCTTTTACTGGAACAACATCTGACATTTTAATCTTTTGGTTCTCTTTCTTGTTTTATTTTTAGACATTTGAAACATCTGTTCACTTTGGGGAGGTATTTTTAATAATTTGTTTCCACAAATGTTTGTTAAGCATGTTTCCACAATTTCATTTATAACTAAAAGTCAATCCAAAAAACTTGTAATTGAAAGTAATTTCATGCTTTCAGAAAAGTTGCTAACATAATAATACAAGGAGCCCCTGAACGTCAGGTACTCACTCAGATTCATCAGTTCTTATAGTTCTTCTCCCACTACTTATGTGTGTGTGTGTGTGTGCATATGCATGTGTGTGTGTGTGTGTGCATATGCATGTGTGTTTCTGTCTATCATCTATTTATTTAAAATTTCAATGTACGTGTGTATGAAGGGGGATTTCCAAACAAGAAGCAATGCTCCAATACCAGCTGAGTGTCCTACAATTCAGTTCAATTCTGACACTATGTACCTCCAAATACTGTCAGATTCCAAAGGTTAAGGGCTTAGTTCTGTAAGACTGTCCCCCCCTCCCACCACACTTCAGGTGCCAGATGAAAGTCCATTATCGCCTGTGCTTCTGAGGATCTGCTTGCTATAGACCAGAAGTTCCAATGATTCCCTCCTTGGGTTCAGTTAATTTGCTAGGGTGACTTACAGAACTCAGAGAAAACATTTTACTTACCAGTTTCTTATAGAAGGATATAACTCAGAAACAGCCAGATGGAAGAGATACATAGGGCAAGGTATGGTCAAAGGGCACAGAGCTTCCATGCTCTCTGAGAGTGGCACTCTCCCCAAATCTCCAAGTGTTCATCCAACTGGAAGTTCTCTGAATTCTGTCCTTTGGGTTTTTATGGAGACTTCATTACAGAGGCATGATTGAATCACTGGCTATTGAAGGTTGAACTCAATCTCCATCCCCTCCCCCCTCCCAGGAGGTCTGGTTTTGGTGGGGGTGGGTGTGGGACTGAAAGTTTTAACTCTCTATAATCACATATTGGCTCCCCCAGTAAACAGCTCCCCGTATAAGCTACCCAAAGCACCTGTTGACATAATAAAATATCCCTTACTCTCCTGTTCCCTTAGGAAATCCAGGTGTTTTAGGAACTTTTGTGCCAGAAATGGAGATGAAGACCAAATATATATTTCTTACTATACATTGCAATATGACACTATTTTCATTGTCATCTACCTTTGCTTTTTCCATTTTACTGAGAATGGAAAAAAGGTTTTGTTTTGTTTTTTTTAAAGAAATAACCTGCAATGTTATGCTTTCTCCTATTTTTTCATAATTCCACTTTTGCTCTTCTTCAATCGTTCACTGACCACATGTTGTTATTCTCTTTTACTCACCTTAAACATGCATGAGAAAATAGCTTTCTAGAATTAGTGTATGCCAATAAAGAGTATGTAGTCATGCTTTGTTCCACTCTGTGTTGGTCAAACTGTACAATAGACCAAGTTGTATAACTTCATCTAATCCTTAGTTTCCAGAAGGCTTCCATCAAGTGAGGTTCTCTAAATTTTAAGTTGGATTATTTCATTCCATTGTTGGGATTTCTGAACATTGATGCAATAAAGGACCTGTAATACTATAATTCTTAGTGCCCTATGCTACTACAGCTCTTCCTGTTCTACTCCCATTAGAGCACTTTGTCTTGGGAGATGACACTTTTCAGAATGAAATATACCACTGTTGACCTCCCAAATTTCTTACCTAATTGTTTTTCTGAGCATTGATGTTTCCAAATCAAAAAAGAAAGGGATTGATGATGGAGGGACTCTGGCTGCCACAAAAAATAACAGTCATGCATTTTTTAGGGACAGAGTTTAATGTTTTGGTGGGTACCTTCCTAAGAATGTGATGAAGAGTTATTTCTATCTACTTCCAGATGAACTGGCTTTTTCTGTTTGTGGTGACATAACATGGATGCTGCATTCATTGACCTTTCAATACATTTTCAGAACCTTTGAATTTAGTGACAATAAATCCAAAATTCACAGAGAGTTGACTCTTAGTTCTACTTAACAACATGAGAATGGAAATAGTGCTGCTATTTCTGGGTTGAACCGTTCATGGCTCATAATATTTTAAGTGCTTTAAATTACTGACCAGGTAATATTTATTATTTTAATAGTTATATTCAAGGCACAGTTTATTTGCTCTGGCTCTAATCTAAAATTCATTTAGATCGTGTTAAGGACAAGACATTCAGTAGACGTTAATATGTGATAGACTCTATGCATTCATTCTCTTATTCATTTATTTTGAAGGATTGAAGAGCATAGATTTTAAGAGAATCAACTTTGGATTTTAAACATAAGGTTAACTTTAAATCCTGGGTCTACTTTTTGTTTGTTTTTTTTTTGCGGTACGTGGGCCTCTCACTGTTGGGGCCTCTCACTGTTGTGGCCTCTCCCGTTGCGGAGCACACGCTCCGGACGCACAGGCTCAGCGGCCATGGCTCACGGGCCTAGCAGCTCTGCGGCATGTGGGATCCTCCCGGACCGGGGCACGAACCTGTGTCCCCTGCATTGGCAGGTGGACTCTCAACCACTGCGCCACCAGGGAAGCCCACATGGCAATAATTTTAACAATTTTATTAACCTCCACTGTAGGGTGCAACATAAAGTTATAGCTGCTGCAGTTCCAACTTGGGCTCCAGGCTTACTTTGTGCCCAGGGTCACATAACTGGGTTTTTATCTTTACAACTCTGCCTCTGCGCTTCTCTTGGTGATGCTAGCAAATCCAGTTTCCAAAAGGAAGTCAGTGCTAATGGCATGTGTGCTCGCATTTTTTAATCTGCTCTTGTATTCCTTAACTTTGATGTCTCTACCTGTACACGCCTCCTGCGTTGGTAGCTACATGGCTTTATGTGAGACTTCCTGATTCTCACTGCATTCCATAGCCTCTGGTGAACATAGTACTTCCTGCCAGAGTGGGCTTCCTCTCAGCATCTGTAGTGAGAATATCTGTTTATAATTTTTCTTCTCCAGTGGGCTGGGCCAGTCCCAGGTCCTGGCTTTTCTCAGACCTCCTCATGCTGTGACACTTAACTGGGCTATATTTAGCCAAGTTCCAAGCTGTGACTAATCCATTTTTAGTATTCAGACAATGGAAAATGGTTCTAAGGTTATTGTAGATTATACTGAGGACAAAGTATTTATTCCTATTCAGCTGGTATATTTGAGAGAAGCACAATGCTTATTTTGCTTAAATACTGTTCCATATGAAATTTTATTTTCTTGAGGGGAGTAAGAAAATCATTTCATTTATTTGTTTCTTCATGTTCACAATGGAAAGCCAGATTAAATCCTGTAATACAAATAAATAAAACCTGTTTAATGGCATGTCAGCTTGAACAATGACATGGCAAATGTGAAATTAAATTTTAATGCATTTTTGAAATATGAGGAAAAGATAACCATACAAAAAGTTATGAGGCCAGAAAGCATTAACCATTTTTATAAAAATATTAATAATTTACCATTAAGAAAAGGTGAAATGAAAAATCGTTGGAAATATTTTGAAGCAAACATCTTAAATATGCTAGTGATTTGTAAGTAGACTGTCAAACAGAGTCTTGCAGTTTTATTTGAAAATATATTCTATTTTTAGAGACAGTTTCTACTGGATATTTTTTAAGAATGAAATAATTTGGTAAGAGTAAATACTTTTATATTTCGGGCAATAAATGACATTCGTTTTAAAAGCCTAAAGTTCTGCACATTTATGTCCTCTCTCCAATCTTCACCGTAAGGAGACTGAAATATAATCACTGATGTGTTTATTTTCCTAGACAGAACATGTAGCAGGACAAGAAGGACACTCAAATGCTTCATAAACAAATAAATACGGTGTCCATTTTGTTACTTGAAATGCATCCATGCCATGTGTCTGTGATCACTCAGAGTCCCATTCTTGCTGGGAGTGGAGAGAGGGAGACTGCCATGCTGTGCAAGATTTTTGAAAACCTTGACTGTGTAAATGCTTTTAGACAGTTACCACACAAGCCCAATAATCACTTTGTAAGCGGAGTTCTAAATTACGTGTCTTCAGAGTGAAATAAATTTTGTCCCTGGAATTTGATACTGCTTAACAAAGGCCCTCTTTTCAATGATACCAGATGGAATACCATATTTCAAGGGTAAACTCTTGAAAAAACTTCAAAATTGCTATATTATTTCTTTTAATCTGAATAGGCAAATAAATTAACTAGGTTTATTTCCAGTTTTAGTTTTAGGAGGCTGACTCATTTGCTGTGGTTATGGAGTTATATGTCTTACTTCTAAAAAATTGTATCATGTTTTCTTGGACTCCTCAAACCCTTATATTTTTCTTGCACAAAAAATAACAATTTGTGGCAGCCACTTCCAGCCAGGTTAGAGTAACTGGTGTCACTCAGGCTTGTCTTTCTGCCATAAACATCTAGAAAATTGAGCAAAATATCTGAACCAGCTATTGGCAGATACTGGACACCAGGCAGTTCTGTTTGAGGAGGTTGAGATGGGGCAGAGTATTGAAGAGGAGAGAGCTTTGCAGACAAAATGTTCCAGGATACCTCACTACACATCTACAGACTGAAACTTTACAAAACCATGCAAAAAAACAAGTACTAGGAAGGAATAAGTTGAAACATTCCTAAGACTTACACAGGGCTAGAAGAGCCTTGAGTTCCAACTAGCCAGAGTGGAGACATCTCACTGAACACTTCGGGCATTCACTAGAGACAACAGAGGGTTACACCCTGCACACAGGGCCAAAATATCCCTAGAGTAAAGGTTACTTTTACCTTATTCTAACTGATCTTAAAAACTGACTGCCAACACAATGGCCGTCATCAAAAAATCTACAGACAATAAATGCTGGAAAGGGTGTGGAGAAAAGGGAACCCTCTTGCACTGTTGGTGGGAATGTAAATTGATACAGCCACTATGGAGAACAGTATGGAGGTTTCTTAAAAGACTAAAAATAGAACTACCATACAGTAGTTTGGTATCAACTATCATACCATATGGTATCATTACCATACCCAGCAATCCCACTACTAGGCATATATCCCGAGAAAACCATAATTCAAAGAGTCATGTACCACAATGTTCATTGCAGCTCTATTCACAATAGCGAAGATATGGAAGCAACCTAAGTGTCCATCCACAGATGAATGGATAGAGAAGGTATGGCACATATATACAATGGAATATTACTTAGCCATAAAAAGAAACGAAATTGAGATATTTGTAGTGAGCTGGATGGACTTAGAGTCTGTCATATAGAGTGAAGTAAGTCAGAAAGAGCAAAACAAATACCGTATGCTAACACATATATATGAAATCTAAAAAAAAAAAAAAGGGTATGAAGAACCTAGGGGTAAGACAGGAATAAAGACACAGACCAATAGAGAATGGACTTGAGGACATGGGGAGGGGGAATGGTAAGCTGGGACGAAGTGAGAGAGTGACATGGACTTACATGTACTACCAAATGTAAAATAGATAGCTAGTGGGAAGCAGCTGCATAGCACAGGGAGATCAGCTCGGTGCTTTGTGACCACCTAGAGGGTTGGGATAAGGAGGGTGGGAGGGAGGGAGATGCAAGAGGGAAGAGACATGGGAACATATGTATATGTATAACTGATTCACTTTGTTATAAAGCAGAAACTAACACACCATTGTAAAGCAATTATACGGTATTTGTCTTTCTCTTTCTGACTTACTTCACTCTGTATGACAGGTCCATCCACCTCATTACAAATAGAGCAATTTCGTTTCTTTTCATGGCTGAGTAATATTCCATTGTATATATGTACCACATCTTCTTTATCCATTCATCTGTTGATGGACACTTAGGTTGTTTCCATCTCCTGGCTATTGTAAATAGAGCTGCAATGAACATTTTAGTATATGACTCTTTTTGAATTATGGTTTTCTCAGGGTATATGCCCAGTAGTGGGATTGCTGGGTCATATGGTAGTTCTATTTGTAGTTTTTTAAGGAACGTCCATACTGTTCTCCATAGTGGCTGAACCAATTCACATTCCCACCAGCAGTGCAAGAGTGTTCCCTTTTCTCCACACCCTCTCCAGGGTTTATTGTTTCTAGATGTTTTGATGATGGCCATTCTGACTGGTGTGAGATGATATCTCATTGTAGTTTTGATTTGCATTTCTCTAATGATTAATGATGTTGAGCATTCTTTCATGTGTTTGTTGGCAGTCTGTATATCTTCTTTGGAGAAATGTGTATTTAGGTCTTCTGCCCATTTTTGGATTGGGTTGTTTGTTTTTTTGACATTGAGCTGCATGAGCTGCTTGTAAATTTTGGATTAATCCTTTGTCAGTTGCTACATTTGCAAATATTTTCTCCCATTCTGAGGGTTGTCTTTTGGTCTTGTTTATGGTTTCCTTTCCTGTGCAAAAGCTTTGAAGTTTCATTAGGTTCCATTTGTTTATTTTTGTTTTTATTTCCATTTCTCTAGGAGGTGGGTCAAAAAGGATCTTGCTGTGATTTATGTCATAGAGTGTTCTGCCTATGTTTTCCTCTAAGCGTTTGATAGTTTCTGGCCTTACATTTAGGTCTTTAATGCATTTTGAGCTTATTTTTGTGTATAGTATCAGGGAGTGATCTAATCTCATAATTTTACATGTACCTGTCCAGTTTTCCCAGCACCATTTATTGAAGAGACTGTCCTTTCTCCACTGTACATTCCTGCCTCCTTTATCAAAGATAAGGTGACCATATGTGCGTGGGTTTACCTCTGGGCTTTCTGTCCTGTTCCATTGATCTATCTTTCTGTTTCTGTGCCACTACCATACTGTCTTGATTACTGTAGCTTTGTAGTATAGTCTGAAGTCAGGGAGCCTGATTCCTTCAGCTCCATTTTTCGTTCTCAAGGTTGCTTTGGCTATTTGGTGTCTGTTGTGTTTCCATACAAAATGTGAAATTATTTGTTCTAGTTCTGTGAAAATGGCATTGGTAGTTTGATAGGGATTGCATTGAATCTGTAGATTGCTTTGAGTAGTAGAGTCATTTTCCCAATGTTGATTCTTCCAATCCAAGAACATGGTATATCTATCTATTTGTATCATGTTTAATTTCTTTCATCAGTGTCTTATAATTTTCTGCATATGGGTCTTTTGTCTCCTTAGGTAGGTTTATTCCTAGATATTTTATTCGTTTTGTTGCAATGGTAAATGGGAGTATTTTCTTGATTTCACCTTCAGATTTTTCATCCTTAGTGTATAGGAATGCCAGAGATTTCTGTGCATTAATTTTGTATCCTGCTACTTTACCAAATTCATTGATTAGCTCTAGTAGTTTTCTGGTAGCATCTTTAGGATTCTCTATGTATAGTATCATGTCATCTGCAAACAGTGACAGCTTTACTTCTTCTTTTCCGATTTGGATTCCTTTTATTTCCTTCTCTTCTCTGATTGCTGTGGCTAAAACTTCCAAAACTATGTTGAATAATAGTGGTGAGAGTGGGCAACCTTGTGTTGTTCCTGATCTTAGTGGAAATGCTTTCAGTTTTTCACCATTGAGGATGATGTTGGCTGTGGGTTTGTCATATATGGCCTTTATTATGTTGATGAAAGTTCCCTCTATGCCTACTTTCTGTGGGGTTTTTATCATAAATGGGTGTTGAATTTTTTTGAAAGCTTTCTCTGCATCTATTGAGATGATCATATTGTTTTTCTCCTTCAATTTGTTAATATGGTGTATCACGTTGATTGATTTGCGTATATTGAAGAATCCTTGCATTCCTGGAATAAACCCCATTTGATCATGGTGTATGATCCTTTTAATGTGCTGTTGGATTCTGTTTGCTAGTATTTTGTTGAGGATTTTTGCATCTATGTTCATCAGTGATATTGGCCTGTAGTTTTCTTTCTTTGGGACATCCTTGTCTGGTTTTGGTATCAGGGTGATGCTGGCCTCATAGAATGAGTTTGGTAGTGTTCCTCACTCTGCTATATTTTGGAAGAGTTTGAGAAGGATAGGTGTTAGCTCTTCTCTAAAAGTTTGATCGAATTCGCCTGTGAAGCCATCTGGTCCTGGGCTTTTGTTTGTTGGAAGACTTTTAATCACGGTTTCAATTTCAGTGCTTGTGATTGGTCTGTTCATATTTTCTATTTCTTCCTGATTCAGTCTTGGCAGGTTGTGCATTTCTAAGAATTTGTCCATTTCATCCAGGTTGTCCATTTTATTGGCTTAGAGTTGCTTGTAGTAATCTCTCATGATCTTCTGTATTTCTGCAGTGTCAGTTGTTACTTCTCTTTTTTCATTTCTAATTCTATTGATTTGAGTCTTCTCCCTTTTTCTCTTGATGAGTCTGGCTAATGGTTTATCAATTTTTTTTATCTTCTCAAAGAACCAGCTTTTAGTTTTATTGATCTTTGCTATAGTTTTCTTCATTTCTTTTTCATTTATTTCTGATCTCACCTTTATGATTTCTTTCCTTCTGTTAATTTTGGGTTTTTTTTTTGTTCTTCTTTCTCTAATTGCTTTAGGTGCAAGGTTAGGTTGTTTATTAGAGATGTTTCCTGTTTCTTAAGGTAGGATTGTATTGCTATAAACTTCCCTCTTAGAACTGCTTTTGCTTCATCCCATATGTGTTGGGTCGTCGTGTCTCCATTGTCATTTGTTTCTAGGTATTTTTTGATTTCCTCTTTGATTTCTTCAGTGATCACTTCGTTATTAAGTAGTGTATTGTTTAGCCTCCATGTGTTTGTATTTTTTACAGATCTTTTCCTGTAATTGGTATCTAGTCTCATAGCACTGTGGTTGGAAAAGATACTTGATACAATTTCAATTTTCTTAAATTTACCATGGCTTGATTTGTGACCCAAGATATAATCTATCCTGGAGAATGTTCCATGAGCACTTGAGAATAATGTGTATTCTGTTGTTTTTGGATGGAATGTCCTATAAATATCAATTAAGTCTATCGTGTTTAATGTATCATTTAAAGCTTGTGTTTCCTTACTTATTTTCATTTTGGATGATCTGTCCATTGGTGAAAGTGGGGTGTTAAAGTCCCCTACTATGAATGTGTTACTGTCGATTTCCCCTTTTATGGCTGTTAGTATTTGCCTTATGTATTGAGGTGCTCCTATGTTGGGTGCATAAATATTTACAATCGTTATATCTTCTTCTTGGATCGATCCCTTGATCATTATGTAGTGTCCTTCTTTGTCTCTTCTAATACTCTTTATTTTAAAGTCCATTTTGTCTGATATGAGAATTGCTACTCCAGGTTTCTTTTGATTTCCATTTGCATGGAATATCTTTTTCCATCTCCTCACTTTCAGTCTGTATGTGTCCCTAGGTGTGAAGTGGATCTCTTGTAGACAGCATATATATGGGTCTTGTTTTTGTATCCATTCAGCCAGTGTATGTCTTTTGGTTGGAGCATTTAATCCATTTACATTTAAGGTAATTATCGATATGTATGTTCCTATTCCCATTTTCTTAATTGTTTTGGGTTCGTTATTGTAGGTGTTTTCCTTCTCTTGTGTTTCTTGCCCAAAGAACTTCCTTTAGCATTTGTTGTAAAGCTGGTTTGGTGGTGCTGAACTCTCTCAGCTTTTGCTTGTCTGTAAAGGTTTTAATTTCTCCATCAAATCTGAATGAGATCCTTGCTGGGTAGAGTAATCTTGGTTACAGGTTTTTCTGTTTCATCACTTTAAATATGTCCTGCCAGTCCCTTCTGGCTTGCAGAGTTTCTGCTGAAAGATCAGCTGTTGACCTTATGGGGATTCTCTTTTGTGTTATTTGTTGTTTTTCCCGTGCTGCTTTTAATATGTTTTCTTTGTATTTAATTTTTGACAGTTTGATTAATATGTGTCTTGGCATATTTCTCCTTGGATTTATCCTGTATGGCACTCTCTGTGCTTCCTGGACTTGATTAACTATTTCCTTTCCCATATTAGGGAAGTTTTCAACTATAATCACTTCAAATATTTTCTCAGTCCGTTCCTTTTTCTCTTCTTCTTCTGGAACCCCTATAATTCGAATGTTGGTGCGTTTAATGTTGTCCCAGAGGTCTCTGAGACTGTCCTCAGTTCTTTTCATTCTTTTTTCTTTATTCTGCTCTGCAGTAGTTATTTCCACTATTTTATCTTCCAGGTCACATATCCGTTCTTTTGCCTCAATTATTCTGCTATTGATCCCATCTAGAGTATTTTTTATTTCATTTATTGTGTTGTTCATCGTTGCTTGTTTCATCTTTAGTTCTTCTAGGTCCTTGTTAAATGTTTCTTGCATTCTATCTATTCTATTTCCAAGATTTTGGATCATCTTTACTATCATTTTTCTAAATTCTTTTTCAGGTAGACTGCCTATTTCCTCTTCATTTGTTAGGTCTGGTGGGTTTTTATCTTGCTCCTTCATCTGCTGTGTGTTTCTCTGTCTTCTCATTTTGCTTATCCTACCATGTTTGTGGTCTCCTTTTTGCAGGCTGCAGGTTCGTAGTTCCCGTTGTTTTTGGTGTCTGTCCCCAGTGGCTCAGGTTGGTTCAGTGGGTTGTGTAGGCCTCCTGGTGGAGGGGACTAGTGCCTGTGTTCTGGTGGATGAGGCTGGATCTTGTCTTTCTGGTGGGCAGGTCCACGTCTGTTGGTGTGTTTTGGGGTGTCTGTGGACTTATTATGATTTTAGGCAGCCTCTCTGCTAATGGGTGGGGTTGTGTTCCTGTCTTGCTAGTGGTTTGGCATAGGGTGTCCAGCACTGTAGCTTGCTGGTCGTTGAGTGAAGCTGGGTGCTGGTGTTCAGATGGAGATCTCTGGGAGATTTTCGCCGTTTGATATTATGTGGAGCTGGGAGGTCTCTTGTGGACCAGTGTCCTGAAGTTGGCTCTCCCACCTCAGAGGCACAGCACTGACTCCTGGCTGCTGCACCAAGAGCCTTTCATCCACACGTCTCAGAATAAAAGGGAGAAAAATTAGAAAGAAAGAATTAGTAGAAGTAGGAAGAGAGAAAGAAAGAAAGAAAGGAGGGAGGGAGGGAGGAAGGAAGGAGAGAAGGAAGGAAAAAAAAGAAAGAAGATAAAGTAAAATAAAATAAAGGTAAAATAAAATAGTTATTAAAATAAAAAATAATTATTAAGAAAAAATTTTTAAAAACAAACCAAAAAAACGGATGGATAGAACTCTAGGACAAATGGTGGAAGCAAAGCTATACAGACAAAATCTCACACAGAAGCATACACATACACACTCACAAAAAGAGTTAAAGGGGAAAAAATCATAAATCTTGCTTTCAAAGTCCACCTCCTCAATTTGGTATGACTCGTTGTCTATTCATGTATTCCACAGATGCAGGTACATCAAGTTGATTGTGGAGCTTTAATCCGCTGCTTCTGAGGCTGCTGGGAGAGATTTCCCTTTCTCTTCTTTGTTTTCACAGCTCCGGGGGCTCAGCTTTGGATTTGGCCCCGCCTCTGCGTGTAGGTCGCTGGAGGGCGTCTGTTCTTCGCTCAGACAGGACGGGGTTAAAGGAGCAGCTGATTCGGGGGCTCTGGCTCACGCCGGCTGGGGGGGAGGGGCACGGTGTGCGGGGCGGGCCTGCGGCGGCAGAGGCCGGAGTGACGTTGCACCAGCGTGAGGCGCGCCGTGCGTTCTCCCGGGGGAGTTGTCCCTGGCTCCCGGGACCCTGGCAGTGGCTGGCTGCGCAGGCTCCCCGGAAGGGGGTTGTGGATAGTGACCTGTGCTCGCACACATGCTTCTTGGTGGCGGTAGCAACAGCCTTAGCGTCTTATGCCCGTGTCTGGGGTCCGCGCTTTAGCCGCGGCTTGCGCCCGTCTCTGGAGCTCCTTTAAGCAGCGCTCTGAATCCCCTCTCCTCGCGCACCAGGAAACAAAGAGGTAAGAAAAAGTCTCTTGCCTCTTCGGCAGGTCCAGACTTTTCCTTGGACTCCCTCCTGGCTAGCCGTGGTGCACTAACCCCCAGCAAGCTGTGTTCGCGACGCCAACCCCAGTCCTCTCCCTGCGTTGGTATCTAGTCTCATTCTTCATTCCGACCGAAGCCCGAGCCTCAGCTCCCAGCCCCGCCCGCCCCAGCGTGTGAGCAGACAAGCCTCTCGGGCTGGTGAGTGCCGCTCAGCCCTGATCCTCTGTGCGGGAATCTCTCCGCTTCGCCCTCCGCACCCCTGTTGCTGTGCTCTCTCCCACGGCTCCGAAGCTTTCCCCCTCTGCCACCCACAGTCTCCGCCTGCGATGGGGCTTCCTAGTGTGTGGGAAACCTTTCCTCCTTCACAGCTCCCTCCCACTGGTGCAGGTCCTGTCCCTATTCTTTTGTCTCTGTTTATTCCTTTTTTTTTTTTGCCCTACCCAGGGACGTGGGGGGTTTCTTGCCTTTTGGGAGGTCTGAGGTCTTCTGCCAGCATTCAGTAGGTGTTCTGTAGGAGTTGTTCCACGTGTTGATGTATTTCTGGTATCTGTGGGGAGGAAGGTGATCTCCGCGTCTTACTGTTCCGCCGTCTTCCCGATCGCCCCCCTATACGCTTTAAATGACTGGATTTTATTTTATGTAAAGTGCCTCAACTAATTAAGAAATATAGCTATTAATTATTGGGGTAAACGCTCATTCCGCTAATTTGAGGGCTCAAGAATACTTTCCTGAATATCATACTTTTGTTGACTATGTATAGTACTGTTTATTATGTGACTATATATAGGATGGTTCATTATGTATTAAGGAGTAATAATAGCATTTGTTGAGTGCCTAATATTTTGTAAACACACTGTCAGGTGTCAAGGATGCCAGTATGACTAACAGCAGTCTCTGCTGTTTTACTGCTTGACATCCCTTGCAGGGCTGGAGCTGTCCTTGGCCATACAGTGCCAGATGGTACCAAAGCCCACACTGTGTATTCCTCAAGAGCAATGTCATTCATAAACAAAATTGTGCACAAAGTTGTAGGCGAGTACTTATCATCACAACAATCAAAAAAGTCTGCAAATACACGTTCATCTTGCTTTTCCAATTTTTATTCATTCTAAGCTGCTTTGGGGATCCTGAGAATCAACTCATATCCCTCCTTTGGTTGTCCCATGTAGAAAATTTGAATCTTAGTGATTTTGAAATAATCCTTTGAGTCCATAAGTCTTCTGCCTCAGTAAGTTGATTCTAAGTCTGGGCTTGTGTGGTATGGCCATGATGATCAACTCTGCTAGAACCAACATCGGCCAAATGGGAGGGACAACCCAGATGACTATAAACATTTCTTTCCACTCTTAAACAATGATCAATTAAAAAACAAGAACCAGAAATGTAAGCTTATTCATGGTCAACACCAGCGACAAGTCAGAAAAATCCTGACCTGTGTCTCAATGCTAGTATTGGTTGAACTGAGTTTTTATAGTTAGTCAATTAAATCACTATTTTTATGTTCAAATACTTATCTAAAGACACAGGGTTGTTTTTTTTTTTCTTTTAGTGAGAGATTTTAAAACATGTTAGTTAAATTTTATCAGATATACAGTGAGTAATAAATAAAATGAATATGAATTAGGATGAAAGTTGGAGATAAATATGTAAATTTAGTGAGGTGATTTTTTTATATAAAAAAATAGAAAATGTTAACACCTACATAAGTGAGGTGAAAAACAGTTATTTTTAAATTAACATTCATGTTTTCAAAGAAACATTTGAGAGCTTATCTGAGGCTAAAATGTTATTCAGTAATAATTTGGTTTGGTAGGTAAAAAGTGAGAGGAAAAAAGGAAATGAGTTTAAAGGAAATGATGGAAATCATCTACGTGCCTACTTAAGACATTTCTAAGTTTAGGACATTTGGAAGAGAAAATATGGGGGATGAATGAAACTAGCAGATACCTTACCCATCTTGTTTTCTTTCTTCTTTACTTCCTGTAATTCATGCTAATTTTTTTTTTTTTTTAGAAAATCTGTAACAACAAAAAGTATGTTCTATAAAAAACCAAATGTTAATCACACTAACATATCAGCATGATTATATCTTTGTATATCAATGCATGAACATCTGCTATTAAATTAGTATTACAAAGGTGCTGTGACCAGAATATGAACAATATTTCTATCATGTGAACAAACTCTATTTTACTTAAATATTTCCTTATTTTCATCATACAGATTATTGTAATACATCCCTAAATAAATAATACTGTAACCAACATTGTACATAAATTTGTGTATATCAGTCTGATCATTTCCTTGTAGTACCTCCTAGAAGTAGAATTAGTTATTAAAAGGGAACCAATATTTTAAAGGCTTTTAAATGTATTTCCATTTTTTTTCCAGAAGGATTTTAACAATTTATAATCTCATCACTAATATGTAAGCATATTTATTTTACCATGTCCTTGCTAATAACGTGCATTAACATTTTTTCGTATCTTGTTAGCTTAAAAGCTAAAGGTTGTGTAAGTTTTCATTAATTAGACTAGCTGTGAAGATATATTTTTGTTATGTTATGCTATTTGTAGTTTTTACTTTATAAATCAGCTATTCCAGTTCTGTCCTATAGAAATAAAAACAGAGCTACTATTTAATTTAAAAATTTTCCAGCAATCACATTAAAAAAAGTATAAAGAAATATGGAAGGGGCTTCCCTGGTGGCACAGTGGTTAAGAATATGCCTGCCAATGCAGAGGACACTAGTTCGAGCCCTGGTCTGGGAAGATCCCACATGCTGTGGAGCAACTAAGCCCATGCACCACAACTACTGAGCCTGTGCTCTAGAGCCCGTGAGCCACAACTACTGAGCCTGCGTGCCACAACTACTGAAGCCCATGTGCCTAGAGCCCATGCTGTGCAACAAGAGAAGCTACCACAATGAGAAGCTCGTGCACCGCAACGAAGAATAGCCCCCACTGTCTGCAACTAAGACCCAATGCATCAATGAAGACCCAACGCAGGCAAAAATTAAAAAAAGGAAAAATCTTTTTTTTTTTTTTTTTTTGCGGTATGAGGGCCTCTCACTGTTGTGGCCTCTCCCGTTGCGGAGCACAGCCTCCGGACGCGCAGGCTCAGCGGCCATGGCTCACGGGCCCAGCCGCTCCGCGGCATGTGAGATCTTCCCAGACCGGGGCACGAACCCGTGTCCCCTGCATTGGCAGGCGGACTCTCAACCACTGCGCCACCAGGGAAGCCCGGAAGAATCGTTTTAAAAAAGACATATGGAAAATTAATCTAAGGTATTTAGTCGACTTAGCCCAGTTACCATTTCAACGTGTAATCAATATAAAAATTATTAATGAGAAATTAAAACATTTTTCATACTAACTCTTTGAAATCTTCTCTGTATTTGACACAATATATCTCAATTATGACTGATCACATTAGTCGTACTCTATCTTATCTCAGGTGTATTTCTGAGACAACAAAACTGATTTGGAAGTGTCAAAAGAGGAACAGGAGAATAGAGTCAATTTTTACTGGATGTGAGCCTAGGATTTCCTTACCTGATCATGCCTTCATTTTGGAAATAAGAATAGATTCTCCTGTCAGTAGTCCAGTAACAGAAAGTGAGGACCAGCTCACCTAGAAAGATGAAGATGGAATTCGTGCCCCAGGAAGTTGAGCTTGAGCTCAGCCATGGCACACTAAGCCCCCTCAGAAACAAATAGCCTTTCATCCTCTTTAATATACAGAGCAACTCAATTCTCCCAGGTCTCTAACCCACCCTGCACCTCCAAATCATCTGGAATTGGAAAGTGAGGAGAGCCCTTCTCTAACATAATCCATTCTCTAACCAAAGCATTTATAACTTTTGCATAGCAATAGTTAGGGATTCTTGATTTTTCCCATCCAGTTCGTAACATTTCATTAAAATTCAATTGGTCTCTCTATATTAAAAAAAAAACATAGTTAATGAAGTTATTTTTGTTGAATTCACACATATTATATTTGAATCTTTTGCTCTCTCTATATACACATATAGAATCTCTGTGTACATAACTATATTTATATATCAATATATGCACATTATATAGAAAGAAAATTTAAATATTTTATATTGATAATTAAATATACATGTTCATGTATATGTAAATATGATACACACACATATCTACACACATATACACTCATATGTAATATTCTCATAAGCCAGTCATGTAACAAACAACTCTGATGCATAAAAGCTTCATTATTAAAGTGATAAACTACTGAAATTGAGCGCTGTTTCATTTACTTACATGAGAGATAATATGTTTCCTTAGCATGGACTAGATTTTTTCTTAGTTAAAAATGTTGCTTCCTGGAAAGACTCTTTCCTAGAAATGTTTCCTGACTGAATAGAAGACACACCTCTCTGAAGGCAGCACCTTGAGCAGGATTGAGGCAGGCTGCAGGTACTTGGTGTGCTTGCCTTATCCTGGCAGAGACATGGGGCCTAAAAGGAGATAGCTTGGATATATCTGCTGATGCTTGAATCTTACGATTTTGTGAGGATTCTGTCCCTGTCTCTGCCCCTGCTTGTGTATCTGTGGCCATCAGAGACAGTTTATTGTATACATGATAGGGCACTCACCACTCTCCTTTGCTCTGCATGGGAGAGATCCCTGTAGTCTCAGGAATGCCCCTCTAGAGGCTCTTCCTGGGCCTGGAGTTTCCCCTTGTACTGATTTTCTCCCAGGTTATGAAGTCCAGGCTAAGCCCCAGTTTCTTCTCTTGGGATCTAGTCAGTGGTTGTCAAGGGCTCCTGAACTTCAGTCCCCCACTGTGCAAAAATACAGCTCTGCGCTCTTCTGGGCTTGGGTTTTGCTCAGAGAATGACCTTTAACTGGTTTCCTGAAGAGGACCCTCCTTTCATTTGCTTTTTACCTGGTATATAGCCAAAGAAAAAGCTCCCCATCCACTTTCCAAAGTGACTCTGTCAAGAAGCCTTTACTTCTGTGGCAGGTCCTGAAGGAACTTGTTCACAGGGTGTCTGCTGAGCCCCTTGGGCCAGGTTGTTTTTCCCTTGAGTTTGAGGGATCCTCAAACCTGCATCACTTCCTCCACGTATTCCTGCTTTGGGTCCTTTAGGGTCTTTTCCTTCTTGAATTAAGACTAAATTCTTGTCTTTTCTGGAGTTCAGAATCTAGAGCTCCAACTGCCACAGGCTGCTCCCTGTGGACCCTGTGTAGACTTTCGGCACCTGAGAAACTGATGTGTCCTCACTAGATGTGCTCTGAGGATGGACTGTAGGGCATTAGGAGTTAATCTACTTGAGGCAAAGTAGCTTGAATTCAATGAGACAGGTTCCCTTAGAACCTTCTATTCTTTCTTGAGAGTTCACATATCAGATGTTTCTCTATGTAAAAGTAATTGATTGAGAAATATAGGAAGAGGAACAAGAAGTAGAGTTAGTCTCTGATGGGCATGTGTCTAGGATGGCCTTACCTGATTTATGACTTGATTTTCCTAAAGTAACATTGATTCCTCTGTAGGCAGTAGAGTAACATAAGGAGGAGTCCCATTCACAGAAAAAAGTAGAAAATGGATCAGTGCGCCAAGCAGTAGAGCTTGAACTCAGCCATAGGAGAACCTCATTTAAAAAGATAGCCTGAATATTATTATTCAGTCTTAGAAAGGAATGAAATTCTGATATACCCTACAATATGGATGAACCTTGACAACATTCAGCTAAGTGAAATGAGCTAGCCACAAAAGGGCAAATGCTGTGTGATTCCACTTATATGAGGTACCTAGAATAGGCAAGTGCATAGAGACAGAAAGTACAATAGACGTTACCAGCGGGCTGAAAGGAGGAAGGAATGGAGAGTTATTATTTTACAGGTACAGGATTTCAGTATCGGATTATTAGAAATAAGTTCTGGTAATGAATAGTGGTAATAGGTGTGTAACAATCTGAATGTACTTAATGTCACTCAATCGTACACTTAAAAATAGTTAAAATGGTAAACGTATGTTATATATATTATATACCACAATACAAAAAAAGAAGATAGCCCTCTATCACCTGAAGCACACTGAAGCACCTCATGCACTCTACTCAGGAGTTCTAGACCCTCATCGCTGAGCTATAGACATTCACAAGGGTTGGGGGAGATTAAGGGGGAGGTGAGTCTATAGTCTTTCCATCTGCCAGCAGCCAAGCAACTCCATCTACTCTTCTTGGGTCTAGATCATCTCTGGGCTTTCCTGTTTTCCAACTTCATCCTTTCATTGTATCATATATTTACCTTAATGTACTTTTCTGTTCATTCCATCTGTATCCCAGGTATGATCCTGGTTCCCCTTTACCACTTGGGAATCTCAACTTGAACCTCACTAATTCTACAGCTTTCAAAAGTCTTAATTCTCCCTGGAATTTCTGCTAATTCCAAGATACCTAGACTCCAGCATCTCCTTTGACCTCAGCTCCAGCTTCCCCACATTGCATGTATTTGCCTTAACCTGGACATAGTCCCCTTTTTATTTCCCCCAAAAGAATCCACATTGATGGAAAAGGATTAGTGAGAAATGTAACATTTACTAAAGCACTGCAAGACTGAAAACGATAGAGACAGGTGCATAGAAAACATCATGGTAAACTACTTAAAAATTCCCCTTTGTATTCCTTATGCAGCAAAGTCCTTTTGGGATACCCTGTCCTTGAGGGCTCTCAAATCCCACCCTTGCAACTGTGCGGGCCCTTGTCTCATCCATCTCTCTCACCTCTTTTTCCAAAGTCATCTTCATGATGACTCCTTCAGCTAACTTTTCTATTTCTTCTCCATTCATTGAACAGAGAAATTTAGCTCTCCCAAATATCTACTTCAACCTGCAGTCCCCAAACCATCCTCCCTTGAGAAGAGAGGCTTCTTTTGCAGATTTATTTTTTATTTTTATATATTATCTTGTTGCAACTTTATTAAGGTATTACTTATATACCACAAAATTCACTCTTTTAAAATGTACAATTCAATGGTTTTTAGTATATTCATAGAGTTGTACAAATAACATAATCCAACCTCTTACGATAGTAGTTAGAATCAGATATAGGAATATATACAATATATTTTGTTTGAAGTCACACCTAGTGTTACTCTATGAAACATATCCTGATTTTTTCATCTACTTTCTAGCTTTTTACAGAAATAACAATTGCCTTTTCTAGACTATTAAAAATGATTAATGATATTATTTTCTTTGATGGCTTTTATATGTCTGTTTTATCTCCCTATCTTAGCTGGTCATATAACAGAGTTGTGGTCCTTACAGCTTCATTATTAAGGTTATAAACTGTTGAAATTAAGCACTGTATCATTTCCTTACTACCAAGCCTTCCTACCCGTATGTTGAGGCTTTATTAGATCTCACAGCTCCTTTCTTTGTCTGTCTTCTGTATTAACGGCTACTCCACAGTCTCCCATGACCTTGGTGTGTACACTTCAAATTGACACTCTGTCTGCTTTTCCTTGACTTCAGGAGTTCTCAGTATTCAGAGACATCCTTTTATTTATGCTTGTACCTCTTGTAACATCCATTATGGATTGGTTGCCCATTTGATTGGTATTAAAGGTCTCAGGATTCACAGATGTAAACATTTCCTACAAATTTGGTTTGAAGATAAGTTCCAGAAAAGAGTTTTCAGGTCAGGATAAGGAGCTATAAAGATGGTCCACCAAATATATTCTCCAAAAATATGAATATCATAAGGAGAAAAAGGCTGAGAAAGGCTGACATTAGAGGATATTAAAGATAAAATGGCAACTAAATACAGTATGTGATTCTAGACCTGCAGTATCCAATATGGCAGCAGCTGGTCACATGTGGCTATTAAAATTATTAATTGAAATTAAATAAAATTAAAATGCAATTTATCAACAGTGGCCACATTTCAAGCAGTCAATATGTATTTGTGGCTAGTAGTTACTGTATTTCACAAGGCAGGTCTATTCATATACTTTGCACATTTAGAATATATAATTCGTTTGGAAGAATTCCTGGGCTTCAATGCCAGATACTTAATAAACATTTTGGTAACATATCTTGTAGCTAAAATTTGTAGTCCTCAATAATTTATTCCTGTATCTGCTAAATTCACAAAATCTACCCTTGTAAAATTTAAATAAGAATGACATACTTTTTTCAATTTTCTGAGTTGACTGTAAAATGCAATTTACAGACAACTTTTTAGAAAGGCACTGTTGCTTTAAACCATAAAAATACTGGCTAATAAAGAGATACATGTAACCATATATTCAAGTGTTATTGGGAATTTGTAGTTGTGGTTACCAACAAAAGGGAATTTTAAAATTGGCATCTTCAGTTTTCTAATTTTAAACCCCCTTAAAATTCTTAAAGTAACTGTGTCTCAGAATATCTGTTTTTATGGAATGATCTTGATTTAGCAAAAAAACGAAGGAGTGCACTTAGAAAAATGTGCACAAATTCTTTCCTAGGACAATGGTCTTTTCTGTCAGCTCTGGTTCTCATTAATAAAGAACACTGTGCTCAATAGTCATTGTGCATGCAAGACCATGATAATGTTGCACTAGCAAAGAGCACAAATGCCTAATTTTAAAGAGTAATCCTTTTGCATTTATGATCTGTACATCAGAATCAAACCTCAATGCATTTCTAGCTTTTGGTAGTGGTAAAGTCATTTATCTAAAAAATATTTATTTTTAAATGTTTGGAAGCACTGGAGAAAAACTCAATTAAAAAGAAACCAAACCCAGTGTTGGTTTGGGTTTCAGTGTCAGTTAATACAATTTTGAAAGTCGTTGTTCTGATGGGTTCTCTGGAAGTTTCCTGGGTAATGACCAAATATATTCTGAGAGAGAAGTGGATGAGGGCCCATAATTAGTGTAATAAGTCATCTTGGTAGACCAATCAACTAGTCTTGCCCTAGCTCTGATTAAACAAACTTTTTAGGAAGTTCAAACTGCCACAAACCATCGATTTTAATGAAAAGAATCTGATTGGTAATTTGAATAGGATTGTATTAATCAATATCATGGGGTCAACCAGCTTTATTTTTGACACTGTATAGATTTCAACACGGATGTAAATAGATTAAAGTATTGATTTTGAATTTTTTTTTGTTGAGCATCTAGTATTATGCCTACTGTATAATGTCTGCTCAATAAATGTTGAATGAGTAAATAAATAATTTTAAAAATTTTGCTTTTGGATATGAAAATACATTAAACCTAATATGCCTCTAGAAGCAATTTCAGCAAAATACCACATGATGGGGTTGCTATTCTATGAACAAGGACTTCTGAAAAGAAAATACCCTTGCTGCATTTCTGGTTAGGGTGAAATAATTTAGGGATAGGTAGAAAACATTAATTCAGATTTGTCAAAAAAGTTCACCTTCCTTTTTTCGGTTAAATATTGTATAATTGTTTTAAAGCAGATGCCTTTAAAATTAATAGAGCAGTAACGCTCAAATGTGGATCAGATCTGAATTGCACAAAAGTTCGAAAAAAACCCCAACAGATCATTTTGCCTTACCTTGGACCTTCTGAATCGGAAATACTTAAGGAGTAAGAAGCGGGATCCATATTGCAAAACAAAAAACAACCTAAACCACCTCACCTGGTTCTCTGTCTCAGCTAGAATTGGGACTCTAAACTAGTAGAATGTTTTATTAAATTTATTAAATTTTTGCCTATTATAAATGGTATGTTAGAAGGAAAGTAGGAGAATTGTTTGGTAGCAAAAGAAAGGTACTTCGAACTGGGTGAGAGACAAGAAAGAGATAAGAAAAGCAGATGTGATAATTTATAAGTTATACAATTGGGGGGCCATTTAGTGTATGGGCAATTATTTCTGTAACTGCCTGTGGTCCTTAAGAATTATTTTAATGCACATTACAGTCGTTGACATTCATAATGATTCCACTGAGTCATTTGTTTCCAGAATACTTTTTAATACATTTCCAAAGATCCTTATGAGAACAAAAGCCACCAGCATGAATAAAAAAATAAAATAAAATAAAATAAACTTTCAAATTACTCCCCAGAGTTGTAATTTACTATGCAACCTCTTTACCTCCTATTGTATAGTTGAACTTCAAGGCGAAACTTTGTCTGCTTTTTACTTTGAATATTTGTTTATATATCTCTGATGGCTGAGGGCAGGGTCTATATATTACTTATCTTTTGTGTGTGTGTGTTTAACACAGTGTTTTACCAAAAAGAGACATTTGATTTATTTGACTTCAAAACAAGCTCAGATAGCTGGAAAATTCATTCATATCTAATTCTCCTGAAATTTCCAAGAATTGAGGCTTATTTTATTACCTTATTATTTTTTATTAGGTGAAGCAGGAAGGGATTTGTGTGGAATGACTTCTCTAAAAATTATCTAGTTAGAATTCTTTCCTTTGTCTCAGTGGTATGATTCTATACCTTGATATTCCTTATCAATCAAAAACAATAGAATGTCTTAAGAATATATCAAATAAGTGCTTTAATTTATTACACTACACAACAGTAACATGACATATAGATTACATAACTATAGATAAATATTTCCAAAAAATGCCAGAATAAATTGAATTTTTTAAAAAAGAGTGACTTTCTAAATATATTACAAGCTATGAAAAATACTTATGAGACTCTAAAAAACTATATTATACTATTCCTCAGGATTGAATGGTGTATTAACCCTCCTGTGTTTTGAGTAAAGCATTTTGGATGAAGCCTCTGCACCTAGAGAGAGAAGAGAATCTAAAATACTTATTTTCATGATGTTTTCCTCCTAGTTTTTGTTCTGATATTAAAATTGCATGGAGATTGATAATCCAGTCAGATTTAACTTCTGTTAAAAACTAGTCAGTGTAGGATTTATGCATGATCCATATTTTGCCAAAATATAATTAGTAGTTGGAAAAGATAACTCACATGTGGCAGAAGGAAGTCATCCCGTAGGTTATGATATTTTTTCCAGATATGATGGGTAGTACATACATTTTAGGTAAAAAGAAATTTCAATTTACAAATTTAATTCCATCAATCTCTTATGTTTGGAACAAAATGTGATTTGTTCAAATATTTTGTCTCATTATCTTTAATTAAATTCTACTTTATGAGACTGAATTTGTAATGACCTTAATAAGCATAAGGCAAAAATGATAGTGGTGTTTTAATTTAGTGCTTACAAAATCAATGGAGCTGAGAAGGGGCCTTATGCCCCTTCTATCATTTATTGCACTGACAGTTTAATTAGAATTTGAAGAAACACTTTTGAGCAAACTTTAATGCATGTATTAGCTAAGATTACGTAACACTGAAAGGATCTGCAAATGTCTTCAAAGATGACCATTTCTTTTTTTATTGTAATCTAAATATTAATTAAATGTTAATAGGGCATCTCCTGTCAAACCGTGGTCCTTCTTTTTCAGTATTCTAAACAGTACTGTTTGGCCTCCTGTTATTTGTGACTCGAAAGTGGTCTTTTAAACATTGTGTTGCTTTCCTGTTTTGTTTTGTTTTTTTTTTTGCAATTTGCATATGATGTGTCAATTAACACATGAAGCTTTTTTGTGATGCACATGTTATGAACTCAATTATTTTAGTAAAGGGAGAATTCAGAATTACAGGTAAGGTAATCAACTAGTGTATCAGCCTGCTGGGAGTTCATAGAAAACTTGGAAAAGAGATTGTAATCCCAAAGTGTATAGAACGTGATCTTTTTTAGACATGGTTCAAAAAAGTTAAGGTATTTGTTCAAAATCACACAGCTACTAGTAAAACCCAAATTCAATCCCAGGTCTATCTGATGTCTAAGCTATTCTTTCTTCTACACCACATATATGGATTTATTTAGAGATAAAATAAATATGTGTGTTTTAATTTGTAAATTATGCACAGCAGTAGATAATAAAAGAAACAATAAAATGTGTAGTATAAGGTTAAGTAGGAAAGAGAAACGTCATAGATGCCCTGATACGGAAGGAGTCTTAGCAATGGAGGGGCTTGCCTGACACCTAGAGAAAAGGGAACCACAAGAGGTCATGGACCATGTGCAAGGATACCAGGAGCGATGGGGATGAGAGCTTAAGGAGAACAGCAGAAACTGAAAAGTCAAAGGGAAAGACACATTCAACTTCGTAATTTGGCCTAGGATCCAACCCTGCCTCAGTCTTGCACTTTATGGTTTAATTCCTCCTCTGGTCAAAGGATTGACAAACTGTGTGATCTTCTCTTCTCAGGAGACCCTCAGTTGAATTCATAGTAGGGGATGTGGACCATAAAGCATAGAGACTTTTTAAAAATCTTACCTTTCCCCCAAACTGAAAGAGGTCTCAGATAGGAAGTCAGCCTTTATTGTAGCAGTAAAAATGCTCCTCTTTATTTTCAGCTAGTTGGCTGAGAGACTGCGAGTGATGATGAATGATTGCCCTTGAGGAAAAGGAGTCCATTTAGATGGACGTGCCTTGGAGGTGATGCCTACGGGCCAGGGTCAAGACTCCTCACAGACTCCTTAAAAGCCTTCAAATGAGTGTTGGTTTCAAAGGACAACGAGAGAGAAACGCACTTTGCAACTTTTCAGCCCAAAGTCTATTTCTGGGGTTCTATCTTAGAAGAAGAAGGATAATATATAGGAAGAGGAGGCGGCACATAAAATAATTGAACAATTGTTCAAAATTAATTTGAAAGGCTAATTAAATATAATTGGATGTGTTTCTGGACATGAATCAAAATCAGAAGCTTTTCTTTCTCCTTCTTTTCTCTAAAGCTCCTTGGAGGTTCTCCTCCAGTTTGGATACATCTTGACCATTGCAGCTCATGGAGCTGAAGATAATTTAATATTGCACTCCCTGAGGCAGGCTGTCTCTGGGTTGAGCAACAATATAGCCATAGAATTACAAAATCATAATGAAGACAATGGGGAGATCATCCATTCATTCTTACCTAACCATCCCCAAACTGATTACAGGTTGCTTTTAAATTCAATCAAACCTTATCAGATGCTGATTTTCCTCTGCAGTAAAGTAAGTAGCTTAAGTCTTCTGTCACTTAGGAATATATCCAGTGTGTTCATATCCTTAGCTTCATACCTGCTACTCATTTGTCCACGCACTTGTTGTATGTCTCCATGACTTAAGGTCCTATGAAGCATGGTTTATGGCTGTTAATTTTCTCTGCACAACACATAACGAAGAAAGTTTTGTACAAGCACTTCTCTATAGAGTGATAATGTGGGAAAACTATTACTTTGGCAATTTGGTTAATTCTTACCACAATAACATCATGTAACAAACTATCCAAAAATTTGGAGACTTAATAATCATTCTCACTCTTCCACTTGAAGTGCAGATGAAGTTTGGCTAATTTAGTCCTGGCTTGGCTAGCTTGTCCTCCAAGCCGCAGGTTGGGGTCAGGTCTGCTCCACATGACTATTCTATTATTAATATTTTGCGATGTTTGTTTTACCACATATATGTCCAGCCCTATATCTCTCCATCCATTACTCCATCTTATTTTTATGTATGTCAAAGTAAGTTACAGACAGCAGACTATTTCACATCTAAACATGTATGAATGAAGATCATTATCAAGAGTTTAATATTTGTTTATGTTTTAAGTACAATTTATATACAGTGAAATATTGAATATTAGGCATTCCTTTCTATGCGTGTAGATAAATGTAGACACTAGTGTAAGACACTTGACTATAACTGTCAAGTTAAAGAGCATCATAATGACCACAGAAAATTCCCTCACTGCCACTTCACAGTATGTCCTCATATTCCAATCTTCAAAAGCAACCACTGTTCTGAATTTGTTTACATAGTATAGTTTAGCCTGTTCTAGAACTTCATATGCATGGATTCATACACAGGAAATCAAATGTATAAGGCTTGTTTTATTTAGCATAATATTTTGAGCATTCTTATGTGTTTGCATAATCAATAGTTTCTTTTTAGTGCTGAGTGGTATTACATTGCATGAAGCTAACTGTGTTTATTCATTCTCCTGTTGGTGGATGTGTGAACTCTTTCCAGTTTTTCACTATTTTGAATAAAACGGCCATGATCATTTTCATAGATCTCTTTTTGTGAACATATGTTTTCTTTCATTTTAGTAAACATATGAGAGGAATTGCTAGTAAGTTTATGTGATGATTTAAAATATTTCTACAAATTCTTTGACACTCTTTTCTTCAAAATTGAGAGCCTAATTCCACTCCCCTTAAGTGTGGGCAGGACTTGGATTCTTCTAATAAATATTGTAGAATACGGAAGGACTGATAGTGCATGGCTTGAGAGACTAAGTCGTAAAAGGTATTTTGACTTTCTCCTACTTTCTCTCTGGGCTCACTCACTCTAAGGAAAGCCAGCTGACATATTGTAAAGACACTCAGGAAGCCCTATGAAGAGAATCTTGTGGTGAGAAAATAAGTTCTCTTTTCCAACAGCTTGAAAGCAACTGAATCATATGAGTTAGCCATCTTGGAAGTGGGTACTACAGCCCCCTCAAGGCCCTCAGATGACAGAAGCCCCAGTTCACATCTGACCAAAACTTCACAAGAGACCCAGCTAAGCCGTCCCTGAATTTCTGACCCATAGAAACTGTGTGAGATAAGAAATAATTATCCACTTTGCTTTAAGCCATTAAGTGTTGAGCAGTTTTATATGAAGTGATAAATAACTAATACAGATTTTGTTACTTATGGTTTCCAGCTTGACCTTGTTCTCCTTCATTTTACATTCATCTTCCCTTCTTAATTATCTGCCTTATAGACTTAAGCTTGAAGACAAAAACGTTACAGAGATTGTTTAACCAGCTCCCACAGTTGCAGAGGATCAAATTGTTTTAGTGGTTTGCTTCTCTAATTGTACTCTGACTGATACAGAATTTGTTAACAAGAGTGGTTCCAAAGGGACAGATCTGAAGCATAAGTTCTATGAATTGTTTCTGGGTTATTTGGGATTGTTTCTTTTTTTAATTTTATTGAAGTATGGTTGATTTACAATGTTGTATTAATATCTGCTGCACAGCAAAGTGATTCAGTTATACATATATGTGTGTGTGTATGTGTGTTCTTTTTCATACTCTTTTCCATTATGGTTTATCACAGGATATTGAAAATAGTTCCCTATGTTACAGAGTAGGACCTTGTTGTTTATCCATCCTATATATATACTAGTTTGCATCTGCTAATTCCAAACTCTCAATCCTTCCTCCCCAACTCTCTTACCCCTTGGCAACCACAAGTCTGTTCTCTATGCCTGTGAGTCTGTTTGTGTTTCATAGATATGTTAATCTGTGTTGTGTTTTAGATTCCACATATAAGTGATATCATATGGTATGTGTCTTTCTCTTTCTGACTTCACTTAGTATGATAATCTCTAGGTCCATCCATGTTGCTGCAAATGGCAATATTCCATTCTCTTTTATGGCTGAGTAATATTTCATTGTACATATATACCGCATCTTCTTTATCCATTCATCTGTCAATGGGCTTTTAGGTTGTTTCCATGTGGAATAGGTTCTTTAATCAGATTAAACTTAAACATTCATGACTCTATTTTTAAATAGATGAAGGAGGCATTGCTAGCCCATGACATTCAGTGGCAATGCAGTTATGCAAATTATTATTATCTTTAGAAACTGTAATCACGTGCCTATTGAAGGAAAATCTTTGGTTGGCTAGGTATTTGATGTTATAGAATATTTGTGTGTGTGTGTGTGTGTGTGTGTGTGTGTGTGTGTGTGTGAAAACAAGAAGTATGATAGGGTAAGTTGATTGGTTCTAAGTGTGCTGGGAAACCTAGGGGAAAATGATGAGCTCAGTGCTTTTAATTCCCAGTTCAAGATTCCCATAAGAGACTTGAAAGCTTCTGTGATTGCCCTTCAAGAAACCTTTTTCCTCTACAATCACAAGGTTGAGATTTCTGAAAACCAACTCAAAGTCTATTCCTAGAGATGGCTGTATACCACACAAATTGAATGAATCAATTTATCAATTAATTAGTCAATCCTTGCCTAAAGAACTTATAGTGACCTCCCCTATGGTAGTTGCCTTGCAAGGAACCGCTGGTTGTCTTCAGTACCGACCTTCATTTTCTCCCCTTGCTTGTAGACCGATAAGTAGACTGAAGTACAACAAAGCCCAGAGGGCAAGATTTAAAAAAGAAAAAAAGTGTTATATACACCATAAGAATTGCATGGCCTTGCCAATTTATATCAAGAAAATCTGGGAGATAAGTGTGTGAATAGATCTGAAGGATATAAGAATCATTTTTAAATGTTTTGTTGCTAATATATTTTAATACAATTGATTTCTGTGTATCATTCTTATACCTTGCAACCTTGACAAACTCACTTATTAGTTCTAATAATAGCTTGAGCCAGTTGGTGCCTCAGAGCTTTTTAAATGAAGGGGACGCCAGATCTCATTGAGGAAGAACCTCACTACACTGCCAGAATTTTACTGTTTATCTTACTCCTAGCCTTCCACAAAGGGACCTGTAGTTACTTACTACGGTGAAGGGAAAATAATCTAACTTTTCAATAATTGCTAGAAATCACTGTGTTATACTAGTCACAATAGTGATTTATGGAGGTCAAGTTATCATTGGAATTTTGGCTCATGGCCATCTCAGAGTGGGTCCAATGGGTCCCCTGTTCTACTCTGTGGTTAATTCTTCAGTTCCATAATGTATAATTGGAATAGTCATGCGCAGAAACTAGCAGAATCCCCATGTTGGTTCCCTGAAACATGGAATGTGGGCTATTTTGATAGGAATGACCAAACAGAGGCAACTAGAACTGCCTCTACCCTTAAAGTACTAAACCCAACACAAAACCACATTTCTGCAGAAGTGGTAGAGATTGTGCCACCATCAGGAAATAGTAGTGATGATCCCTATCATATCCCCATTCAACCCACCTATTTGGCCTGTGGAGAAGACAGATCAACCTTAGAAAATAATGGTGGATTGTTGTAAACTTACTTTTAGTTGGTTACTCCAATTACAGCTGCTGCTTCCGTTGTGGTTTTGTTGTTGGATCAAATCAATATAACCCCTTGTATATGGTTATGACCAGCTGTTGCAGCTATTGATTTAGTGAATGATTTTTCTCTTTATATCTGTTAGTAAAGATCTTAGGGAGGGGATTGCTTCCAGCTGATAGGACCAACAATACCTATCCTACAAGGCTATATCAGCTTTCCAACCCTGTGTCATAATCTGGTCCTGGGACCATGGTCACTTTTCTATTCCACAGGACATCATGTTGGTTCACTGTATTATGTTGTCGATAATACAACATAATACCCAATAAGGAGCAAGTGGCAACTGCTCTAGATATTTGTACACTAGGGGTTGGGAAATAAATACTACAAAGAAATTCTGGGGTCTGTCATCCTCGTGAAATTTTTAAAAGATCCAGTGGTCTTGAGTATGTCATATTTTTTTTCCAACATGAAGAACAATTTGTTTTAGGTAACCTCTCCTATCACTTAGAAAGGGACACAATTCTAGTAGACCTATTTGGGTATAGCCCTAGGTTTTGGAAGTAAGGATAATATTACATATAAATTAGCAGATATCCCGGAACACAAGTGACCTTTACTCTCAGGGTGAAGGCCAAGAAGAATGTAATTTTCAAAGAAAAGTTATGTCCATTCTGTGGCAATATGGGTAGAGTAAAATGGCTACATGGTGTTATTGGATAGATATGTGAGACATCCTCCTCCTACGCACACACTATAATAACAGTGGCTGTATTTACTGTATTATTCAGAAACAGGAAGCAGAGAGACTTCTCCAAATGGTTAGCCATAGAGACCAGGAGGAAGCTCAGAATAGTCTGCACGACCATGTGGAACTGGTACAGAGGGAATAGTAGTTGCTGAAGAAACAGTCAACAAGATGAATTTCTTCACCAAAAAGATGAAGCGGACATCCTCTGCCATCAATACCTGAATATAAGGTAAGGCCCTGGGAGTTTGATCATAGGCACAGGTGAAGAAGAATGGGGTTTATAAGCCTAGGGATTTACTTAAAGAGATGGAAAAATAACTTCGGTTAATCTGTATATTATTAGATTAAGTTTTCTGCAGTGAATCAAAATGGAGCTCAGGAGCTAAACTCAGTTCAATTGTTTAAACACTGAAAAAGCTCCAAATTTGATTCACAGTTTTTTAACGTATTATGAAGACATGCTCAGTGAGTGTGAAACAGTATGCATGATGGTGAGAGAAGCCTGCTCTTTAGCAGACATTGGTAAGAAAGCTCAAATAACAAGTAGAGGTTGACTGGGGCAACAGGGTGGGGAGGCACAGTCCGGGCAGAGGGAAAAGTGTATGCAAAGGCACTGATTCGGGAAGTGGCTTTCTTCCTGGCTCATCCCAAAGAAGCTCAGCAAGGCTTTGGATTTGTGGTAGAGGGGTATACTACATCAAGGAATTCAGTGTTTGTATTAGTTTTTTTGAAACTGTATAGTCGCTATCTTAGTCTGTTTGGACTGCTGTAACAGAATACCATAGGCTAGGTGGTTTATAAACAACAGGAATTTATTTGTCACAATTCTGGAGGCTGGAAAGTTCAAGATGAAGGCACCTGAAGATTTGGTGTCTGGTGATGGTTCACTTTGTCCTCACATGAAGGAAGGGGTGAGAGAACTCTCTGGATTCTCTTTTATAAGGGCACTAATCCCATTCATGAGGGCTCCACCCTTATGATCTAATCACCTCCCCAAAGCCCCACCTCCAAGTACCATCATATGGGGGATTAGGCTTCAACATATGCATTTTGGGGGAACACAAATGTCAGTCTACAGCAGTCTCTGATTGTCTTCAAGTGGATCAGATGTATGATTGGATTTTAATTTTAAGGAAATAATGCTGGCTGTTCTATGAAGAACGGACTAAAGGTTGTGGTGGATAAGAGAGCTGGTGGCTGTATGAAAAATGAACTGAACAGAGGAAATAAAAATTGTAGAGACTAACCAGTAGGTTATTTTTATAGTCTAAATAGCAGGTGATGGTGTCTGGATATTTCTGGGTTAAAGATTAGAAAATTCCAAGGTCATAATGATTTTTAAAAATAAAGATTAAATCTCTTTGCTCTTGGTGAAGAGAACTTTAGTAACTTTCAGGTATTTAACCAGGTATTTACTAATAAAGTTCCCATTCTCTTCCATTCACCCTTTTGAACTTTCTGCAAATTTGTGTGAAGTCATTCATGCATCTTCAATTCATGAGAACAACATAGCAGAACGTGCGATGTTCTTACTTCCATTATACTAGGAGTTAGCTCTTTTTGTAATGATGTATATGAAATTAGTATAGTAATAAAGTAATAAAGAAAATGTATCTGCTATAAAGTAGGGGTGTTTAGCTGAAATGTTATAATAAAGGAGTTATTATTTTTTAACTAGGAAAGACTTTTCTTTGCATAATTTGGCATCAGAGTTTTGAACTGAATTTGAACTTAGTGGTGTATGAATTAGTATCCCCTTGCTTAGATGTGACTACATTTTTTTTCCAAGAAAAACAATTTGAAAGCCTTGGAAAAAAGCTCAAAAAATCCTCTTAATATATCAAATAACTCTTACAAAACAATTCTTTGATGTTAAGTGTGAAAGTATCAGAAACATGGAGATTAAATTTCCTCTGGGACATTTCTACATGAACAGAAAAAGTGCTTAGTAAAACACCTTTTGGGTTTTGCCTATTCCCAAAAGTATTTTAAAAGGAAAACAGGCATTTAACAAATCCAAGAGCAGCTGAATTTTTACATCCTTTACAGAGACATATTGTGTTACTTAACTTCTTTTCCAGTTCCTTTAGTTTGATTCTTTTAATATATTTGGATTTCCTAAATTTTGCCAAGTTGGTTTTAGTTTTGGATATATATTTTCAGATAGGACCAACAAAATGACCAGAAGTCATTGGCAATAAAGATGCTCCTCCGAGGAATTTCTGAATTTAAAGTATAATATCCTTTCCCTGTTTACAACCACACCTTCCTCATTAAATGTAACTCTCATTCAGTGAGATCAAAGCTAACCCTGAGAAAACTGGTATAGAGTCAAAATATGTGGGCTCTGAGTAAAGTTGGTCCTGCATAAAATGCACCATGGAAACAACATGCATTTCTTAGAGAATCAATGTTGTTTCCCTGAATTCTCTTATTCAGTGACTTAAAAATTTTTATTGGTTTGTATTGGTCTCCATGATTCACTTTTATTTTCAAGAAAATAAGTGTTCATGAGGAAGGAAACTAACAAATGAACTGAGCTAAGCACTTTACATATGTTATATTAACATTATATTTGAGCTGGTGAAATAAGAATTATTTTCCTTATTTTCAGATGAGCAAACAGAGTCAAAGGGTCAATGTTCACACTCAGGAAATAGTGGAACTGAGTTTTAAATTTTGACTGTTCTTTCCACTCTCAAAGTTACGGCTCTTTTTACTTTTCTGGTTTTATTTTTTCTCCTGTCATTTAAAGATGAATTTTGCTAAGGATCTGTACTTGGCTTTCTTTTAGCTATGGTTCCTCCCGATATGATGACATCCAATCCTAGATTTTCACTTAATACCTCTGAATAGATGATTCCTATGCATCTGTGCACTTTCCGTCATCACCAATATGTCAGGTCCTAATTGAATTCAAATTTAATTTTACAAAAGAATTTCTTAAGTGTGTAGGTCACTTTGAAGAATTTTACATCTTTAAATCAGTATCCCCAGTGGGTAAGGTAAGTTATCCAATAGTAATACTCATATTTAAAATGGGCTTATATTCAGACTTGTATGAAAGTTTGGATATTTGTGTGGCATACAATTAATAGTAGATATAAATCTTGTTAGAGCAGATGTACTAAAGTCTTGATTTCACATTTTTATATGGGAGCATTTTATTTTTAGAGTGTAATATAGAAAAATATCCTGAGATGAAAGAGTTCTGAGTTTATGCTTTCATTTTAACATTTCCCTCCTTATACTGCATATATATATACACATGCTTATAATGAAAGCATATTTTGACCTCTGCCATTGAAACAGAGTCCTACAGAGCTTCTTTTCTCTGACATATGAGATTCTTTGGCAAGAGTACAACTGAATTTTCTCAGCTTGCTGTATCTCCTATGAGACCAGCAGGAGAGAAAACCAATTGGCAATTCATTTCCCAGTTAGCATGCTTCCCTTTCTGTGTTTCAAACGTGCAGTCCCTTGTAAAATCTTATACTGAACTTTCATTGGATTCTTGAAATATTCAGTTCCTCTGCTGTATGATATTCTCACGCAGACAAAAAGGTTCAATTATAAAAAATATGTTCCATTAAGGACTGTAATAAAATATCACATTATGGTTATATGAGTACCCACACCTCAACCAGTGATAATAGAAACCATTACACACTGTGTGGTAAGCTACATAACCATTCGTGAAGCTAATCCTAAACCTTTGAGCAGTTTGGCCAAATTTCTCTAATTATCTTCAAGGTTATATCACTGCTATCATTGTTAATTGTATTTATTAATGTAATAGTTTCCTAAATAGAATTTAATGAAACAGTATATAACTACTTATTATGAAAACTTCATAAACATTTTTGAGTTTTTAATAGGAGTCATAGATATATAGAAAACTCAAAATTATTTCACTTTTTAGTGGTATAAATATTTAAATTACTTTTAAGTAGTAGTTTATTTAAGGTTGTTAGTTATCTTTTTAGAAAATAAATTTTTAATTTAAAAATTATTTTAAATTTACATAAAAATTGCAAAGATAGTACAAAGGGTTCTTGTACACTCTATGCTCAGTTTCCCTTATTATTAATATCTTACCCTTGTGGCACACTTATCACAATTAATGAAACTATATTGATACTTTATTATCAACTAGATTCCATACTCTATTCAGATTTCTTTAGTTTTCACCTAATGTACCATTTCTGTTTTAGGAACCCATTCAGGATAGAATACATTTAGTCCTCATGTATCCTTAGTAAACTCTTTGCTGTGATTTTTCTCAGTTTTTCCTTATTTTTGATGACCTAGACAGTTTTGAGGAGTACTGGTCAGGTATTTTGCAGAATGTCTCTCAACTGGAATTTGTCTGTTGTTTTTCTCATGATTAGAGTGGATGATGTTTATGGGTTTTTAGGAGAAAGAGCACAGAGATAGAGTGTCCTTCTCGTTGCATCACACCAAGTGTATATACTATCAACATCCTTAACAATGTTGATATTAACCTTGATTATTTGGGTGAGGTCATGTTTGTTGGATTCCTCCATTGTAAAATTGCTCTTTTTTCGCCTCTTTCCATACTGTATTCTTTGGAAGAGAGTCACTGTGCACAGCCCCATTTAAAGAGTGGGGGATTAATCCCAACCTCCTTGAGGGCAGAGTATCTACATAAATAGTTTAGAATTCTTGTGCATGGGCGATTTGTCTGTCTTCTCCCATTTATTTATTTATTCATTCATTTGTTTATATAAGTATGTGCATATAATTATATATGTATTATAGTTATATAATAATATGTAAACATATTATATATCATATTTTTTAATATTATATGAAACAGAGGCTTGGATAGGAGATAGCAACTTGTGTGTGACTTTTAGGTCATAATTCTAACTCCAAGAGGCTTATGTGGCAACTTTGAAGGATAACTTTGGATTTATTGAAACAGCCAGCCAATCATGATAAGAAAATCTTTTCCAATACAGTGAGTTCTCTGGTAATGTTGATAGCCTGGAACTGGGGCACATAGTTGAGTATAGCTTGTCCAAAGGCAAAGGCAACAAAATTAGCACGGAAAAAGTGAACAAAACACACTCAGTGAATGGCATTACTGAGAAAGCTGGACCTGCCGTCTACTCCAGTAAAGTCAATCACCCCTTGGGTATGTTGACCCAACACAGACTGAGTACCAAGGAATGATTGAGATCGTGGAGGAAGGGGCTATGAAAGGTGAGGTCTATCCATTTGTCATAACTGGGACGGCCAACAAAGGAGACTGATCTCTTTACTATCTCTATGGTTTTTATCTTTTCCAGAATGTCATATAAATAAGCTCATAAAGTATGTAGCTTTTTTGGACTGGCTTCTTTCACATAGAAACATGCATTTAAGATTCATCGTGTCTTTGCATTAGTTTTACAGCTCAATCCTTGCATCATTGAGTAGTATTTCATTGTATGGACGTACCATACTTTGTTTATTCATTCACTTGTTGAAGAACATTTACTTCCTTCCTATTTTTGGTGATTATGAATAAAATGGCTATAAACTTTTACATGAATATTTCTGTATTATATAAATTTTCAATCAGTCCAGAAGTGTGATTGAGGGGTCATATTGTAAGACTGTATAGCTTTATAAGAGTTTGCCAAGCTGTCTTCAAAAATGGCTATATCATTTTTCATTCCTGTTAGCAATAAATGAGAGTTTATGTTGCTCTGTGTCCTTGCCAGCAATCAGTATTGCTATATTTTTGGATTTTGGCCACTCTAATAGATGTGTAGTGGTATCTCATTGTTTTAATTTGCATTTCCCCAGTGACAAATAATTGAGCGTATATTAATATGCTTATTTTCCATCTGCATATCTTCTTTGGTAAGGTGTCTGTTCAATCTTTTACCCCTTTCTAAATTGGGTTGTTTATTTTCTTATAGTTGAACTTTGATATTTAAAATTTTAAACTAAAAAAGGGAATATTCCATTGCAGATTGTATTCTGAGATATATTATTACATTTATATGACCTCCAAATATAAAATACCCTTCAAATCACATTTGTCTTGACTGTACCTTTGTGATAGAAACCCTAATATTAACTGGTCAAAATTGAACTGATACTTGTAAATCTCTCTTGGAGCTCAATGGGGTCATGTTACTGCCCAATGCAAGTGTTATATTACTTCTAAAAACCACCCTCTATTTCCTTTATCCTTCCCATTGGCTGGAATGTGCACATGATTGCTATCACCTGAGCAGCCACCTTGGTCCTTGAGATAGGACACTAAGAATGGTAGTAGCGGGCTTCCCTGGTGGCGCAGTGGTGAGAGTCCGCCTGCCGATGCAGGGGACGCGGGTTCGTGCGCCAGTCCAGGAAGATCCCACATGCCGCGGAGAGGCTGGGCCCGTGAGCCATGGCCGCTGAGCCTGCTCATCCGGAGCCTGTGCTCCGCAACGGGAGAGGCCACAGCAGTGGCAGGCCCACGTACCGCAAAAAAACAAACAAACAAAAGAATGGTAGTAGCAAGACAAGGTAGCCTGACTCCACGACAGATTCATAGAGCATTGCTGCACAGCTGCCTACCTTCAGATGCTTACATGAGAGAGAAATACATTTCTTTCTGCTTTACATCACTATTCTTTTAGGCCTCTGTTGCATGCAGCAAATCTAATCCTAATCTTTTAGGTCTCTGTTGCATGCAGCAAATCTAATCCTAACTGAACCAAGATCTGCCCTTAGGTTTGCTTAGTTGTGCCTTCTATGTGTCCTCTTAGCATACTGTATTTTCCCCATTGTGGCACTTTTCATATTTTATGGGAAGTTCTCATTTCATTGTTTTCCTCCCTCACTAGGATATAAATTCTATGAAAACAGGAGTCCTGCTTGTTGTTCTTTATTCTCACATCTCACAGTGCCTAGCCAATGGTTAGTATTTTCTAAATTTTTATTGGATAAATCAATGACTTACTAAATGACCATCATATAATTAGAACTTTTATACGAAGATGCAAAGTTGTTTTTCTGCGTACGTTCTGTCTTCTCAATTATTTTAAAAGCCTCAAGGGAAGAGACCATGATTTATAGCACAAAGATCAATATAGTCAGTAAATCCTTGATGATAGCACCACACAGCTAAACAACTCAATTAAAATGTATAAAAGGTAGTGTGAGATGTAGCCCTAAGGAGGAAAACTCTAAGTACAAATACATAATTTTTTAAATCTTTATAGTAGTTGAGGATGCAAAGTAAATAAGACAAGGTCCTTGACCTCAGAGAGATCAACATTTGGTAGAAGAATTCAGCAAAATCAGTATGGCCCCAGACTACATGCTTCAAGTAGAGGAGAGGAACGTGAGCATGATATAACTGGAAAATGCTGGACTAATTATAAGCAGTTTTCAGCATACTAAGGCCAGGTGGAGAACAGGCCTTTTGGTGAAATGGAGAAAGGTCAGAAATGCAAGTCCTGAAGATACTTGGTTGCTTATAGTTTGCTCATTACCTGTACTCCGACTGTTGTCCTATCTCAAAATTGTTTCAGATATCTCACTTACAACTTATTACAACACTTTTTTTTTTACTGTGAAAGCTCATTAATTCATGATACTGCTATTCTTCTGGCTTCAAACTTTGAAAATGACTCATAGCATTTAAGACTATATTTATATATTTTTGCTGTATTTAACAGCCTTTGGATACATTAAAAATATGTTCCTATTAGGCAAAATGCTTGCTTCTCTAGTTTCACACTTATCTATGAGGAGATAATAATGATGAGCATCAATAACCTGTCACAATATAGTCTCAAGGGTCTTAAGGTAATTAAATGTCAGTGTATTTAACTTCATTTTCTTTTGACCCTGGACCCACAGGTATACTCTGCTTTCCAAATTGCTGGGTTTTCAATGTACTTTTCTACATGAAGAATAATAATACTGCAACCACCACCACTGTCTCTCCCCAAAATGTTGACTGAATGCTTACTCTTGATCAGATGATATTCTAAATGCCTTGACTAGGTATTAACACATTGAATCATAACAATCCCAGGAGTTAGATATTATTACTACTTCCATTTTGGAGAGGAAAAAACTGAGACATAGAAAAATTAGGTTACTTGTTGGCTATGTTATATAGTGATTTTGATAATGACAGTTTTAATCCAGACAGTCACGAGTTTAAGACAGTCTGAATCTTAACCACTCTACTGTATTGCCTCTCTAGTATCTTCAGAAATGTATGTGCTAATCTATGTATCTAAAGTTTCTAGTTTTTGAAATTATTCTTGGGGATTGATGTATGTTCATAGATTATTGGAAAGTATTTCTGGGGAGAAATTCATACTTAGATCACCCTATTTTACATAGTTGTCCAAAATCCCAGGGGATGGAACTTCTGCTAGAACTCTACAGTTTGTATATGAAGGTGTTATAAGAATTAAAGCAATTTCACTATGAGATTGAAGTTCCAAATTTTGACTCAAGAGGCTAGATGGGACTGCTATTCATATTTACAATGGTAGTGATTTTTAGTAATAACAATGAACACAAGCACTCATTTAGGCATTCAGTCATCAAATATTCATTGAGCACCGACTGTTTGCTTGGTACTCAGTTATATGCTGGGAATTCAAAGAAAGTGTTCCCTTAAGGAATTCACAATGGAGGAGATTCACGAGGAGGTAATTTCAATTGTTGTGGTTCCATGCTTTCATGGATATATATGTATATGCAGGCACAGATATGAGAGAGTAACATCTGTAGCCTGCAGTGCAGTGGGGAAGGTCAGAGGATGTCAGGGCTAAGATGACTTCCAAAGGATGAATTGACCAATAGGAGTTAGAAGGTAAAAAAAAAAAAGAGATTAAAAAGGAGTGTCTTTTATCTTAGGAAAGATGAATTATTCAATAGGAACTAGAGACATGAAGTCAATGGGGAAGGAAATTCCAGGCAGATGGGTGAGGAGGATAGAAAGTATGGAGGAGAAAGAGTCTAGAAGAGTATGTAATGAATTACAAATGGTTTGGTGGTGTTGTATGAAAAGTTTAAGGGAGGAAGTGGCAAGAGTTTAGATTCACCACTTGATTTGGCAGATAAACGGTAAATTGGAAACACATTTCTAAGAGTTTTTGTTAAATATCTTACATTTAAAGGTAGTGTACAAAAAAATCAAGGTTCTTGCAGGGGGTCTTCTAGCAATGGGAGATGGAAGGATGTATAGCCAAAAGGTGCTGAGAATCCATTTAGTCCAAGTTCTGCATCTAGTGTGTCAAAGAATCTGGCTATCTGGCTATCTAACTGTCTCAGACGACAGATTTGTCTTGGATTCTGCAGAACTGAGATGTTTGTGACATTCTAGTCCCAAAGGCATGCATGCACCCAAGGGTTGTCTGTTAAAGACTTGAGCAACTCATAAATTTAACTTATTTCACTCTAGAAATATGGAAAATAAGGTATCCTAGAAGTACCTATGAAGTTGCTAGATATCTCAAGTGCGACATCCACATAGCGACATTGCATACCAGTTGTATGAAATAGATAAGGGTGTATAGTAATTCATTTCATTCTGCTTTATTGTCCCCTTATCTAATTTTAAACTCTACTCTGGGTCCAAGTTATATCATACCTAAATTAACTCCCAAAATTTAAGTTTTAATAAATTCAGGTTTTATTTTTCATAAACATTTATGTCATGTCACTCCCTGAAATCAAACACTCAGGATATTTTTTTTTTCCTGAGCCAAGTCAAAACTGTTGCTGGCAGTTAAAATCTTCCCCTTCATAGCCTCATATATTTTATTAAACCTATACTTCATTTGATCTCAATATGTATTACGTGCTTTAATTAGATGTCCTTTTCTACCTGAACACCTGCTGTTCTACTTAGCTGGAATGTTGTCACACCTCCGTTCCCCAGTTTGGCCCTCTGAAGTCTTACCTATTTTTTAAGTCTTAGTTCAAGGTCTGTATCTTTCATGGAGACTTTCTTGACTAGTCCAGGTACTGGAAGGTAAAACGATGAGCAATAATATATATTATTGATAAAAGGTATGATTATATTCAAGTTCAAATAGTATTCTAGAAATAGGTAGACCCACTTTAAAAATCCAAGGAGAAAATATGTGTGTACATACATGTGTGCATATATGCATGTGTGTGCACACACACACACACACACAAACACACACCATAAAAGTAAAAGAACATTAGAAAGGCCAGTTTAAACCAAACAATAGATGAAAAGTAATTATTGGACTTCTCTTTTTGCATAACTTTGACAGTATTACAGTTTGCTCACCCTTGGAAGGAAAATAATTAGTATTTGCATTGTCGTCAAAGAGGGACTGTAGGGATGCTAAACAGGGTAGACTATCAAACCTCTTTTTTTTACTAGAAGATGATTGAAATATGAAGCATTGAATGTGCCCCAAGATCAGTTCTGGGTGGAAACCTGGATGGAAGCAGGAAGGGAGCAAAATAATGAAGAGTCTTAATATATGTGTGTGTGTGTGTGTGTGTGTGAGAGAGAGAGAGAGAGTGTGAGTGTGAGTGTGTGTGTGTGTATGCGCAGAACTGGAGCCCTGTAGCTTCTTCCGCTGCCTTCTGGGAGGTCTGTATGGTCAATGAATTGTGCACATCTGCATTTCCTCATCTTTTCCCCAGACATTGCTGCAAGCAGGAAACCACACACTGGGGAAAGATGGAAGCTCAGAGTCCTTGTGCTCTGTGAGTTCGGCTGGAATAAAGAAATCAAAGTACCCGGAGGCTTAGCATAGTCTCCTTGCCCTCGTCAGGTCTGCCCATAGTGGGATGTAGAACAGGGAGTCAACACCAGACCTCATTGATCTCACTTGCCTCTGATTATCATCCTAATTAGCAGCTAATTATTTTCTCTATTTTTCTCACTCTTTCAACTGTATTGGAGATCCTGGAGGGCGGAGACTGTTCTGCAGAACTGTTTTTGTCCTTTTAGTGTTTAACATAATGCTGAACACAAAGAAAGTGCACCATATGTTAACAGATCCCATTTTGTACATAAAGACATGAGGAGAAGTCCAGTGCGTTTAAGAGACATGATTTTAATAGTTCCATCATAAGTAATTTAGTTTTTATTTGAGGCAGTTAACTTTCCACTAGATAAAAATAGCATTAATTGTGCATTTATTATGTGGAGAATGTTTTTACATATGTTATTTAACTTAATTATCACAGCCAGAGCCAGATTAAGAAGGAGACCATCTGTGCCATTGCCCAGAGCCCCATTCTGATAGGCACTAAAAATCTATGGCACTTAAATATCTCCGGAAGACAAAGGAATTTTTATTTATTAGAAGTCTTCTAAGGTCTTCTTACTCAAGCTGTGTTTCAAGAACCAGCAGGACAGGCGTAACCTGGGAGTTTGTCAGAAATGTCAAATGTCAGGCTCCACCCAGACCTGCTGAACCAGAATTTATTTGCATTTTAACAGGATACCAAGTACCACACTGGAGTTTGAAAAATAGGCTCAGGGATAGTATTTATGTGGTTAGAGGTATTACTTTTACAAACTGCTTAGGGGGAGTTATACTCCAAGAGACATCCTCCAGTAAAAATAGTTGCTCACTAAGCTGACTTTCTGGACCCATGAGTACAGCAAATTTCAGGGCTTTTGCTTTGCTAAGTGAAGTATACAAGTTTAGGGCCAGAGATAAGCTGCTCGTAATACAGCAGAGCCTGAGTATTGCTAGTAATACTAGCAAGCTTGACTTTCAAGTCAGGATGAATACAGATAACATTCTATGTACAATTCAAAACAAATATTTAAAAAATGTGAATATTAAAGGGCACTTCTGCTCATTATGTGTTAGGCATCCTGGACTTCTCAGAGTTCTTCACACTCACCTAGCACAGCAGGGACACTTTGCACCCACTGCTCCTTCTTCCTGGGATGCATATCCTCCAGGTCTTTGCTTGGCTGGCTCCATCTTGTCATTTAGGTTGCCCCACTGGAGAGTTCTTCCTTAGGCATCCTCATAAAATAGGCTTGTAGTCTCTAATCCTTCAATCTGCTAATAGCATTTATCACTTTCTAAACTCATTTATTTACTTACTTATTTGTCTCCTCCCCCCAATTGTTAGCTCAATGAGAGCAGAAATTTTGTCTCTGTTGTTTGCCATCATATTCCCTGTTCTAGTGCATGGCAGATGCACAATAAATAGTTGTAGGATGAATGAGTCAACAGATTATGAAACCAAAATGGTTACTGAGCTCAATATTCTAGCATATACTGCATTTTATATATATAAGTATATATGTATATATAAAATAATGAACTATATAATAATCATCCTCAGCTTCATCCCAATTTTGCATTAGATTTTTAAGGGTTCCCTTTGAGAAGCAAGACACTTTGTTATAAATGCATGGCATAGATGAGACTTCGAAACCTTTCCAAGTTTTCGACAGCTATTGGCTGAGTGCTTTCAATACACTCATTGACAAGCACTGCCCTAAGGACCTAGCTCTGCTGCATGTTAATGCATGACTTTGCTCAAATTACTAAGCCTGTTTAAACTTCAATTTCCTCACATGTTAAATGGCACTGATAATAGTACCTGTACCTACCTCATGGGGTTTTTGAGACTATAAATTGGGGTAATGCATTGAAAATGCTTATCATAGAGTCTGATGTATTCTAAGCACTCAATAGATCAATATTAGTCTCAGAAAATTTACACAGTCAGTGCTTGGGAGGGTGAAGAATTATCTTTCTAATAGAAATAACATTTGCATTGTGATAACAGTGATAATAGATGGTATTCACAAATAATTTGAAATATTTTCCAAAGTACTCTCACCACATTCTCTTCTATTATTGTGATATATTTCCTTCATTTTATCTTCATAGAGAAAATAAATGTGTGTTTGACAAGTTCCTTTTACTTCTTTTAACCTTTCCCTGCTACATGCCTGTGTTGGATTACGATACATTAAAATTGGATATTTTACACTTTTTGTTGCCATTTTTATTAAAACAAAACACACATGTTGGGAATAGATCATAATGTACAGCTTGATTAATTTTCATGTGTCTACACCCACAAAATAAACATCCAGAGAAGAATATAGAACAAGACCAGATCCCCAGAAGTCATCCTTGTTCCAGTACTCAATCAATACTCCTCCCTGCCATAATCACCACTAATCTGACTTACATTATTGTGCATTGGCTTTGCCTGATTTTTAAGTTTATATATGGAATCACTAACACTCTTTTTTGTTTGACTTCTTTTACTCAACATTATGCCTGTGAGCATTACCCGGATTGTTGTATATTGCCATATATTGCTCATTTTAGTTGCTGCATAGTAGTTTGTTGCACAAGTATGCCAAAATTTACTTAGCCATTCAAGGATTCTGCTGAGTGTGTGTAGCGGTATCACACTGTGATTTTAATTTGCATTTTCTCAATGTTTAATGGGAGGATAATATTTTCTTATATTTATTGGATAATCCTGTGTTCTCTTCAGTGAAGTGCCTATTTAGATCCTTGCCCATTTGAAAAATTGATTCTTGTGCCTTTTTATTGTTGTTTTTGAGACTGGATATAAAATTTGGGTATAAATGTTAGTTGAGTAAATGTGTTGGAAATACCTTCTCCCATTCCATGTCTTGCATTTTTACTCATTAATGGTATCTTGTGATGAACAGAAGTCTTCATTTTAATGTAGTCCAATTCATAGTCCTTTTATTTATGGTTAGTGCTTTGCAGCCCTGTTTAAAAAATCCTTGCTTACCCCAAGAACATGATGATTTTCTTGTATAATACAAACTTTGTTTTTACCTTTCATATTTCCTTATCTTTTAAAGGAGATATATATATATATATATATATATATATATATATATATATATTAGCTGGTATAGAATTTTCATTTGGTAAGATTTTATTACAACACTTTTTCTTTTTTTTTTTTTGCGTTACGCGGGCCTCTCACTGTTGCGGCCTCTCCCGTTGTGGAGCACAGGCTCCGGACGCGCAGGCTTAGCGGCCATGGCTCACGGGCTTAGTTGCTCCGCGGCATGTGGGATCTTCCCGGACCGGGGCACGAACCCGTGTCCCCTGCATCGGCAGGTGGACTCTCAACCACTGCGCCACCAGGGAAGCCCTATTACAACACTTTGCGTGTGTGTGTGTGTGTGTGTGTGTGTGTGTGTGTGTGTGTGTGTGTGGTACGCGGGCCTCTCCGGACGCGCAGCCTCAGCGGCCATGGCTCACGGGCCTAGCCGCTCCGCGGCATGTGGGATGATTCCCGGACCAGGGCACGAACCCGTGTCCCCTGCATCGGCAGGCGGACTCTCAACCACTGCGCCACTAGGGGAGCCCTACAACACTTTTAACAATACCGTTCTACTGCTTTTGGTTTGCACAGTTTCAGGTGGAAAATCCACTCTGTGCCTGATAAGTACTCCTCTGAAGGAATTGTTTCCTTTATCTCTGCTTGTGCTTTTCTTTTCTCTTTTTCACTAGTCTATGATGTGCTTTCACGTGGTTCCCCTTGTATTTTTCCTGCTTGAGATTTATAAAGGTTTTTGAAATTGTTACTTAAGGTCTTCAGATGGTTTTGAAAAATTGTCAGCTAGTATTTCTTCATATATTGCTCCCTTTTACCTCTTCAATTAAATATAGATATTTTCCTCTATTCCTCATGTTGTTTATACTCACTTGTATGCTTTATAATCTATATCTATATCTAAATCTATATATTATCTAGATCTTTATTTTAAAATTGCTGCATTTAAAAAGGGTATTTCATTTTTCCTTGGTTTTATTGAGATATAATTGTATTAACATGGTATTCATTTAAGGTGTACAGCATAATTTCATAATCAGTGTCTTGCAAAATGAGTACCACAACAGTTTAGTTACCGTCCATTACCTCACATAGCTACAAATTTTTTTTCCTGTGATAACTTTTAATATCTATTCTCTTAGCAATTTAAAAATATATAATACAGTGTTGTAAACTATAGTCACCATGCTGCACATTACACCCCCAGAATGTATTTACCTTATAACTATAACTTTTACTTTTTGACCACCTTCACCCATTTTGCCCACTCCCCCAATCCCCACCTCTGGCAACCACCACTCTCTTCTCTATATCTATGAGATCAGATTTTTTAGCTGTGTAGAAGTGAAATTATCCAATCTTTATTTTTCTCTGACATATTTCACTTAGCATAATGCCCTCAGGGTCCATCCATGTTGTTGCAAATGACATAATTTTCTTCTATTTTTATCGCTGAATAATATTCTTTTGTACATCCGTATACCACATTTTCTTTATCCGTTCATCCATAGATGTGAACACTTAGTTTGGTTCCATGTCTTGGATATTATAAACAATGCTGCAGTAAGCATGGGGGTGCATATATTTTTTAAGGTTAGTGTTTTCATTTCCTTTGGATAAATACCCAGAAGTAGAATTGCTGGATCATATGGTAGTTTTATTTTTAATTTTTTGAGGAACCTCCATACTGTTTCCATAATGGCTGCACCAATTTACATTCCTACCAGCAGTGCACAAGGATTTCCTTTTCTCCACATGCTCATCAACACTTGCTATTTCTTGTTTTGTTTTGTTTGATAATATCCATTCAAACAAAAGCTGATAACTCATCATAGTTTTGGCTTGCATTTTCCTGATGATTAGTGATGTTGTTCTTTGAAAGACAACCTTAAGAAAATGAAAAGATAAGCAACATATTGGAAAAAAACATTCCCAATACATATATCTCACAAGGAACCTTCACAATTCAATAATAAGGAGTCAATCCAGTAAAAACTGGGAAGGGGAGTTCTTCAGAAAAGAAGCTCTGTGAATGGCCAGTTGGTCCCTGAAAAAATGCTCACTAGGTAAATGCAAAGTAAGATCAAAATGAGATATCAGTGTACACTCACTGGAATGACTGAAATAAAATACAAAAGCAGATTGATATACCAAGTTTAGGCATGAGTATAGAGCAGCTGTTGCTAGTTGGGGATAGAAGCTACTCTGGAAAATATTTTACTACTTTCTTATATAGTAAACATATTCTTACTGGGTGACAGCAGTTCCACTCCCAGGTATTTACCAAAGAGAAATTAAAAAAAAAGAAACTCATAAAAAGACTTGTATATGAATGTTCACAGTAGCTTTACTTATTACAGCTCCAAACTTGAAACAACCGAAATGTTCAAAAATAACTAAATGGAAAACAAATTGTGCAACACTCAGATGATAAATGCTACTCAGTGATAAAAAGGAAAATGACAGCAAAGATAAGAAACAAAACAGTGCACACCATATTATTCTGTATATGAAATTATAGAACAGGTCAAAGTAAACTGTAATGGAAGGAATTATTTCAGTGGTTCCCTGGAAGTGGGGATGGGTGGAATTTTCTACAAAGCATCACGAAGGAATTTTATGAAGAAACAGAAATGTTCTCTTTCATGGTCACCATGATGTTTATATAGGAATATGCATTTATAAACTCGTCAAATGGTATAATTTAAATTGTATATTTTATTGTTATATAAATTAGACTTAGATTATTTAAGTTTAATTCAATGTAACTAGTTAATTATCAATGATTGGATTTAAGAAAAAAGCATTGGTTTCTGGGAATAATGTTCTCCTTCTTAAGAAGTATTATAATATTTTTTTTCACTCTCTCTCTCAGCATTCTAGTTCTAATGCAAAATCACCTTAATCCAACCAAGGCTGAGTTTCAGGATTTGTCATGGCTGTTTTTTCTCTAGTCTGCCCTTACTTCTAAAGCATAGCCCTTAATGGTACTTTGTTGCCCTTTTGGGATGTTTCAATTCAGAGCCCTAAGTGTTTACCCTTTACCTTGGCTGGCTCAGAATTCCAACCTGATCTGCCCAGCACTGCCCAGATTGCCGCTCACTTCTTAATTCTCCCAGTGGTGCTTTCTGCTTGATTTTTTCTGCTTCCCTCATGTATGCATAGGTTGAGGATCTCAAAATGCCAAGAGGGGAGATTGTAGGCAGAATGTTAGCCTCCCTTTTCTGGAGTTCCTTCTTCTCCAGCATCGAGTTCATTTAAATTTTGAGTCCTTTGGTTTCTTTCAATCACTTTTAACAAATGTTATTTGAGTACCTACTATGTTTCTGGTACTACGGCACATCCTGTAGGACTAACAAAATTTTATCGTCTGCTTCGATCTTTGGGGTAGAGGGAGTAGATATGGACAAGGAAGAGGAGCAAGAAAATTAGTAAACAATTTAAGAATGATTTAAAGTAGTTCACAAGAAAGTGCTGAGTTTATTGATAACATTATCAAATGCTGAGGGTGGGATAGAAGGGAAAAAAAAATCACTGCTGCCTGGAATTATAGAGGAGAGACTTCTTGAAGATGGTGCTAGTAGAGCTGAATCTTGACTGAAGAACTGGGGCTCCATAATTGGGATTAAGCCTGGATTAAGATATGGTATTAGAGAAATCTTAAAATGGGGATATAGTCAAATTAGGATAGTCGTGGAGTAGACAAGAAGTCTTTTTTAATCACTTTTTTTCATGAGATACAAACTAATTATATATCTTGCCATAAGTTACATACTTAGTGGCAGATATGGGACTAAAGCAGAGTTTCCTAATTCTGCACCAGTGTTTCTTCCTCATAGACACACTTTTTTTTTTTTTTTTTTGGTGTAAAGGAAGAGCCATAAAAGAATTATGACATATCTTACCTGAAATTTTGAAAAGATGTACTGCCTGGGCTCCAAATCAATGGATTCATCTGGGAAATACACAAGGAAGAGCTGATGAATCTGTTTTTTAAGTTTGATGTGGAACATAAACGAATGATTATGGCTTATTCATGAGAGTGTTGACAACTGAGTCAGAATGACATACTCAAGATGGAATCACACAAAGCTGTAAGATACATAACCATTCAAATCCTATTAAAATAATTTGTTCACCAAATACATATGTGTTCTGGTTGGACATAATTCCTGCCTCCTGTGTCTCTGGAATTATTTGCGGCAAATTATCCAAAACTCCTTGAGAGTAGGCTTTGTGCCTTTATTACTCACCTTTGCATTACCAGGGTCTAGCAAAATATTTGGTTAATAGTTGGTTTTGCATAAATGTTTGATGGATTGAATTAAGTTAATTTTTATCCATTGGGTTATGGAAGAAAGACACACACAGAATGAACAATACACTTGGAATTATCATTCCTGTTCATGATGTAAATTGGTTCAGTACTTTCGGAAGGGTATTTAGCAATAGATATAAGAGCTATAAAAATTACATGTGCTGTTTTAAGTTATTAAAATCCAACTTCTAGGCAAATTCCTAAGGAGATAATAAAAAAAAGGAAGTACTATTTGTGAAACTATTCACAGAAGCTTTTGAAAATGAAAAAATAAAAAAAGCTGTAATGAATAGAAGTAGCCATAATGTCTAACAATAGAGAAATATGCAAGAAAATATGCCAGCTTCAATATGATGGAGGCATTAGAAAGAACACTGTGAATACTGTGTAGAACACAGAAAATGCATACAATATATTACATAAAAAATGAGAATCAATAGATATATACTGTAAAATTACAACTATAGAAAATAATTAAATATACTAGAAGGCCATGCAAAAGATAATAGTTTTGTAGGCTGGAGGTTTTATAAATTCAGATGGATGCTGAGAAGGTAAGTATCCAAGATGAGCTTTATGAATAGTCACAGTGAGTGGTGTGGTTTAGAAGGTGAGAGGGGATCAATGAGGGCTCCTAGAATTAGCCTCTGGTTTTGCAATTCAGAATTCATTACACAGAGGCAAACCTCAATTATCTTTTTAGGCAAGATACATAATATACCTTATCTAACTCACAATGTTTTTGTGACACTCACATTAAAAAATGGAAGTGAGAAAATCTTGAAACTGTAAAGCATGATGCAAATACTATAGATTACCATCATTCTCTCTGGTATTCATACCTGTACTGATAGTTCCATTGAATCTTGAAGTTTCTTAATATTGAGTCCTCGGTCAATAAGTGTATAACCATGAGAGGGCACAAACCTTGAATACTCTTGGGCTGGCCATCAATATTAGTACCTGGAAGTGGCTAGAACCAGACCTAGGCTGAATATTCCAAAGCTGGGGGAAAGGAGAGAGAGAAAAGGACTACTGATTCTGTGCTGCTACAATCATCTCTTTATATGCAAGAGGGTTTGCCTTAAACATGTGAGTACCATCCTCTGGACACAACACAAGTCCTCAGTTAGTATTTGCTAATCATTTACTTTCTCTCCTGAGAAATTGTCTTTCAAGTGCTCAGTCTAAATATAATTACGTTTATACTATTTGCTACTACATAGCTATTTCATTTTTCTTCCCCTGCATCATTTGTGCCTTTAGGTGATATGCTCCTTGGAACAGAACTATTTTTTTTTTTTGGGCACAATTTGTCCTACTTTTGTGCACTGGTTATAGAATTCTAGCAAAACTGAATGCTAAAAACAGGAATGCAGGATAGAAATAACCCAAAACCTCCTGGGAGAATATGAATTTGGTAATGCATATAGAAGGATATAAAATTAGATTGTAGTTAAGGAGGGTTAAATTACATTTCTTGTTTTATCTTTGACTTTCTGTACAACCTTGGAAAAAATTACCTGCGTGCTCTGCTGTAGTGCCACTGGTTCAGACCTCTGGCTCTTCAACCCAGGATTCTATTGCTTGAAAAGCTGTGAGAGGACATGGCTCTCTTCTTATTCACTAACCATAAAGATACACTGGGATCAGCTACTCATGGCAGACGCTTTATGATTCCGTCATTAGTAATTTCTTATCACCTTTCTTAATGCAGTAGTATGGACTGCCTATTCCACTTCTTGATGTAATATGTACCCAGGTTTAGTTTTTATCATGTTTTCTCTTACTCAAACTAAATATGTCATTCGAGTTTGAAGAGTATCCTCTCATGTCATTCAGGCAGATAACTATTCAATAGAAGCTCAGGTACAAATGGTTTAATAAATGATTGCTTGTACAAACTTTGGGAAAGTCTTTTATATTCATACCTCATTGATATAAAGTAGGGAAAATTGCCTGTCAAAGAGTCTGAAATATCAATTAAATAAATGCTAGTTTCTATCCTCTTCTTCTTTACCTGTTTTTGTAGAATGCACTTGAACAGTATGTAAGGCATTCGCTATCTTTATTTCACAAGTTTAAGAAGTTAAAGATTCAGAGAGCCTGAAAGTCTAATAACCTATAAGTAGAAATGAGTGGACTCAATCCTGTTTATTTACAAGTTCGTGAACTCAAATAATATTTAAGAATCAACTATATCACAACTACTGTTTTAGGCCCTGACAACTTATATTCTAGTGGTTGTAAAACTTCTCATTGCACTATATTCCCCACAATGGATCACAGTCTTCCCAATGAGGATCTTCTAATCTATGATGTCTGAATGAATATTAATTCTTTTTCATATTACCCAGTTGTTCATTCACCATAAAGAAAAAAACAAATAAATTGCTTTCTATGTATAAAATATACATAAGTAAGGGGCTTCCCTGGTGGCGCAGTGGTTGAGAGTCCGCCTGCTGATGCAGGGGACGCGGGTTCGTGCCCCGGCCCGGGGGGATCCCGCGTGCCGCGGAGCGGCTGGTCCCGTGAGCCGTGGCCACTGAGTCTGCGCGTCTGGAGCCTGTGCTCCGCAGTGGGAGAGGCCACAGCAGTGAGAGGCCCGCATACGCAAAAAAAAATAAAAAAATAAAAATAAAATATAGTGGTAAATACTAGATCAAAGCAAGAAATACATTTCATGTGACTTTTTTCCCTCCATGAATTTGCAACATTTTTCATGTTTAGCAAGGTCATTGTTAATGGAGGTTATGTGATGTCGGAGGGACAGAGGGCATAATGAATGTTCAAGCAATACCATGGACTTTGGTATTATAGTTGAAATTGAATATCAGCTCTTCTGTTTATTGACTGAGTGAATCAAGACAAGATATTTAAATTTTCTAAGTCTCAGATGTCTCATTTGGTAAATTGGAGATAATCCCCCCTTCATAGAGTTGTTAGAATCAGAGGGAAAAAAACGACAAACAAAGACCATGACCTGGAGGACAGAAGTGTTCAAAAACATTAGTTCTGTCTCCTTCCTTAGTGGAAGCTGCCGTATCATTGAGCAAAGGACTTAAGACTTCAGCACCTTAACACAGTGCACCTCATGAACTCTTGGACCTGTGTTCACCATAATCACCACCACAAGTGCCAGGTTTCCCAGACTATTGACTGTCTCCTGCACCCTCTCCCTCTATAGTGCTTCATGACAGAACCTGACCCAATTCTCTGCTCTTCCCCTCCACTCCTCGACCATCCTCTCCATAGCCCTCTCTGGATCATCAGTGAACAGCAAAGTCCTTTTTACGGTCATTTACTTCTTGAAATATTCTCTTTCCCTTTCCTGTCCTCTGAATCCTTTCAAGGAGTGGTTTATTTATTTTTTTTCACATCCTGTATCTGTCAGGACCAGAAAGTGGGGTTGGATTCTCTTTCAAAATCTTTTGCTACTTGGAAATCATCTCTTTGCTTCTATTGGAGTTGCTGAAGAAGAAAAAAAACAGTCACATGGAGAGTCTTCCTTTGAAAAAGTACAAACAACTATCCCCAAAAAGCTACGTAGAAGTCATGTTTCATTTCAATCATCTGTCCATTTCTCAACTTCTATTTATAGCAAATTAGCAAAATTGTTGCCTATACTTAATTACCCCCATTCATGCTTTTGAAAGAAAGAAAGCGCATAGTAATATTGTAGTTCCTTTATTTCTCTATAATGATGTAATTTTATTCATGCCCCCAACACCCACTCCCCTCTGAGTGGAGTAATGAGATTACATTTGGACCAAAAGTGTAAATGGTCTAATAAATTCTACTACAGTCACTTTGGACCCCTTTACACAATTACTCAAACTTCTGATTTCTCCCCTTCTCCTGCTCCTCTCTAAGATAGAAAATGGTTGTATGAAAAACCTTTTAAGGCTGAATGACTTGTAGGACAGATAACTCTATGATCTCACCAAAAAAACAAACTCATAGAAGCGAAGAGTAGAAAGGTGGTTGCTAGGGATGGGGCACAGTAAGGGGGAAACGGGTGAAGGTTGGCAAAGGTTGGGAAACTTCGAGTTATAAAGTGAATAAGTTCTGGAGATGTAATGTACAGCATGGCGGCTATAGTTTACAATGCTGCATTGTATATTTGAAAGTTACTAAGAGAGTAGGTCTTAAAATTTCTCACTGCACACACACAAATTTTAGTTATATGAGGTGATGGATGTAGTAACTAAACTTACTGTGGTATAATCATTTTGCAGTGTATACATATATCAAATTGTCATGTTGTACACCTTAAAATTTACTCAATGTTATATATCAATTATATCTCAAAAAAGCAATGTTCTATGTCAATGATATCTCAGTTTTATTCTATATGCAAGGATCATTCTAGAAAAATTGAAAAACATAGAAATAAATCTTATCCCCCCAAAACAAACAAAAAACAAACCAAAGAAGTCTACATGGCCTTGTGGGGAAAAGGCCCCAGACTCTACTGCTGGTCCTGGAATGTGCCCACTTGACAACTGCTAATGCATGGGAAGGCCATTCCCGTCTCTAATTGTTTTGTTGACATGTGCTACTGTCTGTAGCTGAGGAATTCATGGTATAGTCAGTTCTGCTATAATGCTTGTTTTAAAAGCACGATTGATATATTAGGGAATAATTAGCATAAATCCTGCTTCCATTTGCTTGTGCTGAATTTCTTGAGCAGGAAGGAGTAGGGGAATCCTGAAAACTGCGCCAAGCAGAACTGAGCCCTTAGAGGAGTATACAAAACACATATATGCACACACCTCAAGCAGCTCCCAGCTGCCTCAGTTTACCCCATGTGTTATGAGCCACCCCCATACTCATCTGGTGTTGCAACGTTTTGTTTCTCCACTACTTTCCAATAACTCACAGCTGTAACTCTTCTAATGCCCAAATTTTCCAAAGGCAAATTTCAGGTCTTTTTCAGGGGAAACTGCCATATTTATTGTAGTATTTTTGTATTTCTCAACTATTTAACATGTGTAAACTATACCTTCAGTTTAACTAGGTCCCGGTATTTATTTTTATGTGCCACTGATAAAATTTTTTTTTTTTTTTTTTTTGCGGTACGTCGGCCTCTCACTGTTGTGGCCTCTCCCGTTGCGGAGCACAGGCTCCGGATGCGCAGGCTCAGCAGCCATGGCTCACGGGCCCAGCCACTCCGCGGCATGTGGGATCTTCCTGGACCAGGGCACGAACCCGTGTCCCCTGCATTGGCAGGCGGACTCTCAACCACTGCGCCACCAGGGAAGCCCTCTGATAAAATTTTTTGAGTGTCATTCCCAAACCTCATTTTCCCAGTAAGCCCTGAGGTTTTTATTGCATGGTTATTATTAGGAACATGTATGTCTCCTATAGCAAAGCTGACTATATAAACTATTTAGGCCAGGCCAGAGTCCAGCTTACCTTTCCTTCTAACTTGCCTTTTTTCAGCTCTCATTGAGATTACAGATCTCTTAAAGTTTCTGCCTTATTTTTTATCCAAATCCTGCTCTAGATGTTTCACCCTACAGGAACCTTTCATGCTTTTCTGTTCTTCCAACCTCACTGACCCCATGGCAGGTTTGCAAGCCCTAAATTCATTTTGTCCAACACAGTGGGGCTAAAAAAGGCCCAGGAGGCCAACTAGACCCTCTCTTTATCACAACGCCATTAACCATGCCCATGTAGGTGGCACATGGTCACCTGTCACAGGAGCCTTCTCCAGAAACCCAGACAGCGGAGAGAATGCGTCCCTTTAACGTGAGCCTTCCTCTAAACTTATTCTATGCACATCCTCCCTTCTGGACTTTGAAGGTTCGGGATGAGGAGATAAAGGCTCAAGCCTTCAATGAATCCTTCCTTCAGTGTTTCACTTTCTTCCCTATCCCCTGATCAATACACGTCACTCTGCTTTCTCCCCCAAGGTTTACCTGAAACTGCTCTTTGCCAGTGTCTCCAAGACCTTCCCTTGGCCATAGACAGTGAACACTCTTCAATCTTTATTTGATGGGATCTGCTAAAAGAATATGCAGTGGTTATGTTTCCTAATTTTCAAGTGGCCTTCTTGACCTCTCACCTCCCTGGTGGTTTTTCCAAAGTTTGCTTCTCAGACTCTCCTCCCAGACTGACTTCTAAATTTGGGGTTCCTCAAGGTTCAGGCTTGATATCTGCCTCTTCTCTGTCCTCAACACACTTGTTTAATGATATCCTCTATTACCTTAGCTTTAGATATCATCCATCTGCTGGCTTTCTCATCTCTAGCCCACACCTTTCCTCTCAGCTCTAGACATATATCCAACTTGCCTACTGGTAATCTCTACTTGGAAGTGACAAAGACTTCTTAAATTTAACATATCCAAAATCAGAGTTGAGTTTCACTGAATTTTATTCCCATTGCTCTCACTCCAAATTAGCCAGAATTCTTTCCACCCTGGCCAGCAAGCAGTCTTTACATTATCCAGTCTTTATGTCACTAGGTTCTCATTGAAAGCCTGGCTTTGGGGTATTTGGTGTATAGAGGCTGTTATATGAAGTTTTTCCACATATGAAGACAGTGTAGATGGCTGAGAGAATAACAAATAATAGTGATGATTGGTGGATTTGTGGAGAGAAGTTTATTCTCATATATTGCTAATAGAAATGGGAATTTTAACAGTTTTTTTGGAAAGCAATATGGAACTATTTGCCCATCAGTTCTACTCTTTAGACTCTCTAACATAGAAATAAAAACACCAATATATAATAAAGATATTTCAAACAGCATTGTTTATAGTGGCAAAAAACTATCAATAGGACTTCCCTGGTGGTGCAGTGGTTAAGAATCGACCTGCCAATGCAGGGGACACGAGACCGAGCCCTGGTGGGGGAAGATCCCACATGCGTCAGAGCAACTAAGCCTGTGCGCCACAACTACTGAGCCTGCGCTCTAGAGCCTGCAAGCCACAACTACTGAAGCCCGCACGCCTAGAGCCTGTGCTCTGCAATAAAGAGAAGCCAGCACAGTGAGAAGCCCACGCACCGCAACGAAGAGTAGCCCCTGCTCTCTGCAGCTAGAGAAAGCCTGCGTGCAGGAACGAAGACCCATCACAGCCAAAAATAAATAAATTTATTAAAAAAAACTATCAATAAAGTTAAAAGCCATCTATGGGGAAGGAATGAATCAATTGCAATACAGCCGTATCATACAATTATCATATACCCAATTAAAAATGAGTAAAATATATACAAGGTAATTTGGAGGGATTTTCACAATGAACAAAGCAAAGTGGGAAAAGGTGTATCTAACATTAACTTGTGTGTCTTTATGAGTATTTGCAAATGTTTCTATGTAATGGTTTGAGTATGGAGAAACGTATCTGACTCAGGGTGGTAGAATCTGGGTTATGTTTTTACTCCCTTGTTCTTTTATCTGATACACACACACAGAAGGATGAATTATTCACATAAATTTTCACAGAAGTTATTTTACTTATAAAAAAAAAAAAGAAAGAAAAGCCTTTCTTCTCCTCTCCTCTCCCTTCCTCTCTCCATCCCTCCTGCCATTTGTCTCTGTCTCTATCACTTCCACCTTATCCAAGGCCGCACTGTTTTTGTAAGGGCTACTGCAATAACCTGGTATCTTTTGCCATCCATTTTCCACCCAGAAGCTAGAGTAAACATAAAAACATAAATCATACCTTCTCACTTTCCTGATTAGCCTTCCCTTATACTTAGAATAAAATCCAAGCGCCTGATCAAGGCCCTGGATGATCTGGCTCCTGCCCAACTCCACTCATGCTGCCTTCTCCATTTGCTCACTATTCCAGCCCTAGTGACTAATGGGACTTCTGAAAATGCTGAGGTCTTTTCTGTCTCTCCTGGAATGCTCCTCTTTGCGCCCTTCGCTAGTTCATTTCAGTGTACTTCTCTGCCAGAACGTTGTGTTCTTGATATATTAGGGAACAATGTGCAGAACAAATATATGAGGAAACAAGTAGTGTGAAATGAGCAGCCTAGCTGAGCCACCCTTCCTTCCTGCAGTGTCCTCTACCACTTTGTTTCCTTCACAGAACATGTCAACTATTTGTACACCCTATTTCACTTGTTTGTTTATACATTGCCTATTCTGCCACTAGAGTACAAACTCTAGAGTTCAGAGACAGTATCTCTCCTCTTTACCCAGTACCTAATACAGTTCTTGGCACATAGTATGTGATGTATTTGTATTTATTTGAATATATTCAAATAAATATTGATTGGAAAAAATGAACAAATTGGTGAGTGAAGAAAGAAATATTTTCTTATTAACAGAACTTAGGAATATTTTAAATGAATTGTGATCCCTGAAGTTATATGAGTGTATGTATACACACAGACACATACAAATATTCTCTTGTGTTTTGTGTGTATGGAGGTAATTCTGCTAGGTTTAACCTAAAAATGTGTTACATGCAGATGCATTTTTCACAAAATGGGGATTTTTTCATATTTGGAAGATGAATGCTATATGACCTGGTTTGTCTATGAGGTAAGACAGTAGGTTAGAGAAATTTCAGATCAAATTTTAATACATGTCATTGCAGCTCTCAAAGGTCAGAGGGAAGAAACATTCCCTAACTTTTTTTTTTTTTTGGCCGTACGCGGGCCTCTCACTGCCGTGGCCTCTCCCGTTGCGGAGCACAGGCTCCGGACGCGCAGGCTCAGCGGCCATGGCTCACGGGCCCAGCCGCTCCGCGGCACGTGGGATCCTCCCGGACCGGGGCACGAACCCGCGTCCCCCGCATCGGCAGGCGGACTCTCAACCACTGCGCCACCAGGGAAGCCCCTCCCTAACATTTTTGATGACTTCTTTCTGTCCACAGTATTACATTTCCTAAATGACAATAAGTAAAGAAAAGATCGAGTTAAAATTAAACTGCACCTGAAATACCACATATTTGCCAAAACCTTGAAGGAAATAGATGAAATATTCCTGTCTGAAGGCTGAGACCAAACAGGATCTGATCTATACCAGCAGAATTGCTAAGAAAACACTAAGGTGCTTCCTGACCTCCAGGAGAGGTGAATGATGCTCAATCAATAAGCGTCTAGCTGAAGTGCATTTTGGCTTGGAACATATATAGGAGATAACGTAAGATGTGATGTATCCTAGCTGTTGTTCGTACTCTATCAACAACACTGGTGCTTTAAATATGCATTTACATTCACATATCCTTCTCCACATAGAAACGCAAACAAATTTATACACTAATTAATATTTTATTATTCCTATAACTAGAATGGATACTGTAAGAATCACAAAGTATGGTCAAGGCGCTGAGTGAAACGTTTCTTCAGCCAGATAATTCAACTCATGATGGAGTATGTAAGTTGAAAGAACCAGAGTTGAGAAACCAAATAAATCTGTCTTTGAAATTCTAGGCTGCACTCTAGCTGTATGAGCTTAGAAAAGTTATATGACTTGTCCAAACCTGACTTTGTTATCTGTAAAACTGAGAAAATAATATCTGTTCATAGTATTGTGTGGCAACCAAATTAGAAAGTATATGTAGAATACCCCATACAACATCAGCATATTAATAAGCACATGGCAGAATACTGTAGGTACATGGATGGTTCTTTAAGAGTTTATCTAGTTAAATGTAGTCTAGTGTAATTGGAAGGTTATTAAGGGTGTAAAATTTTTTTTCCTCCTGTATACTTTATTTTTTTAACATCTTTATTGGAGTATAATTGCTTTACAATGGTGTGTTAGTTTCTGCTTCATAACAAAGTGAATCAGTTATACATATACATATATCCCCATATCTCTTCCCTCTTGCGTCTCCCTCCCTCCCACCTTCCCTATTCCACCCCTCTAGGGGGTCACAAAGAACCGAGCTGATCTCCCTGTGCTATGCGGCTGCTTCTAAGGGTGTAAATTTAAGCTAGAGTTTTTGCTTGTTTGTTTTGCAAGCAAAAAGTCTGGTTAAGTTAAACAAAAGGGATTTACTCAGAGGGATAATAAGTATCTTATAGAATGGTTATGAATGCTGGAGAACAGCCTTGGAAATAAGTCAGACACAATAGGAGCCAATTTGGCCCAAGATTTCTGGCCTCAAGAACTTGAGATTCAAGAGACTTATTTGGATTCATCACCCAGATGAATGCATTTTACCGTTACTTTTTTATCTGTCTCATGCAACTCAGCTCAAAATTTTGAGATTTAAGAGAAAAAGTCTGATTGGCTGAGCTTGAGTTACCTGAACATCTTTTATCTGTAGGAGTCGGGCACCTCTAATTTTGGACCTGTCAATATTTCTTGCAAAGGAGAAAAAGTAATTCCTCAGATCAAAGCTCAAGCTGTAAGAAGGGCAGATTTTAAATGAATTAATTGACAAGTAAATACTTAAAATAAATTCATTAAAATTAAAATGTCACTACAGATTTCCAAGTGACCCACACTGCCTCTCGAACAAAATGGAAAAGCGTTGAATAAAATTAGGGACAAGATGAAGCTTCGGTGTCAAAGTAGACAGGTGGGTGGTGTGCTGTCATCACCAGTATGCACCAAGGGAGTCATTCAGTGCTGACTAGCGGAGCCCTGGGATTCCTCAGAGGTGCCCCAGGGCGGCTTGGGCAGGAGGGTCAGCTTGAGCCACTGGGCCTCCCCTCCTATTTTAACTGGTTCAGCCTGTTTTGTTCTTATCCTTTTATGTAATGATATTCCACACGAGCTTCACTTTTTAAAAAAAGAGTTCTGCTGCTAAAACAAATATTGGAACAAGAAGAACAGAAAGTTTTCAAAACTACAGAACAAGGGGATAACATTCTAGACACAGTCTTCATAGTCTACAATGTCTTTGATATTGTGAAGGAAAAGGAGCTAAGGGTTAGCTTGCAGCTTCGCCGTGGAATAGTTTTTGTTAAATAGGTGACATATAGTCAGCTTAATGCTACAAATATTGCATTTATGTTGGTATAGTATCTTCCAGTTTTTCAAAGACCTTTAATAAGCATTGGCTCATTTGATCTTCATAGAAAGCAAGGAACCTAATGTTACCTCCACCTATAAATGGGAAATGCAGGTGCTGAAAGGTGAGGACTCAATGGCGAGACTAGCACCTGTGCTGACTCAGCACGTTATGTGTTATATCAATATTTTCAATTAAAAAATGGGTGAATTCTATCTTTAGATAATAATTAAATGGAATCACAATGTTTAAAAACAGAAAAAGTGGAGCCTCTATGGTTGGGTTGGGGTGAAGGGTCTGGGGCTCCACACAGCCCTCCCTGAACACGAGTAGGACTCCCGAGGTCTCTGGGAAAAGTAATGCTCTGCGTTTCACAGTACAAAGACTATTGCCAGCTTTATTTCCCGGGGATTTAGTTGGCTCTCCTTCCCTCCATTTGCTCCACATCATGTAATACATTTTTCTGTGTGGCCTGGATCGCAGAGGTCAGCTGTAGTTAAGGAAGCAATGCAGGTGGCACTGTTAAGAAAACAGTCTGGGGACAGGAAGGCAAGATGCTTCTTTGGTTTTGTTTTCCTGAAGTTGACATTGATTTATGGTGGTGCCTAAAGCAAGGCATGGGATTCATATGCCACCATTTCTGTGTTATGAAAAGATACCAGGGGGCCTTTTGTAGAGTTTTTCTGTGTTAACCTGAGAAAGGCTCTCAAGATCTAAAATGCTCTCCTTCCAGAAACAATTACAACAACATTTGAAAGAACATCCATGATCCTGACCAAAGCTGTTCTCACTTTTGCATGAATTCTTCATGGGTTCTTCTTTTGTATGAATAGCCCCTAACAGAATTATATAAATGTTTTCATATTTGCTTTATCTGAACAAGCCATGTTATAATACTCTTCTTCACCCACTTGTGATATGAGATTCAAGTTCACCATGCATATAGCACATAAACAAATACATATTTACATTCATATTCATACTCCTATGTACACACTACTCAATTAAAGCAAAACCAGGCCATAAAGGGTCTTCAGTTTTATCAAAACTAGTGTCATCTCTAGTGGTGGACTCAGAGCCTGGGATTAAATGTTGCTGGATTTCCAGTGCTATACAAAGAAGGGACAAACAGAGGAGTGGGAGGGAATCAGTGGGATTTGATGACTTTTTGGATGTACAGAGTGGGGAGGAAAAGGTGACTCAGGGTTATGGAGTAGGAAGGCACGATAAGAAGTTCTTATTATAGAGGAGAACTGGCTGAAGTTTCACAGTTAGGGGCTGGCAGGAACTTAAAGGCAGGGACAGCAGTGGTTAGTGAGGTAGGTTGAAGGAGAAAAATGGAAGAAAGCTGAAAAAAACTTTATTTTGCATTCTGACTAGGAATGACTAGGAGTCTGACTAGGAATGACTTTGCCTCTAATATGTAATATCAGTAATCTGATTGCAAATTAAGTTGATCAGATATTTGGATATTTTGTCACGTATAAATGTGTGTGTGTGTGTGTGTGTGTGTTCATGACAACTTTTTAACACGTCGTTTACTATTCTGATGATGTAGGTATATCTTGCTAACTATGTCATAAACAAAAGAAAAGGGATGTTTTAGGAAGAAAAATGAATTTGGGGTGGTATATTAGTCTTCTCTAGAGAAACAGAACAAATAGGATGTATCTATATATGGAAAGAGATTTATTATAAGGAATTGGCTCATACAACTATGGAGGCTGGCAGTTCCAAAATATGCAAAGTGGGCCAGCAGGCTCAGAGCCAATGGTAAAGTTCCAGTTGGAAGACCAGCAGCAGCCTGGAGATCCAATGGTACAGATGAAGTCTGAAGACAGTCTTCTGGAGAATTGCCTCTTGCTCAAGGAGGCCAGTCTTTTTGTTCAATTAGGCTTTCAACTGATTGGGTGAAGCCCAACCACATTATGGAGGGCAATCTGCTTTACTCAAAGTTTACCAATTTAGTTGTTAATCTCATCTGAAAACTCCCGCGAAGTTGACACATAAAATTAACCATCACAGTTAGAAGCCATAAAGATATAGAAATGGAGATTATTTTAGGTTCCAGGAAGAGTGAGGAATATCTTAGGAATAGAAACATGTCCTATGGGTAGACTTTGAGGAAGGCATCTTGGTTTGATGAAGTACAGTCCTGATGGTGGAAAATGTTAACAAGCGTATCAGTACCTGGGGAGATTCTCCATGTGATGCAAGTAGTCTTTAAGATCTATGAAGTGCTATACTTTACTTTGAATTCCAGTGTCTTTACTTTTATATTTTTAATGCTAGTCATAATGTCTTGCTTATGTTTCTTTCCACAGGGCCTAGATTAAATACATGTTGGTTACATTTTGAGTATACTATAATTTACAATGTTTGACAGTTTAATGACAATTTCTTTCTTGAAAGAGAGCCTCATTCACTTCATTATAAACTTTATAAAGTATGTGTGGGAAAGAAGAGAGCTAGTTGGTACAAAGCAGTGCTCTTGACTTATGTTTTCTGATTGTAACCTCCCCACCCACAAACACTTTCCATTACAGGGAATATCAGGGGCTGTAGGGAAAAAAAAGGAGAGAGTCAAACTAGCCTCACATTTTTGTACCCCCTTTACTCCATTATCTTCAACGCAAATGCCATCTTGAATTTTCTTATGATTTGGAATTTAGATGATGAGAAATTTAATATTTAAATTTGTATATTTGGATATATGTATATCTCATAATACTGCCATGTGATATGTAAGATATTGTGTACTATTTCAGTTAGTGCTAGTCAATAGTTGAACCACATGCTCCTGGAAACTACTTAATGAATTTTATCTTAGGTTTGTCCAAATCAAAAAGCTTTGCCCTAATACCCAAATGTTTCCTGTGTTCCTGCATCCTTTCATATTCCTACTCTCCTCTCCATCTCCAGTGGCACTGCCAGCATCCTCCCACCTGAACCATTGCAACAGTCTTCCCACCTCCATTTTGCTCCCCTCCAATCAACATTCTCCTGTGCTTCCAGCTTAACCCTGACAACCTTGAATCTGCCTTTGCTATATCCTGCTCCAAATTCTTTGGTGAGTCTCCATCATCTAGAGGAGAAAATCCAAATCCTAGCCCCTGTCTCTGCTGTTAGCCTCATGTTTTAACCCTCAAGTTTTATCTTGCTGCTACTACTCATCTACTCATTTCCATAATCTTTGTTGGCCTATAATACCTTCCCCCGTGCTGTCTGGCAAACTCCTATTCTGTTTCAAATCTTAATTCAAGTGCTCAATATATTTAACTTTTATATTTGAATCCCTTCATGTCTGTGGCTAGATTTACATTCTCTTCTGCTTTAGTGTGGCCTTGATGAAATTAGACATAATACCACATGGCTATAAAAATATCACATGATCTCGAAATCATTTTTATGCATCTCTCTGTTATGTTCTGAACTATGAGCTCTTTGGGGGTCTACATGTTCTGTGTCTTCATATTGCCAGCATCTAACAGAATCCTTGGCACATAACAGGGACTGAATAAATACTTGCTAAATGAAAGAATGAATGACTATTCTCTACCTCTTTTTACAGTTACAACTCACAATTGAAAACTGTTGTATATTTATGGGCAATGCTTCATCTTAGACCCACGGAAGTTATTGAAAAGACTGTGAAAAATGATAGTTAACTGTAAGTTAACAGTAGAAAGAAGAAATTATGTGTCCTCCTCTTCCCATCCCTGCCTTTCTGTAGCCCTATGGCAGCCTTTTTTGGTTCAGGAAAGGACATTTTTCCCTTCAAAGTGGTTGTGCCTCCAACATTACTTCACTACTGACCTAGGAACTGTTTAGGAGCAAGAAGGAATGAAAGGAAACTTAATTACTATACCAGAAAGTTTGAAGATAAAGAAAGCAATAGGTCAGTTATGATCGTGCTTATTACTAGACACTGGTTTTCGTTGTTAAACTAACAAAATAAAATTCCCAAGTGGTTCTTTCTCACAGTAATTCCCTTCCAGCTCTGGAGTGTTGGATGCAGATGTGTGACATGGAAAGATTTGAAACAGACAGCCTGTTAGGAACACCAGATTCTGTGATTTCTCTTAGATTCCACTTCACTCCTATTTCTTAGTTTTCTCATTTTCTGTTTTTGTGTTAAATTGGGCAGCAGAAATAAGTCATTGGAGCAACATATTTGAGGAAGAACCTGATTTCCTTCCTATTTTCTTAAAAGTACATTTACAGATGCTCACACATACCAAAGCGATGCATCACGATTGGAGATAATTAAGGATTCAGATTTACATAAAGGTGATAACATTTTATGGCTTTCTCTTTTGGGGGGAAGTTGGCGAGGAGGTCTTGCAAGTATAGCTGCACATGTTCATCACCTTTGAGTCACAGATTTGCTCATCGTGGCTTGTGGGGGAGCAAAGTGGAAATACACTCTTATGGCTGACCAAGTTCCCTGCAATATGTACAGCAGAGACTTACCGGTTATCTTTAATTAACTTGGCTCCCGGCTCATTGCCTTCAGAGTGAGCTAATCTGTGCTTGAATGCTGTACAACCCACTATAAATGATAGTTCTCAAGGCAGCCTGTGTATTAGCTCAGCCTGGTCTCTGTTTCCAAGTTATTCTTTCTTGGTATCTTCTGGGTTAAATTAAGCCTGTTTGTCTACTACTCCTGAGGTAGTTAACTTAATGGGTCATGAGTTTCCTTCCAGGCATCCTGCCAGAGGTGTCATGGATAAGGGAATATGGGATGAAAGACTGAAAATGAGGATGGGTGTGCGTGTGGGAAGAAATGAATCTCAAAGTTTCTGGCTGATGCAAGTCCAGGATTTTTAAGGACATGAGTAATTCTGTGTCTTTTAAAGGCCAACCTATAAACCCAGGAGTTTCTGGCTAACAGATAGAACTAGAATTCAAGGATGAAACTCACTAATAGCAAGCCATGATTTGTTGCCTTTATAGAATGAGGTCAGCATGATTGCACTGTAGCCCTGAGTAAATGTATTTCTTAAGAATCGTCTACTGTGTTTTAGGATTTGAAGGAAGCTGATTCTCAGAGGCCATGGCCAGAGTTTTAGGAAATTAATATGCTAGGACTTGTCGCCAAATTATATATATTTTCTTAAAAATATACCACTCTTTGAAGTTAGTATTATTGTTCTCATTTTATATGTGAGAAAATTAAGGTTCATATAGGCAAAGAGACTGCCCATAAAATAAGTGGCAGGCTTATAATTCAAATTCTATTCCCCCTGACCTCAAAGCCAAATTCTTTATTCCACACCATTAATCATCATTTGACTAGAAGGGATTTGTCCCTCAAGTTGCTTACTCTGGTTTCAGTGGTGATCTCTGTGTCTAGGCAAAATGTGTCATCGACCACAAAGCCTACAAATCGTTAATCACATCAGTGTTCAGCTTATTGGCTCTACCACCTTGCGCTGCTGATAGGATAGGCTCCAAGTCATTCTCTGGGTGAGATTAAAGAAGTTGATTTTCTGAATACAGATTGGCAATGCTTGGTTACCTGTTTCTCTTCAAGTTATAAGATCGTGGCCTTAAGCCAGTGATTCACTCTGGCTTAACCTTAAAATGATCTGCGAAACTTAAAAAAAAGAAAAATCCATGTCTGCACATTGCCTGCCCCCTCCACACAAACACCAAAGCAGATTCTGATTTATTTATTCTGGGATATATACTAGGCATCAGTATTCTTTTTTAAGCTTCCTACATGGCTCTAAAATGTATCCAGCATTGAGATTTTTCCATTACATAAGTAAGCGCCCTGTCTTATTCCAAAGCAATTGTATTGGCAAATAAAAATTGGGTAAAAGAATGAAAAAAGATTGTATTTGTTTTTAACTCTAAGAGAAATTTTGAAAACCCATGATATTGGTTAGTTGCTTCCCCATAAAAAGAAATAAAGCAAGATTGTGGAAATTTGATTCAATCCAATAAATGTTTGTAGGTGCCATAGAGGATACAAAAAAACAATGAGTCTCTTTCTTTAATGGATTAAAACCTAGTAGAGTATATAAATGTACACATAAATAACCACACTTCTGTATAAACTTTGTCAAGCCTGTCAATAATTGTTCCACGAATTATAAAATGTACAATTATATTGTTTCAAAAAGAAGGAATGGATTAATAGTATTAGAAAGCAAGGCGTATTTGGAAAAGTGGTTAGGTCAGTATGGCTAGAGTACAGGGATCAAAGAAGAGAGTGGCAGGGGATGAGCTTGGAAAGGGGCAATACCTAGAACACCAAGTATTGTCTTTTATCTTCTGTCTCTTATTTATCTATTAAAAACACACATATTTCTTTCTTTTCCTTTTATTTGCTCTCATTTTTCCCTCTTCCGTCTCTTGATTGATTATAATAATTAGATTGTTAATAATGACAATAATAATAGTAGTAGCTTTTTTGGGGGGCGGTTTCTAAATTCCAGTCACTATTATCTGATCAACTCAATCCTCACAACAATCCTAACATTATATAATATTATCATTCTCATCTTATGTCTGAGAAACCAGAAGCCCAAGGACACAGATCTAATAAAAAGTAGAACTGGGTAAGGTGATACAAGTGTCAGGGGACTCCAGTGTGGAGTCAGAAATTAGGCAAAGTGGCCTAGGTAAGTGAAGAGCTTTGGGAGGGTAGGGGGAGTAGCAGTAGGACACTATCTTGCCATTGGGATCAAAACCATTCTCCTTTCTCCCTTGCTTCCCTTTCCATCTGGTTTAATAGGTCACAGTGGAAATCAAAACATGGTGCTGGATTCCATATATATGTGTTAGCATATGGTATTTGTTTTTCTCTTTCTGACTTACTTCACTCTGCATGACAGACTCTAGGTCCATCCACCTCACTACAAATAACTCAATTTCATTCCTTTTTATGGCTGAGTAATATTCCATTGTATATATATGTGTCACATCTTCTTTATCCATTCATCTGTCAATGGACACTTAGGTTGCTTCCATGTCCTGGCTACTGTAAATAGTGCTGCAGTGAACATTGTGGTGCATGACTCTTTTTGAATTACAGTTTTCTCAGGGTATATACCCATGAACCTAGGAGCAGGACAGAAATAAAGACGCAGACGTGGAGAATGGACTTGAGGACACGGGGAGGGGGAAGGGTAAGCTGGGACGAAGTGAGAGAGTAACAGACTTATATACACTGCCAAACGTAAAATAGATAGCTAGTGGGAAGCAGCCGCATAGCACAGGGAGATCAGCTGGGTGCTTTGTGACCACCTAGAGGGGTGGGATAGGGAGGGTGGGAGGGAGGCTCAAGAGGGAGGAGATATAGGGATATATGTATACATATAGCTGATTCACTCTGTTATACAGCAGAAACTAACACACCATTGTAAAGCAATTATACTCCAATAAAGATGTTAAAATAAATAAATAAATCAGGAGTCAGTTGTGTATTTGATGTTTACCTTTACAGTATCTGTTTGTACTGTATCTTTGTATTATATTGAAAGGAAGAGTAAATTTTACCTTTTATGGGTGGCTGTTAATAGAAAAGAATAATTTGGAAGTTATTCACATATATCTGAAAGAAATCAGTTTTTACTTAAATGTAACATAAATTTAAATTTTCAAAAGAGTAGCCCAGCACTCTGGAAATACAATAAACAGGCTTAGTCCCCGCTTTCATTGCCTAACAGTCCAGTGGGTAAGGTAGATTTTAATCAAATAGTCACACTCATGAATGTAAAAGCATAAATGGAAAAGAAGGGAAGTAACAGTAACATAAAGAGAAGAGAGGATCAAGGAAGTTTTCCGTGCAGAAGGGACAGAAATAAAGATCTGAAGAATGTATAAAAGTTAATTGAGGAAGTCTGGAAATACATCCCTAGCATAAATTTTAGTTACTTTTTAATCTTTACATTAGCAGGGTCTGGGAACTTCATTGCCACATTTATTTGGATTTATAATGAATGTAGTTGTTTCTGCTGTGGCCAGCACTACATGCTTTTCCATTTTCTTTTTATGAAGGATCCAAATGCAGATTCACCAATGATATTGTTAGAAATTATTTGCATTTCAACTTGTAAGTTTTTTAGAGGCTTGTACTAACTTGTTTAGCTGGGCTTCAGTTAACATAAAAGAGTGGACTGAACATATTCATTTGACTGAATTAGATCCTGAATTTGATAATAACCAGCTCAATCACTGGTTTCTTTAAACCATACTCAGCTTCATAACTTTCCTGTATACCTGCCCCTCACTTGAAGAATAGTGTTAAATATGTTTTCCACCCAGATTTGTAAAAATAATGAAATAACAATATATAGGCAACTATAACAAAATAAAGGAAATTGAGGCCTTTAAAGAATGGTGATAACCGTGTTAGCAAATAGAAATTTTGTCTATAATATTCAAATTCATAAATATTTTTACTCATGAAAAGAAATGAATGTCTTTCCTATTTTACTTTTGGAAAATGAATTTTCTTTTATTTCCCTGGGTTTCAGGAACCCAAAACAAAAAAGAATAATGACATCTCAAGTACAGTATTAAATTGCTCCATTTGGCAGATACGCTAGTTCTCTTTTTAGTCTTTTCCTGAAGCTAAGTTGTCTTTAAAATAATCATCCTTTCATTGGCAAGATTAATGTTCACTGTAATTTGCATATTTTATAGGTACACAGCACATGTAAAATACATTTTTCTCAGGGAGAAACATGTACTAACATTGGAGATGTTAGTACAATAACAGAAATTATACTGTTACATTGAAGTATGTTGTATTATTGGAGTGACATCATCAAGATGGCAAATTAGGTCGTTGCTGACTTTGCTCCCCCTCGTAAAGAGAACAACTAACAACTATTTAATAGCAAGATACCACTGAAAGAATCCTTGAACCTGGGGGTGAGGCTGAAGCACCCCTCTGCAACACAGAGACCAAGACAGTTGGCATTTGAGGGTAAGAGAAGCAGCTACACGTTGACTGTTTTGCCCCTCCCCCAGGCCAGTGCAACTTCATGCAGAGAGGTTTCTGCTGAGCCTCTGATTCCTACAGTGAGAAGAGAGAACCCAGAGGGGACAACAAGAGTCCCACCAGTATTGGGGTTGCTTTGTGGGAACCCCTGTCCTGATCTCTTACCACAGAGATTATGGGGGTGGGGGGAGTCTGCAGGGTTCAGCCACTGGGAATCTGAGCATGACAGAGAAGGCGGGGAGGGGCTTACAACAACGAGCACTTGGATCTTGGCAGAGTTCCTACCCGCATTACCAAGTAGTAATCTCCATTAGTGGCTTTGCTCATCTGCAGAACCAAGTAGTGGGTGCACTCTGATGAAGAAACTTGGTGGGTTCATATCTGTCTGCTTTGGATCCTCAAATGGGGAGACTCCTGGAAGGAAACACAGGAGAAAAGCCCCTTGACATAGGTCTTAATAATGATTCTTTGGATATGACACGTAAAGCATAAGCAACAAAATGAAAAATAAGTAAGTGGGACAACATCAAACCAAAAAGCTTCTGCTTAGCAAAAATAACCATCTACAGGGTGAAAAGACAACCTATGGAATGGAAAAAATATTTGCAAACCATATATCTCATAAGGGGTTAATATCCAAATTATACAAAGAACTCAAACAACTCAACTAAGAAAACCACACAGATAACCTAACTAAAAATGTGTAAACGACTGGAACAGACATTTCTCCAAAGAAAATATAGGAAAGGCCAAGAAGTACATGAAAAGATGCTCAACATGCCAGTCATTAGGGGAAGTGAAAATTAAAAACACAAAAAGATATCACCTCACACCTGTTAGAATATCATCAAAAACACAAGAGAAAAACACACACACACACACAAGAGATAACACGTGCTGACCTGGATGTGGAGAAAAGGGAATCATTGTGCACTGTTGGTGGGATTGTAAATTGGTGCATCCACTATGGAAAACAGTATGATCCTCAAAAAATTAAAAATAGAACTACCATATTAGCCAGCAGTTCCACTTCTGGAATATATCTAAAGGAATCAAAACACTAAATGGAGAAGATATCTGTAACACCATCTTCATAGCAGCATTGTTTACAATAGCCAATTCATGGAAACAACCTAAGTGTCCATTGATGGATGAATGGATTAAGAAGTTGTGAGATATATATATATATATGTATATACATATATAATTTTATGATTTCCTCGTAAAAAATGAGGAAATCCTACTGTTTACGACAACATGGATAGAACTTGAAGGCATTATGATAAGAACATATAAGTCAGAGAAAGACAAATGCTCTATGATCTCACTTATATAAGGAATCTAAAACAGACTCACAGAAAAAGACATCGAACTTGTGGTTACCAGAGGTGGTGGAAGGTGGGGGAAGGGGGACTTGGAGGAAGGTGGTCAAAAGGTATAAGCTTCCATATATAAGATAAATAAGTACTAGGGTTGTAATGCACAGCATGATGACTATAGCTAACACAGCCATATGATATATAGGAGAGGTGTTAAGAGAGTAAAGCCTAAGAGTTCTCATCACTTGGGGAGAATTTGGATGTTAGGTAAATCTATTGTAATCATTACAGACTATATGTAAATCAAACCATCACGCTGTACACCTTAAACTTATACAGTGATGTATGTCAAATATTTCTCAATAAAACTGAAAAATGTCATATTATTGTGTAAAATTGCCTTGCTTTTATTATCTATATTTTTAGCATTTGTGTTTTTAATAGCATCATAATTATTATGAGATTGAAATTTTAAATTCTAAGCAAGATTATCAATTTGTGATATATTTCTTGAGTTTTTGCCTCATATTGAAACTTGAAATTTTATATCATATTCTTTACTTATGTAATTTCTTATTTATTAATGAAGACTCTTATTAGTACAACAACCAGTATGCCTAAAACTTCTTGCTACCAGCAGTCGACACTTGTTAATTATGCGGGAGAGATAGCACACAATAAAAGAGAAACCTACTTTCTAAATGCCGAAATTTTACTTATAAGTGAAGAAGATCAATGTGAATTGCTGGGAGACTGATTAAAATAGAAAGGATGATGTATAGTGAATAATATTGTAATATTTTTACTACTGTTGGAATCATTTAACAAAAGTGTTCCATAAAAATCCCACCACAGAATCAAGATGTTAATGTTACACCTCGTTTATTGCCAGCGTATTCAGTGACATTTTATAATGTACATCTGTCAGCCAGAGATATAAATGAATGAGGTGAACCATACAATTTATCCTCAGGAAGTTCCATTAAAGCCCCCAAAGTATAATATTTATGAGGTCAGAGTCAATTAATCAGATAGCTGTATTTGCTTATCAGCTCAGCAGGCTCTCTGTTGCACCAAATTGTTGCATTTGAAAATCTTTCATATTTGGCAAAAGAGTGAGTTTGTATGTGCTACATAAAAGCTATTTTGTAAATCAATTACTTTAGTAACAGGAATGTATTCAGTAGTAATTCATGGTCTAAGTGGAGAGAATGCAAAATATGTTCTTATCAGAAATGTTTTATCTCAGTAGGAGTCCTAAATATTCTTTACAACCTATGGTGGTCTTATTTATCCCACAGTTTACTGAATGAAAGGCAGTTATGAAAGAAATACAGGCTTGTGCTTGTTCAGCATGGTAATTCAAACTTTGGGTGTGGTAAAGTCGTAGAAGATGGTGGCAGAAGCAGAGCACATATTGCTGTTGAAAACAATCAGGGCAGAAATGAACAAGGACCATAAGAATTTTATAGTAGATATGGCCACTGTTCTGATAAAGAAGGGGCATGTGTAGTTAACCTCAGAGACTATAATAAATGACAGTTGCTGTGTTATTCACACTGAGCTCCTAGCTTCTCTGCCTGGAAAGCAGGTCTGAGAGCAATTTTAGAAATGGATGCTTAGAGGAATTCATATGGTAAAAATATAATATCTCTTTCTTAATTAAAAAAATTGTTTTTGCATTAGAGGAGAGAGAACAGAGACCATGAAGACTGATATTCTATTAATAAAAATCCTGGTAATAATTCTTTTCCATGATTTGGCAGCCTGGATAGACATTAGAAATTATGGAAAAGGATTGTAGGTAATATAAAAATTTAGTCAAGAGACAATATACTAATTGTATCAAGCCCAGGAATTTACATTAAACTCCTATCATTTGCCCAGACAAGTCCTAGGTGTTGTCTACACATATGAGGAGATATGTATATGTGTAGGGCTGGGAGTTGAGTACAGTGAACCAGTGTGTGCCCACAGATACCCACAGTTGTGCAATGAATGCAGTCCGCTAATATAACCCAGATAAGCTGGGCTGCTTTATAATCCACTTAGCATGACATTGTATGAAAAGAAAACAGAAAAACAAACATATCACAAGTGACTTATTAAAGATAGCAAAATAAAAATATTTCTACCTCGTATCCTTTCTGAAACAAGCTAAAAAACAGTAAAAAAAAAAAAAAAAAAAGCATAAGAAAAAACCCTCCTTTAGTAAAACTAGGGATCCATTGTTGCCATTACATGATGTAAGTTTCATAAGGAGAGAGATCTTCATTTATTTGCTTTAGCAGTGTATCCTCAGAACCTAGAAAGTGATCAGCAAATGTTTGTCAAATAAATGGACTGTAGTTTTTAATAGCATCATATGCCCTTTTAATTGCACTCAAGTAGGAGGAAAATCCTTTTTCGTATTCCTTTGCTTTTCTCTCCTTCAAACTATGTCACTGAAATGATGTCGCAGGAGTTTGAAGTCCCTACCACGTTATCTTTTACTCAAAGTGACAAGGTTTAGAGTTTTAGAGTAGCTTCTGGAGTATACTGAGATTTCCTACATACAGATCATGTTAAGAGTGGTGGAGCTGCATGAGGGAAGGGCATGCCATCCCCCAGCATATCAAAGAAGAGAAATCATAAGAGCCAATCAACTTTGCATTGCTGAGCAGAAGGTGAAGAGAAATAGTTAAGTGCTAAATCACCACCCATACTCTCTCTCTCTCTCTCTCAGTCTCTCTCTCTCTCTCTCTCTCTATATATATATATATATATCAGGAATACGTCCGGTTCACTGCATCTGTTGTAACATCGAATGCACGATGACCTGAGTTAATGCCCTCTCCCAGGGCAGAGGCCATTGGACAATTTGCACATGTGAAAAAACCTACCTGACAAGAGGCACCCTTTTTTCAGCCCAAACTCATAACTTTGGCACATTTCCACACCAAGGAGAGGCTTGGGTGAAGTATCTCTGTTTTGAAATATACATGCTAGATTGTTTTCCTTATAGTAATATGTTCTGACCTTGTGGGACTATGATTTTGTCCAAATATATTCAAGTTACTTGGTGCAAAAATAATTAGCTTTCATAGATGTCAATGTTTACTTAAGAGGGAACATCACGCTTCTTTATCTGATGATATAATTCAGAACCTTTCCAGTTTATCCTTCCTGATAAATTAGGTTATATTTCAATAGTTTTAACTTTCCTGAGATGACTGTATATTTTATTTCTGCAGCAAGTATGCAGTAACCCCAGATTTAGCATGTTTTAATCCATTAAAATTTTTATATGTTTACACTAAAATGTACTTCTGTAACATTCTAAATTCTTTTCGCTTGTACACATGAAGAAAGAAAACTTGGGGGATGCATTAAAAATATCTGAAATGACTTGGAATGGAAATGGCAGATATCTAAATAAAAGACAAATATGTAATTGTAACTGGACTGACATCAATAATCAAAATGCCAATGATAAAGTAGTAAAAGAAGAAAAAAAGGAAGGGAAAGACAGCGGAGCTTCAAGGAGAAAACTTTCAGAGCTGGTATTGTACTATATTCCGTGATTCCTTGCTGTTGTTCATTAAGTGAATAGAGGAACTCCATGTACATTATTAGGCACTTTTGCTTTCAAATTATCTCGTGTCCCCTGGGTTCATTTCCTTTCCAAGTCAGGAGAAGTGTTTCAGTAGTTTGTATCTTTTAATCCCAGACCCCTATCTTGCCCTTTCCCCTCTTTCCTCTCCCCATTGGTAACCATAGTTTGTTCTCTATATCTGTGTGTGTTTTGCTATTACATACATTTATTTGCTTTATTTTTTAGATTTTCCATATAGGTGATATCATACAGTATTTGTCTTTGTCTGACTTACCTCACTAAGCATAATATTCTCTAGGTCCATCCATGTTGCTACAAATGGCAAAATTTCATTCTTTTTTATGGCTGAGTAATATTCCACTGCATATATATATACACCACATCTTCTTTATCCATTCGTCAGTTGATGGACACTTATGATGCTTCTGTATCTTGGCTATTGTAAATAGTGCTGCTATGAACATTGGGGTGCATGTAACTTTTCAAATTAGTGTTTTCATTTTTTCTGGGTATATACCCAGGAGTGGAATTGCTGGATCATATGGTAGTTCTGTTTTTAGTCTCTTGAGGAAACTCCAACTTCATGACACACTTGACCCTCAGTTTTTGAGCACTAATTTCACTTACTAAGGCAACTAGAACTTCTGGGAGAATAGGTAATACTATATCTTCAGGCAGAATAAATACATATGGACCTGAAATACTTTATTGCAAGAAAGCAAAGATATTTTCAGAGATGTTTGGTGTGTGTTGTGTTGAAAAGGGCAAAGAGGCTAGCACAGAACGAAGTCTATTAGTGGCCAAACTCAAAATTTGAGCATCAGAAAGATAAAAATTACAGCCGATTGGAACAAATAAGGATTTAAAGAAGCTATATGGCTATGATTATACTAAAATGGGGAAACTAACACAAAATGATAAAAAGTATTTGTAATGTACTTGAGTTTCTAATGTCATCTATAGGAGATGCTATTTATTGTGTAATCAAATGACATGTATTATACTCTATAGTTTTGATTGTAGTCAATCAAAAGTTTATAAAATACATAGATGGATTTTTTAAATCGAAAATGGAAATGCAGAAAGACATATAAAATATGAAAGAATTTTGCATGAAGAGTTTGGCTTTCCCTGTGCTTCTTGTAACAAAATCATCATAGCTCTTTTTGTGGACTAGTATAGTAACTTATACTTTTGTTACTCAGCCTGTAAAATTGTGGTAGTCTTCCATGAGACAAAATTTAATACTGTTGTGAAATGTCATGTGGTTGTCTGGAAATGAAAGTTTATACAGAGAACTGAGTCCAAGATTGTGGTGTGGCAAGAACATAATAATCAGGGAAGGTGGTGGTAATATATGCCCCTTTTTGGGGAAAGAGTAACTGCCTTTCATACATTTCTATGGGGACTTGGAGTTGTGTCTCTAAATAGCAATCTTTGGTCACTGCAACCTCAAGACTTCTTTTAGGGGCTTGTTTGGTTTGTGTCTGTCTTGTTGCTGAGACTCTTTGGGGGCAGTTTGTATGGAAAATTACAAGATTTTTGGTGGGGGGAGAGGAGTGTGGTGGGACAGGGCAGAAATGCTTATTCCTCATTCCTTATATTTTCTTCCATATGGAAGGGGCAATTCTTGCTGGGACATCCCTGGCCTCGATTGTGCTTCAGTCATTCTTTGCCTGGGCCGGGGGATGGGATGAATTAGATTGCTGAGATGGAAAGGAGAAAATGGGCATGTAGAGCCCAGCCTCTTCTGCTTGCATTCTACTCTAAGGAGTAGATTGTAGGTAAGGTACGAGTGTTACCTGCTCATTAATGCACAAGTCTTCCCTGGGCTGTACCAATCCTCCTTCTCTGTGGAGGATGCCTGCTCCAGACCAGGCTTGCCTGTGACTGCACAGGAGTTTGATGCCGTGATTCATTATTAGTAGGGACACCTTCCCAAAGAGAGAAATCACGTTCTACAGCCTATCCTTTATTGAGAATACAGGTGCCCGCATATTTCAACAACTATGATGTACTTGTCATACTTGTCATTTCTGAAATTGCAGAATGCCTTACAAACCCATGAGGTATTCGATTTTGGGAAATATAGTACCTTGTTCTTTCACCTACCATATCTTTGTCTTATTTCATAATTTGTTCAGATCCTGGGTAGGAAAAAAAGGCTGCTCTTTTTTGGGGTCCAGCAGATTCTAATAGATATGTAAAAAGAGAAAAAAAAGAAAAAACAAACAAAAATTGAGTAAAATCCTAATTAAAGAAGAACCCAAAGTGTTTAATCTGCAGGATATTTTTGATCCTACCCAGAGAACATTCCCAAGTAGAACACTTCAGCCACCAAATAGCAAGAAAGCTTGAATTTATTCTGACACAGCAATGGAAAAGACAGTGGAAAACCCTGAAAGGAACATGACACATTTAGAAACCAGAAACAGTAGATGGGGGTTAAAAAGTATTCCTTCCTGATGAAAGCCATGGGGCTTGTTAAGAGTATACTATATTTTGGAAGAATAAATTGGGGAGTTGATAGTTTATGTAGTTTAATAAGTGGATTACAATAATAAGATATCTTTTTTTCTACTAGCATTGAACTAATGTATCAAAATAACATTGTGAAAAAAGAAATGAGGCAAGGACATGCAGAAAAAAACCACCGTATACTCTTTTCTTATGGAGAGACAATAAAGAATAAAAAGATACTTTCAGAGACTGAGGTTTGTTGAACTGAGAGAATTGATCAGAAGTGAAACTCAGAAGGGAAATATATTTTGTAGGGAATGAAAGGCATACAGGCTATCTGGTAGAAACAAACGAAAGTTAAAAGATCATTAATAAATTCAAGGGAACTATACTGTTCAACCCCACCTTAAGAAAAAATAGAAGGGGAAAACTAACATAAACAACAAAAATACATCAAGAACAATAATAACAACAAAAAAGCAAGACAGAAACCACCTAGCAAGGGTAGAATATTTCTGTTCTTTTGATCACAACATTTTATGAATTTGACAACATAGGGAAAGTTTAGTAAGATGAAGGTTTCAGTAGTGACTGCACCGGGCAGAATCTGCTGGACTGTCAACAGGGCAACAGGAGGACCTACTGTATAGCACAGGGAACTCTACTCAATACTCTGTAATGACCTATATGAGAAAAGAATCTGAGAAAGAGGGGATATATGTCTGGGTATAACTGACTCACTTTTCCTGTACAGCAGAAACTAACACAATATTGTAAATCAACCATACTCCAATAAAAATTAAAAAAACAAACCTCCAGAAAAACAGCAAAAGGAGTCTTCCCTGTAGTAATGCCATTATCATGAGGAAAACCATATGCAAACTTTAAATATTTATTTATTTTCTTTATTTTCTTTCTTTTATTTATTTTTTTTTTTGGCTGCGTCGGGTCTTAATTTCGGCATGCAGCCTCTCTTGTTGAGGCACGCGAGCTCAGTAGTTGTGGCGTGTGGGCTTAGCTGCCCCGCAGCATGTGGGATCTTAGTTCCCCTACCAGGAATCGAACCTGCATCCCCTGCATTGGAAGGCGATTCTTTACCACTGGACCACCGCGGAAGTCCCTGCAAACTTTAATTAGAGGTAGAATCCAAATGGTCTCCTGAAACCCACCTGAGGCAGAAGTCCAAGTTGGTGTTTGGGAAAGATTTGTGCCACAGACAAAGAGTGCAGACATGAGGGAAAAAATCCCAGTGTATACATAATCCAAGTATGTACTCAGAAAGAATCTGAGAGTGTAACTTGAGTCTACATAAATACAAGTTGTCCCTCACAGACTAGGTCAAAATCTCCATGTACCTGTGAGGTCACATTGTTCTATCTTGTCTGCTAGCCAGTATCTATACCTAGAAAGACAGCTGGACTGAGAAAACAAGATTTCTGTTCATTCATTTGATTCAGGACCAGAGGTATGATAACAGCCTGTTTGGGCCAGCAGGACTGAGTCTGCCAGGGAATTTTCTGAGCATAGAATAGGGATTACACAGAAACTACATCCTGCTTAACTTTGAAGCTTCCAGAATGAATGTGTCGTATATATAGTAGAGAGTTACTGCACATATTGTGATTTGAATTAGCTGACAGCAATTAGGACAGAGCTCTGAAGGAATCGGGAACAGGGTTCATACACTTGATGGAAGATGAATGGAAGGAGGCTGGCACAGCACTTTATGTGGTCACAGATCTAAGTGCCTGTATAGCCTTGGAGGTAGGAAAGATGTCACTGATTGAGGGACTTGTCATATGTGAATTTAGTTCTGCCTACCTCACTCTTTAATGAGGACCTGTATACTCTAGTGGGTCAATTTAACTACTGTATTTAAACTATCATTTCATCATGTTTAGAGAACAGTACTGTCAATAGTCAATGAGATTTAATTGTAGGCAAGATCGTAGGCTTTCTGGGTTGAACAAAATAGGTAAGGCCATAGTGCAGAGCATGGAATTTTTAGGACACACATTCTAGTATTATAGTCAATCATAGTATTTCTGGGGAACATGGATTTGGGGTCAAAAGATCAAGTTTGTATCTGGAAAAAATGAGTTATTAAAAGAAATAGGGTGATTCTTATGGTTCTTATCTTTCAGGAAATATAAATATAATACGGTGGGAAAGATGGGACTTTCAGATGTTTTTCTATTCTGAAATGGTCTCTGTTTAATAGGTCTTAGCAATTCCTTTTCCCATACTTTGATGCCTCTCTGGCCACCGTGAAGGCTGATCAGTGGGATTTAGCAAATACAGTCTTTGCTTGAACAAGGGTTAATGTCTCCACAAAGTGACTTGTGAGGTACTCAATTCTGAATTTGTTGGCATACTGGAGAAACTGGAGCACTAATGTTAGAAAGAGTGGCAAGGGGAGAGTCAAATCAGACAAAATAATGGAACTAGTGCCTGCTGGCACTTGGAAAGGTGATGGCAAGGTGGGTATCGGCTAGTGGTCATAAAACTTAAAGGTAAAACTTGCACCTTAAGTATGTTTATAGAGTCATGTTGCCTAATCTTTGCTGTACAGATCACATGTTGACATCCCTGCCATTCAGAGTTTGTATTCAAACAAACAAACCCAAAACAGATACCTACTTTAGCTAGTTGAAGCATAAAAGGAATTTATTAAAGAACATTAGGTTCATAGAATCTCCGATAAGGCCAGAATACCTGGCTTGGAGTCTATCCCATTAGGAACGGTGCTCAAAGCAGATATCAGAATTGCTTCTGGGGAGACACCACTGCAGCCATCTCTTTTGCATCTCTTTTACCTGTTCAAGGCTTTCACCTATTTTTCTATTGTATTATCTTTCTTTTAAAATTTTACTTGTGGAAGTTTTAAAAGTAATGTGGATATTAATTTCTTAGTGATTTCCTATATAGAAAATGTTTTTCCCCATATTATACACTAGCTCTAGCTTTTTTTCATTTAAAAAATACTGTCTATTTAATTATCAATTACATTGAATCATTTGATGATTGTTTTCCAAATCTTCTATAGCCTTATAAAATTTTTTTTTCTGCTTATTTTACCAATTACTGAGAAAAGTGTGTTAAATTCTGTCTTTTACTATGATTGTGGATTTTTCTATTTCTCTTTGGACTTCTGTCAGTTTTTTTCTCTATATACTTTTAAACAACATTATTGTGTGCACATTTATTTATAATGGTTCTGTCTTTGTGGTGAATTGAACATTTTATTATTCAGTGAATATCTTTACCTATAGCAGTGTTTACTGCTTTTTAAAATATATTTTATCTGTTAACAATATATCGATAGCCGCACTAATTGTTTTTGGGGGTCAAAATTTGTCTAGCATATTTTTTTGTCCTTTTATTTTCAACTTTATGTTTTCCTCAGTATTAGTTGTGTTTCTCATAACAGCCTATAGCTAGATTTTAAAAATATAATCAGACAATTTTTGTCTTTTAATTGGAGCATTTAGTCTGCTTATATAATTAAGATTTTAATTATATATATATATATATAAAATTACTGGTTTATTTAGAGTCCCATATAAGGTATTACTCTATATTCCATCATATATACCTTTCTCTTTGTCCAAATTATGCTATGGTTCTTTTTTCTTTACTTTCTTTATATTAATTATTCTTGTTCCATTTCCCTTCTCTACTAGTTTGGAGGTTTTACACACTTTTTCTTCATTCAGTTGTTATACTAAAATCACACACACAAATTTAACACATCAGAATCTAAAGTTAATAATAACAAGGACCTTATTACACTTTGAATCCATTTATTTCTTCCCGTATTATATGCTACTGCTTTTGTGTATTATAAACCTATTTTGTTGCTTTTAAATTCACACTAGATTTTTAAAATGCAGTGTTACTTTAGATTTTCCTTGTATCTGGTATGATTTGACATCTGCTTGATGTACACCTTTGAGAATTTCCTTTAGTGAGAGTCTGTTGGTAAATTTTTTGTTTTTCTTTTTTGGGAATTATATTTGCTTCACTCATGAAATCAGTATTTCTGGGTATAAAATTTTTGGTTGGCAGTTACTTTATCTCGCACTGAAGATCAATATACTGTCTCTAGTTCATAGTATGACTATTGGAAATACAGTTGTATATCTGTCACTTTTTTAAAGGAAATCTGTTCACTTGGGAGCTTTTCAGATTTTCTCATTTTCTTTATTGTTCTTAAACTGTATTATAATAAATCTTGATGTAGATTTCTTTTTAAATATCCTACGTGGGATTCGTTGGTTTCTCCAAATCCATGGGTTCATGTCTTTCATAAATTAGTATCCAGTATCCAAATATTGCCTCTGCTGTACTTACTGTTCATTTTCATCTAGACTTCAATTAAATATATGCTACACCTTTGTCCTTCAACTTTCGTGTCTTAACTTCTGTTCTCTTTTTCATTTTTCTGCTTTTTTAATGTTGCTCATTGGATAACTTCCTACTAAGCCCACATTCTAATTTATCGTCTCTTCAGCTCTATCTAACAGATATACATTTATCCATTCACTTTTAAATTTCAGTTATTACACTTTTTCTTTCTAGAGGATCTATTTTGTTATGTTCATTAAACATTATTTTAAACTTGTCTTTTACTTCTTTAGAGGTTATCAAGTAAAATAATTTTGTATTATAGCCTTGATTATTTCAATATTTAAAATCTCTGCAGGGCCTCCTTTTGTCTATTGTTTCTGTGGGGTATCAGTCAAGGCAACTTTTTCTTCTTTGCTTTCTAAGTTTTGATTGAGGCACTCATTTTTCTTGGAAAAATATTTTTGAGTCTTTTTGATAGCTAAAGTGTTATGTTTTCTGCAGATGATTTATTGCATTTGTTTCTGCCTGGTACTTTGGGGTGGTAAAAGTCATGGGATATCCTTGATTTACCTAATGACTTGAGATTATCTTGGATGATACAGGCTATGTGATTTAAAACTGCAAATCCTTTTGAGGGCCAACTTGTAATTATGACCTTTCAGGTTGTAACTTGACTCCTAGACCCCACTCCAGGTTCTAGTTCCAAGGCAATTTTCTTTGTTGTTTCCTGAAAATGGACTCTGCCATCTAGGTTTACTTCTGCTTCACACTTACACTGAGGGTATAGCTCTTTGTGATCTCAACTTTATAATGGAGTACCTCTTATTAGAACCACCATTTGGAGGGCACTAAGCTTTGTCTTCTCTCTCAAGTACTATGAAGGACTATGGAAATACAAACTAAATTTACCTAGATTTGAAAAATGCTTTTAGACTATATCTGACTTCAGAAATCTGTTTATTTCCCTGAATTTTCAGCTTTGCTTTTATATTGTACTAGTAATTCTTTATTTCCGGCAACCCTTTTAAGCTTTAAAAAGAAATCATATATATTTTTTCTAATCTGGGATTTTCATTGTCTTTAGCAGAAGGATGTATCTAACCAGTCATGTTGAAACTGACAAGGCTGGGAAAGAGGAAGGTAGCAGATGAAAAGGTGTCATTTTACTGAAATAGAAATTTGCATTTCACTGGTGATTTCAGATCTTTTCTCTTCTTAATCCTGCATTATCATATATAATTGAGAATTGAAGCATTCTCATTAGCATAGAAGGGGCCCTAGACAAATGTGTCCATCTATATTGGCCAGCAATAAGGAGGACTTTTCTTAAATTTCTTATTCAACTTTGTTTCTTTTGCATAAGCACACATATAGCCCAAGTTTACTTTTAGCCTTCCTCATGTTTGCCTTTGATCCATTAATCCAAAGAGCACAAACCTTCTAGAAAGGGGCAAGAGTTCCAGCTAATACAGTATAGTATTGCCAGTAAAGAGAATTCTGTTGCCATCAGGTCTGTTGTTTTTATGATTGTTAATATTTTGTGTGTGTGCTTTGTTTTTGGTGAGTACTTCAATGAAAAAGAGCTCAGCTATTTGTTTGTTTCTTTATTTTTACAAGGGATTTGCCCAGAATCTATGAAAAAGATGGTTTTTCCTGGTCTTCAATGATTTTCTGCAAAATTATTCATTACAGTTGTGATATATATTTTCTGTATCATGAATGTCTTTGATTCATTTATTTTCATGGTCTAGACATTTTAGATACTTTCAAATAAAGTTTAACTGCCAATATCTCTGTGGCATGGACAATTGCTTTTCTGTTGTTAATTTCTTTGCTCAAAAGAATCAACTGGAAGTTGATTTATTCACTTTACTATTGTATTCAATTCAGCATTGTCCAAAAAATAGATTTTGGTGTCTTACTCTTATTCAGCCTGAAAACTCTTGGCCTATTTCATTAGCCTTCTCATAAGCCCTGTCACATTATAACCTTCTTTAATTGTATGTTCTGTATTAATTTCTTATTGCTGCTGTAACAAATTACCACAAAGTTGGTTGCTTAAGATAATATGTATTTATTGTGTGTTTACAGTTCTGGAGGACTGAAATCAGTTTTCCTGAGCTAAAATCAAGGTATTCCCTTGGTAGTTCTTGGGGAGATTCTGTTTTCTTGCCTTTTCCATCTTCTAAAGCCACATTCTTTGCACTCCTTTCCCCTGGGCCCTCTATCTTCAGAGCCGCAAGTGTCACATTGTTTTTCTCTGTGTCAAATCTACTGCCTCTCTCTTATAAAGACATTTGTTACTGCATTTAAGCCCCACCTGAATAATCCTGAATAACCCTCCCATCTCAAAATTCTTAATTTATTCACATTTACAAAGTCCCTTCTGCTGTATAAAGTAACATTTACAGTTTCCAGGCCTTAGGACCAGAATATTTTGGGGGGCACCATTATTCAACCTACTAGGACAATGGTTCCAATTCTTCCCCCTGCCATCATAGTTTGTAGCAATCCTTTCAGTGTGCTTTGCTCTAACAAGGTAGTAAAGCCACTGTAAGAAGACTCAAACTTGTTGTAGTAAAAATTGATAATGATACCTTCATTTCCCCTTTTCCTCTCATGTGGAGCCACCTATTTTGTTCTGTTTTCAGATATAATATCTTATCATTTCAAAATGCACTGGAATAGGCTTGAAAAAGTTAAAATAATAAATATTACCTCTCAATGTTGTTGTTTCTAACTCCATTATTACCTAGTACCGAAAATTAGGTTCAGAATGTTCAGCCAGGGTGCTAGGTTCCTCCTCAATTAAGAGTCCTGGTTATTTTGTATATTCATGGTCAACTAGCAATGCACATGCAGGGTTGTGATGTGTATATGTGGGGGGAGGGGGCAGGCAGAATGGGGCAGAATATTCTTAGTGGCAGAAAATTAGGTATTGAGCCTGAGAGGAGCCACATGACAATAGCATATACAGAATTGGATGTTAATATGCAAATTAACAATAAAATTTAAATGATCTAGGTCCTTGCTCTTCCGGGTTACATAGTAAAATACAAAAAAAAAAAACCCAAAAAGCAAAAAAAACTCAGGAAATTAGGTTTCCTGAAATATAGGGCATTCAGTCCCAAAACTGGGAGAGTCACTGGGCAAATTGAGACAAATAGTTTACCCTTCTCACAAACCACTTTTTAATAACTTCCTAAAAACCTCCAGATTTTAGAGTTCCCTGATTTTGTGAAAAACAAGGACTACTCAGTCATACGTTTTGATTTGGGAACATCAGCTTGAGGGAATCAGATCTGAAGTTCTCATGCAAAACCTATGTCAGGCTAGGTTCTTGTGGTTTGCCATCTGTGCTGAGAATTCTAAGGATGTTTTTAGGGTTGTCTTTCCTTGCTGTTGAGGGCCTTTGACTTTCCAAAAAATTATGTAACTGAAGTAGTTTTTCATTAGAGCTTCTCTTTCTCATCTGGAAGAAACTATCCCGTTTGTCCTTTACTTTTTTCAAGCACTGCTTATATTTTACAAGCACAGAGCATTGAATATATTATAATTGTAAAGAAAAGTGAAGTGACGTGTTAACATTGTAAAGCCAGTTAATGCCAGAGCCCTGGTAGAGCCGAGTTTCTGGCTGTCTAAGCCAGCATTCTCCAACACGCTTTTTCTAACTTCTTAATATCAAATGAGGAAGAAAATGGATACAGTTCACTGCCTGCATTTGATATCCTGCAATGAAAACAGGATGTTAGCACATGTGAAAGGAAGACATTTAGCATAGGAAGTAGCATATGGACCCCTTAAAAACATTATTTTGGGGTGGATTATGAATTAACCCTGGGTTTCCTTTTTTCTAAATTCGCATACTTTAACGATGCCAGCATTTCATTTATATTTGGAACAGTTCAAGTGTCTTGAAATATGGTTAGCATAATACATATCAGAGAAAAAGCCTCATTATTTAAAATATTTTTTATCTTTTTTTTTTTCTCTCAGAAAGTCAGATTTGAAATTAGCCTATTCTGGTAAAACGTAATGTGCTGTCTGGTGTTTTCTGTGCTTTTAATTCCAGTTATTCTGACAAAGTTTTTAAAAAGGTATTAGAGGGCATTTTGAGAAGATGAGACAAGTATAATGATTAAAAAAACTAAAGTTATGCAATTAAGGTGGCATATTAGAAAAGCCATTGTCCTTAAGAATTTATGAGGACTCTCTGGCTATTGAAATATTTCAATCCCTGTATATAGCCACCTAATGAATAAATAGATTCTAGTAAGAGAAAATATATTATAATAAGCATGAATGGATACACTTGGCTTTTATAGCCAGAAAAATGTACACTAGAAAGGGTGGGGAGAGTCAGATTATCAGATGGATGGTCTGTTTAAAGGACTACCATGTACTGGTCTCAATTTAAGGGGAAGAAATGATGTGTGGGCATGTAGTATTACACTGCTCATAGAAGACACTTAACAGGTTATAAACAAATAAAAATCTGTAACTTAATGTACAGTATTTGCAAATGCTTGCTTTCCTTACTAAATTAGGGGAGCTGACATAGGGAATTGAATAAATACATACATTTTTACCCTGATAAGTTTATTTCATTTTTGCCTGCATAACTAACAACAATAATAACAAAGGAAAATGACTACAGGACAAAATAACAAGACAAAGAAACCTATATTAACAAGATGGGATTAGTAAGTGTCTACGTAAACTATGCCAATACATGAAAATATATTATACATTAATATAGAAAAAGACCATGGATAAATTTTCATGAATTATCACTGCATTAGAAACATACATCAGTTAATGCTAAAATGGTTTCATTGTACTACCATTTTTATGAAAATAATTATTATGTATTTTCACAAAATAATTAAAATAGTATTATAATTTAAGATTTAAATAGCTTAGGTTTTAAAATATGAAGTTATTTAAGTATGTAAAAATGTTTGGCAGTTTACTGAGAGACCTTGTAAAAATAATACCTTAGCCTTATGTAGATTTCTTTTTTTTGTTCTAACTACAGGTGTACTTTCTTATTTGTTGCTTAATCCACTGTTCCTTCCATTGGACAATGTTTTTTTTAACAAAACACAGATGTTGGACAGATTAAATAGGAATTCAAATCTTCTCAAAAGATTTTTAAGAATGTTTTTTCTTCATTCAGAGATCAAGTCCTGTTAGTTGTGGAGACTTAAATGTCTTTTCTACCCTAGTTTCATCTATGTAAATGCATGCTCAAGAGAGAAATATTAGTAGACATTTTCTTGAGATGTACATTAAATTTTTGTCTTCAAAATTTGACACAGTAAGAAAATTATATAGAGCGTAATGTCTATTCTGAGTGTGTCTCTATTTAAAGATCAGAATAATTGCAATTATAATTTTAAATGGTCTCACAAATCATTTAATTTTACTAAGGCCTATTAATATTAAATTATATACCTAAGCATATAAACTAGTTAGTTTTAGAGCTGGGAGTAAACCTCAAATTTTCTTTTGCTTTAATGCAATGCTTTCCCCATAATATATGATTTGTACCTAAATTGATAGTGCATTTTTGTATTTAACATTTTGAGATGAGTGAGATTATTTAATGGAAAACTAATTCTCATCCATATAAAAGATGCAGAAGAAGTGGAGTCTTGCAGGAATAAGAATTGAGTAGATTAAAACACTTGGGCAATAGATTTGGCTCCAAGTTTATCAGTAGTTAAACCTGAGATGGAAACGACATTGAATTACAGTGTTTCTATTTTCTGACAACAAAGAACCTACACAGTCATCTAAAGAAACAATTTATTTTCTTGAAAGTGAATTCAAAGTGGAAGATATAAGAAAAGTGGAAGGAGAACTAGTATTTTCAGAGCACCAGTTATCTTCCAGGGATTGTATTAGCTACTCTATGTATGCCATCTCACTTAATTTTCATAAACACCCTGCAGGGAAAGTATAATTGCAGTTTTACATATGAAGAAGTTAAGCCTCAGAGAGGTTAAATTAATTTCCAGTGTCTGCCCCTCAACACCTACCAATCCCCGTCACTAGTAAGTGGGAAAGCCATGATTTGGACTCCACTGACCTCAGGTGGATTATGGGAAAGAGAGGAGGTAATTAGGTACTGTGAAGTTTTTTTAAAGGAGTCCTCTATAAGATCAATTTGTTCAAAAGTATTTTCTATTTATGTACAAAATAAATTTTATGTTTTACAAATATATGTTCTGTATCTCTTAAAACAATTGAATTAATAATGAATAATCTTGCAAAATAGAAAGCACTGGGCTCAGATGGGTTTAACTGATGAATTCTACCAAACATTTAAGGAAGAAATTATACCAGTACTCTACAATCTCTTTCATAAGATAGAAGAAGAGGGAATACTTCCTAACTCATTTTATGAGACCAGCATTACTCTATTATGAAAATCAGAAAAGGTATTACAAAAAAATGCAGACCAATATTTGGCATGAACACAGATGCCAAAATCTTCAACAAAATTAGCAAATTAAATCCAACAATGTATAAAAACAATTATACATTATGACGAAGTATAATTTTATCAGCTGTGTGAGGCTGTTTCAACACTTGAAAATTAATTAACATAATCAATCACATAAACAGGCTAAAGAAGAAAAATTACATCATCATATAAATAGATAAAGAAAGAGCTTTTGAAAAAAATCAGAAAGAATCAACAGCAACAAAAAAACTCCTGAAACTAACAGCAATTATAGCAAGGTCACAGAATACAAGATTAATATACATAAGTCAATTGTTTTCCTATATACCAGCAATGAACAAGTGGAATTTGAAATATAAAACTCAATACCATTTACATTAGCACCCTTAAAAATTAAACACTTAGGTATAAATGTAACAAAATTTGTTCAAGATTTATATGAGGAAAACTATAAAACTCTGATGAATGAAATCAAAGAACTGAATACTAGAAAGATATTCCATACTCATGGATAGGAAGACTTATTATTATCAAGAAGTCATTTCTTCCCAACTTGATCTGCTGATTCAATGCAATCTCAATCAAAATCTCAGAAAATTATTTTGTGAATATTAACAAAGTGATCTAAAGTTTATGTGGGTACAGATGGCCAACAATCATGTGAAAATATGTTCAACATTGCTAATTATTAGAGAAATGCAAATCAAAACTACAATGAGGTGTCACCTCACACTGGTCAGAATGGCCATCATCAAAAAACCTACAAACAGTAAATGCTGGAGAGGGTGTGGAGCAAAGGGAACCCTCATACACTGTTGGTGGGAATGTAAATTGATACAGCCACTATGGAAAACAGTATGGAGGTTCCTTAAAAAACTAAAAATAGAACTACCATATGACCCAAAAATCCCACTACCCTGGGCATATACCCAGAGAAAACCATAATTCAGAAAAACACATGCACCCCAGTGTTCATAGCAGCTCTATTTACGATAGCCAGGACATGGAAGCAACCTAAATGTCCATCAACGAGGAATGGATAAAGAAGATGTGGTGTGTATATATATATATATATATATATATATATATATATATATATATATATATATATATATATATATATATAGGAATATTACTTAGCCATAAAAAGGAATGAAACTGGGTTATTTGTAGAGATGTGGATGGACCTAGAGAGTGTCATACAGAGTGAAGTAAGTCAGAAAGAGAAGAGCAAATATCGTATAATAACACATATATGTGGAATCTAGAAAAATAGTATAGATGATCTTATTTGAAAGCAGAAATAGAGACACAGACATAGAGAACAAATGTATGGATACCAAGGGGGAAGGGTGGGGTGGGAGGAATTGGGAGCCTGGGATTGACACATATACATTATTGATACTATGTATAAAATAGACAACTGATGGGAACACACTGTATAGCACAGGGAGCTCTGCCTAATGCACTGTGCTAACCTAAATGGGAGGGAGTCCAAAAGGGAGGGGATATCTGTATGTGTATGGCTGATTCATTTTGTTGTGCAGTGGAGGCTAACACAACATTGTAAAGCAACCACCCTCCAATAAAAATTAATAAAAAAATAAATAAAGTTTATGTGGGGAGACAAAAGACCCAGAGTAGCGAACACAATATTTAAGGAGAGGAATGAAGATGGAGTACTGACACTACTGGACTTTAAGACTTACCATAAAGCTCCAGCAATCAGGACAATGTGGCATTGTGAAAGAGCAGACAAATAGATGAATGGGATAAAGTAGAGAGTTCCGAAACAGACCTACTTAAATATAGTCAGCTGACCTTTGATAAAGGAGTAAAGGCAGCACAATGAAGCAAAGATAATCTTTTCAACAAATGGTGCTGGAATAACTGGACATCTACATGAGAAAAAATAAATCTAGACACAGATCTTATACTTTTCACAAAACTTAACTCAAAATGGATCATAGACTTTAATGTAAAATGTAAACTATGAAAATCCCTGAAGATGACATAGGGAAAAGCCTAGATGACCTTTGTTATGGTGATAACTTTTTAGATACAACACCGAAGGCATGATGCATGAAAGAAATAATTGATAAACTGAGCTTCATTAAAAATTAAAATTGCTGTACAAAAGAGAGAAAAGACAAGCCACAGACTGAGAGAAAATATATGTGAAGAAATACCCAATAAAGGACTGTTTTTAAAAATACACAAAGAAGGACTTCCCTGGTGGCGCAGTGGTTGAGAGTCCACCTGCCGATGCAGGGGACGCGGGTTCGTGCCCTGGTCCGGGAAGATCCCACATGCCGCAGAGCGGCTGGGCCCGTGAGCCATGGCCGCTGAGCCTGCGCGTCCGGAGCCTGTGCTCCGCAATGGGAGAGGCCACAACAGTGAGAGGCCCGCATACCAAAAAAAAAAAAAAAACACACACACAAAGAACACTTAAAACTCGACAATAAGAAAGTAACCTGAAAAATTAAAAATGGGCAAAAGATCTGAACAGACACCTCATTATGTGTCGTTAGGGAATTGCAAATTAAAACAGTGAGCTACAACTACAAACCTATTAGAATAGCCAAAATCCAAAACACAGATGACACAAAGTGTTGGGGAGGGTGTGGAGCCCCAGGAACTCTCATTCAAAGAGAGGAAATGCAAAAATGGTACTGCCACTTTGAGAGACAATTCAGCAGTTTCTTAGAAAGCTAGGCATACTGAACAACTCACAAGTCATACTTCTTGGTATTTACTCAAATGAGTTGAAAAGGTATGTCCACACAAAAACCTGCACATGAATGTTTACAGATACTCTATAATTGCCAAAACTTACAAGCAACCAAGGTATTTTTCAGTAGGTAAATAGATAAGTAAACGGTGGTACGCTGGGGAATCTAATATACAGTGTAGAGACCATAGTTACAATACTGTGTTATACACTTGAAAGTCGCTAAGAAAGTAGATCTTAAATTTTCTTACCGCCGAACACACAGTTGTATTTATGTGAGGTAACGTATGTGTTAACTAACTTTATCTTGATAATCATTTTGCAATATATATGTGTATTAAATCACCATGTTGTACACCTTAAACTTACAAAATATATGTCAATTATATTTCAATAAAGCTGGAAAAATCGTTCCAGGCAATGGAATATTATTCAACGCTAAAAAGAAATGAGCTATCAAGCCATGAATATACATGAAGAAAACTTAAAAGGGTCTTATGAATTGAAAGAAGTCAATCTGTAAAGGCTACACACTATGATTCTAACTATGCGACATTCTGGAAAAGGCAAAACTTACGGAGACAGTTAAGGGATCAGTGGATGCTAGAGTTTAAGGGAGAGGGTGGGATGAATAGGCAGAGCATAGGGGACTGTTAAGACAGTGACACTGTTCTTTATGATACTGTAATGGTGGATACATGCCATTATGCATTTGCCAGAATCCATAGAATGTACACCAAGAGTAAACCCTACTACTGTAAACTATAGACTTTGGGTGATAATAATGTGTCAGTGTAGGTTCGTCAGTTGTAACAAATGTACCGCTCTGGCTTGGAAGAGAGGAAGAGGCTGTGCTGTGTGGGGCAGTGGGTATGTGGGAACTCTCTGTACTTTCTGCTCAAGTTTGCTGTGAATCCCAAACTGCTCTAAAAAATAAAGTTTATTTTTTTTAAAAAAGGAGGAGAACCATGTGGACCAGAACTTTAGGAAAAAGTGTTTATGGAGAAAAGGGGCCAGGGTGAGAAAAAAGGAAAGGCAGGTTGTTTGTTTGTTTTTTTAAGTTCAGGTAGCTCCTTGGGCAGAGGTAAGGCTGGGCATGAAATTCAAAGAAATATACAGAAACGGATGCATCCAGTGGAGTATCTGCCACATGGAAATGGTAAAGATTAGTGAACTGAGGTATGAGTCCTCTTGGAGCAAAGGCAAATAAGGCCATCTCAGCGTGGCCAGCCACGGGGCTGGGCCATGTCACCATAATTAGACTTCTGCCAAATGCTGGCTCCGAAGCACTTAGGTGCCTGAGACTTATCTAATGGTGGGCACAATTTGATTCTGGGTTATCTAATTGCCAGCTGCTGAGTGGATATTTGTAAAATGCAATAATTATCTCAGGCAGTTTTTTTCTTTTTCTTTTTAGCAAAACTGCAGTTGCTGCTAATTATGAACAATACAGTTGGCATTTTATTGGAGTGTCATCCACAGTATAATAGTCACTACAGGTCAAAAGCATTCAGCTTGTGTTTAGTCTTTGAGATTTTTCTTTTTGACAGCATCAGAATAGCACAAAGAAGGGAAATTTCATGGAGGTTTTCCCCAAAGAATTATGGTTTTGCAGTAGCACTGATTTATCATCCAAGAGACCAGTTCATAAAATAAAAATGTAATAAAACATAATGGGAATGGTTTTTCCTCATCCCTTCACATAGCTCTTATTAACATTAATGGGAATTGTACGTGAGTTTGGAAAGGGGAAGATGCCTGGTATTTTCAAAGGCTTAATATTTAAACGGATTCAATGCGAGGGTCTCATGTGCTTTATTCAAGCATAGTATGGAATAAAGGGAGGGACACAGGGCCTCTCTTTGGAGAATACTCTGCTTTTGTTGGGATAATTTGATTTATTTTACTGTTCAGAAGTGTGGCAAGATAGCAGGGGAACCATGAGACAGAGAGAGAAGGGTGCTGTTTTATTGCAAAGCTCAATGCACTGGGAATAAGTTCACTTATAATAATAATTTCAAAACACACCCTTGTAAAATGGTTCTATTTCTTCTTGATTTAGTATTCCACATGGTATATTTTATTCTACCCCGAACATATAAACATATAAAAAACATCTCAGAGAGGAAAAAGAAATGATTTTTTTCTTTCTTTTCTAATTGAATCAGCCCTTCAATCTCTCTGGAATTGCAGCCTTTGCCCTAAGCAACTGCCTTCCCCCACTCGGTGAGTGTTGTCCATGGGGTTGCAAGTGTTGCTGAGCAAGTAACACGACTCAGTTTATTTTTTATGATTAAAAAATATATATAACATAAAAAAAATGAAATGATGCCATTTGCAGCAACATGGATGGACCTAGAGATTATCATATTAAGTGAAGTGAGTCAGACACAGACAAATAATATTGTATGATATCCGTTATATGTGGACTCTAAAAAATAGTATAAATGAACTTATTTACAAAACAGAAACAGACTCACAGACATAGAAAGCAAACCCATAGTTACCAAAGGGGAAGGAGGGGGAGGGATAAATTGGGTGTATGGGAGTAACAGATGTACACTATCATATATAAAATAGATAACCAACAAGGATTTACTGTGTTGCACAGGGAACTATATTCAATATCTTATAATAAACTATAATGGAAAAGAATAGAACAAAAAAAAGAACATTGTTATATACACATATACGTATAACTGAATCACGTTGCTGTATACCTGAAACTACTGCAATATTGTAAGTCAACTATACCTATATATATATATAAAAAATTGTCATGGTGCAAAACTTAAAAGCAGAAAGAAAGTATAAAGAAAATAAAAAATGCTCAGGGCTTCCCTGGTGGCTCAGTGGTTAAGAATCCGCCTGCCAATGCAGGCGACACGGGTTTGAGCCCTGGCCCGGGAAGATCCCACATGCCACGGAGCAACTAAGCCCATGTGCCACTACTGAGCACACGTGCCACAACTACTGAGCCTGCGCACCTGGAGCCCGTGCTCCACAACAAGAGAAGCCACTGCAATGAGAGGCCCGCGCACCGCAGTGAAGAGTAGCCCCCGCTCACGACAACTAGAGAAAAGACCGTGCGCAGCAACAAAGACCCAAAGCAGCCAAAAATAAATAAATAAAATAAATTTATTAAAAAAATATTTAAAAAAATGCTCATAGTCTCACCATCCAGAAATACTGCTTGATTGCTACATTGTAATATATGTTTGTATATATACACACATCTATATATATGAATGTTTACGTATGTGTTATGAAACTGACTGATACTGTATATGGATTTTCATACCTTGCATTATAAAATTATTTTATGATGACTATTTCCCCAAGTCTATATACAGTATTTGAAAACATGGTTTTAATGATGAAATAATTGTCCGTCCACTCATTTAATCATCCTCCTATTGTGGAATATTTAGATTTTTTGCTAATAGGAAAAATCCTTTTGTATAATCTTTTTTGTGCATGTAATTGACACAAGATATTCTAATTTTAATAATATTGGCTATTTTGCTAGGTGAAAATATTAGATTGCTGTTTTAACTTTTGCTAGTTTGATTGATAGAGCAACTGAGCAGTCATTCAGATATTTGGCCACACCGTCGCTATTTGATGACTAGACAGCATAGTATTTAATAACACCACATAGATCCTCAGAGCTGAGGCTGGAGTTCATTTTGAGCTGTATTTTAATATTACCTGTGGGCAAATACTTTAGGGCTGGAAGTTACAGATTTTATTATAGAACTCTAAGAAACAGCTTACTTAAAAGAGAAACATAATTATTTATGGATTAACAGTGTCCATGTCTCCAGACGTCTGTAAAATCTGTAGGCTAGTGGCAAAACTCATGTTTTCTTAGCAATTTGAAAGTAAGTTTATTGTTTCAATTGATAGGGGGTGTTGATATCAAATATTGCTCTAGCTAAGTTCAACTGTGAAACTTGCTATAGGCCCTATATGTATGACGACTGTTCTGAGTTTAACTGAGGAAAACTCAAATGCTGAAAAAGAATACCTGTTGGCAAATTGAGATGACAGTGAATATTACCTCTAGACAAATGGAATAGGATGGAAGTTCTTCTTTTAGGGACTCTAAATTCTCTTCTTTATCCCATTTCCTATTCTCATCCTCCTTTAGCAGTGAATTCTAAACTGGTAGTGATTTCCAGACCTGACAGCACTAGAATATTCTGATGACCTTTACACAAATATAGATTCTGTGGTTGTAACTCAGAACTACTGACTCAGAATCTTCTGGGGGTGGGAGTGAAATATTACACAGTACTTTCATTATTTTCTTGTTACCCTGAGTTCCAATAAAATATACATATTACCTTATCTAAAAGAGCTATTCATCTCATTCACAGTAAATTACAGGTGACAGCCGTTGGCTTAAAAATCTCAATCGTTTCAGCATCATTGGCATGTTGACTGGAAACTAAGTCTAATATCATACTACCTGCTTTTTCTCAAAGTGTTTGGAGCAGAGTAATTCTTTGTTGTGTAGGAATACCCCACATGTTGCAGGATGTCTAGAATAGCAACACCTTCAATAACGGTACGTTCCCAATATGACAACTCCCCAAAATGGATGCTTGCTTTTCCAATAGCCAGTTGGGGGGAGGCATGGAAGGAACACAGAATAAAAGCATGACACTTCTTTTTAAAGAACGTATAATCATTTAGTGAGTGTTAGTGTTACAAAGTAGACACTTCTAAAGGAAGGTACCAACAAAGGTCTAGTAGGGTCTAATAGGATAGAAGGGAGTGATGAGTAGATCTTCTACCTGCCTTTTAACGTGAATATTATTTTACTTAGCTATTACAGGCAGCTAGTTTAATACAATCTCATGTAAAGCCATACAACAAAAGCAACAACATCAATATTTGGCTCCCCCGAAGCAATCACTTTGTTTTGTTAGCTACTTATTTTCTGGCATTTATTTTGTATCTCTTAAAATATATGTATAACAGCTATTTCTTCATTTACTTTAAAAATGTTAAGCCACCTATTATGGTATTTTAGGATTTATTATTCTTGCATTCTCACGTGCTGTCACCATTTAATATATTCTTTGGTTACATTATATTTTTTGTATTTAGTTTCTTAATATTTTTAGTTTCTTTATATTTAGTTTATTTTCTTTATATTCTTTCCCTGTAGACAGCAACCCTCCCCCCACATATGTTCTCCTTATCATTGTTTCTTCCACTAAACTCTCTGACAGAGCTCTCTTCTTTTTTTTTTTTTTTTTTGAGCTCTCTTCTTTTTATTGAAGTCAAAATTTCTCCAACGATACTATCTTCTGTCCTGTTCTCTTTCTTCTTTTGGGTTTTGACTTTTTATTCCTTTACTTTCATTTTAGTGTGGTTTGGGGATAGTGCTGGAAAGGAGGTGAATATTTTTATTCAGTCCTCCACATTTAATGGTTTAACTGAATATCTCCAAAGCTGATTTTGACAGGAAGGGTTGGAGAAGATTTCACAGACAAGTGACTTGAGAGGTGGCTCTTTGTAGATGACTTATATTTGTACACAGAGGTGGGATGAGAAGAAAATCCACTCAAAGAGTGTGACAGACACAAAGGTAGGATGGAGGAAATGGCCTGGCCTCCCTTCTTCCTGTGGAGGAGCAAGAGAGACTCGCAGAGATAAGGATGCATCTGTGGGCTCACTTCCACCAGGGAGGAACTTTAATGACGCAGTACAGTGGTGATGGTTGCACATATCTGTGAATTATACTAAAGACCATTAAATTATACACCACATTTAAAAACAAAAATGTGAGGAGCCAAGGGTGGCTTTAATCAAAAATTTAAAGCAGTTATTAGAAGAGTCACCAGATGGGGAAATGGGGCAGCTAATCTGAGGGGGAGAAACAAGGTTACATAGTGTTCCTAAATAGAGTCCCTTTTACTTTTGACAGAAGCATAGCAATTGCTTCATCAATGTTGGTTTGAATAATTATTAAGATGATTTGATTAGCTTTCAAATTAGTACATCTGACTCTCAGGCATGTTGTTATCTCAGAAATAGCTTAATCCACCCTGAATACTGTTTTTCCAAGAAAGTCTTCCTCAGTGTATCTTGACTGCGGAAAAGGCTTCTTTCTCCCTCCCCACGTTGAGGTGCCTGCAGCCCCACTGCCCTGCTTTTCTCTGAGGAGGGCAGTAGAGACCCACAGATCATGCTTCATTCCAAGTTCTTTGTTTCCTTTTCTTTATTCAGGCTGGGCTTTCGTTCTTTCCCTGAATTCTTACTTTCACAAAATTCTATCCTCCATCCTCAGGGGAATAATGTTATCTATTGGAGGGTCCTCAGTGTCTGTAACTTAGCACACTTGTATTTAAAAATCTTAGGGTCACAAATTTAGAATGTAAGGGCTGAAAGCTCCGTTACAGATTGGCGTATAACCCTTGCCTCTTACAGAGTCTGAAAACCATAAAGATGACTTGCTCAAGGTCTCAAGTTACATATTAATAGCATTGGGTCTAGAGCCCATGTCTCCAGATTCTGTAGCTTTTGCTGTTTGGTTTTACTGTCTTTGGCAGCTGGCACCCATAATGGCTTTACCAACAAAGAAAGTATAATTACTTACCATGAAATTCAATGTTTGCTCAAATGTTTTTTTTTTAATATTGCCATTTCTATCCCATTTCAATTTGTACTAAAATTAAACTTCTTTTCCCCTTACCAGAGGATTTATTTATTTATCTTAATATGTGCCACATATTATATATAATATATTAGGCCCTGTGAGGGATATAAAAAAGATAAAAATAGAATGTCTATTTAGAGAGACAAGATGTAAACAAAAAGTAGCCAAACAAGTTAAAATAATATAAGATCACGAAGGAAGGATAGTTATAAGTAGTTGCCAGGTGAATGATCTATACCATTAAAGCTCTGAGTTCTGATGGGAAAAAATTTGCTGAGGAGAGAAGTGGAATTTGACGTAGGTCTTGAGGGATAGGTGGATTTGGGTATTTGGAGCAAAGGTAGGCAACATTCCAGATGATAGAATGGTTCATTCATGACGCCTAGGCTTAATATTGGCCTAGCGCTAGGCAGGCAGGTATGCTCTCAAATTCAGAGTCGAGTACACCCATAACTTACACTGCACGGCAACAGTTTTCAGAGGTCCTGCATAAAATGCGTTAGAAGCAAAGCGGACAATAGTAACATAATCGCAGTTCTCTGATCATATATTTAATATTTTCCAGGCATTTTACCCATGTTGCAGAATTAAAAATTCACAGTAACCCTCAGAAATAGGTCAGTGTTACCACTGATTTACAGGGGAGCAAAATTGAGGTTTCAAACTGTGGTCAGGACCTTAAGTGTATGTAAGAAGAGAATCACATAAAGTACTTTTTAAAAAGTATCTGCACCAGGACCCAGCCCTACACCCCTTCTGATTTTAGGAGTCTGCAGTAGGGTCTGAGTATTGGGGGTGTAGTTGTGGTTATGATTACGGTTATTTAGACCTGACATGTTATATTAATGTGCAGCCAGGGCTGAGAATTCCTGGCTTAGAGGAACCAAAGAACAGTTCCAAGTTCCTACATCTAGTAAGTAGCAAGGGTTCAAGCACACGGGCCTGTCTGGAGCCTCTGTGATTCCATCAGGTTGCCCCTAGAAGGATGGAGTAGCTCTACAGCTGAGAGCACTGTGAACAATTGGTATGTATGTGTATGGGGGGACACTCAGAAAAGATGTATTCAGGGGATACTGAGTACTCCAATTTGGTTAACTGGAGAACTAACAGTGTAAGGTGGGAAAATAGTCTTCATGGTAGGCAACACTGTAGCATCTCAGGAATGGAAGAAACACTGCAAGTCTTTGTTCAGGCCACTGGTAATGCCTGAACCAAGGTTCTCCACTCCGATTAAGTCCTCCTGGATGATCAGTCCAGGGTCTAGATGGCTGGTACTAAGAGGCTGAGCTCATGGTTTTTCTGTACACAAATCTGTCTGAAATGGAAGACAAGAGGCATAACTGAAGCTAAGGGAATAAGCCAGATAAGCCTTCAAGGCCCATTTCAGACCTCCGACTGTGAGAATTAGAATGATCCCATCCAGGCTACACAGCACATCACAGAATGGACTGTGTCTGCTTATTGGATGACGAGGCTTAATTGTCACGATCATAAACTCCCTAACAACACACAGATTCAGGCCTCAGAATCCATGCTTTTAAGACGGGACGGAGCTTCTCTAACATGCGACCTCGTCTTAGGTTCTCTGAGCTAGTGTCCCGGCTAAAGGAGCAATGTGCCACTATCAGCTTCATTTTAGGTCTGAGAGATTTCACCACTGAGTGAAGGGAGAATTCATGCAGCTCTCCTGCGGCATTTAGATTCACAGTTGAGGCAGAGGTAGAGCCACGTAGGGCATAATTCTATGTTAGTTAGGATCCTGTCCTCCTGTGTTGAATATTCTAGGTTCCTGCAGACCCACATCTCCCTACGTTGATGAATATCCTACAGACCTTTGGTTCTGTAACACCTCTTCTCTCTGCCCCTTTTGCTTGCTTTTCCTCACTGGTCCCCATCAGATCCACGGGCATCTGGGGAGCGGCAGGAATCCCACTCTTGCTCTCAGCTTCTGTGAAATGATGGTGGAGTGAGGGGGTGGTGCGGCTATAATAGGTCTTTAGAAAAGAATGCATTGATTTCTCTGTGGATTTTTTTAAAGGCTTTAGGACATGACTGAGGGAATGGCTAATTACTATTTATGACTGTTTCATTTGGAGCTAATTGCCGGAGCTGCTGCAGACGCTGGGGCCTTCATGGCTGTTCCGTACCAAATGTGCAAACAATAATAAAATGGTCGATGGGGGCCTATTCTTTGCACATCACTCTTGAAATGGAGTCTGTGTGCGTGTTGATATACGTCTGAATGCATGTGTGTACACCCACACATACACACACGATTTTACAGATTTTGAAAAGAGTCTGGAGGTCATTCTTGAAAACTCTCTAATAGGTCGTAGATGTATATGAGGGTCAGCTGTCAAGGTGTAATGAACATTGCTGCAATGCTGGACTCATTTGAGAAATGAAGCAACTGAGGGATTTTATACTTTTCTTTTCTCCCTGGGTTGACCACATGGGCAGGGACAGTAAAGTGGTAGGGAAACACTAGCCGGATTCATCAAAGTCTGATTACATTAGAAGGAAAAGTGTAGAAATAGTAAGTGCAGACTGGAGGGGTTTTTCCAAGTTATGCTTTGGCTTTCCTTTAGTTGATTTTCCTGCATCATGTGAACTCAAGGCAACTGCAGTTTATGTGGGGTATGTTCATGGATGTGGTGCTGATAGAGCTGCACATATCTGGAGAGCAGCTTTTGGTCTGGGCCATGAAAGGTGTTCCCAATGTGTGTCCCCAGCCACCATGCACCCATGTTCCTCCAACGTGTGTGACAGAAACAAGGAAAACGTACATGGGCCTGGTTCAGGGAAACTGCAGACTAGAATGACTGAGGAGGGGTCTTTAAGTCTCCACTTCTTCTTAAGGTAAATCCGTCTCACTGTCCAGTACGATAGTCCAGACGGTGTCTTGTTTTTTTCTAGCTACCATTATATATGCAGGAAAGCTTGAGGTTTTTTTTTTTTGTAAGGGAGAAGGGAGTATATTAAACAAGGCTGTACATGGCAGTCTAACTGCTAACCACTTCAATGTCTAAAAATGTTGATTTGTTTAGTGGTGAAAGCTGCACATATATACAAAGTATGTAACAGGGTGAATTAATGAGAAACCAATTGATGAGAACCAGCCTTTTCTTTTGACTTCTCTCTGACAGAAAGTGAGACTGAGTTTGGTTTGGTGTCTATAAGAGGTGAGGAGAGAGATTCTGCAGGATTGCCCATTTAGGGCAAAGATGGGAAAGGGCTTGGAGGTGAGAGCAGAAGCAGCTGCCTGGCCCTGGAGGAATGGAGGGATGCTGAAGCTGGAAAGGGTTTTCCGACAAGGTGATGCAAGGAAGCCTGGCACCCTGAGACCGAGAATGTTTGGGGGTGCGCTCATGGAGATTGCATCGCAAGCCCCTGGGCTGCAAGCCTGACATGAGTCTGTGGTGTTCAGCACTGACACAGGTGCAGAGTTTCCTTCTTCACAGGCCACCTGAGGAATTAGCCAATGAGCAGCACAAAGGCAGCCATAAGAGGCAGATGCCAGGGCCTCTTGCTCATGGTAGGGCGATACCCAGCCCCATCTTTTGTGAGCCTAGGATAGAGGAAGCATTCTTCTAACCTGAACATGATTGAATTTCCCTTCATCGAGACAGGATTTTAGAGTCAGAAATACGTTTAGTTAGAAAATAAAGTACGTAATGTGATATTATTTTGCACCTGAGTATGGTAGATTAAAATCCATACCCACTGTACATATTTAGAATTTAAATGACAACAAGGAAATGCGTACACAGGCATGAAACTGAAATAATGAAATATTTCAGTTTCATTTTAACTGAAATAATGTTTTCTTGTTGGTGGTCATGTTACTGATAATGATTATTCTCTATAGTTCAATTCTAAGTGAACTGTTTTGGGTTCTGTACAAGGTGCAAGGATTATAAAGACAAATTAGGCAGGATTTCTATTAAGGCATGTTCAGACTGGGGGGAAGACAGATAAGTGAATAGCACATTTGAATGTGATGTCACAAGCACTTCAGAGCTGAACACATCCTTTTTATTTTAGTTTCTATTGACATCTGAGTTTGAAGTACTAATATATGTTAAATATGTCTGCCTCTTCCTTGGGGATTAGATTCTATTATTGTGTTAAAGTATTATTTTTATGCCCTTGTAGCCTGTATGTTGAAATGCTTTCATTATTTTTGTGAGCTCATTCTAAAAAAGGGTGTATTAATTTACTGGGACTGCTGTAACAAAGTACCACACACTGAGTGGCTTAAACAACAGAAATTTATTCTGTTATTTTTCTGGAGGCTAGAAGTCCAAAATCACGACAACCAAAAGGCCGTGCTGCCTCTGGGGGTTCTAGGAGAGCCTCTGTTCTGAGCCTGTCTCCTGTCTCCTGGCTTCGGGTAGTTCCTTGGCTTGCAGCAGCATAATTCCAATCTTCCTGACTGTGTGTCTCCATGTCCAGATTTCGCTTTTTAAAAAGGACAGCAGCCATTGGATTAGGCATCCTACTCTAATATGACCTCATTTTAACTTAACTAATTACATCTTCAATGACTATTTCCCAAAAGGTCATAGTCTGAAGTACTGGGGACTAGGAGTTCAACATACTAATTTTTTTGGGGGGGGCACAATTCACCCCCTAACAAAGGGCATCATTTCTTCCCTGATGTACTGACAGTCTTTTGTTCCTCTGAAGAATTCTTCTTTGAACTGGTTCACCATTGTCTTAAGCAGGTCCAACATTTATGCCATCTTTCTGTATGAGATGCCTAACTAGCATTTTTTTACAAAGCCACATTGTGATGCCCATTCTAGAAAAGGTCTGTAGGTAAACACAGAGTCTGTATTTTCCATTTCCCTGCTCCCAGCTGTCCACCTTTCGTGACTCTCAGGATGTCCATCTTCATTTTCTGGAACAACTATGGGGAATTGCATGAGATGACTCCTGGGAAGCAGAGGTTTGGTTTCAGGATGTGCACGTAAGTGTGCTTGAAATAAAAGGGTCAGACAAGAAGTGAACATGATGCTGCTCTAAGATCCTTATTCTCTGATCTGCAGAGCATACAAAAGTCAAACATGGACATTCCAAGGAACACCAAGTTCACTTCACTCATAGATTTTTACAACAGATTTACGGAACTCCATTATTTTGAGAAAACTAATAGGTCACTGTGCAGTTGTTCCCAACACGCAATATTGTTATATGTGTTAACAAATACAGTTGTACTGTGAACTCATCCAAGGACGGAGGATTTGTCTTCTCCTTTCTTTCTTTGCTTCTTGACAATATTTAATAGAGTTCTTCGTATAATGCAGGTGCTCAGTGACGGCTTATTAATAGTTTTGAGTTTGAGAGCTTGACATTTGACCCAGCCTAAGTTTCTTGAGGTTCACAGTTTATTAAAAATTTCTAATACTAGTTGATATATTGGGAAGGTAACATTATAACCAGTACATTGGATATGGATAATTAGAAATATAATCAAGATACAATTTTATTTTGTCTTCCTTGCCCCTTTAACATTTATTGAAGGTGAGATGAGCAGATGGTTGGTTATCCACTGCCCATGGATGGAAACTCGGGGAACCCTGTGACTTCTCTACTAAGTCTTAGGTAGACATATATATACTCACAGATATATATATATATATATATATGTATGACACAGTGTTGCTTCAGTAAATGAAGTATGTCCAGGCCAAAATATTAATAAGTGCTTTGGTCTTTATTTTAAAAAAGCTATCTCCCCTCTGTTAACATTTGATTCGTGGCTGCCTGGCTTCAGGAAAGGCACTGGGGTAGATTTCACCCTTCTGTTCCCTCTCTCACTGACTCTGGCTAGTAGACATAACAGATCCCTCCAGTGTCGAATTTGGGAAGAGAGGACTGGGATGAACAGGGCCATCTTATAACACTTGGCTAGATGGTCTTCTTTTCTCTGGGTCTCATAGATGGTGAAAACTAATCTCTTCCCTCCTGATGTACTTTCATTGGTTGTTGGCGATGGTCATTACTGGGAGCCTTGCGAGTCAAGGAAAGCCTTGATTTAGAAAGTGCAGCTCTGTTCCAGGGGATCCTTTGGTTCTTTCAACAGCTGGTAGCAATTTAACATATACGAACCTCCAGTGAAGTACCGTGCACTTCCTGCGCACCATCCCTCTAAGTGATCTTACTGTATTGGAAGCAAGAGCAGCCCACCTTGTCTTTCTCTTCTTCAAGGCTGGCCTATGTCGGATCATTGCAAACACTTGCCCAGCTTTTGCCAGACTTAATGCAGGCATCTCTTTCCTCTTCCACAGCCTGCTTTAGTTTTCTTAGGCTTAAGCCTGGCATCAGATCCTGTGATTCTCCCAAAAGCAATAAACACATTTAAGCTGTTCTGAGTTGTCCCCTAGATGCTCTTCTTACCTGCCCAGAGATAAAGGAGATAGTAAGCCTCACTATCCCCTGTTCCTTCCTGGGGTGGGAGGTAGACTCACAGCAAAGCAAAGTCGTCTTCTAAAGTAATTATCTTCACAGATTTTTCTCTCTGACATTTTTTTCTTTTTTTTTTTCTTTTTTTTTTGGCGTACGCGGGCCTCTCACTGTTGCGGCCTCTCCTGTTGCGGAGCACAGGCTCCGGACGCTCAGGCTCAGTGGCCATGGCTCACGGGCTGAGCCGCTCTGCGGCATGTGGGATCTTCCCGGACCGGGGCACGAACCCGTGTCCCCTGCATCGGCAGGCAGACTCTCAATCACCACGCCACCAGGGAAGCCCCTCTCTGACATTTTTTTTAATGATGTGTGTGCTTTTGTGTGTATTAGCTATACTGCAATAGCAAAGCTGAAGGCTTTTCATAATACTACTATTACTTATTCTTCATTTACAAAGTGTCTTAAAATGTGTGATCACTTTTGAATCTCAGTAACTCTTTTAGACAGGAAGGCAGGTTAGACTATTCACATTTGACAGAGAAAGATATCAAGGCCCAGAGAGAATAAGTAACTTGCACAAGTACAGATGGCTGTTAAGTGAAAACAGGGCTGGGGCTAGAAACTAGGTTTTCTGATTATGTGCAAACAATGAATGGTTTTCAATAGGGATCACACAGCTCTGGGAAGAGGTGGTGGATGTGGGGAAATGATAGAATGGAGGAAGGGAAATAGGAAGTTTGGAAAAAAAAACATAGTTTTCCAATATTTTAATTTGCTTTTCATTGCATTCATGGTATTTCAAATAAAGGAGTCTGTGAGATTTTTATATTTTTCAAAAGAAGGTGTGGGCAAAAAAGAAATAATAAAAAACCTAAGGAAAAACATACTCAAAATACTGTCTTTCACTAGTCCCATTGTGTTCACTGAGCTCATATAGTATGCCAGGGTAAAGACACATTGATGGCATGCGATGCACTTTACCAAGATGACATTTATACTGAGATAACAAGTACATTTCTTATTCCAGTTTAGTTTTTTAATTATCAACATAAAAGTTACTTTAAAATTAGAGCTAATGAAGACTTTAAGACTTAAAATCCCCAGGAAGTTGCCTATTCCAAAAGCTTAGAGAGCTAACCAAACAAAAATAAACCATAAACATGAACTCTTCCTCCTCTTTCCCCCCTCACCCTAAGCCTCTCTGATTTTTCTGGTTTATTTTAAGCCCGTGCAGAACAAAACCCTCGCTGTTCCTTAACAAGTGAGAATGACTTGCCCAGACACACAATAAAACATTTGTGACAAGCGAGCGTGCACGCCCTTAATCCAGATACTGCTCAGCACAAGGTGCTCTCTGGCTGCCTGATTCAACAAAGAGCCTTCTGTCCCTGCTCCTCGCCAGGGCTGAATGCCAATTGTCTTCAATCTGATTGCTCCTTGAACCCCAGTTCCCTGGTGGTTAGATGAGAGTGCCACCCAGAGCAGCAGGACCCATTAGGCTGAGCTAAGGGACAATATTATTTTAAATCAGTTTTCCTTCATTCTTTGAAATTTTTTATTTTCATTTGTAATTTTATTCTTGATTAGCTTCTCTCCAAGCCCTCAAGAGTTCCCTCTTCACCTTCCCCCTCCAGCCCCTTAACTTACCCCAAAGAACTGCCTTATCTACCTGGTCAGTCTCGTTACCTTTGAAAAAGGTGTCGCTAGTTTGAGCCATCCTTGATTCTGTACCATATGCATCCCAGAGCCACTTCACTGTATGGTGCAGTAAGAAGCACACAGTCAATATGAAACAAAGTACCTGGACATAAACAGACTGAAGAACGCTCTGGAGAGGAGAATGGGGACAATAAACTGACAAGGCATAATTGAGAGGCATTCTCTTTAAAAGAGGGGACATTAAAGATATTACCTCTTGATGTGAAATTCCTCCCAAATCTAAAATTCTGCATGGGTCTTCCTCTACACTTGTTACTCATTAAAAAAAAAAAAAAAAAAATTACATAACGTATTTCTAATTATTATTTTTAAATTTCTGATTAGGAAAGCAACACGTTTATTGTGAAACATTTTTTAAAAACTGAAAGTAAAAGAAAATGAAAAATCCTGCAATTTGGGGGTGTATAATTCAAGATTTCTCTTTCTCTCTCTTGTTCTCACACGTATACACATATACACAATATAGTTTGCTGAGTAAATGACATTTTTCTTTAACAGTATATTATGAAAATATTTTATCATTTTATTAGTAACAGGTATTAATATATGACTATAATTTTATATTATCTATCATAATTTATTTAAACAATCCCCTATAGGTGAGATTTGTGGACATCAAAAATTTTTAGATGTTATAAATAACATTTCAATGGAAATCTTTGCAGCTACATCCCCGATTTTTTTTTTTTTTTTTTGTGGTACGCGGGCCTCTCACCGTTGTGGCCCCTCCTGTTGTGGAGCACAGGCTCCGGACGCGCAGGCTCAGCGGCCATGGCTCACGGGCCCAGCCACTCTGCGGCATGTGGGATCTTCCCGGACTGGGGCATGAACCCGTGTCCCCTGCATCGGCAGGCGGACTCTCAACCACTGCGTCACCAGGGAAGCCCCATCCCAAATTTTTATGGCAATGGAATAGAAGTAGAATTTTTTAAAGTAAAAGACAGTGTACATTTCAAAATATTTTGATGTTTATCGTGATGTAGGGAAATCATTTCTCCTTCATATATATCCCTTTAGAAAAGCACCGAACCTCATGTTCTTCACAGAGATTACACTGGATGAACAGAACTATTCTTGTACCCTATTAGTCCTAATGCAACTTCATCAACCTATCCTTAAACTGTTCTGCACAGAGAGTACAAAAAAGAAAATGCTTTCATGTGCTTATGCTGGAATATATTCATGCAGTCAATATATATTTCCACCTCTGATTCCATTGTTTCATGATTATTAGTTCAGTGCTGTATTCACAGTGGTGTATCGATACTTATCTGCTGTGGATCCCATTCTTTGGGGGAGAAAGTATGAACTGCTAATGAAGAAAGTCTTGGGCACATCATTTAAGTTTGAAATTCCCTATGCTCTGCTTGGAAAAATTTATCTTAAAAAAAGCTAGACATTGTTATCGCTATAGCAGAGTCATTCTACTGGGAATGAGTGAAGTTAGTTATTTGTAAGAGACGCCTTAAAATTGTATTTTGTTAAGTTATTTAGCTTTAGGGGAGTTATGGCCATTCCTAAATTAAGTTTTTCTTTTCTCAGAGATTGTTTTTTTGGCCAGACACTGTGTTTTGTCATACAATAATCATCATTGATTTCTTGATTCTTAGCAAAATAAGGCAGTGAATTTGATTGGAATCATTTTAGCTAAGTTGTCTGTATGTTTATTGTCGATACAAGTAGTTTCTTCCTTTCCAGTGTGCAGGCCAAGGACAAATAATTGAACCTCCTGAGGCGGTCGTCCACTGCCCTCCTCCTCCACACACGATCATATGGTCTTACCAGGAGTGCTTAGCCAGTCTTCTTTTTCTAGTTCAAATAGTTATTTATTTCTCCAGGTATAAAACAACAAGTGTGGGTAAATATTGTTCTAAATCTGAGAGAGGTGTCTTAAAGTAGTGCTTCTCATCTTTCACTCTTTGGCTAAATAAACCTGTGAAACAGAAAGGTAGGTTTTGAGGTTAGCTATTCGCTAAGTTTGTGTATCAGAAAGGCAGATGTTTTGATCCAGTATCAAAGATATCCAATCCTCAGTACTCAACTGCTACATTAAATAAACTAATTTATCAGATTTATTAAACATTTGCACAGCAGTTTGCTAGTTACCCTTGGATTGAGGCAACGATTATGGCAGAATTTTGTGGGACCTCACAGTAGATGGGATCAAAAAATGAACTTTTAACAGCATCATTAATAGCATGATTTATGATTTTATGCATGTGAAGAGATATACTCATGAAAAGAGAATTAGTCCTCAACTCTGAAACCCCAGTTCTGTACTAACACCAGAATAAAGATAGCATTTCCAGTCTTAATCTGTGTGATCAAAGCTGATTCCAAGCTGTTCCCCTTTGCTTTCTTTGCAAGGAGGAATGGGTTTTTTCATGGAGATGTTCTTCTAGTTATAATCAAGCACTTTATTTCTCCAACTAGAATGAATTCTGATGTTTCTTCACTACTTCCCCCACAGATTGAAAAATATGCACAAAAAAATCACTCAGATTTATGTGACTTTTTCAGAAAGAAAAGTGACATTTTGGTACCTTATTTGTAAATTTTAAATAATAGGAAGTGCTGTGCATCACCTGGGGTTCAACCAGGGAAACAAAATTACTATGAGTGATGTGGTATAAAGGCTTTATTTTAGATCTTATGTAATACTGGGAGCCTGTGAAGAAGTTTATGAAAAGCTGTTGGCTCTGTCTGTGGCATTGGGGCTGAAGAGTTTGTAGGTCAATGGAGCCAGCAGTGGAAAAAAAAAAAAAAGCTGGGGTAGATAAGAGATGAAATGGAACTCACAAGGAGAAACTGAAACCTGCAGGTGCTTCTTAACGCATCCAGTCCCAACAACAAAAATGGCTTCTAGAAGAGGCCAAAGCACTTTGCACATGTGCCTGATTTAGGGCTTGAGATCTTAAAGGAGACAATCAGGTGGGAGCAGCAGATGTGGATGCTGCCTCATGGCAATCAGACGATCAAACAAATCAGCAACTTCATACTTGACCTGCAGCAGCAGCTCTCACCCCAACCCAACTGCAGAGCCTAATATCCTCCTCACTTCTGCATTCCAAATCTCATGCACACTTCTCTTGTGGTCAGCCGTAACTCACAACCATCAGCGAGAGGAACTGTAGCAAATGCTGTTCCAGTCTGGTTCAGCTGACACAGTACAAAACCAACGAAAGCAGTGATGATGTTTTGAGACTCAGTTTCCACCTTGCCTTAAAGTCCGTATCTGAGAAGTCACCATATTGCTTGTAGTTCGCTCCAACTCGTACTCTTTCTTGTTATTACTCTTTTTTATTTTTCAGGACTTCTAACTCAAATATCTTTCCCTATGTTTTTCCACCCGGTAAATTTCTAATAGTCCTATAAAAACAGATCAAATATCGCCTACTCTGGGAAGTTTTCTTCACTCCTAGAGGTAAAGCTATTATTGTTGTTTTTATTAAAATACTAAGCACTTTGATTGTGACTAATGTTTGCATTACTGTTTGTCCCAGTAGAAAAGAAGTTCTCTTTTTGGCAGGAACTGCAGCCTTCTCATCAGTATATTTTCATTGTTCAGAATACATACATACATAAAATTTAAATGTATTTGACATACATTAAAGACAATCTGAGTTTATTATGTATGGTGGAATGGACATGAAGGTTGTATATTACCATAAATTTTACAAGAATCACTGCAAGATCATACTTAGAAGAAGCAGTTCATTATCCTATCTTGATGAAATATCTTCTAAGACATCAAATAACCAGAATAAATTAATCAGAAACCTCAATTACACAGGTATTTTGAGATATGGAAGACAATAGAAATGAAGCCAGCAATGCGGACTGTCCAGGAAGAGGTTGCTATAAGTTCACCTACATTCTATGAACCCTCAATAAGCCAGAGAGCTGCAGTGATATGTACATTCCGGACCCAGATAATATTTTGTTTCATTTAAATAGTTCCAAACATGCAATTTAACATGCAATTTTAATGTAACAAGTCTATAAGCAGTAATTACGCTTTTTAATAATAAAGATGAAAAAGTCTTCTGACATGTCTTTCCATGAAATTATTACTCTACAAAGAGAATTGGTGTTTGTATACGACTATCAGTAATTTATCAAAGATTTAAATTTTTCAAACTGTTTAATTTTAGGTCAAGGAACTAAAATGGTTTAGAAATATTTTCAACAATAATAACTAACACTATTTTTATCTCTTTCATGCCTCTGTTAAAAGTAGAATTAAATGGGATAAATAATCTTACTGAACATTCTGATTGATGAAAAATTTCTGTGCTGATTAGCGTTGCAAAGGGCATCTGAAAATGTATAGTTCAGAGTTCTGACAGTGAGGGGTTTTTTTGGATGGCTTTTTTTTTTTTTTTTCCTATATGCTCTAGCTTCATGAAAGCTCAGAGCCAAATTGGGCACTCTATTTCAATAAATAACTTAGCTCTGGTTCCTAGAGCAACTCTCTCCCTTCTTTTCCATATAACCTCATATTTTCCTTTTAGATATTTTATGAACTCATTTATATATATGTATTAATCCGAAGCCTATGATATTTTCATGTTTTTAGGTAAACTATGGTGTAATAGTAAATTGATATGATAAAATATTGGCAATTTCATATAGTAAACATATTGTAGGCCATCTTGGTTCCTCCTATATATAGGTAGGCACAAAACAGAAGTTTAAAAATATGTAGTGACTATATTGATTTTATTTGTCACAAAATAATGTGTGGCACATTGTAATAGAGAAGGACATGATAATTTCTTGGAAACAAGGCAGGTAATTGACAACAAAAAACTTTGCGTTTATGGTGAGAATTAGGAAAAACCATTCAGTTGATACATCCAATTCTAAGAGTTCTTTGGCGCTATTTACTATGAAGTAGAAAAGGAGAGGTGAAAGTTGATTCATTCTTAAATTTTATTAAACTTAATAAAGAAAAATATTTTTTCTTTTTAGTTTTAATTTCCTTTTTTTTATAAATTTTTTTTACAAATTTATTCATTTTTGGCTGCATTGGGTCTTCGTTGCTGTGCGTGGGCTTTCTCTAGTTGCGGTGACTTCTCTTGTTGCGGATCGTGGGCTCTAGGCTCGCAGACTTAAGTAAGTGTGGTTCGCAGGCTCTAGAGTGCAGGCTCAGTAGTTGTGGCGCACGGACTTAGTTGCTCTGCGGCATGTGGGATCTTCCGGGACCAGGGCTCAAACCCGTGTCCCTTGCATTGGCAGGCGGATTCTTAACCACCGCGCCACCAGAGGAGTCCTTAATTTCCTCTTGATGGAACTTAACATTGTTGTTACCAAAGTGGATTTTTCTTATCAAGGAGAAAATAACTGTACAATTTCTGTGAGATGAAATGGTCAGGCTGCTAGGAACTAAGGAATGATAGCTTATTGGTGTAATACAAGCATAAAAAATATCAATACCTTGCCTCATTAGTATTTTTTAAATATGTCAAGACTAACTATTTCTAGCAACAGAAAGAAAATACATGTTTGGAAAGATGAAGATAGGCTTAACAAGTTTAAATTGCCTACAAGTTTAGCAAAACATTGATTATTTTGGGGGGTTGGGTAACACTTATAAATAAGAATTTAATTAAGAACAAATAGCCAATTTATGATTAAAATAGAACACTGTGGGCAACACATGACCATTGCCATGTGAATGCCAATATAAGAAAGAATATAGGAAAATAGCATATATTCCATAGGAGTTTGTGTAATATAGGAAGACAAAACATTATCATAAAGATGCTTATTTGTCTGCATAAATTAATGAACTAATTGAATGTAATCCCGATAAAAATGACACTTATTTTTATGGAGACAGGAAAGTTAATTTTAAAATTTACTTGGGAAAGCAAACATACAAGAATATCTGGGGAAACCTTTAAAAAGAAGAGCTACTGATAGGTGGCATCTAAACCTACCAGATATTAAGACATACAGTAAAGCCTCTATAATTAAAACAGTTTGGTATTGGTGTGGGAATAGACAGAGAAACCATTGGATCAGAATAGAAAGTCTAAAATTAGTCCCATTTGTATATGAAATGTAGTATTTTGATTTCTAGGTTATAGTCTACGATTAAAGGAATAAAAGGGACCAGTACTCCTTCGACAAAAGGCTTATTCCAGGGCTAGGGCAGGAATGGTACAATATAGGCATGGAATATTTAGTATGCCAGAAAGTTCTTTATACTATTCTATTTACTTTGGTATATGTTTAAAATTTTTAGTAACAAAACATCCTTAAAAATATTGTTTCAGAGAAATGGTTAAATGTTCAAATGGTTTATTGGTTTAGCCTTAAAATTATAACCAATTAATATCTTTAAATATAGCTTTTCAAATTAAGAGTTTCCCTTTGGTGGGGAAAAAATTTTGAGAGAAAGAGAATCCTAAGAATCAGATCCTTTTGATACATTACATACAGTAGTTAGTTAAGTTGCAGATTCTGAAGAATTTTCTTCAGGTATGGAAGAATACATGTATCTATAAACAATTATAGAGCTTGATAACATACTTGATTTATTATATAGTTCTTATAACAATTTATAAGTATATTTTAAATCAAAATGGTTATGATTTCGGCATAGGACTACAGTGGTGGAAGAGAATAAAGTCTAGAAACATTTAACTGTTAAATTTGTAGACTAAAATGCTAATAATGCAATATTAGTAGAACATGTATTGTGAGTTGAGTTTTCAGTACATGGATGAGTTTGAGCTGCATCATCTATATTTTTATTTTATCTAGGAAATAGTGGGGCATACTAATGAAAATATTTGTTAGGGTTTTCAGTGGACATCTGTAAGTGATAGAAAGATCCAGTGATCTCTCAGTGAATCAAACCCAATTCAAATGCTCTGACATTTCACAAAACCCTGCAGTTTCATTACCATAAGTGTGGGAAAAAAAAAAAACTAATATGTCAAGAAAAACAGAAGTCAGTATTTGCATCTTACATTTATAGATAATGATTCAAATGTAATCACTGTTATCAGAGTGATTAGGCAAAAGGAGGTAGAAGGTAAATATTTGCTTATTCATGGAACTCCTTAAACAATAACAGATAAAGCAAATTGATCAAAAAGTACAAAAAACAGAAAAAGGCATTCACAAAAACTTAAGGGGAACAAAAGCCTATAATATTCTTTACTTTAAAAGGAAAGTTTACTAATTGGAGCTTAATTGCCTTTGGTGGTGACTTTAATTAAAAAGGCATCTTTCAGACTTTGATGATCACATATCATAGGGTTGTTAAAATACCCTGCAATAAAAATTCTCAGTAATAGAGAAGGTGAAATGATGCATTTTCTGAAGTTCTGCACATCCATACGCCTACATTTAGCCTTTCAGCTCTGCTATTGCCATGTCACTGCTAGCTTTTGCAATTTGAAGATTAAGCAATCATCCCAGGCTAAACAGCAGAATGACACATGAATGTGACTGATATGCAGAGAATCCCTGAACTAAATTTTACCTTTGCACATTCCCTTAAGTGATTGCCTCCCCATAATGGTACAATTCTGTTATTTTCTCTGCTCCAAGTCTGAGCTGAATTTCAGTCCCCTGGTAATGAAACACCAAGGCAATCCCTAAGCAAACAGTCCATGTTACACAGCTCAGCAATTCCTCCAAATATGCTATGTCAGTTAAAAGCTGCTCTTTTAAATTGTGCTTCCTTTTGGAATGACATTTCTAAGGTGAGATACTAGAAGGGTGAAATTTGAAAATAAAGATGCACAAGGTAACTTCTAAGGTGTATTTTAGCTCCAAAAGTATTTTTCATTAAGGAATCCAACTTGCTCAAAATATCAAGAAGTCTGGTAGTTTTATTTCCTTTTTGTGTAATTGGAGGACTTATATATACCTTTTCTTCATAGTCTTATACCTGAGAAATAAAAGATCCTGAATTTATTTCTCCTTTTTAAGATGCAAATTTATACTTCAGATGATAAGAAGTTCTACACCAAGAGTCTCAGTCTTAGCTCTAAAGAATACCTGGAGGGATGGAGAAGGAAATCGAGTTTGTGGAAGTATAGGAACAAAATGAAACAATAGTGAATAAAGGAAAATTAATAAGAAATAAATTGAGAGATACACATGAAAGTGACGGGAAAGTAAAGGGGAAAAGGGTGCAGTTCTCAAAAACAATACAGGCAGGTACATCTTGAGGGATGTGGGTAAATATGTTAATCACTTGTAATAGATTATTTCCTGGCTCTGAGCCCTCTGGGCCCATCTTGCAAATATAACCTGATAAGCTCTGAGAATGCTAGGTGTTATCACAGGTGACTGTTACCTCCTGATCTTATGTCCTGGTTGCCTGGGGCAGCCTACGTTTATGCATGTTGTCCCAACATAATTATTAATTGCCACTCTTAAAAGTTCTTCATAATGAATTACATGATTAGTCTGTGCATATACTTCATTGCTTTGCACATTGTTCAGTGTGTCTGTACGTGTGTGTAAGGAGGAAACAAGTCAAATGTTCTTAACTTATCCCTGAAAATATTGTTTTATCTTATTACTTGATCTCATTGCATTTCTCATGTTTCTGTGACTCCATGTAGGAATAGCCCAGATAGGAAAAGGGATTGAGCTTGTAAAGCCAGAATTACTTCGTTTCTTTTGCCATCTACCCTGACTCTGGAACTGACCCTGTCTCACTGTATTTTAATAAGTAGGCGAGCATCAGTGTATTTTGATCTGCTCTCTGAATTTGCCCCAATATAGACACAATTTATCCTTCCTCTTCACAAATGTCTTAATTTAATAAATACTTACTGGGCACATTATGTTGCAGGTACAACGCTGAAGTCTTGATAACATAGTTCTTTTTAAAGAAAGTAACACAAAACAAATTCAAGCAAGTTACGTACACGATAAATGGTAAACCTGGAAGGTAACAATATAGGTCCTCTGTTTCCTATTGAATTGTTGGAGGAGGTAATCGGGAGGGTGTGAGTGCCTGCTGGTTGACCTGTGAGCTCAACCTGGTCAATCAGAGGCTCCTCACCCCTCCCCCTCTCCTTGGAATGTACATTCTGTCCACCATTCCCACAGTGGGAACTGTTCCAGGGACGTAGCCTTGAGAGAGTAAGGAGTTGTTGAGACCATCTGGACGGCATAAGTGCCTGAGCGCAGTTAGGGCCTCTACATAAACTTTAAGATTCTCGCACGTGGGTGTTGAGATCAACTCACCTTGCAGCCACCCAAGACTAACCTCATATGTAAGTTCCCTTGCTTGTTATACATGCCACCTACAAATCCAGAGTGGTCTGCCTCTTTCTTCAGTCTCTCCTTGCCTTCCTTACAGGGGCCAGTTTCAGATTTCACCTGGGAAGCTACCGAGTTTACGAATCAACAAAAGTCTCAGAAGACTGAGTACAAGAAGTATGCTCCGTACAAGAAGGTCATGCTCAGACAGTGGGGTAAGTGGTTAGAACAATCGGGGGCAGATTGAGCATGGAAGGGCTGTGTTAGAATGAGTACACACAAGAGAAGCAGCAGTGGAGGGTGTGAAGGCAGAGACAAAACTGAAGTTTACAAATCAGGACAAAGAGGCCACCATTGAAGATTTGAAGCACGCAGATGTTGTGATTCCTATCACATCTCCATTGAACCTCACCTATTCATCTTGAGCAAAACCCAGACTGATCTTAGAGAATTACAGTGGATTCTTTTAAATTTAATCAAGCTGTGACTCTAATTTCATCTCTGTTCCATATGTGGTTTCTTTTTTTTTTTCTTCTTTTAAAATATTTTTACTGACGTATAGTTAATTTACAATGTTGTGTTAGTTTCAGGTGTACAGCAAAGTGATTCAGTTATATATTATATATATAATATATATATTTTTGTAATATATATAAAATATATATTTAATATAATATATATTATATATATTCTTTTTCAGATTATTTTCCAATCTAGGTTATTATAAGATATTGAATATAGTTCCCTGTGCTGTACAGTAGGTCCTTGTTCTTTATCCATTTTATATATAGTAGTCTGTATCTGTTAATCCCAAACTCCTAATTTAACCCTTACCCACCACCCCCCCTTTCTCCTTTGGTAACCATAAGTTTGTTTTCAGTGTCTGTAAATCTATTTCTGCTTCGTAAATAAGTTCATTTGTATCATTTTTTTTAAGATTTCACAGATAAGTGATATCATATGATATTTGTCTTTCTCTGTCTGACTTACTTCACTTAGTATGATAATATCTATGTCCATCCATCCATTTTGCTGCAAATGGCATTATTTCATTTTTTATGGCTGAGTAATATTCCATTGTATAAATATACACCGTATCTTCTTTATCTGTTCATCTGTTGCTGGGCACTTAGGTAGCTTCCATATCTTGACTGCTGTAAATAGTGCTGCCATAAACATTGTTTTCATCTTTTCTGGGTATATGCCCAGGAGTGAGATTGCTGGATCATATGGTAACTCTATTTTTAGATTTTTAAGGCATATGTGGTTTCTTTACTGAAGCAGAGGAACACACCTCCTGATATTGGGTAGCCAATTATTGAATTGTTGGATTTTTTTATGTTAGTAAAAGACCACAAAAAGCATATTGCTTTTCATTTACAAAACCAGAAATAAACTTTCACTGTTTTATCTTAGAGCTACATCAATACTCCAGCCCTCTCTTGTAATCTCACCCAAAAGATCATTGATCACTTCTCCATACAAGACTTCATATTAGACCCTCCACTGATATCAGGTTGACAGGAATCAAAATTAGGAAGTAGCAACCATCTTGGATATTTTGGAAGGAAAGAAGCACGTATGTCAGAGGGTGAGAAGTAAATCCCACTGAAATTCAAGGGTCTGGCAGCATGGTGAAATATCTGGGGCATGTTTTAATATTCTTTCCAAGATGAAGGAAGAGTTTCCACGTCTGACTCTTCTTAAAACTAAGAAAAAGATGTAATGCTTAGTGAGCCTCTTTGGAGTTTGGAAGCCACATATGCTTTGGGGAATAATAGAAAGAATGCCAGTTTTGAGTGTGACAAAGCAAGAAAGGGCTTCTTCGCAGGTTCCCCTTGCTATATAAGCCACTCTGTCTCTTGGACTGTGTGACCCAGCCAACTCAGTGGTTCTCAAAGTGTTTATAGAAGAGAGGTATGATGTATGGAAAGTCCCTATAGCTGACTCTGTACAGGCTTAACATTTTAGAACAAAACCATGTCGTCTTTAGCAGATAACTATTCTTTTGAGAAAGAACCTTGTGGCTTATCACTGGGACCCATCAGAAAATAAACATTTTTCCAAGGGCCCCTAAGTTTTCCTGTAACCTAGACGTCCATAATGAACTGGAATTGTGTGACTCACTGAAGGATAGAGTCAGGTGTGCATAGAAGTGCCCTACTATCAGGTTGATAGTGAGACGGGGCTCAAACAGTCACTGAAGGCACTGAAGTGGCTCAGATTCCCGAGGCTCCTACTGGTGCTGCTTTGCCTTCTGTCTCTCAACAGTCCCCTCTGGCCTCATGGGTAGTTCCCTGGGATGAGCTGACTAAAGAAGAAAAACCTGGGTGCTGATTTATACATGATTTTACATGATATGCCGAATCTATCCTAACGTAGGTGTTTGAAGCAATGTAGCCATATACTAGGGAGGTCTTAAAAGACAGTGAAGAAGGTAAGGTCTTCCAGTGGGCAAAATTTCTAGCCTTTCACATGGTTTCTCATTTTACTTGGTAGGGGAGATATCCAGATGTCCAGATCCACACTAATACATGGGCAGTATTTAACAATTTGGCCAAATGGTTAAAAAAAATTAGGAAGGAACATGATTGGAAAATCAGTAATAAGAGCTCTAGGGGAGAAGTATATGACTAGGTCTTTTCAAATGGGCACAGACTCTGAAGGTATCTTGTAATTGCTCATAAAGAGAAACATCAACAAAAGATGTCTGAATATTCTGGACAAAGCGACACATTCTATGAATGTCAGTTAGCATCTTTCCTCAGTCACCCCTATCCTTGTACAGTGAGCTTGTGAAAAAAGTGGCCATGGAAGCAGGGATGGCGACTGTATAAACTCTGCAACACAGACATCTATTCCACTATGCTGTTCTGGCTACAGGCACTGGTGAGTTTCCAAACTGCCAACAGCAAAGATCAGCCCTGAGCCCCCAATATGGCACGCAGAGTGTAAGCCAGCCATCTGTTTGAAGGTTGGTTGTGTTGGTTGTTTTCTACCATGGAAGGAGCAGCATTTGTTCTTACTAGAATAGATCCTTACTGTGAATATGGATTTGCCTTTCCTGTTCATGTTCAAACACTCCTTCCAAAGAAACTGTGGACTTACAGAATACCTTATTTGCTGTCATCACATTCCACAGAGATTGATTCTGACCAACCAGAAGACTAAAGTGCAGCAATAGGTTTATGCTGAAGGAATGCATTGATTTTTCCATGTCTTCCATCACCTGGATCAGCTGAATAGTTAGAATTATGAAATAGCTTTTTAAAGACTAGGTTATAGTGCCAGCTGTTTTGGATAATGTCCTCAAGGCTGCAGAACATGTTCTGAATAGGCAACCTATGTATGGTGCTCTCTCTCCCATAGCTACTAGCCTTTGGGAATCAACTGGAATGTGAGTGATTCTTCTCACTGTTACTTACTGATAATCAACCACTAGCAAAATTTTTGTCTCCTGTTCCCACAATTTTGGGCTACGCTGATTTAAAGGTCTTAGTTTTCAAGGAAGAAATACTTTCACCAGAGGGCCATACTGTTTCCATGAAACTGGAAGCTGAGTCTGCCACCTGGCTCTTTTGGGCTCCTCCCATCACTGAACTATGAGGCGTGAGGCTGGGACCACTGATCTTATTAAGGGGGAATTCAGTTGCTAGTACACAGTAGACACAGGGAGAAATATGTTTGCAACAGAGGAATACTTCTGGAACACCTCTTATTATTACCATGCTTTGTGATAAAAATTAATTGTAAACTACAACCCAATGCAGGCAGTACTGCAAATGGCCAGATTCATTAGCAATGAAGGTTTAGACCATCCCACCCAGCAAAGAAAGCATGACCAGCTAAGCTGTCTTCTGAGGCCAAAGAGAATAAAGAATGGGTATTGAAAGAACATCATAAATACCAAATATGACCACATGATCAGTTGTAGAAATGATGACTATCTAATCTAAGGTATGTTAGCAAATAACATATATCTCAATATTTAATTTACAAGATATCAAAACTGGTGTGTGACTCAGCTAGAAGAGAAATGAACATCACCCAGATATGGATGAATTGACTTTGTCTATGCTTTGGGGTGGAAGATAAATGTGTTTTGGTTGTAATAGGAATGACACCATGTTAGATGGATTTTGCTGTTCTCTTTATTTGTAAGTTAAGTACGATTAAAAGAGGTGTGTATGTGTCATGCTGACAGGGAATGGACTCTGCTAGATTGTGGTATATCAGTGTGGTTAAGCTGTGAACTTTATTTTCTAGAATCCTTTTTCCTCCTTGGTTCTATATTAGAAGTAAAAAGTAAAAAGGGAATGTTACTCCAGGTTTGGAAGGAGCTATCACTCAAGCAAGGTAATTTCATTGAGATCCAGTGGTGGGCAGATAGGCAGTAGCCAGCAGATCCCAGCTTGCCTTCAGTCTCCTCTGGACCACCTTCCAGGCCGCAGGCTCTGTTGTTTAATGGCAGCCTTAGGTCCACCCCCAGATACCTCCTACAGATCCATAAAGGTGGAGCTACCCAGTGGCAAAAGCTTTCCACAGGCCCCTCCCTGAATCCCCTTTCATGATTCCATTTGGTGACTAGACATGCTTTGTTCCCCTGCTTTCCCTGCAAGTGCCATCTTACGTCACGGATGCACACATTTGTACCCAGATCCCCAGACTCTGAGGTGTTTCAAATGAACAGAGTCATTTTAGAATGTTCCTAGAGCTGACTCCAGAGCCTTGGCCCCAGGTAATTCTTTTCCTCCACTTCTCATCATTGCTTATGCTTTCCATACCCATACCTGATAGCCGCTTACCCAAGAAGCCTGAAACTGTTACTGAATTCAAGTTTTTGATTTAAGTGGGTGAATTGAGGGTGGCCTCTAAAAATCCTCATCCTTCTTGTTTCAAAGTCCAACCTTCTCTTTAGCTGCCTGCCAGCTGATCCAGTCTGAGACTCACTCCCAGATCCAGTTCACCTCAGTGATAAGGGCTGAAATAATTTAACAACGCCATCTCCTTCGGTAGGTGGCTTTCTGAAGACTCCTCACTCTGGTCCCAAGGTTGAGATAAATGCTTTACAGAGACTCTAAATAAAATGATCATTGTTCATGATATTTAAATATTAAGCATATCAAATTTTTTCCTCCTGGAATAAGATAGGGCTCATTCTGTCAAATCTTTGCTTTCCCTTTTGAAAGCATTCATAAATAATTTATACTTTATATAAGCATAGACAAGCCATGCATATTGCAGTTTTAGGTACCAGACTTTCTCAGAGCTGACCAAGTGGTAGGTACAATTAGGGTAAAATTAATAACAAAAATTGCCCTGTCTTTAAGCCCCTCTAGATTAATTGCTGGAACCTTAAGCCAACCCTTCCTGAAAAAACCCCATTGTGGCCACAGCCTCTTTGTACTCGGTTTCTGATATTTTCCTCTCTGTTGCTACTTCAGTTTCTCCTGGGGCTTCTCCAAGCTTTGTGTTAATTGACCTTTCATAGTCTTGGCCACTGCTCCAGTCACACTGCCCTAAGATTTCATTCTTCTCTTCATCGCTGCTGTTAACCTTATCACAGATGGCCTAATCCAGCCCCTAATGATGGCATCACTAAAATAGCGGAAGGACCCTCTCCCAACATTATTACAATGTTTTATCAGGTCCCACACTGAGATACCTTTAATTCTATTTCTTTTAGAACTCCAAGTAGCTCATGAGCTCTATCATTTGACTCATTTTAATTTTATTGCATAGAGTACTGCTTAGAATCCTGGTACAAAATCTCCCAGGAGCTAATTTGAAAAACAATTTCCTTCTTGATAATCTCTTCTCTGTCTCCCTCTCTTCCCACAGATACCCAATTAGTATCCCTGAATAGAATCAGTACATTCTAACAGTTTCCTCAGAGTGAATTTTTTCTCCATTGACTTTGTTTTCGAAGTGCAAAGATACCTTTAATTTACTCTGTATTCTCAGAACCTGCTTTCCAGAAACGTCTGCCTTTACTCAGTACCCTCTAAAAAGGCTCTTTAATCCTTCAGAGATTTATCCTCACTTTTCCTAGCATGCCCTGATGTATTCTGAGATGCCAAAGTGCTAATAATGAGCCCAGATTAAGACTCCCTCCTGGTGTCCTAAATATATATGTTCATCAAACTGTAAGTTCTGACATTACCATTGGGCTTAGAGCAGCCACTAACTGTGTTTTCAGGTAATTTACAAGGTATTAGATGACATATAAAAAGAAAAAGACTGTACCTGGGTGCCTATATGAAATGTATAATTAGACAATAAAGTCATTTTATAATTGTATACATTGAAAATACCAATCCTTTGATTTTATTTTTCCTAGCTGACAGAAAAGAAAATATCAAAACAGGTATTTTGCTTGTATAAGTAAAATATTCCTATTACATAGTAATGTATACCACTATGAAATAAATGGTACCCAGTGACACGTTGGAAAAATAACTTTATTCCCTCTGTTTTATTATTACAGTTTGGAATACTAACATTCAAGAATTCCTCCCAGGTCTGAAAAAAAATTGTACCCAGCTTTAAAAATAGGTCTTCCTTCTTCTTTTTGAAGTTTACAAAAAAATTCCTTCTCTCAAGACTGATTGAAATAATTTATCAGTTACTATTAAAATTCTTCTCCATTCACTGGGTTTGGAAAGCACAGAATCATAAGAACGAAAATCTCCTAGTTCCCCTCTCATTCTGTAAATGCTAGAGAACTGTGGGTACAACCAGATAAAAAGTGGCATTATCTCAAAAGTTTCAGTAAATAATGGATCTTAAATGAAGAGTCCAGACAGAGTCACAGTGGCTTGGATGAGTCAGCCTGCGATGGGAAGCTGCCCTGGCACAGGGAGGTGGTGAGAGCTCTAAGGTTTGTGTCTCCTTTATATGGTCCAGGTGTTCTCTTAGTTGAAGAAGGACCTTTTTGTCCATATTTCTTTCAGTGCTTTCTTTCCCCCTTCAGTAGAATCATGGGTCAGACCCTCCAAATTGAGAAAGAAAACTGATTTTCTATGGGATCATAGAATTTTCTGCACAGTAGGAATACACTAGCTGAAGAGGTCAATCCAAAACTGAAAAAACTAAATGAAGTGGTTCAGAAATATAAACTAGAAGTTGTGGTGCTTTGTCACCTGCTGCTGCTCTTCCATTTAATACTAGAGTAATTGCTAATTCACGATGATAAGCCAAAAAGAGGATGATTATGCATGTGCCTGTACAATGGTAAGAAGTGGCACTTTGTTTCCTGTGGCTGCCACCCAACAAAGGCAGCAGTGAGAAGCAGGGTCTGGTTACCCTGGTAGCCATGGTGCTGAAGCCGGCCATCTTGGCATCGCTCCGACTGGGTTGTCTTTGTACTCACAGACTGCCAGTGCCCTCCCTGTTGAAAGGATGAATATGTGGGCCTTTACACAACATCGTGGCTTAAATTAGTTGGATACATGGGGCCTCTTGCAGCACCTGCTCCCATTCTCAAATTCCAGCTCTGTTGGGAATTATTATCTAGCTCCCTTCTTCTCTCACCCTCTCCCTTTGTAATTATGTTTAATCCCACAGACACCTGCCTTGGCTCTGGGGGACTACTGATAAAAAGAGATGAAAAGACCTTTTTTCCATTTGTATCCACATCTACCAAATAAACACAACAGGCCCTGGCTAATTAAACATGTCTAAGGGGAAGGTGTGAGAAACCCCCCATGAATAAGCCAGAGTGCATACTCTCGTCCAATTCTGTGGGGTCATCTTCGACTGGCTCCAAATTCAGAAAAATTTCTAAACCATGGTTAAAACGTTCTATCCCTGCAGCTTCTGATAGCAGTTCTACTTAGAGCTGCGATGACTGGATTTTCAGCACAGTTTTATTTGAAATGCATTGTATTCCTCACTTTCTTGACTGAGGATAAGGCAGGTAAATGACAGGCTAGATAATCTGTTATTGAAACATTAACTTGAAAATTTCATATCTCAGGAGAGTTTTCTTTTTAACACGTTTTTCAACCCCCCATCACCCAGATTTAAAATTAATTTTATTAAAATTATTTTAAAATAACTTTTACATTACAAATTATTTTTACATTGAAAATATAGCATAAATCTTCATCTATCATCCTTTGAAATATTTGTGTTTGAAGTAAAACATTTTAGAAAACTGCATAGTTTGTTCTGAGTATCCATTGGCATACTATACAGAAACAATATTTTTATCTTTAAACAGTTATGAAGGATCCTGGGACATTTGTGCTTTGGTGAAATTTAACTAAAATATTTAAGGGAAAAAAAGTTTGGAGAGACTGGTTGGGGGATGTGAAAGACTGTAAATAATTGAAAGTAATATCTTAATATACAAAATAATTACTGAACAGTAGAAATTTCCTTTCGCTTTCCACACTGAGGGTTAATGTAATCAATAGAAAACCTGACAGAAGTCTGAAGCATGATACTTTAAATTCCATGGGGCATGGTTCTAAATTTTGTTAAAAGTCTTATTGAGAAGCAGCCTTTCTTTAGTCTCAGAGTTTGTGGATAGATATGGGTAGAACAGGGCATCAGTTTGGATCATCCTCTTGTGTGGGAGAAATGACTTTTTCTCTTGTTTAGGACCAAAGGTAAAGGAAAAACAATTTAAATATATAAACAAGTTTACAGTCAAAATACAAAGTCGTATGGGCTGAAAAAAGTCCTGTTTAGAAAACAAACATTCTATTGGAGTCTCCTAGTACAGAATTCAAAGTTCAAGCATACAAACCTATGCATTTATGCACTTGAGCTTTCCTTTTCATATTTCGCTAAAATCTTTTTCATTCATATTTCGCTAAAATCTTTGTCTACATAAATGACCAAACTCGACGTAAATCTGCCATAATAATGCTCATGTTTTTCTGTGTGTATGTTGTTTCTCATCTGTATTAAATAGTTCAGGAATATGTCATTAAACATCACATGACATTTTGGAATATTTTGGGAGAGTAACTGGAACATGTTGGCAAACAAGAATATTTCATTAGACGAGGCAGAACATCAGATATGAGGCCTTATATTAAGGACTGTGAATGTCTTAATGAATGTAATGGTGCCTTGAGATAGCTTATGATCTGAGGTGATAATATTTAATGATGAATGTGAGAAAAAATAGAGCTTCAGTGTATATTTTTATTTAAAAATAAGAAAGGAATAAGGTGAGACAGTGGAAATGTACTCAATAATATGAACATATTTACTCTGGATCCCCCATTCCATCCGTCTGCTGAGTGCCTCGTGTATTTCAGAGTAGGCGATGTACCAGGAGGAAGCATCCACCCCCACAGAGGGACTACTGGTGGTTTCTTCATGCAGGTGTTGGCTTTCAAAACTGTGTGATAGGGCTTCCCTGGTGGCGCAGTGGTTGAGAGTCCGCCTGCCGATGCAGGGGACACGGGTTCGTGCCCCGGTCTGGGAAGATCCCACATGCCGCGGAGCGGCTGGGCCCGTGATCCATGGTCGCTGAGCCTGCGCGTCCGGAGCCTGTGCTCCGCAACGGGAGAGGCCACAACAGTGAGAGGCCCGCGTACCACAACTGTGTGATATATTGCAATTTACATGCCTTTAGTTAAGTGGGATTTTAAATGGTATTATCCTCTTTTAACTGAACTAAATCCTCATGAAATGGGCAAGTGGCATAGGAGTCCTGAGGAGAAAGTATGAGTCAAAAATAGTACGGATCACGTAATTGCAGCAAACAATAAGAGAGCGTAGCGCTGATACTTCTCTATTTCCTATGAGCTCTTCATCAACTGCTTCAGAAGGAGGAAAGGATGATATAATTATATCTGATGAGAAATCGGTACCTCAGAATTAATATTACAAAGAAGATTATTTAAAATATGCTTATCCACCATGGTTAGTGATGGATGAGCCTTGCCTTAACTATATATTTTGCCTCAAGATTTTAGCTAAGAATAGTGAAGCTGTAACACTTAGCAAGATACCTTAAAATATTATTATTTCATTTTTATCTCATGCTTTATTTTTCCTATTTGTGTGTGCAGATAATAATGCATAGATGGATTAGTACCTTATTAGATCTGCATCCTGCATACGTACATTATAACATTATTTGGTCTAAGAGATTTGCATTTGATTGTTGGTTGTCCTCTATGCTCCACGTGGTGTTGGCTGAATCATATAAACCTCCCTGGGCATCAGTTATCTCAACTAGAAAATGATACGCAGTTACCATGTCCAAGTTAATTGTTTGGGTTGGTAAAAACTTAATGATGCCTAGCTTCAGGAATCTCTGCCAGGGTTTTAATGAAAAGTGAAGAAGTCCCATATGCCCTTTCCCAGAATCCTTAACCAACAGTCTATCTGTTAGACTTTGCTTCACCAAAAGAAATCCATTGGTTGAGATCTCACAACTTAAAGGAAGCATGAAGTTACCTCTAGGCTCTGACTGAAAAAAAAAAAATTACACATGTATGGTTTCCAAGGTAGTGTTGCTACCAAAAACATATGTATATTTAGGAAATATGCTTGAACTTTGGGTGACCTGAAATCTACCAGCACACGTTACAGGCTGGGACATCTGGTGGTCAATAAACTTATTTATTTATTTATTTATTTTACATGAAGCAGCTGTACTTGAGCAGATGACCAGAGGCTGTGCAATCAGAGTGTGAATAGCTGAATTAGTAAATCATATTAGGCTTCTTAGGCACTTGTTTAAGGGCTGCATGTGCCTTTTTAATTTTCCTTTATTAAGGTCGGCCCCAAACATAGCAGTGTTAGCAGTAGGGTTATTAGTGACTTATTTGCTTCATTAAAATTTATGGCACATTTTACATCCACCATCTGGGGCAGCGTCTCCCCTCTTCACTGTTAACGTGTAACTTAAAACCATGGCTGGCACTGATAATTCCTGAAAAAATACTCTGTAGATGGAATTCTTTTTTTCTAATGCCAGAATTATACTGCCAGGAACTCAATACACAAACACCATAAGAGCAAAGGCAATATTTCCAGTCCAGCCACACTCAGTCACTGCTAGGACACAAAGTCTTATATTCAAGAGGGTTTTTTTTTGCTTTTTTTGTTTTGTTTTGTTTTTTCCTGTAAGTTTCGGGTTTTTAGATAAAGCAAAGAAAAAAATAGAGAGGAGTTGTTATTTTAAGGTTGTAAACCCTGTGGAAAAAAGGAAAAATCTTAAAATTCATTGCCAGAATACTGAATATTTCGATCTCCTGTGGTTTAATTCAACAATATTTGGGTTTAGGAGGTTGCAAATACATAAATCACAGTATGGATTTAAAGTAATGGACTGAGACATTTAAGAGGTGATGGGCTTTCAGGGCTTGCCTGATCCACGAAATTGTCTGATTAAGTCCTGAGAAAAATATTAGCAATGGCGGTGTAAGCACTACTTCCAGGCTTAACCTCTTATCCCTTGTTGAAATGCATGGGATGGAAATCTATGAGGTTGGAATGGAAGACTCTTGAATACAGAATCTGAGATATATTTCACAGTAGAACCCATGAGATGGAAAGGATATTTGGGATAATACTTTGTAAATCCAGTATTTCTTTTGGTCAACACATACACACACACACACACACACACACACACACACACTACTAGAATTCTTCGTATAGATATCATTCTCTTTAGTTTCCAAGATTTTTTGTTTGTTTTTTTGCATCTTTATTGGAGTATAACTGGATTACAATGGTGTGTTAGTTTCTGCTTTATAACAAAGTGAATCAGTTATACATATACATATGTTCCCATATCTCTTCCCTCTTGCATCTCCCTCCCTCCAACCCTCCCTATCCCACCCCTCCAGGCGGTCACAAAGCACGGAGCTGATCTCCCTGTGCTATGCGGCTGCCTCCCACTAGCTATCTACCTTACGTTTGGTAGTGTATATATGTCCATGCCTCTCTCTCACTTTGTCACAGCTTACCCTTCCCACTCCCCGTGTCCTCAAGTCCATTCTCTAGTAGGTCTGTGCCTTTATTCCTGTCTTACTCCTAGGTTCTTCATGACATTTTTTTTCTTAAATTCCATATATATATGTGTTAGCATACGGTATTTGTCTTTTTCTGACTTACTTCACTCTGTATGACAGACTCTAGGTCTATCCACCTCATTACAAATGGCTCAATTTCGTTTCTTTTTATGGCTGAGTAATATTCCATTGTATATTTGTGCCACATCTTCTTTATCCATTCATCTGTTGATGGACACTTAGGTTGTTTCCATCTCCAGGCTATTGTAAATAGAGCTGCAATGAACATTTTGGTACATGACTCTTTTTGAATTATGGTTTTCTCAGGGTATATGCCCAGTAGTGGGATTGCTGGGTCATATGGTAGTTCTATTTGTAGTTTTTTAAGGAACTTCCATACTGTTCTCCATAGTGGTTGTACCAATTCACATTCCCACCAGCAGTGCAAGAGTGTTCCCTTTTCTCCACACCCTCTCCAGCATTTATTGTTTCTAGATTTTTTGATGATGGCCATTCTGACTGGTGTGAGATGATATCTCATTGTAGTTTTGATTTGCATTTCTCTAATGATTAATGATGTTGAGCATTCTTTCATGTGTTTGTTGGCAGTCTGTATATCCTCTATGGAGAAATATCTATTTAGGTCTTCTACCCATTTTTGGATTGGGTTGTTTGTTTCTTTGTTATTGAGCTGCATGAGCTGCTTGTAAATTTTGGAGATTAATCCTTTGTCAGTTGCTTCATTTGCAAATATTTTCTCCCATTCTGAGGGTTGTCTTTTGGTCTTGTTTATGGTTTTCTTTGCTCTGCAAAAGATTTGAAGTTTCATTAGGTACCATTTGTTTATTTTTGTTTTTATTTCCATTTCTCTAGGAGGTGGGTCAAAAAGGATCTTGCTGTGATTTATGTCATAGAGTGTTCTACCTATGTTTTCCTCTAAGAGTTTAATAGTTTCTGGCCTTACATTTAGGTCTTTAATCCATTTTGAGCTTATTTTTGTGTATGGTGTTAGGGAGTGATCTAATCTCATACTTTTACATGTACCTGTCCAATTTTCCCAGCACCACTTATTGAAGAGGCTGTCCTTTCTCCACTGTACATTACTGCCTCCTTTATCACAGATGAGGTGACCATATGTTCTTGGGTTTATTTCTGTGCTTTCTATCGTGTTCCATTGATGTACATTTCTGTTTTTGTGCCAGTACAATACTATCTTGATTACTGTAGCTTTGTAGTATAGTCTGAAGTCAGGGACCTTGATTCCTTCATTCCGTTTTTCATTCTCAAGATTGTTTGGCTATTCGGGGTCTTTTGTGTTTCCATACAAATTGTGAAATTTTTTGTTCACTTCTGTGAAAAATGCCAGTGGTAGTTTGATAGGGATTGCATTGAATCTGTAGATGGCTTTGGGTAGTAGACTCATTTTCACAATGTTGATTCTTCCAATCCAAGAATATGGTATATCTCTCCATCTATTTGTATCATATTTAATTGCTTTCATCAGTGTCTTATAAGTTTCTGCATACAGGTCTTTTGTCTCCTTAGGTAGATTTATTCCTAGATATTTTATTCTTTTTGTTGCAATGGTAAATGGGAGTGTTTTCTTGATTTCACTTTCAGATTTTTCATCATTAGAGTATAGGAATGCCCGAGATTTCTGTGCATTAATTTTGTATCCTGCTACTTTACCAAATTCATTGATTAGCTCTAGTAGTTTTCTGGTAGCATCTTTAGGATTCTCTATGTAGAGTATCATGTCATCTGCAAACAGTGACAACTTTACTTCTTCTTTTCCGATTTGGATTCCTTTTATTTCCTTTTCTTCTCTGATTGCTGTGGCTAAAACTTCCAAAACTATGTTGAATAATAGTGGTGAGAGTGGGCAACCTTGTCTTGTTCCTGATCTTAGTGGAAATGCTTTCAGTTTTTCACCATTGAGGACGATGTTGGCTGTGGGTTTCTCATATATGATCTTTATTATGTTGAGGAAAGTTCCCTCTATGCCTACTTTCTGCAGGGTTTTTATCATAAATGGGTGTTGAATTTTTTCAAAAGCTTTTTCTGCATCTATTGAGATGATCATATGGTTTTCCTCCTTCAATTTGTTAATATGGTGTATCACATTGATTGATTTGCGTATATTGAAGAGTCCTTGCATTCCTGGGATAAATCCCACTTGATCATGGTGTATGATCCTTTTAATGTGCTGTTGGAGTCTGTTTGCTAGTATTTTGGTGAGGATTTTTGCATCTGTGTTCATCAGTGATATTGGCCTGTAGTTTTCTTTCTTTGGGACATCCTTGTCTGGTTTTGGTATCAAGGTGATGGTGGCCTCGTAGAATGAGTTTGGGAGTGTTCCTCCCTCTGCTATATTTTGGAAGAGTTTGAGAAGGATAGGTGTTAGATCTTCTCTAAATGTTTGATCGAATTCTCCTGTGAAGCCATCTGGTCCTGGGCTTTTGTTTGTTGGAAGACTTTTAATCACAGTTTCAATTTCAGTGCTTGTGATTGGTCTGTTCATATTTTCTATTTCTTCCTGATTCAGTCTTGGCAGGTTGTGCATTTCTAAGAATTTGTCCATTTCATCCAGGTTGTCCATTTTATTGGCTTAGAGTTGCTTGTAGTAATCTCTCATGATCTTCTGTATTTCTGCAGTGTCAGTTGTTACTTCTCTTTTTTCATTTCTAATTCTATTGATTTGAGTCTTCTCCCTTTTTTTCTTGATGAGTCTGGCTAATGGTTTATCAATTTTGTTTATCTTCTCAAAGCACCAGCTTTTAGTTTTATTGATCTTTGGTATAGTTTCCTTCATTCCTTTTTCATTTATTTGTGATCTCACCTTTATGATTTCTTTCCTTCTGTTAATTTTGGGGTTTTTTTGTTCTTCTTTCTCTAATTGATTTAGGTGCAAGGTTAGGTTGTTTATTCGAGATGTTTCCTGTTTCTTAAGGTAGGATTGTATTGCTATAAACTTCCCTCTTAGAACTGCTTTTGCTGCATCCCATAGGTTTTGGGTCGTCGAGCCTCCATTGTCATTTGTTTCTAGGTATTTTTTGACTTCCTCTTTGATTTCTTCAGTGATCACTTTGTTATTAAGTAGTGTATTGTTTAGCCTCCATGTGTTTGTATTTTTTACAGATCTTTTCCTGTAATTGATATCTAGTCTCATAGCACTGTGGTTGGAAAAGATACTTGATACAATTTCAATTTTCTTAAATTTACCATGGCTTGATTTGTGACCCAATATATGATCTATCCTGGAGAATGTTCCATGAGCACTTGAGAATAATGTGTATTCTGTTGTTTTTGGATGGAATGTCCTATAAATATCAATTAAGTCTATCATGTTTAATGTATCATTTAAAGCTTGTGTTTCCTTACTTATTTTCATTTTGGATGATCTGTCCAATGGTGAAAGTGGGGTGTTAAAGTCCCCTACTATGAACGTGTTACTGTCGATTTCCCCTTTTATGGCTGTTAGTATTTGCCTTATGTATTGAGGTGCTCCTATATTGGGTGCATAAATATTTACAATTGTTTTATCTTCTTCTTGGATCGATCCCTTGATCATTATGTAGTGTCCCTCTTTGTCTCTTCTAATAGTCTTTATTTTAAAGTCTATTTTGTCTGATATGAGAATTGCTACTCAGCTTTCTTTTGGTTTCCATTTGCATGAAATGTCTTTTTCTATCCCCTTAGTTTCAGTCCTTATGTGTCTCTAGGTCTGAAGTGGGTCTCTTGTAGAAAGCATATATATGGGTCTTGTTTTTGTATGCATTCAGCCAGTCTGTGTCTTTTGGTAGGAGCATTTAGACCATTTACATTTAAGGTAGTTATAGATGTGTATGTTCCTATTCCCATTTTCTTAATTGTTTTGGGTTCGGTATTGTAGGTCTTTTCCTTCTCTTGTGTTTCTTGCCTAGAGAAGTTCCTTTAGCATTTGTTGTAAAGCTGGTTTGGTGGTGCTGAACTCTCTTAGCTTTTGCTTGTCTGTAAGGGTATTAATTTCTCTATCAAATCTGAATGAGATCCTTGCTGGGTAGAGTAATCTTGGTTGCAGGTTTTTCTCCTTCATCACTTTAAATATGTCCTGCCAGTCCCTTCTGGCTTGTTTTTCCCTTGCTGTTTCTAATATGTTTTCTTTATATTTAATTTTTGACAGTTTGATTAATATGTGTCTTGGCGTATTTCTCCTTGGATTTATCCTGTATGACACTCTCTGTGCTTCCTGGACTTGATTAACTATTTCCTTTCCCATATTAGGGAAGTTTTCAACTATAATCTCTTCAAATATTTTTCAGTCCCTTTCTTTTTCTCTTCTTCTTCTGGAACCCCTATCATTCGAATGTTGGTGCGTTTAATGTTGTCCCAGAGGTCTCTGAGACTGTCCTCAGTTCTTTTCATTCCTTTTTCTTTATTCTGCTCTGCAGTAGTTATTTCCACTATTTTATCTTCCAGGTAACTTATCCATTCTTCTGCCTCAGTTATTCTGCTATTGATCCCATCTAGAGTATTTTAAATTTCATTTATTGTGTTGTTCATCATTGCTTATTTCATGTTTATTTCTTCTAGGTCCTTGTTAAATGTTTCTTGCATTTTGTCTATTCTATTTTCAAGATTTTGGATCATCTTTCTATCATTATTCTGAATTCTTTTTCAGGTAGACTGCCTATTTCCTCTTCATTTGTTAGGTCTGGTGGTTTTTTATCTTGCTCCTTCAACTGCTCTGTGTTTTCTGTCTTCTCATTTGCTATCTTACCATGTTTGGGGTCTCCTTTTTGCAGGCTGCAGGTTCGTAGTTCCCGTTGTTTTTGGCATCTGTCCCCAGTGGCTCAGGTTGGTTCAGTGGGTTGTGTAGGCTTCCTGGTGGAGGAGACTAATGCCTGTGTTCTGGTGGATAAGGCTGGATCTTGTCTTTCTGTTGGGTAAGTCCTCGTCTGTTGGTGTGTTTTGGGGTGTCTGTGGACTTATTATGATTTTAGGCAGCCTCTCTGCTAATGGATGGGGTTGTGTTCCTGTCTTGCTAGTTGTTTGGCATAGGGTGTCCAGCACTGTAGCTTGCTGGTCGTTGAGTGAAGCTGGCTGCTGGTGTTCAGATGGAGATCTCTGGGAGATTTTCGCCATTTGATATTATGTGGAGCTGGGAGGTCTCTTGTGGACCAGTGTCCTGAAGTTGGCTCTCCCACATCAGAGGCACAGCACTGACTCCTGGCTGTAGCACCAAGAGCTTTTCATCCACACGGCTCAGAGTAAAAGGGAGAAAAAGTAGAAAGAAAGAATTAGTAGTAGAAGAAGAAAGGAAAGAAAGAAAGAAAGGAAGGAAGGAAGAAAGAAAGGAGCGAGGGAGGGAGGGAGGGAGGGAGGAACGAAGGAGGGAAGGAAGGAAAAAAAGAAAAGATAAAATAAAATAAAGATAAAATAAAGTTTTTAAAATAAAAAATAATTATTAAGAAAAAAATTAAAAAAACAAGCAAACCAAAAAAAAGGACGGATAGAACCCTAGGACAAGTAGTGGAAGCAAAGCTATACAGACAAAATCTCACACAGAAGCATATACATACACACTCGCAAAAAGAGGAAAAGGGGAAAAAATCATAAATCTTGCTCTCAAGTCCACCTCCTCAATTTGGGATGATTCGTTGTCTATTCAGGTATTCCACAGATGCAGGGTACATCTAGTTGATTGTGGAGCTTTAATCCTGCTGCTTCTGAGGCTGGTGGGAGAGATTTCCCTTTCTCTTCTTTGTTCACACAGCTGCCGGGGCTCAGCTTTGGATTTGGCCCCGCCTCTGCGTGTAGGTCGCCATAGAGGATCTGTTCTTCGCACAGACAGGAAGGGGTTAAAGGAGCCTCTGATTCGGGGGCTCTGGCTCACGCCGGCCGGGGGGAGGGCGGGGCATGGAGTGCGGGGCGGGCCTGTGGCGGCAGAGGCCGCCATGACGTTGCACCAGCCTCAGGCGCGCTGCGCCGTGCATTCTCCCGGGGAAGTTGTTCCTGGATCCTGGGACCTTGGCAGTGGCGGGCTGCACAGCCTACCTGGAAGCGGGGTGTGGATAGTGACCTGTGCTCACACACAGGCTTCTTGGTGGCGGCAGCAGCAGCCTTAGCGTTTCATGTCCATCTCTGGGGTCCGCGCTTTTACCCGCGCCTCGCGCCCGTCTCTGGAGCTCCTTTAAGCAGCGCTCTGAATCCCCTCGCCTCGCGCACCAGGAAACAAAGAGGGAAGAAAAAGTCTCTTGCCTCTTCGGCAGGTGCAGACTTTTCCGCGGACTCCCTCCCGGCTAGCTGTGGCGCACTAATCCCCTGCAGGCTTTTTTTCATGCCGCCAACCCCTGTCCTTTCCTGGCGCTCCGACCGAAGCCGAGCCTCAGCTCCCGGCCCCGCCCGCCCCAGCATGTGAGCAGACAAGCCTCTCTGGCTGGTGAGTGCCGGTCGGCCCTGATCCTCTGTGCGGGAATCTCTCCGCTTTGCCCTCCGCACCCCTGAAGCTGTGCTCTCCTCCGCGGCTCCGAAGTTTTCCCCCTCCGCCACCCGCAGTCTCCGCCCGCGAAGGGGCTTCCTAGTGTGTAGAAATCTTTCCTCCTTCACAGCTCCTTCCCACTGGTGCAGGTCCCATCCCTATTCTTTTGTCTCTGTTTATTCTTTTTTCTTTTGCCCAACCCAGGTACGTGGGGAGTTTCTTGCCTTTTGGGAGGTCTGAGGTCTTTTGCCAGTGTTCACTAGGTGTTCTGTAGGAGTTGTTCCACGTGTAGATGTATTTCTGGTGTACCTGTGGGGAGGAAGGTGATCTCTGCGTCTTACTCTTTCGCCATCTTCTCATCTTTCCTCCAAGATTTAACATTAGACTGTAAATGTACTACAGTAAGGGACTGAGTTACGGTCGTTGTTCTCAAAGAGAGCATATTCTGCTCCCATATATGTCACTTACTGGCTGTATAAACTTTGTTTTATGTTTCCTTATCTGCAAAAGGGGAGAAGAAGTATCTTTTAAACCCATTGTCTAAAGTTTGTAATGATCAAATTAGAACATGAATGTTTAAAATTTTTAAAAATTCTTAAAGCATTATTAAACACCAAGCTGTGCATTATTTCCAATAAGAAAATAAAATATTTGAATAAAAGAGGATCTTATAAAGCTAGAATCCACCCTTCCAGACAATACTTAAAAGAATCAGATGAGATAATATCTTAGTATTAAAAAGTCCAGAAATGGGAAATTCACTGCAAGGATTAAAACCTCTTACTGACAGATTTTTTTCACTTCTAACCTAAATTTCTGATCTTTTCTTAGGAGCCCATTTTATCTTTTCACAAAGTAAAGTCTCCTCACTGGAAATGGGAGAATAGATGAGTAAAGACCCTTCTGATCCTAAAGTGACTTTCACTAAATTTTTCCTCAGTTTTTTCTTTTCTAAGTAAAATAATGAAGTTTAATTTTTTTCCCCCAAAGGGCTATTTTACATCCTGAGAATCTTCTTGATTCTTATGATTTCCCTAATCAACTTTATCCTCAGAGAAAAGAACCGAACCTAATATACACCCAACTAAGTATCCAGTTAAAACATCGTCTAATTAGAACTAGAGTCTGTACTCCCCTTAGTAAACTCAATAATATAGTTAGGTTTGTAACACACACCCAGACATAAATGAGTCTTGATTTTAGACCAAATTCTGTAAGAAGTGATGTTAATCTAGTTTAATCCCTTCTAAGTACCAGAACCTTGACTAAATTTTTAGCTACAGTTTCAGAAGAACTTGGAGATTTATGAAGATTATAACAGGATTTATGAAAAAATGATTGAGTCCATTCTCTAGTCATGAAAATTATGTTCACCTTACTATTCATATTCAAATCAAGTTTCTCTGTCACAATAAATTTTAAAAATTCCAGATAGAGACTGCTCTGACAGCCTGAAACCCAGTGTGAAAATAAATTTGAGCGTATCTGTTGCCTTCCTAAAATGGACATGCATTGTTACTGTTGTTTAAAGACAATAGTCTTTATATTGATATTTTGGGGATACAGCCCATTCTTGCTGATACAGTTATGGATTACTTTCGATGCAAACAGAAAAAAAATATAAGCCTAAATGTGTATGTTTAATATTTACACAGATTCCCACTTACACTAAGGGTGTAGAAAGCCCCATGAGAGCATCACTCTTACCTTAATGACAAGAAAAACCTATCTAATCTTGAACATTCATATTGTTTAGCTCATCATAGAGCTCAAACCACAAGACAACCAGGTAGACTAAATTCTTTTTTTTTTTTTTTTTTTTTTTGCGGTACACGGGCCTGTCACTGTTGTGGCCTCTCCCGTTGCGGAGCACAGGCTCCAGATGCGCAGGCCCAGCGGCCGTGGCTCACGGGCCCAGCCGCTCCGCGGCATTTGGGATCTTCCCAGACCGGGGCACGAACCCATGTCCCCTGCATCGGCAGGCGGACTCTCAACCACTGCGCCACCAGGGAAGCCCTAGACTAAATTCTGAAAGGTGTTAAGACCCTCCAAGGAGAGATGGGTCACATGAATATCTTACCTTTGGCAAGCATGGGGAGTTGGGGGAACTGGAATAAAAGTGGGCAAGGAAACTACAAATAAAATGTCAATTAATTATTAAAGACTGAGTATAGGTTAAAATGTTACTTTAAAATCACCAGAAACACCACTCAAAAGGGGAGTCTGCACCCAGTGCCAGCCGTTAACCACAGGCTTCCACTGAGTGATCATGTAAGATAATTGGGATACAGTCAGGAGACTTGAGAGGAACATCTTTTATAGTACAAATGTGCAGGTCCTGTCTAGGTTTAAGGATGTAAAAGTACTACCTGGAGAAGCTTTCTATGCTTACATGATTACAGGATGATGATCAGCTGCTGCTACCCATCCCTGGACCCTGCTTGGACATGAGAAAAAAAACTAACTGCTGTCGGAGGATGGGAAAGATATCCTCTTACCTTCCCAGTTTCTACCTTGGTTTTAGGCATAGGTAAGGTATGCTATCATTGAGGGAAATGTAGGAAACCAATCTCTACAGTGTGCTGATGTGATGCAAAAACATCTGCTACTCTGGAGTAACAGGAAAACAGCTGGTACCCAGGATCCTGCACTGGTACAAGGCAGAGATCTTCTGTTGCTAGGAGAGGGCAGGAAAATCACTCTCATTAAAGATTCCCACCAGTACAGAGCAGAGTTTGACTGACATGGGATGTGGGTAGAATGTCCACTCTCTAGACCCTGCATTTGAGGAAGAGGTTGTTTGCCAGTAGGGAAGGAACAGAAATGCTGAGAAAGCTCTCCTTTTGATGTTCAGGTGTATATGGCATGCTGAAGGCTGAAGGTAGAACAGAAGAATGGAGAAATACCCTACTCCTACCACAGCCCTACACCAAGTAAAAATCAACAGAAATATATCCCGAGGAAAGGGCAAGAGTGTGGAGACAAGACCTTGCTGAAATCTGAGGATGGAGAAGGAATACAAAGAAAATTCTTTAACACTCCAGGCCTCATGGTAAGCAAAAGTAGCAGTAGCCTACCACTAGAGGAATTAAAGTCTGTGGAAGACTAAAAGTAACTAGGGCAACAATAAAACTGTACATATTCCCAACTACAGACTAGAATGACTCAATCAAGTACACTAATGACTTGACAAAAGAAGAGGCATGCTTATTTTCAAGAATAAACACTATTTTTCTCAGTCTCTGCTGCTGTGCTTGTTCCACACATCAAGTCTAGCATCCAGTAAAAACTTAGGAGAAACACAAAACAAAAAAGGCAAGCAAACCCCCTCATTTTCAAAATGCAAAAACAATCAACAGGAACATATTTAGAAATGACCGAGTTGTTGGAACACTGATTTAAAACATAATAATATGTTATATAATATAGTAGAAAAGTTAAACGATATGCATAACAGGTGAGGAATTTCAGCAGAGAGATTACAATTATACAAAGGAGTCAAATGGAAATGCTAGAAATGAAAAACAATATTAGAGATGAATAATTTCCTCAATTAGCTTACAACTAGACTGAACACAGCACAGCAAAACAAATCAGTCAACTTGAAAATGGTTATAGGAATTTTAACAACTATAACACACACACTCACACACACAGAGGAATGTCAGGAAAAAAAATAGAGCAGAGCTTCAAAGAGCTGTAGAATAGTGGACAAATTTAGAGACTTGAAGTTGCAAAAGACAATAAAGAGAATGGGGAAGAAGAAAACAAAAGGTATGGAGAAAATCATGAAAGTGGCCAAGGAAAAAAAGAGACATTACAGACACAATTTAAAAGATAAGAACCACAAGTCTTCCTAATCCAGAAGAAAATAGAACAATATAATGAAATTACTAAAAGAAAAAAATGAAAAAATCTATGTCCACTTAAAATATGTTCCATAAATTAGAATAAAAGAAAATAGTTTTGGAAAACACAAGCTGAGAAGAGTTACTGCCGGTAGGCTTAACCTGCAAAAAATGTTAAGGAAAGTTGTTCAGTAGAAGAAAAATGATATCCAAATGAAAATTTGAGTGTACACAATAAATTAAAGTACACTAGAAATATTAAAAAATGCAAGTAAATATAAAGAAATTTTTTTAATCTTTTAAAACAGACTATTAATAATAATCCAATGTAAAATTAATAACAGTGGAATTTTATAAGCTATATAGAAATGAAATGTGACAATAATCTCACAAAGAATGGAAGTCAGTAATGGTTCTGACATCTTATGTGAAATAATGTAAAATAACATTATCTGAAAGTAAACTGTAAAAAATTAAAATGATAGATTGCACATGTTTAGAGCAACTACTGAAGGGAATGAAACAAAAGGATATAGTTTACAAGCAAGAAGAAGAAAAACTAGATCATAAAATTATTCTATGGCATGGAAGAGCAAAACTAGTATACAGAATAAATGGAACAAATAGAACACAGCATGTGGTAGATTTAACCCAACTATATTTGTAATTACATTAAATATAAATGTTGTAAACAGCACAATTAAAAAGCAAGGATAGATGAATGATAAAGACCTTACTCTATGCTACCTAGTGGAAACCCAGGTTTTTTTAAAAAAGAGACTTAGATAGATTACAAGTAAAATGAAAGAAGATATACCATGTGTATTAGCTCCCTGTGGCTGCTACGGCAAATTACTGCAAACTTGGTGGCTTAAAACAATAGCAATTAATTTTCTCACAGTTTTGGAGACCGAAAGTCTGAAATCAGTATCATATCACTGAACCAAGAATCAATGTCAGCATCAGTGTAGTCCCTCCAGAGGCTCTAGGGGAGAATCTGCTTCTTGCCTTTTTCAGCTTATGGTGACTTCCAGCATTCATAGATTTGTGGCTGCATCACTCTAATCACTGCCTCCAGGTCATATTACATTCTCCTCTTCTGTCTGTAAAATTTCCCTCTGTCTCTCTCTCATAAGGACAATTGTGACTGCGTTAGGACTCATACAGATAATCCAGGATAATCTCCCTCTTTCTAAAGATTCTTAATTACATCTGCAAAGTCTTTGCCATATAAGGTGACATTTACTGGTCCAGGAATTTGTTAATTAAGGTAATACCTTTAGAAATTGGCAAATTGCTTAAATTCAAATTAAGCAGAAGGAAGGTAATAATAAAGTCTTTGTCATATAAGGTGACATTTACTGGTCCAGAAATTCGTTAATTAAGGTAATACCTTTAGAAATTTGCAAATTGCTTAAATTCAAATTAAGCAGAAGGAAGGTAATAAAGGTAAAAGCAATCAACAAACAAAACACAGTGGAATGGTACAGAAAGACAATAGAGAAAAATCAAAGCGAGCCAAATTTGTTCCGAGTAAACATCAATACAATTGGAAAACTTTACCTGAATTAATGAAGGAAAAAAAAGGGAGAAACATAACCAATATGAGGAATGAAAGGAATAATTATAGAAAACACAAATATTAAAAGGGTGAAACTGGAGTATTGTAAGCAATCTTTTGCCAATAAATTCCACAATTAAGATGAAAAGATGAATTAATTGAAAGACACAAACCAAAAGAGTTTACTCAAGAAGAAATAGATAACATAAATTAAAAAAAAAAAGAAATAGCTCTATATCAATTAAGTAAACTGAATTAGTAATTTAAAACCTTTTCAAAAAGAAAATTTCAGGCCTAAATAATTTCACTGTTGAATTCTACCTAATATTTTAAAATAAAAAATTATAATTCTATACTAAGTTTTCCTGTATATAAAAGATAATGGCAAATTTTCCAACTCATTTTATGAGTTTAGAATTACCCAGAAAACAAAATGAGACCAAGATATTACTAGAAAAGAAAACTACAGACCTATTTCCCATCTTTTTAAAGATTTTAAAAATTATTTAAAAATTATCAAATCATAATCAGCCATATATAAAAGTGATAACTCTTTATGTCCAAATAGGATTTATCCTAGAAATGCAAAGTTAGTTCAACATGTGAAAATTAATCAATTTAATTCATCACATTCAGAGACTAAAAAAGAAAAAAAATACTTATATCAGTAGAGACAGCAAAAATATTTGACAAAATTCAATATACATTTGTGATACAAAAGTAATAACTCTCAGCAGACAAACAATAGAAGTGAACTTCCTCAACCTGATAGAGTGCACGTATGAAAACCTAGAGCTAACATCATATATAATGGTGAAAGACAGAATGCTTTCACCCTAATATCAGGAACAAAGCAAAGATATCTCACTCACCACTTGTATTCAACATTGTATTGGAAGTCCTATCTAGTTCTGTAAAGCAAGAAAAAATTAGGCACCCAATTTGGAAAACATTTTATTTGCAGCAATATTATTCTCTAATTAGAAAAATCATAAAATATCTACAAAAAGCTTTCTGGAGGTAATATGTGATTTTAGCAAGGTGACAGGACACCAGTTCACACAAATATCAATCACATTTCAATATGCCTGCAATGTCCAATGCCCTGGAAATTGAAGTGCAAATAAAAACTTTGAAATATATCAAAATATACAGTATTTAAGACTAAATTTAACAAAACACATGAAAGACCTATAAACTGAAAACTCCAAAATATTGCTGAGAGAAATTAAAGAAAATCTAAATAAATGAAATTGTGTACTATGTTCATGTGTTGAGTCTCAAAATTGTTATAATTTAATTTCTTCTCAATTATCTCTAAAAATTCAAAGTACACAATCAAAATCCAGGCAGATATTTTTATAGAAATTGAAATATTTATTTTAAATTTATATGAAAATAAATACAGCAGTTTGACTAGGATGTGTTTAAATGAGATTTTCCTTGTGTTGATTCTGCTTGGTGTTTGCTAAGCTTTTTGAATCTGTAATTTTATGTCTTTCATTGAATTTTGTAAATTTTCAGCCATTATTTCTTCTAACCTTTTTTTACTCCATTATTTCTCTCTTCTTTTCTTTTGAATCATCTCATAAGTCACTTAAGTGCTGCTCATTTTTGGTCTTTTTTTCCCCCCCTTTATGTTCTTCATTTCTATTGTACTGACTTCAAATGGAAATCTTTCCTATGTAATCTCCATTTTGCTGTTAATTTGTTGACATTTTAATTTTAAATATTATATATCTCAGTTCTGTAATTTCCATTAGATTCTCTCTTTATACTTTCTATATCTCTGCTGAGATTCTCTGTCAATATGAGCAGATTTTCTTTTATACTGTAGTCTTAAGCATACTAATAATAGCTACTTATGTGCTATTCCAACATCTACGAATAGAGTTGGTCTCTATTCATTGTCTTTTCTGTACAGAATGGCTTATGTTTTCCTATTTCTTCTTATGTTGAGTCATTTTGGATTGTATGCTGTACATTATGAATGACATGTCATTGAAACTCTGGGCCTATTATATGTTCCTCTAAAGAGTTCTGTGTTTGTTTTTGCAGACTGTTAACTTGGCTTAACTCAAACTGAAAATTTTGTTCTGTTTTCCTTGCAGTTGTTGCCAGGGCTGCTTGTTGCTTGCACAATGCATGTATTTGAATCATACAAGGGTCAGTCAGAGACTTAGAGTGTATATATATATATATATATATATATATATATATATATATATATATGTGTGTGTGTGTGTGTGTGTGTGTGTGTGTATATATATGTATATATATATAATTTGAGGCTCCCCTTCTCTGACTTTTTCTTTTCTAGAATTAATGCCTTCACTTTCAAGGGATGTGGTTGCCTCAAGCATTATTCTGATTTGTCAGTCCAGCAATGTTGAGGTTTTTCTACTGGAATTAGAGCTATCCAACATTGAGTACTGGAGACTACTCTCAGGATGAAAGATGTAAAATAAGAAATTCAGACAGTATCATGCCTGTCTTAGTTTCCTTGTATTGTCACAGAAATTACTTTAAACATGGTATCTTTAAAAATAAACTTACTTTGGAAGCCAGAAGTCAGAAATCTAGGTGTGAGTAGGGCCTTGCTTTCTCTGAAGGTTCTAGGGGAGGATCCTTCCTTACCTTTTCCTAGCTTCTGGTGGTTGCCAGCAAACCTTGATGTTCCTTGGCTTGTAGGTGCATCACTCCAATTGCTGCCTCCATCATCACATGCCATTCTCCTTGTGTGTCTTCATGTTCAAATTTCCCTCTTTCAAGGAAATCAGTCATTGCTGTATGACCTCATTCTAACTTGACTGCATCTCCAAAGACCCTAATTCTAAATAAGGTCACATTCATAGGTATGGAGATTAGAACTTGAACATATATTTTTTTTGGGGGGACACATTTCTACTGACTATAATTCCCTTCTTTCAAATATTCCACTCCCATTCTTTGTCTCTTTTTGTTCACTCTCTGGTACCTTCAAGCAGTTGATTTCTGTTTTTTCCAGAATGTATAATTGTTATCTCTAGCAGGGTTGGTTTTATAGAAGCTATTAAACCATACTTGTAGTGGAACTTTCCTTCCTTACTGCTATGCCCCCCACCCTGTCCATATCTATCTATCTATTTATCTATCTATCTATCTAACAATTATCTATCTATCTATCTGTCTATCTCCTTTCTGTCTCAGTTGCTCTGTGTGCATGTGTGTGTCTTTCCCTCTTTCACCACAACAAAAATACAAAATCTAGGCCCTTATGATTTTGGATAGAAGATTTATGATTCTGTTGGATTCAAGCCCAGATAATTCTTAGTTGCTTATTATATACTTCTTCAATCAGAAGTTTGCTCCATTCTTTAAGACAAAATACATAAAACAAGTAGAGAAAATGAGATGGAAAAATGGGAGAATTTCCTTTTTGTCTTATATTTTTGTAGCATTTTTACCTCAAATTTTATGGAATATAACTAAAAACACACATATTTCTTAATGACTACATGCTACCCCACTGAAAAAAAATTGAAAATTTTATGTTTGATTTGGAAGACAGAAAGAAAATTAGGCAAAAACCGTCTCTGTCTATAAACGCTCATGATTTTTGAAGAATTATTTGACTGTTTGAACTTCAGTTTCTACATCCATTAGGGTTATTTGTGAGGATGAGTTATTAGGTTGGCCAAAAAGTTCATTTAGTGAATACATTGTTCAATAAAGTTCATTGTGAAAATGAAAACTGTGTTTTTTACTTAAAACCAAATGAACTTTTTGGCCAACCCAATACATCATTTGAGTTACAATGTGTGGCACATCCAAGTAAAAATAGACCTTGTTCACCAGAATTCAGCCTTATGTTGTCATTCATTTTTCCATGCTTTCATTTCTCCTTAATACATTTTGATAGAACTTAAAAAAATATAGCTTTATAGTTATAACAAAATGACTAGTTGAAATAAGTGGAATCCTTACTACATATAACTTGGATCATCCATTGGTTTTGATTTGGGTTTTTCTCCTGAAAGCTGCTTTCAGAACCACTCTCAAATCCTTGTGCTACATATAGTGAGCCAGTATCATGCATACGATTCTAGATACTCTCTTCAAAAACTTGAGTTTTTTATTTTCCTGTTAAAAAAATAGGATTATGAGCAGCTACCTTCTCTGTAAATTCTGTCTTAGTAGAAATACAGCAAGTCTTTTGTTAATTTGAGTATTCAAGTTTTACAAGTATAGATTCACTCTTTTTTTTTTTTTTATCCCTAGGCACTCAACTTTGCTGTGCCTACAAAGTGGATAATAACATATGCCTTATGCATGCTTCTGAGAAATGCAAAAAAAGTTAATTAGAAAATGTCAAGAAAGCTCTCCCAGATCCTTAGAGGGAAGACCATCATGTGACTACAATATATCATTAGTATAAAAATAAAATCATTCCCAATCCCATAGCTCTAGAAGGGTCTTTACACATCACTAGTGCTTTTAAGAAATAAAATTATGGACTCACTGAACTGGAAAGAATCTCAAGAAGTCATGTGGCCCACTCCCTGATTCAGGAGAGACCAATTCTACCATCGCCTATGACTTCCTAACCTGTTTTTAATATGACTAAAGAGAAACATTCCACAACTTCATTTGATAATTTGCTTAATATCTCTCACTCACACAGAAATATTGTTCTAATCTCCGTTTTAGGAAATGTAACAGAATCTAATTGAAGAGAATATGATTCAAGATACAGACTGGAATTTCTTAGTCAAGAATCACTGACCTCAACTATTTTACACAGCTAAAGTAAGTATTGGATATGAGAGAGGGCAGAGATGGGATTTGGCCCTGAAATCAGGTCAATGTCTTGATTATAAATCTGTTATTTAAGAGAAATTTCTTATAACATTTAAAAAATCTATTTGCTACATGAAGTTGCAAAAAATGTCCTTCTCTTCCATTCTGTTTTCCATTGTATGTACGTGTATTAAATGGATTATAGTCCAAAAATCAGATTTAAAATATTATGATTGGGCTTCAGCTAAAATATTAGGAAAAAAAGTACTTGAGAGAACCTAATAAAGCAGGCATTTTCTCAATAGTTTCCTTAATATAATCAGGTTTACAGTATAATCAGAAATATTTATAAAAGGCTCACTAGGCCACTTTCTACTGTAGCTTGGGATTCAGAATAATATATATATACACTGACCAAATGGATTTATTTAAAGAAAGGACATGTTTATGCACAGTTTAATTTACAAGTATGTATTATTTCAGGTAATATATATCTGTAAACCATATACAATTTGAATATTTTTCTTCTAACTTTTAAAGAAATTAGAGTTGTTCAGTAGTCAAGGAATTCATTTGAACACTTCCGCAAAGCAAGTAACAGGGGCCCTCCTTTCATAAGATGCTGGGTGTGCCCCTGCATTATGTGTGACTGGTTCACTTGGATCTGGTCTCCTTTCTACTTCCTATTTCTTTTCTCTTTGGCCAGTTTCATCATGTCTCTGAGCTCCATTTGCCCTTCCTTGAACCTGCTGAGTTTGAGAAATCCATAATTTAAACAAAGAGAGTTGTCAAGCAGACAGTTGCAAAGAGCTTCAAAATTTATTAATTCAACAAAAAGTATAGACCTCCTTACAGCCCTATACCAATAACTTACACTTTGGGCTATCAGAATCTTTTTACAACAAGCACTATTATCACACATATTTACCTAGCAAACTATATTCAAGATTTAGTAATAGCTATTGCTTTTGAGCAGTTTGATACAAAAAAACTACAATGCTACAATATACTACATTGTATGGACATTTCTTAAAGTTCACATTAACAAGATATGACCTTAAATGGAACATTTGATCAAAACTCTACTTTCTATACCTAGTTAAGGACATTTATTCAGAGGATCTAGACATTTATTTGATTATTTCCATGCATCCCAATCCTCTAGACAAAGCCCACACTGGAGAGAAAAGAAATGAAATAATTAAAGGCAGCAGATCAACAGAATATATGTGATTTCTTTTCAGTGATCTGGAATTGAATTTTTGCCCAAAAGAACATCAAAACTGAAGTCAAGCTTTTCCAGTAGCACTGATTTAAACAAACATGCACTGGGACTTATTTTTAGACATCAAGGTACACAGCCAGAGGTTTTATTCAGGATTGCCATTAAATAAACTCCCCTCAGGGCCTTGTAAAAGATGGTATTTGAATTATAAGTAGACATATCCCATTTTCCACGTTCTGCAAGCCACTGAAGATTTCTCATTGCCGAGATTGTGGCAAGGGAGCTGCCCCCTTTTGTATTTCTGTTGAGCCCTGTCTCTACAGTAATTATGAGTTTGAGGGATCATTAAAAAGTCTGAATTTTTTCTTTTTCTTGGTACATAAGACTGCTTTTGCAGCTCTGTGGCTGATCAGCAACATGTTCTAAAAGGCTTTTGATGTATACATGGCTCATTAAGTAAAGGTCAAAATTGGACATTGTCCTGTTAATTTCCTTTTTCTAGAGAAATCAATATCTGCATCAACATTCATTAAATTTGACAGAAGCTAGGAAAGTTAGATGTGAAATGTAAATCAATACTTACTCCTGATAGGATTAACTTGCCGTACAGAGAGTATAAAACATCAATTCTTTATACATATTGTTCAGCCCAATTCTCCACTCTGGCTTTAGGGTGCCTGCATTTTGCCTTTTTGGCCTTCAGCTCTAATCTGGCTTTGGGTTTTTGTTGGCTGGAGCTGAATATTCTATCCCTGAACAAATTTTACATCTTGTTAATATATACTCAGTGTGATCTTTCCTGTTGTATTATTAAGGGTGCAATTTGTTAAGACTAAATCATGCTCCACCACCACCACTCCCAAAATCCAGATATTTTAAGGTTTCAGAATCTATTTTATTTCTATATGAAATTTGCAGATTAAAACATTTCATTTTCTCTCCCTTGCAGTTACCGGCAGAATTTTTGATTTCCCATGAATCCCAGAAATGTAAGTTTGGAAAAGCTCAGTTTATTTATACAAATGTCTAGGAGTTGTTTCGTTGGTTGTCATTACAGTTATCACTGAGACTGTGAACTCTACACCTATGCATTTCCATGAACGCAGCATTCTTTTAGTTGACACTAATGTTTATAATGATAACTATGTGCTGTTGCAAGATTCTGAGACATCTTTTGAAATGAAGAATACAAAATGTTGTGTATTGTAGTTGTATTGTTCTGTAGATTTTGTTACATTTTGATTTTTTAACGGAAAATTTATATATGGAAGCCACTGACCCCTCCTCTGGCGTTAGGTAAGGATCTCTGGGTATGTCACATTTGTCTGGAAGTCTGAACAGCAGTTACTGCTTTTTCCCTCCAAACAAATTTGGGTTTGCCAAAATTCTTGATGGGGAACAGATGCCAGCCAGCACTGTACCCTGCCATGTCCTTCTTCATCTACTGGTTCTCTGGCCACCCAGGAATTTCTCAGCAGTGTCAGAACTGGGCCTGGTTTGCAATAGGACTAAAATCCAAACTAGAGACAGCTGGACTCAAAGGGCTGAGTGGGCTCTTTCGGTTGAAGGAGGTTATCTAGAAGGATTATAATAGAAATCAGGGGAAACACCCAGACATAAGAAATAGAGGTATATTGATGTTTTTCATGCTGAAGTTAGAGCAATCAGTTTGTATCACCGTCCTGCTTTAAAATATACAATTTCCTAGGCAGTTAAAATGAAGTGCCTATTTCTGAACATGGCCTCTAAAGTTCTAGGTAATGTGATGCCACACCTCCTTCTCTACACTTTTCTACTCACAGACATCTTTCCTGATCATCATCCTGGAGAAAGCAATCCCCCCACTGAGAACGTGCCTCATGCTCTTGCTGTTGTTTTCTTCACAGCACTTCACACCATCTGAAATGATTTGTTTATTCATATTTGTATGCTTTTTCACTAGACTATAAAATATAAGTGTTAGAGATTTTATAACTAGAACAGAGCCGGGCATAACAAGCATTTCTGGTACAACTGAAAGGTCAACAGGTATGTCACATTTGGGTTGAAATTTCTTGAATGACCTCAGTATAGAACTTCCCAGCATATCATGGAACTGGAAGGAAATCTGCTGTAAAATTAAGAAGCTTAATCTTTAGGGCCTTCTCTTACACCAGACTTTCTATAGCCTTGAGAAGGGCCCTGGAAATTTTACATGGTCATATAATCACATAAAATTTGAAAAATTGTGATATTCTATTCTGAATCTCCTTCCATCACATTTCCCATCATGTTGGCTGGTGTTGGGGTACCTGTAAACATATTGGGAAGATCTAGCTAAGGAGGAATTAATTTAGGAATACATTTGTGGTGGATTTCTTGGGATGTATTTATGTGGTTTATAGTCACTTTCATGTACACCGAAGTTACTGCTTGCCATCCTGACACAGCCTCAGATTTTCTTCCAAATGAGATGTACTCGTTGGTTATTTAACGCTAATACCAGTACTTCTCACCCTAAGGAAACAGTGGTGATACCAAATTTGGTCTTGTTTCGGAAAAGTGGCTGCTGCTGTATATGATTTTGCAGGTGGCGTGATCCACATTGTAGTAGAACGAAGACCTTGTATTTGACTGTCCTTGTGTGTCTTTTCATTGGCGTTTCATGGAAGTTCAGGTGGAGATGGGAGATACAGGAGCTTTTGATAAATTTTCTGTAAAAATTAATTTTTTCCATAGACTGCTGTCTAATGTGTGAACTAAGAAACGACTAGGCATTGATTTCTTAATAATCTTTGTAAAATCATGTCTGTTTATTAGAGAACATTGTCTCCATCAGAAATCAAATTTGAACTATGAAGTAAAAGCACAATGAATTTTTTTTTTTGGCTTGATCAAAATAGCACATTGGGCAGACTTGATTCGTGGTTTCATTATTGATGCTGGGCAAAAGAGATGACAAAGAAGTAAGTAATGTGCTGCTGGGTGTATCTTTGATTGGGGCTTGATTAGGACGGTAGGAACACAGAGATTTTATAGGCGAATGGTGCTTTGTGGCAGCAGGCTGGGGAATCGGTGCAGCTTTGACTCGAGCCATCTCTCCATCAGAAAGCTCACCCTCACAGCTGGTACTAATCGTGGCTGGGCAGCCTGGGCTCGGCAGCTGGGTGAAGAGACAGACTGCACTTTCACTCGGGCCGATTTGCCTCAAGCCAGAGAAGTAAGCCTGGTGTCCTGCCGCTGACCCATGTGATGCTCACCCTTTGGCTAATCAGAATATCTCTGTCTCTTGAGCTGTCAGGCTCACATCTTCCAAAATCATTATTTCATTAAAAAACGTTCTACAGGAAAATACCGGGAGTTTTTCTTTCTACTGCACTGTCTGGCTTAAATGGCTTTGAGCCTTCAGCAAAATGCTGAAACTCTCCTTTAAGAAAGAGGATCACTCAGGACTATTTTACAAAATGAAAGTCTTTGTTCTTGACACTAAGAAATCTCTGACTTAGTTGTGCAACGCTCCAGGAAATAAGATTTTATACATTAAAGCAATACAATGACCTTACATTTTGGGTGAGAAGTTGGAGGTAGTCAGGAATTTTAAAAAAAAAGAGAGAGAGAGATAGAGAGAGAGATTGGAAGGAAAGGAATTCCATAAAATGGGAAAGGAGGCAAAAAGCATGCAAGGGTGAAGAGCATTCGAAGAATGACAAGGAGTTGACAAAAAATAGAGTGTTTTTATTACTCAAGTACGGATGAAACCAATAAAAATTATAACTTTTTTGCCAAGTCTGGGAAAAAACATATTTAACAAAACATTTATATCTGGACCACTGTTAGAAGATATATCTTTTTAAACAAAATGAAAGTACATAGTCTAAAGTAATAAGTAGTTCTGCAGTTGAAATATAAACTGAACGAAACAGAGATCCACATTCCAGACTCTTTTTTTTTTTAACATCTTTATTGGAATATAATTGCTTTGCAACATTGTGTTAGTTTCTGCTGTATAACAAAGTGAATCAGCTATATGTATACATATATCCCCGTATCCCCTCCCTCCCACCCTCCCTATCCCACCCCACTGCTAGGTGGTCATAAAGCACCGAGCTGATCTCCCTGTGCTATACGGCTGCTTCCCACTAGCTATCTATTTTACATTTGGTAGTGTATATATGTCCATGCTACTCTCTCACTTAGTCCCAGCCTACCCTTCCCCCTCCCCGTGTCCTCAAGTGCATTCTCTAGGCCTGCGTCTTTATTCCTGTTCTGCCCCTAGGTTCATCAGAATGAACACTGTGGTACATGACTCTTTTTGAATTATGGTTTTCTCAGGGTATATGCCCAGTAGTGGGATTGCTGGGTCATATGGTAGTTCTATTTTTAATTTTTTAAGGAACCTCCATACTGTTCTCCATAGTGGCTGTATCAATTTACATTCCCACCACCAGTGCAAGAGAGTTCCCTTTTCTCCACACCCTCTCCAGCATTTATTGTTTGTAGGTTTTCTGATGATGGCCATTCTGACTGGTGTGAGATGATATCTCATTGTAGTTTTGATGTGCATTTCTCTAATGATTAGTGATGTTGAGCATCCTTTCCTGTGTTTGCTGGCAATCTGTGTATCTTCTTTGGAGAAATGTCCACTTAGGTCTTTGGCCCATTTTTGGATTGGGTTGTTTGTTTTTTTGATATTGAGCTGCATGAGCTGCTAGTGTATTTTGGGGATTAATCCTTTGCCAGTTGCTTCGTTTGCAAATATTTTCTCCCATTCTGAGGGTTGTCTTTTCATCTTGTTTATGGTTTCCTTTGCTGTGCAAAAGCTTTTAAGTTTCATTATGTCCCATTTGTTTATTTTTGTTTTTATTTCCGTTTCTCTAGGAGGTGGGTCTAAAAGGATCTTGCTGTGATTTATGTCATAGGGTGTTCTGCCTCTGTTTTCCTCTAAGAGTTTTATAGTGTCTGGCCTTACATTTAGGTCTTTAATCCACTTTGAGGTTTTATTCTTTTTTTTTTAAATTTTTATTTATTTTTGGCTGCATTGGGTCTTCGTTGCTGCATGCGGGCTTTCTCTAGTTGCGGCAAGCAGGGGCTACTCTGCGTTGCGATGTGCGGGCTTCTCATTGCGGTGGCTTCTCTTGTAGTGGAGCATGGGCTCTAGGCGCTCAGGCTTCAGTAGTTGTGGCTCGCGAGCTCTAGAGCACAGGCTCAGTAGTTGTGACTCACAGGCTTAGTTGCTCCGCAGCATGTGAGATCTTCCTGGACCAGGGATCCAACACATGTCCCCTGAATTAGCAGGCAGATTCTTAACCACTGTGCCACCAGGAAAGTCCCTTGAGTTTATTTTTGTGTATGGTGTTAGGGAGTATTCTAATTTCATTCTTTTACATGTAGCTGTCCAGTTTTCCCAGCACCACTTATTGAAGAGGCTGTCTTTTCTCCATTGTATATTCTTGCTTCTTTTATCAAAGATAAGGTGACCACATGTGTGTGGATTTATCTCTGGGCTTTCTATCCTGTTCCATTGATCGATATTTCTGTTTTTGTGCCAGTACCACACATTTCAGACTCTTTATCATAGTGGCTTTTATTTCATTTCCAATGGAAAGGCAAAGCATATTTTTTGCCTGTTCCACCCTCTCACATGATCCTGTGGGATAAAAAAAACTGAAGATTAATGAGTTCTTAATGACCTAGTTACCTCTTAATTACTGAGACAACATGTGTTAATAATCATCAGTCTCTCTTGATAAAAGTTTCAAACATATGCAAATATGCATTTTATTCACCCTAACAAATATGGTACCGGCATTAAAAAAATGGCAACAATATTATATAGCACACAACCCCACTGTGCGTATGTTAGGAGGCTTCAAGAAAAAATGTCTTGTTACCTTAGTGGGAAATTTAGAAAATCCAAGGCAAAAGCAGTGGATTCTTCCCATAAGCTGTCTGATATAGTGCTGTGCTGTGCAGGACAAAGAAAAAAATACTATGCACTTTTAAAATGGCAGCACTTTTAAGCCTATACTGGTTGTTCAGTAACTAACAGTGACCCCTAGAATGATTGTTTTTGACATTGCAAAAGATAGCATACACCTTTTTGTGTTTCTAACTTCTTACTCTTTGCTTTAGGGCATTTGAAATTGGATATGGGGGGAAATTGTGATGTTCTTTCCATTATTGTAAAATGAATTCTTGAAAAGCTTGAGGGGCTCTGCTAGCAACTGTTAATGAGGCTTTATTAACCTAGGACACCACCCTATGGAATAATAGCGTAGTAAAATAGATGTCCTCCTAGGGCTCACTTGTTTTATTAATAATGCAGCAGGGAAGTACGCAAAGCTCTGGGGAGTGAAAATGACCAGGTGAATGGGGTGTGTGGGTTTTTCTTCTAGATTAGCAGCTCACCTCTGGCTCAAGTCAGATATGGCCCCAGTTGTACATCACAGTTATTGAATCAATCCTCATAGATTGTTTTCTGCTGGAACTGGTGGCCTTTCTTTATCATCTAATTAGCTAGTTTTAACTCTGTATCTATGTTCATGGACTTTTCATTTGGAAAAAATAAATTCTACCTTTAAGAATTCAAGATTTGAAAAAAATGGGACAAAGTAAGTATCCATTATGACATGCTTTGCCAGTTTTTGTGGTTTTCAATTTGAGACACAGTTTTGTTTGTTTCATGTCTTTGGAAATTTAATAAGGTCATAGAAAGGAAAAGAGAAATGAGCACTAAAAGGTGTTTGAGCACTGGTGTTGAGGAAGAAGACTAGATTCGCCCTGGAAGCAGGTAGAGAAATGCAAGGACAGGAGACAAATGTAGATGTGGATGAGCAAAGAGGTACGGCCACATGGGAGCCAGTACGATGTGCGCATGCATATTCTCTCAACATTCTATGAGTCCTCACAGAAAAGATATTAGACATGGCTGCAGGTTTTCTAGGAAAAGAGAACTCCCTAAATCAGCTGAATTGAAAACTACAAAAATGGCAAACAGAGAGCTGCCATTCTGGTTGTGGTATTAGTTCCTGCCAAACTGAATTGTCTATATTGCTCCATATTGTTGGTGCTTGGGTTTCTCTTGCCCTTTGATGACTTGGGTCTTAACTACAGCCATGGTCTGCTCTGAAGAGGCATTAACTCACAATTGCTCATTAACTCACAATTGCTTGCTGGTAAACAGACATTGGAGGAGTGTGTACCAATTTGCAGTCACTGCCATCAGAAGAATCTGAATTGATAACCAATTTGGACACAGGAATTTTTCTGTGTGTTTAAATATCATTTATCCTGAGAAGTGCCCATTACTGAAATGAACAGGCGACCCCACTGGGGCTTAATTAGAGAAGGCTGAACTGGGGAAGTGACAGTTTCCATGCTGTTTTGGAGCTTTGCTCCAGCCCTTGTTTCTATCTCCTGTAGTCATACAATTAATACATTGTATCTCATTTTAATAGAGGCAGTAACTCTAGTAAGACACATTATGACCCAAAGAGAAATGTTCATATATTTCTCTCCTTGCTGTTATCTGTCAAGCCTACTGGCTTCGTCTGTACCCTGAGACATTACACATTCAGGAAAGCAGTTGTTTCCGTATGTCTTGGGGGAAAGCTATCATTTTTCAGAAAGGCATGAGGTGCATGGAACATTTTTTGTACTTGCTTTCCTCTGCTTGTATCAGGTGGTAGCCATTATAGCATTCCCAGTACATACCACTGATGTGAGAACTGGAACTTCTGTAACCTACACTTTGTATTTATTTCACTGAGAGATAGAGTTATAAAGCTGCTTCCTGACATGCAGCAACAGCTGCTAAGCATCTGTCCACTCTCTTATGGAAGAATTCAGGGGGAGCAAGAAAAAATTGGGTGAAGACTGCTACTAGGAAACTAAACAGTCATCTGAAAAGTAAATTAATGACCAAATTCTCAGCATCCTATCCTTAATTTATTTGTCAACAGTAGAGAATGAAGATTGTATTACTTTTATTTTTAACCAACTTCAATAAACACTGTGTTTTCCCACATCCACTGTTCATGCCCAATACACTACGAATTATAAAGTCCATTTGGAACACAACAATCATGGTGCTAGGAGCTAAAGAATATCTTTTTTTTCCTGTGTTAACTACAGATTATTTACAATATGAGTGTTTCCTGTATCCTTTTTCTTTTAAGAATTAATAGGAAATTTTTTAGAACAGCTTTAGGTTTACAGAAAAATTGAGCTGACAGTAGAGAATTCCCATATACCCTCTCAACTGCCATCTTCGCACAGTTTTCTCCATTATTGACATCTAATGTGGTATATTTATTACAATTGATGAGCCAACACAGATACATTATTTTTAACTAAAGTTCATAATTTACATAAGGGTTCACTCAGTGTTGTACATTCTGCAGGTTCGGGCAAATGTATAATGGTATATATTCACCATTACAGTATTATACATAATAAACTCACCACCCTGAAAATCATCTATGTTTCACCTAATCTTTCCTTTCCCCCTTCCAGAAAACCCCTGGCAACCACTGATCTTTTGACTGTTTTCATAGTTTTGCCTTTTCCAGATGTCATATAGTTGGAATCATATAGGATGCAGCTTTTTCAGATTGGCTTCTTTTACATACCTATACGCATTTAAGTTTTATCCATTTCTTTCTGTGGCTTGATAGCACATTTGTTTTCGTCACTGAATAATATTTCATTTTATGGATGTACCACAGTTTGTTTATTGATTTGTTGATTGAAGGCTTCCACGTTCTGGCAATTCTGAGTAAAGCTGCTATAAACATTTGTGTGCAGGTTTTTGTCATTCGGGAAGTTTTCAACTCATTCGGGCAAATACTAAGTAGCATGATTGTTGGAGTGTATGGTTAATATATGTTTTGCTTCATTAAAAAAATGTCACTGTCTTCCATAGTGGCTGTGTCAGTTTACATTCCCAACAACAATAAATGGGAGTTCTTGTTGCTCCACATACTTGCCTACATTTACTACTGTCAGTGTTTTGAATTTTGGCCATTCTAATATGTATGTAGTGGTATCTCATTGTTGTTTTAATTAGGAATCCCCTGATCACGTATTCTGTTGAGCCTCTTTTTATATGCTTATTTTCCATCTGTTTATCTTCTTTGGTGGGGTGTCTGCTCAGGTCTTTTACCCATTTTTTAATTGGATTATTTTCTTATTATTGAGTTTTTTTTGTTTCTTGTTTTTTTTGGCCCCATGGCATAGCTTGCGAGTTCTTAGTTCCCTGACCAGGGATTGAACCTGAGCCACCGAAGTGAAAGCGCCCTGTCCTAACCACTGGACCACCAGGGAATTTCTTCATTATTGAGTTTTAAGTGTTCCTTGTATATTGTGAATACCAGTCCTTTATCAGTTATGTGTTTTGCAAATATTTTTCTCCCAGTCTGTGGCTTGTCTTCTGATTCTATTAGTGATATTACTTTTTCATTTAATTTATGTAGCACTGCTACTCTAAGAATATCACAGACATAAGGACTTATGCTTATAACACTGATTTTAACTTTTACATTCTAAGGAAGTATGGGTTTCAATTTTCTGTAGATAGTATGGACAAAAAACATTAAAAAAAGTGTTTCATGACTCTAAACGTGCAAAAACTAACTGATTCAAGGATACTGGAAACTTCCTTTAATCTCGGAATTATGAAGAGGAAGAATTCACAGAGAATTCAGGCATAAGCCTGAGGGTTAAAGGAGATTATTTTAAGGTCGTCTTAAGAATCATTTTAACACTAATGTTCAGTGATAATCTAGGATTTATTTACTTAGTCAATAAATCAACAAATACTTATTTATTAATTATGTATTAAGTACCAGGAACTGGGTGTTAAGGTTACAGAAACGAACAAGTAAGACATGGTCTTTGCTCACATGAAGCTTAGATTCTATTTCTTGGAGAAGGGTGCAGATGGGTAGGGGTGGAATAAACACCACAATTGGTAATTTAGTCATAATTTTCTTAAGAGTCTGAAGAAGTGCAGAATGCTGCGATTATACAGTAAGTAGAATGACTTCTGAGATGACGTGTGAAGGATGAACAAATAGCTGGGAAAAACAGCAAAGAACAGTCATTCTAAAAGATGAAATGATATGGATGATGGGCCTGAGGGAGAAGAAACATGAACTTTTTGAGAAATAGAAGAAAGATTAGTATGGCTGGAGCACAAAGTAAAACAAAGGAAGAGGGACAAGAGAAGGTTGTTGAAGTTATTGAAGGTATTTAAGTGTGTGTGTGTGTGTGTATGGTCAGTGGGCAAGATCAGTGAAAATAAGTCCTGTTTGAAAAAATATCAGGGTACATTGTTGAGAATGGATTTGAGTTTGGTGGAACAAATTTGATGTGGGGTTGAATAGTCAGGAAGCTATTGCTATAGTCTAGGCAAGAGACGATAGTATCCTTAAGTTGTATGTGGGCCTGGAGATTTAAAAAAAAAAAAAGATATTTTGGGTTTAAAATAAATGTCAGTTGTTGATTAATTCTGTTTTCTTGGGCGTAGTTAAGAAGAAGGTGTTAAAGATACTCCTGATTGCCTGGATCATACAACTTGGTGAATGATGGTGCTATTAAGTTAGGGAATCATGAAGGAAGATAAAATTTGACAAGGGAGATAATGAATTTTGAATATGTTAATGTTGAAGTATACGTGAAAGACCAGTTGAAGATGTCAAGTAGACAACCCCATATACAGGTCAAAAGTTAAGAGGAAATTCTGAGCTGAAGATATATATATTGAGATTCATTAGTCATAAATACATGATTAATATAGGAGATTAAATCACTATTCAGCTACTTCCTCCCCTCCCCACCACCATGAAAAGAATTTACTTCCTTGTTCCCAGACTTAGGGCTTGCCATGTGACTTGCTTTGGCCAATGGCATGTTAACAAATGTGACCCAGTCACATGTGCTTAGGCAGTTGGGCTTGCCCTATTGTGCGATAACCTTTCACCAGCCTTGGTGAGCTGCTGGTACAAGGAGTGCGAAAGATGTGAGCAGACCTGGACCTAACTTGCCCCTTGAAGACAAACCAAGTCAAATCCAGTCCAGATTATCTGGAATCCAACTGATTTACAGATTCATTGGCAAGATGTATGTCACTAATATTTCATTATATATTATGCAGAAATAGCTATCTAAAACAATAAACTCACTTAAGGAGTTGATAAAAAGTAAGACAGGAAAAGTGACTAGTGACAAATCTTGGGGAATGCCAACACTTAAAGATTGAGTAGACGAGGAGTGGCCAGAGAAGAAAGGGATCAAGAGCTTGGAGAGACATGATAATCAAAGAAATAGATGTTGGGCTGCATCCTGCAGGCCTGCAAGCCCTGTACTTGCCCATCCTGGAAACCGAAAAAAGAGCCAGGAGTCAGTGACAGAGACGTTAATGGTTTAATGGATATTGGGGATCTTACAAGTCTGAAGCCAGGTCCTGGAGTGACACCCCACCATATGCATCAGATGGTGGGCAGGGCATGGCAGCAGTCTTCACAGGGGTGGGGTGGGGGGAGGGAGATAACGAATTATAGAGGGAATTGGTGTCAGGTTGGCTCATTGGTTACCAGGATAATCGGGGTGGGGGGGGCATGTCCCTTTGAAAAACTATCATAGTAGAGATAGTTCTGATCTAAAGATTAGAACAATCACTAGCCTGGGCCAGGCTCTGTGATTAAGAGGGAAAGTCAATTATGTGAGTAGGAGGTAGATGAAGCAGGGACTGGTCAAGTAGGGGATGTACGGAGAGCAAGAGAACAGCCATCTTGGGTAGGGATTAGTGAACAGGGGAAAAAAATCTACTGCAAATTCAGAAAAGACAATTTAGCAACATTGAAATTATTGGTAATATCAACGAGCATTTTCGGTGGTGAGAATGCAAACTGTGAGTTAAGCTGGAGAGTCTTATTTAAGATGAAAGTATAGAAGCAGCTAGCATAGTGCAAGTAACACATGCTACCTTGCTGATTGAAATGTTCCAGTGGAGAAAGAGGAGAAAAACAAAAGCACAGGAAAGAAAAGGCACAATCACTAGCAGAAACTTTCTGAGAATTTTGTAGGGGGTGGGATAGGACCGCAGGCTGGAAGATTGGCGGTGTGCAGCTGAAGGAACTCTCCTTTATCATAACAGGTGGGAAAGAGGTTTAGCAGCAAGAAGTTGAGGAAATTCCAGTCAGCAGGTTCGGTTTTTTTCCCTTAAAAGTGCTGTATAAGCTTGATGTCATCTTCTGAGAGTGAGTAAGGAAGCACTGGGTTAAGGAGCTTCAGGAGTGGATAGACAGTGGCCTTCCGTTTTACATCACACAAGGGGGTTAACCCTGCTTGCAATGATGAGAAAGAAGCCACTTGTACTTGAGAGTTTTTACTTAAAGCTTTGAACGTGTTTGTTTGGTTTGTTTGTTTGCATGTTCCTTAATCAGAGATGTGTGATAAGTACACTTTTACATGAGTGAAAATGTCTGCATTAAATCTAAGTGAGATACTTTTTTCTCTTCACTTCCCTGTCTTCTGTTATCAGTTAGTTTGCATTGCAAATAAGCACATACTTAACCTTGAGTTGAAAACTTGGCTCTTCTTCCCCTTTCCTTATGGGGTACTCATTCCAAATTTCAAATTTTAAACTCAGAGAATCGACATATGAAGCTTATGTAGATTCGCAAAAGTGATCGAAAAGGAAGAGAGAAATTTCAGCATTAATACTCTGGATCACCTTTGCAGCATTGAGTTTTAACCTTGAAACTATTCCAGAACTTTCTTTTCACAGGCTTTATGGCCATTTGCCTCCAGATAGGCACACTTCTTTCTACAAATATCCTTTTAAATTTGACACGCAGGCCATATGTTACGCTGTTTCACTCTGATTTTCAGGCAGAACTCTCCTCAATCTACATTTAATTATGTGGAGCATTTGGCTTGCTAAAGGCTTACAACTCTACCAGAACCCCCTGGAATTCATTAAATCTCCCAGATCAGAGGAAGCAAGGACGTTAACTAGTCCTGAAATATACCGGGTAGTTGCTCATAACGTATAAAGATGTGTTCAGAACCATTGTTCACCTGTGATTTATGCCATGCTGACTCTAATTATGGTGGAAAAACCTTGCTACAGAAGAAAATATACCCTGTTCTGGCCAGTTGTTGGCAGCTTTCTTCTATGAAAAGGTGTCAGTCAAGGCAGCTCTGCCTGACTGTTTGACTAAGAGGGATGTCAAATCGGATTTGAATGGGAAAATTCTTTCAGGCTACAGCCATCAGTCTGGGGCACAGTTTGCACAGATTACCTGGTTTTCTTTATTGCAGGATATCACCTGTGGCTTTGATGCTACAGTGGATAATCTGCTGTGCTTCCGAGGCCCATTCTTGAGGTGTGAGGCACTCATTTCCCCTGTGGCTGAAGAATGGTACTGCTGACACCCCTGCTGCAGTCAGTTCACAGCTGACTCCTACCCCGGGAACTGCCCTCAGCCAAAAGAATCACTTTTGCCTAATAGTGCACCTTCACTCAAGAGCAGGCCCCATTCAATAAGTGGTCAGTGTAGGACTATAATTCTGGGACTCATTGCCTCTATTAGAAACATCTCAGTAGGACCATCCAGCCTCAGAGCCTCTTGTGAGATCACCTGAATCCGATGTTGCAATTACATCTAAGTGCAAGTCCTTTCTCTGGGCAACCCTGCTTCCCTCCTCCTGTTACAAGTGTTTCTGAAAGCACACCCCACCCAATACACCATCTGAATGCAAATCTGCATCTCAGTGTGTGTTTCTCCAGAAACCAACTTAAGACACATAGTGCCAGGGGTGGTCCTAGGAAGCAGAATCTAAAGGAGATTCTGGAGCTTAGGTGTCTGCCAGCCTGCTGATAACAGGGACTCTCTTACTCCAGGTAAATAGAATATTGACCACTCCTAGAAAGTAGTGATGTATTCTACAAACTTTCACCAGTGCCGAACTGGTGAACTCGGATGGGAGACTAGTGGAAGAGATGCATTTGAGAGATTCCAGGGAATCAGGAATTATAAGGTTAGATGGCTGTTTCTGGAGACTATGAATGCATTGAAGAAACAAGGATGAGGGAGATTAATCAGCTTAAAGCAGAGTAATAGCTAGGGGAGCTCCTTGGCAATATATAAAAAGATTCTCATATTCTGGAGAAAGGGGTGGGGAAAACTGAAGGTCAGATCCAGGATGCAATCATAAGAGTAACTTTGTCTTAGAGAAAGTTGAATTCTAAATCCCAAGAAGTCTGCTATGCCAAGTGAGGGTCCTGACTGCGCAGGGGCAGCAGCTTGAGGCTTGAGATGGGAATGTATGGGTCAGTGCACTCAAACTTCTGAATCTTTTAGGCCTGCAGAAATGGCCCATTTCGTGTTTTTTAAGACTGGTGCCTCTCCCTCTTCTCTTGAAGACAATGCAGTGACTTCTGCCTTTTAAGCCAAGGTATGCCCCCTCAGGATCTGCCCACACAGTTCCTCATGGCCACCAGACCATTGACTACGATTAAGTCAAAAATTATCTAACTGAGGCAATGCTGATCTGCTAAGTGGTCCATGCTCTGAAGGACCTGCAGGATGGAGCTAGCATATACCAGGATGTGTCAAGAGTGCATATGGGGTTGCAAAGTGAGCACTTCTTTTAAGACAGGGGTACCAGGAGACAGTGCTGATATGCTGCTAGAATGGCTTTTGGATATTTTAAGAAGGTGATGGCCTAAGGAAGTAAAATAAAAGTCCCAGTATTGCTGTGGCAGACAGCAAAAGAAGGGATTAAAAGGCACACAGTAGTGGGCATTCCAGAATGTGCATACTATGTAAGAGCAGATAACTCATCAGCTGATAATGTTCTATGGAAGGGCCCACAGTATACTCCATTTTCCAAAGCAACAAGGAATGAGCTCCTGAGAGAAGCATCAGCATCACTGAGAAGCCCAGTGGTGACTGTCCATAGGGATGATATGATAGGAGATACTGTTAAAGAACTGGGCTCCCTGATAGCAATGACGATGATAGGATCCCAAAATGAGGGGCCAGGTAGCAGTGTTTATCTGTTATAAGTGAGGTGGGTACATTTATCATAAACAGCAGTGAGGTTGGAGTGGCAGCCATAAAGAAACGACCTGCAGAAAGCTAGAGAGATGGTTAGTGAAACATAGCCTTTCTGAGGGTAAAATAGATGGTTAGCCAGCATAAGTACTGTTCAGTGTATACAATCAAAAGAGGTAAAGGAAGGGTGATCATTCCAATAAAAAGTCAAGATCCCTTGCCTCCTGTAACTATCCAGTTCTTAAATCCAGAGCCCATTGACTGAAAGAGAGGCCAGATTCCCAGGAGGGGGGACCTGCAAAATCTCAGCTTGTAAATACAGTACCAGATCTTCCCCAAAGGTACCTATGGTCATATACTCAAGTAACTGGGGAAAACATTTTGAGAAATGGTTGACTGTGAGGGCATGGGGGCTGGGTAATAAGTGGAGTCCTGGCTCAGGTTCAGGTCATAGGAAGTTCACTGGATTCCTAGAAACACCCAGTGTTCATTTTCCCAGCACCCACATTTATAATAGGCATGTTCATATTTGGGTGTGGCAGAACCATCGTGTTGATTTCTTGGTCTTTGGGGTAAAAGCTGCCATACTGGGGAATGCTGGGACATGAATGCATGGCCAGAGTACTTCAGGCCAATAGAGAGTAAGGCTGTGCATGAGCCCTACGGCATGGGAGTCCACTCGTTAAGGCTGATCTGTTAATCCTATTTCTGAATGTTCAACAGTTCAGTAATTTTGAACCCCTAATATGGCATCGTCTATTAAGGTGACCAACCAGCCACTGGGTGGCAAGTTGATTACCTAGACCTCTTCCAGGGTGGAAGGGATAGTGTTTCATCTTGACTGGAATTGACATATATTCTAAACATGGGTTTTCATTGACTACTCATAGGGTCTCAACACCACTGTTCAAGGGCTTACTGAGTTCCTTCCACTAACATGGGTTCCCAGCATTATACTGGGACCAAGGAACTCACTTTTCAGAAAAGGAGGTGGGGTGCTGGTTCCATGACATACCACACCAACTAGAAGCCATTAGCCTGATGGGGTGAAGTAACAGCTATCTGGATGTGCAGTTCAGATGAGATGATACCCTAAAAAAATGGAAGGCCATCTGGACACAGTATACAAGTTAAATCAACAACAATTATATGGTGCCATGTCCCCACTAGGTAGTATATATGGGTCCAGGAACCAAGAGTTGGAGGTAGGAGTGGCCTCACTTGCCGTCAGTCTCCGTGAGCCACCTGGGTAGTTTGTGCTTCCCTTCCCTGCAGCTGTGCTTCGAGGGAAAGGTCCTTGCTCCCAGATAGGAAACTTCTACCAGGAAATGCATCAGCTATAGACTAGGCTGCCACCTGTCCCTCAGAGCCCTTGTGCTGAGAGGCCAGCAAATGAGAGAATGAGTTACCACCCTAGTAGGGGTGGTTGACTCCATTTATTGGGAAGAGTCAGGGTGGCTGCAACACAACTGGGGTAAGAAGAAATGCTTGTCCTCAAAGTAATCTACAGGAGCATCTCAGCGTATCCCCCGACCAATTCTGAAAGTGAATGGACAGTGCAGCAGCCACACTGAGAAGGACATTGTGACCAGTCGTAGACCTCGCAGGGATGACAGTCTGGAGCATCAAGCAACCTTAGGCCAACAGAGGTGTTGGTTAAGGGTGAAGAGACTGTAGAATGGGTGGTAGAAGAGGGAGATGATGTGTATTAATTATGAGGCCGAGATCAGGTGCAGCAGCAAGGACTTGACTTACTTCTACTAAATTCCCCCTTGTGAGAATCTCCAGGAAGAGAGACTGACATAAATCCGGGAGGAGTGATTTCAAGATGAATTGAACTTATACAAAGCAGGTTGGTTGGAGAGGCACAGGGGTGGACTAATTGAACATTGCTGTCTGCCAATGAATGTATGACGAAGCACACATTTCCTTAGCTTCTGGGAGTGTTTTCTGCAGACCGTTCACATCTGAGTCCGTTGCAGGAATTACCTTAGGTCCAAAAAGAGCTGCCTTGTCCTGCCCAGGAACACTTTACATCCAATGACTGCTCAGTGCAGGCATTCAGTGTTCCTACCCTCTCAATTCAGACCATCGTTAAAGGGCTGTCTCAGGTTTAATGTTCCCATGGGATAAAGGGAAGACTCTGATTCAACTGCATCATTGTTATCCTTTCTTTCTTCCTCGTTCTTCTCTTCTCACTCCCTTGTAGGTGTTATTCCTGAGTGCTTGCCCTAACAAGCCTATTATCCCATCTGCAAGTCTATTTCTTGAGGAAACCAACTTTAAAGAAATTCTGGCTCTACATTGGCCACTGATGATTTATTTATTCTAATTGCCTTTTTAATGTTATATGGTGGCTTTCTTAATCTTATACTGTGGCTTTCCTGCAACAAAAATTTGCTCTGGATGGATAAAGGCACCATTGTTTTTTCAAGGCCCTTTCCAGTAAATATTTCTAACATTAATTTCTATTTTTTGGTTGTGTGGTAGTGTATAACTCTTGAAATACGAATTCCTAGGTATAGTTCTCGTTACTTGGCTCCTTCTTGCTTAAAATCTGTGCCTAAAATTTGGAAACTATCACTAGGTAGTATTGGTGGTAGGGGTGGAGTGACAGCAGGGTGCTTGAGTAAAGAGGGAACTTAACCCAGAAGTAGATACTGAGGTCATGGAGATAAAAAAACAAAACCCAAACCAGAAAAATTATGGAAAAAAAACCAACCTCTTTCTACACATCAAAGTCCTTTCTTATCCAATATTATGCTGCCAAAATGCTAATAGAAATAACAGAATGCTTCTTTGAGCTGTTTATTGCACTGGAGAAAATATTGATTAGCTCACTGCTAATGAAGAGTGAGCTATAAAATAATATACTAACAAGGCACAAAATAAATACCAATTCCTTTGTCATCAATTACCATGTAAGTTAGTCTAATTCTTATTTTCATACCTAAATATTTCTAAGCTTTAATAGTTAGGACAATTCACATAAGTCAGCTTAGTAGTTCTGTGATTTTAAATTTTAACCTTTCTAAGTGTCTTCAATACTTTGCCTTGAAACTAACAAAACACTCAAAGGTTATTAAATACATTGAGATTGGGTCTTTTCTACCTTATACTGTCTTTCCTAGGAAGTTCAATGTTCAGCATCTCTTTATCCTTTTTTGATGATCAGAAGAGGAAAACACTATATATTCTGCAGACAATCTCTTTTTTTTTCTTCCCTCTTTCTTGGTTCTGTCAGGTAGTAGTCCCTCAGATGACCTCATCATCCTGTCTCCATCCTGCTATCTGAGTGCCTAAATTGCTAGCATAATGTAGTGGTGCAAACTCCACTTTCTTTTTCTATTTCTTATACCTCTCACTATTCTGCCTTTTCATAAAGAGCTGATTCACATTCTTCCCATTGCATATGTGAAGTTTTTTTTAACATCTATGATAATTCTCTTCTTAAATAGGCTAAACCTTTCTCTTCTTTATGTTTTTGATCTGTTTTTATCCATGGATTTATAAACTTAGATTTTCAGGTTTGTTATTTCCACTTGTAGGAGAAAACCCAGTGTGCAGAGTAAAGTCATGACAGATGGAACAGGGTCAGGCTACAGTAAGTGTCTGTAATGTGAAGAGCCTTTCAGTGAGCTGACCTCTGGATCGTGGGCATAAGGCCACCTATCCAAGGTTTCATGTTTTAGTAATGACAGCTTGCTTTGTTTATGAAGGCAGACTATTGGTTGGATGTAAATAGCTCCTGTTCTGTGCACATATGCTCCTCTACACATAAACTCAATACTTAGAAATTAAAAAAAAATAACAAACTAGCACAGTATGCCTGACCATCTACAAGGTCTATAATTTATTTTAACGGGATTTACCTTATTTTGTATAAATCATCTGTTTCTCTGCCCCCATCATCCTTACTCTTTAGGGTGGTGTTAATTAAGAACCATTGATTTTCACCTAATGTCAATCCTCCCATTCTTCCAATTATCCTGCAAATCCCACTCTTTCCTATTTAGCAATAGCATTCATTATAGATTCTACTTCTTTCTATTCATCTTTCTTTCTTTTACCAAATCTTTCTTCTTCTTTCAGAAAAGTCTGTCCTTGACCCACTAGCTTCCTTCCCTGTCTCCACACATCTTAGTGGCCTCTTTTGGCTGAATGCTTTAGTGACAATGACTACATTGACAATTCTGAAACCTCTGTGTCCACCTTTGGCCTCTGTCCCAATATATATCTTCTCTGTCAATCAGAGTTCACCTCCAGGCATTCAGATGCATACTCAATCTATTTAAGAATGAAAGAATCTTTCATTTTGTCCCTCTTCCATTCCATCACTTAGAATCACCTTAGGCATCACTCTTCTAAAGCCTGAATATGCATTTTGATGCATGTCAAGATCAAGATGTATCTTTAAAGACAGACAGTTCCATGGTCAGAGGCCTTTCTCTGTGAGGCATTGCAGCTCACAGATGTCAAATTGTGGGAGGAAGGCTGGATACAGGACAAGGCGTGGGAGGTGACACAGGAATGATGTTTTCCCCTCTCTGCAAGTCCAGAATCTCCATTAGTCAGCTTACTCAGAGGTGACTAAACTTTGGAGCACAAATTCAGGCCAAACAAACTCACACGCACGAAAAATGATTTGGAAACCAGAATGTCAAAGTATAAATTTGAAGTGGAAGATGGGTGTCACAATATGCGCCAAATCAGTAGTTTCCTCTGGTCAAGAAGAAACTGCTGCTTAAATAAGTTCAGTGGGACGAAAACAAACAGAGCTCTGAAGCTTGCTTGGCTGAATGAGAACTTGAGGAGTATCGTTTTGTAGGCAGGTCCTGCATGGGAAGAACTCAGACTCTGCATAGTAAACTAGAGTCAAGTTTGCACCTAGACCTCAAGCCCCCAACTCTTTTCTTGTAGTAAGTCATTTCTTGTGATGGTTATGTATGTTGATTTTTACTAATTTCAATTTCAGAGAGTAATATTTCCTTCAACCTGAGTCCCTCCCCATCAAATGGAGGGTAACATATTATAGACACTTGCATTAATCACAAGAAGTTTCTTTCATTCCAACCAAAAAGACCGTTTAGATAATCCATATTTCACTGCAGAAGAGAATCATATCTAAAAAGCACTTGTAACAAGTACTTAATCTCTTCCCTCGACAGCTCTTGAAATGAGATCCTCGATACTTAGTTTTTTTGATGAGTATCGGGACCAAGATCATTTTAGGTGTAACTGATGCAATCCAGGAGGAGGCAGTCCTTTCAGAACAGAAGTCACGAGCTGCAAAGTAATATTAGCTCATATTAAAGATAGTTAAAATGGAGAACTAATAAGAACCCGCTGTATAAAAAATTAAATTAAATTAAAAAATTTAAAAAAATAGCTAAACATAAAACTTACAAAAATGCAGTCAGTTCCAAATAAAGGAAAAGATTAGTCTGGTTTAGTGAAATGCACAATTTAAAAGCAATATTAGTCCTTTAGTTACCACTTTGTGTGTGCATCTTTAAGAATTACTTTTAATTTCTTTTCTTTATACACTGCACATATCCTAAGAGGCATCATCACATATGGTTAAGAATATGGTCTGTGGAGTCAGACTGTCTGGATTCAAATTCAAACCACCACTTTCTCACTGTGTGACTTTAGCTTGTCTCTTAATTTTCCTGTGCTCCAGTTTCATCACCTGTAAAAATGAGTATAATAGTATCTCCCTCATGGAGTTGGTGGAAGATTAAATAAATGTAATATATTTTTCACTAAGACAATGCCTAGTATAGAGTAGGAACTATCAAAATATTTGCTATTATTTTTATAGAAATGGATGAATGTGAACATTTATCTGTTTTTTTAAAAAGCAGTCTTTTTTGTGGGGAGGACTTCGTTCCTTTCTTTATCTCACTTTCCTCCTCCACTCACATCAATGCCACCGTCCTCAAGCCCATTCATACCCAGGTAACCCATGCTTCAGTGTTCACATCTTATAGGAGTTTATCTGTATTTTTCTCTGTACTCATATAATTCAATAAAAATATGCATATATATGCACATGCATATATATGTGCATATATATATATATAGGGAAGAGTTAGTAATTGTTTCATTTTACAGAAGTGATATCATCCTATGCAATTCTATGCATCCTATGCATTCTCTACAGCTTGCTTCTCTCATTCAACAGTCCTTTCAGGTAATGTGCAATAGCATGAATTCCTGGTCATACCGTGACATGGACATAGGATCATGTATTAAATCATTTGTCCTACGATGGGCATTTATTTCCAGTTTTCTAAACCGTTATAAGCAGTGCTGCGATAAATGCCCCTTTATACGGACATCTTATGTATTGCTACTTTTATTGCTGTGGCAGAGATTCCCACATTGGAACTCCTGGTTTGAGAGTATGTTTTTTAATTTTAATTGATGCTGTCTGATCGGATTGTTTTCCATAGCAGTAACACTACATATTTCCACCAGTAATGCAAGAAACCATCCCTTTCCTGATGTCCCTAGTAGCAATAGGTGTGACTCTTTCTAATTGTTTCCAGTCTTATTGACAGAGAAACAGCATTGAAGGGGAGTTAGAGGACCTCACCAGATGAGGCTGTCCAAGCTGAACATGTGGAACAAAAGCAGAAATGAAACAAGGGAAGGAAAATAAGCCAGACGTGAGCAGAAGCTTAGTGAAGCTGAGAATGAGGTGTTGCTTTCTAAGAGTGAGCTGAAAAACAGAAACAAAATTCAAACAGAAATATGGCAAATTCACTTTAGAGCGTTCATTTATTTACTCATTTAGAACTGTCAATTTAGCATCTATTAAAGGCCAGATAGCAGTGATACAAAGAGGATACGGTCATGAATAAGATAGTCAAGTTCCATGCACTCAAGAAACATGTAGTTGGAGATTCAAATGTGTATAGGCATCTAGATAAAAGAGATTCAATCTGGGGAAATACTAAGCGGACACAGATTCAGAATTAGTGTTAACAGTCAGTAGCATACTGCGTGTAATAGTGGAATCCACTTAAATGAAAAAGCCAGAAGGGGAATAGAACCCAGTTCCACAGCAAACAGGGGCCAATAGAAACAAAACAGGAAGCTGGGCCCAAGTAGCTAGGATACAAGTTAGGGCTTACTACTAGACATCAATTTATGGGATGGGGATGGAGAAACTCCAAAACCCTAAAGACTTGAACTAGAGGGATCAATTAGATCAGTTTTTATCACAAGACTATTTAATTAGAAATGGGAAAGTTACTGCTTATATAGTTTTGTTCAAGTACCTGATACTTGTCTTTTTGGGTATAAGACAGACTAGAACTATTTCCAAATTCCAGAGAATTGTGGGTCAAATGGTTTTGATATTTGATCAGCTAAATTCTGCTACTTTTCCAGGAAAAGGGTGAACAAACTTGCAGGCGATTGAATACTCATTTTGAAGAAGTGGGGTGTGGTGAGGCTCATTCAATCATGGCCATCCTAGAGTGCAAAGCCTGCCATGAGGCCAGAAAAGAATTGTCATAGTAATTATTTTTAGGTGCTCATCAGAGATCTAGGAAATTATACTGGGGAAAGCTTTTGGGTTTAGCAATTAGAAAGTAATTGGTGAGCTTGGAAAACAGTTTTATTAGACCCCTATGGACAGAAGGCAGAGTTTAGGGGGACCTATGGAGCAATTGAGCTATGGGAAACAGGAGACCGATACACTGTCTCAAGTGCTTATAGTTACAGGACGAAAAGTAATAAAATAGCAGAGAGGAGAAGAGATCTAAGGAAAAATGTACTGTTTTTTCTTAAAAAAAAAAACTAAGATCAAAGCATATCAACAGGAAATAGAAAAGAGACAATGAATATTGACGAAGTTGAACATCAAAAGGAGATGGAGCGGGTCTGAAGGAATATGGCAGGTGAAAGGTTGGAACATGGGCAGAGATAGAAGACTTAGTCTGAAGTGGCCAGAGGGGAACTTGGGGACTTCTGCTTCTGGAAATCTATGTAAAGAGTGTGTGTGAAAATACACATGCATATACACAGACATTCTGAAAGCAGTGGCATTGAAAGCATTTGTTTCTGAAAAACAGTTTGCGTGTATGTAGAAAACATCTGGAAGGATCTACACGAAAGTGTTAATAGTGGTTATTTTGTGGAGTGAGTTTCATTCAGTCAGTATTTAATGCCTCCTCCTGTAAGGTGATATAATTATAAACAAGTCTCGGCTCTTGTAGAATTCATATTCAGGAAGGAGGCAAATAACAAATATGAAACACGGTCTCCATAATGATTGCTGTTAGGAAAATGTTAAGCAAGATAAGAGAAGAGAGGGTGACGGGGATTGGCATTTTGGATAAGCAGGCCTCTTTGAGCAGGGACCTGAATGGGAAGGTGTCCCAGGCGAGAGGTTAGCGAGGGTGGTGACCCTGGGCCAGGAAAGTGTGGGCGAGCTCAAGGAAATGCAAGAAGGTGAGTGTGATTGGAGTCAAGTGAGCAAAGAGAGAGTAGGAGGGGGCTGGTTCTCTAAGGATTGTTTAGATTCCATCTCAACGCATTAGGAAGCTATGGGAGTGTTTGAGCACGACAGTAACACGATCTGACTTAGATTTGAACAGATCACTCTGGCTGCTGTGTGGAAAACAAAAAGCCTAGGCTCCCCAAGGCCCCAGGGACATAGGTAGGAAGCTGTGAAGCAGTCCATGGGAGATGTGGCACTAGTGGTCGAGGGGTTAAAATGAGATTGAATCCAGTGTAACTAAGATTTGCTGTCTGGGGATTTAACTCTTCTGGATGGTTAGATTCTTTTCTTTGCAATAGGAATGTATTCTTCTTATAATTTAGGTCAGCAAACCTGAGCAATATTTTAATGTTGCTAAATACTAAGCTGACTAGCGAAGTCAGGTTAATAGCATATGAAATAACAGCAGTAACAACAACAAAAACACTTAGGCCAAAAGAGAATTCTAATAATAAACTGATAGGCAAAGGTGCAGCTCTCTTCAGCGGGGTTAAAGTTGAAAGTTAGGTCAGCTCAGATTCTAGGAACCAGAGGTGGGTCTCAGAGCACTAGCATCAAGAACCATGGATTCTTAATCCAATCAAGCAGTCAACTATAAAGTTATCTTTATGTAAGCAATTATGGGCTTTGTTTTTGTATGCAAATCATTTGGGTTGTCTTTGAACTTTGGAGTCATTAAAATCAACATCTGGATAGTCATTGCTAGGGAGTTTCCTGGGGTCCAGGTGTACATTCAGTTTCCCAGATTTCCATATATTTTGAAATCAGAGAGAGAAAAAACGACATTAAAAAAAAATCAGATGTCTAATGTTACTAACATGAAAAAAAACTAACATTAAAAAATCTTATGTCATCAACAGAACATTTACAAAGCTGTCTGCTGACCAATCAGAAAAAAAAAAAAAGCAAAGCAAGTTGACTTTTTTTTGTCTTGACTTAAACTTTCTATTTGAATATTGCTAAGGGATTGATTTTCTCCCTGCTTATGAGATGAAGCCAGGGAGTGTTCTAACCCTTGACAAGCCAACTGCTGCTTAAATTACAATCTGACCTTTGGCTTGCTGGTGAAATGACATTTCCCTGACATGGCTTTGTCAAACTGTCCTTTCCCTTCTGCAAACCTCAAGATACGACACGATGTGCCAGCAAATTCTTCCAAAAATCTTGCAGAGAATAAGCTAGCAACTTCTTTGGTACTTTGTGGTTGTGGAAGATGAATACTAGACGTTTCAGGGAAGGGAAGCGTCCTAGGGCAGTGCCGCGTTGTATATTCACTTCTGAAATGGAAATCTCTCTCTTGAGGGGTGTGTAGATTTAGTTCAAATCTTAGTTTGATGACTTGCACTTCGAAATTAGTGATTTAAAGTGGAATAATTTAGATGCCTTTCATACTTCTGCTTATAGATTGAAAAATGGAACTAAAGCTGTCGCCCATCCCAACTCCAGAGGTTTGTGCCATTATTTTCTTACTTGCATCTGCCACCAAATAGGAATGCTAATCCCACAGCTAAACCTTAAAGCTGACTCTAAAAATATGTGTGTTTACCAGTGCCAGCCCACGTATTTCCCAACTTTAAGGAAAAAAAAAATTTATTTTTGTGGTCAGAACTTCTTTCTGAGCTTACCAATGCATTTCATAGAGTCTGAACCCATATTTATTTATAAACAGAAGGGATTAAGGCACCTTACATATCAGAGATGAGGGTGCTTAACACTCCACCCTCTTGTAAACGGGGATGTTTTAATTCTGTTGTTTTTTTTTTTTTAACCAATATCTTTCTTTTCTTAGACACTGTCTTGGCAATTAGCATTACTGAATGCTTTTATGTGACATATAAGGTGAAAATAGCTTTATTTGCATTATCTCATTTAAACCTTGAAAGGACCTAAGGACAGCTGATGGAGGTGTAATTATCCTCAATTTCTCTATGAAGAAGCTGAAGAGATAGATGCTGGTGAGGTAGCAAAGTAGGAATTTAAACCCAACCTGATTCTAATGCTGTTCTTCCATTACTCAACAAATCCACTTAGATTCAGCACATTTTTTTTCTAGAGTTAATTTTGTTAGGTTATTTTAAGGTTATTTTAATTTCCCAATCTCTAGATGAGGTGAGGGTGGTTTTTTTTTTTGGACACTTACAAGATAATCAAGGAGTTTGAGCAATAACAGTATCTTTCTCTATGGGTTTCATTTAACACATCAAATTTCTGTTACGTAATTTATGCCACTGTACTTTAAACTTGAAATTGCAGTTAAATCTCTTATGCAGCAAACATGAAAAAATAATGATTCTGGCTCTCCAAACCACCAAACCTCGCCCCTAATCTTATTTCCCTCCCATGTAATCTTCCTTGCATTTGGTTTGACCAGAAAAATATGAAAGTGACTGGTAATGAGAGCTATATAACAAAGTTGAATCTTTGATGTGGTGCCTGTTACTCAGTGGAAGGGTGGGGCGATGTGCATGCCTGACACTCACGCACACACACATGCACACACATACATGCATAATCTTACTGTTTTGTTTAATCTGAGGGAGAGTGAAGAGCAAAACCTTGTTGGTTGCGTTGATGCCTCTGTTATTCCAGCCTCTTTTACAAGATGACCATCCTGGAGGAGAGGGGTGGAGAGTGTTTTGCGTTCTGTGTATCTCACTTGTGGGAAGGTGACATACACTCCTACAGAGGGCTTCAAGAACATAGGTTGGTTTTGTTTATTCTTATCCTAAAAGGAACCATACGTCATGCTTTTCTTGGTACATGTATGGTACTTAAAATTATTGAATATATGAATAAGTGAATAGACAATTTCAGGGATAGTATGTTCAATTTATTTTATTATTAGTGGTTTTTCATAGTGTGATCTGGAACTTCCAGTCAGCCCACAAATGAATAATTATTGAATTTTATTATTAATTTTAGAAAAAGCACGCTGAATTATTCTGTAAGCTCAGTATTTATAGTCAGATAAATAACAGTGTCATCAGAGACACAAATAATAATGTGTACCAGGTAAATAGGAATTTATGAAGTTATGTCAGGACTTCAGTTTTAGACATTTTAAAATATATGTCCTGGGGCTTCCCTGGCAGCGCAGTGGTTAAGAATCCACCCGCCAATGCAGGGGGCACGGGTTCGAGCCCTGGTCTGGGAAGATCCTACATGCCGCAGAGCTACTAAGCCCGCGAGCCACAACTACTGAGCCCACGCATCACAACTACTAAAAGCTCATGCACCTAGAGGCCGTGCTCTGCAACAAGAGAAGCCACTGCAATGAGAAGCCCGTGCACCACAACGAAGAGTAGCCCCAGCTCACCGCAACTAGAGAAAGCCTGTGCGCAGCAACAAAAACCCAACACAGCCAAAAATAAATAAATAAAATAAAATATATGTCCCATATGATCATCATATTTAGTGAACTTTAGTTTAATTCTAAATGAGTCACCATAAAAACTCTTTCTGAACTATACCATAATAGAAATAACCGTAGAGAATTGGTCTGCTGTTCATGATGTAACTTATACAATCAGAAAGATTCCAGCCTCATTGACTTGTTTAGGTAACAGTTAACCCACATTTAAGATGACATGCTCTTCCACAACACTTAGTAAGAATGTATTTTCAACCTTATGGTAAGCTGATTTAATATGACTCTGCCCTCCTAACCAGTGATATCAGCTATCTCTTTCTTTTCTGGTATAATACTTTTTCCCCCTTTCTGACAAAACCACTGCTCTATGCATTCAAAATCATGTTAGTTGGTTCTTAGATTCAACCTTACATATTTAGACTCCCATATAATCTTCCAAGATTGTGGGAAGTCTGCCCATTCTCCTTTTCATTAGGTAAGAGGAGTTATTTTACATTTTGAATAAATAAATGCATTTGTTGGCTGGTTTGGAGAGTTTTCAAAGAAATCATAATTTTACAAAGAAAATTTAATTTGAGTTGGCATTTGCCTGATATTCTAGACTATATATCATTTACCATTAATGAAATATTAATTTTTATTCAACACATATTACAGGGAACACTACTGTGTGTCAGGAGCTAGTCTAGATACCAGGGGAATAAAAAGGGAATAACACATTGGTCTTGCCTTCCAGGACTAATTATATAATTGTAAAGGAAACACATAGGGCTCTGGTTCCAGGTAAGATGGAGTAAGCACACTTTTTCCTGTCAACCTACTGAGTACAACTATAAAACATAGACAAAATGCATGGAAGAGTTATCTGAGCACTGTGAAAAGTAACTAGCAGCGGGCAGATGGGGAAGAATGCCAGAATTTGAAGGACCACCAAATTGGTGAATTTACCAATTTTTGTTACTCTGGTATCTTCTGCCCTAAAGATAAATCAACTGGAAAACCAGAAGTTAACAATGGTGCAGAGAGAGCTAGGAAAGCCCTTTAGCTGTGGCTTAAGAAATGGAAAAGAAGATTCCTCTCATAGTGAAGAAACCCACTTCTTTTTTTTCCTTTCTTCCATTATGTGTGTCAGAAATGGCAGTGACAGTTACAGGAAACCCCAAGAACCAAAACTCCAAGAAAAGTGAATTTTCCTCTTTGCTGGGTAGAGCTATGGCTTTAAGAGCACTGGTGAGGTTGTCACTGGTTACATTTGTACTCTCACCGTGTCCTCCAGACAAAGGGAGATATTATGTAATACTTAAAGAATCAGTTCTCTAGGGAGACAAAACAATTCCAAATGTGTTTGCACCTGAGACCCTCAAAATGCATGAAGCCAAAACTGACAAAACTGAAAGGAGGAATAGACAAACCCACAACTATGGTTAGAGGTTTCAACACTCCTTTCTCAGTAATAGAACCAGTAGACAAAAAATCAGCAAGAATAGAGAAGAATTGAACAACACCATCAACCTACTGTATATAATTGACATTTACAGACACTACTCAAAAATATCAGAATACATATTCTTTAAGTGCATATGTGGAGCATACACCAACATAGAACATAACTTATGTCACAAAATAAAACTTAAGAAATGTAAAAGAAATTTAAATCATACCAACTATGTTCTCAGATTCTAATGGAATTAAAACAATAACAAAGTTACCAGGGAAATCTCCAAACACATGAAAATTAAATAATACACTTCAGAATAATCCAAGGGTGAAAAAAAACTCAAGGGAAATTGTAAAATATTGCAAACTGAATTAAAATGAAAATACTACAATTTTGTAAGATGCAGCTAAAGTAGTAGTGAAAGGGAAATTTAGAGCATTAAAGGCTTATAATACAAATGGACTTCCCTGGTGGCGCAGTGGTTAAGAATACACCTGCCAGTGCAGGGGATATGGGTCCGAGCCCTCGTCCGGGAAGATCCCACATGCCGCAGAGCAGCTAAGCCCGTGTGCCACAACTACTGAGCCTGTGCTCTACAGCCCGCGAGCCACAACAACTGAGCCCACGTGCCACAACTACTGAAGCCCACATGCCTGAAGCCCATGCTCCACAACAAGAGAAGCCACCACAATGAGAAGCCCACGCACCGCAACGAAAAGTAGCCCCCGCTGGCCGCAACTAGAGAAAGCCTGCGCGGAGCAACAAAGACCCAACGCAGCCACATTCACTTTCCCTCTTTTCTGATTTATCGCCTTAACATCTGTCAACGTCCGGCATGCCAGACAAGTTACTTGCTAATTTATTTATTATCTTCCCTACTGGAGGGTTAAGGATTTTTATTGGTGTTGCTTACAGCTATATCCCTACTGTCTAAAATGATAACTGCCAGATAGTAGGGACTAAAAGCTAGGTGTTGAATGCATTGCATTTTTATTAAATATGAATTTGATAAATATTTCAGGACATACGAATTCAAAAGTAAAGCAGACAGACGAAGGGTCTATTCTCATGGACTTAACCTTCAGGAATTTGGATTCAGAACCTTAGGGCTCATGTCCAGTCCCCTTTTCCTCCTACAGGAGTCTGAACAGTCACAGAAACTCCCAGGTTCTCAACTTCCTCTTTTGTAAAATGGAGCACCTGGTCACACTTACCTCACAGGTGGCTGAAAAGATTAAAGGAGATAATAATGAATACCTGTGCAGATAGTGAATTATTGGATATGAAGTGCATGCTTTAAGACATATCTTACTCTAATTTTATATTCTCCCTGGAGAGACAACAATGACTTTGTAGGTTAAATAGGCAGAAAGTGGGGGGCAAAACATGACTTCCAAGTGGAAATAACATATAAAGCATTTTTCTGGGTCATGAGTGAGATAGATCCAAGCATGAAGAGACTAACATTTTAAACACGTAAGGATTATGCCCCATTGCAGAAACGGAAGAGGAATTTGGAAAGGCAAATTTTTAATCAAGGAACAGTATTAAGTGTCTTCTCAGGCACACATTCCCCTCTTCCCAGAGCTGCCATTTATAGTTGTTCAGGATGCTTACTGAACAAGATCATCTGGACCAGTGTGTGGGAAAGGAGCTAAAATCCAGCCTATGCTTTGTTTGGCAAGCCAGACAGTCTAGGGTTGCATCTGCCTACCGGAAGGGTTGCCTTTTCCAAATGAGCAAAGAGACACCATTTAGGCTATCATAGCGCTTCACCTTCAAGCCCAGGTAACCTCAGATAAGGTCAGCCTACAGACATCTCTCCCTCTTACGAAAGCCAACAGTTCTTGAGATCTGCACTGCTCATGAGACATTATCATATGATGTATTTTATTGTTAGCATTAATTTATTGCTGTCATTATCTACTAATAAAATTTCTATTAAGAAATAGACATTTATTGAGCATTTGCATGTGTGGGCTGGGATGCTAAATGTGAATGTGTTTATAACTTATCTCTCAAAGACTCTAAAATACATCTTGAGCGTAGGAGTAATTAGAGTTTCTTGGATCTATTTGGGCCTCTTGTGTAATGCCCTGTTTAGCTGTTGAGATTTTTTAAAAGACATTGAATGATTGATTGATTGACTGAGGTCAAACTAGTCTGAGGAAAGCCAAATGGCAATGATAGCAGACAGTGAAAAATAAGAATGCAAAATAATTACTAAAATTGGAAGTGTAAATGAGGTTTGTAAGCAGGTGGAAAACTAAAGTCAAATCACGAAAGATTATGATGTGTTACTTCCACCTCCTCGTCTGCTGATCATCATATTTTTAGTTTTAGTATTTTTATCTTCTGACTTTTCCTGGGATGTTAACATTTAATTTTAAAATTGGTTTTGCATTAGAAATATACTTAGAATGACTTTGACTTATTATTGAATGTGACTTTATTTTTGTCAGATAAATTAGCAGGTAACAGGAGTATATTATCCTAAAGTTTAGTCTAGAGTCAGTTTTTGAGGAATGTATCTACTTCATATACAGAGATATTATGCCAGTTAAGATTCTTCAACAATATGACCATTTAGGATGGTTCTAAATTCTTCTATTCAAAGGTCAACTTTATTAAGACTTCTGCCCTGCAGCAGTATTTTTAAGATGCCATCCATTGTCAGGCAGATTCTGACTACAAAATTTTTTAAATGAGAAGGTTGGATATCTTAGACTTAATGAATATGGTAGCCAATGAGAAGCAGGATTGGTTGTTTGGTGGAAGTGGTGGATGGAAGGATGTGGTCCATTCTGAAGATGTTGAGTTTAGGGTACCTAGGGAGACCCAAGTGTAACACCTCACTCTGGACCTGAACTAGGTCCAGGTGTGACTGAGAATGGCACAAGGTCAGGAAGCTCAAAGGAGTGACTTACGGCTCAAAAGGCTGCTACCTGATGAGACGGAAGCCCAGGCAGCAAGCAGAGGGAAGGGAGGGGTGTTCCAGAGGATGGGATGTGTAAGGGGCTTATGTGAGTTAGGTGTAGCGAGGTGTAGTGTCACCTACGTGTGCATTTGTTACGACTGCTCAAGCAACCAGAGCAAACTTTGTTATTCTCCCTTACAAAACCTCCACAGGAAGTTAACTATCTCTCCTTAAAGGACAAAACAGAATTCAAGGTTACCTTCAACATTCCCTATAGCAGTAGGTGTAAAGAAGGATAAAAATGGAAAATATATTGTGCTTTAATAAAAATAATGAGAGAATAAGCCAATCTAATACGGCAGCCCTCTTCTTTAAATAGATAAGTCAAAGATTAAAAGATAACGCAACAAAGCAAAAACACCTTGATGGTTATACAACCGAGTATTTATTTTCATTCTACTGCTTTTCACTTTGCCCTCTGGTTTTATGCAGCATAATTTCTTCCCGCTTTCATAGTCCTATCAAAAGCAGGGGTTGTATTGTTTGCCTATAGCCCTGAGGAAACGCATTAAAATAGGTTTTATGAGAATGCAGCCAGAAGCAAGGGTATATACAAAGGATGCTTACTACTCAGATTATGAATATCAACTTCGTATGGTTGTAACAAAAAGAATACACTTTACTGAGCTATTATGTGATTATCATCATTCAAAGTGAAGTCCAGCAGAACTGGATTTATTTCTTCCCCTACTTCGAATCAAATTATGTGGGTTCTTCTTCAACAGGGATAAGTGTAGAGCTATAAATGAGAAAATACGGAGATTTCCTCTCTTATGGGCCAAATGAGCATAAGATGATTTACCTGTGTGCAGTGTAACCTGAGGCTAATGAGGGTAGGAGACCTGAAGAATGATAGCATAGTTTGGAGGTAAAAGAAAGAAACTGTGTTCCCTTCCTTCAGGGATTGAGGCTGTCTGGCCTATTATTATGTCTCCCCATAGTGTTTCAAGTGAAATCTTGATTGCCTGGTTATAAGGTTACAGGTACTATAACATCCCTTGTAATCTAGCTTCTCAATCTCATCTGACACCATCTCCCCCGTGCTGTCTATAGTCCAGCAATTCCTTCTTTAAATAAAATGTTATATATTAGTCATGTGATGCTCTTTGTGTTTTTCCCATAGTGCTCACCATGACTTGTCTTCAGGCTGAGTTGTTTTCCTAAAACCCTTGACAATGCCCCACCCCCCAATTAGAATAACTATTACTTATCCTTCAGGATTCTCTTTTTTATATATAAATGCCTCGTCTTAAAAGCCTTCCAGATCCCCAAAGGCCAAGTTGGATTCATTACTTTGTTCTTAACATCCATGTTGTGTTTACAGCTGTCATAGCCTTTAACAGACTGTTTATAACTACCTATTAACCTTGCGTGCTTCTCCAATAAGAATGTAAACTATAAAGGGAAAGCAACATACTTTGGCAGAGGTTGATAATTGCCCACGAGAATCTATTCTGCCCTTGTTTCTTAGCAGTTGATTGCTACCTCCACAAATCCATTCTTCTCCTCTTCCATGTTGATGGAATTGTAGCTGGAATGTAGTAGCCCAGCTTGGGATACTCCTTGCTGCTGTCTGTCATATGACTAAGTTTTAGGTGATTGATTCAGATTCAGTATGATGTTTCATTTTACAAACCTGCTCTCTAATACCTTGCATGCCCATTCCCCTCCCCATGAATTGGAATCTGGACATGCTTGAGACTCAGCTTTACCAAACATTCTTGCTCATGCAAAGAGGAACAGACCTGGGACCCTAACTGACTGTGCAGAACAGACCTACTCTCCACCTAGAACTTTTTCCTTTGGTTATTGTGAGAAAAATAAACTTCGACCTTCTTCAAGCTGTTGATTTAATGTGGAGTCTCTTAGTTAGAGCAGCTGAAGATGTGGCTGACGCAGCCAGTGATTTTCTTTCAGCCTCCACCAAAGCTCATTCCTTGGCAGGGAACGGGGAGCAAAGCTATCTTTGTTCTCATTGTGAGCAGTAGTTTTAGTTGTCTTTTCACAGGTTGATGAAAATGAGAGAAGAGAGGGTACAAACTACCAACCACGCAAGCCTATGAAGAAATAGACACGCATATCAATACAATCTGTTTCCTTCCTCTGAAGATGAAGAGCAGTCTCGGGAGGCCTTGTCAGGGAACAGAAGTGTCCTTCAGTATCTTATAAGAAAAGGAAAAAATTGAGTTGAAAGGTGAAAAGGAAGATACTGTGTATCATAGATGTTGTTCCACTGACTAGTGCAAACAGTCAAGACCCTATGACACAGAGAGACAGATAGGGTCAGCTGGTGGTGGGACATTGAGTACTACAATTTTTGAAAATATTTTGATGACCTCAATATGAGCTCTTCCTGAGAGCTTCCCAGAATGGCATTCAGTGAAATAGCTGTGCTGTGGAAGCTGTCCCCAGACGTCACCAATGCCCACCTGAGTGCTAATCCCTGAGGACTGTTCTATGACATTATCCTACTGGACTTTCCTACAAGTTGACCAGTTTCCTGAAATTCTGTCCATCCTGGTCACTGAGCAGTGCTGCCTCCTGATTCTTTTTGTACCTCTCTGAATGTATTTTTTTCACTAATTTTTTCCTAACACTTTTCTTCCACTAGCTACTTAAAAGTAGGTTATCCCCTGTATTCTGCACTCTGTTTTCTTATCCTCCAGCTCTGCACTGTTTCCTGGGAAATGTCACGCACTTAGCTAGCATAGATGTATGGAAGATGCCCACCCAAGTCTGTGAAGTCTTTCAGGCTTCTCTAGGCAGAGTACTCACATCCTTCTTTGTACTGTCATTGACATTTGCTCATGGCTCCATGAAGCTCTGTTCACTCATTCTTTTGTAACCAGTTCCTAGCACAGTGCCTGGCACATAATGAGTATTCAGTGTATAGAAATAATGCACTCATACATGAATGAATGTTTATCTACATACACATGTGTTATAAATTAGCTTTTAGTGCAGGCACTGATTTAATTAGTGGTAGCCATGTAATGCAATCCACAAGTCTCACTAGCTGAATCCCTGCAACTTTATGAAACACACTTGTTTAGTTCCCTTGCCCTCAACCCTTCTCCAATAAATGGCTTTCCATTCAATTAGTTTTTTAAAAATCTGCTTGAAACTATGGTTACTACAATAGGTCCTAACACTGAAAACATGTTTTAGGACTATGAAGGAAACAGTTAAATATAAAAGCAGTTTTCTAGGAAGAGTAATCAAGCTGATAGCAATGCCCTCTAATATATTAATTTTAAATATTCAGTGCATTTATAGAGTAGTGGAGAAGTTATCAGTTTGGTGTAAGTTTTTGGTCCTGGTAACAACTACATTTTTTATCTTATATACTGACATATCACAAAAAAGTTACAACTAAAACTGATCTCCAAACTGAAGAATGATTGATTGAGACACAGAACACAAAATCTCAAAATGAAAGCTGCCCTTTTGCTAGCTTACCTTGCTGTCGTATTTGTTTACCGTCAATGAATACACCAATAGCCCACTTATGTTAATACTAACATTTCGAAATATCATAGGATTATTACCATATCATTCGCAAGTGTCATTTGTTGACTTTTCCGAAGAATAATAGATATTTTCATTCTAAGGGGGAATCAAGAGATCATCTTGTCTACTACTTCTCTTTTAGACAGGTAAGATATTATTCTTACCTCATCTTAGAAAGAAACCACTGCTGAAGCCCTGAGAAATGAATGACTTGACCAAAGTTCACGGTTAATGGTGGAATTCTAGCTTTTACATTTTCCAAATGCACTGCACTTGTTACTATTTTGTGCTGCTAATTTCCATCTGCAGCATTTATTACACTGAATTAGCCTCATAAAAATGCTACCACGTTATGGTATATTGAGATCCACTGCAGAGAGACTTGGGAAGGGAGGATACACGATCACCTTACAAGACAAAAAGAAAGAAAAGAAGCAATAATTTTTAAGCTCAACCTCTAAAGATTTTGGATACAAAACAAACAAGTGATCATCTAATTTTAAAGAAAATTATGACTATGATCTTAAAGGGTTATATTTGAAGAGTAAAATAGGCATTAGAGTAAAGTCAATAGGTTGAAAAGAACTTAATTCTTTTTCTTTATGTTTTTTTCCCACCCAGCATATTGTGAATACCCTGTAGAATCCTATTCCTATTCAGTTTGAGCTGTGGTCATATGGAAAGAAAGCAGGAAGGAGAATGTGAATGTTTTGCTACTTGTCATCCACTATTGATAACTTCGAGCAAGAAATTTGCAGAACGTATCTGTAAATTACTGCATTTGTGCCCTAAGAAAATGCATGCCCTCGTCAACCCTCTTTCTGAAACTCTCTCAACTAAAAGCAACTATTTACCCTTCTTCTGCCACTGAGAGATACATTAATGTGACACTACAGAACTCCGATTTTACTTATTTAAAAAAATATTTATTTATATATTTATTTATTTGGCTGTGCTGGGTCTTAGTTGTGACACACGGGATCTTCGTTGCTTGTGTGGGATCTTCAGCAGCAGCATGCGGGATCTTTAGTTGCGGCATGCAAACTCTCGGTTGCCACGTGTGGGATCTAGTTCCCTGACCAGGGATCGAACCTGGGCCCTCTCATTGGGAGCACGAAGTCTTAGCCACCGGACCACCAGGCAAGTCCCCAGAACCCCCATTTTGGATCCAGCTGTATCCATCCTCTTCAGGCACTGCCCCATGTTCTGAACTGATTATCTTTTCTCCTATTCCCCCATCCACCATGGTACTCCTGTCTCTTTACAGCACAGAGTATAGTGCACTCTGTGGTGCTCATGGCAGCAGACATCCATCTCTGCCTCCATGCTGTTATATCACCTCAGTTCTAGTTGTTGGCCACAATCGGTTCTAGCCGATCAGAACAGTCCATCCTCCGGGCCCACAGTAATTGGTTTAGGGAAGGTCATGTATTGGAATTTGGTCCAATAAGAGTCCACTTATGACTTTGTTCAGGGCTAGAACAGGGGGCAAGACGCTTGGTTGCCCTTTTCACCTTTCAGTTACAAAGACCATATTCTGAGATGAATACAGAGGCAAGAAGCCAGTTTGAGTTAGATATCATCCTTTTACTTATAACTGGAAGCATTTTAAGAGTTATCTGGGAAAAGAAAGAGTGTGTTGTAACATATTGCATACACAATATGGAACTCGCTGATCTGGGGATGTCAGGCAGGCCCAGAACAAGAAGAAGCCCACTCTACCAATGAGAGAATTGGCAGTTTTGTTTTGTGTCATCTCACTAAAGGTGTGTTCACTAAGCTATAAACTCTGATGGTATAATTATGCAATTTTACGACATAACTCTTCCAAATTACTTGCACTTTTAAGGTCAGCCTGTTAAGCACAAGGGAGTTATTTTCTTATGCTGCAGTAAGTTAGTTTGTAGGCCGGCAGAGTTTCCTATTTGTCTCTCAAATCATACAGACTACTCCATCTGTGGGTGATACATGTTGAGTGAACAACAACAACAAAAAAATACAACCTCACTATCAACTTAGATAATAAAAGGAATGCCATTCATTAACATAAGCAATAATCTGTACCATTGCTCTCTTTATTTCAAGTGCCTCAGTGTGTTAAAACTTGTGCTTATTTTTTAATTAAGGAATATCTGGCATGGTTTCAGGAACATCTTGATTCTCCCAAACCTCAAGTTTTTCTTAGGGTTGTTATTTTGTACTGTTTTTAAAAATTTTCTATGGGTGGGCACTAAACACAAATACCGAGGACATGGCCACACAGAATTTCAGTCTCAGCTGCATAACCAAGACTGATAGAAAGATGCACCCTGTGCCACACATTCTGGGTAAACATACTGTAGCCTTTTAAGCAAATATAAACTCAGGGTGCCCTGTCCTTCCGCCCAGACCTTTGGCTGGCATCCAGGAGTCATGGTGAACCATCTGTGCATTCATGTCTATAGCGAGTTGTTGAAGACAATTGTGAGGTTGCCTCACTTTGTCTTGTTTACAGATGTGGTCCATACTGTGCACTAGGAAGATCCCTGGGCTTCAAGTGAAGAAGCCTGGGTTCTAGTCATTGCTTTGTGTCTAACCAGCAACATAATCTCAGGTAGAACATTTCACCTTTCATGGTTCCTTTTCTCATCTATAAATCATGGGATTGAACTGGATGTTCTCTTGAGTTGCCTTCCAGATTCTGTGAAGAGTTTCTTTTTCATGGCAAAATATGACCTCCCTTCCCTGTAACCTGGCACAGAGCCTGAGTACTCTGCTTTGACAGAATCCTTCAAAACCTGAAGAAATAAGTTTGGACTTACGAGGAAGCCATGTGGACTAAGTAAGCTGTGGTAGTCACTTCAATAAAGTACCAGGTCCACTAGACACCCTCCCGGGGCACAGCTGGGCATCCACCCACTCATCCATCTATCTGTCTATTCATCCAGCATGTCTTAGACACTCACAGTGATGGGGACTCCTGTATGTGCTGTGTGAGAAGAGAGGAGTGTCAGGGATGGGAAGGGACAATGCATGAGACATCATTTCTCTGTGCTTAAGAACGGAGCTCACCATCTAGTGAGGGGATAGACAGAAATAGGGGATGAATTGACTAACTTCCTGTTGTTGAATTGAGGACCAAGGATCAGAAATTAAAGGAGAGTAATGAGGCTAAAGTAAAGAAGACTCAAAACAAGAGTCTTTTGACCCTCAGAATGCTAGGGAAAGATTCTTTTCACTTGCTTGCTTTTCCCCACCACAGTTAGAAAACTGCCAGAAATAAATTCATTCCATAATAGCAAGAGCCTCAGTGAGAAACATAGATGATTAAATATGCACTTTATAAATCAATTTACTAGATAAATGTGAGCTTGTTGAGTACTGGAACTGTGACTCTTTCATTCACTGCTGTACCCGCTACATGAGGCAGAGTCTACATGCAGTGGACACGCAATAAATACTTGCTGAGTGGCTATTGGATGAACGAACTCGAACTAATTCTAATTGAAGTAGTGTGATGTTTTCTTTATCAATTATTAGGTAAAAGAACTGATATGCCAGTGTGTGTGAAAGGAATTAGGCTGATTCATGAACAACAAAACATTATAACTTCACTTTTATGAAATTAGGAAGAGAATGATGACATGAGTATATGCTTTTAAACTTTGTGTGGTCATGGAGATCTAACAATCCTAGCTAATACAGAATCTGCTAATCCTTGATTATGAGTACATTTACTAAAAAGCTCCTGTTACCCTATAAAAGCCCAGAGAAGTTGGAGGAGCCCTCTCAGTAGATGGCAGTTAGAGCCAGGGTGGCGAATTTTGGGCAAAGATTTAAGCAGCCTGAGAAACAAAGACATAGCACTTCACCCTATGATAGACCTTGGAAATTGCAGCGGTAGCCACAGACCAAAGGGTGTTGAGTGTGCGGCTTTGTGATTCTGTCATCCCAGCAATGAGCCTTCTACTGTCACTGAGCGAGTAACAGCAATAATGTCATAAAGATTATGGCAACTACTATGGCTCTTTTTTTTCCCAACAAAGGAGACCAATATACATAGGAGGTCTTTATATTTTATTTATATACAATCAGACATATTTTGAATGCAAACCATTGCTTTTATGTAATTTTTACTGATGGACCCCATTCTTTTGGCAAAGGAACTCACAGGCCTGGACCTTCTCAAGTGAAAATAATTTAAGCTTTTACAGGAGCAGTAGAGTCATTTGAAGCAATAGGGAACGTCTTAATGATTAAAGACAGATATTCTTCAGTGTATATGGGGGCTGATGGAATGGCAGCTTGGTCAGATCTATGTGGGATAGGATAGAGTCAAGTGATCAGAAGCTTTCAGAACATTTTGTGGCTTGAAGGGGAAAGCTTTCAAATCTTTTAAAATTGCTCTGCGCTAAGGTATTTCAGGGCCCACTTCCCTTTCAGATTCAACCATTACAAAAATGGGAAACATTGCAATCATTCCAAATGGGCACGGTGTGCAGAAGGGAAGAGGAGAATTAGGGGTATTAGAATGCTTTATACTGGTATGTGTTCCCTTGGTCAGTCACTCAGCTAATCTACGGGCAGTGATTCTAAAACTCTAATGCCACATGGTGTGAGCTGGGAATTGTGTGAGATCTCTTCACAGAAAAAAAAATCTGAAGGAAATGGTATATAGGAAAGAATGATTGCAGTTAGGTCAGATCAAAGTGCTAACATAGCCAATATGTTTGTAGACAATTCACTAGTGACCCTCTGAAATGAAGTTTGCTGAGAGAAGAGGCAGCTCAGCCATTAGGAGTTAACTTTTTCATACCGGCTCCCACATAAATTGACATTTGCTAAAGTTGCTGAATATGAACCTTTTTTTCTTTTAAAGGATGGACTGGTCATACAAATTAGGGTATAGTGGTTCACCTTGGTACATTTTTGTAGCAGACATTTCCAGTTGTCAATCCAGAGCTTCATCATCTATCTGCATGGACAGAACTCAGATCCCCTTGTGGATGGACAGAGCCTGGATGGCTGAAGAGCCTGTACCAGTAGATGCTGGCCGCCATCCAGGCTCCATAAATGTTCAGTTATTCCAGTGTGCCACAAAATACACAAAACAATATCATTTTTATGTTCATATGACATTAATTTTTTTAGGAAGTACTCACCTCCCAGATATCTATTCTCCCCTTCTTTTTTAAGATAACTCTGATGTTGTTTGGGGAAGTACTGTGCTCAATGAAAATATTTAATATTCTGGTGGCTGCTAGTGATGTCCAGGTGACAGTCATTGCCAATAAAATGTAAGCAGAAGTGTGCTTAAGTGGACCTTCTGGGAAACAATTTCCTAGAGTGTAGGGTTTCAGCAGCATCAGTATATCCTGCGTGCATGTTAGAAATGCGAAATTCTTTACCTAGATTGTTACTCAGAAATGGGGGATAAGTCCCAGCAATCTTTGTATTACAAGTGTCCAGATGATTTTGATGCTTGATAAAGTTTGAGAACAAATGTCTTCGACCTAGGGTAATGGACCTTAAAGGTAGATGAAAATTTGAGTCACCTGGGGTGACAGATGCTTGGATACTACCCCCCAGAGATTCTCTTTAAATTGGTCTGGGATGTGGGTTGAACCAATGCCAATCTCCTGGTTGTGATACTGCTCTCTAGTTGTGCAAATCGTCACCCTCTGCTCCCCAGGTGATTCTGTAGCATGTAAAGATTGAAAGCGCCTGGTCCCCTAATGGCACATTCCACAATGATCAGAGTTATTCAGTGATGGAGAAGACTGAAACCATGTCTGCATTTCTGCTTCTATTCACTTGTTTGTTGAAAGCCTTGCTTTAAAAGTAAGTAACAGGGAGAGGAATGCCAAGAATCTTGTGTGTTTCCTTTTATCCATCTCCCCACCCCCAGTTGTCCTAGAAAATGAAAAGTGGGTTAGCTCCCGAAGGTATTGCAGAAATTTTAAGGATGGTAGCAATGATAATAGAGCTCTGGAGCAATAAGAGAAACTTTGCCTAACGTCCACTGCAGGATCCTTGAATAAGGGAGGCTATGATTTTTACATATGCTCATGTGGTCCCTCCCCAGCATTCTCAGGAGGTTCTTGGGAGGCCTCCAGCTACGCTAGCGAATGGATTTGCCCCAGCTTGAGGTATGCGAAGTAAGCAAACTCAGTAGTTTAGATCTGAGGCACTGTGGTTTGTGGCTGTCCAAGTTTACTTGTTTATTGGCCTCTAGGCTCTCCGAAATTGTTGGAGAAGGCAGCCAAAATGGGCACAAATGGTTAAGGCAGGAATCTGAGCAGTGTTTAAAAACTGGGTTGTGGTGAATGAGAAAGACTGGGTGGAGTTGATGCATTTAGTAAAACCGCACATTAGCAGTTGATAGTGATTTTGTTTCCTAGTAGTGATGAGCGTGCACAGCTCAGAATAATGCTCAGAGAGAGAATTCAGCACGATCCATGGCTTTGTCTCTAGAGGTAACGTAGCTGAACTGGAAAACAATTTGCTTGAAGTCAGTTTGATAAACTTATGGAAGTTTATTCCCTCTAGCCCCCTCAGCTACAGAGAATTGTAGCAAGTTAATGTTTCATTAGGGCAGCTTTGCAGACTTGAATGGCATACACACCAGTTTTAAAGGAAAAACAAAACCCTTCCTTATTTTTAGTAGTGATATAAGAGAGTTTAAAAACATTTTTACTTATAAATAAAGAAAATCAACAGCCTGCTATTAAAATTGTCGTCAAATTAATATGATAAATGATGTCTGCTGAAGGAAAAAAAAATCTTCATTTTCAACCATCAAGCTGTGTTTTGTGTTTTTTTTGGCTCATGTGTTAGTCTGGGTCCTCTCAGGAGCAGAAGCCAAGATGAACATGAAAGAATTTTAAGAGAAACACCTGTGAGAAGGAATGGGGAGAGAGCCAGGAAGTTTGATAGAAGTCTGACCCTTTGTGAAGGAAGGACAGAAGGAAGTTTGGTTGGGCATTCTAGACTGCTGGGAGTTTAAGGAAGTGTTTTCGAGGCCATTGGGGAGTCTGTGAGCTAACGGTGGTCATCAGAGAATTCCTGATGGCACAGGAAGGAACATGCCGTAGTATCCCTGCTAGTATCTTTGTTGTATACAAATTATTACAAATTAGTATATAGATAGGTTACATTCAAGTTAGATAGTACTAACTGCTAACAAACAAGATCTTTTTAGATGGAGATGCCTGTATAACCATGAGATGTTCGATGATTTAGTTCTCCTCCACTTTCATATATTGTGAAATATTGTTGATACAGCATGTTCAAAAGGTCATTTGGACTTCACTTGCCAAAATTTCTTCATTTTCACGTTAAAGCTTTCTCTGTTTCTTTCTCAGTTGCCAGGAACAATTAAAGAGCAATATATTTACTTTGTGCTGTTCTTGTGATTACAAGTCTAATTTTTTTAAAAAGTCACTTGTTAAACTACAGTGTGGTTTCCATGAAAATATTTTTTAGTTGTGAATGACTAGCGCAAAAGGAGTTTTGTTTTTACAACTGGAAAAATAATTCAACATGAGTAAATGGCTGCCTTTATGCAATTGTCATTTTTATAATAGAATAGAGCAGCTTAATGATAGCCAGTTATACTTACCAATGCATGAAAAGTTAAATATCATCATGTTAATAGATCATTTGTCACAAATATAAGTATAAATACAAATGCAATGACAGCACTGCATTCATGTAGTGCTGTGGGATGATTAGGTGGCTGCCCAGATAATAAACATCGAGGATTCTCAATCCTGGCTGCCTAATAGAATCAAGGAACTTCTAAAATATACATCAGTGCCTAGATGTCACCCTTTAAAGATTCTGAGCCAATTGATTTTGAGTGGAGCTGGGTGTTTATATGTTTTAAATGAAAACAACCCATACATTTATAGTGAGTTTTTGGATTATCTTAAAAATGAGAAAATAATTATCATAGAGAGCTTTTGTTATTTTAAAATATGATCATGGGTGGTACAGTCACCTTGGAAGACACTTTGGCAATTTCTTACAAAACTAAACATGCTCTTACTGTATGACTCAGGAATACTGCTCCCTGGTATTTACCCAAAATGAATTGAAAACTTATGTCCACACAAAAGCCTGCACACAGACATTTATAGCAGCTTTATTCATAATTGCCAAAACTTAGAAGTAACCAAGGTGTCCTACAGTAGGAGAGTGGATAAATAAACTGTGGTACCTCCAGACAATAGAATATTTTTCAGTGCTAAAAAGAAATGAGCTATCAAGTCATGAAAAGACATGGAGAAACCTGGAATGCATATTACTAAGTGAAAGAAGCCAATCTTAAAAAGCTATGTATTGTATAATTCCAACTATATTACATTCTGAAGGGCAAAACAGCAAAGATAGTAAAAGTTTGTGGTTATTAGTGATTGGGGGAAGAACGAACAGGCATAGCACAGAATTTTTAGGATGGTGAAACTATGCTGTCCTGTACTACAGTGGTGGATACATTTCATTAAGCATTGGTTCAAACATATAGGATGTATGACACCAAGAATGAACCCTAATATAAGGTATGGACTTTAGGTAATAATGATGTATTGATGTAGGTTCACTGATTGTAAGAAATATACCATCATAGTTGGGGAGGTTTGCATGTGTGGGGGAAATCTGTATACATTCCACTTAATTTTGCTATGAACCTAAAACTACTCTAAAAATAAAGTTTATTAATTAAATAAATATGATCATGGGTCTAACACTGGATTAGGGTAAATGAATAATAAGTTGCTTTAGGAATAAGAATTGATTGTAAATACTCTTATTTCTAGTTTCTCTTTCTGTGCGTCTACCCTCTCATTGATTTTTTTTCAAAATTTAGGTTATTTTTTAGAATGTAAATTTTTGAGGCAATTCACTGTAAATAAAACTTCATAATCATGCAGTAGAAGAGTTTATTTGAATTCAGGAACACAGCACTTCTTAGACAAAAGAATGACCAGGGCTTCAGTGGTATTGGCAATTGGTCAGCCTGTCCCCAAGCAGATTTAGTAGCTGATCTCAAGTAGTTACATCAATAGAATTTGTACAACAGAAGAATTTAGATAATAAAGGATTGTATCACCATTCCAGATGAGGAAGCTGGAAAATTTATAACTATGAAAACTGGTCAGTTTCCTTCAAGGCTGGCTGTTGAAATACATTTGTTTTATTCACAGCTACCAGGCAAATAGACAACTTCCCCAAATTTACTAGAATCACTGAAAAATAAAATTTTTATAATATAAAGTGTGGGGTATTGTTTTATTATTATTTAAATAGAATTTCAATAAAATATTGTCTCAAAGAATAGCTTGATATAATTTAAAAGTCAGTGGTTTAGAATCTTATAGACCTGGTTGCTAATTGTGGCTTTACCTCTTATTAGCTTTGTACTTCAGGAATGAAGTTAACCTCTTTTGACCTCAGTTTTTCAAACTGCAACACAGAGATAGTTATAACTCTCAGACTTTTAGGGAAGTTAGGAGAGAGAATATTATAAAGCAACTGGCATAAAAGTCTGTATTTCATGACCTTGTTGCTTCTGAAGAGCACTGAAGAGTTATTTTTTTCAAATGTCCCTCAATTTGGGTAAGAATGATGTATTCTTCTGACTGGATTGAGCTTATGCATTTTTCTCAAAAGAAAAAAAAAAGCACAAAAATGGTATGGTGTCCTTTGCAGTACATCATATCAAGGGATACATGATGTATACTGATATTATTGATGATGTTTACAGCTAAACACAGTATGGGATACTGGAACAGTAAAGGAACATCAGTGGAAAATTAGTGAAATTTGAATAAGATTTGTATTAACATTAATTTCCTTTTCTTAATAATTGTGATATGGTTATATAAGATTTTAGCATAAGGTGAAACAGGTTGAAGGGTATAAAAGATCTTCTTGTACTATGTCTGCAATTTTTCTGTAATTCTGAAATTATTTCACAATAAAAGGTTTTAAACAATGCAAAGTATTACAAGGAAGGTGATTGAGGAGTCTGATAATCTATCAGTAAGTAATAAATTTCTATCTAACCAAATGTTGGTTGAAATTTCTCTATATACATGCTTAGCATTCTCTACTACACTAGATAAAACCTGGCCATATAAAATATAGGAATGCAACATTTGATATCTAGGTAAAATGTTTAAAAAACAGTTTAATAAATAACTGAAGATATTCCATTCCCATGTCCTCCAAAACTAAAAATGATTTACAGTAGGAATTTTTTTTCTGTGAGATTACTTGTTCAGAGTTTAATGTTATGACAGTTTCAGTCTATATAGCCGTCCTCCAAATGAACTAAAAAAATAATTTTAAACATTTCATCTCCCTTTCCCAAAATCCTCTTGGAGTTTTTCTTTTGTAATATGACTCTGGACCAATATAATTACATCTTAAAATCAGAAGAGGTTCAGGCAAATAGTGTAAGATTAAATCACTTTTTTTTAAGGCAGCTGGAGTTTATAAGTTGAAAGATCCCAAAGGCTTGCCTCAGAGTGTTTATAGAGATTTGCATTTGAAAATAATTTAGGGAAAAAAAGAATATTATTTGTTTAAAAATGTGTTGCCATTGATATTAAAACAAATGTTAAAAATAGACAGAGCCTTGCTTACCATTTGTGGGTTGTTTGTGGCTTTTTTTTTTTTAACTGCTATTACTAAGTTTGTGTTGCTGCTTTTTATATGAACTGTTTGAGTCAAAGCAGCTGTTTTTGCGTGGACAATATGCCAATTTTGCTAGAAATTTTGGGGACATGATTTAAATGTCAAATCCATCTAAGGTGTTGTAGAAAGGCTATCTAGGCTAAATTAAATAGGTCTTATAGTACCCAAGATCCCCCTGTAGCTTCAAAAAATGCATAGCATCAGCATTTGTGTGTCCAAACTACACACATATGTGTCCATATGGGTGAGTATGGTTAAAAAGCCCTAAACAGTAAGTCCACGGTTTGTTTCTTTTTTTTTTCACATAGACTTACAGTAAGTCCCCTAAATACGAACCTTCAAGTTGCGAACTTTCAAAGATGCGAACGTGTGTTCATATGTCCAATCACGTAAGTTAGTTCACGTGTCTGGCATACGTTGTTACGTGCGTGCATCCTCTACAAGTGGTTGTGCTTTTGTGTACTTCACAGTACTGTATAGAGTACAGTAGTACAGTATCTTTATTTCAAGCTAGATCTGCAAGAGGACGACTTCATTGAACTTTTTGCTGTGCAACATGAGGAGTTTACTAATGAAGACCTGATGAAACTGGAGGCCCAGAGAAAGGACGAAGAGAGAAAAGAGGAAGAAGAAGTAACCGAAGAACCAAAGAGATTCATGATGCAGGAAATGGCAAGGGGATTTTCTTTGCGGAGGCACTGTTAGTTTTTGAGGCACAGGACCCGAATGTAGAACTGCACAAGAAGGTTGCAGCAGCCGTTCAGAATGCAATCCAGTGTTACGTGTCATCTATGATGAGAAAAAAAGAGCTACTACCCAGACATCACTGGATCGTTTTTTCAAGAGGGTAGATAGAATTGAATCCAGCAAGGAACCAGAACCTGTTCCATCAACATCAGGCATGAGTGAAATTGCACCTTCCCCTCTGTCTCCTATTGCTGACGATCCTTCAGCTCTACCATCTCCCACCTCCTCTCCCCCCTCCAGTCAGTAACTCTTCTTGCCTGTTCACTCAGTGCCAGCCCCTGTATGCCAGCTGTTGGACTGTACTACTGTACTTTTCAAGGTACTGTACTGTAAGATTAAAAATGTTTTCTTTATTTTTTGTGTTTGTTTTTAATGTATTACTTGTGTGAAAAGTATTATAAACCTACTACAGTACAGTACCATGTAGCCGATTGTGTTAGTTGGGTACCTAGGCTAACTTTGTCGGACATACGAACAAATTGGACTTACAAACGTGCTCTTGGAATGGAACTCGTTCATATGCAGGGGACTTACTGTATTTGATTTCTCTCATTTTTTCAAGCCACACTTCAGTCTTTTTTCAAGTTTCAAAGAATGTGTTGTTCTGTTATCTTTATAATTGTCTTTTTATCTCTTTGTCATTGAATTAGTTATGACCCTCATCATTCATTAATTTATTCAAGAATTATTTATTGAGGACTAGTTATTGTTCAGGCTTTTCTAGAGGAATTCTTTCAAAAAAGGAAGATTGTTCCTGCCTCTCTCTTGTTAACATCTTTCAATGAGTCTCTAAGTTTCAAGAGAAAGCCCACGCTGTAACACAGCAGTAAAGCCCCAAGCTGTTATGTTATGTATGTACGTATGCAGGTTGTTGCTGCAACCTGATACATAACTCCCGATACATACAACGTGGCTGTGGTTCAAAACATATCAGATTACCTGTGGTCTCTTAAACTTATCATGCATTTCACATGACCATACCCTGTATGAAATTCTTCACTACAAAATCCAGCTGCCTTTCACACATTCTTTAAAAGTCAGCTGAAGGGCCACTTTCTCTGGGAATTGCTGCCAAGTAAATGTTTGTAGAATAAATGAAGGGGTAAAAAGAGAGTTAAAGTAATGAATGAATTCCTTATTCTGTTTCTGATCTGCTCTGAAGGGCTTTCCAGAGAGTTTGGTCCTGAGGGGAGAGTCTAGACCAAGAACTGCGGATAGAATAGAGCAGTCTGTTGAAACTTCTGGTTTCTGTCATTCATTTGGTCAGTTCCTAGAATGCCAAGAGGCATGTGTGTTCTTGTTTGTTTGTTTTTCTTTCTGTTTTCTCTTTAGGGCAGTGAAGATGATGGTCTTTCTCAAACTCAAGTAAGCTGCTAATCGAGAGCAACCCATATTGGACTTGCTTTGAGGTACTGTGGAATCCTTGTTCAATCAAGAGTCTACTCCCTGTTCTTACCTCAGTCACATACATACCTTTACCAAGTAGAAGAATCATTGAAAAGACAGAATACTCAGTCCAGTCAAGAATATTTGGGTACTAGAAAAGAAATCCTTCTAGGTAATTCTTAACCAAGAGCTCCAAATAGTTCTTGAGCATTGAGTGAGACCCTCACTGAAGAGAGTCCTTTTCCATTATCACATGCTGGGTTTTAATAAAGACCACTGGTGTCTTCCCTCAGACCTATATTAGAGTTGACCCATGGTTATTCTCAAGAGTTACCAGTCCTTGGCAAGGCTGTCAGACACCCTCTTACTTACCTGAATGTATTGCTGTCAAGTAAGTTTTATTGCATTCGCTCTCAATTTTATTCCCCTACAAAGGTTTCTTTAAAAAAAAAAAAAAAAAAGGTAACAATTTCCTCTCCCCTAAAAACTTCCTCTTCCCTTCAGTAGCAATTAGGAAGCCCATTCTGTACTCAGTAACTGATAGGTCCTGGCAGAATTCTAACATAGTTGTTACCATTGATTTGTTGCTGTTTACATAGCAGTGCCTCCCCCCTCCCCGAGTATACTGGTATTTTAATTTACATATATTTTCTATCTTTACTATTAATCTCTAAGTATCTTGAAGGAAATATTTGTACTTGAGTCATCCATTTACCCTCCACAGCACCTTCCACTATATTTTAGAGATAGAGGTAAATAAATATGGGTTAAGTTACTGATGGAATGAAGTAAAACTCATATTCATAACTTTAGAGAGTAGAGAGTACAGTGTGACTTTCTGTAGATTCTTTCTATAGTAAAACTTTACTCCGTGTTGGTCTCATCATTCTACCAACTTTGAGAAAAGTGTTAGTTTTCTTACTTGTTCAACTATAACAGAATAATTAAATAATCTTAGGTTCTATTGAACAAACATTATTAAATATGTTTTATTATTATGTACTTATTAATTTATTAAGGAATCAATATCCTTACATTTAAAAAGTTTCAGCATTAATAATTATTTTGATTTCAATAACTTTGTGTATATATTTGGGGAATGGAGTATTTGGGAACATTTTCAGGTTGAAGTTGGTCCTTTGAACTTGTGTTAGCTTTCAAATGGTATTGGAAACACACTGTGCAAAGTTAACCTCTATTGCCTTTTGTGGTTTGATCATTTAATTCAGATAATACCTCTCATTTTCTCTGTGGAAAAATGTTATTTCTTATTGCATAGAATATATAGAATGTTTGCCATTTATCCAACATTTTAAATACAATGATTAGCATGTTAAACAGTTTTCTGAAACCTAATAATACAAGCCCCCAGAATTAATGGAAGTGATAAGACATGATTACGTGGTAGGAAGTAACTGCTTTTTCTGAACCAAGGATATTTGAAACCCTAGATGTATTTCCTAAAAGTCAAATGGTTGCCTTTTTCTGTGCTGCTTTCAAAAGGTAATACTGACGTTTAACTGAGATAGTAAAAGAAAATCAAGTCCTACCAGAGAGCTTTCTATGGAAAGCTCTGGATACCCATTTGTTTATCTTAGCCACTTTTATTCTGGATAAAGCACTGGACTAGGCACCCAGAGATCTGAATTCTCAGCCTATCTCTGTGTTATTCTGCGATTTCATTGTTTACTTTTTTCATGTGTTCACAGTCTAACGTATATGCATCTGGCACATAACTGAAGCTTAGCCAGTGTTTGTTGAATAGATTAATTCATGCTTAATGTGACTTTGACCAAGATTTCCTCATCTCTAAATTAAATATAGTGATGGTCAAGTTCCTTTCTCGCTCTATGATTCTAAAATAAGCCCTTTCCCAAGTTGCTACAAATATAAATCTCAAAGTATTTCAGAGTAGAGCAAAGTGGGCTACTTTTTTGTTATTATTTAAGGTGTATATTCGCCGTTCATCAGTGGCTATTCATCTTTGGAGAAATGAGGGCTTATACATGACTTGTATTTTCCACATTCTTAATGATAAAGGCATTTTCTCTAAAAACTATTTTGCCATAAGTCTCAGGTTGGAAAAGGGTTGAATCTAAATCAAATCAGAGTCCTCAGATTTAAGTTGCCTTCTAGACTGAATTTCTTATTTGTAAAACATAGTGCACAAGGTGGTGTTTCTATTTTGTTAGAGTTCTACTAACCTGTTTCTTTGTCATCACCACACACACTTCAAGATTAGTCACCAAAATCACATCACCATTTAAAATCGCAATCACTGGCTCCCCATCCAGGAGCACACTGTCTATAACAGCTCTTATACAACAGTATCTGTTGAGGTCTAAGCGATTCTTTTGGTTTAAGGGCATAGACCAGTGAACCGATGTTCATATAAAGTAAGATCTGATGATGGAGGTGATCTTTAAAGTAAGAACGTTCTGATTTTCTTTTTAACTCTTGACAAGCCATTTATCCCACCATTCAGAAAATATACACATGCACACAGCCTCTATTTCCCCACTTCTCTTTGTCTCAGATTAGTGTTCTCAGTGGGAACTCGAGGGGGAGAATCTTTAAAACTGTCAAATTATGCTGGAAACAATATGAGCTAAACTTCCTCTTACTGAGATTAGATGTTTAATCACTTGCTAGGAAAATATCAGGGCAATGTAAGCTCTTGGTTAAATACAGACCCCGTAAATATAGACTACCTGAGTGTAAATTTCTGCTCTTCTGCTGCCTGGTGGTCTTGGGCCTGGGCTCTCTATTCTTTAGTTTTCTCATTTCCAAAGTTGAGTCAATAATAGTATATGCCTGTTTGTGATATTTTTGTGTATTCAACAAATTGATACGTATAAAGCATTTAGAGCACTACGTGGCAAATCAAAGTATACAGTGGGAATTAACTACTATTATTATCATTATAATTATGATTATTATTATTTTGAAAGGAGAGCTTTGAAATAATCTTTATTAGGTACAATAACAATACACTTCCTTACCCAGCATTGTCCAGTATTAAGTATTTGTTCTTTGGTATTATATTACCATATTGACAGCATGTAAAAATCAATAAAGTTTCCTTCTTTAGGAAGTGGCCAGACAGCTTTTTTTAGTCCAGTTCTCTCACAGATATTTTTAAATAGTAATCTAAAGAGTAAATATTTAAAACTCAATATTGGGCAGTGCTTGACAGGAAAGTGTATTGGTATTGTTGGTACTGGTATGATGAAAGACATAAATTTAAACATTCAAGGAGTTCAGCAAAGCCCAAGTAGGATAAATACAAAACAAACAATACCCAGGCAATCTCAGTCAACTGCTAAAAACTAAAGGTAGAGAAAAAGTCTTAAAAGATTCCAGAGAAAAACAAAACATTACATAAAAGGAAGCAATGATTCAAATGATCTCTGATTTATCGTCAAGAAAATGGAGTCCTGAAGCTAGTGGAATGCCACTTTTAGGGTGAAAATATCTCTAAAGAATGAAGGCAAAAATAAAGACACTTTCATATAAAAGAAAACCACAAGAATTTGTTGCCAAAAGATTTGCACTACATGACCTTCTAAAGGAAGTTTTTCAGATTTAAGAAAAAGTATGCCAGATGGAAACTCTGATTTTCAGGAAGGAATAAAGAGCCCCCAAAATGTTTTTAAAACCCACAATAATGCAATATTTGAAAAATCTATACAACCAGATACAAAAATTAAATGTTTTAATTTTTTTCTCCATCACTGTTTTCAACTGTGCTTGAAAAAAATCTATCCTATTGACCCTAAGACATCTCAGCCACTCGTTCACAGTTAAAAAAGTTCTTTCAATCTACTTGACTTAATCTCATATCTAGTTAACACTCACTCTTCCCCTTCCACTCCTGCTGATAAAATTTTAGCAGACGACTAGGAGTGGATAGATGTGTGGCCTGTTCTATCACTTCTCTTCTTTCTGTTTCGTGTCCCTTCTTCTTATGTTGCGAAGGAAAGGTAGAAAATTAAATAAAAGCATAAAATATCTTTTTACTAGCAAGTGCTGCGATTGTCTTTCTTTTTCTTTTTTCGATTGTCTTTCTTGGTTGCTCCTGACACAGGTATGCAGACTCTGCGTATCCAGAGCCTGACCATTTCCTGGGACCTTTGAGCCATCTCGTGGTGCACCTCATGGACTGGGTCTGTGATGGGCTTTTAAGAAAACTCTTCATTTTTGACGTTCAGCAATACCTCCTCGCCTACCTTTTCTAGCCAGGTGTTCTATAGCTGCATACTTCTAGGAAACACTCTTTGCCCAGGTTTTATAAAATATAGGACTGAACATGTCTAGACTTGGCTGGGCTGCTCAAGACTGTCTTCTTTCATCTATGTCTATTTAAGCCACAAAGAATCTCTACCTGACTACTCAAAACTTGTAAAATTGCAGGTTATTTCACTGTGGCCTCCTTTCTCTGCTCAGCCATTCATCCTCACTCCTTACCTCTTCCTCCATTCAAAAGGACAGAAGACAGATCAGAAGTCTCCTCCTAAGTGAATGAACAATCAGGAATGAGATGCTAGTCTTTCTTTTAAGCCTTCTTACTTGGCTGTAAGGAGAGGATAAAAATACGTCTCCATCCTACAGCCACGCAGGAAAAGAGAGAAAAGCTGCAGGACTGTCCCTCTAAGCCAATATCTCACCACTCCTTATATATCCTTGAATTTCCTCCTATTTCAGAACTTTTGTTAGAAGAGATTAATGGGGAAATGACTGCAAAGGCAGAATAATTTTGACTGCCTGTGTTTAAGTCGTAGGGGACTATCTGAACCTTTTAATGTTGACTGCTTTTAGAATGTAGAAGTAATCATCGTCTCTTTGTATTCATCCTTGGACCCTGTTCACTAATTCTGGGGCAATAGGAAACAGAACTCAGCATTCTGTCCCAACTGTACAGATCAAAATCTCCTACATATAAGATCCAATTCTTTTTTTCCCCCCTATTTGGAAGGTGGAACAAGATAAGGGACAATTGGTGTGGCGTTCTTGAGAATTCTCAATTTCTCTGTGTTCGGTCACTGCTAGCAGACATTAACAAGATACACATTTTGTGAGGTTCAGTCTAAATGACCCCAAGCGCTCTTGACTGCGGGTCCTGTAGCCTCTGTCTTCTCAATTGCCAAGTTAATCGGGCATGTCCATCAGAGGAGTCGTACTGCTTAGGGGCAATGCCAAGGTCTACCATTGCTTAACTTTGAACTAATGGTTCTATCAATGACAAACTATGTACTCTATATCCACATTTATGGTTTCACTGTCACCTATGTTAATATCTTCTAAATCTGTATCCAGCTGGTCTTCTCCTGAGCTCCAGAAAAGAAAAAATGTATGCAGTGCTCATGTCCAGTTCAAATGATTGAAACTAAACCTATCATTCCTTTTCAAATTTTCTATTCTTATATTAATTATTTCCAAGAATATATTTAGAGCATTACTCTCATGGATTAGTCCCATCTCATAGAGGGAGGTGGATAACAAAGGAACATTGTGTAAGATAATAAGTACTATGGAGAAGATGAAAGCAGGGAACAGAGAATGAAGAGAGTGCTATCTTACATAACTTGGTCAGTAAAGTCCTCTATGTGGTGATATCTAGGTTGATATATGAAGGAGCTACAGCAGTAAATCATGTGGATATCTGGAGGTCGTGCACTACGAAGACAGAGCCTGGGCTGGAGTGTTTAGGAAAAATCAAGAAGGCAGGTGTGCCTGGAGTACAGTGATCAAGGAGCAAAGTGATAGGAAGTGAGGTCAGAGAAACTGTGGGTCAGATCACATGTGGTCCTACAAGCTGTAACAAGGGTCATGGTTTTTTCTCAGGGTAATATGTGAGGCCATTCAGGATTTTTAGCAGAAAGGTGACATGATCTTTTTAAACATAACGTCAGTGGAGCCATGTAAAAGCATAGACATGGTGGAGGGAGGGGAGTCATTGTGGCAGAACAAGTATATAGCTATGCAAGGGTGGTGAGAATTAAGGTGGAGATGACATAGATTGTTCCTGACTTCAGTATCCCTCACAAGACCATTAGCAGCTATCCATAGATAAGACACTACTGAGAAAATCCCGGGACCCTGGGGGTGAGCCTGACGCACCTCCCTGGACCACAGAGACTGAGAGGGACTTGAGGGTAAGAGAAGCTATTTCACTTTGCCTGCATGTCCCCTCCCCCAGGCTGGCACAACCCCACACTAAGAGCCCCACCCCTAGACCTGTGATTTCTCCAGTGGGAAAGATGGTCCAAGATGGACATAAGCTTTCCCATCATTGCAGGATGCTTCTTGGAAGACCCACTCTGTCAAGATTCATGGTGTTCACACTGAGGGAATCTGCCGCACTCAACACTGGCGATCAGACAGAGGTGGAGAAGCAGGGCAGGGCTTCTTGCAACCAGTGCTCAGATCTTGCCAGACTGCCTTTCTGCTTGCAGCTGCACCAAAGCAGAGACCCTAGCCAGCAGCTCTGTCTCTCTGCAGATTGGAGCTGGTAACCCTGTCTGGCCAAAGAACTGATTGGCAGTTCTGTCTGATTTAGGTTCCCAGCGTATGGGCCCATTCTAGGATTGTTGCACAACATTGTGAATGTGCTTCAAATCACTGAATTATACACTTTAAAATTGTAAAAGTCACCAGTTTTTATCTGTATGCTTCCACAATAAAAGAGTTCTTTGCAAAAGAAAAAGAAACTTGAAAAGATTTCTTTGTTAGAGAAGGGACCTTGAGTTAGTGTTCTATTTTTTCTAAAATGAAATAAAGTAAACAGAATTATATAGGAAGCTACTTTCTAACTGATGTAGATACACCTATTTCTATTTTAGACACTAGGCATGAAGAAGGGTGGCTGTTGTTTCAATTAAAAGTACAGAATTATAGAATTATTTTGGTAACTAATATACATATAGCTTATGGAAGAAGAAACGAACTTTAGATAAAGTGCATGTAATAACAGCACACATCTAGGAAACGGCAGAACCTGCAATAGAAGTCACATTTCAACACTCAGTTTCCATCTATTGCTAAAGATGTAAGTATAAACTATTCTACAAAATCAGTGTAACTCCATGTGGATGTTTAGATATGTTACTATCTAGTAATTCAACCTGTATTGGAGTAAAATAAGCACATCTGATTGCAAACCCTGCTTAACGTAATTATCATTAGGTCAACCTTAGCCCCTTAAAAAAGAACAGATTCTGGAACAGAGATGATTTAATATCTTCTAATCAACATAAGCAAGTATTATGGTTACAATATGCCTTTTCCAGCCATACGCCTGAGTAGTCATCCTCAAAATGTCTCCTGACTCAAAACATCCACCAAAATATATCAAATATCTTATCTAATGTGTAGCTGAGGTCCTATGAAATAATGGGACTTGATACTTCTAATGAAAAGTGTGTTTTGAAAGAAGGCATAAACCTACTAGGATGAGGAAAATGGGAGAGGGAAAAATAGCATTAACATTTTGAAAGCCAGGAAGCGTCACACTTGTGATAATGGAATTAGCAGCTCTAAAAAAGCTGAATTCTAAGCTGGCAGTGGGGAAAGCCAAGAAATCACTTTATTTATACCACAGAATCCTGCCCCCAAAAGGCTCAGGACTTAACAGTACCAGGTACCTAGTAACTGGGATAAATTTGGGAATAAATATATAGAGAGCTATTGAAATTTGCATGAGAAACAGAAGCCCCAAACTTCTTCCCACACTTTGGCAGTAGGCAGGAGGACCACAAAGTACCACAAACTGGGTGGTTTAAACAGAAGAGATTTATTGTTTCACATTTCTGTAGTCTAGGAGTCTGAACTCAAGGTGTTGGCAGGGTTGGCTTCTTCTGAGGTCTGTGAGAGAAGACTCTATTCCAGGCCTTTCTCCATGGCTTATGGATGGCCCTGTGTCTTTGCACAGCTTCTGTGTATGTCTCTGTGTCCATATTTTCCTGTTTTATAAGGAAATCAATCATATTGGATCTGGTCCTACCCTAATGACCTCATTTTAACTTGATTACCTCTGTAAAGATCCTATTTCCAAGTGAGGTCATATTGTGAAGTACTGGAGGTTAATTTAAGGCTACAACATACCTATGCTGGAGTAAACATGATACAACTCATTACACCAATAAAATCTCCGCGATCCATGAACATACACAAAGCTTCCGGTCTTCTTCTAGTGCCTCACTTTTAACTATAAGTAGAGAAAAAGACTGAGGAAATAACTTTGAGGAAACAAAGGAAATCAAGAAACAAATTCTCAGACAGATACGAGAAGACATTGGCAAACAAGAGCAGGTGTTCTCATTAAGCCAGGGCTTAGCATCAATTCTATTCCTATGTGGGTTTTTTTCTTTTTCATTTTTATAGATCTAAGAGCTAAGAAACTTTGTTCACATAAATAAATAGATGAGAATGAAAACAATTTCCTTGTAGCTCTTAATTACTTGAACTCCCTCTATTACATATCAAAAACCACATAGAGATCTACCCCTGATTTTTTTAGACATAAATTAACTAACAAAAGGATTAGATTCCACTAAAATTTTGTTGAAAGTAAAGCATCATGAACCATATAACCTGCATAAAGTTATGTAATATAGTCTTTAGAGTTATTGATTTCCTCTAAATAAACCACAGTGTTTCAAACTGTCCTTTTGGTACTCAAGGGACTTTTATATTTTAGAGCAATGTTTTAGAGCCATGTTCCATGGTGAGATTCTGAATGAATACACAGATTTTTATTTTATTTTATTTTACTGTGAATTAACATACAGAAACATTTATTTATCTGTGCATACAGCTCTGTGAATTTTAACACAGGTTTGAATTTATGTAAACACCATGGCAGTGAGGAACCAGAATAGTTGCATCAGCCCTTTCCCCCACAAAAGCATCTCTGTGTTACCTTGATGCCTGTAGTCACACTCTCCCTCCCACACCTCACATCACCTTTGGCAAACAGTGATCTGGTCTCCATCGCTACATATTTGTCTGGCAGAATGTTATATAAATGATTCGTATAATATGTAACATTTTGAGATATTTTTTCACGTAGCATAATGCCTTTGAGATTTATATAAGTTCATTCTTTTTTGTTGCTGAGTAGTGCTCAGCTGTATGATGTACCACAGTTGTTTATCCATGCATCCATTGAAGGACATTTGGGTTCTTTTCAGTTTGGGGCATTCATGAATAGAGCTGCTGTAAACTCTTGTGTGTAGGTTTTTGTGTGAACATACGTTTTTATTTCTCTAAGATAAATACATAGGAGTGGGATTGCTGGGCCTCATGTTAAGGATATGTTTGATGTTTTAAGAAACTGCCAAACCATTTTTCAGAGTGACAATACAGTTTCATATTTATCAGCAATTTATGAGAGTTTCCACTGTTCCAGTCCCACTAGCACTTGATATTGTCTGTGTTGTTTATCTTACCCATTCTAATAGGTCTATGTAAAATGAGAAAAGGGTGATTTTGAAAGGAGATACGGGAAAGGAGAAACAGCACCACACCTCAACTGTAAGCACCTTCTCAGGCAGGTCACTTTAGGAGAAAAATAGTGTGAAAGGTGAAATGAATTGCTTCCATTTAAAGCACTTATGCACACATGCCTCATGGAGACATTATATCTAACCCTAAGGGTACCTTTACCAAAGTTTAAAGAGCAGCTCATAGAAAAATGTTCATTTCTCTATATAAACATAGTCGGACAGGAATGGTCATTGCAGTATTGTAAGAGCAAAAAACTAGAACTAACATGAGTATTATGAATGCTGTAATGGCTGAAAGTGAAAAACAGAATGGTGGTTATGGGTACAGAATGGTTGTAAGTGTATCAGTGGTTTACCCGCATGATCACGTGGCTGACTGGGAGCTGTGATTTGCTGCCATTGCCGAGCATCATGAGAAAGTATTGTACCACATATCACCAGCCCAGGGAAAATATCACAATTCAAACTTTGAAGTACAGTTTCTACTGAATGCGTATTGCTTTTACACCATTATAAAGTCAAAAAAAATCATAAACCCTACCATCGTCAGTCAGGGGCCATCTGTTAATGTATATTGCAAACTCTAGAGCAACCACTAAAACAGATTTTAAAAAAAGTATTATAATTGATACATTAAGAAAGCAGGAAAACAAAATCATATAAAATTCTCAATTAAAACCACAAAAGGCAGAAAAAGTGTGCCAGACAAAAGTAAGAACAAGGGCAACAAATAGAAAACAGTAATGAATATAGTAGATGTTACTCCAGTTATATCAATAATTACTTTAAATATCAATGGTCTAAATATACCAATTAAGAGAGATTGTCAGAATGGTTCAAAGAGCAAGCCCAAACGATAGATTGTCTACAAGAAACCCACTTTAAATCTACAGATATAACGATTAAAAGTAAAAAAAAAAAAAAAAAAATGGAAAAAATTATACTATACTAACACTAGTCAAAAGTAAAGAGGGATAGCTATATTAATTTCAGATAGAGCAGACTTCAGAGCTCTGCTCTGAAGAGATAAGAGGTGTATAACGTAATGATAAAGGAGCCAATACTCCAAGAAGGCACAATAATCCTTAACATGTATGCACCTAACGACAGAGAGTCAAAATATGTGAGGCAAAAAACAATAGAACTGCAAGGAGAAATAGATGAATCCACCATTATGGTGGGACACTTCAACCCATGTTTGTCAGAAATGGACAGATCTAGAAGGCAGAAAATCTAAGGACACAGCTGAACCCACAGCACCATCGATGAACTGGACATAAATGGCATCTATAGAGTACTTCATCCAGTAGCTGCAGAGTACACATTCTTCTCAAGCTCACATGGAACATTCACCAAGTTTGACTGCATTTTTTAGCCAGGAAACACACCTTAACACACTTAAAGAAATAGAAATCATACAGTGCCTGCTCTCAGAACACAATGGACTTATACTAAAAATTAATAACAGAAAGATAGATGGGAAATCCTAATATACTTGGACATTAAAAAACATACCTCTAACAAGTTCAAATAAGAAATCTCAAGAGGATTAAAAATATTTTGGACAAAATGAAAATACAACTTATAAAAATTTGGGATACAGTGAAAGCAGTGCTTAGAGAGAAATTTGCAGCATTGAATGCATATATTGGAGAAGAAGAAAGATATAAAATCATTAATCTAAACTTTCACCTTAGGAACCTAGAAAAAGAAGAACAAACTAAATCCAAAATAAGCAGAAGAAAAGAAATAATAAAATTTAGAACAGAAATCGATGAAACTGAAAACAGGAAATCAATAGAGAAAATAAATAAAAACAGAAGCTGCAGCATTGAAAAGATCAGTAACATCAATAAGCACCTAGCCAAGCCAACTAACAAAAAAAAAAGAATACACAAATTACTAATATCAGAAATGAGAGAGGGGATATCACCAAGGATCCCACTGACTTTAAAAGGATAGTAAAGGAATATATGAACAATTCTATGTCCACACATTTGATAACCTAGATGAAATGGACCAATTTTTTGAAAGACACAACCTGCCAAAACTCACACAAGAAGAAATAGACAACGTGAATAAGGCTATATCTGTTAAAGAAACTGAATCAATAATTAACAGTCTTTCAAAAGAAAAAGGTTCAGGCCCAGGTAAGTTCACCGTTGAATTCTACCAAATATTTAAGGAAGAAATTATACTAATTCTACACAATCTCTTTCAGAACATAGTAGCAGAAGGAATCCTTTCACTTCATTCTATGAGATCAGCATTACCCTGATACCAAAACCAGAAAAAGACATTACAAGACAAGAAATATTTCCCATGACCATTGATATAAAAATTCTCAACAAAATGTCAACAAATCAGATCCAACAATGTATAATAAAAATTATGTACCATGACCAAGTGGGATTTATCCCAGGTATGCAAGGCTGGGCCAACATTCAAACATTATTTAATTTAATTCATCATATTAACAGGGCTAAAGAAGAGAAATCAATGATTATAACAATAGAAGCAAAAACTATCAGCAAAACCCAACACCCACTCATGATGATAACTCTCAGCAAACTAGGAACATAGCGCACTTCCTTAACTTGACAAAAGACTTCTACCAAACCCTACAGCTAATATATTTAATGGTGAGAATGCCAAGTTTTCCCACTAAGATAAGGAACAAGACAGGGATGTCCTCTCTCACCACTCCTTTGCAACATCATACTGAAAGTCCTAGTTAACGCAGTGGAACTAAAAGGAAATAGAAGGTCTGCTTATTGGGAAGTAAGAAAAAAATGTCTTTGTTTGCAGATGACATGATCATCTATGGAGAAAATCCAAAAGACATGGAGGAAACTTAAATGTGTATTACTAATTGCAAAAAGCCAGTCTGAGAAGGCCCCATGCTATATAATTCCAACTGTATGGTGTTCTGGAAAAGGCAAAACAATAGAGAGGGTTAAAAAAATCAGTAGTTGCCAGGAGTTGAGGGGAGAAAGGATGAATAGGCAGAACACAGAGGGTAAATAAATATACATATATTTACACAGAAAAGTGAAACTACTCTGTGTGAAACTACAATGGTGGATACATGCCATTATACCTTTGTCAAAACACTTAGAGTGTATGAAACCGAGAGTGAACACTAATGTGAGTTATGGATTTGGGGTGTAAACGTTGTATCAGTGTAGGTTCATCAACTGTAACAAATGTACCACTCTGGTGGGGAAAGAGGTTGTGCATGTGTGGGGATGGGATACATGAAAACCTCTCTGTACTTTCTACCCAATGTTTCTGTGAACCTAAAACTGCTCTAAAAAATCAAGTTTGTTTACCTTAAAGAAGTGAATAAATGTTAGTAATTGGTAGGAAGGTATATGAAAATGCAATCATAAACTATTATAACAGGGGTTTCTACAACTGTAATATTTCTTAAGCTCAGTGGTAGATACACAAATATTTATTACATAATTCTTTATGCCTTTTTTGCTTATCTGAAACGTTTAATAAATGATTTTGAAAATATCATCCCATCCTTTTCTTGCACTATCAGCTTTTTTTCATGTTCATTGAGTGATGCAATCAATTTCAACTCTGTGTTCTTCTATAATACTCCATTTAAGTCTCTAAATCTTAGAATTGCTTTGGGAAAAGGGAGGCATTAAATATTGGTTACAGTTCCCAAGGCTGATGATATTCTTTATTTCCAGAAATTTATTTTTGGATTTAGAAAGCAACAAACAATAATTCTAAGAAATTAACTTTTAAAGTTAATCTTCATGAAATTGAAATGATAAATCCAGTGTGAAAAATAACTTTTCAATAACTCAATATTCAATAAGTTCATTACAATTATGCCTAAATTCTTGCTTAGCTAGTTTTTTATTAGTAAGTGGGCTAAGCCATTAGAACAGTTGCTATGATTAACACAATGGTATAGTGAATTAATTGCAGGCAGTATGATATTCTTGTCATTTTCTTTATCTGTATACTATACTTTCTATGTGACTTGGATTTCTTTGAGCATCATTACCTAATAGAACAATCAATATAAATTGATTAGCTATGGAAGGGGTGAAATTCTACTTTATCCTAGAAATATTGATTGCTACTATGTTTGTCTTTTATGTATATTTACCAAGAAACTAATCTTTGCATTTCCTGAGGACAGAATGTCTGGTTCAGTCATGTAGTCTCCAGCACTCTCTAGGGTTCCCCCTCTTTCCCCAAAGCAAATGTTTTTTTGTTGAATGGCTGAACGAATAAGCAAGTGAAAGAAGCTTATTGAAATGTACTTTTAAAATTTTCATTTGCCTTGTTTTTTACTGCAACTACAATCACATCTCCTGGCCTGCTCCATTTTCGACATGGGCCAGTTCACCTGTCCCTAGGCCACTTAGTGCTCCCCTTCTCCAGGGAGATCACAGATTGATGCTGAACTTGGTGGGGACACCTGATTGGCAGAGAGCACTACAGCCCAGAACTCCTGGCCCAAGCATCCTCCTGTTCAGACACTGAAGTAGCTGGGACTACAGTGCAAGCCACCACGCCCTATAATCACATCTTATGTATAGCTCAATATGTTATATGCATTTAATTACTTTATACACTTGAGCATTTCTTTATACCATTTTTAGATGATCTTGCTCATTCACATTTCCTAACTGACTTATTTCTTAACAATTACATTACGGTCTTGATGTCAGTTTACCCATTTAAACATCGTATTTTGACATGGGTGAGTTTCAGCTAACTTCTAGGGCCCTGCCAATCACAACCAGAAATGGCCCGAGACAGCACTGTGTAAATGCCAATAAAATTATCCTAGTTTTGCAGATGTTTAGATTTATTTGTATCAAATTTGACTGTGAATACGTGTCTCCATGTATAATGATCCAGAGCAAAAGGATGAAAGCTGTCCTTAAAAGAAAAAAAAAAAGAAGACATTCCGAATCTCTACTGTAAATTATACACCATACAAAATCAGTCCAAATTGTTCAGACGCTTGGACACTCATAGTGTTATTATGCTCGCTGCTCAGAGAACTGTATAATTATCCCAGTTAACAGCAATTTGCTAGTGCTGATCTCCTAAGAAGAGATGCAAGACTTACAGAACTAAAATAAGTACAGATGTGGGTCCCTGTTTTTGTTCTCTGACTCTGCATGTGAAAACCACTTAATTCCGGGCACTTTTCATTTCTGTAGTTAAGATGTTAAGCTAGATGGATCAAGTGGTTGCTTGGTAAATAAGAATTTCAACAGTGAGCTAAATTCTTTTAATGGGAATGGACATGAATTTTCCTTACCTAATGAAGAAACTTTAGTCCATTGTATCTTTTTCCTTCCTCAGCATGGGAAAACTCTTTCTGAAAATGCTTTGGTTTGGGTTGACACTTCATTATAATTTATTATAGTATCAAAAAATAACGAGAAAAAAAACTAATGGGAAAGTGGGTGAGAACTAGACAGGTCTGTAGCCACATCCGTACCTCTAAAAGGGAACCAGACCTAAATTGCTCCTTGATTTAAATAAATACAAATAAAATGAGTGAAACCAAATTGTAACGCTAATATTGTTGGTCACCCCCCATCCTGGCTTTTTCACTGATCGAGAGAAGAATTGGGGCATCCGGAAGGAAGTTATTACAGAGTATATAAAACCTTCTCCTGAGTACATAAACCTCACTCTCCCAGCGGCTCCTCTGGGTCCTTTAAATCAGTCTTCACTCTTAATTGTGTCAATTAACAGTGCCCTGAGTAAGCCACAGGGGCAAAGCTGAGAAGTCGGAGAAGGAGGTGAATATGTGGCAATTCTCTTGACATAATGGAGACTAACCTAAATTACACACTTTATTATAATGGCATTACTAACCTAAATATCATTGTGGATGATTCATTCCTACCATAATAATGGGGGAACCCTTCCAGGCAGCCTGAAAGAGAATTGGCCCCTCGTTTTTTATCGTTTGATTTGACACGTTCTGCCTTAAATATAATAGCAAGTTAAGAGTGTGTGGCATTTGTAGTCCATCTTCAAAGAGCTGCTCTTTTAAATCCAGCCTAGGTCAATATGACCAAAAATCATGGACATTTAAGCATAGTTAAAAGGAGATTGTTAGGAATGAGGCTGTTTTTACCCTGAGCATACTTCTCAGTTAGTTACTCTGTGGTAACTGGAGCTAATAGGACAGTTCTCCACGGGCAAAATGAATCTTAGAGTTTGAAGCAGTGACCTAGATAATCCAGGCAAACTGCCCACTTTTGCCTGGAGTGTCAGGAAAATTGCTCTAATTCCCCACTTCACTTTGATAGTGGAAGCCTAGTCAGTTTTCTTCAGTGTCCTATTAAGCTCTGAGCTCCTCTTCTTAGTCTATAGGATGGGGCTGAGTGTGTCAGTTGGAGTTCGTTCTCTGGAGCTTTGGCTTTGATCACTATTGAGCTGGATGGGACTGAAAGAATAATTCTGTTGAACTCGGGGGAGCTGTGCGGTCATGCTATACCATCCAGTCACTCTTGTGTCATTTAAAATGATGCTGTGTGACTAGCAATAAACGAATACTTCAGCCCTGGTCACTCTTCGTTATTTCATCCATTTACAGATATTTATTAAGTGTCTATTATATCCCTGTTATAGTCCACAGTAGCGGTATATATGTGGCTATAGTAGAAATTGGTCATTTCTTTTGGCTACCTGCCCCTGAACATCTTTCACGTGTTTGGGAAATTCCCCCAGTGTCGGCTCCCTGCTGCTCTCTGGGGAAGGCATTTACTCACTTTTCCAGCCTCACGTTTCAGGGATGATACAGGCTAGATTTGGAAGACAAAGCCAGTAAAGCAAAGAATCAGGTATTGTGTGAGTGGTGGCAGCTGTAAGCTCCAGAGCAGCAGGAGTAAGTACCTTTACGTGTTCAACATTCTCAGTGTTGGTAGTAGAAGCTGAAAGGTCTGTGCTCAAGGGAGGAGCAGTGATGTCTCTATTGAACTAGTTCTACCATGTGATTTGGGGCATTGGTCTTAGCTGTGAAACGTCTATAACTGTTCTGTCTCCCCAAAGGATCCATGAGCTGCCTGATATACTTTAATATATAATTTTTCTGAATAAGCTAGCTAAGCTGGTTTTTCTTATTTCAGATTAAGTGGTCAGCGAGGAACCCAAGACTGAGTGGTCATTTCTCCTGAGGGAAGAAGGGTGTCAAGAATAGAATTATTCTTGAGCTACTCTTGCTAACCTTAACTGAGACTCAAGTACACTTTGGCCAAGATTATATGGACATAGTAGAAATTTGGTCTTTGAATAAGGTCTGATTGAAATGCACATACATAGAAAAATGGATAGATGGATGATAGATGTCAAACAGATTTCTAATTTCAATTATGAATATGATGCTTTGCTATGCCTGAAAAATTAGGGGATTTCACATTAAAATTTTGGGGTTTGTGTCACCTTATTATATTAGTCAGGGTAATTAATGCAACAGACGTGCACTCAAATCTCAGGAGTTTAACACGATAAAAGTTGAATTCTCAGTCATGTCAGAATTATATGCTGGTGAGCCTCTCCCTAGGGTAGTTCTCTTCCACGAGGGGACTTGGGCCATATCGGACAGAACGCACAGCCTCCAAAGCCATTAACTGTGGCAGGGGAAGATGGAGAGGAAGGGACAAACTATATCTTAACTGTCTGAGATCAGAAGTGACTTCCTTCCTTCATATTACCTTGGCCAGAATTTCGTATTTCCAGCCTAACTTCCAGAAGGGCTGGGAGTGTAGAGAAGCATAGAGATATTTGGTAAATCTTAACAGTCTCTGGCAGTCTGTCCTTTGGTCACTCAGTACTCGTTCACTTTCTCTTCCCACACATGGAACACATACACCCCCCGCCCTAAAGGGAGATAACCCAGTCTCATTCAGTAACTGTGATTAGCTCAAGTCCCAGATCTCTGGGTAGTCCCATATCTTCTTCATCATGTCCAGATGTTGCTCCTTTGCTCGTGAGGCCCGTGGGTAAAACATGGCAGAATATCTGTGCTTCTCCCTGTTACATAATAAAATGTATATACTTTTAAAATAGGGATGAGATAGATGCAACAAAAAGCCAAAAATCCCACTGGGAAGGAGGAGGAATGCGGTAGAGTTGTCAGTGCCCCGTGGCAATTATGAAATCACACTGGGCAGAAACTGTAAAGACCCCTTCCCAGTGAGCATGAGGTGTATCTTGATTCTGTCCTGTTGTTCTCTCTTGGAAGAGCTCCTTCCCTGGTCCATTTCTTTCCAGGAACCCTGGCTGTATCCTCTCACATGCTTTTATTTTTCCATTATCTTCTTTGGCAATATGTGAAATAGATGCTGGGGACCACGACCTCTTTGCAAATTGCACAACTTTCTCAGCCTGCTTCTCCCACGTGGAATGTTAGGAGCCTATGGATTGTTTCAATTCTCAAAGTGTCAGAGGGATTCTGTGTATGTATGTATGTATGTGTATTAAGGCTTGTGATTTCTTTGGCAAAATAGTGTATTTCCTCCCAGAAATGTAGTAGGTTTCTGACCTGTTGTCATCCAGTCAGTTTTATGGGTCAGTAAGTATACACAAAGTTCTTTTTGAAACATGGTTTTAAATCTGCTTTTTTCCCTCCTTTCTTTTTTGCTTAGATGCCAACTTCTCTCAGCTCAAGTTGAGTTTCTATTTGACACTTTCTATGCACCACTTCAAAAGCTGGGTCCCGTATTTTATTCCCACTGCTGCTACTCACCCTGTTCTATGAGAGAGATTGCTATCCATGCAACCAATAAGGAAGTGATAACTGTGGTTTAGTTTCCATGGCTAATTAATCCTATCAGAATGGGATTACTTGGGCTAGTTTACTCTATATCATTAAAGTGAAAAATAAATGAAAACAAAACCAAACAAAAAGTATGTCTTAAACTGATACCCCTGCTATTGCTACTTACAATCTCATATTCCCACTCTCATAAAAGATCTATTTTTGTTGGTTCTTTATAGCTCTGTTTCAGCTCTTTAGGATTAACTGATCATTAACAGTTTAAGGGGGATTATACATTTGTATCAATCTCTCAGTATTTTAGGATACTCATTTGATATAAGGTTTAGGCTTATGTCACTTCCTTTATTCAAAGTTATTGCCAAAAATCTCTCCCTTTCCTGTGGAACTTATATCTGATGGCATCATTTACTTGCAGTTCTTTTGCTGTATGTAGTCTCTAGGATGTTGGAAGAAAAATAGTCTCTACAGACCGGTGAAGTAGAGCCTCAGGTTTTCAAATGCTGGATGCAGTCTTTGTGGAGAGCTAATAAAGATTATTTTGCACCCTTAAAATTTTCGAGGCCCAGGATAAATTCTCCATCTCTCCATTTTGATAGGATTATACAGTCTGTGAACTGTTTAAATTCATACTTTACTAATCTTTTATTTCAAATATGGACTAACACTTCCCAATGGCAAATCTTTTTTAACTGAAGACTATAGACTGCACACACACATACACACACACACACACACACACACACACACACACACACACACATTTTGGTAGACTTGGAAAGAATATAGGCTTCCCAACGACAAACCTTTTCTTTATTTTTTAACTGAAGATTAGATTGTTTGGGTAGACTTGGGAGAGAATTTGGACTTGCTATTTTTCCAGAATGATGGTTCTTTGTCTAACAATAGTTAGTTTGTCAGAGTTCTTGCTGCTGTCATATCACTTATTGTGCAACGAGAAGTTTTTTTGTGCACAGAAACAGGTGCATTTCATTCTTGACAGGTAAGACTCACACCTATAACTAGATATGGGGGAATTACTTCTGTATGCTTTTAATTTATTCTATACTGCGATGAACGATAACTTACGGTCAAGACACGAACTTGAATTTCCTTTCCCATTAAGTCAATCAGAATTATTAAGATGATCCTGTCCTTTTCAGTTTATTACAGTACCCTGAACTGTACGGATATTAATGTAATTGTCGGTATTTGCATTGGTGTCAATATTTAGCAACGGTCTAATTCCGTCCATTAGTTTAAAATATTTTTTCGGCAGTCACTGAATGTTCAAAAAAAAGCCTGGCTAAAAATGTGAAAGGACAAGAAAGGTTGCCAGGTTATTCTTTTATTTTCAACTTCTAGTTAAGGTATTTTGACAACACACAAAAGGAACGTTTTCAAATAAAAACACTTTGGGGGAGTATAAGATGCCATTAATTGTGATGCTTTTGTAACACGCTGAATCTCTCCTCTTTGCTGCTCCAGGAATACATCCTCACTTGGAACTGTTTTGTGTGATAAAAAAAATGAGGGGGTGGGAGAGAGTATGTTTTTACTCAGTCACCACACATACATATCTCTACTTGAATGCAGGGGGACCACACACAGTACATATGAAGAAATTTGATGTGGCACAGGATATTTACTTCTGAGTACAGTAATTAATCACACAGGACAGCCAAATTAACCTAACTAGGGGAAGTTAAGAATAAACTGGACCTCAAAAAAAAAAAAAAAAAAGAAAAGAAAAGACAGAGGAAGGAGACTGGAAATCTTTGTGACTTCCTGGCATGGGATGGAATACTTGGATCAAACCTAGGACCTAAATAGAATGTTAGAACTTCCCCTTTCCTCGCAGAGCCCTTCCCACCTTCACTCTGGCTTGGAGAGTACGGGTAAGATAGTGCAGGGATAGTGATTAGTTTTTCAATGAATATGGCATGAGATAGAGTAAATGTTCTTTTAGAATTTGTCAAAATATTCAGTCATTTAGCTATCGTATATATCGCAATATTAATTTTCAAGTGTCCAGGTTCCAAATAATAACAAAACATCCAAGTTTATTGTTGAGAATAAAGATTAACTTTAAATATAATTTTGAAGAGAATTAGTACTTACCTGATTTTAATTCATACTCATTTAGCATATCTTGAGGAACTTGTTGGCTGTTCAGACACCAGTTGATCCTTATACTATAATTCTTTATTTCCTTTTAAAAATACAATCTAGATGAATAGATTTTGTCAATTACAAAGAGAATTTGACTCTTGAGAAGCTTACTCTACAGTTTAAAGTCTAAAATGGCTTCAATAAAATGAGTACTCTGATAGAGTTGGACAAATCTGTAAGAACTCCGTACACATTTTCTAAATGTTGACTGCTGTTGTCTGAATAAGCCCAGATGTCTTCTGAATTAGTAGGATTATTCCTCTTTCCCCAGTCTGTCACTGTGAATCTTACTTCTTTATCTATTTACCAGTGCATGCCCATAACAGTAATTGGAGGTTAAAGCTTATAAAACAAAGTTCCATCTTTCTGTTAATTCAAAGCCATTTTTTTGCTTTTATTTGAAGAATTTGTATGTTCATTCTCATTTCATAGAAATGCAGAGAAAATACATTTCTTTCTAACTATGAAACTAATATATCTTTAGTATTCATCTTCTGATGAACTTGAATAAGAATTAGGTCGTTGTTTTTAAAGAAAAATAATAATATAGGGCCCACAAATTTTCATGGAAGTTATTAATTTTGTAAAATGTAAACCTAAATGTAGATTTAAGCAAGACAACTTTGCTGAAGGACGAGATAGTTCCAGGGAGACTAGTAATTTGTATTAAGCAATAATAATAGTTACCATTTGAAACTAACTACAAAGAGCACTCGTAACTACTGTTGCTTGTATGATCTAGAAAGCATGGAAAAAGAAATTAAAAGGGAGGGTTTGAGGTTCAGGGTACATGTTTTTGAAGTGTTTAATTCATAATTTTTAAACGCCATTTCTATTAAAAATGGAGCTATCTCAAATAACTGGCAAACCTCAGGATTAGTCCCTTCAGCATTTTTCTGAGCTGAAATTTGCATTGACATCAAAGACCAGATTTTTTTTTTTAAGTAAGTGAAAAACATTTATGCATAGGGCTGACATGGAATTAATCAAGCTAGGAGGTCTGGGATATTTCCATCACCAATAAGAGGATTTATAATTTCTTCTTGCAGTTCAGGACTAGGAATATATTTTTCCAGATCCCTCACTTGTACTCTTTGCTTGGAGGAAGCTAATTCAGGTCTATTCTTTGTGGTGTGTTGGAGGAATTCTCTCATCTTTCACTCAGAATATGAGGTCCTTGATACATGGCTTTATGGAACAGGCCCTCAGGCCAGAAGAGAGAGATCATCATCTCAATGTGTTGCTGTCATACTCTCTCTGGCTCCCTCTTTATTTGCACTTGTTGACTTTCGAGCTCTTTTGGGAAGAAATCTTAATTGGTCTCCATTTCAGTTTCTTAATTCAAGTGATTGCAATTTTCCTGAAAAAGGAAAATTTTGAAAATAAAGTCAGAAACGCAGTGCTATATGTTCTGCAAGCTTTCTTAACCGTCCCAGCAAATGTGAAGTGTTCATGTGTATGAACACCTCAGGATATAATGCATAGGTTTGGTAATGTTAGCAAATCTAGTTAGGCCTGTACTGAGATTGCAAAACTTCTTTTGAGTGCTCTAATGTACAGAAAATTCCATTTTCTATACAGAACTACTAAATGATAATCCAGACAAGTTTTTTCTCCATTCATTTAAATGAAAGCTACAAAAATCAAGTATTCAAATATTTTTCTTTTAGCTAAATGTTTAGTCTCTTGTAGAAATAAAATCTGTTTTAAATTTTCTTTAGCTTTTAATTATTTTAGTATGTCCAAACATCATAATGCTATGTAAAGTAATCACGTTTTCTTGCATGATTAACCTTATTCATGAGTTTAACATCACCTAAATAACTCTTGAATAGTATGTCACTGCAGAAAATCTGTTGATTTTCCAGCAAAAAATGAGGAAAGAGTTTCTTGCCAAACATTTTCTTAGGGTTTCAGAATATAAGCATTTTACTTTAGTTATATCACAATTATCAGGAATACACAGTTTGACTAAATTTTATTTCTTAATATATTGATTCTCTTTCTAACAAACACTTTTAAATAAGTTGCTTTTTGATTAAGTAAGTATTTGATTATGTTACTTAAAGACAATAAGAATTGAAAACAAGTGTACAATGTTTCTTAGTAAAGAGCTTAACATTACGTGATCAATAAGTATTTAATTATAATCTTATTACTAGAGATTAAGTTTATAAAGTATGTCATCTGTGCAGTAATTTAACATAGCTCAGGATGAGCAGATATTAATTATTTAGGTAAGCACTGATAATTACTACACAAATTTACATGCAATTTAAAGCGATAATAGTTACCTGCTTTTGATATAGTATCATCAAATTTGAGAAATAAAACTAAAAGGGAATTATGAAGCACAAGGGGTTTTGTGGCTTCTAGATTATCTGTTGATGGTATGTGTGAATGAGTTTCTGGTGTCAGGTTTTCTTTCAGATCTCTGTGTAGTTATTCCTCATCCTCTTTTAGAGACATATGGATTTGCAACAGTCTACTGGGCATTATGAAATTCTCCAAGGTTAGTTTGTTGTAAGAGTATATACTCTTTCTTCTCATAGAGGGAACACGTGGAGGTGAGGACAGGAGAATACAATCACCAAAGTAGAGGCAGCATCAGTGTTGCCTATGCCTAGAGGCACTGGAAGCTGGCATTAGGAGGGGAACCAGGGAAACCCAGGGGAACACGAGGCAGGGTTAATCAGCAATGATTAGAATGTCTTTCATCAAGTGAAAGTGCTCAGTGAGGAAGCTTGTGGTGGAATAAAGAAAAAAAAAAACACAATATGCCCAAGGAGGACGGCAATGTCTGAGATAAATCGGACACAGCCGGAGACCTGCTGCTGAGATGCTTACCTCATCAAATTAGGCTGTACAAATATGGCAGCAGACAATCTAGTGAAAAATCTGAATGCAGAGATAAAAACATAATCAAAATTCACCAAATATTAATGAAAAGCCAGAACAAATAAAGAGAATGTCAGGCTTACTAAAAACAGTGTTTTACACTGGAGCAAACAATTATTAGGAAAATAAGAACAAGATGTTAAAATATTAGGGAGAAGTCTGATTTTCAACAAATATACATTCAATGAAGAAGAAGTAACAAAGGACACTAGACAGATTGGATAACCATATCGAAAACTATATTCAATTCATACCTTGCATCACAAAAGAATGATTAACTTAAAGTGGATCATAGATTTAAATGTAAAATCTAAGACATAAGAATACAAAGGAGAAAATCGTGTCATTTGGGGCTATGCAAATATTTCTCGTAGGTGTGACACCACAAGCAGAAACCATAAAGGAAATAAATTGCTAATTGGATTTTGTCAAATATATGAATGTCTGCTCTTTGAAGTACTCTAATATAATTAAAGGCAAGTTATAGGAAAGACAAATCCTATGTATAGAAATCACATGTTGATTAAAAGATTAGCATTCAGAATATATACAGGACAGTCTCTTCAATAAGTGGTGCTGGGAAAACTGGACACCTACATGTAAAAAATGAAATTAAAACACTCCCTAACACCATACACAAAAATAAACTCAAAATGGATTAGAGACCTAAATGTAAGACTGGATACTATAAAACTCTCAGAGGAAAACATAGGAAGAACACTCTTTGACATAAATCACAGCAAGATCTTTTTTGACCCACCTCCTAGAGTAATGGAAATAAAAACAAAAAAACTAATGGGACCTAATGAAACTTAAAACCTTTTGCAAAGCAAAGGAAACTACAAATAAGACACAAAGACAACCCTCAGAATGGGAGAAAATATTTGCAAACGAATCAACGGACAAAGGATTAATCTCCAAAATATATAAACAGTTCATGTAGCTCAATATTAAAACAACCGAATCAAAAAATGGGCAGAAAAGCTAAAAAGACATTTCTCCAAAGAAAACATACAAATGGCCAAGAAGTACATGAAAAGCTGCTCAGCATCACTAATTATTAGAGAAATGCAAATCAAAACTACACTGAGGTATCACCTCACACCAGTTAGAATGGGCATCATCAGAAAATGTACAAACAAGAAATGCTGGAGAGGGTGTAGAGAAAAGGGAACCCTCTTGTACTGTTGGTGGGAATGTAAATTGATACAGCCACTATGGAGAAAAGTATGGAGTTTCCTGAAAAAACTAAAAATAGAATTACCGTATGACCCAGCAATCCCACTACTGGGCATATACCCAGAGAAAACCATAATTCAAAATGACACATGCACCCCAATGTTCATTGCAGCACTATTTACAATAGCCAGGTCGTGGAAGCAACATAAGTGTCCATCGACAGACAAGCGGATAAAGAAGATGTGGTACATATATACAATGGAATATTACTCAGCCATAAAAAGGAACAAAATTGGGTCACTTGCAGAGGTGTGGATGGATTTGGAGACTGTCATACGGAGTGAAGTAAGTCAGAAAGAGAAAAACAAGTATCGTATATTAATGCATATATGTGGAACCTAGAAGAATGGTACAGATGAACTGGTTTGCAGGGCAGAATTTGAGACACAGATGTAGAGAACAAATGTATGGACACCAGGTGGGGAAAGTGGTGGTGGGGTGGTGGTGGTGGGGTGATGAACTGGGAGATTGGGATTGACATATATACACTGATATGTATAAAATGGATAACTAATAAGAAACTGCTGTATCAAAAGAAAAACCAAAAAAACCTAATACTATAATGGACAAAAGATTTAAGTAGTCACTTACCAAAAAAGATATGTGGATGATAAATAATCATATAAAAAGATGCTGAACATCACTAGTCATTAGGAAAGTACAAATTAAAACCACAATGAGAAACCAACATTGCCAAGAGCTAATAAGGATGTGGAGCAACTAGAACGCTCATATATTGCTGATGGAAATGTAAAAAGGCACAAACACTTTGGACAACATTCAACCCTTCTTAGAAAGTTAAACATACACTTACCATATGACCCAGCAATCTCAATCCTGTGTACTTATCCTAGAGAGATTAAGATTTATGTCCACACAGACACCTGCCTCCAAAATATTAATAGCAGCTTTAATCATCCAAGACAAACTGGAAACAATTCCAATGTCCCATAACAGGGGACTGAATAAACAAACTGTGATACATCCATACAATGAACTGCTACTCAGCAATAGAAAGTGACAAATCTCTGATACATTAAAAAACATAAATGGATCGCAAATGCATTATGCTGAGTGAGTGAAGCCTGACTCAAAGGTACATATTGTATGATTTCACTTATATGATGTTCTTGCAAAGGCAAAACTGTCAGTGGTCATCAGGGAACTAGAGTGAGGATAAGAGTTTCAGAAACAGAAGAAGGAATTTTTTCAGGTAATGAGTACCTTAATTGAAGTGATGGATGTCTTATATGACTAAGTATTAGTCAGAACTTGTCAAATTGAACTATAAAAAGGGATGGTTTTACTAAATGTAAACTACATTTTAATAAAACAAAACAAAAACAAATCTTAGGGAGGTAAGGAAGAAAATTCCAAATGTAATGTAGCTTATTGATAAATTAACATTTCATTTAAAAATGACTATAAAAAAAGAACAAGCAGTTCTTAGAGATCTTAGAATAAAAATAACAATTGTTGATTTGTAAAATCAGTACATAGACTGAATAGAAGAATAACAGAGGTAACAGAAAATTAATACTAGGTATAATTCAAACAAATCATCAGGAACTATAACATTTTTAAAAATATATTCTTAACACCCAAATGACTCAATAACTATGGAAATGAAAAGATGGAGAGAGTTACATCAGTGCAGATTAAATTAAAGCAGATTAGGCTATTAAAATTGTGAAAAAATGTCATGTAGAACAGTGACTAGTGATAAACACTGAGTGAGGTTATATGTGGTGCACATGATGAAAAAAAGATAAGGACTTGAAAAGTTCCATTGGCTTGTTACCCTGGAAATCAATGGTGCACCCATATTACTCTGTCCCCACCATGATCAGGGTAAGGTGAAGAGAATGGCATTCCATTTTTATTACCAGTTCCAGGACCAGGCCACATCAATAAGACAGCTGGCCCATGCCCTGACTCTTGACGATTATGAAATAGTTACTTAGTACAGCACTGAGATCTCTGGTAAAGATGCCAAGAAAAACCAAAGGCCGCTATGGCTCTGTTCCGCAAACACAAAAGCACAAGAGCTTCACCTCTGCCCCATTTTCTCCTTGGAAATCTCACCCCACTGCATCATTCTCTTGGGGAATAAAACAGATCTGGAATGCTAGTTGTAAGGAGTTCTAGGGAATATAAGCTTTCACTTCGTAGCTTCTGCACATCTGCACATCAGGAGTTTAAAATGGATGTTGAACAATCTGCCACACTCATCAAAAACATCATCTAATTTGTTCTCTCTCTCTATGCATACATACACAGAGATACATATATACATATACATATACATAACCATATACATGATTATGTTGTGTTTAAACAGAACATTTCTGTGCCTTCACAGAAATGGACGGGGCATCTGGTGTGGAAGGAATATTTACTTTTAATTATAAAACTCGTTTGTATTGTTTACACATATGCAGGTACTTTTTACCATATGCAGGAACTCTATTTTAATTAAAAGACTGGGTTTTGAAATAAAAACTTATATAAAATGCTTTCATGCATAATATTCTATCTGGTCTTTATAGTTATGTTGTGACATAGATTTGTCAAACTTTTTTTTCCCATTTTATAATTGAGGATCATGAGCTGCAAAATTGTTTAGCATTGATTTCACAGGACTTGAAGCCTTTTAAACCTACTTAGAAGTATAACACTAAAGAGACTGGCTAGTCTTTTCTTAGGGTGATTTAGTGGTATTTATAAAAATTTAAACTGTTTACACCGTCATATTTAGCATTTCTACTTTTTGGATTTTATTCTATATAAACATTCCCACAAGTGTTTGAGGAGACATCTACATGAAAGTTTGTTGTAGTTTCCTTTGTAAAGGAACCAATGAGAAAAATCTAAATATACATCAATATGAAACCAGTTAAATAATGAAAACCTACACAGTCCTTGAAAATTAAAAAAAAGTAGGTAATGTGTGAACAAGTGAAATATGCCCAAGATAACTGAAAAAATACCAAGTTGAAAAATGTTTCCGATTCATATGTAAAATATGACTGTAATAGTAATGATAAATATGTTAACACTCATGAAAAGCATTGTAGTTATATGCATCACATTACTTAGAGTGGTTATTTCTGATCAGGGGAATTTTCAGAGGCTTTTGTTTTAAATTATGTTTATGTAACACCTGTATTTAGGCTTTGTGTAATATTTACAATCTTAAAATGAAAATATAAGGGTAAGATGATAAAATGCTAAATGATTAAAATACACGATTTTGATGATTCTCATTATATATAATATTGTATGAGTTTGGCCTATGAGTCTCCTAAAAGCCCAAGCAGATTGATATAACAGTTTGTTATCCCTCACCCTTACCGAGAGTGGTCTAGTATAAGGGAATCTCTGGATAACTGAATATTATAACATCTGCATTTGAATCAAAACTCTGTCATTTCTTCAGCAAGTCATATAATATGACTGAGCCACAGTTTTCTCATATATAAAGTGATGGCAATAAAAATACATAGAATGTTGCTCACAGGATTAGATATGATGCTTTAAATATCAAATTGAAAACTAAGAGCTGGTATAGTGTCAGTGAGATAGATAAAGACTATTTTCTGAAGACTTCTTCAAGGCCATACTTCTTCAAGGCCACTCTTTGAAAGTTTTCAAGAAAATGAAATTGCATGGATTCCCTGAGAGAGCCCATATGGAATGCCACTGGCCAGGTACCACCAGCTCCAAGGCTGTGGACCAAAGAAAGGGATCCACATCATTGAAGAAGAAGAATTCGGAGCTCCTGGGTGAAATTCGAATATAGGGTATTAAAGAGACTAGCAGCACAATGTGATTCATACACTTGTCCTTTGGTCCAGTAAGAATTATTATGATTATTTTGATAGTGGTTTCCAATTCATCAACTCAAGTTTTGGGATATAGGTGGTATATTGGTTGCCTGTTATGGCCATTAGGTTTCATCTGGAGTACTGTAAGCCATGGGTAATTCACAAGTTTGCATGTTGACATTCCTACATCAAGTTAATGAAAATTTCCCCCTAGAAACAAAATAACCATATATTTAATGTAATTCAAATTTACACAATGCATTTCCTTATGAAATATTTAAGGATTAGACAGGTCTAGTGCAATTTAGATACTTTAATATTTAATAATACAAAAGAGCATTCTATTGTGATATCAATTCAACTTATTTTATATATTAAATCTTTGTTCCATTTTATATTTGGAGTTATTTCATACATATGAAAATTATAGGGAATTAAAAGAAAAATGACATCTACATACCTATTACCCAGATCTATCAAAATCTGTTTTGCCATGGTTGCTCCATTTATATTTAAGAATCAAAATACTCCAGAAACATTTGAAGATCCTTATATATCCAGTAAGAATCTGCTTCTTCCCTACTCAGAGGTATGACCACCTTAAATTTGGTGCTCACTATTGTCATACATTTCTCCAAAGTACTATTACATAAATAAGTATCCACATACAACACACAGTATTGGTTGGCAAAATGTATAAAAATAAATATATACTGTATTAATTCCTGTACATTTTTTACTCGATATTATATTTTTGGCATTACTCATATTAATACCTGTATTTTTTCAATCATTTTAACTTTATTTAGCATTTCACTATGTATATGTATCAGAGATTTTAAAATTAGCACTGATTACTTAAAATTATTTCCATTGGGCTTCCCTGGTGGCGCAGTGGTTGAGAGTCCGCCTGCCGATGCAGGGGACACGGGTTTGTGCCCCGGTCCGGAAGGATCCCACATGCCGCGGAGCGGCTGGGCCCGTGAGCCATGGCCGCTGAGCCTGCGCGTCCGGAGCCCGTGCTCCGCAACGGGAGAGGCCACAGCAGTGAGAGGCCCGCGTACAGCAAAAAAAAGAAAAAAAAAAACTTATTTCTATTATTTTTCCTATTATAAGCCATTCTGCTGTAGATATTCTTATACATGTCTCCTTGTGCATATATACATGTTTCTAGAAGATACATATGAAGATGTAGAATATAGGAGCAGAGCATTCATATCATTAACTTTACTAAATACTGCAAAATTTTTCTCCAGGGAAGTTAAACTGGTATATACTCCCACTATCAGAGTATGAAACTTCCCTTTCTCTATATCTTCTCAACATATTTTTAATTTTTGTCATTCTGGTAGATGCTAAATTATGTTTAAGTATTTTAATTAGCATTTCTCTGATTAGTAATGGATTTGAGCATGTGTTTGTTTCTTTTGACCATTTAGGTTTCCTCAGCCAGGTATTTCTTATTCTTAAAGATGTCCCATTTCCAATTGGAGTGATTGTCTATTTATTATAGATTTGGAGAAGATAATTATGTAATCTGAATGCTAATCCTTTGTTGATTAGGCAGCTGCAGATACATTCTAAATGGTAGCTTATCTATTTTCTACTTTTTAAAATGCACCAATGTTTTTACTTTTTTTTTTTTTTTGCGGCACGCGGGCCTCTCACTGTTGTGGCCTCTCCCGTTGCGGAGCACAGGCTCCAGACGCACAGGCTCAGCGGCCATGGCTCACGGGCCCAGCCGCTCCGCGGCATGTGGGATCCTCCCGGACCGGGGCACGAACCCGTGTCCCCTGCATCGGCAGGCGGACTCTCAACCACTGCGCCACCAGGGAAGCCCAATGTTTTTACTTTTAAGGCAGTCAAATGTATTTTTTTATAGTTTTAATTTTTATGTCTTTTTTTAACAGAAAATCATTTCCTGGCCACATATATACAATATTTTTTCTATTTTCTGATAAAAGCTGAATGACTTTGCTTTTCACATTTAGTTTTAGCGCCACATATATTACAATTTTTGTATGGTTGAGGTAAGAATCAAATTTTAATTGTTCCATCTGTAGGACCAGTTGTCCTGGCAACATGTATCTTTTTCCTATTGCTTTCTAATTTCCCTTCAATTATATATCAAGTTTTTGCATAATGTATGTGAATGTTTCTTTACTTCATATTTTGTTTCACATGCTGTTTTCACTCCCCACACTTAATTTCTTATTTATTATGTCTACTAATGTTGTTATCTGACTGGGGTTAAAAGTATGTCAGGAAACACAATTCTCAGGCTGACATTTATTTTTGCAATTTTAGAGATGGAGATAAAGGGCAAATTTAAAAGTATTTGTGTTTACACTCTTATAGGTATTTGGTAGGGGGAAGATATTATGTTGTATCCTCAATTCCTCCCTACTTCATAAAGGAAGTCTCTTTAAAAAGGGGGAATCAGAGCAGGAAAACAGAATTGAACTTGGAACCAGAATATCTTGGTCTTGTTTTTGGACATCCTTTCTGTTTCCTTTGTTATAAAAGATGCATAAAATCAGCATTGCCTGCTTTATGGAGTATTACCTCAAACAAGGTGATAATTATGCTCTGTAATTCATTATGCTAATACTAGTTATTATTATTATCGTATAACTGCCTTTTTAGAAAGTGGACAAGAGAAATACTGTTAGTTATATACACACAAATATCTCTCTCTCTGTGTGTGTGTGTGTGTGTGTGTGTGTGTATCACTTTCATGCATTGAGCACCTTTTATGTACATGGCACTACATGGTGGCTGTAGTACTGGTAGTAGAAGTAGTTGTAGTAATAGTGGTAGAAATCTAATAATACAGTACTGATAGAAGTAGTAACACCTAGTAACATTTAAGCTGCTAAGTCATTTGCTCAGAATAAATAAAGTAGTTTTAAGAACTGGTTTCCTACAATGAAATATCACCTCACAACGGTCAGAATGGCCATCATCAAAAAATCTACAAACAATAAATGCTGAAGAGGGTGTGGAGAAAAGGGAACCCTCTTGCACTACTGGTGGGAATGTAAATTGATACAGCCACTATGGAGAACAGTATGGAGGTTCCTTGAAAAACTAAAAATAGAACTACCATACGACCCAGCAATCCCACAACTGGGCATATTCCCTGAGAAAACCATAATTCAAAAAGAGTCATGTACCACAATGTTCATCGCAGCTCTATTTACAATAGCCCGGACATGGAAGCAACTTAAGTGTCCATCGACAGATGAATGGATAAAGAAGATGTGGCACGTATATACAATGGAGTATTACTCAGCCATAAAAAGATACGAAATTGAGTTATTTGTAGTGAGGTGGATGGACCTAAAGACTGTCATACAGAGTGAAGTTAAGTCAGAAAGAGAAAAACAAATACTGTATGCTAACACACATATATGGAATCTAAAAAACAACAACAAAAATGGTCATGAAGAACCTAGGGGCAAGACGGGAATAAAGATGCAGACCTACTATAGAATGGACTTGAGGATACAGGGAGGGGGAAGGGTAAGCTGTGACGAAGTGAGAGAGTGGCATGGACATATATACACTACCAAACGTAAAATAGATAGCTAGTGGGAAGCAGCCGCATAGCACAGGGAGATCAGCTGGGTGCTTTGTGACCACCTAGCGGGGTGGGATAGGGAGGGTGGGAGGGAGGGAGACGCAAGAGGGAAGATATGGGGATATATGTATATGTATAACTGGTTCACTTTGTTGTAAAACAGAAACTAACACACCATTGTAAAGCAATTATACTCCAATAAAGATGTTAAAAAAAAAAAAGAACTGGTTTCACCGGGAGGATTAATTTACTCCACTGGAGTGGGATGGAAATGCACCAAGTTCAGTCTTCTTTTGTCTCAGTTTTGACAAGGATTGTAAGTGACCCAGTGGACTGAGGGCTTTGGGTTCTTAGCCAGCATCTTTAACAGTCTTCAATGATTAATTCTGTGACAGTACTTTGAAATGGTGTGATCCTTTTGATTCCCTTCTCTGAACTAGCCACTGCTTTGTCCCTCTTATTGTTCACCATCTCTGCATGTATGATTGCTGCTTCATGGCGAATATGCCTTTGGGTGAATACTATTATTCTCTTGTCTCTCCTCCTGTTCTTGCTTTTGAGAGTGGTTCCGCTCAATGGTAAAGGAATAGTATATTGCTTTCTTCGCGATATACCATCGTTAATGAATGAGAATGAGAATCACCGACACTTTTCAACTGGGTGTGCAATTTTCCTTGACTAAGCAAGAGAAAAAATAGGAGATGAGAGGGTCTCTCTGGAAATGTGTTCAAAATTGTGTTCTTTGTTACAATGTATGTGGCATCTAGTAATGGAAAATAAGAACAGCCCCCTCCCACATGGGCCATTCATATAAAGCCAAGAAAGTGAAGCTATATGAGAGTGTATTACAGCTTGGTATGTGTCATAAGATTCTAATGCTGCCTAAATGTTAGTGTTTACAGAGAGCCACAGTGTGTTTTGAGCAGAACAGAGAAAGGAGACATTCCATACCCTTTAGAATAAAAATAACTGTGATGGGAACCACTAACTTTCTTGTTTATTTTTGTGGCTTATTGAGAGTTTTACATATACACACATTCTCTCTCTTTCTCTTTCTCTCCATACATATACGCAAAAAGGTATATGTACATATTTGAACAGGAGAACTATTAAGTAAAATATATAAAACAAAAATATTTTAGTAGTTTTTGAATGGTAAGATCACATTAAACACACAGAAGCGACAGTGACAAAAGTTTTAATAATTGGATGCTTGGGATGTACCTTGTCCAAAGCATAATAAAATGCATTTTTCCCCCTGAACCCACCTATAATATACTCAGGCACTCAGAAACTGTAGTAAGCCTTCAGACCATAAAAGTTAGAACTAAATGTTTCCCTGAATTATGCTCTAGTGACCCGGGTCGGTGAGCTTGTTGATTTAGCAAACATTTGTGGAGTACCTGCTGTACATCAGGCACTGTGCTTGGCACCATGGCTGCACTGGTGCACAGAGAAGCAAGCCCTGGATTTCTCAGAACTTACAGGCTGATGGGATAGGTGTATATTTTTTAAAAGACTACAAATATTACATGGATTTTTACATACTGATAAATGCTGTGATGGGTGATGAGAGACTGTGGCTGGGAGAATCAAGACCTCTGTGGGGAAGTGACATTTAGATGAGAATTGAAGGAGGAGGATCAGCTTTCCAGAGACAAATGGCAGGAAACTGATCTGGGAAGAAAAACGGAAGTATGCAAAGACCCTGACATGAGGAAAGAAGTTGCTACACCAAATGAATGGGGGGAAAAAAAGAATGTGGCTCCTTGAGGGAGAGTGGGAGATATGCGGTGTGCCAGGCATGAAGGGACTTACTAAGGATTTTGGATATTTCCCAAGTATAATAGCAAATCACTGAAGTGACTCATGTAATGAAGTATCATAATTGACGTTAGTTTTTATAGTAATAGCTATCATTTCTTGAGTGTGTGTTATAGATCAGGCTTTGGGCTAAGGGCTTTATCTGTATTTAATTCATATTTACAACACCCCTAGTATCACTTCCTAAATGGGAAAAAGAGAATCTGAGAACTTATGCTGTTTTTACTGGAATCAGGTTGCCAGAAACTGGCAGGGCTGAAATTAGAATTTAGGTCTCTATCACTGAAGCTCATGCTCTTAAGAATTCTACTAATTGACTTTCTAATGTACTTAATTAGGCCACTAGTATATATCTCAGGAGGTGGAAGAATCAGGCACTATCTACAGTCTAGGAATTTTCTAGAATTGTCGCTATTAACTGTTACTTGAGCAATCTACTGTGGTAGTATTTAAAGGCTAAGTAAGAGAATCCCTCCTGGATGACAGTCACCTTCCAGCTGTGCCGAGCATTTGCTTTGGTTAACACGAGGAAAAACTGAAATGTTGAGCTCCCTCCAGTTAGCATTTATTTGTGTAATGAGCTGTAATTAAATGGCACCTCTAGGGCTACCTTGAAATGGGACTGCCCCAGCTGGTTCTCAGCATGTTGGTTTGTTTTGTACCATTTTTCACCACCACCATCTCTCCTCCCCAGATTTAAAAAAAAAAGGGGGGGGGGGGTTGCTAGTGTAAAAACTACTCCTCATGGCTTTTTCCTTCTTTATCAGCAACCTTCTTTCACATTCTCCACTAATTTCTCTGCTTGTCCAAGAGCACAACTATTTTTACGTATGGTGGAGATCTCATTCTAGATAATCCATTCACAATATCATATGGGCTCGTTACTCTGGTTTATTAAATATTCAAAATATTAACCCCTCTGGTTTGGACCTTATATCGTTTATTCAGTTCCTTCAACTAAGTCTTCATCTGCTTACTCTGCTCTCATAACTTAACTCTTTCTCCTCCCAGAATTTCATCACTTCATAAAACCATGTCCACTTTCCTAAGGCACTTTCCTTCCCCTCAGAAAGTGTGAAGATGACTCAGTTGCCACTTGTTTAATGAAAACTTTTCCCTGACCTGTTACAACGACCAAAGCTTGATGACATTTTTCTTGTTCTTAAAATAGAGGTATGAGAACTACTTATTGCCAACCTTGTGGACCCAAAACAAACTCTTCATCTCAGATGAGGATGGCAATAGAGCAATGTTGACCATTTAACTGTGTAGGAATAGCTGGGCTCTTCCTCAGTGTCAATATGATCTGAAATGAACTTAGAGAATTGAGGCTTAGAGACTTACCATCTTCATCCTTCCTAATTGTACCCCATCTCCCTGGGGAACAGGGAAAGTAACTGAACCCCTTTGAAGTTCCAGGTGCTTGCTGTATGTAGTGTATGCTTAACTGGAGTTCTCTCAAAACAAGAAAGGTAACCATGTAATTCATTGATCAAACGAATATACTCTTGAGAGTTAAGTGGGATGTTATCAGTAACTATTCCAAGATAATATATGTAAAAGGTACTTTCCTATATTAAAAGAAAATACAGTTCACCTAAAAATAACATGTCAAGAGCTTGGGGTGGGGGTGGGGTCTTTGGTGGGGCTAATGGCGGATTCCAGGAGGGCTCACACCAAGGAGTACTTCCCAGAACTTCTGCTGCCAGTGTCCTTGTCCCCACAGTGAGCCACAGCCAAACCCTGCCTCTGCAAGAGGCTATCCAACACTAGCAGCATTATGGTGCTCTGGCTGGGTGTCAGGCCTGAGACTCTGAGGTGGGAGAGCCAAGTTCAGAACATTGGTCCACCAGAGACCTCCTGGCTCCACGTAATATCTATCGGTGAAAGCTCTCCCAGAGGTCACCATCTCAACTCTAAGACCCAGCTCGACTCAACGACCAGCAAGATACAGTGCTGGATACCCTATGTCAAACAACTAGCAAGACAGGAACACAACCCCACCCATTACCAGACAGGCTGCCTCAAATCATAATAAAGATACAGACACCCCAAAACACAACATCGGATGCAGTCCTGCCCACCAGAAAGAGATGATCCAGCCTCATCAACCAGAACAAAGGCACCAGTCCCCTCCACCAGGAAGCCTACATAACCCACTGAACCAACCTTACCCACTGGGCGAAGACACCAGAAACAACAGGAACTATGAACCTGCAGCTTGTGAAAAAGAGACCCCAAACTCAGTAAGTTAAGCAAAATGAGAAGACAGAGAAATATGCAGCAGATGCAGGAGCAAGGTAAAAACCCATCAGATGAAATAAGTAAAAAGGAAATAGGCAGTCTACCTGAAAAAGAATTGAGAGTAATTATAGTAAAGATGATCCAAAATCTTGGAAATAGAATGGAGAAAATACAAGAAACGTTTAACAAGGATCTAGAAGAGCTAAAGAGCAAACAAACAATGATGAACACACAATAAATGAAATTAAAAATTCTCTAGAAGGAATCAATAGCAGAAGAGCTGAGGCAGAATGGATAAGTGACCCGGAAGTTAAAATAATAGAAATAACTAAGGCAGAGAAGAATAAAGAAAAAAGAAGGAGAAGAATTGAGAACAGTCTCAGAGACCTCTGGGACAACATTAAATGGACCAACATTCGAATTATAGGGGTCCCAGAAGACAAAGAGAAAAAGAAAGGTATTGACAAAATAACTGAGGAGATTATAGTTGAAAACTTCCCTAATATGGGAAAGGAAATAGTCAATCAAGTCCAGGAAGCACAGAGAGTCCCATACAGAATAAATCCAAGGAGAATCACACCAAGACACATATTAATCAAACTAACACAAATTAAACACAAAGAAAAAATATTAAAAGCAGCAAGGGAAAAACAACAAATAACATACAAGGGAATCCCCATAAGGTTAACAGCTGATCTTTCAGCAGAAACTCTGCAAGCCAGAAGGGAGTGGAAGGACATATTTAAAGTGATGAAAGGGAAAAACGTACAACCAAGTTACTCTAACTAGCAAGGATCTCATTCAGATTTGACAGAGTAATTAAAACCTTTACAGACAAGCAAACGCTAAGATAATTCAGCACCACCAAACCAGCTTTACAACAAATGCTAAAGGAACTTCCTTAGGCAGGAAACACAAGAGAAGGAAAAGACCTACAATAACAAACCCAAAGCAATTAAGAAAATGGTAATAGGAACATACATACTGATAACTACCTTAAATGTAAATGGATTAAATGCTCCAACCAAAAGATAAATACTGGATGAATACAAAAACAAGCCCTATATATATGCTGTGTACAAGAGACCCACTTCAGACCTAGGGACACATACAGACTAAAAGTGAGGGGGTGGAAAAAGATATTCCGTGCAAATGGAAATCAAAAGAAAGCTGGAGTAGCAAGTCTCATATCACGCAAAATAGACTTTAAAACAAAGACTATTACAAGAGACAAAGAAGGACACTACATAATGATCAAGGGATCAATCCAAGAAGAAGATATAACAATTGTAAATATTTATGCACCCAACATAGGCGCACCTCAGTACATAAGGCAAATGCTAACAGCCATGAAAGAGGAAATCGACAATAACACAAGAAGAATAGGAGACTTTAACACCACACTTTCACCAATGGACAGATCATCCAAAATGAAAATAAATAAGGAAACACAAGCTTTGAATGATACGTTAAATAAGATGGACTTAATTGATATTTATAGGACATTCCATCCCAAAACAACAGAATACACTTTCTTCTCAAGTGCTCATGGAACATTCTCCAGGAGAGATCATATCTTAGGTAACAAATCAAGCCTTGGTAAATTTAAGAAAATTGAAATCATATCAAGTATCTTTGCCAAACACAACACTATGAGACTAGATACTAATTACATGGAAAACACTGTAAAAAGTGCAAACACATGGAGGCTAAACAATAGACTACTAAATAACCAAGAGATCATTGAAGAAATCAAAGAGGAAATCAAAAAATACCTAGAAACAAATGACAATGAAAACACGACGACCCAAATACCTATGGGATGTAGCAAAAGCATTTCTAAGAGGGAAACCTATAGCAATGCAACCTTACCTCAAGAAACAAGAAATATTTAAAATAAACAACCTAATCTTACACCTAAAACAATTCGAAAAGAAGAAGAAAAAAACCCCAAAGTTAGCAGAAAGAAAGAAATCCTAAAGATCAGATCAGAAATAAATAAAAAGGAAATGAAGGAAACAATAGCAAAGATCAAAAAAACTAAAAGCTGGTGCTTTGAGAAGATAAACAAAATTGATAAACCGTTAGCCAGACTTATCAAAAAAAAAAGGGAGAAGACTCAGATGAATAGAATTAGAAACGAAAAAGGAGAAGCAACATCTGACACTGCAGAAATTCAAAGGATCATGAGAGATTACTGCAACTATATGCCAATAAAATGTACAACCTGGAAGAAATGGACAAATTCTTAGAAATGCACAAACTTCCGAGACTGAACCAGGAAGAAATGGGAAATATAAACAGACCAATCACAAGCACTGAAATGGAAGCTGTGATTTAAATTCTTCCAACAAACAAAAGCCCAGGACTAGATGGCTTCACAGGCGAATTCTATCAAACATATAGAGAACAGCTAACAGCTATCCTTCTCAAACTCTTCCAAAATATAGCAGAGGGAGGAACACTCCCAAACTCATTCTACGAGGCCACCATCCCCCTGATACCAAAACAGACAAGGATGTCACAAAGAAAGAAAACTACAGGCCAATATCACTGATGAACATAGATGCAAAAATCCTCAACAAAATACTAGCAAACAGAATCCAACAGCACATTAAAAGGATCATACATTATGATCAAGTGGGGTTTATCCCAGGAATGCAAGGATTCTTCAATATGTGCAAATCAATCAACGTGATAAACCATATTAACAAATTGAAGGAGGAAAACCATATGATCATCTCAATAGATGCAGAGAAAGCTTTCGACAAAATTCAACACCCATTTAGGATAAAAGCCCTCCAGAAAGTAGGCACAGAGGGAACTTTCCTCAACATAATAAAGGCCATATATTACAAACCCACAGCCAACATCATCCTCAATGGTGAAAAATTGAAACCATTTCCACTAAGATAAGGAACAAGACAAGGTTGCCCACTCTCACCACTCTTATTCAACATAGTTTTGGAAATTTTAGCCACAGCAATCAGAGATGAAAAGGAAATAAAAGGAATCCAAATTGGAAAAGAAGAAGTAAAGCTCTCACTGTTTGCAGATGACATGATAATATACATAGAGAATCCTAAGGTTGCTACCAGAAAACTACTAGAGCTAATCAATGAATTTGGTAAAGTAGCAGGATACAAAATTAATGCACAGAAATCTTTGCATTCCTATCACTAGTGATGAAAAATCTGAAAGAGAAATTAAGAAAACACTCCCACTTACCATTGCAACAACAACAACAAAAATATCTAAGAATAAACCTCCCTAAGGGCACAAAAGACCTGTATGCAGAAAATTATAAGACACTGATGAAAGAAATTAAAGATGATACAAACAGATGGAGAGATATACCATGTTCTTGGATTGGAAGAATCAACATTGTGAAAATGACTCTACTATCCAAAGCAATCTACAGATTCAGTGCAATCCCTATCAAACTACCACTGGTATTTTTCACAGAAGTGGAACAAAAAATTTCACAATTTGTATGGAAACACAATAGCCCCCGAATAGCCAAAGCAACCTTGAGAAGGAAACACGGAGCTAGAGGAACCAGGCTCCCTGACTTCAGACTATACTATAAAGCGACAGTAATCAAGACAGTACGGTACAGGCACAAAAATAGAAATATAGATCAATGGACCAGGGTAGAAAGCCCAGAGATAAACCCACGCACATATGGTCACCTTATCTTTGATAAAGGAGGCAGGAATGTACAGTGGAGAAAGGACAGCCTCTTCAATAAGTGGTGCTGGGAAAACTGGACAGGTACATGTAAAAGTATGAGATTAGATCACTCCCTGACAACATACACAAAAATAAGCTCAAAATGGATTAAAGACCTAAAGGTAAGGCCAGAAACTATTAAACTCTTAGAGGAAAACATAGGAAGAACACTCTATGACATAAATCACAGCAAGATCCTCTTTGACCCACCTCCTAGAGAAATTGAAATAAAAACAAAAACAAACAGATGAGACATAATGAAACTTCAAAGCTTTTGCACAGCAAAGGAAACCATAAACAAGATGAAAAGACAACCCTCAGAATGGGAGAAAATATTTGCAAATGAAGCAACTGACAAAGGATTAATCTCCAAAACATACAAGCAACTCGTTGCAGCTCAATATCAAAAAAACAACCCAATCCAAAAATGGGCAGAAGACCTAAATAGACATTTCTCCAAAGGAGATATACAGATTGCCAAAAAACACATGAAAGAATGCTCAAAATCATTAATCATTAGAGAAATGCAAATCAAAAAATGTAAATCATTTTTTGATGATGGCCATCATCAAAAAATCTACAAACAATAAATGCTGGAGAGGGTGTGGAGAAAAGGGAACCCTCTTGCACTGTTGGTGGGAATGTACATTGATACAGCCACTATGGAGAACAGTATGGAGGTTCCTTAAAAAGCTAAAAATAAAACTACCATACAACCCAGCAATCCTACTGCTGGGCATATACCCTGAGAAAACCATAATTCAAAAAGAGTCATGTACCAAAATGTTCATTGCAGCTCTATTTACAGTAGCCCAGAGATGGAAACAACCTAAGTGTCCATTGACAGCTTAATGGATAAAGAAGATGTGGCACATATATACAATGGAATATTACTCAGCCATGAAAAGGAACAAAACTGAGTTATTTGTAGTGAGGTGGATGGACCTAGAGACTGTCATACAGAGTGAAGTAAGTTGGAAAGAGAAAAACAAATACTGTATGCTAACACATATATGTGGAATCTAAAAAACAACAATAAAAATGGTCATGAAGAACCTAGGGGCAAGATGGGAATAAAGATGCAAACCTACTAGAGAATGGACTTGAGGATACAGGGAGAGGGAAGGGTAAGCTGTGACGAAGTGAGAGAGTGGCATGGACATATATACAGTACCAAACGTAAAATAGATAGCTAGTGGGAAGCAGCCGCATAGCACAGGGAGATCAGCTCGGTGCTTTGTGACCACCTTGAGGGGTGGGATAGGGAGGGTGGGAAGGAGGGAGATGCAAGAAGGAAGAGATATGGGAACATATGTATATGTATAACTGGTTCAGTTTGTTATAAAGCAGAAACTGACACACCGTTGTAAAGCAATTATACTCTAATAAAGATGTTAAAATATATAAAATTTTTAAAAAAGAAATGAATATATCCACATATACGATGCCAATTGATGATGAATTTTAAAAAGAAAAATACATCAGGATAAGAGAATAGTAAGCAAAGTGATTATCTATGATCATTAAGGGAAAAGTCTCTACTTCAGTAAGTGAAGAAACAAGCCACACAGGTATCTCTAAGAGTAAATATACAAGCACTAAGGCTTGCTTTCTGGGATTGCAAGGAATTCTGTATGACTGAACCAGTGTAAGCAAGGGAAAAGCAAATGAGAGCTGAGTTTAGATGGATAACTGGGACCAGATCATGTAGGGTCTTTCAGGCCATGGTGAAGCTTTCGTTTTTACTCCATATGAGATAGGAAACCAGTAAAGATTTTATGCAGAAGAGTGGCATTTGCCTAATGTGGCCAGCAGTGCCAGGGTTGATATTTTTGTCAACCAAAGACTAGCCATGTTGAATTAGAATTACTGTATCCCAAGTCAAAAATTTTTTGGAAGAAGTCATTCTCTTGGCTTTGTCCTCACAATTATAACGTGGTCACCAGAGCACCAAGCATCACATCACCTCATGTCAAAGTCCAAATGCAGGAAGGAAAGAGGGACTCCTTCCAGTGCTTTTTTCCCTCTCTCTCTCTCTCTCTCTCTCTCTCTCTCTCTCTCTCTCTCTCTTTTTTTCAGTGCTCTCTCTACTACTGTAAATAGAGTCATTAGCATCTTTAAATCTAATGAGATAAGAGAGCCAATTCTAGAAACCCCAAAACCAATTCAGAAAACTCATCCTTAAAATCCTGTTCTTCTGGAACAAATCCTGATACCAAGAATCTGTATTAGGATTCTCTGAGGAAAAGAACTAATAGTATATCTCTTATCTCTGTCTCTATCTCCATCTCCACATCCACATCCACATCTATATCTATGTCTATCTTTATATCTCTCTGTATGTATGTATGTACATACCCAAACACACATACACATACATATCTAGACAGAGATTTATTAAAAGGAACTGGCTCACATGATTATGGGAGCTGAGAAGTTCCACAATCTACTGTGTACAAAATAGAGACCCAGGGAGGCCAGTGGTGTAATTCAAAGGCCTGAGCACTGAAGGTAAGTGGAGATCAATGTTCTGCTCATGCAGTCAGGTAGAAGAGGAGGGAGAGAGGGAGGGAGGGAGAGAGAGAAAGGAAGGGGCTTTTCTCTTTCAGTTGGGGCAGAAAATCTTTCCCAGAGAATCTTCATAGCATATAACCTGAGGTCACATTACTAAACCCCAGCCATGTGCCCATTTCAAACCCACAACTGGAAAAGGGAAACAGGACTCACATGGCTGACTTAGACTAAATATGTTCATCTCTTGAGCCTGCCTTTTTTGAACATAATGCATCCCCCACTTTCTAATAATTGAACAGAATTTTAATTCTATTGGTAAAGAAAAGGTTTTGAGTAGGCAAACAGCAGTGTCTGTCACATAACTAAACAGAGACCAGTAGTTACTGAATAGCTGAAGAAAAGAGAAGACTTATTTAGAGCCCAAATGCATTCCATAAAAGGAGAAGGCTACAAACAAATGTTGCCTATTACTTAATCCCTTTCTCTCTTCAGTTTTTCCCACATCCTGATTCTGTGGCTTTGTATAGTCTTCCATGGTTATTAAGCGTCGCAGAAATCTGCTGTTCTTAAAGTTATTAATGTTTCCCAAGTCATTTCCCAAGTCATTTGGTTTGCAGGGCTTTCTAAATCTGCAAGTGTAAAATGTTTGTTTATTTACTTAACTTCAGGCATTTTGTTATTGGGTCATCCTTTGCTAATTCTAAATTGGTCTAAAAGATACTTCAAATTTAATGCATTCTTCCTTTTTAAGAAGAGAGTTATACAAATAAGAAAACCCATTCTAACAAGAGAGAAACATGCTTAACCTAGAAATCAATGCAGAAAAAGGATAGTTTCTCTTTAAATTACATGGATAGTTATCTTCAGAGTTGGACTTTATTATAAATTTCTTGCATTGTTATCCATGTGCCCAGATTTCTCCTTTTGGTACTCTTTGATTCCTTAGGGAAGGCTGTTTTTCCTACTTTCACAGAGCCCTAATGTTATTTTGATCTCTTCTTTCACCAGTCCTTCAAAATTTCAATAAAGAATTAAGTAAAGCAGAATTTCCACATATAAATGCAGAGTAAGTTTTAATTAGCTCTCTTTCTCATGCGCACTTTTTTTGGCTAGCACATCTTACATGAAAAAACGGTTTCTCTAAATTGTAAAATTCTAAGTGCCAGGAAGCCATTGAGAATGTGCTTGGACTATGTGGAAGGAGCTGAAACTATTGACCTCACACCATGTATTTTTTTTATTTACTTGTGAGGCTAGCCTGATTGTCCCATTTGCCCTGGGGGTGATGCATTGAATCTTTTTCTGAGAAACTAAAAGACAAAACATACTTCTATATTTAAAAACTTGTATGAGATAATTAAATCAGTTAACAATAGTAAATACGACAGGACTGTAAAGTGGAAAAAGTATTGGACTGAAAATTGGGAGAACAGTGTTCTAAGCTAACCTCTTTCTGTGGTAAACTCTAAGACTTTGAGCTAATCTTTCAGCATCCCTGAATGCATGTCCTCATTCTTCAATCGGAGAAGCTAAACTGAAAAATCTCAAATGCCCTTCTAATTTCTCTGATTCTGTAACTTCTGCTACTTCAGAAGCCACTCTGTAAAGAAAAGAAAAAAGGTAGAAAAATGAAAAACCATGTGCAATCAAAAGCAAATTGTATGGTACCAACAAAAATGACTATAACACATTGTCAAAGAGAGTCGGTGCAGTAGAAATAGGGAAGATGTGGGAAAGGATGAAGGAAAAAGAAGGACAATGAAGGATGGACAAAAGGTGTGCAGCCATGAGGGAAGTAAAGGGATATCCCAATGTGTGCAGATTCAGTGCAGACCTAAGAATGACACAAGCTGTGATGGAGATCAGAAAAGGGATAATCACAGGGTTTTATATCATGGTGTGGAGGAGATAAATTAGAATGGATTTAGAAGAACCTGGTTATGAATTTCCATATAAATAGGGAGACCATAACTTTTATCATCCTAAATACGATACAAAGAGTAAAAAGAGGCACCATTAATAATTGCTCTAGAACAATAGGTATAACTGGAACTATTTCAGAAAACTTGGACTATCCCAGTTAAACTAGGGTATGTGCTCACCTGCTTACAAAGAGTGCACTTCTTTTCCTTGTAAGTGTGGAAACTAATGAATCATAGGTTGAAGTTGCAAAGCCTTTATTTAGGTTGTGAAAGTGGAGCCTGCTTGGAATGGGTCTGCTCTGAATTTCAGTTCTCTCACGGTCAACTCCCTACAGACACAAACATACAATGTGGCATTTGTTATAAAGCAGATATTTCCTTTGTGGGATTGCTAATTATACCTAAGGGAACAGAAGACCTCCCTGAGAGTAGAAACATGATGTGGAAAGAGTGATAAACTATTGAGCTAGACAGACACACAGAGAAGAAAGATGGAAGAAATCAAGAACTGTAAACAATTCTAAAAATGTCTTAAAATATACACTGACACTTCCAGATGGATCTCTTAGGTCCAATTTCCTTGACATTTATATGCTCAGTTTCTTCCTCCGAAATCTCTGCATTTTGCTCACGGTGGAAGATGTATAGCAATTCCCAATGACACTGATGCTCATGGTGGGCACTGCTCCATTCCATGACTCATTTTATGGCCATATAAAATGGCATTCTTCTCTGATCAGATCGCAGTTCTGAAAGCCAGCCAGCCAGATATGCAATAATTTTTCAGCCCATGAAGTGCAAGATGGGCACAGTGAGTAGGATAAATACAGTTCCTGCCCACTTGGAGCTATGCAGGAGAAGTTCAGAATTCTGTGGCAGCATGTAATTAGGTGATTCCTCTTAGCCAGGACACCAGGTAAACTAACTTATGTATTAATGGTTGTAATAATACAACAGTAAAAATAACTATCATTTATTGAGAGGCTATATGTAATACGTGAAGCACTGTTCAAAGACTCGTAGAAGCACATAGAATTCTTGCAAAATTCAAAATTCTGCGGTATATGTAGTATTACTGACAAATTACAAATGAAAAATTTATGACTCAGAGTTATTGTGATCTCCACAACACCACATGACTGGTAAGGAGCAGAGCTAGGGTAAACACTTGTGTCTGCCTGGATAGAAAGCCCCATGTTTTCTGTTGTGCCATGTTTATTTTTCCTGAACCTCAGTTTATTCATGTGTGAAATGAGGGTGTGAATCTCTGCCTCATGGGCTTGTAGTGAAGATTGCGTGTGATAACATATATTTTTTTTAAAAAGCCTGGTATAGGGCCTTACACATGATTAGGTTAGATCTCCTAAACCTCTTTGATGTCTACGTCTCAGAACCAAGGTATTCTGGGGTATTTTCCTTCACACCTTTCATGAGTTTTCCATCTTTCAAATTGTAGCCCTGATCATGTTTCTCCAGCTTACCTCTTCCCATGATCATCCGTGGTTCTTGTCCTAATTCCTAATAAAAATAGTAATAATAGGAAGAATAGTACCATAGAGCAGCGGTTCCCAACTTTTTCAGCACCAGGGACCGGTTTCATGGATGACAATTTTTCCATGGACTGGGGAGGGGGATGATTTTGGGATGAATCAAGAGTATTATATTTACCGTGCACTTTATTTCTATTATTATTACACTGTAGTGCATAATGAAATAATTGTACAACTCACCGTAATGCAGAATCAGTGGGAGCCCTGAGCTTGTTTAACTGCAACTAGATGGTCCCATCTGGGGGTGATGGGAGACAGTGACACCCGAGGTGTGTGGCTTAGGTCCAATCTACTCCGTAATCTCGTTTTGGTTGCTGTCACTGCAGAAAACCCTGCTTCACAAAGATAGGATGTTGGAAATGGAAGCAGGCTTTTCAGTGCTTCTGTGGCAATCTCAGGATATTCCACCTTGAGTTTAATCCAGAACATATGAAGATTTGAAGTTGTCTCAAACATACTTTTAAGGTCACCGTCATTTATGATCTCAAGCAGTTGATCCTCTTCTAGCACAGACAAAGCCGATTCACCTGGCTTATTCACAAATGGGTGGCGGATCCATTCCTTCCCAGTTCAGGGTGCTTTTATGGTTGGGAAGTAATGCTCAAACTCTTCTGAAAGCTGAGATAGGCAGTCATGCACCAGCTGGGAGAAAGAAGCCCCTGGCTCAGTCTCTTTCAAAATCTCTGCTAATGTTTGAAACATGTCAAAAATCTCAATGCTTACTCATCACCCCCATAATTCCAGTTTGGCTTTGAATGCAGCTACTTTATCTGCCGACTTGAACACAGTTGTCGTTCTCCCCCAAAGTGACAGATTGAGTTTGTTGAACAGGTTGAATATGTCACACAAGTAAGCAAGTTTTGCGACCCATTCTGTGTCACTGAAATGTGCTGCCAGTGGTGACTGTTTTTCTGAAAGAAATCTCTGGAGTGGCTCTCAAAAACTCTGGCCAGTGATCTCCCTTAGAAAGCCATCTCGCTTCTGTGTGTAAGAGAAGACGTGTGCGCTCTGTGTCCATCTCCTCACGGAGCTGCACGAACAGACGTGAGTTAAGGGCATGTCCTTTAATGTGGTTGATAATTTTAATCACATCCTGCAAAACGTTGTTAAGTTCAGGTGACATTTTTCGGCTAGCCAGCATTTCTCTACGGATGACACAGTGCATAGACTCACATTCAGAAGTGACCCCTTTCACCCGAGTAGTGAAACCACAAAGCCGTCCAGTCATGGCAGCCGCTCTGTCCATGCATATACCGACAGAAAATGACCAGTTCAATTTTCCTGGTATGTAATCATTCAAAGACTTGAATAGTTTTGCAGCTGTGGTGCTGGTTGGCAACAAAAGTGCACATAACGTATCCTCATGCCCATCCTCCTGAGAAGCATATCACACAAAAACAAGCACTGTTGCCTTGTTGTCAACATCGGTAGACTTGTCAACCTGGATTGCATACCACAGTGACTCATTAATCCTCTCTAACGATTGTGCCTTAATATCCTCTGCTATTTCATCAGTTTGTCTAGTTAGGGTGCTAGCCGAAAGAGGAACACATGCCACCTTCTGAACTGCAGCCTCTCCTAAAAGTTCACGACAAATGTCCTTAGCAGCAGGAAGGATCAACTCTTCACTGACAGTAAAGGACTTCTTAGCTTTAGCAATGCGGTTAGCCACTAAGAATGATGCTCTCAGTGCAGACACATTCGATGAAGTGGTGGCCTTCAATAATTGCTCCTGCTTTGTGTTCACGTTTTTTTATCTTTTGAAAAACTCCAAAGGCTTGTCTTTTAATGCAGAGTACTTGGTCTCCATGTGGTGAAGCAGTTTTGAAGGTTTCATGGCTTTGTTGGATAGCCAGTCAACACATATTATACAAAGCGGGATTGGAGAATGTGATCACCTGTTGCAATGAACCTGTAATTTAAGTAGGACTCTTGCTGTTTCCTTTTAAATGCAGCTTTCTTTTTGTGGGCAGTCTTAGAGGCTTCTGCTCTCTCATCATTGGGTCTTTCCCCCTTTTCAAAGAAGCTCTCCAGCGACGTTTGTTTTTTACTCATTTTGGCTAGGGTTAGCTTGTGGGCTTACCAAAACTGTGACTGAGACAAGTGCACAGTGTGGGAAAGAGACGCGGACGGAAGTGGTAAATAAAATAATGGGTGGGCCATGTGCAGACTAAAATAAGTGTCGGATTCTGACTTAAGGCCTGCCACCAGATGCAGCTGTACAACTGAAGTATGTCAACTCAGTTGCCATTATAACGCCTGCCACCAGATGCAGCTTAATTGTTACTTGCTACTCACTGATAGGGTTTTGATATGAGTCTGCAAGCAATTGACTTATTATAGTCTCTGTGCAGTCAAACCTCTCTGCTAATGATAATCTGTATTTGCAGCCACTCCCCAGTGCTGGCATCACTGCCTCAGCTCCACCTCAGATCACCAGGCATTAGATTCTCATGAGGAGTACAAAACCTAGATCCCTCCCATGTGCAGTTCACACTAGGGTTTGCGCTCCTATGAGAATCTAATGCCGCTGCTGATCTGACAGGAGACGGAGCTCAGGTGGTAATGAGAGCAATGGGGAGCGGCTGTAAATACAGATGAAGCTCTGCTCGCTCACCCACCGCTCACCTCCTGCTCTGCGGCCCAGTTCCTAACAGGCCACGGGCCAGTACTGGGGGTTGGGGACCCCTGCCATAGATGACATTAATTAAACACTTACTGTGTTCTATATATTATACAAATATTATCTAGATTAACCTAAGCAATCTGTGTGAAAAATAGTTTAATTATCCATATTTAGAGATGAGAAAACTAGGACAGAGAGAGCTTAAAAGAATTGTCCATGATTCTATGGCAAGTAAATGGCAGAGCTAGATTGGAATCCAGGGTAATCTATCTGCAGACCCCATATCCTTCATAACTGTGTTCACCACTTATTTCTGTTGTCATTACTCAAGGATATGTCTAGGATCTCACAACATCCCATGAGTTTAAAATTCTTACACTTACACATACAAATGATCCTCAGAGTTAGACAATTAAAATAGATTGGGTGATAGAAGGTTGGAAGAAAAATCATTCTCTCCCCTAAACACACACTTACCTAAATAAACACTGGTCCATAGTCACAGAAGACATTTTAAATAGAAGTAAGAGCTTTGGGGAATTTAAAGTTGCAAGGCAAGGTCAATAATTAGAAGAATATCTTGGAGCAGAGGCAAAGATCTCTGACAGAAAAGCATAAAAAGCATTTTCAATGTGTGAACATGGTAATATTAAGGGGACCACAGTGGTGGAAAAGTAAGGTGATTTGATATAGACTGAAGGGACTGTATGGGGAACAGAAAGGCAATGATGGTGAATGATGGTCAATCAAGTTCCAAAGCCATGAAGTCAGGCAGACCACAGAAGAGCTGGCTAGGGACTGAGTGTGCAGGAAGAGAAAGTTTGCTTGTTTGCTTTTAGAGGAATTTTTGGAAAAGAATATCGGAACTATACCACACTCTAAACACCATACTCTGAATGTTCTAAGGTGTGGGGAATGTCCTTTGATCTGAACTTTGGAGAGTACCTGGAGAAATTAAGGTAAAAAATAAAATATATTTTATCCTTAATTACTGTGGTACTAAGAAGGAGGGACAAAGAAAAGAACAAATGAATTTGAAAATTGTTATTACGATGATCTATTCTGTATCAAGTCAACTGAAATGATATGTAATTACATAAGTTTACCTTGAGTTTGCCATATTTTAGTAAGGCCAGTACATCTCCTCCATGGCTTCAGGATTGCTGTGTGCCTGCTTGAGGCAGGTACCCTTAGCCCCTAGGCTCCAGAAACTTCTCAGTAATTTTTCTCTCCCCTTCGTGTCTTCAGTCTGGTGTGGTGATGGCTTCCTGCTACTGCTAATCTACAGTTCCTCACTGCTCTCTGTTGACTCTCAGCCACTCTTACGTGTAAATGATTTTGTACATTTGATTCCCTCTGCTGCAATTGCAGTGTCCTTAACACGTTCCTTTGTTATGAGGAGACTAGATGCATTAGTTTTCTAGGGCTGCTGTAACAAATTGCCACAATCTGGGTGGTTTTAAACAACAAATGTTTATTCTCTGACAGTTTAAGACATCACAGGTCTGAAACCAAGGTTTCAGTAGAGTTGGTTCCTTCTGGAGGCTCTGAGCTAGAATCTGTTCCATGCTTCTTGCCTAGCTTCTAGTGATTGCCCACAATCCTTGGCCTTCTTTGGCTTGTAGGTGCATGTCTCCAGTCTCTGCCTCCATCTTCACAAGGCCTTCTCCTCCGTGTTTTTCTGTCTCAACTCTTCCTCTCCTTTCTTTCTATAAGGACAATAGTCATTGGATTAAGGGTCTATCATAAATCCAGGATGATCTCCTCTTGAGATCCTTAACTTAATTGCATCTGCAAAGACTCTATTTTCAAATAAGGTCACATCCATAGAAACCAGGAGTTAGGACTTGGACATATCTTTTTGGGGTCACCATTCAACTCACTATAGATTTTCCCATTTTTCTGTTTAGACAATAAGAGAAACAGAATGGTCCCCACTCTCACATTCTAAAATGGCACTGCCCAATAGAATTTTCTATGATGACGGAAATGTTTTCTGTCTGCACCATCCAATTTGGTAATCATTAGACACGTGTGCCTCTTGAGTACTTATAATGTGGTTAGTGCAACTGAGAAACTGAATTTTTAATTTTTTCATTTTAATTTAAATTTAAGTAGTTATATATGTCTGCAAGCTATTGCATTGGACACAGCAATTCTATAGGGAAAAAATGACAGACGCCAATCACATTAATTCAATGTAGTGAGTGTTATGAGAGTACACGTTTGGGGGAAAGTAGTCAGAGATAGAGTCACAAAAGCAGTAACATAAGAATGGGGCTTTGCCAGGTTGGAAAGGGGTTTTCAACTATCAACATAACATGCATGAAGGCACAGGATAGAAGGAAATGTCATGCAACATCTAGAGTACACGGTCCTAAAAGAAGGGAGGCTGCAAAGGTGACATAGATAACTCAATTATCATGTTGGAGAATTTGAACTTTGCCCATGGTGTAGAACAGGAAAGTGAAAAGTTCATAGTATTTTTTCCATCTTTATTGAGGTGTAATTGGTGAAAAACAGTGGTGTATGTTTAAGGTGTACGACATGATGGTTTAATAATAATATACATTGTGAAATGATTAGAGCGATCAAGCTGATTAATATATCCATCACTTCACATAGTTACCATTTTTGAGTGTGTCGTTAGAACACTTAAGATCTACTCTCTTAGCAAATTTCAAATATACAATACAGTGTTATTAACTATAGTCACCATGCTGTACAATAGATCCCCAGAATTTATTCATTCTGTATAACTGAAACTTTATACCCTTTGACCAACGTCTCTCCATTTCCCCTACTCTCAGCCCCTGGCAACCACCATTCTACTTTCTGATTTTATGAGTATGACCTTTTTAGATTCCACATATAAGTGAAATCATACTTATTTTTAAAAGGTAGCCTTACCTGGAAACAGAATGGAGGATGAGTTGAAGCAGGGAAAGCCCAGAACTGTTTCTTGTTCTAGTTCCCCACTAAGAATCTATATGGCGTGTGCCAAACACTGCAAGTATCCAAATGTGAGAGATGAGGAAGCTGTGCTGAGTTTACATAAGAGAGTCGGATACATGTTTTGATTCTGTATGTACAAACTAGTTAGTAAAAACATTGCATTCTGTAGAGGAGTAAAGTCTTTAAAAAAAAAAAAACTTTTTTGCTAATTCCCTAGGCAGTCTAAGGTATTACATACAGTATGTAAAAAAGAAATAAAAAGATCCCCCTGTGGTAGTTCTCCTTCTACCCAGAATCACTTTGAGAGATGGCAAAACTGTCCATCTTCCAGTTGTAGGCCTGTTTGGATTTGATGACAGCAGTAATTCCTCTTGTAATTGTTGACTAATGCATTCACATTCAGGGTAATTTCTGCCACGCATAGGCTGTACTGTGCACCATCATGGTTCCTCCTCTGTAATTGTGAGGATCCTCATTAATCTGAAAGAATATTTTGACATTGTGAGCTTACAGGAGAGACAATTCATGAATGACACAATAAAGGCTTAAATTATGCTGCTTTTGATGATGAGAGATGCAGAGCTGCATTTTTTTAACTTTTGCAAAATTAGGATTTAGCAGCTGTAATACAATTTCTTCTATGATGAAAGTGGATGGCATTCAGACACAATCAATTCCAGGCCTGCCTTGAGGAAACCTTTTATTTCAGGAAGAGATTAAAATTTCAAAACTGTTTTCTGGTGGCAATTTTATTGATAAACCTGCATTTAAAGCAGAGCTTTAAAAAATGCATGAGATGTACATAGCCAGGACACACCATGTTAGAAGCTGCTGCCTAGAGTCTGAAAGCTCACAGAATTTTACAGACTGCTCTGGACAGTCTCCAAGACATGTTTTGACATATGTTAAATTTTTTACACTCAGCCCTACTTGATGAGAAAGAGTTGTCTTTGGGGGATAGGTGTTCCTTTGATATTGAGTACCTAAAGACTGTTTACTTTTTTTTTTTTTTAACTGTAAAAAAGAAGGGTACAGTTTTACAGTTAGACAAAAGAGACACCAAAAAGACTTCTCTCTGGTATCTTTCCTCTGTATGTAAGCTATCATCCATAGAGGAAGACGTGGTGTACACAATCTTAAAAATTTAGACTTCCTTTATTTTTATCAGTGAGGACATTGAAGTACAGAAAAGCAGGCACTCTTTTAAGATCATTGATTCTTACCACTGATTGGTGGCAATCTAGGGGGAAAATAAGCCTTGTTTTTCTCTTTTCTGGTTCAGTACTCTTTTGGAAACATCATGCTAAAACAAATGAATCAATATTTACTTAATACCTCCTTAGTTCCTATCAGTGTGCTAGACATCAGAAATGACTTTGACACCGGGAAGTTTGTAATCCTTTTTGGAAAACTAAGCTGGCACACACGAAATTATGCTCAACATCGCTAATCATCAGAGAAATGCAAATCAAAACCATGAGATATCACCTCACACATTTTAGAATGACTATTATCGAGAAGACAAGAGATAAGTTTTGGCAAGGATATGGAGAAAGAGGAACCCTGGGGAACTGTTGATGGGAATGTAAATCGATGCAGCCACTATGGAAAACAGGGTAGATGTTCTTCAAAAATGAAAAATAGAACTGCCGTATGAAGCAGAAATCCCATTTCGGAGTATATATCAAAGGAAATAAAAACAGGACATCAGAAAGATGTCTGCACTCCCATGTTTATTGCAGTATTATTCACAATAGCCAAGGTATGGAAACAAAGTGTCAATAAGCTGATGAATGGATAAAGAAGATGTGGCATGCATTATATATATATATATATATATATATATATACATATATATATGTATATATATATATATAAAATGCAGTATTATTTAGCCATGAGAAAGAATTTAATCTTGCGTTTGCAAGAACATGGACAGACCTTCAGGTCATTATGGTAAGTGACATAAGTCAGACGGAGAAAGACAAATACTGTATGATCACTTATATGTGGAATAAAAAACAGCAGAAACAATAGAAACAGAACAGAATGGTGGCTACCAGGGCTGGGTGGTGGGAGAATTGGGTAAATCTTTAAGGGTACAAACTTGCAACTAGCAGATAAATAAGATCTGGAGATCTAATGCACAGCATAGTGATTATAGTCAACACCACTTTATTATAAACTTCAAAGTTCCTAAGAGATTACCCCCGAAATGAAATGATAATTATGTGACGTGATGGAGGTGTTAGCTAATCATATTGCAATATATAGATGTAGCAAATCAATATATTGTACATGTTAAACTTAGACAATGGTATATGTCAATTTTATCTCAGTTTACAAATGGTGGTTAACAACAGCGATGCTTTCCAGATACAATCTCATTTAATCATGACAACTCTGGGCTACATTTTACAGATGAGGAAACAAACGCAAATACATTAAATAACTTGATGAAGTCACCAAGATGGTAAATAAGGTGCTGGCATCTAAATCTAGACCATCTAAATTCAGAGCCCAGACACTTAACCCATACCGTCTCTTGACAGCCGATATAATGTGGGATCGGAAAGGGGAAGGTGTAAGTCTAAGCTGGAATCGGGAAATGGCATAATTTCATAGGATTCAAGCAGAGCCTTGAAGGTGGAAAGAATTTAAATAGGCAGCAGAGAGGAGGAGTATATTCCGTGTTGGGGGGAATGGAATGATGCTATCTGAGCAACATATTACAGCTGGACAGGAGAATACAGTGGCTGAATTTATAAAACAGGCTCTAGGCAAGGCAAGTAAGCTACAGCATAATATATCAACTATATAAACGATGCTTCTGGTAACTGGAAACAGTGACCTATCAGACACACTGATAATGCATTTCTGCTTAGGGAAATGCAATTCTGTTAAACTTTTCGCAGTCCTTGTCAACACGAGTGAAATTTGTTTGAAATTAATGACATGTAGGGATTTGGGTGGTTGTTGGTCAACTTTCTCTCTCTCCCTGAAGGAACATATGGAAATGAGGAGCTGTGTCTCTTATCTCTGTGGCTGATATGACCTCACCATATGGACACACTTCCTCAGAATAAAGTCTTGAGGAACTTCGTTGAATTCACATATTCTCAACACTATCAGAGGAGGACTCTAATTGACAGGGCTTCTCTAAGAATAGGTGCCCTTTTGCCATTCCAGAAACATTTCATTCTCCATAGAGAAGGTCAAAAATATTCTCCCTTACTAGTGAATAGGTTTTGTGTTGACAGCTCCTGATGCCAGTGGGGACCTATTAAATTAGATTCCATCAAACTCTGACTATTTCAAAACATAGCTCAAGGTGGGCACCCCACATATACTCCAGAGAAGCATGCTTGGAGAAAAACTAATATCCTAACCAATGCTGTCTACTTATTTTCAAGTCCTGCCTAATTACAGAGACTTCCATTCCAAAGTGATCAGTTTCATTGAAATTTGTGTTGTCTGCTCTTTGTCATATATCACACAATTTTTTATCACTGTTCAAAAAAATGGAGTATATGAGTTTTCTGCTTTCTTTAAGTTTTAAGAGTCTGCTTTTTGCACTATATTCTGCAAGCTCAGACTTGTAAAATAAAATTTTACATAGTAGCTTATTTTAAATAGTGGCTTAACTTTTTATGACAATGACACAGAGCCATGATCCCTGTATTAAAAATATGTAAAAATACAAAGAAACGAATAAATTTCCAAGAAATTTCCCCAGGTTTCTAGGAGTAATCACTGTTAACATATGATTCCAGAAAGAGAGTTTTGCTAAATAGGTGGTTGCAGCAATAAATAGAAATAACTTCATAAAAACAAATGATAATAAACATGCCTTAAAAAAATAAAATGTGGTATATATCAGTTTACTTGCCTTTAACATCAACAACAAAAATAAGGTATAACAAAAAGGCTAGGATCGCCAATTTCCAAATAACCTTTTTTTCCCTTTTTGCTGCAAGAGATATTATTTCTGTAAAGTGTAAAGGTAAAAGATCATGAAAAATATTAAGAAATTGAAGTCATGTTATGTTTTTACACATTATTTAGTTTTAATTAGCAGAAGTGAAATAAAATTAAGGACTCGGACATCAGCACTCTTACATTTAGTTTTTTATTTTTTAACATCCTTATTGGATTATAATTGCTTTACCATGGTGTGCTAGTTTCTGCTTTATAACAAAGTGAATCAGCTATACGTATACATATATCCCCATATGCCCTCCCTCTTGTGTCTCCCTCCCACCCTCCCTATCCCACCCCCTAGGTGGTCACAAACACCGAGCTGATCTCCCTGTGCTGTGCGGCTACTTCCCACTAGCTATCTATTTTACATTTCGTAGTGTATATATGTCCATGCCACTCTCTCAATTTTTCCTAGCGTCCCCTTCCCCTTCCCTGTGTCCTCAAGTCCATTCTGTACGTCTGCATCTTTATTCCTGTCCTGCCCTGAGGTTCTTCATAACCTTTTTTTTTTTTTTAGATTCCATATATATGTGTGAGCATACGGTATTTGTTTTTCTCTTTCTGACTTACTTCACTCTGTATGACAGACTGTAGGTCCATCTACCTCACTACAAATAACTCAAATTTGTTTCTTTTAAGGACTGAGTAATATTCCATTGGATATATGTGCCACATCTTCTCTATCCACTCATCTGTTAATGGACACTTAGGTTGCTTCCATATCCTGGCTATTGTAAATAATGTTGCAGTGAACATTGTGGTACATGACTCTTTTTGAATTATGGTTTTCTCAGGGTATATGCCCAGTAGTAGGATTGCTGGGTCATATGGTAGTTCTATTTTTAGTTTCTTAAGAAACCTCCATACTGTTCTCCATAGTGGCTGTATCAATTTACATTCCCATCAACAGTGCAAGAGGGTTCCATTTTCTCCACACCCTCTCCAGAATTTGTTTCTAGATTTTTTGATGATGGCTGTTCTGACTGATGTGAGGTGATACCTCATTGTAGTTTTGATTTGCATTTCTGTAATGATTAATGATGTTGAGCATCCTTTCATATGTTTGTGGGTAATCTGTATATCTTCTTTGGAGAAATATCTGTTTAGGTCTTCTGCCCAATTTTGGATTGGGTTGTTTGTTTTTTTTGATATTGAGCTGCATGAGCTTCTTATAAATTCTGGAGAATAATCCTTTGTCAGTTGTTTCATTTGCAAATATTTTCTCCCATTCTAAGGGCTGCTTTTCATCTTGTTTATGTTTTCCTTTGCTGTGCAAAAGATTTTAAGTTTCATTAGGTCCCATTTGTTTATTTTTGTTTTTATTTCCATTTCTCTAGGAGGTGCGACAAAAAGGATCTTGCTGTGACTTAGGTCATAGACTGTTCTTCCTATGTTTTCCTCTAAGAGTTTTATAGTGTCTAGCTTTACATTTAGGTCATTAGTCCATTTTGAGTTTATTTTTGTGTATGGTGTTAGGGAGTGTTCTAATTTCATTGTTTTACATGTAGCTGTCCAGTTTTCCCAGCACCACTTATTGAAGAGGCTGTCTTTTCTCCATTGTATATTCTTGCCTCCTTTATCAAAAATAAGGTGACCACATGTGCGTGGGTTTGCCTCTGGGCTTTGTATCCAGTTCCATTGATCTATATTTCTGTTTTTGTGCCAGTACCATACTGTCTTGATTACTGTAGCTTTGTAGTATAGCCTGAAGTCTGCGAGCCTGATTCTTCCAGCTCTGTTTTTTTGCCTCAAGATTGCTTTGGCTATTCAGGATCTGTTGTGCTTCCATACAAATTGTGAAATTTTCTGTTCTAGTTCTGTGAAAAATGCTATTTGTAGTTTGATAGGGATTGCATTGAATCTGTAGATTGCTTTGGGTAGTATAATTATTTTCACATTGGTGATTCTTCCAATCCAAGTACATGATATATCTCTCCATTTATATCATCTTTAATTTCTTTCATCAGTGTCTTATAGTTTTCTGCATGCAGGTCTTTTGTCTCATTAGGTAGGTTTATTCCTAGGTATTTTATTCTTATTGTTGTAATGGTAAATGGGAGTGTTTCATTAATTTTTCTTTCAGATTTTTCATCATTAGTATATAGGAATGCAAGAGATTTCTGTGCATTAATTTTGTATCCTGCTCTAGTATTTCATTGATTATCTCATTGATTAGTTTCCTGGTAGCCTCTTTAGGATTATCTATGTATTGTATCATGTCATCTCCAAACAGTGACAGCTTTACTTCTTCTTTTCCGATTTCGATTATTTTATTTCTTTTTCTTCTCTGATTGCTGTGGCTAAAACTTCCAAAACTACATTGAATAATAGTGGTGAGAGTGGGCAACCTTGTCTTGTTCCTGATCTTAGTGGAAATTATTTCAGTTTGTCACCAATGAGAACGAGGCTGGCTGTGGGTTTGTCATATATGGCCTTTATTATGTTGAGGGAAGTTCCCTCTATGCCACTTTCTGGAGGGTTTTTATCATATATGGCTGTTTAATTTTGTCGAAAGCTTTTTGTGCACCTATTTAGATGATCACGTGTTTTTTCTCCTTCAATTTGTTAATATGGTGTATCACATTGATTGATTTGCCTATATTGAAAAATCCTTGCATCCTTGGGATAAACCCCACTTGATCATGGTGTATGATCCTTTTAATGTGCTGTTGGATTCTGTTTGCCAGTATTTTGTTGAGGATTTTTGCATCTATGTTCATCAGTTATACTGGCCTGTAGTTTTCTTTTTTTGTGACATCTTTGTCTGGTTTTGGTATCAGGGTGATGGTGCCCTTGTAGAATGAGTTTTGGAGTGTTCCTCCCTCTGCTATATCTCGGAAGAGTTTGAGAAGGATAGGTGTTAGCTCTTCTCTAAATGTTTGATAGAATTCGCCTATGAAGCCATCTGGTCCTGGGCTTTTGTTTGTTGGAATACTTTTAATCACAGTTCCAATTTCAGTGCTTGTGATTGGTCTGTTTATATATTCTGTGTCTTCCTGGTCAGTCTCAGAAGGTTGTGCTTTTCTAAGAATTTGTACATTTTTTCCAAGTTGTCCATTATATTGGCATATAGTTGCTTGTGGTAATCTCTCACGATCCTTTGTATTTCTGCAGTGTCAGTTGTTACTTCTCCTTTTCATTTCTAATTCTGTTGATTTGAGTCTTCTCCCTTTTTTTCTTGATGAGTCTGGCTAATGGTTTATCAATTTTGTTTATCTTCTCAAAGAACCAGCTTTTAGTTTTATTGATCTTTGCAATAGTTTCCTTTGTTTCTTTTTCATTTTTTTCTGATCTGATCTTTATTATTTCTTTCCTTCTGCTAACTTTGGGCTTTTGTTTTTGTTATTCTTTCTCTAATTGCTTTAAGTGTAAGGTTAGGTTGTTTGTTTGAGATGTTTCTTGAGGTAAGATTGTATTGCTATAAGCTTCCCTGTTAGAACTGCATTTGCTGCATCTCATAGGTTTTGGGTCATCGTGTTTCCATTGTCATTTGTTTCTAGGTAGTATTTGATATCCTCTTTGATTTCTTCAGTGATCTCTTGGTTATTTAGTAGTGTATTGTTTAGCCTCCATGTTTTTGTATTTTTTACAGATTTTTTCCTGTACTTGATATCTAGTTTCATAGTGTTGTGGTTGGAAAAGATACTTGATATCATTTCAGTTTTCTTAAATTTACCATTACTTGATTTGTGACCTAAAATATGATCTGTCCTGGGGAATGTTTCATGAGCGCTTGAGAAGAGAGTGTATTCTGTTGCTTTTGGATGGAATGTCCTATGAATATCAATTAAGTCCATCTTGTTTAATGTACCATTGAAAGCTTGCATTTCCATATTTATTTTCATTTTGGATGATCCGTCCATTGGTGAAAGTGCGGTGTTAAAGTCCCCTACTATGATTGTATTACTGTCGATTTCCCCTTTTATGGCTGTTAGCATTTGCCTTATGTATTGAGGTGCTCCTGTGTTGGGTGCATAAATATTTACAATTGTTATATCTTCTTCTTGGATTGATCCCTGATCATGATGTAGTGTCCTTGTTTGTCTATTCTAATAGTCTTTATTTTAAAGTCTATTTTGTCTGATACGAGAATTGCTGCTCCACCTTTCTTTTGGTTTCCATTTTCATGGAATATCTTTTTCCATCCCCTTACTTTCAGTCTGTATGTGTCTCTAGGTCTAAAGCGGGTCTCTTGTAGACAGCATGTATATGGGTCTTGTTTTTGTATCCATTTAGCCAGTCTGTGTCTGTTGGTGGGAGCATTTAATCCATTTACATTTAAGGTAATTATCAATATGTATGTTCCTATTCCCATTTTCTTAATTGTTTTGGGTTTGTTAATGTAGGTCTTTTCCTTCTGTTTTGGTTCTTGCCTAGAGAAGTTCCTTTAGCATTTGTTGTAAAGCTGGTTTGGTGGTGCTGAACTCTCTCAGCTTTTGCTTGTCTGTAAAGGTTTTAATTTCTCCATCAAATCTGAATGAGATCCTTGCTGGGTAGAGTAAACTTGGTTGTAGGTTTTTCTCCTTCATCACTTTAAATATGTCCTTCCAGTCCCTTCTGGCTTGCAGAGTTTCTGCTGAAAGATCAGCCGTTAACCTTATGGGGATTCCCTTGTGTGTTATTTGTTGTTTTTCCCTTGCTGCTTTTAATATGTTTTCTTTGTATTTAATTTTTTGACAGTTTGATTAATATTTGACAGTTTGATTAATATTTGATTAATATGTGTCTTGGCATGTTTCTCCTTGGATTTATCCTGTATGGGACTCTCTGTGCTTCCTGGACTTAACTATTTCCTTTTCCATATTAGGGAAGTTTTCAACTATAATCTCTTCAAATATTTTCTCAGTCCCTTTCTTTTTCTCTTTTTCTTCTTCTTCTGGAACCCCTATAATTCATTCAATTTTTAACCCCTATAAAACACACTTCTGGTGTGTTTAATGTTGTCCCCGAGGTCTCTGAGACTGTCCTCAGTTCTTTTCATTCTTTTTTCTTTATTCTGCTCTGCGTAGTTATTTCCACTATTTTATCTTCCAGGTCACTTATCCGTTCTTCTGCCTCAGTTATTCTGCTGTTGATGCCATCTAGAGTATTTTTAATTTCATTTATTGTGTTGTTCATCATTGCTTGTTTCATCTTTAGTTCTTCTAGGTCCTTGTTAAATGTTTCTTGCATTTTCTCTATTCTGTTTCCAAGATTTTGGATCATCTTTACTATCATTAATCTGAATTCGTTTTCAGGTAGACTGCCTATTTCCTCTTTTTTGTTAGGTCTGGTGGGTTTTTATCTTGCTCCTTGATCTGCTGTGTGTTTTTCTGTCTTCTCATTTTGCTTATCTTACTGTTTTGGGGGTCTCCTTTTTGCAGGCTGGAGGTTCGTAGTTCTCGTTGTTTTTGGTGTCTGTCCCCAGTGGCTAAAGTTGGTTCAGTGGGTTGTGTAGGCTTCCTGGTGGAGGGGACTAGTGCCTGTGTTCTGGTGGATGAGGCTGGATCTTGTCTTTCTGGTGGGCAGGTCTACGTTTGGTGGTGTGTTTTGGGGTGTCTATGGACTTATTATGATTTTAGGCAGCCTCTCTGCTAATGGGTGGGGTTGTGTTCCTGTCTTGCTAGTGGTTTGGCATAGGGTGTCCAGCATTGTAGCTTGCTGGTCGTTGAGTGAAGCTGGCTGCTGGTGTTGAGATGGAGATCTCTGGGAGATTTTCGCCATTTGATATTATGTGAAGCTGGGAGGTCTCTTGTGGACCAGTGTCCTGAAGTTGGCTCTCACACGTCAGAGGTACAGCACTGACTCCTGGCTGTAGCACCAAGAGCCTTTCATCCATACGGCTCAGAATAAAAGGAAGAAAAAGTAGAAAGAAAGAAAAGAGAGAGAGAGAGAGAGAGAGAGAGAGAGAGAGAGAGAGAGGGAGAGAGAGAGGGAGAGAGGGAGGAAGGAAGGAAGGAAGAGAGGAAAGAAAGAAAGGAAGAAAGGAGCTAAAATAAAATAAGGTAAAATAAAATAAAGTTATTTAAATAAAAAGTAATTATTAAGAAAAAAAATTTTTTAAGGAAACAAAAAACAGACGGATAGAACTCTAGGACAAATGGTGAAAGCAAAGCTATACAGACAAAATCTCACACAAAAGCATACACATACACACTCACAAAAAGAGGAAAAGGTGAAAAAAATCATAAATCTTGCTCTATAAGTCCACCTCCTCATTTTGGAATGATTCATTCTCTATTCAGGTATTCCACAGATGCAGGTACATCAAGTTGATTGTGGAGCTTTAATTCACTGCTTCTGAGGCTGCCGGGGCTCAGCTTTGGATTTGGCCCCGCCTCTACGTGTAGGTCGCCTGAGGGCGTTTGTTTTTCGCTCAGACAGGACGGGGTTAAAGGAGCAGCTGATTCGGGGGCTCTGGCTCACTCAGGCCTGGGGGAGGGAGGGGCACGGAGTGCGGTGCGTGCCTGCTGCGTCAGAGGCCGGCGTGACGTTGCACCGGCGTGAGGCGTGCTGTGTGTTCTCACGGGGGGTTGTTCCTGGATCCCGGGACCCTGGCAGTGGCGGGCAGCACAGGCTCCCCGGAAGGGAGGTGTGGAGAGTGACCTGTGCTCGCACACAGGCAGCCTTAGCGTCTTACGCCCGTCTCTGGGGTCCGCGCTTTTAGCCGCGGCTCGCGCCTGTCTCTGCAGCTCTTTTAAGCAGCGCTCTGAATCCCCTGTCCTCGCGCACCAGGAAACAAAGAGGTAAGAAAAAGTCTCTTGCCTCTTCGGCAGGTCCAGACTTTTCCCCAGACTCCCTCCCGGCTAGCCATGGTGCACTAACCCCCTGCAGGCTGTGTTCACGCCGCCAACCCCAGTCCTCTCCCTGCGCTCCGACCGAAGCCCGAGCCTCAGCTCCCAGCTCCCGCCCGCCCCGGCGGGTGAGCAGACAAGCCTCGGGCTGGTGAGTGCCGGTCGGCACCGATCCTCTGTGCGGGAATCTCCCCGCTTTGCCCTCCGCACCCCTGTTGCTGTGCTCTCCTCCGTGGCTCTGAAGCTTGCCCTCTCTGCCACCCGCAGTCTCCCCTGGTCATTTGATTTTTAGTGAAATGAATATTAAGGTAGCATTTTAGTTAGCATAATTCAACTGCCTTACTCCAGAATCAATATTATGATATACGGGGGGAAATAGCTTTAAATAAAAATTAGAACTATTATGTCTCCATTTATTTTTATACTGTAAATACTGAACACTGATTCTCTTATTTTTAATATCTAGTGGAATTAGGAGTCCAGGAAACATGATTTACTACCATGTTTTCCATGTAATATTAAGAAAACTTAATATTAAGACTATCCAACTTTATTTTTATTATCAGATGTGAATTTATCTGTCATGATTTTGTCCTATATACATTTTTAAAAACACATTGCTCGCTGCAGTGAAACCGTTTTTGGAAATATCCAGCTTGAGGGGATGACAGATTACCTAATGAGAGAAAAAATAAGAAAGGCAACTTTTGGAATACTGGGTCAAGGAGTTTATTGTTGGTAAGAATATTTGATTTGTTTACCTAATAATACAGCTTAAGATAAAAAGCAAATTTAGTTACACTCCAAAGAAGTAAGTACATGGTAACTGATGCTTGTAGTTTAAAATACATTATTGAATGTATTTAATAAATAAATAAGTACATTATTGTGGGATTTTTTCAAACCTGATTACTTTTTATATGTGAATTTTTCCTCATTTTTTTTTCTAAAGGGGATTCTTAAATCATAAAATCATGTTTTGAGAGGATTTTAGAGTCCATTATAACACCCTATTCTTCAATTCTTATTTGTATTATTCATATAAACTGATTTCTCAGCATTTTTCCTCACTCTGTATACATTTTGTAAGAGGGAGATGTTTGGGTACTGTTGGTTTACTGTAAAATGTACTACATATTAATAAGCAGAGCTTCACTTTGGAGAAACTGTACATGGTCCCACAGTTGTCTAATAGTAGAACCAGAAAAGAAAGAAAAAAAAACCATGTAAGGTAGAAAAATATTTGAACTTGACTGCTAACTATAGACTTACCAGGAAAAATTGCTTCTCGATGGGACCAAAACAGCTCCATAAATTTTATTTTTGAAAGCCCCTATCAGAGGCATGTTCTGGGATTTTTCAAATACATTTTAGTTTAGCTCAGGAAACAAACTATGGCTAGGAGTCAGTCAGATATAGATGTATCAGTATAACAGTCCTGCCCTTAAGAAGATTCAGGTAAGTGAGCTGGGGGTGGAAAGCAGTAAGCATGTTTACCACACATTAGGAGAATTGCAATAAAAAGCACAGAACGATGAAGTAGTACAGAGGAAAGCAGTGAGTTAGGGATGTTTCTCAAAAGAAGTTAGTGCCTGAGCTGGTTTTGAAGGAGGTTTAAATAAAAGAACTTGCTAAACAGATGGGTGGGAATAGGTGACATTTAAAGCAAGGAGGGGCAGAATGGCTAGCAGTAGTGAGGTATAACATAGCATAGCGTTTTTTTGTTTTTTTTTTAAGGAACCAGAAGTATTTAACCATTGAGCATAAGGTACAAAAGGAAAGTTAGTTGAAAATAAGACTGGGAAAAATAATTACATGTGTTACCAGGAAAAGCTGTCTTCTGCTAAGAAGATTGGACTTGCCCTGGAGGTAATGAGAAGCCAGTAAAAATGGTCAGTAGGGACATACCAGGGTCCATAGCCTCTGGGACCAGAAGGAGAGAGACCTTTGACAAGGTTACACAGTAACAGTCAGACTGATAAATTAAAGGATCATGAATTGGAAGCATTGTATAGAATCCAAAAATATTTAAGAGATAAAGACAGAAGGGATTGATGATTGTTCATACATATACGGAAGAATGAAAAGGCAATGCTGTCTTTCAGATTTATGATTTGGGTGATTGGATGCATAATGATGGCAACAACCAAAGTAAGGAATAGAGGACAAAGCTCAGGTTTGGAGGCCATGGATAACAACTTCAATTTTGAATTCTTGGCATTAAGGTGTCCATTTACATTCACAAACAGATATCTAAAATATGTATCTTAATATATATCTCCATATATATATATATATAGAGAGAGAGAGAGAGAGAGAGAGAGAGAGAGAGAGAGAGAGAGGGCTTGCAAAATCTAGTAGATTTAAGAGATGAATGTAAGTGTTAAAAAATTTAACAAAAAGTGAAGTAGACAAGATAGCAGTGTTCTACCTGTGCTTTCTTAGCTTCTATATTTGTCTACTTGGTATCCATTAATTAATTACAGGTCCAAGCTAATAGCTAAAGATGTTTACATCTCCTGTATTCTATAGCCCATATTCTGAACCACTTCCTTAGCTAACTCACACACCAAAGCAGTATTTCCCTTGCCCTAAATCAACCCAGGGCCACATATAGACAACTAGGGACAAAGACCCCGATGTCCAAAAGCCCATCAGAATTACTGAAATTTACCAATCCTAAGCTGTTTAGCCCATGAATAACCCCAGTAAAACTCTGATCTCCTCACTCCTGCCTCTCCCCCCTTGCAAATTCTGGTGCCTCCCTATGTGGCCCTGCCCGTTTCTATTTGGAAATGTAAGTAATAAACTCTTCCTTCAGAGGCAGTTGTCTCCATATTTGTCATCTAACTGATTAAAACTAATCCCACGTATAAATCTTGAAACAAGCAGTCCATGAGGAGGTGAGAAGCAAGCATGGGTCAAAAATAGAAGCCTGGGGAATAGGGAGCATCAGAGCATCAGGGAATAGAATTAATAAGAGAAGTACCAGGAGAGCTAGGCCTTATTAGCATCATCATTTTCAAATAAAGATAGTTGTTAACCACATCAGTTACAATAAGGACTGAAAAGGTGTCCGCTGATTTGCAAAATGAAGTTATTGCTAATGACATTAACAAAGTGTTTCGTGGATATGGTAGAATCCCAAGCCACGTTAGAGAATATTTATGGATATCAGTTTTCCCTGGTGATCTTTTCTTTCCTCAGATTCCTCAGGTAAAAGTCATCGAAAGCTATGATTTCTGATCTTTAAGAACATAACTCTAAGCATATAATTTGTACTCTTGAGAATACTTAGGTAAGTGCACTATATATAATACGTGCTCTCTCTATACTTAGAAACAGAATTTATCAACTACAGTGTGATGGTTAGAGAAAGAAAAAAATATATATATATATGTGAACTGAATCATAGACATAAAAAAGCTTTGGAGGGGAGAAGAATTGAGCGAATGAGTAAGTTATCGCAAAACATGAAGTCAAATTCAACAGACTTATTGAAATTACACAAATTTACAGGTCTGGACAATATTTACCAATGTAATTATACTTCCTAATTTTAGAGGGGGAAAATGAAATGTGAAAAAGTCAACTTGTCTAAGAACCCACTACCTTGTGCTCTGGTTATTTGCACAATGTTTTCCCTTCACTACATGGCACATGACCTTCAAATCATTTTCTATTAAGTCTTTTATCTAGTTTGCTCCCCTTCATGAAAAATGCCTGACATTACCTTGTAATTGTATGATATGATAGATTAGTTCTTAATATTCCACTTGGCAATAGATTCTTCTTTTCTTCAAGACGAAAAACAGTCTCCTCTTTTTTTTTTAATGACCGTGGCATTGTCCTGCTTATTTAATTGTGGTTAGAGTGGTGTGGATGATGAGGTAATGACATACATAGAATTTTTTTTGAAGATAGTGGTGATGGTGAGGTGGTTGAAAAATTTTAGAAGGGGTAGGAATACACTGATAATTGACCTCAGTGTTTCCCACAAAACACAGATACATCCACAGACAAAAAGGAATAATGGATATTGTTCTAAATCTTGTAAGTTAAATAAGACAAAAAATGTTAGTAATATTTATTTCAGAGAATGTACATTTTTAAAACCCTACACAATAAAAAACCAATCTAAGATAATTATTGCAAATTGTCCATTTTTTGATAAGCAAATACCAGAACAAAAAAGCTTCTGAAAATAAATTTTACTGACCTTATCTCTTTTCTTCCTTTCTCGAAAACCTGTCCCCATTTCAACATTCTATTTTTCTGTTCCTTTCCTATTTTCCTCCGCATAGTGGAAGTAGATAGTTATTGATTACAGTTGCCCCAAACACTCTGAGCAGCAGAGTTAAACCGGGCTCAGAGAAAAACATATTGTTCGCCCAATGGCAACAGATTACTTCCAGGCCTGATTTTAATCAGACAGTTGTTTCTAGAACCCTTGTAATGAGGCCATCAAAAGGGTTCTGAAACCATGACAAGGTTGAACAAGTGTTTTGCTATGGGATGTGTTTCTTCATCAAGCATAAAAGAAAAGAGAAAGGAGAGGGGAGGGAGAGAGAGAAAGAAGGGAGGGAGGGAGGGAGGGAGGGAAGAAGGGAGGGAGGGAAGGAGGGAGGGAGGGAAGGAGAGAGGAAAAGACAGAGAGAAGAAGGGAGAAAGACAGAAAGAAAGGAGGGTAGAAGGGAGTGAAACTTCACCATCTAGCATTATTGATTTGATTTGATTTGTGTGTTGTAAAACAGCTGTTCAGGAAGCTGTATTATTTTCATCTATCTTGGGTGTTGTAAATTTTTTAATTTAAATTTTTAAAAAACTTTTTATTTTGAACTAAATTGACACTTACAGAAGAGTTGCAAAAATAGTAGTTTTACTCAACCAGCTTCCACTAATACTAACATATTACATAACCATAGTACAATGATCAGAACGAGGAACTTAACATTGGTACAACACTATTACAAAACTACAATAACTACTGTATTTGAATCTCACCAATCTTTCTTCTAATGTTCTTTTTTCTGTTTCAAGGTCCTATCCACTATCTTATCTTGTGATTAGTTACTTCACCTTAGCTTCATGCCGTCCATAGAGTTCTTCAGTTTCGCCTTGTCTTTCATGACCTTGATACCTTTAAACACTATTGATCAGTTATTTTTCAAATGGTCCTTAATTTGGGGTTAAGCTAATTTAAACTAATTTAAACATATTGCCTAATGCATGGTTGAAATATGCAGTATCCTTTTCCCTTTATCCTAATTTGGATTTGTTCAATGTTTTCTAATCACTGGGCTGAGGTTACATATCTTTGACAAGAATATCACAGAAATCATGTTGTGTCCTTATCAGTGCATCCTATCAGGGGGTTCATGATGTTCAGATGTGTCATTACTGGTGGCAGTGATTTTGATTACTCGTTTAAGGTGGTTTCTACTGATTTTCCCATTGTAAAGTTACTGTCCTACACTTTGTAGTTAATAAGTAACTTGAGGAAGATCCTTTGAAACTATATAAATTCTGTTTCTCCTCAAACTTTTACCCACAGAATTCAGCACTCTTAGTGGACCATCTCTGCAACAGTTACTATTGTGGTGTTTGCCTAATCGTTTGGGTTTCCTCTTTGCTTCTGTACTTATTAATTGGAATTCTACTATAAGGAAGAACTATCCCTTCTCTCCTACTTATTTATTTTTTATAATAATAAATAATTATTTATTTTAAATTTAGTCTATGGATTAAGTTCTAACACTACTATATTTTGTTACTCATATTATTCCAGGTTTGTCTTTTGGGAGTTCCTACAGGTTGGCTCCTTTTCCTTAAAGAAGCCTTCATCTTGTTTTGTATGTCCTTACTTTCTGATACCATCAGATGTCCCAGATGCATCTTGTATATCACCTGCCTTAGGCTTGCAGTCAGTCATTTCTCCAGAGAATCCTAGTTCCTTTATTGGGAGAATAGTACTTAGAAACCTAGAACTCAGTGCTACTGCAGTGTCAGTGTCTTAGGCCCTGAAAGCAGGCAGAGCTGGGAAATACATACCTGCATGCTAACTGTATTAGTTTCTGAGGGTTGCAGCAACAAATTACCCCAAATCTGTTAGCGTAAAATAACAGATTTATTCTCTCATAGTTCTGAAAGCCAGGTGTCTGAAATATTGAACCTATTTTGTATTCTTGGCATAAGTGACACTGGGTCTTAGTGTATTATTATCATTAATGTGGTATTGAGTGTGTTTGCTAATATTTTCTTTAAAATTACTGAATTAATATTTGATTCTGTTTGCTAACATTTTCTTTAGAGTGTTTGAATTAATATTAAGGAGTAATATCAGTTTGCAGTTTTGTCTTTGTACTGTTTTTATCTGGTTTGGGTATCAGATTTATTCTTGTTGCAAAAGAAAGTTTTTTAATTGGGCAATTTTCCCCCCAGTGCTCTGGAATAATTTATAGAGTATTGGGAATATCTTTTTTTTTTTTTTGGAAGAATTTGGTAGAATTTCCCTGTGAAACCATCTTGTTTCTTTTTTTTTACAGGGTATTTTCTTAACAACCTTTTGTTTTTTTACTTATTTTCTGTGAATTGTATGTGTCTTATATTGAGAGTGGTGTATTACAATCTTCTATTAGCAAGACAGACAAAGGGGAGGTGACAGACGTACCTTAGACACAAAGTTTCATGGAGCACCGAAAAATTTAGTAATCAAGATAAATAATATTTAATGGAATATTTTAAAAAAGCAAATCAGCAAACTGAAGCCTATGGGACAGACTTCTGTTTTTATGAATAAAGTTTTATTGGACTCTGGGCCAGGATTATGGTGATGTGAGTGACGCAGGGTTGTAAAAGTAAAGAGTTAGGTCTTGTCTTTATTTAGCATTTTATATTTAGTCATCATAGATTTTAAAAATTCATTTTGATTATATTAGTGTAGATCTTATAGACGTTTTTTGTTTTTTGCGGTACGCAGGCCTCTCACTGTTGTGGCCTCTCCCGTTGCGGAGCACAGGCTCCGGACGTGCAGGCTCAGCGGCCATGGCTCATGGGCCCAGCCGCTCCGCGGCATGTGGGATCTTCCCGGACCGGGGTACGAACCCGTGTCCCCTGTATCGGCAGGCGGACTCTCAACCACTGTGCCACCAGGGAAGCCCTATAGACGTTTATTGAACTCTACTACACTCTCACGTGCTTCACCCTAGTCTAGCTACATCTTCTAATCTCTCTACGTCAACTGAAATTTTTGCTTCATAAAGGTGGTAAATGTTTTATTCAATTTTTGAATAAAAATTTTTTTCCCTTTAAGACTCTTGTACTTTGAAATCCCTTCTGCAGTTTTTGCTCTGATCTTCCCAGTTACTTTTTTCCTTAAGATTTAGACTGCATTTGTTTTTTCTGGTGATCACACCAGGTCACACCCAGGCCCCATAACTAGTATTTCTGCTCTGATCTCCTTGGGTTTTTTCTCAATCTGTTCTGCTGGCCATACAGAGGGCAGAGATATGGAACTTGTCTTTCTTTTCCTTATTTTACATGTAATTATTTTGCTGTTTCCACTTTCTATGTCTTCAAATAATTTTGAGAGTGTAGTTTTGTTTTGAATTTTCATATATGTGAAATTATTTCATGTTGTTGGGAAGGAGATTTGGGGAAATTGTTTATTATACATCCAGTGTGGCCTGAAGCTACCTGGATTATATTTATAATCCTTTATATTCATAATCCCTTATAATGGAATATGTGCCCAAGTGATATACAAACTAATCAGCAACTTCAAAAAAATATCAAGAATTGTTAACCTGAAACAGCTAAAGCTAACTGAAAAATGTAGCTAAGATCCTGGTGTCTGAAACTATGCAGTACAGGTGCCATTTCCCTATAACAGAATAATGAAGAGACATGCAGATTGATGTTTGATTTTCTGGTTAGGGCATGGGTTTGGAAGGTGACTATATCTCTGTTCGAATTGCCAGGTGCAAAATCCTGAACGAGTTTCCTAACTATCCCAAGTTTCATTTTTTTCCTCTATAAAATCTCCAGGTTGTTGGGAGAAGTAATCAAATCATGTATTAAAAGTACCTAGCAAGAATGCCTGGCATGGGGGTGTTCAAAAATGTTCTATAATTTACCGTTTTCTTTTTCCTTCCCTGCAGTTTCATTGCTATACTACATTATCTGGAGTATTCCTTTTTTTTCACATTTCTGTGTTGGAAATATGGTCTTTCCCCACTTCTGACACAAATTTCTCATCACTTTCCCACTCTCCCTAATATTAAGGCACCAATCGTACCGAATTCTGAGATCCGTAATTCTCAATGCATAGAATGAACTTTAGTTCTCATTGTGTGGTTTTTTATTGCATAAAAATTATATACAAATATCCAATCATCAGTTCAGACTGTTAATACTGAAACCAGTTAGGCACAGGTTGGGATTTGTGATATTTAAAATCCTGTCCCTTTTCTCCTGTCATCTAAGTGCTTCATTACTGGATTTTCAAGGACATCCAGAAACCTCTATCACTGCAGTTCTGCACTGCTTCTGCTCTAGCTGAGCTTACACCCTTTCTTACGCAAATCAGTGTTCTTTTTCTAGTTCTTCTTTATATTCTGTTCCAGTTAGTCAACTCAGTTCTACTCAGTGCAACTCAAGTCAATTCAAATCAATTCAGTTAAGTTTCAGACATTTCAGGTCACACTTACAGAGCTATAGACTGGACACTGTGCTTGTCACGGAGGAAATAAAGTTGGTAAAGGAGCTCAACGTCTGTTAGACCAGCGACAGATACACAAAGCAGTGTTGTCACACTAGTGGTCACACCTGGTGCCACAGGATGGCAGAAGGAGAGTGGTGAATTCTACCTGGGTTTTGGAGCTGCGTCAGAGACAAGGTGCATTTAGAGCAGGTCCTTGTAATGTGAGTGGGATTTTACCAAAAATAAAATGATTGGTAGCCATTATTTACAGAGATGACCTCAGGTTACATACCAGTCAGTGGTTTTTAAACAGAGCCCTTGAAGGCTTAGATTTTCCCTAAGGACTTCAGAGGCTACCAAAAAAGACTTTGCCTAAAGGGAAAGAGAGATAAAAAAAGTTTGAAGAGTGAACATAGCTGATACAGGCCAACTATTTTACATTAAAAAAAAAATCTACTGACTCCTAAGTTTCAAAGACTTAGCTGATCTTTACCCTAATGAAAGAGTCTCCTGTTTCTAAAATCTCACAGTTTTTAATATATTCATGCTTTATTTTCTTCTTTATCACCTTTATTATTTGTCTTTATATCCGAGACCTGGTCTAATTTGTCTTTTACTTATTGCTTAGTTCATGTTATGCCCTTCATTTTAATCATTCTGGCTTCCCCACTGTCCAACGCCTATTTGCTTACCTCATATATATGAGCACTTTCAATTATGTAGACTAATTGGATTGGGAAAGCATTGTTGGTATTAAAAATGGATATGAATGAGATGGGTTATTATGGAAATTCTGGCCTAGAGCAGCTTATAAAGCTTGACATTCTCCGTCGTTTATAACAAAACTTTCCCGTGCCTTTTTCTTTTCTTTTCCTTAGTCTCTTAAAAAAAATCATGACTTTGTGGACACTTTAGCGGAAGAACAACCCGAATTTAGTCATGTTATTTTCCAGCTGAATGTGAAGGCAAGGTGACCTTAGAAGCTTCTAGCTGAAAATGAAAGTGCCTTTGTCAGCCTGCTTTCCTCAGTGATTGGGTAGATCTTCCCTATCGCAAACAATCGGACTTTAAGTGACTGAGTAATGAAGTTGTGTTGTGTTAAGGCCTGGAGATTCAATGGCTTATTTATTACAGCAGCCAGCATTACAAACCACTAGATACTAGATACTAGAAACATATACCTCTGTGGGGTTTTTTTTAAGCTATTTTTTCTTTTAAAGTCCATTAAAAAAAGCCTGTAAGCATTTCTGGGAAAACTATGTTGTTAAAGAGACTTAAACAAACAAACATATATAACTTTGAATGGGGATGCTAATTGTTTTTTTTTTCAGCCACGCTGCCCGGCATATGAGATCCTAGTTCCCTGACCAGGGATCGAACCCGTGCCCCTGCAGTGGAAGCATGGAGTCCTAACCACTGGATAGCAAGGGAATTCCCCTAGGGATGCTGTTTGTTTGTTTGTCTTATTGGGAATTATCAATCATTCCTAGACTGGTCTAGGTATGGGCTTTTCATAAAAAAATACAAAAAGTTTTTAAAGTGCAGACTGCTACTCCTGGCATTATGGGCTGTACAAATAAGCAGAAAAGCCATCCTGTGAAATAGAAGTTTATTCATAATAATCATAATATGAATAAACTATGACATATATTTTTTTAAATTAAGAGGAAATCAATAATACCTTATATTTATCCATACATTCATTTCCAGTGCTCTTCATTCTTTCCAGGAGATCTGTTATCAGCTTGAAGAACTCCCTTTATCACATCTTGCTCTGCAGATCTATTGGCAATAAATTATCCTAGTTTTAATATATAAAAATATCTTTATTTTATCTTAATATTTGAAATCTTTTTCTGGGTATAGAATTCTGGATTGTCAGGGTTTTTTCTTTTTTTCTTTTCTGTCTGCTCTTCAAAGATGTCTGGTCTTCAGTGTTTCAATAAAGAAGCCTGTGATTATTTACATCACTGGTCACCTGTTATTATGTGTTTCTGGCAACTTTAATATCTTCCTTTTGATTTGGTTGTATCAGTTTGCAGATAATATATCTAAGTGTCATTTTCATTTTATTTGTTTTGTTTGTAATTTGGTGGGCATCTTAAATCTGTAAATCTATGTCTCTCCCCAAATTTGGAAGTTTGTGGCCATTATTACTTTAAATATTTTACTGTCCCTTTATCTTCTTTCTTCTTGGGATTCCATTCACTCAGACATTAGTTGTTTTGCTATTCTTCTATAGGTCCTAAGATTTTATTCTTTTTAAAAAATATTTTCCAACTTTCTTTCCAATATAGATGCCTTTTGTTTCTTTTTCTTGCCTTATTGAACTGGCTAGAACCTTGAGTACAATGTTGAATAAAAGTGGATACTCCTGTCTTTTTCCTGATGATGGGGGAAAATTAGATCTTTTGTCATTAAATAACATATAAGCTGTAGGTTTTTCATAGATGTCCTTTTTTCAGATTGAGGATATTCCTTTCTATTCCAAGTTTTCTAAGAGTTTTTTAAAAATCAGAATTGATGTTGGATTTTGTCAACTCGTTTTGCATCTATTTCAGCGATATACGTTTTCTCTTCTTTAGTTGGTTAATATGGTGAATTACAGTGACCTTTATTTTTTCATAGACCTTTCATTCTCCACGAGAGAACCAGACACAAAAAACACAACACGTAAATTATACAATACGTCAGAAGGTTAGAAAACCTATGGAAAAAAGAAAACGATATTAAGGGTGGTTAAAATTAACTAAGAGCATTGTCCTTGGGATAGGGGCTCAATTTTCAACAGGGTGTTCACTTTAGACATCATTGAAAGATGACTTCAAGGAGGTATGAGGATTAGAGATTTAGGCCTGCATATTCCTGGGGAAAGATATTTCCAGGAAGATGGAAGAACCAAAGCAGAAGTTCTAAAATGACACATAACATGAGTGTTTGAGAAAGAGCAAGGAGGCCAGTATGGCTGGAGAATAAGGGAGGAACCAGAGGTGTAGGGGAGGGGTCAGAGGGTGAATGAGGAGGGTCCTTTTAAAGAATAGAATATGCATTTTCTCCATGAATAATATTCTAACTGGTTCTACTATACTCATTTTTCAGATAGGCCTTTGAAGGGTATTATCATCTTCTATAGAGCTGGCTTTACAACCCAAACCTAATATGGGAGGAAAATGGATATGCATTACACAAAACTGGAAAACACTGAAAAATGCCATATCTCTCTATTGATATTAACCACAATATATTTATAATTTTACCACTCAGCCTGTCTCCTCTCATTTTTACTATCCCTTCTGACTGAACCATAACCTTCATGTGGCATTATGTTTTGGCTTCCTAGGGTAAATAAATTTCTACAGTTTTAAAAAAATATATTTTATTTATTTATTTTTTAACACCTTTATTGGAGTATAATTGCTTTACAATGGTGTGTTAGTTTCTGCTTTATAACAAACTGAATCACCTATACATATACATATATCCCCATATCTACTCTCTCTTGCATCTCCCTCCCACCTTCCCTATCACACCTCTCTAGGTGGAAATAAGGCACTGAACTGATCTCCCTGTGCTATGTGGCTGCTGCCCACTAGCTATCTATTTTATATTTGGTAGTGAATATGTGTCCATACTACTCTCTCACTTCGTTCCAGCTTACTCTTCCCCCTTCCCAGGTCCTCAAGTCCATTCTCTACATTTGTGTCTTTATTCCTGTCCTGCCCCTAGGTTCTTCAGAACCATTTTTTTTTTCTTAGATTCCATATATATGTGTTAGCATACAGTATTTGTGTTTCTCTTTCTGACTTACTTCACTCTGTATGACAGTATCTAGGTCCATCCTCCTCACTACAAATAACTCAATTTCGTTTCTTTTTATGGCTGAGTAGTATTCCATTGTATATATGTGCCACATCTTCTTTATCCATTCATCTGTCAATGGACACTTCGGTTGCTTCCATGTCCTGGCTATTGTAAACAGAGCTGCAATGAACATAATACTACATGACTCTTTTTGAATTATGGTTTTCTCTGGGTATAGGCCGAGTACTGGGATTGCTGGGTCGTATGGTAGTTCTATTTTTAGTTTTTTAAGGAACCTCCATACTGTTCTCCGTAGTGGCTGTATCAATTTACATTCCCACCACCAGTGCAAGAGGGTTCCCTTTTCTCCACACCCTCTCCAGCATTTATTGTTTGTAGGTTTTTGATGATGGCCATTCTGACTGGTGTGAGGTGATACCTCATTGTAGTTTTGATTTGGATTTCTCTAATGATTAGTGATGTTGAGCATTCTTTCATGTGTTTGTTGGCAATCTGTATATCTTCTTTGGAGAAATGTCCATTTATGTCGTATGCCCATTTTTGGATTGGGTTGTTTGTTTTTCGATATTGAGCTGCATGAGCTGCTTGTAAATTTTGGAGATTAATCCTTTGTCAGTTGCTTCATTTGCAAATATTTTCTCCCATTCTGAGTGTTGTGTTTTCATCTTGTGTATGGTTTCCTTTGCTGTGCAAAAGATTTTAACTTTCATTAGGTCCCATTTGTTTATTTTTATTTCCATTTCTCTAGGAGCTGGATCAAAATGGATATTGCTGTGATTAATGTCATAGAGTGTTCTTCCTGTGTTTTCCTCTAAGAGTTTTATAGTGTCTGGCTTTACATTTAGGTCTTTAATCCATTTTGAGTTTATTTTTGTGTATGGTTAGAGAGTGTTCTAATTTCATTCTTTGACATGTAGCTGTCCAGTTTTCCCAGCACCACTTATTGAAGAGGCTGTCTTTTCTCCATTGTATATTCTTGCCTCCTTTATCAAAGATAAGGTGACCATATGTGTACCATACTGTCTTGATTACGTAGCTTTGTAGTATAGTCTGAAGCCCAGGAGCCTGATTCCTCCAGCTCTGTTTTTCTTTCTCAAGATCTCTTTGGCTGTTCAGGGTCTTTTGTGTTTCTATACAAATTGTAAAATTTTTTGTTCTAGTTCTGTGAAAAGTGACAGTGGTAGTTTGATACGGATTGCATTGAATCTGTAGATTGCTTTGGGTAGTAGTCATTTTCACAATGTTGATTCTTCCAGTCCAAGAACATGGTATATCTCTCCATCTATTTGTATCATCTTTATTTTCTTTCATCAGTGCCTTATAGTTTTCTGCATACAGGTCTTTTGTCTCCTTAGGTAGGTTTATCCCTAGGTATTTTATTCTTTTTGTTGCAATGGTGAATGGGAGTGTTTCCTTAATTTCTCTTTCAGATTTTTCATCATTAGTGTATAGTAATGCCAGAGATTTCTGGGCATTAATTTTGTATCCTGCTACTTTACCAAATTCATTGATTAGTTCTAGTAGTTTTCTGGTAACATCTTTAGGATTCTCTGTGTCTAGTATCCTGTCGTCTGCAAACAGTGACAGTTTTACTTCTTCTTTCCAATTTGGATTCCTTTTATTTCTTGTTCTACTGTGATTGCTGTGGCTAAAACTTCCAAAACTATGTTGAATAATAGTGGTGAGAGTGGGCAACCTTGTCTTCTTCCTGATCTTAGTGGAAATGGTTTCATTTTTTCACCATTGAGAACTATGTTGTCTGTGGGTTTGTCATATATGGCCTTAAATATGTTGAGGTAGGTTACCTCTGTGCACACACTCTGGAGGGCTTTTATCCTAAATGGGTGTTGAATTTTGCCGAATGCTTTTTCTGCATCTATTGAGATGATCATATGGTTTTTCTCCTTCAGTTTATTAATATGGTGTTTCACATTGATTGATTTGCATATATTCAGGAATCCTTGCATTCCTGGGATAAACCCCACTTGATCATGGTGATGATGCTTTTAATGTGTTGTTGGATTCTGTTTGCTAGTATTTTGTTGAGGAATTTTACATCTTTGTTCATCAGTGATATTGGCCTGTAGTTTTCTTTCTTTGTGACATCTTTGTCTGGTTTTGGTACCAGTGTGATGGTGGACTTATAGAATGAGTTTGGGAGTGCTCCTCCCTCTGCTATATCTTGGAAGAATTTGAGAAGGGTAGGTGTTAGCTCTTTGAATGTTTGATAGAATTCACCGGTGAAGCCATCTGGCCGTGGGCTTTTGTTTGTTGGAGATTTTTAATCACAGTTTCAATTTCAGTGCTTGTTATTGGTCTGTTTATATTTTCTATTTCTTCCTGGTTCAGTCTTGGAATATTGTGCTTTTCTAAGAATTTGTTCATTAATATATCATTTAAAGCTTGTATTTCCTTACTTATTTTCATTTTGGATGATCTGTCCATTGATGAAAGTGGGGTGTTAAAGTCCCCTACTATGATTGTGTTACTGTCGGTTTCCCCTTTTATGGCTGTTAGCATTTGCCTTATGTATTGAGGTGCTCCTATTTTGGGTGCATAAATACTTACAATTGTTATATCTTCTTCTTCGATTGATCCCTTGATCATTATGTAGTGTCCTTGTTTGTCTCATGTAATAGTCTTTATTTTAAAGTCTATTTTGTCTGATATGAGAATTGCTACTGCAGCTTTCTTTTCATTTCCATTTGCATGGAATATCTTTTTCCATCCCCTCAGTTTCAGTCTGTATGTGTCCCTAGGTCTCAAGTGGGTCTCTTGTAGACAGTCTTGTTTTTGTATCCATTCATCCAGTCTATGTATTTTCGTTGGAGCATTTAATCCATTTACATTTAAGGTAGTTATCGATATGTATGTTCCTATTACCGTTTTCTTAATTGTTTGGGGTTTGTTATATTTGGTCTTTTCTTTCTTGTGTTTCCTGCCTAGAGAAGGTCCTTTAGCATTTGTTGTAAAGCTGGTTTTGTGGTGCTGAATTCGCTTAGCTTTTGCTTGTCTGTAAATATTTTAATTTCTCCATTGAATCTGAATGAGATCTTGCTGGGTAGAGTAATCTTGGTTGTAGATTTTTCCTTTTCATCACTTTATATATGTCCTGCCACTCCCTTTTGGCTTGCAGATTTTCTGCTGAAAGATCAGCTGTTAACCTTATGGGGATTCCCTTTTATGTTATTTGTTGTTTTTCCCTTGCTGCTTTCAATATTTTTCTTTGTATTTAATTTTTGTTAGTTTGATTAATATGTGTCTTGGCATGTTTCTCCTTGGACTTATCCTGTGTGGGACTCTGTGCTTCCTGGGATTGACTGACTATTTTCTTTCCCATATTAGGGAAGTTTTCAACTATAATCTCCTCAAATATTTTCTCAGTCCCTTTCTTTTTCTCTTCTTCTTCCAGGACCCCTATAATTGGAATGTTGGTACATTTAATGTTGTCCCAGTGGTCTCTGGGACTGTCCTCAATTCTTTTCGTTCATTTTTCTTTATTCTGCTCTGCACTAGTTATTTCCACTATTTTATCTTCCAGGTCACTTATCCATTTTTCTGCCTCAGTTATTCTGCTATTGATCCCTTCTAGAGAATTTTTAATTTCATTTATTGTGTTGTTCATCATTGTTTGTTTGCTCTTTGATTCTTCTAGGTCCTTGTTAAACGTTTCTTGTATTTTCTCCATTCTATTTGCAAGATTTTAGATCATCTTTACTATCATTACTCTGAATTCTTTTTCAGGTAGACTGCCTATTTCCTCTTCATTTGTTAGGTCTGGTGGGTTTTTACCTTGCTGCTTCATCTGCTGTGTGTTTCTCTGTCTTCTCATTTTGTTTATCTTACTGTGTTTGGGGTCTCCTTTTCGCAGCCTGCAGGTTCGTAGTTCCTGTTGTTTTTGGTGTCTGCTCCCAGTGGGTAAGGTTGGTTCAGTGGGTTGTGTAGGCTTCCTGGTGGAAGGGACTGGTGCCTGTGCTCTGGTGGATGAAGCTGGATCTTGTCTTTCTGGTGAGCAGGACAGCATCCAATGGTGTGTTTTTGGGGTGTCTGTCACCTTATTTTGATTTGAGGCAGCCTCTCTGCTAATGGGTGGTGTTGTGTTCCTGTCCTGCTAGTTGTTTGGCATAAGGTGTCCAGCACTGTAGCTTGCTGGTCAATGAGTGGATCTGGGTCTTAGCATTGAAATGGAGATGTCTGGGAGAGCTCTCACTGATTGATATTACATAGGGCCAGGAGGTCTCTGGTGGACCAATGTCCTGAACTCTGCTCTCCCACCTCAGAGGCTCAGGCCTGACCCCTGGCCAGAGCACCAAGACCCTGTCAGCCACACGGCCTGGTATATGGGGAGTTACTTGCCTTTTGGGAAGTCTGAGGTCTTCTGTCAGCATTCAGTAGGTGTTCTGTAGGATTTGTTCCACATGTAGATGTATTTCTGATGTATTTGTGGGGAGGAAGATGATCTGCACGTCTTACTCCTCCACCATCTTGAAGGTCCCTTCCAAATTTCCTCATTTGAAAGAAAAAAGACATCAAGTTTGCCCAGATTCTGCTGAAATAGATTGTACTTTTTTTTTTAATGGGATGAAATGGCAAAGTTGATACTTGGATGAATGCATTAATAATTTCTTTTCAGGAATCACATGAACATTTTTCAAGCAATAAATTGTGTTTTCTGAAAGAATGTAAAGATTTTGTCACTGACGTTATAAAATTAAATGACACATTTGAAAATAATTTCCTGGTTCACCTGAGCATTGTCTTTCTAGTGTTTTCTCTCTTGTATGATTTAGACCTTTTTCAGAGTTTTTGATCATTGCCAACAAGGTTGCTAAATAGAACAGTCTTTGTGGTGCTTAAATTATGGCCATGTGACAAAGAAAGCTGTTTAACTTCTTACTTCTGAGAACTGCATGTCCGTTTTAGTTTATTCTTCTATATAGCCGCCTCCATTCTGGAAGTGTCTTACAATACCATGGAGGACAAATAACCATGACAGCAAAAACAAAAATAAACACATGGAAAAACAAGCAAAGTTCTGGTTTTTTAAAGATTCCATGCTTAAGGCAAGGTCTTCCACAGGTGGTCTTCCAAACCAACAGCTTAAGCAGACACATAGAAAGAAGACACTTCTGTAACACCTCAAGGAGAACATTTGAGCTTACATGCTGTTTGTCTTACCCTGCTTACGTCTCCAATAGCTCTAGTTTGCCCACTTTATGCTTTGTACAGGGAAATTCTGCCCTTGGAAAGAAGTTTTAAAAATGGATTGAACTAATGTAAGAAATAGTATATCCACAAGCATTAATGTTTGTCACTAAACCACCCCTATACAGCCTAATCCTCTTTCCCCATAATACTAGAAACCATGACATGTTGAGTCTAGAGGAAAGTGAGCAAGTGAAAATAGCATTCACTCACCTGAATTCATACTTATAATAATAGTGATGATGGCAACCACAATTAAAAAAGCATCAGTAGGTTCTGTGTGATTAAACTTTGTGAAAAATTGACATATTGTTATAACAGTAATAATTAATTATTACTAATTAAGTCTTATAAAAAAATTTTGAAATTTTGCAAACCTCTCCAATTTGAAAATCCAGTAAGTATCAGGAAGTTCCAAATCTTTAGATCAAGTGAATTTTAAACTGTGTTTTGTACTATTGCATCATCAGGTCAGCACACTAGTAGGCAACTCAAAATAGAGACCATCTTTGTAAGTATTAGTCTTATATGCTGTGAGGGATAAAGGATGTGAGGTCCTCAGGAATGTGTACTTTGCATAGAATCCTAGACCCTGGTTATGCTATCTCACCTTTCCTTGAAACAATGCTAAAAGGTTGGTGCTACTCTTGTTTTCATCTTGTGAATAAGGACTCTGAAATTCAGAGTGAATAAATAAGTTGTAAATAATCACTCAGCCATTGTGTGTTGACATCAGGACATGAACCAAGGTGTTTTGACTAAATCCTGTGCTCTTTCTATTGTGTCAAGACAACTTAAAAATTGGGCACCTTTTTAGCCCCCACTGGAAATGACTATTGTCTCCTCCTCTTCTGTTTTGTCTGAATTTCCTGACTCAGATATTCACTATTGAATTGCAATCATGTGTTAGTCATAAATGTCAGAGCTCCAGGAGGGGAGCTGGCTACAGACAATGGACATATCTTGATTGTCTATGTTGGTACACTACTGTTTGAAGAATCTTATTTTAGGACTTCAGCATCTTTTAATATCCAAACAGAATGCTTTGGGACCAGAACAAAATACTTTGGGATGTATTTGGAATTTGTCACTGAGCCTTTTTCCACAGACTGTCCTATAGCAAGGAACCTGTGGTACCAGTGTAAGTGCTAATTTCCAGCAGAAAATGGAAAGGTAGAGATGTGTTGCTAGGGTGGAACTTGGAGGTGGTTTTCAAATATGCTTCTACTAGTCTCCAGATCTTACGAAGTGTCTTTTCACCTCAGCACAGCACCCCACCCTCTAAATATTCCATTTCACCTTAATCAAATGAATTTCTTATTTATCTGTTCTATATGACAAGCTTCCAGTAGGATTTATTTTTATAAAGTCTCTGGTTTAAGTTTGTAAACCATGAGGATTAAGGAATGGGTTGAGGGATCATTAAAGAATTCCTGATATCTTCCTGATTTGGCTTTTCCTTTTACCCATGGTAGATCTATGTTCTAACACTAGATTCCTCCCTATCTCTTTAGTTCATCCTCTAATTTCTAGGGAGGTAAGAAAATAGAGAAATGATTTGCCAAAGTGAGGGCTTTTAATCCAAAGGCATATATAACTACTTTTCAAAGGGTGATCATCAAGCACTGAAAGCAATTTGATTCTCAGAATTTTGTAAGTATCTGGCTTAGATAATGAGGGGTAGTTTTGCCCTTTTAAAGTACACTATTGCTTTGGAACAATTATGGATAACTTCTAAAAGCATGATCCTCCAGCATTCAAGTATATGATGAAGAGAAACATAATTTGTCAACACGCTGCAAGGATTTCACTGCCCAACACAGTAATGGAGGTAATGACTACAGAGTTGTTGTGTGAGACTTCTAGTCTATTAACATCCTAAAATAGTCACCCTGAGTAAAGACAGAATCTGGCCTTTTGTATTTTTTCCCAAATGACGCCAAGGGTCACAGGGTAAGGTGCAAAGTTTGTATGGTAGCTCTGGTACTCTTCGAGTCTGCATTTGCAGGGGGCGTTCTTTATATTCTTCATTATCCACCATATCAGCTTCCTGAGCATCATCTTCAAGTTTATTTCATTCAGAAGTGATGTAAGCCATTCTGATTTAACCTTATAGAGGTTGTCTTCTCTCCCCCCATCCCCACCCTCTTTGCATCCCAAGTCCTTTTGAGTTCCTGGCTGCAAGCTTGACATTCGTCATTTGATATTGATGATAGCAATTTCTGTTATAAGGTTTTTCTACCCTCTTTCTCAAAGCTAGCTTAATGCCAAATGTCGGTTAGGAAGAAATATGCTTCCTTGTCAATAGCTAATTCTTTTTCTTAAATGACATTACTTTCATGGATACACACTTGCAAGCATATTTAGCATTTTATGCTTTCATTTTTGTAAAACTACATTCTGTCTTTCTTAACTCATTTTCTCTGTGAACATATACATGGTGCCAGAAATTATATTTAAACTACTTGCTTATTGAAGTAGTTATTGCAATTTTCATGCTTTCAGTGTGAAGGCATTTTAGATGTGATGTATTTAAGGGTTTAAATGCAGCAACAACACACTTTTTCCCTACCCCCACTCCTAGTAGCTGTCTCAAAATTAGAAAACCACCTTCCTTCTTATGTAGAAGGACAAAGAAGCAGGGTCACCTGCCTGCTCCTCAGGCTTAAATTGAGGGGGGATAATTCATGTCTTTTCCTTTTTTTTTTCCTTGAAGATAACTACTATTTTCACCACGGAGACCAAAAAAAGGTCTTACTGTACATTTCTATAGTGGAGCTAAAAGCGTTCAGCAGCCTGTCTGAATTGAAAGGTCTAATTAGATTCTCCTTTAATGTAAGATCTTGGCTTCAAGATACTTAACCACTAAAAGAGAGGGCTTTAAAAGAGGAAGCTATAAAATGTTTAAATATTAGCATGTTAAGTATATAACTAGGAAATAAAAATACAATGTATCATATAAACTGGGAATTTTCTAATCCATTCTGAAAACTACCTTTCAAGCTTGGGTCCATTCAGTACATATCCTATTCTCATAAAGGAAATGGTGATAAAAGGAAGTAAGCTATGGAGGAAAAAGATCCCAGCAAGATCTCTAGGGATTTAAAATATAGAAGCAAGCTGTTCTAATATCATTAGTGATACAAAGAGATTCGTGGTTTCTTTCTTACTCCTGCCCCTTCCAAAGGGCAGTATTCCCACATTTTATTGCAGATGAAAGATAGTGAAGGTCATTTTTCTTTTTGTTTTCTATTTTTTTCCAGATTGGCAAAATAGAAATTCTTCATGAATTTATTATTGTTAAGTAATACTTAGCAACAGATGATTATTCTCTTGTCCATATGAAATTTGGGGCCAAATATTCCTGACATGTAATCTGCATATTGAGCTTTGCAACTTGAATTATTCAGTGATTCTGTGTTTGTATGCCCTGAAGTCCCAATTCTTTGAGACCCCTTAAGAATTAAGCTCCAGGGAAAAATAAGTTTCTCAGACATGAGCTCCAGAATCTGGAATTCTTTTCTGCCCCAGAATAAATTTTGTAATGGAAAGGCTTTCAAGAACCCTACAACTCAGCAAATTTGTAGACTTACATGGATTGTTCTTTTGCTTTCTTCTCTTTTAAAATGTCCCATGCCTTTTTTTTTTTAAATTCTGAAAAGACCAAAAAGTTTTGTGAAAGAAAATGATGGTTTCTGTCCTCTATGGAGTTTATCTTTAATAGAGATTAATTTCGTTCTTTCTCTTTTGTCAAATAAGAGGGATTTTTTAAAAAACTGCTTTTAAATGGATGCAGAGGTGAACAGGTTTCATTTTATTGATGCCTGTAGCTTTTTTTCCTTAAAATAATATTTTTCCCTGGAAACTTAAGGAAGGACAATCTGCTAGCATTCAGGAAATATTTATTGAGTGACTACTAGGTACCCAGCACTCAGGAAAGAATAAAATGTAATATCAAACAAATATAGATTGCTACATTGACACATAAGCAATGTGTCACATTAGCCAAAAAAAAAAAAAAAACCTGGATGAGTTGAGCAGGCTAGTGTGAGTCAGGCTAGTATTTTCCAAAAAACCAAATGAGCTGAATCAGGCAATTGGCTATACCTTTTTTTTAAATTTTATTTTTAGTAAAGTTGCAAAAATATTACAGAGTTTCTGTATACCCAGCTGCCAGTTTTCTCTGTTGTTAATATGTCTATGGTACATTTGTTGCAGCTAATGTACCAGTTTTGCTATATCTTTATAACTAAAACCCATAGTTTATTCCAATATCACTATTTTTTCTTGAATGTCCCTTTTCTGTTCCAGGATATCAAATTACCTTTAGTCACCATGTTTCTTAAGCTCCAATAGCCTGTAAAAATTTGTCAGACATACTTTGTTTTTGAACACCTTGACAGTTCTGGGGATTACTGGTCAGGTGTTTCGTGAAATATCTCATTTTTTTTTTCCTGATGTTTCTCATTTTTAAACAAGAGAGAAGAAAGATCACAGAGGAAGGCTGTCCTTCTTACAGCATATCAATGGTACTTGTTCTCAACATGACTTGTCACTGTTGGTATTAACCTTGATGACTTGGCTAAAGTATTTGTCAGGTTCCTCCACTGTAAAGTCCCTTCTTGCCCCCTTTCCATAATGTACTCTTTGGAAGGAAGTCACTACCTGGAGTGCATCTGAAGGGGTGGGGAGTTATGTGCCAAGACTTTGAGGCGTGAGCATTTACCAAAATTATTTGGAATTTTTCTGCATGGGAGATTTGTTGAAAAGACGATCCTTTCTTCATTGCATTGACTTTGTGCCTTTGTCAAAAATCAGTTGACTATACTTGTGTGGGTCTATCTCTGGGCTCTATATTCTGTTCCATTTTACCAATATGTCTTTTATTTTGCCTATACTATGCTATCTTGTTTCTGGTAGCTTTATAAGTCATGAAATTGGGCAAGTTGAGTCCTCCAACTTTATTCTCTTTCAGAAGAACAAAGGACCTAGAAGAAACTATTGTAGGTCCTTGAAGCCTTTCTGGTTTATGTTTGTTTTCGTCTGAGAACGTACTCTATATGATTTCTATTGTTTTAAATTTATTAAGTTACATTTTACGGACCAGAATGTGGTCTATCTTGATGAATATGCCGTGTGAGCTTGAGAAGAATGTGTATTCTGTTGTTGTTTAGAGTATTTTATAAATGTCAATTAGATCAAGTTGACTGATGGTGTTATTCAGGTTATCTAGAACCTTACTGGTTTTCTGCCTGCTTGATCTTTCAATTACTGACAGAGGGATGTTGAAACCTCCAACTATAACTATGTGTCTTTCCGCTATAATCCACTGTTACTATGTTGGAGTCTTGTTGATGTTCTAAAATGTGGAGGGGGGAGGGGCATGCTATAATCTTCTTATTACGTCTCAACCTTTTTGTGAGCTTGGGTCTCAGAGGTGAAACCTTCACAAGTATTGCTGTTCCTCCTCCAGGAATGTAGCTTTTTATTCCCCCCATTCTCCTACCCCTTTCTCTGACTGCAGTGTCTCTATTTCCTCAACGTCTGGTACCCTGTTGACATTTTTGTTCTCTGAGTGAGACAGGAAGGCTGGAATTGGAGCAGGATCCCTTTTCTGAACTGGGGTTAAGGTTGCAAGCTTGCCCTGTGGTGAATCCCTTCCCTCTGGAGACTAGACTCTTGTTAGGGCATAGAATATGTGTGGATTTTAAGATTACTACTCCTCCCTTCCCCCAGCCTGGGCCATAAGGGCATCCTTCTCAGATCCTTACCATGAAACCTCAGTGGAGTTTTTGGACTAAAAGCTCACATAAATTTAGGACCTCCCTAAGACTGCTACCCCCAGGAATGTCTCACTCTCACACCAGTCTGAATTCGATCTCTACCAATTTAACAAAATAGTCATTCAAGTGTTCCTACCAAATAAGGATTCCAGTGGCTTCTGCTCCAGATTAAGCCAAGCTCAGAAGCTGTATCTCTCTTGACGTATCTGTCTCTTTAGATTTCGGGGTGGTGGTTTGTCCTGGAACCACAGTTATCAGATTTGTTCAAGAAAAGTCATTGATTTTCAGTTACTTCAGCTTTTTTCTTGTTGTAAGGTTGGAAGTGACAATTTACAAGCTCTTTATATGCTGGAGCTTAAAGTGAAAGCCCTGCTCCATGCTTTTAATGAGCCATGTGGTCCTGGACTTATTATTTCGGCTCTGACCATCAGTTTCATCATGTCTTTAAAAAAATAAGATTGGATTATGCGCTCTAAATTCCCTTCAAGCAAATACAGTAGGACTGCAAAGGATTAATGGACATGAAAACCTAAAGGCTGGCCTCAGCAACACTGGTATTTTAGAGCCCCTGACAGGGTATAGAGATTTAACTGAACATTGGTAAGCCACTGTCAGTATTAAAATGCATTTTCATGACTCCTGAGCATTCTCTTTTTCATACTTTACCTACTGGAGGCCTGAAATCTACTGATCAAGTCAGAATTCAGAACGGAGGTTAAAAACTTACTCCAATAATTAAAATTTACTAACCACCCATGAATTCACTCTTTATTCCTTACCTTCTCACTCTCAACCAATATGGTACATTCAATTAATTAATTAGAAGGTTATGCTACTCTCATGATAAAAATGGTCAAAGTTACTAAAGAAAAATAAAACAAAAAAGCCAAACAAGTTTTTCTTTGCTTATTTGTATGACAGAAGGGTTCAGTGACTTGGCCTAATTACCTAAGATGATCACTCATCCTCACAAGTGTCTAAGATTAAAGGTTAATATCTCTAGGATAATGAAAGAGACACCAAACCAAACAACACCGTCATAAACAAAATGCAATATGTTGGTCTCCATGATTGTTTTATTTAATATTATACTGTCAGATCTTTAGGCACAGGGGCTTGGAAAGGTTTGAGTTAGTCATGGGCAAGTCATAATAATATGTTTTGATTGGCCGTGTACACATAAAAATGACCTCCTATGTCTCACCATCAGACTCAGAATTTGCGGTGTCCTACATTTATTCTTTGGGACCAAATCATTTAATGCTCCTTAGTGGTCTCTTCAAACTAAACAGGGCTCAAAAGTAACTTATCTTTTGTTCTGCTCTGATCCTTTCTCCCATCTTATTTCCGGAGACACTTCCACTATTTTGCCCAGCTCAAAACCTTGGAACTATCTTTGACTTTGTATTCTTCTCCACCTTTTATATTAGTCTATCACAAAGCCTGTTATAACTTCTGTCCAAATATCTCTGATTCTCTCTTGTTTCTCCATACAGACTTGTCACCACCTTAAAGGCCAAGTACAATGAGTACATGCTAATCCTCTTTCTTCCAATATGAAACAAATAACATTAAACCATAAAGCCCCAAATCTATGTCGTAACATAAAAATAGCCTTATTTTAGATCACAAAAACTTTGACAGGTTAATCAAAGCTGAAATTTACCTCCTGTGTTTTGTTGTTTTTGTTAACCCCTGCATTGCTGGTGCCCCAAACATATATTTTGCCTTTATGGGCACGTAAAACAAATTTGTTAAGAGTGCATAGTTAACAGATGATGGACGAGATAGTTGGGGACATGGGAGAAGGATGAGGATACTTGCTGTGTAATCACCTTGATACAGAGGAGACAGGACACTTTTTCTATCCTCTCTCCTTCTAAGTCCTAGGCTGTGAGCAACTTCTTTGTTGTTGAAAGAAATATTTTATAAGAATATGCAAAGAGGTTTGTGAGTCTAAATGAATTCACAAATTAGTGTTTATTTCTACGTTTTAGATGTTATTACTCTATATTTCTTCCTAGACTAGTTTCAGAACAGTGGCACAGCAGAGCCAAAATGACCTACTTTTTTAGGAGGGCTCATTAGCACATTACAGAGTCTCATTTTTAAAATGTCTATGGCATTTTTCCACATTAACCTTATTTGCCATAATAGATTTGTGTTTTATTAAATTGTGCAAATGGCACTTTCTATAATAAGAGATTGGTTAATTTGCTCTTTTACTGAAATGGCTAATTGGGAAAATTTTCATATTGAATTCGCATTATCACTCCATAGATTTTAAAACACATAACTGACTCTCCATAATGCTGCTGCGATTGCTTATTTATTCTTTAACTGTTTCTATGGCAAAGTGGACCCTCTCTCTCGAGGTCTGATGATTCTATAGAAAAGGTGATGTTCTTCCTTTACCATCTTGTCCTTTGGTTTCAGGAACAAATTTAGACATTTTTATTTGTACCATTTGGTTCCGATATTTGGGGCATTTAAATTCTTCTCATTTGTTGAATTCTTTGAAACATTTTGTTGTTATTCCAGTTTAAAGAGATGTTTGAAACCAGTTGCTTTAACTGTTACTTTAAGTGAGCTTTTCTGAAGGTCGAAAATAAAATCGTCCAGAAACCAGGAAAACTGAAACACAGTAACACTACTTTATACTTAAAAATACATACATATATATATATATATATATAACATAGTATATATAATATAAATGATATATCCTTACTATATACTTTTTTAAAAATTTTATTTTATTTATTTAATTTTGGCTGCATTGGGTCTTTGTTGCTGCATGCAGGCTTTCTCTAGCTGTGGCGAGCAGGGGCTACTCTTCATTGAGGTGTGCAGCCTTCTCATTGTGGTGGCTTCTTGTTGCGGATCACGGGCTCTAGGCATGTGGGCTTCAGTAGTTGCAGCATGTGGGCTCAGTAGTAGCAGCACATAGGCCCTAGAGCGCATGGGCTTCAGTAGTTGTGGTGCACGGGCTTAGTTGCCCTGCGGCATGTGGGATCTTCCTGGACCAGAGCTCGAACCCATGTCCCCTGCATTGGCAGGCAGATTCTTAACCACTGCGCCACCAGGGAAGCCCTTTACTTTCTCATTTCCAAAAAAGGGAGTAAATATATAAAGTAATAAACACTAAGTAAGAAAAACTGGCAATATTGAAAAGCACAATGAAGAAAATGGAAATTATACAGTTTTAACAACTTAACACAACAACGAGGCAGTTCTTAGATATTTCAGGTATTTCCCATGCCTAAGATGTTACTATAGTTATAATAATAATTCATGCAAGTTGTACTTTCCTCTTGCACTTAGTATTAAATCAAAGGCGTCTTCCCATGATACTGCTTTCTCTTAAATCTCTTTAGAGCCTCAGCAGCCCATTCCAAGGTCATTCCAGTTTTATAACAAGGTAGGTTAAGAAGTGATTACATACCTACAAATGCAGAACAACACTTGGGAAGTAACAATTGTGAGTGTTCTAATGCTTGAAAGTGGTCTCTCATACATTTAAAATAACATGTTTACGTAAGTAAGAGTGGAGGGTAAATGAAAGATTAATAACCCTAGGTCAGAGTCGATTAATGGCCAAAGCAAATAATTGCTGCTATTGTAGTATTATCTAGATATGGAAAATGGTCTTTGAATTATTGACCCATGCCTTTAATAGAAAATGATTATAATTATGTTCCTGGTCTTATAAAATTATAAATTTCATACAGATGGTTATTGTTGCTTCCTATAATATGTTACTAAGGATAATATGTTTTTTTAATGACTATGATGCTAGACTGAACTGAATAGACTATTTCAGTATAATCTCAGGTTTCACAGAACCATATTTTACGAATATGAATGAACTTCAACCAAAACCATGTAATACTTGCTTATTGTAGTGGACATTCCAAGATCAGACATTTTGTAAATTTCAAACAGTTTACATGGATTGTTGTTGCTTCTACTTAAACTTTTGTATCTTACATGAGGGATGATTTATTTTTAATACGAAGAAATAAGTTTATACTCAAATTCATATGTTAGGAGGAAGTAGTGACTCAATTAAAATACCACTTTATCTTACGATTATTTGCTCTGATCTTTTTCACAAGATTTCATTAATCAGAATCACTTTAATAGGGACTTCCCTTGTGGTCCAGTGGTTAAGAATCTTCCTGCCAATGCAGGGGACACGGGTTCGATCCCTGGTCCAGGACGATCCCCCATGCTGCAGGGCAACTAAGCCCGTGCGCCACAACTACTGAGCCCATGCTCTAGAGCCCGTGAGCCGCAACTATTGAGACTGTATGCTGCAACTACTGAAGCCTGCATGCCTAGAGCCTGTGCTCCACAACAAGAGAAGCCACTGCAGTGAGGAGCCTGTGCACTGCAATGAAGAGTAGCCCCCGCTCGCTGCAACTAGAGAAAGCCCCCATGCAGCAACAAAGACCCAGAGCAGCCAAAAAAAAGAAAAGAATCACTTCAATAAAAGTACAGTAGAAATATATGGAGTCTGCAGGAGATATAAAACTAAAGAAGCAGATAGGGAAATAATAACACATTCTTTTCAAGAACGTTATTACTCATAAATCAAAACTAAGTATTTGGTACTCCTAATTGTCAGTTCTGAGTTCCTAGAACACTATCATTTCTGCAGTGAAAGTCATGTACTTCTCACTTGGATTAAAATTTTTGTTAATTACTTTAAAAAATTTGTCTCAGTAGACAGAGGGCCACTGAGCTATTCAGATGACCTCAAGTGCATTTTTTATGTTTAATTTTCAAATAATATTATTGAGATAGATTTGTTTAAGGTTAGTATATATTGTTTGGACATTTAAATATTGATGCATCAGACATGTATCTGAGGTATCAAGATGATTCTAAAGTATTTTGGTGTAATTTTGTTTTCAAGGCTTAATGCAGGTGTTCTGGGTACTTAATTTGGGTGTTTAATAAGTGCTCAATAACTCTAAATCGAGTTTGATGAACTTACAATATTTCCTTAATAAATATCTCATATAAATCTGATACAATGCCCTGAAAATCTCACAGAATCATCTTCGGAGATAAGAGTTCTCATAGGCTGTCTTTAACTGACTTTTTAAAGGCAGAGTCCTGTATATTACTTGATGGCTTTCATCTTTTCTGGATCATGGGGGATAAAATGTTATTATGATAAGATAGCATTTCTTGTTTAATTCTCAAGCTCAGTCTGTTTTTTCAGAAACTCATAAAATCAAGCCTGACTTGGGGAGCACTAAGAGTCATTTTCCACAGTAGTTTTATATGAGTATATCTCTCCCTATCTATCTACCTATCTACTGTATATAGAGAGACATAAATTTTATACATATTTATAAAATATTATTTATTTTAAATGTATTTTTTCCAAGATTTTCTCTCTCCCTTGCATGAAGTCAATATGATCTTTTTTTCCCCAGCTATCTCTGGAAAGAGTTCAAAGATGGAAAGGCCTGGAAAGAACTCAGTTGCCTGCGGTCTAGCATTGATCAAAACTCACCAATGTCTGGTTCTAAAAATTGTAGTAATTGCAAACATACTACCTCAGATGTTGGTTTATATTGAACTCAGTGGTCAGTTGGCTGTTCCATTGGATGCTTAGATAAGAAATATAAAGTGTCAGACACATATTTCCTTTGAGGTTTGTGGCTGTAACATTGACAAATATTGACCTTAATGTCAAAGAAAAATAATTATCAAATGAAAATTTTATCGGTGGCCAATATTTACATTATTACAAAATGTTCTATAAAATGTATTACTTTAAGATTGTAGTGTAAGCTTCAGAATAGCTTGCAGTTACGCTTTTGCACCTTAGGACATACTTGTGATTTTTCTATGGAAAATAGTATTATAGGAAATCAGTTGACATTTTTTTTTATTAGCTTCCTATGAGGCCAACATTTTGAAAGAAAATGGATGCATATTATTCATTAGGCTACATTATTTTCAACCTAGGTAAATTTGATAAGATTGGGGCCATAGTCCCTTTATAAGAAAAGAAGGAAAACGATTCCTTATCGTTTCCTTATCATATTCCTTCCTGAATGAGAAACTCAGGAATTCTCTGATTCCTTATGAAGATCTAGTTGATTTGTCTGTGTTGAGGGGAAAGGAAAGACTGGCTTTTTATTTTAAGTTCAATATTCCTGTGGTGCCTAAGAGTCTAGTTCCCAGTATTCCATCTGTCATTATCCATTTAGGTATCAATCAGTCTCATTTTGCTCTAAGAAATTGATTAAATTGCCTATGTCATAATTTCATTTGAGTTTAACAGTTTAAGCTATATTGTCACTAGTGTCATTGTCATCCAAATACTTTCACAACTATTTAACTGTATTTGGTTCCATGTTTGGGGGTCTAAAATTAAGTAAAGTGATATGGTCTCTGCCCTCTAGGAGATTATAATCTTAGGAAAAATTGGTTAAGGCAAACTTGCAGACCTCCATTTGATTTTTTTCCTGAGACCTAAGTCTCTATCTCCAGATTTGCCTTTTATTGGAAGAGCTGTGTGTGTGTGAGTGTGTGTGTGTGTGTGTGTGTGTGTGTGTGTGTGTGTGTATGCATGCACACATAAAGTTTTGGATCCATATCTTAAGTGGAAATACTTTATTAGTCCACAGACCTGGCATGCTTGATTGACTTAAGAAAAAAAAAAGATGATAGAAACATTTTCACAATTTGCAATTCACATCTAACTCTAAACTCAAGGCTTTGCCCAGCACACCACTCCTGACCAGGGAGAAGTGTCGGGAACACAGGAAGACACCTGTTTCCCCAATGTCAACTTTTGCTTCTGGCCCAGCCTGATATTAACTTAATCCAGTTGCTTCTATGTGAGAGGCAAGCATGCCTCTTCTTCCACAGCATGGATGTGTAGATCGTGAGGCACTAGTGATTTCTGTAGCCCTGGATCAAACAGAGAAAAGCTAACAGGGATCTGAGGGGACACAGGACTTCTGCTCCTTATCTCCCTGTCTTCCCAAACACAGCCACCTCCAGACTGTGCGCGTTATTAAGAGCTGTCATTTTTCTTTCTGAACAAATCACCTCCATACCGTTTGCACTCGAGGGTACTGGAGAGTGTCCTGCCTATCTCTGTACATTAAATAACCTTATTGTGGTGCCGAGCCTGGCCACGTCTCTCCCTTTCTCTGTGGCAGGTGTATTTATCATTTTCCCCACGCTGACATTCGTAGCTCCAGCTGCCAGACCAGGCCTGGCACCTTTCTCTCTGTAGATTAGTTTGCTTTCTGCAGGATTAAAAAGGTTTAGAGAGCCACTGGGAGTTGGCAGGAAGAGCCTGAGTTGTTTAGAAATGTCAGAAAAGTGTCAAGACTGCCAGTTTTCTGGGGGCTCCAATAGGGGGAGGAACAGAAGCACTTATCAGTCAGATTCTAGCAGACAAAACACCACGAGAAAGAGGCAACAAGGATCCCTAAGATAATAAGAAATTCTTGTCTTTCTTATATTCTGAGAAGAGCAGAAAGAGATAGAGGGAGGAGGATGGTGGTAGGGATGAAGAACTCAGCTTTTCCACCAGGCAGTTGAAAACTGACAAATCAGACAGCCCCATACATCACACGCCGGTGTCACTATTCAGTGTTAGTCAACCTTGTGGGCAGCAGCCACGGGAGAGAAGACAAAGCAGGAGATGGGATGCTCTGAAAGCACACGTGTAACTCATGCATTTAGCAGCATCTCACTTTCCCATTTCACTTTCTGCTTATATTTGGATTTCTTTGATTATTTGTGGAGGAGGGAGCTTTTATCTTTGATGTGTTTCCTTGGAGAGAGGAGACATTCCCCAGGGCTCAGACAGAAGCCTTGATCTCCCGAAAACTCTGTGCAGGTGACACAGGAAGTGTCTGAGTGATATTTTTTAATGCTGGATCTATTGTATGCACCTCAACTGCTGGGAACAAAGAGGAATTGTTGTATCTGAAAACCCTTAGAGCTGGATTAAGCATGAAAAACGAATCAGAGAGTGTTATTACCGCATGGTATATATGGACATATTGACTACTCAATCCTGCCAATGTTTTGTGCCTTCACGGATGTATTCTGACGATCCTTTGTAAGGGTGCAGCACAAAAGGGCCTGAGGCCTGAGAAACCTGTCAAAGAACTTCCTCGGGTTTGGCTGAATTTAGAGCGAAACACTCAAGGCATTTGGCAGATCTCCGCAGAAGTGATTTCCACCGTGCCGTGCGCCAGCTTAGGTCGCACTTTGGGACCTTCTTAGGTAGAGAAGGAAGATGAGCAAGGTTTTTGGCTTTTTCTTCACGGAATGAAGCGTGGGAACAGCCTTAAATTAGCAAAAGCAGAAAGAAGAGATGTAGTCAACCTCTTGGGCTTTTTTCCTTGTTTGAATTATGGGTTGGTTGATTTATTTGTAGTATGGGCAGTGGTTGGCCCAGATGATTTTTAAGGTTCCTTCTAACGTAAAATCCTATAATTCACTGATTGAATTCACATCCCTGGCCTTAACAGCTGGACTAGGCTAGTGAACTCCCCCCTGACACAGCTGTTCTCTGTGCCTAGGTCCTTTTTAAAGGTGTCATCAAGGAAGAGGTAAAATTATCTTCTCTGCTATGATTCGTTCTTAACCACACGCTGAGAATTCAGGGGCCAGTGTCGGGGACATCTAAATATCCCAATCAATAAGAAACTTCCTTTTGGTTAAAGTGTTCTTTTCAAGTGTAGCAAAATTTAATCACTTCTTCTTACGGAAAGCAGATTTCTAAGGGACTGCAGGCATGTCTTCTTTCTGAGAGAAAGAACTGGATCTTGTCCTCTCAGGATAAATCCCGACTCCTATTAAGTTTTTTATCTCCTTACATGTGTGAAACCTCATCCACCAATGTACCTTCATTCTCTTCTTCTGCACTGGATGTCTCCCCTTGGTCTCCCTTGGCTACGCCTTTACCCAGGTAGCTCTACCCATATCTTTCCATCTTATATTGTTCTTTTCATGTATGCATCAACATGTTAGGAACAGAACATGGGACAGGACAGCAAAGGTCCTTGCTCTCGTGCAATTTAATTTCTAATATGCCATGGGGGTGGAGAAGGGATTCCAGGGTGAGAATGATAAATGATAAGCATGTTCATAAACAAGAAGCTTTAATATAATAAGGTCTTTAAAGACAATAAAATTAGGTGATAGGATAGAGAGTGAATGAGAGGTGGGCGGGGAGCTACCTGAGATCATGAGGAAGGTGTTTCTGAGGAAATGGGGTTTGAACTGAGACTAGAAATTACAGGAAAGATCCTGTCTCATAAAGATGCATGAATGTAAGAGCACTTAAGGCAAAGGGAGTAGGAAGTGCCAGACCCATAAGGCCAGCAGGAGTTTGGCTCTGAGAAGAGAAAGGAGGCCAGTGTGGCTGTGTTACAATGAGTAATAGGGAGTGTGGTAGGAGACAAACACACAGATAGGCATGGCTTTGTCATGAGCGACTGAGGGCTTGGCAAACTGTGGTTAGGATTTGGAGGATGCCCTTGGAGGATTTTAATCAGGAGGTAACATAATCTGATTTATATTTTAAAAAATCATCCTTGCTGTGGTGAATAGATTGTAGAGAAGCAAGAGTAGGAGCCAGAGGTTGGTTAGGAGGCCACCTCAGTAATCAGGTGAGACATGACAGTGGGCTGGACCTGGGCTGTGACAGTGGCATGGCGATGGACAGAGAGAGACAGATCAAGACATGATTTTAAGATTAAATCAACAGTTTGGGATGATAGATCAAACCTGTCAGATAAAGGAGGAGAGAGTGCTGAGAACCACTTCCAGATCTCTGGCTTGAGTACTTGAGTACATAGGGGTGACAATGACTGAGATGGGGAGAGCTGGGAGAGAAACAGGTGTGAGTGATAATGAAGGATTTGTCTTTGGCCGTTTTCTTTATGTTGCATCCATTTCAAATAAATATTATGGTTTCTATCTGGGGGCAGGGGAAACACCTCTCCTTTCCTGTTTCCCTGTGGAGGGACTTCCAATCAGGCTGATACTGTCGTCTTCTCTCTGCTGTTCACTCATACCTCCCCTGGGGGAGATGTGATGTCAGGTAACTGGTGTTCTTGAACGTATGAAACACTGGAGGGTTGTGTTTGGGTTTGGTTTTGTTTTTTGATAAATACGGAGCTTTCTGATACTTACCCAAATCTACTGATCCACTCTTGAATAGCATGGAGCAGTATATGTATCGAGATAATACTTTTCTTTTTTACATCATGACATTTCTTGAAGAACGCAGAGCTCAGCACAAACAATGGTTCTGATACCATCAATAAGAAGGATATTGAAATGCACTGCTCCTTGAAAATTGAAACTGGCAGCATTTTTTAATATGCTTCTAAAGGATAGTGACCCAGTGACTTGCTATCAATATCACATTATTGCTATTACCAAACACTTTCAATTACAGAATACCATCTGGATCTCACAGTCAACTTTTAAGATAAGCAGGATGTGCATTTTAAATTCACAACTTGTACAGATGAAGTAACTGAGGCTCAGAAGGAAGAAGTGGCCCAAAGTCACAATATTAGTGGATGGTTCAGCGAGAACTTGAACATGTGCGTCTTACACAAACACTCTTTCAATGCATTGTGCAGCAGATTTACAAACTTGTGATTCGTAGTATCACAGACTAAATTAATCAGACCAGGGAAAATTAGTGCCGGTTTTTACATACAGACACACACACACACACAGGTGCACATCCACACACAGAGACATAGGCAATTTATGGGACCAAAAAAGGACAACATTTTTCTTCTAGTTTTTTAATTTTGCTACATTTAATATTTATGTTAATTTTTGTTTCTTGGTGAAATGTCAAAACAGAGGCACAGCTAAATGAAATCAAATGCTGCTGCTACCTATTTTACAGAATTTCCCATTTTTTATCTAGAACCTTGGCATTAACTAGAGGTAGCCAAATGCCATATATAATGGGGGGGGGGGGCGGGAAACCTTTTCAGAAATATCTTATCTCACCCATTTCTTTTTTCATTTTTGTTTTTGTCCATGTCCCAAACTCTTTTAAATACCAAATCTCTGTGTGTGTGTGCGCGCGCGCGCGTGTGTGTAGGGGGGTGATTTCCAGTGGGAAACAATTTGGGATTGAAGGTTTTCTGTCTCGTGTAACATCAGGATAGCAGCCAGTGGAATGGGAACTTTGGGGATATAGGAATGATGTGGTTAGTATTTCTGGCCGTCTTGAGTCAGCCCTCACAAGTCCTCCGTGAGTCCCTGCCTAGTGCCCCTTGCTCATCTTGTCCCAGCCTCCTGGAATGTCTTTCTCCGGGTGACTGGGGTAGTCTTGGACTGTGTTTTATGCATCAGATACCAGATTCAATCTAGGGCTGCTGCAACAAAGTTCTACAAAATGAGTGGCTTAAACAACACAACTTTATTGTCTCACAGTTCTGGAGGCTAGAAGTTTGAGATCAGGATAGCAGCAGTGTTGGTTCCTTCTGAGGGCTGCGAGGGAAAAATCTGGTCCAAGCCTCTCTCCTTGGCTTGTAGATGGCTGTCTTCTCCCTCTGTCTTAACATCATCTTCCCTTTGTACCTTCTCAAAGGAATGCCTTGGTCTCTGCCGCCTCGTTTTTTTCCAATGCTATTCCATGTATTCTCTATCCCTACAACTTTTGTGAGAGCTGGGAGATGGTCTGTTTTCTTCAATTCCTTCATGCCCCAATCTAGAAGAGTGCTGCCCATGTAGAAGAGCTCAAAGGCATGACTTAGTGAATATCCACAATGAAACTCTTACGTAGGGTCTTTGAAAGCACAAATGGAATCTCTTTGGTGTTACTGCAGTTCCTAAATATTGAATTGGGCATCCTAACACTTGAAAGCCTCTCATCAGCTAAGAGCTCCCAAGTATTATTTGCTTAAGTATATATGTATAGATTCAAAGGTAGACCTCGCAAGAATATATGAGTTTTGTAGCAAAGGTTGGGACTCTAGCCTGGTTTATTTTATTTCATACTCTTGTCTCTAATTCTGATTTACTTCCAGTCAGAGCATTGATTTATTTTTTTTAGTCTCTTCTCACTTTGTTCTTCATAAGCCCTTTGTTGGTTTTCTAAAAGTTATTGCCACTGAATTAGATTTTAATGGAGTTAATATATCAGTATGTTATTTAGGGTTTTAGTCTGTGATTAATCCTAGAAAAGCTGGGTGAGTGCCTTACCAGAGGGCTGTGTATTCTCCAGGTTGTGGCATTATTCATGTCAGATGCAAAAGGACAAATACAGAGCGGCAGGAAAAAATGAGGCCGGGAAACGGGGAATCTGGGCTATGGTGCTAGAAGCCAAGGGGTAGATTTTTTTCAGGGGAGCTCAGTTTTCAACTTGAGGGTCTCTGGTAGATTTTAACCCTGTGGTAACTAGGATTATGATGTTATTTATTTCTGATCTATGTTTAATGATGAATTAACAGATTTACCTTTATAACCAACTATATATTATGTTTAATCTAAGCAAGGGGCAGATCATTAGGTTATGATCCAAGACACACCGTTTATTTGTGCCTCTCTCTACTTGCCGGATGAAAAGGAGCTTAACTTCTATACCACTCCTATAAGTAATATGGAGGGCAGTTAAATCTGCTCCCTGATTTTTATGCGCATGCTATCAGATGTACATTAAACTCACTCTGCAGTATCTCTGTGTCCCCTTTCACTAGGTAACTCCGCCTCCCTCTACTGCTTTCCTGTTTCACAGGCAGAGGACACCAACAGGAAATTTACCTGTTCCCCTCTTAAACACAGGTGGCGACAAAAACTTGAGAATGGTTATATGGGCAATCCCCTCTACATTTTTCTATCGAAAAGATGGCCTAAGAAGTTGGAGATTCTGCCAGTCTGGGCTATGATGTCAGCATGTCCTCCTGGATATGTTTTATCTACCAAGCACATGGCTGGCAATGTTATTTCCTCCTTCAGCATTTCTGGGTCCAGTGTGGGATAGCAGTGTTTTTTATTTTGTTTTGTAGCGATACGCAGGCCTCTCACTGTTGTGGCCTCTCCCGTTGCAGAGCACAGGCTCCGGACGCGCAGGCTCAGCGGCCATGGCTCACGGGCCCAGCCGCTCCGCGGCATGTGGGATCCTCCCGGACCGGGGCACGAACCCGTGTCCCCTGCATCGGCAGGCAAACTGTCAACCACTGCGCCACCAGGGAAGCCCCCAGGTCACATTTTTTAACCAGCAAAAATACCCTGCAGTTCTAGGTTACTTTGACATAGGTAATTCCTCTGAGCTTAGATTTTACGCTTACTGTTCTCCAAATTAGCTCTCGAACCCCACAGGTTTCTGCCTTTTGAGCTTTTAGAGTCTTAAATTTCTAATATAACCAGGGCACTAAAGTCCTTAGCTTAGAAGGTCACAAACCGTTGTAGGACGGGGTGGGAGGGGATATGTGTGTATGTTAGTAGGGTTGGGTGGAGTTATAGTTAGTGAAATAAAGCCTTGAAGAATTGTCCTATGATGAGTAGAAGAAATGGTGCTGAGTATCAATTACAAAGGCACTAGCTGATACCTGACTGAATCTGTGTCAGAACAGGACAAGAGTTTGAAAAGGGAGGAGAATTGTAAAACGTTACAGAAGGATAATGTTTGTTCCCTCATCTTTCTGCCTTTTTATGTGTATTCTGGAGCCATGTGAAGCAAAAATAAATAAAAATATTTAACCAGGGTTTCACGTACCATGTCCTATGTTTTTTTGCGGTTAGGTTTAATGTTTGGAATCCTTTACAGCAAGTCTTTACCAATGTCATACATCTGTCAGCAACAAATCCCTTATGAATTGCTTATGGGCATGAATGACAAACATTTTCATTTCATATAATCAAGGGCTTGAAGGGAAACTCAGGTGTCATCAAAACTGTCTGCCTAGCTGTGTGCAAACGTGACCATCCTTACAGAAAGCTGTGGACCTATGAGTATCTGGACTGTTTTCAAAGGATGGGGACGTTTCTCCCTTGAATAAATCTTTCCTGCTGTTTAACAACCTTTACAATTGGGACGTGCCTTCTCATAAAGAACTTGCTTTTAAAATTGACCAGAGTTTTTCCATTTTGCTGGAAGAAATAGACTACTTTGTATTGTTTGACCACACACTAATGCTTTTGCAGCAAAGGAATTCATTGTACGGTGACTGTACCACTGGTGTGGGAGATATTTCTTCCGTGCAGTGGTCTCGTCCCTCCTCTAACCTCTGCAATTTCCAATAGGATTGTCCCACAGATACTCTTCCTGTTCCCTTCTGGGTTACAGTACATCACACTAGATGGCAGTCACACCCCAGTTTGGGATTCCATTTTACATCTCCCCCACACACAACCTTTTCTTGTCCAAAATAATATGGAATAAAACATGCAAATAAAATCTGTTCATTTTGTACAGGGTTCATTCAGAAAAGCTGGTATACAATTAGAGCTGATAAGGAAAAAAATATGTTAAACGATATTGAAAACTCACACATTGGGGGGGTTGTCTGGGGGGTGGGGATCCTCTAGTTTGTTTCTTTGTTTGTTACTGTTTTTCAGATTTAGTTTAATTACAAAAGGAAATTTCTTGGGCTAAAAATCAAAGCTTATGTGAGAAGGTAAAAGTGTATTTCTGAGAAAAGAAAATTCAGCCATGCCAGTTGCTTATGTTTTCTCAAATCCTGTGCTTCTTCCAGCAGATTGGCTGTGCTTTTATGCAACATTAACCTGGATTTTCTAGACAGAGACCATCAGATGCAAGCTCAGAGCCCTATGTGAATCGCCCATTAACAGTGAGTAGAATGATTGGAAGGAAAACAAAACCAAAGCAAAAGCTCCTGATACAATAAAGACCCCTTTTCATTGTGCTTGTGTAAATCTGGAGACCTGCTGAGGATTTGGAGGGAGACAAATTCAGTTTCTGTAAAATATTCTTGGTCAGCTAATCCAGAGCCCCAGAATACCCTACTAAGTGGAAACCATCTGAGAGAAGTTGTGCGAGAAATGGCCCTACTCTGATTCCACTAATTCATTTTGCATATAAAGTAGTAAAAAGGTAAAATGTTTTTATCAAAACAGACTTGGCAAACATTTAACTTGATGTTACAGGAATGTTATTTTTTCCCTCTCACAGTTGACAGCCCTAGGCTGTGGAATTCATAGGCACTATGCTCTCATTTTTTAAAAAGCATGTAATCACCTTTTAAAGGTTACTAGGGAGAAAACTGAGGCAGCATCCTAAAGAGCAGCGTGAATTCACGAGCAAATATGAAGAATGTTACTCAGCCTGCATGTGAAAATGCTTAATGCATTATTTATAGATGTTGTTTTACCACGGAGATCAAGGTCATGCATTGGACTCCCAGGCAATGGGTTAAGTCTTGAGAGGCCATTCTGATAATCCTGGCTGACAGTTTCTTGGATAGAGTTGGTGAACTTTGAGTTAGATGTATTTTCCAACTTGGAAGGAACAGTGAAAACTTTTTTTTTTAATTAGCTAGCTACTCATTTATCCAACTTGATCACAACTCATTAATTTTGATCAGAAACAGTGCGTGGGGTTGGGGGGTGTTGCTATGTTCTCATTTTCTCTCCCTAAATTCTATGAATCATTCTACTAAGAGAAATACGCAATTAACCTTGCCTTCTGCCCTTTGCCAAAGTTGTTTCCATATATTCCAGTGTCTAGAATAAAGCAGACTCAATGATAGTGTGACTTATAAGAAAATACTGGAATCCTAGGGCATTTACTTTAAAATTTCCAATGGAAAATTACTTCTAAATATTTCTAAATGCTTATATATATATGTGTGTGTGTAAAATATTGCAGAATTCCGTACCTTTAAGTGGTTACCTATACTGGGCCATTTTGTTATATGTGTGTCCCTTGGATTCTCCTGTATTACACAAAAGATGTAGACCTGCTTGTTCAAGTAATCTCGAGACATGATATTGAGGTCCTGAACCTCTTCTAGCATTAAACAGGCAGTGGCATATGGTGGGAAGATTAGGGGGAGTGAGCCACCCCAGTGCAGGCAATAAGGGGGTAACATTGTCCGCAGAAAATTTAAAAACAATAGGAAACCTTACTAAAAATAGGTCTGTTTTTATTATCATGATGCACCAACAATTCTAAACAACGTCAGTAATAAGATAACCCTATGTGCCAAGCAGATCCTTCCTTCTCCCTGTCTCCCCTAGAAGGATCCTGAAAAAGGGAAAATTCGTGATGCCATCATATAAACACAATGTAAAACAAAACAAAACAAAAGCAAAAAAGTTCTCTCATTCTTCCTTTTAATAATCTTTCCCTGTTCTAGTCTCCTCTATTTCCTTCAATTTTGATTTGAAGTTTTCACATATTATTCTTGTGAAAACGAAGGATTTTGGGGCCATTATTACTTTCCATGAATACTGAACATTTTTAGATTGATCTGGGCTTTCCTTGAAATCTTTACTCCTTTCTATCTTTCCCTGCATCCGGGAGCAGTAGATCAGAAATCAGTCAAAATAACAGAAATCCTTCATTTTAACAAAATACTACAAAGTCAAAACATTCAGGAGGAAGTGTCCCTATTGAATAGGCAATAGACTTCAGGATAATAAAAGGTGGCAAAGGGCCTTCTGTGAGAGGACAACTGGCAAGAACTTATCACCAAAGCCCATGGGAATCAGGATGGTGCAAAGCAAGCATCTCAGGACATCTCTGTTTTGAGTAAACACCTCTGCATCGAGATGTTTCCAGACCAATTAAAAAGGTCAGAGATTGAATTTATAGTAAAACCAATGTATGAATGGAAAGCAGTGTTGCAATCATTTGTGCATCCTGGAAAGGTATATGGATAAGATCCACTATTAGAAGCATAGATTTTAAAGTGAGAAAATCTAGAGTTTTAGTCCCAGCCCCACTGCATACGAAATGTATGCCATTGCTTAGGTTTCTCTTTAAGACTTGGTTTTCTCACCTCCTAAGTTGGTATAAAAATAATACAATAATAATAATATACTGTGGGGTCACCATTAGGTTTAAATGATATGATGTAAGTAAAATGTTCCATTCTCGGCACAGAGGAAACTTTCTATCCTTCTCAGTTATTTGATTCCATGTAGAATTTTATATGCACAGTGGGTGATAGAATAATATTTCTCTTTGGCCTAGACTAAGTACCAATGAAGTCAGTCGTGGGTTCGTTAAGGCTTTAAGCAAACGGTCACTCTAGCTCCTCATTTTATCCTTCTATATTTACTTACTTTCTCACACATCAGTCCCAATTATTTAATCCAGCTCTAGTTATTTAGAAGGCATACCAGGCCCTCTCACCAGTGTATAAATAATATTATACTCCTAACATGAGTGGTGAATTTTCACCAGAAAAAGATCAGTATGGACTAAAGTAAGCGAAGTTCCTATGACAGGGAAGCTCTTTGAGGTCAGTCTCACAGAATAGATTGGGTTTGAAGAGAGGGGAGCAGAAAGATGGTTCTACCCAGGGTTAGAGGAAGAGCGTGAGCAAAGAAATGGAGGGAGGGAGAGATTGTGCACCGAATGAGAAGGGAACCAGCATCCTTGGTGTGGGGAGATGTGTCATCACATAAATCAGGTTGGCTAGGGAGGCAAGGCTGATCACACAGACCCTTTATTGCTGGACAGAACGCTATTGACTTAAAGCAGGAAGCCACTTGGAATTTGAAATTCATATTTTGGGCTGAGATGCAGTGTGGGAACTGAGGCTAGAGTTGGAGCTAGAAGTTCTGGGAGGGTTGGCAACTGCAGCTGTGGTTGGGGTTAGGTTTGGGGGCCACTCATGCATAAAAGTGAAAATATATACGTGGATGGATGCATAAATTTCAGAGGATCCAAAGCGCTTGAAGCTAAGCAATGGATTTCTGTTTAAGAGTCTCTCTCTCTCTCTCTCTCTCTTTATATACGTATATGCATGTATATGTATGTATGTATGTGTATATATATGTATTTATGTGTATATGTGTATGGATATATGTAGTCATGTGTCTATATAGATATAAACATGAATACAATATATGTATACATATACATATAGGCAAAGCAGTGACTGATCCTATTATAGCTGTCTATTTGTGTGCTAAACTGAATGATAAAAAATAACTAACATTTATTAAGTTCAGGCACAGTGCTAAACACTTCCTGTAAGTTATCTAATTTAATTTAAATCTAATGGAAATGGAAAAGAGCTATTACAGTTGGGGTGAAAAGGAGACTGGGATCAAGGAAACCAGCTAATTAGCTGTTGCCAAAATCCGCATTTGAATTGATGAAGCTCTGGAGTATGGTAAATAGAAGTAGGAAAGGAAAGGAAGAGGAAAACATGAAAAATATTGGAAAGGGAGACATGATATCACTTTGAAAGAGACCAGGTGGAAGGGTTTTTAGAGAAGAAACATTGGAAGATGTTTGTAAATTTCATAACTTGGGGAGCTACCAGAACAAGAGAGGGAATGAAATGTTTGTAAACTGCAGTGTAGTTATTAATGTGAGATGTTATTATATTATTTTACCTATCCGTGCAGTTCTGCAAAAAGCATACTTGACTTCCTGCTGCACATTTTCCTCTGCTGTGTGATCTGCCTTAGATAATATCCTTCCAGCCCTTCTCCGACTTTGTCTTCCTCTTGTTTTCAAGCAAAGGAGAGAGAAAACCCAGCTACAGACTGACTTGCTTCAATGACATCAAACCCCATGACTGTCTCTCTTCCCATCACGACATGGTTACCCTATTTTAAATCACCATTGAAACAAAATAGACTAGGTTGTAGAAACAGTGATGTCCTCAGAAAAACATTTCACTGTATCATTTTTTGAGGCCAACATTGTAATAAGTGGTTTGGTGAAATCAAGAAATATTAACAAGTCCAAACTGAGATAATGAAATTATGATTTATTTTTGTTCAAATCTTCCATTCTCCCTTCTTGTTATTCGTCAACTGGGATTCTCAGATAGAAACATCATGGCATTGCTACGCTTTGCAGAATAAGACTGACATTTAACTAAAGGAGATAGTACATGTGTAGAGTTCAGGGATGATGTAGGGGTGGGAATGATTTTTCCTAATGTGGTGATTTTTGAGGAAGAAAGATAACTGTTTTAGTGAGTTAACTATGTGTCAGGTGTCATATGACAGAATAGTCCTTTGGTACATAAAAGATATCACGGATCCCTTTGGCCTTTTTATCCTAGTTTTTCCTTCACTACAAGTTCAATTCATATTTTAGAACTACCAATATAAGAGTTTTAGAAAATATGGCTAGGGAAAATTCAAGACCATGTCTTAATTGTTCTCTCACTAGTATCAATTCATATTTGAACAGTTTCATACTACTTGCAGAATTTATGTTCTGTGCAGCAAAGGGGGAAGTTTAAACAATTTGAAATGACTAGATTTATACTGGAAGATAAAAAAATCTAGGCATCCAGGTACATAGCATTTTTATTGTAATTTGTTAATGGGTTTATGAAAACTTTAAGGTTCTGGAGATTTGGGGATTCTCAAAGTGTTAGGGATTAAGCCAGAGTTTCCTCAATCTAATGAAAATAGGGTGGTCAGGATGAAACTCAAGAAGAAATGAAGAAGATGATTTGAGCAGAGAATTGAGGGAAATGAGGGACGAGTCATGGGAACATTTGAGGGAAGAAGATGCCAGCGAGAGGGAATCTCCAGAGGAAGGTCCCAAAAAAGGAAATGTGTCTGGATGTTTGAAGAAGGACAAGGAAGCTGACATAGAGTGAATGATGCTAGAGTAATAAGCAATGAAGTCAAAGGGTGGGAGTGAGATAGTGTGTTGGAGTATGCCATTGTGAGAAATCATAAGGATGTTGGCTTTTATTTTGGAGGAAATTTTCTGCTAAAACCCACTGCAAATAAGTTACCAAAATCATGTCATTCACATCCTTAGACTTAGATCTGTAGCAGAGATGATACTTCTTTTCATAAAGAGCTAGATAATAAATATTTTAGGTTCATGGGCCATGTGGTATCTGTGCTAACTCAACTTCACTACTATAACCAAAAAGCAGCCATAGGCAATACACATAAAATAAGAGTAAATAAAATTTTATTTGCAAAAGCAGGCAAGCAGCCCACAGGCTAGTTTGCTAATCTGTAACCTAGAGGGTTAGTCTGGTTTCTTTATATTTCTTCCAGGAAAGTTAAGCTAAGGGGAAATGTAGAAGAAACTAACATCGACTGACTATTATGTACCAGAATGTGTCCTAGGCTTTATATATACACACAGTTATCTATTCCCATTCCTATTATTAGAGACTTGTCCAGGACAGTTTTATCTCTCAGGAAAATAACTTCAATATCCTCGTCCCTAATTCTGCTTTGCTTGTACACTTCCTCAGTTCATTCTGCCAGGATGGATTTTAAAAACATAGTCATGCCAAATTTTTTTTTCTACTAATGTTAAATGTACAAGATCACTCTGGCAGACTGAATTGAGGAGGTGTACAGGCAAAGCAAATCAAGGACAAGGTTATTAAAGTGATTTTCATGCCAAACATTTAAAGAAAGAATAACACTGATTGTATACAATCTCTTCCAGAAGACAGAAGAGAAGGGGTCAGCACCCAGTTCATGGTAGAAGATCTGCATTACTCTGATATCAAAACCAGACAAAGACAGTAAACGTAGGAAAACTACAGAACAACACCTCACATTAGTATAGACACAGAAATTATTAACAAAATATTAGCAAATTGAACTTAATAATATGTAAAAAGAATAATACACTGATATCAAGTGGAACTTACTTCAAGAATGCAAGGATGGGGCTTCCCTGGTGGCGCAGTGGTTGAGAGTCTGCCTGCCAGGGCAGGGGACATGGGTTTGTGCCCCGGTCCGGGGGGATCCCACGTGCCGCGGAGCGGCTGGGCCCGTGAGCCATGGCTGCTGAGCCTGCGCGTCCGGAGCCTGTGCTCCGCAACAGGAGAGGCTACAGCGGTGAGAGGCCCGCGTACCGCAAAAAAAAATAAAAATAAAAAAAAGCAAGGATGTATCAGTATTTTAAAAATCATACAAAGTAACCTACAAATTAAGATTCAAAAGAAGCAAAAGCACTTGATCGTATCAATTGATGCAGAAAGAGCATTTTACAGAACTTAACACCCATTCATTATACAATCTCTCAGTAAATTTGGAATGGAAGAAAACATCTTCAACCCAATAAAAAGCATCTACGTAAACCCTACAGCTAACATCACACTTAATGGTTGAAGAATGAATGCTTTCTTCCTTAGATAGGGAACAAGTTAAGGATGTCTATTCCCCCCACTCATATTGATCATAAAACTGGAATCCTAGCCAATACAATAAGGCAATAAAATAAAATAAAATGTATGTTGATCAGAAAGAAAAAGTTTTCTGTCACTATTTGAAGATGACAATCGTATTTCCATATTCTAGCAATGCACAGTTATAAACTGATATTAAAATAGGATTCAGAATAGCTTTCAAGAAAGTGAAATACTTGTATAAATCTAATAAAATATGTATAGGATCTGTATAGTAAAAACTATACAACAATGATGAAGACAATCAAAGACCTAAATAAATTGAGAGAAGGAATATAGTCAGGGGTTGAAAGACTCAACGTGATACAGATGATAATACATCTCAAGTGGATCTATAGGTTTAATGCAATTGTTAACACAATCCCAACAGGATTTTTTGAAGATATACATAAACTGATTCTAAAATGAAGATGGATAAGGCAAAGGAAATAGGGTAGCTAAAGCAATTTTGGAAAAGGAGAATAATGTTGGAGAAATCACAAAACACAATGTTAAGACATTTATGGCTACAGTAACCAAAACTGTGGTACTAGCAGAGGGGTAGACAGGTGGATCAATGGAACGGAACAAATTAATACAAATAGCTACAGCTGACTTTCAACAAGGAAGGACCGATCTTCACCCAGTCTGCCTATGACAGTGAATCGAATCTTTGTCCTTTAAGTTGATCACAGTATAAGAGCCTGATATTAAGTTTTTGATTATCAAGGCACCCATTCCAAAAGATATCCATCCTGAATAAACATATTGCCATCTGTATGACCCAGCTGCTAATAAAACAACCAGATAAGGAACTAGGCTGCCTCCACCCATGAAGTTCTCCTTTCAGAAAATGCTGGGTGTCCTAAATAACTGACTGCTCAAGTGACCCTGCCTCCACTCTCCCACACCCTAGTTCCTTCTCGTCTGCTTCAAATTAGCCAATAATGAATGACTTTGAGAAACCCCAGACTTCCCAGCCTCACACCCTAATTAAGGCAGAGCCTCAGGTTCACAATCTCTCTCTCTGCCCATGAGATCACTGTATGACCCTTGAGCATGTCTGTACCCTCCAGAACCTGTGAGTAATAAAGATTGTTCCTCAAAGTTCCCTGAAGAATTTTTGCAGAAGTGCTTCTTGTGATCATAACAAAAATATTGGCCCCAATAGGGGAAATGTCTGTGGGGGCTCACTGTGAGTAATATGGGCCCAGTCCCAGCTGAGAGCATACATCCATAGGCTGAGACTGACAAAGTCTCAGTTTTGGGTCAAGCCCCAAACTAGAGTCATCATTGATTTTGCTCTTTCTCTCGCACCTTTGCCTAATTTGTTAGAAAACCCTGTCAAAGCATATCCAGGATCTATTTCTCACGTCCTTTGCTGTTAGCACCACAGTCTGGAGCATCATCACCTCTTATCTAAACTGTTGTCATAGAAACTGGCCTCAATACTTCTACACTTTCCCACTCTATAGTCTATAATCCATACAGTTGCCAAAGGAGTTATTTTGACAGTTAAGACATTGTATCAATCCTTGACTCAAAGTCTTCAAATGGCTTTTCATCTCACTAAGAGTATAAACCAAAATCATGATCACGGGGTTAAAAATTCCTGCGCGATCTGATCTGGACTCCACTCTCACTCTGCTCTCAAATCCTCTCTCTCTCTCTATCTCTTTCTCTTACTGACTCTTCTCCAGTCCCACTGCATTTCTCGATGTTTCTTGAACATGCCAATTATATTCTAGCCTCACAGTTTTTGCACTTGCTGTTTCTGGTGCTAGAAACTGTGTTTTCCCAGAGCTCAAAAAAAAAATTATTCCCTTAACTTCCTTCGGGTCTCTGCTAATATGGTATCGTAGCAGAGAGACCTTTCCTAACCACGTTATATAAAAAAACAACCTGCCCATCCCTGGCATTCCTAACTTCTACCTGCTTTATCTTTTCCTTTCTTCTTGATATATACAACCTACTAATGAATTATATTTTTTCTCCTTTATTAAATTATTCCATAAGTAGAACTTAACTTTCATGATGGCAGAGATTTTGTCTGTTTTGTTTGTTTATTGCTATATCTCCAAAATCTAGTACAGTTCCTGCCATACCATAGGTACTCAATACATAAATGTTTAATGAATAAATTGTATAGCCTTGATGTAATTCAGAATCTATAAATATACTCGATAAACAATGAAGCGCTGCTTTCCATGAATATGTTTTGAAAGTACTTTTAATAAACAATTTAGGTTGCATAAAGTATTGCTATTATTGTTCTTTTCATGTCTTTAACACAAGCCAATTTTTTTTTTTTTTTTTTTTTTTTTTTTGCGGTACGCGGGCCTCTCACTGTTGTGGCCTCTCCCGTTGAGGAGCACAGGCTCCGGACGCGCAGCCTCAAGCAGCCATGGCTCACGGGCCCAGCCGCTCCGCGGCATGTGGGATCTTCCCAGACCGGGGCACGAAGCCGTGTCCCCTGCATCGGCAGGCGGACTCTCAACCACTGTGCCACCAGGGAAGCCCAAGCCAATATTTTTTTGTCCATTCCTCCAAAGTTCTTTCTGGAGTAAATTCTTTATGAAGCTCTATAATTTTATCATTTTATCTTCTATGTTCATCATTTTATCTTCTATGATTTACCATTATTACACTTAGAGACTAGATTCCATGCTCAATAGGCCATCTATTTCTTTCTTAGTCTTTTTTCAAAAATTATTAAATGCTACTTCTGGTTGTGTGCTGGTTTTTGCCATGTGTTCCAACTAGCCAGTTTTAATACAAGTGTACATAATTCAAGGAGAAATCAATGTTTTGGATTTTTTTCCCATTTAAATATCTTTATTAGAGCTTTGACAAGATCATGTAGATCTTGACAAGATCATGCATTTTCCATTTTAAGAAGAAGTTACCAAATATTTACTCCAAATACCTCTTTCCTTTTTAATAAATTCAAAGACAAATATAAAACTTAAGGTCATAATTGACAATTGTTATAAAGAACTTGTGTCTGGAATCTTATAAACAGACTGGATAGTCTTTGACTTTTTATATGGCAGATCAAAATAAGCAAAGGGCTCAGACTACCTAAATAAGTTTATATAAGTTCCATGATATGATTCTTCTCTTCATAATGATAATGAGAGTACTACAGTAAGCAAAATAAGACAAAACAAAAAATAAACGTGTTAGCTTCATGATACCTAATTCTGTAGGAAATTACTATCAGCAAAAATGCTTCTTAAGCAAAGAAACATAGGGTTTACCCTTAAGTTGTCTACAATCTAGGTCATAGGAGAAACCAAACCCGCAGCTCCCACTGCTTGACAACAGATGAAAGAGAGACAAATTATTACTGAGTTTTGAGTTCCAAAGCCTCTTAGGGACATTGGGAACTTGCAGGGAATCCAGAGAAGAGCCACAGGGATGATTAGAGAGTGTAAAATGGGACCTTTGAGGATAGGTTAAAAGAATTGGGATTATTTAGTTTGGAAACAAGGTTATTTAAAAAGTGGTTTCATAATAGCTTTATGTTAGCTAATTGATGGTGGTGACTGACTATTCTCCAGCATGAGAAGAAATGGGCAAAATATGCTACCTGAGAGATTTGGGTTAAACATACAGTAAGGCGGAGGTTTCAAAGACTAAAGATAGAATGGATGGTCAAAGTATGATACTATGTTTTCTTTTTGGTTTATTTAATTTTTTAAAATAGAGAAGAGATTCATATAGCTAATGTGGAGAGAATGAAAATAAGTCATTTCTTTTAAGGCTTAAACACTGGATGACTTCTCAAAATATCTTACAGGTATGTGACCCTTGGACCTTACATAGCATTTGCCGAGTTTTACAATAAGTTTAGTGACAATTTTGAACAGAACATCCTGCACCTTATCCTCTCATCTTTAATTTTTGTATGACACTAATTATCTCTACAGAGTGAAATTTTAAGTGCTTGGTACTTTGTATCCACTTACAGTGAGGCACACCAAACTATCACAAAGGAATGCACTGTTCGTTTTCCTTAGGAAGTATTTCACAGTTCATTGGTAGATGATGTACAGTCTTCTGGCATATGAAACCAGATTGGCAATAAAAATTACTTCCTCACGGATAACAATTTACCCTACATTTAGTATCTCCAAAAAGTTTTTTAGAAAAAAAACTGGAAGTAATCAGGCTGAATTTCACTTTTTTACTTCTTAAATACTCATCAAAATAAAAGGAATAGCTAATGCAATGATTATGAAAATAAATTTTTTCAATCCAAAGGCAATAATTCAATTGAAAACTCATAAAAAGGGATACTGTGACACAATTCATCTGTCTCGAAGCTTGAATAATGTTTGATTTGTTCCAAACCAAATTTTAAATAGCCTAATAAGCAAACCCAAATTTATTTTAAAACCCAACTCTCATTGTTTGCCATTTCAGTGGGTTTTCTTCTTGGCAACAAAGAGCCGGAAGTCTTAATAAAGTTGGGAACTTACTTAAATGCAGTGATGAAGAAATTGGGCCAATGCTTAGGAAAACTGTTTGCCAAGAAATGTTGGAACAATCGCCTTTTAAGTATTGTTCCATTTAAGAGGTGGAATTAAACTTCTATGGAGCAAAACTGCCGTATACACCTTATCATTGGAGTGTGCTTTGCACAGTTTTAAATGGAATTAGGGGTTTCTCATTAATGAAACAAATAAATTTGAATTTATTTCCTGAAAAGACAAGGTATGGATTCCAGTAAGAGTGTTTTAAAACACTTTTATATACTTACCTACATTACAGTATTTCAGAGTAATAGGAAAATTGGCCATCAAATGTTTCTTCATTAATTTCACACTGTGAGCATATAAATAAATAGCTAAGCTCAGGGCAGACTTTCTAAGTCTTTCAACCCCATCCATTTACCTGTTCTTTTAGCTTCATTTACTGTGATGTTGGAACCATTTATTTGACCACCTTTTTGGTACATGGATCAGTGCATGTTAAAGATAAAATTGTTTTTCATTGCATGAAATTGCTTACAATTAAGCTGGAAGAGAATTCTTAAAAAGAAAGAAAAAAAGAAAATGAAGCACCCTCACTCTACTGTTACCTGCTTCATATTCTTATATATTTCATATATCTTATTCTTAGATGTAAAGAAAAAGGTCACTCAGTATTAGGAGATTGAAATTGTCATGGTGGTGATGGGATAGATGATACTCTGAGATGGAAAGTTTAACTGACTCTATACTTCGGTTTACAACCTTCTTTTCTGTAGCTTCTGGTTGCCCAATTGCAAAAAGTATACTTCTGAGAAAATCGGGAGTTTTCTTCAAAAATACAGATCGATACTGGAGACATGATACATTCTGGATGGACACCTGCAATGAAATAACCCATTTAAAGACATTTTACTCTACATTAGTTGGAATACAAAATAAAAAGTCCATCTTGGTAAAATTATAATCACCAGCTTTTTACCTGTGAAGTTTTCAGAGATATGCTCTACCATTAAGTCTCTATTTAGGCAGAAATTAAATTTCCACCCTTATCAGCTGTGCAGGCTTCCGTGAGTCATGCCCACAGAGCTTAATCCAGACAGCAGTGTTTTGTCATCCACAAATCTCTTCTATTCTAATCTTTGGGTGTGTTTAGAAGTATCAATGTGGCATTTTCATAGGCCTGGCTACAAATTGGAGGCATACCATGCAGCAGAAAATACAAGCTCATCGAGAGGGGGAAAAGAGCTTAGGTATTTTATTCTAAATTGACAAATAGGATGTTTCTGATCTCAAAGGAATTCTTTGGCTCACTACTGAATTACTATTTTTAAAAATGTATAACTGAGACCCAAATTCAGATCTCTTAGGAAATAGAACTTCAGTATACTTTCTACTATTCACAGTAAGAATTAGCACCACTGAATTAAAGGTAATGCAAAATGAATTAAATAAAAAAGCCTCTATCCTTGGGAAACTTATGATGAAGGACATTGATTCAGAAAGAAACACAGAGGATAGGATGTCACTTGTTAGGTAGATACTCAAGGGAGAGAGCAAGTTGCAGTAATGTGTTTAGACTGAAAGTTTCCTGAGAAATTACCAAATATTCTTTTGATAGGATTTGATTTGGAAGTAATTCAGGTGATACCTAGATGTACAAGAATAGGAATTTAATGCACAGAGGAGAGTGGGGCATTGCAGGATTATGGTGGAAACAGAAAAGAAGCTTGGAAGATGTACATCAAGGACTGGAAAACGAGTAAGGGGAAGAGAATGGTTGTGCCCATAAAAGACAAAAGTATCCTGTCTTCTTCACTCTGTCTCTTAAAATAATGCTCATAGTATGTATTTAACAAATGTTCGAAGGAGAAGTACAAGGTGGTCTACACATGTGCTAAAATGTTTAGGAGCAAGTCCTGATGGGAAGGTTAGAAGTAAAACTTTCATTAAATTCACTTGGGTGCAAAGTACATTTTAACCATCATCATCTCCTGGCTGTTTTTGATTTCTCAATACACTTGGCATTAGCACATTACAATATCATGAATCTTTTCAGAAGAGTAGTGTTTGTAGGCATCCAAGGAAGTGTATGTGAGACACACACACACACACACACACACACACACACAGTCTAAGAGATCCTTCTAAGTCTATGTCACCTTCAACCTCTATTTTTAATTTTTTTGGAGTAACTATGTTACTTATTTTATTGTTGTATATGAATTGAGTTATGATGATGTAAAAATATATTTATAAGGATGGTGTGAGTAGAGTTGTATGTAAAAATCTTGGAAATAACTTATTTGGGAATATGGTGGTTATAACATATCAAGCCTTTTCAAATGCATTTATTTTATTCTATTTTTAAAGATTGCTTGTTATATTAAATACTTTAGGTAAGTTTGTAGAACCATTTATAATGAAATAAGTGCATTTTAGTGGTTGTTGATGGGTGATAATGATCTAATAAGCTTTGTCTATTTCATACTTTTTCTGTCTATTTAATATCATTTATAACCATTCATTCTAGAAATTCAGAAAGAGTAATGAACCATTAAGGTAACCTGTCCCTTTCTGCTTTCTCTATACCCAACACTCGTATTTTGTTAATTCTTGGTTTCAATAACTTTAGTGTTGGTTCATCTGTCGTATTCTGTGGGAAAGTAGTCCACACACTGTTGGTTCTCAATGTCTAGATAATTTATTTTCTAATAACATTAGAAATTAGCCCTTAATATTTATAACAAAATATGTTGGTTGAAGTTTGTACAAAATATTCTCAATGGGAATAAGTGTATAGTACATTTTGGATTTATATTTCTGAGCACCTGCAAAATACATGGCAATATGCTTTAAATTATTTCATTAACATGATATCTCATTGAGAGTTAGATCCTTAAAGCTCAATTTTATTAGGATATATTTGTTTTGTTACTCAGAGTATTATATCTCCTGTCAATCACCTGGTGAGGTAAAAGTATAAAACATTACTTCAGGGACCGTCCATCATTCTGCCTTCTAAATCTCTCATTACATGCGTAGCACATTTGGATGGAGATATTGGCTTCTTGTTTTCACATGAGGTTCTATGTGTTTATTTGTATTTGTCCTATCTTTGACATCAAACATTAATCACTACAAGGGTCACCCTCTCGTGTTAAATAGCACAATTAGGGAAAATTTTCTTTTTCATACAAATGTTACTCACCTTAATACATTCTAAAGGGAAACAAGCACACTGAACCAAAATAAATTTGGGACATTCCAGATGATTTATTGACTTACATGATGTTTTGCATTCTTTTTGGAAAGCAATTGTACTGTAGGGTTAAAAAGTTCTGCATCTACAGCAAGAGTCCCTAGGTCCCAATTCCGTTCATGTGTCCTTTAGAAATCTAATGTGTCAAAGTTTCCTTATCTGTAAAGTGGAGCAAAAAACTATTGTAGATCATAGAGTTTTTATAAGTGTTAAATGAGATAGTGCATGTAGAACACAGAGTATCTAGCTCGTAGTTGGCATTCAGTAATTTTTTTTAATAATAAACTAATACATTGCTGGTAATAGGCTTGGAGCTGTGCCATGCAGATCCCCTTCAAGGAAGGACTTGTGGCCCCACTGCACTTGGCTGGCAGTGTCTGCTGATACTGCTTCAGATGCAGAGAAATACCTCCTTGAAGCTCACATCTTTAGGGATAATATTGTCTTACTTAGATGCATGGATTGACCAAGGACATGGAAAGGGTTGCAGAGCACTTTAAGGCATGTGAGTTTTCTACATTGTGATATAGTCATATTGAGCCAAGTGCTATGACATAGATTGCTGTAAAATTATATAATATCATTTATCAACTATATAATCATCATTGTAAAATTAATTATGAAAAGAGGGGGAAAGCCCCATGTTATTCATGGTCTTTGTTGATTATATTTTACACTTTTCAAGTCTTTTGTGAATCAAAGTCACTTCTTGTTGATTAATGTTTGAAAAAATACTTTGATACACTTTGATGAACTGAGCTGAAAATAATTTCTAGTTTTCCTGCCACTGATTTGTATTGGCAATTTTCAGTTGTTCTAGACATGGCTTTTTAAATTGCTTTTAGATTGAATGACAGTATTAAAAAAGAGGCTAAGAATCAAGGGCCAAAATATTTGTGGTTCAATCTCAATCATGTGACCAATTTGTGTCTCCTTTTTTCCTAGCCCTTGCATTCTAGAAGAGAATGTATAAAAAGACTTTTCTAAATCTCTAGATCAATTTGTAATATGAATGAAGAGAAATGATTGTTAGCTACAAGCCTTCATTCATACATTTGAATATACTGTGTGCTTTTTTATAAGTGAATTTTGTTCTATTTTCTATGAACATCCATATCTATCAAGGTGATGTTCATAGAAAATAGAGTTGTATCATATCTAGAGTTTATGAATATTGTTTCAACAGAACTAATGCCTATGGATTCTGTTCATTTTTTGGAGTGCATCCTCGCTCGTTAGTCCTTTTTACATTTAAAATGTAAACTAAGAAAGATCACAGTAATTCAGTTACCACGGGTAAAATTTGTGCGTCTGAAAAAGAATGAGCTTATTGGTAGCTTAAGAGACAAAACTGATCCAGGTTTTAATCACATAAGTCATTTCTCATATGTGAAAACATATTTTAGAGACACTTGAACATCTTCCAGTTTCAAAGAGAAGCTGTGTGGGCAATGAGACATCCTGCCCATTAAATGTCATTTATCTCACTGTCCTTAAAAACTTTAACTCCGACCAAGATAGCAACATAGGTCATTCTTGACTTTGCTACCTCTCAAAGAAGAACAACTAAAATTATTCACGAACAAGATACCACTGAGAGAATCCTAGAATGTTAGGGTGAGGCTGAAGCACCCTCCCCCCATGCAGAGCAGAGACCAAGACAGACTGCATTAGAGGGCAAGAGAAGCAACTACATGTTGACCACATTGCATCTCCCCAAGAGCAGCTCAGCACCCCATGGAGAGCTCTGCTAAAACTCCTGTTCCTCCTGTGGGAAAAGATAGCCTAGTGGGGACAACCAGCTCCCTCCACCAACATTGTGGGTCTCTTTGTGGGAGCCCCTACTCTGATCTGACCCTGTGGGGATTTCAGGGGCATTCTTAGGGCTCAATCACTGGGAATCTGACTGTGACAGAGAAGAAGGCAGGAGTTTACAACAACCGGCATACAGATTTTGAGAGACTAACTTCATACCTGCAGGGCCTAAGTAGTAATTCCCGCCAGCGGCTTTGCTCACCTACAGAACCAAGTTCGTGGTGCACTCTGACCAAGGAACTCAGGGATTCTCAAAGAAGGGGTTTTGCCAACCCTACAGCCTGGTTTGCCCACACCCAGGCAAAAAGCTGAGTCATAGCCCTGACTGCTGTGGAAAGTGTCTCCCAGACACATCTGACCAGAGGTGTTGGCAGAGCACATGGAAGCTGTGTAGTCCGGCAATGCTTGAGCCAAGAGGTAGGCAGGCAGGGTTGATCGCCTCCAGAGCAAAGCTAGTAACTGAAGTGGAGGGTTCTCATGCTACTCCAGGCAGAGGAATTAATTCATAGAACAGGCTGAGGATAGTGCCTGGCCTCTCCTAAACAGAAAGCCTGTTCAGAAAATTGAGAGTTACCTGGAGTGACCCCTCCCCTTCCTGCCTGGGCAAGGAATCTAAGATAAAGCCACACCTTCTGTGGCTCCCAGTCCCATCTGACCAAAAGGGCTGGCAAGAACACCTGGAAGCTGTGTTGCCGAGTGGCACTTGAGCTAAGAGAAGGTCAGGCAGAGCCAAGAGTTTGCAGAGCAAAACCAGTGGACCTCTTTGGCTAGAGAATTTGGTGCGCAGGTTGGCTTGAGTTAACACAACAAACAAAGAGCTTTACAGGCTTTAGAGCTGCTGCTCACACTGCACCCAGGCAAGGAAATTAGTTTCCAGCTCTATTTATTACTGAATGTAGCCTTCAGCCTGCCTGACCAAGGAACCTAAAGAGCACAGAGGAAGCTGTGTAACCCATTCGGCAGCTCTGCTTACAATGACACTTGAACAGAAAGCACAGCCTTAGGCTTTACTCATCTGCAGAGCAAAACCAGGGAGTACACCGCACGTTCTTGCCTAATTCAAGGCCTCAAACAATGAGCCGTATTGGCCTCGGGTCTAGTCCTGCTGTCCTATCAGGAAGGGAAGCTAATTCATAGGTCCATTTACTAGTTAATCTAGGTCATCTAATAAGCCTGACCAGAGAATCCAGGCAAGCATGGGGCCCATCCTACAGCCTCACTTGGATAGGGTACAAAGCCAGCAGTCTTATCCAACAGTTCTCAGTCAGGTACACACACCCCCATTCCCATACTCAAAGCTCAAACAGTTGCCTCACCCCAAATTAGACTATAATAGTAGGCCCCACCTGCCCAGGGATATTACCCTCAAACACACCCAGAAACCCAAACTGAGCTGACTGGTAAAGATCTGTCTCTGCCAAAGCAAACCTGTAGAATTTGGAAGAGGAACCGTGTTACTCAGATGTGCAGATACCAGCTTGAGGAAACAAAGATTAAAAAAAGCAAAAACGAAAAAACAATGTGACACCACCAAAGGAAACTAATAAAGCCCTAATAACTGATCTTAAAGAAATGGAGATCTATGAATTGTCTCTCAAATAATTCAAAATAATTCTCTTAAAGAAGTTTAATGAACTACAAGAACACACAGACAACTAAATGAAATTAGGAAAATAATGCATGAAGAAAATGAGAAATATGACAAACCAATAGAAACCATCAAAAAAATTCAGAAATCCTAGAGTTAGAAAATACAATAACTGAACTGAAGAATTTAGTAGCAAGTTTCAAAAGCAGACTCAACCAAGCGAAGGAAGAATTGGTGACCTGGAGGATAGAACATTAAAATTATACAGTCAAAGGAATAATAACAAAAAAAAAAGTGAAGAAAGTCTGTGAGACTTATGGAATACAATTAATAGAAACAATATTTGCATTATGGGAATTCCGGAAAGAGACAAAAGAAAGATGGAAGGAAAGAAAGAAAGGAGGAAAGAAAGAAAGGAAGGAAGAAAAAAAGAAAGAAGGAAAGGGAGAAAAGAAAGAAGGAAGGAAGGAAGAAAGAAGGAAACAGAAAGGAAGAGGAAAGAAGGAAGGAAAGGAATGAAGGAAGAAAGAAAGAAAGGGAAAGGAGAGAGAGAGGAAAGGAGAGAGAGAGAGAAAGATGAAGGGAGGAAGGGAGGGAGGGAGGAAAGGAGGAAGGAAGAGACAAAGTATATTTAAAGCAATGGCTAAAAACTTACCAAACCTGGGAGAAAAAATGAACATCCAGATCCATGAGGCCCAGGTATGTTGAACCCAAATAGGGCTATATGGAAACACATTATAATGAAATTGTCATAAGACAAACACAAAGAAAGAATTTTAAAAGCATCAAGAGAAAAGAGAGAAGTTACATACATGGGAACTCCCTAAGATTATTGACAGATTTCTCAATACAAACATTTCAGGTCATTAGAAAATGGGATAACATATTTAAAACATTGAAGGGAAAACACTGTCGACCAAGAATACTATACCTGGGTAAGCTGTTCTTCATAAATAAAGGAGAGATAAAAACTTTCCTCAACAGGGCTTCCCTGGTGGCGCAGTGGTTGAGAGTCCGCCTGCCGATGCAGGGGACGCGGGTTTGTGCCCCGGTCCGGGAAGATCCCACATCCCGCGGAGCATGGCTGGGCCCGTGAGCCATGGCCACTGAGCCTGTGCGTCCAGAGCCTGTGCTCCACAACGGGAGAGGCCGCAACAGTGAGAGGCCCACGTACCACAAAAAATAATAAAATAAATTAAAAAAAAAAAAACTTTACTAAACAATCAAAAGCTGAGGGAGTTCATTACTGTAGAGCTGCCTTATAGGAAATGCTAAAGGGAGTTCTTTGAGTTGAAGTGAAAACATGTTAATTAACATCATAAAAACATAAAAAGGTAATGTAAAACTCACTGGTAATGGTAAATATATATTCAAAGTTAGATTCTGTAATGCAGCAATGGTGGTACATTGAAACTCCAGTTTAAAAATATTTTTAAATTAAGTTGTGAAAATAACCATAACTATAATAATCTATTACTAGTTCCACAGTATAAAAATATGAAAATTGTAACAGCAATAACCTAAAATTTCAGGGACAGGAGAAAAAATGTGCAAAGTTTAGAAATTCTATTGAAATCATTATCAGCATAAAGTAGGGTGCTATGATTTTAAGATTTTTTTATGTTAGCCTCAAGCCTCATGGTAACCACAAGGGAAAGACCTGCCATAATTTATAAAAAAAAATGATAAAGAAGTCAAAGCTGATACCAAAAAGACAGAAAACATGCAAAAAAACAGCAGGATAAGAAACAAGGAACAATGCATCTATAAAGCAACAATAAAACAATGAACAGAATGGCAAAAATAAGTCCTTACATATTAATGATTACTTTAAACAAAAATGGATTAAATTCTCTAATCATAAGACCTAGGATGGCTGAATGGATAAAAAAACAAGATCCAATGATATACTGCCTACAAGAGACTTGCTTTAGCCTTAAAGACGCACATAGACAGGGATGGAAAAAAAGACATTTCCAAACAAATGGTAACCAAAACCAAACCAAAACAAAACAACCCCCCCTCCAAGAGTAGCTATACTCTTTGTCTCTCAGACAAAAGAGAATTTAAACTAAAAATGGTTTAGAGATAAAGAAGGTCATTACATAATGATAAAGGGCTCCAAAGAAGATGAAAACACTAACTCAAAAAGATATCTACACCCCCATTTTATAGCAGCATTATTTACAGTTGCCAAGCATGGGATAAACCTAAGTGTCCTTTGACAGATGAATGGATAAAAAAGTCGTGAAACATATATACAATGGAATATTATTCAGCCATAAAAAGTGAGGAAATCCTACCATTTGCAAAAACATGGATGGACCTTGAAGGCATTGTGCTAAGTGAAATAAGTCAGGAAGAGAAAGAAAAATACTGTATGATTTCACTTATGTGTAGAATCTAAAATAACCAAACCAAAAAAAAAAAAAAAAAGCCGCACAGAAAAAGTAATTAGACTTGCGGTTACCAGAGGTGAAGGATGTGGGGAGTGGGGAGGAGGAGTTGGAGGAAGGTGGACAAAAGGTATAAACTTCCAGTTATAAGACAACTAAGTACTGGAAATATAACGTACAACATGATGACTATACCTAACACTGTCGAATTCTCATCACAAGAACTTCTCTTTTTTCTTCTTTTTTCGTTTCTTTTTATTGTATCTCTATTAGATGATGGATGTTATTTGAACCTATTGTAGTGATCATTTCACAATATATGTAAATCTAACAATTGTGCTGTATGCCTTAAATTTATACAGGTATGTATGTCTGTATGCCTTAAACTTATACAGGAATGTATGTCAATTATTTCTCAATAAAATTGGAAAAAAATTACCCTTACCTTCTTTTGTTCACCTGTTAGTTTGACAGGGAACTGCAAGATGCTTTTGTGTGTGTGTTGTGCCCCCGCCATCCGCCTTGTCTCAAACTAATGTGGCTAACTATGTGAAAAGGAAAATGTTATTCTGTTACTATGCTCTGCCCAGACCACTGGCAATGAAGAAAAAAATAATTTTTTGAAATTCAATTTAGGGAAGATTAGGATATAATTTCTTGAGTTATCATTGTCATATTCATTGGATTTTTAAATTCTACTTTTATTTCCTGCCATTTATTTATCCTGCCCTTTGTTTCATTTATGATCTAATCAATTCATTTTTTTAATTTCTAAATTTAAAGCATTACTCACCTGAAAGGGTAACTCTGAAACTTCTGTATGTTAGAAGTGAAATACAGTAAATTCATATGCTAGACCTACTAGTACCATTTAGCTTAAAACTCTAGGAATATGAATAAATTGGTAGAATTTCTATTTATTGTGAGAGTATTCTTTGAGATAGATTCCTTTCTTTGTGATGAGTGGGAACCATAAATTAAGAATATTCATAAATAATCAATGATATAAAAATTTTTTGCCTTGGGAATTCCCTGGTGGTCCAGTGGTTAGGGCTCTGCGCTTTCACTGCTGAGGGCCTGAGTTCGATCCCTGCTTGGGGAACTAAGGCCCCACAAGATGTGTGATGGAGCCACAAATTTTTTTTCTTTTACCTCAAAAGTATTTTAAAATTACAAACTACAAATAGATTTGAAGAACGGCTAGTTTGCAAGCTGTTTGGATTTTTTGCGTGTCGGGGGTGTGGGGATGTGGGTGTGGGTGTGCGCACACCTCTGGGGGGTATAGAGGGTGGGAAAGAAAGATGAGTCAGTTGATCAAGCCAAAAAATAAATAAGCATGCTCTTCCCTTCTGCATGGAGGGTTATGTTTGGGAACAAAGAAAATCTGTCACAACCAGGAAAACTAAGTAATTGCTTTAACCTGTTAAAGATCCCTTCTTACTCCTTAATCTATTTAAAACAAGAAGCTTCATTTCCACCTACTACAATATTCTTACAGGTGCAAATGGCAACAAACACCACGAAGGCCCCTGGCAGTGTTTTCTAGGAAACTAGGGAAAAAAAGGTTGCTGAAATGAATCTGTGAATCCAAATATATCATCTAATATCTGTTAAATTTATTTTTCTGAAGAAAGCTATAACTCATATATAATTCATTTGTGAAACACAGCAATGATTTTCTCCCTGACAAAACAAATATATCCCATAGGTAACCCACACACTTTGTGAACTTATTTCAGCAGATACTAAGACTTTTTTTTTTTTTTACATCTTTATTGAAGTATAATTGCTTTACAATGGTGTGTTAGTTTCTGCTTTATAACAAAGTGAATCAGTTATACATATACACATGTTCTCATATCTCTTCCCTCTTGCGTCTCCCTCCCTCCCACCCTCCCTATCCCACCCCTCCACGCTGTCACAAAGCACCGAGCCAACATCCCTGTGCTATGCGGCTGCTTCCCACTAGCTATCTACCTTACTACGTTAGTGTGTATACGTCCATGACTCTCTCTCGCCCTGTCACAGCTCACCCTTCCCTCTCCCCATATCCTCAAGTCCATTCTCTTGTAGGTCTGTGTTTTATTCCTGTCTTACCCCTAGGTTCTTCATGACTTTTTTTTCCTTAAATTCCATATATATGTGTTAGCATACGGTATTTGTCTTTCTCTTTCTGACTTACTTCACTCTGTATGACAGACTCGAGGTCTATCCACCTCATTACAAATAGCTCAATTTCGTTTCTTTTCATGGCTGAGTAATATTCCATTGTATATATGTGCCACATCTTCTTTATCCATTCATTCGATGATGGGCACTTAGGTTGCTTCCAGCTCCTGGCTATTGTAAATAGAGCTGCAATGAACATTTTGGTACATGACTCTTTTTGAATTATGGTTTTCTCAGGGTATATGCCCAGTAGTGGGATTGCTGGGTCATATGGTAGTTCTATTTGTAGTTTTTTAAGGAACTTCCATACTGTTCTCCATAGTGGCTGTATCAATTTACATTCCCACAAGCAGTGCAAGAGGGTTCCCTTTTCTCCACACCCTCTCCAGTTTATTGTTTCTAGATTTTTTGATGATGGCCATTCTGACTGGTGTGAGATGATATCTCATTGTAGTTTTGACTTGCATTTCTCTAATGATTAATGATGTTGAGCATTCTTTCATGTGTCTGTTGGCAGTCCGTATATCTTCTTTGGAGAAATGGCTATTTAGGTCTTCTGCCCATTTTTGGATTGGGTTGTTTGTTTTTTTGTTATGAGCTGCTTGTAAATTTTGGAAATTAATCCTTTGTCAGTTGCTTCATTTGCAAATATTTTCTCCCATTCTGAGGGTTGTCTTTTGGTCTTGTTTATGGTTTCCTTTGCTGTGCAAAAGCTTTGAAGTTTCATTAGGTCCCATTTGTTTATTTTTGTTTTTATTTCCATTTCTCTAGGAGGTGGGTCAAAAAGGATGTTGCTGTGATTTATGTCATAGTGTTCTGCCTGTGTTTTCCTCTGAGAGTTTGATCGTTTCTGGCCTTACATTTAGGTCTTTAATCCACCTTGAGCTTATTTTTGTGTATAGTGTTAGGGAGTGATCTAATCTCATACTTTTACATGTACCTGTCCAGTCTTCCCAGCACCACTTATTGAAGAGGCTGTCCTTTCTCCACTCTACATTCCTGCCTCCTTTATAAACGATAAGGTGACCATATGTGCGTGGGTTTATCTCTGGGCTTTCTATCCTGTTCCATTGATCTGTGTTTCTGTTTTTGTGCCAGTACCATACTGTCTTGATTACTTTAGGTTTGTAGTATAGTCTGAAGTCAGGGAGCCTGACTCCTCCAGCTTCGTTTTTCCTTCTCAAGATTGCTTTGGCTATTTGGGGTCTTTCGTGTTTCCATAAAAATTGTGAAAGTTTTTGTTCTAGTTCTGTGAAAAATGCCAGTGGTAGTTTGATAGGGATTGCATTGAATCTGTAGATTGCTTTGGATTGTAGAGTCATTTTCACAATGTTGATTCTTCCCATCCAAGAACATGGTATATCCTCCATCTATTTGTATCATGTTTAATTTCTTTCATCAGTGTCTTATAATTTTCTGCATACAGGTCCTTTGTCTCCTTAGGTAGGTTTATTCCTATATATTTTATTCTTTTTGTTGCAGTGGTAAATGGGAGTGTTTTCTTGATTTTACTTTCAGATTTTTCATCATTAGTGTATAGGAATGCCTGAGATTTCTGGGCATTAATTTTGTATCCTGCTACTTTACCAAATTCATTGATTAGCTCTAGTAGTTTTCTGGTGGCATCTTTAGGATTCTCTATGTATAGTATCATGTCATCTGCAAACAGTGACAGCTTTACTTCTTCTTTTCCCATTTGGATACCTTTTATTTCCTTTTCTTCTCTGATTGCTGTGGCTAAAACTTCCAAAACTATGTTGAATAAGAGTGGTGACAGTGGGCAACCTTGTCTTGTTCCTGATCTTAGTGGAAATGCTTTCAGTTTTACACCATTGAGGACAATGTTGGCTGTGGGTTTGTCATATATGGCCTTTATTATGTTGAGGAAAGTTCCCTCTATGCCTACTTTCTGCAGAGTTTCTATCATAAATGGGTGTTGAATTTTTTTGAAAGCTTTCTCTGCATCTATTGAGATGATCATATGGTTTTGGTCCTTCAGTTTGTTAATATGGTGTATCACGTTGATTGATTTGCGTATATTGAAGAATCCTTGCATTCCTGGAATAAACCCCACTTGATCATGGTGTATGATCCGTTTAATGTGCTGTTGGATTCTGTTTGCTAGTATTTTGTTGAGGATTTTTGCATCTGTGTTCATGAGTGATATTGGCCTGTAGTTTTCTTTCTTTGTGACATCCTTGTCTGGTTTTGGTATCAAGTTGATGGTGGCCTCGTAGAATGAGTTTGGGAGTGTTCCCCCCTCTGCTATATTTTGGAAGAGTTTGAGAAGGATAGGTGTTAGCTCTTCTCTAAATGTTTGATAGAATTCGCCTGTGAAGCCATCTGGTCCTGGGCTTTTGTTTGTTGGAAGACTTTTAATCACAGTTTCAATTTCAGTGCTTGTGATTGGTCTGTTCATATTTTCTATTTCTTCCTGATTCAGTCTTGGCAGGTTGTGCATTTCTAAGAATTTGTCCATTTCTTCTAGGTTGTCCATTTTATTGGCATAGAGTTGCTTGTAGTAATCTCTCATGATCTTTTGTATTTCTGCAGTGTCAGTTGTTACTTCTCCTTTTTTATTTCTAATTCTATTGATTTGAGTCTTCTCCCTTTTTTTCTTGATGAGTCTGGCTAATGGTTTATCTATTTTGCTTATCTTCTCAAAGAACCAGCTTTTAGTTTAATTGATCTTTGCTATTATTTCCTTCATTTCATTTTCATTTATTTCTGATCTGATATTTATGATTTCTTTCCTTCTGCTAACTTTGGGGTTTTTTTGTTCTTCTTTCTCTTATTGCTTTAGGTGCAAGGTTAGGTTGTTTATTCGAGATGTTTCCTGTTTCTTGAGGTAAGATTGTATTGCTATAAACTTCCCTCAGAACTGCTTTTGCTGCATCCCATAGATTTTGGGTCGTCGTGTCTCCATTGTCATTTGTTTCTAAGTATTTTTTTATTTCCTCTTTGATTTCTTCAATGATCACTTAGATATTAAGTAGTATATTGTTTAGCCTCCATGTGTTTGTATTTTTTACAGATCCTTTCCTGTAATTGATATCTAGTCTCATAGCGTTGTGGTTGGAAAAAATACTTGATACAATTTAAATTTTCTTAAATTTACCAAGGCTTGATTTGTGACCCAAGATATGATCTATCCTGGAGAATGTTCCATGAGCATTTGACAAAAATGTGTATTCTGTTGTTTTTGGATGGAATGTCCTATAAATATCAATTAAGTCCATCTTGTTTAATGTATCATTTAAAGCTTGTGTCTCCTTATTTATTTTCATTTTGGATGATCTGTCCATTGGTGAAAGTGGGGTGTTAAAATCCCCTCTTATGAATGTGTTACTGTCGATTTCCCCTTTTATGGCTGTTAGTATTTGCCTTATGTATTGAGGTGCTCCTATGTTGGGTGCATAAATATTTACAATTGTTATATCTTCTTCTTGGATTGATCCCTTGATCATTATGTAGTGTCCTTCTTTGTCTCTTCTAATAGTCTTTATTTTAAAGTCTATTTTGTCTGATATGAGAATTGCTACTCCAGCTTTCTTTTGGTTTCCATTGGCATGAAATATCTTTCTACATCCCCTCACTTTCAGTCTGTACGTGTCTCTAGGTCTGAAGTGGGTCTCTTGTAGACAGCAAATATATGGGTCTTGTTTTTGTATCCATTCAGCCAATCTGTGTCTTTTGGTGGGAGCATTTAGTCCATTTACATTTAAGGTAATTATCGATATGTATGTTCCTATTCCCATTTTCTTAATTGTTTTGGGTTCGTTATTGTAGGTCTTTTCCTTCTCTTGTGTTTCTTGCCTAGAGAAGTTCCTTTAGCAGTTTTTGTAGAGCTGGTTTGGTGGTGCTGAACTCTCTCAGCTTTTGCTTGTCTGTAAAGGTTTTAATTTCTCCATCACATCTGAATGAGATCCTTGCTGGTTAGAGTAATCCTGGTTGCAGGTTTTTCTCTTTTATCACTTTAAATATGTCCTGCCAGTCCCTTCTGGCTTGCAGAGTTTCTGCTGAAAGTTCAGCTGTTAACCTTATGGGGATTCCCTTGTGTGTTATTTGTTGTTTTTCCCTTGCTGCTTTTAATATGTTTTCTTTGTATTTAATTTTTGACAGTTTGATTAATATGTGTCTTGGCGTATTTCTCCTTGGATTTATCCTGTATGGGACTCTCTGTGCTTCCTGGACTTGATTAACTATTTCCTTGCCCATATTAGGGAAGTTTTCAACTATAATCTCTTCAAATATTTTCTCAGTCCCTTTCTTTTTCTCTTCTTCTTCAGGAACCCCTGTAATTCGAATGTTGGTGCGTTTGATGTTGTCCAAGAGGTCTCTGAGACTGTCCTCAGTTCTTTTCATTCTTTTTTCTTTATTCTGCTCTGCAGTAGTTGTTTCCACTATTTTATCTTCCAGGTCACTTATCCGTTCTTCTGCCTCAGTTATTCTGCTATTGATCCCATCTAGAGTATTTTTAATTTCATTTATTGTGTTGTTCATCATTGTTTGTTTCATCTTTAGTTCTTCTAGGTCCTTGTTAAATGTTTCTTGCATTCTCTCTATTCTATTTCCAAGATTTTGGATCATCTTTACTATAATTATTCTGAATTCTTTTTTAGGTAGACTGCCTATTTCCCCTTCATTTGTTAGGTCTGGTGGGTTTTTATCTTGCTCCTTCATCTGCTGTGTGTTTTTCTGTCTTCTCATTTTGCTTATCTTACTCTGTTTGGGGTCTCCTTTTTGCAGGCTGCAGGTTAGTAGTTCCCACTGTCTGTCCCCAGTCGCTAAGGTTGGTTCAGTGGGTTGTGTAGGCTTCCTGGTGGAGGGGACTAGTGCCTGTGTTCTGGTGGATGAGGCTGGATCTTGTCTTTCTGGTGGGCAGGTCCATGTCTGGTGGTGTGTTTTGGGTTGTCTGTGGACTTGTTATGATTTTAGGCAGCCTCTCTGCTAATGGGTGGGGTTGTGTTCCTGTCTTGCTAGTTGTTTGGCATAGGGTGTCCAGCACTATAGCTTGCTGGTCGTTGAGTGAAGCTGGGTGCTGGTGTTGAGATGGAGATCTCTGGGAGATTTTCGCCATTTGATATTATGTGAAGCTGGGAGGTCTCTTGTGGACCAGTGTCCTGAAGTTGGCTGTCTCTCCTCAGGGGCACAGCACTGACTCCTGGCTGTAGCACCAAGAGCCTTTCATCCACACGGCTCAGAATAAAAGGGAGAAAAAGTAGAAAGAAACAATTAGTAGAAGTAGAAAGAGAGAAAGAAAGAAAGAAAGGAGGGAGGAAGGAAGGAGGGAAGGCAGGAAAAAAAAGATAAAATAAAATAAGTAAGAAAGTGTAATAAAGTTATTAAAAAATAATTATTAAGAGAAAAAATAAATTTAAAAAACAAAAGAAAAAGGGCAGATAGAACCCTAGAACAAATGGTGGAAGCAGAGCTATACAGACAAAATCTCACAGAGAAGCATACACATACACACAAAAAGAGGAAAAGGGGAAAAAATCATAAATCTTGCTCTCAAGTTCACCTGCTTAATTTGGGATGATTCGTTGTCTATTCAGGTATTCCACAGATGCAGGGTATATCAAGTTAATTGTGGAGCTTTAATCCGCTGCTTCTGAGGCTGCAGGGAGAGATTTCCCTTTCTCTTCTTTGTTCGCACAGCTCCTGGGGCTCAGCTTTGGATTTGGCCCCGCCTCTGCCTGTAGGTCGCCGGAGGGCATCTGTTCTTCGCTCAGGCAGGACCGGATTAAACGAGCAACTGCTGCGTTGGCCCTTGCTCACTCAGGTTGGGGGCGGGGGAGGGAGGGGCACGGAGTGAGGGGCGGGCCTGCGGCGGCAGAGGCCGGCGTGACGTTGCACCAGCGTGAGACGCGCCATGCGTTCTCCCGTTCCCCGGAAACGGGGTGTGGATAGTTACCTGTGCTCGCACGCAGGCTTCTTGGTGGCGGCAGCAGCAGCCTTAGCGTCTCATGCCCGTCTCTGGGGTCCGAGCTTTTACCCGCGGCTCGCGCCCGTCTCTGGAGCTCCTTTAAGCAGCGCTCTTAATCCCCTCTCCTCGAGCCCCAGGAAACAAAGAGGTAAGAAAAAGTCTCTTGCCTCTTCGGCAGGTGCAGACTTTTCCCCGGACTCCCTCCCGGCTAGCCGTGGCGCAGTAATCCCCTGCAGGCTGTGTTCACGCCGCCAACCCCAGTCCTCTCCCTGCGCTTCGGCCGCAGCCCGAGCTTCAGCTCCCAGCCCCACCCGCCCCGGCGGGTGAGCAGACAAGCCTCTTGGGCTGGTGAGTGCCGGTCGGCCCTGATACTCTGTGCGGGAATCTCTCCGCTGTGCCCCCCGCACCTCTGTTGCTGTGCTCTCCTCCGCGGCTCCGAAGCTTTCCCCCCTCCGCCACCTGCAGTCTCCGCCCACGAAGGGGCTTCCTAGTGTGTGGAAACTTTTCCTCCTTCACAGCCCCTTCCCACTGGTGCAGGTCCCGTCCGTATTCTTTTTGTCTCTGTTTATTCTTTTTTGTTTTGCCCTACCCAGGTACGTGCGGGGTTTCTTGCCTTTTGGGAAGTGTGAGGTCTTCTGCTAGCGTTCAGTAGGTGTTCTGTAGGAGTTGTTCTACGTGTAGATGTATTTTTGGTGTATCTGTGGGGAGGAAGGTGATCTCCGCGTCTTAGTCTTCCGCCATCTTCCCGGAAGCTCACTAAGACTTTTGTGACATTGCATGATGAATGATGACGATTTCTGCCTTTCAATTTGTTATTATTATTTTTCTTTGAAAATAACATAACTCAGGCTATTTTTCTATATTTAAGTAGACATAACCTTCACAAATAGATCTCTGGGGTGGGAATGGGAATAAAATGCTTAATTGGTGGTATTTACCTATGAAACTTAGGATATTGAATATAATCTTTATTAATACTTTCACAAAGAAAAATGTATGATTGTACTCACAATTCTGTAGCAATAGTCCTAAACTCTAGTTAGCATTACAATTACCTAGAGAGCTTATGACTATTTTAGACATATGCTCTTCACTATTTTCTAAAGATCTTAGATATTCCCCATTAAAAAATAAAGTGTTTTATGTTTCAGAATAGAAGCAGTGTGGACAATTACTATATTTCACAAGTATGGAAACTTACTTAGGAACCCACTGTGGTGTTTGTAGACTCAGCTAGATACACTCAGTTATTCATTTGAAAAACATTAATTGATTGTGCTGCATGCTATACAGGGCCCAAAATTGTTTAAAAATAAATCAGTCTTTTCTTCAATGAGTAAACAAACTGGAAGTAGAAGAAAATATGCGAACAAAACGTTATATTCCTATGCATTAAAAACTGTCATAGGAGTACTTCAGGAAAAGCAATAGATTAGAGAGGGATCCCGTGAACGTCTCCTCTGAGCCCCAAATTTTTATAGATATGTACAGCTACTAATGTGACATCTCCATTTGATGTCTAATAGACATCTCACTCTTAACATGTAGAAAACTCAGCCCCTGATATTTTTCAAAACTACTCCTTCTCTAGTCTTCCTTAATTCAGTAAATATCAACTTCACCCAGTACAAAATATATGAAGTCATGTCAAGCTTTTCTTTCTCTCATATACCCCATCAATCCTGGCAAATCTTGTGGGCTCTACCTTATCCATTGCTGCAATTTTACTCTAACTCTCCATCATCTTTCACTTGAATGATTGCAATAGTCTCCTAACTAGTCTCCCATTTCCACCATTGATCCCCTTTATGTGTTTTCAGTACAGCAGCCAGGGTGAAGCTGTTAAAATGAAAGCCTTTTAAAAAAATTTTTTTAATTTTTAAAATATTTTATTTTTTGGCTGCATTGGGTCTAAGTTGCTGCGTGCAGGCTTTCTCTGGTTGCAGCGAGTGGGGGCTACTCTTCGTTGCGGTGAGTGGACTTCTCATTGTGGTGGCTTCTCGTTGCGGAGCAAGGGCTCTAGGCATGCGGGCTTCAGTAGTTGCAGCACGTGGGCTCAGTAGTAGTGGCACGCAGGCCCTAGAGCACATGGACTTCAGTAGTTGTGACGTGTGGCATGTGGGCTCAGTAGTTGTGATGCACAGGCTCAGTAGTTGTGGCTTGTGGGCTCTAGAGCGCAGACTCAGTAGTTGTGGCACATGGGCTTAGTTGCTCCACTGCATGTGGGATCTTCCCGGACCAGGGATTGAACCTGTGTCCCCTGCATTGGCAGGCGGATTCTCAACCACTGTGCCACCAGGGAAGCCCAAAATGAGAGTCTTTTAATGTCACTACTCAACTTGAAAGTCTCCAGTGGCTTCCCATTTTTCTCTGAGTAAAAACCAAACAATGATACACGAGGACCTACAAAATATAGTTGCCCCTTTCTTCTTTGACCTCAAATGTTAATATTTTCCTTCTTGATCATTTGAGTGCAAACTCACTTACCTCCTTTCTGCTTCTCAAACTTTAAGTTGTGTTCCTGACTCAGGGCATCTGCTTGGAATGCTCTTCTGGTTAGCAGACATTTGATCCTGTCCCAGATATCCATGGTTCACGCCAGAACACATTTGGTCCTATCCAAAATGTCCATGAGCATATTTGGCCCATGCCAAATAGTTTTGGACAAGATCAAATATCAAAGACCTTTTGGCATGGGTCAAATGTCTTATGAACATTTTGGACAGGACCAAATGTCCTGCAAGTCTTCCTCCAGATATCTGCAGGGCTTTCTTTCCTTCAAATCTATGTTAACTGTCACCCCTTGGGAAGTGTTGCCTTAGATGTCCTTTCTGTATTAGGGTAAGCTAGCTACTATAATACGTAACTTAAACATGTATCCTGACTCAAATATAGTAGATGTTTATTTCTCACAACGGTCCAAGGCAGGTGATCTTGGTGGGAAGAGTTCTTGGTTGATGGAGTACTTTTCTCTATGTGATGATTCATTCTATCTTATGGGTCAACCATCCACCAGGGCCAGGGCCTGCCTGGTGGCCAACTGTGGCCCACAAATGTAATTTCTATTTTAGTATGGCCTCCTTGTAAAAATTTTTGTTTGTTTATTTTACATTTTAAGGAGTTGTGAGAGAAAAAGAAGAATATGCAAATGTACCTGGCTTATAAAACCTAAAATATTCAACATTTAGCCCTTTACATAAAAAACTAAAATGTGCTAATCCCTAGTCAAGAGTCTAAACCGTAGATTTGAGCCAGATTAAATGTAAACATCTAAAAGCTTTAAAGTCGCATTTTTTTTTGGACTAACCTTTTACAAATGAAAAGAAAAAAATCCTGGTCTGTGAGCCATACAAAAGGAGGTGGAGGATGGATCTGGCCCAAAGCCATAGTTTGCTGATGCCTATTCCTGGCCATTCACTCACTATGGAGATGAAGTTATTTTCTACACTTCAATCTCAACAGACATAGTGGAGTTTCTTTTATTAGCAAGTATAAAAACTATCTAATACCCACAACTTATGTTAAAAGAGTGGGGTTTGTTAGTTAAGGGGAAGAGGAGAAAGCTATTTATTCTCCAGTTTTTCTGTCATTCTGACTGCTGTGCTATCCAGCTGTAGACAGCTTGGATCCGTGGGACCCAAGAATTGTGGTATTCGAAGATCCCAGGAGGCCCTTGGTGATTTTTACTTGATGTAAAGTTTTGCTTTATTGGCCTGCAGGGGTAGCTATAGGGAAAATAATTATTGTGCAAGTCAGGACAATGAACGCAGTTAAAAGGGGACTTTCCCCAGTATGTCCTGATAAAGCTTAAGGTGTAAAGCATCTGTCACTTTAAATACATCTCTTTACTGTAGTGTTTGTATTCATGCCAGCAACATTCACTGTGAGTTGTAACACTTCCCTACATGTATGACTAGGATGATAAACATAACCCTGTGCTAATAGAATTTATTTACTTTGTGTTGAATTTCAGGCACACTAGCACACAGTGAAGATATAAAATTGTAACAAGCCAAACCAGCGACTGTCATTGTTTTGAAAATAGGAGAAACAAAATTTTCCTGAGTGTAGGAGAAACAAATGATGGGGTGGAAAAAAAAGGATGTGGAAATTGCACATGCCAAAATGAAAGTCATGAGGTGAAAGTTCCCTTTGTTCTCATGTAAATTGAGTTAATATCAGGTGATGTTTAACTTAACCATGAGGACTTTGGAAAATAACTGGTCAGGTAGTATTAGGTCAATTCATACCAGTCCACATTTCCATTTTACTGTCTTGTACAAGATGGAGACTGTTAGAACATCTGGGATTATAATTTAGTTAAACCAGCACAGGAAGCATGTTTCCAGTTCAATTCAACACGTATTTGTTGAGGGCCTTCTGTGTGACAAGCATGTTGCCAGTGAATATGAATTTAATAAATATATTACAACCCCTGCAATTAAGAACAGGTATGAGAGAATAGATAGATAATAGATAGATGTATAGATGGGTGAATAAAAATATTACTAGATAGATGGTAGATGATAGATATAGATAGATAGATGACAGTTAGATAGATAGATAAATCTTCTATGTGATAACATTTGGCATCATGAGTTCTCCATAAAGACTTCCTTCACCTAATCCTACAACTGGGTTAACATAAAATACTTCAACATATAAAAGAAAAGATTAAAAATACTCAGTAATATTTTTCCATAGATGATATAGATGTTTGTTTTTAACACTACTCCATATTTTTACAGCTACTTTGTAAATTTCAAGACTATCTCACTTTTGGTACTACATACATTCACCCACTTACCTTTCTTGACAGTGTTTCAATATGTAGAAGTGCTCCCACATTTGTGAATTAAAGGCAGTTTACCACATTAGATTCCAATAATATCAGAATAGGCTCATGAAATGTAATAAAAAACACATTTTGTATTAGTGTTTCATAAGACATTTATATCTTCAGTTCATTTATTAAAGTAATTAGGGTGATATTTTTCCTATCTCTGCCTTTGGCCATTGAGTTTTTAAAATTCTTTGGGCGATCATGTATTTGCACAGATTTAACATCTGCAAAGTATCTTTTAACCAATTTTTGGCTATTCACAGTACAGTAATTAGCATATGCGTGAAAATACATTGTTTGAACATCCATTTGTTAAAAAAGTGGCAAATATGTATCTTTTGTTTACTTGAAATGTCAGGGGATTCTTGCAATGTATATCTTATTATAAATGTTTTAATTTATATTACAGGTGCATTTTATTATACAATATTAGAATACTTAGAAATGAATTCATTATGCAATACCACATGACTTGAATTAGCAGAATCCTTCTAGTAGCTTGTATAAATGTTTTCTTCCAGCTGTGTGTTTTACTGTGGCAGGATCTGATGTGAGACTATATTTCACAATTATCAGTGAATTCAAAAGGGAAATGTGAGTCACGTTACAGTGCAAAAATAAATATAAAAGAAAATTTTAAAAAACCTTGTTTTATTCCATCCTTTTGATAAGTGTATGCCTAAACCACCCAATGAGATGATTTCCTTTTGGCTATTGTTATTTTATTTTCTTCTGCACAGGCTTCAGTAAGTCTTCAGTGCAGTTTTCCAGTATATCAGAAACCTGTCCATCAGAGAGGCTTCGGGGTTTATGTGTGTGTGTCTGTGTTTCTAATTACTTTCTTGAATAGACTGCTGAAAGTTTCTCAGGACTTGAGGTTTAAAGGACGAGAAGAAACAAAAGAATGTAAACATCTTGACATGGGAGAGGGAAGCTTGAATGCTTATGTACCTAAAAAGGAAAGAGCAGTTATTTACAGCAGGAGAAGTCAGTAGCATGACCCTAAATAATATACCCCCAGAAATCCATGCATAGAAATTTGTGTTTAATCTTCAGGACAATTAGTGACCATAACAGTGTCTTGCATAAAGGTTGAAAGGGCAGACAGCTCTGCAGCATCTTCACTATCTCTTATGAGCCAGATAGAAAAAGGAGAATTGAGTAAGGGAATTGGGAGGAAAATGTGAAGTTTCTGTTTTGCTATAAAAATTTTTGGATACTAGCAAGACTGTGCATTAACACATACATTGTGGAGCATGGAAAATGGTGTTCCTGATAGAGGAGAAAACTGGGGAAAATGAGTGGACCAGGCTGAAGTCTCTCTACTGCAATGTTATCAGTGTTGTCAGAAGTCATCGAGCAGATTCCAGAAGCCATTTTTGTATAGGGATATAGGTCCCCAGTTTTTACAAATGAAGCCATAATATTAGTTGTGAGTCTGATTAGTGCTACCAGAAAAGGTAAGCTTGGGATGTTGTGTTAACACACAGAAAGACATCTTAGCAGGTGAGGTTGTCAATGAAGGTTTCCAGGAAGAGGCAAAGCCAGAACTCAGTAACAAAGAAAAAACTGGAGGGGGGAAGAGGGGAAGAGGAAGGGGGAGGGGCATGCAGGAGGCAGTAGGATGTCTCAAAGAGAGGAAGTTTCAGCCTGGACCATCTCACTTAGATCTGTCCTGAATCCTTTCACAATGGAGGAGCAAAGAGAGAAAGAATGGAAAGGGTGGAGGGAGAGAGGAAAGAAGAAAGTTAAATCAAAATAATAAGCAAATGCTTAGCAGACTTTATTAGTTCTTTTCCACAGAATGAATGGTATATTGAATATTTTAAGACAAAAAAATTAACACTTTCAGGACACGATTACTTTGAAATATATTTTTTTTAATGTCAGAATGTTCAGCATTTCCCAGTCATCAGTATGTGTGCCTGATGCCGAATTTACCCATCAGGAGATAGAGATAACAAAATTATTTTCATGCCTTCAAGGAGGCATGGAAGAAACTAGTGATTCCTAGTTTAACTGGATGTTCAAAAACAATTTCCTCTTTTTCAAATCATTACTAACATAATCCTCCTTTCCAGTCCCCTGCCACAGTGGCAACTCCTTACGGAATGATGCAACAGAATTTGGCAGTAAAGAACCAGAATATTTTCAAACCACCAGTGATTGTTCTAGACTTCCCTCAGCCACTGCAGATGGCAGCCCAAAGAGTCTGAGAAACAGAAGCCTTTGACAGTGTGGTTCTTAGATGATGGTGCTTACAAGGGCTATGGATAATTTACAGAAATCCCCTTACGATTTCTGTGGCAAAATCATTCTCTCTATTCCAATTCGTTCAGGTCAGCAAAAACATCAAAAAGCCCCTGTGATGAAGCTTCTCTAGGCACTGTTGTCCCAGAGGGGGTCGGGTGGCTTTCCTAAGACAGATGGGGTCCACTTTCGGCTCCTGAGATAAGAGTTTTGAATTGTAAACGTAAAAGAAGACTTTTTTTTTTTTTTAACTGGAAGGGATAGTACAGATTATCTAATACAAACTCCTAATTTTGTAAGAAAAGAAATAGAGACTTAGAATTTTAAACGATTTACTTAATATCATACAGTTCATGACAGAGTTTAGATTATAACCTACATCTTCTGACATTGGAAAGAATGTTCATTCTTACCATGCCACACTACCTCAAGTTATTTAGTGTAGATTTGGGGAAAAGAAAAGAAACCTAATAAGTTTTAGAATTTATTTCTTTGGTTATGAGACGAGTTTGAGAAAAATAGTAATTGTGAATAAAATTTGATTCAGCTATTTTTAAACAGGTACTTCCATTTGTAACAAGAAAAAAAAACCTTTCTCTAGTCAGTTGAACAAGAATATTATGTGAACAGAAATGCAAATTGGAGCATCATTCAGTCACCTGTCTCTCCCCATTCTCTGAAAAAGCTTTTGTTTCTAAGTAGAAATTAGCTACAGAAAGGAGCCACTTTGCCTGAAACGTAGGGCTCCCATGTTATCAGACTTGCTCTGCTACCTTCCTCTCCTCCTTTTAGAATCTGGAAGGTATAATTGTATTTTAACCACATTCTTAATTATGCAGTTTTCCCTTTATTCTGAGAAGCTGAAGGATAGTCTCAGAAAAAGGCGAAGAGGAAGAAAGGGTGAAAGATGAAGAAAGCAAGAGAAAAAAAAAAACGAAAAATTTACTACCTTTTGCAGACTGCTAATCATGGTAAAAAAAAAAAAAAGCACAGAGGGCACAGGAGAATGTAATAAATTATGATGAAGCACAGAGAAATAAAAATATGCCAGACCATACTGTGTCTGGGGTATAGAAGGAAAAAGCTAAAGCAAATAGACTGGAAAGAGTCATGGAAATGAAACTCAGGCAGGCATCTTAGCAAGTCCCATAGGAGGAGGAAAAAAAATGGATCTGGTCGTTTCAAGCTGAATGTATTGGAGAAGCCAATATCAAATACAAAGTGCTTGTGGCCATTTTTAGCATCTCCCTCTGATTTCCTTGTACAATTCAGGAGCAGTCTTTAGTGTCACAACCATTCCGTCTCTTCCTCTTCTCCCACAATATTCTGCAGTAGTTTCATCACAACTTGAGTCCCTGAAGATCTTGTTTTCCAAATGGACTCTGCAGTGGCCACCCTGATTAGTACAAAGGACTGCAATACCAGCCCCTAAACTTATAGGCAGCGGCATTATGGTGACTTTTATTTCCATCTTTAATCTCAGGTTCACACATAAAGCCTATAGCTACAATCTCAGGAATAGATCAATGTCAAAGGTAGCAAAGGAGGTCAAACTGAGTGCAGAGAGCTTGAGGCAACTGGAAATCATATCAAGGTAGCAGGTCATCGTAATTCCACTTCATGAATACTTTACAAAGCAGGGACCGATGGTCCCCAAACCATTTAAAGCTTTTATTGCTGTCAAACATTAGCACCTTGAGGGCTCTCCAAGGTTGGTAGAGTTTTCGGTTCATCTGTTGTTCTGTCCAGATAAGAGAAGTTGAGTTTGTAATAGAGACTTTGGTGCACTGATATGGCCATTCATGATGTCAGAGTCATGTCTGTAACTCTGGTGAAATAAGTGCCTGCCTCTAGGTTGCAGAAGAAGACACAGCTGTGCAGATGGAGGAAGCATTCAGTGCACCTCCATGAATTTGAAAGTGCAACTACGTTAACGGACTAATGGTGCAAAAAAAGAAAAAATGGAAAGAGAAAGGAATAAATGAAAAATGAAGGTAACGAGAAAGGCAGCAGGTATGAAACAGGTAGGAGGACTAAGGGTGGCAGAAAAAAGTGAGGGAAGTGATCTAGAGAAGAACTAAATAAGAGGATAGAAACAGTGGGTTTTCTATGGAAGCCGTTGAACCTATGGCTGATTCAACTATAATGACACTGAGTTGTGGAATTCAAGTTTTTAACAGTAAAGTTAGTTTTACAGTTACTCATGGAAATAGATGTGATTATTGGAAAAGATGTGGCTATGCAATTAATATTAATGGTCCATTTTGGTTTTTAGGACAAGCAATTTGAGCTTCAGCATGTAAGGAAAATCCAGAGCTATTTTCTATATGTAAAAATGTGACATGGGGGCTTCCCTGGTGGTGCAGTGGTTGAGAGTCCACCTGCCGATGCAGGGGACACGGGTTCGTGCCCTGGTCCGGGAAGATCCCACATGCTGCGGAGCAGCTGGGCCCGTGAGCCATGGCCGCTGAGCCTGTGCTCCGCAACGGGAGAGGCCACAACAGTGAGAGGCCCGCATACCACAAAAAAAAAAAAAAAAAATGTGACATGGGAGAATACAGAACAAGGAGGTGGGGATGGCCAGGTGGGGAAAATTACATGTACTCATGTGCAGAAAGGACTTTATAGATGTAACAATATCAAAAAGTGTTTGGTAACTATCGATATTTCTAATTTAGATGTAGTATGTTATAATAGTGAAATGGATTATTATGGGACCTCTGTTTACAAAAGGATTATCCTATACTCCAGATGACTGACCTCTATGGTCCTAAATCTATTTTTGAGTTAATTCTGAGATTCTACTAAAAATGAAATACAAGATTCACACAAGGCATGCTTTAAATATGACACTTTCCCTAAACATCACACAGACACACAAACACATGCAAAATGCACTACAAACACACACAAAATTCACTACTTAATAAAGCAGTGCCCTTAATCCCCTCCCTCTCGCTTTATTTTTGAGATTCAGCGTTCAATTATCTAATTTTCAATGGTATGGGAAATGCTTCCATAATACTTTTAGTGAATGAGCAGAATATAACCCTCCATAGTTTTTACAGTTTTCTGGAAATGAAGCAAAGAGAAACACTGGAAGCGGATATAGAATGCATAGTGTTCACATTGCCTGTCTGACAGGCAATGGATTACAGGTGATTTTCATTTTTTGCTTAATGCTTCTATGCATTTTGCAAATTTTCTACAATTTGGAAATTACTTTTATAATATATCATTATTTAATGAGAATATATTGCTGGTGTTGTTATCCTTATCCAAGTGGAAAGGAAAGTGAAACCTCCATTTCATGCCACAGTGACTACTTCTTAGGGCTCTTTGACCTTAGTGCTCAGTGTGGGTTCTCAATTTTTATTTTATTTTCTTTTTGCCCAGCCCAAGAGTTTATCCTAGAGATGAATCAACAATGCCTCCAAGACAGATCAGTTCTGTCTAGCAGCCTTCGAGAAGGTTAGGCTTCAGTACTAATTTCACTTACAAAATGTGTACAGATTCAGACAGACTATTCTCTTAAAGCTACCATTCTATTATACTTTTAAAAATAAACCAACCCCATTTTAAGTATACCAACATGCTGGACCAAATTGAAAATCCATAGTCACAATAATTTAATTATATACATTACTACCTAAAAAACAAAAATGAATCTCACACCCTTGTTCATCCAAAAATTGAAAATGGAAAACTTTGGTTCAGCTGTTTGGCTGAATTTTATTGATAAAGTGATTTTTAAAATGTACCTGATATCTAGCCCATATGAGCATTGCTTCATTGAGGAAGCTGTCATCTTTTAAACTATCTATAATATTCATTAAGGTGAAAGGGAAAAGAAGAGAGAGAAAAATCTTTAAGCCTCTAAGCGTTCAAACAATTATTTTACATTGCAATATTATTTATTAATTTAGGATTAATTAGTAGGCCTGTAAATTGGTAAAACCAAGTAATATACATCTATCTATTTCTTTCTTTTTTCTAAGTTAGTCAGGGGTGACTGTTGCAAGACATCCTCTACTGTGTTGAAAGATTCATCCTCCCTCTGTCCTCACATATACAGCAATGTCTTTTTGTTAAATTTTCCCCTTTGGGAAGCTCTCAGATTTCATTTCACCTGTATTTCATACATATAATATTTGAGAGAGTAAGGAGAAGGTGTATCTCCTGTAATTTTCCTTTAAGATATCCTTGGCTAAAAGCCCTGTGTTAAGTTATAGAATCAGAATCCCTGTATCTCAGACTCTGTATCACTCCTGAGAAAAATGTCTGCTCCTGTGATGAGCCGCACCTTCATCTGTTTCAGCGCCAAAGGTTGAGAAAGAGATGATTATAAAATCATGGTAGGAATTGAGATATATAGCTAAGGAGATGAATATGCTAACCTCCTGTATTCGTATTACAGTCCCTAACATCCGTTGCCCACTAAAGGCGGATGGTCCATGTAGCCACCAACAAAGTCTCTGTGTGTCAGCTTTTTCAAAGGATGGTTCACAGAAGAGTGACTATTCTGTGATTTGGCTTTTTAAGCTAATGTTGCATCAGATGACATGATGTTGACAAACAGGAATCACTGGCAAATTCATTATATAAATACATCCTGTTCTTTACATTTTTCTATAACTACTGCTACAGTTATATTAATAACTGGTAAAGGAGGATAAAAGGAGTGAACTCGTTTTAACCAGAGATTCCCAAGATAAGGGTTTTTCTAAAATGTCTGAAAGCAATGAGTTAAAAGCAATGAAAGTGACATGCCAGTAGGTGATGTTCTCTCTTCGCTGTGAAGTCCTTCTCGTCCCTGAACTGGCCCATTGTTTCACTACCCTGGGGAAGAAGAATCACCAGGCAAGCTTGAAAATGAATTGTTCTGCCAGGCTGCTGTGTCAGATGATCTAGACATTATGCATGTCTTTCCTTTTTAAGGAAACATGAAAACATCATTCTCTAGCATAAGGAAGAGATTTGGGTCAGTAAGTTCCTGTCTGGGCATTCTAGCCCCAGGTTTCATAAGCCTTTCTTCAGAAACCAAGGGGATGGCACGCTTCAGTAGTGGTGGAGTGTATTCAGGACCGAGGCCTTGTGTTGTTGTATCTGCTCTGATATCAGTCCTCACTCCAAACCTGTCCTTAAGAAATTTTCCTCCAGAATACATGCAAACTTATTTCATGTGGATTGGAGTTCCCCAGACCCTCAGACTCTCTTAATGTGAATTCCAGCATTGTAAGAGGGCAGGTGGGGGGGTGACACTTTATTCTGCCAGCAGACTATTACTGAATAACACACATTATCACACATGAATGTTTGTGTGTGGATGTGGTTTGTGTGTGGATGTATGTGCATACCCACGTGTAGTAGAAAGAACTCGTTATACTGGGACAAGAGTGGACAGAAGAATGTGGGTCTCCAAATGTACTTTTGTAATTATAAGAAAATAAATAGAAATAGAAATAAATAACTCCCCCTCATAACATCAAGGGGACACAAGTTGGAAGAGTGTGAGTCTTCAAATGAACTCTTGTAATTATTTGTCCTCCGTAAATCATTATTTGAGCGCATATTTGTCTTTTAAAGTTGACAAGGGATCCTTTGCTAAGTCAAATAGTTTGGGGAAGAGATTACAAACTTTTGCAGGTTTTTGGCTCATTTTTTTTTTAAGTTCATGATTTAGTACCTGTGAAAGTAGGAGGCTGCTATCCTAGCAGTTTCCAAGATTGATTTCTTCAAGTTCATCCTCGCCAGCCTCATTTGACATGTACAAACACAATCAATACAGTTATACCACAGGTAATCACTCATTAGAAGGACTCCATCCATTCCAAGTGGTACGTGAATCAATTTATCATTTCATTTTCGTGCACGTCAGAATGGTGTGTTTACCTTGCAGTGGCATCATTTGAATAGACAAGGTTAATACCAACTTAATTTTACTTTAATGGTAACTTAAATGAAATCCTTTGATGAACATGGAGACCTGAATAGTCTTCTGAGGAAATTCAATCAAAATTTGTCTCCTAAGAGAACTGTGCTCTTGATGGATGGGTTCATACTATTTTATTTGGTCCCCTCCCTTTTATGTAGTCCAGTAGGAAACTAACACCCACGGGGCCTGAGGCATGTTGCTGAAACTGACATGCACCACTGAACTGCATTTTCTTTTGGGCCAAGACTGTTGCAAGAAATGTCAGTTTTATCACGGAGCACTTTAACGTCCTATCTTTGCATAATATTACTGTGGAAAAAGAGTATGTGAATTGTTGTTCCTGTTGTCTCTTGGCTTCTTCTCTGTGAAACTCCTTTCATTATTCAAGCAGGAGCCTTCGTATTGTTAGCTAGAAGGCTTTCACTGGCTACACCGGGGAGAACAAGTCACCCCTCTGTGGCCCCATAGTACTTTCTCTGGATCCCTCCCAAAACACACGTCACATTGTGTTAGAATTATCTGTTCAAGCGCCTGTATCCCCGACCAGACCCTGGTCCTCCTGTACCACAGTGGCTGAGCTATAGTCATGTCTCTTGCAGGCACATACAAAGCTTAGTGTGCACACAAGAAACACCCTATTGATATTAAAACACATTCATAATTTAATACTGTACATGTTTTACCCTGTGGTGAAAATGCATTTTTTTCTCTTCTGTTATTTTTCTTGTATCCATATGGTCCGCTCATCAATGACAGCATTTGTTTTCAGGATCTGGGTCATCATTTCTGAAACCCTTTACCTTTTAAAAAGTGCATTCACAATAAGTTAGCTCACTTAGAGCTAACATCAACCTGTAAAGACAGAAACTGTGATCCCAATTAGGAAAAAGCCAGAGAATAATGACAGAGTATGTAATAGTATATCATTTACTTATGTACTGTGTTTCTCATTTACCCCTCCAATTCCATGCAATTGAAAATTTCTGTTTTTATTCATTGCTAATTCCTTAACACCCAGACAATCCCTGGGCATAGTAGATGCTCAATCAATATTTGTTGAATATGTTAATATATACATGAATGAACAAATATTACTATACTTTCATTAAAGCAAATCTCAGTCAGGCCACCAGTGCTTCCTTCATTAATTTTCCCTGCTTGCCCTCTGAGTGGTGGTTCTAAACCTCAACCGTTCTGATCAGACCTTGTCCCCTCCTCACCTCCCTTCAGCTGACAACCTGGAAGCACCTTGGCAGAGGACAGAGGCCTTTAGGCAAGAGCTCTCTCACCTTCTTGCCTCTACACATCAAGAGAGCCCTGTAACTTCATCTTCATTCTCTCCCCCACCCTCTTCAAGGCTGATCCTTCCAACTACACTCTATTTCATTCCTCTCCAGCTTCTCCTGGACTTTTTCTCATATTCTGTCTCCCCATCTTAATTTATTACCTTTCTTCTGGCTCAGTTCTCAAATGCTGAACATGATGAAGTCACTCTTACTGTCTAAATTGTATTTCTCCTCCTAGTACCAGCCTCCCTCTCCCCCTCCACAGACCAGATTCTCCTACCTTTATGCTTGCTCTCTCCACAAGTTTAAATCTCATATGTCTCCCATCATTTTATCTGGTTTCTGTCCTCACCAATGCTGCTAAATCGATGATCTGTGATCTCTTAATTGCTAAAACCAATGGACACTTTTGAATTCTTATTTAGTTTTCTTAAGTCTTGGAATTTTTTTTTTTTTTTTTTTACCTTTTCCTGGATTTTTGAACATGTTTCTTTCATGATTCTCCTCTCTCTGTCTCTACCTCTGTTTTTCTGGCCATGATTCCATTATTCTTCCCCTTTTATATGTCCTTTAAAATGATAGTGCCTACCCATGTTTGTCCTTGATTCTCTATTGCTTTTTTTATATGATCACTTGACAATCTTATTTATTCCAGTAACTTTGTTGCCACATAAATGCTAATGACTCATAAATCTAACTCTGATGACTTGCTTTACTTCTAAATTATGAATCACAGATTATGAATTTTCCAAAATTGAATTCATTATTTTCCCTGGAATCTGTTTACATTCTAAAATTTCATGTTCTTTTTCAGTGAGTCCTGCCATCAACACAGTAACCTAAAGCAGTTAATTCAGCCATTATTCATCTTTCTCTCTTTTTTATGAGCTATATATAATTGGTTATTAATTCCTCTCAAATTATACTACTAAATAATTTTGATTTCTTACTTTTTCCCTCCATCCGGACTCCTGCTACTTTCATGCAAGCCTCTATCATCTCTTGTCTAGACCATGGCAAAGGTTAGTTGAGGGGTACCCCTAGATCTGGTCATTTTTGCCATCGATCTACCCTTCATATTGCTGCTGTAATTTTATTACTGATACAAAAAACCTTAATATAACATACCCCTGTTTTAATCTTTCAGTGCCTTTGTATCACCACAGAATAAATATTAAATTCCTTGGCCCGCCGTAATAAATTAAGATCTAGCATGTTCCCATCGCTTCATCACTTAGGAGTCATGGCTATTGCTTCCCTCACCTTCATTTCCTACTGTCTCAGTTACACCTGTTCCAAGCATACTAAATCATTTGAAGACCCGTACTCATCTCGTCTTCATCCCTTTAAAAGTATTTGTAGTTAGTCTAGAAATCTCTTTACTTTCCAATCCCTCTTTCATCTGGGAAGCTATTCTTCGCTTTTAAGACTCAGTTGTCAACAACTCTGTTATCTTTCCCTGACTCTGACCCAAGCACAACTGATGACTTCATCCCTTGAAGATCTACTGTGATTTGTGTATCACCTTAAACTTCTTAAACCGATGACTGTAATTTTTCATCTTCATATTTCTAGTGTCTTACAAAGAACACATAGTAACTGATCAGTAAATTTTATTTGAATAAATTTAAAATAATTTATAGTGTCAATGATGCCTTATTATTTATTTTCATGTATGATTACTCATTAGTAATTAGTATTAATTAGTAATCAGTAGATTAGTTTGACCTACTTGACCTGCTCTTCTTGTGTTACAAAAATCTTTCTAAAAAATGTTTGATTGTGATAAGAACAGTTAACATGAGACCTACCTCTCAGATTTGTAAGTGTATAATACAGTTTTAAAATATATAGGTATGACATTGTACAGGAGCCTGCTAGAATTTATTCATCTGCAGAACTGAAATTTTATACCCATCAATTAGCAACTCCTCATTTCCCCCTCCTCTCAGCTCCTGGAAACGCAATGCTCTTCTTTGCTTCCATGCATTTGATTATTTTAGATTCCTCATATTAGTAGAATCATGCAGTATTTGTCCTTTGGTGACTGGCTTATTTCATTTAGCATAACGTCCTCCAGGTTCATCCATGTTGTGGCATATTGCAGGATTTTCTTTTTTTTGAAATCAGGATCTCACATAAGTACTAGCATTTCCATGTTGATCCCAGCACTATTTACAATAGTCAAAATGTGAAAACAACCTAAATGTCCATCAGCAGATGAATGGACACAAAATGTGGTATATACATATTACGGAATATTATTTAGCCTTAAAAAAGAAGGGGATCCTGCAACATAAAAATCTTGTAAGAGGAAACACCATGAAAATTATGTAGTTGAATATGTAAAATTATGTTTTGAGGCATATAATAACTTGCTATTTTTTCAGACAAAATCGAGCTCTTTAAAATTATAAATAAGCCAATGAAATTGAGATGAATAAAGTCAAAAAGAACCAGCAACACACAGATTCATTTTTCAATAAAGTTCAGAAGGACATAAAAGATAGAGCAAAAGGGAAATTGGTAAACATTTTTCTGTTTGAGTTAATCTCATAGTGTTTGAAAAATGGCTGTGGGTATTTTGACAAACACCCTGAAGCCTACTTTACCCATCCTTGGTTTGATTTATTGTAATGTACACCTGAAAACTGGGACCCAGCAGGTCTGTGATCCCTCATATTCTTGTTATATGAAATTAAACTTCTGTAAAGCTCTAAACGAAGAGTTCTTAATACCCCAGCATTACCTGTATGTATTACAAAACAATAATTCTGCAAATAAACCCCTAAGACTTCCAGAAGAGTGAAAGTATATTTAAATAAATTATAGAGCACAGTCAGAATTCACCTGGCTTATATTCTATTCATGACTTAAGTGGTGAGGGAAACCTTGATATCAACTATACTCTTTTTCCTCACATAATGATGATATCATTCTCATACTTTACCTAAAGCTTCAACTTCAGTATTGGAAGAAAAAGAGCAAAGCAACACATACCCCCTTACGTATCGCTGGAACAATGCTACCACACAAATATGGTGTACTTTTCTTGATAGGAGAGCATTAGGAACTTATTGTGTCCTCTTCAAAATGACAGGAAGATGGAGTCATATTCCTACATTTTCTACTTATTCATTATGTGCCCTCTGTCACCTCATACACATTGCAACGAGGTAAAACCTGTTCCTAATATTTCAAGGCCTCGAGTCGCAGGTGGGGTAGGGAGCAAATGTATCTGTCGGAAATGTGATAGGGCTATCAAAAATATATGCAAGAAGCTACATAAACTGTGACACTTAAGTCCATTCTGTTACATTGTAAAAATATAACTTTTTCATGAAGATGAAAAAAGAAAAACTATGAGAAATATGGCATATAACTCAGCTAATCCCAGCACCTCAGTTTTGAATCTCTCTCTCTTGTCCCCTTGAGGTTATTTATTAGTAATCTAATAAATAATTGTTTAGCACACAATTTTAGTAGTATTAAATTTTAGTGGTTCAGAACACACTCACAGTGAAAGAATCATGGCTTGAGTTCTAGTCCACACTTGCTTTTGTGGGACTGTGGACGATTTACAATCTGAACTCAGAGTCTCTTTAAGCTGGAAATACATGTAATAAAAAAACTGTCCTCATAGATATTGATATTTCATATGGTAATGAATGTAAAGTGCTTAGTACATTGCAAAACACGTGGTAAATGTAACGTAAGCTCTAGATTACATATTATTACCGGAGAGATTCAGTTGTTAAGATAATTAACACCACCATTCTTTCAAGGCCAAAGTCAAGGCAGAAGTGATTCTGAGTATCACACAACGTAGTATATGCAGGTGTTCCTTGTTACAGCCAAATTTCCATGGTCCATTGGTGAGGGAGTAGCAATATAAATGTATAGAAACTTAAAAGAGTTCTTCAATAGAATATCGAAAAGACTTGCATTTGCAAGGAATCAACATGAGAGGGACAACTGCTGTGGCTTTGCAGAAATAGTGCAGATAAAATTAAGAGGGTCTGGATTTCCTTCTGAGCCTGTGGAGACAGAGCTTGAGATGTACAATTTAGTAACAGGTAATGCTTGGAAATTGGTTACAGAGAAAGGGACTCAAAACTACAGGACAATCTGCTCTTAGGAAGTGGGAGAAAGTGAGTAGAAGAGAGCCAGAAAGTTTACTTACTTGAAGACTTTGTATTCGGTTTAGGGAGTTACTCAAATAAATTTAGTGATTGAAGAACTAGAGGCAAAAGAATTCCCTGTGCAGGGGAAGGGACTGGTGGCTTCGGAGAGTAGTTTCCCTTCCCCCAAAGGCAGAAAACCAGCAGGCCCAGGCTCCTCTGAAGACTCACCAGCTTCCCTGCTTCCACATATGCACATTAGCTGTGTTACTGTCTAATAATATCTGCTAGCTTCCCATCTCATAGGGAGAGAGGAAGAATTAATTGTATGAATTTTGTCAAGCATGCCAAGATCCCTAGAGATATGCAACATAAATACCTTATGAGTGTTTACATTATTCCTTCAATTTGTTTTGTAACTGGTATGGGAAAGGAAGATAGATGCATTTGTCTAACAAACATTGATATTTCTTTTAAAATAAAATCAGATTTTACTGACCCCATTCTTCAGATTTTAAGAAAAGATAAATCTTTTTAAAAAAGGTTTTTACTTTTTTCATGTCCTCATCAGTGATTTATATATGATATCCATATTTTTACTGCATATTCCCATAGCTAATATATTTTCATCCTTGGAAAGAGCCATCGTAACCATTCTGTCTCACAATTATTTTTTGGTTCACGCACATGCGTTCTCTCCCTACCATCCTATAGTCTCCCATCTCTTTTAAGAATATATAATAATGATATAAATGAACTTATTTACAAAACAGGAATAGACCCACAGATATAGAAAAGAAACTTACGGTTACCAAAGTGGAAAAGGGAGGGAGGGATAAATTAGGAGTTTGGAATTAACATATACACACTACTATATATAAAATAGATAACCAACAAAGACCTACTGTACAACACAGGGAACTACACTCAATATTTTGTGATAACCTATAAGGGAGAAGAATCAGAAAATGAATATATTATATGTATATGTATATAATATATATGTGTGTGTATATATAGGTATATAATATACGTGTGTGTGTATATTTATATATATATAAAAAAACTGAATCACTTTGCTGTACACCTGAAACTAACACAACATTGTAAATCAACTATACTTCAATAAAAAAAAATAAGGAAACTATCTGAAATAAAAGATTGGAAATAACATAAAATAAGCCCTATGAATTACTATTGGTTCTTAGAAAAACCATTAAGTTTTCTTTAGTGAAAGAATATATTTTATGCCCAGCTAATTAAGCCAGTGTAATGCCATTAACCTCAGGTAAAGAACAATGGCGGCAAAATATTATAATAAGATGAAAGACGGCTGCCCAGTAGGTCCAGCTCCTCCCTACTGTAAGTACTCCATCCTGGTTCATTTTGAAGGCGTTTGTACACACAGAGGACATGCCTCTGCATATCTCTGTTAAGCTCTTCTATTTATAGGAAGGAAAACTTTCTGTAGCAGTATGCTGTGGATATTTTTCCCCTCAGAGCACCAATGAATTATTTAGTACTTGATTTGTCAAAGAAAAGCTTGGCTACACTACGGTGACAGAGTTATGCTCTAGAAATAGAATATTGTTTAAGAAATTATTGGTGCAAAAAAGGCAACTAAAGCAGAAGGCACAGTTGGTTTTCCAAATATATATACACAGCACTCACATTTATCATAATTCAAGGGCTTTATGGAAAAAATTCTAGCATGTTTTGCCTGTATAAAACTGTCTTTATGTTCTGTGTGCATCTGCTGGCTGGATTTTCCCCCAGTCCTTTTCTCTGTAGCCTGCTGTATTGATTTCTTGAAGGATCTCCTTTTGTCACTTATATTCAAGAAAATAATGTTTCTTTTACATTATCTCCTATTTCCTAGTACTTCTCAATCACATTTTGAATGGACTTATCTATATTTGTTCAATAACAAGTTTACTTTCTTTAATGTCTTTTTAAAAACTTTATTATTTGTTGTTTTAAGAAGTCATTTCTCCTCTCCCTCATGTCTTTTTTTTTTTTAACATCTTTATTGGGGGATAATTGCTTTACAATGGTGTGTTAGTTTCTGCTTTATAACAAAGTGAATCAGTTATACATATACATATGTTCCCATATCTCTTCCTCCCTCATGTCTTTTTAAAACTGACAGTTTTCATTGTTCAGCTTCTTTGTGTCCTCAGATCCCAATACAGACAATCCTTGCTTTGCCTGGTTGTGATATGCATGGATTTCAGTTATTTAGGTTTAGCTAAATAACACTAGTACTTGAATGGCATATTCAAGTATCAACTGCCACAGTATATTAACTGTAAGCAATTGCATGAAGTACAAACTTTGCTGATAGCTCTTCAGCCCACAGATCACTCATATGTAAACAACAGAGGAGCATCATTGGTAATGACTGATTGCATCACTTCTTTCAAAGTCTATTGATTGGTCCCTGCACAGCTATTGTTCGGTTCACACACAGACAGCAAAGCATGTAGCTGTGTTTCTTTCTTATCTCTCAATGCTAAAACCAAGTGACAAGGTACAAATATTGGTACCTGAAGTTGGAAATTTGCCAACAAAAATGAAGGTTCAGTAAAGAAAAAAAATGTGATATTATTGGGAGTGAAATTTGAATCAAACATAAGTGATGTACTTGAAGACACAGATCCGAAGGATGTTGACCTTGCTGCTGTAGACTCTAGACTGTGGATAAGCTGCCTAGACTCTAGATACACAACCAGAAAAACTTCATGAAGGCAAACTCATTGATATAAATAAGAAAAGTGACTGTGATAAAAAGGGTAAAAATGTCCCAGAGCAAATGACACCCACATAAAACTTCACAGAAAAGGAACTCAGAGCTATTTCCTGTTGCTGTAAGAGCAAAAGATAAAATGTTGAAAGCTGATGAAAACATAGAAACGAATGTGATGATTTGCTAAAGCATAGAAAAGATGCTCGCTCCTTACTCCTGACTGTAATTTATACTATGAGAAGAAAGCAAGCACTGTTCAAATGACTCCTTTTTTCTTTTACATATTTCAACAATTTAATAATAAATTCTGTTACTCCCAGCACAGTAAAGGCAATACAGTGAAGCAAAAAGAAAATATATTAGGAGTCAGGAGCTACAGGTTTGAGTCTTGGTTTTGCCCCTAGTTTGTTACTTTAAGCTAATCATTCAACCTCTCAGGACCTCATCTACTTCATCTACAAAATGAAGTTTATTTGATTAACTCCTAAAGTAACTTCTCACACTATGTAGCTTTGTGTGTCTGCTCATTCCAAGTTATCAGAGTCAGAGGCCTAGACCAGATCACATATGGTCTAGGTCCACTGCCTGCATTTTGTAAGTAGAGTTTTATTGGCACACACCCACATATGTTACATACTGTCTATGGCTGCTTCACATTACAATGAAACATAACCGCTGAGTGATTGCAACAGAAACTGTACGGCCCACAAAGCCTAACTTGATAAGCTTTTTACAAAAAACTAAAGCACTAATTTTCAGTGTTTCTAATGTGTGAAATTATAATGTAGTAAGTAAATATTAGTGTTACTGTTTTTTATTCCTCTAAATACTTCTAACTGACATTGAGTTTTTAATGTTTTGACACAATTTTTAGAGGGAATAGAACAACTGTGTTTTTTCCCATTGCTTATCATGATCACATTGCATGGTTTCAGCTTGTACCGCCATTTATACAGCACCTCACTCTTGTGCAAAGCGAGGGCTGCCTGCACTTAAAAATTTAAAGAATAGAAAAGTTGTAGTTCTGTAAATTTAGTCTCTTAGATCGAGATATTTACAACACTTCCTGTATCTTAGTGTCGCATATACTTAATGGCACACTGGCTGATACAAATCTGGGTATGCCTTGTTTTGAAGCCATTTTGCAAACGTGTTCTTTGTAATTGATGTTCCAGGGAATTCAAATCAAAAAAGTTACCGTCCAGATGTCAAAATCATGATCCTTTTGGAGAGTACAGTGTTTCCATTATTTTTTGGTTATTTTTATTGTAACAGATGAATGATATTTTACTATGTAGGGTTTTTGTTTGTTTGCTCGTTTTGGTTTTTTTTTTAAGTTAGGGATATTAACTATTCTTTGCTAAAAGTTCTCCTATGAACCAAATCCCTCACTCTTCTTACTGTGTTTTTTTCCTAAAAAGCTATTGTCAAAAATAATAAAGTAAAAATATTAAAATTAATAAATAAATAAGAATGCCATATGAAGACTACCTTTGCAAAACTTTTTTTTTCAATATTGCAGTTGGGATCATTATCCTGTTATAAAGCTTCTAGGTATAATGTTTTCTTTTGGAGTTCAGGACCAGGGAAACCGAAACCTTTTCTTTTTTCTATGAACAAGTTTGCACCTGTGTGTCTGTATGAGTTTCCTATTGTTGCTGTAATTAATAACAACAAACTTAGTGGCTTAAAACAGCATACATTAATTATCTCATTGTTCTGGAAGTCAGAAGTCCTACAACAAAGGTGTCGGCAGACCTCCATTCCTTCTGAAGAATCTCGGGGAGAATCTGTTTGCCTTTTCTAACTTCTAGAGGCCTCTTTCTAGTCCTTGCATGTATCCCTCTGCATGTCAGAATCAGCAAAAGGGCCTTGAATTCTTATGCTGTCATTGCTTTTATTTTCTGCAGCTGGCGAAGTTTCTCTACTTTTAAGGACTCATTAGATCGGGCCCATCCAAACTATCCACATCTCAAGATGCTTAATCTTAATGACAACTGCAAAGTCCCTTTTGCCATGTAAGGTAACTTGTGCTCAGGTTCCAAGAATTAGGGCCTGGGTATCTTTGGGGAACATTTTCCTGCCTACCACAGTGTGTGCCAGTGAGAATGAGAAAACAGGTTTCTCCTGACTCCTACAAACTTCAGAGCTACAAAATATATACTCAGTTGTTATCATTTTAAATTATGCTTTCCCTTCTTGACTTTTTCTCTGCCATTACCCCTTTACTCTCTATTTTCCGATTTTATTGTGTTAAGTTCCTTAATGCACCTGTGCTATAGCTATAGTTGTTTTATTTTTCCCATCACTAACAAGTAAATTCAACAGAAATAATATATGCAATGCCTACTTAATACTACAGTCTTTTTTTTAATACTACAGTCTTTTAATTTACCAAGTAGTGATATGAAAAGACAGAACTAACAGCATATCCATTTTAACTCACACACAAAATGGAGGATGGACATGATCACAGAATAAGAGGCATTTCTTTCAAAGAAATTAGAATGGCAAACACAATCTTTAGCTATCTCTATCCTGTTATCTCTAGTTTTATTGAAATTAAAATGCAGATTAAAAAGGTTGCATCTTGATTTAACATTTGCATAATTTTCTTCTTCATGTGAATACGCTGGCTTCATCTATATTGAATAACGACACCTGAGGTCCAAACTGAATGACCGAAGTGTTTTGGTGTCTTATATTTATTCTGTTTCACATAGATAAACTGATGAAAATGGAAGCAACACACTACTACGTCACTGAATTTAGAATGTTTGTTCTTCAAATAAATATTTAATTGAGTCTTCCCTAAATTTTCCGGAGAGTTAGGTATTGTGTAGATACCAATATATGAATGTTCAAAAATGTGAATTACAGGTGAGGATATAATTGTATTTCCTTGCAAAATGACTTTACATTTATGACTTAGTAAAGATCCCAGCCTAGTACTTTTCTGTTGAGGTGATTACAAAGGTATTAAAAATGACGTTTTTTTCTCTATCATTTATGATCTTCACACCCTCACACTTGTCTCTTTTTGGAGCAGCCGCCTGCCCTCACCTTTCAGGACCTGTTTTTCATGGCCTCTTGCTGAGTAGCAGTAAACCAGGGAACCATGAGGTGGATTCTTGACCCAAGCTAGATTAACTGAATTCTTGCTCCCAGGAATTTAGAATTGGACCATGGAGAGATTGAGTCAGTTAGTTGGTGGCACTAAAGCTGGGAGCTCATGTAGGGATCGGGTTGGATTACTGTTTTCTGTCATGTGTATGAAGTAGCAGAAAAATATAGGCTTTGAAGAAGGAGATGAGGGAAGGGATTCTGAGGAGAGAACAAGCAGTGATAGATCATGTGATCAAAGAGAGAAAGAATCAACTGGGCTTCCTGGGGCCACTCTGGTTTGTTTCTAGTGCCTGGTAAAATCCAGTATCTTTTGATCTTGAGTTCCATGTGTCCTTTCTAATAAATTCCTATTTTAGATAGAGCAAGAATTTTTTTTTTGTCATTTGCGACCCAAAGTCTTTTGAAGACTACTTATTCCATGTGAAATCTCCTATGCCCCAAATTATGAAATAAAATATTTTGATGAATATGTTGGAGTCAATTAGGCATGTCTGATGTAACAAATATCTAATGAGTGCCTGTTAGGTGTCATACTCAGAACTGGGTCCTGGAGCTATAAAGATGAATAAGATGCGGCTCCTATCCGGTGAAGTATTTTTTTTCTGCAAGATGAATAAACGCAGATCCTGCTTTGGGTCAGACAAAAGAAACTCCCCTTTACTGACCATTTCTTATACTAAATAAATTTTCAGTATACAGTGTGTTTCCATGTTAATAAAGCTTGGATATACTGTGGTAATTTTTATGATCATTCAGATCTGTCCAATTTTAATTTGACTTTTTATTTAAATAAAGTGGAATGGGCATCGCAAAGGAGTGATGGAAATGTGGTGAATTTAATCAGAAGGATCTCTCCTTGAGCATGATTTATAAGAGTTCCATGAAATCCAGTTATACCTAGATTTGAGAATAAAGAAAGTATATTTCACAGGAAAGGCCATGTGATGTAATTATGCTGTTTTCTCTGCCTTTGCTTTCTTTTTGAAGTATAGCACACTGGTTAGGAGCAGAAGCTCCCGAGACAGACTTACAGGTTTTGAATTCTGGTCTTACCATTTTCTCACTGAATGGTTTCAGCAAACTTATTACTTGCTTCTCTTTCCTCATTTTTAAAAAGAGGGTATAATAGTATTTACCCATATAGTCATTTTGAAAATTAAATAAGATTTAAAAAATACAGAACTCTTATAACAGTACCTGGTATAAAGTGTTGAAAACATAATAGATGCCTTTATTACTCTCTTTAAATACAGAAACACACAGCACAGCTGTGCACACACATACACAAACACGTTCAGTCCAAGTAAAAAGAATCATGAGAATCTGATTTCATGATATTCTTTAAGGCCTAAAAGAGGAGACCAAATAAGACAAAAATTACATGTATGTATAGTGATTAACTTATGTCAGTATATTGGAGTTAATTATGGAAGATATCTCTCAAAAAATTTGTATTCTTCTTTTTTAAAATTAATTAATTTTTGGCTGTGTTGGGTCTTCGTTGCTGCATGCGGGCTTTCTCTAGTTGCGGCAAGTGGGGGCTACTCTTCATTGCTGTGTGCCGGCTTCTCATTGCGGTGGCTTCTCTTGTTGCGGAGCACGGGCTCTAGGCGCGCGGGCTCCAATAGTTGCGGCGTGTATGCTCAGTAGTTGTGGCTCGTGGGCTGTAGAACGCAGGCTCAGTAGTTGTGGCACACGGGCTTGAATGCTCCGCGGCATGTGGGATCTTCCCGGACCAGGGCTCGAAACTGTGTCCCCTGCATTGGCAGGCAGATTCTTAACCACTGAGCCACCAGGGAAGCCCTGTATTCTTGTTTTATCCAGCTTTGCATTCAGTAAAAATCAGTTTTATTGTTATTTACTTGAACATTCATTTTCTCTAGTGCAATAATTAATGGCAAAGAAATGTTTCTGGCTTACCTTTTATTCATCAGAAGAAAAAGATGACTGGTCTAGAACGAGTAAATACAGATTTATTTCTAACAATAGTAGTTTAGCTAGAAAAATTATATGCTAAGTTAATCCTTCCCTGTGAAAGTTATACAAATATAACTGAATTTATTTGATGGATTTGGGTTAAGTGAATGTGATATACATATTTATAAAACACAGTTGTATTATACACATAATTTATATATTTATATACATATATGTTCCATATATATGTAATGGAAAATGTACTGAGGAATAAATTTTGCACACAAATCATGCTGCCAGGTTTAAGCACCTTCTTCACAAAAATTAGAAAATAAGTCCCAGGAAATACACCTCAAAAACAGAGATAAACAAACTTAAGAGATGCCTCTAGGTTTATTCAAGGTATTTACTTTATGAGAAAGGTTGGAACATTTCAATTACTAATTATATATGAAAATGATCATCCTTATAATGACCAATAAAAACTTAACCCAGATACAATATTATACTGTTAATATCTTGCATTGTCCAAGGAAATACACCCTAGTGTTATCTTAACTTTCCCTCCTTGTATTAATCAAGTGTTGATGACCATGACTTAAGGCCTGAAAATATTATGGTAGAAAACCTTGGCAGAGGGAAAGCCAGATCGTACATGCATAGGGTTATTTATCATGCTGTCACTAAACCCTAGGGAAGTGTAGTTCCAGCTAATTTATTACAATGTTGTTTTCATTTTTCACTGGGCGCAGGAAAGACTTACACAGAGGCCATCACACCGGGATCTGCACTCCAGCAGTACCAGTGACAATGCTACTTTGCTTGCACATTTTTTATGGCACCTACTTTTTCCTGACTCTGCTCTCTTTCCCATAACATTTAAGAGCAGTCATTAAACTCAATAAAACCCAAGGGCTGTGTGAGTGTGGTGAGGACAGAGAGTGGAAGGTGAGGAGGCTGAAACAAGTGAATGCTGCCCCAGAACAATATGCATGTTACCTGCAAATATGACTTGTTGGAGCCTCTAATGCCTTATGTAGGGTGACTCAATAAACACGACCTCCAAACGTTTTTGCTCTCCACCAAGATGAAAGAAGAAGACAGAAAGTGATACTGAACTACTGGAATCGCTAACTCTTTCTTTTTCTAATATAAAAGCACGTAAAAATGGAACTCAGTGTAATGAAGAGTGATGGGTTGAAAGTCATGAGGCCTAAGGAAGTGAAGAATTTGTTTTAATCATGTGCAAACATTATATATGAGACTCCCTGTTTCTTTTTCTCTCATACAGTTAGAAAGTAGCTCATTTCAAATATTCATTTAGGATAAATCCTCCTCAAAGAAATGATAAACCAGGAATCGGTTAAGTTGTGGATATTTCCTGAGAACGTGTAACACATACATACATATATATATATATATATATAAAAAGACAACAACATCAAAGAGAAATGCATACTGAATATTGAGCTCAGTTGCACAAAGAAAGCAAAACATGAAAATGTCCTTTATCCCTGAAGTGAGGTATACATGTTATGTCAGTGCTTTCTCACTTTACTACCCATATACTGATACAGACTTTATCCAAAGGAGTGAGCATTTGCATGGGAGAGTGATGTTTTTGTTATCAAACACTCATCTTCTAAGAACTTGAGAAAATATTAATAATACATGTTGTGCGAATATAAGATATATTTATACATTTAGACGTTGCTTTCACATCTGCTATTCTATTTAATCTGTCCAACGATGCCTTGAAACATAAGAAGGTGGCTTATCTTTTAACAGCTGAAGTAACTGAGAACAGAAAAGTTAAATGACCGCTTGAAGTTACTATTCAATTTCTACACTCACAAATAGAACTCAGGTCTGAGCTTACTAAATTGTGTATTGTACAGATATTGTAATAGGAAATTGGATTTGTGCAGACCTTAGTTTCTCTTTTAATATTTCTATATCAAGTATGTTAGCGGAGACAGAGACCTAAGATGGGGACTCCTAGGAAAAAGCAGAATTCCACCTTGCTAGGGTTATGCTGTCTAATATGGTAACATGTGACCACATGTGCCTCTTGAGCACTTAAAATGTGGTTAAGCTAAATTGAGATGTGTTGTAAGGGTAAAATGCACATTAAATATCACAGACCTAGTACAAAAAAAGTGTAAAGTATCTTTTAAATAATTTTACATTGATTACCTGTTGAAATGATTTATGCTAGAGATACTGACTTAAAACATATTACTAGATTTAATTTTATTTGTTTTGTTTGAACTTTTTTATATGAATATTTGAAAATACAAATTTATATCTGTGGCTCACAATATATTTACATTGTATAATCACTGATGCAGATGATTCCCAAATATTTGGAATTTAAGCAAAATTACTTCTAAATAATTTATGGTCAAGAACAAAAATCACAAGAGATATTCAAAACGATTTCAAACGGAATGAATGTGAGAATACAACATATCAAAAATTGTAGAATGATAATAAAACAATGCTTTGAAGGAAATTTATAGCTAGAAGTATATTTACTAGCAAAGAGGAAAAATGTAAAAACAACTATCTCAGTTTCTACTTTAAGACGTGAGAAACAATACCAATTTTAGGAGGAGACAGAAAAACTTCCCAGCTCATTTTTATGAGGTTTGTGTAACTGAAACAAAACCTGATAATGACAATTCAGGCAAAGAAAAGTATTTCAGGCTTTCAGATCAGAAAGTCTCATGATACAGATGCAAATTCTATAAGAAATAACAGCAAATCAAATCCCCCAATACAGAAAAAAAGCATAATGTATCATTCCCAGGGGGGTTTACATCAGAAATGTATGGTTTGTTTAACATTATAAAAATAAATTGATGTAATTCACCATATGAACAGAAGAGAAAAACCCTATGATTATCTCAACTGATGATTTAAGAAGCCCTTGATAAAATCCAACACCCATTTATAATAAAACCTCTCAGCAAATTACAGAATTAGGCAAACTTCCTTAATAGCAAGGACATTTATGAAGAACCTACAGCTAACTTTATAATAGTGAAATATCGGAAGTGCTTTCCCAAATTTGGTAAAAAGAGTGGATGTTTGCTCTTAGGCTTAAGTAATGGAGAGAAATACTATATCCAAGGATCTGTCGACTCACTATTTTCAATATATCTCTTCTCCTCACATTTCTTTACAGAAACATTGCAATCCCAATCAAAATTTCAGTGTGATTTTGGTAGAAATTGACAAGCTGATTCTAAAATCTACATCAAAATGTAAACAACCTAGAATAACTACAACAATTGTTAAAGGAAGGACAAAACTGAGGGCTTTTCATACCTGATTTCAAAACTTATTGCAGTGCTGCAATCATGTGAGAGTGGGACAATGGAATCAGCATAGACAAAGAGATCAATGTAACAGACCTACAGACCACAAAGAGACCTACAGAACTAAATTATGGCCATAACACCAATTCAATTTAGTGGGATATCTTTTAACAGATAGTACTGGGACAACTAGATATTTTTATGAACGACAAGAACTGTGAAGTGTGTTATCACTTCATACACTAATTCAAGGAGAGTCATAAACCTAACCATAAAAGCTGGAATAATAAAGCTCCTAGAAGGAAACATAGGAGAATATCCTCACAATATTGCAGTAAGTAATTTTTTTTAAAGATGTGAAAAGTACAAAAATGAAAAGGACATGAAAGGAAAATCTATCAATTGGACTTCATCAAAATCAAAATTCTCTGCTCACCAAAAGAAACTACAGCTGAGGAAAAACTGTGTGTGTGTGTGTGTGTGTGTGTGTGTGTATCCAGAAAATATAGAACACTCCTACAGATCAATAATGAGAAAACAAGTGACTTGTGGTAGGCAGAATAATGAGTCCCCCAAAACATACCCACTTCCTAATTTCTGGAACCTATATGTTACTTTGCATGGCAAAATGAATGTGGAATAAAAATTAAGGATTTTGAGAGCAGGAGATTATTCTGGATTATCTGGGTGGGCTCAATCTAATCACAAGGGTTCTTAAAATCAGAGAATCTTTTCAATACTAAGTTCAGAGAGAAAGGGAGATGTGACTTCAAAGAATGGTCAGAGGGACAGACACAACATTCCTGGCTTTGAAGATGGAGGAAGGACCATAAGATAGGGAATGTGAGCAGCCTCTAGAATCTGGAACAGCAAAGAAAGGGATTCTCCCCTAGAGCCTCCAGAAGGGAACAAAACTCTGCAATATTTTGATTTTAGCCCGATGAGACCTGTGTCAGATTTCTAACCTACAGAGGTTAGAAAGGTAATAATTTGCATTGTTTTAAGTCACTAAGTTTTATGGTATTGATAATTTGTTATAGCAGCAATAGAAAACTAATATGCAATTCAATTAAAAATGGGCAAAGAATTGAACAGATACGACACAAAAGATAAAGGAATAGCCAATTAACACCTACAAAGGTGCTTGACTTTGTTATTCTTTAGGGAAATGCAAACTAAACCCAGAAGGAGATACCATTCTGAGCCCACTAGAATGAGTATTGTTACAAAATGAAACAAAACAGATAATATACAACAATGATGCCATGGATTAAATATTTGTGTTCCACCAAAATGTGTATGTAGAAGCCCTGATCCCTAATGTGATGATATTTGGTGGTGGAGCCCTTTGGGAGGTAACTGGGTCATGAGGGTGGAGCCCTCACGAACAAGATTAGTTCCCTTATAAGAACAGAGAGGGAAGATACATGTCAAGATACAGCAAGAAGGCATCAGTCTGCAAACCAGGAAGAGAGCTCTCACCAGACACTAAATGCTGGCCCCTTGATTTTGGACTTCCTAGCCTCCAGAACTGTGAGAAGTAAATGTTTGTTGTTTAATCCACTCAGTCTATGGTATTTTCCATAGCAGCCCACAGTAAGATAATTGGCAAGAATTTTGGAACAACTAATAGGACTATAAAATGGCATCATCACATGTAGAACTCCTCAAATGTCCACAGAAAGGCTTGTACAAGGATTTGCATAGCAACCTTATTCATTGATTCCTAAAAAGTGGAAAATGCAATGCCATCAATGAGGGAATAAATAAACAAATTGTGGAAGAAGAACTACAATTCTGCAGCCTATGGAAGGAAAACCACATTCACAGAAAGATAGACAAAATGAAAAGGCAGAGGACTTTGTACCAGATGAAGGAACAAGATAAAACCCCAGAAAAAAAACTAAATGAAGTGGAGATAGGCACCCTTCCAGAAAAATAATTCAGAATAATGATAGTGAAGATGATCCAGGGCCTTGGAAAAAGAATGGAGGCAAAGATCGAGAAGATGCAAGAAATGTTTAACAAAGACCTAGAAGAATTAAAGAACAAACACCTAGAAGAATTAAAGAACAAACAAACAGAGATGAATAATACAATAACTGAAATGAAAAATACACTAGAAGGAATCAATAGCAGAATAACTGAGGCAGAAGAATGGATAAGTGACCTGGAAGACAGAATGGTGAAATTCACTGCTGTGGAACAGAATAAAGACAAAAGAATGAAAAGTAATGAAGACAGCCTAAGAGACCTCTGGAACAACATTAAATGCAACAACATTCGCATTATAGGGGTCCCAGAAGGAGAAGAGGGAGAGAAAGGACCCAAGAAAATATTTGAAGAGATTATAGTCGAAAACTTCCCTAACATGGGAAAGGAAATAGCCACCCAAGTCCAGGAAGTGCAGAGAGTCCCAGGCAGGATAAACCCAAGGAGAAACATGCCAAGACACATAGTAATCAAATTGACAAAAATTAATGACAAAGAAAAATTATTGACAGCAACAAGGGAAAAATGACAACATACAAGGGAACTCCCATAAGATTAACAGCTGATTTCTCAGCAGAAACTCTACAAGCCAGAAGGGAGTGGCACAATATATTTAAACGGATGAAAGGCAAGAAACTACAACCAAGATTACAGTAACCAGCAAGGATCTCATTCAGATTCGATGGAGAAATCAAAAGCTTTACAGACAAGCAAAAGCTAAGAAAATTCAGCACCACCAAACCAGCTCTACAACAAATGCTAAAGGAACTTTTCTAAGTGGGAAACACAAGAGAAGAAAAGGACCTACAAAAACAAACACATAACAATTAAGAAAATGGTAATAGGAACATACATATTGCTAATTACCTTAACTGTGAATGGATTAAATGCGTCAACCAAAAGACACAGGCTTGCTGAATGTATACAAACACAAGACCCATATATATGCTGTCTACAAGAGACCCACTTGAGAACTAAGGACATATACAGACTGAAAGTGAGAGGATGGAAAAAGATATTCCATGCAAATGGAAATCAAAAGAAAGGTGGAGTAGCAATACTCATATCAGATAAAATAGACTTTAAAATCAAGAATGTTACAAGAGACATGGAAGGACACTACATAATGATCAAGGGATCAATCCAAGAAGAAGATATAACAATTATAAATATGTATGCACCCAACATAGGAGCACCTCAATACATAAGGCAACTAACTGCTAACAGCTGTAAAAGAGGAAACTGACACTAACACAATAATAGTGGGGGATTTTAACACCTCACTTACGCCAATGGACAGATCATCCAGACAGAAAATTAATAAGGAAACACAAGCTTTAAATGACAAAATAGACCAAATAGATTTAATTGATATTTTTAGGACATTCCATCCAAAAACAACAGAATACACTTTCTTCTCAAGTGCACATGGAACATTCTCCAGAATAGATCACGTCTTGGGTCACAAATCAAGCCTCGGTAAATTTAAGAAAATTGAAATCATATCAAGCATCTTTTCTGACCACAACACTAAGAGATTAGAAATCAATTACAGAGAAAAAAATGTAAAAAACCCAAACACATGGAAGCCCAAAAAGATATTACTAAATAACAAAGACATCACTAAAGAAATCAAGGAGGAAATCAGAAAATACTGAGAGACAACTTACAAAGAAAACACAACAATCCAAAACCTATGGCATGCAGCAAAAGTAGTTCTAAGAGGGAAGTTTATAGCAATACAATCCTACCTCAAGAAACAAGAAAAATCTCAAATAAACAATCTAACCTTACACCTAAAGGAACAAGAGAAAGAAGAAAAAACAAAACCCAAAGTTAGTAGAAGGAAAGAAATCATAAAGATCAGAGCAGAAATAAATGAAATAGAAACAATGAAAACAATACAAAAATCAATAAAACTAAAGGTGGTTCTTTGAGAAGATAAACAAAATTGATAAACCTTTCGCCAGACTCATCAAGAAAAAGAGGTAGAGGACTCAAATCAATACAATTAGAAATGAAAAAGGAGAAGTTACAAAAGACACCACAGAAATACAAAGCATCATAAGAGACTACTACAAGCAACTCTATGCCAATAAAATGGACAACCTGGAAGAAGTGGACAAATTCTTAGAAAGGTATAACCTTCCAGGACTGAACCAGGAAGAAATAGAAAACATGAACAGACCAATCACAAGTAATGAAATTGAAACTGTGATTAAAAATCTTCCAAAAAACAAAAGTCCAGGACCAGATGGCCTCATAGGTCAATTCTGTCAAACATTTAGAGAAGAGCTAAAACCCATCCTTCTCAAACTCTTCCAAAAATTTGCAGAGGAAGGAACACTCCCAAACTCATTCTATGAGGCCACCATCTCCCTGATACCAAAACCGGACAAAGATACTACAGAAAAAGAAAATTACAGACCAATATCACTGATGAATATAGATGCAAAAATCCTCAACAAAATACTAGCAAACAGAATCCAACAACACATTAACAGGATCATACACCATGATCAAGCGGGATTTATCCCAGGGATGCAAGGATTCTTCAATATACACAAATCAATCAATATGATACACCATATTAACCAATTGAAGAATAAAAAACCATATGATCAACTCAATAGATGCAGAAAAAGCTTTTGACAAAATTTAACACCCATTTATGATAAAAACTCACCAGAAAATGTGCATAGAGGGAACCTATGTCAACGTAATAAAGGGTATATACGAGAAACCCACAAGAAACATCACTCTCAATGGTGAAAAACTGAAAGCATTTCCTCTAAGATCAGGAACAAGACAAGGATGTCAAGTCTTGTCACTATTATTCAACATAGTTTTGGAAGTCCTAGCCACGGCAATCAGAGAAGAACAAGAAATAAAAGGAATACAAATTGGAAAAGAAGTAAAACTGTCACTGTTTTCAGGTGACATGATACTATACATAGAGAATCCTAAGGATGCTACCAGAAAACTACCAGAGCTAATCAATGAATTTGGTAAAGTTGCAGGACACAAAATTAATGCACGGAAATCTCTTGCATTCCTATACACTAAGAATGAAAGATCAGAAAGAGAAATTAAGGAACGATCCCATTCACCATTGCAAGAAAAAGAATAAAATACCGAGGAATAAACCTACCTAAGGAGGTAAAAGACCTGTACTCAGAAAACTATTAAGACACTGATGAAAGAAATCTAAGATGACACAAACAGATGGAGAGATATACCATGTTCTTGGATTGGGAGAATTAATATTGTGAAAATGGCTATACTACCCAAAGCAATCTACAGATTCAATGCAATCCCTATCAAATTACCAGTGGCATTTTTTACAGAACTAGAACAAAAAATCTTAAAATTCGTATGGAGATCCAAAAGACCCCGAATAGCCGAAGCAATCCTGAGGAAGAAAAACGGATCTGGAGGAATCATACTCCCTGACTTCAGACTATACTACAATGCTACAGTAATCAAGATAGTATAGTACTGGCACAAAAACAGAAATATAAATCAATGGAATAGGATAGAAAGCCCAGAGATAAACCCATGCACCTATGGTCAACTAATCTATGACAAAGGAGGCAAGGATATACAATGGAGAAAAGACAACATCTTCAATAAGTGGTGCTGGGAAAACTGGATAGCTACATGTCAAAGAATGAAATTACAACACTCCCTAACACCATACACAAAAGTAAACTCCAAATGGATGAAGGGCCTAAATGTAAGACCAGACACTATAAAACTCTTAGAGGAAAACATAGGAAGTACACTCTTTGGCATAAATCACAGCAAGATTTTTTTTTGATCCACCTCCTAGAGTAATCAAACAAAAACAAAAATAAACAAATGGGACCTAATGGAACTTAAAAGCTTTTGCAAAGCAAATTAAACTACAAACAGAGCGAAAAGACAACCCTCAGAATGAGAGAAAATATTTGCAAATGAATCAATGGACAAAGGATTAATCTCCAAAATATATAAAGAGCTCATGCAGCTCAATATTAAAAAAAACAAACAACCCAATCAAAAAAAATGGGCAGAAGACCTCAATAGACTTTTCTCCAAAGAACACATACAGATGGCCAAGAAGCACATGAAAAGCTGCTCAGCATCACTGATTATTAGAGAAATGCAAATCAAAACTACAATGAGTATCACCTCATACCAGTTAGAATGGGCATTATCAGAAAATCTACAAACAACAAATGCTGGAGAGGGTGTTGAGAAAAGGGAACCCTTTTGCACTGTTGGTGGGAATGTAAATTGATACAGCCACTATGGAGAACAGTATGGAGGTTCCTTAAAAAACTAAAAATAGAATTACCTTATGACCCAGCAATCCCACTACTGGGCATATACCCAGAGAAAGCCATAATTCAAAATGACACATGCACCCCAATATTCATTGCAGCACCAGTTACAATAGCCAGGACATGGAAGCAACCTAAATGCCCATCGACAGACGAATGGATAAAGAAGAAGTGGTACATATATACAATGGAATATTACTCAGCCATAAAAAGGAACAAAATTGGGTCATTTGTAGAGATGTGGATGGATCTAGAGAGTGTCATATAGAGTGAAGTAAGTCAGAAAGAGAAAAACGAATATCATATATTAATGCATATATGTGGAACCTAGAAAAATGGTACAGATGGACCGGTTTGTAGGGCAGAAATAGAGACACAGATGTAGAGAAAAAGTGTATGGACACAAAGCGGGGAAAGTGGTAAGCGGGTGGTGGTGGGATGAATTGGGAGATTGGGATTGACATGCGTACAGTAATATGTGTAAAATAGATAACTAATAAGAACCTGCTGTATAAAAAATAAAATAAAATTCAAAATTCAAAAAAAAATACAGAAAAACAAATTGTGGCATATTCCAACAAAAAAATATATTACCCAACCATAAAAACAAATGTACAACTTATGCACATAAAAACAGGGATGAACTTCAAAAACATGTTGAGTGAAAAAAGTCATACATTGGAGCATATATTTTTATTACATTTATATTGTTATAAAGCAGACTAACAAATTTAAGTTAATCTCTCAATATTATGTGATAGAAATAATAAAGTGTTTGAGAGAATTGATGAGAAAGAGACTTTAGGAAATTTTCTAGGGTGATGGTGACAATCATTTCTTGTTTAGAATGATGATTTCACTTGTATATAAAACAGTCAACACTCCTTGAACTGAAAACTTAAGGTCTGTGCATTTCATTTTGTATCAATTACACTTTAATACTCTAGTCTTGCAGGGGGATATTTGGACCGTACACATTGCCTCCGTCCTCTGCTGCATCCCTCTCACTCCCTGCCCTGTGGCTCCTCTGATATAAAGGGGGCAGGGACACTGTTGGGACTTGCTCTGCTCTCAGCATGTGCAACCCAGGAGTGACTGCCGTTTGCATCATTGTCTACGGAGGGATGGAATTTCATTCTCCAGGCATAGAGATGAGAGATCTGGTCTGTTAGTGTTCTCAGAAGCTTCTGTTGGGATTGGGTGACTAACGCAGAAACTCACCCGTGTGTTGTTTTTTCCTGCTAGCTCTTTTACTTCACTCTCTGCATCCTTGCTTCCTTGCAACACACTCCCAAATCAACTAACTGCATACAAGAATTTGACTACTGCTCTGCTTGGGTAAAAGTCAGGCTAAGATGTCATTGTATTAAGTGTATCTCTTATTCCCTGGTAATATATATATATATATATTTTTTTTTTTTCTTAATACTGATTCTTTCTTTAGCTATAGTATTTTAAATAAAGTGATTGCCCTCATAGTATAACATTTATGTAGAATAACTTGATTAAAACATTTTATGTCTTTCAACATATATAATATTAAGTTATAATCACTAACAGTTTTTTAAAGGTCAGATTTAATTCAGCATGCTTTATATTTTAGCTTGTTAGAGTAACAGCAGAAATGTTTGTTCTGTCCAATGGCATTCCTTTGATACTGGCAAATATCTCATATATCACATTATTTTGTTCAGGTCCTGATTTGTTATTATATATACCTTGAGTATTCCTTTCATATTTACATATTAAAGTCAATAATACAGTTTACATCTTCAGATTCCTTAGCTATAATATCTACCAATTTAAAACTCAAGAGTTTTAAAGTTAAAAGCTTCATGGCTAAAATTTACAAGAACACATTCAAATAATATTTAATTCCTTCAGGCCAGGCAGGTATGATGTCAATTTTGTGAAGTAGCTCAGTGTGTTTTCATTTTTGTCTCTTTATAAACATTTATTTCCCTAAAGATGTCACTTCCGCATTGAGAACAACTCCCATTCAGCTGGGCTTTATATTTCCTCACTGCTGTATATTCGAAAGAAGAAAGGTTTTGGAGTCTAAGAAAGAGAAATTGGTTCTCCGCCCCACCACCTGCCGGATATGCATCTGTTGAGTACATCTCAACTATTGTGCACTTTAGTTTCCTCATTGGGGCAGATTGAATTTCCCCCAAATGTCACAGCAATACTTCTGTTCTCTCATGCTCTTCCAGAACTTTGCTACTCCCTATGAAGAGGTGAAGCCTCCTTTCCCCCTCCCCTTCACCTTCTGACTTTTCCATTAAATAGAGCATGGTACGAATACAATACATGACTTGCGCAGCTAGATTAGAAAGGGCAATATGACTTCCTCTTGGCTCTCTCTGTTTCTCTTGGAATGTTTGCCCTTGAAATCCAGCCACTATCCTGATAGGAAGCCCAGACTAGTTCACTTAGAGAGGTCAAATGGAGAGGCCCACAGGGAGAGGAACCCAGGCTCCTGGCCCACAGTCAACATTAACAGCCAGACACTGAGTGAATGAGCCCTCAGATTATTTGATGATGATTTTTTTTTTTTTTTTTTTTTTGCCCATGTTCTGCGTTTTGCGGGATCTTAGTTCTCTGACCAGGGATTAAAACTAGGCCACCATAGTGAAAGTGCCCAAGGTCTAACCACTGGACCCCACCAGGGAATTTGCAAGCCTTCCGATGATTCTAATTCCAGCGTTGGGTCTTCCACTGAGGCACACATAATGGAGCAGAGGAAGTTATCTCTGCTGTATCTTGTCTGAACTCCTGAACCACACAATCCATGAGCATAAGAAATGGTTACTTTATGACATTAAATTTGGGGATAGTTTGTTATGCAGCCACAGTAACTGGAAGAGATTTTGGCACATGGAAGTACCAAGGGGTCTGCCGTTACAAAACCTAAACGTAAGGCCGTGGTTGGGAGCCAAGTGACATCCCGAAGTTGGAAGGACCTTGGAGAGTCTGCCCTGTCTCTTCCTACTCACAGCCCAGAATAATAACCAAGAACTCTCAAGAGTCCTGGTTGTGATCATGACTTGAAGTGCTTCCTGACTTGATGGTAGATCGGAAGATGGAAGTTTGGACGTTATGTAATGGTTACTGGGAAAATAGCATTCTCATTGACAGCATTAGTGCTAAGATCCCACTTTAATGTCCTTCCCATTCTGCTGGTCCCTGACTTGTCTACTTTTGATACTGAGTTATAGTTTCAACAAAGACAGGAGAAATGATATTAATGCTCTAAACTAATCCTTATTTTGGAAAAAAATGAACATGATCTTTCGGATGCTTTCACAAATGAAAAGAGATCTCTCCCCATATGTGATGCTACCACATTCCCAATAAATATTTTCAAATCTTTCAAGTCCCTTTTGTTCACTTATCCTTTAAACACATCTCCTTCAATCCCAGAGTTTATAGTAAGAAAATAGCTGACAGGGATATAATATAATTTATTAGTTTTACCACTTTCTGCAGCTTTAAATATTTCATTTTTCTGTCTAGGTAGTAACTCATCCTGACTGTTCCATCTTTGCAAGTTGAAGAAGCAATGGATGCGAAATTCCCACAGACTCTCAGTTCCTGGATCCCAGCCTGGTGAAAAGGTTAGCTGAAAGGGACATTATTATGATGCTAGCAATAACTCAAGTTTGTGAGCACTGTCTCTTTTTTTATTGCCCTGCTTTGTTTTGATTTCTTCCATCCTTTTCACTGTCCCTGAAGTAAAAATGCAATTGCCCAGCTGAGTACAGGTAAAGATAACATGGTTCAAGGAGCACCCAGATGATGCCTCCTGTCTTCCAAATAAACCCAACAACAAGAGCCCAGAGAGATTTATCATTGCACTTGGTAAAAACCCCTTTGGCTTTCTTATTTATTTATTTATTTATTTATTTATATTATGGCTACCCCACCCCCTCACCCTCTTCTTTACACTTTGCGGCTGCTGGTTCCTGTTTATCATTTATTTAGGGGGTACATTTTCATCCATTCGAGAAAAGTGACACCACATCTGTTTCAAGTGACAGCTTCCATATCGGCTAGTCTATCCTGATTAAATGCATAGGGAATTTCTTTTCTTTTTCCTTAAAAAAAAAAATTATTCACATAGACTAGTTGGGAGGTGGACCTCGGAACATATTAGTCTTGTACTTGTCACAGTTAAAATTTAGTTAATGTTCAAAGCCTTATTGATTGGGGAGATTCTGTATTTCTGAAAATCTTTGCTTAATTGTCTGAAAAGTGAGAGTTACATTTACCAAGGCAATCATTCAGTAAACAAAGGTCACAGTGAGCTATTTGGTGGGTTATAATCTTACCCTTAAATAAAACATAAACAGATCATTGGTCAAGCTATGACCAATAATGTGTGAATAAGTCAAGTGAATATTAAAAATTAACAGGGTACAGATTTTGGCAAATATGTATTCTCATTCAATCAGACTTGAAGAGCATAGTAGTAAAAATGGAGAGCACGGTAGCAATAATTGCTTATGCCTTTAAAAACTAAAATATAAGGACTTCCTCCTCATATGGAATTATATTAATTAGTTAACAATGCTGAGAAAATAGGATTAAAAGACAGTCTTACCTCTGTGCATTTAATGGTTAAACTTTTGTTTAAAAAATCAAAATTAAAAAATTGCAAATATCAGCTAGGGAATGGGTACATCTTTCATGATGTCAGATGGTTCTACCTGGTTAGTCTCCTCTGTATCGGAAACAATAGTAATTTGGACAAAGGCAACTCTTTAGGGCCATCGGCCTTCTTGTCTTTCCTTCATGCCTGAGGAGAATTTTATAATCTGCATCACTGGATATATCAATGACATTGTTTTTTTGAATTGTTTGCATTTGTTTTTCCACCTTTAATAATTGGCTGTTATAACAGACAGTCCAAGATGTCCATCTCAAGCCACTATCTGAAATGTCTAAAGACTCATGGAGTCATATTCAATTTAAAGACCTGTTTTCAAAACTAAGAAGAGAAGGAGAAAATGAAATTGGAATCAGTGACAGTGGTCTTGCTTACACAGCTCCCATCCTGGTGCTGTGTGTGGGGCAGTGTGCACTACAATGCCCTTGGCAGCCCAGATCTCTGCACAGGCCCTGGTCGTGCTGCAGAATTGGGTGAGAGAAAGAGATCTTCTGGTTCACACTTAGGCATAGCTGGTATCTCCCAAACATGATCCTGTGATAAGGTAGCTGAGCCCTCTGTTTGTACCAGCTTCAGACACACCCTGTTATCAAGTCTTCTCCATGAAATTCCAGAGCCTGTTAGAAAACCCAGATGGCTCTGCTCTCCTCACAGTGAGTTCTTCTCCGGGACCTTTATTGTTCTTTCCTGCCCCCAGATTTCAGTCATGGCCACCCCAACCCAGTCACCAAATCTCAGAGTCAGTTTTAAAGCTTCCTTCCCAGAAGGTCCCCAGAATCCAAAGAAAAACTACCTTGTGCCTGCTGAGAGCTATGCCACCCAAGGACAGTTAGGAATGGTGACATTGGCTAAGCTATAGAAAAGGGACGCCTTACAGATTTACATTAATTAAAATAGATCATTCAGCAGGTTTAGAATGAGTCAAAAAAAATTTGCACACAAATGACCTTTTTTACCTATGATGCTGAACGGAGAAGCTCTGGCAGGATTTTGAAAGCTCACCTTACCAGGAGACCTACTTTATTGGCCTAGTAAAGTTTTTGTTACATTATTTCATTTTACTGTCAGGAGCCCAAATATGTGATATAGACAGATGTTCCTCTTCTAATAGACTCCAACCTCACAAATTAAAAAAAAAAAAATCAATATATGAGCATATACAACTACAAATATAGTAAATACAGTGTGAACCAAATATAAAAGTAAATAATTAGAAAAAGAAAATGGAAAAAAATACAATAAATGTTAGTAGCGACCACTTAGTTGTGAGATAATGCATTAATCCTCTTTATTATTATTCTCAGAAATGAATGTGTTTTATTTTTAAATTAGAAAAATAATAATTTGGAAATCAACACACAAAAGTATAATTGTGGTTTTTCCTTATTGTGGTGTTTTTGAAAGCAGAAGTAATACAAATCTCAAAAATAAGGAAGTACATGGTCTAAAATATAGAACTATAAGGTTTGTTATATTGCTCCCTGGTGTTACTTTTTCAGGAGCCTATCTCTGCAAATAGATGAAAATTTTTATTTTAATGAGAAAAAAAGGTAGTTGCCCTTCACATAGTTCTTCTCAAATATTCTTAGCTTGTATTTACCCTCAGGTATGAATATGTCACCCGTTAATTTATGTCAAACTTCTTAAATTTATATTTTCAGCCTATAAGTCTTTAGATGGAAATGTGTTCTAAGTTTTTTACTTGCAACTATGTGAAACTTTACAGACCCTAAAATTACCTCCTTTGCTGTGTCGCAAGTGTTTTTAGTATTCTTGGCTTTGGCACCCTCCATAATGTTTTGTGTTGCTCTTATAATGTCACTTCGTCTTTGACTTTCGAAAATCATAGGTCTCGCTTTCATTTTTCAGTGTAATTTCCTATTGCTCAAATTCCTTCATAATTTTACTTGCCTTCTCTAGGACCGTTAAACCTCCCTAGTAGGAGTGTTGACCAGACCTGTGTAAGAAGTGTTTGTCCACTGTGTCTTTCTCGTTTTTTCAAATTTGGGTAAGAGAGTGCATCTGGTATTATTTCTAATGCCTCTCTTAAAAATGCCTCAGTGAAAAAATTCTAGTTGATTGTTTCCCAGATGCTTCCTGTCCCATGAGAATCTACAAACCGAAGTGGTGGCCCATAATGCATTGCCTTGGCAGGAAGGCGGGTGGGGTGATCCAGGGCAGCTGCAGTGGTTCTGGGAGCTGGGGACTGAGTGCAGGTAATAGAAGCACCATTGTTCCTCAGAGCCTCTTCAAGTGTCTTCTGTCATTCCCTTGGCGTTGTCAGTCCATTTGCAGAGTGACATTGGTGTTAGAGCATGGCATTTAATAAAGAAATCGATCCTATATAGAAGCTTCATCTTCATGGACAGGATTAGAGAATACAAATCCAAGCAATAGGCATCTGGAGGATCTGTTGACATTGGCCTGCAGTATTAGCCAGAGGGGGAGAGGGAGCTTTTTTAAGCTCAAGCAGGTGTACAGTAAGGGAGACATACCTACATTTCCTAACTTCGTATTTGAAGAAGACCCCAATTTTGAAATTGTGGAAAACCCCCAGTATTGAAGATATGATGTAGTTAATCTGGTAATTTGTTCAAGATAAATTGTACAACTAATCAGAAGTATCAACTTAAACATACATTTCACAACTGTCAAATGCTCTTTTAATTCTGATTCCAAATAGATTACTGGGTCACACTGGGTGTAACAAAAAAAGTGAAAGAAAATAAAAGATTTATAGACGGGTTTTGACATCATAATTCTGCTTTCCAAATGCCCCTTTTGCTTTCATTTTCTATCCAGTTAAATAAACAATCTGGACAGGGCTTGATTAAAGTGAGAGAGACAGAAAAACAATCCAGGTAATTTCTGAGCAATTTCAAAATGTTAACAGTATTTTCCCATTGATAACTGGTATTTTGCAGATGCTTAATTTCTAATTAGCACTGGTTCATAAACAATGTAGCTCTGGTCCCCAAGGCTTTACCCAACCTATCGTTTATATGCCAACAAACAACTAAATGTGTTTGTTGGCCTCAGTATTTTAGGTTATCCTGGAGTGGATAATGTTATGGAGAGATTAAGATTAAGAAATTCATATTTAATCATTTTATTTGGCATATATATATATATGTATATATATACAGTTGTTGCTGAACTGTAGCAAATGAATTAACTTTGTAAATTGAACTATCTTTTGATAAAGATAATCAGTAGATGCTAAAATCATTGGGTAAATGATGTTAGGATACTGCATATTCATTGGGTTTAAAAATACCACTCACAATTTTTTATGGATATTTTTTTCTTTATTGAGAAACTTAAGACTTGGGTACATCAAATAAAGCCAATTTCTGGGAGATTTATTATAAATTGAATGGATACCTTTACAATGGACAGATCTTGTAGTGCCACCTTAACCAAGTGATCAAATTTATCTTCACCAATAGGGAAATAAAACTTAAGTGCCATGTGATGTAAGGCAATACAAACAAACAAATAAAAATACACAACATCCCCTATATGGTGTTTTGTTTGTTTGTTTGTTTGTTTTGCGGTACGCGGGCCTCTCACTGCTGTGGCCTCTCCCGTTGCGGAGCACAGGCTCCGGACGTGCAGGCTCAGCAGCCATGGCTCACGGGCCCAGCCACTCCGCGGCATGTGCGATCTTCCCGGACCGGGGCACGAACCCGCGTCCCCAGCATCGGCAGGCGGACTCCCAACCACCGCGCCACCAGGGAAGCCCCCTTATATGGTGTTTTCGTCAAAAAAAAAGTTAGTATACATGTAGTCAGTCATGAGAAAACGGTCAAAGAGAGCCAGACTATAGGAAAATCTGCATGAAAGTTGGCCTGAAGTCTTCAAAAAATTCATGTCATGTCTCAACACTGTGGAATAACATAGATATAGTTAAATTAATTTTAATGGTGTTTTCTTTGTATTGTGGGTTTGTAGGAAAATGTTCTTATTCTCAAGAAATGCATAATGAAGTATTTAGAGGTGAATTGTCATCATGTCTGCAAATTACTTCCAAATGGTTGACCTCCACCATTAACAACAAAAGTATTAAAACATACAGATAGAAGGAAAGCAATAATGGCAAAATATTCGTTATTAGTGAAAATAGTGAAGGGCAGATGAATGTTCATTGTGCTGTATTTCAACTGTGCATTTAGTAGATGCTGAGTGATATCTCCTACCCATAGCTGAAAGATTTGAAAATAGATGAGCTGAAGCCAGCTTAGGGACACTTATTTCCTTTCAGGGTTTCTCAGGGAGCTGTGTGTGCAATTCATTTATAGCCAGGTGTCTATTAGTGGCTTCAGATTGTTTAGAGGGTAAGCACCAAATAGATATGGCAGTGAGACATCTGGGAGTGAAATTTGTAGCATATGTGACTATAAAACTATGAATATAAATGCACATGGATGGATAAGAGAGAGAATATGTATGTATATATCAGTATATGATGTTTATAACAGTAGTAAATTTAGAAAGAGCTATTTATAATTAAGGACATATTGAATAGCTTTAGATCATCTATAAGAGTGTGCACATTCGTACCCGTTCATGATTTCCAAAGGCAGGGGAATGATAGGAAAATCAATACCACTCTAGTTGATTATAAGAGTCTGGAAAGATTAGCTTGAACGTTTTCACAGACTAAATGACAATATAGCAAATAAAAAGCGTTGAGGTCAAATAAAAGGCAACCCTAATTCCCACACCTTTGTGAACAGTGCTGAGATCATTTCTTGGGCACGTCATAGAACCAGCAAACACGGATGCTTGCTGGCGTATTTCACCTCTTTATGGCACAGGAAGCTCCTGTCCTATTTACCTCAAACCCTCTGTAAGACCAGCAAAAGAAATGGTTCTTTTATTTTCCAGTTCATTTCCTATTTCAAGTTATTGTATAAGAAAAACCTTGATATTATGAAGTACCAGCATAAGAATTAAAATCAACTTGAAATTTCTTTGGATAAAGGAAGAGTGATTGCCTTGGCCATCTGTTAAATATTTTCGAATAGGTCTGGCAGATTACTGCATCTGCCCTTGTCTTTCCTTATAGCTTTATAAGCTTTAAAGGTCAATTGTGATGGTGTTTATTAAAGAAAAGGACAAGGGAATTTGCTTCACCTTTAAATCTTTCACATACTTTGCATTAAGCTATCTTCTCAAGACATATAACCCATTAAAGCAAATCTGGTTACAATTGTGGGTTACAAAGCTTGTATAGTTTTTCTTCATTACAGAAGGATTTGTTTTCTTTTTAATTACTACAGTTTAAAGTATGAGTATAATTGAAAATTGAGAAAAATATTAAGTAAGTGTATCTTGAATCTGTTTCAATCATTAACCAGCAATGATATCCTTCCTTAAGCATCAGTTAACCAAAAAGACACTTCAGAATTTTGCAGATATTAAATATCACTCAATCAAGTCCAAAAACAAACATAGAATATGCATCCTAATGAGTGTTACCTTTCAGAGTGGAAAAATGAATCATTTTAATTTATTGAGTGCTTTGTATGTCCCAGGCTCAATACTAGATGCTTTTCTAAGTAAATTACTTCTAACCCAAAAGAAAACTCTAACATTTAGGTACATATTTCAGGTGGATCAGAGCATTTCTGGAAACTATTTTGCGGGGGAATTAAGTTAGATACATTGGCAAAGGAGACTGAGAAGCAATGCCCAGAGACATAGGCAAACGTCCAGGAGAAAGTGGCACAGCGAGAGTGAAAAACAGAGAAAGCCTTCCAGAAGTCACGAATGCCAACTGGGTCAAATGCTACTGAGAGAGTAAGATGATCCTGGCCTAGATCCCCTGGACTTACTGTCATAAGCGTCACAGGTGGCCAATTTGGAGGAACGGTGAGGACAAGAGCCAGACTAGAGTTGCTTGAGGAGTGAAGAGATAGAGTTGGTTTCAGTATTGAGAACTTCCTATCTTTCGGAACTGACAATGAAATGGACTACTTAGGAGATAATGTGTTTCCAGTCAACAGAAATGCTCTAGGTGATTTTCAGTTTTTAAGGATGTTATAACATGGGTTTAAGCTCCCGTGGGGAGGTGAAAAAGGAGATGCTGTTTTTAATATCTGAATTCTATGGAGAAATGGCCACTTTATGCGAACTAGAGAAGACTTAGGGATTATGTTTATATTCCTATACATTTCCATCAGAATTTCTTGTTCTTTAAATACTAAATTAGCAGTTACAGGTTAAGATTGAGATATACAGATTCAGAGAACCTCCTGTGAGATTAAACAAACTAAACTCCTGGCTAATTAGAAGGCAAAAAGAATAAGAAATGTCTGAGAAATTATAACAGAAACATTATCCCTCAAAATTATTAGGAAAAATGAGGTTTGGTTGAGAAGAGATATACTTCCAAATATAATATGGAATAATAATGCCTTTAAAGGAAATAACAATAAGAACGAAACAGAAAGCGGAAAAAAACTTCGGCTTGAAGAAATTGACATGTCAGTAAATAAATATAGTATTTGGAGTTACAAAATTAAACATATGTCTATATAATCAAAAGATGAGTTGTAACAGCCCAAGGTGTTAAGGTCATTGAATAGCAAAGGTTTTAAGGTCATTCTGGACAACAGTACATCTCACAATAGGAGAGATCCTATTTGAAAACAAAATATTTGGAATCCCTTGTCCTAGGCTTCCCATAGCAAAGATAACACTTATTGCTAATAGGTATATGGTTACAAGATTAAGTAAAAATATTTATGAATATCTACTATGTCCTTGACTTAATAGAGCCAGTGTTCTAATGCAAGAGATCAAAAACGCCAGATTATTAAGTAAAATGTATAGTATGCTAAAGAGTAATAAGCACCAAGAAGAAAAAAGTAAAACTAAATAAGATATGCAGTGTCAAGGGACAGGACCAACCATTCTCTCTTTATAAATAATTTCAGTGCCAAAAATGCCATGTGTAAGGGCAGGTTGGACAGCTTATCCAACAGTTTCTATTAGTCCTTCTGCAAACTTGCCCAATGAGAAACACAATAAATTTCTTCAGATGTGCCCATTATGTAAGCCCAGCCTGATTCTCATCGTCAGTTCCATGCTTTAAACTACTTCACTACCCCTAATATCTTCCCATATAAAGAAATTTTGAAGCTGCTGATGAGTGTGTATGAGAAGCCAAAATATAATGAAAATGTTGCTTGGTAAGCATATGTTTGGAACAAAGAGATCTGAGTGTATTAAATATTAATAAACAGCCTGAGTAGATCAGGCGAACATAACCAGATATACTCATTTCACAGTAGAAATAATCTTGTCAATGACACCACAATAAGATTAATCTTGACTTAGATTTTCCGTAACTGAGATAGTCCTCAGATGGGCACTACCGTCAATTCATTTCGAGCGGTTTTTTCCATGCTTCCATCAGGCTGACCATCCCTGTTTTTGATTAACAGTTTCTTCATTTACAAACAAGTAATAACTCTACTAAAGTTATTATGATGTCTCATTGTTCCAGGACACTTGGCACAAACTGGCTGTGCTTTGCTTTTACATTTTAATGGAGGGTAAATTGTTTTCTGTTCTCTAAGTTCTTGGGGAGCTGGATGATCTTCATGTACAGACAGAAAGTTTAAGCTGATGATCTTTGGTCTCTCTGAGGTCTTTAGGAAGTTCTTCCTGTAATACCCAAAGAGTAATGCTGCAAGCTTCTGTCCCATAGATTTTGGAAGCCCATTCTTCTACCGAGTCCTCTTGAGAAGTGACTACTGTGAACTCTCAAAGTCCATGATGGTGGTCAGTTGTCACTTTAGTCTCCTAATCTGCAAAAGCATTTAACTTTGAACCCTTGTAGATTAATTTTTCGATATTGCTGCCACTTGCTCTGCCAGAAATTGTTTTACCCCAGGTATGGACACAACTAGTCTCTTAATTGCCCAAAGCATAGCTTCCACTAAGCTATCTGTAAGACCACTTTAAAGGAGGCTGGGGAATAACAAAAGTAAAATATAGAGAGTGACTTCAACTGTTGGGATGTGTCTTCTGGGTCTAGCTAGGGCAGGAGGCAATCCTCCTAGCTACCACTTCAAACCTTCCTCCCTCCTTTCCTGCCTGAAATGATTGATATGAGACTAGCTATTTCCCCTCAGGGAGAATTACTGCAAAACAAAGAGTTTGGAGGTGGCTTTCAAATAGAAACACATATATATTTTCCAATATCTGCCCTATTCTGTCTGAAATTACACCACACACCTGATGCCAACTCTTCAATACATTTTGTGCTATGCTAAGTCCCATAGAGTTTCTTTTTTGCAATTTTCCTCCAAGATGAGATTTTAAAAGTTCAAGTCATCAGGATTTTACCTGCTATATTTCCCTTCTGATTCCACCACATAATTCTTCAGAACTGAGGGTATTTAAATATAAATTTATTCTTCAGCCTCTAGTGGTGTCACTTTCTTACAGCTGGCAGACTGCCAGGTTGCTCTGACCCTTTCTTGTTGTCAGTCTAAAAGTGGTGCGTGGTGTCAGTCTTCTACTAGCAAGAAGTCTGTCCCCTACCTATGACTATCTCCATCTCTCACTCTCTAAAGATTTCAGTCCATGGCTCTAAGAATAAAGTTTGTTTAAGGGGTGTCAAAAGGTATGAGGAAAACCATAGACAGCTGAAATGTCCGTATGTTCCATGCACCACTCTCAAAAATGCATGGGTTATATGCCTGCAAGATAGAATATAATTTAATCTTTCTTTAAAAGACAAGGCAAGGAAAATATTTTAATATCATTATACTTTACTGGTGGAAAAATCATGATTCCCTGAAATGTTACATAATGTTTTGTGTAAAACGGGAAATTTACCAGAAAAGTACTATGGTAATTTGGAGGCTACATACTCATAGTTTCTTCCAATTCTAATTTGTCCTTTCCTGGTAGTCAGCAAGATCCTAATGCTTTGCTTGACTACTCAAAGAGGTGACTTCTTTTCACTAAATTAAATCAATTTCCATTTGCTCCTGGTCTAGGAAATTTTATTTTCTCTTTATTTAATTTTCAATTCGTTCTTCCCAGAGCATAGATCAATGTCTTCCTTTGATTTCATGGCAGGTATTCCTATTTCTTTTGCATTATAGTAGAGTCAGGAAAAAAATCATTATATTAAACATCATTCCAAGCTTTGAAGCTATAGTGGTGCAAAGCAATCAATATCAGGACATTTCTAACTCTTACAGAAAATACCGAAACCTTAATATACAAGTAGAAGAATACTTTAGAAGCACTAATTAGAGAACCTTGGTAGGCTTACAATTTTAGTACAATATCATAGAGAAGACATAACATAAACCAAGAAGAAAATTATTCATGTCTTAACTCTCAGAAAATCTTATGTCATAGGGATGATTTTATTAAGATTCTACTCCTCTTTGTCCTGCATAATTCTACCTGCCTTGGTTTAGATTTGGAATTGGTATTGTATTAGTTTTCTAGGGCTGCCATTACAAAGTACAAGATGGGGTGGCTTAAACAACAGAAATTTGTTTTCTCACAATTCTGGAGGCTAGAAGTCCAAAGACCAAAGTGTAACGAGGGTTGGTTTCTTCACAGCCCTCTCTCCTCGGCTTATAGACAACCATTTTCTCCTCCCTGTGTCTTTACAAGGTGTCCTCTCTGTGTATCTGTCTCCTAATATCTTCTTATAAAGACACTAGTCATATTGGATGGGGTCCCACCCTAGAGACCTCATTTAATCTAATTTCCACTGTAAATACTCTATCTTCAAATCGAGTCACATACTGAGAGACTGGGGGTTCAAACTTCAACATATGAATTAGGGGGTGAGGGTGCAATTCAGCCCATTAACAGGTACAATGATCCCTAGAGAACATTCTGTGTGGCCCCGCAGAGATCATAGAGACATTTTGCTAGGAAGCCAAACACTGAAATGAATTTCAGATTCATGTTTTGGACCTGATGAAAGGTAAATATATAGAAAATAGAAATGCATACTTGTAACCATATGTATCAAAACACTGGTGAATAAATGAAAACCTTAGTTTTAACCTTTTCCCATTACGTAGTATACAAGTGTTTTAACCCTCTCTCCATCCCCCTACTCTCTCAAGCACTCACACTCCCCTTTCAACATCCAGAACTATTTGCATGGGCAGTATGAACATACAGCCTTGATGTTTGTTCTCTTATTAAAATGACTGGTTAATTTTTACTAATTCAGTCAATATCTTATCATTTCCAAGTATTCTCTTATCATTAAATTATAATCTTCATGTTACATAAATAAATTTTCATTCCTCTTAAAAGTATTTACCTGATACAAAAATCATGGATTTAAAAGTACAAAATTTGTTTAAAATTATTATTTAGCTTTGAACAACAGAGCTCATCATTAAATGGGATTTTAAAGTCATAACTCATTTATACCAGTTGATACATTCATAGAGTACTTAAAAAAAAACTAGAGTAATGACTTCTTGTCAGAGTCTTGTGTCTGTGGGTATTATAAATCTGCAAGTTTAATCCAGGTGACAAGGAGTAGTGATGAGAAGGACCAAGAGGTAAGATGTTTCTTCTTGTTTTTTTTTAGCTGTGCGGCATGTGGGATCTTAGTTCTCCGACCAGGTATTGAACCCACACCCCTTGCACTGGAAGCACAGAGTCTCAACCACTAGACCACCAGGGAAGTCCCAAGAGGTAAGATGTTTAGACATGTACTTCAGTAGTTTCAAAACCACTTTAAAACTCCTCTCAAACAAATTTATAAGTGCAGTTTTTAACTGACCCTCTTAAAGAAATAGCAGTAAAGCACTTTATATTCAATGCAGTGAAATTAGTAGAAAGTGTAACAGTACGATGAATAATTGCTAAACTCCAATCATTTTACGTGGAAAGTACGTACATTTTTTTTTTAACATCTTTATTGGGGTATAATTGCTTTACAATGGTGTGTTAGTTTCTGCTTTATAACAAAGTGAATCAAGTATACATATACATATGTTCCCATATGTCTTCCCTCTTGCATCTCCCTCCCTCCCACTCTCCCTATCCCACCCCTCCAGGCTGTCACAAAGCACCGAGCCAATATCCCTGTGCTATGCGGCTGCTGCCCACTAGCTATCTACCTTACTACGTTAGTGTGTATATGTCCATGACTCTCTCTCGCCCTGTCACAGCTCACCCTTCCCCCTCCCCATATCCTCAAGTCTGTTCTCCAGTAGGTCTGCGTCTTTATTCCTGTCTTACCCCTAGGTTCTTCATGACATTTTTTTTTCTTAAATTCCATATATATGTGTTAGCATACGGTATTTGTCTTTTTCTTTCTGACTTACTTCACTCTGTATGACAGACTCTAGGTCTATCCACCTCATTACAAATAGCTCAATTTCGTTTCTTTTTAAGGCTGAGTAATATTCCATTGTATATATGTGCCACATCTTCTTTATCCATTCATCCGATGATGGGCACTTAGGTTGTTTCCATCTCCGGGCTATTGTAAATAGAGCTGCAATGAACATTTTGGTACATGACTCTTTTTGAATTATGGTTTTCTCAGGGTATATGCCCAGTAGTGGGATTGCTGGGTCATATGGTAGTTCTATTTTTAGTTTTTTAAGGAACCTCCATACTGTTCTCCATAGTGGCTGAACCAATTCATATTCCCACCAGCAGTGCAAGAGTGTTCCCTTTTCACCATACCCTCTCCAGCATTTATTGTTTCTAGATTTTTTGATGATAGCCATTCTGACTGGTGTGAGATGATGTCTCATTGTAGTTTTGACTTGCATTTCTCTAATGATTAATGATGTTGAGCATTCTTTCATGTGCTTGTTGGCAATCTGTGTATCTTCTTTGGAAAAATGTCTATTTAGGTCTTCTGCCCATTTTTGGATTGGGTTTTTTGTTTTTTTGTTATGAGCTGCTTGTAAATTTTGGAAATTAATCCTTTGTCAGTTGCTTCATTTCCAAATATTTTCTACCATTCTGAGGGTTGTCTTTTGGTCTTGTTTATGGTTTCCTTTGCTGTGCAAAAGCTTTGAAGTTTCATTAGGTCCCATTTGTTTATTTTTGTTTGTATTTCCATTTCTCTAGGAGGTGGGTCAAAAAGGATGTTGCTGTGATTTATGTCATAGAGTGTTCTGCCTATGTTTTCCTCTAAGAGTTTGATAGTTTCTGGCCTTACATTTAGGTCTTTAATCCATTTTGAGCTTATTTTTGTGTATGGTGTTAGGGAGTGACCTAATCTCATACTTTTACATGTACCTGTCCAGTTTTCCCAGCACCACTTATTGAAGAGGCTAGCCTTTCTCCACTGTACATTCCTGCCTCCTTTATCAAAGATAAGGTGACCATATGTGCGTGGGTTTATCTCTGGGCTATCTATCCTGTTCCATTGATCTGTCTTTCTGTTTTTGTGCCAGTACCATACTGTCTTGATTACTCTAGGTTTGTAGTATAGTCTGAAGTCAGGGAGCCAGATTCCTCCAGCTCCGTTTTTCGTTCTCAAGATTGCTTTGGCTATTCGGGGTCTTTTGTTTCCATACAAATTGTGAAATTTTTTGTTCTAGTTCTGTGAAAAATGCCAGTGGTAGTTTGATAGGGATTGCATTGAATCTGTAGATGGCTTTGGGTAGTAGAGTCATTTTCACAATGTTGATTCTTCCAATCCAAGAACATGGTATATCTCTCCATCTATTTGTATCATCTTTAATTTCTTTCATCAGTGTCTTATAAATTTCTGCATGCAGCTCTTTTGTCTCCTTAGGTAGGTTTATTCCTAGATACTTTATTCTTTTTGTTGCAATGGTAAATGGGAGTGTTTTCTTGATTTCACTTTCAGATTTTTCATCATTAGTGTATACGAATGCCAGAGATTTCTGTGCATTAATTTTGTATCCTGCAACTTTACCAAATTCATTGATTAGCTCTAGTAGTTTTCTGGTGGCATCTTTAGCATTCTCTATGTATAGTATCATGTCATCTGCAAACAGTGACAGCTTTACTTCTTTTCCAATTTGGATTCCTTTTATTTCCTTTTCTTCTCTGATTGCTGTGGCTAAAACTTCCAAAACTATGTTGAATAAGAGTGGTGACAGTGCGCAACCTTGTCTTGTTCCTGATCTTAGTGGAAATGCTTTCAGTTTTTCACCATTGAGGATGATATTGGCTTGGGTTTGTCATATATGGCCTTTATTATGTTGAGGAAAGTTCCCTCTATGCCTACTTTCTGCAGGGTTTTTATCCTAAATGGGTGTTGAATTTTGTCAAAAGCTTTTTCTGCATCTATTGAGATGATCATATGGTTTTTCTCCTTCAATTTGTTAATATGGTGTATCACGTTGATTGATTTGCGTATATTGAAGAATCCTTGCATTCCTGGAATAAACCCCACTTAATCATTTTGTATGATCCTTTTATTGTGCTGTTGGATTCTGTTTGCTAGTATTTTGTTGAGGATTTTTGCATCTATGTTCATCAGTGATAGTGGCCTGTAGTTTTCTTTCTTTGGGACATCCTTGTCTGGTTTTGGTATCAGGGTGATGGTGGCCTCGTAGAATGAATTTGGAAGTGTTTCTCCCTCTGCTATATTTTGGAAGAGTTTGAGAAGGATAGGTGTTAGCTCTTCTCTAAATGTTTGATAGAATTCGCCTGTGAAGCCATCTGGTCCTGGGCTTTTGTTTGTTGGAAGAGTTTTTTTTTTTTTTTTTTTTTTTTTTTTTTTGCGGTATGCGGGCCTCTCACTGTTGTGGCCTCTCCCGTTGCGGGGCACAGGCTCCAGACGCACAGGCTCAGCGGCCATGGCTCACGAGCCCAGCCGCTCCGCGGCATGTGGGATCTTCCCAGACCGGGGCACGAACCCGTGTCCCCTGCATCGGCAGGCGGACTCTCAACCACTGCGCCACCAGGGAAGCCTGTTGGAAGACTTTTAATCACAGTTTCAATTTCAGTGCTTGTGATTGGTCTGTTCATATTTTCTATTTCTTCCTGATTCAGTCTTGGCAGGTTGTGCATTTCTAAGAATTTGTCCATTTCTTCTAGGTTGTCCATTTTATTGGCATAGAGTTGCTTGTAGTAATCTCTCATGATCTTTTGTATTTCTGCAGTGTCAGTTGTTACCTCTCCTTTTTCATTTCTAATTCTATTGATTTGAGTCTTCTCCCTTTTTTTCTTGATGAGTCTGGCTAATGGTTTATCTATTTTGTTTATCTTCTCAAAGAACCAGCTTTTAGTTTTATTGATCTTTGCTATTGTTTCCTTCATTTCTTTTTCATTTCTTTCTGATCTGATTTTTATGATTTCTTTCCTTCTGCTAACTTTGGGGTTTTTTTTTGTTCTTTCTCTTATTGCTTTAGGTGCAAGTTTAGGTTGTTTATTTGAGATGTTTCCTGTTTCTTAAGGTGGGCTTGTATTGCTATAAACTTCCCTCTTAGAACTGCTTTTGCTGCATCCCATAGGTTTTGGGTCGTCGTGTCTCCATTGTCATTTGTTTCTAGGTATTTTTTTATTTCCTCTTTGATTTCTTCAGTGACCACTTTGTTATTAAGTAGTGTATTGTTTAGCCTCCATGTGTTTGTATTTTTTACAGATCTTTTCCTGTAATTGATATCTAGTCTCATGGCGTTATGGTCGGAAAAGATACTTGATACAATTTAAATTTTCTTAAATTTACCAAGGCTTGATTTGTGACCCGAGATATGATCTCTCCTGGAGAATGTTCCATGAGCACTTGAGAAAAATGTGTATTCTGTTGTTTTTGGATGGAGTGGCCTATAAATATCAATTAAGTCCATCTTGTTTAATGTATCATTTAAAGCTTGTGTTTCCTTATTTATTTTCATTTTGGATGATCTGTCCATTGGTGAAAGTGGGGTGTTAAAGTCCCCTACTATGTATGTGTTACTGTCGATTTCCCCTTTTATGGCTGTTAGTATTTGCCTTATGTATTGAGATGCACCTATGTTGGGTACATACATATTTACAATTGTTCTATCTTCTTCTTGAATGAATCCTTTGATCATTATGTAGTGTCCTTCTTTGTCTCTTCTAATAGTCTTTATTTTAAAGTCTATTTTGTCTGATATGAGAATTGTTACTCCAGCTTTCTTTTGGTTTCCATTTTCATGGAATATCTTTTTCCATCCCCTTAGTTTCAGTCCTTATGTGTCTCTAGGTCTGAAGTGGGTCTCTTGTAGACAGCATATATATGGGTCTTGTTTTTGCATCCATTCAGCCAATCTGTGTCATTTGGTGGGATCATTTAGTCCGTTTACATTTAAGGTAATTATCGATATGTATGTTCCTATTCCCATTTTCTTAATTGTTTTGGGTTCGGTATTGTAGGTCTTTTCCTTCTTTTGTGTTTCTTGCCTAGTTACATGTTTATATATTATCAAATATCCACCTTTTAGAAGATTCAATGATCACTTAATTAATGCTCAATAATTTGTGACTCCAGGTTGGAACAGAGTTACTGGTATTTAGCATTACACAAAAATATAGATGATTGATATTTTCACTTTTTATCAGCAAATTCAGGCACCCTTTAAACTCACTTTTTTTAAATTAATTAATTTATTTTTTTTTTTTGCGGTTCGCGGGCCTCTCACTGTCGTGGCCTCTCCCGTTGTGGAGCACAGGCTCCAGACGCGCAGGCTCAGTGGCCATGGCTCACGGGCCTAGCCGCTCCGCGGCATGTGGGATCTTCCCGGACCGGGGCACGAACCCGTGTCCCCTGCATCGGCAGGCAGACTCTCAACCACTGCGCCACCAGGGAAGCCCTAAACTCACTTTTTATCGTTTTTTCTGCAGTTGCCCTTAATTTTCTTTGTGCTTGGTTCTATTAACTTCAGACACTTGAAGTGGAAACACAAACTCACGTCTAAGGTAATCTCCAAGGTATTTGATTCTATGGTTTTACCAAACCATGAAAACCAAGGACAATTATGGCTTAATTCATTTTAGTCATGGAGAGTACTTTTTATATTGTTGCTGATACTAAAAAAGTACTGTAATAGAAAACTTGCTTGTGAAGCACGCTTCTAAGATGCCAGGATATTTTAAAAGAAGGATAATTTCAATAGAACTTTCATTCAGATGAAGGACAGTGTCAGACTTTAAAGAACAGAAAGTAAATAGAGTAAACCAAATGGTTCTAAGCTTCTAAGTTTTCACAGCTCAATTATTAGACCTACTTGAATGAAATAAACATGTCAGGTCAAGACATTTGTTTTATTCCAATTTATGTAGATGAGCACCTGGTAAACTAACAACAGCTTTACAGTGCAGATTTTTACAAATATTTCATTTAAAGCCTTTATGAAAGTGTAATTTTTCAGTATTGTGTTAAAATCATATATATAAAATACATTTATCTTATAGAAAATGTTTCATACATAAGATATATATATACATGAGTATATATCTGCACATGTATGTTAAAATATAATATACATAAAATGAATATGTGTTTATATATATGTGTTCATACTCCTAAGCAATTTGTAGTCTAGACACTTTTAACAAACCACAAATAATAGAGCTTATATAAAATGTAAGGTACCATATAGCTTCTCCTTTTAATTGATCAGTGTTTTTTTAGAAAAGTACAATATTTGCTGTAAGTGCATATTTCCTACAACCATAACAGTATCCAGAATATTGTTGTATACATATTAGATATATACAATATATTCCTGCTTATTAAATTAATTAATTAATTTATTTATTAACATCTTTATTGGAGTATAATTGCTTTACAACAGTATGTTAATTTCTGCTTTATAACAAAGTGAATCAGCTATACATATATCCCCATATCTCCTCCCTCTCGCATCTCCCTCCCACCCTCCCTATCCCACCCCTCTAGGTGGTCACAAAGCACCGAGCTGATCTTGTGCTATGTGGCTACTTCCCACTAGCTATCTATTTTGCATTTTGTCAGTATATATAAGTCCATGCCACTCTCTCACTTCGTCCCAGCTTACCCTCCCCCCTCCCTGTGTCCTCAAGTCCATTCTCTACATCTGCATTCCTGTCCTGCCCCTAGGTTCTTCAGAACCTTTTTTTTTTTTTTTTTTTTAGATTCCATGTATATGTGTTAGCATATGGTATTGGTTTTTCTCTTTGTGACTTGCTTCCCTCTGTATGACAGACTGTAAGTCCATCCACCTCTCTACAAATAACTCAATTTCATTTCTTTTCATGGCAGAGTAATATTCCATTGTATATATGTGCCGTATCTTCTTTACCCATTCATCTGTCTATGGACAGTTAGGTTGCTTCCATGTCCTGGCTGTTGTAAACAGAGCGGCAATGAACATTGTGGTACATGACTCTTTTTGAATTATGGTTTTCTCAGGGTGTATGCCCAGTAGTGGGATTGCTGGGTTGTATGGTAGTTCTATTTTTAGTTTTTTAAGGACCCTCCTTACTGTTCTCCTAGTGGCTATATCAATTTACATTCCCAGCAACAATGCAAGAGGGTTCCCTTTTCTCCACACCCTCCCCAGCATTTATTGTTTGTAGATTTTTTGATGATGGCCATTCTGACTGGTGTGAGGTGATACCGCATTGTAGTTTCGATTTGCATTTCTCTAATGATGAATGATGTTGAGCATTCTTTCATGTGTTTGTTGGCAATCTGTATATCTTCTTTGGAGAAATGTCTACTTGGGTCTTCTGCCCATTTTGGGATTGGGTTATTTGTGCTTTTGGCATTCAGCTGCATGAGCTGCTTGTAAATTTTGGAGATTAATCCTTTGTCAGTTGTTTCATTTTCATTTTCTCCCATTCTGACAATTGTGTTTTTGTCTTGTTTATGGTTTCCTTTGCTGTGCAAAAGCTTTGAAGTTTTATTAGGTCCCATTTGTTTATTTTTGTTTGTATTTTGATTAGGAGGTGGGTCAAAAAGGATCTTGCTGTGATTTATGTCATAGAGTGTTCTCTGCCTATGTTTTACTCTAAGAGTTTTATAGTGTCTGATGTTACATTTAGGTCTTTAATCCATTTTGAGTTGATTTTTCTGTATGGTGTTAGGAATTTTTCTATTTTCATTCTTTTACATGTGGCTGTTTAGTTTTCCCCGCACCACTTATTGAAGAGGCTGTCTTTTCTCCGTTGTGTATTCTTGCCTCCTTTATCCAAGATAAGGTGACCATATGTGCGTGGGTTTATATCTGGGCTTTCTATTCTGTTCCGTTGATCTATATTTCTGTTTTTGTGCCAGAACCATACTGTCTTGATTACTGTAGATTTGTAGTATAGTCTGAAGTCTGGGAGCCTGATTCCTCCAACTCCATTTTTCTTTCTCAAGATTACTTTGGCTATGTGGGGGTGGGGTCTTTTGTGTTTCCATACAAATTTAAAATTTTTTTGTCCTAGTTCTGTGAAAAATGCCATTGGTAGTTTGATAGGGATTGCATTGAATTTGTAGATTGCTTTGGGTAGTACAGTCATTTTCACAATGTTGATTCCTCCAATCCAAGAACATGGTATATCTCTCCATCTGTTTGTATCAACTTTAATATCCTTCATCAGTGTCTTATAGTTTTCTGCATACAGGTCTTTTGTCTCCTTCGGTAGGTTTATTCCTAGGTGTTTTATTCTCTTTGTTGCAGTGATAAATGGGAGTGTTTCCTTAATTTCTCTTTCACATTTTTCATCATTAGTGTATAGGAATGCAAGAGATTTCTGGGCATTAATTTTGTATCCTGCTGCTTTACCAAATTCATTGATTAGCTCCAGTAGCTTTATGTTGAGTCTTTAGGATTCTCTATATATAGTATCGTCATCTGCAAACAGTGACAGCTTTACTTCTTTTCCAATTTGGATTCCTTTTATTTCTTGTTTTTCTCTGATTGCTGTGGCTAAAACTTCCAATGCTATGTTGAATAATGGTGGTGAGAGTGGATAACCTTGTCTTGTTCCTGATCTTAGTGGACATGCTTTCAGTTTTCACCCTGGAGAATGATTTTGGCTGTGGGTTTGTTATATATGACCTTTATTATGTTGAGGTAAGTTCCCTCTATGCCCACTTTCTGGAGGGTTTTTGTCATAAATGGGTGTTGAATTTTGTTGAAATCTTTTTCTGCATCTATTGAGATGATCATATGGTTTTTCTCCTTCAATTTGTTAATATGGTTTATCACATTGATTGATTTGCATATATTGAAGAATCCTTGCATTCCTGGGATAAACCCCACTTGATCATGTTGCATGATCCCTTTAACGTGCTGCTGTATTCTGTTTGCTAGTATTGTGTTGAGGATTTTTGCATCTATTTTCATCAGTGATATTGGTCTGTAGTTTTCTTTCTTTGTGACATCTTTGTCTGGTTTTGGTATCAGAGTGATGGTGGCCTTGTAGAATGAGTTTGGGAGTGTTCCTCCCTCTGCTGTATTTTGGGAGAGTTTGAGAAGGATAGGTGTTAGCTCTTCTCTAAATGTTTGACAGAATTCACCTATGAAGCCATCTGGTCCTGGGCTTTTGTTTGTTGGAAGATTTTTAACCAGAGTTTGAATTTCAGTGCTTGTGATTGTCCTGTTTATATTTTCTATTTCTTCCTGGTTCAGTCTCAGAAAGTTGTGCTTTTCTGAGAATTTGTCCATTTCTTCCAGGTTGTCCATTTTATTATATGCCTGCTTATTAAATTTAATTTGAACTCATAGCACTTATATATTTTGTACAATGACAGAAGATACATTATTGTGTGTTGGGGGGGGGGGTTTCCTTTAAATTGTTTTGACAAAAATCCAAATCCTTGGATGAGGACCAAGAAAACAAGAAAGGCCTTTATGTTTTATTTTATGTAAATGGATTGTGCTGATTTAAGTTATTTGGGTAGTTTTTAGTAGAAATAAAGAAGACTCACTGAGGTCTATACTTTTTTTAAAGCTTTCTCATAAAAAATGTTAAAATGTAGAGGAGTATATAATTATTGAACATAATATAAAAGGCATTGTTCAAGGTATTAAAAAACAAAACAAAATTCTGAACGAAAAATCAAGCAATTATATAATATACAATACAAAGCATTCCTTTAAAAAATAAGAGCCGTGCCATGTAACAAATGAGCTTTGATATTACTAAAAAATAGACATTTTCAGAGTCCTCTTTTACAATTGTAATTCTAATAAATGGTATTCTGTTATTTTAATCTGTGTATCACATTCAGGAAACCCAGTTCAACAGTTTAACAGCTAATATCAAAATAAAGAAAATTCTTAAATTTCTCAAGTGTACAGACCATGACAATATCAAAAGTTTCTTTGCCCATTTCCTGTTTCCCTCCGAAACCACAACTGGTTTGTGATTTTTTACCATCAATCATCTATTTATTGGCTAGAAGTACACACCATCTTCCAAGACCTGCACTGGAAAGTGAAATTCATACACTTTTCTTCTGCCTTTCTCAAAGGCATCTGTCCATCTATGCAAATGATGCTTTTGCTTTCTACCTTTACTCCTCTCTTTTTCTCTCCTCTAAATAAGGTCAAGAAATGAGATTGAGGGTGTATGGCCTGGAAAGGAGACAGGAAGGGTAATGGGGCCCAAAAACGTAGCACATGAATAGGAATCCAATGAAAATATCTGCCCTTGTTGGGAGTCCTTCTTTTAAGAAGAGAAAACAACAACAACAGCAGCAAAAAACTAAACTGGATATTTTTTTGAGAACCTGGCTTAGGAAATTCCCTATTGGCAACACCACCTGTCTTCAGATTACTCAAACTGATTAAGGAAAAGAAACAAATCAGGCCATCATTTCTTTACTATGACATATTTCTTCAGAGTCCAAGCAACAGTTTGACTTTTTGACCTGGGTGATTTACTTTGTCAGAAGACTTCTCAAAGTAAATCATGGGAGACTGGACGCATTTCAGAGTGAGGTTTTTTTTGTTTTTGTTTGTTTGTTTTTTTATCTGATGGACAACTCTGAATATCTTTTTACTTCAATTGTATTTAGCCATCATAGGTAAGGAGGAACTATGATTTTATCCTTCTGTCTCTGAAAATGTAGATTATGACTTAGGCATAATGTCTTTGCTATAGGTGTTCTTGAATTTCTAAAATTCTCTGTTTATACTCAATATTTATTATTGATGATTATTTGAATAATTAGGATTATTGTGTTGCTATGTTATAGTTTGAAATGTCAGGTCATAGTTTAAAAACCCTCTCCTATTTTGGTTGATCATCTGAAAGATTTTGGGACATTTCTGCTGTCCAAATACACAAAAACAGGGTTGTGCAACAACCAAAATTGAAACGGCATTGCAGGTTGCATATGAACATAAGGAATCACTTACTAGAAACTCAATATCTGAATTCTGACTGATGGTTAAAATTAACTTACATGCACTTAACCAGTCCAAATTTTAATATTATTTCTTAAGAAGGAGAATCAAGAAGGCTATGCTGTGAGAAACATTACTTTTTAAAATAAGATATTTTTAAAAATCTTTTTAAAATAAAGGAAAATAGTAGTTTATGGTTCCATTGACTCCAGAATCTGACTGGGTAAATGGTCCCTTTCAACCAGATACATCCACGTATGCCGAAGCTGCCTGTAAGATAATAGAGAAGATACCTAAATAGAGAAAGAGACTGATGTAATTCAGAGTTTGGCTTCTATTGCAAGTGGTGATAATCAAATGATACTTATAATTGTTTAACAATCTTATGTACTTAGAATAAATATTTGCTACAGTTTAAAGAGATAAAAACATTGCTCAGAATTTCAATTCTTCTCTTTTGCACTCCATCTTTCTGTGAATTCCCTATCTCAATCTCCTAAGTCAGAGAAGAATTTTTAGTAGGTCTTTACATTTGTCCACTTAATCTAATATCAGAATGAATAGAGAATAACATTTATTCCAAAATGGATGGGGATAAAGAAAAAACAAAAAGAGTAACTTGATCTGGTAATATAACATGTGTATTCTTTCTTCTCAATTAAAGACAAATGTTGGGCTGGAAATTAAGAAGCCACATATTATGGGTGAATGCGATGCTTAGATAAATTATTCTGATTTAATTTTTACCTCCCTCCTCTTCTATGAAGTGAATAAATTATTCAGACCAGCATACAAGGAGACAAACATAACAAAACAGACCTACGCTGTTTTGGATGCTGTGTGTTTCTAGAGTGTTAAAGATGGTTCACGGCAAAGTGAGAGTTGAGGTTATTGAAAGAAGTTATATTCCATACATAATATATGACATAATGTGGGTAGGAAGTGACATTCGGGGCTACCTGTGATAAAAATGGGACTTCCTGGTCATGGTCTATGCTTGGCAAGAGAACCGGAAGTTCATTATCAGGCACTGTTTTCCATTTCAGTAAAAATTTCAGATTCATTTAGAACAAGTTCAATTGGAGTCCCCATTTTTAATAGCAGTGAAGTACTGAGTCTGTAGAGCAAGAAATGACCTAGGGTACTCTTCTAAATATTGGTGATTCCATATTAAGGAGAACAATAATTAAAGTCTGATATATGAAATACAAGTTTTCCTTGAATATTGTTCTTACTGTGTTAATAGCCATGATACTATTATTCCTGTCTACGTGGTCTTCATTATTTAAAAAGTCAGTTGAGGTTAGAGTTATGGGAATTTGCAGAACACCTAAGAGTAGGGAAAGGGATACCATTCAATATGCTGCCACTTCATAAATCACTACTCTCCGTATTAGGACTGAATCATGAAAATCTGCGTGAAGCCATATTGTGAAGCGGAAATTGTCTGTCTTTGGCTTCCTCTCATCCTCTCTTCTGTAATTCTGGATTTTATTTTCATCTGCTAGACCCACAGGCAACCAATGAGTCTGGTATTATTTTCTCATAATAAATAGCAGCAACAGAATCTCTTTTAAGGTCAGGTCTTCCCTGCAAAGTCACATTTCTAGAGAAGGTTATCTCATGTAGGTTTGGAGGGACAGCAATCTGAATGAATGAAAGGTTTTCACATAGTATGAGGGAGATTTCATGAAATAACGTTATCTTGGCCAGCGTAAGTTCTAGCTAGGCCATGAGCAGGACAAATAAATAACACTAAATTATTCTCCCTGTAGGGCTAATTTACATTAGGTAAAATCAGATCAGACTTAGTTTCCTTCTTTCCCAAACAGCTTACACTTTCATCTTTGTTTCAACTTCACTTACCCCAAATGCAAATCAAGTCAAATCAAAACATTTTCAGAAACATATGTCAGTTCATGGCCTGTATGGACACTCGTTGTGGATTCATGCTACCCAAGAACCTCAGCATGCATTTTAAATTCAGTGCCCTTTCGGTCAATTAAATCCCCCAAAGTTTGTCATAATGAACTAAAATGAAACAAAGTGATTTTTTTCTCCAGGGAGACACCAATCAAGCTGGGAATGTCGGTGATTTGGGCCACTCTTTAAAGTCCAGAGAGTGCCCTGGTTTTGGCATTAGGCACTAATTCAGTTTGTTTGACTGTTAGAGTTGATCCTCCAGGCATAAAAGGATGTTTAGTCATCAAACAAACAGGATTACTGTATCTTGGGTTTCTGCCACTGGAAACCATTAGCGGGTGTGTAATGGGAGGAGGGAGCAGAGGTACAGAGGGGGAAAGTCAAGTTATTATCCTTCAAAGACTCATTGCAATGAAATAGACTTCAACTCACTAATAGATTATGAATGCTAGTCCTTTTCTTTGTCCCTTCTCCATTCTACACAATTTTGGATTGTATAAAATTAGAAGAGGCCCTACAAGTGTTCTATGCAGCTGCCCACCCGGCACAGAAAACTTCTCTACAAAATATTTATGACAAATGGTTATCACAGGCTCAAATTAAAACATAAAATCAATCATATATTGAGGGAAAATTTGCTTTGCAGTATCTTTTACCTCTTGGAGATAGTTTGCCCACTGGAGCAATGAAGATCAACGAATCAAATCCTAATTTCTTTTTGACACACCTGGCAGTAGTGGAGGACAACAAAGACATCTTCTAAGTTTGCCTTTTCTAAGATGAACATGCACGACTTTGTTATTTGCAGTTCTACACTATTTCCTGTTCTCTTTAGCACACACAACCACCTTATTAAAGATGGCTACTTCCCCACACTCTATCAGCCAAAAAATAAATTAAAACTTTTCTGAAACAGTGTCTGTAAAAGAAAAGAAAGCTACCAAAATAGATCATTCGTGAATGACTTAAGCGTTGAAATTCGTGATGTAGTTCCATTGCCCGACACTTCACAATCCTCTCTGGTCCCTCAGTACGTTTTTACTTTCATTTTAGCACATCCTTGATAGCAGTTACACTCTGAAGCCCTCTTCACTTGAACTGATAATTATATGGTTTTCCAGACTTTAAACTAGAGGCCATGCAGAGAGGTACCAAGCTATGGATGTACAGCATGTTTGTTGCTTGATGTGAATTTGCAGGAATGGGAACAGCAAGGCTGTGTTGTTATACCATCATATTAAATAATTAAAACTATTTCCCCCATACATACACCCCATTTTCTTTATGATTACTAATTATAACAATGCACTTAGATACAAGCAAGGATATTGTTAGATAATGCCTGAAACTGGAAGTGGCCTCATCAGCCACCCAAGGCGAAGCATACTTGCCCTGTTTCTGTGTAGTGTCAGATGGCAGACAATGTTAGTGAATGTTATTACTTAAGTATTTTAATTTTTCTTTGGGTAGGGTAAAGAAATTAAATTCAGCTCTCTGAGAGAGAATTTTCTCTCATGGGTGGATGTGTCTAGGCAGGGATGGGGTTGCCATGTCGAGGATACCTGGGTGTCTTGTGGGAAAAAGTGAGGGCTTGCATTCAGAAGACATGTATTCTTCCTTTCTCCTGACACACAGAGAAGTTTCTAAGTCCACGTCTTCTAAGGAAAGCACAGCTCTCTCCTCGGTTCATTGAGAACGTACCTATGACAAAGAACTTGCAGAAGATTTGTAAAGCTGTTGCTTTCATTTAATAGCAGAGAACTGTCTTCCTTCACGGGAAGGCAGGGAATATGAAGCATCTGACATTACCACAAGTCATGAAGACAAACAGATGCTCTTGGCCCATGGGGCATTTTTACAGGTCTTGCTGACATAAGCAGCCACGCCAGACATGTGACCTTTGCTAGGATGGTAGACTGTGTATCTCTTGTAAGGGCCTCAGGACTGCAAGGGAACTGGCTGTGTCCCTTGCAGTCCAGTCTCTCCTGGAGTAGGAACCAACTGCTCAGTTAAGGCTGATAAAAGGACACACTGTCACATGGAACGTGCGTTAAATTCCCCTGTCCCCCTGACACTTTATAAGCATTTTTTTAGTTAAAAGTCATCATAATGGCGTGATTGGAGTTCAGTGTTGTTGTAGTGATGTTTTGTTGTTTGGTTGGTTTTTCATTTTTCTTTTTTGTAAATGACAGAATCACTTTGATTAATTTCACTTTGGCTCACTGTTCTCACGACTAAGGCCAGATTACTGACCACAGTTTACAAGGTCTTTCATAATTACCTGCTCATGTCTGGAGTCTTATCTCTATCTATTCTCCATGCCCCCTGTGCAGACTTGCAGTTGCTGGCATGGCCATGACTTTCTCCCGTCAGGACCTTTGCAGGTTTTGCCCAGAGGCTTAGAAGATACTTCCCATCACCACTCTCTTCCTATTTCCTCTTTGATTGGCTTCTCCCATTATAGGATTTAATTGCCTATATTTCCACGTCTCTGCTAGGCTGTGAGCACCACGAGGGCAGGGACAGTGTGTCATTCACCATTTCTCCCTTAATACCGAGCACTAATTATATAGGCAATCAATGGTTGTTAAATAAATGGATTATGGGACGTTATAAGACATTATAACTATAATCATGAAACATTAAAAGGAAAAGTCATGGGAAACTTAACATCACATGTATTACCAAGAAGTTTCAGAAGACTTTTTTTAAAATATCTTTATTGGAGTATAATTGCTTTACAATGTTGTGTTAGGTTCTGCTGTACAACAAAGTGAATCAGCTATACATATACGTATATCCCCATATCCCTTCCCTCTTGCGTCTCCTTCCCACCCTCCCTATCCCACCCCACTAGGTGGTCACAAAGCACCGAGCTGATCTCCCTGTGCTATGCTGCTGCTTCCCACTAGCTATCTGTTTTACATTTGGTAGTGTCAATGCCACTCTCTCACTTCGTCCCAGCTTCCCCTTCCACCACTGTATCTCTAAGTCCATTTTCTACGTCTGTGTATTCAAAAGACTTAATCCAATCCTCCTCATGTACATACATCCAAAGGAGAAATTTCTTCCAGTTGTCAGTTCCAGGAAATACTTTAGGACTGAGAAGACTGATTTTCTTTCTTGTTTCTTCCTTTCTTTCTTTCATTTTGAATTAAATAATTTACTTATATGCACTAACTGTATATGTTTTTTTCTTTTTGTTGGCTGCTGCAAAGCACAGACCCAAATGTGAAGCTGTGATGGTTCGCTGACATAATCCCTGGGTATATTATATTTTACTTTTATCCTCATTTTCTCATTTTTTTTGGTTCTGAATATTTCTTCAGAATGTTTCTGTCATAGGCTCCCTCCATTCTATTTTATTTGATTTTTTTGTAGAATGAGACAAAGCATAAATTACTAAATTAATTTATTTTCATTTTCAAAGTCCTTAGAACTTTGTGCTATTGGAAATTAAGCCCTATATATTTTTCCCAACTATGCTATCAAAAAAATTAAAAATTATACTAAAAGGTAAATTATACCTTTTTACATATAGGTAAAAAAAGGCACTGACAAAAAAATTTTCTTGGGTTGTATAAAAGGCCACTATAATCACCTGAATTAACTAAGCAGCTTCTCAAGTCAATACTGGAGTCCTTTTTACATTTAAAAATATAGTTTATCCCTTAAATAAGAAACAATTAGACTGAAAATTCTGATTGAGCTATTTGGTGTTACATGTTATCCTTAGAAAAATTCTAAGTGATGGATTTGGGCTAATAACTGTTGTCTTCCTAAGAGGTGTCAAATGGCCCTATAATCATTTTTTCTGATCCTACTGTTGTGTAGATGATTTTGCTAATTGGTTTAAGCCTAGGTCTTAGTCAAATGTAAGCTTAGAAATGTTCCATTGCTAACCATGTTTACTTAGCCTCAAAGAGCTCAGAGAAGATAAACCTTAAAACATTCACTGCTGGAGGGCCATCATTTGCTACATTTTGCAGCCTGTGGTTTTTATACAGATATTCTGAGGATCCAATGGAAAGAGAAGGGAAGCAAAAACACATAGCAAATTATCTTTAGGCTACTTTGTATAATTTTATTATTTCAAAGTTTTCATAAAAAGGTATGAATTTTAATTGTGCTTCTTTCATTCTCATATTTTGGACAGCAGCACTCGAATGGGAGATGCAGGGATCATTTCATGGCTCGTGAAATGACCTCACTCTTTTCTTGTTCATAAAAATGCACACCTATTTTTTTTATTGAAAAAAATTAAAAAATAAAGCAGTTAAGCAAGCCAGAGGTCCTAACTCAACGGATATTAAACCTCGATTGACTATATCTAGTCCTTCTAAGGGTACAAAGCAACAATACTGATGTTTCTTATGAGAACTGATTTAAAAAGCAATGCCGTGGTTGGTTTTGTTTGTTCGTTCTTAGTCTCTACAGATAATTGAATTGCCATTTATAAAATTTTGATTCGCCACCTAGTATAGTGTTTGATCATGAAAGGCATTCAATGTAGCATACTTGATCAAAACAATCTATAGTAAAGACTACCCGTGAGTTCTCATTTCTGGTCTCTTTCTCCTTACTGGGCACAATTAGTGACCCTGCTCTTTGAACTGGATGCAGAGAGTGGATGGTATTTGTGTTGGCTTCTTGGAGAGAGGTCAGTCTATTATGTACACAGGAAGATAATGAATTTAATGTGTGGTGTGACTTGAACAAATGACTTGGTAGGGTAAGGTCTGGCAGGCCCATAGGACTAGTTTTAGCCAAATACACGGAACCAAAAATGATGGACATAATTTTGGTCCAAGATGATTAGTAGCTGGTATGCCACCTATATCGTTTGCTTACACTGTTATATCCATGCTGGAAGATGCATGTTGTATCAAAGCCTGAAATGGAGAAAAGCCCCTGCCAAATACATCAGATTTGTGTGAACCAGAAATAAACTTTCGGTACGGTAAGTGACTTACTGAGATTTAATTGTTACACAGCTAATATATCACCACTAAATCACATTATGGCCCAGACTTCTCAGTCTTGTAAACATGAACTCAGTTCTGAAAACTCAAATGTGTTCTAGTTTATTTGCACATCTTCTCTTTGAAGTGATTGAAGTGAACTAATGTTCTGCCTATCTTTCTTGTTTGCATAAACATTGATCAGTCTAAATACGTTTCATAAGCAGTTTTTTTTTTTTAAAAAGAGTATTAGATGAACTCTAAGGTGCCTTTAAATAGTAGGATTTTATAATGTTTTAGATGTAATTTCATTAATTTTCACCAAGATTAGTTGCTGGGATTTAGAGAGTATCTTAAAGATACCTAAATAGAAATTTCATAAATTGACATTTAATTCATAGGTTTCTTTGGGAAGACAGTTAAATAATACAGAAACAAATGTTTTGAATAAAAAAATAAACTATATAGTGGAACTTGTTCTAAACTTTGGGTATTGGGTATCAGTCTAAGGATGAACTTGTATATTACCACTTTTTTGTTTATGTAGTTATTTAGATTGAGTAAAGATAATGATGGCAATAAATAAAACTTTATCTTGGAATATAAGTAAAAATTAGCTGATATTTATTTATCTATACATCGATATTTATTGAACTAATTATGGCCACTCACAAAGCTATGTGCTGGAAATAGAGTTGAATAAGAGCTCATGTCCTCAAAGAATGCATGGTTACTATGGAAAGCAGATTAGAAAAACAACATGATTACAATACAGACTGAAAAGGAATGCTATAAGTGCATTCAATAAGCTAGGGGACCATGGTGTAGGAGTGGGGAGGTGATGTGAGCTAGGTAGGGGAAGGTATTCATAGTAGTGGAGTACATTTTAAGTCTGTAAGAGATATAGAAAAAGATCATTTTACGTTAGAATTTCTTTCCCTTTGAAGTAATTAAAATAACCAAAGTAAATAGTTTTACATGAACTAGACAATTACTTCAAATAAAGGAAAGGTTAAGATTATAAGAGAGAAAATGCCAAACTGACATGCAATTTGGTAAAATAATGGAAGAATAGAGGCGCATTCTTACAAGATCATTCACTTGAAAATGTGTCAGGAAACACAAGATCATCTTTCACAGACAATGCATAAGAAAAAGATAAATTACATATAGAAGATCTCTGTTGATTACAGACACATAGTTTTTTATCTAACAGCAAATATGAAGTCATTTTTTTCTACAAATTCACTCTCCAAAGCCCTAAAAGTCTGAATAATATCCAACACTTCTCCCATTGATGAAAAATTTAATTTTAACTATGAAAAGCTAGACTGTAAGTGGAATGTTCTCCATCTGAAGTCTCTACGAAGGACTCCAGGCATGAGAACAAAAGGAAGGGAAAGGGATTAAAAATGTATTCCAGTAATAACTGAAAAGGTTAAGGGGACAGAAGAGAGAAGAATGGTGAAATTTTCCCAGATGTTTTAAGGACAGATGATGAAGCATTGGTCAAAATTAGGAGTTTTGACTTAAGCCTCAGAAGCTAACACATGTAGAAATAGGGACTTAGCTTATGTTACAAATGCTAATTTTGGCAAATTTATTTTGTAGGTAAGAAAACTAGAATAATGCATACAATGCAGACTGCATATGACATTCCTTCGTGCTCTCCTGAATTTTATAAATAATCTCGGGTAGTTTCACCATTATTAGCCAGTGAGGGCAGAATGTCAAGAAAGAAAAAGGAGTAGCTTTATAATGAGGAATGGATATAATTATAGTTATTATCACAGAGAAAATGAGGTAGAACAAGTTTAAAAGAATGAAAATGTGATCAAGGATCAATTTAGAATACATTCTTATCTTACTGTAAATACCACACGATAAACCTCTGAGAAATTTTAATCATACATTTAGATAGGCCCACGTAATTTTTTAAAACAGCTGTAATCCACTGCTGACCTCAAAATGCTCAAAACAGAGATCGAGATTTATCTCACTCAATCCTTGTACACAGGTAGGTGTTAATATTTATGTCTAATTTTTCTTATTGATGGAATTAGAATGATAAATGACTTGTCCATTTTGTACAGTTAATAGCTGACAAAACAGGGATTCCAATTTTGATGTCCTTCCATGTAACTGGGCTTCTTTTCAAACAATTTCCTCTTATTGTAGAAGATTTAACACAATTCTTTCCCATCTTCCTAATCCTCTTCCAACCCTTCAGAATGAAATAAATTTCAATTTAGTAAAAATGTGTTGTCAAAAAGTATATTTATAAGAAAAGGTTAAGGTGTTACAAAATCAAATATGATTATAGACTCCCACTTCCATTCTGCTTGCTCAATAGAAATTGTTTTGATATCTTCACTCAATAAATCTGCCCTTGTTTATGGGGGATAAATGTGCATGACCAAGTCACCCAAGAGTTACCTTGTATACAGAAGAGTTTAGAAAACATTCTGGTTGAGAGCCGGTAGTCTTCTCTACTAGGCAAATCCAAAGTGTCATTATTCACAAAACAGAATTCAGAAGGGGTCATGTGGGCAGAGTAAAATGATATCAGAACCAAAGTCTATCAGTGTGACTACATTGGTCTGGATTTTTTCTTTTGACTACCTGACTCACCATGTTTCATTGGCATTGGCGGCATGTAACCCAACCCAATCAAACAATGTTCATCCTGCCACAGAAAAGTGTCAAGGTAGTTCCTGATAAGCTGGAAGAGTCTTGCACCTGAGTCAATCACAGGACGTGTTTCTTGAAGACATGGTTACTCAGGTCTTAATGACATTTAGGACATTGCCAAAATCTACTAAATATCCTGAAAGCATTTAGGTCCCTTAGATCGTCTCATCATGTCACAGCATGCTTCATATAATACCGTTTTGTATTTATAGAGTGCTTTTGCTTGGGTGTTTTTGTTTTTGTTTTTTGCAGTATGCGGGCCTCTCACTGCTGTAGCCTCTTCCGTTGCGGAGCACAGGCTCCGGAAGCACAGGCTCAGCGGCCATGGCCCACGGGCCCAGCCGCTCCGCGGCATGTGGGATCTTCCCGGACCGGGGCACGAACCTGTGTCCCCTGCATCGGCAGGCAGACTCTCAACCACTGCGCCACCAGGGAAGCCCTTTGCTTGGGTTTTTATTAGTCATTTGTCACAAGAGTTCTGTGAGTCATGTCAGCCATCATCTTTCTATTTTTACAAGGCAGGGAGGCAACAGAGACAGGGATGCATTAAATAATTTGCCCCTGGGCTCCAAGTCCTTGCTGGCCTGTTACAGTACAGTGTCATTGCAATGGGATGGGGGTGGGGTAATGCTGAACAGTGCTCCAGTGTGCTTGCAGCCATTCTTCTGGACTACATATCTGTGTTCAGGGCAGATGAACTCACGTAACCAGGTGTTCAAAAAAGATTTTGTGAGGCCATTCTGCTGCTTCAAGTCAGTTAGAAAATTAAATGACAAAAATCTCTCCATCATGAGATTCAAAACTGATGTCAGACTTCCCAGGACAGTTGTTAAGTCTCTTAACGTTAGTGGAGAAAAACAAGTGGAGAAGATTCCTGTGGGTCTGGAAGGCATTAGTGGTAAATCCTGAGTATATAGCTCATCTATACCACTTTCCCTTAATGAACATCTAATCCAGAAATACAACACAGTCCCTCCTGTCAGGATTGCACATCTGCTAGCCCCATCCCAGCAGGGCTTCCAGTTTTTTTGGAGGAGGACTAAAAGTCTCTGCAAAATCCATTATGCCCTTGAAATCATTCATGGGCATTTGGAGTAAATACAGCCTACTGACTTGGCTGAAATGAAAACCAATCTGGACTTTTAGCTCTCTCTGAAATACTTAAAAGCAAATCTAAAAAATATGTATACCTATATGTGTATATTTTCTTATTGATAAGTCTTTATTGAGCTTAATTATTATAAATGCAGTAAGGTAAGAATTATGAGAGTGAAAAGAGTTTGAGGTAAACAAGGCATCTTTATTATAAGGGAAATCCTAGTAGGAAAAACAGATAAATGAAACGCAGGGATACCTCTTCCATGACAGTCAAGAGGACTCCCAACAATTTTCAGTTCCTAGTATTGATGCCTTTGTGGAACCCTCTTCCACAGTGAATAAGGCCAATCTGGGTAACTAATAAGATATTGCAGAAATGATGAGATGGGACCTCAGGCTAAGCATAAAGGACATAGAGGCTTCTGCCTTTCTCCCATGTACCACTCACTCCAGGAACTCCAGCTGTCTTATAGGGGCGGTCCACGCCATGAGGAACTGAGGCCTCTTCCTACTAACAAGCACCAACTCACCAGGCCTGGGAGTGAGCCACTTTGAAGCACATCTTCAGCCTCTGTCAACCCTTTAGATGACCACGGTCCCAGCTGACAGCTTAGCTAAAACCTCATTTTAACTAAAACCCTGAGCTGTTCCTGGATTCCTTCTGATACACAGAAACCGAGCAAGACAGTTGAAAAAGTTGATTTAAATGTCTATGTCTTAGGGTAATTTATTATGCAATAACAGATAACCAATATAACTTCTGTAATATAAGTCAACATTATCCACACTGTACTTCAGTCAAGAACAAGGCATAAGCTTTGAATTGCTTATGAGATTAGTGATGAATTTATTCTAAATTGTCTCATTGCTAGAAATTCAAATAGATAGGATGGTTGGGCAGGATTTAGGGTATAATCTGTAGCCATACAGAGTAAAGTTGTCTACCCTTTAAAATACTTAAGTCTGCCTTAATGGTGCTCTCACCTACTCACAGAGTCTGGAATGTTGGTGTGGTTTTTCAAAAGTATTTGTTACTAATAGTTATGTTGAAGCTTGTGAAAGTATTTAGTTAGAGATAATTTAGCGTTATCTCCATAGCATAGTTCTTATTCACACCCATTATGAGTGGGAGAAAAAGGGAGAAGTTACTGCATGTGTTCAAGAAAACGATCAGCATTCTCAGGTGTACCCTTGCTAGTATGTCTGCTAGTAAATGTCACAGTCCTGTGTGTCTCCATGGAAAAACAATTTGAAGTTAATCCACTCATAAAAACAGCAGATGAGTTATACCATTGAGTGGGTGTTTTGTGAGGAGTCTCTGATAACTTCATAAAGGAGGGTGAGGGTTTCATGTGCGTTTACAAGAGACAGGGAGGGATTTGATTGCAAAACAATGAGAAAGCTTGCCTAGGAATCTCAGGTAATCAATTCAGTGTTCAGAAGTGGGATAGGGAAGCCACAAGAGGGTGGGTGAGTTTGTCTTCCTCGAGGTGAGGGAGACGTGTTCCTTACATGTTCACATGTAAGTAAAATAAAATGGGTGATGCAAAGCCTGGTGGAGCCAGGTGGAACTGAAGAAATTAAGCTGGAGGAGAAGGAAAGTGGAAACAGATGATTTTGTGTGAAGAAAGAATCAAAAGTATGAGTTTAGGAGAAGGAGGGGAGATGAAGTCTCAAAAAGCGATCAGCCCCTTAATATCCAGAAAAAAAGGAACAAATGTATGTAGGAGTCAAGCCATGATCACCTGGAAGAAGTAAGACAAAGAGACAGATGAGCCTCCTTCCTATCCAAAAGCTACTATTCTGCCTACTTCCTGATCCTGACTCTTGTATATTCACTTACCTCACTCAATAGTATATTCACTCAATTGATGAGGATTAATAGAGTGTTTTCTATGTAGCTAGTGCTTGCAGGGAACCCAGGAAACAGCCAGCAACAAGGCAGACCTGTTTTTAAACCCTCTATGGATCGTCTTCCTCTAGTGGCCACTCTGCCAATCTTCAATCACTACTTCACTACTAAGCCCTTAACTATAACTAAACAGCTCCCAATCAAAATGTAAATAGGTAGACATGGAATAGACATGGAATTCTTCGTTGACCCAATATTTCCGGGCAATCTTGCTCACTCCCTTCTCCATCTCGTGTGTCTGTTTAGAGTAGTGATACTTTCACCTCATTTAATTCCACAATTTTAGGAATTATTGCATTGGAGCCACACTGGACCTCTTTAGAAAGTCATTAATAAATTCCTTCTGAATGCTCTGTGACATTTAAGACAGTTTTCCACAGTCTCTTTTATTGGCCTCTAACACCATTATTTCCTAATTCTCCTAATTCGTTGGTGCTCACCCAGTGTTTGACTTAGAATTCCATTCTATGACCTCGTTCATTTCCACTCTAGATAAGATGTGATCTTAGCCACACACATCTTCTTCAACTACAATTCTGAATGATAATCTTTTCAGAAAATATTCCGAGTACCCATTGTGATTCATGCATGGTTCTAGATGCTGAGAATCCAGAAATAAATAAGCAAAGTTCTTGCCCTCATGGATTTTACTTCTAGTAGGGGAAGATAGGAAATAATGTGTCAAGAGATCATATGTGCTGTGATGAAGTACTTCATGACCTCAACTCTCTTTCTCACATTTTTATTACTCTCTTAAGCTCAAACTCTATCTTTCCAATTCTGTTAAACATTCCCCTTTGTACTTAAACTCTACATAACACAAACTGAATTCAGCATCAATTTGCTTCTGCTTTGCCATTCCCAAGGAAGTATTCTCATTCTCAATGAATTAAGCCATCATCTATCCAGTTGCTTGAATTTTTGGTATTGTCAGTGGTATTATTTTCTGAAACAGTAATAGTTGCATCCTTCCCTTGTGTAAATTCTCCTAGCAGCTCTCCGTAAGAATCCAAACTCTTTAGAATAGAGGTAAAAATCTTCTACCGTCTGTTGCCTGCCTCCTGTCCTTTTGTGTACCTCCTAGCTTACCCTTTCTTGCCCTCATCCCTTTGTGCTCAAACTCCTTTTGCTAATCATATTCTCTCTCATTCAATCCCTTCTCTATCTAGCCAACTCTAGTTTATCATTTCTCAAGATTTTGCTGCCCTGTAACATCCTCTTGGAAATATTTACTGTGCTTGCCTTCATGCTTGAGATTGGTGCCCTCAATGTCTCTTTATGTTCCCTTACCATTCCTTTGTCGTTGACCATAACCACGTTACAGTTGACCCTTGAACATCTGAGGCGGGTGGGGAGAGGCAGGGTTATGTGTGCCCTCCCTCTCGCCACTCCATGCAGTCAAAGATTGGAATACAACTTATAGTTGGCCTTCCATATTCGTGGTTCCTCTTTATCCAGGGTTCAGCATCCAGGGATTAAACCAACCATAGACAGTGTAGTACTGTAGTACTTACCATTCAAAAAAATAGATAGTACTTACTATTCAAAAAAATAGGCATATAAGTGGACCTGCATGTTCAAACTCATGTCGCTCAAACATCAACTGTATATGGTAAATCATTACATTCCTTGTCTTTCTTACACATTCAACTGTGACTTCCTTAATGGCAAAGGCTGTTTTCCTATTTTCCCCCAAGTTTAGCCCAGTGCCACCCATAGAGGAAGCTTAATAAACAGTTTGCCATATGAATGGGTTCGGTGTGTTAGTCACAAATTTGACATGCCAGTCACTGAGCTGTACCTATCTTATGCTTATATTTCCACCTACTTACAGGAATTATCCTATTGGACTAATTTCATATATTGTTATTCATACACAGTCACGTTCTCTTCCGTGACTTTAAACGTGGTAAAGTGGTAACTTAGGGAGGTATGCTGTCCAACCCACTTGCTGGGTAAGGTGTTTTTGCTTATTCTTCAGTTTTACTTAAGAGCAGAGCTACTTAGATTCCATGTACAGCCATCTATTTTTAACCCCAAAGAAACTTATTAGAATATTGTAAATCATTCTTCAGCAACCGTACCTGTCCTTCAAATGCTGTGGTGTGTGTCTCTCATTCTGTTTGCCCAAACAAAAACAAAGCAACTGTTGTTCACATTTTCTCTCTGAGACCATCTGTCATCTCCCTCAAGCTAATTTACACTCTTTGTATTTATAGGATAAAGAAAGAGGAAGAGAGAGGTAAATTACAGAATTTTATTTAAGAGAAAGTACTCTTAAAAGTCTTCACTATTTACCCTATGCTCTAACATGTTTTGCATGTCCAGATGCATTTGGGAGCATTTTTTTGCAACTATGATGCTATTCTTCTCATCAGCAGTTAAGCTGGGCTTAGTCCACCAGAAGCTCTACTCACAGGCAGTGGTCACTGTATCTGCTGGAGACACAGGGACCCAGGCACCGTCAGCTGCAGCTGAAGTGGATCTTGAACTGACTTTATATTCCAGGGCATGAAAAGGAGGGAACTTGTGGCACTTGGCAAGACTGAGTTTTGTTGAGACCTTTTTTCCCTGCAGCGAGACAAAAGAAAGCAGTGTTCTTTGGAAGCCTCCTGAATGCTCACTCAAAGGCATACTGCTGCGCAGCTATTTTGTAAATGCAGATAAATGGGGACTGATTATGTTCCAAGGTAGGAAGCTGCATGGACTCCTGACCAGCCTGCTCCAACCTGGGGAGAATGATTAACCTGCCATATGCCACAGCCTGGAAAAAAAATGGCAGCAGAGATGGCAGTGAACCAAGTCATAAGAAGGTACAATAAGCCAAATAATAATACAAAAACTCACTACCACTTATTCATTTTTATTCATTCATCGAAATTTTTTTGAGTACTTTACGCTGAGCACTGTTCTAGGATGAATCAGTAAACAAAGCTGACAAAAAAAAAATCCACTTTCATGATTTAACACTCAAGTGAGAGAAAATACAACAGATTATAAACATAATGAATCAATTATATAGTATGTTACAGAGTATCAGGTATTACAGAAACAAATAGAACAGGATAAAGGGAATCGAGAGGGGTATGGGTGAGTGTGTCCTTTTAATGGAGCTACACTGAGAAAGTGACAGTTGAGCCAAGTGTTGAAGGAGGAGAGGAAGTGAACTGTGTGGCTATTTGGAGGAAGATTATCTCATGGGGTTTTGGGGGGCGCAACAGAGAGTGCAAGGGCTCTGAGGCAGAAGCACGGCTATAAGGTTTATAAGAATCAAGAAGAACAGAGGGTGTCTGGAGTAGCTTGAGCCAGAAGAGTGTTGCAGGAAATGAAGATAAAGAAATAGCAGACCAGGAATGAGAACAGATTGTATAGGATCTTGTGGGCCATTTTAAGGACTTCAGCTTTCACTCTAAAAGTAATGGGGGACTGCTGAGGAATCTTGAGTGGCATGAGATGAAATGACTTAGGTTTTTACAGCAGCTGTGTGCTTGTCATGTTAAGAATAGTCTGTAGGAAGATTGTGTTAGATCATAGTCACTAGGGCACTGAAAAACATGTTATCTCATTGAATCCTTATAGCAAAATGGGTATTATTACCCATTTTATAGATGAGGAAAATGAAGTACAGAGAAGTGTAGTAGTTGAATAAGGCCACACAGCAGTAAGTGATGGATCCAAGATTTAAACCATGAAGCAAGCAATAGTATATATTACCCAAGCCCTATACCAACATTGATTCTGGTTTAATTGCACAATACTTGGGATTACTAATGTGTGTCAGGAAACAGTCCGTAGACTTTTGGGCATTACTGCTTGAACTGATTTTCAGACCATATATGACTGAGATGATTCAAAGCTTTGACCAAAATTGCTGGCCTTTTAATAGTTAATCAACTCATTTCCTATTTAAAGAAGGAAGCGTTCCCTGTCTCTCTTCACAGATGCATCTGCAGATTGCTTTGCACCTTTCCTGAGGATTCCTGTATCATTGAAGAAGTACAACCCTCGTTAGGCTACTGACACTTGCTGAGTATATATCTTAGCAATTTATCAATAATAACTCCATCCTTCTTCTAAAACATCCAGTATTTTTCCAAAGCAAAGTTTAGAAAAAAAGTGATCTAACTGAATAACAGCAAATACCACAATGATGGTCAGTGGTTTTCAGTGAAGATATCCCATTGAAATAAATCCTCTTGGTTCTTTCCTGCATCGATTTTAACATATAATATCTCTGCCTTTACTAAAGAAATATACAGAAAGGCTTGTAGTATTAAAATCAATAAAGTTAAAAAATATGCAAAAATAACTGGAACATTAGAAGTTTGGTACCTACCCTCAAACCAAACAGTTGAAAAGAATTAATAGATTATGAGAGATTTCCACTTATTAACGCGAGTGATCCTGGATATTGGGATAAACATCAAAAAGCAAATGTAGGAACATCTCTTCTGCAAATTTAAGTGATAATAAATATTACAATTGCTTTAGGAGGTAATTTAGAGGATATTGTTAATTTGCCAAGTTATATGATTGTTTGATAGTGGACATTAGTTTTCAAACTGTTTAAATACCAGACTTCCTGAATATAATCACAGGTGGTGGAATAGGACTTTCTTGTGTTAGATTTACCGGGGATATTGTCTTGCCACTTATCCAGAAGTGAATGACTCAAAATGGAGACTCACATGATTCTTTTCAGGTAAAAGTCAAATGTCAAAGGTTGTTATGACATTCAAATCAACTGAATTTCAGAAATGTTAAAGCTTTGCTTAAGGGAAAAAATCCAAAGGTTTTTTTTTTTTTTAACCATGTAAGACTCACAATCTGTACCCACAGCTACCACTAGAAATGGTTTGCTTCTGTGAAGCATAAAAAAAGAAAGAATAGCATCCAATTATTTGTCCTCATATGGAGAACAGCATTTGGATAATTGATTTATTAAGAATATGAGTCCCAATGTCTAGGTATAAAGAATACTTCCTGTTCTTTGGTTAGAAGAATGGCTTTGAAGTCTTGAGGGAGAAGTTCTTCATGAGAAGAAATCTCATTAAACTTTCGGTGTGACCTATTTTAAGCTTGACTGGAAAATACAATTGTTCCATTTGAAACCAGAAAGTAGAGCAAGTCAGCATCCTTTATAGCCAAGTCAATACAGAAAGGGCCTGTTTATACATAGGTGCCATAATGGTCCATAGGAAAACTGACACTTCAATTTATAGCATCTGAATGGAAAAGCATTTGTAGGTGAGATTGGTTAAATAAGTCTCACTACTTTATAGTCACACTCTTCCTGTGTTTGTGTGTCTATGCATTCCACTGAATTATTTTTACCAAATCATTTTATAAATTTCAAAAATCTGTATTTTGCCCTGATTCTGTCAATTTTCAGGGAAATATTGTGTTGCTTTATTTATATGGCCCTCTGGAGATGGGTCTCAGCAGTTTATCCTCCCCAACTTTATTTTATTTCGTCCTTGTTTCTTACTGATTCAGAGCTGCATGCAATTGTTTTTAGGTATGCTTCTTCAGTAAGACATGGGATCCATCTTTCAAAACCATTTTACAAAGACCAGTGTTGTTGGACTCCTGAGTTCTGATGGTATTTCCTCAACACAGAGACACTCACTAGCTATTTCAATTAATTGAAATTATGGTAACATTTCTTTCTTTGATCAAATTCCAATGTGAAGCCATAATGAGTGAGTGGCTAGTCTTTCAAGGACAGGGGTGACTAATTCATTTTATTATTCAGAAATGGGTTTTAAACCTACAGAAGTAAAATTGTCATCTATGTTTCACTACACACACACCAAGTACACATATACATATACACATTCCCCTAGTCTAGGCATGTCCCATATGTAAGTGAATTAATTATATTTTAAAAAGGCATGTATATGTGTGTTTATTCTGTCTACCTACATATGTCTGTGTCTATTATCTCTAATTATTTACATATCAATAATTTATCTTTGTATATATTTGGACTATATAATCTTATCTATATCTAGATAGATAACTAGATATAGATAGATAGGTAGAGGGATAGATAAATTAGAGGTAGATAGACAATGTCTTTTTCCCTGAGAAGAAAGATACAGACTTTTTTTTTTTTTTTTGCGGTACATGGGCCTCTCACTGCTGTGGCCTCTCCTTGCTGTGGCCTCTCCCATTGCGGAGCACAGGCTCCGGATGCGCAGGCTCAGCGGTCATGGCTCACGGGCCCAGCTGCTCGGCAGCATGTGGGATCTTCCCAGACCGGGGCACGAACCCGTGTCCCCTGCATCGGCAGGCGGACTCTCAACCACTGCACCACCAGGGAAGCCCTGGTTTTTTTGTTTTGTTTTGTTTTTTTTAACATTTTTATTGGAGTATATTTGCTTTACAATGGTGTGTTAGTTTCTGCTTTATAACAAAGTGAATCAGCTATACATATACATATATACTCATATCCCTTCCCTCTTGCATTTCCCTCCCATCCTCCCTATCCCACCCATCTAGGTGGTCACAAAGCACTGAGGTGATCTCCCTGTGCTATGCGGCTACTTCCCACTAGCTATCTATTTTACGTTTGGTAGTATATGTAAGTCCATGCCACTCTCTCACTTCGTCCCAGCTTACCCTTCCCCCTCCCCATGTCCTCAGATTCATTCTCTACATCTGCGTCTTTATTCCTTTCTTGCCCCTAGGTTCTTCAGAACAATTTTTTTTTAATTCCATATATATGTGTTAGCATATGGTATTTTTTTTCCTTCTGACTGACTTCATTCTGTATGACAGCCTCTAGGTCCATCCACCTCACTACAAATAACTCAATTTTGTTTCCTCTTATGGTTGAGTAATATTCCATTGTATATATGTGCCACATCTTCTTTATCCATTCATCTGTTGATGGACACTTAGGTTTCTTCTATGTCCTGGCTATTGTAAATAGAGTTGCAATGAACATTGTGGTACATGACTCTTTTTGAAATATGGTTTTCTCTGGGTATATGCCCAGGAGTGGGATTGCTATGTCATATGGTAGTTCTATTTTTAGTTTATTAAGGAAACTCCATACTGTTCTCCATAGTGGCTGTATCAATTTACATTCCCACCACCAGTACAAGAAGGTTCCCTTTTCCCCACACCCTTTCCAGCATTTATTGTTTGTAGTTTTTTTGATGATGGCCATTCTGACTGGTGTGAGGTGATACCTCATGGTAGTTTTGATTTGCATTTCTCTAATGATTAGTGATGTTAAGCATTCTTTCATGTGTTTGTTGGCAGTTTGTATATCTTCTTTGGAGAAATGTCTATTTAAGTCTTTGGCCCACTTTTGGATTGGGTTGTTTGTGTTTTTTGATATTGAGCTGCATGAGCTGCTTGTAAATTTTGGAGATTAATCCTTTGTCAGTTGCTTCATTTGCAAATATTTTCTCCCATTCTGAGGGTTGTCTTTTTGTCTTGTTTGTGGTTTCCTTTACTGTTCAAAAGCTTTTAAGTTTCATTAGGTCCCATTTGTTTATTTTTGTTTGTATTTCCATTTCTCTAGGAGGTGGGCCAAAAAGGATCATGCTGTGATTTATGTCATAGAGTGTTCTGCCTCTGTTTTCCTCTAAGAGTTTTATAGTGTCTGGCCTTACCTTTAGATCTTTAATCCATTTTGAGTTTATTTTTCTGTATGGTGTTTAGGGAGTGTTCTAATTTCATTCCTTCTGCATGTAGCTGTCCAGTTTTCTCAGCACCACTTATTGAAGAGGCTGTCTTTTCTCCATTGTATATTCTTGCCTCCTTTATCAAAAATAAGGTGATCATATGTGTGTGGGATTATCTCTGGGCTTTCTGTTCTGTTCCATTGATATATATTTCTGTTTTTGTGCCAGTACCATACAGTCTTGATTACTGTAGTGTTGTAGTGCAGTCTGAATTCCAGGAGCCTGATTCCTCCAGCTCTGTTTTTCATTCTCAAGATTGCTTTGACTATTCGGGGTCTTTTGTGTTTCCATACAAATTGTGAAATTTTTTGTTCTAGTTCTGTGAAAAATGCCAGTGGTAGTTTGATAGGGATTGCATTGAGCCTGTAGATTGCTTTGGGTAGTATAGTCATTTTCACAGTTTTGATTCTTCCAATCCAAGAACATGGTATATCTCTCCATCTATTTGTATCATCTTTAATTTCTTTCATCAGTGTCTTATAAATTTCTGCATACAGGTCTTTTGTCTCCTTAGGTAGGTTTATTCCTAGGTATTTTATTCTCTTTGTTGCAATGGTAAATGGGAGTGTTTCCTTAATTTCTCTTTCAGTTTTTTCATCATTAGTGTATAAGAATGCAAGAGATTTCTGGGCATTAATTTTGTATCCTGCTACTTTACCAAATTCATTGATTAGCTATAGAAGTGTTCTGGTACAGTGTTTAGGATTCTCTATGTAGAGTATCATCATCTGCAAACAGTGACAGCTTTACTTCTTCTTTTCCAATTTGGATACCTTTTATTTCTTTTTCTTCTCTGATTGCCGTGGCTAAAACTTCCAAAACTATGTTGAATAAGAGTGGTGAGAGTGGACAACCTGGTCTTGTTCTTGACCTTAGTGGAAATGCTTTCAGTTTTTCACCATGGAGAACAATGTTGGCTGTGGGTTTGTTATATATGGCCTTTATTATGTTGAGGTAAGTTTCCTCTGTGCTTACTTTCTGGGAGGTTTTTGTCATAAATGGATGTTGAATTTTGCCGAATGCTTTTTCTGCATCTATTGAGATGATCATATGGTTTTTCTCCTTCAATTTGTTAATATGGTTTATCACATTGATAGATTTGCGTATATTGAAGAATCCTTGCATTCCTGGGATAAACCCCACTTGATCATGATGTATGATCCTTTTAATGTGCTGTTGGATTCTGTTCGCTAGTATTTTGTTAAGGATTTTTGCATCTATGTTTATCAGTGATGTTGGCTTGTAGTTTCCTTTCTTTGTGACATCTTTGTCTGGTTTTGGTATCAGGGTGATGGTGGCCTCGTAGAATGAGTTTGGGAGTATTCCTTCCTCTGTTATATTTTGGAAGAGTTTGAGAAGGATAGGTGTTAGCTCTTCTCTAAACTTATGATAGAATTCTCCTGTGAAGCCATCTGGTCCTGAGCTTTTGTTTGTTGGAAGTTATTTTGTTTTGTTTTTTTTTTGCGGTACGCGGGCCTCTCACTGTTGTGGCCTCTCCCATTGCGGAGCACAGGCTCCGGACGCGCAGGCCCAGCGGCCATGGCTCATGGGCCCAGCCGCTCCGTGGCATGTGGGTTCTTCCCTGATCGGGGCACGAACCCGTTTTCCCCTGCATCGGCAGGCGGACTCTCAACCACTGCGCCACCAGGGAAGCCCTGTTGGAAGATTTTTAACCACCGTTTCAATTTCAGTGCTTGTGATTGATCTGTTTATATTTTCTGTTTCTTCCTGGTTCAGTCTGGGAAGGTTGTGCTTTTCTAAGAATTTGTCCATTTCTTCTAGGTTTTCCACATTATTGGCATAGAGTTGCTTGTAGTAATCTCTCACGATCCTTTGTAATTCTGCACCGTCAGTTGTTACTTGCCTTCTTCATTTCTAATTCTATTGATTTGAGTCTTCTCCCTTTTTTTCTTGATGAGTCTGCCTAATGGTTTATCAATTTTGTTTATCTTCTCAAAGAACCAGCTTTTAGTTTTATTGGTCTTTGCTACTGTTTCCTTCATTTCTTTTTCTTTTTTCCTGATCTGGTATTTATGATTCCTTTCCTTCTGCTAACTTTGGGGGGTTTTTTATTCTTCTCTCTCTAGTTGCCTTAGGTGTAAGGTTTGGTTGATTATTTGAAATGTTTCTTGTTTCTTGAGGTAGGAATGTATTGCTATAAATTTTTGCTGCATCCCATAGGTTTTGGGTCATCGTGTTTTCATTGTCATTTGTTTCTAGGTATTTTTTGATTTCCTCTTTGATTTCTTCAGTTATCTGTTGGTTATTAAGTAGTTTAGCCTCCATGTGTTTGTATATTTTACAGATTTTTCCCTGTAATTGATATCTATTCTCATAGCATTGTGGTCTGAAAATATTTGATATGATTTCAATTTTATTAAATTTACCAAGGCTTGATTTGTGACCCAAGATATGATCTATCCTGGAGAATGTTCCATGAGTACTTGAGCAGAAAGTGGATTCTGTTGTTTTTGGATGAAATGTCCTATAAATATCAGTTAAGTCTATCTAGATTAATGTATCATTTAAAGCTTGTATTTCCTCATTTATTTTCTTTTTGGATGATCTGTCCATTGGTGAAAGTAGGGTGTTAAAGTCACCTACTATGAATGTGTTACTTTTGATTTCCCCTTTTATGGCTGTCAGCATTTGCCTTATGTATTGAGGTGCTCCTATGTTCCTATTGTTGGGTGCATGAATATTTACAATTGTTATATCTTCTTCTTGGATTGATCCCTTGATCATTATGTAGTGTCCTTCTTTGTCTCTTGTAATACTCTTTATTTCAAAGTCTATTTTGTCTGATATGAAAATTGCTACTCCAACTTTCTTTTGATTTCCATTTGCATGGAATATCTTTTTCCATCCCCTCACTTTCAGTCTGTATGTGTCCCTAGGTCTCAAGTGGGTCTCTTGTAGACAGCATATATACGGGTCTTGTTTTTGTATTCATTCAGCCAGTCTATGTGTTTTGGTTGGAGCATTTAATCCATTTACATTTAAGGTAATTATTGATATGTATGCTCCTATTACCATTTTCTTAATTGTTTTGAGTTTGTTATTGTAGGTCTTTTCCTTCTCTGTGTTTCCTGCCTAGAGAAGTTCCTTTAGCATTTGTTGTAAAGCTGGTTTGGTGGTGCTGAATTTTCTTAGCTTTTGCTTGTCTGTAAATGTTTTAATTTCTCCATTGCATCTGAATGAGATCCTTGCTGGGTAGAGTAATCTTGGTTGTATGTTTTTCCCTTTCATCACTTTAAATATGTCCTGGCACCCCCTTCAGGCTTGTAGAGTTTCTGCTGAAAGATAGGCTGTTAACCTTATGGGGATTCCCTTGTATGTTATTTTTTGTTTTTCCCTTGCTGCTTTTAATTTTTTTTCTTTGTATTTAATTTTTGAAAGTTTGATTAATATATGTCTTGGCATATTTCTCCTTGGATTTATCCTGTATGGGACTCTCTGTGCTTCCTGGGGTTGATTGACTATTTCCTTTCCCATATTGGGGAAGTTTTCAACTATAATTTCTTCAAATATTTTCTCAGTCCCTTTCTTTTCCTCTTCTTCTTCTGGGACCCCTATAATTCTAATATTAGTGTGTTTAGTGTTGTCCCAGCGGTCTCTAAGACTGTTCTCAATCCTTTCATTCTTTTTTCTTTATTCTGCTCTGCAGTAGTTATTTCCACTATTTTATCTTCCAGGTCACTTGTCTGTTCTTCTGCCTCAGTTATTCTGCTACTGATTACTTCTAGAGAATTTTTAATTTCATTTATTGTGTTGTGCATCATTTTTTGTTTGTTCTTTAGTTCTTCTAGGTCCTTGTTAAACGTTTCTTGTATTTTCTCCATTCTGCTTCCAAGATTTTAGATCATCTTTACTATCATTACTCTGAATTCTTTTTCAGGTAGACTGCCTATTTCCTCTTCATTTGTTTGGTCTGGTGGTTTTTTACCTTGCTCCTTCCTCTGCTATGTGTTTCTCTGTCTTCTCATTTTGCTTAACTCACTGTGTTTGGTGTCTCCTTTTTCAGGCTTTAGGTTCATAGTTCCTGTTGTTTCTGGTGTCTGCCCCCAGTGGCCAAGTTTTGTTCAGTGGGCTGTTTTGGCTTGCTGGTGGAGGGGACTAGTGCCTGTATTCTGGTGGATGAGGCTGGATCTTGTCTTTTTAGTGGGCAGGACTGTGTCCAGTGGTGTGTTTTGGGGTGTCTGTGGCCTTATGATTTTAGGCAGCATGTTTACTAAGGGGTGTGGTTGTGTTCCTGTCTTCCTAGTTGTTTGGCATAGGGCATCCAGCACTGTAGCTTGCCAGTCGTTGAGTGGAGCTCGGTCTTAGTGTTGAGATAGAGATCTCTGGGAGAGCTTTTGTCGTTTGATATTACGTGGAGCCAGGAGATCTCTGATGGACCAGTGTCCTGAACTGGGCTCTCCCACCTCAGAGGCAGAGGAGTGACACCCGGCCGGAGCACCAAGACCCTATCAGCCACACGGCTCAGAACAAAAGGGAGAAAAAAAGGAAGAAAGAAAGAAAAAAATGAAGTTATTAAAATAAGAGATAAAAAATAAGTATTAGGGCTTCCCTGGTGGTGCAGTGGTTGAGAGTCCGCCTACCGATGCAGGGGACGTGGGTTCGTGCCCCGGTCCGGGAGGATCCCGCATGCCGTGGAGCAGCTGGGCCCGTGAGCCATGGCCGCTGGGCCTGCGCGTCCGGAGCCTGTGCTCCGCAACGCGAGAGGCCACAGCAGTGAGAGGCCTGTGTACCGCAAAAAAAAAAAAAAAAAAAAAAAGTATTAAAAATTAAAAAAACTTAAAACGTAATAATAAAAACAAGAAGAGAGCAGCCAAATCAAATCCACCAATGATAACAAGCGCTAAAAACCATACTAAAAAAAAAAAAAAAAGGACTGACAGAACCATAGGATAAATGGTAAAAACAAAGCTATACAGACAAATCACCTACACACTCACAAAAAAAGAAAAAGGAATAAAAAGTATCTATCTATCTATATATATGGAGGAAGAGAACAAACAAATCAATAAACAAATCTACCAAAGATAATAAACTCTAAATACTAAACTAAGGTAAACATAAGACCAGAAGCAAATTAGATGCAGAAAGCAAACCTCGAGTCTACAGCTGCTCCCAAAGTCCACGTCCTCAATTTGGGATGATTCGTTGTCTATTGAGGTATTCCACAGATGCAGGTTACATCAAGTTGATTGTGGAGCTTTAATCCGCTGCTTCTGAGGCTGCTAGGAGAGATTTCCCTTTTTCTCTTTGTTCTCACAGCTCCCAGGGGCTCAGCTTTGGATTTGGCCCCACCTCTGCGTGTAGGTTGCCTGAGGGCGTCTGCTCTTCGCTCAGACAGGACGGGGTTAAAGGAGCCGCTGATTGCTGATTCGGGAGCTCTGGCTCACTCAGGCCGGGAGGAGGGAGGGGCACGGCGTGCGGGGCGGGCCTGCGGCGGCAGAGGCCAGCGTGACGTTGCACCAGCGTGAGGCGCGCCGTGCGTTCTCCCGGGGAAGTTGTCCGTGGGTCCCGGGACCCTGGCAGTGGTGGGCTGCACAGGTTTCCCGGAAGCGGGGTGTGGATAGTGACCTGTGCTCGCACACAGGCTTGGTGGTGGCGGCAGCAGCAGCCTTAGCGTCTCATGCCCGTCTCTGGGGTCCGCGCTTTTAGCCGCGGCTCGCGCCCGTCTCTGGAGCTCCTTTAAGCAGCGCTCTTAATCCCCTCTCCTCGTGCACCAGGAAACAAAGAGGTAAGAAAAAGTCTCTTACCTCTTCGGCGGGTCCAGACTTTTCCCCCGGACTCCCTCCCGGCTAGCCGTGGTGCACTAACCCCTTCAGGCTGTGTTCATGCCGCCAACCCTAGTCCTCTCCCTGCGCTCGGACCGAAGCCCGAGCCTCAGCTCTCAGCCCCGCCCGCCCCGGCGGGTGAGCAGACAAGCCTCTCGGCTGGTGAGTGCCAGTCAGCACCGATCCTCTGTGCGGGAATCTCTTCGCTTTGTCCTCCGCACCTGTTGCTGTGCTTCTCTGTGGCTCCGAAGCTCCCCTCCTCCGCCACCCGCAGTCTCCGCCCGTGAAGGGGCTTCCTAGCGTGTGGAAACCTTTCGTCCTACACAGCTCCCTCCCACTGGTGCAGGTCCTGTCCCTATTCTTTGTTGCTGTTTTTTCTTTTTTCTTTTGCCCTACCCAGGTACGTGGGGGGGTTTCTTGCCTTTTGGGGGGTCTGAGGTCTTCTGCCAGTGTTCAGTAGGTGTTCTGTAGGAGTTGCTCCACATGTAGATATATATCTGATGTATTTGTGGGGAGGAAGGTGATCTCCACATCTTAGCCCTCCACCATCTTGAAGGTCTCTCCCTGGCAATGTCCTTTCCCCACTGTGATTATTCAAACCATCTGATTTTCCTTTACAATTCCAATCTGAACACAGCTGCATTTATTAAGTGTATTTGTCTCTAAACGTGTACATGTGTTAGGGGCTATGGCATGGCGATGTGTTAGGGGATATGGTATGAGGAATAAGAAGTATAGGCACTAAATAGCCCAATACACATGAAAACAGTAATAACAGAAAATATACTATTCCATAATCAGATTAAGTTTTAATGGATGTAAGCACATAACTGATGACGTTTTCGTAGAACAGCAGAAAATCATTTGTCCTGTTGGACTGTAATTATGAAGACTGGCAGTCAAAGTGGGACACACAGAACCACATGAGGCACTGAGCTATTGGTTCATAATTCTATCTTCATATAGCCAAGATTGCACTTATTAGCAAGAACAGATTTCCCTATTTATTTATGCATGTCCCCGAAAACACACTTTCTGCTGGTAGACAACAAACAACAGCTTCTGTTATAACAGACACTTTTGAGCTTTTATGAACACTTCTAATTATTTTTACTGTAAGGAAAGGTGAGTCCGAATACATAAATGATATGAAGAAACTGTGGGGAATGAACTATTTTCCTACTATTTCTATCTCAGTTGTGTAAGCATGCTCAAATAGGATGATATTAATGTATTTTCCGTGAGTTACAACATTGTATTCACTGCATCTTCAGAAAAAAATACAAAAAAATAGTTAGGAAGCAATGTTCTTGCCCATATGGAGATTAATTACTGAATTGGGCAGATTATGCAGGTAGGAAAAGGACAAACACATTGTGGAAGATTTTTGACCAGACTTCCCACAATGAGAATACATTCTAAAGAAGAATAAGAACATTGTGAAGGGATTCAAAATGCAAAGTGTGCTAGTCACCTTCCCTGTGACTTTCTAGACATTTCTCTTTCAGTTCCCTCCCCTATTACAAAATGATGCTTAGGAGAAGAGAAGGAGAGCCACAGAAACCAGGGATTAAACAGAGTTTATTGGGACAGAGCCTCTTGTGTGAGTGTCAACAGCCTTTCTTCATGGCAGGCTTTACAGCAGCCCAGCTACACGTCCCTAGCTTGTCTGTAATAGCTCTTTTCCAGCACAGTTCCTCCTTTTTTATTTATACGCGAAGAGTTATGTCAGGAGCAGCTATGGCCAAAGGACCTAGGAATTCATTTCAACCTATCACGTTTTGCATTCTTTGACATCACATTTACAGTCCAAGGAAATCCATTTGCTTAACTGATTTTGGCGTTCCTGAATGGAGGCACAGATTTGACAACAAACCAGATTTAGAAGCACCATTTTAAAACACTCTGTATCTTGAAAAAAATATAAAAAGTGCATGGTAAGAGGAATAACAGACTCTCCAAACATGTTCACTTCTAATCCATGGAACATGTGCATATGATGGCAAAGAGACTTCGCAGATGTGATTAAGTGAAGAATCTTGAGATGGGGAGATTATCTTGCATCACCTGAGTATCCCCAATGTCTAATCACAGGAGTTCTTGAAAGTGAAGAACCTTTCCTGGCTGTGGTCAGAAGGACATGTAACGATAGAAGAATGTTCAAAGAGATGTTATGTTTTTGGCCTTAAAGATGGAGAAATGGAGCCACAAACCAAGGAATGTGGGGGGCCCTCCTGGGTGGCAAGGAAATATATTCTCCCCTAAAGCCTCCAGGAAAGAACATAGCCCTGCTGACACCTTGATTTTCAACTAGCAAGACCCAAGTCAAGAGTTCTAACCTATAGAACTGTAAGATAGTCCATTTTTGTTGTTTTAAGCCACCAAAGTATGATAATTTGTTACATCACCAATAGAAAACTAATAGAGCATCTAATAGAATGACCATCATATGTTATCAATGACAATTTCCAATGCCGTTCCATCAAGTCTTCTTTCATACATCTCCCTCCTGTAATATTCAGTGATGAAAAAATAACCCCACCTACCCACCTAACTTTCAGTCAGGGATTGTCCCATTTAAATTAGCCAGTGGATTATTTTTTTAACAGTACATCAGCTCCTGTTTTAAAGTTATAGCATTCTTCTTTCCCCAGATACTCCATCTCACCCCATCCCTTTTTAATGTTTCAGTTAGCACCAGGGATGGGAAGAGTAGTTGTCTCAAAAACTAAACTCAAATACTAACACTCACTTGAAAAGACACATACATTTCAAGTGCACATGGAATATTCTCTAGAATAAACCATATACTTGGCCATAAAACAAGTGTCAATCTATTTAATAAGATGAAAGTTACACAAACACAAAAAATATGCTCTCTGATCACAATGGAATTAGAAATCAATAACAGAAAAGATATTTAGAAAATCATCTACTATTGGGTAATCAACTAATTCAATTTAAATAACCTATAAGACAAAGTAGAAATCACAGGGTAGTTAAGAAAAAATTTGAACCAAATAAAAATAGAGACTGTCATACAGAGTGAAGTAAGTCAGAAAGAGAAAAACAAATACGGTATATTAACGCACATATGTGGAATCTACAAAAATGGTATAGATGGTTTTATCTGCAAAGCAGAAATAGAGACAGACATAGAGAACAAACATGTGGACACCAAGGCGGGAAAGGGAGGGTGGGATGAATTGGGAGATTGGGATTGACATATATATACTATTGATACTATGTGTAAAATAGATAACTAATGAGAACTTACTGTATAGCTCCGGGAACTCTACTCAATGCTCTTTGGTGACCTAAATGGGAAGGAAATCCGAAAAAAGAGGGGAGAAATTTACATCATCAAATGTTTCCTGAGAACAGAAAATAATGATCTGAAGCTAATTACCTAAGAGATTACCTTAAGAAGGTAGAAATAAATGAACAAATTTAACTCAAAGCAAGCAGAATAGAGAAAATAATGAAGATTAAATGAGAAATTAATTAAATGAAAACTTCTGCTTTCTAGACTAAATAGAATAAATCAATGAGAGCAAAACTGATTTTTGAAAAAATCAGTGGAACTGATAAACTTCTGGCTAGACAAATCAAGAGAAAAAGAGAGGACAAAAATTACTAATATCGGAAGTGAAATGAAAGGTATCACTATAGATTCTACAGACATTAAAAGTCAATAAAGGAATATTATGAACAACATTATGAACAATTGAGACAATAAATACAATAATTTAGAAAAAACAAATTCTGTAAAAGAAACAAGCTATCAAATTTCATTCAAGAAGAAATTGGTGATCTGAATAGTCCTATAGTTACTAAAGGAATATAACTCATAATCCAAAGAAACCAATGCTGCCTACAAAAACTATGCAGGGGCGGCCGTCTTCTCTAGAAGTTCCTCCCAGACATTTAAGGGAGAAACAACACTACACTGCACTTCTAAACAAACGCTTTCCCACAAAAACAAAATAATGGAAGAAAATAGAACACTTCTCAAATTATTTAATGAGACAGAATTATTCTGACAAAATCAAATACATTGCAATAAAACTACAGATATCTCTCAGAAATAAAGAAAAATATTTTAAGAAAATACAGTTAAATTGCATGCAGAATATAATAAGATGATATAAAATGATAATATAATACATCATATAATACATCATATAATAAAATGATAATATAAAATGATCAGATGGAGTTTATCCCAGGAAAACAAAGTTTGTTCAATATTTGAAAAGTCAGCCAATGTAGTTCACCATATCAGTAGACTAAAAGTAAAAATCATATGATTATTTCAATAAATATGCAAAAAGCCTTGATAAAATTCAATATCTATACTAGGAATAGGGAACTCCATCAACCTTATAAAGGGTATCTATGAAAAAAATATACAGCTAACTCCATTCCCAAAGGTGATAAATTGTATGTTTTCCACCAACAATTGAGAAAAAGGCAGAGATGTCCACTCCTACTATTTCTTTTTAACTTTGTACTGGGGGCCTAGCCAAGGCAATAAGAGAAGAAGATGAAATAAAATGTATACAGATTCTAAAGAGAAATAAAGCTGTATTTATTTGCAAATAACCTAATCATCTACTAAATAAAAGCTACTAGAACTTACAAGTAAGTTTAGCTCCTACTAGAACTTATAAGTAAGTTTAGCTATGTCACAGGATATAAGCTCTCTATATAAAAATCAACTGCAGTTCTATTTACTAGTAATGAAAAATTGGAAACTAAAACACATTTATAATGGCATCACTACATGAAAATTTGGGGATACCTTTAAAAAATGTGTGATACATGTATCTTACAATTTTAAAGTATTACTGAGAGAAATTAAAGAAGATTCAAACCATTAAAGACATAGACTGTGTTTACGGATTGGAGATCTCTGTATTGCTAAGATGACAATTCTCCCCATGGTGATATTTATATTCAAAAAAATACCAATCAACATCAACACATAATTTTTGCATAATTAATTGACAATTTGATTCCTAAAATTACTTGATAATACAAAGAACATAGAAGAGCCAAAATAATTTTTAACGAGGTCAATAAAACTAGATGCTTTGCACTACTTGATTTCAGGACTTATGATAAAGCTACTGTAATCAAGACCATATGGTATTGGCATAAGGATAGACACATAGATCAATGAAACTGAATAGTTCAAAAACAGACCCAAATGTACATGGTCATTTGATTTTTGGCAATGTTGCCCAATAAATCAATAGAGAAAGAGTAGCTTTTCAACAAATGTTGATGGAACAATTTAATATTCACACTTTATATTATATGCAAACAAGTCAAAATGGATCATAAAACTAAACATTAAATTCAAAACTATAAAACCTGGCATTTGTTTAGGCAAAATTTTCTTTTATAGCATAAACCAAAAGAGAGAAAATTTGATTTTATATATAGTGTAGAGAGTTTCATTATTTCCATATTTCCAGCATTGAAGAAGAGACAAATAACCAAATTAATTAAGATTTTAGAGAATATTGCATTTCAAAATAACCACTCATTTGGGATTTAATCATCAATCTCATGGTTTTTACTTTTATTTATAACTTCCTTCTTGACTAGATATAAACTCCTTGAGAGTCATCTTTGATACATCTTACTGATATGATTTATTAGGTGAAGGAATATATAAGTAGACTGCCTGGCATTTATCCATTTTTTTATTCCAGGATATCTCTCCGAAAAGCGTAGATCACTGAAAAGATAGGAAGATAGGGATGAAGTTCTTATCAACAGATAGGAGATATGGGGAAAAATGAGAGCACAGTGTTCTACCTCCTCTGCAACATTTTTTCCTTTTGAAACAGTGATGGTCTGGCACAAGCAATGCCCAAGTGATGCTTGGGCTCTGTTTGAACTACCTGGCTCCTTTCACTTCAGCAACCCAGGATTATAAAAGATACTCAAAGGAATACTGAAACGTTTCAAGATGGTGATGGTGACTTGTCTTTTTCTTCATATGCATATTGATCTCTTATAATTTTCCTTCTTCTGATTTCTGTCATAGTCCTTTAACATTATCTTCAAATACGAGTTGCTTACACAAAGAAATTTTGTCAGAGATCTTAGGACTGACAAAATGTCTTTGTATTAGCAATTGACTATTAACTCTGGATTTTACGACAATGGAGAGAACACCCAGTTAGAAAAAATAACTAGTATTTACTGAACTTCATGCAAAGCCATTTGTAAGCTTTATCTTGCTAGTAAAATACTGAAGATTTAAGTATTATTTCAATTTTAAAGATGAGGCAGTTGAGCCTCAGAAACATTAAAGGAACTTGACCAAACTCAAAAAGAAAATAGGCAGCAGAGTTTTTATTTAAATTAAGATCGGTCCGAGTTCAGAGGCTATGCTTCTTTTGCTACTTCAGCCTACATCTGGGAGGATCAGGAACCTGGACTGTCTTCTCTGGCTCTGCCGAAGAATAGGGGCAAAGATGGTGTGTTAGTCGTCTATTACTGAAGAACCACTCACCCCTGAGCAGCTTAAAATAGTAGTAAATATTGATAATCTCACATAGGTGTTGTGGATTAGAAATTAGGGAGCTGCTGGGTTAAATAATACTCAACGGGGTTTTCATTCATGGAGGTGACTCAGTGACAACACAGAGAGGCTAACTGAAAGAAGATTTATTACTTTGATTTCCCAAGAGAAGTGGGGTAAGTCATTCCATGCAGGGCTACATGGAGAAGCTCCAGATTTAGTCAGGAGGCAGTAACAGGACAAGGAGAAAGTATGGTATGAAGCCTTTATTGTATTTCCTGTGGGAAAGGCAGGGGATACGTTTAGGATTGACTAGTAGAATAATGTCAGTGGGCTCTGGACTGTAGAGGTAATCTCTAGTCGTCTGGTACCTAGCCCTGGGTTGATTTAGGACAGAGGAAATGTTGGCTTGGGGTTTGAGAGTTACATGAAGGAGGTAGTTAAAGGGGAGGGAATTAGGGGTATGGACTCAGGATTGCTTGGTTTGCATATGAAATGTGTTCGTGTTTGCAGGCATGTTGTTTAATATCGCTAGGAATTAGCTAGTTTCTCCCCAGCCAGCTAGGGCCCTCAAGATGCCAAAACATCAGAAAATGTGAAAAGCATGACTAATATAGCAGCCTAGCCTGGGTGGTTCTAGCTTAAGGTCTCTCATGAGGTTGAGCAGGGCTGCACACTTGACTGGCATTGGAGGATGCGCTTCCGAGATGGTTCACTCACATGATATAGTTATTGGCAGAAGACCTCAGTTCTCTTCTGTATTAGTTTTCTATTGCTGTAACAAATTACTACAGGCTTAATGGCTTAAATCAACACAAATTTATTATCTCATAGCTTCCATGGGTCAGGATTCAGGATACAGGTTAGATTGGGTCCTCTGCTTAGTTTCTCTTCTGAAGCTGAAAATCAAGGTGTTGGCTGGGCTATGTTGTCATCTAGAGCTCAGGGTTTATCTCCAAGCACATCCAGGTTGTTTGCCAAATCGAGCTCCTATGGCTATAGCAATGAGGTTCCTGTCTTCTTGCTGGATGTCAGTCAGAGATCTCTCTGAGCTCCTACAGGCTGTTTTCAGGTCCTAGCCACATGGCCCTCTCACAACATGGCACTAACTTCTTCAAAGGCATCAGAAGAATCTCTCCACTGCCTGCTATGACAGGCTTAAATAACATGATATAATCATGGGAGTAACTACCCATTCACCTTTTCCATATTACATTTGGTCATGAGAGTAATATCCAAACATACTTCTATGTCTTGCCCACACTCAAGTGGAGGGGACCGCACAGCATGTGTACACCGGGGGTGGGAAGCTTGGAGGCCATCTTGGAATTCTGCTCATCACATTCCATTGACTTTTCACTGACACAGACTAAGTGGCTGGCTTGTCCCAGAGTAAGCAATCCAGGACAGTAAGCACAGAGGAAGTCTCACTGCCATTTGTGACCTACGCTCAAAATTCCTGTACTGTTACTTCAGCCACATTCTATTCTTTCAGAAGGTAGTCACTAAGTTTGTTCTACTCTCCAGTAACAGAACAATTAGGCTCCATCTCTTGAGGGAAGCTTACAAAACATAAATTATGGATGTATTTCAGAACCACCACAGACGGCACTTAACATTTTTAGCTCTTTGTCTCATCATTTATGAAATGAAGGGTTTAAACCAGTTGGTTACTAAGAGTCTTGAAGTATATGTGTGTGCATGTTTATAGGTTTGTGTGTAAAGTAGCTTCATTCTTGTGCCTCCAGAAAGAACATTCATTGGTAAGGGAGTGACTCTTTCTAAGGAAAAATATATGTATTTTTAAATCCGTTGTCTTGAGTTCATATTAATGCTTTTTCCTTCAAAGTTAAGATTTTTTTTCTCATTTCTGTAATTGAATTAACAGATAAGAGCTCATATTAATGGTTTAAATGTGTGCATGTGGAGTGGAGAGGTTGTTACAACATACTTTGTGCCACATTTCAAACTGTCAAATTGTTGTTTTTCCTTTTTTTGTGGGAAGAGTTTTATAAATGACTTTTTCTTCTGAAATAATTGGTAGTGTAAATTTTGTCTATCTTTGTGAAAGAAAATGGGAAAAGAGAAAAAAAAAATGTTTTAGTCATTCTGACTGCCCTAACGTACAGAGAAATGCAATAGTCCACGTCCAGTTTTCCCATCAAAAAATTTCTGTGGTTTATGGCATGTATTTCAGACCCATTACCTCATGGATTTAGTGGATCAGGGATTAGCCAGCACGTATTTCAGGAACATTACCTCACGAAGAAAACATCTTTATTATAAGACACCCATGTTTCTGAAACATAATCTGACTTTGTAGTGGCTCCATGAGGCTGCCTAGAAATATACATTAATAAAAAACCTTAATCATTAAGACACCTGATCTTAGAAAAAACAGTTTCTTATGGAGGGCCAAATGAGCTAATACTATTTCTCTCTGACATTGTGTGAAATTAAATGGTGCTTTGCAATTCCAGAGTATATTTGCCAGAGGAAAATTTTCCATTGGAGAAAGCAATAGCCACTTTTTTCCTCCTTTGCAGAGTTTCTAAAGCAGCAGCAATCCAGAATGAACCTCAGAGATTATGGTCTCTTCAAGAGTCCATCTAACTATTACTTGATTTTAGCACTGTTTATTAAATAAGTTTAAATTACCAAGGATTTCCAGGTTCTTACGGGCTAACCAAAATTAAAGGGTAGAAGTCCAGGCACTTCCTCAGGGTGCCACCGTCTCAAGGATACTAAAAGTTATAGTGGCACAGAAATACCACAAGAAATATAATGGACTCAAGAAATCTGGATGAAATATTCTGAAAATTTCACCTGAGGTAGAGGTAGAAGAGTTATAATCATGTTGCGATTATCTAATTTTTAAACAATTTACTATTTGCCAGGAACTGTACTAAATACTTTATTTACATTATCAAAATCTTCATCATCCTATGAAAAAACTACTATTGTTATGTGAAAATGGGAAAAAAAAAATAAAGGTAGGTCTAGAGAAGTCAAGTAATTTGCCCAAGGTTACCTGGTGGGAAGTGGCAGAATTGAGGTATCACTCAGAGAAGGTTGACTCCAAAACCTCTACTTTTAAACATGGTACTAAGTCTGATGACTTCTATCGGCCAAAGCAAATTATGGTCAAGATCAAAGACAATAGGGCAGGTAAGCCATGGCAAGGGTGGGGAGCAAACAAAAGAATTGTGAACAAGCAACACCATTCACCATGGGCTTCATTAGCTTGCTTATGATGTTTAAGTGACTTTATGGGCCTTGCTTCCAGAACAGGCAGTCATTCTTCAAATGGCATATATTACCTATTTTCTCTTCCAAAACTGTAATTTTTTGTTTACTAGGGCTTCTCTTATTCATTCATTCATTTAGTGGTTATTTAGTTGGTTCATACAGGATGTATTTCGTCCATATGAAGCCATACCATTGACTGCCAGTCGGGCATTCTCTATCTATTCTCTATCAGTTTCTCCACCACACACACACACACACGATTCCTCTTCTCACTCTAATGATCCAGTGACTATTTGGGCAGAGTGTGCAATCTGCTTCTAATGCGAAGGCTGTTAATCTTATCATTTCAAAAGTTCAGAAAGTAAAGGCTTCTCTTTCCCGTAAGTAGGTCACACTAATGCCATCTTGTCTAAGAAGGCTTCCAGCTCCTCCTGAGTTCTGATGAATTGCCCCAGGCCCTTGAGCAAACTCTCCCTTAGCCCTCATCATACTGTACTGCATAGGCTCATTTTCTCACCTGTGTCCCCACCAAATTGTAAGTTCCCGAAGGGCAAGGACTTAATATATGCAGAATGTCTAGATTACTGTCCAGCACTCTTAAATAAATGTTAATTCTTCTTATTCTTATTGCTTCAGTTATATCCCTAGCACCTAGCACATTTTTCTAGCACAAAGTGTGTGCTCAACATTTGCTTGTTGAACTGTTTCCTATTTGTGCCTTGAGACCAAGTGTGACTGATTTCCTTTTTTTAATGTGAAATCGGTGTTTTTATTTTTGTCTTTCCCCCTCAGCCATATTAAGGTATTTCTGACATAACATAGTGTATATTTAAGGTATACAGTGTGATGGTTTGATGCACATATATATTGTGAAATGATTGACACAATAAGGTTAGTTAACACATCCATCACATCACATAATTACAATTTCTAAGCAGGGTATAAGAACCAACAGTCTCATGGTCCACATTGGATCAGGACGTCACATATTGTATTATATCACATTTACCAACCACAAAAATCATGCTGATAAGTTTCATACTTCACAGATCAGAGAATAATAACTTCTTCAGGATTTGACAGCCTTGGATTGGAACCAAGGTGTACCCCCTAAATCTGAGCTTCTACCGAAGAGTCTACATACATATGATGGTTGTGAGAGTCAAGGCAGTCATAATAGTAAAAATAGGTGTGCATCACTCAATATGGGAACGTGAAAAAAGCTTTTCTCCTTGTTTATGATATGTAGCCTGCAGGACTTTTATTTTCTCTCCTTTATAATATTGGCATACTCCTGATTTTAAAATAAATAATCATAGGTATGAACTCCAAAGTTATTTCCAACCCTAAGATTGGGTAATCCCCAAACACTATTTACCAGGCAGGAGCATTGCCAATTTGATTTTCTAGTAAAGACAGAAAATGCTATTGCAAATTCACCCTGAGGTTTATAACCAGTAACTACTGGCAAGATTTAGGGAGACAAGCACATAAAATACATGCTCCGCAGCAAAGCACCCTCTTGAATTGTCTCCATATTTCCTAGCAAATGTACAGAGGGCTTTTATACCTGAAGTATATAAAACTGCGAGCCCAACTCATATGGTTCAGCACACCAGCACAACATGTGTTAAGATGTATTACCTTTACCTTGTATCATGTTTGCAATTTCCCATTGGATTAACATTCATTTTCAAGAATCCAGAAAGAAAAATCTCTAATGCTTAGAGTGATTTTTTTTTTAGCGTACTGATGAAATAAAAGCTAAATGTACAATATTTTTTAGCAATATCGCTGAAAAATAATCATAAATTAATTGTGAGGATTGTAGTTTAAAAACCTGCATTGTCTTCTTTTATGAGAGGGGGTGGGGGCAGAGAGACCAGGAGGGAAGGAAAAAGAAGGAAAGAAAACATAAACCTTGAGATTTGAGTTTCAAGCTTGGGCTGTAGTCATACAATCTCATGTATTATTTTTCCTTAGTAGAACCTTGATTATGTTTGAACAGATCTTTAATAGCTTATTCTTATGTTAAATAGGATTCTTTGTATATGTTTTAGGTTATGTTCTTTTACCCCAAACACAAAATTACTTCTGCTAGATAACTATGAATAACTTTAATGAAATGCTTCCTGTTGCAAAGATTTGAAGGTCTGACACTGAAGAAGCAGGGTTTTCCCTTTCCCACTGAAGTGACTTTTTCACTTCTTGGGCTCTCGAATGGATGTGGAGAGCATTGCGATAAATTCAGTCTTGCTACAGAGAGGCTACATGTGTATGTAAACTTCCTCACCTTTCCTTCCAGAGGCCCCTGGAGCAGATGTTTGCCTATTGATTTATGCTCCATTATATTTAGCTGTCACTTCACCCAGAATCCTCTGGAGAAAAAGTGGCAGTGGTTTAATGAAATACATGAATACTGCAGTGATGGGCAGGAAGTGAAGGCTTGTTTGAATCTCAACCTGTTATAGAAACGTAAAGTGTTTTTTTGTGTTAGGCATTACGTGAACAAAGTTGGAAGGTGGAATTAACGTTCAGAAGGGATTGTCTACGTGGATCCCTTCTGCCTCCCTCAACTCCCAATACACAGCCTTCCAGGGCACCCAGGAGGCCACAGACACCCACCGTGTTCTGACCCCCTTATGGAAACCTCCTCACAATTATGGCTTTCAGGTCAATCTGGGGTCTTGCTGCTTAAAAATGGTGGAAGCAAATTCTGTTGAGCATTCAATGGCTTCATTTTCCCCTTGACCCTTACCCTCCTTCCAAGAAAGCCAGTGCCTTTTAGCAACCAGCATAACAGGAGAGCACAGGGCTGAGCTACGTCTGGAGAAGCAGCCAGTTACCCATGGGCCATGGCAGAAAGTGTTCTGTCCCAACCTGTCCTTCACTCAGAACCATTGGGTTTGTGGAGATTTATGAAGTATCGTTTCATTTCATTTTCCATTCCAGTGGTTCTTCTTATACAGTACAAATTCTCCCTGGGATTAATTCTAATCTACCTGACCTTACAGAATGGGTTTCCCTTCTGATCGGAGAGACCCAGGCAGGATACAAATGCAGGCATTTGTTGTCTAGGAATTCTAGGTGAAAAAGAGAAAAAATTAAAGGGATAAAGGGAGTAAAAATGGGAGCCGGGAGCACCAAAGACACAATGGAAATGACTGCGTAGGACAAGCTCTTTTCTGTGATGTTGTGTCTCCATTCAGTTGCTCCAAACTCTTAATTCTAATTACTCTTGAACATCTCCCTATATGTGGACCTCTGCTCTCCACACATAATAGCATCCAAGAAAAAGCCCAACCTTTCTCCTTCATTCTTTATCTCAATGAACAAATAAAACTTTACTTATTCTGTTTCAGCATAAACTTTCTTTGCATTGTACAATATTATGGTAAACATTTATTGACATACATACTCACTTGGTTTTCATATAGTCCTTGCACATAGGAAGTATTCAGTCATTGTTAGTAAGACTGAATTACATTCAATTAAGCTTTGAAGCAATAACTCTTTTTTCCATTTTTCCATGCAAACTCTTCTCTTGGTTATGGAAACAAATAATTTCACGAGTCTGGGGAGGCTCCTTGGGCTCTGAGTGGCCCAGTATGACACTGAGAACTCAAGGTCAGATCTGGGAAAGACTCTTCTTACCTTGAGATAGAGTAGGCATTCTGTAAACACTGGATCAGGACTTTAACACACTGTTTGGCCTGGGCTGGTCACCTTTCTCAGCCATTGTCCTTCACTTTTGTCTCAGTTTTGTCCAGAAAGAAACATGCTTCCCAATATTCATTCATTCAGGTTGAATTCATTCAGTTTTGATTCTACAATCATTTATTGAAAGTTTACTGTACTCCAAGCTTTTGCTAGACACTTCACTATGCTAAAGCAATTTAATGGGATTAGCAGATGCAAACTATTATATATAGAATGGATAAACAAGGAGGTTCTACTATATAGCACAGGGAACTGTATTCGGTGTCCCATGATAGACCATAATGGAAAACAATATAAAGAAGAATGTATATATATGTATAACTGAATCACTTGGTTGTGCAGCAGAAATTAACACAACATTGTAAATCAACTATACTTCAATAAAATAAATTTTAAAATAAAGCAATTTAATCTTCACAAAACCACTCTGAGATAGGTATTATTATACCATTTTACATCTGTGAATACTGGAGTTCAGAGAGGTTATATGAGTTGCTCAAAATTAAGCATCTAATAAGTGAACCAACTTCAGACTCACATCCAGATCTGCTGATACCATGTCCAACATTCTTTTTACTTTAAATCACAAGTGCTCATCCAAACAGATCAGGTTGTGTCCAGTCTGATTTGAGTACTCCCACCTGCTTATCATTTTCCAAAAGTTTGGCATTAACGGTTTGGACTAAATCTATCAGCTCAGATTTGAAGTGCTGCTTACCACTCTCTGGACAAATCATTCTGACAAATGTGGTCTAGTTCCATGAATGGACTCCAACACACTCTGTTTAAGTTCTGACTATGTTAAGGTGTATCCCTGTTGAAAAGAAATCACAATACACTCAAGACATCAAAATATTACTACAGTATAATAAAACGTTTCAGGATACTTCTCTAAAAGAGAGAGGTACTGTGAGCCTGACTGAGGTAAAAGAAACATTTTATTTTATTTGAATCTATTTTTTAAGCTGATGTGTATGTCCTTGGAATGATGCTGATGTAGTGCTATCTTCACCTGCCTTATTGAATACTGATACCAGCCCAAGCATATCTTTATGTTTGTTTCTTTTGGGGAAAAAAAAAAAAGCAAACCTCTTTTCCTATATCATTTGCAAATAAATTTACTTGAGACAGGGCAGAAACCAGAGCTGACTCTTAGACTTTTGACCCCGCATGAGAGAATAACACAGTATATTTAGTGAAGAAAATGGGTAGGGGAGCAGCAGTGGTAAAATACAGTGCTGACAGCTTGTCTTGATCAAGAATATTCTCCATGTGTGCCTTGCTGAAACGTTTCAAAGCGATTTTTTCCTCTATTCTGAAAGGTGTTAAGTATCTCAGAGTGCCAGAAACACATCATTCGCAGCCAATTCTAGTGAATTTTCTGCCAATATTGCATTTCTTCCTTCCTGCCTTTAAGGTATGAGGCTAACTGAGAGTTAAGGAAGTTACACATCTCAAGACGGAAAGCTTGTATTTTATTTTTTTTTAACGTAGTTTATACGCCTTTAACAATTGCAAGAGTTCCCCATATACCTCTGGTTCTCATTGTTCACTTGTGAAGGCAAGCCGCTATAACTTCGGGAAGTGGTTTGATCACAGACATGCCCTACATCCATTTGGTAGACAATCAGAAGTCAGTGTTTGTGTTCTGTAGCCATTACAATTCCCACGGGTGGTTATTTATAGGAGTACAATGGAAGAATTTCAGGTGTTCTGTGAACAAATTAGGCATGTGAAATTAGCATTCAGAGGGGATAAAGCAACGCAAGAAGAGAGGCTGTATCTCTCTCACTCCACACCTCTTTCCAAAGCCCCAGAGAGTTCTGGGTTTTGAAAGATGAATAGGAGTTAATTACATTGAGAGGATGGAGTGGGGAAAAGCATAGAGAGGAAGATAGAGAAGGCAGAATAAGACACAGAAAGGCTCTCAAGCTCCCAGAACAAAGTAAACCTATGTCCTATGTGTAGCAACTTTGCCTAAGGGGAAGGAAAATTATACTATCCATGTTCCCTGTTACAACTGATTACCTTGCTTGACCTGCCTCTTCCTTCCAACTATGTTTCTTCAACAGTTTTTTGTTTTTGCTTTTGTGTTTCTTTGTTTTAGGAAAAGCTTCATGCTATGGCAAATAACACCCATCATGGTCTGCCCAGGTACAACCCTTTAGCCTCATCTGCTATCACCCCCTGTGTACTCCTCGCTCTCAGAATACTAAGTTACTTATAGCCACTTCCTCCCAACTCCCACACAGGTACACACCATGCTGCTCTGTATGCTCATTCCTTTGCTCATGCTGTCCCCTTGCTGCATCAGCCTCTCTGTCTAGAAAATGCCCTGTTGATTTTTCAAATTCCTCCCCAGAGACCAAGTGCTCAGAGTAGTCTTTGGCAAACCTCAGAGTGTCAGACGTAATCTTTCCTGTTCATTGTGATTTTTACATATGCTTCTATTATTACAAATGCTTGTGAATATTGTGATTATAAATGTTTCCGTATCTTTTCTTGCACATGAGTGTGCCCTTCTGTATGTCAGGGGACCATGTTTGTTCACATGTTTACCTCTAGAGCCCAACATAGTCCTTGGTACAATAAAAATGTGGAACATTTTACCGTCTTAACTTATATTAAGTAGATCTTTACTGGGATAAATTTTAACTCTTGGGATCATATTTTTATGAAGATTTGGCTTCAACAGATTGTCACTGCACTTAGGATAAAGGGCCAAAGTCTCACTATCGTACAAAGGTCTGCCTGATGGGTGACCTTCCTTCTGCTCCGTGGTTCTCACTGTGCTTGTTCTTCATCCGTCTCCTTGGTCTATTAACTTCTATTCTTCCTTTAAAACTCATTAAATCACCACTTCCTCATTGATGCTTCCCCGCCATCCTCAAACAAGCCTATAACTTCTGGTAAATGCTTCCAAACACCCAGTAATTTTCCATAAACTATCCTATATAGCTCTTATCATAGTTATAATTTAACATTTATTTGCATAATTACTTCATACGTTTATGTTTTCCTGACTATGATCCATGAAGGTAAAAACTATATTTTTCTTTCATTTAAAAAATTATATTTTTTTAGAGCCTAGAACAATGCCTGGTACATAGTAGACACTCAATAAATATTTGTTGAATAAACAAATGATTGTTTTCATTTCCACATTTAAGTATCTTAAATAGTAAGTCAAGATGTATCCATTTTTTTCCTCTTTTGGGAAAATAATCTTCTACCCAGTAGAAACTTCAGATATTAGTCAACTCAAAGGCAAGAGAATGAATCAAATGGTCTATCCAATTGTATTATTTTATCTGATTATTTTAAATGGGTTGTGGAGGCATATAATATGCAAATAAAAATGGCAGATGATAGAGATACAAAGGGTCAGGAAGGCCTACTCCCATCTTCATGTTACCACAGTTTTATGAGGAGGCAGAAAACATACTGATTTAATCACAATGTGATGAGGATTAATATGCGGATCGTAAAAGATGTAACAGGGATACAGAGGAAGGGGCAACTCAGGGCACACCAGGCTTAATGGATTAATCTCATCACACTTCTTGTTCCGCTTATAGTGGTCACCAAAAGAAGCTCAGGACTGTAGATCACCCCTCATCCCCTGAGATCTAATCCTATTACTCCAAACTTAGCCTTTTCTGACCACTTCTATCATTTCCCAAACTGTAAACTCAATTCACTGAGCTTCTGGAGCCCTAAGTCAGTCATGAGTAAAAATCCCATGTATCTTTCGCCTCTTCTCTGAATATTCATTCCGCCTTTTTGCTCTGATACCTGCCTCTTTACAAAGCTTCTTTCCCTACAGCCTTTTCAAAGCTTCTCATGGTTTGTGTCCCATGTCACTCGTACCTGTGGGGTCTACTGGTGGGACAGGTGTCTTCCTTGCTGCTTGTTGCCACTTTCAGACCATTTTCATTCTCTCTTCTATGCAGTCACTCATCTTGGACTCTCCTGCCATCAGACAATACCCACCATTCCCCTACTTTGCAGACATATACTCCCTCTCAAGTTACTATACTTCAATCCTTGAGAAGTTGAGCTCCTTTCTCATTATCTTTATGTCCCACGTCTTGCCATTCATACTTGGTGAGTTAAATATCCAGAGGTGACTCTTTTAGGCTGGCCTTTCATTCTTTGACTTCCAGATATCTGTCCTTCACCACTCCCATCCATGCAGTCTCATGATCTTGCCTTGATTTTATCATGAATAATTGCAACTCCTTGTAATCTCAACCATGAACATCCCACTCAGTACACATGTGGTGACAAACTGGTGAGGAAGAAAGGAACAGGACTCTGTGTTCCCATAAGAAGGGTCCTAGACCTCCATGACCTGTCAGGGAGGTTCACCCCAAGAACAGTCCGTTTGAGCTGAAGGCTAAAGAATGTGTACGTGTTTATTAAGTAGAGAAGGAAAAAAATCTATGTAGGGAAGTAAGGGAGAGGGGTTGCAGAGGGAACTCCCCACGTAGAAGGAAGACTATGTGTCAAAGCCCTGGGGGTAAGAGAAAGCACATCTAAAGAGCAGCAAATAAAACAACAATAAACAAAGAGTCGTGCAGTGTGCAGAGCTGAGACGCAAAGCCCTTGAGGGAAGGATTTTCACATCTAAGTTGCTCCTGGCAATGAATGCCTAATATTCCATTACTACCATCTTTTCTATTGGTATCAGGACCTCTGGCCTATTCCTGGATATAGCGACCATGAACTTGACCCAAGTCACTGCTAGTTTATACAGTCATAAGATGCCCCTTTCCTCAAATAAAACATTTTTAAGTTAGTATATTATGGATCACCCTCAACAGCTCTGTGCTGGGGTCACTTTCAACCTTGGGGATAGCCACCATAAGTTCTCACAAATGATCTTACCTGATATCTTACCTGATATCTTACCTTGGATATCAGGGCAGACAAACGATGGGTGGCAGGATGCTTCTGCTCTACTCTCCCACTGTCCAGTGGAGACTGGGCTTTGGAGAGCGGTAGACAGATGCCAACAGGGAGCACTGACAGTATGTGGCAGCACAGGGCACAGCCATGCCCCGGCAAGCACTAGTGTGTGTGTCTGAGCATCCTCTCCCATATGTGTGCATGACCATGAGGGCCAGCGTGGGTTTATGCAGAAGCAGCTTCTCTCCTTCCCTTCCAGGACTTGGTTGGGAGGCTCAGAATCCCCATGTCACACAAATCCCTCTATGTCTGCAAGGCGAATGGCTCTCTCTCGTGCAGTAGACGCGGGGAACACCCGTTTGTTGTGGCCTGGACTTGACTCTGGTCTCTGTCTTCATTCCCTGCTTTCTGTACTGAAGCTCCCTTCGTTTTGGCTCTTTGATAACTGCTGCCTTGATTTCGTGTCTGTTAGCTCTTTAATTCACTTTTGATCACTCTCCTTCCAACTGTAGAAGTTTTTAACACCACCACCCGGCTAACTGACCCAAAACAAAGTCTTTTGATCAGTCCTCCTCTTTGGGTGCCTGGCACACTAGGCTGAGTCATCTGTTTGACCAGAGAGACACCAATCAAGCAAATATATATTCATTTTTATGCCAATGTGAATAGCTTTGATTTTATCCTTCTTTGAAGCTGATGGTTAATATGATGTTTGAAGACATTTAGTTTGGTGTATAAGAAGTACTGTGACACTGTATTTTGATCAGTGTTCTTCAAACTCTCTTTTACTTCCTAGATATACATGTATGCAGTACACGAGTAAATTCCCATTGCCAGTTGCTGAAAATCATAAACTGCATTTTATGATTCCCTGAAAATGAAAAATGCATGGGTGTGTGAATGCTAACCCATACTTCATCATTTTCAACAGTAAAGCTTTTGCTGCAGAAGTTTTTCCTAGGCAGATCGGTAGAGTTTTAACTTTCTATTCAAGAATATTGATTTAACAGAGGGGCAGAGAGTTTGGCATCTTTTGTCAGCTCTTTCCACTTGAAGACTGATCAGTCCCCCTGAGCACAGCATGTCTGGACTTATTTATATAAGCAAACCCATTGTCAGAGGGTTGCAGCAGTAAATACAGTCTACTGTTTTGTTAATACAGTTACTCTTGCCATCTCTACACAATCAAATTGAGCAGCAAGTTTAGATAATAACTGAAGTTTAAGAATATATCATTAAAAAGAATATATATATGTGTGTATAACTGAATCACTTTGCTGTACACATGAAGCTAACACAACATTGTAATCAACTATACTTCAATAAAAAAAAGAAGAAAAAAAGGATCTATCCTTACAAAGGACTTTTACCTAAATTATATACGATAGTATCATTGATCAACTTCATCTAAATGTTTGTCAAGCTGTACTTCACCTATTCTGATTTAAACTAAATGTGCTTTTAACAATATTTACCAGTCAGAGGTTCTAAAAAGAAAATTGACAGCATGAGAAAATGATTGTACTAAGATGTAAATCATACTATTTGATAATTTATGTTGTTTTGGTTTTCAGAATAGAAATAATTTTAATGAAATATTCATAAAGATTTCCCAGTTGATTCTTTGCGAAATGATTTGTTTCCAGAGTATTTTTTTTCTAGAGTTAAACCTATATACAAATAAAGATTCAGGAAAACAAACTAATATAATACACAATATGGAAAGGGACAAGTGTCTTAAAAATCCATTTGAATGGCTGAGTGATTCTGATAAGGCATACAAAGGGCTGCCGAATTTTTTTCTGTGTTCAGATTAAAAACAAGTTGGGAATGAACAGTGGCTCACCATTTACCATGAAGTGTATCAAAACAATAAGAAACTCAGACAAGTAATGAAACATCATACTGCTTAATGTCACTTTCAGAAAAAAGATAAGCCACATTGGGAATTTTGCTCCTTGCTTGTGTATATCATGTTATATCACACAGTAAGAAATCTGCTGTGAATGCAATAACAGAGAAAGGCCACTTAAACCTATCTATTGTTGCAGGCATGTAACAAATGAACCTTTATTGTATCCTCCCTTCAAGCTGGTCCAGGAATAATAGTATATAGGAAGAGCGTGTCGATACTGATGGCACGTCATTTTTCTCCACTCAGAGTGGTAGGAGGGAAAATCTATTTCATAAATGTCTTTTAACAATATAGTAATTTTATATCATAAGCCTCTTAGGCCAGATTGTCCTAGCGTGACACAAATAGGAATTAGTTGGCAAGTATCCTGTGAATTTTGATTTCACAAAAAGCTGATCTGGATGAATCAAGACAAAAAGTGAATTTGCCCTAAGCGAACTGAAGTCTAGGTACATTTATGAAGAGACTTACCTTTTCATTCTTTTGCTTCAGGCCAGGCTGTCCTTTGTGGAAGGAAGACGGCTTTCAGCATGGCTGGGACTGGTTATCTGTGTGGCCTTCGGTGAGTTACTTACTTTTTTGAGACTCAGTTTCCTCATGAATGAGGAAATAACTATCTTACAAGATTGTTTTGAAGCTCAGACATATAACGTGTGATATTAATTTATGTTAATATACTAAAGGCACAAAATATTTAGATCTAGTAGCAAGTAAATATGAGAGAGATGAAACAGATATAGATAGATAGATGAATACATAAAGGAATAGAATCCAGAGGCTGTAGCATTTTTGTTACTGAAATTTTAAATATTTGATTCAGTTTGGAGTTTCAACCACAACTTACATACACAACTCAAGGGTATGATTTTATTAATATACACACGTACAGTTTTCTGCTTCAAATTACCTACTTTTTCAACCCAGGTTTGCATATGTGAGATATCCTTCCTGGAAAGCACACCTATACTTCAGGAAAGATAAGAGGTTTTAAAGGCAGCCCTCCCTATGTGTCAATGAAAGGGTAATTTTTAGCTAGTCATAACTCTGTTCAAAACCTGAGGATTAACGGGCAAAGCTGTCCAGTGCGAGGTATGGCTTACAGTTTGCAGGCATTTGTGCAGTTAACTCCTCAAGATATTTTTTTTTCTTACGACTTTATATTGATAGGGACTGGCTGAATGTCAGTAAGTTATGTGGCATCTACTGAGGCTGTGTAAACAGCCAAATTATCCATATTCATTATTTACACTTTAAACACCTTGAAAACTGACATTTGCATCGGCGTTTTTTCTCTGTCTTCCTTTCCCTTTATTTCTTTAACCTTCCTCGCTCCCCAATATCTCAAAAACTAAAACATGGTAATGCTGTCCCTTATTACTTCTCCAAGGGACATCCAGTCAACACATTTGAGCAGCAGGAACTCAGCCCAAATTCAGTACGTGGAATTTACCAACCAATGTGACCTTTGGACCAAGTTACTGCCATACTCAACACAATCAAATGGTTTCTTGAGCAAGAGTTGACTGTATTTGCATCTCACCACTGCATGTTCAGTCCAGTGGAAGGGCATAACTCCAAGGTCTTGCCCTTTGAGATTGTACAGGCCCATGCACATGGACCAGACCTTACCTAGGTAATAAATGTCTAACATGCTAAAGACATGGGACTTCCCAACACAAAATAGTGAGTGCAGTGGACAAAACCAAAGTCCACACAGGGCTTCTTTAACTATACCCTGAATTTACTGCAAGGGAGGAAAGTAATGAGTAATTTGCAATGAAAAAAAGGACATCCAGAATTTATCTTGGCCCATTACTAATTTTTACTACTGTTCAATACATCTTTTCTGAAAACAAGGTGGGTTTTTGTTTAGCTGGTGGGGGATATTATTAGGAAATGCAAGCCGCCCTCTCAAGAAACATAGGATGCTTCTGAGTACAGACTTTACTCTGGAGCTTATGCAGATGCTAAATCTTAAATAACTACTTTAAGGCACTTTTATTTTATCAATCCATCTTAGATTTAAATGCCAAGACATTTTCATTCTATGTTAAAGAAAACAAAATGAAATTACATGAACACAAGTTTGCTATGTTTTTCTATGCTCCTGATAGCCTATGCCCCCAAATATTTTCCACATGAAAGAAACACTGGCATCCTTCTTTACCTGAGAATATGTCATTGGATGAATTTGTGGAATTACTGAAAGTGTACTGGTCACCAAATTTTACTGTTTGTTCTAGAATTTAAACTTTACAAATAGAAATGTAAATCTTGTACAAAAATTACTATCCAGGATACAGATATGTGACTTTTGCCTCAACTCTGTAATTGCCCCTATTTCTTAGACTGTACGTCAATATCACTTTAAACATTAGTTTTTGGATGTCCTTCATAAAGAGCATCACACATTTAAAATATGATCTGCATCTTACGTACACACTGAATATAGGTCAATAACGAGTTAAGGAGAATGGGAGAAATGTACACTATGTAGTATCTGTAAGTAGTTTTAGAAATGTCAACTCCTCTGGAGGTCATAAAAGAGAATAACATAGTCTAAGCCATTGGGCATAACTATATCTTTCTTTGGATATGGAGGGAAAAAAGCCCTGACCATGAATCTATTTGATTTTATAGAACACTCAAAAATTGTCTTGACTGCTATAGAATTTTCAAAGGAAACTGACAATGGGTCTGCATTTGGATTTAAGAATGCTGGGATAGGTACTATCCTAGAATGCTAAAGAATGGTACCATCTAGGATGTTCTGACGTGGACTATAGGTAGATTACTTACTACTCAGTATGACATTCTATCTTACTTGTTAAAGCCAGGTTTAATAAATTACTCATAGAACCATCCATGCTTTAATATTTGGTTAAACCCTCTCTGTTTAGACAATCAGGAACATAAAGTTTGCTAAGCAATTTAATGAATGGCCCTCAATCATAAAAGGTCCAAATGTCACATCATCTCATGTGACATGACATGTCAGTCAACTGAAACGCAACTGGGAAGGCATTAAAGCTTTTTCAAAGATACTTAAAGAGCATTTTAATCTGTGTGGTAGTCTGGTTGGGACTCCTGGGGGATCACCAGTGAAACAAACAAGAAAACCACATGTAAAAGTGGATCAGCTATTTTTATCTCCACCAGAAATATTTATTTATTTATAGTGCTCTTCCCATGAATCAAGTTATCGATCATTCGCTCACACAAAGATGACCACTGGTAGCGCTGCCTAGCACAGTAATTGAACACAGATGTTCACTTTTCCTTTCCTCTTGGTTTGTGTGTGTGTGTGTGTGTGTGTGTGTGTTGCTCCATAATTAATTCTGTGAGACTCTTGACCTTTTACTTCATGTATAAAAAAATTCACAACACATTTAATACAAGTTTTTCACTTTTACAACAGTGTTACTTGTTTGGAATCTCCCATACCCTCCTTGCCCACAGTATCATCTTTCTTTCCAATGCATTTTAAAGTCAGTAAATAAAAGGGAAACTCAATGTTCACAAAAGGGTCATTTTCAGGACGTATATAAATTTCCTCTTTTCTTTCACTTTGGGTATGTCATTTAGCAAGTGACTTGAGATTGGAGGATCTAGCTAAAATGCAACTCAGCTGTCCTAGTACTGCAAAAGGGAAATCTACCTTATCTGAAGTTGAGGAGGCAAAGAAAAGTCTCTAAATTTATTTATAAATAATGGAATTCAATTCTGTGTGTGTATGCGCCATTTCGACTCTGTAGTAGGTAGAAGAATGCGCTTCCCCCCCCCTACAAAAGATGCTTATGTCCTATTCCCCAGAATCTACAGAAGACTTTTAAGGTTTCAAGTAGAATTAAGATTTCCAATCACTGACCTTGAGATGGGAGATAATCCTACATTATCCAGGTGGGCCCAAGATAATGACAAGAGTACTTAACAGTGGAAGAGGGAGGCAGAAGAGGAGGTCAGAGTAATATGATGTAAGAAGAACCCAGCCCATCATTACTGGCATTGAAGGGGGCCAGAAGCCAAGGACTATGGGCATCCTCCAGAAGGTAGAAGCAGCCAGGAAATGGATAACCTCCAGAAAGGAATGCAGCCTTGATGATACCTCAATTTTAACCCCATGAGACTGATTTCAGACTTCTGACTTCCAGAACTATAAGATAATAAATTCATATTGCTTTAAGCCACTAAGGTTGTGATCCCTCACAGCAGCAGTAGGAAAATAATACAGCTTTCCAGTCATTCCATACTGTCACGTCTTTGTATAATTGTATCGTACTTTATTGGAACAGGGGGTCTCAAACACATTGTGGAGTGATATTGGGGTAATAGTGGAGAGAGAGGAAACAAAATCCTAAGTTAGCCCAGAAAATTTTCACGTCATTAAAGAACTGTCTCCCTAAACTCTAATTCAAACAAATATACACACCCCAATGTTCATTGCAGCCAAGACATGGAAGCAGCCTAAACATCCTTTGACAGAAGAATGGATAAAGAAGATGTGTGTGTGTGTGTGTGTGTATATATATATATATATATATATATATATATATATATATAAAATGGAATATTACTCAGCCATTAAAAAAAGAATGAAATAATGACATTTGCAGCAACATGGATGGACCTAGAGATTATCTAACTAAGTGAAGTAAGCCAGACAAAGACAAATAATATTTGATATGGCTTATATGTGTAATCTGAAAGAAAAGATGACATATATCAATTCACAGTACTATATATAAAATAGGTAATCAACAAGGACCTACTGTACAGCACCAGAAACTATACGCAATATTTTATAATAACCTATAAGGGAAAAGAATCTAGAAAAGAATATGTGTGTGTGTGTGTATATATATATATATATATATATATATATATATATATATATATATATATATAAAAAACTGAATCACTGTGCTGTACATCTGAAACTAACACAACACTGTAAATCAACTATACTTCAAATAAATAAATAAATACGTTTTTTAAAAAAGAAGAGACACAAGTGAGATCTCTTGCTCTCTGTTGCCCATGTGAGGATACAGCAAGAAGGCAGCTGTCTATAAACCAAGAAGGCCCTCACCAGAATGTTCCATGCGGTTCCCTGATCACAAACTTCCCAGTCTCCAAAACTGTAGAAATAAATTTGTTGTTTAAGCCAAAAAAAAAAAAAAGAACTGCCTCCTTGAAATTTTTCTACTTCTATGCCCTTTGCAATGTTAGCTATTGCAACAGATTGGTATCATATAAAATATGATCTAACTTTAGTACAATCTAAAAAAAAATTTGAGTCTCATTTCAAAGGTCTTATTTTAATGTGATTTTCTTTTTGCAAAATAATGTACTTCAATATCCCATCTAACTAAAATAAGATTAAAAGCCATCCCAAACTCTTTGTTACAAATCCATCTACTGAATGTGTGTGTGTGTGTGTATCATCCAAATCTGCATTTATATGCCATAAGTCATTTTCCTGTTAACTCTCTCACACATAAATTTCTTTCCATTTTTATTTTAACCAATTTCTGAAACAGTAGAGATCACTCTGTTTCTATTTTCAAGTTAAACGACTTTGTACTGGATTCTGCATATGATTTACTGCTTTTAGTTTAAATATGTGAAGTCATAAGAGATGGTTTAGCCTCAAGATTTTGCATTTTAAGTCAATGATAGTCTAAATTCTAGGAACGGAAGGGAATTCAGAATTCACTGCCTTCTCTTTATGTAGACATCTACATTAGTGTTCTAGACTGATAGTGTCTTTTTTTCCCTTTTGCCTTTTCCAATTCTTCTGGGAAGACATTTTCATAGCACATTAAAATAACATGAAATTATGTTTCAAATACATTACACTGTATTTTGTTATGTCTAACCTAAGTCCCTCCTCCCTCCTGATTCTTTTCAAATTCGCTTCCTATTCTGGTCTTAATAGTAATATGTCACCTCTCTACATCTTCTGAATCATCTTCCTTTACATACTTGAAATTTTTTTTGGTAATCACCATCCTCCAACAATAGTTTTGCCCTCTCCAGGCTTAACAGAGGCTAAAGTGCTTTCCTGAAAGATAAGGGAAAAAAATCAACAATTAATCACTTTCATTTTTCTACCTTGGTTGTACTCCATAGGTCAATCTTGGAACCAAAACAAGGTACTATACATTAATTCAATTGTGATCATTAATGAATTGAATGATATTAAGACATTCCAGTTAATGTCAAATTTCTTACATATCACTGTATTAAACACTCATTGTCAAATTTCTTATAACACCACATTAAATTTATCTTAATTCATGGCCTCCAAAGCCTGGTGTTTTAATCACAATTAAAATCAGAGTTTATTTCTACCCCCAAATGCTGTAGTTTATTTGCCTTCTATTAAAGAAGAAGTATCGTTATAGTCCAAAGACTACTAGACAGGGAAGAAGGAAACAAATTCTACACAAGACCCTTATCTTAGCTGGGCCTTAGTTTCTTCTGTAAAATTTAAAAATTTGAACTACACAGATTTATTGTCCCATGTTCCTCCAGCTCCTACCCCTTAGATATTTTTAGCTTAATTGATGTGCATTCATGGGACTCATAGAACAAAAATATCCCACGGCTTGCTGTGAAGTGCTACTTGATTTTTTTTCTCACACAGGAAATTCCTCTTGTCAGTTAAAACTAATGAAATTAGTGAACGAATCCAAAAATCAGTTGTTCTCTAAGCTATCATCTTCTAATGATTTGACAAAATTTTCCAATATGTTTTTAGGGGTGGTAGTTGAGGTAGCAAGCCCCTAATTTCCAAAGCTAATGTTCGGGTAACTTATTAGAGATAGATTTTATTTATTTTTTTTTAATTTTTGTCTTATATTGGAGTATAGTTGTACAACAATGTTGTGTTAGTTTCAGGTGTACAGCAAAGTGATTCAGTTATACATATATGTGTATCTATTCTTTTTCACAGTAAACTCTGCTCAATACTCTATAATAAACTAAATGGGAAAATAATTTGAAAGAGATAGATTTTAGATGTGTTAGTTCTTATATGGGGATATTTATCTGAAGTTCCAGAAGTTGCTCAAGAAGATATGGAATGCATATGTACAAATGTCCTAATTGCCAAATTATCTATACTTACGAAAAAAAAAATGGAAATCAACCTACTGTCAGATAAAGTGAAATACTAGGCAGGTACTCCTTAAAATAATTTTCAGCAACTCTTAGGAATAAAAAAATATATTTAAGATACATCTTAAAATGAACTAAAGTAAGATGGCAGTATCATTTTAACTGCGAATTTATAAACATATTAAATACATTTGCTGAATATGTAAAAAGAAAAAAACTAATGATTAAAGGGAAAAAATAATACTTTTCTAATTGCAAATTTGTCTTTACTCATGCTATATATTTGAAATTATTGTAGCTTATATCCTGGAGATACCTAAACAAATTTCTGAAGAACTATAATGAGCATATATTGCATAATATGAAAATAAGAAATCTCAGAAAATGTAGCTAAGCATACACAGCTTCTTCCTCTTCAGAATGCCCTCTTAGCTGTATTTTAGTTAGTAGAATACTTCTAAGTTTGGGGTTAATGAATATGTCATGAAATAATTTAAGTTCTATCCCTTTAATGTTTTTGATTATAATTTTTTCTTCCTTTTATATTCCTTTTATGTATATTTTGCAGTCTTTAGAGATGGGGATAGAATGGTAGTTTTCAAACAGTAGCTAATACAGTCTCCCAGTTATAACCCAGAACACAATTCCCTTCAAGGAAAGTTGTCTCTCTTGGCAACTGCACTCTCTTTCAAAGAGAAAACCCTGAAGGCTGAATAGGTGTAATTGAAGAGGAATGAAATGTTTTTAACTATTAAAATTTATTTCTGGCTTACAAGATTTAATTAAATGTTTTTGCACCTCTTCAATAATTTGTTCCCAACGTTCAGGTTGTCAGCATTTATTCTACTAGCAATTGGCAGCCCAACTGTCCCAAGGTGGGCAAACTGAAAACTTGTATATTCTTCTAGGTATTGGAGAATCGAAATATAAAGAGAACACACACACACACAGCTTCCTTTGACCAATGGTGGCTGTATATCCTTTGTTCTCTTCTAATACCTGATATATTAAGAGCTTCTTTTTTTGGGTTTGTTCTCAAATGCATTTGTCACAGAAAATTGGCCAATAAAATATATTAACATCCCTGTGATGAAGCAGCTACTGACAAATTCAGAAGACTTTCTTCCAGGAAATATAGTTGAGTAATTGAAAGATGTGATAATCTTTTCTCACTCCCAGTTTGCATGAAAACTGTTCCAGGAAAGATGGGTTCAGGTGTAATCATGCCTGTCAGAGTCTTCCCATGGGAAGTGCGGATTCTTAGTGACATTCTGATACATGGGGGGACATGGAGATGGATCGCAGTCAGACCTTGAACTTCAAATTAGTGGACAATGGCTCTGTGGAGATACCAACTAATTTTCTCCCTACAGGAACATTGTGCAGGCTGACAGGCCAAAAGCATCCATTATTTTTAATTGGAGAGAAAAATGACACAGTTAGAGTGACATACCACATATCCACGGCGTAACTTTGTGATGGAGAGGAAACGTGCTAGCTAAGTGGACTTTCGTTTTGTATTCAGTTCCTTTTCACACCAGTGGGAAGAGGTGAGGGGAGAAATGTCTAAATGTCAGACAGTAAGTGAGGAGGAGACTGCTGTTTCTCCGCAGAGGTAATTAGGTGGACCTTTCTCAACCCTGGACCAGGGAGTGAAGGAAGGTGCCTTCCAGGTAACAGTGCCCTTTGTTCTGTTTTCAAGAGTTACAGACCAATGTATGTTCTCAAAAAAGGAACTTCCCCCTCTGTGATTAAATATTTATCACAGCAAGAAGCTAGTAGTCAGACCAAGAACTTCCAATTAGCCACAACAGAGGGTTATAAGTGACTACAGAACAAGTACCAATATTGTAAAAGGGAGGAGCAGGTCAGAGCAGTGAGGCCGCGACTCTTTATTTCTCTCCATAAACCCATTACAAAGGATATTGTTTGTTGGTAAACATCAACACTCACTAATCTTCTGAACTATTAACAAGCTTTTGGTGGTGTGTGTCAATTAAAATATAACATGTATAAACTCTCTTGGTTTCCAGGTGGTCTTATGAGTAAAGTGCAAAAAAAAAAGAAAGCCTTCTAAGATGAGACCCATCAATTTCAATGCTACAATATTTAGAGTTGTTCCTCACTAAGGAAGAAGTTGGCTTAATTTCCAGGCAAAGATAAGCTCCTTGAAGGTAGGTGTTATACTTTTTTATGGATTCCAGCAAGTACTCAGTGCCTAGATGAATGAGAGTTTTAAACATAAGTATAATGACAGCATTATAGTCAACCATCCTGAGTCAAAGAAAAGGCAATATTCATTTTCATGAAAACACCATCTTTACATTCTTCAAGGATATTCATTTTCATGAAAACACCATCTTTACATTCTTCAAGGATACAAAAATAATAACAAAATGACCAGATAGTGCCCAGAAAAGAAAAGTACCGCAGAACCCCCCCCCCCCCAGAACAGAACTGGCAATTTCAGAGTTAGAGTACAACTGCATTTACATGATGGAAAGTCACTAAAAACTTATATTTTAAGGGAGAAATCCAGATGTTTCACACCCCATCTGTCAAAAGTTTTAGAATTTAATTTTACAGTATAATTGCTTGGTACATGTAAGTAGGTCTATCTAGCATAAGTCACAGTGTATCGTCATCCGTAAACATGAGAATAATATACCCTACCTCACAGAGATAGTCTAAATAATAAATGTGGTCACACTAGTACTGTGTCTGAAACATACATAGGCATTCATGAAGGTTCGTTTACTCTCCATTCTCCTTCCCATAGCACAGATCTTCTTGCTTGGATGTTTCATTTTACAAAACTATTTTTCTATAAAAATGAGTTACATTAATGATCTATTAGCCTGCCCGCTAATTGCCAAAAATCTGGCATGTCATCTTATTTGATAACTCAGCAAGTTTTTTTCTCAATTTTCTGGACTTTTCTATATAATATTGGGCCTAGCATGACCAATTCAGATATAAAAAGTCACATGTTAATAATAAAGTGATGATAATAATATCTAATTCATCTAGGTTCAGGCCCCAGTTCCAAATAATGGCCGACACTAGAATTGTGTTCTTCATTCTATTTCCCCATGTTGTAGTTCAGGGTTAATTTTGTTAAGTCTTGGGAAACAGTGATATGTCACACAGAGAAAACATGAAGTCTTAAGGAAGTTTATTTTATTTATTTTCATTTATAGTATGCTTCTCACAAGTTAGTTAGATGGTAACTCCCGGCTATGTTGTCAAACTATGCCCCCGCATGAAAAATTTCAACTTGGAACTATTATGTCTATCTGGTTATTTATGTTAGAATAATCGAGTGTTATATACGTTACTAAATATGTAACTATCAGAATATATTAAATATATGTATTAAACATATTGCTAATTAACGCTAATCTATGCCAGTCAGTTATTAGTTATTCTTAGCTGTTAGGAATAGCCATTCCCTCAAGGTGAAGTCCCATGCACCAAGGGCAAAGTCTTCTCTAAAGTACAGACCAGTTTATATGACTCTTCTGTACCTGTTTACTAATAAATGTTACTACATTTGGTAAAATTTATAATAAGAGCTCCTTTCTTTAATAAGGCACTGCCCCTCCTTTTAACTCTGGAGTTTACCAGCATCTACCAAAAACATCAGATAAAATTTTTAAAAATTGATATTGGCTAAGCAGTCAAATTGACTTAGGTTAGTGTACAACAGAGACAAAGATATATTTCCTACTTCTTTTGCTTTTCTTACTCATCAACATTTTTTCCTGTTTATTTTGTGTAAAGAGCAGCACATATATTACAGTGATGAGGATTTTTCCTGTTTAAATGGCAACACAATGGTTAACACAGTTCCAACAAGCACCCCTGTTAATGTGCAGTTGGCAGTTTTGTTCATCAGCCAGTAAGTCAGTGAGTCAAGGAGGGGGCAGTGGAGCTTAACTGCCGCATTTGGTAAACAATTGGAGGAACAGTACATGTATTGTAGAATCTGAAATGTCTCGTTACCAGTCCTGTGTTCATGTGATTCTTGCCCTCCGCGCATGGAACTTCACCTTGAACAGTAGATGAGGCTGAAGTTGAGATGCCTTTCAAGAAAGAATGTACAATTTAAATAAATTTAAATAAAAAGTCTTGAAGTCACAATGCATTCCACTTAACTAACAAGTCACTATTGATTCCCCCCCCCAAATTTATATACATAGTGTATAAATTGAAACGGAACTGGACATATTTATCATTACGAAATGCTGCAGGTTGGAATAAAGCTCTAATATTTCACCCGTTTCCTGGTTATTTGAAAATGTGAAGGATTTGTATGAGTTACAAGATGAGCTCTCAGGATCTTCACTTAGGAACGAACCACAGTGACTGTCAGAAGATCATTTATAAGGCCCCCTCTCCTTCTGTTACTGCACTTGTCTGTTCTTTATAGTCATTGTATCTGAACAAAATGTTTAAGGTGGGTAGCATTGCTTGAATTTAGGGACGTCGTCAAAGTTATATGAACAAAAGAATAGCTGGAAGACCCTGATAGAATGTAAAAATGTGGATGTGGAATTTGTTGTGTGTGTATGTGTTCTCTGAGTGGGTGGCCCCATAATAAGCCATGCAAGACCCGTGTTAAGCCGGCTCCCAGAGATCAATGCCATGACTGCAGTCATCCATCATCTCTAACTCAGGCAGGATGCAATCAATGGTAATCCATCTCTTTCCCATTGGATAATTGATTTTTTTAAAAATTTGTGGGATTGATCTTTTTTCATTTTAAGACACTGTCATTGCATAATACAGTAATTTTAAGGATTGAGGGGAAAAGGGTTTACTTGTTTCAATAAAATTCTAACGGCACTAGGTTTAATCATACTCTTACTCATGATTAGCCCTGGGAAAAATTATGAAGCTTGCATCTTGGGTATTTTCCTGTGTTCCCATTTTGGCTACTTCTCCCTCTTATGAAACCATGCATAACCCCTTTTAGATGCTTACTAAGTGTTCCATTTGTATCAATTAATTCACATTAAGTTATTTGCTATTAAAGATGTTCCCAATCCTGGCGACTCTCAATTTCCAGACCTGAAGCCTCTGATTTCTCTTTGCAAACTAATCTAGTCCTCAGCCAAAGACCCAAAGGGTACCTCCACAGAGACTGCCCTGCTCCCCACTTCTCCATTTTCTTTGCTACCATACTCCACAAATTCAGTGGCCCTCCACAGTCCTGACCTCAGATTTCTGCCCGCTTAACTTAGGTAGACTTAGCTTAGGTACCTTAGTTAGACTCCTGATTTCTGTGTGGGCCCCATCTTCTTGTGCCATGGTCGAGAAAGTTCCCCAAGACAGGAAGTCCTATATTAGTTAACTGTTTTTGAATAGCCATAGTAGCTGCCATGAGGTATAAAACTTTCTGCAAGGACAATGGGCTTTGATTTCCTTTAGCAGGAGGTTTTAAGGGAAAACCTTGTTTCCATTTTGGGGATGGAGATATATATATATAGCTCAGATACAGATACATATGCATAGACAGATTATATATCTCAGCTCTCTGTCTATAAATATCTCATATCTAAATTGCAATATTCTATTTGTAAGTAATTAGTAAAGTAAGGATAATGCAAGTATATCGGTTAGGATATCTTAAATTATCTCAAAGGTATCTCCTTCCTTAGCATAAAACAAAAATCCCAATGGTTATATTGATATAATCAAGCTAAACTGTGTTGGCTAGGGATATCAGATTACCCACAAATGATTTGGACAAACCTCTGGGGCTGAAGGGGGGCCCACTTCCTCTGTATGTACTCCCTGAATGAGAAATGACATCCGAAGGAGAGTTGAGGTACTGGACGTTGGCTTGGCAATGATGTTTAGTACAGAGAAGTGTGCACATCTTCACGCTGAAGAACTGAAGAAGTAGGAAGTGTTTTCCTGATCTAGAGATAAAGGAGCAAGCATATTATTGTTAGCTTATGTATTAAAAAAATAAGCATACTGGTACTTAACAGTAAATGTCATGTCATTAAATTGAATGCTTGAGTTGACATATATAAACACTCATTTACTACTACTATGAATCACAGAAGAGAAAGTAATTGTTAATTAAGATGACACTGTTATAGGTGTTACTGAATTCTTGCAAACACGTTTAATGCTTATATTATTATATAGACAATGGCATTTATGCCCTTCTTGTTAGGAAATCCATATTTTTTCTTCTTCAAGAAATTACTGCCCAAAATTGTGAATTCTATTTCTGTTTTAAACCTAGAAGTAGAAACACAGATTTATTAGGTTGCAGAACAAGAGATAGACATAGAGTACTGAGGCAAGATGATAAGAGTTGCAACATCAAGAAAAGAGACGTCAAACTTATTCCTAAGGCATGAAGCAAAGCTGGCAGCCAACAAATTACAGACCATTCTAGAGAGAAAACATAACTTTCTGAGAGATGCAAAGGTGACACATAAGTAAACTTTGAACGTACTCATCATCAGAGTTTGATGTAAATAGAGGAAGGATTGTGACCTGGAAAATTACAGGCCCCAAGGATAAGCACAAACTTGGATAAAACAGTCATGGTCTTGGGACCCCACTGTTGTTTGAACAAATGATTTGAACAAATGATTTCATTTTCAATGTGCTACTCTGAATTGAATTAATTGAATTAAAACTGAATTGAATTTGTACAGTTTTCTAAGGTACGTTTGGCACGATCGTTCATAGATATGGACATATGTAAATGTACTCAGTGGCGAAAGTCATCCATAAAGAAGTTATTGAGCACCTATGAGCACACATCTCATGAGTACACTCAGTGGAGCCAATTAGTGCATCCTAGAGGAATACCACCACTGCTAATATCTTACAAATACCTACTAGATTCATTTAGGTTGACAGTCGCCCAGAAGGGTATGGATATTGAGGGTATGGATATTATTTCATAAGACAAATTATTCCAAAGTAATTATATTTTTAACGTTCCATTTCTGCCTTATTCTGAATACATTCAAGTACCTGCAGGATGCTGGAGAGCTGTAAGACACTCTCTAGTATATTGAGGAACAGAGCAAGATGGTGTTGATAGGCTCAGAAGCCATTTTATTAATGCCGGATCTACTCCTCCTCTAGCTTTCAACCCCCCTCTTCCGAAGTATTTGTGGTCTTCCTGTGAGAGTATCATAGTGCCTTTGTTTAGAAAACATTGTGTGTCATTTATTTCAATATTTAGATCTGCTTAGCTCTGTGGAAAATTCTCTAGGCACTCTCTAACTCCCTTCATAAATATTTAACATTAATTTTACCTCTATTCTCAAAAACTCTGTTAGAATTCAGCAAAACCTAGCCTAAATTCTCCAGCTGCTGCCCTATACAGCTGCTTTTACCTCCATAGTTGTGTGATCATTTGAAATACAATCCTTGGGCTTCTGTTTAATTTAGAAAGCAAAAATAATTTTACTAATTATCTTATAAGGCTGTTGTATAGTTCAAAGAAGTTAATGCATAGAGAATTCAGAATATTACCAGTCATGTAATAAGCGCTCAACAGGGATTAACAAAGCAGTTATATTATTTATCATCCAAATGGAAATAACTTTGAGATTAAAAGGGTACAGTTCATAACATAGAGGGACAACAGGTAAACTGTAACCACGCAGAGCAAATGTGGATATATGGTCATCCTTTTTATTTGCTATACTTGTCTAAGAAACCATGTCCTTCAATGTAGCATTTATGATTCAGCACTCCCAATTCAACTTGTTTGAATCTATCTAATACCTATTTTCTTTCCCAGTATGAATGCCTATGAATGGTAGTCCTTCTAACTTGCTTGCCAATAAATAGTCACCTACTACTTAATGAAACCCGTATTATTCCTACAGTGGGAGACTTCAGACAGGAGGTTTGAAGTAGCCATGGAAGAGATTGGGCATAGTCTGGGCCTCCAAGCCTGGATTTGAACATATTGAAATCCAGAATTTGAATTTATTGAAGGAAAAAAGCATTTGGACATATTGAAGGAAAAAAGAGGGCATTTCTAAGGAAACAATGCCTTGGAGTATGTACTGATAACAGTGCACATTGTATTACAGAGTAGACTGATAAAAGTAAGTTCTATGTTAGCAGGGGGATATGTTTTTCCAGGTAAGGTGAAGTTTGATTACAAAGGGACTTAGTAATGAAACAAAGTTTGGGATTTAGTGCAACAAGGAACATATATTTTAGGTGTTTGGAGAACCGCATCATGACTGTGTTCTAGAAAGTTGCAACACTCTGCAAGAAGACAATGATTGAAACAAGAAGTCTGTTTCTTATTAAAAAGGCATTTTGTTACCTCAAATCTGGAATCAAGGGCACTGGAAATTATTCTTCTTTTGTGCATTTTCTCATAATCTACTTTCAATTAGTTTTTGCCCAATTATTTTGGGGTTATCCTTACTGCTTATTTTCACGTGTCCTGTTAACTGATACAGCACAAACGTTGTCCTTAGATTCTCAGCTCTGCACATTCATGTCAGGGAAGAGTGCTAGAAAACAAAGACGTTAATTTTATAAGTTCAGTGTAGCTATTTCTTCAATACTCAATTTAGGGAGAGAATTTTACACGAAAGTACTGTTTGAATATCCATCTGGTAAGTCTTTAGCATTATCTAATTTCTTTCCACTGTGCATGGCGCTGCTGAGACACCTCAGGGACTGTTTGTATAACATCGTTGCTACAGGCCATGGAAAATTCTGTGCACTGCTTTCCATACATGTTTGGTTACAGCTGGTTCTGGTTTGTGTGTTTTGGGGTTTTCCAATGCAATTACTGCCAACTTCATATATACCAAATGGATCTGCCTCTTTCTGTTTCAACTAAAGGCTTTTAAACCATAGTTTTAAATGTGAATACACTGATGAAAAAAAAAAAAAAAACAAATGCCCAGATAGACTCAGAAAGACATAGGGAACCTCAGAGTAATGTTTTCCCAAGCAGAAACTACCAATAATAATAATAATAATAAGGAAAAGAAAAAAAAAATTCTTTTCCAAGTTCAGGGTTCTATTAGACTGTTTTTTGAGTACGTGTACTTTCGTCTCAAGTGTTTCATTGGAGAGAATAATTATTTCCCTTTTCTGCGGAAAGAACTCTCCCACCAGGAGCATGATGTATTCTGCTCCGACCTGACAGATCTATCCGGTTCTGACTAGATCAGTATGGGCCTCAGTCTTGCAGTCACTGTGGCTTTCTTTCGATCTCAGTAATTCTCAGATTGACTTCCCATAAGTGCAGTGGGGAAGAACCAGTTATCCCACACGGCCACTGGCTTGTGATTACGTATACAATTATTACGAGAGGTGTGCAGCATAACCCCAGGGATGGCACTGAAAGAAGTGGCTTTTTTCATCATTATAGTCTTAATAGATAGGACTCCATCAACTGGCTTTTGAAATGAAGGTTTATATCACTTTATGGAAAAGATGTGCAAAATGCATGGGCACTGACAGAGAAAGTCTATGCTTTCCATGTATGCTAGCACGATATTCCATACATGACTCTATTCTTCCCTAGGTTGAAGAGATTGCTGACAGCAAGTGCAATGCTACTCACATGTATTGGCCCTTTCAATGCTTTTGAAAGAACACCTGCAGGCATAATGACAGATTTGTGCTTGGGACACATTCTGTACTGTTTTTCTTACATGCATGCATGTAGCACAAGCAAATGCTAAACAGTTACACATTACCAATCCAGTTAGCATGCCAATGATACTGTCTCTCTCTAGCAGGCATTAAACCTGCTCACCTCCAGATTTCCAAATAAATATACCAACTGACTATAAAAATAGAAAGAAAAAAAACTTTGAAAAGAAAAAAGAAATCCAAATGCCAAGAAATTGCGGGATCCACTTTGTTCAAGACAGTGTTGAACTGAGAAGTGGGCTGTGGCTCTTCTTATGGGAAAAATCTGTGTAGCAGGGAAGCGAGAGGAGGAAAACTCAGGAGAAGGAGAATGCTACTGATATTTCTGAACAATGATTTTTGAAGGCTTGAAGTGTAAGTATGCGTGTGTGTGTGTGAGAGAGAGAGAGAAAGAGAGAGCGATGTCAGGAGAAGCTGTGTCCTGGGGACACGAGGAGGCGACTGTCCTGAGGAAGAATATCTGGGTCCCATCAGGGACTCTGGAAACTAATTCTGGTTCTAGATACATCAGGCCTGGAGGCTACGGAGGCACTTATCGCATGTTTACACCTGCCATGGCTCTTTATTTCAGGCAAACAGTGATTTTAGCAGGGCTGGCTGTGGATGAAGGAGGCCATGCCAGGGTAAGAAAGAAAAGAAAAAAAGACATGGCGTCAGTCCAGAGAAGAAACGTTTCCGCACAAGAAATAAAAATTGACAGCATGTGCTTTTCATTAGGCTCTCCCTTCCTCCCTCCCTGCCTCTCCACTTGCTGGATCACTGACCAGGTACAGGAAATACTGTGTTAATTCTAAACCTCACACTTCTCACATCATTTGGGACTGATTTAGGTTTTATGTAAAACCTAGCTCAAACCTTCCTAAGGAAACAAAATAATTATTTTTGAAGTTGACTAAATACCTAATTCTGTGCATCCAGAAGCTTCTGAAGTTAACAAATATTAAGCTACTTGGAATCAGATGATAATTTTTTTAAAAGTTACATTTCACTTACATACAAAAAATAAATTCCATACAGGTTAAGACATTAAATACAGAAAAAAACAATAAAACAGCAGGGGAAAATGGAGATTGATACTTAATTTGGGGGAGGAAAAAATCCTTTGTAAATATGAAAGTGAAAGGGTAGACCAATTGGCAAATATTGGTAGATAATAACTACATAATTGTAAATACCATAAATCATCTCAATAGATCCCTTCAATATATAAAGAACTGGTCCAAGGTGAAAAACAGGAAATGCATGAGAACAAATACTAATGGCCTCTAAACACACACACACACACACATTCTCCTAACATGTAATTAAAGAAACAAACTAGAAGTAAAAAGTATATCATTTCTTAAAGTGGCAAAGATATTTCCTAAATTTCAGTAGGGTTGGGCAGAGTGGTAAAGGAACACTTCTGATGGGTACCATTGGTATTATTCTATGGAAAACAATTTGATCCTATCATGGAGGTCATTACAAATGTGTACATTTACTCAGGTATAAGCACAAAATTTTTTGTAGCAGGACTTCACCAAGGCATTGTTTATATATAGAAAATTTATACCAGATGCTGATGGTCAGAGATTTTCTATTAAACATTGGTCAGAAATCCATAAGGAATATTTAATTATTAAGATCATTTCTTAACACAGGTTTTGATGGAATAAAATTATGCTCAAATTCTGAAATTAAAAAATCAGAATAAAAACATAGTTTTACACCAATTTTTTAAAAGAAGAAAAATATGAAAAATAAAATTGCACAAACCTTGCAGGGAAATAGAATAGTACTGTGTGTTAGTAATGATGACATTATAGATTACTCCTTTGATGTTAGACATACTTATTGAGGGTTTTTTGTCACTCAGAGTCTTTGGCACCATGATGTCCAGTGCACCAATGTGTCCAGGAGCCACAGGTGGTCACTGAGCATTGTAACGGTGACTAGTCAGAAGGAGATGTGCTGTGACTTAAAAATATATGCCAATTCCAACGACAAAGCATAAAAAATGCAAAGTATCTCTTTCATAAAAGTAAATATTGACAATATTAAAATAACATTTTTTTACATGGCAGGTTAAATAAAATATATGATTACAATGAACTTCACCCACTTCTTATTTCTTCTTTCCATCTGGCCATCTAAAAATGTACAGTGACTGGTGTGGCTTGCATTATAATTCTAGCTGACAGCACTGTTAGAGAATTTGATGATGTTTTCTGCTCACCTGCCACCTCTATCCTATACCATCTCCAACATGTTGGCATTCAAAGTAGCTTTCGCCTAAGGGCAGGCTCTGCAGCTAAGGAGATAGACACAGGGTGTTGGACAGGCAAGGGTTTTAAAATTACTTTTGAGAAGTTGTTCCCCCCCCCACCTCAGTATTAGGAAACATTGTTTCATGGAGTTGCTCAAGGAGAAAATCCTGGAACAGAAGCATCACTCTGAATTTACCTCCACAGTGATTCATGACTTCATGAATTTTTACTTTTTAATATCTAACTTGTCTGATGCTGGGCAAGTCATATGCCTCTGGAACTCAGGGTTTTGGGTTTTTTTTTTTCCTATCTCTAAAAAGAATTTTAAAAACTCTTCATTTGTAAAACAAAACAATGAAATTCACATAGTTGCTGTGAAAACTAAATGAGCAAATGAATGTGGATGCTTAAAAGAGTGATTAGCATACAATTAAAAAAATATCTTGTGCTACCTCTTAAATTAAATTAAATATACTGATATACGTTGGGAACAGACTGAACATATTAAATAAACTGATCAAAAATTAAGAGTAGGGCTTCCCTGGTGGCACAGTAGTTGAGAGTCCGCCTGCCGAGGCAGGGGACACGCGTTCGTGCCCCGGTCCGGGAAGATCCCACGTGCCGCGGAGCGGCTGGGCCCGTGAGCCATGGCCGCTGAGCCTGCGTGTCCGGAGCCCGTGCTCTGCAACGGGAGAGGCCACAATAGTGAGAGGCCCACGTAACACACACACACAAAAAAAACAGTTGAGTATATTTGTGGTATCAGAGCAATAGCCTAAGAGACTTTAACAGTTGCAGGCCAAGGAATTGGACTGCCTAGTTCCGAAACCAACTCTGGATCTTAACAACTTTCATCTTGAGCAAGGTATGTAAAGTCTGTGTTTCCTCTTCTGTGCGATGGGGTAATGCAACTCACAGGGGAGGTGGAAAAATGAAAACAATAAATGCACTTCAAATACTTAGGACAGTTCCTTGGACAGTTACATAGTTTAACAATTGTTAACTATTATTATCACCATGATGGGGAAGTTGCCAACAAATTCCGATACCTTCAGATAAAACAAAAAAAAAATCACAAAATATTTGCAAATATCATATACTCTGTGCCAAAAGTAAAATTCTTCTTGGGGATTAATGATCCTCATAGTGTTTCTGAAGGCAGGAAGTCAGTAGCCTAGAGCAGTATTTCTCATGGGTTACATTGTGCAGATAAATGCCCGGGGACCTTGTTAGAATGCAGACTCTGATTCAGTAAGTCTGGGTGGAGTCTGATTGAGATTCTGCATATTTAAATCAGCTCCCATGTGATGCTGAGGCTGCCTGTTTTCCCACTGCATTCAGAGTACCAGGGGCTAAAGCAATATTAATCTGCTTTGACAGCAAGAGTAATTGAGGTGCAAGATCACAGAACCGATATCAACGTAAGTGTATGAAAAAACAATCCTTTTTGTTTTTTACATAGACTATGAGCATAGGCATAGATTAGTTTCTTTCTCCTTTAATTCAATTCATCTCATTAAGTTTGACAGGGGTCAGGCAACATCCCCTTTATAGAGATTATGATTCTGAGCACAATTTATGACAATTGCTCTGCGTTTCGTGACATATATAAAGAATAAACAGGCCTTTCAAAATGTAGATATCTAGAATAAACAATTGTCCTAACACAATATTTTGAATGGTTCCTTCTGTATTGAGGTTTTAATAGGTACTAGTTATTTGGTTAAGAAAATTCCTTTTTTTTTTAAATACATCTTTATTGGAGTATAATTGCTTCACAATACTGTGAGCTTCTGTTGCACAGCAGAGCGAATCAGCCATATGCATACACGTCTCCATATCCCTCCCTCTTGAGCCTCCCTCCCATCCTCCTTATTCCATCCTTTTAGGTGATCGCAAAACACTGAGCCCATCTCCTAAGCTGCTGCTTCCCACCAGCTAACTATTTTACATTCAGTAGTGTATACAGCTCGATGCTACTCTCATTTCGCTCCAGCTTCCCCCTTCCACCCAATGTCCTCAAGTCCATTTTCTATGTCTACCTCTTTATTCCTGCCCTGCAACTAGGTTCATCAGTACCATTTTTTTTTTTTTTTTTTTTTAGATTTCATATATATGTGTTAGCATACAGTATTTGTCTTTCTCTTTCTGACTTACTTCACTCTGTATGACACACTCTAGGTCCATCCACCTCACTACAAATAACTCAATTTCGTTTCTTTTTATGGCTGAGTAATATTCCATTGTATATATGTGCCACATCTTCTTTATCCATTCATCTGTCAATGGACATTTAGGTTGGTTGACGTCCTGGCTATTGTAAATAGAGCTGCAGTGAACACTGTGGTGTTAGTGTGCAAGTAATTCAAATTAAAAATAAGTACTAGATAGTATCAGAGGCTCTTTAAGCATCTCCTTTAATCTTTTAATATGGGGAGTATAGATTATTCTAATGCTTAGCCTCCCTAGAATTCTTTGGAAAAACTCAACTTGTTCACAACATACGTACTGCTGAATTCACCTTGCCAGTATTTTGTGTGACCGACGAAGTACTTTTTTAGTTTTGATATCAAGGTTATAAAGACCTTATAAAATTATTTGGAGGTATTTTTCTCTCTCTGGATGAATCTGTACAGGATTACTCTACTGACTGTCATCTTTCTTGTCCTTTTCCCTTGATAGGAATTTCTTCAGTGTCCTAGAATACTCTGAAGTTCACAGACTTTTGTTAAATTCTCTACTTTCAGAAAATTTGCATTCCTAATAAATTTCAGTTACTAGTACGTGTCAGGTACAGTGAAACTTCATACCAAGGGTTGGCATGATCTCATGTCAATGAACACATATGAATGAACTTTTAGATAAATATACATTTTGTAAAGTAGTAAATTATAATCATAGAGTTTTATTTCTCATTATTGCATTGATTTTAATACCTGCATGATTGATCTCTGCCCTTGTGGATGTTACATGTCAGATCGCTTAAATATACCAGAGAAACCCTCACAGACGCAGAATTGTCATATCTCAAAAGGAAAAGGGGAGAGAGCGGAGGGGAAGATGGCGGATGAGTAAGACGCAATCACCTTCCTCCCCACAGATACACCAGAAATACATCTACACGTGGAACAACTCCTACAGAACTACTGAATGCTTGCAGAACACCTCAGACCTCCCAAAAGAGCCGTGTGGATGAAAGGCTCTTGGTGCTACAGCTAGGAGTCAGTGCTGTGCCTCTGAGGTGGGAGACCCAACTTCAAGACACTGGTCCACAAGAGACCTCCCAGCTTCACATAATATCAAACAGTGAAATTCTCCCAGAGATCTCCATCTCAACACCAGCACCCAGCTTCACTCAACGACCAGCAAGCTACAGTGCTGGACACCCTATGCCAAACAACTAGCAAAACAGGAACACAACCCCACCCATTAGCAGAGAGGCTGCCTAAAATCATAATAAGGCCACAGACACCCCAAAACACACCACCAGATGTGGACCTGCCCACCAGAAAGACAAGATCCAGCCTTATCCACCAGAACACAGGCACTAGTCCCCTCCACCAGGAAGCCTACACAACCCACTGAACCAACCTTAGCCACTGGGGACAGACATCAAAAACAATGGAAACTATGAACCTGCAGCCTGCAAAAAGGAAACCCCAAACACCGTAAGATAAGCAAAATGAGAAGACAGAAAAACACACAGCAGATGAAGGAGCAAGGTAAAAACCCACCTGACCTAACAAATAAAGAAGAAATAGGCAGTCTACCTGAAAAAGAATTCAGAATAATGATAGTAAAGATGATCCAAAATCTTGGAAATAGAATAGACAGAATGCAAGAAACATTTAACAAGGACCTAGAAGAACTAAAGATGAAACAAACAATGATGAACAACACAATAAATGAAATTAAAAATACTCTAGATGGGATCAATAGCAGAATAACTGAGGCAGAAGAACGGATAAGTGACCTGGAGGATAAAATAGTGGAAATAACTACTGCAGAGCAGAATAAAGAAAAAAGAATGAAAAGAACTGAGGACAGTCTCAGAGACCTCTGGGACAACATTAAACACACCAACATTTGAATTATAGGGGTTCCAGAAGAAGAAGAGAAAAAGAAAGGGACTGAGAAAATATTTGAAGAGGTTATAGTTGAAAACTTCCCTAATATGGGCAAGGAAATAGTTAATCAAGTCCAGGAAGCACAGAGTCTCCCATACAGGATAAATCCAAGGAGAAACACACCAAGACACATATTAATCAAACTGTCAAAAATTAAATACAAAGAAAGCATATTAAAAGCAGCAAGGGAAAAACAACAAATAACACACAAGGGAATCCCCATAAGGTTAACAGCTGAACTTTCAGCAGAAACTCGGCAAGCCACAAGGGACTGGCAGGACGTATTTAAAGTGATGAAGGAGAAAAACCTGCAACCAAGATTACTCTACCCAGCAAGGATCTCACTCAGATTTGATGGAGAAATTAAAACCTTTACAGACAAGCAAAAGCTGAGAGAGTTCAGCACCACCAAACCAGCTCTACAAAAACTGCTAAAGGAAGTTCTCTGGGCAAGAAACACAAGACAAGGAAAAGACCTACAATAACGAACCCAAAACAATTAAGACAATGGGAATAGGAACATACATATCGATAATTACCTTAAATATAAATGGACTAAATGCTCCCACCAAAAGACGCAGATTGGCTGAATGGATACAAAAACAAGACCCATATATATGCTGTCTACAAGAGACCCACTTCAGACCTAGAGACACATAAGACTGGAAGTGAGGGGATGGAAAAAGATATTCTATGCACATGGAAATCAAAAGAAAGCTGCAGTAGCAATTCTCCTATCAGACAAAAATAGACTTTAAAATAAAGACTATTAGAAGAGACAAAGAAGGACACTACATAATGATCAAGGGATTGATCCAAGAAGAAGATATGACAATTGTAAATATGTATGCACCCAAGATAGGTGCATCTCAATACATAAGGCAAATGCTAACAGCCATAAAAGGGGAAATCGACAGTAACACATACATAGTAGGGGACTTTAACACCCCACTTTCACCAATGGACAGATCATCCAAAATGAAAATAAATAAGGAAACACAAGCTTTAAATGATACATTAAACAAGATGGACTTAATTGATATCTATAGGCCACTCCATCCAAAAACAACAGAATACACATTTTTCTCAAGTGCTCATGGAACATTCTCCAGGACAGATCATATCTTGGGTCACAAATCAAGCCTTGGTAAATCTAAGAAAATTTAAATTGTATCAAGTATCTTTTCCGACCATAACGCCATGAGACTAGATATCAGTTACAGGAAAAGATCTGTAAAAAATACAAACGCATAAAAGCTAAACAATACACTACTTAATAATGAAGTGATCACTGAAAAAAATCAAAGAGGAAATCAAAAAATACCTAGAAACAAATGACAATGGAGACACGAATACCCAAAACCTATGGGATGCAACAAAAGCAGTTCTAAGAGGGAGGTTTACAGCAATACAATCCTAACTCAAGAAACAAGAAAAACCTCAAATAAATGATCTAACCTTACACCTAAAGGAAGTAGAGAAAGAAGAAAAAACAAAACTCAAAGTTAGCAGAAGGAAATAAATCATAAAGATCAGAGCAGAAATAAATGAAACAGAAGCAAAGAAAACAATAGCAAAGATCAGTAAAACTAAAAGCTGGTTCTTTGAGAAGATAAATTGATAAACCATTAGCCAGACTCATCAAGAAAAAAAGGGAGAAGACTCAAATCAATAGAATTAGAAATAAAAAAGGAGAAGTAACAACTGACACTGCAGAAATACAAAAGATCATGAGACATTACTACAAGCAACTCTATGCCAATAAAATGGACAACCTGGAAGAAATGAACAAATTCTTAGAAATGCACAACCTGCCAAGACTGAATCAGGAAGAAATAGAAAATATGAACAGACCAATCACAAGCACTGAAATTGAAACTGTGATGAAAAATCTTCCAACAAACAAAAGCCCAGGACCAGATGGCTTCACAGGTGAATTCTATCAAACATTTAGAGAAGACCTAACACCTATCCTTCTCAAACTCTTCCAAAATATAGCAGAGGGAGGAACACTTCCAAACTCATTCTACGAGGCCACCATCACCCTGATACCAAAACCAGACAAGGATGTCCCAAAGAAAGAAAACTACAGGCCAATATCACTGATGAACATAGATGCAAAAATCCTCAACAAAATACTAGCAAACAGAATCCAACAGCACATTAAACGGATCACACACCATGATCAAGTGGGGTTTATTCCAGGAATGCAAGGATTTTTTTAATATACACAAATCAATCAACATGATACACCATATTAACAAATTGAAGGAGAAAAACCATATGATCACCTCAATAGATGCAGAGAAAGCTTTTGACAAAATTCAACACCGATTTATGATAAAAACCCTGAAGAAAGTAGGCATAGAGGGAACTTTCCTCAACATAATAAAGGCCATATATGACAAACCCAAGCCAATATCGTCCTCAATGGTGAAAAACTGAAAGCATTTCCACTAAGATCAGGAACAAGACAAGGTTGCCCACTCTCACCACTATTATTCAACATAGTTTTGGAAGTTTTAGCCACAGCAATCACAGAAGAAAAGGAAATAAAAGGAATCCAAATTGGAAAAAGAAGAAGTAAAGCTGTCACTGTTTGCAGATGACATGATAGTATACATAGAGAATGCTAAAGATGCTACCAGAAAACTACTAGAGCTAATCAATGAATCTGGTAAAGTTGCAGGACACAAAATTAATGCACAGAAATCTCTTGCATTCATATACACTAATGATGAAAAATCTGAAAGTGAAATCAAGAAAACACTTCCATTTACCATTGCAACAAAAAGAATAAAGTATCTACGACTAAACCTACCTAAGGAGACAAAAGACCTGCATGCAGAAAATTATAAGACACTGATGAAAGAAATTAAAGATGATACAAATAGATGGAGAGATACACCATGTTCTTGGATTGGAAGAATCAACATTGTGAAAATGACTCTACTGCCGAAAGCCATCTACAGATTCAATGCAATCCCTATCAAACTACCACTGGCATTTTTCACAAAAGTAGAACAAAAAATTTCACAATTTGTATGGAAACACAAAAGACCCCGAACAGCGAAAGCAATCTTGAGAACGAAAAACGGAGCTGGAGGAATCTGGCTCCCTGACTTCAGACTATACTACAAACCTAGAGTAATCAAGACAGTATGGTACTGGCACAAAAACAGAAAGAAAGATCAATGGAACAAGATAGAAAGCCCAGAGATAAACCCACACACATATGGTCACCTTATCTTTGATAAAGGAGGCAGGAATGTACAGTGGAGAAAGGACAGCCTCTTCAATAAGTGGTGCTGGGAAAACTGGACAGGTACATGTAAAAGTATGAGATTAGATCACTCCCTAACACCATACACAAAAATAAGCTCAAAATGGATTAAAGACCTAAATGTAAGGCCAGAAACTATCAAACTCTTAGAGGAAAACGTAGGCAGAACACTCTATGACATAAACCACAGCAAGATCCTTTTTGACCCACCTCCTAGAGAAATGGAAATAAAAACAAAAATAAACAATGAAACTTCAAAGCTTCTGCTGCTGTTGCACAGCAAAGGAAACCATAAACAAGACCAAAGGACAACCCTCAGAATGGGAGTAAGTATTTGCAAATGAAGCAACTGACAAAGGATTAATCTCCAAAATTTATAAGCAGCTCATGCAGCTCAATAACAAAAAAGCAAACAACCCAATCCAAAACTGGGCAGAAGACCTAAATAGACATTTCTCCAAAGAAGATATACAGACTGCCAACAAACACATGAAAGAATGCTCAACATCATTAATCATTAGGGAAATGCAAATCAAAACTACAATGAGATATCATCTCACACCAGTCAGAATGGCCATCATCAAAAAATCTACAAACAATAAATGCTGGAGAGGGTGTGGAGAAAAGGGAACAGTCCTGCACTGCTGGTGGGAATGTGAATTGGTTCAGCCAGTATGGAGAACAGTATGGAGGTTCCTTAAAAAACTACAAATAGAACTACCATATGACCCAGCAATCCCACTACTGGGCATATACCCTGAGAAAACCATAATTCAAAAAGACTCATGTACCAAAATGTTCATTGCTGCTCTATTTACAATAGCCTGAAGATGGAAACAACCTAAGTGCCCATCATCGGATGAATGGATAAAGAAGATGTGGCACATATATACAATGAAATATTACTCAGCCATAAAAAGAAACAAAATTGAGCTATTTGTAATGAGGTGGATAGACCTAGAGTCTGTCATACAGAGTGAAGTAAGTCAGAAAGAGTAAGACACATACTGTATGCTAACACATATATATGGAATTTAGGAGAAAATAAAATGTCATGAAGAACCTAGGGGTAAAACAGGAATAAAGACACAGACTTACTGGAGAACGGAGTAGAGGATATGGGGAGGGGGAAGGGTGAGCTGTGACAAAGCGAGAGAGAGGCATGGACATATACACACTACCAAACGTAAGTTAGATAGCTAGCAGGAAGCAGCCGCATAGCACAGGGATATCAGCTCGGTGCTTTGTGACCACCTGGAGGGGTGGGATAGGGAGGGTGGGAGGGAGGGAGATGCAAGAGGGAAGAGATATGGGAACATATGTATATGTATAACTGATTCACTTTGTTATAAAGCAGAAACTAACACACCATTGTAAAGCAATTATACCCCAATAAAGATGTTAAAAAAAAAATAGACTTATTGTGGTGGTGATCATTTATAATATCTACAAATATCTAATTATGTTGTACACCTGAAACTATAATGCTATGTCAATTGTACCTCAATAATAAATAAATACTTTAAAAATTAAATAATTCAGAAAAACATACCACTTTCAAAGGAAAATGGTCAAGAATGGTATTGGCCTGGTTGCTGAAAACAATAGAGAAATGCCTTCAAAAAAAAAAGGATAAGGGAAGTCAGCTGCTGAAGGGAGAAATATCCCAGGATTCTCGGCTCCTGGACCTTTTATAACACTTATATTTGCCATTATTTATGAAATTGGCCATGTTCTACAGACTTGATGCTCATTAACAATCTTATTTAATCCTCACAATAACCCTGAAAGAAATGACTGTCATTCTCATCCTACCACCTGAACTTCTGAACAGTAAGTTTCCTAGGATCAGGTAATGTACGAATGAAGGAGTCAGGTTTCCACCTCAGGTCTGGCTGACACCAAAATCCAGATACATTGCAAGGTGGCATTCTCGCCCTTATAATTTTAGTTTCCAATTCAGTGCAGACAGCAGTTCAAGATGCTCCCAGAAGCCCAGGAATCTCTATCTTGTCCCAGATTCTGGAGAAAAGGATCATAAACTAGAATTTTTCATCAAGTCTCTTAATTCTTCATATCCATCTGCGCAGCCTCACAGTTCATCTTATAATCATTGTTCTTGATCACTTTAAACCCACAAACAAACAAGTGAATAGATTGCTTAAAAGCAGGTCAGTTTGCTCATTCACTAATTCAAGTTCATGTTTGTTCATTTCGCACACATTTGTATCTAACAAATTCTCCATGTTTAAATCCTACAGTCTTCCCTCCTTTATCATACTTAAAATGTTGAAAGCTGAAAAACACATTTCTCTGAAATGAATAACAGCTACATATGAAATGACAAAAGAAGTTGCGTTAGAGAACTAAAATAATTTCAATATGTAAAACTCATTTAGAATATATGCTTGATCAAAATGAAAAAAGGTACTGGTTCTACCAAGAAAAATGGCTTTAAACACCACAAATATTTAACCTGCCTTCTCAGTATTGTGTTTTCTAATTTCAAAAGCCACTGCATTTGTATTCCAGCTAATTTCCATACTATAAATGTCAGTCAACATAGGCAGATTATGCCTAAGAATGATTTAAAAAGAATCTTAACAAGAGTAAAAGTCATGTCCATATTTTCATTATGCATCTGAGCCTCCGGATTGTAAATATTCCCTCTGAGCTAATATTTTAGAATTCAAGGTCATATACAGAAGATTTTTTTCCTTGCTAATTAGAAAATAGATTACTCCACTTGAAATAATGTAGGTGGAAATTCTTCCCTGAGGAATTTATCTCTTTCAGATGTGTTTGATCATGTTCAATATTTTTTTAACTATATTATATTTGCTTTTCCCCTCTCACCTACCAAATACGATGTATAGAATGCTTAAGGATTTGACTTATTATTCTGACATTAGTAATAAAGTTATAGTAAAAAGAATGTACTAGAAGTCTTTCACCTGCATACAATTTTGCTTATTAGATTTGCTTATTTCACTTGTCAAATTTCACATCTAATGTTCCCTCTGTATATTTATAAAAATACTTTACTGCAGATGAGCCTAATCACTATGTAAATTAGGTAATTATTTGGTGAATATTAACGTTCTTTTCCATACAAAATAATACATATATTTTGAATCTTCTTTCCTTGCTTTTGGGAGGATATAGCAATTAAAATAGTTATTGAACCCTTATTTGCATGCAAATGAGGCAAGCACAGTAGCATATCAGGATGTGCAAAAGTATATTTAATTTTCAATTTCAAACGTATCTCTTATTATTTAGACTACATCATTGTCAATGCAGTTTTCTTCTGGCATGTTAGAATCATGTATCATAAAAAGCTTTTCTGGTAACTACTTGCTAGCATACATGGGCCTTTAATCTTTCTGGATCCTCCTATGGCAAGACAAAATAAATCTCCTTTAAAAGAGAGGAAAAAATGAACATGTTGCTGAATTATATGAACAATAGATGGCATACAGTAGATATTTAATATTATATTGAATGGATGGTTTGAAAGGTAACTTAAAGTAATAATAAAGTAAGTATAAAGTAATTATAAAGAAATATGCTGATGTTTCTCCTACAAAATAATCATAAAAATATTGTTGAACATAGAACTGTATCTGAAAGAAAATAATAGATATGTTCCTGGGTAAATTGTGAGACCATCAAATAAGCTAAGACTTTTCTGGTAAAAATGAAAACTGATGTTACTGATATGTCTAAAAAATATACATGATATAGAGACAATAAATAACTCTTTAGATTGCAAATGTTATAACTGCATAGGAATGAAGGTAACTCTTGATAGTTAAAGAAAACAGTTATGACAGGAAATAAACAAAAGTAGTACAATAGTAAATGAGTGATGATTTGAGAAATGTTATACCCCAAGGTATAGTGAATATAAATATATTCAAGATGGGTATAATTTTTAGATCTAACTTTCCATAATTAGCTACTAAGGGAAAGTTTCGGGTGTGTCCTTCAGTCTTTAAGGCTGATGGCGTGAACACACCCACACACATTCTGTAGCCGTAAATCAAACATCAAAATCTGGGTACTGAAGTTCATTGTCTGGATTTAGTGCAATATTCTTTAGATTCTTAGACTGAGACAAAAGAGTAAGCGTTAATAAAAAATAAAAATATGTTTCAAACTATAATTTTTTTTTGGAAATTGGGTGTGTGTTATGATTAACTCTCATTGTAATGGCAATTACTAAAAAGGATAAGAAATTATTTCCAATAATCAGTCATAGACGTGTCCTCTGTTTTGTGTCAAACTAAACATCTTATTCATTCATTCATTCATTCATTCTTTTACCTCTTACATCATTCTCTGGTCCTCTTCTGTGAATGGAATGCTTTTCTCTGACTTAGCTACTCTGGTCTTCCATATGACCTTATTTCTGCACCCTTTCTTAATTTCTGTGGCCAATCAAAGCCTGATTGATACCCTGCCTGTTCAGGTTAAATGTGTCTGTCTTTCCACCAGCTTCTGGAAGGCAGGGTTAAATCCAAGCTCTGACTCTTTTTGCTCACTTTTTTGTAACCAGAGCCTGGCATACAGTCAGTGTTGACTGAATTAACTGCTGAATTTCAGTTTAAATCAATTGAAATCAGTTATGTTTAAGTTTGGTTCAAGAGGTTAATAGTTGTGTGATCCTAGCTAAGTCATATAACTACTTAATGTCTGTTTATTGCTTTGCAAATGATTATGAGGGGCAACAAAAATGCACAACTGAGAATAATATAGAGATGTTATTTTAGTCCCGCAGTAGTAATGCACAATGTAAAGGTTGTTATGAAAGTGATCAAATGCAACTTACTTATTTTCGGTTGGTCTGTTTGTTACCTATTTTCCTTCTTTTTCCTGCAGTGAATTTGAAATAGAGCCAATACCGTGCTTTTAGCTCTGCATAACTGCAGAATGTTTGAAATGGTCGTTAACATCAATGCAACCATACTTATTTCTTTCATGTATATAAGACTGTTTCACAGAAAAGAGTCAACAAATTGATACTACTAGTGTGCTGGTACAAACAAAAAGTTTCATCTCCTAGATGGGATATTGCCCAACAGCTCACTCTATAAAACCACAGTTGATGCAGGGGATGCCTTGAAGCAGGATTCCCAAATTGAGAACCTGGAGAAGGACTGGTCTGTGCAAGAAAATAAAGTCTACGAAAGTTGGAGGTAATGAAAATCTTCAAGACTGTTGTTGGGTCTATCCCCAAAACTTCAGTTTTTCAGTTATAAAATATGTTTGGAAAGTTTAGAGACAAGAAAGAAAGAGCTCACCTGGGGCAAGCTGAAAGAATAGGGATGAAAAAGGAATGTTCTCTGAAACAACAAATGATAGCAGAAAATACCATATAGGAATGGAAATGATTTGGCCTGAATTGTGTCCCCTTCAAAATTCATATGTTGAAGCCCTAACCCCCAGTGTGACTGCACTTGGAGATAAGACCTTTAATGACATAATTCAGGTTAAATGAGATCATAAGGATGGAGCTCTAATCCAATAGGATTGATATCCTTATAAGAAAAGGAAGAGACAGCAGGACTATGACACACAGATGAAAGGCCATGTGAGGACACAGCAAGAAGGCAGCCATCTAGAAGCCAGGAAGAGAGGCTTCACCAGAAACCAACCCTGCCAACATCTTGATCTTGAACTTGTATCCTCCAGAACTTTGAGAAAATACATTTCTCTTGTTTAAACCACCCAGTCCCTGGTATTTTGTTATGGCAGCTGAAACAGACTAATATAGAAAAATACAATTTAAATTTTCTAAGTTTAAAAATGAAGAATTCATGTTTCTGGATAATGCACTAAGAATAACAACTTATTGTCAGGTGAAGGTAAGTAAATGAGGTAATACATTTCAAACCATTTTATATAACAGTAGAAAGAAAGAAAATATTGGCGTGCAAGAGGTTTATCAATTTTTTTTTCTCAAAATATTGAGCAGATATTTTTTCTGTTTTTCTATAGTCTTCCCTGATCTAACATACAGCTCAGTCTTTTCACAAAGTTTTTAGAGCCCCAGGATGCACTAAGTTGGTAACCAACAGATCTCAGGTCCCGTTTAGGCTTATGACAGAGTCAGAGAGATTGCGGTCATTATCATTTACCTTCTTGGGTCTCAGTTTCCTCATTTTGAAAGAAGTGGGATTAGATTAACATTACTAACGTGTGAATGAATTTTATTTCCACCCGACAACAAAAAAAAATCTATAATATAGTATATTTGAGGGACGGTGGGCCATGCAACGTTGAATAGAATTCTCTATTGCAGAACTTCTCAAAGTATTTAAACGCTAATGTAGTTTACAAACCTCTAAGAAGAGGATACAGGATGCAGTATTCCTCAGTGTTCTTTTCTCAGACAACACTGGAAAGTGCTCACTAAGATCTGTCCCAGGTCTCAGATTGTAAGGTCCTTTGACCCTGGTTAGGTTCACATAAAAAGCCTCCTCGCAGTTCTTTAGCTGCTCACTCTCTTAGAAAGAGGAAAAATGAAGGATCTTTTAGGAGGTTGACACCCCAGAAAATATATTTTAAGAGGATACAAGTATGCTGTACACCCCAGGGAATGTGTGATTTAAGGAAGAGTTGGTGGAGGATTTGAGATCTAGCCCCTAACTCCAGACACTACTCTTTCCAATATCAAGAACTTTTCTGTTAGCCATGAGAAACGTCCCTATTTCAATTTATTAATTTTAACATTTCTTCTTTATAAGTATATAATGTGCTATTTCTTTTTATTCTGCTATTATTGTTCTTTAGCATGGAATAATATATTCAGGTAGACAATGAAACAGACTCCAAAATTATTTGGAAGGAAATGCAAGAAACAGTGGGCAAGTGACAGGTTATGAGTAGGACTTCATCAGACAGCTGTGGTACAGCCACAGTCCCCAAGCACCATGAACAATGTTCTATTGGAGGAATGATTACTGGCTTGCATCATTATTCTCATCCTGGAGGTATAATGTACAACAGTCAAGTGCTTCCTTAGGATTGATGCTGAGCAATATAATATAGCTCACTTCATTTAATCTACATTAAACGGAGCACAATTTACTAGGTTTTCTTATACTTTCTTTTCTTAGCCTTAGTAGAAATCGCCTCAGATGGACTCATTGACCGTCCATCATAAATCAGCCCTTTATTGGTGAAGAGGTGAGGTGGGTTAACAATGGATTTACTTGTAAATTGAGAAAGAGATAAATCTTTGCTCCCTCAAGGGTAGCAGTGTATTTATAGGTTGGAAGGCAGTACCACTTTCCAAAAAGCGCTTTATTGGAAGGTAAAGTCTTCAAGACCTTCGGTGTTTATGATCTCTGAAGCTTGTGTATCTGCAGAATTGTGGTAAAATACACTAATAAAGTAAAATAGGATTTTGCTTTATATTTGCCTGTGTTACCACTTGAAGTACTTGTACAGGTAGAATAGAGGCTCCATAAAATAAACTCATAAGCTGAAACTTAATTCTTTGGGGAAATCTGTCACTTTTATTTACAGGTCTATAAGCCTAGCAGATAAAAATAACTAAGAGAAAATACTGCAAATATACTTCATATCACTCTGCAATCAAAGTCCCTGTATGATCTGTAAGCATTTCCATCCCATAAACTGTCTGGCCATCATTGTTGACTTGAATGAGTGAAATTACCTCTTTGTTGCAATAATCTAAATCTACTTAGAGGATAAGAAAAACATGGGATAGGCTGAGTCTTTAAGCTGGTTTATGATTATATTATGACACACTGAAATGTTCTTCTTGACGGCAAAATGACAGAATTATTTTAGAAATTTGCAATATAGAAAGCAAATAAATTGGGGATATCAAATAATGATAGATATTTCAGAGCAATATTAAAGTCCACATTACATTAAAAAAAAATAACATGGAGAGTTTCTTCTAACAAGAATCAAGCACTTTATACATTTTGAAAGAACTGACTAAATCAGTTTTGGACATTCTGATCTATTTCCATTACATCTAAGTTAGCTTTTTGGATATCCTAAGGTATTTCTATTCTACCATAATGCATACAAACAAAAACAACTTTGGTAGAATATCAAGAATTTGAATATTAACTGACCATTAAATATGTAATATGTTCTGCACAAATACACTACACTGAGTCATTTATTCACATAGTAATGAGATGAGCTGTGATATCAGGTGGAAGATTGACAACATGCTCCATGCTGGCAACTCTCTAGAGGGTCTACTTGACATCTCAAACTTATCATTTAGAGCTGACTTCCTGATGTACATACACTCTTGGTTACCTACTCCATCCACAGACTTCCCATCTCAGCTGATGGCAGTTCCATCTTTCTAGTTGTTCAGGCCAAATACCTTGAAGTTACTCTTGACTTTGCTTTTTCGCTCACACACATATTCGATGTGTGTCAGCAAATTCTGTTTCACTTTTGAAACAGGATCATAATGTGCTGCCCCCTTGGTTCAGCCACTGTCATCTCTTACCTTAACTAGCATGGCTTTCTTCTTGGACTCTTTGCCCTCCTCCCTCACCCACAGATAGAGTAACGCTTTCAACGCAACAGATGAAGTGATCTTTATAAAGCCTAAGTCAGCTCGTGTCTCTCCTCTGCTTAAATTACCCTGGTGACCCCCCATGTCACTCAGAAGCAGCAGCCAGTGAACTATCACTTCTTTATCCCTCCAACCTCATCACCTACTACTCTTCCCTGATCCCTCTGATCCAGTCACTCTGGTGTTCTTGTTCTAGGTCATGTACTTTCTGGCATTTTGCACTAGGTTTTCCCTTTTCCCTCAAATATCTAAATGGTTAAATCCCTCAATCTTTGCTCAACTGTTACTTCTTAATGTGGTCCATGCTGATAATCATATTTTAATTACTGTTTATCTTCATGCCAGATTTCTCATTTATTGCTCTTTTAATCTTTACATAATAATTACCACTTTCAAACATGTTATCCTCATTTATTTATCCTTTACTTATTATGATTACTGTTCATTAGCTTTTTCTTCTCATTAGAACGTAAGTCTCTTGAAGGCTCAGATTTCTTTTCCCCCCTCCGCAGGTTGGAGGAGCTTCACTTGTGTTAAGTATTTAAAACTGCCCTTTGCATATGGTAGGGGTTCAATATATTCTTATTGAAAGATAAAATGAATACTGAAACTATTTAAATCTAAGAGCTGTGCTCCAAAAACAATTTTTTTTTTTTTTTTGACCACTATCTTGCTATAACCAGGTTCAATCCAAAAAATGCCATATACCTCTAGAAGAAAAGTCAGAGGTTTGGATTTCTGAAGATGTTCACAAACGTAGGCTCATTAAAATATTATAAAGGATCAAAAATTGATATGGTCTCATAAAGACAATGAAATCCCCAAGGGTGTACACAGATCCATGTAATGTAAAGGTGCAACCAGAAGAGAGTTCATGTCTTCTGACTCCTGGTTCTTCTGACGATTCCATCACACTGGTGAGGTAGCGTTCACAATGTGGTTGTCCTGATCTGTGTTTCTGGGAGTTTTTGTGCAGGTCTGAACCTCAGTTGAGATTAGTTTCTAATCTACACATCTTCCTAGAGCTCGATAATAACAAATAGCATTACACTCCACCCAAACCTTTTCAAGCCAGAAGTCCAGCTAATCCTGTTTTCTTCTTTTATCCATGTATGCTCTCCCCCCCAACCAGGAAAACATTTAAATGGTAAAAAAGTCCTATTAGTATTTTCTAAATTTTTCTTGATTGCACTCACCAATTCCACTCTCTTTGCTAGTTCCCTAATTCAGAAAAGAGGCATCTCTCTCCTAGCTTTCTGGAAAGAATACACATCCTTTTTTCTTCCTTCCTGTTACAATAAAGGGGCCCGTGTATTTTTCCAATCCAAGGTGACTTCCTCTGTGGACAATATGGATTCCTCTCTTCCCTTCCTCTCAAGTACATTTTGCTGTGGTATATCCCTTCCTCCCTTTGGTATCCTCTTCCTTTCAACTGATCTTCCCCACTGGCTTTGAAACAGGTGTCAATCCCTTTTTTACTACAAACTAAAATAAAGTCAAACAGCCACCTTTTTCTAAACTACTTCCTTTTCCATTTACTACCATATCTCCTTTCTGGAAAAAGTTGTTATGCACCATCTGTGTCTTCATTTTATCACTTTTTGCTCTTTTCTCAACCATCTCCAATCAGGCTTTTACCCTCATCACTTCTCCATATGGCTCCTGCTATATCATTACACAATTTATATGTCAAAAATCAAACAGATATTCTCCATTTTTTAACTTACTGGATTTTTCTTTAAAATTTTGTTAAATATTGAATAAAAAATATGTATTAATATGTATGAAAGATATTTAATAGCAATATACCCAACACAGAGATTATGAAACACAATTCTACCATGATATTTGAAGTCCCCATTGCGTCTCTCCTTAGATGCATTATCAAAAAAAAATTAAAGCAGATAACCTAATAATTTTTTTTTTATAAAGGCTTACTTTCACTGGTCAATTGTAAGGAATTTCTGATTTCTGGTGATTACGTTTTTCTACTAAGCAATCTTACAGCGTTCTTATTTTTAAGGTACTTGTATCAATAATATATTCATCCTTTTTTTGAATTTAATAATACTTCGTGTTGCAAAAGCCTCAAAATATATTTTTTTATTGACTGCTATTATGTGACTAGTATTTAAAAAAATCCGTCTAGTTAACTTGCTTCAGCTGAGCTGAATGAACCTGTCCTCAGACTAGATGACAAATAAGAAGCTTAATAAATGAAGGAGGTGCTGCCCTCAGGAAGACAATTCCTATTCCTCCTATTTTAAAATACAGTTTTCTCTGATGAGACTAACATTCTAGCTTAATTTCATTTCAAAACCATTAACATTCTGTTCTGTCTGTATGTTGCCAAACATCTGGGGTGAAAATTGGGGGGGAAAAAACTCATTCATATTTTCCCCTTGAATCCAGAAAGAAGATTAGCACTTTAAAAATAAAATTGCCAAATAAAATTCACAACATTCAACCATATATTTGGCAGGGTTTGTAGATACCGCTGCCATGGAAACAAATAGCAAGACAATGCACAAAAAATATATGTAATTCCCTGTATTAGTCAGCTTTTACTAGGTTATTCTATAGTAAAAAATGTTATTTCTGTGGTAATAAAGACCCTGAAAATTCAATACCGTACAACAACAATAGTTTATTTCTTGACCACAATATATATTCACCATGGGTTAGCTGAGATCCTGCTCCCAAAATTCTTCATTCTGAATACATAAGGCTCGGCCTCTACCAAGTTATGTTGGCTTCACGGAAAAAAGAAAAGAAAAAAGAAGAAGCACACAATTGCTCTTAAGACTTTTGGTAGAAAGTGATATATGTCAGGTTCATTCACATTTCACTGGCCAAAGCCAGTCTGACATCCATGTCTCAGGGAGCTATACTTCTCTCACAAGAAGGGAAAGAACGTAATGGGGAACAATAACAAAATCTGACACACATCACCCAGTGTAGAAGATTATGATTATTACTTCATGGACACAAAAAAATTTGAAGTCAGTTTTTTCCCTGGAGGCTGAATCAAAAAAGTGGGTTCAACTAGCAGTGCTGCTGGTAATATTTAGCTCATTTTTAGCAAGTAATGTTTGTTTACTCTGTGCTGGGCACAGTGCTAGTGCATTCCATTTAGTATCAGTCCTGGTAGAATGATATTCCTATTTTTTGGTGAGGACACTGAGACTTTAAGACTTAATTTCCAAGTCAGTTGTCTATCATTTATTTTCTGTATTTTCTTAGGAGTCTGAGATTATACCCAGGCAGCCTATTTTTCTTAACCCCTCTGAAACTTAGCAGGTCATAAAGACAAAAAAATAAAGGAATTGAACAAGGTGATTTCTAAGTTATCTTTGGTTCTAAAAATCTATATTGCTGTCACACTGATAGCTTTTCAAATGAATGAATTTGGAATTTACAAGGTAAATATATCTTTGACTAATTATAAAAACACAAGCTATCTCTTCTGAATCTGCTCTGATGCCCAGAAATAAACGCAGTAGGCCCGGTGAGAAAACAGCAGTGGTTTACCAAGTCTAGAGCATCTTTCATACATTTCACTCATGGGCACATTTCTAGGCAAAAAAGTGGAACTAAATAAATCTTTACGGAATAGAGTGATAATATGAATTAATAAATGAATTCATGATGGAATGTATCCCTTTCATGTCCCATATCTATTTCTTTAATTCAGTAGTTATTGGTAAAATAACCACTATTTAACAACTTCATTGTTTTTTCTGGTTTTAGGAGTCTATATTATATTCAGCCTCCTAGGCCAAACTAATACTATTCAACACCAAAATATGTTCAGAGAAGAAATGAATTATCAGATATGGGAGGTTTGCCAAATACATATATAATTACTCTTTCCTTATATCCAAATACATATATACCAATGTGCTATATTTAGTACCATAAAACACCAAAATATATTGAAGGATTAACAGCCATTAATAGCAATATCACCAAAGTAGTTATTCTTTATCATTTTCTAGCAAATAACTGAGCACTAACAGGCTCAGAAATAGGTCTGAAAAAGAGAATCTTTCAGAAAAGTTATGCCCAAATAGCTGTAATTATTGGAAAACCAAGAATCAGGTGACAGAAATGTATAAAAGTAAATTAAAAGCTTTATCTATAAGGAAGTTCGATATAAAACATATATAAAATTTAAAGAAATATCAATATTTCTTTAATATTTCATATAAATTATATTTTATATAAATTATATATATTTATACCTAATTTTTATATTTTATGTATCAAATCTGTATTACCTATGTTGTATTATACATAGAAAAATATAAAATATACATAATAGGAAGAAATAAATGGAAAATGTAGTTAAAGAAATTATATCTATTTACAATAGCATCCAAGGATAACAAACATCTAGGAATCTAACAATTGTTTTGAAATGCTTCTACAGGGGCTTCCCTGGTGGCGCAGTGGTTGAGAGTCCGCCTGCCGATGCAGGGGACACGGGTTCGTGCCCCGGTCTGGGAGGATCCCACATGCCGCGGAGCGGCTGGGCACGTGGGCCATGGCCGCTGAGCCTGCGCTCCGCAACGGGAGAGGCCACAGCAGTGAGAGGCCCAAGTTAACGCAAAAAAAAAAAAAAAAAAGAAAGAAAGAAATGCTTCTACAAATAAAATAAAATATATGAAGATATATAGAGAGATAAATAATATTTAAGAAGAGGACAATATGTTTAATAGTTTGGTCCTTCTGAAAGTCAATGAAATGCAAATCAAGACCAAAATGCAATGCCATTTTATGCCAGGCCAACTGGTAAAAATTAAAAGTGTGACAATACAACCCTCAGTTAACGTAATACTCAACTGTGAAAGCTGAAAGCTTTTCTGAAGAACTGAATAGACATTTTTCCAAAGAAGACATACAGATAGCCAAAAGGCACACGAAAAGATGTTCAGTATCGCTAATCATCAGAGAAATGCAAATCATAATCACAATGAGATATCGCATCACACCTGTCAGAATGGCTGTCATCAGAAAGTCTACAAATAACTAATGTTGGTGAGGGTGTGGGGAAAAGGGAACCTTCGTACACTGTTGGCACTACAGTAAATTGGTGCAGCCACTGTGGAAAACAGTATGCAGGTTCCCCAAAAGACTAAAAATAGAACTATCATATGATCCAGCAATTCCACTCATGGGAACATATCCAAAGAAAACAAAAAAAACTAATTCAGAAAGGTATATGCACTCTGATGTTCAAAGCGGCATCATTTACGATAACCAAGATGTGGAAGCAACCTAAGTGTCCATTGACAAATGAATGGACAAAGAAGATGAAAAACAATGAATTTCATCCACTTATATATGCCACTGTGGTACATCTATGATACAGAATACCATTCACTAGTAAAAATGAATGGACTATTGATTGACACACACAACATCCTGGATGAATATCCAAATAATTATTTTGCATTAGAAGAGTCAATCTCAAAAAGTAATGGACAGTTTATGTACATATAATCTTTTTTTTAAAAACATTTTGTTGGAGTGTAATTGCTTTACAATGTTGTGCCAGTTTCTGCTGTATAACAAAGTGAAAAATATGTATACATATATCCCCATATCCCCTCCCTCTTGCATCTCCCTCCCACCTTCCCTATCCCACCCCTCTAGGTGGTCACAAAGCACCGAGCTGATCTCCCTGTGCGAAGCTGCTGCTTCCCACTAGCTATCTATTTTACATTTGGTAGTGTATATATGTCAGTGCTACTCTCTCACTCTGTCCCTGCTTACCCTTCCCCCTCCCCGTCTCCTCAAGTCCATTCTCTACATGTGTCTTTATTCCTGACCTGTCCCTAGGTTCATCAGAACTTTTTCTTTTTTTAGATTCCATATATATGTGTTAGCATATGGTATTTGTTTTTCTATTTCTGACATCACTCTGTATGACAGACTCTATGTCCATCCACCTCACTACAGATAACTCAATTTCATTTCTTTTTATGGTGGAGTAATATTCCATTTTATATAAGTGCCACATCTTTACCTATTCATCTGTCAATGGACACTTAGGTGGCTTCCATGTCCTGGCTATTGTAAATAGTGCTGCAATGAGCACTGTGGTACATGTCTCTTTTGGAATTATGGTTTTCTCGGGGTATATGCCCAGTAGTGGGATTGCTGGGTCATATGGTAGTTCTATTTGTAGTTTTTAAGGAAACTCCATACTGTTCTCCATAGTGGCTGTATCAATTTACATTCCCACCAACAGTGCAACAGGGTTCGCTTTTCCCCATACCCTCTCCAGCATTTATTGTTTGTAGATTTATTCTGACCAGTGTGAGGTAATACCTCATGGTAGTTTTGATTTGCATTTCTCTAATGATTAGTGATGTTGAGCCTCCTTTCATGTGTTTGTTGGAAATCTGTATATCTTCTTCGGAGAAATGTCTATTTAGATCTTCTGCCCATTTTTGGATTGGGTTGTTTCTTTTTTGATATTGAACTGCATGAGCTGCTTGTATATTTTGGGGATTAATCCTTTGTCAGCTGCTTCATTTGCAAATATTTTCTCCCATCCTGAGGGCTGTCTTTTCGTCTTGTTTATGGTTTCCTTTGCTGTGCAAAAGCTCTTAAGTTTCATTAGGTTCCATTTGTTTATTTTTGTTTTTATTTCCATTTCTCTAGGAAGTGGGTCAAAAAGGATCTTGCTGTGATTTATGTCAAAGAGTGTTCTTCCTATGTTTTCCTCTATGAGTTTTATAGTGTCTGGCCTTACATTTAGGTCTTTAATCCATTCTGAGTTTATTTTTGTGTATGGTGTTAGGAAGTGTTCTGATTTCATTCTATGTACATATAAACTTGAAATGAAAAAAATTACAGAAAGAGAAAAGATTAGTGGGTTCCAGTGGTTAAAGAAGAGGCAGATGAGAAATGGTTGTGGCTATAAAAGGGCAAAATGAGGCTTCCTTGTGCTGATGGAAATGTTCTGTATCTTAAGTATGTTAATATCTGTATCTTGGCTGTAATCGTGTGTTATAATTTTACAAAGTGTTACTGTTGAAGGAAATTAGGTAAAGGGTATAGAATATCTCTCTCTGTTATTTCTTATAAGTGCATGTGAACCTACAACTATCTCAAAAATTTTAATTTAAAACAGCTGTATTCAAATTAAATAAAAAGTAAATGGTATAATTATCCCAATTAAAAGGAAGATATTGTTAGCTTAGATAATATAGTGAGACTCAACACATGGTACCTATAAGAAACCCAGTTTAAATATAAAGACAGAAATGAGTTACTGTTTTGTTTTTTTTTTTTTTTTGCGGTACGCGGGCCTCTCACTGTTGTGGCCTCTCCCGTTGCGGAGCACAGGCTCCAGACGCACAGGCTCCGGACGCGCAGGCTCAGAGGCCATGGCTCACGGGCCTAGCTGCTCCACAGCATGTGGGATATTCCCAGACTGGGGCACGAACCCGTGTCCCCTGCATCAGCAGGCGGTCTCTCAACCACTGCGCCACCAGGGAAGCCCTGAGTTAATGTTTTAAAATGGAAAAATGTATGTCATCCTAACTCTAATCAAAGAAAGCTGAAGGTGTTACATTAACATCAGACAAAGTAGACTTAAGAAAGAAGAATATTATCAGAAATAAATTCATTTCATAATGATCAAGAAGTCAGTTCATCAAGAAGACATAAAAGTTATCAATGCTTATGTAACTAATAACAGACCTTCAACTATATAAAGCAAAAGCCAATAGAAATGCAAGGAGAAATAGAAAAATCCATAAATACAATAACATCACAATACACTTCTTTCAATAGGTGATTGAGCAAGTTGATAGAAAACCAGTAAGGATGTAGAAACTTGAATGATACTCTCAACCCAATTTACTTAATTATTAACTTTAGAATATTCTACTTGATGATAGAAAAATACACATTATTTTCAAGTGAACACTGAATATTTATCAAAAAGAACTTATCTTGGACCATAAAACATGTCTTAAAATATCTCGCATGATTCGAATTATACAAAGTATTTTCGTTAACCACAGTGGGATCATATTAGAAATCAATAAGAGAAGGAGAGTCAAGTGCTTCCTACATAATTAGAAACTAAACAATACAGTTCTAAATAACTCATATGTCAAAGAAGAAATGAAAAGGGAAAGTAGAAAGTATTTTGAATTCAATGAAAATAAAGATACAATACATCAAAATATGATATGCCACTAAGGCAATGCTTAAGGGAAAATTTTACGGTACAAAACGCCTATACTAGGAAAAAAGAGGTGTCAAAACAATTATTTCAGTTTCCACCTTAAGCAAGTAGAATAGAAGCAAACTGAACCTAAAGTTAGCAGGAGTGATGAAAAATACAGATCAGAACAAAAATCAATAAAAACAAACAAACAAAAACCTCTTGAGAAAATGGAGAAAATGGATAAACTTCTAGCCAGATTGATAAGGGAAAAAATTAAAAATTACCAATATTAGGAATGAGAAAAGTGCCACTACTAAGATTCTACAGATAATAAAAGAATAATAAGGGAATAGTATGAACAATTTAATGCAAATAAACTTGACAATTTAGAAAAATGGACAAATTTTTGAAAAATGTAAACCATCAAAGCACATTCAAGAAGAAAGAGGTAACCTGAACAGCCCTGTATCTATCAAAGAAATTGGAGATGTAGCTAAACCTTCCCACAGAAAATTCCAGGCCCATATGGACCCAACATTGTTTTATCAAATATTTAAAGAAAAAAATAACATTAGCAAAACCAGAGATATTACAAGAAAACTACAGTTTTTATTTTTAGCAAAATTATTAGCAAGATTTTTGCAAATGGAATCATAGAGAAAGAGGGAGAGAGAGAAAGAGAATAATATACCAATATCAAGTGGAATTTACCCCAGGAATGCAGGGTTGATTTAACATTTGAAAATTAATCAATATAATTCTCCTATTAATAGACTCAAAAAGAAAACCCATCTGACTATCTCAATAGAGGAAGGAAAACCATTTCACAAAATCTAACATCCATTTCTGATTAAAAAAACAAACTCTCAGAAAACTAGGAGTATAAGGAATTTCTTCAACCTGAAAAAGGATATCTAAGAAAAACCCATAGCTAACATCATACTTAATGGAGAAATTTTAAATGCCTTCTCCCTAAGATCAGGAACACTAATAAAAAAAATCAGAACTTGAATTTTTAAGAAACACCATTTAAAATAGCAAAAACTATTAAATACTTAGGAATAAGTCTGGAAACAAAGCACATATCTGAAAAGAGGTTAACATCCAAAGTGTATAAAGAATTCATACAACTCAATAGCGAAAAACAAACAAAAAAAAAAACCCAAAAACCCAAAACAAAAAACAAATAATCTGGTTACAAATAGGCAAAGGACCTGAATAGACATTTTTCCAAAAAAGATATTCAAATGACCAAGAGACACATGAAAGAGTTTTTCAACATCACTGATCATCAGGGAAATGCAAAACCGCAAAGTGATTCCACCTCGCACTTGTTAGAATGACTATTATCAAAAAGATAAGAGATAACAAGTGCTGGTGAGGATGTAGAGTAAGGAGAACTCTTGTACACTGTTGGTAGGGATGTCAGTTGGTGCAGTCACTATGGAAAAAAGTATAGAGTGTCCTCAAAAAATTAATAGTAGAACTACCATATGATCCAATAATTCCACTTCTGGCTATACATCCAAAGAAATAAAGTCACTGTCTTAAAGAGATATCTGCTCCCCCGTGTTTACTGCAGCATTATATACAATAGCCAAGTGTCCGTCAATGGATGAATAGATAAAGCAAATACGGTATACACATATAATGAAATATTACTCAGCCATCAAAAGAAGGAAATCCTGCCATTTGTGACAGCATGAATGAATCTTGAGAATATTATGCTAGGTAAAATAAATTAGACAATAAAAGATAAATACTATATGATCTCACACGTGAAATCTAAAAAAACCAAACTTACAGAAACAGAGAACAGATTGGTGGCTGCAAGAAGTTGGGTTTGGGGAGTAATGGGTGATGGTGGTCAAAAGATACCAATATCTAGTTATAAGATAAATAAATTCTGGGGATGTAATGCACAGCTTGGTGACTAGAGATAACACTGTATTGTGCATTTGAAAGGTGCTAAGAGAGTAGCAGGTCTTAAAGTTCTCATCACAAGAAAAAAATTGTGATTATTTGAGGCGATGGATATTAAGTAAACCTACTATGGTAATCATTTTACAACATATACATATTAAATCATTATTTTGTATACATTAAAGTTATACAATGTTATAGGTCAATTGCATCTAAATAAACCTTGGGGGGGGGAAATGTGCAGTTTATTTTATGTCAATTACATCTCAATAAAGCTGTGGAATAAATGAAAGTAAGAAAAGGTAAAAATATATTTGGGAGGATGCTTACCCCAGCAGAGACAGTTAGATGTATGCATTGTGAGAAGACCTTAAGGTTAACTGCATTTTATTGGTAAGATCCTAGTTTTTGTGTTAAGTGGTGTGTTCATGGGTGCTTCTTATATTATTAAAAATAATATAATGATTAGAAAATACCAGGACGGAATGATTCAATGATGAGATTACATTTTAAAACAATGGTTGTAATGTTTAATCTGATTCTCTCCATGTCCCCCTAAAAGATAATAATAATTATTATTATTTCCAGTCTATTCAAATGTTGTTAAAACTTCACAGTAAATTAAAGCAAGAAATTAAGTTCCGCATTATCTTGGAGTAGAAGACTATTTTTAATTCTATTTTAAGTTTTGATCTAGAGGGAAATAATAATCCACTCAGTTTCCTCAAGGATATGCTTTTAAGTATTTTGGCAGTTATACTCTGGGATATTTTTGTGTTTAAAAATGGTCAAGTCTGGTACAAGGAGAATGTCACATGAAAAATCACTTTTTAAAATGGGTTGCAGGATGCTGTATCTCACCTATGACCTATGCCATTTCTTTGTGCATTCAGACATGAAACTTAACAATCTAGACTGCAAAGAGTAGCTTTAATGCCCTGACTTTTGGGAAAGGTGGAAAGATATTAGCCTTATATTGCCTTATTTTTTCTTGTGGTGAAGGGTGGAGTGATGTGTAGATGTGTGATGTTTTTCCGAGGTTTCTGGCAAGTGTCACACCTCTGACCATGATCTCAACTGGGGAGCTTGAGCCAAATATTCCCCCATTCGTTTTTCTCCTCTAATATATGGGCTTGTAGCAGACCTTAAATCATGGTTTGGTAATGTATTTAAAGTTATGACTTTAATGGTCCTGAAATGCTCAGTTTTTGCTAGAAAGATAATGAAATAAACTAATAGCTATGAATTCTTCAAAACAGATGTTGGTGGAGGGCTTTTCTCATTGCACAAATCCAGGCAGAAATTCACCTAGATTACAATCTGGAAGATGGCCCTGGAGTTGTATAACCATTCAGCCTTTAATGGTTAGAGAAAAGCTTAAGATATATCAGAAGTCAGTATGTAACCTTTTATGCTGATTACTAAATTTTACTCTCCAGGAGTAAAATTAATTGGTAGTTAGTCAAGAGATCATTACATGAGTTTTCTGATTTTATGAATCTTTATATTTGGCATTTTTAGTAAAATGATTTGGTAAAATTATTTCCTAACAAGTTTTGAACACATAAAAGTAACCTACTGTTCATAATTTTGAAAATACTCAAAATCTTGCACAAGAAATCTTGGAAATAAATTGCCATTTTGTATCCATCAGTGTTGCCACTTCTTTCCACCATTTTTCAAATAACAATTGACAACCTATGTTTCCAAAACAAACAAATAAAACAAAAAAATCCCAGCAGCTGAGAACAGAGCTATGAAATGGGGCACAAGAGGTTTTCAACACTCTCCAACCTTGCCTGCTCCCTCCTTGTACCATGTATATCCATTTATCAGATGGCCTTCTAGCGGGAAGAGTGCCTTGATCTTTACAAAAGTCACAGAAAAATATTAGTGGAGCAGATACAGTCTCCTCTGATACAACTGGCCCTGTGCCATATTTGACATTCCTCTGTATGTCTAATGCCTCATCACATTTTTAATTATTTCATTGGGATAAGCAAGGAAATGCTTACTTCTAGAGGCAGAATTACTATATATAATCAAATTTATAATTTTTATGGCATTAGCTTTATGTTGCCCAATTGCCCATCGGAAAAGTTATACTTCATTAAGTGAAAAATCAGTTGTCTTTAACTCTAACCAGCACCGTGCCTTGTCATTTTTGCCACTTCTATTTGATTTCTATAAAATAAAACCCAGAGATGTAGGTTATTAGGTAGCTTGGTCATGTGTCTTCCGCTACAACTTCCATGAAAAACTCTCTAATTGACTAGCATTTGAATACGAAGTTCAGTATTACGTATCAAAGTGTAATGGAAATATTTACCCAGAGTGTTCTAACACTAAGCAGAAATTCTGACTCTAGGAGATCAAGAATTCAGCTCCTGTGCTTCCCTGGTGGTACAGTGGTTGAGAGTCCGCCTGCCGATGCAGGGGACATGGGTTTGTGCCCCGGTCCGGGAAGATCCCACGTGCCGCGGAGCGGCTGGGCCCGTGAGCCATGGCCACTGAGCCTGCGCGTCCGGAGCCTGTGCTCCGCAATGGGAGAGGCCACAACAGTGAGAGGCCCGCGTACCGCAAAAAAAAAAAAAAAAAAAAAAAAAAAAAGAATTCAGCTCCTTCTCTTATTCTTTAACATGATAACTTCTACTTTCCTTCAGAAATAATTTTCAGTATTGACTGATATGGCATAAGTGAATCTGCATTACTTATAGGAAATCTGATAGTATGTGCTCCACCTACTAATCTGATAGCAATACGCAGTGCCCCGCAGTGACGGAAACTCATCAGCATATTGCAGAGAAACTGGTGTTAAAATTCAGCAAGTCTAATAAAAATTCATTAGATTAAATAATAAAAATGAAAATAATATTCAGTAAGAAACTAAACCTTAGTCTTTAAACTTCTCAGCAAGATTGATAAATTAGAATGACATGAGTAGGGAAGAAGCCACAGAAAAGAATGACATTAGCTAGATTCCCTTTCCACTAGAATTTTCACTTAAAAAATATTCAGTGAAAAATTTATGCACATGTACACAGGCATATCTGCCTGTGTACACACACACATACTTTCTCAAAACTCCAAATATTGTCTGCATAAGTTTTTTATCTTTTGTTTGACAAAACATATATCCATCTTTTTTCAGTGCAGTCCTAAGTCTTGGGTAGCTTATATACTTGATAAGCATTTTAGATAGGGATGGCTTAAATATTTATATATGTCCATACCATTTATTCTCCCATGTATTTAACATAAATCTTATTTTTGAAATTAATTCCTTTTGCTCCAGCTACCTTTTTTTTTTTTCCTGTGACGTCTAGTTTTTTCAACAACTAGTTTTACTAATCAATTCTGCAAATTCTATTATCAGTTAAATTGCTAAGTAAGGTACTATGGATGATTGGCTCAAAAGTATCAGAAATATCACTATGATCAGAAAGTATGGCTCTAATTATATTCTTGACAGTCCAATCTTTATGTAAGAAAGGCTGTACCATATCTTCTATGATACAGGACCTTGCAGTATTTACCAAACAATTTAGGTGGATGGACGAGAAGGAGTTTAATTCAGAAATATCTATCAACAGGCAAATTTCCCCTCTTCATTTCTCATATTTCTAAAGGGTTCATTATTATTAGAATTAAAGCAAGGATACACCTTGCAATTTCTCTGGTTCCTTGGGTATTTATACATGGCTATAGCATTCGTATTGCCCCAGAGGGACTTTGTTTCTCAGGTTCCATTTATTGATAGAAACTTGGGAAAAAGATAACTAGGCAACTATACTCATTTAGAGAATTAGGTAATCGGCCACCAAAGTTCAAATATTCTTGGATTGTTCGCATTTCTTGTGTTTTAAGAAATAATGATCAGTGTTCCATTTCTGGTACAACCAAGAACTCTTCTACAGGATCTAATCCTACTGCAGATAAGAATTACAAACTCTGGGCAATTTTTTAAAATAAATAATGATGCTAAAAGTGAACAACAGCAGACAAATTCTGGAGTAAAATTTTGGAAAAAAGGGGTAGCTCATATGATTTTTATGTCTAAGGCTTTTTGTCAACGTTAGCTGCATACATAGCAGCTAAAATTTTGATAGAAAACCTAGGAATTTTGTGCCTTGAAGAGCCAGAGAACAGAATTTGAGGCAACTAACAGCTATTTAAAAGTGAGAGGGCACAGATGTAGAGAACAAATATATGGACACCAAGTGGGGAAAGTGGCAGGGGGGTGGGTGGTGGTGGGATGAATTGAGAGATTGGGATTGACATATATACACTCATAGGTATAAAACATCACTAAGAAGAACTTGCTGTATAAAACTAAATTAAATTAAATTAAAAAAATAAAAGTGAAAGGGATTCAATAAAGTTGAGAACTAGAGAAATAAATCCCTATATTTTGTGTGTAAACTCTGCCTAAATTAGTTTCACTCCTGAACTACACATGCTTCTGATAGCCCTCAGATAAGGATAAAGAGACAAAACTAAACTGAGATTTGAGATACAAAATTTGGAATTGAATTCCTAGAAGTAAATCACCTGCTAAAATAACAAAATTTTAAATGTTTTCAAGTGAATAAAACAGAGTCCTCAGCCTTCACAGCATATCAATGCTCAAAATGCAATCCAAAATTACTCTGCATATGAAGAACCAAAAAGATTTGACCCATTTTGAATAGAAAAGAATCCTGAGATAATCCATGTTACAATTAGCAGACAAGTATTTTTAATAGCAATTATAAAAATATTCAAGGATATAACTGAAAGTATGCTCACAGTGAAATAGAAGAGAAATAGAAACTATAAAAGGAAACAGATGGGCATTATTTACATGAAAAATACAATATCTGAAAATTTTAAAAAAGAAACCCAACAAATAATATGGATGAGAGAAAGTCAGTGAACTTGGAGAGAAAAAAAACAGAGAAAAATTGAAAAAAAACAAAGCCTCAAGAGTATGTGGAACTAAATCAAAAGATCTAACATATATGTAATTGGAGTCCCAGCAGAATACAAGAGAGAGAATTGAGCAGACAACGTATTTGCAGAAATAATATCCATTATTGTCTTCATTTGGTGAAATATATAAATTTAAAGAGGAATGAAGTTTTGCAAACATCAAGCAAGATAATTATGAAGAAAACCATGCCCAAGGCACATCATAGTCAAAACACTAAATGCTAAATATAGACAAAATCTTGAAAGGAGACAAAGAAAAACAACACGTTACCTACAGAGGAACAATAACATGGATTTCTCCTCAGAAAATATACAGGTGAGGAAGCAGTGAACCAACATCTTGAAAGTTATTAAAGAAAAAAATGAATTCTATATGCCAAAAAATTATCCTTTAAGAATAAATGTGAAATGAAACCATTTTTAAATAAAGAAGAAAAATTAAGATAATTTATATCCAGCAGCCCAGCATTACAAGAAATGCTAAAGGAATTCTTCAGAACAGTTTAAAAAAAACATTACTACATTGTCCTGTGGGGCTTATATTTTCATGTGTATGTGATATATATGACAACTATAGCATAAAAGATGGCTGCACAATTTCTCCATTTTACATAAAATGGTATAGTAACATTAAGTAGAATGAAAAATAAAGAATGTTTACTGTAATATTTACAGCAACCACTAAAAATAATGTAAAAAGTCAAGCCAAAAAAGCTGATACATTAAAATTAAATTCTAATGATTCTTAAATAATCCAAAAAAATGCAGGAAAGGAAGAACAAAAAAATAGAAGTAACAGAAAACAAATAGCCAAGGATATATATAAATCACAACTATGTCAATAATTACATTAACTATTAATGGACTAAGCACTCTAATTAAAAGTCAATGATTATCAGAATGGATAAAGAAACAAGATTCAACTATCTGTTATCTACACGAGTTTCCCTTTAAATATAAAGACATAGATAAGTTGAAAGCAAATGGATGGGAAAAGGTTATGCCATGCTTACAGTATGCCTAAGAAGGTCAGAGTGGCTATGTTATCATCAGATGATCTAATTTTTAAGAGAAAAGTATTTCTAGAGGTAAACAGGGAAATTCTTATAGATAACAGATAATTGTTCATGTGCTTAATAACAGAACTTCAAAACATATGGAGAAATTAACAGAATTAAAGAGACAATTTCACACTTACCATTAGAGATTTTAACACCATTCTCTCAGGAATTAATAGAACACCTAAACAAAAACAAAAATCAATAGGTTGTTTTAGTAACAGTGTCACCCACCTTGCCCTAACTGATATTTATAGAACACTGCACTCAACAACTAGAGAAACATATTATTTTCACGAGCACTTAGTATGTTCACCAAGACGGAAATTATGCAAGAAAATAAAGCAAATCCCGATTCATTTAATTAAATCATGCAGAGTATGTTCTCTGGCCACAAGGGGTGTAATTATAAATCAAAAACCATAAAATATCTAGGAGAACCACAAATCTTTTCAAATTAAACAAGACACTTCTAAATAACCCATGGGTCAGAAAAGAAAGCAAAAATTAAATTTAGTAGTATTTCAAACTGAATGATAATGACTAAGCATATCAAAATTTGTGGTATACAGCTTAATCAGTGCTAAAGGAAGTTACAGTTTAAAATGCTTATATTAGAGAGGAAATAATAATCACTCTATATCAGAGATAAAGGAGAACTCCAACAGAATGAGATGAATTTTAAAACTAGTATTTGATTGAAGTAAGAAATCTAGAAAGACCAGATTCCACGTGGTGGAAATCAAGACAGCATCTGAACCCTATGGCCAAAATTCAAACAAGGGTATAAAATTGATCCAGGCCTCCTTTACCTGCAGCATACTTGCCACGGTCATAAGAGATATATCTGTATATATCATACTTGCCATGGTCATAAGAGATATATCAGATATATCATAGGATACTAAAAGGATTTTAGTATTCTCTTTATCTTTTTCATTTTTTTCTCCTTTGGAGGTCAGTGTTAGTGACCCTGGGAACCACTGCAAGAAAAGGCTGTAACCAAAGAAACAAAATCTCAAGAAGAATAAATCAGAAACTGCTTTTAGACTTGATTTTTCTGACTTGGAAATCTTATTTCTGTAATATTTATTTGCTCAAGTAATACGTGTTGACAATTTTGTAAATTTTATTACCGGATGGTCTTTTCATAAATGAGTATTTTTTGTATTCCTCATTTGCTTATATTCTAAGAAATTAGCATGTAAAAAAATAAAATGGGGCTAACTGGGAGAGGGTAAGGTGGATCATAGTTAACAGTTCCTTTAATAGTAGGCTTATTTTATATTTGCTCTAAATGTTTTACATGTATTACTTAATCATTACACACACACACACACACACACACACACACACAGAAAGCCTGTAATACTATAAAGTTAGGTAATATAAGCCTCCTAATTTTACACATGAGGAAACTGAGGAAGAGATTTAAAAGTGACTTGCCCAAGAATACATAAATATTAGACAGTACCACTGAAATTTGCTCTCAGACAGTTTAGTTCAGAGACCATATTTTAACCACTATAATATTATATTAAAGGGATGACTGTCCTAAGTTTTGACGTTCTGTGAAGAGCAAGACAGTAACATTCAACTATTGGCCTCAATAAACCGAACCAATAAACCAGATCTCAAATTCCTGTTTAGAAAATCTCTGTTTTAAGTCTTGGGATGAGTGACCCCACCCTCTACATTGATTTCTTTCCCACCAAAAAGAATTGAGTTATTTCAGTAAATGGTTATTAAATACCTGAGTGCATAAAATTCTATCATTCTCAAAACAATAATCAGTATATCATTTATCTAGATTTTTCATTTGATTGCTTAACTATTTTGCATTTCTGATTTTGCATTCATACACAGAAGAGTGAACCATGGTAATATAAATATAAAGAGTCTTCTTGTAATGGACTCACAAAAATTTTGTGGGAAAGGAAGCTGAAGATATTAGACACAAATTATGGTTTAAAAATCATTGGTTAATTTATTCTGTTAATCCTATAGTTCTAAATAAAAGTTTCAATATATAAAGCACAATGATAATAATGCAAATGGAAATACAAGAAGCATTTCTAACAGTGACATTGAACAATATGCATTATTGTATTCATGACCAGCATGAATCTTTTTAGTGCTTATTTCATACTGATTCTTACTGTGAACAGAGAAAAGTCTGCCAGAAGCAGATGAAGACAAATTACAGAAGCACATATATTTAAATGCCAAAGCCTACTGCAAAGTTATTTTCCCGAAGTGAAAATCTATAACACCTTACAATGTATGCAGTTTTAAACTGTCTTTGTTTTAATATGACATAGTGGATTATTTTGACCCATGTGTTTCATTACATCCAATTGCCTTTGATATTCAGATTGCAAGATTTCACTTAGGACTATTTGACCTTATACTATTTTATGTTCTCAAATATACTTATACATACTGAATCATGGTAAACTATATAGTTTGATATTTAAAAAATGTTTTTTTTCTGTCATAACCCCCTCCAGAATCTTATTAACCATAGCAGACCTTCTTTGCTTTTTTGTATATAATTGTTCATATGCTTTTGAAGCAACTTCTTCTGCTACACAGCATTCAAAAGCATGCGGCCAAATAAGTGATAGGCAAATATTTTGGAAATTGCTTGTTAAGGTTGGGGGAAGTCCCTGATTAACAAAAGAACTTTCCAAGACATTCCAGTAGCCAAGTTCAATTTCAAGTAAAGTGATTGAAGTGCCCAAAATACCAAAACATTTCTTTGCTGATACTGTCTGTTCTGTCTTAGAGTGGCATTTACCTGCTACTTTTTCTGTTATCAGTATCCACCCATCTTCCCTCCCATTTCCTCTCTGGGCAGTTTGCTGGCCCAGCTCAATTAAAGGACAAATCCATTGCAGTCTGCAGTGTAGGAATTATAATGAAGTCAGCTGTCAAACTCCTATCTCGCAGCTGCCCCTCTGTGGGTAATCTGATGGCCACTTGTCAGCTGTTTCACCCAGTCAAACACAGACAAAGGGTCTCTGATGGCCTGCTTTATTCTAATCAATCTACACAGAGGCAGATGTTGAAATCCCAGCAGGAAAAGGTGTAATTTGATTTAGCATTCAGAACTGCCTTCTCCTATTGATAGATCCCATCTCTCTGAACTCGATATCCTTTTGCAACTATGGGGCAGGTAATTTTGTGTTTATTTATTTTCCTCATTCTGTCATTAAAAACAATGCTTTAGAATGTTATTTCAGAGTGTAGGACATCGCCCAATGAAACACAACAGAATACCATAAATTAACTGGTCTCTCAAGGTGGAAGGAATCTAAGTGACTTAGGTTTTGAAGGAGATGTCTCTAATTTTCTCAATTTTCTAAAGTGAGCCAGAAGAACCAGTGAGCTATTCATTCACTTTTGCATGGTTCTCTATTCTCTGTCAACCAGAGTTGATATTAGAAAGAAAAAAATAGACTTTTTTCTTAGAATAATTAGGCAGAAAACATAAAGCAAGGCTGTATTAAGAGAAATAAAAATAATACCAATTATCATCTGATTAATACCAATTATCTGTTTTCCATTCTCCAACCACAAAGATTGTAGTGAAGTTACCTGTTTTCTTAATGAAGGATTTCTCTTTTTTAAACAATAACTTAAATCAACATACACACTATTAATTGTACCCAAACTTTAAAAAATATGTGATTTTGATTATGCAATTACTACCTCTGTCACTCTCTGTCTACAGCCATTGTATTTCCTGACTTCTCGAATAAGATACACATATCTAGGAAAATCTAGCTTCACACAAAATGGTTTGTCTTTTTAGTACGGAATATCTACAATTTCCATTTCTTTTTTTTTAAACTTTTTATTTTATATTGGAGTATAGCTGATTAACAATGTTGTGATAGTTTCAGGTGCACAGCAAAGCGACTCAGCCATACATGTACATGTAACCATTCTTCCCCAGACTCCCTACAATTTCCATTTCTAATGCCTTTCTTAAGGTGGTGAATTCTTCTTAAGGTTACTAAAATATTGACTGCATGCAAGTAATTATTTATTAAAGACATGATAAAATAGACTGGGGAAGCCAGGCCATTTATCTTAATATCTGCTTTAAAATGGGAATAGGAATATTTGTGATTTCATATTTGTGTTCTTTTATATTGAGAATGAATGCCTTCCCTAACGCAAGCCCTGCTATTAATTTATTAAATCAACTTCACTTCAAGCATTTTGTTTAATTTTTTATTTTTTTGCGGTACGTGGGCCTCTCACTGTTGTGGCCTCTCCCGTTGCAGAGCACAGGCTCCGGACGCGCAGGCTCAGCGGCCATGGCTCACGGGCCCAGCCGCTCCGCGACATGTGGGATCTTCCCGGACCGGGGCACGAACCAGTGTCCCCCGCATCGGCAGGCGGACTCTCAACCACTGCACCACCAGGGAAGCCCTAGATTAATTTTGACTCAAGTTGTCAAAATGTAAACTTTATTTTTATTAGGTCTTTAAAAGTCAACATAATATTGAAATTCTGATGTACAAAAGGAGTATGTATTTTTCGCACATATCAAGTTGCTGAAAGACATTTTTCAGTGACTTGGTATTAACTGTGCAGTGGTTTTTATAATTGTTTAAAACATCAGTATCTAAGAACAGAATAATATTCTAGAATGAAGCTCAGCCCCAAGTATTTCAATTGCTGATACTGAAAGAAATACACAGAGATACTGTAAAATTGTAAGAAAATAGGGCCAAATCTTTGGTGACAAAACATTCAATGACATTCAATAAGAAAAATCACAGCTAGTACTAGACAAAATGAGCTACTCCAGAAAGCAGTGTGATTTACAAATTTGGAATTCAATACTACAGGTCTTCTCATATTAAAATAGTTTCAACTAATGCTTTACTATGTTTGAAGATCAAGATGGTGTGTACGTGTATGTGTTTACATCAAACTTTAAGAATGACAAAAGTTTGATGTCAAAAGAGAAAATGAGAATGTAAGCATTCTGCCATTCCTGGTAAAATAACTATCTGTCTGGCCCTGAGCACAGTTCTGAGGTTGCTTTGTTCTAAGAGAAGAGTAGGCTGTCATAAAATAAGAATGAAAACTTATGACTGCCTTTGGGTTTGTGTATGAAAATGGTGGTGGCAGGATGAGGGAAGGGGCTCTGGTCCCATAATTTTTGTGTATTATCCTAACCTTGGGAAAAAAAAGGAGATTCTTTGAGATAACTGCCCCCTGAAACACACACAAAATTATATAACGCCTTTGCTTTGGAAAATTTATATATTTAAAAAATATCTAGGCAGCTCAGCTTTCTTCTATGTGCATGGTTCTCAAGGTTTGTTTGGGACTCCAGGGAATTCTCAAGATCCTTTTAGGGTGCCTGTGAGGTCAAAACTATTTTCATAGCAACACTAAAGTGCTATTAGTCCTTGTCACTCTAATTTCCCATGAGTAACAGGAGGAGTTTTCTAGATAGCTAATGAAATGTACACTGTGTATTCGGTTTTGTAAATTCTTCAGTTTTAATTTCGAATATAGTACATACCAGTGGATATAACCCAAACAAACAAAAGCTGTTTGGTATTCTCGATAATGTTGAAGAGTACTGCTAGGGACTGAATTGTGTCCCCCCCTCATAATTCATATGTTGCAGCTTAACGAGCTTTCTTTCTATACACACACACACACACACACACACACACACACACACACACACACCCACCCACACCCCCCCCCCCCCCAAGGAAAGGCCATGTGAGGTCACAAGGAGAAAAAGCCCATCTACAAACCAAAAGAAAGCCCTCACCAGAACCTAACCATGCTGGCACCCTGACCTCGGACTTCCAGTCTACAGAAATGTGAGAAAATACATTGCTGTTGTTTAAGCCACCAAGTCTGAGGTATTTTGTTATGACATCCTGAGCAGACTAAGTGTAAAGTGGTCTTGAAACCCAAAATCCTGAGAACTGCTGATCTATATTAATAAAGATATGATATTGGAGCCGTCTCTAGGCTCAAAGGAGAAAACCCAAATCCATGACTTTCGTTGCAATTATGTCTTTGAACAAAATGGGTAACATGTTGTGCTGACAAGTGTTTTAAAATGCTGGAGTCCTTTTGCCATAACAATGTTGTTATGAGAGAAATACTTAATACTTCCCCACTACTCTAAAATTCTTGACTCTGTATTCAAAGCCCTATGCTTTGGGCCCTCTATCTACTCAGTCAACAGTATTTTCCACTTTCCCTCAGCATTAAACCTCTTCTTTTTAGAAAGTAAATCTCAAATTCCCTTGGGTACACATTGCTCATACTAGTCTCTGTCCTTGTCTCATACAATATTCTCACTGTCTGTGTCAGATCTTATCTTTTCAATTTGAAGAACTTTCTTCACTACCATCCATTATGTGGATAATCACAAGTTTTATTCTGAGGAACTCAGGAGTCACAGCACTAAGCATGGAAAGGAGATATCATCTTCCATATTTCAAGAGGATCATATAGACACTATTTTGGGCAAAAAAGAATCTGAGAAGGTGCATCTTTTTCACCAATTTACTATGTATCATACATAGCTTTAAAGTACTACTCCTTGAAATCTAAAACATGTTCTCAAAAGTACACAGGCACAATTGGGAAAGATTTTTAAAATATATGCTTTTCCCTTTTGCATATATGTCAATTATCTTCACAATAAAGCTTATACCATCCCTCTGCTTGCAGTGGTGAGAATAAGGCTATGCAAAGTAAGGTATTCAAATTTGCAGTAAAATAATGAAATTGAATCCCAGAATTCATAAAGGCCAAAAAAAGACTGTCCAAATTGTTTTATTTCCTCTGTGTTATTACACTGTGAGGATAATTTTGTTGCGCCGTTGTTACATAACCTAGGTTCTCCCATGATTTCGTTCACAGTATATCACTGGACTTACTTGAGGATTCAGTGAAGAAAGCCTGACCATGGCTTACCATAATGATGAATCTGATACTGGTAAACACTCATTTTAAAAAAGCATTCAGTTAATAAATGCAAATTTTAGAACATCTCACTTCACTTCATTTTTTCTAGATTTTAATTCCTTGTCTATTATGTGTTGCAGACATCTCTGAGACAGAGGCCCAAGGTTGAAGTTAAAAGCAAATTTTTACTTTGTCGTGATTATGGGGGTGGAAATAGAGGGGATACCAAGAAATTTGTTTTATCTGGATAATAAGGTCTTTCACTAGAGGATGTGACATCACATACACACACACACATACATACACAATTAAAGGTGAATTTTGCTGCTGTTTAAATGGTATCATGCAAATGGATCAACTAAATACATTCATTTCAATTTAATTTATCCAGAAATAAAGTAATCCTGAAAAAATTGAGTAGATCATTTCTCCCATCAGAATGGACACCTATACAAGGTTGGATAAAATAATAACTAACTTTATGATATGCTTTCTAATGCAAGAATTTCAAGATGTTTTCATCATTTCCCTTATTTAATCCTAACAAGAATCTGATGCTTTACGAGGCTAAGCCCAAGGACTGGGTTCAAATCTCAGCTCTTCTACTTACTGGGCCAGTAATCTTAGACAAGAGTATTTAACTTCTCAATGCCTCAATTTTATTTTCTATAAAGTAGGATAATAATGATAATAACCCTGACTTCATTGTGTAGTTGAGAATATTAAATAAATTACTATATCTAAAGAGCTTAAAGCACTACCTAGCTCACAGTAACCTCGATAAGAACATTAGCTCTTATTTTCTCATTTTACTAATAAGAATTTGAGCCTTGAAGGGGTTAATTAACTTATTAAAGTCTGCAACTGGTAAATAAATAAATCCTGGAGATCTAATACACAATACAGTGATTACAGACAACAAAACTCTTTTATAAACGTTAAACTTACTAAGAGACTGGATCCTAATTGTGCCTACCACTAGAAGAAATGATAATTATTGATGCAATAAAGGTGTTAGCTAATACTATAATGGTAATCAGATTGCAATATAAAAGTATCAAATCAATATGTTGTACACCTTAAACCTGTACAATGTTACATGCCAATACCTCAATAAAAATACTAAACTCATGTGCTTGAATTGGAATTCAAATCCAGACAGTCTAATTCCACAATTCATGTTTATTCTCTGACACCTCTATTCTAAAGAGCCTTCCCCAGAAGTGAAACAGAAAGAGAGGAAAAGTTAGAAAAGCGCTCTTACTTAAGGAGTCATCAGAAAGAGTCAAAAACAAAATTCAGCCACAGGTGTGTGACATTTCACTCTCTCAAGAATTCAGTGAGTCAAAGCAAGTATTATTCTTCTCATCTCACAGATCATGAAACTGAAACTAAAAATTATTCACAACTTGCTGAATGTCAAATGTTAATGGATAAATCTCACCTAAAACCTGATGGGAAATTCAGGACTATAAATACGTCAATAAACTTTTTTCTGTGAAGGACCAGGAAACAAACATTTTAGAATTCCCAAGCCAGGACAGACAGTCTCTGTTGCAACTACCCAACTCTGAGTTTATAGCACCAAAAACAGCCATACATAATATATAAAATAAATAGGCATGGGTGTATTCCAATAAAGTTCTATTTACAAAAATAGGCAGCATGCAAGATTTGACCTTCAGGTTGCAGTGTGCTGACGTCTTATCTAGAAAATGATTGATGTTAATTCCTTACCAACCGTGACATATAATAAGTTCTCATTCAGTACATGTGAATGGACATATTAAGGTTACGTGAAATGTGATGAGAACAGCCTTATTGTATACTTGGTGAATATTTATTGAACACCTACTACGTGACAGGCACTTTTCTAGGTGGTGAGAAAAAAAATGGTAAAAAGATGACAAGGTTCCTGTTCTGGTGGAATTCATAATATGAACGCTCCTATTAGATCAATAAGTAAATTAAACACACGCAGGCTAATTACAAAGCAGAATAAATGAGTGCTATGGAGGAAGTAAACATAATGATGTATTAGAGAATAATTGAGTGGGTGGGGGAGTTTTGCAGATGGGGTATTTTGGGTATTGTAGTGAGGGAAATACTCTGTAAGGAGGTCAACTGTGAGCTGAGACAAGAAGACCAAGTACCACAGGAAGAACCTTCTAGGCAACATAATCCTTGGCAGAAAAAACCCTTGGTATGCTCAAGTTACAGAAAGTAAGTCTGTGTGAGTGGAGAGCAGGAAAAGTGGTGAGAGAAATACAAGATACATGGGAAAAGGAATATTCCTAAGTGCCATGTTGGAACTTTGTGTTTTATTCTACGGACATGAGAAGTCATCAAAGAGATTTCAGTCGGAGACCAGTATGTTCTGAATCTTGTTAAAAGCTCACTGTGGTTTCTTAAGAATAATGGCTGGAGGGAAGGTCATGGTCAGATATGGATGACCAATAGTAGGATTTGCAGAAGCCTAGGTGAGACAGGAGGATGGCATGGACTGGAGTATAAGAAGAGTGGACAAACCTGAGACTTATTTAGGAGGTAAATTTCACTTTCTAAAGGGATTCATGGGAAATCTTTTGGATAGAGAAAGTCAGCAAAAGGTGGTGTTATTTACTGAAGTGAGGCAGGAAATACTTAGGGAGGTTATAGATGCAAGAGTTTAGTTTGGTAAATGGTAAGTTTGTGATGATTATTGGACATCCAAATAGAGTTGCCCAATAAACAGTTGGGAAATTGAGTCTGAAACTCAGGGAAGAGGTCAGAGCTGGAAATAGAGATTTAGAAGTAAGAAGTCTTTTCAGATAATATTCAAAGCCACGAGGCAGGAGGGAACATAGAACAATAAAGAGGATCTATTCCAGAGCCCTGGGGACAGTACAACAATTAAGTAATATTTGCGGGGGGGGGGGGGCTCTGGTTCAAATGGCGATATACGAGGGTCCTGGGTTCACTCCTTCCACAGATGTACCAAATCTGCAGCTACATTTGCAACAACTTCCTCTGAAAATAAAATCTAAAAACAGTCTGAGCAATTTCTACGCAACAGGCAAAGGAGAGAAGGCCCACCTCCAGGGTGATAAGAGAGTTGGGGACACGATCTCGCCATAAACCTCATCCCTCCACAGACACTCAAAATCCGGAGGAAAACTCAAAACCTGCAGCTTCTCCCTAAGGAGCGAAGGGTTTGAACCCCACACTGGGCATCCCAACTTTTAAGACCCGAACCTGAGACACAAACCCTCAAAACATCTAGCTTTGGAAACCAATGAGGCTTGTGTCCACAAGACTATAGCAAACTGAGAAATGACTTGTTTGTGGCTTCACCCATCCCAGGACCCAGCACAGAGGCAGCTGCTCCAGAGGTGTCCAGACTTGGTGTGAATAAGGCTCACGTGCTAATCTTAAACCATTGGCAGAGGGCAGGCATCTAATTTAGCCCATGTCTGGGACCTGCTGGCTGGTGGGCACCATCTTCATGGCCTCCCTCTGCCGTGCTTCAAGGCACCATCATTTCCCAGAGGGGAGCTTTTACAAGTGTCTGGTGCACAGGTTTCCTGAGGCTACCACTCGGGGGACGCCCTTGATGACCTGGCTCTGTAGGCAGGAGTGTGGGGCGGAGGGCTTGCAATCCTGAGGTCCACAAACTGTAACAGTCAGAGAAACAGGTCTTGGCCAACTACCACCTCCAGGGCACTGCACAGAGAGCAGAGTGAAACACACCCCCAGTCTTTCTGTGAAAGAGGCCTCTTTGCATGGCACATGTCTAGGGATCTACAGAAGTGCTCTCAGGGAGCGGAGGCTGGGAGATGCAGCCTCTGAGCTCTCCCCCACTTTGCTCCATTTAGCCAGTATCTCCCAGAAAGGAGCTTACACCCTTGTCCGGCTCCTCCATGTTTGCAGCTGCTGCCAGGGAAGAGCCCCATACTGTCTCACTCTGGTGGCCAGTGCGCTTTGCACTCATGGGTCCCACAGGACCGTAACCAATGGAGAAAGGGTTCTTAAATGGCTACCCTCCAGGGCCCAGCAAGAAGCGACAGACCCAAGAACTCAGTCTTTCTGTGAAAACAGCCCAGTAGCTTACCAGAGCTGCAGCCTGAGGGGCAGGCTTCTAATTAAACACAAGTTGCAGGGCTGACTGTAGTCCTTTCCAGAGATCTCAGGGCAGGAACTATCTTTGTTTTCTCCCCCAGACACACTCCAGAGCACCAGTATCTCCTGGAGGGGAGCTTTTTCGTGCATCCGGTAGCCCAGGTTTTGTGGCCACCACCCCGGGGACACCTCCAGATCAGGAGGCTCTGGTGGCCAGCACGGCTCACGCTTGCAGTCCCACAAGACTGTTTATATTTGCATACTTTACGAGTTGCTGCCTGAGGGTCTGGCAGCTCCAGAGACAACCAGGGCAAGGTTGGACCACCAGGTTCATCTCCTACAGGAGGCCATTCCTCCAAGACTGGGAGACATGCTATTTTGTCTAATACATAAAAACCAACACAGAGAGTCAAGAAAAATGAAGAACCAGAGGAATATGTTCCAGAGGAAAGATCGAGATAAAGCCTCAGGAAAAAAAAAAAAAACAACATAATGAAACAGGAATAAGTAATCTAAGAAATATTTTGAGAAAAGACATTAGCTAAGGAGATGGAGAAGGAGATGCTGGAGAGGTAAGAGGGAAGCCAAGAAAGAATGCTTTCATGAAAGACAAAGACAGAAGTGTGTCATGAAAAAGGAATCAGCTCCTATGGCAAAAGCTGCTGAGAGGCCGTGCCCAATAAGCATAATGAAATATATAGTTCAATTACGAACCTTAATGGTCTTTGATATCCTTGAGAAGAACACTGGTATAGTGGCCGTTGGAAAGTATGGGAGAGAGAATGGAAGATAAGGAAGTGAATTCAGAAATTCTCTGTAAATAGGGAATTGGCATTTGAAAGGAGGATGCTACAGTCAAGGTTGGTTTGTTTACTTTATGATGGGAAACGCTGGAGCATGTGTGTATGATGATGAGAATGATCCAGTAGAGAAAGGAACATTAATGACACAGATGAGTGGATCCCGGGGCAGAGACTATATAGAAATAATGGTACGGCATATAGAATAAGCTACATTTAGAACACAGCATACAAGTTTTTTTTTTTTTTTTAAAGCTATTTTGAAGTTTATATTTCAAAATTTGGGATGAGTGAGAGAAACAGAAGAAAAAAGGTTGATTTGTACAATATTTTAAAATAAATACTATTAAGGTTCAAACCGTGGGCTAATGGAGTTCTAACCAAGAGAGTAACAGCCTTACATGCTTGAATGAGAAAATAAAAATAATGTGTTACTAACATAACACATACTGCCACATTGTATTACCTGCCAAGTAATTTTTCAAGGTACTATAAAATCAATTTGTTTCCTAAGTAAGCTAGACATCATCTTCCTTCACAAACACAAATGGTGTTCATACATTTATATATTTTTTTATATCATGGCATAGACAAACACAGGTCACATCTCTATTTGAATTAGGACAGATCTGTGGAAAATATTCAGAGCCACTTAAATGCTTCATAAGGAGGACATTATGCCAATATAAATTACAATTATGGAGATGATCAATATTTATGTTGCCTCTGCCAATCGCCTGACTACATTCTGTGGCATTCGGGCTTATTTGTAAGAATTGCTGTCTGCAGCAGGCTACTGAGTGAATCACAATCATAATATCATGACATTAATGCAGGCTGAGTGATGATCGGTTTTCACTTCAGTGATGATAGAGCTGTGGATGGCCCAGTTTCAACAAGCAGGGGAAACTCATTATCTTTATTTATCAGATGTCGTATGTTGTTGTCACCTTTCTATGTGAAAACTCTGCTTTCCAGGTGAATTGGATAAGAAGACAATTGAAAATTTGACAGGTAAGGTCTTTTTTGTTGTTGCTATTGCTGTTGTTTTATTTCTAACTAACTAGGTAAGATACTGTTTGAGTTTTTATTTGTTCAAAAACCTATTTCAACTTGTTTGGTATAAAATCAGACCAGATATATTTTTAATATTGCTGACATCTGCCCTAAGAATGTGAAGGTGAGAAAGATCCAGAACCCAAGGTGGCGCCACCCTGTAGCCCTGGAGATGACACAGAAGTAGGGTCTAAAGAAGAAATCAGGTAGGGACTTGCACTAAGCCTAAATGGATGAAATCAGGCTTTCAGAGCCTCAGGGCAAACCAACCACAAGCATATTTACTTGTTAAAGTTATGGAGTTAGGAGTGCTGATCGGGAAATCACTGAGAACATTTTTTCCCTCAGGCTCTTCCCTCACACCTAGGTTGAAAATCCATCTATTGCTGGTAGCTGAAAGGACAGTGTATCCCATGCATACAGACATAACACATAGTGGAGAAAAAGCACAGGATTTAGCATCATAACACATAGATTTGAAAATCAGCTGCAGCTTTATTAGATGTGTGACATTGTATGTTGGATGTGGTCGCTCAATTTCTTCATGATTAAGAATCTCGGTTTCCTCATAATTAAGATGGGTATCATCATTATGCATTAGCATAAAGGTATACACCTAAGAGATAATGAGGGTTCAGGTCCCAGACCACCACAATAAAGCAAATATCGTAATAGTCACAGCAATATTTTGGTTTCCCAGGCATATTAAAATTATGCTTACACTGTAGTGTAGTGTACATACCTTAATTAAAAATGCTAACCATCATCTGAGTGCATCAATTTTTTTGCAAAGGTAATATCAAAGGTCAGTGATCATCATAACAAATGTAATAATGAAAAAGTTTGACATATGAATATTAGCAACATGTGACACGTGACACGAAGTGAACAAATGCTGCTGGGAAAATGGCACCATTAGACTTGCTTGGCTCAGAGTTGCCACAAACCTTCAGTTTGTAAAAAAAAAAACCACCTGTCTGTGAAGCCCGATAAAGTGAAGTGCAATAAAACGAGCTATGCCTGTACTTTCTATAACCGTTTAGGTTATAGATACACGCATTCTGCTTTCAAGTTTCAGCCCTGTCACAGACACACTGCCTCACCTTGGGAGAGTCTCTTGATGTCTCTGAATTTTAGGCTGTTCAGTGTAAAAAGAGGATGAATATCACCTTGCTCACACGGCTGCTGTTGTTGCAAAGGGCATAAAGAAAATAATGGATGCAAATTGCTGAGCTTTATATCTTCTAGATACTTAAATCCTCAATAAATGTTCAGCATTCATTTTCCCCCCAATTCTACACATTTCTACCAGTCTAGAAGCTACCAATATAACCAGTATTTTCTCAAGCTTCTGAAGTGAACTCAATGAGATACTATAAAGTACTTTGATTAGAACATGAGGGAAGTGGGTATAGCTCCCACATACACAGAATGAGCTGGTACAAACAGTGTATATGTGTTTTAAAAATAAATAAAATTTTCATGTCCATCAGCAGATGAATGGATAAAGATATGGTATATACACATATAATGGAATATTACTCAGCCTCATTAAGAATAAAATCTTGCCATTTGCAAGGACATGGGTGGAGGGTACTATATATAGTGAAATAAATCAGACAAAAACAAATACTGGATGTCTTCACTTATTTGTGGGATCTAAAAAACAAATGAACAAATATAACAAACAGAAACAGACTCACAGATACAGAGAACAAACTAGTGATTACCAGAAGGGAGAGGGTCGGGGGGAGGGGCAAAATAGGTGAAGGAGATTAAGAGGTACAAACTACCAGGTATAAAATGTAATAAGTTATAAGGATGTGATGTACAGCACAGGGACTATGTCAATATTTTATAATAACTTTGGGGTATAATCTGTAAAAATATCAAATTACTATATTGTACACTTTTAAAATGAATATTGTAAGCTAACTATACTTCAATAAAAATAATAAATACAATTTTAAAAGGAATAAATTATATTTTTCTTACTTTTTAAATAATACATATTCGCTGTTGAAAAGCTTTGTCTTATCCATTTGGGTTTTGTTGTTTTGCATTATCTCTACTAATTTTCTGAGCTTAGCATTTTTATTTCCCCATTATTGAGTTTTTTCCCAACATTTGCCATTACAGTAAATATTATTGAGCATAAATTTCTATATATATATAGATAGATTATACATATACATCTATATATATATACATCTGTTAAGGATGAATTCCTACAATGGACATATTAGATCAAATATATAAATACTTTGAACATCATCAATCTGCCTTTTAGAGAAATGCCAGTATTGCTCCCCTACTAACCTCAGTGTATCTTTCAAGTTCAGACACAGACCTCCAGGGTCAGCTGTAGTCTAAATGTCCAGAACAAAGGGGAGAAAAAGTGGAATAGATGTATGTTAAATCACCTTTCCCTTTACTATCACTTCAGATTAATTTTAGCCATATTTTGTATACATAGATATGGGTTTTCTTCCATGTGATCCTGTTCACTTAAGTTTTGCTTGTCCGTTAGGGGATCATTGTTTCAGAAGAGTTGTTAGAAGTGTTGGTGAGAGATACTATCACATCTCTGCACCAGCCATAACTACTCCAACTTAAGGTCTTAATCAAGAGTCTCTGGGAAGCCTTCCCTAGATAGTGGGCCAGTTGCCCCTCCCCAGTGCTCTCATGGAACCCTGGTTTACCCTACCATTTATACTGTTCTACAATGGTTTTCAGGGTTGGATTTTTCTAGCAGTAGGTAAGCTTTGAGAAGGCAGACACTATGCCTTTCTTGTTCACTGTTTTATCTCCAGCGTCTGTAGAATGACTGTAGAATGAAGGACAGAATAAATGAGTATCTGCATTCATGCAGAATGAATACTTGAGGTTATATTTAAACACCTTTCATGTTTGGAAATGTGGAACTGCAGATGTTAATAACTTGAAAGTCATACAGATAGTTAAGTGGTGATAGTCATTTGACAAGAGTGAATATATAATTACTTTTCATTGGAAAAATAAAATTATTTGACATATAATTTCAATTCAAATTTGAGAGGAAAAATGTCCCTTTCTATAAAAAAAGAAAAAATAAATAAAATCTAGTTATATCTGATGCTTTCTTCAGCTATCTGGTTCATACTTCCTAAAATCTTCTTGGAAAAATATTAAATACCTGAATGCTGCTAGCTTCAACTTAGGTTCCTTAAAGAAATACCAAAATTTGTATTCTTTACATCAATTCCTACATCTCTATTATTAATTATTATGGAGTGCAACCTAAATGCCCATCGACAGATGAATGGATAAAGATGTGGTACATATATACAATGGAATATTACACAGCCATATAAAGGAATGAAATTGGGTCATTTGTAGACATGTGGATGGGCCTAGAGACTGTCATACAGAGTGAAGTAACTCAGAAAGAGAAAAACAAATATCATATATTAACGCATATATGTGGAACCCAGAAAAATGGTACAGATGAACCAGTTTGCAGGGCAGAAATAGAGACACAGATGTAGAGAACAAACATATGAACACCAAGGGGGAAAAGTGGGTGGGTTGGTGTGTGGGGGGGTGGGATGAAGTTGGAATTGACGTGTATACATTAATATGTACAAAATAGATAACTAATAAGAACTTGCTGTATAAAAAATACATAAAATAAAATTTTTAAAAATTGTTATGGAAGACTCAAATCAATAGAATTAGCAATGAAAAAGGAGAGGTAACAACTGACACTGCAGAAATAAAAGAGATCATGAGAGATTACTACAAGCAACTCTATGCCAATAAAATGGACAATCTGGAAGAAATGGACAAATTCTTAGAAATGCACAACCTGTCAAGACTGAATCAGGAAGAAATAGAAAATATGAACAGACCAATCACAAGCACTGAAATTGAAACTGTGATTAAAAATCTTCCCACAAACAAAAGCCCAGGACCAGATGGCTTCACAGGCGAATTCTATCAAACATTTAGAGAAGACCTAACACCTATCCTTCTCAAACTCTTCCAAAATATAGCAGAGGGAGGAACACTCCCAAACTCCTTCTACGAGGCCACCATCACCTTGATACCAAAACCAGACAAGGATGTCACAAAGAAAGAAAACTACAGGCCAATATCACTGATGAACATAGATGCAAAAATCCTCAACAAAATACTAGCAAACAGAATCCAACAGCACATTAAAAGGATCATACACCATGATCAAGTGGGGTTTATTCCAGGAATGCAAGGATTCTTCAATATACGCAAATCTATCAATGTGATAAACCATATTAACAAATTGAAGGAGAAAAACCATATGATCATCTCAATAGATGCAGAGAAAGCTTTTGAAAAAATTCAACACCCATTTATGATAAAAACCCTGAAGAAAGTAGGCATAGAGGGAACTTTTCCTCAACATAATAAAGGCCATATATGACAAGCCTACAGCAAACATCATCCTCAATGGTGAAAAACTGAAAGCATTTCCACTAAGATCAGGAACAAGACAAGGTTGCCCACTCTCACCACTCTTATTCAACATAGTTTTGGAAGTTTTAGCCACAGCAATCAGAGAAGAGAAGGAAATAAAAGGAATCCAAATCGGAAAAGAAGAAGTAAAGCTGTCACTGTTTGCAGATGACATGATCCTATACATAGAGAATCCTAAAGATGCTACCAGAAAACTACTAGAGCTAATCAATGAATGTGGTAAAGTGGCAGGATACAAAATTAATGCACAGAAATCTCTGGCATTCCTATATACTAATGATGAAAAATCTGAAAGTGAAATCAAGAAAACACTTCCATTTACCACTGCAACAAAAAGAATAAAATATCTAGGAATAAACCTACCTAAGGAGACAAAAGACCTGTATGCAAAAAATTATAAGACACTGATGAAAGAAATTAAAGATGATACAAATAGATGGAGAGATATACCATGTTCTTGGATTGGAAGAATCAACATTGTGAAAATGACTCTACTACCCAAAGCAATCTATAGATTCAATGCAATCCCTATCAAACTACCACTGGCATTTTTCACAGAACTAGAACAAAAAATTTTGCAATTTGTATGGAAACACAAAAGACCCCGAATAGCCAAAGCAATCTTGAGAACGAAAAAAGGAACTGGAGGAATCAGGCTCCCTGACCTCAGACTGTACTACAAAGCTACAGTTATCAAGACGGTATGGTACAGTTATCAAGACAGTATGGTACTGGCACAAAAACAGAAAGATCAATGGAACAGGATAGAAAGCCCAGAGATAAACCCATGCACATATGGACACCTTATCTTTGATAAAGGTGGTAGGGATGTACAGTGGAGAAAGGACAGCCTCTTCAATAAGTGGTGCTGGGAAAACTGGACAGGTACATGTAAAAGTATGAGATTAGATCACTCCCTAACACCATACACAAAAATAAGATCAAAATGGATTAAAGACCTAAATGTAAGGCCAGAAACTATCAAACTCTTAGAGGAAAACACAGGCAGAACACTCTATGACATAAATCACAGCAAGATCCTTTCTGACCCACCTCCTAGAGTAATGGAGATAAAAACAAAAATAAACAAATGGGACCTAATGAAACTTCAAAGCTTTTGCACAGCAAAGGAAACCATAAACAAGGTGAAAAGACAACCCTCAGAATGGGAGAAAATATTTGCAAATGAAGCAACCGACAAAGGATTAATCTCCAAAATTTACAAGCAGCTCATGCAGCTCAATATCAAAAAAACAAACAACCCAATCCAAAAATGGGCAGAAGACCTAAACAGACATTTCTCCAAAGAAGATATACAGACTGCCAACAAACACATGAAAGAATGCTCAACATCATTAATCATTAGAGAAATGCAAATCAAAACTACAGTGAGGTATCATCTCACACCAGTCAGAATGGCCATCATCAAAAATCTACAAACAATAAATGCTGGAGAGGGTGTGGAGAAAAGGGAACACTCTTGCACTGCTGGTGGGAATGTGAATTGGTTCAGCCACTATGGAGAACAGTATGGAGGTTCCTTAAAAAACTACAAATAGAACTACCATATGACCCAGCAATCCCACTACTGGGCATATACCCTGAGAAAACCATAATTCAAAAAGAGTCATGTACCAAAATGTTCACTGCAGCTCTATTTACAATAGCCCGGAGATGGAAACAACCTAAGTGCCCATCATCGAATGAATGGATAAAGAAGATGTGGCACATATATACAATGGAATATTACTCAGCCATAAAAAGAAACGAAATTGAGCTATTTGTAATGAGATGGATAGACCTAGTCCGTCATACAGAGTGAAGTAAGTCAGAAAGAAAAAGACAAATACCGTATGCTAACACATATATATGGAATTTAAGAAAAAACAAATGTCATGAAGAAGCTAGGGGTAAGGCAGGAATAAAGACGCAGACCTCCTAGAGAACGGACTTGAGATTATGGGGAGGGGGAAGGGTGAGCTGTGACAGGGCGAGAGAGAGTCATGGACATATACACACTAACGTAGTAAGGTAGATAGCTAGTGGGAAGCAGCCGCATGGCACAGGGATATTGGCTTGGTGCTTTGTGACAGCCTGGAGGGGTGGGATAGGGAGGGTGGGAGGGAGACGCAAGAGGGAAGACATATGGGAACATATGTTTATGTACGACTGATTCACTTTGTTATAAAGCAGAAACTAACACACCATTGTAAAGCAATTATACCCCAATAAAGATGTTAAAAAAAATTTAAAAAATTGTTATGGAAGAGCCTGACTTCTCTAAATGGTTTGTATTTGTATGTACCATGGACTTTTATTTTTGTTTAGTTTGGTGATTTCAAAAAGGGAAATAATGATTTTTTTTTGAATTTTATGTTATTTATTTTTTTATACAGCAAGTTCTTATTAGTCAACCATTTTATACACATAAGTGTATACATGTCAATCCCAATCTCCCAAATCATCACACCACCACCACCCCCTGCCACTTTCCCCCCTTGGTGTCCTCACGGTTGTTCTCTACATCTGTGTCTCAATTACTGCCCTGCAAACCAGTTCATCTGTACCATTTTTCTAGGTTCCACATATATGTGTTAATATACAACATTTGTTTTTCTCTTTCTGACTTACTTCGCTCTGTATGACAGTCTCTAGATCCATCCACGTCTCTACAAATGACCCAATTTCGTTCCTTTATATGGCTGAGTAATATTCCATTGTATGTATGTACTACATCTTTTTTTTTTTTTTTTTTTACCACATCTTCTTTATCCATTTGTCTGTCGATGGGCATTTAGGTTGCTTCCATGACCTGGCTATTGTAAATACTGCTGCAATGAACACTGGGGTGCATGTGTCTTTCTGAATTATGGTTTTCTCTGGGTATATGCCCAGGAGTGGGATTGCTATATCATATGGTAATTCTATTTTTAGTTTTTTAAGGACCTCCATACTGTTCTCCAGAGTGGCTGTATCAATTTACATTCTCACCAACAGTGCAAGAGGGTTTCCTTTTCTCCACACCCTCTCCAGCATTTGTTTGTACATTTTCTGATGATGCTCATTCTAACTGGTGTGAGGCGATACCTCATTGTAGTTTTGATTTGCATTTCTCTAATGATTAGTGATGTTGAGCAGACTTTCATGTGCTTCTTGGCCATCTGTATGCCTTCTTTGGAGAAATGTCTATTTAGGTCTTCTGCCCATTTTTTGATTGGGTTGTTTTTTTTCATACTGAGCTGCATGAGCTGTTTATATATTTTGGAGATTAACCCTTTCTCCGTTAATTCATTTGCAAATATTTTCTCCCATTCTGAGGGCTGTCTTTTCACCTTGTTTATGGTTTCCTTTGCTGTGCAAAAGCTTTTAAGTTTCATTAGGTCCCATTTGTTTATTTTTGTTTTTATTTCCATTACTCTAGGAGGTGGGTCAAAAAAGATCTTGCTGTGATTTATGTCAAAGAGTGTTCTTCCTATGTTTTCCTCTAAGAGTTTTACAGTGTCCGGTCTTACATTTAGGTCTCTAATCCATTTTGAGTTTATTTTTGTGTATGGTGTTAGGGAGTGTTCTACTTTCATTCTTTTACATGTAGCTGTCCAGTTTTCCCAGCACCACTTATTGAAGAGACTGTCTTTTCTCCACTGTATATCCTTGCCTCCTCTGTCATAGATTAGTTGACCATGGTTGCATGGGTTTATCTCTGGGCTTTCTATCTTGTTCCATTGATCTATATTTCTGTCTTTGTGCCAGTACCATATTGTCTTGATTACTGTAGCTTTGTAGTATGGTATAGTCTGAAGTCAGGGAGTATGATTCCTCCAGCTCCATTTTTTTCCCTCAAGACTGCTTTGGCTATTCAGGGTCTTTTGTGTCTCCATACAAATTTTAAGATTGTTTGTTCTAGTTCTGTAAAAAATGCCACTGGTAATTTGATAGGGATTGCATTGAATCTGTAGATTGCTTTGGGTAGTATAGTCATTTTCACAATATTGATTCTTCCAATCCAAGAACATGGTATATCTCTCCATTTGTTGGTATCATCTTTAATTTCTTTCATCAGTGTCTTATAGTTTTCTGCATACAGGTCTTTTGTCCCCCTAGGTAGGTTTATTCCTAGGTATTTTATTCTTTTTGTTGCAGTGGTAAATGGGAGTGTTTCCTTAATTTCCCTTTCTGATTTTTCATCATTAGTATATAGGAATGCAAGAGATTTCAGTGCATTAATTTTGTATCCTGCAACTTTACCAAATTCATTGGTTAGCTCTAGTAGTTTTCTGGTGGCATCTTTATGATTCTCTATGGATAGTATCGTATCTCTATGGATAGTATCTGCAAACAGTGACAGTTTTACTTCTTCTTTTCCAATTTGTATTCCTTTTATTTCTTTTTCTTCTCTAATTGCCATGGCTAGGACTTCCAAAACTCTGCTGAATAACAGTGGTGAGAGCGGACGTCCTTGTCTTGTTCCTGATCTTAGAGGAAATGCTCTCAGGTTTTCCACCATTGAGGATGATGTTTGCTGTGGGTTTGTCATATATGGCTTTTATTATGTTGAGGTAGGTTCCCTCTATGCCCACTTTCTGGAGAGTTTTTATCATAAATGGGTGCTAAATTTTGTCAAAAACGTTTTCTGCATCTATTGAGATGATCATATGGTTTTTATTCTTCAATTTGTTAATATGGTGTATCACATTGATTGATTTGCATATATTGAATGCAAATATATGCATTCAATATATGCAATATATTGCATCCCCGGGATAAATCCCACTTGATCGTGGTGTATGATCCTCTTAATGTGTTGTTGGATTCTGTTTGCTAGTATTTTGTTGATATTCTTAAAGAGACTCAGAAATCATGATTTTCTAAGCTCTCTATAATTACTTTATACATTTAAAGTTTATTTTTTTCTGAGAATGACTGAAAAAAATAAAAACAAACTAAACCTATAAAAGAGACTCCACATTCAATCTGTACTTTGATTCTTTAAAAGAGCAAGAAGGGAAATGTTTCTAAGCTCAAGGACTGTGAGTTTGTTAAAAGAAATTGTTTTGTTGGTTGAGCAATTAAAGTAAATAGACACTTTTAACGAAAAGTTGTAAAACTGATAAATATCTGACAAAACAAAAAAGCTAAGCAAAATAAACTTCTGTGTTTAGCAAAGCACTGAGTGGAACTGGCTTACTCTTGTAGTTATTGTAGAAGATTGGACATTGACATTTCACAGCAGGGAAGAACAATGAGGAAATTACTGAACTCAGGTTTGATTTGCCCTTGTAGTCTAACCTGAGATTCTTTGCCGTGGTTGGGCCAGATAATGCTGAAAACTTTTGACTCAATACCTCTTATTAGAAATCCAAATATAACTGTGAAACGAATTTCCTTATTTTCAAGGTCATTAGTGGAGTCGGATTGCTTCCTTTCACCTCATAATGTTAACAACAGTCAATAAGAAGTGTGAAAAGTATTCAATGATTAAAACTGCCAAAAGTTTACTGCTAAATTTATGATCATTCTAAGGCTCTCCTTTGTAGATGATGAAATTATTGTAAGGATAACATGGATAATTTAGGAAAAGTTGAAATATGAGTATTTAGAAAAAGAACATGATAAGTGAAAACTTTTTCTGTGATTATAATGGTGAATTTTAAAAATCCACATTGCCTTTTTCACCTTTTTATTTCAGCTGTGATGGCAGTAGGGGAAACCAAGACCCAGGTAACCCAAGACAGTTCCAGTCAAACATAAAATAGAGCAGGATCAAGAACAGAGACAGCCACAAAGGAAGAGAGATGCTGAAAACAGGAAAAACTGTAGAAATGGAATTCAAGATTTAATTTACAGGTCAACAGGAGGCTTGATCTGTACTTTAAATTCTCTAAAATACTGAATCAACTACTTTAACGGGGGGGGGGGGGGGAGCGGGGAGGGATGCATTTGTTATTTACTTTTTAATTACACAAACAACCCATAGTGACAAAAAAACTAGAACATACAGATAAGCATAAATCAGAAAATTGGTATCACCTGTTTCACATTTTGCAGTATAGACTTCTTTTATATAAAATGTATTTCAATATTTTTGCACAAAAGTGAGATAGTACTCTGGATATTGTTTTTTAACTTTCTTTTCCTTGTAATTAAAATACTTCTTTCTCTACTTCTTTCTGAGTCAATACATGTACTTCTATAATAATATTCCTAACAGCTTTATAGAATTAAATTATGCTTTTATGTTGTCATTTAAATTCAATTATTTACCGTTGTTTCTAATGTTTTGCTGCTACAAACAAAGCTGTGATGAAGATTTGTGTACTTGGGGTCTGTACAATCCTATTTTAGGAAAAAATTCTTCCACGTAGAATTGTTAGGTAAAAAGTTCTAATTATTAGTATTTTTTTTACTGCTGATGATACTGTATTCCAAGTTGTTTTGCAGAAAGGTGGAGGTAATCTACACTCCTGCAAAAACATGTATTAGCACAATTATCTTCACTCCCATCTCCAAAACCTAAGCACACTGGGCATGCAGCATTTTTTAAATTTCCAATTTGATATACATGTGATCTTTCAGGGATTTAACCTGCAATGTTTGACTTCTAGTGAATTTGAACATGTGAATGTTTTTTAAATACACAATCATAACATATTAATTTGTATGCTACCTCCTCCTAAGACTGGTGATCAGCCCAGTCATGTTGTTATCATGGTAATAACTGAGGTACAAGAAAGCAAGAAAAACACTCAAGACTTCTTGAGGTCTAGGCTGAGCATTAGCAAACCATCAGGTCTGTGTCATTCTATTTGGGAGGGCATGTCATATGCCTAAAATCAAAGCCTACTCACAAAGGGAGGTCATCAAGACATTTCTGGGCAGAAGACACGTACTGGGAAAGAAGAATTAGAGCTAACAATCTCATCTACCCCATTAATTGTACTGGTTATGTGTTTCATGGAGTTCGGTGCTCTTATCACTATCCTTTTGAACAGATCCCACACACAAATTGGAGGTAGGAAATCCACATATCACCAGGGGCCAGAAGTGGCAGAAGCTATGAAGCACTTTGGAAGCAGTAGTGCCCACAGTCAGCTGAAATGTCAGGTCTGTCAAAGGGCAAATTGAACTTAATTTTTTTTTTCAATGTTATTTCTTATTTAAATTTATAATAGCTTAAATATATTCTTTTTTTAAAAAACATCTTTATTGGAGTATAATTACTTTATAATGGTGTGTTAGTTTCTGCTTTATAACAAAGTAAATCAGCTATACGTATACATATACCCCCATATCTCCTCCACGAACCCTATGCTGCCCAAATTAAATATCTCTGTGGGTGGATTTGATTTGGTCCCTAGTTTGAGACCCTGATCAAACTAAATACCTTATTTTACTATACCCAAATATGCCTACAGTGGTGTTTCTTGGCAGACACAATGGTAGAATTCACTTGTTTTTACCCAAAATTCAGTGACTTTTCTTAAGTACTTTATTAAAATGTAGCAAAATTTACTGTATGCCTTTTGCAAATACAGTGAAAATTGACACTAATACAAGAGTCATCACCTCTTGGATTCCAATATATTTTAACATGTTCTTTGATAAGAATCCAGCACACAATGTAATTTTTTTAAAAAATCACTGAAACTTGTAGTGTCTCCTCTTAGCGACTTGGAAGCAAGTATAAGTAAAACTCCCCATCTGGGATCAGATTAGATTCAAGGGGCAAGTGGTGCTGATTCCCATCAAAGACCCCCGTAGACATTTCATTCTTCTCTCAATCTCCCTAGGGCTTATGTGTGGAGAGTTTCCTTTTCTCCTTATTTGTTTGCTGCCATTATTTTCTGGCCCACATTTGTGACTTTCCAGCTGACTCTCATCCCTGGGATATACTGTAGAACAGTTAGGATTTTTCAGTCCAGCCAATTGGATGAAATCTCAGCTTTCATCTACTTAATGCTCTCCTAGGACCTTTCCAAAACAGGAGGGGATCTAAAGCTTATTTTTAACTTTTGCTAGTTCATTAAACACCAGGAAAAGAAAAAGTCAAGATAAAACCAAATATATAAACCAAAAAATGTATAGAATTATAGGAATAAGTTAAAAAATATTCTGTCAGTTATCCATAGGTCTTGCTGACAAGCTTGATAAAGACATGGGAAACAAGACTATTAACAACCTTAACTCTTTTTGTTTGTTTATTGTCTTCTTTCTTAACAACTTTATTAAGATACAACTTACGTACCATAAAATTCAACTATTTCATCAAGGAAGAAATGATAGAAAAATTTAAATACTTGGACATTGTTATAGTTTGAAATGGCAAAGGTTAGAAATCACCTACCTACCTGTCAATAAGGGACTGGTTGTCTAATTATGGAATATAAAACAAAATGTGATACTAGAAACAGCTCTCTATGTAAGTAATGTTCTAATTATAAATCTGGTGGCAGGTTTTTAGGTAGATTTAAAGGTATTAACTTAATTCCTTGGAAAGAAATGGAATCCATAACTGTTAACTTGATCTGCGTGACCATGCTTTATAGTTAAAATGACTTTTATCTAACTGAAGAGAGATTATACTTTACAGATTTTTCTGGCAAATTTTAAACAGAGATTTCCAAACTAAGAAATAAAAATAATTTTGACAACTGATTTAATACAGAATTGCAATTAAAACATTTTTTTGATTACTCAAAGATGAGAGCTAAATAATATCTCTATGTAGAACTATATAACTAACTGGAATACTTATCCTACTGTATTAGCCATCAAGGTAACTATCATATAAAAGACCTTTCATGCTTATTGAATAAATCATAAGAACTCATTAGAATTAGGTTATTAGAACACTAAAATCCTGACAGCATGATCCACAGATACAAAAGCACTTCAAGTCAGTTGTTTTTTTTAAGAGAGGATTTACATTTTATAACAGTGAAGAGCTTCCTCTGCTTATATGTGGAGATTTATTGGCATATATAAGCAATCCCAGTACCCTTGGCTTAAAACAGGATTTACATATACAGAGACCTTGTGTCCCATATCTCTGTCTCACTTTGGGATCACTGTAGGACTGTGTATGATTTCACAGTAATTATGAAAAGTGAGCATAAATATTCAATGCTGCATTCTTTATACGTGTGTGTGTGTGTGTGTGTGTGTGTGTGTGTGTATATATATATATATATATATTTTATCTCAGAGAAGGCAGAAATTCCTAAAAAACCTTCTTATGTTTAATTAGCTTCTAAATTACTTTATGTTCCATACTCTTTTGGACTGCAAGCCTACTGACCCAGAAACTATTAGGAAAAGTGTACAGTTATCACTGGGGGTGAAATAATATGTTCTGAGTGTGTCTAATTTGTCAATGGCTGGCTTTCTTTTATACCTATCAACATGTACAACCATCATGCAAACCAAACAGCTGCTCACTACTTACTTACTTATCGCTTTTGCCCCTTTAAGAGCAGATTGTGAAATTTAGCAAAATTTAAGGTATCAATTCAGTTTAGTAGAACATTTATGTAACTGTAGAATATCTGTGTAAGTATCAGTACTGTTTAAGGTTATTTTAAACAAGAGTAAGACACAGAATAGACTTCTAATACAATGGCTTTATAAATGTAGCAGCAGAAAGAGAGTCTACACCACCACACAATATAATCTTGATTATGCTATATTCAAGCAAAGCAGATTTCCTTAATCACCTGGCATTTCAGGGAAGCCAGAAGGAGCAGGGTAGCTTTTGAAAGCTGACAAAACCATGAGGTCCAAAGACTGGACAGTGAAAAACAGACAGCATTTGATTGGTCTGTTTTCATCAAATAATGATGTATTGATGAAGGTTATCAAAGATAACTACATAGCTGAAAGAAGAGTGCTGTGGTTTGAAACCACTTATTTGAAAAGATAAAGACACCACAATATATATTAGGAGACTTATAGCCATTGAACTTCATGGAAATAATCTATAAATGGAAAATTGTGGCTTGCTATGAATATGTTAATGCAAAAAGAATGATAGCACATAAAACCAGAAGCAGGAGAGTCAACATTGCAGCCTGGAAATAGTGACTAAGAATTTATCCAAATTTCTCCATGTGGCAGTGAGTCGAATATTACATATCAGTGAGTTAACAGGTGTTTTCTACCTTGGGGTATGGCCATTTCTAGTATTTCATGCATTCCCACTGGCTATAATGTGTTAACTCAGATATGTATTTTTTTCTTTCTTTCCTTTCCTCCTTTTTTTGTTTGCCTTTTTTTTTTTCCTTTTTGGAAGGTAAATTGATTTACTTCTTAGGCACCACTTTCTCCTTCCCCAAATTTGTACACACAATTAAAAAGAAAGAATTTGTTAGTTAGAAGGTGACTGTCTACATAAAATGTGACTATCAATCATAAATTCCTATATGTGTATTATCCATGCTGTGCTAAGATTTTGCATGTTTAAAAAATCTAAGAATTGACCCCTCTATATGAATATACCAGATCCCTACCCCTCCAATATTGCCTAGCCTAAGAATCCATTCAGAAGTCAAATAAGGCTTTTTTAAAAAGCATAATACATGCAGTGCCTGATTATATTCTTCAGGATAGATGAATGAAAGAATAAACATGCTATTTTATAAGCTCCTTGAGGAACAATACCATGTCTAATATCCCTTTAAGAGCAGACTGTGATATTTAGAAAGTTTAAGGTTATCAGTTCAATTAAGTGGATCATCTATGTAACTGGGGAACATTTGTGTAAGTATTAGCACTGTTTATCGGTTAAAAAACATTCTGGTTCACAGCTGCATTTTACATACCCAGTATAGTGTCAGACATTAAGTAGGCTCATGATAAATATCAATAAATTTACCAATCATTAATTTGTTTCTGACAACAGAAAATGATAATATGCTAAAATTAATTGGGATTATGTTTTAAAATACTAGATATTTAAATTTTCCCTTAAATGATATACCTTTGCTTATGTCAGACAAGTATAAAGTAAAATATGTGTGAGTGAAAAAAGAGATGGAAAGACAAAGTAAATATTGATGATGTGCTAAATATACATGAGGTTCATGAAATAATATGCATGAAGTCTTAAATCAGAACCCATTGGTGATACTCATACTGACCTTAAGTGTCCTCTTTTTGAGACACCCAAGTAAAAAGCCATGGCAGCTCAGCAGGTCATTGGCAAACTACAGCTATGGGCTATGACTAGATGTATCTGCTCGTGAGGTCTGTCTCTGATAGGTCAAGTTTTTGTGTTGGCCCCCCAAATAATAACCATTTCTTTTTGGTGGTGAGAATATTTAAGCAACTTTCAACATCTTAGCTACTTTCAAGCATATAATGTAGATTTGCTATCTATAATGGCAATGCTGTGCATTAGATCTTTAGAACTTATTCATCTTCTAACTGGAAGTTTGTACTCTGACACACATCTCCCCATTTCCCCCATCTCCCAGCCCCTGGTAACCACCATTCTAACTCCCTGCTTCTACAAGTTTGGCTTTTTTAGATTCCACATATAAGTGCTATCATGTAATATTTCACTTTCTTTGTCTGACTTTCACTTAGCATAATGACCTTATACATAGAAAATCCTAAAGACTCAACCAAAAACTCTTAAAACTAGTAAAGTAATTCAGTAAAATTGCAGGATAGAAAAATCAACATATAGAAATCAGCTGTGTTTCTCTATTTGAATAACAAAATATCTGAAAAGGAAATAAAGAAAACAGGCCATTCACATTAGCATCAAAAACAACAAAGTTCTCAAGAATACATTTAACCAAGTTGGTAAAGGATCTCAAGAATACATTTAACCAAGTAGATAAAGGATAGATCCTATACCATCCCTATCAAAATTCTAGTGGCATTTTTAACAAAAATAGAAAAGAAAATCTTAAAATTTGTGTGAAATCACAAAAAACCCCAAATAGTTAAAGCAATTTCGAGAAAGAAGCAAAAAGCTGGAAACATTATACTTTTTGATTACAAAGCTCTAGCAATCAAAACAGTATGGTACTGACATAAAAGACATATAGACCAATGGAACAGAACTGAGAGCCCAGAAATAAATCCCCACGTATACAGTCAACTAATATTTGACAGAGGAACCAAGAATACTCAATAGGGAAAGGATAGTCTCTTCAATAAACGGTGTTAGAAAACTGAATAACCACATGAAGAAAAATGAAATTGGACCCCTATCTTATACCACTCACAAAAATTAACTTGAAATGGATTAAAGACTTAAGTGTAAGATCTGAAACTACAAAACTCCTAGAAGAAACATAGAGAAAATGTTCACTAAAGAATGTGCCATAGATGGGATTAAGAAGAAAAGGGTATATGACACATCAATCTGTGTGGTCATGTGTGAGCTGACATGGTAAATTCGAACCCAGATGAGTCCTAGACACTCCCAGTGCTGGAATCAGTAGATCATAAAGAGGATCAGGGAAAGAAGGCTGAAAGAAAGCCTTCGAGGTACTTAGAACTTTCAGCTAAGGAGGTTGCTGAGACATACACACTCCCTGGCAATACCAGCTTCACAGATTATAGGGTGACCACAGCTGAACTCAAAAAGCCAAGGATGTCTCAGAAAAGCCAAAGGAGACTACTCTTAACACAGCAGGTGGAGCTAGAGAGCAAAGAAAACTCTTCAGTTGTCCAAAATGGTGGTAGCAGGTTGCAAAGCAGGAAGGGATACCCCACAGTTGAGGAAGAAAAGGACTCATCTTTGGAACAACACAGGCAGCTCTCCATAATTTCAGTGAGGCCTAAACCCTAAGCCAAGCCTACTCTTAAAACATTTGAATCCACTGTTGAACCAAATTAAACTGGCATTTTAATAAAGCCCAGACCTCAACAACCAAGTATATTGACTCAGTTTCTACTCTAGCAAACTGACAGAGAAGTGGTGTGTTCTTTCTGGAGATAGATATTATTTACCATATCTTTATAAAAACATTCAGCAAATAATTAAAATCAAAAACAAATAAGAAAGAAATAAAAAATCAAAAGATACACAAGAAAAGAAATTGTCAATGGAAAGAGCATAAGGAAAGGCATAGCTCTTAGAACTATCAGACTTTTAAACTGACTGTTAAAGTGGAAAATGAACAATAGTATAAAGGGATGATAATTAGCAAAGACATGGAAACTATGAAAAAGAATCCAAAGAAATGAAAAGTAAATTATGAGAAATAAAAAATTCAGTTTATTAGTTTAAGAGAAGACTGTACATGGCAAAGGATAGGGAAACATGAAGAAAGATCAAAAGGAAATACCCAGCCTGAAACAAAAAGAGAAAAAGATTTAAGAATACGAAGATGAAGAAGAAGAAGGAGAAGAAGAGTAACCAAGTTCTGGAAAAATATCAGTTTTTCATATGCACAGTTGGAGTCCCAGAAGGAAACAGCAAGAAGAAGGGGACAGAAATAGTTAAAGAGATAATGACTGAGAACATTCCAAATATTAAGCCATATATCAAGAAGTTCAGTAAACACCATAGGAGATAAAAGAATCAGATCAAATTGCTGAAAACCAAATATAAAAAAAAAAAAATCTTAAAAGCAGCCAAAGTAAAAGATTCAAGACAGAGAAACAACAATATGAATGCTTGCTGACCACTCCAGGAAAAAATGGAGGTCAGAAAGACAACTGATTAACATTTTTAAAGTACTGAAAGTGGAAAAAAAAAAATCTTAGAGATTTATATTGATCAAAAATATTGTTCTCGGCTTCCCTGGTGGCACAGTGGTTGAGAGTCTGCCTGCCGATGCCGGGGACACGGGTTCGTGCCCCGGTCCGGGAAGATCCCGGAGCCGCTGGGCCCGTGAGCCATGGCCGCTGAGCCTGCGCGTCCGGAGCCTGTGCTCCGCAACGGGAGAGGCCACAACAGTGAGAGGCGCCCGTACCGCAAAAAAAAAAAAAAAAAAAAATTCTTCTTTAATGACAGTGAAATAAATGCTTTCTTAAGCAGCCAAAGCTGAGAAAATGATGTCCAACAGACCTATATGACGATTTATGACAAAAGCATCTCTTTGGGCTGGAGGAAAATAAATACAGGGGGGACCCTAGCCCTTCAGGAATCAATGGTGGACACCAGAAAGGATAAATATCTGATAAAACAGAAGTGGTCTGTTTTCACTACACATGTTAAATACCATTGTGTATGTGAGTAGAAATATAATTTCTTTAAAAGACTATTGACTATTTATGGTAAAAATCATCATAATGTACTGCGTGTGGTTTATAGCATATGCGCATATACTCCTTACATATTTGTGATATTCCCGAATGATTTAAGACCTTATGTGTATAATCATGTTGCCAAATTTCACATTCATGCAATAAATTTTGATGTTGCTTTCTGCTAGGTGATGAGCAATGTGCATCTTGTAGAAATAGTAATACATCAGCAGTGGACACATATTCCTCTACGTGACACCAGTGTCCTTCAACAAAGTGATCCTCCACCAGAAAACACCAAAAAATTCCCTTTGCATTAAATTAGGTGTTTCCCAACAAAAATGGACATAGCCTCTAAGTTGTTGCTTCTAGCTTCTTATCCTTGCTCGAGATTTCATTTACTTGACATATTCTAGAGCTTTTATAGATCCAGGGACAAATGAAAGATCATTCAATGATTCCACTTGTCACTTGGGAGACTGTGACATGAATTCACCTTTGAAAAGGCCAGAGGCCCCAGGCCCACCTTTATTATGTGTTCCATAGATCTACACTTTGGTTTTGACTTGGAAATCATCTTTGTGAAATCCTGGTTTGGGGTTTAATGTCTAGAAGAGAAAGTAACCACTAGCCCCCCCGCCCCTTTTTTAGTTTATTAAAACTAATATTTATTTCTGACTGATGCTAGCAAGTGCAAATTGCTCAAGTAAAATATAACTCCTCTATATAAGGAAAAGAACAGATAAGATTACCCTAAAACAACAGTCCAAAAATAAAATCATATAAAATTAGATTAACTACTGAAGAAAATGCTATCAAAACAAAAATTAGATAATAGGTGTTTTGAAAGTATGTTGTAGATAAAACTAAAATGCTTCCTAAATTGTGGGATGGGCCAAGGGTGCCTCCTTGAATGGATCATGTCAACATAAAATGTAGCTAATAAAAAACAATATAAAGGAAATTATACATAATGAGTACATTTTTATGATAGAGGAAAACAGTGTCTGATAAGGAAGATAGAAAAAGAGGATTGTGTACACAGAATTTCTCAGTATCCTTTCAAAACAGTCCCGAGATGCTGTTCAGAGATTTTAGCCTCAGTGATATGTTTGCTTATTTAGATTGAAACACAGTTGAAGACACTAACTTGACAAATAATGTTAGCTTCATCCAGATAGTCTCTTAAAAATACTCAAAATTTATGCACATTTTGGGCTCTTCAAATAACCAGAAATTATTATTCCATCACATTTAGTTCCCAGGATAAAATTTTAAAATTCTGGTTTATATGATCCAGTCTGGAATTAAATGTGATTAGTTCATATGAATTTCCTTCCAAAATCCTATGATATATTGGCAAAATAATGTTCCTAAATCTATAAAATTAAAGAAGTCCTACATTTTCATTGACTCTGCCAAGAAGCCTGTAAGGTGAACTTGAAACGAACTCTGCGTGTGTGTGTGGCAGGTGTGTGGGGTGTATGAGTGTGTATCTGCCTCTCTGTCTCTGTCTCTGTCTTCCCCTGTCTCATTTTCCCAATCTGCCAAATACCCGACTGGTAATTACAGTGGTGATGATGAAGTTGTAATGAATCACAATTGAGCGTATAACTTCGAATAGACAGACTACTTCATTTTGTGTAACAACAATCTCTACTTTTAGAAGAATGTACTTAAAGGGCTATAGTAAACCTAATGTCTTGTTTTGGATGTAACTGATGAGAGGACCAGTCAAATGTTACAATCAGTTTGAAAGAGAATCCAATGGACCACAATTATAAAGATCTAACAGGAATGCTGAAATGAACTTACAAATAGATACAAAGGTTTTTCTGTAAGGAGGAGGGAAATCAATTGTCCCTGCTCTGGACAGAATTCATTTGCAAATGGAAGGTAATTATTTGCATTGCTAAGAGTTATCTGCAGCTTAGAGAGCTGGAAAACAGTTCAAACACAGTGAAAAGTGCAAACCCCTCAACACATAGTTTTCTGCTGAAGATACCCAGTAATCATTCTGATCCATTTCAGAGTTCCTCACGTTTTTTTCTGATACTCTCAAAGATCAATCACCTCCTTAACTTCTCCATATTGGTTATACAAGATAATAGAGACAAGAACAGGGAAAACATACAAAGAGGGAAGATGAAGCCTGATGAGACCATCAGTGTTGGTGGAATGAGTGAAGGGAGTGGGCAAAAGAAGCCTTCTAAGTTCCAATCAGTATATTTCTCTTTCCCAATCCATATATCCATCTTTCTCTCCCCGTACCAGTAACTCAGTATAGCTCTCACAAAACAAAGATAAGTGAATAGGGAAAATTCGTAGAGACTAAAAAAGGCTATAATTCTGCTTTTCCAAAATGACTGCAGTTCAGGAAATGGCATCAAGACAGGAAAAAAAAAAGACTAATTAGGTAATTAAACAACATGGCAAATAATTTTGAAGCATAAAAACAGTAGGATATCTCACCAATCACAGAATGCCAACACATGCCTAATGCAGTTTTCCAGACTGACAATGAAACAGAGATTCTTTCTGGCAACGATTCTTCATGTCAAGATGGCGCAATGACACTGGAGGAAAAAGAACCCTGACATATTTCTCAAGCCCCTTTCTTCCTCTCCCTACATTCCCAGACTAAGCAATTCCTAGGTATTTTTCTTTCTTTCTTTTTTTTTTTTTTGTAGCTTGATTAATCGGAATAAGGGAAGAGGAGGGACATAATACGCACAAGTATTAATAAATATCTTAGATGTCAACCCCAGGCCACTTACATATCTGGTAATAATGTAACAAAATTACCTAAGTGGAACTTTCAATCCCTAAGATTTTGAATTTTCCACATTCTCTCTCACGAGGTAAGGTCAGACACTGAAATGTACACTATTCTGAAAATTAGGAGACTGTTTTCTAATCCAGACTGTGCCACAAAGCCACATGGCATGGCTGACCCTGTTTCTTATTCTTTAAAATAAGCCAGTTGGATTTTATTATTTATAAAGTCTCTTCCATCTTTCAAACCTAGTTATAGAAGGACATTCTATTTCACATTGTCCTGAGAATGTCACCAAAGTTTTTTTTAAGTGAATATATCAAGGATAAGTCTAAGAAAAATAAATTATAAGCAATATGAAGAAATACCTTGAGAATTCTAGAAATAAATAGAAGTTGCTTTTTCTAATTGAATGCATCTAAATTCATCGAATATTATATTTGTGTGTATGTATGTTTGTATTGTGTGTTTATGAGGTGGATTTTATTTGATCAATTTAGCCTCTTTGTATGATATAGTTTCAAAGAATGTATGTTTCAATTTTATGTATTACAAACATAAAATTATATCATTAGTATTGAAATGGCAGAAATCTCCAGTGCCATAATCAGTGAGGACATATTTAAAACAAAGCAGTAAACGCTGCCATCAGTACAATAAAAGCAGTATCAAATGAGTTTGAAGACTATAAGATTAACATAATTTGCATAAAATGTGAACGTGTGAATTATTCCTATATAGATACCATACTCAGCAGCCAAAAACAAAAAGTATTTATTACCAAAATATATCTTCTCATAATCTGTGGCACTCTATATTAACAGAAGGGTTAGATTAGACTAAACTAGCCAGAAATACAAGGTACTTTAATATTAGTTCTCAATGAAAAAACTTCTCAAAAGGGTAGATGTATTTTCTGATAATCCTCTTCTATCACTAAATTGTTTTATGCTGCCTTTTTTTTTTTTTTTTGCGGTACACGGGCCTCTCACTGTTGTGGCCTCTCCTGTTACGGAGCACAGGCTCCGGACGCGCAGGCTCAGCGGCCATGGCTCACGTGCCCAGCCGCTCCGCGGCATGTGGGATCCTCCCGGACCGGGGCACGAACCCGTGTCCCCTGCATCGGCAGGCGGACTCTCAACCACTGCACCTCCAGGGAAGCCCTATGCTGCTTTTTAAAACTTTTTTATTTTGAAATGATTATAGACTCACAGGAGTTGCAAAAATTTCACAGAGAAGCTCCTCGTGCCCATCACCCAGCTTCCCCCAATGATGACATAGAAAACTAAAATGCATAATCAATTCAGGAAATTGATTGGCACAGCAAAATTAACTGGTCTCCAGCAGTTACTCAGATTGTACCCGTTTTTGCATGCCCTCAAATTTTGTGTATCTTTTTGCATTAATTTTTACTTTCAGACATGGTCCACCAACTTTTCCTTTTACTCTGTGCTAATCTGAAATCCTAATGGTTAAAAATTTATTTTCATTTCCACACTGTGAATAATCAGTGTGCTTTATGGACTTAAAATGAACACCTAGGCATAGAGTCAGCTATCTGGGAAGGAATGGCTAATATTTAGCTTACCAAAGTAGATTCCTGAGATATTATAACTATCTGTGCTATATCTGGTGAGGGACTCAAGCGTTAAATTAAATCCCATTTCACATTAGAGACCATTAAGATATTCATTGATTTAGGGGATGTTTATTGAAACAGCTTATTCTGAGGAAACACAATAGACAATACGAGGCATGAAAATATGCATAAAAGCAGTTCCCCAGCCATCCAGGGACTTGTATTATGTGGCAGGGAAACATGATTTTGGGGAAAAAAAAAAACCCAGCAGAGATTGAGAAATAGCCCAGATGAGAGAGAGGTATGAAGGAATGGCCTTATGTTTGCAGAGAGTTTGACAATCTTCCCCAGCCAAGACCAAGAAGTTTGGAATTATAAATCTAGCTTAATATCTCGACCCAAGTACTCTCTGGTCATCCACTCTTGACTTGCAATCCCATCTACATTAATTTTATTATAGCGATTTAAAAACCTACTCCAACGTTTTAGTTTTATTGGTTAGTATTCCCTTCAAGAATACTAAAGATCAGAACAAGGATAAATGCCGCAATGAAACTTTTTTGTTGTTTTCTTCTTTGGTTGGTTGGTTCATTTCTCACAAAATGCACACAGCCATGCAACAGCAGAGCTGATACTTCATGGGGAGCACTAACTTTGCATCTACCTTTGTGTACCCCAAGTTCCAACCTTTAGTTGGTATGACTGAACATGCTCCCAAACTTAAAACCAGCAGAAACAATAAGCACAGGCTCTACAGAAACAAAGGAAAATTCACATTTTTCTTAAACTACTAGCTGCTGCTTAAAGTTTTACTTGGCTGAAAGAGCTTGCTTACACTAAAGAATATAGCAGTGACTATTCTGCACAGTATCATTATTAACTTAGTTTTAACCAGAAGTGTAACTAATGGCACATCTAAGAAGAAAGGAATGAGTTAAATTCCAGCTTAGCAGAGTAGATAAATGTTTGGGCTCTGGAATCAGATCTCCCGGCTTAAAATCTTTAAAAGGTCCTAGGCAAGTTACGTAACCTCGCTGAGCCTCAGTAAAAATGGGAGAAATAGTAATGCATATTTTATGGTAGGCTTGGTGCCCTAATGAGTAAATCTCAACTGTCAGTGGCTTAACCAATTAAAACAGTGTATCTTGTTCCCTGTATGGTCTAATGAATATCCCCAGTTGGATGGCTCTTCTGCAAATGGGCTCCTTTTATTTTGTGGTGTTATCTTCTTTAGTATGTAGAGCCCAAAGATGCCACCCTGTGCATTTGCATGTGTGCACGTGCACATGTGTATGTTGAGGAAAGGGGAGGGAGCATCACCATTTCAGCCAGCCAGAAATAGAAAAGAGCATGGAGGACTGTGCATGGAAGGTGTACATGGTTCTAGACCGGAAATAGAACATTTCACAGCTGTTCACGTTACATTGGTCTAAAGTCAGCCACAAAGCCATAAGCAACTACAAGATAGAGTACAAAATGTAGTCAGAAACCAAGAAATCAGGCTCTGGTGAATATCTAGTAGCTCTGCCAGAATTCTGTACCTCAAGTGTTCTTGCAACATTTAACATAGAGTAAAACTTGTAAAATCCGTGGAACTTTGCCTTGCAATGCAATAATTATGAACCAGTTTTTGCATTAATACTACTTTTTCATTATCTCTAGTGTTAACGTTCACAATTAATTCTAAAACATGAGGCTTCTACAAACAAGCTGGCCAATCAGTTACTACTCAGGAGAACAAGAAGCCTGCATCCTTGGAAATTCAATTATCAAGGTATTCATTCAGTGGCTTAGCTCTTAGTGTTTTAGGGAGAGCTATACACCCAGATCAATTCAAAGAAGATACCACATATTTAAATATTTATATGAAAAAATAGCCAGAGTAATGTGAACCTTTCAACTCAACAGAATGGAGTCTCCATTGCTCTTGTTATCTCTGCTCTCAGATCCTAAATTATTTCCCTTAATTGATAGCACGTAAATTAGATATGATATGTCATTCATTGGCATTTCATCAGAACTGCTTTGTGATTTGGGGGATATCTTTATTGCCTCTTCAATGTTTTATTAATTTTTATAAAGTTATTTGAGGCTTTGTTTTTCTGTCATATCTCTATTTTGAGTCTAGCATTTTGAGGGCAGCAACTATCTAGTTTTTCACATCTATGAGAAGAGACACTAGGTTTTGGTAGGTGCCTAGTATCTCTGGGAGAATTTTGAGGGCAGGATTTTATTTTATTTTATTTTTATTCTATTCTATTCTATTTTATATCTAACACATTGCATTAAATGTTGCAGGTGCCTTCTAAGTGCTTGCTTATTTGATTCTTTGTAGCCCTGCTGCATCATGGTCAAGGACAGACTTCTAGTCTGACTACCATATGGTAACCTGTGGAACACTGGGCAAGTTACCTACATTTTCTAAGGCTCAATGTCTTCCACTATGAGTGGAGGAAATAGTGGTACCTACCTGTGAATTTGAGGGTAAGTATAAAGTGAGATAAAAACTGAGCAGGTGGTAACTGCTCTTAATATTACTTCTTCTTCTCTCTTTCTTCTCCTTCTTCTCCTAATTATTATTATTATTATTATTATTATTTTAGTAGTAGTAGTAGTAAATGGCTGAGGGTTCTTGGAAAAAGTAGGATGATGAATAAAAACAGACAGGAGGAAAAGAGTTGACACCAGAATTAAATATCTCAAGAATACCTGAATCACCAGAGCTGATAAAATAAGTCCAGCAGCAGATAAGGCAAACCATCACTTTTTATCTTTCCAGAATCCTTTCACTTCCAAGATGCTAGATCACTGTTAAAGCACACTGGAAAACTGTTAGTGGGCAGGCTAACAACCAGATTTTAGAAGAGTTAGGATGATTAATTACCCTTACCCTAGAGAAAGATACAGAGCACAGAGGGAAGAAGCACTTCTTTTCTTAACCTGGTTTTAAATAAGCCCATGGAAAAAACGGGCAACACCTCTATTTGTGCTATTGTTTTGGTAGAGGTGATGATTATTTATCAGTATTATCTCAGGATGTGAAATAGATCTTATATAAGTAACCTGACTGAATCACACAGTCCTTTGACATTCTAACTTGTTCTTGTTGACAACCTGCAGGGTGAGTGCCCATTAGAAGTCTGAGTATTACTGAATTAGTAAAAAGCATTAAAACCAGCAGAAGAGTCCTTAGCCCACTTGGGATAGCTGAGAAGATGAGTAAAGTTTTCACTCTAAGCGTCAAGGCTCCTTAAACTTCAACATTAAAGGCAGCCCTGAAAGGAATAATGCTTTCCTTCCTCCTGCTTCCCTCAAACTGTTTTCCCCCATGGCATAATTTTTGACCTTGTAAAATTCGGCAAAAGCGCTGTGAGCAAGGCTATAGCTTGTTCTGGAGTAGAAGTAAAGAGATGTGAAAGCTGGTCATGGTCTGTTTGACAGGGCAGGTCTAGGATGGGGGGCTGTTCCTTTTCATAACTTGTTTCTTAGGCATCTTCTGAGGCTCACTTTTCACACTGACTTGAAAATCCACAAAGAAGCCTTTTTTGACTAATTTATGTTAAAAAAAAAATTAAGACACAAATATGTTGAATAAAGGTAAAGAAGAAAAACATGAGAACAGTGTTGCTTCCTTATGTATTTGGACCTTCCTGAATGTCATGCTTCTCTTGAAATACCAAAGCCTAGTTTCTACCTCATTCCTACAGCCCAGGTATAGGTTCTCTATAAGTTTACCTTAGGAATCAGAGGCCTGCTTTTTTGTTATAATTGCTTATAGAGCATGAGAGGAGATGAGCAATATTTGCCCCTGTTGGCCTCATGAACAGAGAAAGGGAACTGGCTCCCACCGAGCCTAATCACGCAGGTTTAAAGGGTTTGACTCAGGCGGTGCCAAGGTGAAGGAGGGACAGGCCAGTTAAATGCTGGTCATTTTCCATTGTCTTCAGGGGAATGGTCCCAGTGCCAGTCTCTGCAAAGGCTGGAAGACCCGGAGACAGATCTGCCCTGAAATCCAGCCAAAAAGAAAGCAAGATATGGTATCTATCCCTTTCTGAATCTGTTTTATATCTGTGTTTCAGCCATCCCGGTACGCCTGGCTAATAATGCCCCCATTTGTATATCACCTGTATCTGTCCCTGTTTCTCCAGCGCCCATCCAAATAGCCTCAGGGCATTCCGAAAGCACCAGATCCTGCTAAGACGTAAATAATTAATCTCTCTTCACAGATTTCCATTTTAATTGATTTTCTTTACTGAAAAAATGCCCAAGGAGTGGTAAACAAAATGGGGAGGTTAAAGGACATCACATGGGGTGGCTCTGGGGACGCTGCTGAACAAAGGACCCTTCTCAATAATACCAATACTTCTGTACCTTTTTCATCCCAGCAAGCAGATAATGAAAACCCACATATTCACTAAGAGAAAAAAAGAAAAAAGAAAAGAAACAAGTTCTTATCTCTTCCTCAAGTGGAATTTTCCCTACAGGAAATGTCTGATTGTCTGATCTCATGGATGACATTTAAATAGGTGACACTTTGAGAATCCAAGGACAGCAACTATAATCAAGTCCAAACCCTACAAATTACAGAGAAGAAAACTGAGACCCTAGGAGGCAAGACCCAAAGTCAAGGGCAGTGAAAGAACTATAAATAAGCTCCGGATCACCAGACTCACAGATGCACGTTCTTCCCATCACACCATGCTTCCGTACAGGCTGGATTTCATTCTGTAAGAGGCAGAGGATCACCGTTGGAAAAACCAAGGTGTGAAATCCAGGTCAGCCATTGTGCAAGCTGCTTCATCTTGAAAGCCTCGCTTCCTTAAAAGAAGTTCAGAGACCAGCAGTACTACTAGCATCACCTGAGGGCTTGTTAGAGCTCTAGGATTCAGGCGCTCACCGCAAACCAACCTACTGGGAAACCTCATTTTAGCCAGACCCCCAGGAGATTGGCATGCACAACAAAGTTTGAAAAATATGACTTAAAATCAGTGATTCTCATTTCTGGATTCTCATTAGAATCACCTGGGAACTTTTTTTTTTTTAATACTGATTCCTGGGCTTCACCCCAGAGGTTCTCAGTGATGATGCTTGGGCATCAGCTATAACTCATTTTACAGGGTTATCAGGTGAATTCAATTATATAACTAGTATGGAGGCATCCACGTGCACTAGCTACCAGCCCTTCCCACCCATAGGTTCTGTTAAAGATTACAAGGGCTAACGTTTACAAAGCACTTGATATATACCCAGCATAAACTATGTGCTCAAAAAGTGTTATTTCTTTTTTCTTTTTCTCCTCCTCTTCCCCTTTTCTTTCTCCTTCTTTATAGCATCATGTATAAGTTAGAGCAAGCATTCCACCTTGGAAATGTCAAAAATTTTGCTACTTGTTTACTCAGTCATTTTTTTGAATAAATAAAATTTAATGAGTTCATGGGATGTTCCTGGCGCTGTTCTATGCACTGGCCAAACAACCAAAAACCCTCATACACCATAAGCTCTATGAAAACAGAAACTTTGTTACTTTGTTTCTGTTTCCACTACACACCCAGCCCTGTGTTGCTCAGTCCAATGCCTGCTTTATTACAGGAAGCAGAACAAATAAATGTTGAAATACATATCCCAGAAAAGCAGTAAGTACTGCAGTCAACTATTTGGGGAGAGGGGGGACAAAATCTTTTTCTTTGAATATCTACAATAAAGGAAGGGTTAAATGATTTCTTCTTAGTTCAATTTTTTAAATTTTGAAAATCTATTATGTTCCTCTTGAAATCAATGATAGATGACATTGTCAAATTATCATCTCCCCCCACCCCCCCCCCCAAAAAACAGTATTCAGAGTATTTAAGTAAGAAATCATAACTGCAGTCTAAGCAGTCTCTGGTCAGACACACTACTGATTGAATCGTCCCCCATCTCTATCCTGTGGATGAGAAGAACAGAACAGTAAAGATACAGGAAGGACTGCTTCAGGGAGATTACAACCAAGGATTTATATTTTAATATCTCCACACTTTGTCTGATCAGAAGATTATTATTCATTGTTTCTAACTGCTCCATTTCTGGATCTGTTCGTAAATACACATCACAGGAACATTTTCCAAAGCTCTGTCACAGGATTATCTCCATTTTTTGTGCTTTTCCACGTAAAAGCCCCCAAAGGAATTGTCAGCAACTCAAAATAATGATTATGTAAATGAAAAAAAAAATCCTGCTTTTAAACCAAAGAAGGGCAAAGCTATTTAGAGCAAGAATCTCCGCCGCGCACCAGGCAGGGCTTAGCGGCCCTCCTTTCCTCCCCGCTCCTCTCTCTTCTAAAATCCAGGGGACATTCTCTCCAGGGCACACCCACTGCACCCTGTAGTAGATTAAGGGCCAATTGCCAATCAGTACATTCACCCTTTATCATAAAATTCAAACTCTTCTCCATTTTCTGGCACTTGTGTCAGGCCACTGAACGTTTGTTTCATCTTTTGTGGCTGAATACACATTTTGGTTGGAAGACAAAAAAGCCCTCCTGATAGTACAATAAACACACACACACACACACACACACACACACACACACACAGGCAGAAAAAAAATTTTCTATCTCCATTGAGCTTAACAATCAGCAGGGCCCAAATTACCTCTTATTAACATTTATTTTACAAAAGAGGCAGGGTATAATTTGGTGATAGATTCAGATTTGGAGAGGAGCTATAATCAGCCTCCTGAAGGGCTCTGCCTGAAGTACACGGTTGCTATTTTTTGTAATTATATTTCTCGGCCCTCCCCCCGCCCCCTCCCCAGTCTGGAGAGTCTTTCACTCCCATCTCTGGTGCTTGGATTTCTCCCTCCCCCACAATCCCCTTCTTTCTCTCCTCAGCAGCCCCCCTTCTCTTTCCCTTTCTCTCTTTAGGCCTTTTTGAATAATGCAGGCTCTTTCAATAGCCCAGGCAGGCTTGAAGATTAGGAAGCCTGTTTGTGGAGATGGGGGCTGGCTGAATGGGAGCAAGAGGCCCCACTCCCCTGGCAAACAAGGCCCTGGGAACCAGTCCAACTGTGGAGAGCATGTGCTGGGGGGGCTGAATAGGCAAGCAGCAGGCTGGCCCATATGTCAGCCTGTGCCACAAAGACGCCCCTGCATATCTAGCATGACAAACAGGATTACCGAAGACAATTAATCTGGCACGCTTTATCAAAATCAAGCACTGACCCCCGACCTCTCCCCTCGGTCTGCGGCAGATGCCACGCTCCAATTCAATAGACCTTGAGTGTTCCCTTTTTCACTTCTGAAAAGAATCCAAGGCCTGAATAAGCCTGGCATGGACTAATTGCAACCACTGTGTGATGGTGACGGTCCTAATCAAAGAGGACGAGTCTACCTTTTCTCCCACTTTTAATGGACACGCTGGCCAGAGCTCCCTGTCTTAGGCAGAAAGCAAAAGAAACGTATCAATTTTACTTTTCTTCTTTTCCTCTGCTGCCTGCAGCTCAATGGGGCTGGGAGAAAGGGACAGAGAAGCAGGTAGCTGCTCTTCTGTTGCTTATTGCCTGATGTTTGGGAGTTCATTCTAGTAGGAGAAGGCCCGCCAGTGGCTGAAGATCAGAATGGTCTTCATGAATTTGTTCATCCTTCCCTGGTACTTTATGGGAGAGATACTAATACAGCAAAAGAGTCACGGGGCTTCCAGAATCACAAAATCTCAAATCTTGACTCCATCTAGTCCATTGTGTTATTTAATCCAATTTATCTAAATTTCCACATCTGCACTCTTTTTTGACCCTGGTAAGAGAAACCCCGAATTTGTTTCTGTTAAGGATATTCACAAAATTGCTTAGATCAATTTATAAATGAGAGCCCTTTGTAGGAAGAAAATATTTGTTATTCTACTTGAAGCTTTTAAGGTTTGAGAGACCAATGAAAGAAAGGAAGCCTTTGGCCATATCTTCTCCTACTGGTAAGGGGCTGTGGGAGAATATGGAGGTCAATTAAGCATAGATGACATTTAAACATTTCTCTGTTCCCCACAATTCTTTACCCAGAAATCGGCGCAAATCCTCTAAGTATGCAGAAGCAGGAAACAGGTTAACTCACATGAGTTGGTTTGACCTTGGTGACCTGTTGGTTACACACCTGAATACTTTCTCAGTTCTGATTCCACACGTTTTTCTCTAGTAATAAATGAGAAACTACTGCATGATGTAATGCAGCTTTTCTTAAAGCCGCAGTCTCAGACTACTTGTGTCATGATCACCTAGAAAATCCATTAAAAACACAGATTGTTTGACTTCATGGTGAGACAGGAGGGAAGGGGGCAGGTCACAACCTTTAAAAGAATGACACAGGGCTTCCCTGGTGGCGCAGTGGTTGAGAGTCCGCCTGCCGATGCAAGGGAAGCGGGTTCGTGCCCCGGTCCGGGAAGATCCCACCACATGCCGCGGAGCGGCTGGGCCCGTGAGCCATGGCCGCTGAGCCTGCGCGTGTGGAGCCTGTGCTCCGCAGCGGGAGAGGCCACAACAGTGAGAGGCCCGCGTACCGGAAAAAAAAAAAAAAAAAAAAGCAAGCAGGGGCTTCCCTGGTGGCGCAGTTGCGGCTGGGCCCGTGAGCCATGGCCGCTGGGCCTGCACGTCCGGAGCCTCTGCTTCGCAACAGGAGAGGCCACAACAGTGAGAGGCCCGCGTACCGCAAAAAAAAAAAAAAAAAAGAATGACACAGCCATTAAACATATAACAAAAATGGGTTAGAACCAGTTAGGCCCAAGATGTCAGAAAATTTGACTTCCAGTAGACCTTGAGCCTTATTATACACTCATTGTAATACATTAGCTAAATGACACACCCACCAAAGCCATGAAAGTTCCAAGGCTGACTATACAAGGCCAAAAAGTGTGCGTTGGCTTAATTCCTGGAAATCCCCACCCCTTCCCCTACATAGTTCATATGAAATTACCCGGCCTACAAAAGCTAACCACCCCCCGCAGCCGGGGGTGGCGTGGCGCTGAACCGCCTCCGTCCTACGGAGTGTGTATCCCTCTAAATAAACTCGCTTTCACCGTTGGGTGCTCTTGAATTCCTTCCTGAGTGAAGCCAAGGACTCTCGCTTGGTAACCCGTCCCAGGGACTCACCCAACACCTGGGGTGCGACGGTTCTCTCGCTCCTCCTTCTAATGCAACACTGGGACCTAATGCCTCTGGGACTCTCAGCTTGAGCCCATGTCTGCCTTTTCACCACATTCCCTAGATGACTTTTGTGCACACAAACGTGAAGTAAAAATCAGAATAGAGGCTGGGACCCACCTTCCTCTGAAGAAACAGCCGACATCCAGCTCAGCAAAACTGCGTTAAGGACGTTTCCCGGAAAGTATCCACTTAAATGGCAGGAGCTCGAGCTTTCGTTTCTTCTCGTAGTGACTCAGCACATTGTAGCCAATCAGCCACGGCCATAATCCGCTGACCCTAACCAATGAGAATTAAGCTCTTTGAATGTCCCCTTTTAGGCTTGTAAACTTTACTGTTACCTTTCTGAGATGAGCTCCTTACCGCTCTGTTTTGAAGGCGTCTGTTTGCAAGCACGTTGATTCTTACTCTATAAAATATTCATATCAGATAAGATCTCTGAATTTTCAGTTGGCACTAATATCTGAGAATTGATGTCGGAGAAAAAGATAAGAAGGTCAGCTAGTCTCTCGGTTCTAGGTATATTTGAAGCTAAACTAGCTCTGTCATCATGGTTGAGTCATCCACAATACTTCAGTTTCTTCATCCATAATGAAGAATGGGGTATTGGATCAAGATTTCCCCTGCCCAATCTAGCTTTGAAACACGTTGTTTCTCTTAATCTGATTTTCTATGAGTTCCTTCTGTATCTGCCTGTCTTCCTAGCTCCCTTTCAGTCATATAATTTAGATGCTGTGCAAGATCGCTAAGAAGGTACTAGAGCTACAGGCTGTATGATTTCGGGCACAGTTGCTGTGTGATTTTCTTTCTGGGCTAGTCAGTAAAATTGAGTGGAAATGATTAAAGCTTAACTATCAAGAGAAGACAGATTGTTGTTAAACAATATTTGAATAAAATCAGAGCACCAGGAAGTAGTGCTTGTATTAACTCAACTTGAAGAAACTGAAGATGAAGAACATTTTTCTAAAAGGTATGGGAGTCCAGGTATGAAAGTGGGCAGGGAATTGTTGTCACCTCAGGTCCATCTGAGTTTTCCTAAGTCCTTGCCCAGTATAGGTGCCTGACTCTTGGGCATTAAACCTTGAAAAGTACTGGGGCTCTACCCTCAAGGAATTTCTCTGCTGATGTCATTTCAACCGAGGCTGGTGGGAGATTACTACTATCTGTATGCATGTTCACTGTAGGATTACATAGCCCCCTTGCACTGACGTTCATTTTTCTTGAGCACAGAATTCTCCCTTAAAAAATATGAAAATCTGTTTTACTGCATTTATATTGGAAAATATTTGCAAGTAAGTTATTAATTAGTTTAGGGACTTGCAAGGTCGAAGATCAGTAAGATTGTCTCCAACTAATGTTAAGCATCTAGTATATATAAGACCCCTAACATATAGAAAAGCATTTCTAGAAAAATGATGCATAAGTGAGGTAAAAGAAGAACATAAAAAAATATATTTATTTTAGAAGGAAAAAGTGATTTTTTTTCTATAAGTCTTCAGAAAGAAATAATATATATCTGTTTGTTTTTTGTCTTGTGACAAGAGGCATAAAACTAGAAAGAAAGATAGATACATCAATAGATAGATAATTTCAGACTGAAGAGAAGATTTGAGTGTAACCATTAAGCACAGGGTTCTTAGTCAATAAAAATTTGGTCAGTAAGCACTTAACTAGACAGTTCTGGCCTGTAGAAAATAGTTCTAAAACTATTTTCCATTCCTGACTTTCCAGCTTTACTAAACAATTCTGGTATTTGGATGATATAAAGAGACCCAAATCACCCAGACCTAAGTGTATACACATGGATGGAGGTGGTCATGTGCTAGTTATTAAAATGATCCTGGGCAAAGCTAATTTTGCTGGACTGAGTGACTGAGATAAAACGAAGTCCCGCCCTCACTTTGTCGAGAGAAGTTAGGGATGGGATTTCAGGCTGGCAGAGCTCCAGATGGAAGGAATCACTGTATGGTGTCCGTGATTGCTACAGGGTTCTTGTCCTGGGGTAAACAATAGCTTAATGCCGATAAAGCAAGAGGAGATTGTCCTTGATAAGCCAGCTGCTCCAGGCTCAGCTTACTGGGGTCAGGCGCACAGTATCTCTTTCATACAACCTCTCAGTTTGGAGACAAATTCAGATGCTGGCGCTATTCCCTCGTTTACAAATCTAGGATCCTGTCCATGCTGTGTTTCATTTCTCATGAGTGTTTCAGCAGAAAATGCACCTGAGTATAAACCTAAAGCCCTTGCAACATCTGGAAAACCTTGGAGTAACCCACTACCACTTGAGAGATGGAAAATATCCCTACCCGCACCCCCTTTATCTTCCCTCTTTAGAATCTTTAAAGGGCAAGCCCCACACCCCTACCCCATGAATGTGGAGATAAACTGCTGCTTAGATAATTCACTGTCAAAAATACTGAGCACACTTTAGTGGGATGGCAGTCGTAATGGTCTTTTCAAGTGCTGCAGCACGAAAGCTGAGCCTATCAAGACTTTTTGGCAGGCTTTTCGTTTAACTTGTCATGTTATATATTGCAGAAGTGCAATTCGGGATCAGTATAAATCAGCTTAGAGGACTCAGGGAAGCTGTGGGAAAGAGTTGCATCAGCAACACTTGGGCTAAACAGGAGGTGGCAGCATTTTAACATCATCAGGCACATGCACGTCCAGCACACACACACTTGCCATGATCCTTGGGTTCTTCTCTACATTCCTGATGGGTAGTTTACCGCTTCATGCTTATTGCATCAAGGAAGCAGAACAAAGTGAGGTTTCTTTGGAGTGATTGCACTGGACACTCAGAGGCTCAATTGGCAAAACTTACAGCAAATAGGAAACCATGGCACTGGGCTGAAAACATGTATAGTAGTGTCAGAAAGTTGCCTATTTTTCATTCTTAGTGAAAACCCCAGTGTTAGAGGTACATAATATATCAAATTAAGCCTAGAAAGGGATAGACAGTTTCCATTTTCTCTGTTTCCAAGAGAACTTTATGGAACTAACTTATAACAATGGGAAAACCCTGAGAATAAGAAAATTGTGGTCCAGTATGGATTCCACTGTGAACCCTTAAGTTATAAGGAAAGCCAAAGAGCTTATGTTTAACGTCTGACTCCCTAGGTTAACTCCTAGCTCCACTACTAGCTAGCTTATGACCTAGGGCAAATCTCCAAGCCTCAGTTTCTTCATTTTTAAACTGGGGTAATAAATGCACCTCTGTGATAGGTTGTGATGATTTGTGAGATCATATATGTAATCCCAGTGCGTGGTTCATACCAGGTGTTCAATAAATGTTATCTTTATGATTATTACTATTACTATTTTTACATTATTATTCTCAAAAATGTTGCATACATTATCTAATTTTATTTTTACAGTGATTCAACTCCTTCTTTTAGGTAACCTTACAGCACAGTAAGGAGAGAGCCAGAAAAGAAATTAATTGCATTTTAATCTCAATCATAATTTGCTACGAATAAAGACAATGTCGGTTTGTTATGGGCACACAGAGCTCTTCTGCCTTATGGGTAGTAAAAGAAATGCTGGAATACAGGACTCCTGTGAAACCCAAAGGATGACAAAAATCAACTCAAAGGATGAGCCCTTCACAAGAGAAACCCTGCTTAATTTTATACAAAGCCAGGCAGTTGACTATATTTTCTAGTCAACCGTATCCCCCATCCATTAGCTCCTTATCTGAGAGAATGCTTCTCCTGAAATTAATCTGACCTAAATTTGTCATACATGTTCTCTAGTGAAGGTAATTATCAATACACTATTTAAAAGAATGACCTTCCAGGGAGAACAAACCAACATTGGCCAAAAAGGCTCAAGTAACACTGCCTGCTAAGAAGTGGGGTGTTTTACTTATGACTTTTGTTTTTGGTAAAATGTCTGAAGTCTCATAATTGTCTCATAGTAACAACTGCCACCATTTAGGATATTTTTTTGGTATAGTACATGTAAGATTACACCACGCATGAGAAACCAAGCTTCATGTATGACCTCAGCTATCATGAAGATCATCGTGACTATTTCATCTCATCCCCCAGATGTCTTTTAATTGCCACATCTAAAGCAATGCTATAGCTGTATGTTACAGATTTGAATCTGTTCTTTTGTTCTAATGGCAATATCTGCTAGAGTTCCACTAATTCAGATGTGGAAAAAAAAAATCTGTCCTTCTAAGGTTGTCGAAATAGAAGGTAGTAACAGAATGGGTTTGTGAGAAAAACTCTTTCTCAACAACGCAGCTATTTATGATAAACATCTGAGCTGCCTCTCTTCCTCTCTTTGTAGTAGACCCTTGGCATTTAAGAAATACCTGCCCCAAGAGTTTTGCACATCCGAAAATTTAGAAATATATTTATGGCATGATTCCGTAAGTACTATCATGAATCAGTGATGACTAACATGACAGAGACACTCACTGTTTACTGAATGTCCATATGCTTCCTCCACATTTTTCAACCACCTTAAAGTTAGGATGATGTGAATACATTATCTGGCCGACGGGCCATAATTGGAACTCATGTGTGTCTCTAATGGGCGGGATAATTTAAGAACTACATTGAAATTCTCCTTTCTCTTTCACTGTCGTAGAGAAAAAGATCACAGAACCTGCAGGAGGGAAACAGCCTGGATCCCTGAGTCACTGAAAATAGCTTCCCTACGGAGCTACTAACTAACCCCACATAAGCATTGTGTGCATGATCAATAAACTTTGTGTTTGTTCCTACTTCAAAGCTAGCGTATCCCGACGTATAACTAGCATATAATCCTAGCGTATAACTACCAAGAAAATAGAAAATAGAAAAATAAAAAGCGTAATCTCCACAACATTTCATAGTAAACAGCACAAGTTCATAATCTTGTTTCTGAGATCACACCTCTACATCTACTGATGTCATTTCAGCCAAACTCTTGGGATGCCCAGGGCTCTTTCAGATCTGACTGATGCATGGAGAAAACCTGGACAGTAAATCTCAACTCTATGCATGTTTTTCAAGCTAGATAATTTAAACTGACTTTCTATTACACTTCTCTCAACGTCATTAAGAATCACCAGTATAGGTTAACTGGAGGAATATTACTTTAAATTGAGAATAGAGATAACCCTGAGAAGTGGGTCATTGATGGTCAACAAAGTTTATTTACTACTAAATGAACTTTTTCCATCAGCCTTGTAATGCACACATATTCCAAAGATGTGGTCTGAATCTTTGTGACTTTACCTTTACACCCTACCCAATGCCTGTTTTTGCTTGGCTTGAAAATATCTCAACTTTCTTATAATTCTAACTCAGGTATAATCTAATGTTATGTATCAGATGCATGGGATTATCTGTTCTCTAATTTCTTCCATCCTATCAGTCAGGGTCCAATCAGGAAACAGAAACCGCGCTTGTTGTCAATATAAGAATTGTTAACTGGGTATAAAGTTGTTTAATAGAGAATTCAAAAGGTAAGAAAAGAATACTAGGTATAACAGAGGTCGTATTTCAGGAAGTAGCCTCCATCCCTAGGGCTAGGGAACAGAAGGAAGAGGCTGGAATTATTACAACACAGAAGCTACGAGAAGACCAATGGGGTGGAATCACTTCCTCGGAGGAGGGGGAGGCACTGCTGATTTGAGCCAGTGTCCCTGAGCTTAGAGGAAGGGCCAGAGGACTGGGACCCAGACTTTCTCCCCTCTGAGGAGGGGGCACTGGCTGGCTCATGCTGCTCGGAGGTGAGGGGGGGGGCTATGAGGCTGCTTCTACAAGAGTCGTAAAAACTCTTGCGGATTCAGTTGCTATTACCGTCAGGAACTGCTGCTGCTGGAGTGAAGCAGCCTTGCTGGGCTGACGCAGGGACAAGAAACAGGTGAAAACAAAGCAGAGCACCAGCAGGAAACAAACATGATGGGCAAGTGCCTTCTCCCAACTTGTTATGTGGACACCTCCTGTTGCCTCCTCCCGACAAAGCCTATAGGGAGCTAGATAGCCAAGCAGAAATGATTTTAGAATCCCATTTCCATTATGAAAAGATAGAAAGGTAGGACTTCCCTGGTGGCGCAGTGGTTGAGAGTCCGCCTGCCAATGCAGGGGACACGGGTTTGTGCCCTGGTACGGGAAGATCCCACATGCCGTGGAGCGACTGGGCCCGTGAGCCATGGCCGCTGAGCCTGCGCGTCCGGAGCCTGTGCTCCGCAAAGGGAGAGGCCACAGCAGTGAGATGCCCGCGTACCGCAAAAAAAAAAAAAAAAAAAAAAAAAGGTAGATTTGGTGCTGTGAAACAGTAACTAGAATTTGACAGATATTTTCCTGTAGAATTTATTTCCTAATTTACTTTGGAAATAATTGTCTCTCAGCAATTAAAAAAAAATTGATTCTGACAATTATTTTTCCTTCCTCACATATACACTAGCCGTATTAAAAAATTTCTAAATTCTATGCTTTGATTCAATTTTCTTTTTACAATAGAAATAGTACCAGTATTAGAAATAATAAATCCTAGCCTAAGAATAAGAAAACCTGGGTCCTAATCGTCTACTCATTATGTGATCACTGGAAAATTATGTAACGTGTCTGAGAGTTAATTACCTCATGAGGATATTATTAAATTATAAAAATATAACGTGACATAATTATTTATCTTCTGTACTGTGACAGTCATGAGAATATACCTAGTAGACCACAACGACAGTTGTAGACACACAACGGCAGATGCTCTGCTCTGAAATCCATCACAGCATTTGCACTGAGGCCATACTGCCCATGGGTTGCTCCAGACTGAAGATTGTGCCTAAGTTATAACACTAAGGTTGGCCTGTTTCTGGGAGATAAGGGACTTCTATGACAGCCTGCTTGATCTCAAGGACTCTCCAGCAACCTGATTGAATTTTCCTTAGACTAGATGGTAATCTAGGATGCTTCCACTCAACCTCCCTTTTCTCTCTCCTTCACTGGTGATTAAACTTGCATGGTGGCCTGATGTCTCTTCCAAGTTTACTAGCTTCCTCTCCATTTTCTCTCATAGGCTTTTCCCCTAATGCAACCCTTGAATGTCTAATCCCATCTTGACATTTGCTTTGCAACCTTGTTTGTGTTTCTTAACTTGTGATCCATAAACTGTGTGGACCAGAAGCACCTGGAGTACATGGTTGAAATGCATTTCTCCAGAGCTCACATGCCAGTCCCTCAGTCAGAATTTTCTGAGGTTGGGGAAAGCTTTCTGTATTTTTAAGTAGTTCCCAAGGTTATCATTATTAATGTTAAATTTTTAACTATACTGCCATACCAACATCTCTTTCAACACTGTAATGATTACACACCCTTCTTTTCTTGCTTGTATGATTTCTGACAAGAATTCCACTGTAATTCTTATCCTTGTTCCTGTAGAGATAGGGTATTGTCTTTTCCTCTCCCTTACTTTTTTTTTTTTTGTCTTTGGTTTTCTGCAGTTGTTTTTTTTTTTTTTGCGGTACGCGGGCCTCTCACTGTTGTGGTCTCTCCTGTTGCGGAGCACAGGCTCCGGATGCGCAGGCTCAGCGACCATGGCTCACGGGCCCAGCCACTCCGTGACATGTGGGATCTTCCCGGACCGGGGCACGAACCCGTGTCCGCTGCATCGGCAGGCGGACTCTCAGCCACTGCGCCACCAGGGAAGCCCTGCAATTTGAATATGATTTGCTTAGACATGAGGGATTTCATCACTGCTATTCGGGATTTATCCTGCTTATTGTTTCCTAAGCTTCCTGAATATGTGTTTTGATGACAGTCACTAATTTTGGAAAGTCCTTGGCCATTTCTTCTGCTTTACCCTTTCTTTCTTCTCCGTCTGTTGTTGCCATTATGTCTATGTTACACCTTTTGAAATTGTCCCACAGTTCTTAGACATTCTGTTTTTTGCTTTTTTAATTATTTTTTTTTCTCTGCATTTCTGACTAGGAAGTTTCTATTGACCTGTCATCAAGTACAGTGACTCTTTCTTTAGCTATGTCTAGACAACTGATGAACACATCAAAGACACTCTTCATTTCAATCACAGTATTTTTGACTTCTAGCATTTCCTTTTCAGTCTTTCTTAGAACTTTCATCTCTCTGCTTCCATTACCTATCTTTTCTTTCATATTGACTACTTTTTCCATTAAACCCTTTAACCTGTTTATCATACCTGTTTCAAAATCCTGGCCTGATAATTCCAAAATCTCTGTCATACCTAAGTATGTTGACCGCTGTGTCTCTTTATATTGTGTTTCTTTCTTGCCATTTGGAATGTCATAATTTCATGTCAAAAGCTAGACATGTTATATCAAGTAATAGGAACTGAAATAAATAGGCCTTTAGTTTGAGGATTTTTGTTAATCTGGCAATGAATTGTGCTGTGTTTAATGTTTGCTGTAGATGCCAGAGGCTTTAAATTCCTCTAGTGTCCTTGTTTTTTTGTCTTCCCTCTTTATTTCAGGCTTCCATAAGTGCTGCTTCTCAGAGAGAGCCAGTGTTTTACAGTTCTTTCAGTGGAATCCATTTTATTAAGTTGGGATTGTGTTAGTGTGGCGGGAAAGTGAGGAGGGGGTATATTCTATAATCTTGGATTAAATCTGTGAATTTTCATGGGCCTGTGTCTCAGGGCCATGTCCTTCACAAACATTTACATCCCTCTGCCTCCTACTCACTATCCTGGCTGCAACATTGTCAGTTGATTTTCTGAACAGTTGATTCTGGTTTTTGTTTTCCCCTTAGTTGAGACAAGAAGGCTGGAAGGAGGCTGATGTGGAAGAAATTTTCTTCCTCCTGCTGAGATAAAGCTGTGGCAAAATCCTTTCTCCTGAAGAATGGGCTTTTGTTACAGAGAAGGCTCCAGGTGTACTTTACAATGTTGACTCATCCCCTTCCCCTGCCAGAGCTACAGGGGATGTTCCCTGTATCTTCCTAGAAATAAAGCCCATGCAAATGTGGACCACCCCCGAAGACTGCAGCCCTCCAGGAGTTCAAACTCTAAGTCAACATTCAGCAGTTCATCCAAATTACCATGTAAGTGTTCCTACCAGTTTATGGCTCCAACAGCTTCTGCTCCAGGTAAGAAAATCTCAGCTGTACCTCTGGATGAACTTCCCTCTCTTCCTAGATATTAAGATAGTGGTTCTCAAATGGGTTTAAGAAAAATCATTGATTTTCACTTTGTTTAGCTTTTTCTTGTTATGAGGTTGAGAATGATGATTTCTAGGATATTAACATGCTGGAGGTGAAACCAAAGGTCATAGCCAACATCTCTGATTTCAAAAATCAACAAATATGGATTCAGTAGCTACAAAAAAATTACCATAGGTGGTAGAGTAATGAACTAAGGACCATATCTCTGTCATCAACTTCACAGGAAATATGAGACACCCACCACCTTCAGATAGCTAAGATTATCCTATATCCTCAGGTCCAAATTGTTCTTTTCCCACCAGCACTCTGGTCTCATGACCTTGGAATATATGACATTACAACTCACATTAAGGCAAATCTATGAGGGCAAGAGATCTACTTAGTTTGAAACTCTAGAAAAGTTTCAGGTCTGGGCTGCTGCTTTATCTGAAGTGTAGCTTCTTGTAAAACTTTCCGCAACACTCTGTGTTAATTCTTAGTGTAGCATTTATTACATATACATTTCTGTCTTACCACTAACCAGTAAGTGCCTTGAGGAAAGGAACTCATTTTATTTAGATATGTATCTGCAGAATATGGAAAATTCTGTAAAATAGAGGAAGCCCAATAAGTATTTAATAAATAAATAAATCCAAGGATATTATTATGAGGAAGTTTCTATTTGTAAATTACTAAGCATGCTTTGACCACATCTCCTTGACAGAGAGCCTTTCTAATGAAAATACAGACATAAGATAATTACAGGCAAGAATAATTTTCAAATTCAATATTAATTTAAAATTTGTAGGGTATGAAATAATGGTAATCAGCACCTCCATGCTAACTAAGCATTTCCATATAAGTTAAGGAATCTGCTTACCATCTTCTTCAAGACCTTGATTGTCAACAATTTTTAATTGTTACTTTTCTTGGTACTCATATTTTGATCATGCAAATCTTATGTATTTTTCATTTAATTATGTTCTGTCATTGGTAATTGATTAAGCATAGACTAATAACAATCCTCTTTTAGTTGCTGGTGATAAAACAAGAAAAAAATATATGGTCTCTTGCTTTTAACTAACCTTAATATTGGCAGTACAGGAAGGCTAGAAAAAGGAGAGATAAGATGGAAAAGGTGTTGCAGGAAAAGTTTCATAGAAGAGGTGATGTGAGTTGACATTTTGAAAAATGTGAATGTTATTGAAACAAAATGTACATACAGAAAAGTGCACAAATAATACATGCACAGCTCAGTGAATATGTATAGAAAATGGAAACCAGCATAACAGACATACAGAGCAAAAAAAGCAAAATGGAACTATAACCTCAAAACCCTGCCTGTTCTTTTCAATCACTACACTCCTAAAATTTACGATTATCCTGATTTCTGTTACCATAGATTAGTGTTTTCTATTTTGAAATTTATAAAAAAGAAATCATAGACATTTTTTTAAGGTAAGTCCGGCAGTTATAAGATAAAAAGAGCGGGAAATTCCAATCACAGATACTAGCCTGAAAGGAGATATAAGTGTCAGAAATCTGTTTCATCCAATGGTTGCATCACAATTCTGTGCCTACTCTGGGTCTCTCCTTATATGTGGAAGGCTGAGGTACTTATTCTTAGCTAGCTCTCTGCTCCGTCCACTCTCTCTTCTGTTTTGGAGACTTCTCTCTAGAACTGAAGTAAAAATCTTTCCCTCCCCTTCCTCTGGTTGTTTTCTATATACATTGTATTTATTCTATAACAACATCAGCATTTTTCATCTTGAATTGTAACTTCCTATAGGGCAGGGCTGCAGTTATTTAAACTGATTTTTTTTTTCGCTGTACCCTGCAGCTTGGGGGATCTTAGTTCCCCAACCAGGGATCAAACCTGGGCCCTTGGCAGTGAAAGCGTGGAGTTCTAACCACTGGACCACCAGGGAATTCCCCCCAACTTTTTTTTTTTAATTTAAACTGATTTAAAGAATTTAGTAAATTACAGGCCCACGAGGGTACTTTAATATTAATAATATATTTTCAATCACATGATAACTTCATATAAAAAAGTATAAATGGTGAACTAAGGATACAGCAAAAATCTCAGTGTGATGTGTGTGTCCTTGTATCTGATGAGAGTCACAGTTACAGAACATTTAAAAGTTATTTTCATGAAATTGAACTACTATCTTACATTATACACAAAAATTAACTCAAAATGAATGCTGAACTTTAAGACCTGAAACCATAAAACTCCTAGAAGAAAACATAGACAGTGAGCTCCTTCACATAGGTCTTGGCAGTGATTTTTTAATTACACCAAAACCAAAGGCAACAAAAGCAAAAACAAACAAGTGAAACTATGTAAAACTGAAAAGCTTCTGCACAGCAAAGGAAACCATCAGCAAAATGAAAAGGCAATCTACTGCATGGGAAATATATTTGTAAGTCATATATCTGATCAGGGGTTAACATCCAAAATATATACTCATACAACTCAATAGCGAAACAAATAAACAAACAAACAAATTTAACTAAAAAATGGGCAGAAGTTCTGAATAGATATTTTTCCAAAGAAAATATACAGATGGCCAACAGGTACATGAAAAGATGCTTAGCATCACTAATCATCAGGGAAATGCAAATCAAAACCACAGTGAGATATAGCCTCACACCTTAGAATGATTATTATCAAAAAGACAAGACAATTGTTAGTGAGGATGTGAAGAAAAGGGAACCCTTGTGCACTGTTTGTGGGGATGTAAATGGTGGAGCCATTACGGAAAACAGTATGGAGTTTCCTCAAAAAAATAAAAATTGAACAACTACATGATCTAGCAATTCCACTTTGGGGTATTTATCCAAAGAAAAGGAAATCACTATTTTGAAAATACATCTGCACCCCATGTTCATTCAATGTGCAATAGCCAAGACATGGAATTATGGAAACAACCTAAGAGTCAATCAATCAGTGTATGAATGGATAAAGAAATGTTATATATATTCGTAAAATTATAAAATGGAAATTATTCAGTCATAAAAAATAACGAAATCTTGTCGTTTGCAACATGGATGGACCTTGAGGGCATTGTGCTAAGTGAAATTCTCAGACAGAGAAAGACAAATATAGTATGATCTCATTTATATGTGGAATCTAAAACAGAAAAACAAATTTTTAAAAAAACCAAGCTCATTGATACAGAGAACAGATTGGTGGTTGTCAGAGGCTGGGGGTTGGGGGTTGGGAGAAGTGGGTTAAGGGGGTCAAAAGGTATAAATTTCCAATTATAAGATGAATAAGTCATGGGGATGTAATGTACATCATGGTGACTATAGTTAATAATACTGTATTGCATATTTGAACATTACTAGGAGAGTTCACCTTAAAAGTTCTCATCCTCACAGGAAAAAAATTTTCCTAACTATGTAAAAAAAAATTACTAGAAGATAAAATTCCGTCAACTGAAAAGTGAACCAAAATAAATTACTTTGAAAAGGAAAAAAAAATTTCCTAGAACTGTATAATAAGCATCTATTTTTCTAAGGACATAACTTTTATCCTGCGGGCCTCTCACTGTTGTGGTCTCTCCCGTTGCGGAGCACAGGCTCCGGACGCGCAGGCTCAGCGGCCATGGCTCACGTGCCCAGCCGCTCCGCGGCATGTGGGATCTTCCCGGACCGGGGCATGAACCCACGTCCCCTGCATCGGCAGGCGGACTCTCAACCACTGCGCCACCAGGGAAGCCCTATCCTTTCACCTTTGCTTCAGTTATATTTATGGTGCTTACATTTTTACTCAGGGCTCCATTTTTCCTTTTCTGTGATACACTTTCCCATAATATTTACTAGTTTAAGTGAATACCAGAAGCAATGGACCATCATATACTTCAGACTCTGCAAGGCCCTTAAATTAGTCAGAAATCCTTTCCCTCTCTCTTCCTAAAGGAATTAGGTGATTTCTATGCATTTTCTGACCACTGATCTTGGCTGTGCAAAAATGCCTATTAACAGGTCCATATTGTGTTATAGTATATTTAATTTAGCCGAGGAAATAGAGATCATGCTTATCCCATTTTAAAAGGCCTAGCTCAATGAAAGGGTTGGGTTCTTGTTTATTATTACTTCCTATCTCAGCTTCTAAGTCTGAATCCAGCACTGTGATGTGTTACAGTATTGTGGTGGTGATTTCATTATCTGCATGCTAAAGAGCTACTTGGGGGTGACAATAAATATTTTCATGACTAGTGATCATCATAATAATTAATATTTATTGAGTACATGCATGGCCCTGGCTCCATTCTAACTGCCTTATGAATTCATTTAACATTCACAGCAACCCTATGAAGTGGGTATTACTGTCATCCTCATTTTATACATAAAGAACCTGAAGTACAGCAATGCTGACAGGCCAGGTTTTAAGTGGTAGAACTGGAACTCAAACTCAGGCAGTCTGACTCTCAAGCCTGTGTTGTCTACATCGAGGTCGTGATCAATGTGTAGGATTGGAGACTGTCAGCTAGAAACCATATTTAATTTTTGAAAAATCAAATTTATCTTGAAGTAAATACTACCTATAATTTCTTCTTGAGCTGCTATCATGTACCCCTACTACGCCAACAGAAGAGAGGTTCCCTGGTATCTGAGAACAAAGCAACAAGGCCAGTGCCCCAGTGCTAAACTTTGATGTAAAAAAGAAAAGAAAAGAAATTATTGCTGTGATCATACCAAGAAGCAGAGAATGACATAGGAGCACAAATCAATAAAGGGCAGCTGAATAGAAGAGGCAGCTGTTTGGTCAGGCTTTGAAATATTGGAAGGACTGAAATAGGCAAAGGAGAAAGGGAGGGAGCATTTCAAAAAGATAAACACTGATGAACAACAGTGTGGTGAGGATAATAATACCCAAAGGGTCCCCACAGCCTTGGCACTGAGCAGGAAGGGGAAATAAAGATGAATATGTACGAGACAACCAGTAAAATGCAAGACGAAACATCAAAAGCGTCAATCCCTTATTGTAAAAGTGTAAAGTTTTCTTTTGTATAGATAGGAAATTATAACATGTTTAGAGCTTGAGAAGAATATATCTAGCTAGCACTGCTCATAGCCCTTCATGAGTCAAGGGTCACCCCTAAGAACCCTAGAAGATGTTCTCAAAACCATATAGATATCTGTTTCTAAGGGTTTTTTTTCCAATATTTTTTTCAAATTTTGTGGCCCCTGACTTTTCTATGTTGCATATTGAACTTTATAAATCTATTTAGAATTCATTTATAATGAAGGTACCCTAGAGCCCTAAATTTTACAACTTGCAGATTGTGGAATAACCAGGCTTTTTTTTTCCCTTTATTCTTTTCTTCCCCCTCCTCCCTCATTGGCTGACACTAGCGATGACAAGACTTTCTTCAATAAGAACTTTTATTTTTGGTGGAGTTGAGTAGGGGGCTAGGGACTAGAGAGATGATGAGAGGTGCAAAGCCTTCAAATAGCTGAATAGACCATTGCTTGTAGGGCTTCCTCAAATGAAAGCATGCCTGTCTTCATTAGCTATTCCAGCTTCTACGAAGATTGGCAGCAGGGCGAAGAAAGATTGCCTATGGAGGGGTATTGATGACCTGCTTAGCGCAGCAGATAGAAAGAGGGATGCCTGTGGTGTAGTTACACCTGCAATGTGGAGATAAAGCTAGACCTAGGACAGGTTTCAGACAACAACCTAATTGGAAAGGACTAGACAAGTCTGCTTACCTGGTATTTAAATCCTTGACCTGTCTAGGAAAAAAAAAATTCTCAGAAAAGAAATCTGTAATATACTGTTTATAGTAATAATATTAATATATGATTATTCAACCTACAGCTTCCTGATATAACAGAAAGAAGTTCCAACATGAATTTCAAATATCCCTTCTTCACAAAGAAAAAAAATTGACATCATTCAATTTGGGTGAAAATCTCCCTTCTCTTTTCCTCCTTTCTTTTCATCTAATATTAATATTGTCTCAACCCAATGCCCCAAGACCTCCTTATCATGGTCATTTAAGTTTAAAAGATGAAATGGATTTTTTTTAACTTTTTTAAAGATTGAGATACAGTTGATGTACAATATTATATGTTACAGGTGTACAACATAGTGATTCACAATTTTTAAAGGATATACTCCATTTATAATTATTATAAAATATTGGTAATATTCCTGTGTTGTCCAATAGATCCTTGTAGCTTATTTATTATTATTTATTATATTATTTATGTAGCTTTTAAGCAAAATAACGAGGATTAAACCTGATCACTCTCCAGGTCCATCTAACTCTCATCAACCTAAGATTTTAACCTTTTCTAAAATTTTCTCTACTACTGACGGAAATAGATTTGGCTGATTTAGCTGTACTTCTGGGGGAAGCCAGCAGGGATCTTGCAAGGGGTTAACCAAGGTCTGACTACTGAGTTGATAGACAGCACTCAGTAAATTTCATGTTAAATATCAAGACTTCTCAAATGTTACTCATAATTTCTTTATTCACATTATAATAAACAGACTCAGCACTCCAAAAAAAATTACTCCCTCAAAAACACTCAGGATTATGTATGCTGTTTATAATAATTCTTTTTGTTGTTGTTGTTTTGTCAGAAAAAAATAAAGCAATTGGACTGCTAGTTTTTAATGATCTGGAGAGACACAGAGTTCAGGACTGTATTTGGCAACTCCTGGATAAGAATCATTAAATATTTAACAAGCACTTAAGATATAGCAAAAAGTAGAATTAAACAAGTCTGACTATAACCATCAGAAGACCATGAAAAATATGAACAGAGAAGTGACTGAAGAAAAACACAACCTTTGCCCTAGTTGGAAACCACCGCATAATTTAAAAGTGGGCATTGGAGACATAAACACTTTTTCAGTAAAGACTAAAGGCAGCTGCAAAAATAATCACACTCTTTATAAGCCAGAATTCAAAGAAGATGTCAGTTTCTGTTGTCTTTGCCAGGGGAAGAGCACATCCACCCTCTCATCAGGCCAGCGCAGCCCAGCCCACTTCACAGACTGGGGCTGGTGGGGGCTGGAGGAGGGAGGCGGCTCTGGGCAGCTGCAGACTAGATGGAAGAAAACACAGCACGTTCGACATCCTCATTCAGAAATGTAATCCAGTTCACACTGAAAAAGTTTCCTATGGTCAGTCCTCATCTATATTCCTGTAAAATTACAAACTCAACTATTCATTCTGTCCTTTAAGCTACTTGTGGCAGTAGAAACTTATTCTGGGTGCTTTTCACTCAGTCTATGTTTTTCATGAACTTTTAATAAGTAGAACTAAGTAAACTTGGTTTCTTTGTGTTGATGTTTATTAAAAAAGAAATGGAAAGCAACAGGCTTATCTGACTGATAGGAAGTCATAGCTGAAGACACTAGAAATTGTAAGAGTTTAAGCAAGCAGATCAGAAATGAAATGAAGACGGCAAGGGCGTCATCACACAGAAGCTCTTATTTCTCATGCGTCTGTGGGTTATTTGAAGGAGTTCTGTTAATCTCAGCTGGATCACTAAATTGTCTATGCAGCGGCCAGTAGCTGCCTGGTCTGGGTTGGTGCCTCTGGGCAACTCTTCTTCAAGCCACAGGTCTCTAAATTGGCAAGGTCATTCTGCCCCTTTGTTATTCATCTTCCTTGGGCAAGTGGGCTGCCTAGAGTATGTTCTTCAGATAGTGATTGGAAGAGGTAAAATAGGGCAGGTACAACTAAACAATAAACATTTGAAGTCCCTACTTGGGTTATGACTGCTTACATTCTATTAGCCAAAGCAATGTATTGGATTGGCCAAAAGTTTGTTCGGGTTTTTCTGTAAGATGTTATGGAATGGGGGCTTCCCTGGTGGCGCAGTGGTTGAGAGTCCGCCTGCCGATGCAGGGGACACGGGTTCGTGCCCCGGTCCGGGAAGATCCCACATGCCGCGGAGCGGCTGTGCCCGTGAGCCATGGCCGCTGAGCCTGCGCGTCCGGAGCCTGTTGCTCCGCAACGGGAGAGGCCACAACAGTGAGAGGCCCACGTACCAAAAAAAAAAAAAAAAAAAAAAAAAGATGTTATGGAATGGCTGAACCCAAAGGCAAGGAGCAGGGAAGTATATCCCTTCATCAAAGTGAAGGGAAGGAAGGGCATGAATAATTTTGAACAGTAATTTAACCTAACCCAGCTATAATTATCACATACATCTTTAAAGTGAATTCCTGGTTTTTTGTGGTTTTTTTTTTTTTTTTTTTTTGTCTCATTCTGCCTTACAAAAGGAACTTTGGAACCATAGAGCGCCTACGATTGAATCTTGCCCGTAGTCTAATAAGATTTGGAATTTTGAAGCTGGAAGAGATAAATACACTTTTATTAATCACATGTATTTGCTGTAGTTTGATTGATTGATCTGTTTGTCATAGAAGAAGAAAACGTGCTTTGACATTATCACTAGACCAGCAGTCATGATTCATTTATTATCATTGTTAGTTGCTACCAAATATTAAACTAATTTGCATTTTGGGGAGAGAAGGAGAGATTTATATGAAGTACCAATAATATTTTTTTCCCTTAGATAAATCTGACATTCAGGGCTTCCCTGGTGGTGCAGTGGTTGAGAGTCCGCCTGCTGATGCAGGGGATGCGGGTTCCTGCCCTGGTCCGGGAAGATCCCACATGCCGCAGAGCGGCTAGGCCCATGAGCCATGGCTGCTGAGCCTGTGCGTCTGGAGCCTGTGCTCCGCAATGGGAGAGGCCACAACAGTGAGAGGCCCGCGTACCACACACACACACACAAAATCTGACATTCATTTCAGTTCCTTTTAAAATAAGAACACCTTTCACATATTGCAATGTGTTACCTTCCATGTCATAAAAGCAATGTGAGATGGTTTTAGAGTTGCAAGAATCAAAGTCTTTAAACTCCAATTTGCATACTTGAAAAATCAGTAGAGTATAACAAGAAAAGGGGATTCAGCAACCTTTAAAAGAAGTATGGGATGAAATAAATGATCGCAACTCCTATGAAGGAAAGGGGAGTATTTTCCTTAATTAAGCCAAATTCAGGCTTCCAGAGGAATGAGTCTATCTGCACTCAGAATAGCTTATACTATAATTATTTTTATGCTAAAAGAATTAGTTCATCTCCTGATTTTTGACAAAATTTTCAGTTGCAGTCATTGTAATGGATTAAATAATGTGTAATGATATACTATTTTAGATATCCTACTAATAAGGAAACATTTGGCCAATTTCAGCCAATATATAACTAAATCCATTCAGCAATCCACCAGACAGGATTTTATGGAAGTATCTCATCTGAACTCGTATCAATACTTATTCATAAGATGCATGTGAAATGTCAAAGGATAATGCCAGGTACGAATTCTTTAAATAAAGATGATACTATTCCTAAAGGAATTTTCTAGCCCATCACTTCTCCCTTTTTTTATGCAATGGATCCAAAATGTAGTTTCTAATATCTGTGATAATATAATTCAGTTCCAAGTAAGTCATAATTTACCATTATTTATAATTGACTTTATATGCTTATATTTATATAAAATTTATAAATAATCATTTTCAAAAAAATAAATATATTAATATATAACAGGTTTTGGTTTTGCTTTGGTCTTTCTGTTTTAGAAACTTTGGGAGAAGAGTGATTATGTTATTGACAATGAGATATCAAAACAAATTGGGACATCTGGAAAAAAATGGCAGCCTTCTAAATGTTAGAAGCATGCATATTTTTATAAGACCTATTGGATTTTAATGATATCACTGTAGATTCAAATCATAGAAACAGCCACCATACATAGAGCTGAGAGGTTACAATTCATAAAATTAGAGTAATTCCCTAGTTGACTTTTTCTACTGTCTTTTCCCTTTAATTTTGTAAAACATGTTTGTTTTTACAAATCACCTCTGACTTTTTTGTTTCCTTCACCTGAATCATGATTATTATTGATGCCAGCAGGATTACAAGGATGTGATGTGTATACCTAGTCAAACTCACTTCTGACCTTTAACTTATGTATATTTGGGGGTCCCTTTCTAATTAAAAGTATTCAGTTGATTTTTTTAATGGATCCTCCTGGATTATACTGACATGAATAGTTTTTGTGTTAAAAACTGGTAATTACAGGGCAGTTTTTCTGTATACATACATCTTTAAAGTCTACTGCTCTTGAGGTGGGCCAAATCCCACAGGATTCTGAAGATTTCAGTCCCTAAGCTCCTGGAGCTCAACGATGCATGCTTTACCTGAAGAAGAAAACCCAAGCAGATTCCTCCTCAGTCTGCTTTGTACATGTGATAAAAGAACACTGAAACAAAATAACTTTTAGAGGGTATGTTGGTGAATGGAGAGAGAAGGCAACTGACAAAGGGGAAGAAAGAAACAAAGTGGAGACACTAAAATAATTATATATCTGTCAATTCCTTTTTTCTCCTGTTAAACACTCACCTATTTTTTTCCCCTGTGAAAAGTTCATTTAAAGCTCTCTCCCTCCAGATATATGAAAAAACTCACAATGCATTCAATAGTATAATACAAATCCAGAATGTTTTCAAATTTCCCTCTTTTGTGGGTTTTGAGATTGACAGCTCTATAATTAGGGATAACAAAGAAGAAGGGAATTAATAAGATTCTAATACAGGGCCCCAGTCAGAAATCTGGAGTGGGGAATAAAGGGAAAAAGGAAATCAAGAAGTGTAAATCATATAATCTTATTGTAGACTGGAAAGCTAGGTATTCAGATTTTATACAACTACTTATTTGTTTAGACTTTATACAACTAGTTAGATGTTCAAATTTTATACAAAAACTAGTAGGTCATAGGAATATTAAAATTGATTCTCAGACTCCAATGTATATTTATTGATTTGAAATAAAATTTTGGTTAAATATTCTACCAAATACTTGGTACATTAAGATGTCTCCGTTGCTAAATAGTCTCCTGGATACCAGCTAAACTAAAATATAGCTCTCATCATCAGAACAAAAGCCTTGGGGACTGTAACACAAGCATCCTGCTCTATTTTGGGAGGGAGGTATTGACCATTTTTCTTTTAAACAAAAATTACTGGCTTTCCTTCTGGGGAGCTCTTGTTCTTCAGGGCATGCTCTTTCATTCTTAACTTGTTTGTTTGGTTAAATCAAACCATCCGATGTTCTACAGGATATAAAAAGTCATGTAGAATATGTTTATGTCTTCTAAGTTTTTACAGTATCTGCCATAGTTGTGTTGTATTGTATTGTGTTGTATTTACATCTACTTGTTTTATTTACTTATTTACACCCTCTTCTCTTAGATGTCTCTGCTTTAGAATAATAGATTTCCAGATTTAATCTTCTATTCAGCAAGTAAACCAGTGGTGATAATAGCACTAAAAATTATTTAGATGTTTATTTAGTCATTCAGAAATCATTTGTCAAAATGTAAATTGTGTGGGGCATCTCTTCAGCAAATAACTTTGAGGAAGCATATGCAAAACTAAAATGAATGGTCATCAGGAAACTTGGGTTTTAGTTATCAACTCTGACACTTTTTACACATTCTTACCAATTCATGTCAAATATCTGTTGACAATTAAAATGTCAATCATTAAGATACTAAAAATTTAGTGGGGAAAATTAGCAGCCAAGAACCTGGTAATATGACGTAAGCTCCAATAACTCTAAGAGATGTGTATATAGGTAACGGGTCATGGAGAAGACAGATATGAAAACCATTACTAACTCTATCTAGAATGATTAGGAAAAGTATCAGAGAGGAAATACCTTTAGCCCAGAATTCTGTAAGACAGAAATTCCTCAGCTGATTAAAATTAAAAGGGGTACTGCCTTCATGCAGAGGCATCGGCCTGGTCAAGGGCAAGATGGACATGGAAGTACAAGGTAAGAGGTCAGAGGGGCTGATACCTGGGGTCTAAATACAGATGCGGTTGCAGAGGAAGGTATCCCAAAAGATACGGTGCTATCAGCGAAGATGACACTGGGAAAGCCTTGCCTAATGGGAAAGGCTTCAGCATGGAGGCCAGTGGTTTTCAAACATTAGTGTCATAAATGTGTGCTTAGAGCTATACGTAGCTTCAGGATTTAGGAAAGATATTTTTATTTTGCTTTGTGTTATCATTATTTCTTTAAATCCTTGTTTCTTCGTTCTGTATTTATAGCTTTTATGGGAGGCTACCCCCTCAAATTTTTAAGAAGTAGTAAACACTAAAACATTAATGAACCATTAATGCACGGTTCCCTTCTAAGAAGCTTCAGTAGCACCTCTGCTATTTTCTCTGGCCTCGTAAAGTTATGAGAGAAAAGTACTTACTTGTTTTCTTGCTGATAGCTATACAGGAGCTCTGGCTAAGGAGTAAATCAATTAAGTTGCATTGGCAATCGGTAAATTAAAATAAGAGTTAGGATTGGATTATTGACTTGTTAAGGATCTGTGACCTAGTCTTCATTAAAGAATAATAAATTAAGCATCTAAGTGTTCAGTTCACATAGATTGTTCAAATGAAACAAGTTTCCTGTCCAACTCAGTACATAAAACCATAAGAGGTCAAAATTTTCACCACTAGTCTTTTAGTTATTGTAAGTCAAGCTAAGTGTATTTATTGCTAATAGCATGTATTTTTTAAAGTAGAATTTTTTTCCTGCCTCAATTACTTCTATTGTTTTTTTATTGAATTCCTTTCTTTGTATCAATTTCTCATTTGCAGGCTGCACCATTCTAAACCTTATTTAATTTACTTTTCAAATTACCTCCTGTACTTTGTTTTTTCTTTTTTTCTTTTCTTCTTCTTTTAACTCTGGGTAGTTCTTTCTGCCCCCTTTATCTTCTGTGTGTATGATTTTTGTTTTGTTTTGTGTTTTGATGTTTGGTCTTCTGAGAATTTTTAACTTTTTTTTTTCAGTCTATGCCTGAATAATTCTTTTCTTTGTAGCACATTAAAAAAAAAATTCATTTACCTCTTTGATCTCTTGCTGCTTTCTGTCATCTTCAACATTCAAACTGGCCCTACCTGATTTTCATTTAAAATATTTTTGTGTTTATTGCTTATCATTCTTTAGTCCCTCATTTTCTCTCTAATTTAGCAACACATTGACTTAAATGATTTATTTTATTATCCTGACTCTAACTATGAGTATTTAGAAAATGTATAAGCTGAGTTTTAGAGGTAGCTTTATTACCACACTTTCAAGTCAAGGACCTCTAAGAGTTAGCTATGTGGTCATTGCTTTTCTCCCTCATCAACAGATCATGAGTTTATATTAAAGCTACTTTGAGGAGACGCAATCAATACTAATCCCAATAAATAAGATGTGAATTACCAGAATTTAATAGAAACCAATTGTGATTTTGAATGGCTCAGGGATATTTGCTCGCTACTTGATAAGGTTACATAATGGAAAATAATGTAGCTAAGACATTTTATTATTTCCCTTAGCTGAGTACACAAAATTACCTTGAATCAGTCCGTCTCAGAAATCAATTTCCCATAAATACAGATGGAAGACCAACACTGCATTCAGACTATAAATTTGTACACAGAAATGAGGATCTTCTAAGGTTCTATCGATCAATCAATTAAAGTGAAGGTGAACATTTCAAAATTTTTTGAAATGAAAGAGAATTTGTTGAAAAAGAGGGAATTTGACACATGGTTAGAATCTTTGTCAAGGGGCCTAAAAGCTAAAGTTTATAAGCAGATTATTGCTACCTACAGCCATAAAGTACTTCATAGAATAAAATCCTACTGCATCCCAGTGAATAATATATTTTTACCTAAAAACATTGTACACATTTCTCTGATACCTCAACTCCTAAAATATTTGACATTTTTATTTAAAAGGTTGAATTAATCTTCATCATATCCTAAGAAGTGAGTAGAGAGAGTATCATCATCCCCATTTTGAAGTCTGAGAAAAAGTACAGCTAATGATTATTCAAATTATTTTGAGTGTATATAGATTTTCCTTACATTAATTCAAGAGTGTCAACAAGCCCATTTTCAACATTGGATTTCAGAAATTTCATTTTCTTACAGACATAAAGCTGCTCGAGCAAAATACTTTGCAAATCATAAAACTCTACTTGATTTCTCTCTTTGCAGAGCTGTTAAAAATAATAATCTATTCCAATAAATGTTAAAGATAAGGCCAGGAAATACAACTAAATAAAAATACAGTTGTAAAAGTGATATACCTGGTAATCACAAGCGTAATCCCCCTGTTGCTGAAATATCATTCCTAGCTCTTAATTCGGTTATATGTATTACTATATGATTCATAAAACCCCCTCAAGCTTTTATAGATCTTTTAACACACACATCCTTTGAATAGTAATAGGAATGGTTAATTTCTTTTTTAATGTTTGTTTTTTGAGATCAGATTTTATAATATGCTATAATAGACCCATATTTAGGGTCTAACATCAGACATGTAATATTTATCATTGTTTTCCATTTACTTTATGATCTTTTTCCCTTGGGATGTTTTACTTACCAATATAGAAGCAAAGTTTTCAGACAAATCATAAGGAGCTTGTTTAGTTCTTTCTATTACTTTTCCCTTGCTCCTAAGTTGTTACTGCTATATAATCAGTGGTGATTCTTTGTATGATATAACATGATTAAATATCTTAGGTTTTCCTAAGAGCTGAAAAACTTTGGAATCAGAACATTACCAAAAAACAAACTAACAAAAAAAACAACCAAACAAACAAACCCACAAACAAAAAACCAGAAACCAAAAAACAAGCTACCCATTTGCTCTTTCATCAAAAGTTGTACGTGTTTTAGTCAAGTACAGAAAGTAAATTGATACTTTTCTAGTAAACATACAGAGACCTAACACCAAAATTAGTTAAGAAGTGAAATAATCAAACAACAAAAAGAAATACAATCAAATAAACAATAAAAACATTTCATTATCGAGGAACCCATTTCATAATTTTAAGACAAAGCTAAAGATTCAGCTTGACTGTGTATTTCTCAACTTCGATTTTATCCATTGCTCATTCATGTAACTGATTCTGAAATCATAAGTTCAAGTACCCAGATCCACAAAACTGCTTCCAACGAGTTACATAGACTCAAATTACTCCCATGTATACCTTGTTTTAGTTTCTTTTTTCTCAAAAAAATTACACTCTTCTGATTTTGTAGCCCATTCCTGCCTATGGTTACCATCTCTCCATCAGGATTTTTCATTACTTTCTTTCCTTTCCTTCTGAGTGAATGGATCACTATGATAGAAAAATCAGACTATTAAAATATGGGTTATATACAGTTAAATAATTTAATATATCTTTTATAAGTTAACTATAAATACAGCCTTTACATCTCCTACTGATATTCAAGTTTATCCACAAGTTGATAAACTGTACAGTTTTCATTGTGTGCTGTGTGAAGGGTGGCAGAATGCACCACCCCCAAATATGCCACTTTGACATAAGGATTGTTTTGAGCAAAAGGCACTTGAAAAATAGCAAAAGCAAGAAGACTGTTCTGACCTCCCCTTTGTTTTCCTGAAAGCAGGAGATAAAACTCACATGTGAAAGGTGCCCTCCCTGGACCAGGAGGGAAGAAACACTCTTAATACCAGAGATGGGAGTCAGTCAAGGTAGAGAGAAATCTGCACAAACAGCTCTTGTCCAAATAAGTTTCATCTTCCATTGGTTTCCCCATGTATTCTACTTTTCCACAATATTCTTTCCTTATTCAACCGAATATGAAAGCATTTAGATCTGGCATTTCTCAGCTCTGTGATTTCTGTTTAGTACTTTTAAAATTTTCTGAAATGCTCACTTTTTCATGCATTGTTCTCCTGACCTTGGTGATCATCACTTTGAACTCTTCAGCAAGTTAATCACTTATCTTCTTTTCATCAAGATCCACTTGTGGAGTTTTACCTTGCTCTTTGGTCTGGAACATAACCCTCTGTTTCTTCATTTTCCTTTACTCTCTGTGTTGGTTTCTGCATGTTGGATAAAACAGCCACACATCCCAGTCTTGACAGAGTGGTCTCATATAGATGACAAATCTTATCATTGAGCTCATTCCAACCTCTTGGTTGTCTCTCAAACCTTTGTGCTTATCTAAGCCTCCTTCTTTGTTCTTAGTATCTCCAAGTATATGAGGGTGTGCCATGTTTCAGTGACCCAAAGGGGAGGATCTCAGCACCTAGGTGCAGACTGATTAGACACTGGACACCCAGGCAGCATTTTTAAGGTTTGCAGTCATCCTCTTTCAGAGAAAGACTTGGAGATGGCTGTTTCTGTCTGCTTTCTGCACTGAATCATGTTTTGGTGTGGGTTTTTTTCTCATTCATCTTATCCGGAGTCTCTCAGGTAGTTCCTGACTTTCTTTCAGAGGAAATTGATCCTTGTGTAGCTATATATTCAGTTTGTCTGTGGGAGGATTATTAGTCCAGGTGACTCCTGTGTCACTATCTTGGACCAGAAACATATGAACAAATTTAGATGATTCAACTTTTAAAATAGGGAGATTATTATGGATTATTTAGATAGGCCCAATATAATCACAAGGATTTTTATGGGTGGGGTGATGGGTAAGAAGATCATCCAATAGGAGAAGTCAACCTCCTAGTGAGCTGTAGCAGGCTAGGTAGCTCCTGTCTATGGAGGGTGATTCTCAGAAAGTACACCTGAGTGTTAGTAGCCAACACTCAACGTGGCTGGAGAAGGGTGTACCCACACAGTAATGGGGCTGTCTAAGAGAGTCCAAAATTCTTAGGGTAGTTCATTAAGGGGGGCAAGCTGGGACTCTTGGGCTGGAGATGAACCTTCTATCCACCGATGGAATAAGTTTTGACAAACTAATGTACAGAACTGTGCCTATAATTAATAATACTGTACTGTATTTATATTTGAAATTTGCTAAGAGAGCAGATGTTAGGTGTTATCACCAAAAAAAAAAAGTGGTAACTATTTTTAATTTTTAAAATTTATTTCAATTAACTTGATTGTGGTAATCATTTTATAATGTATATATATCTATCAAATCATCACACTGTATACTTTAAATACATACAGTTTTATTTGTTATTTATATCTGAATAAAACTGGGAAAAATACAAATGAATTAAATTAACTGAGGAATACCATAAAAAAACTTCATATTTTAGTAAATATGTGTAACTTGATTTCAACACAAAGGAGATGACTGGTATTTTTTTGCCTTTTCTGTGAAATGCAAACAACATTAATGTGGGAAAGAAAACCCAATCAAGCAAAAAGTAATCATTTGCAGATGGTTCTCATAAAAATAGAATCTTTTTTTAAGTGCAAGTAAACTTCAGTTTTGATATTGATTACAAACTGAAACATCATATAGTGAATATTAGCTGATATTGTGCATTATAAAAATAATAATTTTGTAGCCTTGGTGGGTCATTTATCTCCGCTTTCACCCTAGGTGACTAAGGTTAATGGTAAAATCTAACCTTTTCCTTTTCAGTGTTGTTGTGATCAAATAGGGTAATTCATAAAGGTTATGTAACTCTATACAACTATGTTCTTGATGATGTTAATATCATCATCAGCATCCACGTAGGAAGTTAAATACTAATTATTTCTAGTATTTGGAAAGGAATTATATTGACCTTTTGAACAGATATCAAGACAGGTGGCAATAAATAATCTGGTTCACCAGATTGGGCAGTTCCTAATGCGAAAGTTTTCCAGAGACAATGCAGAATTTAAAACCTAGGTGCTCAGCAATACAATTTTGATTTAAGATGCTTAATTGTTTTACTCTCTTATAGTCTTCCTTATTTCTATCTTCATCACCCGCCTCCTAAGCTCATGTATTATTTTTGTTGTTGTTGTTGGTTTTTGCTTTTGTTTTTGTTTTTTGACAACTCTAGAAGACAGTCAAGGATGAAGGGCATAATTCTTATTACACTCCCACCTTTGCACGCGACACTTTCAACATTTCCAAATCCCAAGTCAGAGGTGAACCAGAGATTCATTCAGGTAGCATAGATCTGTCAACTTCTTAAAAGTAGGTGCAAGGGCTTCCCTGGTGGCGCAGTGGTTGAGAGTCCACCTGCCGATGCAGGGGACACGGGTTCGTGCCCCGGTCCAGGAGGGTCCCACGTGCCGCGGAGCGGCTAGGCCTGTGAGTCATGGCCGCTGGGCCTGTGCGTCCGGAGCCTGTGCTCCACAACGGGAAAGGCCACAACGGTGAGAGGCCCAAGTACCGCAAAAAAAAAAAAAAAAGTAGGAGCAATAAGTCAAGCACCATTTAGATTAAGTTATGGAGAATCTTGGAGATTTTAAACTATTTGGTAATAGATTTGAATTAAACCAATCTACTTTTCATACTGCGTGCCTTTCTAAAGGGAGTGGATTTCAGAAGTACCATATTTATTCCTTTTCAGCAAAATTCTAAATTAACCATCTAGGAAAAAGATGCCTTATTAATCCATAGTTACAGATTATTATTACCTTAGTTGCTATTGTGGTTCAATCTTCAAAAGGAAATACTACATGACTATATTTAATGTTAACCTTGGCACATGATAAAATTGTGACTCTGAAAGCTTTTGGATAACTGTTCCTTCTTAATAGACATGCATAAATTTTTTTAAAACATCATTGACCTAATGAAAGAGTTGGTTCCCCCAAACAACTTCCAAATTGAATACCTAGTTTGGATTTAGTATCCCTTTTTCCCCTAAAATAATGAATTCGGTTATAGTTTTCCTCCACAATGAAAATTTTTACTAATAGTTGAGCATTGATCTTCATGATTTAAGACCTAACAAGAGCAGTCTTGCCCAAGGTCTGCAAATATATGCAAAACTGTTTTTGTTTCATAAATAATTATGCTGCTATATACCTTCCATTGTATTTTATTTCATTTGTAGCTTACAGATTTTTTAATTATGAGTGATATAAAATCACATTCCTGGAAGAGGAACTTTCCTGTCTCTTGCTAAGCCTTGTATATTCCCATATTTCCCTGAGTGCTATATTACTTGCTTGGTACTGGTTTTGAGTGATATGATAATAATAGAGTGTTATTCCTGATTATAATTCATTTTGCTTGCATATCAATCTTGCTGTATTTGAATGTATACAAGGAATACTAATCACTGTACTGTATGTCTTTAATCTGTCATGAAGAAGCATCTTTATTTGCATATGCATGATTTTCAATAATATTTGCATAAAGAGAAAGTCAGACACTTTGATTACGAGTAATCTTTTCACAATTTATAAGGTTTTACACATAGGAGTGATTTTCCCCCCTTAATTATTATTATTATTTTTTTGCCAAGTTGAGTTTTTCTCTCATTTTTATGCCCATTTTGGAGGGTGTATTGATAATAGCTACTATTCGAGAAGGCAAAATAGTGAGAGAAACTCAATCAAAATTTGCCAGTCTATGGATTAATAAACTTTTAATTTAGGAATACACTCCAAACAATCCAGAGAGGTAAAAACTGAATTATTTACCCCTTTAACTCTAGTATTTTTCTCCTCTCCATTCTTAGATCATAAAAAGTAAATGATCAAAGATCTAATGTTTAACATATAGTACACAAAATTTTTCAAATCTTGTTTAACGAAGAGCTGGAACAAAGTTTTTAAAAAGAAGCTGCAAAACAAGGTGCTTGTTTAGAAAAATTTTGTTTGAGCAATGAGTCTTGGTATCCTGTTCCTCCTTTCTTCAATTCTCTAACAATTAATCTGAAATGTGTGTAAATCTGCAATCACTTCCTCTCTGTAATGAATGTTGTGAAACTCTGTGTTCTAAGGCTTGAAACAGGCTACACCAGATAACTGTGGCTGAGTTTCATTACAGTTTTCAACTGTAGTTATCAAGCTCTACCACAGTGGCATTTTTTGAATATCATACTGCTGGAAATCCACCTGCTACTTTTTTTTATTTTTCTCCTGATCACCCTAAGTCTCTGCAGATCAATATCCCAGCTGTCTTTTCATCTATTACTCTATCCCATAAAGTTCTATAATCATTAACACTCTGCTTTCTCCATTTTGGTGACTATTTTTGTATCAGTTTTTCTTCATAGTTAACAACTTTGTTGAAATATATTACAAACTGATTTTCAGTTTAAGAGGATATAGGCTATAATAAGATATAGAAGAATTGAGGGAACTAAATGGGTAACCCAGCCTCCTAACACATATAACCTGTGGAGTTTGATATATATATATATATATATTTTTTTTTTTGTGATACGCGGGCCTCTCACTGTTGTGGCCTCTCCCGTTGCGGAGCACAGGCTCCGGATGCGCAGGCTCAGTGGCCATGGCTCACGGGCCCAGCCGCTCCGCGGCACGTGGGATCTTCCCGGACCGGGGCACGAACCCGTGTCCCTTGCATCGGCAGGCGGACTCTCAACCACTGTGCCACCAGGGAAACCCTGCTATGTTTTATTTTCCAAAATAATTTGGATTCACCTCCATCCCACCATTTTGTCATCTGCCATAACTGTGTAGACACATTTCAGACTTCTGGAAGTGTTGGAGGTTCAACCACACTATTTTATGTTGCAAGAAACCATCATCACAGCAGCGCCGTTCTGAAGTACCATAGCTACTATTTATGTGTAAAATGTTTTGCATTATCTTACAAGACTGAGAAAATAAATTTAATACAGTGATTATCCCCATTCTGCACATGAACAAACTAAGAATTAAGAAGGTTAAATAGCTTGCCCAAGGTAAGACACCTGGTAAGCCAGGACCTGTAGCAAACCAACCACATTCCAAATCTCATCCCCTTTACAGTTTTCCATTTTCTCAGCTAAGGTGCCATTCAAGCCTGCCTTAAATGGAATAGAATGATAATAATAACATGCACATATTTTCTTATTTGATCCTGTTAATGCTGTTATTAGTCTCTTTTTACATATTTGTGTTTAGAAAGTTAAATGAATGGACCAAGGCCACAAAGTTGGTTCATGGTAGAGTACAGACCAGAATCCAGGTTCTCTGAACAGAAATCCAGAGTGCTTTCCATAGTTATCCTGTGACTTATCACTGTTTCAATGCCCTACATTTGACCTGGCACACCTTTTCAAAGCATGATTATCATAAGATGCGTTACTGTCACAAAGAATTTGTCACAGTCAGATGTGAGAAAAAAGAATTGAGTTTGTTAGTCTGAATTTCAGGACAATTATTCTTCCAAAATATATTTTAGGGCGCAGTGGTTGAGAGTCCGCCTGCCGATGCAGGGGACACAGGTTCGTGCCCCGGTTCGGTAAGATCCCACATGCCGCAGAGCGGCTGGGCCCGTGAGCCATGGCCGTTGAGCCTGTGCGTCCGGAGCCTGTGCTCCGCAATGGGAGAGGCCACAACAGTGCGAGGCCCACGTACCGCAAAAAAAAAAAAAAAAATATATATATATATATATATATATATATACACACATATATTTTTTTTAAATGACAAAAAACTCAATTCTAGGGAATATATGCTGCTATTTAGTTAGATACATTTTGAAATTCTTAGATTTTCCAAGCTTTAGTTCTTCTTAAATCATACATAAGATGCTCATAAAATTTATTGTTCAGAACATTTTTGAAAGTAAAAAGAGACACTATTAATAATGTTGCCAGGACAAACTGGGATACATTCACCCTAATTGTAAGGGACACTGACAATATTCTTCTTTCTTTGTATGTTTCCTAGAAATAATTATCTGCCTTTAGGTCCCTATGTGCCTGTCCGTAAAGACTGATCATATTATTTGGGATTGGTTCTGTTATACTTTCTGCATTTCATTTTTTTCTTTGAGATGAAATTGTGTAATTCCAACAGGCCTGAATAGAATAGAGTAGGATAATTTGGGAGGGATGAGAAGCAAATTGACCTGAATTTTGAACCAATATATTTTTAAATATTTTATATTTGTATCAAAGGGTTTGGCTTGAAATTAATTTAACTGCTATATGTTGTGGTTTAAAGGAATGAAAAATATCTGTGATTCTCCTATATGGTGCTTACTTGAAAAATCACATTGAAATAACCTATAATTACACACACATCTTCCTTTCATTCAGCATAGAAAAATATGTTGGAAATAAAAAAAAAAACACTCCCTGGAATATCAAGTCCACTGGATTCTTTCTCTCTCTCATAAACACTGGGAAGTGTGCAAGAATAAAAAAAAAAATCTGATTAAAAAACAAACTAATTTTACTAAACATATCACGTATGCTGAAGTGTTATATGATGTCAGATGTTCTTAATGGGAAGGATTAATATACTTTTTAAGTTCTATTTCCAAGGGAGAAAACACACACACAACTAAGCAAAACTGCATAAAAATCTCTTCACCCATGCCCTACGCATCTGTCAAGATTGCCTATCAATGCAGTGAATTCATGCTTTCAATAAATATATTTTGAGCACCTGCTGTGCGCCAGAAGTACAAGCTTACGTTGCAAAGCTGACGCTGCAGACATTGTGTTAGAATCAACCAAAAAGTAAACACCAAATTGTGGACACTGCTATCTCAGTGAGATAATAGAGAATAAAGAAGTGGCATTGACTTAAACCATGTGATCGGGATAAGGGAACAGAGTATAAAAATTCAGAGGGAGGGGTCAGATGTCAGTATGAATAGAGGTCTTAATCCAGAAAGAGCTTGGAGACCAGTACAACAATCACATTTTTCATCACAAGTGTAGTGTCTCGATATAAAGATGCCAAAACTTTTGTTTGTTTTCATCTATAAGACTTTTTTTTTTTTTACAATATCCCAGGCAAGTTTCAGTTATGCAAGACGAACAAGTTCTAGGGATATTCTGTGTAACATGGTGCATACCGTTAACAATTCACTTAAAAATTTGTTAAGGGAGTAGATCTCATGTTTACTTTTTTTGTTTGTTTGTTTGTTTGCATTGGGTCTTCATTATTGCACAGGCTTTCTCTAGTTGTGGCGAGCGGGGGCTACTCTTCATTGCGGTGCCCAGGTTTCTCATTGTGGTGGCTTCTCTTGTTGCGGACACAGGCTCTAGGCATGTGGCCTTCAGTAGTTGTGGTGTATGGGCTCAGTAGTGGTGGGTCATGGGCTCTGGAGTGCAGGCTTAGTAGTTGTGGCGCACGGGCTTAGCTGCTCCGCAGCATGTGGGATCTTCCCGGACCAGGGATCGAACCTGTGTCCCCTGCATTGGCAGGCGGACTCCCAACCACTGCACCACCAGGGAAATCCCTCATGTTTAGTATTTTTAACATGCGTGCATGTGCATGCACACACACACACACACACACACACACTCACACACACATACACACAGTGGGGTGGGGGGAAACCTTTGGGTGTGCTGGATATGTTTATCACTTTGATTGTTGTTATAGTTTCACAGATGAATGCATATCTCCAAACTCATCAAATTGTGTACGCTAAATATGTCCAGACTTTTTTTTCTATATCAATTACACCTAAATAAAGCTGTTAAAAAACCCTACGAGATTGGAAAAGAGAATCTGAAACGTATGATGTCTAGAAATACAGCACTCTGCCAACTCTTGCTCCTAAACAACTATAACACCTTTATACTCTTTGTGTGTGTGTGTGATGTTGCACTGAACCTGTAAAGTTTCAACACTGGACAGAGGATTTTAGCTGTAATTCTCAGGAAAGGAAAAGGCCTGGGGGAGGGGTATAAAATGGCAAGGTATCATTCCCTTTTATTTTGATTGTCTTTACCTCCTGACTGATTCAGAGCATATGAATTTGGAGAATATGTTTGCAGAGATTTTAGATGTTTCTATGGAATGCAAAATACCGTTAGAATTCACAGTTTTCCTTACCTGTTCCACTTAGGAAATTCACTGTGTAGAGTTCTTAAATGAAGACATCAAATTGGTGGTAGGGGGATGTGTGTGTGTGTGTGTGTGTGTGTGTGTGTGTGTGTGTGTGTGTGTGTGTGTGTGTGTGTGTGTGTGTGTGTGTGTGTGTGTGTGTATACACACACACACATATATATAATATATAGATAGATATACATATATACAGATAGATAGATTCACACATTAATGTCATCTGATAGTTACTTTTACTCTAAGCTAAATAATTTGAGACTATAATTTTATTTTTTTAATCAGTCATTACTTTATTAAAAAATACATCAGGAGTCTCTGGGAGCAGGTTTAAGTTGCCTGTTATGACTATTAAGTTGCCATAATAGTCTGTTATGACTATTTAGAGCACCAAGGGTGGGTTTCCCAAATTCTATGATAAGGAGGGTAAATGGGACAAAGGGTGAATATGCTCAAGATGCCTCAAAGGACTGAATTATGTCCCCCGAAATTCATATACTGAATCCCTAAGCCCCATGGTATTCGGAGTCAGGGCCTCTGGGAGGTAATTAGGGTTAGAGAGTTTATGAGGGTAGAGGCCTGGTGCAGTGGGATTAGTGCTTCTATGAGAAGAGACGCCAGACAGCTTGCTTGCTCTTTTTGTGCACTTGAACCCGGAAAAAGCCATATGAGTACATAGCCAGGAAGCATCCATCTGCCAGCCCGGGAAACTGACCCATGCTGGCATCTTGATCTTGAACTTCTAGCCTCCACAACTGCAGGAAATGCATTTCTATTGTTTAAGCAACCCATCTACAGTATTTTGTTAGGCAACCTTAGTGGATATCATGGCTCTCAAGGTTCACATCCCCAAGCTGCCTGAGCAGGTGGCAGAACGTGTGCTTCTTCAGGCAAACTTAGTTAAAAGTCACCCGGGATGGCTGCTAAAATGCAGATGCCTGGGCCTAACTAGCTTCATTCAATCAGCATCCCTGGAGATGCAGTCTCAGAGCTTACACCGTATCATCTGCTGCTGTGCCTGGAAAGCCTGATGATAAGCAACGCAAGGGCAGGGATAAACTGGTTTGCTCAGTGCTGTGCAGCCAGCCCCTAGCAAGAGGCAGGTTACATGCCAGGTGCTTCATAAGCATGTGTTAAATCTGGAGCACTTTTAAATTCTATAGGTCATGACAAGAAGGTGAAAGGCGATTGTGAATGCGAAAGACTCCAGGGATCCATTTAAACCACCAAAGAGAATTTGGAGTTGGGGGATAAGCCAGTGAATTATCAAAGACAAATCATTTTATGAGTGTTAGACTACTCTCTTAGTGATGTGGGTGGGAATATAAGAGGCATCCATGTTTGGGTTTACCTTCAACGCCCATGCTGCAAACAGGCTGCTTTCCACAAAGCTCTCTGCCTAGATACAGTAGAGAATACGTGTGCATATACTAGATATTTGTTATCAGTACATGCAGTGAGTGTTTTTATTGCCCCACTTGCCACTGTTAGTGCAGTGGGACAAGCACTGTACCGAGAATAAAAATTCTAGAATTCTATCCCAACTCTGCCAGGCTCAAGGTACAAGCTCAAGGGCAAATCCATTAAAATTCTCTTGAGCTGTTCTGGGGCTGGACCTGTTCTCGATGATCCTTACATGCTGTAAAATTCAACGACTATAATTTCATCATCAGGGAGCTTTTTTCCCCCAAGCACTGATTGTTTAGCCTGGAAACTTTCAGAAGATTTCAAATGTCACTCTGAGTTAAAACAGATCAAGGACCTCCCACCTGCCATGTAGGGTCTTCTAGGTTTTTGAAGAGAAATAAGTATTTATATTAAGCATGTTTAGATCACAATACATTTTTTAATTTGTTTGGTTTTTGGTTTCATTTTGCATACACATAATGGGGCTACACAAGTGGCAGAAGAAGGCAATAGTTACCTGGAGGTAATTAGGTGTGTTCCAGATAAAGGCTCTGTCACACTAATGTAAATTCCAGGGTGCCGCACACTGATTCGCTCTGGTACAATGAACTAGATTCAACTGCATGTGAAATATATTGATGCAAACATTGAAAGAAATATATTTTATTCAGTTTACTAGGAAGGGATGTTTTTATTTTTGTTCAGTTTTATGGTGGAAGAGGATAGATGTTGATGGAGGATACCATCTAGTCTGAAGCCATTAGGGCATGTTTGTGGGACATACAAATGAAATGAAATGCAAATATGTACAGACCCTAGGTTTGTAGGCACAAAGCCAGACCTGTATACTGCTTTCTGCTGTGGAATGGAAAAGGATAAGATTAACATCAGGCCTTTTCTATCTCAACTGCTTTCAACAATTCTTTTTTTAATGTATGTGGATTTTTTTATGTATGTATTTTTTTAATTGAAGTATAGTTTACTTACAATACTACATTAGACTCAGGTGGACCGCGTAGTGATTCAATTTTTTTTATAGGCTATATACTCCATTTAAAGTAGTTATAAAGTATTGACTATATTCCCTGTGCTGTACATTACATCCTCATATCTTATTTATTTTATACCTAGTAGTCTGTACTTCTTAAACCATCCCACCACTTTTGCCTCTGGGAAAACCAGTAAATATTCTCTAAACTAGCTCTACTGTTTCACCGCCATGCCTTTCCCACTTCTGTTTATCCTCTGAGCCCAAAGTTTTGAAGTAAAATAATGAATATTTGTTTCCAGGAGCAAAGAAGGGATGGACGGAATCACGGACCAAGCATGGGCTGCTGTAAGGTGATGCGTGGAGGCCAGGGCTTTTTTGTGCAATTGTCTCTTCTATGAGAATTTCCTGCCTGTTGAAGCGGCAAGAAACAGAATACAGGGGCCTCTGGTATTCTCAGAATGCCTCCAAGCAGATTGGGAGAAAATGTCATTTCCAGATAACTTTCAGCAAGAAACAGTAGTAAGATTAATTTTGTTTGGAGAAAATTGAACAGAATAAAAACTCATCTGTTTACTTTAGAGATATGTTGCCATTTGGTTATATTTAGTGCAAACATGGACTGTTAGCAATTTATAGAATTGATCTATTACTGTAGCAGTTGGAGAGCTTAAAATGAGCCCACTGAAAGCCATTACTAAATGGAATACTTTGCATATGAACAGGAAATCTGTAGCCTCTCTATTCCTGAGGAAAGGTGCTTACACACAGAGTATTTTATGGGTGGTGATGGATTACTACATGTAAACACGGAGCGCTTGTAAGCAAAGAGTTTTCAAAGCAATACTGGCCAGCATCTCCAGGAGCCTACCTGGCCAGCCCCTTGGCACTTCCCCTTCTAGGGCAGGGGTCCAGTTCATCCTTTCTCCATTGGCTCCCTTGATGTCTCAGTTTTTCCATCCCTAGTCCCTCAGCCCCAGACATGTACACAATCTCACACACACACACACCCCCCCCTTACCTGAATTTCAAATAGAAACCTCCCATTAAAATTCATGTACCTTTAAAACAGGGACTTCTTGAGGCCATTCTAAGTCACTGATCTCTGAAGAGACTGTTCAGGTTTTGGATATGCTGTGCAGAAATTGTCTTTTCTTTGTTCTTTGCATTATTGCATTGCCAATTAATACCTTATAATATTTCTGATACAATTTTGGAACTGTATTATTTTGAATCACAATTATCAAGCTATGATTCATATATAATAAAACTCACCAATTTTGAGAGTGCAATTAAATGAGTTTGGACAATTGCATACAACCAAGTAGCAAGCACCAGAATAATGATATGGAGTACTTCTATCACCCCAAAAGGTATCCTGTGCCCCTTTGGAGTCAATCTGCTACTCCCACCCTCAGCCACTTGCAAACACATCTACTTTCTGTCACTGTAGTTTTACATTTTCCAGAAATTTATTCAATAGAATTGTTGACTGTGTAATTACTTATGTCTGGCTTCTTTCTCTTAGCATAATGCCTTCAACATGCATCCACTTGGTTGCATAGCGTCAGTAGCTTGTGTCTTTCTATTGCTGAGCAGTATCCCATTATTTGTACATACGATAGTTTATTTGTCCATTCACCAGTTGATGGCCAAGTTGTTTCCACTATTGTTTCCAATAGTTGTTTGGCTATTATGAATAAAGCTGCTATGAAAATGAGATCGCAAATCTTTATGTAAATAAATATTTCATTTCTCTTGGGTAAATATCTACGAGTGGGATTGTTGGGTCCTACTCTAAGTGTGTGTATAACTTTATAAGAAACTACCAAAGTGTTTTCCAAAGTAATTTATACATTTTGTATTTCTACCAGCAATATACAATGATTCAAATTGCTCTATATAATTCTTGATGCAGTCAGGCTTTTCAATTTTATTTACTGTAATAGGTCTGCAGTGGTATCTCATTGTGGTTTTAATTTGCATTTTCCTAACGGCTAGTGAAGCTGCACATCTTTTCATGTGCTCACTGGCCATTCTGTATCTTTTTTGGGAAAATGTCTATTCAAATCTTTGTCTCATTTTGAAATTTTTTTTTCTTATTATTGATTTGTAAGTGTTCTTTCTATATTTTGGAAATGAGTCCTTTATCTGATATATGTTTTGCCAATATTTTCTCCCAGCCTGTGGCTTGTCTTTTTATATTCTTAATAGTTTTAAGTTCAGTAAAGTTCAATGTATCAATTTCTCTCTTTTATGGTTAATGTTTTATCTAATTAATATAACGCTAAGTTTGTGAACATTTTTCTCCTAAGTTAATGTTTGTAAGTTTTATAGTTTGGGCTCTTACATTTAAATGATCCAGTTAGAAGTAATGAGTATATATGTATAATGTAAGGTTTGGGCTTTTGTTTTGTTCTTTTCTTTATTTTTTTTTTTCCATTAGGTTGTCCAATTATTTTAGCATCATGTGTTGGAAAGACTATATGCTCCCGATTAAACTATTTTAGCATTTTGTTGAATACCGATTACTACATATGTGTGTGTCTCTCTCTAAACTCTCTGTTCTGTTCCATTAATCTATATGTCTATACTCAAACTGACACCACACTGTCATGATGATTGTGTCATTATAATCAGTCTTGCAATCAGGCAAGTCTTCCAAATATGTTCTTATTCAAAAGTCCTTTAATTTTTTTCATAAATTTTAGAATCAGCTTGTCAATTTCTACAAAAAAAAAGGCAGCCAGCATTTTGATTGGAATTGCACTGAATCTAAAGATCAGTTTATAGAATTTATATTGCATCAATATTTAGCATTTTGATTCATAAATATGGCATCTCTCTAAATTTATTTGTCTTGATTTTTATCAGCAGTATTTCTTAGGTTCTAGTTACAGATCTTGTACTTATTTAAAAAATATACCCCCAAATATTTCACTTTTTTTACATTATTACAAATAACTTGGATTTTTGTCTCAATTTCCAATGGTTCACTTGCAATATATACAAATACAATTGATTTTTTGTGTATTCATCTTGTATCCTGAGACCTCACTAAACTCACATATTATTTCTTGCATCTTTTTTTTGTAGATTCCCTAGGATTTTTACACAGGCAGTCATATCATTGGTAAATATTTTGTTCTCCTTCCCTTTAACTCTACCTTTTTTTCTTTCCTTCTTGCATTGTCTAGGATGTTAAGCATAATGTTAAGTAGAAGTGGTGAGAGTTGACATCTATGCCTTTTTCCTGATGTTGAGGGAAAAGCATGCACTTTTTCACCATTTAGTATTATGTTAACTTTAAGGTTGAAGAAGTTCTGTTTTATTCTTAGTTTAGTGAGAGTTTTTACCATGAACAGGAGTCAATTTTGTCAAATGTTTTTACTTTATCTTTTCTTTTTGTGTTTGTTAATACGATGAATTACATTGATTTAAAAAAAATATTGGAGTATAGTTGATTTACGATGTTGTGTTAGTTTCAGGTGTATATCAAAGTGAATCAGTTATGCATATACATATATCCACTCTTTAAAAAAAAATTTTTTTCCCCTATAGGCCATTACAGAGTATTTAGCAGAGTCTCCTGCTCTATCCAGCAGGTTCTTATTAGTTATCTATTTTATATATAGTAGTGTGTATATGTCAATCCCAATCTCCCAGTTTATCCCTCCCCCACCCATCCCGTGGTAACCATAAGTTTGTGTTCTACATCCGTGACTCTACTTCTGTTTTGTAAATAACTTCATCTGTATCCTTTTTTTTTAGATTAGGTCCATCCATGTTGTTACAGATGGCATTATTTTGTTCTTTTTTATGGCTGAGTAATATTCTGTTGTATATATGTACCACATCTCCTTTATCCATTCCTCTGTTGATGGACATTTATGTTGCTTCCATGTCCTGGCTATTGTAAATAGTGCTGCAATGAACGTTGGGGTGCATGTATCTTTTCGAATTATGGTTTTCTCTGAGTACATGCCCAGGAGTGGGATTGCTGGGTCATATGGTAGAATTACATTGATTTTTAAAAATTAAACTAACTCTATATCTCTTGGATAAATTACACTAGCACATGATAAACTATTCTGTTTCCACATGGTCTAACTCAATTTGCCTAATACTATAAAGGACATTTACATCTATGTTCATTAGTGATAATGGGCTTGTAATTTTCTTTTCTTGTTGTGTCTTTCTGGTCTTTGAATCATCAATATGCAGGTCTTATTAAATTTTGGAATTGGACATGGTTTTCTCCTTATTTATTTTTCTGGAAAATTTCATGTAGAAATTGTATTATTTCCTCTTTAAATTTAGAAGGTATTACCACTGATGTCATCTAAGCTGGGAAGTTATAACATTATATGGTTAATTATAACATTTATATGGAAAAGCGAAACATTTGGAATAGCCAGAGAAATCTTGAAGAATATTATTGAAGGACTTATGCTATATGATTTCAAGACTTGCTATAAAGCTAGTTATCAAGAGTGTATGGTGTTGATGTAGTGTAGACAAAATAACCAATAAAACGGAAGATATTTCAATATTAGGACCTGGCATATATGTCAAGTGACTTTTTTATGAAGGTACTAACTCAATTCAATTAAAAATATATAGTTATAAAAATTGCTCTTTAACAACTAGATTAAAATGATTCACTAAATAAATGAATCTGGCCTCTTTATGATGCAATACACAAAATTAATTTGGGGTGATTAGAAATGTGATAGCTAAAACTATAAAATGTCTAGAAGAAAACAGAGAATATCCTAATGACCTTGTAGTAAGCAAAGATTTCTTAGAGAGAACACAAAAATAACTGAGCATAAAATAAAACATTGAAAGTTAGACTTAATAAAAAAGTTTAAAAATAACATCTGTTCATCAAAAGACAGCATTAAAAAGTACAAAAGGCTGGTCATAAAATGAGACAACATACTTGAGATACTTATGTTTGATGAAGAACATGTACCCAGAATATACAAGAACACCAATAAATCAATAAAAATACAAACAACCTTTCTTCCCTTATAAATATAGGCAAAAGGCAGTCACTTGGTAAAAGAAGGCATATGAATGGCCAATAAGCATATGAAAAGGTGTTCAATATCATTAATTATCGGGGAATTAAGACCAGAATATAATACAACTTCACATCCACTAGAAAAGCTAGATGTAAAAAGACAAACATGATAAGTGCCTGGAACAATGGGAAATATCATAGGTTTCTAGTGGAATGGGAAGATGGTACAACCAGTTTGGAAAACTCTTTGTCAGTTTCTTATAAAGTTAAACAAAACCAACGATTTCATTTCTAAGTATTTTCCCAGGAGAAATGAAAACATATCCCTCAGAAGACTTATACAAGACTTTTTTTCATAGCAGCTTTATTCATAATGTCAAAAACTGGAAACACACTAGATATTCATCAACAGGAGAATAATAAGCAAATTATGGGATATTTACCATGGAGTACTACACTGCAGTAATAAAAAGTCAACTACTGGCGCACACATTACGACATGGATAGATCTCAAAATCATTACGTTAATTGAAAGAAGCCAGAAAAAATGAGTATATACTATACAAGTCCATTCTGCTACCAGTTCATAAACAAACAAAACTATGACAATATGACGACAGAAATCAAGGTGACAGTTGCCTGTGGGAGTGGAACTATGATGGGAAACTGGGGAACTTTCCCTGGTGTTAGAAGCATTCTATGCCTTCATGAAGGTGGGACAAGGTACGTAGATTTATTAAAACTTATCAAGTTGTACACTTAAGATTGGTATATTTCACTTTGTGTGAAGTTTACCTCAAAACAACAAAAAAAGAGAGATTTATAAGCAAAATGAAGTGCATTTTTTGTTTCTGGTTTTTTTTTTTGGAAGAGAAGGATTTGAGGGAGCAAGTGAGGAGAAGGAAGGTGACTGGAGAGGGAAGTCAGAGAGGGAAGAAAAATACTCAGACAAGGAAGGAAGTTGGGGAGGACCAAGAGAGAGCTCAGTAAAGTGGTAAGCACTATTTTGCCATATTTTCTTTTATTATTATTATCATTATTTTATTTTTTGGCTGCACCATGCAGGATGTGGGATCTTAGTTCCCTGACCAGGGATTGAACCCGCGCCCCCTGCAGTGGAAGCACAGAGTCTTGACCACTGGACTGCCAGGGAAGTCCCTGCAGTATTTTCTAGATTGATCCTGCAGGTATCAATATACTTCATCTCACATATTCATGATCACTTTTTGGATCTACTTAGAATATAAGACATGTTCAGTGACCACTGTCCCTAGCTGTGAGTGTTTCATCAGTGGGAAATCAAAAGGTATATGTGTCAGAGGAACAGCAACTCAAAAGCTCCGAAGCCAAGTGAAGCTTGGAGGCTAAGTCTCAGTATCCCCAGATGCTCCGTGGACCATTTGTGGGCACAGGGCTACACACAGAGCTCAACATCTTGGGCTTCTCACTACACAGAGAGTGAGGATTACATAAGTATTCAGGTGTTTCATGCTCCATGGGCTTTACATGTACAACAGAGGAAGTTTATTTTTGCAAGATAGCAGCCTATATTAAGGCACACATGGGTTTATATTGTTTTTGGCATCCAGGGGCCCTTTTTACTAGATTTTGTCAACCATGTTTCCTTTCTGAACAGAGGCCGCATACAACAATTGGATGAACAATTTTGCAAAATCTCTCAGGGGGCCTCTCTTGAGGCTGAGCCCGTATGAGATCACGACATGAGAATATGGGTTAGCTGGACTTTTATTTCAGTAAGTGATCTCATTCACTTAAAGCACTAATCATTTTAACAGGAGAAAAGTACAGCTTTCCAAAATCACAGCAGGAAAAAATAAGAGAAAAAGCATGTCAGAGTGATCTTGTGGAGGTTCCCATGTGCTTTTGCACTGAAAATTTTCCATGTATACATCATCAGAATGGACATACAGTCTGATATTACTGGTGAAAGATATATATGAGAGAAGTCAACCTAATGCAAACAAATAGGATTGCAGGCTGCAAAGCTGACTTACCTGGTTTCTGTTGACTACATTTGACATGAAGAAAACCACTTTCCCCTTTTGGAAGTCTTTCCATCATAAGGCACATGACATCTGCATGAACATAATCTGTAGATGAGAGAGATTGTAATATGCTTTCAGCATGTTTGATACTAGTGACTGGATCTACTTGAGGTACAATATCTGGATGAAAATTGGAAATTCTAACACGGCTATCCCTACTGTGCCTCCTGGTTTTACTTTATTTCCAGATTCAGATTAGCTAAGTAGAGCTCCTTCATTTATGTTCTCCATTTTGCTAACTTTATATCTGTCCCTTTGCTTATTTCTGATCAGCCACGGTGAGTGCAGCAAAGCACCTTAAAGCATCTCACACTATAAGGAGTAGGATTACTTCCAGCTAAACCTACAAGTCTGGAAAGCACATCAAACCCAGAAGTAAAGTTAGCCCAATTCTGTTTTCCATCAGTAAATGCATCAGGAACAGATTCAAGTAACTTCATGGAATGGTTGTATTTTAAACAAAAATATGTGTCTACTGGGGAAAAAACGGGATGATCAGCATTTCTATAATTGCATGTGCAGCAATCACAACTCTTGCATTTTCTGGATACAATACTGGGTAACTCACTGTGTGACACATCAATTAATACAAAACTGGGGACTACTACTGGAGATGCTGATGGTCAATGGCTCCTGTGGATTTATAAAGCTTGGATTAATTATGAGCTTCTCTCGGCTTCTATGACTACACCTCTGACCATTAGATCTCCACCCTCACTCTACAGCACATACACTGCCATGGAGGGAGTTTCTGTGGAGGAACCTCACACCCAGAGCCTGTCATCAGAGCCAGTGCAATCAACTCAAGTCAGAATTTCCTCATCCAATACCCCTCCCTTCAGAATTATAGTTACCCAAGCCATGGTTGATCCCTCCCAAATGAATAGGAAGCTGTTACGGCAAATCTTGGGAGTCTGTGGCCAGTTTAGTCTGCCATTACTCAAGTCTGTTATCCTTGCTCATTGCCCAAGATCTGAGCCTTTCTCCTCAACTACAATCTAGATTCTTATACATGTTGCTGCTCCAGGCTCATTTTTCCTTGATCTGACCTCACTGCTGAGTATTTATCCACCATGTACCTGTTGGAGACCCTGATTCACAGTTACAAATTTCTCGCTCATTTCTGAGTTCTTCATTGAAATTCCTCACTCTTCATGACTCTGCCATGAAAAGCCATTTTCTCCTGCAGCTTTTTCATTTGGATTCTACTCTTTCACCAACATCTCATGGACCTCACATCTGGGAATTGAAGTTGGCATCCTTCTGACCTCCATTCTGGAGTGTACACTATTTCCCCTTCTCCATGAAGTAAAAATCCTGCTCATTGGAGCTGACGCTAATCTTTATTCATCCACCTCATAAATCATCCACAGACTCTCTGATCACACTTGCTCACTTACTAATATTTTAGTGCCTGGTCATAGTCTTTTTCTCCTGGTTAAGTTGGGTCTTTATTTTAGGTGACTTCAAACTTCACTTTGGCAACCCATCTAACATAATTGCCTTTCAGTTTCTTTACCTTTCTTGTCCTGTTCATTTCACCTCCACTCTACATTCCTATCCCCATAGTCATATTCCAGAACTCGACTTCTCCTGAAACTGTTCTACCACTGGACTAATCTTTCAGAAGCCTGATTGAAATGAACAAAAGAAGAGAACATGTAAAGAAATGTTTAGGAATTGTTTTATTTCTTTATTTTTACAAAGAATACCTTTAAAGACAATTCAGAAAGGGTTTAATGGAGAATAAGTAGATAAAAATTATGAGTTTCATCCATTAGTCATAGAGAAAGATGCTTAAGAAGGATGAGAAAAAAGTACAAAAGAATAGGTGGAAAGATTAAACTTGGTTAGAGGAAGCGCAACTCTTCCTTTGAAAGAGATGGAAATAAGATAAGGACAAATGTTTATATCAGTGGCAAGTGTAGGGAATGCATACCTAGTGGTTTCTAGTTTCTCTGTAAGGAACATGTAGAAATTTCCTGCTGAGAGTAAAAGAATGGGAGTGGGAATGAGGTAAAAGAACTAAAGAAAATTGTGAAAATTTGGAAGAGTATTACCAAAGAGTATTGTATTACTAAAGAGCAGGAATTTTACTCCACGGAGAAGGGGAAATAGTGTAGACTCCAGAATGGAGGTCAGAAGGATGCCAACTTCAATTCCCAGATGTGAGGTCCGTGAGATGTTGGTGAAAGAGCAGAAGAAGAAGATCAGACCAAAAATATGTCAGAACAGATAATATAGGAATAGTGACTTGATAGACATTTGTAGCAGAAATTGTTAATGTGTGTAGTTGATAGAAAAGTGGGTCAACGCTTGCTAGGGAAGGAAGCGAAGCCACTCAAGAGAGCTGAGATTAAGAGTAAATTGGAGGAATCAAAAGACAAAAGTCTCAGAAAGGTCAAAGAGAAAGTATAAGGAAAGTGGAAAAGAAAAACTGAAATAATAAGAGATATGAAAGCAAAAACACTGAAATATCTCCCTCTATTCATTTCTCACATAAAAAAATATCATGAGAGGAGGCATACGTTAACTAGTGTAGGAATATAATTTCTACATAAAAATTTATTAGTCACAGAACAAAAAGAAGATAACAAACACATTTTAGCAACACAATCCATTTGTGACTTGGAGTCTGACTGCTTGTTCAGCCTTGTCACATCCTAAGTGAAGTGGGATCTCTAATCCAATAGTTTATTTAAAGAGGAAAAAAAGAGCTAGAAAAAACTCCTTCAGTGGAAACAATAACGAAAGCAATTCCATACCTAATTTATTTAACCACAAATTGCTTCAGTCCCTTACCCTCATAGCAGACAAACAGATGGCACTCATTCCTTTCAAGCAATACATAAAAGCTGCAGGTTGAATCATCACGTTTTTTAAAAAAATAATAGAATATTTTCACAGAAAAACACAAGTTTCTACTTCCCGCAATATTTTACTTTAAAAACAAAAAGATCTTTTGATACAGACAAAATGAAGCCAACTCCAGGTTAGCGTAAGAATCAATGCAATAACTAAAGACAACCACAAGAATAAATTGAACAAAACTATTATGATTTTTTTTCTTTTAAGGAGAATGAGAAAGCATGCCATAATAGCATTTTCAAACATTAAGAAAAGATGTATTTGTTCTTTGGGACTTAGGCACTCAGGGTAAATGCAATGGATCTTCTAAGAAGGGTTTCTTTGATCAAGTCTGGAAATTCAACCTTTGGAAATGTTATCTATCTGATGAAGTATTTTTTGCAATCATATTTTATCCCAGGAAATTGGTAAATAGCAGGTGTTTGCATTGCATTTTCTAGTAGGTTGTGGATTCCGGGCAAACAGTTTTTAGCCAGAGGGGATAGTCGATTATATTACTGCTCTACACTTGACTATTCTTGTTCACTGGGGACGGTACCTCAAGTTCAACTTGTGTTCCAAAGAGAAATATACTTGCTGGTATCAGTGAAGTCTCTGGTAGACTATAATCGGCACAAAATTCAGTTGCAATGACAAACATTGGCCAAATCTATCCAAGGAAATGAAATACAGCAGAAGTCAGTCCCTTTGGGTCAACCTGGAGACCAGTTGTTTAGGGAGTGTATTTAATGACAGAGATTGAGTGGAGCAGTGATAAGTGTTCTGTCCAGATTTACTGAGAGATAATCAGAGGTGAGGGAGTCAGTAAATGCATTCCTTGCCCTTGAACTAGTTAGGTAGAAGAGGGAGTAATGAAGAAAGATTTCTCATACCGGAAGTCAAGTATGCAACCTTAGCGCTATCTTACAAAGTCATAACTCAGATGTAAACAAGCAAATCATATCATCTTCCTGATCTCTTCTGCAGTAGCAGCTATCATGATCCGTCTTATCTAGAGATGAGTTAAGTAACTTCTTCCTTTGGGAGGACAGGGAAGAAAGCAAGCAACCAAAATACTTGTTCATGTTTGTTCATTCATCCAACAAATAACTAACTATTGGTACCTACCACGAGCCAAGTACCATTTTAGGGGCTTGGAACACATCAGTGTGCAAAATAGACAAAGCTCCTACTGGAGCTTACATTCTACTTGAGGGAGATAAGCAATAATAATAAACATTATAAATAAATGAGAGTAAGTTAGAAAGTGATTGCTTTAAGAAGAATCCTGAGGACCAAGTCAGCAGAGGAAGAAGACGCTTTTAATTAAATAGGGTGGCTGGAATTGAAAGGTAAGCCAAGTCTTGAGAGAGGTGAGGGAGCGAGTCATGTACATATCCCAGGGGGACTGACATAAATACATGAGGGAGGATGAGTTTTGAAACAAAAGGACTTCTGTCTTCTATTTTCTCTGGAAAGTAGGAAACAAGGTCATCTGCTGAGAATCAAGCAGGCTTGGAGTAGGGAACTAATGAAAATAATTAGAGTTTGGGAGAAACACTATCATACATGCCAGAGGAAAGTAACTAGAGAGGGTACAAAAAAATTCTCAGCAGTGTTGGAGGCCCAGTTAGGTTGGTGGACACTAAACTTTTGTAATGGATACAGCTGGAATTGTCACATGGTTTTCTGAACACAGTGTTTGATGGAGCAAGAAATGGTTAGATTGATTCCAAATTGGGGATTGAATTAGTGAAATAGAGGGACAGAGGGATGAGAGAGCAAAGTCTGCTGGTGAAAGAGCACATGTGGAGATGGGTGAGTGGGCTCAAGTTCAGTAGAAAAGGAAGTGAAGACACACGTGGGCATAGCTGGAAAGGAAACAGGGGGTTTCAAGGGGCTGGGAGATAATAAAAGTGTGCAGTTATATTAAGAAAACAAGAGAAGTAAACAAATAAAATGCTGTGGTTTCCGTGGAACTTTAGATTCAAATTTTGAGGATTAAATGATTTCTGGCAATGAAAGTGGATAATATTGAGGGTGAATTACTTAGAGGCTGTTGGAGAAGATGGTTGGAAGATGGTTGGATGAGGAAGTCATCTACACTCCTTCCCATCCAATGGTCCTGAGGTTAGTAGAGAGGATGTTTCATCGACCACAGCGCCAGGAGAGAAAACATGAGCTTGGTGTTGAGTTTAAAGAACTCAACAGGACTTTCCAGGACTTCCCTGGCGGCACAGTGGTTATGAATCTGCCTGCCAATGCAAGGGGACACGGGGTCGATCCCTGGTCCAGCAAGATCTCACGTGCCACGGAGCAACTAAGCCCGTGCATCACAACTTCTGAGCCTGCACTCTAGAGCCCGTAAGCCACAACTACTGAGCCCACGTGACACAATTACTGAAGCTCGCGCACCTAGAGACCATGCTCCACAACAAGAGAAGCCACCGCAGTGAGAAGCCCGCGCACCGCAACCAAGAGTAGTCCTCACTTGCCGCAACTAGAGAAAGCCTGCGCGCAGCAACGAAGACCCAATGCAGCCAAAAATAAATTAAAAAAAAAAAAAAAAAAAAGAACACAGGACTTTCATTTACTAGCTCGGTAATCTTGAGCAAGTTCATTATGTACAAGAAACTCAGTTTTCTCTTTTGCAAAATGGATAAAATTGAATGCAACACAGGACTATCGAGAAGAATAAATGAGTTAATGCATGTAATATGTGTCTAGCACAGTGCTTGACCCAGTAAAGCATAATAAACAATTTACAGATATTACATTGTGTCCACTCAAAGCTCTTTTTTTCACACTTAAAATATCCGTGTTGGGGAATTCCCTGGCAGCCCAGTGGTTAGGACTGCACACTTCCACTGCAGGGGGCACAGGTTCAATCCCTGGTCAGAGAACTAAGATCCCTCATGCCACAAAGAGCGGCCCAAAAAAAAAAAAAAAAATCTGTGTTAAAAATGTGTCTCATAAGGTACCTCCGACACACACAAAACTAATATTAAATCAATAACGCTCCTCACTATCTACAATTGATCATGTTTTAGAACTGATGCATATGGCCATTCCTTTCTCTTTCCTCCACCATTTATTCCACAGTGAATGTGGAAAATTAATTAGATACCAGAAAAATGATAGTTGTAAGTGCAAGCAGAAGCTGAAAAACTGGCTAGCAGGAATCGGGAAGGAAACAGTGGCTTTTCTGGAAGGTATGAAATCAAATGATCCAAAGAGCCATTATGATGATATTGACACTACCACTTGGTCTGAGATACGACTTGACTTCCCCACACTTAACCTTTGCCTCTCACCTTAAACTCTCAGGAAATATTTTAAAAGATTTCAAGGATGTAAAGTTGAGGGATCCAAAAATGATTGACAGCAATTCCAAGAAATGATAGAGATGTTGTAAAAGAGCACCCTTTCCTATGATCTAGAAAGAGACCAAGAAAAAGAAATATTCTTGTTTATCCACTCAACACCTTTCCCATCCACATACAAGTGGGAAGGGAATGCTAGGTTATAGCTTGAATAAAAGGAGCAAAATGATTATGGATTATGCATTAATTTGAAGCGTTGAATGGGCTTTGCACCTTCTTGCGAGAGCAGAAGTGTGGGGTTTTTACCAAAAGAAAGAGTATTGAAAGGAGTCTTTACCATCTTAGCACTATCATGAATGTGGGACTCAGGTTTGAAGTTAGAAGTTCTACCCAGAAATTGGCTCTGACGTGAGGGTTCCCTCATGATCTGGCTCCTCTGAAAATGTCCTGCACTCGTGTCTTCAAGGGTGTGTGGTGAGGTACAAGGTCTCAAATCCTGGCTGGATCATTCAGGTTATTTAGAGAGTAACTCATGGCAGCTGAGATGAAGAAGAAATCCATCTCCTGGTAAAGAACGAAAGGATAGCATTGGCAGTGATGCTGAGGTGAAATCTGGAAACAAATGAGACTATAATTGGCAAGGGAGTTACAAGTTCAGAACTCAGAAACATGAGGAACATAACAGAAAGCTGAAGGAGAGTTGGGTCAGTATAAGGACTCAAGGTGGAACTAGGAACAAAGGGAGTCAATGGCCACTTTTTATACGGTGTTGGCATGAAGGTTAGTCTGTTGATTGAGACAAGACTAAGTAATTGTGACACTTCTACAGGACATGGAAGTGGTGGATATAACCCATGAGAATCTCAGCATTATTTTAACCTGATCCTAATAGCCCCTATTCATATTTGTTCAGGTAGCTTAGCCACCATTTTATACTATTTTCAGTTGTCGTTCATAGAAATCCCCTTAAATCCTCTGTGTCTGGTTTTTGATCAGCAGTTCTGATGTTCTCATGTTCTGGTTTTCCTAGCTGATTTGCCCCTGGTCAGCTAATATTCTTCATTTTGATATCCTATATAACTATTCTCTTCCAGCCCTGATAAAATTATCGTGCTGTCAGATCTCCAGACGATTTACTTATCTCATTATCCCTGTCATTCTCTTAGTGCACATTTCTGGGACTTCACTTAGACACAAACCAGTTGACACAAACCGGTCAATCCCTGTTAGGTCACCTGGCAGTCCATCCTTGTTTGTTATAAGCATTAGTAAGAATAAACCTGGCACAGACTCATGAAGATGCCTCCCTTTAGCAGATAATACTCATATTTAAATGTATACCTGTTTTAGAAGTGGATTTTCTTTACAGAGGTTATTTTCTCTCAATTGTGTCCTATGAAATTTATAAGCAGTGACTTCTTTGCTTTAAACAGGAACATCTATTGAGGTATTATATCAGTTTTAACCTTCCCCATTTGCCCCTCATAAATGAAAACATTTTAGGTTAAAGAAAATGGACACAAAATAGCATAACTGGGACAGTAACTTTTGTAATCCTTCTTCCTTGTATTCTCAGGATAAAGTGATTCACCTTACAGTACATTCTTAGAGAATATGAGGTCAAGTTTGTAAGCTAAATCAATGGATATTGCCTCTAAGTGTTATTGAAATGGTGAATCTCTTATCCTGTCAGTAGATAGTATTCAAGTTTTAAAGAGTTAGTGGAGAGTGGAGGGGAAATATTGGGCTCCATTTCAAAATTTTAAAGCTATTTAATATCAACGGGTCTGGAAGCAATTAAGATATTTGGAAATAGAGTTGCTGACCTCATTAATTTTGTAACAAATCACCACAAACTTGATGGCTTAAGACAACAGATCTTTATTCCCACACAGCTCTGGAGGTTAAAAGTCTGAAATCAATGTGTCAGAAGGGCCGTGCTCCCGCTGAAGACTCCTTCCTTGCCTTCACCCTGCTTCTCCAGCAATCCTTGGTGTTCCTTGGCTTGTAGTTGCATCCCACTAAGCTGTGTCTCCATCAGTACGTGGCCTTCTTCCCTGATGTCTCTGCGTGCCCTCTCTTCATCTAATAAGGACGCCATCATTAGACTTAGGGCCCACCCTAATCCAGCATGACCTCATTTTAACTTGATTGTATCTGAAACAACCATATTTCCAAAAAAAGGTCACATTCTTAGATTCTGGGGGACACGAATCGGAGGGTCGGGTACTATTCAATCCACTACAAGCTGGGCTAGTCATGCCCAAATATTTCTTTTAAACCCCCTAAATATACAATTCATTTCTCTTATGAAGAAGAATATGTAAGAGGTAGAGAGCTAGACCAGGTGTATTACTCTAGAGCAGTGGTCCCCAACCTTTTTGGCACCAGGGACCAGTTTCGTGGAAGACAATTTTTCCACGGGCCGGGGGAGGGGGATGGTTTGGGGACAATTCAAGTGCATTACATTTATTGTGCACTTTACTTCTATTACTATTACATTGTAACATATAATGAAATAATTATACAACTCACCAAAATGCAGAATCAGTGGGAGCCCTGAGCTTGTTTTCCTGCAACTAGATGGTCCCATCTGGGGGTGATGGGAGACAGTGACACCCAAAGTGTGTGGCTTAGGTCCAGTCTACTCCGTAATCTCGTTTTGGTTGCTGTCACTGCAGAAAACCCTGTTTCACAAAGATGGGATGTTGGAAATGGAAGCAGGCTTTTCAGTGCTTCTGTGGCAATCTCAGGATATTCCACCTTGAGTTTAATCCAGAACATATGAAGATTTGAAGTTGTCTCAAACATGCTTTTAAGGTCACCGTCATTTGTGATCTCAAGCAGTTGATCCTCTTCTAGCACAGACAAAGTGGTTTCAGCTGGCTTATTCACAGATGGGTTGTGGATCCATTCCTTCCCAGTTCAAGGTCTTTCCTGGTTGGGAAGTAATGCTCAAACTCTTTTGAAAGCTGAGGTAGGTGATCACACACCATCTGGGAGAAAGAAGCCCCTGGCTCAGTCTCTTTCAAAATCTCTGCTAATGTTTGAAATATGTCAAAAATCTCAATGTTCACTCGTCACCCCCATAATCCCAGTTTGGCTTTGAATGCAGCCACTTTATCTGCCGACTTGAACACAGTTGTCGTTCTCCCCCAAAGTGACAGATTGAGTTTGTTGAACAGGTTGAATATGTCACACAAGTAAGCAAGTTTTGCGACCCATTCTGTGTCACTGAAATGTGCTGCCAGTGGTGACTGTTTTTCTGAAAGAAATCTCTGGAGTGGCTCTCAAAAACTCTGGCCAGTGATCTCCCTTAGAAAGCCATCTCGCTTCTGTGTATAAGAGAAGACGTGTGTGCTCTGCGTCCATCTCCTCACGGAGCTGCACGAACAGACGTGAGTTAAGGGCATGTACTTTAATGTGGTTGATAATTTTAATCACATCCTGCAAAATGCTGTTAAGTTCGGGTGACATTTTTCGTCTAGCCAGCGTTTCTCTATGGATGACACAGTGCGTAGACTCACATTCAGAAGTGACCTCTTTGACTCGAGTAGTGAAACAAGAAAGCCATCCAGTCATGGCAGCCGCTCTGTCCATGCCTATACTGACACAAAATAACCAGGTCAGTTTTCCCTATGTGTAATCATTCAAATATTTGAATAGTTTTGCATCTGTGGTACTGGTTGGCAACAAAAGTGTACATAACATATCCTCATGCTCATCCTCCTGAAAAGTATATCACACAAAAACAAGCATTGTTGCTTTGTTGTCAACATCGGTAGACTCGTCAACCTGGATTGTGTACCACGGTGACTCATGAATCCTGTCTAACAATTGTGTCTCAAAATCCCCTGCTATTTCATCAGTTCATCTAGTTATGGTGCTAGCTGAAAGAAGAACATGTGATGTGTCACCTTTTGAACTGCAGCCTCTCCTAAAAAGTTCACAACAGATGTCCTTAGCAGCTGGCAGGATCAACTCTTCACCAACAGTAAAGGGCTTCTTAGCTTTAGCAATGCAGTTACCCACTAAGAATGATGCTTTCAGTGCAGACGCATTTGATGAAGTTGTAGCCTTCAATAATTGCTTCTGTTCTTCATGTTCATTTTTTCTCCTTTTGGAAAACTCCAAAGACTTTCTTTTTAATGCAGGGTGCTTGGTCGCCATGTGGCGAAGCAGTTTTGAAGGTTTCATGGCTTCATTGGATAGCTGGTTGCCACATATTATACAAAGCGGGATTGGAGAATGTGACTCACCTGTTGCAATGAACCTGTAATTTAAGTAGGACTCTTGGTATTTTCTTTTAAATGCAGCTTTCTTTTTGTGGGCAGTCTTAGAGTCTTCTGCTGTCTCATCATTGGGTCTTTCCCCCTTTTCAAAGAAGCTCTCCAGCAACGTTTGTTTTTTATTCATTTTGGCTAGGGTTAGCTTGTGGGCTTACCAAAACTGTGACTGAGACAAGTGCACATTGTGGGAAAGAGGCGCAGACAGAAGTGGTAAATGAAATAATGGGTGGGCCACGTGTGGACTAAAATAAGTGTCAGATTCTGACTTAAGGCCTGCCACCAGATGCAGCTTAATTGTTACTTGCCACTCACTGATAGGGTTTTGATACGAGTCTGCAAGCAATTGATTTATTATGGTGTCTGTGCAGTCAAACCTCTCTGCTAATGACAATCTGTATTTGCAGCCGCTCCCCAGTGCTAGCATCACTGCCTCAGCTCCACCTCAGATCATCAGGCATTAGATTCTCATGAGGAGCACTCAACCTAGATCCCTCCCACGTGCAGTTCACAGTAGGGTTCGCGTTCCTATTAGAATCTAATGCCACTGCTGATCTGACAGGAGGCGGAGCTCAGGCGGTAATGCGAGCGATGGGGAGTGGCTGTAAATACAGATGAAGCTCTGCTCACTTGCCCACTGCTCACCTCCTGCTGTGCGGCCGGTGCCTAACAGGCCATGGACCGGTACTAGTCCACAGCCCAGTGGGTAGGGAACCCCTGCTCTAGAGAAGCCCTCCCACATTGAAAAATGAGGTGAAAAATCTAGAAATTCTACAGTTACATTTCAATTGTTTTCTTAATTGATAGTACTTAACTCTTGGATCTGTATTCCACTGGCTGTGGACATTCCTCCCAGAAGAAGCAGGCAACATGCTATGAAGACCATTCCACAATTCCATTTATCTTTTTTTTTTGGCTGCATCACACAGCTTGCAGGATCTTAGTTCCCCACGACCAGGGATCAAACCTGTGCTCCCTGCAATGGAAGCACAGGGTCTTAACCACTGGAACACCAGGGAATTCCCCATTTATCTATTCTGAGTCCATGACCTCCATACCCACTATTGCTGTTAGAGTCTCCTTCTGCTTCCAGAAATTTAGCTTTAGCCCCTAAGGGGGTCTCGAATGGGTCAGTACCACACGTTAAGTGAAGCCACTGCTGTCCCCTAGAGCAGAAAATATTCTTTATTCTCAGTGTACTTGTTCTCAAAGTATGCCCAGCCACATTGTATAAGATGACTTCACCGTAAGTTACTCTGTTAAATCAAATAACAGCATAAAAACATTCTAATACCAAGATGTCAGCAATACAGAGATATCCCAAATGTAAATACAAACGCCCCTCATTATCATATACCTGGGAGAAACAAAAATGCCGAGAATAAGATCCTACAAATCGAAGTCCACAGAAATCACAGATCAACATTCTCAGGTTAATATGTAACTAAACCCATGCCAAAACAAAATCATCTTGCCTTTAAATATTAAGTTCAAAGGTAGTCCAAAATCTTCATTTTAGTCCAGAAATCATCACTGCCAATTTTTTTTTTTTTTTAATCCTGCTAATTCTCAGCCAGAGAGCAGAATTCTAAATCAGATGCCAGAGTGAAGTTGAAGAATTTCAACAGCTTCAACCTGTCTGTCTCTCCCTGGAAAGGATGTAGCTCTGCAGTGCCTCTGAGATTGGATTATTCCTGCCAAGTCTCTTATGTGTCCCCATTTGTAAAAAGTCTAAAGTATACATTGGGAACAAAGGAATATCTTAGCATTAAGCCACACACTCACAAAATGAAGACAAGAAGCCAATCCCCAGGCCTGATAGCAGTTATCCCAAGCAAAAGGAAGGTTCCAAAAACACAATTAAACTAGACCCACGTTACTCTTGCTTAAGGCTTAATGCTATCTAAGCAATGGAGGATAGATAAAATCAAGAAAATCCTTCATTTCAGGCTCACCACTTTGCCAATTATTCTATCCCAGGGGTCTAGGCTTCAAGACTTGTGGATTAAAATTCAGTAAGGAGAAATATCTCACCATGGAATTAATTATGGCACTATTTAAATTCTTCAGCTTGCAGAAAAATTCTTCTCTCTCAGTGGGTAGCATTAGAATAATCCTGCGATCTCGGGGAGTTCAAAATTTGCAGTGGCGGCAGTCCCATTCTTCAGGGTTTATTTTCATCTAGCACGTTAAAAATATCTTAATTTGTAGTTTTTCTTTGAACATTCACTAGCCAGTGACCTGGTGCTGTACTGGGGTATGGGATTTGTCTGGTAACAACCTCCCCACTACCTGCCCCACACTTTCTTGATTAGAAGGCATTTTTACTCCAGTTTCATCACAGCTCTTGCAACCACTGGTTCTTGCAATATAATTGCTTTGAGCCTCCAAGGCAGAGTTTCCCCAGTCCCACAGCTGGAGAAGCGTCCTTAGCCCATTACTTCAAGGAAGCTGTTCATGATGGTTATGAAACCAATGCCTCTGGAGCCCTGATAACTACCAATAACTCAGCTATCTGCTCTTTAAGACACTTCTTTACTTTTCTTTCATGTTTTGGGTTTTGAGAAGGATTTCTTTTTGGTACATACTTTTATGCAGTGGTGAAATACGTCTCCAGTGGTCTAATTTCCCCATAGAGTCCTTATTCCTCTGAGGAAAGCTCAGCTGGATTTTAGATACTTAAACCCACTTTTTGACCTCTTGTAGGACTGGCATTTTTCGGTAGATCTCAGTGTCTCCCTATCCCTCTCTTGCTCCTTGTCTTCTGGCCCTGAAATTCTTTTGCTAACACACTCTTATGACTTTGTTTGTATGATCATTCGCAGTGAGAAATTTGGAATAAACGAGTCCTAATTTTGCTAAAATCAATCATTGTTCACACAATTTTTACTATAACATGATATCCATTATTCCCATCTTAGTTTTTAATAGAACCTCAATTCTGCTAAACTACTTACTTCTCAGAATCTTTCACAGCAAGACTGGCCATGAGACCCAGTTCTACGCTAAAAAGATGTATGTGGATATTATAGGGTAGGGTTCAAAAAAGACAGACAAAACAAGCCCCCTGTATTTGTCCTTTGCCCACCACTCCTTCACCATTTTTCTTCCTGGAATGTGGACTCAATTCCTGCAGTGTTAATCTTATTCAACATTTTATAAATATCTACCACCACATAGGAACCAACATATAGAACCAACATCCTATTAAGTACAGTAGCCATTAGGCTAACCTCCAAAAAGAGCTAGACTCAATCTAGCATTGACCATACTCATCACCTTAAAAAAAAATGTGTCTAATCTTCTCTATGCCTTTATAACCCCTGATTCCATACATTCCTACAATGTATTCGTCTAGGGCAATAGCTACATCCCCATATACAATATTTGAAGCTTGCAAATTAATGCTTTAATAATTCCACGCTGGTATTTGTCTTTACTTCTCAACGACTTGGAATAGATCCCCAGTCTTAAAGGGGTGGTTTCCTGATAGCTCTTATTGTGATTTGCCTTAAGAGAATGGCTCTCCATTGCTTCCTGTATTTGGATTGCCTCCGGAGTAATTCCAGGTCATTAATGGAGATTCCTTGTCTTTCTCTTGATAAATTTCTTTGGGGGCCCAGTCTCAATTCTTGATTTAATAACCACAAAATCAGCTCACCCCTTCCTGACACTCTCTTCAAGGGGAATTAGACGTGCCTACATGCATCTCTGTTCTGCTTTTATATTTCTGCCCAGTTTTGCATTCAAGGTGTCCTTTCTCTCTACCTATCTGTTCTGCAAATCTTCCCAAATCTCAAACTTTTTTCTACAGGCATAGCTCTTTCTCCACCTTCATCAGTCTGTCTAGCTTTATTTTTCTTTCATTCCCTGCCATGCTCCTGATGGTAAGACAAAAGCATAATTTTCAAACCTCGCCAATTTCTCCTTGATTTCCTTATTCTTAGAGGTGGGGATTTCCAAGGCTAGGCATTTAAATTGCTTTCTTAGTCTCTGGATCTCCAATGATTTCTGTGAGTCAAATTATTCAGAGAGGGAATTTGCTTGGCCTTTCTTTTTTTTTTAATTCTATCTATATCTTCAGTCTCTGATCTACCCATAAATTGACTGCTCTTGGAGCTCGTGGCCTCCCTTAACTTAATCGATGTGAAAAAGAAGCACAAGGATTTTAAATAAAGTTGCTGCTTTATTGCAAAAAAATGTAGGAATTGCAATTTTCTAAGCAGAGTTTGGGCGCTGGCAGACACTGACTGGTGTTCTAGTTTAAAGAAGTGAAGATCTAAATGGGGTCCTGGTCAGGTGGACACTGAACTGACCTCTGTAAGCAGGTGTTTATGGGTATATAGAAAGCATGTGCCTCTACTCAAGGGAGAAATCGCTTTCCATTGTCATGTGTCAATTAAAGCTAGTAGATACGAGATACACATTTTGAATAGGTTAATAACGCAGTGGTACTCATTTATAAGGCAAGAGGAGTTTTAATGAAAGGCATCAAGAAAGAAGGATGCAATGAAATAAAAACGCAAGGGAGACTTGGGTTAGGTCACTAAGGTAATAAGAGAAGAGAACATTGGTGACCCAATACTGAGCTTACCTTTTAGATGGTGATCAAGAGTGTCAGGGGTGTGGGGCTGATCAAACACATCATGGGCCCAGATCACAGATAACCTCATGGGTATCATTAATCAGTTCAATTTTTATTCTAGAACCTATGACAGACCCTTGAAAGAATTTAATGTGGGGACATGAGTATCTTTTTAAATATAATATGTTCCAGAAACTGCACCAAAGTTACTGTATAAATATTGGCCCACATATACATACAAGCAAAACTGATTTTAGATGAAAGGAGAATATGGTCCAGTTGTCAAGTTCTTTTTTTTTTTTTTGGCCGTATGCGGGCCTCCCACTGTTGTGGCCTCTCCAGTTGCGGAGCACAGGCTCCGGACACGCAGGCTCAGCAGCCATGGCTCACGGGCCCAGCCGTTTTGCGGCATGTGGGATCTTCCCGGACCGGGGCACGAACCCGTGTCCCCTGCATCGGCAGGCGGACTCTCAACCACTGCGCCACCAGGGAAGCCCTGTCAAGTTCTTTATAATAATGTAGGCACTTGATGATAAACACCAGGAGTAAATAACCCAAAGCAACATAATATTTATAATGTGCACATAAGATTATGTTGGCAAATGACCTAGAGTAGACAATCAAGCTATGCACAAGGGACTTCCTTGGCGGTTCAGCGGTTAGGACTCAGCGCTTCCACTGCAGGGACAAGGGTTTGATATGAACAAATAGCACTTTGGATCAGCAGTAGAGAGACTGCCTTCTGTCTACACAAAATTTATGTATTTTCAGTGTTAGTAATATGAAAGCCTGAAAACCAACATCCTAGTTCCATTTATACACAGCTCGAGAAGTCTGCTTGCCTGGATATATCTCTTAATAGATAAAATATCAGTATCAAGCTAGAAGACCAACAGACTTATAAAGCAAATACTACCAAAAAGCCATTTCCCTTGCTGTAATCATTTCTTCATTTAAACCATTCTGCTTAAGAATGGAGTGAACTGAGAGCATAATGAGGTGAAAAGCTATCAAAGTGATCGTTGCTGTGAGTGCGAGGTTGAATAATTGTTCACTTTTCAACAAAGTATTGCTATAACCGTAGGCAAAGACTGAGTTGGGACAAACATTTACATTTGAAACAGCCTGGTAGGAAGCAACAGCCAGACCTGCCTACAATTAGCTCTGCCCCGATGGAATTTTTAGATTACACATGCCTTGAAATGTCAGGAAGCAGTGCCTGTTTTGTTTTGTTTTTTAAATAAAATCTTACAAAAAACTTGACATATGATAGAAATAAAGGGAGATTGTTCACGGCTGGTATCAGGTTAGAGGGCAAAACCCCAACCATTTCTTTTCCCCTTGCCTGACTGAGGTGGTATCTCAGGAAGTTCTGTGTGACTCTTGGGTTCTGGAGAAACAGGCTTGATAAGTGTTATTCTAAACTGACAATATGGATGGCTCCAAGTGCTTAAAACCACCATCACAATAGAAAACTCTTCTTTAATCAACTATGTTAAAGGAATGCATAGAACTATGAAACGGAAGCATTGAAGACAATTTAGAACTCCTGCTCAACTAACCACACATCCCAAGAATCCCACTTAAACTGTTTCTGATAGATAAGTAACCCGCTATTTGGGGTGAACAGCTGTCCTCCCATACGTTCTCTAAAGTTCTCGTTTTCATTCACCTGTTATAAGAGGATCTAGTTCTGGTTTCTCTCCTGTCTACCAATGTTATGTCTCCTAAAACACACATCATTGACCTTACCTTTGGGAAGGAGAAAGCAGCCCAGACCTCTGGGAGATGGTCTGGTGCTGTGTGTTAGGTCTTGGTGCTGCTGATCTGGCGTTCACAGCTAGATCTTATGTGTGCACCGAAGTTGAACACATAGAACTTCATAGAACATCAATATCAGACAAGGCTACTCTTGGATACTGAGGATCAAGACAAATCTTGGCAATCTTGTCTCAACACAGAGAAAAACACTAGCGTGGTCCAAACTGCAAAAATGACCAAACAGCCCATATCCTGGCTAATATGTGATGTGTGGCCACAGTTCTTTGCCTATGACAGCTTTATCCTTGCTCTAATTTTCTCTCCCTTTAGGTTATATTCATAAAGATACCCAATCTTACCCCCACTTCCTGACAGCATTTAATCCAGAGAAAAGCCCAACTTCCTCCCCAAACTTACCTAACCCAGACTCAAATCCTATAAGTTCTAACATTCTCTTACTGAAACATCTCGTAGTCATTCACTGCAGAGTAATAAACTAAAGCTGTGCTTGTGGTGGTCTCTGGCTGAGATCAAGGTAACATTCTCAGCTCATATACTTTCACCACATCACCATCACCTGTGGCCTAACATCTGTCTGGATATTTATCATGATTTTGAAGTCCTGCCCTGATTTGATTCCAAACTTTACATCAAACCCCATTTCCATGACTAATTCTCACGTAGCATTTATGAAGACCTGCTTGGGGCTAAATTATATATATGTATAAATTATCTCATTTAGTCCTAACAACAATCTTGAAAGATAATGTAAAATTATTTTTATTTTTTACTTAGGAAACTGAGGTGCAGAGAGGTTAAGTATCTCTTGTAGGTTCACGGAGAGAATAAATGAAAGAAGCAAGATTTGTACCAAAGTCGGTTTACAAGTCCTGTGACCTTATGCAAATAGCAGACTACTTATTATTCCAACGTGCCCCATACTGTCTAGTTCCAGTGATCTTGCTGCTGCTGTGGCTGTGTTTTATTCATTGCTATTTTTTGTTTCTTTGGGTTTTTGTGTGTGTGTGTGTGTGGTACACGGGCCTCTCACTCTCGTGGCCTCTCCCGTTGCAGAGCACAGGCTCCGGATGCGCAGGCTCAGCGGCCATGGCTCACGGGCCCAGCCGCTCCGCGGCATGTGGGATCTTCCCGAACCAGGGCACGAACCCGTGTCCCCTGCATCGGCAGGCAGACTCTCAAGCACTGCGCCACCAGGGAAGCCCTTCCTCCTATCTTCCTAGCAGTTTATTTTCAGTCTCCTTCTGAATCCTCCTCTTCTCCTCCACCTCTTATCTTCAGAGTGGCTCAAGGCTTAATCCATGGCTTTCTCCTCCTTTAGAGCTATCCTCCCTCCCTGGCTCTCTCACCCAGGTTCATGGTACCATGTTATTTAATTTATTTATTTTATTTATAACTTTAGCCCAGCCATCACTCCTGCATTCCAGGTTTACGTATCCAACAAGTTGCTTGGCATCTCCATTGGATGTTTAGTGAGTTTCTCGAATATAATACACTGAAAAAATAATCCCTCAGTTTTTTTTCAAATTTGTTCCCATAGCTCAGTAAATAGTAAAAAAAATAATAATAATAATAATCCCTCCAATTGCCTGGGACAAAACCTTTAGTCATGCTTGATGTCTCCCTTTAACTCTCACCTGCACATGACTTTAATCAGGAAATCCCGCTGTCTCTATCTGCAAAACAGAACCAGAATTCAACCGCTTCATACCATTTCCACCGCTAATATCCTGGTTGAAGTCACCATAAACTCTCATCTCAATGTTTTCAAAAGCTTCGGAATAATGTTGCTCTTTCCAACCGTCCCCCCTTTACATACAGTCACTGATTCACAGAGTAGCCTCTTAAACAAGCCAGATCTGAAAACCAGGTAGCAGTTTCCTACTTTCTTCAGGATAAACCCCACCATTCTTACGGTGGTCTACAAAATCTCATGTGACGTGGACCCTATTTCATTTTGATCTCATCCCCTTCCCTCCCTCCCTCCCCACCCACACTTAATCAACCCACCCTCATCTCCCTGCAGTATCTCGATATTCCCAGGCACAACCTCTCCTAAGAACCTTCGCACTCTGTTACCTCTGGAATATTCTTCCCTTTAACAGCTGTATGGATAGTACATCATTTACTTCATGGCTTTGCTGAAATACTGCCTTCTCGAGGCTGCCAGCCCTGACACCCTATTTCAAACTGCAATTTCTCTACCTTCATTCCCTTTAGGCTATTTTAGTTTTTGTTTCTTTTCCTACAGCACTTTTTCGCTTCTAACATTACTATTTAGATTAGTTATTTATTATATTTATTGCTTTGTCTCTCTCTTCTTCATGAAACAGGCTCCATGAGGGTCAGAATTTCTTTTGTTTTTTGGCAGTTTATCTCACTACTGTATCACAAACACTTAGAATACGGTTTGAGATCAGAATGAATCATTAAAATCTGAGCTAGGTATTTCACATATAAAATGTCTTGAGTGCTGCAAGTTCTTAATAACTATTCATTTTTTTCTCTCCCCTACCTGCCTATGTACTTCCAGCAAGTATTTTATATTGTCTATGCTATTGATGAATTGCCTTATATGTATATAGTATCATTTGGTGACAAAGTCCACAATTTCATCCTCATCTAGTGTAGACCCCATTTAGGACAAACAGAACCATCTATGCACAATCCTGGCTTGAAGAATTAGGAGGAATTATCCCAGATTTGAAAGATCAGCATTCTGTTCCTTACTTTAAAGCGGGATTGATTGCAGAGAACAGAGGGTCTGTGCAGAGAGTCAGTCTTTTGATTAATTCAAAATTGTTTGTCAAACTCTGCCATGGAAACATTGCAATTTTTAACTACCCTGAGCACATTTTCAGCTAAAGGTAGTGTCTTAGGAATGACGAACAGTTTCATCTTAATTTGAGCCTCACGCCCACTCCCTGACTCCCATCTTCCCTACTTTAATCGGTAGCTTTCCAATAAAATGTCTTAGGCCAGTGAATGACTAAAATAACAGATAAATAGCTCTGTATACCCCAGTGCTGGTTCTGAGGTCCAGGCATGAAACTGCTCTGGGATGTCAAACTGAATTAGTAGCATTAGCATATTTGAACTTCATTGTACGTGCTTTTGACACAATTTCTTCACAACAGCAAGAATTGCTTCCACCAGTCACAGTGATCTGTAAGCTGCCAGTCCCCTGATAACAAATTTTCTTTGGTTCTTGGCACTGATGTTCTTTTATACAGTAGTGTGGGCAACATGGTATAACTGACTAGTCCAAGAAATTTACAGAAAATTTGGAAAGATAGTGGGGCAAAAGGAAAAAGAGAAATGTTAGCTGAATTAACTAGACAGCATCAGCCAAAGTGTAGATTATAGAACATGTTTCATCACCTCCGTTGTAATTATAACCTTGATTATCTGAGAGACGTTTCCTGGAGACAGCCTGATATTCCCATCTGAAATTTTTGTAGTTCTGAAATTTGCAGTTCAAAGGGAATGTTTGACAAATTGGCCCCCAAATTAACTTGGCATCTCTTTTAGGTCATTGGCAACTATCTTCCTGGCATGGTTTTTCTCTTGCCTTGCATTTTACCCTAATTCCTCACACAACCCCTCCTTGTGTGTTTTTAAGCAAATAAACCATGTGACATTTTTGTGGCAGAAAGAGTGGTTTTATTCATAGCTTCCTGTGATCTGTTCCTTACTCTGAAAACAATATAATTTGCAGACTTCCAGATTTTAGATATTTTCTTCTTAAATTTACAGGGACTAGGGAAATGATTTTTAGGAAGATCTCAGATATGATGTGTTTAATAAAAGACTAGCCTACTGCCCCACTTCTCTGCCTATTCCAAAGACGCTCTGAATAATCTTCTTTGTTGGAAGCACTAATTCATGATCTCTTCTTACCTCCTATACAGTGAGGATTCCACCTAAGTCTGCAGCTCGCACAGAATTATGCAGAGGAGAAAAAACTACCCACACTAGCTACCACACACACACGTAAACATGCACAGAAGATCTGTATGAAGGGGCTGCTGTAGGAGCATAATTAACGTGAGATGCAATTAGGAGTCTAAGGAAGATAAGAGGACTGTTTTCCTGTTTAAGTTGAAAAGATAGCAGCCTACTGCTTGAGTCATTCCAGAAATTTCTGCCCCTCCCCAAATATCTCAAAGCATTCTTACTTCATCAATTGATATCCAATATCCATGAAAAATGGGCATTTATTTCAGTTAGGTATTAGGGTTAAAATTAAAAACAGCCCTTGAATATACAATCACTGATTTACATAGATTTGCTTTATTTGTTCTGTTGAGTCATTTCCGGATTAAGGTAGAGAATACATCCATAGATGATGGATAGATAGGTATTAGTTTTAATAATATCCGATCTTTTCAGAGTTCAATTTTATGGGAGGAATATGAAAGTCATAATAAGTTACAATTGCCTAGAGGAGAAGAAGAGAAGGATTTCTACACAAAAGAAAGCAGTGCAATGGAAGTGTAGGTAGCAAAAATAAACTTTGGTCTGTCACACTATCTTTTAAAGGTCAAAGCCTTAATTATGTCAACATTTATGGATACCAGAACTACTTTAACATTGCTACTTTAACACTCGAATTGAGTTCAAATTCAGGAATCAGAAACCTTTGCCGTAATGACAGCAGAATTGGCTAAATGGAAAGAGAAGACTGGTTAGAAAAATGATAGAATTTTAGAGATGAAAGTAACTATAGAAAGAATTCTTTACAGGTAAGGAAACAAGACCCAGAGTGATTAAGCTGGATGGTTCTCAGGTTATGGGGAAAGTTTTATATAATACATAGGTATCCTGAATCTCAAACCTCCCAATTCATTTAGAGCAAAAACATGCTAATTAGTTAATAAATCACACTAGTTTAAAATTTGACCTTAAATTTAATTGACTAAAGGGATAAAGGGCCAATGTTGAAATTCAAAGGCCTCTAACACCCTGTCTTTCTATCTGTCTGTATTTTAGTTCCTGAAAGATCTTTGGAATCTTGATTTATTTTGATAAAATTCTGTTTTCAACTGAGGGTATGAGTATGAGATTGAATCACCCTGACAGTTATTCCAGGACCCTCCCTTCCCTTTATATCTGTCACATTAATGACATCAGTCTGGTTATAAAAACATAGGCATGTTTCCCTCCTTCTGTTAGGAACTTCATGCATGTCATCAAAAGCCCATGCTGTGAGGAAGCCCAGGCCACATGGGGTGGCCACATGTTAATGTTCTCACTGAAGTCCCCGTTAGACAGTATTAACTATCGGTTATGTGATTTGTGTGATGATGCCCTCAGGATGACTGTGGCTCTAGCCGCCATCTGATTACAAGAGAAACCCTGAGCAAAGACTGCCTAGCTGAGCACAGTTGACTCCCCAAACCATGAGACATACTGATAAAAAGGATTGCTGTTTTAATCCATTACGTTTTGAAATGGTATCAAGAGATAGATGGACCTTCCATGACACTAGCTTTTTCTCCAACCTCCCTGGCTACTTGGATCAGTCTCTCTGGCTTGCTTCTCCATTTTTGCCTGAGCTCTTAATGTTGGAGTACTCCAGCACTGAGTTCTGCGCTATCTGGTCTTTTCTAGTTACATGTTCTCACTAGCCAATCCATGGCTTTAAATATCTATGTAGAGATAACTCCCAGAAGGGTACATCTTGCCCTAACATCTTCAATTGAGTTCTCGTTTGTATCGTCAGCTGTCTTTTGGGTATTACTATTTGAATGTCTAAAAGGTAACTTCAATGAGAATATTCTTCCCCAGTCTTTTCTCAGTAAATGGTACTATCATCTACCCAGTTGCAAATGATAGCTAAATACAGAAGTAATTCTTAATTTTGTCCTTTCCCTCAACACCCATGCTGTCCAATGCATCAATAAATTCTCTTGACTCTACCTTCAAAATATACCCCAAGTTCTGCCACTTTTCTTTATCTCTGCTACTACCAGTCTTGATCTGTGGCATCAGCATTGCCACATTTGCCCGGCTCGGAACCCTACAATCTGTTCTCCCCAAGGCAATGAATGTGATCCTTAGAAAAAAAGAGTAAATGATATTATGTACTGCTGTTTAAAATCTTCCCTTGGTTTGCAAGTGTAATTAAAGTTGAGAAATATTTCCCCAGACTACTCAATTGAAAGTTACAATCTTCCAATCACCCCCTTGTACAGTTTTCTTTTTTGAAATTTCCTTCATAGCAGTTTTCATAGTCTGAAACTATCTATCTCATTTATTTGCTTGTTTATTGCTGTTTTTCTTCATTATTTCCTTAAGAGCAGGGACCTTGTTTGCCCTATTCCTCACTGTATTCTAGTACAGAGAAGAATGACTGGTGCCGAGTATATGTTCATAAATTTTGCTGAATCAAAGAATGAATACATTTGTATTTTCCAAGAGATAAACTGTCCCTGACATGTCAGAGAATTATTTTGAATTTTAGATCCTAAAAAGAGTTATTGCATGCCCAGTTTCACCTCTTTACTTCATAAATGGGGACAATATGAACCAGAAATGCTAGATCTATCGGTACTGGTAATCTTTAGTTTTTAAATAACTTCAAATAGTACCCTGAACATTGACGATAATATTTCAGTTATTTTCACATCTCTAAGGTGAGATCTTACATTCGTGTATCTCTATGTGTAAATGAGTACATTGATTCAAACCCAGTTTGACTTTGCAATTGGACTCTTGTGTTAGAACTAAATAACCAGAGATGTTTCTTGTCACAAACTTGGTTAAATGTCACTGTCTCCTCCTTCTAACAGCCATGCAGTTTTATATTATGATCATCTATTGCATGCTGATCCTCTTGGTATTCTTCCTTAATTTTATAGATTTTTACCAAACATTGAATGGTTCTGTAGCTTCTGCCTTAAAATCACTGTAGAGTTTAAGACTTGAAGGACTATTCAGTAATGAACTAGTAGCATCACTTGCCGGTAAAAATAGAATTGAGTTCTAAAATTCAACTCGTACATAGAAAATACAATACTCTAAAATAGCCAACAGAGTCCCTAATTCAAATTTGGTTGTTCAAACAGTAAAGAAAGAAGTCCTTATTGGGACATGTAAGTTTTTAAAGAAGGATGGTCTACACTAATTGTAAAAGAACCAGTTATCTAGAGATTCAAGAAATGTCAGAGTTTTCTGAAAATTAAAGGGAGGATTTAGACACTACTTCAGCTTAATTTCTTTTAGCATAAATGATTGATGTCTTTAGGTCAAAAATTATGAGAAAAGCAAATAAGAAGTAACAAAAGAGTATTTTCACAGAAAACAGATAAGCACTTCAATGAAAACAATAAAACATTTACAAACCTCAAAACAATGTTTTCAAGGAACATAATCTCTCTCTCTCTCTCTCTCTCTCTCTAGATAGATAGATAGATAGATAGATATAGGATTATACTGTAGATATTCTGTAGAACTTTTAAATGACCAACTGTATATCCCAATACAGATAATTACACATTTATGCAATTATACTCCAATAGAGATGTTAAAAAAATTACACATTATGTTGCATATTGTTTAAAACAGGTTTACTTCTACCATTATAATAATGCAATGAAATGAGTGACTCTTTTTTTGCTTACACTGACTAGGAGAAAATTTATAGCAGGAGCTCCCTTGCTCATGGGACTAAATCAAACTGCGGATTCCAAAGAAATCATTGACATTGTCCAGAGCAGAGAATTAACAAGACTTCTTTACAGTAAGTCTGAAACCATCACTACTGAAATATATGTAAACATTAATGAGATTAAATGTGCCAAAATTGTTCTTTCCTCTTCCCTGTTTGACCAACCAATGAAAATTTTTCTACATGAGGTAATGCTCTTTACTCAAACTTTATTGGATGAATGAGTACCATTCTACATCCGACTGAAGAGGCTCTATGTGACCCTTCAGCTGCTACTAGACCTTTCTCCCTGTAGACACTGTGGTCAATTACATTACACTATATTTTATAGAGTCAATTATTCTCCCTACCTTGCCTCTTGACTCCTTAATAATTCGATGCCAAAGACAAATGCCTTTTCTTGTTTAGCAGGAGTACTGCAAAATGGAATTTTCACTGACATTTAAATATATCTCCTTGTCTTTTGTGCTACAGCTTAGAGCACTTGGATCACCGGGTCTCTTAGCTCAGATAGTTTAATGTTTCTTCACTTAATGTAGTGTTTAATAAATGAGGCCATTTTGTTTATAGCTTGAATTCATTTTGACAAGTTTTATTGTTATTTGAAGTGATTTGTAGATTTGCATACAAGTTTTTTTTTTTAACGTGAGTTTTAATTCAAAGAGATCAACTTCTTATATGCTTGTTAACAGAAGACACAGAAAATGGATAAATCCTGCTCCCTTAAGCATCGTATTTTTCATAAAAATGTATGATATATATCTGTAGTTTGTCAGAATTATGTGATATAGTCAATTCATGAACCAGAGAGAAAAATTGGCTTTGGGCTCATGGATACTAAATGAGATTGTGGATACACTGCATGTCCTAGTTACATTCCTCAAAAAAGCACTGATCTGGTTATCAATAGTGCATGGGAATACAAATAATGTTGCACATTTTACATCCTGTTATGGGTCATTTTTAAAAATTGGAGCTCATATTGAGACAACTTTTAAAACATACTGTTTTTTAGAAGACTTTTCAATACTCTTCACCTTAAATAAAAAATAAATAAAATGTATAAATGGAAGATTACACAATAAATAAGTAGATATTTTATAACTCATGGAGATGCAGGATAGACAATGAGAAAGAGAACGTACGAATTAAGAAAAAAACTTGGAAATTAAAAGAATTATTTATCTTTCCCAAGTATTACATCACAAAAAGTAGGAAATTATCATTTAGTTTCATATCTACTTTCCCTACATTCCAACAGTCTAAAGTGTAAAAGATTAGAAAGTTACTCTATATTTAAGAAGTACTCATTTTGAGTGGCACATTCAAGCATGTCAGTACATAGAATACCATATATGATATTTCAGAGCTTGAAAACATCACATCATCTCCCAGCATGCATTGCATGAACTCTGGCAATAATTTTTTTCTTATATTCTGTTTAATCTTGAAGGTGTTACAAAGGATTCTTACAAAATAAACTATATAATAAAACAAATAATAAAGTAATATTGCTGAATATATTATTACTAGAATTAGGGATTAAAAATCCTCAAATTTTGCTAGTATAAACTTTGCAAAGTTCTTTTATTTTAGATCAAATTCTAAGGTAAATTTTCCAGAGAAGAAACCTTAAGTCCCAGATTTAAAAGGGTGTTGTTCTTCTGTCCAAATGAAACATGGTGTCCATCCTCTGATTCTTAATCTGAAGATTATATTTGTTCTTTCCAGTTTTATTTGGATAAACGATTTCAGTTACATCAATAGTTTTTTTTTACAATATTTACTCTTTCATATCCTTAGAAGCAAAATTATTAATATGCAAAGCGATGATTCAGGACATCTGATCATTTGGAAAGGAAAAGACAGGCTAACCTTTGTGAACTGAAAATTTTACTAGAAAAGGATTCCATTTGAGATGGTTTTTACCCAGCCAAAATAGCTGTGAGAGGGGAGCATTTTGTATATGCTTTTTAAAATGTATAAATTCTGGATGAAAGAGCAAAGATTCATTGCATTTTAAACACTTTTTAGAAGTTTGAATTTTCCATTTGTGCTGAGGTTAAAGCTAAGTAACTTGGTACATTCAAAGGAAGAAGCAGCTTAGCATAGCTATTGGGCAAAAGTATTGAAACTGGCATATCTCCATCCATTGAACACTATCACATGAAATGAATCTAAAATAAGAAACATGCTTAGCAATTTAGACGGTGTGGGTACCAACATTAATGTTCTGCATAGGGACCACTGCCCTGTATAAAATCAAAAACATCAATTTTACTCTAATCTTCAGGCCACTATTAACATTTTTTTAAGAACAAATCTTCATTTGCCATTCTCATGCTTAGGGTTTATTTTCCTGGGGCTAAATGTAAGATGGAAGCACAACCTAGTGTGATCAAAGATTTTCATTGATTCACTTAGTAGTAGCAAGTGTTTAGATTTTTGGATAGACAGAATTAATAATATTTCTTTTCTGCAGAAGCTATTCTGTTGAACTCCTGTTCTCATCAGTTTTCATACCACACAGGGGTGATTATATGAAGTGGTAGAGCTGATTGACTTTTTAAATGAACTTTTAATTTTAGAACAGTTTTAGATATATAGAAAAATTATGAAGATAGTACAGAAATTCCAGTATACTCAACAATCAGCTTCCTTAAGTGTGGGCTGCACATGATGGCTTCCTTCCAAAGAGTACAGGATGGAAAGAGAGGAAGGGAAAAGTAACCTTAGAGTGGAGAAACCTGACAAATACCGTGTGAGCTGGGTAATTGAAGTCAACATCAACAGTGATAAGGCATGCTGACTGTATGTACCCTTCATACCATGTGATGAAAATGGCACTCTACATCTGTGGTCTTCCTCTCAAACACTCATAGCCTCAATCTAATCATAAGAGAAACATTAAAGAAGTTCCAATAGAAAGGCATTCTAAAAATGCTTGACCAGCACTCTTCAAACATGTCAAAGTTATCAAAAAAAAAAAAAAAAAAGAAAGAGAGAGAGAGAAACAAAGTCTGAGAACCTGTCACAGACAAGAAAGAGAAGCCTGGGGAGACATGATAAATCAATGTAATACGGTAACCTGAATGGGATCTTGGTACAGAAATGGGACATTGCATAAAAACTATGGAAACCTGAATAATAATAGTGTTTATCAGGTTTCTACACTGTGAAATCACTCTTTTTCTCCTGCTTTCCACACTGTAGGCTTTGGAGGAAGTCAAGTCACTATGTACAGCCAGCAAAGAAGGAGTGGGGAGTTACAGTCCACGTCCTTGCAGGTGAGTATTTACATACGTTTTTTGGAATTCTTCCACAGGGAAATTTGTCTATTCTCTCCCCATTTATTTATTTATTCAATTGTTTATTTGTATCAGTATGACCCATGAATTTACATTTTGGTTATAAACTGATAAAACTGTATTTTATTACTGCAATTGTTCTGGCTTTGGCCATTGGAATCTCTTTCAGTTGGCTCCTGTTTTCCTTTGACATAACCTCATCATTATGAGTTGTTTTGGTTTTGTTTTGGTTTTGAGCATATCCTAATTTTCTGACACTACAAGATACTCCAAGTTCATCTTGCATTTTTTGTGCCTCATTCCTAGAATCAGCCATTTCTCCAAGGGGCTCTAGTTCCTTTTCTTGGAGAATGGTATTAATTAGAAACAAAGACATGGAGCTAGGTATGCTCATTGCTACTGGGGTGTAGTTGGCTAAGATGGGGCTTTTTAAAATACAATATGGTACTTCCCAACAGACTGTTTTTGTTTTCTTCATTAAAATACTTTGGGTTTTCTATAATTATTCTAACACCTTACATTTTTCAAACCCAGTTCAGAAATTCTAATTTAGAATGAGTTTACAAATAACACCAAAACATAGTCAAGTAACACAAAAAACATTGTTATTTTTTACTGACTTCCCCTAGACCTAAAACATAATAGTATTATAAAGCTTGATGATTGAAAAATAGAATTAAATCAGGAATAAAGATTTTTCACTTTCATTGCTATTAAAGTTGTACATAACTGAAAATTCATTCCTAAAGATAGTTTAGAAAAACAAATAAAATATATTCTTACTGGATTAATTTTAGCTCTTTCTTAGCTGTTTACTTTGAAGGGGGCCACAATGTGCATGTTTAGGAAATTGTCTAGAGTCAACAAATAGTTTGCAATTAGGTCATTCTTTCTAGGTAGGGATCAGAAACTTCCTTTCCCTAGCTGAATGGACTAGGGCAATCTGGGTTGGAAGATGCTATATAATTATAAGACATTCAAAGTGAGGTGACTGGAGCAGTCAAGTTGGAAATTATTGAACTTTGCAAATAAGAGCCAGGGAGTGGTTACCACCTGGTGAAGTGGTTGATAGAGTATTGAAACTGTGGAGATTTAAGGGATGCTGAATCAGTTCAGCTCTTAAGAGTCATGAAGCTGATTTTAGAGTTAAAGATGGTAATCTATGATCAAGTGGACCAAATAAGAAGACTTTATAATTCAACATGAGAGAGACTGGATACAGTAAATAAAGAAGCCAAGGCAGGAAAAGTGTTGAACTAAATGTAACAACTGGGCTCAAATGACATATGTGTATTTTTAAAATCTATTACTTTTGTATGGTTTTTTCTCAGTGAATAATTCTGTCATTATATAGAAGTGACATGTAGCATAGAATCAATTAGAGAGATTACCATTCAGGAATTTTATGGTCTGAGTGGATGAAATCTCCCTTCCAGCTATGATTTTATGAAAAGCAAAAACAAACAAACAAGCAAACAAAAACAAAGAAAAACTACACCTATAGCAAAATTTCCCCTGAATGTTGAGTGATTGAACTTGTCAGGTAATTGCCAAAGAGCACCCCCTATCCTATGTTTTGCTTTAACAGAAAGCCTAGGCTTTTGAACAGACACAGGTTAGGGCTGTTATTCTGAGATAAACCAAAAGCTGCATTCTGGGCTCCATTTCAGTGTGCCCTTGTTCTAACTTTGTCCCTAGATTCTGTGAACAGGAGCCTGAGTGTGATGAAAGATAATTATTCCAATAAGACTAATTTATTCAATAACCTATTTATAAAGATCCTTGAGAAACTGACTGGGTTGGGACTCAATATGAAAACAGGTCCAGGTCTGCTTCAGTTGGAATTTATAGTAAAATGCAATATTAATTTTTTTAAACCTCGAAGGAACAAATTTTGCAGAGAGAGAACCCAATCAGAAACAGGATGAAAGAAAAAAAGAAGCCAAGCTTTTCTTGATTTCCTATTATGTTTGAAATTCTTTGCCCAGCTTTAGCTGTACTTTCAACACCTTACTTTTGAGTAACTGTGTCCGTATATGAGAGGAAAATGAGAAGACAGTTGGAAACCCAAATAAAGCCTTAAAAGTGTGTTTATGCACCACTCCCCCCAAACCTTTAATTAAGCTTATGCAGGCACTTGACATGTCAAGCCCAGGGAAAGTTTCATTTTGTTTGTTTGCCTAAAAGCTTTATCCCAATTTTTGTAATAACATATATCACATGGGCTAATTGGTTGCAGTGCTTTGTCATTTATAAATAGCTTGCACTATCTGGGCTGAAAATCTGTAAGCTGAGCAGTAGCGCAAATTTATCAGTGTGAAGGCATTGGAATATTAAATTTTTCAAATTAAACAATAAAACATTTCTCGGTAACTAAACTGAAAAATGCCATCTTTGGATGACAGTAAACCAGGCTAGTTTCTAAAGCCAGTGAATATATCATGAGTTACTGAAGAAAAATCCTGAAATGCATCAGCATGAGAAAACATTTCAAGATTACAGAATCCAATTAGTTCAATCCATTGTGGGGAAAAACTCATGTGAATTAAACACAAGAAAAGTGTTAACAATCAATTAGAAAAAAAATGGGGAAATAACTCCATGTGTATCATCAACCAAAAATATAAAACATCAGGGAATTAAAACTCTGTAGAATATATATGAGGACATTATAGAATTTATTGATATATTAAAAGTCTTGATTTTAAAAAGAGCTGTATCATGTTCTTAAATGGGAATGCTAAAATACTTTAATAACGGTAATTCATTCTCACCTTTAAAATAGTTTTAAATAATTCTAAATAAAATCCTATAATAATTTTTCTTAGGAAATTGCAGTGTTTTAAAAGTTTAATGAACATTATAAATGGGCAAGGTTAGCCAAGATAATTTTTTAAACAGACATAAAGTGGGCTTCCCTGGTGGTGCAGTGGTTAAGAATCCGCCTGCCAATGCAGGGGACATGGGTTCAAACCCTGGTCCGGGAAGATCCCACATGCCACAGAGCAACTAAGCCCGTGCACCACAACTACTGAGCCTGAGCTCTAGAGCCCGAGAGCCACAACTACTGAAGCCCATGCACCTAGAGCCCGTGCTCCGCAACAAGAGAAGCCACTGCAATGAGAAACCCTTGCACCGCAATGGAGCGTAGCCCCTGTTCACCGCAAGTAGAAAGTCTACGTGCAGCAATGAAGGCCCAATGCAGCCAAAAATAAATAAATTAAATAAATAAATTTTTTTAAAAAAGAGGCACAAAGAGGTATGACCAGATATTGATATATATAATAATAGTTGACAGTTAAACAAGTAAAAAATGAGTGAAAAGTATACAAAGTAATACAAGTAATACAAATATAATACAGACCCATTTAAATAAAGTAGTATATGATGAAATAGTCATTTTAAGTCAATAGGGAAAGGGAGCATTATTCAATTAAAAGACATTAATAATTAGTTCAATATTAGAAGAGATAAAAAAGAAAAAATCTCATAACTTATATCCATATATTTCTTGTGGTAAAATTGACTTAAAATATCTATATAAAAAGACAAATAACAAGATAAATATATGTAGGAATATCTTTCTAAGCATCAATCCCTAATTCAGAAACCATCCTGGGGAAAGATGATTGGGTTAAAACTATATATATTTAATAAAGTTAAAAAGTACAATAAATTAAATGACACATATGAACTTGTAATATATTAATAATAAATGTGCTTGTAGAATATCATCAGATAATTTGACTAAACATTTATTGAAATGTACGCTTCATGAAGGCAGACATGTTTATGTTTTATTCACTGCAGCAGATGCTCAATAAATATTATTTAAATTCACCAGTGAAGAAATACAGTGTCCAACAGACACAAGAAAAAGAAGTGTTTAGCCTCACTAATAATCAAACAAAAGAAATAAATGAAATGCCAAGTTTAGATCATTAAAGCAACAAATATTCAAAAGTAAAATCATAGTTATTTAATAATTACAAGAATATAATGACCATACAGACATACACATACACATAAAAATGTGCACGCCGAGTGATAAATAATTCTCCAACTAGAAATTTATGCAGATAAAACTTTCCCCACAATGTACTTCATGGCCTCACTGGTTTGGTAATTTTGACTAAATTGCCCTTTGACTGCCACCTCATCTTGCTTAACAATCATCTTCTGTCTGAAATTGTGTTCATTTAAATTATTTTAGGAACCCGCAATTTTTCTTTTGCATATTCATGAGAGTTAGTTTAAGTTATTTTATTTTTATTATTATATTTAAAAAATTATTTTAAAACTTTAGATTTTCACGTGTCAATATGAAAATGTTTTAATGCAATGAAGAAAGGTGCCAAAGGTACTGTAAAATGAGAAAAAGAACTTCGGTGACATAAAATATTAATGACGTCAAGTGACCTGCTAATGCCCCACACAAATGATGATTTGCACTAGTTCTGAAGGAGAAAAGTTGTGGAAGAAAACTGAGACGTCAGAGACAAAATGCAGGCAAGAAAATATATCATTTACTAGTAGGTAGTAACATAGCTGTTAATATAAATGGATGCATTGCTTGAGTTCTGTATCTGTGTATAGGTGAATGAAGTCCCTGTTAATATAAATAGAACTCTTGTTCTAAAGTTGAATATAGGGATTGTTTTCCAATAGTAATTCTAGGATCTGAAATATGGGGGGAAACGCCAAAAGACTAAGTTTAAGAGTGTACTCTGGCAAAAAGAAGAACTGTGATTACTATTTTCAATTAGATTAGAAAGTTCAACACAAGTCAATTATTTTAGTTGTCTTACTCAAAATTACTAATATGTTTTAAAGCAGGAAATTGTATATTTGATGTTGTTCAAAACTATTTGATTGGGTTCATTGTATAATTATTTGTTCTCTTTATGACAGAAGAATGGTTGCAGCTTTGTAGGTTTTAATATATAGGTAATGACAAGATCATATTTTCAGTCCACCTTAGATGTAATTTATATACAAATAAATTCACCTATTTTAGGTGTTCATTGAGTTTGAAAATGTATGCACCCATACATTCACCTCTATGCCTCTAATATATGTATTATAGTGTTTTGTTCTGTGTATACAGTTCTGAGTTTAAAGTCTCCTATACACTCTTGTAATCAACACACTCATGATACTGAACAGTTCCATAGCCTCCACCCAAATTTCCTCATGTTGTCTTTTTGAAGTCAAACTCTTCGTTTTTGATCCCATTTCATGATTAACCCAATCTATCAATCTGCACTTCATCTTATGTCATGTTTATAGTTGTGTGCACAGTTCTCTTTCCTAAGGAGTAGAATCTACGTATTCTCTTTCTCCATTTATGAAAGTATTCTTTCTAAAAGAGAGAAATGTCAGCTCTTAAAGTTTAATTGCATAACAAAATTGCACAGTATCCAGCAGACAAGTGATTCTGTTATTGAATATAAGAAACAAATACTTCTGGAAAAAAGTCCTATACTTGAAAACATATGGTACAAAATCTGTAGAGTTACATTTTAGAAACCACAATGCCAGATAAAAAGATAATCAGACATTGAACTTTAGTCAGCATTTTATCCAAGGGCTTCAAAGAACTTTACCAATAGAAACTATTAATCTTTACAAAATACAAGATAAAGATACCAATGCACTATAAAAATCACTGGACACATTTGAACTAAGTTGCATGGATTCTTTAGAAGCAACCCATTCAAACTTTTCTCTTAGCAAAATCAGATTTCTCTGAAGTAAAATAGGCCTTCAGTTATTTGTTTTTTGTTTGATTTCTGAACAGAAGGAAAGCATATCAAATGAGTTCCATATCAAGATGATCTCTTAAACTTAAAGGAGTATATGCTATAATGCTTGTTCCACTTCACTAAGACGATGTGTCTGTGGTTCAGTGATTTGAAGCAGACTAGGAGCTTCTGTAGGTGTCTGTTTTGCATTTCAGTTTATTATAGTCACTGGAAGACATTAGTGTAACAGCTCTTTTGAACTGACTGCCTCCTCCATTTGCATGAACTATCCTATGAGTTCTTGCATTAAATAATTTCCATTTAGGTTCATTAGGTGATAAAATGAAATCCTACTGTAGACATATATGCCCTGAACTCAAGTTTAGCTCTTCTATTAAAAATGACTGGATGGGGGATTTTTTTTTTATTGTAATAGCTCACTTATTTTCCCTCTGTTGTCATGCCCTCTGGCTCTCCAGCAAGTAAATTGCCATATAAAGATTGATCTAAATATCTTACCCAATGGATCTTAGTTTCATCGAACTCTGTCACAGATCCTTCTGTGACTCTCAGAGATTTCTAGCAAGTGGTGGGAAATGGCCGGCAAAACCATGTCCTTCAGAGAGTGTCCTAACATGACAACTGTTCCCTACTGCCAAATCTTCCCTGGAGTCATTGGAGAAAGTATAAAGACACCATTGAACATTCAGATGTCTGGTAGAGAGATTCAGCAAACAGAATTCTGGATTTACTTTTACACCAGACAGATAGATGGATGTAAGTATATGGTAGAGACACTAAATATTGTTTTCTCTAACCTCCTGATAGGTATTTTTCATTTAGCTATTACTCCCTCTTTATTATTCCATGAGTATTTACCAATTTGTCAACTACCAATCAATATGATGCAAGATATTCCAAGGAAGGTAAACCTTGAAGGTGTATGGTAAGCACATGCCTAATTCTCCTTTCAGTCTACCTAAATATTCAATAGTTCTTAATAAAAATAAACTTTTAAATTACTATTGTTGTTATTATCATTACCCCTTTATATTATTAGTGTTTACTGTTATTTTCAAAAAACAATTGTCTCTGAGAGTTAATTTCACTTTTTATTGTAGCTTGGCCCACTGGAAATTATTAACTTGACAGTGATGGGAAAAGAAAACATATCCAGGAAACACCTGCAAATTGTAAAGCAATGCTGAATATTTTCTTCCCCATAGAATTTATTTTTATTACCTTATCTTTCTTCTCTATAAAATTTTAATAAAAATATATGTAATGTGCCATGGTTTCTTGGAACACATAAATTAGGGTGTCTATTTCCATTAGTTCCTGTTTTTATCATCTTCATTTTGGCAACATCCACCTGTCAGTTCTGTAGGACTGTGCTGTGCATATATACCTTCAAAGTCTTCATGACTGTATCCAAATGTTTTGACTCATCGCTGAATATAACATTTTAAGTTTTTCTAATTCTCTTCATTTTTTTCTGATTATATAACTAATGGTATTATCTAAAACAATGTATATTTTATATAAATTCCCTTGCAATTTTAATGCATAAGTGATCTAATTGGGAGCGCTCTATAATGATTTTATTCACCCATTTAAAAGATCTGCTATAAGTTTAATTGAGGTATGTTATATTGGGAGACTGAAAGTGGTCATGGAGACATGGTAATGCTAATCTGTTTTCTACTTCATTACTTTATCAGAAATGCTGTCCACAAACTACCAATGATCTTGATGTAAACCATTCAAGTACACGTTCTCAGTCTCTATATTGCATTTACGGTGGTTGTGACTAAGCAGTGAGCCTAACAGTTAATATCCTAAGTTGAAACAAAAGAGACAAGTTCAAGTCCTGATTTTACTGCTTTAGAACTTTGTTGTATTATGAAAGAGTATAACTTTCCCAAGCCTTAGTTTCCTTATTTAAAAATAATATTAATGACAGTAAACAGTTGTTCTAAATAGAACATGAAGTAATGCTTGACCTGTAGTATTTAAAATAAAGAATAACTTTTGTAATAAAGAGTTTTTTCATCATAAATTCTCTACAGATTTACTCATAAGAAAACCAGTGAGTGAGAGGGAGATACCATTCCATCTAAGAAGAAGAAAAAAAAAAAGAGAGAGACCAGGCAACACAGAGAGCACCTAAGAGCCCTGGCAGCTGTTTTTAGGAGGGGACCGATGCCTAAGGAAGTGGTGTTTAAGATGAGTGGGTGGTGGAGACTCTAAGCGCTGAACACAGCATTGTTATAATGAGACAAGGAGAAGCCATAGAACTGGAGGGTCCAAGAGAATTTCTCCCTGCCTATATTCTCCAGCTTTACTGAGATATAAATGACATATAACATTGTATAAGTTTAAGATATACAGTGAGTTGGCTTGATGCAGGTATATGTAGGGAATGTTTAACACAGTAAAGTTAGTTACCACATCTTTCACCTTACACAATTACCATTTTGTTGTGGTGGTGGTGAGGATGTTTTAAAATCTAGTCTCATAGCAACTTTCAAGTATACAATACAGTACCGTTAACTATTGTCACCATGCTGTCCATTATATCCCCATAATTATTTCTCTTACAGCTGGAAGTTTGTAGCCCTTGACCAACATCTGTTAATTTCCCTCACCTCCCAGGTCCTGGCAACCAGTGTTCTACCATGCTTCAGTCCAGCGTTTGTAGACTGCACATGCAGGTGTTTGTCTTTCTCTGTCTAACGCTTCACTTAGCATATTTCCCTCAAGGTCCATCCATGTTGTCCCAAATGGCAGGGTTTTCTTTTTTCTATGACTGGATAATATGCCATTGGGTATATATATATATATACATAAATATTTATACTACATTTTCTTTAACCATTCATCCATCCACAGACACTTAGTTTGTTTCAGTACCTTGGCTATTGTGCACAATGCAGCCATGAACATGGAAGGGCAGATACCTCTTCAAGACAGGGATTTTATTTCCTTTGGATATATAACCAGAAGTGGAATTGCTACATTATATGGTAGTTCTATTTTTAATTTTTTGAGGAAATTCCATACTGTTTTCTATAGTGGCTGTAACAGTTTACATTCCCACCAACAGTACACAAGGGTTCCCTTTTCCTGTTTAGATGAAATGAATTTAACGTTTTTATCTTCTGTTTAGATAAAATGAATTTATTCTAATGGTATTTGATATGAATATTTTTTCTATGTACTTAGGTTACCATTTTATATTTTATACCATATTATATTTATATTTTATACCATAATATAAGTTTTGGTTGTTTTGTTTTACATTTAATATTAGGCGTTTTATAATTTTCTGTAATTTAAAAAATAGATTATGTATTTTTATTATTCAAATTTCAAAACGCTATAGAAAGTTTCTGACATAGAAGTTTTGCTTCCATTCCTGAGCCTTTCCCACGTGACACTTATTCATCCAAATATAACTCCTTGTGGGAGTGAGAAACTACACCTTATATCTCCCTCCCAACACACACATATCCTATAAGTAATTACTTTCATTAGTTCTTTTTGTTCCTCTTCTTTAGTTTCTTTTTGCAAATACTACGAAATCCACTCTTCCTTTTTCTTCCACAAAAGGTATTCGCATATTGCCTAATGTATAGTATTGTGTTCCTTGTTTTTATCACTTAAGAATACAGTTGGCCCTTAAACAATGTGTGTGGGGGGGGCAGTTAGGGGCACCAAATCTCCACCTGGTTGAAAATCTGTGTATAAATTTACAGTCCGTCCTCTACATCCATGGTTCTGCTTCCACGGATTCAACCAAACACAGATCCTGTAGTCCTGTAGTAAGTATTGAAAAAAAGTCAGTGTATAAGGCACCTGCGTAGTTCAAATCCATGTTGTTCAAGGGCCAACTGTGTATCCTGGTAGTCTAGCCACATCATTCCATAGACACCATCGTCATCATCTAACCAAGCTAACATGATACACATGCACAATGCCGAGCAGGCTTCAGCCTTAGCTCAGTGAATTCTCGCAAGAGTCCTGCAAGGAGGCTGCATTGAGCTGTGTCACAGGGATTCCCACCTCCGTGATTCAAGGACTAATTTGCTCAGCTCTTGGTAGTGTTGGCAGCCTACACCTAGCAGTGAAGATGGTCTTTAGGACTTGCCTTTGGCTGAAGGTCCTCACCCCATGTCACAGCCCTTCCCAATGCCCGGGCAGTGCACAAGTTCATATGCAAACCCTGTCACCCCAACTTGAAAGGATTCTGGTGGGAGGGGGACATTCTGCTCCAGCACTCCCGTTAAAACTGGCCAACACCTTTGCTGTGACTTGATTACATTTAAACCTGTCCCCTGCCCAATCCTGCTTCTTTTACCTACCCGCCCCCTGCCCGACAACACTCTTCAAGAAACTACCTGCACACGGTTCCACTAGAGCTTCTGTTTCCCAAGGATCCTAACCTGTGACATCTTATGGAGTACATTCTATTATGATCTTAATTTTACAGATGAAAAAACTGATATGTATTGGGTTGGCCAAAAAGTTCATTTGGGTTTTTCATAGCATCTTATGTAAAAGCCCGAACGACCTTTTTGTCCAACCAATACATTAGGCAATAATTGCTCCCAAAGCATCAGCTAGTAAGTATAGAGCCTGGCTTCATACCCATGTTTTTCTGAGTTGTTTGTAGCCACTTCACAACTCTATCTAAGCAACCATTCCCTCCCTCTGTCCTCAAACACTTCAGCTTCCTCTAATACACTCCTTGTCTTCACTCTTTCATCCCCTCCAGTCGGCAAACAGAGTGGTGTTTCAAAACCTCAAGAGGTCACTCCCACACATAAAAGCCTTAAGCACATTCTTAAGACAGAGTAAAAAATATTTTATGTGGCACACAGAGTTCTTCATTTGCTAGGGACTAAATTGTCCACTCCAGAATTCATGTGTTGAAGCCCTAACCCCCAATGCATTGGGGGAAAGGGCTTTGAGGAGAAAATTAAGGTTAGCTGAGATCATGAGGGGGGTCATAATCTAAATAGGCACAAGGCAAAGTCCACATGAGCACACAGTGAGAAGGTGGCCACCGCCAGCCAGGAGGAGGGCTCTCACCCGACCCTGACCATGCAAAGCATCCTGATCTTGAATTTCTGGTTTTGAGAACTGTGAGAAAATACATTTCTGTTGTTGAAGCCACTCAGCCATGCTATTCTGTACGGCAGCCCGAGCAGACTGAGACACCATTGTCTGGTCTCTGCATCTTCTTCAATCCGCACTTCTCCCTCCCCTCCCACTGTTTTCAATTCAGCTGGGCTCATACTGCGCTTTCACTCTTCATCTGAATAACTCTCTCCACCACCTTCATCTGAATAGCTGACGCTTGAGCTTCAGTCTCATCTTAAAAGTTAACTGTGAGGAGGAGGACCTTCAAGATGGCGGAAGAGTAAGACGCGGAGATCACCTTCCTCCCCACAGATACACCAGAAATACATCTACACGTGGAACAACTCCTACAGAACACCTACTGAACGCTGGCAGAAGACCTCAGACTTCCCCAAAGGTAAGAAACTCTCTATGTACCTGGGTAGGGCAAAAGAAAAAAGAAAAAACAGAGGCAAAAGAATAGGGATGGGACCTGCACCAGTGGGAGGGAACTGTGAAGGAGGAAAAGTTTCCATACAGTAGAAAGCCCTTTCACTGGTGGGGACAGGGGGTGGGGGGTGGGGGCAAAGCTTCAGAGCCACGGAGGAGAGCACAGCCACAGGGGTGCGGAGGGCAAAGCAGAGAGATTCCCGCACAGAGGATCGGTGCTGACTGGCACTCACCAGCCCGAGAGACTTGTCTGCTCACCTGCCGGGGCAGGTGTGGTCTGGGAGCTGAGGCTCGGGCTTTGGAGGTCAGATCCCAGGGACAGGACTGGGGTTGGCTGCGTGAACACAGCCTGAAGGGGGCTAGTGCACTACAGCTAGCCAGGAAGGAGTCAGGGAAAACGTCTGGAGCTGCCTAAGAGGCAACAGATCATTGTTTCAGGGTGTGCGAAGAGAGGGGATTCAGAGCACCGCCTAAACGAACTCCAGAGACAGGCACGAGCTGCGGCTATCAGTGCGGACACGAGAGACGGGCATGAGACGCTAAGGCTGCTACTGCAGCCACCAGGAAGCCTGTGTGCGAGCACAGGTCACTGTCCACACCTCCCCTCCAGGGAGCCTGTGCAGCCCGCCACTGCCAGGGTCCCAGGATCCAGGGACAACTTCCCCCGGGAGAACACACGGTGCGCCTCAGGCTGGTGCAATGTCATGTCTGCTTCTGCTGCCGCAGGCTCGCCCCACATTCCGTACCTGTCCCTGCCGCCGGCCTGAGTGAGCCAGAGCCCCCTAATCAGTTGCTACTTTAACCCCGTCCTGTCTGGGTGGGAACAGATACCCTCAAGTGACCTACATGCAGAGGTGGGGCCAAATCCAAAGCTGAACCCCGGGAGCTGTGCGAACAAAGAAGAGAAAGGAAAATCCCTCCCAGCAGCGTCAGGAGCAGCGGATTAAATGTCCACAATCAAAGAGATGTACCCTGCATCTGTGGAATACCTGAAGAGACAACGAATCATGCCAAAATTGAGGCGGTGGACTTTGGGAGCAACTGTACCCTCGGGGTTTGCTTGCTGCATCTAATTTGTTTCTGGTTTTATGTTTATCTTAGTTTAGCATTTAGAGTTTATTATCACTGGCAGATTTGTTTATTGATTTGGTTGCTCTCTCTTTTTTTTTTTTTTTAAGTATAGTTCTTAGTGCTTGTTATCATTGGTGGATTTGTTATTTGGTTTGGTTGCTCTCTTCTTTCTTTCTGTTTTTGTTTCCTTCTTTTTTTAATTTCTAATTTTTAAAATTTTAATAACTTTTTAAATAACTTAATTTTCTTTTTTTCTTTCTTTCTTTCTTTTTTTCTCCCCTTTCTTCTGAGCTGTGTGGCTGACAGGTTCTTGGTGCTCTGGCCGGGTGTCAGGCCTGTGACTCTGAGGTGGGAGAGCCGAGGTCAGATCATCGGTCCACTATAGGCTTCCCAGCTCCACGTAATATCAAATAGCAAAAGCTCTCCCAGAGATCTCCATCTCAATGCTAAGACCCAGTTCCACTCAATGACCAGAAAATTGCAGTGCTGGACACCCTATGGCAAACAACTAGCAAGACAGGAACACAACCCCACCCATTAGCAGAGAGGTTGCCTAAAATCATAATAAGATAACAGACACCCCAAAACACACCACGAGATGTGGTCCTTCCCACCAGAAAGACAAGATCCAGCCTCATTCACCAGAACACAGGCACCAGTCCCCTCCACCAGGAAGACTACACAACCCACTGAACCAACCTTAGCCACTGGGGGCACACACCAAAAACAATGGGAACTATGAACCTGCAGCCTGTGAAAAGAAGACCACAAACACAATAAGTTAAGCAAAATAAGAAGACAGAGAAACACACAGCAGATGAAGGAGCAAGGTAAAAACCCACCAGACCAAATAAACGAAGAGGAAATAGGCAGTCTACCTGAAAAAGAATTCAGAGTAATGGTAGCGAATGTGATCCAAAATCTTGGACATAGAATGGAGAAAATAAAAGAAACGTTTCACAAGTAACTAGAAGAACTAAAGAACAACCAAACAATGATGAATCACAAAATAAATGAAATTGAAAATTCCCTAGGAGGAATAAATAGCAGAATAACTGAGGCAGAAGAATGGAGAAGTGACCTGGAAGATAAAATAGTGGAAATAACAACCACACAGCGGAATAAAGAAAAAACAATGAAAAGAATTGAGGACAGTCTCAGCGACCTCTGGGACAACACTAAATGCACCAACATTCGATTATAGGGGTCCAAGAAAAAGAAGAGGAAAAAAAAAAAGGGAGTGAGAAAATATTTGAAGAGATATGGTTGAAAACTTCCCCAATATGGGAAAGGAAATAATCTTAAGTCCAGGAAGCACAGAGAGTCCCATACAGGATAAATCCAAGGAGAAACATGCCAAGACACATATTAATCAAACTCCCAAAAATTAAATACAAAGAAAAAATATTAAAAGCAGCAAGGGAAAAACAACAAATAACATACAAGGGAATCCCCATAAGGTCAACAGCTGATCTTTCAGCAGAAACTCTGCAAGCCAGAAGGGACTGGCAGGACATATTTAAACTGATGAAAGGGAAAAACCTACAACCAAGATTACTCTACCCAGCAAGGTTCTCATTCAGATTCTACGGAGAAATTAAAATCTTTACACACAAGCGAAAGCTAAGAGAATTCAGCACTACCAAACCAGCTTTACAACAAATGCTAAAGGAACTTCTCTAAGCAGGAAACACAAGAGAAGGAAAAGACCTATAATAACAAACCCAAAACAATTAAGAAAATGGTAATAGGAACATACATTTTGATAACTACCTTAAATGTAAATGGATTAAATGTTCCAACCAAAAGACATAGACTGGCTGAATGGATACAAAAACAAGACCCATATATATGCTGTCTACAAGAGACCCACTTGAAACCTAGGGACACATACAGACTGAAAGTGAGGGGATGGAAAAAGATATTCCAGGCAAATGGAAATCGAAAGAAAGCTCTATTAGCAATCCTCATATCAGACAAAATAGACTTTAAAATAAAGAGTATTACAAGAGACAAAGAAGGACACTACATAATGATCAAGGGATCAATCCAAGAAGAAGATATAACAATTGCAAATATTCATGCCCCCAACATAGGAGGACCGCAATACATAAAGCAAATGCTAACAGCCATAAAAGGGGAAATCGACACTACACAGTCATAGGCTCTTTAACACCCCACTTTCACCAATGGACAGATCATCCAAAAAGAAAATAAATAAGGAAACACAAGCTTTAAATGATACATTAAACAAGATGGACTTAACTGATATTTGTAGGACATTCCATCCAAAAACAACAGAATACCCTTTCTTCTCAAGTGCTCATGGGACATTCTCCAGGATAGATCATATCTTGGGTCACAAATCAAGCCTTGGTAAATTTAAGAAAACTGAAACCATATCAAGCATCTTTTCTGACCACAATGCTTATCTAGTGAGACTAGGTCTCAATTACAGGAAAAAATCTGTAAAAAATACAATCACATGGAGGCTAAACAATACACTACTAAATAACCAAGAGATGACTGAAGAAATCAAAGAGGAACTCAAAAAATACCTAGAAACAAATGACAATGAAAACACGATGACCCAGAACCTATGGGACGCAGCAAAAGCAGTTCTAAGAGGGAAGTTCACAGCAATACAATGCTACCTCAAGAAACAAGAAATATCTCAAACAAACAACCTAACCTTACATCAAAACAAGTAGAGAAAGAAGAACAAAAAACCCCAAAGTTAGCAGAAGGAAAGAAATCATAAAGAACAGATCAGAAATAAATGAAAAAGAAATGAAGGAAAAATAGCAAAGATGAATAAAACTAAAAGCTGGTTCTTTGAGAAGATAAACAAAATTGATAAACCATTAGCCAGACTCATCAAGAAAAAAAGGGACAAGACTCAAATCAACATTTAGAAATGAAAAAGAAGTAACAACTGACACTGCAGAAATACAAAGGATCCTGAGAGATTACTACAAGCAACTATATGTCAATAAAATCGACAACCTGGAAGAAACAGACAAATTCTTAGAAAAGCACAACCTTCCGAGACTGAATCAGGAAGAAATAGAAAATATACACAGACCAATCACAAGCACTGAAATTGAGACTGTGATTAAAAATCTTCCAACAAAGAAAGCCCAGGACCAGATAGCTTCACAAGCGAATTCTATGAAACATTTAGAGAAGAGCTAACACCTATCCTTCTCAAACTCTTTCAAAATACAGCAGAGAAAGGAACACTCCCAAACTCATTCTACGAGGCCACCATCACCCTGATACCAAAAGCAGACAAAGATGACACGAAGAAAGAAAATTACAGGCCAATATCACTGATGAACATAGATGCAAAAATCCTCAACAAATACTAACAAACAGAATCCAACAGCACACTCAAAGGAGCATACACCATGATCAAGTGGGATTTATTTATCCCAGGAATGCAAGGATTATTCAATATATGCAAATCAATGTGATCAAGCATATTAACAAATTGAAGGAGAAAAACCATATGACAATCTCAATAGATGCAGAAAAAGCTTTAGACAAAATTCAACACCCATTTGTGATAAAAACCTTCCAGAAAGTAGGAAGAGAGGGAACTTACCTCAACATAATAAAGGCCATAAATAAGAAACCCACAGCCAACATCATTCTCACTGGTGAAAAACTGAAAGCATTTCCACTAAGATCAGGAACAAGACAAGGTTGTCCACTCACACCATTATTATTCAACATAGTTTTGGAAGTTTTAGCCATAGTAATCAGAGAAGTAAAAGAAATAAAAGGAATCCAAAGTGGAAAAGAAGAAGTAAATCTGTCACTGTTTGCAGATGACATGATCCTATACATAGAGAATCCTAAAGACTCTACCAGAAAACTACTAGAGCTAATCAATGAATTTGGTAAAGTAACAGGATATAAAATTAATGCACAGAAATCTCTTGCATTCCTATATACTAATGATGAAAAATCTGAAAGAGAAATTAAGGAAACACTCCCATTTATCACTGCAACAAAAAGAATAAAATACCTAGGAATAAACCTACCTAAGGAGATAAAAGACCTGTATGCAGAACACTAAAAGACACTGATGAAAGAAATTAAAGATGATATCCACAGATGGAGAGATATACCATGTTCTTGGATTGGAAGAATCAACATTGTGAAAATGACTATACTCCCCAACGTAATCTACAGATTCAATGCAATCCCTATCAAACTACCACTGGCATTTTTCACAGAACTAGAACAAAAAATTGCACAATTTGTATGGAAACACAAAAGATTCCGAATAGCCAAAGCAATCTCGAGAAAGAAAAACAGAGCTGGAGGAATCAGGCTCCCAGACTTCAGACTATACTACAAAGCTACAGTAATCAAGACAGTATGGTACTGGCACAAATCCAGAAATATAGATCAATGGAACAGGATACAAAGCCCAGAGATAAATTCACACACACATGGTCACCTTATCTTTGATAAACGAGGCAAGAACATACAATGGAGAAAAGACCACCTCTTCAATAAGTGGTGCTGGGAAAACTGGACAGCTACATGTAAAAGAATGAAATTAGAATACTCCCTAACACCATACACAATAATAAACTCAAAATGGATTAAAGACTTAAATGTAAGGTCAGACACTTTAAAACTCTTAGAGGAAAACGTAGGCAGAACACTCTATGACAGAAATCACAGCAAGATCCTTTTTGACCCACCTCCTAGAGAAATGGAAACAAAAATAAACAAATGGGACCTAATGAAACTTAAAAGATTTTGCACAGCAAAGATAACCATAAACAAGATGAAAAGAAAACCCTCAGAATGGGAGAAAATATTTGCAAATGAAGCAACTGAAAAAGGACTAATGTCCAAATTTACAAGCAGCTCATGCAGCTCAATATCAAAAAGACAAACAACCCAATCCAAAAATGGGCAGAAGACCTAAATAGACATTTCTCCAAAGAAGATATACAGATTGCCAACAAACACATGAAAGAACGCTCAATATCATTAATCATTAGAGAAATACAAATCAAAACTACAATGAGATATCATCTCACACCGGTCAGAATGGCCATCATCAAAAAATCTACAAACAATAAATGCTGGAGAGGGTGTGGAGAAAAAGGAACCCTCTTGCACTGTTGGTGCAAATGTAAATTGATACAGCCACTATGGAGAACAGTATGGAGGTTCCTTAAAAAAACTAAAAATAGAACTACCATATGACCCAGCAGTCCCACTATACCCTGAGAAAACCATAATTCAAAAAGATTCATGTACCACAATGTTCATCGCAGCTCTAGTTACAATAGCTAACACATGGAAGCAACCTAAGTGGCCATCGACAGATGAATGGATAAAGAAGATGTGGCATATATATACAATGGAATATTACTAAGCCATAAAAAGAAACATGACTGAGTCATTTGTAGTGAGGTGGATGGACCTAGAGTCTGTCATACAGAGTGAAGTCAGTCAGAAAGAGAAAAACAAATACCGTATGCTAACACATATATATGGAATCTAACAACAACAACAAAAAAATCCAGATATTTTTATAATGGGACATGTCCACATCCCAGAAGCCTCCTTGGATCCCCTCTCATTTACCACCGTCTCTTGCCTGGTGTGACCATGAGCCTGCTTTTTAACATTACTGTGTGGCTTTGTAACATGTTTTTAATTTACTTCTGCTAAACTTTGTATCCCCGGATTCTTTTTCCTATAAGTTTTCAATTAGGGTGAGGCACATAGGTTCTTATGGGAGATAGTGAGTGCAGAAGTGAAGGGCAGCTGTTTTATTGCTCACAGGCGTTGTTGCTAACTGCTGGCTCACCTCCTTTCTGTGAAGCAGCAGCCTGTTCTGTACCTGATCCAGCTTCCTCTACATCCTCCTTCAGCTTCTCCAACTTCTGGTCAAGTGTGTGTACTTAGCTCTGGGATGAGGGGCCCTGGATTCTGCAGGTCTCAGAATTCAGAGGCAACCAAAGTGGATGCGGGTTTCAGTCCATCCTCTTGGGCTCTGGCTCATGTTTCCAGCTGGTTCTTTCTCTCCCCCACTTTAAATCCATTTTCTCATCTCAACCACCTGCCCTCAAACCTCAAGCTCCGGCATCAGCCTCACAGAGACTGCTGAAGTCTGCTCCCACAATTAGGTAAATTCACGTCCCTATATGACCATCTAGAGGGGTGGGATAGGGAGGGAGGGAGGCATACACAAGAGGGAGGAGATATGGGGATATATGTGTATAGCTGATTCACTTTGTTATAAAGCAGAAACTAACACACCATTGTAAAGCAATTATACTCCAATAAAGATGTTAAAAATAAATAAATAGTTTTGGAAATATTTTTTAAAAAGAAATCATATGCATTTATCTACACCTACATACATATACATACATACATATATACATACTCACGTATATATATATATATGTATATATATATGTATATAAAGGTTCCGCTTCCCTGATTGAAATTTGTAATTGCTCATTTAACATTCATATTTCCTCCCAGTCTGTACACTCCATGATGTCAGGGATTATTCTTCATTCTCTCATAACTAAAGTTGACCCAAATAAGAGGCAGTGACGCTGTTATGCAGTAGAAATGGTGCCCTCTACAGCCTGCCAACATTATGTAAGCTTCCTTCCCCTCTGGTCATATCAGTGTTAAGTATCTCTCTCTCTCTCTCTCTCTCTCTCTCTCTCTCTCTCTCTCTCTCTCACACACACACACACACACACACACACACACACACACACTCCAATATAGAGAATGAACAGTTACTTTTGCAATGGGATTATCACTAGAAAGCAGTACTGACCAGGAATTTTCTCTGTGGAAAACAGAATTCTCTTCAAAGATTTTTGGTTATCTATCCTTTAACCCTTACAATAAAATATTGTGGAAAATAAAATCATAGTTTTAAAAATCCTCAATTATATCCTTACAACTTAATTACTTGGATTGACCTTGTAAAATTAAAACTGCATTATTTTGTCTGCCCATAAGTCTCTCTCAGGACCTCCTCTCCCGATTCTACTTTCATCTCCTTCGACTAATTCAAAATTTTCTTATATTTTTCAGTCTAAACCTTACCTACTTTTCCAATAATCTCTTTTTGACTTCTCTCTCTAAATTACAATAAGTGGTTAATTAGACTAAATTACCATATGCCCAAAGCACTCCTATCACATTACTCACTGCACCATATAGCTATAGTTATTGCTTGTTTCGTTGTCTGATTCCCCATTTGTCCTTAAAGATGAACAAATCCCTTTTTTTTTTTTTTTTTTTTTTTTTTTTTGCGGTACGCGGGCCTCTCACTGCTGTGGCCTCTCCCGTTGCGGAGCACAGGCTCCGGACGCACAGGCTCAGCGGCCATGGCTCACGGGCCCAGCCGCTCCGCGGCATGTGGAATCTTCCCGGACCGGGGCACGAACCCGCGTCCCCTGCATCGGCAGGCGGACTCTAAACCACTGCGCCACCAGGGAAACCCCTTATTCTTTTTTGGTATTCTCAATGGACATTTCTTGGTGCATTTGTTTTCTAAATAACAAAAAAAGTAAATAAACTCTAGTCCAGATAACCATCCTTAGACTCAAGTGAAATATCAAGTATTCCCTACCCATATCACCTTGGAAGAATATCCAAGAACCAGATACAGTAAGCTCATTTCCTAGAATTTATCCATAAAACAGCGATACCTCAATATTTTCACCGCTTCTTCCCTCTGGGCCTCAGTGAAGCTGTTTTGATCACTACTAACTTTTCTTTTTGTTCTGGCAACCTACAAATACTGAAGCACCTATATCATATGAGGTATATGTTGATGATACAACTTGTTGATGTTATCTGTCAGTGTAGAAATTGTCATTTGTTACCAGCGACATAATTTTTCCATGATATGAGGTCTTTCTGAAGCCAAGATTTTATGGTTTCTGGGGCATCCAGACTCTTAGTAGCCATAGGAGTTGAGCTGGCCCTGGTAATCTCATAGCCCACTTCTAATAATCTTCCAAACCACTCTCCTTCTCCCTCCAATAGTGAAAACCCTTGTAGAGAACAAAATTGTTCATGGTGAAGCTCTAGCCATGCTGTCCCCCGTTCCTCATGAGTCAAGATTTCTCAGGGTCCCTATTGGATTATCCTCACTACAGACACCCCACCAATGTCCTGTTCCAAATTCCAAATTGTAAATCCTTGAGTTTCTTGTTAATGTAATCATGAAGGTTATTTTCAGAATTTTGGCAAAGCTGACTTTACTTTTAAGTGGGGGTTGGGTGTGGTGTAGAGATTAGTTGTTGGGTTCAGGCTGAGGGACAATATAATCATATCTAAACCTCAGGCTAATATTTGCAGATAGAAACAGTACCTAAATATGCTGCTCTAGCATAAAAGAACTCAAAGAAAAAGATCAGTTGAGAAAATGTGGTCTTCAATGAGAGAAGAGTAAATTATTAGAGCTTTATAACTTAGTCATTAGCATCTAGGTTGTCTGTGTAGGGCTGAGGATCACTCTGGTGCAGCCATGTGGACCATTTGTCCTTTCTGCATCTTGCTTATCTCATCTTTATAATGCACAGGTAGAAGAAATTAATATTTTGAAATACTTCTGTTGTAGAGCTAAACTCTACAGTTTTTAGGGGGAAAAATCGAGGTTAGATACAAGAAAATTAAACTAAGAGTTGAAGCTTGTTACTGTACAGGGTCCCAGCCTCCAATAGGAAAAATGCAGACATGTCTGTTTTTAATTAAAACAGAAGAGGTAAGGGACTAATTAAATCTCTATGGGTTAGAATATTTTGTATCTCACTTTCAGATTAACTGTGGGTTTTATGTGCAAGTGACTCACTAGACTAACAAAAGCCACCTTACAAGTAAAATCTTAAAAACAATAAAATGTTTTCAATAGATACATCTACCTATGCATACCATTGTTTTGTTTCATTTTTGTAGGAACATCTTTATAATGTAGAATTTGCCATATTAACCACTTTTAGCCGTACAACTCAGTGGTGTTAATTACATTAACAATGTTGTACAACCATCGCCACTTTTTAGTTCCAAAATGTTTCATGACCCCAAAGAGAAATTCTTCACCCATTGTGCAATAACACCGCATCCTCTCCAACCCTCTGACCCTGGTAACTTCTACTTTCTGTTTCTATCAATTTGCCTTTTTTCTAGATATTTTGTATAAGTGGAAGCATCCAAACAAAATCAACTATTTGTTCTTTTGTGTCTAGGTTATTTTACTTAGCATAACATTTTCAAGGTTCCTCCATGTTATAGCATGATTCAGAACTTCATTCCTTTTATGGCCAAATAATATTCTATTGTATCTACACACCACATTTTGTTCATCCATTCATCTGTTGATGGATACTTGGATTGTTTCCACCTTTTTTCTATTGTGAGTAACGCTGCTATGAACATTGGCACACAAGTATCAGAGTCCCTATTTTCATTTCTTTTAAATACCTAGGCATGGATTGAATATACTATTTTACATTGCATAATGTTAAAGACAACTTAAAATATTTAGCATCCTGCTAAATATATTCATAAAACCTGAGAAATATTTCAAAATTCTCATTTCTATGTATATTTTGATTTAACATAGAAGACTATAAGACATGTTTATGGAACAAAATACAGCATTCAAAATCTTATCTTTTTCTATTAAAACTTGATGCCATTAGACATGAATGCTCTTTTTTTAAGGACTTCTCAATAGTTAAATTTAGTTATTAATAGTTAAAATTAATAGCTAAAAAATAATCAACAGTTAACAAAACACCCTTACATATGCATCTCCTTGACCTTTCACAATAAACTTGTAGATTTTTTTACAATCTTTATTATGATCAACCCCATTACTGAGAATGCTATTGCGTAAGAGGAGAGAATAGATTTAAAAGATAAATAGTAGAAATATTTGTATTAACAAAGGAGAATATGTGCAAATCAGTCAGTCACTGAGACAGAGTGAGACTTTATGAGAGATAAAGAGACAAACCTGAAACAGAAGAAAATAATAATACTGGAATTTCTTGCATTCTTTTAGCCACATAATAAGGAAAGACAAAAACACAGAAGGAATTTGAGCAAGCTAACTGCACATATTTCTACTTTTGGTTGTCCTGGTGATAAGATCCTCATTTTTTTTTAAAACTAATGACTATAAAATAAAGTAAATGAAAGAAATGTGAATTCCACAAAGTCTAGCTCTCTCCAGCTTATGAAACAATCTGAGGAGTATCTGAGAGGAGTTTTGCTGCAGATAACTGATGGTGTTATTGAATGAGATGTGACTGGCTTGCTTGAGAAAAAATGAACAAAATAGAGAAAAAAGTCCTGATTGATGTACAATTTGTTCTCCCTCATCTGTATGGATGACTCCAGCACACAACTAGGGGAAAAATCCTAATGTACAAAATGCTTAATCTGAACCTGTATGTTTGAAAGATATTCTAGACATTATTGAGTTTTACTTCTCCCACTGAATGCTAGGAGCCACTCTTGAAAAATGTATCATTTAGTTATGCATCCACCTGGTATCAAATGTTCATTTGGAAGAGAACCCAGAAATCAGGGATCTTAGGCAAGAAGATGAACTCTCTCCCTCTTTCTCAGATCAATATATTAGAGCTCGAAGCAATCCAAGCTGCCTGCTTCTTTTATTGCTCTGTATGTTCTTCTCATTACCCTTGAGTACTATAGAAGTGAGGGCAGAATATGGAGCCAATAAGTGTTTGTGATCTGACTTATTGACTGAGTGAACAAATGAATGGAGTTAAGTAACTGACTCAAGTTCTCCAAGTGACAACTTATAATGAGGATTCAAACTCCAGTCCTTGGCCTCTAAATTCTATTAATAGACACTGAATCACAGTATTGCTAATGTGTCAAATTGTGCCAGACTGTTTTATTATAATGAGGAAAAACAATAAAGTACAAATCATCTAAAAATCACAGCCAACAGAAAACCCACTAACACTGATTCTCATAACAAGAACTGCAGAGGTAGGGTAATTTCAAGATGGGGCATTTCAACTAATCAGTCACATCTGTGAGACTCAAGTTCTTTCCACCTTTCTGCTCAGCTAACCTGAGCATGCTGACTTATTCTGTGACTACAAGTCAGCTGCAGTAGCTCCAGCCATCACTCAATCATAAAAGTCAGAAAAAAGGGAGGAGAAATTGTCCTTGACTTGAGCATCTTTTTAAGAGCAAGAATAACTTTCCTAGAGACCCCTAGCAGGGGCTTCAGATCATTGGCCAGAATTGCATCACATTCCTCTCCCTAAATAAATCAGTGACAATCAGGGAAACAAATTGGGGTTTGCTTAGGTCAATCAAGATTCAGTGCTGGGGTGAGGAAATAGCCCCTCTGGAAGTTCATACCTCCTGATATTTGAACAAATCAGACAATCTACAGTGTTTGTCACTTCAACCTTCCAACACTGGCACACTGCCAGAGTAGAAAAGAAGTAGGCACTGGGGTAATTTCGAATTCTTCAGTCTAATTTCTTCCTAACGTCCTACTAGAAGAGTAAAAGAAGACAAACTCAAGAAGCAGGATAACACACTTGCTTGACAGTCTACACCAGACCATTTGAGCTTAACCTATAATATTTGGTTTATCAGTTGGTAGTAGTATTCCATATAGAGACATCAAATTTCCCTAAGTGTAAAACATAAAATTACTTTGAGAAGAAGAAAAGTTGTATTTCCTTTTTGATTTAGTTTGTGATATTTGACAGGCATTAAAGAATAAACAAGAAAGTGAAAAATAATGCTGGTGGTCTGGTGTTTTATATGTATAAATGCGGCTATATTACATTGTAATTAAACAATAACAATATCCTATCATCAATTCAAAAATATGTTTCCCATTCTCATTTGTGGCCCTTTCAATTCTTCAAGTGTAGGCAACATTTCCTTCCAATGTTTTCCCCATCTCAAAGGATTCTGTAATTTAGACAATAGCAAGCGGAGCACATGAGTAACGAAGCTGTGAATTAAGGATGGGACAGCTGCTGGATCACAAAGAGATGCTTTGTGGGCATGTTACTGCATGTACAAGGAACTCTACAAATCCATGATTTGTTAAGCTAATTGAATCTTTCTGTGAGTGTTATTGTAACTCGTGGTTAGGCTAGGACATAACCAAGTGTTTATACCAATCTAGGGCAGCTGAAGGCAAAGTCATCATGCGCTATTGATAGGATCAGCATTCACAGCATTCAGCGAGGCTGAACCTTAGCAAAATAATCAGGCTGGTGGATGTGTCCTATCATCCCCAGTGCCCTACTTGCTTCCCTCTGTTCCCTCTGTGGAGGATCCGGTGCCCTTCTAGAAATGTTCATTTGCCCATGCTGCCCTCTTCATGCAATTCCAATCCAGCCTGCCTGATATCAGCAATCCATGTTTGTTTCTTTGTTCCCACATTTCTATTAATTGGAGACATATCTATTCAATCATATTCTTTGCAAATTTAAAACTTGGGGTGTTTTTCTTTTTATTATTGAGTTCAAAGGATTCTTTATATATTTTAGATATATACCCCTTATCAGAAATATGATTTGGAAATATTTTCTCCCATTCTGTAGGCTGTCTTTCTATTCTCTTTAGAGTGTCTTTTGAAGCATAGAAGTTTTTAATTTTGATGAAGTTTGACTTATTTTTTTCTACTGCTGCTCAGGCTTTTGATGACAAATCTAAGAATTCATTGCCAAATCTGAGCTATAAAGATTTATCACTATGTTTTAAGAATTTTATAGTTTTAATTCTTGCATTTGATCCATTTTTAGTTAATTTTTGTATATGCTGTAAGATAAGGGTACAGTTTTATTTTTTTATATGTGGCTATCCAGTTGACCCAGATTCTTTTTTTTTTTTTTTTTTTTCAGATTCTTTCTTAAAAAGACTAATCTTTCCCGCATTGAACACTCTTGATGCCATTGTGGAAAATAAGTTGATCATAGACACATGGGCTCATTTGTGGACTTTCAATTCTATTCCATTGATTTATATGACCATACTTATGCCAGTACCACACTTTCTTGATTACTGTTGCTTTGGAGGAAGTTTTGAAATAAGGAAGTGTGAGTCCTACAACTTAGTTCTTTTTCAAGATTGTTTTGGCTATGCTGGATCCCTGGCAATTCCACGTGATTTTAGGATTAGTTTGTCAATTGCTACAAAGAAATCAGCTGGGATTATAATATGGATTGTACTAAATCTGTGGACCCTATGGGTAATATTGCCATCTTAGCAACATTTATTCTTCCAATTCATGAACATAGGATGTTTTTCCATTTATTTGGATCTTATTTCAACAATCTATTGCAATTTTCAGGGTATAACTTTTGTACTTCTTTTGTTAAACTTATTCCTAAGTATTTTGTTATCTTTGTTGCTAATGTAAATGGAGTTGTTTGGTTAATTTTATTTTTGTATTGTTTGTTTTAAATGTATAGAAATACAATTGATTTTTGTATATTGATCTTGTAACCCTGTAACCTTGCTGAGCTGGTATATTAGTTTTAATACTTTATTAGTGGATTCCTTAGCATTTTCAATATACAAGGGTCATGCCATCTGCAAGTAGAGATAGTTTTGATTTTTCTTTTCCAATCTTGATGTATTTTACTTCTTTTTCTTTTCTAATTGCCCTGAATAGAACCTCAAATACAAGGCTAAGTAGAAATAGTGAGAGAGACCTCCTTGTCTTGTTCCTGATCTTAGGGGGAAATCATAAATTGGTTCATCATTTAGTATGATGTTAGCTGTGGGATTTTTGTAGCTTTCCTTGATTAGGTTGAGAAACAGTATCACTGCATTACTGAGATGACTCAGTAAATCATTAAAGTGTTGATGGAAGCCGTTAGACCCTTAATTGATTTATATTACTTTAATAATAAATTACTTAGAAAAGTGTAGGAAATACAGAAAAGTACTGAAGATGCTCTAAGAGATACCTCTCTTTTCACCACTCTAAAACAATATTCATATTGTCATCTTTTATTCTGAGACTGATTTTGTAGTACAAAATATTGAAGAAGACGTTGGTAGTTCCTTAGTCCCTTGAATGGTCCTATTTCCTTATCTCCCTTCCTCTCTAGATGGAGGCAACTCCTATCATAAATTCTATGTGTTTCCCTCTAGACTATGTTTTTTTTAATGTGTTTACTGTGCACATGTGTAATCATTTACAAAATATAGCATTAGTTTGTTTCTATATCTTCATTTATGCTTTCAAAATTTTTACAACCTGCTTTATTCCTACATTGTTTTCAAGATCTATTCTATGATCTATACTTGATTCGATTTGAATCTAAATTACCCATATAAGCTACTTTCTGGTTTATAGTATCTCCAGTAACACAGTAGTTCGTTTAAAAAAAATTCAGTGAGAACTTATTTATGTACATTTAAGCAACTGCTAGGTTTTGTCTTTAGGTTCTTTTTTGTGTGTGTGCTCATCATTAACAATGGTGGAGTTAATATTTCTATACAGTGCTGTCTTCTTAAGTATATGTACAAGAATTTATTGCCCATATTTGTGTAAAAGAGAAATTACTAGATTGTTGTCTAGACATTTTTACCTTTAACAGAGAATGTCAAATGACTTCAAAATATTATCCTTATCTTCTTTAAGCAATTATACCCTTACCAAATTCCTATAAGACTTATTATAGCAAAGCATCTTAATCATTACCAATTTGCAGATGTGAAGTGAATCAGAGTGTTTGAATTTTCTTCTCTGAATCTATCTTTCTATCTATATCTATCACATTTTCTTTATCCAGTCATCTGTCGATGGACATTTAGGTTTTTTCCACATTGGCTATTGTGAGTAATGCTACAATGAGCATAGGAGTGCTAATATCTCTTCAATATCTGGATTTCAATTCTTTGGAATAAATACTCAGAAGTAGGATCGCTGGATCATATGCTAATTCATTTTAAATTTATGAAGGAACCTCCTTACTGTTTTCTGTAGCAGCTGCACCATTTTGCATTCTCACTAACAGTGTGTAAGTGTACCATTTCTCCACATCCTCACCAACATTATTCAAATCCTTAGCCCATTTTGAAATTATGTTATTAGTTTACTATTGAGTTATAGGAGTTCTTTAAATATTTTTCAGGTGAACCCATTATCAGAGATATGGTTTGCAAATATTTTCTCCCATTTTATAGGTTGTCCTTTCACTCTGTTGATTGTTTGCTACGCAGAAGCTGTTCAGTTTGATGTAGTCCCAAGTGTTTATATGTGTTTTAGTTACATGTACTTTGGTGTCATATGAATGAAATTATTGCCAAGACCAATGTCATGAAGATTTTCCCCTATTTTTTCTTCCAGAAGTTTTATAGCTTTGGGTCTTATGTTTAAGTCTTTAATCCACTTTGAGTTTATTTTTGTACATGGTGTAATAAGTGACCAATTTCATTTTTAGCACGTGGATATCAGTTTTCCCAATACCATTTGTTGCAGAGACTATCCTTTCCTCATTGTGTATTCTTGGCACCCTTGTCAAATACCAGTTGATTATATATGGGTGGATTTATTTATGGCCTCTCTAATCCATTCCATTGGTCTGTGTATCTGTCTTTAGGTCAGTACCAGACTATTTTGATCTCAGTGACTTTGTAATGTAGTTTGAAATCAGACAGTGTAAGTTTTTCTCAAGATTGATTTGGCTATTCAGGGTCTTTTGTGGTTCCATGTGAATTTTAGAATTGTTTTTTCAATTTCTGTAAAAAGTGTCATTGAGATTTTGATAGGGATTGCATTGAATCTGTAGATCACTTTGGGTAGCACAGACATTGTAACACTATTAATTCTTCCAATTCATGAACACAGCATTTTTTCCATTTGTTTGTGCCTTGTTTAATACACAATGGGGAAAGATTAGTTACCCAATATCCTTACTAGTTACAGGTCTGTTCAGACTTTCTTGGTAGACTGTTACAAATCATTTTATAGTCTGCCAAATTACTCTACTTCCTCACCAATAAATGGTACTTCCTCACCAATAAATGGTATTTTTAGTTGTTTAACAGGATGGTCTGGAAAAACTTAACTTGAACAAAATCTGAGGAAAAACAAAGTATATGAGGATGTTTTCATGTGGATATGAAAGGGAAGAGCTCTTTAGGCAAAGGGAACAGCCGCTGCTGCTGACCTTTGAACAAAAAATGCCTGGAGTGTATGGAAGCATCTAGTGTGGCTGCCGTGGAGGGAGCACAGTGAGGGAAAAGGAGGTAATGGAAGGGCCATACTTTGTAGGAAGGATGCTGTGGCCACAGTGAGGGCTTTGGCTTCAGAATGCAAGCAGTAAGTACTGTAAGGTTTGAGAAGGAGTGAAAGTATTGATCTGGCTGAGCTGTTGAGAAGAAATTATAAGAGAGTGCAGAGTAGAGCAGGGTGACAATTAAGAGGCTATTGCAAAGAAACTAACACACCATTGTAAAGCAATTATACTCCAATAAAGATGTTAAAAAAAAAAAAAGAACCAAGCTAAGTTCAATGTTGCATTTGGTTGACATTTCTTAAATCTCTTTAATTCATACTTTCCTTCTCCCTCATTTATTCCTTGCAATTTTTTTTTTTTTTGAAGAAACAAGACTGCTATTCCTATAGAGTTTTCCACATTCTAGATTTTGCTGATTGTACCCCCATGGTGTCAGTTAGTAGTATGCCATTCTGTCTCCTATGTTTCCTGTAAATGGGTAGTCAGATATAGAAGTCTGTTCACATTCAGGTCAATATGTTTTCAAGAAAACATCATAGTTGGTGTTGTGTACGTCTACTAGGAAGTATATAATATTTGGTTGTCCCTCTTTTTGTGAGTTTTGGTGTTGCTGGCCTGATTCTTTCATTAAAATATTTTTGCATCTAAAAAAAAAAAGAGGCTACTGCAACTATCTGTGCGAGAAAAATGGTGGCTGGAACCAAGGTGGTGTCAGTGGAGATGGTGAGAAATGGTAGGATCTTGGATATGTCTGAAGGTAAAACCAGAACAATGCCCTAATGGGACTGAAATGTTTACGAGAGAAAGAAGAGAAACAAGACTGACTCAAGATTTTTACCCCAACCAGTGATTTTCCCATCAAGTGAGACTGGGAAGAGTGCAGTTCTAGAAAATTTTGGGAGCATGTCAGGAAATCTGTCTTAGACATGAGGTGTGTTTAGAAAGAAATTCAAGTGGACATGTTGAGTAGGCACTGCATTCATGAATCTGAAACTCAGAGGAGAGGTTGCAGCCAGTGGGATCATCAGTATATAGACAGTATTTAAAATTATAAAACTGTTTTACTGTTTTATTCTATGCTCAGGCTAAGTTTAGGGTTTTTTTTTTTTCTTTCTATGTTACATTTTGGAACTTCCCCAGTTTTCATGCCACTTCATACAAATATACACACTGTTTAGTAATTTATCAGCAATTATATCTGTTGACATTCCAGCTGTTACTTATGGTATCTTCCTCTCTCAAAATCAGAAAACAGAGAATAAAATGACACCGGACTACCATACCAACTCAGCACACCTGGAGGCATCAAGTGTCTGACTCAGTGAATGTGCGTCTAACTTGTGGGGTAAGTAAGTACTTCAGACATCAAGTGATTATAATTTTTAATTTTAAAAGGTTTTTTAAATAATTAGAAAAATTAATTTAAAAGAATTATATTTTAAAATGATTAAACATTCCTTTCAAGCATAGACTCTTTGAGACAACTTTAGACACCACTTTGTGCTCTGGAGCACTTCTGTGCTTTGAAAACATCACATAGTCTAAAATTTGTCTAAGATATAGACATAGGACACTTTGTACCAATTCGGGTCTGAAGCAGTAATTATAATGAAAGCTGAATTTGGTTAACCATCCAACATAGACAAAGAAAACCTTTTCTATCATACTCTAGGAGATTTGAATTTTAAAAGAGTCATACATAAGTTTCTCATTAGCGTATTATTCTAGGCATCCATGTGTAGAGTTGATGATACAATGATGAAACCTCGGTGACATTACCTTCTCAGCTTTCTTAACTTTATCTGTTTAGAATTAGAGGGGACTGACTCTAGCAAAAGAACTGACTGTTCTTTTGTACCTTATGTACTTGAAATAACTCCTTTCTAATCAATTAAAGGTGGTTGCAGGCCCTTGTTACCTGATTTGTGATGAATAAAGCAAACCTCTTTTAATAAGAGTGGGGCAATGTACTTCCCTCTGGAACAACTATAGACGGCTGTCGACCAAAAGCCTGGTACCATATTTTTAACACGGAACTTAGAGTTCTCATTCTCAGTATCATTGAAGTATATATTTGTTTCTACAGTGGCTGACAGAAAGCCTGGAAACAGGTACTATTTTACTGTTTTACCTCATGGCTTGTGTCCTCTTGCCTAATACACCAAAAAATATGATCAGCTCTAAGAAGAGGAGGGTGTTAACGTTTTGTTTTGATTTTACTTCTTATTTTGTAATAACTATAGATTCACAAGAAGTTGCAAAGGTAGCACATGTACCCCTTACCTATTTTCACCCAATAGTTTACATCCTACAAAAGTATGGTAAAATATCTAAACCTAAAATTTGATGCTGTTGCTGTTGATGTGTGAGAGTTCTATTGTCCTATGTCATTTTATTACATATGTAGATTCATGTAACCACCAGAGTCTGCATTTATATGAGATGCAATGACCTAGTTTTTTTTTAATTAAGAGTGTCAATGCTTATATATATATATAAATAAGGGCTGTCCCTCAAGATAGTTACCTTAAGAGACTATATACTTCTTTCAAATACGGATATTGTACTCAAAATATTCCTGAAGCTCTCTTCTCCCGCAATGGTGCGTCTAACTTATTTGCAATACACAAAAGAAGCTCACCAGAGTGTTAATCCTGTCCTGCAGTCTTAAGGTGTTCCCTCTAAAGGTTACTGTCTCATTCCTGCTTTTGCAGTGCTAAACCCTCGATTCTTTTCTTAAATCTATGACTTTCCCATTGCCTACTTCACTCTCAGCCAACTGCTTTCCCTCCAAATTCTACGAGAAAATCAGACCCTTAGACATGAACTCCTATGACTTCCTATCAACCTCTGCTCCAGTGGAGGAAGTAGTCTTCTCACCCAATACCACATCCACTTTCTACAATTACCTTTGTGAGTGACAGAGAGAGAACACGGGAGGGCTTTCCTGCTGGAGAACAGTCCCTTATGCTCTCTCCTCCCCTTGCAAGTTTCATCTCCTCTGCAGACTGTGCCATCCCACCCATGCCCCACTCAAACGCAAGGCATCCTGTTCTTGGTTGGCCCAAAAGTACTTCCTCTGCTTGAAGCTAAAAGATGTAACCGTTTTCATTGTAAAAAGGCATTTATATATCAAAGTGGGAGTTTGCATGAGATTCATTGTAGGGGCCTATTTTCACTAGTTTCGTGGCTTGTAGCTCTGGCCATGTGTGTCTTGGCACATGACGTGCTGGCTTCAGAGGTGAAAGGCACAAACCATGTTCTTCTGGAGAGTGACACAGGCTTAGTCAAGAAAAAATTGGACTGGAGTCTCCCCTATTCAAATCACTTGGGTAGAATGTTTGCCTGTAATACAGTATAATAGCAAAAGTGTTCAATGGAGAGTTTATGGCTAGTAATAGACCTTGAAAAAGCTTCTGAGACATAATGTAGAAAATCCAGGTAGCTTTATTAATATTTGAACACATATTATTTTTCTGTGAAATATATACCTGCCACTTATAGACATTTTAAGCCATATTCTAATATGCTTCCCCTTGCAGTTTGAATATTTCCATTGTGTCACGAGTATGGCATATTTCAATATTCTGAATAACAGAAGACAGAAAACAGCATATTTGATTTGCATGAGCCTGCTATGGGTATATATTGCTTTCTCAGAGGGAGTATGCCTATTTTGGTGACCCAATTAGAAATATGCCGAAATAATCAACAGTAATTTGGAAAGTCAGTGAACCAAGGTGTCTGTAAGTAATAGCAAAGCTGATTCAATACTAGTGTTTGCTTCAAGATTGTCCCCATTTCCTAGGCAAGCGCTGTTCAAAATTTTAAATTACCTCAGGCTAAAACCTGTTAAATCCATTGTCAGTTCATTTGCAGGTTCTTCTCTCTCCCTAACCTGAGAATGTTTGAATTTGTTAATCCATTTAGTCAGCCATTGACTGTGGAACTTTTGCTTACCCTAGGCAAACTGGAAATTGCCTACTCTTTCCAAATCCCATTCTTTGACTCACACACACTGGCCATTTTGCATTTTGTTCCCAGTAATGTTTTGCGTGGGGAGGCGAGGCGGCCACCTGCTCTGTCTCTGTGGTAAAGTCAGACTTGCATTTAGTACATGCACTGATTTAATAATGATAACCCTTCGATCCAAATCTGCTGTAAGACTATGATGAAATTCTGGTTCAAATTAGTCAGTGAACCAACTATTTAGAGGCTGTCAGTGCTGATGCTGTGACTAAAGTCACTTCTTCTTCAAGCTCCTCAGAGGCACCGTAATGAAGTCTCCTGGTTGGAGTACGGTAGAAAATCTATTTTGTGGTAGTTAGGAAAGATAATCTTGCAGGTGCCAACACGCACAAATGGAATCCCAATCATACTGTGTCTGAATAGGCAAAAAATGAATAAGTCGGTTGTATTAAAACGATTCCCTTGTTCACAATCATCTATTGCACCTGCCGAGTTAATGTGGTCTATTAGCATACCAAAGTCATTAGTATTTTCATAAAAGCCTGATTCCTGGTATAGTTAACACAAACTTGGTTGGTAAATGCTGTTTATTATTTCCCCACCCATCATCACCCTCAACAAATGTGTTGGTCTATGTTGCCTGTGGTCTTATTGTTCTCCTGAATATCATGATTTAATCTAAGAATTCAGAAAAAATGGTCCTTGCTCTTGGATACTCATGATAATGAATTTTGCATAGTTTATGAACAGAGGATTTTAAATGTACTCTAAGTTGAGCAGTAAGGAACAAATACTCCAGTAATAAATATTTTTAAAGCAGGCCTGCCTTCCCATAATCTAAATTTATATAAGTAGACACTATAATAAAGCCCTTGGATAATGAAGTACAGATGTCTCCTAAATTGACTCTCTGCTTTCATTATTGCTTAAGCAATACTTTTACTTCCTTAAGCAACAGTAAAAGCATTGCACTGAGACTGTCATCTCAGCAGAGCAGTGAACATGAGTCTTTTAACATATAAGTCAAATCATCTTACTCTGCTGCTTGACAGGGATTCTCCATTCCACTCAGAAGTAAAACTAAAGTCTTCAAACGCCTGACAAAGACTTTTTGAGGTGGATCCTACTATTTCACTGACCTTGCCACCCAAACTCCACCCATCTGCTCCTTACTGACTGCACTCTGGCCTTAGAGCACTTACACTGACTTTTTTTTTTTTTTTTTGCAGTTTGGCATATTCTTCTCCTCTGTATTTTCAAAACAACTCCTTTAAGTCCTAGCTCACCTCTTAACATGAGATACTTCACCACACTATTTAAAATTAGAATCTTCAAACCCAAGTTCTCCTAGAGTGTGCAGTAAGCATGTTTACTCTTTGTTCCAGAGGGGGATACTATCTCTATCTTCCAAGGTTTGTTCACAGTATAAATATTCTTATTAATGACAACCAGAAAAAGGACAGTCAAAGCCTTACTAGCAAGATGTGAAGAAATTAAGAGACCCGTAAAGAACTACCTCCCAACCATAATATTTACAGTTTATGTTTACCCCAATGTAAATCTCCCTGAGAGATTTTATTTCTTCACTGATATACTCATGAGGCATGAAAACGGAATTTAGATCTTGTTTTTTCAATCCACAATCCCCAAAACTGCAGCTTCCTCTCTTGGTGATTCTACTCAGAGTAATCTCTGGGCCCATTTTCTCAACCATAAAATGGGATTAGTAAATAATGCCTCTCTAACACCTTTTGGTAAGAATTTAATATTAAATGTCAATAAGCCTTGGAATTCTCCAAGGCTCAGGTGTAGATAGGATAGGGAATATCATCTCAGGCTTCACAAATAAATTCACAAATTTATTTTGCTAGCCCAGACCTTTTTTCTGATACTTAGTCCCATCAGTTCCGTCTGACCTCATAGACATGTGCACCAAAACTGAATTTATGTTGATCATCTTAAGCTAGGCTATCTTTCAGTTTCCCTTAACACAGTAAATTGCACTCCCATTCATTTATTTGTGCAAACCATAATCCATGACTCATCTTTGACTCTTCCTTCTCTCCCGACCCATCCCACCCTCATATTCAATCACTCATCACTTTTTGTTAATTTCACCTCTTAAATATCTTTGGACTCTACTTTTTCCATCTCTACTGATAGAAACATGAACCCAAGGCCAGTGATTCCCAACTGTTTAAGATCAACCGATCCTATAAAATATTTCATAGGGGCTTCCGGGAAGATGGCAGAAGAGTAAGACACAGAGATCACCTTCCTCCCCACAGATAACACCAGAAATACATCTACACGTGGAACAACTCTTACAGAACACCTACTGAACGCTGGCAGAAGACCTCAGACCTCCCAAAAGGCAAGAAACCCCCCACGTACCTGGGTAGGGCAAAAGAAAAAACAGACAAAAGAATAGGCACGGGACCAGCACCACTGTGAGGGAGCTGTGAAGGAGGAAAGCTTTCCACACACTAGGAAGCCCCTTCGCGGGCGGAGACTGCGGGTGGCGGAGGGAGAAGGCTTCGGGGCCGCGGAAGAGAGCACAGCAACAGGGGTGCGGAGGGCAAAGCGGAGAGATTCCCGCACAGAGGATCAGGGCCGACCGGCACTCACCAGCCCGAGAGGCTTGTCTGCTCACCCGCCGGGGCGGGCGGGGCTCGGAGTTGAGGTTCGGGCTTCGGTCAGAGCGCAGGGAGAGGACTAGGGTTGGCGGCGTGAACACTGCCTGCAGGGGGTTAGTGCACCATGGCTAGCCGGAAGGGAGTCCGGGGAAAAGTCTGGACCTACCGAAGACGCAAGAGACTTTTTCTTACCTCTTTGTTTCCTGGTGCACGAGGAGAGGGGATTAAGAGCGCTGCTTAAAGGAGCTCCAGAGACAGGCGTGAGACGCGGCTAAAAGCGCGGACCCCAGAGACGCTAAGGCTGCTGCTGCCGCCACCAACAAGCCTGTGTGCGAGCACAGGTCACTATCCACACCTCCCTTCCGGGGAGCCTGTGCAGCCCGCCATTGCCAGGGTCCCGGAATCCACGGACAACTTCCCCGGGAGGACGCACGCCCCGCCTCACGCTGGTGCAACGTCACGCCGGCCTCTGCCGCCACAGGCCCGCCCCGCACTCCGTGCCCCTCCCTCCCCCGACCCCGGCCTGAGTGAGCCAGAGCCAACCCAGCAGCTGCTCCTTTAACTCGGTCCTGTCTGAGCGAAGAACAGACGCCCTCTGGCGACCTACACGCCGAGGCGGGGCCAAATCCAAAGCTGAGCCCCGGGAGCTGTGAAAACAAAGAAGAGAAAGGGAAATCTCTCCCAGCAGCCTCAGAAGCAGCGAATTAAAGCTCCACAATCAACTAGATGTACCCTAGCATCTGTGGAATACATGAATACACAACGAATCATCCCAAATTAAGCAGGTGGACTTTGAGAGCAACATTTATGATTTTTTCCCCTTTTCCTCTTTTTGCGAGTGTGTATGTCTACGCCTCTGTGTGAGATTTTGTCTCTATAGCTTTGCTTCCACCATTTATCCTAAGGTTCTATCCGTCCGTTTTTTTTGTTTTGGTTAATTTTTTTTTCTTTTTCTTCTCTTAATAATTTTTTTTTATTTTAATAAATTTATTTTATTTTACTTTATTTTATTTAACTTTATCTTCTTTCTTTCATTTTTTCCTTACTTCCCTCCTTCCTTCCTTCCTCACTCTCTCCTTTCTGTCTTTCTACTTCTACTAATTATTTCTATCTACTTTTTCTCCCTTTTATTCTGAGCCGTGTGGATGAAAGGATCTTGGTGCTCCAGCCAGGAGTCAGTGCTGTGCCTCTGAGGTGAGAGAGCCAACTTCAGGACACTGGTCCACAAGAGACCTCCCAGCTCCACATAATATCATAACAGCGAAAATCTCCCAGAGATCTCTATCTCAACACCAGCACCCAGCTTCACTCAACGACCAGCAAGCTACAGTGCTGGACATCCTATGCCAAACAACTAGCAAGACAGGAACACAACCCCACCCATTAGCAGAGAGGCTGCCTAAAATCATAATAAGTCCACAGACACCCCAAAACACACCACCAAACGTGGACCTGCCCACCAGAAAGACAAGATCCAGCCTCATCCACCGGAACACAGGCACTAGTCCCCTCCACCAGGAAGCCTACACAACCCACTGAACCAACTTTAGCCACTGGGGACAGACACCAAAAACAACGGGAACTACGAACCTGCAGCCTGCAAAAAGGAGACCCCAAACACAGTAAGATAAGCAAAATGAGAAGACACAAAACACACAGCAGATGAAGGAGCAAGATAAAACCCCACCAGACCTAACAAATGAAGAGGAAATAGGCAGTCTACCTGAAAAAGAATTCAGAATAATGACAGTAAAGATGATCCAACATCTTGGAAATAGAATAGACAAAATCCAAGAAGCATTTAACAAGGTCCTAGAAGAACTAAAGATGAAACAAACAACAATGAACAACACAATAAATGAAATTAAAAATACTCTAGATGGGATCAATAGCAGAATATAACTGAGGCAGAAGAACGGATAAGTGACCTGGAAGATAAAGTAGTGGAAATAACTACTGCAGAGCAGAATAAAGAAAAAAGAATGAAAAGAACTGAGGACAGTCTCAGAGACCTCTGGGACAACATTAAACGCACCAACATTCGAATTACAGGGTTTCCAGAAGAAGAAGAGAAAAAGAAAGGGACTGAGAAAATATTTGAAGAGATTATAGTTGAAAATTTCCCTAATATGGGCAAGGAAATAGTTAATCAAGTCCAGGAAGCACAAACAGTCCCATACAGGATAAATCCAAGGAGAAATATGCCAAGACACATATTAAGCAAACTGTCAAAAATTAAATACAAAGAAGACCTGTATGCAGAACACTATAAGACACTGATGAAAGAAATTAAAGATGATACAAATAGATGGAGAGATATACCATGTTCTTGGACTGGAAGAATCGACATTGTGAAAATGACTATACTACCCAAAGCCATCTACAGATTCAATGCAATCCCTATCAAACTACCACTGGCATTTTTCACAGAACTAGAAAAAAAATTTCACAATTTGTATGGAAACACAAAAGACCCCGAATAGCCAAAGCAGTCTTGAGAATGAAAAATGGAGCTGGAGGAATCAGCCTACCTGACTTCAGACTATACTACAGAGCTACAGTAATGAAGACAGTACGGTACTGGCACAAAAACAGAAAGATAGATCAATGGAACAGGATAGAAAGCCCAGAGATAAACCCACGCACATATGGTCACCTTATCTTTGATAAAGGAGGCAGAAATGTACAGTGGAGAATGGTACATAAGTGGTGCTGGGAACACTGGACAGGTACATGCAAAGTATGAGATTAGATCACTCCCTAACACCATACACAAAAATAAGCTCAAAATGGATTAAAGACCTAAATGTAAGGCCAGAAACTATCAAACTCTTAGAGGAAAACATAGGCAGAACACTCTATGACATAAATTATAACAAGATCCTTTTTGACCCACCTCCTAGAGAAATGGAAATAAAAACAAAAATAAACAAATGGGACCTAATGAAACTTAAAATCTTTTGCACAGCAAAGGAAACCATAAACAAGACCAAAAGACATCTCTCAGAATGGGAGGAAATATTTGCAAATGAAGCAACTGACAAAGAATTAATCTCCAAAATATATAAGCAGCTCATGCAGCTCAATAAGAAAAAAACAAACAACCCAATCCAAAAATGGGCAGAAGACCTAAATAGACATTTCTCCAAAGAAGATATACAGACTGCCAACAAACACATGAAAGAGTGCTCAACATCATTAATCATTAGAGAAATGCAAATCAAAACTACAACGCGATATCATCTCACACCAGTCAGAATGGCCATCATCAAAAAATCTAGAAACAATAAATGCTGGAGAGGGTGTGGAGAAAAGGGAACCCTCTTGCACTGTTGGTGGGAATGTGCATTGGTACAGCCACTATGGAGAACAGGAACAGGAGGTTCCTTAAAAAACTAAAAATAGAACTACCATATGACCCAGCAATCCCACTACTGGGCATATACCCTGAGAAAACCATAATTCAAAAGGAGTCATGTACCAAAATGTTCATTGCAGCTCTATTTACAATAGCCCGGAGATGGAAACAACCTAAGTGTCCATCATTGGATGAATGGATAAAGAAGACGTGGCACATATATACAATGGAATATTACTCAGCCATAAAAAGAAACGAAATTGAGCTATTTGTAATGAGGTGGATAGACCTAGAGTCTGTCATACAGAGTGAAGTAAGTCAGAAAGAGAAAGACAAATACCGTATGCTAACACATATATATATATGGAATTTAAGAAAAAAAAAAATGTCATGAAGAACCTAGAGGTAAGAGAGGAATAAAGACACAGACCTACTAGAGAATGGACTTGAGGATATGGGGAGGGGGAATGGTAAGCTGTGACAAAGCGAGAGAGAGGCATGGACATTTATACACTACCAAACGTAAGGGAGATAGCTAGTGGGAAGCAGCCGCATAGCACAGGGAGATCAGCTCTGTGGTTTGTGACCGCCTAGAGGGGTGGGATTGGGAGGGTGGGAGGGAGGGAGACGCAAAAGGGAAGAGATATGGGAACATATGTATAATTGATTCACTTTGTTATAAAGAAGAAACTAACACACCATTGTAAAGCAATTATACTCCAATAAAGATGTAAAAAAAAAATAATACTTCCTTTAATATACAAAATGAATTCATATATAATACAACCAAACTTACACACAAAATTTCAAAATAAAAATATTTTAACTGTAATATGAAGTTTAAATAAAGGAAATTATATGATAATAATATGCATTTCAACATGTTAAAAACAGACATGGCTAGAGCATAAACCTAAAAGTGTCAGATGTTTGCAGCTACATAAAGAATCATTCTGGATTTGAAAGCTACAAAGGCAGACAAATACAGGTCCATTGTATTGGACTCTAAAACCAGGAGCAGCAATTACCTTCAGCGATATGATTTTCCAAAATGGCCAAAATGTAGTAATTTCTCAAACAAAGTAAAATACAATTATGTCTCAATTTATATAGTAGATGCATTCCTGGAAAATTTAGTTTACACTTAAATTGTGCAAAAATACTGTGTTTATATCTAAAATTGAATAGATTATAGACAGGTTTTTCAGTTATATGAAAGTCTATGCTTTTTACTGGGACATTCTAAAGTTTTGTGAGACACAGACTATTCTCCCGTTAAGTTTAAATGTCTTGCACATTGAAAATATGCCTAGAAAACCTGGACCCACTTATCAATACGTTCCAGTAGCCAATAGCCACTGCTCTGAAAAAATAAAACAAAACAGAACATGAGCATTGTCATTAATTTCCATATTGTCCAGGAAAGTGCATGTCACTTCCACTGAGAACTGCTTCTATAGACTAAGTTATCTTTATTCTTAATTCATTATCCTCCTAAAAGTCTTTTCAGCTTCACTCCTATTCTCTCTAATTAATCAGTAGCTTATCTAGAGTTGATTCACAAAGCCAAATTTGATTATTTTACCAGTATTTGTCTGTTTTTTTCAGAAAAACAGACCAATACTGTATGGAGTTACATAAAAATTTATTATAAGAATTGGATCATGCAGTCATGGAAGCTGAGAAGTCCCAAGGTCTGCTACCAGAAAGCTAAAGACACAGGAGAGCTGGTAGTGTAAGTTCCAGTCTGAGTCTAAAGGCCTGAGAACTGGGAGAGCTGATGATGTAAGTTCAAGGCTAAAAGCCAGCAGGCCCGAGACTCAAGAAAAACCAATGTTTCAGTTAAAATCTGAAGTCAAGAAAACATCAAGGGGCTTCCCTGGTGGCGCAGTGGTTGAGAGTCCACCTGCCAATGCAGGGGACACGGGTTTGTGCCCTGGTCCAGGAAGATCCCACATGCCGCAGAGTGGCTGGGCCTGTGAGCCATGGCCGCTGAGCCTGTGCGTCCGGAGCCTGTGCTCCGCAACGGGAGAGGCCACAACAGTGAGAGGCCCGCGTACCGCAAAAAAAAAAAAAAAAGAAAAAGATCAATATCTGAGCTTGAAGCAGCCAGGCAAGAAGAATTCAATCTTACTACTTAGGGGAAGGTCAGCCTTTTTTGTCTTATTCAGGCCTCCAACTGATAGGATGAGGCCCACCCAGTATTGAGGAGGGCAATCTGCTTTACTCAGTCTATGGATTCAAATGTTAATTTCATCCAAAACACACCCAGAAATATGTTTGACCAGTTATCTGAGCACCCCATGATCCAGTCAAGTTGATGTATAAAATTTGCCATCACACTGCTGATTACATAAATCCCCTTAGGGCCATTTCCTTCTCTTAAGGTACAAAAATTTGGCCTGACTTCTAAGACCTTATGTTGTCTAACTCTTGACTGCTTTCAAGCCACAGTTCACCATTTTGCATATTCTTCTGTGTGCTTGAGACACACTGACTTTCCAATTCTACATATAAACAATGATCCTTTATATCATAGCATCTGTGCATCTCTATTCTATGTACTCTTTTTACCATTCAAACTTTCCAAGTTAACTTCTAATTATAGTTTCTCTGCTTAGAAGCTGGAGCTTTTTGTTTAGAAGCTATAATGACCTTTCAGAAAAATTTATTTTATAAATTTTCAATACAGCTAGGGGTAACATTAAAAATATTTAATCAGTAAGACATGGGAATTAGTCAACCAAAATACAAGCCAGCTACTGGAGAAGTATCCTAAGGACCCTAGTCTATAAAGTGTCAACCCATTAGTTTCTGAGTTGTGTTGTGGTCTGGGTTTGGGTAATCCAGGATATTCCTGGCGAGATAATATAGTAGTCAGAGAAGGTAGGCACTAAGAGATTTGGAAAATCAACTATTTATCAACTCTTAACTATTTTAATATTTTAAAACCAGTATGGCTGTTGAAAGTAACCCAAATTATTGTCCTACGATTATTATTATTTACCATTGGTTGCATGGCAGTATTTAGACTTAGGTGGAGTTTACCTATAGATTTTGGCAGCATTTTCAATCAGTTTCAGTCCTGGAAGGTCTTGTTACAGAATATATAACCCCAAGTCTGCTCCTTTATTACACTTTGCACAATTATAATTTTACTTTAATTTGTAAAATGATTTAATTGAACTTTCTACCACTAGATTGTAAATTCAGTAAAGGCAGGCACTATATCTACTTTTGCACACCAAATTATACTAAATGCCCTCAAAAAGTGTGGTTCATATTGAAGTCAATAAATATTTCCTAAAAGGATGAATGTAAATGTCTTTCATATAGTTAGTACTCAACACATCTTAACTTCCTTTTTCCCCTCCTCCTTACCCCCAAGCATGACATAGCACATGTATTTATTTTAATCAACACATACCAGCAAACTTCCAGATATTCAGCTACCCAAAGTTTAAGGAGCAAAAATCGAAATTACATAGTAGGTTTTGGAATTTCCCTCTCCAATTCTAATGTGCCAAAACTAGACCATGGAACGGGAGGCTTATTTTCTTGATATAATTTCTTCTATTTCTTACCCTCTGAGCTTTGTGTAAACTCAGTCCCAGATCTCAACTTTTGTTTTCCCTCTCACACCAGGCCACTGTGTCTTCTGTGATACTGAACATATTGCCAACCTGTATACTCACCCCAACAGCTTCATCATGGAGGAAATGAAACTCTAGGCTTCCAAGACCTAGGGGACTTAGATTTAAATAAAAGCCGGTGTAAAAGGCAATTAATGACCCGAATTATCAGCTCAAAAAAAAGTTGTACAAAGAGGAAAATGTTTTTAAAGAAAATAAAAAGAAATTGTTATGCCTGGGACCAAAATGAATGAGGACACCACAAACTAAGACAAATGCTCATGATTAAGAGTCATGGCTGGTCTTCAAGTGTCATTTATATACTTTCAAACCTTGAAATTTCCAAAACAAAAGAGATCTGCACTTTTTCTTGTACTTATTATCTAGTTTGCTCAATGTTCCATGGAGTTTATTACTCTGTGAAATTAAATATAATTGGTTTATGGAAACTAAACAAAAGCCTAAATTCAAAGCACATTTAAAAAATCAAATTCATTAATTTAGTTCACACACTCATTGACCCCATCCTGCCAACTTTACTATCCTTTGTACTTTTCTGTGATTAAACCTAAAAATATGTTTAGATGAGATCACAAATAAGTGTGGTGAGAAAATATTTGGATTTATCAGCCAATATGATTTTCCCACTATTTCTGTACTTCTGTTCTTACCCCACCCCAGCCCTACCACAGCCCCAAACAAACTAGGATAAGGGATTCTGCCAGAATTGCCTGCTGAAGACTGCAACATACAGAAGGATAAAAATCTTGGCTTTTGACAAATAAAAAGCCAAGAACCAAAAAGAAACCAGATTTGAAAGAACACAAAACCAGAACAGTATTTTTAACCCCTAGGGTCTAGATAAAATTTGCCACATAGGAAGAAAATGAGAAAAATTGGGAGGAGAGAAAAAAATAGAGAAAAATTTGTGAGAAGGTCCTTGCACCATACCCCTTTCCTCCAAGCTCATTTGGCATTGGAAGAATGCTAGAATCCATGAATTTCATTTGGAAATCTAAGAGCACAGAAGTATATCCTCCAGCCACACAGTACATGCTGGGAAACTGGCAAGTTCTGCATCTCACGGAAAAAAATGTCCTGTGCACCTGAGAAGAGCAAAGAACAGTTAAAGAGTCTTTTGTTGTCCCAAAGAGTTCACAGAGTTTCCCACGTCCCAGTCCAGTAAATGAAAGCAGCTGAACATTTGCAGCGGCTGATAGATGGATGGTAGCAGGTGGTGGAAAGCTGGACCTGGAGGGCTCCTGTAGTCAGAAGCGTGGGACATCCCCACAGCTCCCTGCATGAGTTGGAATCTACAGAGCAGGTGAGATGAAATATGGCTCAAGAGATGGCAGCCTGCAGTGATAATAAGCAAGAATCAGATGCTTCCTACCCTCAAGCATGGCACCATGAAATCCCTGTAATTTAGATGCCGTGGAGAAGAAATACGGGTAGGAAAACTACTTTGACTGCACTTCATTTTTTCTACCCAAGTGGAAGCAGGCACAAAGTGGGAATTAAGGTGATGTAAGAAAAAATTAAAATATATTATTTCTTAAGCCCCAGAGCTTTGGGGATATTGAATTAAAGGCTTTGGAGAATGACATCAAGTAATTCTTGCCTCATTTACAAACTTTGGTCTTGCCTTAGTCAGTCTGGGCTGCTATAACAAAGTACCATAGATTGGGTGGCTTATAAACATCAAAAAATTTATTTCTCACGGTTGTGGAGCCCGGAAGTCAGAGATCAGGGTGCCAGCATGGTTAGGTTCTGGTGAGAGCCCTCTTCCAGGTTGGGGACTATTGACTTCTCCTGGTGTCCTCATATAGCGGAAAGAGAGCTAGCAAACTCTCTGGCCTTTTCTTAAAAGGGCATTAATCCCATTTTTGAGACTCCACTCTCATGATCTAATCACCTCCCCAAAGCCCCACCTCCAAATACCTTCACATTAGGGTTTCAACATACGAATTTTGGGGGGGACACAAAATTGTAGATCTGGACAAGGATATCAGAATTTATTAACATTTAGATTTTCCTATGATGTACCATGATAACAGTCTATAGAACATTTTTAGAAAAAACAAAACAGGCTAAACCAAAGAAAATTTAAAAGGACAGACCATGATGCTATGTGACTGTTATGCTCTATTTGCGGAGGTTTCAGACAGTTCCATATGGATGTAGACAAAGGCACCCAGTGTGTCCTGTCTTCCCCATAATCACTATTTAGGGAAGTGTTTAGGATTGAAGACTCAAGAGCAGAGGGTCAGAAGACAACTAAGTAGGCAATGTCTTCTATTAGTTCAAAACAAAACATGTGCCAGGTACATTAGAGGGATATTACACGAATAGGAACCATTTTTAACCAAAAAATTAAATCATAAGTCATCAAAGAGGCAAAGCCATCATCAAAGCATAAATACATGTAGTGTAAAGATGCAGCGTATTGCCTTACTTCCAGCTTTGCTTTGCTTCCATGAGTGCACCAGTCTTGACTTTTCTAGGGGAGTATCTGGTGGAGTAAGCACCCTCCACCAGATACATCCTGCCCTTCTGGTGTTCTTTGCCACCAGGTGACACAGACTCACTGATTTAGCCTGGTGGATTTCCAAATTCCTCCTACTTCCCCACCTTACACTCCAACTTGCAAACAGTTTTACATAGACCTTGAGTTGTAGAATGATTGGTCTGGAAGGGAGTGTTGAAGTAATTTGCATGAAGTCAGATGTCCAACTCACTTCCTGAATCTTGCTCCCACAAGGTCCTACTACTCTGTTTCTTCTTAAATCAATCGAGACAGAGAGAAGTGATCTTGGGTATTAACATACACACAATCCATCTGCATGGAAGTCACAGGTCAGGGGTGCAGAGGTGAAGCAAGACACATGAAGTATAAGAAATTGGTCATTGAAAATCCCTTTCATGCCTAGTGGTTTTGGAGTGGATATAGTGTCTTGCAGTACATTGCTGGGGGTGTTCCAATCGAAGTGGTTAGTTACAGTTTATCACACTCCTATTACACTCCTCTAGAATGGGGGACAGTTTCCTTCCTGAATAAGGCTGAAAGAGTGACTCTTAGAAATCTCTCTCATGCTCATAAATGTAGATACCTAATAATTTATCTATTTCAGTGTTTTCTTTGAGTGTTTCCTGGAGCCATTACTTCAGAGTTACCTGAAAAACTTGTTAAAAGGTGGATATAAATCTCATCAAAATCTTTGGAATCAATAGAGATGGGTTGAGTTTGAGAACTGGGAGGGGGACCCCAGGACTCTTTGCTTTTTTAAACAACCTGCTTCCTCCCACTAAAGGTTGAGAAGAGCTTTTCTAGCTCTTCAGAAACCAGGCTGCATTAAACATAGTTTCCCAGTGCAAGCAAGGGCCAAGTCAAAGTGAGCCATAGTTTCTCGGTGTGAAATGCCTGTGAGTTTCATTCGGGTGAATTGCTCCACTGAGATTCTGCCCCATTGGGTGAGCTGAGATTACAGAGTTGATGAGAAGCCAATAGAACAGACTGTAACCCCCGGATACTGCTGAATAAGCCACAGCCGTGTGCAGCACTGAGTGTATGGTCCCATCAAATTTATGGACAACTCTGTTTATCATCTCGTGGCATATGCCTCTGTAATATTTGTTTATAAAGGGCCAAGGCTGGGTGTATTATGCATCACAAATGATATACTGTCGAGTTTCCCAGGATAAATGAAATATGTCCATTTTTTCCCATCTGGATCTTGTTATATTTTTTTCCATGATTAGCATTTTGGCAGAACTCTTCTATTCTGCTGTTCCATGTGCCCAGGGGAGGCAAAGAGTTGAACTCTTTCCAAAATCAGGGTAGTTCTGCGTGGAGAAAAACTACAGCTGAAAGGGCACTTTCTTTATGTAGATTCTCCACACTCGGGCGGAGGAAGCAGAGGTTGGGAATATGATTAGTGGGAAGTGAAAGCACCATGAGATCAAGGCTCACGTGAGTCACAAAGTGTGGAAATGTTCTTACCAGATGATAGTCAGGATACAGGAGATTTTCTGTCCCTCAGAACCAGCTGAGCTTGTGAAATCCTCCACAATCCAGAGCTGCAGACGGAGGCCCTGTTCTCAGTTATGAATTTAGTCTGCTTGAGATAAAAATGGGGTCACAATGATCATCTGACGCCTTGTTAATTTCTGCAGCAACCAAACCAAACCAAACTCGCTTGTACGCAGTAACATGGCTTATTCTTTTAAAATAATGCTATAACAGAAATAACAGAACCAAAGTCTGTTTTTCATTTTGGGCGAGTTACTGGAGTAGAACATAGAAACAAAACAGCCTGCAAGGGCAAAGGTCTCTTTTCACTTGTGAAATAGACGTAAGCAAGCAACTCCGAAGTCTGTCTTCCTGGGCTGATGGCTTTCTACTTTAAAAAGAATTGTCTATGGTTCTTTTCAATTTTCTATTTAAATGATAATGGCCTGTAATTGATATTTTTAGGTAAGACCTTATGTCTCAGATTTAAAATAGCTTGCTGTTTTATTCCACAAAACATATTTCTATTCCTATTTTTACTCATATTTACAGACTAAATTTTCACTTGCATTAGAGATTCACTTTAAATGTGTAGAATCAGGGAATTAGACACCAACGTGAGATAAATAAGCACTGCACGATACCCAAAATAAGAGAGAAAAATCAAGAAATGGTCTTTAGGAGATTTGATAAAGAATTAATGCAGATGGCCATCTATAATCAGAAGACTTCCCAGGTTTCAGTTACTTAAATGCCTTTATTTTCATGTTATTGCCAAATATTATATATAACCAAAATGCCTAATATATTTTTGATATATTAGAGATGATGCTGCCATTTCAAATGATGAAATAAAGTATTTTATTCAAAACAAAACTCCAATTTTCCAGTTAAAATATTTTTCTGATTATTATATTTATATTGTTTCCATAATTACTGAAATTTATATTGGTACAAATTACTCTGCCTATGTTATCCATCTATCTATCCACCTAACTATTTATGTAGCTGTAATATATTATATTACACATTATATAGTATATTGCCAATTGATACATGAGTTCAAAATATTAGTTCTCCTTTTCCATTTTCTGTCTCTGCAGAAATACTACTGAATTATTTTACTTCTACAATCAGATATAGCTCCAGCTCCTGAAACAATCCATTCAAAAGCAGGAACTGTATAAAAACGTACAACTGCCTCTCCTCATATCTCCCCTTTATCCTAATCCTTTGGTGTTTAATATTTGTTATACCTTAAGTCACTGGAGTTTTTAGCAGTCTTCTGAAAAGCTTATAAAAAGCCCAGAGACTTACTGGCCATCCTCCAAGTACTTCTGATTCAACAAGTCTGAGTTAGGGCCTGTGAATCTGCATAGGAAATGACCTTGCAGGTGGTTCTGATGCAGATGGTTCTTTGAAAAGCAGTTCTTTAAGACCTGTGATCTTATAATAAAGAAGGAAATCACAAGCTTTCATATTGCATCTCAACACTCCTGGAATTAAACTTCCCCGGAACAGAGAGCCAGGAACCTGTGATTCTTGATCTTCTCCCTCAGAAATGAATATTGTCACCTTATGAATGAAATAATTATCAAGTCAGCTGGATTTCTGACACCAGGGGGCAGATTTCCTGAGTAATGACATTCCAACTACATTGATCCTTAAAGTTCTCACCCATTTCCCAGCCATCTGTCCTCTGACCCCTTGCTGTTGACAATTACCTGGATCACATACAAATTTACTCTGCTTTTCTGGACCCTGTGTCTATGTGTCTATTTACTCCTAGGCAGGCAGGCAGGCAGACTCTGTGGGCTAGTCAGTTCCACTGTGTCCTCTCTTGGTCTAACAGGCGACATGGGCCAGATGCCAGAGCCAGCCTCTTCCATGCCTGCTGTGCATACATGATCATCATGCCTTATAAACTTACCTTAAAGCATCGAACATTAACTTTTCTTAGCTCTTTGAGATCTTGGGTTAGGCAAATGTTAAAGATCTCTTAGGAGACAAAACACATGAATTATAAATGAAAAGTTTGTGAAATCAGACACAAAATTAAAAGCTTTTGTTCTTGAAAGATACTATAAAAATGAAGAGAAAACCACAAACTGGCAGAAAATATTTACAAAACAAATATGTGATAAATATATGATAACTAACTGGTTTCCAGATGTATAAACAACTCTTAATAATTAATTAATATTTCATTAATAAGAAAATAAACCACAAAATATTTGAAAACAGGCAAAAGACTTGAAAAAATGCTTCATCAACGATTTTATAAATATGGCAAATAAATATATATGCCATATTTAATATATATAATATATATAATATATATAATATATATATAAATATATTTATATATATATTTATATATTTATATATATAAAAATATATATTTATATATGTATAAATTATATAAATATATAAATATATTTATATATATAACTATATATATAAATATATATTATATATATTTATATATATAAATATATAATATATAAATATATTTATATATAATATATATATAAAATATATATATTATATATATATAATATATATATAAATATGGCAAATAAATATGTCAGAAGATGCTCAACATCATCTGTCATTAGAAAAATTCAACCAAAACATCAGTGAGGTATCACTTTGCCTCTAAGAATGGAAAAAAAAAAAACAAGTAACAATATCAGGTATTGTAACATATGGAGCAACAGAAGCTTCATAAACTTTGGATGGCAATGAAAAATGGCACAACCAAACCACTTCGGAAAACAGTTCAGCAGTTTCTTACCAACTTAAACACACACTTACCATACATCCCTGCAATCCCATTTACCCAGAAGAAATGAACATATATGTACATACAAAAACCTGTACTCATATGTTTATAGCAACTTTATTCATAATCATCAAAGGCTGGAAATAACTCACATGTCCACCAATTATAGAATGGATCAATAAATAATGTTACAGTCAAATAATAAAATATTACTCAGCAGTAAAGCAAACTTTTCACGTATACAAAGGGATGGATGAATTTCAGACGCACTCAGATTTGTGAAAGAAAGCAGACCAAATATCGAAATACTATATCAATCCATTTGTATAATATTCTGGTAATAGCAAAATAATAAGGAGAGATGGTAGACCACTGGTTGCCAGGGTCTGGGGGTGGGAAGAGGAAATTGATTACACAGATGCATAAGGGAACTTTTTAATACGATGGAAATGATCTATGTTTTTACTATGATGGTAGTGACATGACTGTATGCATTTGTCAAAATTCATAGAAATATGCACCTAAAAAGGGTGAATTTTATTGTGTGCAATGTATACCTCAAAAAAAACCCACCTAACTTCCAAAAAAATTTGTCAGATATGTCAAGAGCAAGATCTTTTCATGGAACACTCCCTGTAACTTTGCAGCATAATAGCGAGCACCCTTTTTCCTTCTACACTCTTTGAAGATAGAGGCCTAATTTTTGCAATTAAATTTCTTCCAACTGAAATCCCATAATCTTTGAAATTAGACTTCCCCTGATCTCATAGTAATAGACTATGAATGAGTTGAAAATACTTTCTCTTAATAGTTTTTAAGGATCTGAAATGGAGAATGGGAATAAAGGTTGTGATAATCATATGATTTTAAAATGTTTAATTCTGTGCAATCTAACGATATCTAGCATTACTAGTTTCTACCAGAGTCACATGTGTTTGCCTGGCAGTACAATAGAGACATGCACATGAAACAGAGGAAATTGATTGTGACCACACTCTCCCACCACCCCCCATAAAAAAAAACAGCAACAACGACCTTATCAACTTGGGTTATTTTGATGTTTAAGTCATGGTTAATATTCACCCTGTTAAAACCCTTTCAGAATCAACCCACTGCTTTCTGATCATTCTCCAGCCACCTGTGGGGTCACTAGAAGATGACTTGTATCAGGCCCGTGCCATCTAGCACATCATGGAGATTTAGTTATCACGAGTGTTGGAAAGACCAGCAACTGAGAATGAAACACCACACAGATGGGCTCTTTGAAAATCCACCACATCCTGGCTTTTTCAATCTTCAAAACAGATGAAGTGCCTTGGTTGGAGTAACCCTGCAGCAAGCATAATGGAGCCTGACTGCATGGGCACAGTTTCCACGACTCCCCGTGTGAACCATAGCACCTCATGAGAAGAATACATTGATGAAAATAAATCACCAGCGAACCCATAGCTGACACTCTTCCATACTGTGCAGTGTAATGATTCTGTTTATTTAAATAACACCTCTAACGAATGTGCTCATTTCCAACTAAATGGATACAGCAGCCTTACCACCATTTGAGTTTCTCAATAATAAGAAGGGGTGCTTTGAGCATCACTGAGGCTTGGCTGAAAATTAAATATTCACAATTGTTAATTAAAAATGGATTTAAGGAGTGAGTAGGTTATGGATTTATCTGCACGAGTACAACCATCTGGGTGAGTAGAGCTGCATTTTCAAACAGAGAAGAAATATACCATTTCTGGTCATCTAATGGGAGACAAGATGACAACCAAAGGATAGGAAATGTTTGATATTCTTAATGGCTATGATCATGACTCACTAATCCAACGATCATCTATAGGGTGCTAACTATGTGCAAGGCATTGACTTAACCCCTCGGGAAAGAATAAGAACAATCCATGCTTTCTAACAGCTCCATAGAAACTTGTGTGACCTCACTGAAGATTAAGTGCTAGATACCTAAACTCTGAAAATGCCGGACCAGCCTCATCCAAATAATAACTCCAGCTCAACAAATGAACATTTTCGCTTTAATCTTCAACAGTTAAAATATCACTGAACTGGAGAGGGGATGCGAGTCATATCCCTTTAATTAAATGAAAAATAATGTGGAAAACATGTCGTTGGGTTAAAACAAAACCAAACTTCTGAAATTTATGCCAGAGACGTTTTTAAAGCACACTATAACCCATTAATAACGGTTTTTAATTAGAACAAACATAAACATGTCAGTAGCATTTGTTTAACGAGGAAAACCTTGAAGACTAGTATTAGAATGTGCCTAGGATATTAAATTTACAGCACAATCGAGGGCATCTACACTGTGCATCTTTTTAACTATAAGAAGTAAAACAATCGAAAATAAAGCTCATGGTGAGAGTAGATATGTGTATTCATGTCATTTAGTGGAAAATAAATACCAGGTCTGTACATGTTGTCCTATATTAGATGTTATTAATTCATAATTATCACCAGAAAATGATCAGTTTTTAGCTATCATGACCAATACGAGAAAAGACCTAGAAATTTTAATTTGTTTTTAGCTCCCAAAACAAATGTGTGCCAAAATAATAATAATAGGTGGGGGAGACCTCATTTGTTCATGATTAAAACAAAACATAGTTAATGTTGTATTTATGTGGCGTATCAGAGGAATATATTGTTTTGGGATTTATTAGCTACAGGAGAAGGAGAATAGGGATGCAATGGAGAATAGGGATAGACTTGGGTTTGTTTTTATCATTTCAGATGCTGGAGTTTTTATTGTGTTTCCTTGTTACTGGATGTGATCAGGAAGGGCTCTGAGAACAATAACGTGGTACACATTAGGTGCCTAATAAATGCCTGTTGAAGTCAAAATGTGTATTCAGAGAATGTCAACCAGAACCAACTCGTTTTCAGGAAGAACCAGAGAAAAACGCTATATTCGTGCAAAGCAACAGCCCATATATAGGAATGCTATTTACAGAAAGGAAAAATTAAATCTTTAATTACACTATGTAAGAAAAAATATGTAACTAGATTCACAACATAACATTATTCCCATATCTGTGAGTGGTATGCAGCAGGGAGACAGAAAGGTCCATGTTGCTTTGATTTCATGAACTTACTGTATTCATCACCATCAAACCTCTTTAAATGCTATGTGGAAGTAGGAAAGTGTTACCCAAAAAGCGTATCTTTCAAAAAAAAAAAAAAAAACAGAACAGTTTTGAGTTCAGGGATTGTTTTAGGCATCTTTAAGTTAGCATAAACAAGAAGAGCTGGGAATCAGCTAGCTATTTTTCTTATTTAGTATTTTAAGATAGATAGATGACAGCTATAGATAGATATTGATGATTGATAGATAGATAGATGATAGATAGATAGCATTGTTTTTTGGTTCATTTGTTTTTGTTTTTCTTCCCTTCACAAGAGAGGTGATGGGCAAAATCCTCAAGAAATAAGCCACTGTCTTGGCTGGTTTCACATTCAAGTCAATGATAATACATGACTTCAGAATACAACTCAGAACTCAGTAAATGACTGCATCCTCTCCTTGAATGATCTTAATTTACATTAAGCAGTAAATACTTTTGCAAACTAATCCAATGGTCCAGTCCCTAGTGTAGTAAATCCTAGGAAGAGAAACAGCCAAAGAACCAGGGATACAAAGGCTGTAGATCCTACAATTTAACTCTAAATTAAAAAGAAAAGGAAGCTAAAAGTCCTAAACCTTAAAAAGGTTAAGAAAATATTTACTAAGGAAGCGTTGCTATGCAAGCACTTTCAGAAGGTGAGTGCTATATGAGATCTGGCTGGATACCATCAACTCGAGGAGATATAAAATGTCTGATCAAGGCTTATTTATTTGAGTATATTAACGCTGGAAGCAGTTACTTCTAATTTTTAAAGGAAGAATTTGAAAATACAGATACGTTTTTCATTTAAAAATTTTCACAAAGTGTTATTTATTTGGCTGAAATGATGACCTTTATAGCTCTAAAAGCTGAAGAATGTTGGTTGGTTTTTAACATTCGTTCTGTAAGTGAAAAATGCATCCAGTTTTATTTAAATGGTTGTATGTTCCAGTAAAATGTGTATGAATCCTCTTTAACAAGCCAAAGCTCAGACATTAAATGGAAGCCTGTTTGTGAGATGACAAAATAGGAATACTTTTTTCAACATAGGTACAGCATCATTTGCACCTTGAAAAACTATAGAAAAGTAATTGCCTTCAATGTCCACCTCAGAATGAAATTGCTTTTCATAAAGCACTTAAAAATGTTTACACTTGGTAAAAATATTCCAGATTAAAACTACAAGTAAATTCTAGGAATACACTGCCAAAACAGTTATTCTCATTAATATTTTCAGGAATGCAATCAATCTTATTTTCTCCAAAATATTTATATCAAGCTCAAAGTTATAGTACTCAATCTAGAATAGGGAAGCTTATTCCTACTGTCTCTTTAAACATAGAGACATTAGGGGGAAAGGGATTCTTTAAATTTTATGGGGTATTTTTGTTCCTCAATCAAATATCTATTTTTAATTTTAAGTATTTCTAAGCCTAGTAGAGTTTTAAAAATAAAATAAACTAAGGAAAAGATAGAAAGGTTCTTAGATCTAGATTCTGAAGGATTTTCCCTTTTCAATATTTTTCTTATTTTCCCCTAAGAAATAGAAATTTTAGTTTTGAATTTATGAAAAATAGACAAGAGGGAAATTAGATAATCTCATTAACTTTTCTATACAGCATTAATTATAGATATTGTCATTTTTTACTAAAAAAGTAGTAGAGTGTAGAGTACCTTGACTTTGGAAGGAGATATGAGTTCATTTTCCAGTCTTGGCAGATTTTACAGCTATGTATCGTAGAAAAGTTATGAGAAAAATACTCTGTAGACTTTATTAAAATGAAAAAGACCATCGTAGAGCTATCTATTAGAAACTGAAAAGAGTGTATATATATTAAAAAAAAGATCACTGTTTTCTATAGTGCTGGTACCTCAGACTGGATTACAAGGAATATTTATTGCTGATTTTTGTTGCTGATTGATTTAGTTATATATAATCCTGCGCAAAAGTGTAATGAGTGAAAGATTTCAATGTAATTCCAATGGTGTAATCAGGGATAAGATGGTTCAATCTGTAGCAGTTAAAAATCACTTCCCTTAATGCCATCTATTACATCTAACCAATCTCCAAATCCTGTGTGTTTCATTACAAATTATTATATCTCAGTACTTCTTTTCATCACAGCTGACATTTATATTGCAAGTACCAATCACTTCTCCCCTAAATAATATAATAATGTCCCATTGAACTTTTCTGCACATGCCCTAATTAATTTGATTTTCTGTGTAGCAAATCAAAGAATTTTAATATTATAAGTTGGCATTTCTAGTTAAATATTTGAGAAAAAAGGTGATTCTAACCCACATTTCTCCCTGTAACTAATAAAAAAAAAAAAAAAAAAAAACAGAAAAAGTGAAAAATAAAAGCCAATAGGAAGCAGAAATTCAAAAGACATGACAGAGAACAACATTAGTAGTATTGGAAACAACATGAGTAAAATTAATCTCTAAGTGGAAAATGGTAACTATAAAAGTTATCTAGCATACACATAATTCTTCTTTCAGAATAAAAACCTGAAAAAATGGAATTGAATTATATTCCCTACCATAATAGAAGCAATCAACTTTTCAAAAATAAATAATACCTGAATCTGCAATTTGGAAGACTGCACTATGTACTAGGAAAAATTGATACAAGGCAATTAATGTGAAGTCATGTCCTTAAAGTAATTGGACTTTAAGGTAAAGAAATATTTTCTTGGTGATCCAGGCATTAAAAGAAAAAAGGGTATCAAGAAGGAGAATCGATAAACTTGGACTCACCCTTCTCCATAGGAATATTAAATGAAAGAAAAGAGTGAAAAAATCTATAGATGCAAAGTCCTTGTGGAAAGAATCTCTGAATCAAAATGCTTATCTTAAAGGCAATGGGGAGATATTTTCAAGTATTAAAAAACTCAGTAAAGTTAGTAGACATAAGCCCTGGTGGGAGGGGAGGGGAAAGGAGACTCCTTAGTGTTGCATTTTTACCAACTGAAAAGATGAATGGAGCCGTGGTAAAATAACCCCTGGCCAGCATCAAGTTCAATTAAATACAGAAGTAAAGACAGTTATATGCGTACAGTGGTTCATAAGAAAATGCTAATGTTATGAAATGTTATAAACTTTGACACATAAATATCATATCTGTGAATATCTCATAAAATGACAAGGTAGAAAGGTGAAAGGAGGTTAAAGACTTTCATTTTTTCCCTTATGCTCTATAATTTTCATTATTTTTGTCTTTAATCCATGAATCATTTATGTGATGCTGTTATTGTTGGCTGTCTTTTTTTTTTTTTTTTTTTTTGCGGTACGCGGGCCTCTCACTGTTGTGGCCTCTCCCGTTGCGGAGCACAGGCTCCGGACGCGCTGGCTCAGCAGCCATGGCTCACGGGCCCAGCCGCTCTGCGGCATGTGGGATCTTCCCAGACCGGGGCACGAACCCGTGTCCCCTGCATAGGCAGGCGGACTCTCAACCACTGCGCCACCAGGGAAGCCCTGTTGGCTATCTTTTATTGGTTGAATTTTAATTTTATCGTCACATGAGTAATAATATATTATTTTAATTTGAACACAAAATTTATTTTACATTACAATATTATGGTAGTGTTGTAATATTATTATCAAATTATTGCAATATGAACAATTCTATACAAAATCAGGAGGTGGAGAGGTGAGAGAAGGTTATACACTTTCATTGTTTCTCTGTTATAGATATTTATAACTTTATTTTTTCAGCTTTATTAAAGTATAATCGACAAAAATAATTGTAAGATGTTTAAACAATGTGATGTTTAAACTTCACACGTAAGATGTTTGTACAACGTGATGATTTGATGTACATGCACATTGTCAAAGGTTTCCCCCATCGAGTTAATTAACATGTCCATTACTTTATATTTTCAATTATTTTGTGTGTGTGTATGAGAACATTTAAGTTCTACTTTTTTAGTAAATCTCAGTTTTACTGTAATAGTGTTATCAACTATAGTTATGTTCCTCATTAGATCCTCAGACCTTATTCATCCTATAACACAAAGTTTGTACACTTTTACCAGCCTCTCCTAATCTCCTCCCTACCCACATCCCCTGGAAACCACTTTTCTATTCTCTGTCTGTAAGTTCAACATTTTTTTTAGATTCCACATAAAAGTGATACCATGCAGTATTTAACAATATTAGTTCTTCCAATCTATGAGCATGGGATATCGTTCTATTCATTTGTTCTCTTTCGTTTGTTTCATCAGTGTTTTTCAGTGTTCCATGTATAGAGCTTTCATCTCCTTGGCTAAATTTATTCATAATATTTTATCCTTTTTGATGTGGTTGTAAATGGGATTGTTTTCTTAATTTTTTTCTGACAGTTTGTTGTTAGTGTTTAGAAAGACAACTGATTTTTTATATTCATTTTGGATCCTGCAACTTCATTGAATTCATCGATTAGTTCTAACAGTATTTTCATGGAGTCATTAGGGTTTTCTAGATACAATATGTCATCTACATTCAGTGACAGTTTTCTGTCTTCCTTTCCAGTTTGGATGGCGTTTATTTTTTGATAGGCTTAATGCCTATTTTGTTTGATATAGTTCAAGATACCTCAACTTTCTTTTGGTTTCGGTAGGGCAAGAGTGTGTCTCAGCCTTTCCTACCCATTTTTGATGTGGTTATTATGTGGGTATTTTCTCATTTGCCCTATGTGTTATAGTGCTTAGCTAGTTTCTGAACCTCTTTCAGAGGGAATTTCTCTGTGTGCAGCTGCACATTCAGTGTGTCCGTGTAAGGAGAGAAGCTCGGGACCTTCCTATAGCGCCAACTTGTTCATCTCCATCTAGTTATTTATACTTTTATTTATCATGTTATATTAAATCCATGCTTTATTTATGATTTATCATTGTTGTTGCCATTATTGATATTCTTGCTGTTGTTACTCTTCTGGCTATCTTTTGGTTGTTGATTTTCAATTTTATTGTATTTTGGTTACTGGAATACCAGCCTGATGCTTTTGAATCTGTGGATATTTACTTTGGAGACTCATATGTCATCATTTTTATACAAGTTCCATAACTGCGCAGAAAGAGTGTATTTCTATTGTTAGATAAATATTTCAGCATGCATGAACATTAGACACACACAAAAAATTTCAAAGCTATAACAGAAAACTAGCTTTCAATGGCTTCCTTTCGCTATTGATGGGCATTTGTAGTGTTTCTAGTTTTGACCATGATAAGCAATGCCACCTTAGGCACCCTAAACACTTGGACTCTTATATGTTGGTATCTATTTCCACTGCATAGATATCTGGAATGAAATTGTTGTATTAAAAGGACATGTGTGTTTTTAATTTTAATAGACGTTGTCAAATTTCTTTCTAACATGACTGTAATACTTCATATTTTCTCCATCTATAGATAAGCATGTTTTTGTCTACAATCCTGATATCTGTAGGTGTTTTTCTTCTATTTCTTTGCCAGTCTAACGGATATAAGGTAATTACATTTTCTGTTGTTTTAATTTGCATATTTTTTCATTTATCAAACTACTAGAAATTATGAACATATTTAGTGTATTTATTTTCTATAAAGTTTTAATTTTCTGTAAGTTCTTTAGTTTTTATCCAATTTCTATTGAACAGTTTGGTTTTCTAATTGTAAGAACTCATTCTTTATAAATATTAACTCTTTGTATGTCATCAGATTAGAAATAGTTTTACAGGTCATCGCCTATTGACTTTATGTACTTCTCCATATAAAATTTTTGTTGATATGCAGTTAACTATATTTATTTGTAATACCTTCCAGTCTTCCAGAACTGATTTTGGTGGTCACCCAACCACTAATTTCTAGGTACACATAGTCTTATTTTTGAAGTTTTCATAGCTTTTTATTTGTTCACTTGTTTTTTTACATAAGGATTTGGTGTATCTGGAGTATATTTTCGTATATGGTGTAAGATAGGTTGTATTTTTATTTCTTTCCAGATGGTTGACCAGTGGTACCTGTTTTATTTGTTTAAAAATGTATCTTTTCCCCACTGAGTTAGCCACTGCTTTGTCCTGCATTAAAGCCTTGCAAACTGAGATCTTTTTCCTATTTCTGTTTCACTAATCCATTTGTCTGTTCCTACACTGATCTCATCTTTATTTCATTAAAGTGACAATATGGTATATATAATATCTAATAAGTCTATTTTCCCCCCTCCATAAATAAATAAATTGTATATATTACACTGTAACATTAAGTCTTCCCATCCAAGAAAATGTGATATGTTAAGCTCTTCAGTTGTTTAGTAAGATTTTATTTTTTCTTCCTCTAGATAATATAGTGTTCTTATTAAATTTCATTCTTTGGCATTTTATTGTTTTAAATTGAACAGTTTTTGCCATTTCCATCTGTGCTAGCTATGTCTAGATTAGAAAAAAAGCCATTGATGAAGGTGTCCAGATAATCATATTAATTATAAAAATTTTAAACAAAAATCTTTTGCTTTTCTCCATCTTCAATTATATCCTCAGCAAAAATAACTTTATTTACCAAATGCTTATGTTGCTAATTTCATTTTCTTACCTTACTGCTTATATTTAAATCTTGAAGAACTAACTAATCATAGTGATCGTGAATATCCTTTTCTCATCCATTTCTCTTCAATGAAATGTTTTCAACTTTTACAGTTTATGGGAAGATTTGCTATCATTTTTTATAAATAGCCTTTGTTACGCTTACGTATTTTCCTTTCAGTTTCAATTTATTTAGAATTCTAATTTGAATTGACTGTTGTATTTTATCAAAATAAATTTTAGTGTCTATTAATAGTAATTAAACATTTTTTTCCCTTCATCAGGTTATAATAAATTATGTTAATAGTTGTCCTAATATAAAGGACCCTTCAATTCTTTAAATAAACCCTGACTAGAAATGGTGTGTTATTCTCTTGATACATTGATGAATTCTATTTGTTATTATATCATTTAGAATTTTTGCCTCTTTATTCATTATTAAGATTTGTCCATAATATTCTTTTTCATAGTATTTATATAAATAGTATATATAGTTAGTATTTTATTACAGTAATGATATCAAAATAATGTTAATTTCACAAAAGAATGAGAGTGGATTCTATTATTTTCAATAGCCTTGCACAATTTAAACAATATCAAACTTATTTAACTCTTCTTTAAAGATCATACAATGTTTGACTGAAAGCTCTTGTTTGGATACATTTTTCATTGTTGATGTCTCACCTTTCCAGTCTCTTCTCTGGTAATTGGCTCTATTCAGTTTTCTACTCCATCATTTTTGGCAAATTGTATTGTTCGAGGAGCATTCTCTTTTTATTCTATCTTCCCTTCTGGTTTTGTGTTTCTTCTCATACTTAATATTATCTATTTTGGCTATCCACTTTTATTTTTTAATCAGACTTGCAAGGGGATTATATATTTAACTGGCCCCTCCCCCCAAATAGATGTATTTACTTGTCTTTTCAATGTTTTTTATTTTTTCTATTTCATCAATTTACATTTATCTCTACTAATTCCTATATCCTGCATTTTTATTTTCTATTTTTTAATGTATATTTAATTCCTTCTCTCCTTTAATATCAAAGGCACTTAAGGTTATTCATTTCCCTCTAAGAAAAGAGGGGACTATTACATAGATATTAGATAGTCTTCCATAATGTTCTTTTTCTTGCTTTCTAGATAGTTTTTATTTCAGATTAAATTTTTTTCTTAAACTCAAGATTTTTAAATTATCATTAGTATGTACCTTAAAAACTGGTAACTTGATCTCATTCCTTCCAGTTTATTTTATTTTTTCCTTCATTATATATTGTTAATTTTCTCTTTTTTTCCCCCATTTTTTGCTTAATTAATCAGGTTACTGTTCCTTTCATGTTTGTCTTGTTAATTGGGAATTCTAATGACATTTTCCAGTCAAGATTATTTACTATTCTTATAATTAGACATTTATGAATATATTATTTATTGAAATTTAGATAGATATTATTTTTTCCCACCAAGCTACACTTAATCTCCACAGAAAAACCAAGGCCAGTGTGTCCTTTCTGTTTCAAAAGTCCTTCTTAAAAACTTCCAGGAATTATATTGAAAGGGAGATATTAAAAATGTAACGATCTATATGGCAAAGAAACCAGCCCAATTAGTTGGGACACCAAACTTTCAGAGGAGTCATCTATAAACTGAAAGTCTGATTGTACAGACACCTACCAGCTCAATGTACCATGCATATTGCTATATATTACTATATCTAGCTAGTTAGCTAGGTAACTAGTTATATAGCCTAGGTAACAATTTTTCTAATTACATTTTCCTCTTTATTACAATTTTCAAGTTTCTTTTCTGATTCATATTTTTATTGATATAAATGAGACTTTCAGAATTCCTGCATAACCTCAATTATCTTTCATTTTCACCAATGAATGAGGTCTTGGCTGGTACAGGACTCAGACAGCAGCCCTTTATACTTTGCCTTCTCTGTTAGCGATGATGGCCTGATTTTTTTTTTGTGGGGGGGGTGGGTTATTTTATTATCTCTGCTTGGAAAATTGTTAGTTTTTTTAAATCAGTTCTTAGGGTCAGAAATTTTATCAGAATTTTCCTAAGTGTGTCTTTTTTCCATAAGTTTCACCTGGTGCAAAATTAGAACTTTTTTTTTTATTTCAAGGAAATTTTATTTTCATATTCATTTCAGTAATACCTCTCTTCCATAATTGTTGTTGTTGTTTTCCTTCTGGAATTACCATTTTTAAAAATTTCCTACTCTCACTCTAGTTTTCAGCTCACTGTATTTTTATTCTATGCTTTAAGATAATTTGGCGTTTGATCTTCCAGGCCCCTAATAAATAATAATCAACCTCAATTTAGAGTTATTTAATACATGACTATGGTTGTTGCTGTTGGCCACTATTTATTCCCCATTCTTTGAAAGAGGATAATGCATTCCTGCCCCATAGACTTCAGGTTTGGCTGTGACATATTTGCCTAATAAAATATCAATTCAGGTGATCAAAGGTATGTTGAGCCTAGACCATGAGGGGAATGGGCTCCCACCAGCACTCTTTCTCATCCCTTCTGCCATGAGAGGGGCATTCCCCAGATCAGGACGGCTCCTTCTGCCTGCCGTACAAGATGAAAAGACAGCTGGAGTGCAGCTGCAGCCCCTCTGAAAGGGTCCCCAGTATTATGAGCCAGAAATATATCTTTGTGACTTGTAAGTCACAGAGATTTTTGTATTTTGCCAACACATCCTTGCTCACTAAAGTTTTGCCTTCCAAATGCACTTGGTTGCAGGTAATAAGTAAATGCTTTTTGCCACTGCATGCTTTGGTCACTTTACCATTGGAAATAGGGCCAGTGATGTCTTTAAATCTAAACAAAGCAGAGAATCAATTCCAGAAGATGCAGAATTGGAAGAAATGATCAGTTTCAGATTCAGTTCTTCTGGCGCCATTTCTAGTACCAAATTTTGTATCATCGTTTGATCAGAGAAGTAGAAACACTAGGAGTGCTAACTAACAAAGGATAGGTATTCTTATTATGGGGATCTGACCTTTTGAAATTGTGAGAGCTGGTTGAAGAGTCCGTCTGAAGCTATTGCTCCTGTGTCCATGGATGGTGTAGGCAGCCCTGCAGGAAAGATGGATGAGAAGTAGAGGGTGAGGAGTGAACAAGGAGGCATCGGGAACTGTGAAGACAAGCTGGAATCCACAAGCGTGAAGCGGAACTCATACAGGTCTCTAACAACCTCTAAGGATCTACCTTTGATTATAGATGGACCTTCAGGAGAAGCAGGCATTTTCATAAGATAACCTGACAAGTGGTGCAAGAATCTGAGAAGCTAGAGGAAGGTATCCAAAAGGACCTGGAAACACTGCAGCCCTGGCTGTTGTCCCATTTCAACAAGGTGAGCCAAGGTGTAAGCGACACAGTACCCTGAAGCGCCCTGGCTATGTTTCACTTCTGTCTTCCAAATCTCACGCAAAATGTCTCTTGTCTTGTGGCCCACACTGATCTGGAACTACGCTGGAAAGGGAATTCTGGAAACACAGTTTCAGCTCGGCTTAAAGCAGGCAAAAAGAAAACGTCACAATTAATATTTGATGAGTGCACAAATGAACAACCAAATTAATCACCTTAAAGAATTAACTGCAGTGAATTTCAGATATCAAAATTATCAGGGATCTTCTTTTCTCTAAGGAATTTAACACTTCTTTTGTTGGAAAATATATTTATTACCATTTTGCTTGTTTATTTGCTAGCATCGAATCTCTCACCTACCTTCCGTAAAACATCATCTCAGCGTATCCACTAGAACTTACGTTTGCATCAACCTCAACTCATTTATCTGTGTCATGGAACCTGTACTGCCCTAGATTAACCAGGCATCACTTTCTCGATGTTTTGATTATTCTAATGTCTATCTCAAGATGCAAGAGTAATCAAGTAGCATTTATAGAAAGGGTTCAGGAAGAGATAAAAGATAATAAAGGCTGCATCTTGTGTAATGGAGCATGTGATGTTAACTTCTTTGGATAATGAAAAGAGGCGGCAAGGGGAGATAAAGAAAATTAGCTGCTTTCCCTCACCCTGAACTTCAATCCTAATACGTTTGTAATAAGCCACCATCTATCAGCGTAAAGATAAATGTTCAAAAATTAAGAGATAACTGATAGGTTTTCATTAATATTAAATGATTTTCCAGCATTTGATAATTTCAATATAGAAGGTTAATTCATTAAGAGTAATTATAAAAGTGACTCATATTGAATGGTTTGGTGCCAAAATATAGCAGGACTGTGTGTCAGGGATTTTCTTATAACCAGTTGTTCTCAAACTAACAAGAGAAGAATCACCGGGAGGGCTTTTTAAAGCACAGATTACTGGGCCCCAACTCCAGAGTTTCTTATTCAGTGGGTCTGGGCTGGGGCCAAGAATTTGCATTTCGAACATGTTTCCAAATGACGCTGATTTTGCGCCTCGTCTGAGGGCTGTGCTTTGAGAAACACTGTTAGAAAAAAGCCACCTAAGGAGGGTGGAGAGTCTGTATCTTATTTGTCAGGATCACTTAAAGGTACGTCTTGCAGGTACCTACAATTAACTCCACAATTAAAGGGCTTATTATCACAAATGGCTAAACACTAAGCTATGTGTCAAATCATTGCTTAGCACAACCTTAAGTTAAAGCATCTACTATATGTCTCATTATCCAGCCAATACAGAAAGTCGAGCCAAGCATTTAAAACCCTGTTTAAATAGACACAGTTACTATATCTAATCAACACAGCAGTGGGGCTTGCCAAAAACCTATAAAATGAATGGATTTGCAAGAAAATTACATCACCTTCAAATCAATGCTGGTAACACAGGTGGCATTTATAAAAAGTAAAGAAATTGACATTAACACAGCCCATCTCTGCTGCCTGGCAATGAGTACTCCAGCTTTGTTAAGGAAAGATCGTCTTTCTTCTAAGAATTATATGTAAATACACTAACTTAAATCATTCCAAAACAGTGTAGCAGGAAGAACCAGAGACTGTTCTAAAATATGTCAATGGATAAGTTAAGAATATTTGGGTCTAAGTTTTATAGGCCTGTCCTTATCCAGCAATGGTCAAATGGTCTTTAAAATCATGCTTTCTTTTCCTATTGAAAAAATAAATAAAAGGATTAACCATGGGACTCAAACGTGCCGTGCTTCATCACCAGAGAGGCTAGCAGAAATTGCAGCGACAATGTAATGAAAAAGCAGCTAAGGACTCCAACCTGTGGCCGCGTGCATAACCTCTGCTCTGGGGACCTGCATTACTTAGCAGATAGAATTAAAATTCTGATCAGTGATTTAAAAGGTTTATAAGGGAGGAAACTGTTGTGTGGTCACATTATCTGCCTTAATCCCTTTCAGTTTGTGCTACCCACCTTGTTAAAACCAATCCATGAGGAATCATTTTCACCTTGAAATCTCCAGATGTTCATGTGAAGCTTAGAAATAAAGCTCTCTGGAAAATGCTTTTCTGGATAATCCCAGAGAAACAGGACGTATGTGTTGAAAGCACAAACACACACACACACACACACACACACACGGACTTGTGCATGCTTACACACCACCATCATAAAATACCTATATGAAATTAACATATTCCCCAGGAAGAGATACTGTGTGCTACAAATTAATCAGCTGCAAATCTATTCAAGCATAGAAATGGCTTATATGCCACTGATTGAGCTGCACAAATATTCCATCTAAATGACTAGGTATTGACATAGAATATTTAGATTATTTGGGTTTAGAGGTATCTGTGCTATCTACTAAGAACTTTTTGTTATATCCTTTCAAAAAATAATAGAGAAACTCAAAAGCATGAGTTATACAAGGGAAGAACCAAATAGGTAATGGTTCCATTGATTATAAGTTTCGGTATCTTAAATAGTTTATTTTGTACATGCAGACTATAAACATCAAGGGAATGTGTGGGCAATAATCATGATAAAGACACTACGTAAATGAGAGTTCTTCAACGAGTCGTTTTAGAAAGGGAGGTTTTAAGAAAGGACATCAGCTACAGAATTATTATTTTTTTAACATCTTTATTGGAGTATAATTGCTTTGTAATGTTGTGTTAGTTTCTGCTGTATAACAAAGTGAATCAGCTGTATGTATACATATATCCCCATATCCTCTCCCTCTTGCATCTCCCTCCCATCCTCCCTATCCCACCCAGCTAGGTGGTCACAAAGCACCAAGCTGATCTGCCTGTGCTACGAGGCTGCTTCCCACTAGCTATTTTACATTTGTTAGTGTATATATGTCAATGCTATTCTCTCTTTCGTCCCAGCTTACCCTTTCCCCTCCCCATGTCCTCAAGTCCATTCTCTACGTCTGCGTCTTTATTCCTGTCCTGACCCTAGGTTCATCAGAACAATTTTCAAAATTATAAAATTATTTTTTTAAAAGCACAGTCAGAGATCAATCAAGATGGCAGAGTAAGAGGACGTGAAACTCACCTCCCCCAAAGAACACATTAAAAATACCTCTACATGTGGAACAATTCTCACTGAAAACTAACTGGAAACTGGCAGAAAGACTCCTGTACGACCAAGGCTGCAAGAAAGATCCACACGTAATGAGGTAGGAAGGGAAGAAAAGGGTTCAGGTCAGGACCTTTGCCCCTGGGAGGGGACTCAGAGAAAAAGGAAGATTACATGGGTGGAGACCTGCTATGGGTGGGGTGGGGACTGAGCAGTGAGAGCCACAGATTGGGCACCCCAGTCCTGGCTTCCTAAACAGGGGAGACGAGCCCCCTTGTTTGTCTGGAAGAATAACAGGAGGGCTGTGGGAAGCTGGACTCCACTCACGGGGCATGTGTGTGGACTGGCTTGCCCGGGAGGCAGAGCGGAGAGGGTGGAGAAAGGACTGTTCGCGCGGCTGTCTGGTTTCCTGCTACCACTTTGACACATGCCCCCACCCAAGCCAAGTGAATGCTCCAGCCCCGCTCATTCCACATCATGGCACAGCACTGGATCTAGGGCGGCCATGACTGGGGAGAAAACTAGGCCATGGGATGCAGAGGCAACATGTTCTTTTGGGGCAGAGCCCAGGTAGGGTGGCTGTGGCCATTGTTGGTGCTTATTCAAGAAATGCATCAGAAGCAGCCCAGAACTCTAACAGCAGCCACCCTATCACAGCTGATGCCCCGAGATATGCTGAGAGTCGACGCAAGCCCCGCCTGCCTTACAGTGGCTCCACAGCACGGCAGGGGTGACAGAGGCTGGGGATGGTGATTCGCTGCAAGGGACAAAGGGGACTTGCACCCTAGGCTCTGTCTGAGCAAAGCGAGGGAAACAACTGGGGGCACCTGCACAGGCACTGCATTGGAGAGAGCTCAGACCTCTGTCTGTGGCTGACGTGAGCCAATAACCTGCATGGGCCCCCTTGCAGCACTGGGATAGTGGGAAGCGTATACTTAAAGGGAACAGAGCCAGCTTGGGCTCAGCCCTCAGGGCTTCTGCTCCAGCAACTTGGGATCAGACGCCACCCGCCACAGGTAACTGTTTCACCTAAATTCATAGAGGCAGAGAAAGTTAAACAAAATGAAAAGGCAGAGGAACTGCTCTCAATTGAAAGAGCAAGAGAAAACTGGTGAAAAAAAAAATAATGAAACAGAAATAAACAGTTTACCGGATAAAGAATTCAAAGCACTGGTAATAAAAATGTTAACTGAATTAGGGAAAAGAATAGATGAACCCAGTGAGAATTTTAACAATGAACTAGAAAAGATAAAAAGTCCCAATCAGAAATGAAGAATACAATAACTGAATATACAATGATGTGAATAGTGCCCTCTGGAGTAGTCCTTGGTCACCATGGTAGCCTTGTGAGAAGAATATGTGTAAAACATGTGAGAAGACTGAATAAAACACTTTATTGGAAGAATAAAGATCAAGAACCAATATTTGCTAAATTAATATATGTTCTATTGTTTTTATTTATTAATACACTAGAGTCTTTACATTTAATACTACCCTGAATATTTAAAAGAACCCAACACAACTTTCACAATTACCAATAATTGTATATGGATAATATTTCTGCATGTGTGTATTTGAACATGGGACATAACGCATACATAAGATCAAGTGTATGACTGAGCTAATGTTTTTCTGGTTGTGAGTGTGTCAACAAAAAGTAGCTCGAAGACTAAGAGAGCGATAATAGTTTTCATCAACGGTGTTCACACATTTCAAGTAAAAGCACAGATGGAAAGCATTCCAATTGCAAAATGTTAACAGGCAGTATTGAGAGGAGAAAAAACAATTAAGTTGAGCAATGAGCTATTTATGATTTCAGTTGCCTTGAATTTTCTTTGCCACCATGAGGCTGTGGTTATTTCTTGAATGAGTTTTGGCCTGATGTATCCTAAAAGCAGGTTTTCAATTTGATGGAAAAAGTAGTTTTTTGTAAAAATACTACTACTAATAAGGTGCTGCCATTAATATAAATGATAAAAGGCCTTTTGTTAGCCTTTCCTTCTTTCTGATGTCCTTTTCCCCCACCTTTTTTGCACAATGGCTGTGAATCCATCATCTTAGTCAAATGTGACAGTCAATGGGCCAGAGTGATATGACAAAACAAACACAAAGTTCCAGTTTTAATTCACTAGATTTTAAGCTTCTTGAGTGCAGTCAATTTATTTGTACCCCCAGTATCCAGCATACTGTCTCTCAAATAGAAAAAAATTGCTTTTTTGAATGAGTGAATGAATGTGTAATATTTATATGACTGACCAATATTCACACATAAACAGAACATTATCAAATATACATACCAATAAAATTATTCTAACTTTAACTTTTATTCTGTGATTCAGGAAGAACTAGGACATTATTGCTAGTCTGAAAGCAATAGTGTGAATTATGGTAGATACAATGCCAGACTTGGATTATTTTGGCTTTTGGTTATTTGGATTCTTGATGGGTATTGTAAAATTTAAGCTATCTTCTGATAGTTTTTGAAAAACTTTTAAATTCTCTCCTTTCCTGTAAAATGGCTTAAAATGTCCTTCTTTGTTTTTTTTAACATGGTCTGGACTTTGACAAACATCTCTATTGTTAATTAATAAAGATAGAGACACATGAAGTGACTTTTTCCACAAGAGTCATTATAGATATATCACTCATGACAGCTTTTTGGGTCCCACGTAAACTCCTGTCTCACCAAAAGAGTTATCAATCTCACATGCACCGTGAGAATCTACCGAACTCAGATTGCTGTATTTTTTGTCAATTTAAGCTATATTTATAGAACGGCAAGACCTGTAGGTGAAAAAGGAAGCAATTCCACAAGGAGGATCTCTCCAACTGAAGAACCCCTGTTTCAGAACTGCTTTCCATGGTCTGTCGAACTGGAATAACTCAGTAGTAGCTACACAAGTTTGGTACACCCTTTCCCTTCTAAGACCTGTATTTAACAAGAGCAGAAGGGATTCTTTTAACATGAACTTTATCATAACTAATAAAAGATTAATATGGAGGAAAGAGTACTTTGTGGAATGAACAATTTACAGTGTATTCATTCATCCTGTAAATATTTAGGGAGAGTCACTGACATGCCAAGAAATGTGCAGCTAAACAATACACCATTCACCTTTGGGCCATATGTAACGTGAAAAGTGAGTGATGTGCAGGTATAACTGCAACCTATTAAATGGGATTGCCGCCTCACAGTGGTATTTGTCACCTTATCTAGAAGCAATGGGACGAGGGGTCTTGACGGGGGTTTTCGTTCGGATCGCCCCTCATCATTATAATTCTCTGGCTCTGGCTTCTCTTGTTGTCTGTGAAAGACTGGCTGTGTTGGGGTGTGAAATCCTCCAAGATAATAGTGTAGAATTCTCAGTCTCGGCAACTGCAGTTTGTCAAATTTCATCCATGAGCCCTCTATGCCTCTATTAATCACAATTCTTTGTTTGAATCATTTTGATAAATCTGATTCCTAATTTCTACTGCCTAAATCTAAGGAATGTTTGTAGCCATTGAAAGGTATGAAATCTTTCCAGTGTCTTGAAATGTCTGCAAATGCATCCCAACTTCACGTCTGTGATGGGTAGAGATTTATAAATCTCAAATGGAGATGAAATAAAAATAACTTCTGAGATAAAAGCTCAAGGTCATTTACCTCCAGGTTTTTCCTTTGATCCAGTAGAAAGGTCACTTCCTTTTTCACTCCTTCCCAATTCCATAGTCACCCTCCACTGTAGCTGCAGAAGTTGAAAGATAGATCAGACCATTTTGAAGCAATGTTTTTGCACTCCTATACAAGGCAACCCACCTTTTAAGGTCAGTTTCTATTCACTGATTAAGGCAAAGATTTCTTCTCTATAGGGCTATCAGCTAAACCCCAAAATGTGTAAGTTTTAAAAATTTGTTTTCCATAGCGTTTATTCATCCTACTGCTAAAGCACTTATATTCCACTGTAACCTAATTTTCTGTGTCTTCTCCAAGAAATTATAACCTTCTTGAAAGCAGAGGAGCTATCTCTGTATTTGCATTCCTGTTGCCCAGTTCTGTGACAGATACATTGTAGGTATCAGTAACAAAGGCTTATAAAAGAAATAAATGAGTTAATCTAAAACATTACTTTCCACCAAAAAGAAGTCTGTATTACTGGGTTTTGCTGCTTAACTTCTCATGCCTTTTACATACAGGGATAATTAGCAACTAAAAAGGAAAGGGCAAACACTTATTTTTAATTTAAAAATCATGCTGTGATGAGAGTTAAGAGAGAGTAATTTGACTTTGAATTTCATTGTAGAGCTCGGGACACAGTCACAGTTCAGACAATAAAATGTCTTCGTATTTTCCACTTGGCATTCAAGCAAATGTGAAGACTAGGTGAACAAATGCCCCACTTCCCTCAGCTTCTTTTGACAAATGTGGCCAGATCACACTGTTATGGATCTACCCAGAACAATCCAAGTTAGCCAGTGACAAAATGACCATCTGCTTGGTCAGAAGTTGGTAAGTGCAGGCTATGCTGCTATCCCACTGATATCCATTACAAATTGAATAAATCATTGCAGCCCTTCGAAGAATGTATAATCTTTTCCACCACATTCCTCATTCTTACAATGTGTTGAAAGACACCTGACTTGGCATTTGCAACCTACCTAAATATTGTGATTAAGAGTCTGAAACAAAGAGTCAATGTAATTTTGCTTGCAGCTTGGGATAAATATTTTCTGTAAATATGAAATCCTGCTTCATGTGGGAGGAGGATATTTTAGAATAATGTCAACTGAATTATGCTGGCTGATACTCACTTTGTTTCCAACTGTGGGCATAAACAAATGAACAGATTTATTCCTTCTGTCACCATTACCCTGACACAAGTGATAATACTCTACAAAGAACTTAGCACTTGGAAGCATGTATTTTAGAATAAAAATATTAAACCTTATTTTTAAAGATTTTATAATAGTTGGAGGTTTCTGGATTATGTGACTCTGGAGGTATATGAACGTATTGAGAGCTCTTCCTGTCATGGGCACTGACTGGACTATGCCTCACTCGTAATTCAGTCAACAAATAGCAAAAAATGCACAAGGGTGCTCCATCACTGTTAGATATCTTTTACGGCACCCTTTGGATAGATGCTCTAAATATACTTTAAATATCTTTTACTGCCTTTGGATTCTGAAGGGAATGTTTAAGCACTTTTAGATTTTAATAGTTTTTGCCACTCATACATGGCTATTTCTCTTAATCCTCTCAGTACACTTTATTTAAACATTTCTTCAACCTATGTACATATTACAGACTGCTAGAAACAAGAATAGGCTAGTCTTGGGAAGAGGCATCATCTTCAAGTTGGGAAGTGTATTGCAATTGATGCTTGAACCTGTGAAAATCAAGCTCTAAGGAGTGTACAAAAAATGTATAAGGGAAAAGAATCTGAAAAAATATGTATATATATGTATGTATAACTAAATCACTTTGCTGTACACCTGAAACTAACACAACATTGTAAATCAACTATACTTCAACTTAAAAAGAATCACCCTAGATTATAAATGGTATTTAAAAAAATAATAATAATAATGAATAGAATGGAAACCTAGGATGAAGCACTACCCCAAAGCAGTGTGACACTGATCTCTGGCAGGATGTCAGAGCAGTTAAAAAGCTGGGTTCTGGACTCCCCACCCTCTGGCTTCCAAGGTCCACTCTGCTCCTCTCTCTGCATCAGTTTTCTCACATATAAAATAGAGATAAGATGAATAACTATCTATGTAGTTATTGAAGAAATTAAGTAAGTAAATTAATGCAAAGTAATAAAACATGCTTGAGAAAAAATAATTCCTAATTAATACGTTTATTATTAGCTTAAAGAGCTAGGTAAGAATTGAAAAAGAAATGCAATGCACCGTTTGATATTTTGTAAATGCATACAATGGAACAAAAAGATTAAAAACACATGAAAGCATATACCTGAGAATGTATGATCACAATTATAATAATGTACTTTAGATACTTGGCCATCTGTTTGCTTAAGAAATATTACTGAGTACTTACTAGCAACCAGGCATTGTGAGGTGTTAAAAGACATGGTCCCTATCTCCCTCTTTGGAGCTTATGGAGAAGGGAGAAGATGAACACCAAGAACAATGATCTATATAAATGCTGTGATAGAGATGAGAGAGGCCAAACTTTTCTGGCAATTTAGCATGTGCTCCAGACTGTAGGGTAGAGAGGCAAGAAATGTCAGAGTCTTCAATGTCATATGAAGAAGCTTGGCTTTTAACCTTAGTAATGTGGAGCATTGAAAGAATATTTTTCATCTCACTATCTACATTGGGAGGAAGGAAAGGAGGAAGACATAGGTAAGGCAGGAAAACCACTTAGCTTGCCATTTCAGTAACCCATAATCTGGGAGGGAGCTGATTGGTCTGAACTAAGGCAGTGGAGCTGGGATAGTGAAGAAGCAGAAGATTTGAGAGACATTAAGATGAAAGAATATATATAGAATTGTTGTCACTAACTGGATTGAAAATTTAAGGAAGAGTGAGAAATAAAGAGCACATCCTTGGGTTACCTGATTTAGTCAACTGGGTGGATGAATATGTCACTCAAGATGAGAACGTGGAAGGATGAGGCAGATTTAATTAAGAAGGTGTTGTCTCCAGATTTGCATCTATATAGATAGAAATGTATATGTAAATTTCTGCAAAAGAAGCTTAGTTGACAGTAGAACATATTTGTCTATTACACAGAAGAGAGGTCTAGATTAGAAATGCAGACCTGGGAGTTATACAAATGGTAGTTGCAGCCACGAGATCCATACTTTCACCCAAAGAGAGTAGGTGAAATGGGACAAAAACAAAGACTAATGATGTAATCCTGAGGAACACCAACATATAACAGATAGAAACGGAAACATGTTGAGAATTGTCAAGAACAGCTGCAGGAAAATCGGGACAAAGTAGAGTCACTATACCAAAGGAAGAGGGGTTACAAGAAGGAGGAGATGTTCTCCAGGGACAGATTCAGCAGAGAAGCTTAGTAGGTTGAAGAATTAAACATGTTATTTGACATGAGTATCTGGAAAGTCATGGACAATTTTGGTGAAAAGTATCTGGGTGGGGTGGCAGGTGTGTGTTCACAAGAAAGGGGTAGAAGTGTGGAGGTGCTAGGAGGGCAGGTTGCTCTTTATAGAAGTTTTGCAGAGTAAGAGCTAAAGGGAGATACATGGCCAAGTAAGTCTTTTGTTTCTGCTTTTCTTCTGGCTCTCAGATTTAAGAGATTTAAACATGTTTGCCTGATGAAAGATAAAGGGTGGATGAAAGGAGTGGATAACTTTTGGAGCAAAATGTGATAGAATCCAGACAATAGAAGTACAAGTATAGGAAAGGAGAGGGTGATGGTCTAGGGTACAGTGTGCTGGAGATGGGTGGCAGTTTGAGGTGTTCTTGACTGACTTTTTTATAGAAATGGAAAAGGATGCTTATCTATAAAGAATGATGATGAAGAAATCAAGTAGGGGATTTGAAAAGAGGGTTGACTAAAATAGTTGATGGAAAGAGGAGGAAAAGGAACCAATGAGGTAAGGATTGCTGGTTGACCCCCAAGTCCAGATGGGACAGCTTTGAAATGCTGGCATCAATCCTCACACTGGGCAAGAACTCAGATCTTACTTTTAGGCTTGGGGGTCTAATGAAGAAGGTACAGTAAAGCAACACTTATTTGCCAGCTATGTGAAGGGCAGGATGCTTGACAAAGTTTGTATAAATGGAACTGCTTTGAGGGGCAGAATCCATAACATGTAGCAGAGTAAACACACTGGGATAAGTGGCTAAGAATTTGAACATCGCTCCTGTGGAGGAAACCACATGTCTTCCACAGTACAGACACACCTGAATGATCTCAGAATTATGGCTGAGTATACTCAGGCTACACCTTCCTAAGCCACAAGGAACATAAGCCTTTCTTAAGAAACATCAATTACAATGGAGAAAAGACAGTTTCTTCAATAAGTGGTGCTGGGAAAACTGGACAGCTACATGTAAAAGAATGAAATCAGAACACTCCCTAACATCATACACAAAAATAAACTCAAAATGGATTAGAGACCTAAATGTAAGACTGGATACTATAAAACTCTTAGAGGAAAACATAGGAAGAACACTCTTTGATATAAATCACAGCAAAATCTTTTTTGATCCACCTCCTACAGTAAAGGAAATAAAAACGAAAATATACAAATGGGACCTAATGAAACTTAAAAGCTTTTGCAAAGCAAAGGAAACTACAAACAAGACGAAAAGACAACCCTCAGAATGGAAGAAGATATTTGCAAACGAATCAATGGACAAAGGATTAATCTCCAAAATATATAAACAGCTCATGCAGCTCAATATTAAAAAAACAAACAACCCAATCAAAAAATGGGCAGAAGACCTAAATAGACATTTCTCCAAAGAAGGCATACAGATGGCCAAGAGGCACATGAAAAGCTGCTCAACATCACTAATTATTAGAGAAATACAAATCAAAACTACAATGAGGTATCACCTCACACCAGTTAGAATGGGCATCATCAGAAAATCTACAAACAACAAATGCTGGAGAGGGTGTGGAGAAAAGGAAACCCTCTTGTACTGTTGGTGGGAATGTAAATTGATATAGCCACTATGGAGAACAGTATGGAGGTTCCTTAAAAAACTAAAAATAGAATTACCATATGATCCAGCAATCCCACTACTGGGCATATACCCAGAGAAAACCATAATTCAAAAAGACACATGCACCCCAATGTTCATTGCAGCAGTATTTACAATAGCCAGGTCATGGAATCAACATAAATATCCATCAACAGATGAATGGATAAAGAATATATGGTACATATATACGACGGAATATTATTCAGCCATAAATAGGAACAAAACTGGGTCATTTGCAGAGATGTGGATGGATCCAGAGACTGTCATACAGAGTAAAGTAAGTCAAAAAGAGAAAAACAAATATCATATGTTAACGCATATATGTGGAACCTAGAAAAATGGTACAGATGAACCAGTTTGCAGGGCAGAAATAGAGACACAGATGTAGAGAACAAATGTATGGACACCAAGGGGGGTAAGTGGTGGTGGTGGTGGTGTGATGAATAGGAGATTGGGATTGACATACATACACTAATATGTATAAAATAGATAACTAATAAGAATCAGCTGTAAAAAAAATAAATAAATTTTATTTTATTTTTAAAATTTATCAAAAATTTAAAAAGAAGAAGAAAATGAAATAAGGCAGTATAAGAACTAAATAAAGGGAATGGTTCTTGATGGGATCCAGGTAGGGGAGAGGGGAAGGAGTCATAAGGCCATATTGGGCAACTGGAGAAAATTTAACAGGGAGTATTTATTAGATATTAGTATTGTATTGTATATGTGTTGAATGTGATGAATATACTGTGGTTACGTTGGAAAATATCCTGGTTCTTAAGAGATACAGGCTAAGTATTTAAGGGCAAAATGTCTTAAAAAAAAAAAAAGGAACATTGATTGTTTCTATTTCTTCACTTTTGAAGGCAGGTAAGGATCGTCTGGTCTTAACCTCAATGAGTTATTGATAGGCATCATAAAAACTCTGCAGTGACATCCAGTCTAGTAATATCTTTATTATTACTATTACTTGCTTGTAGACTTCTCATTGTATGCCTGTTTCCCAGTCAGAGACGTCTGAATATTCAGATATAACAGGTTGTACGCTTTGTTTTCTGTTATGAAGTTATACTTCAGATTCATATTTTTGTCTGGTTTTCTTAAACACATTTATAAAATTTATTGCATTCACCTTTTTTTTTGGCAAAAGGCAGCATCCTCAAGAGAGACAGGAACAGAGCAGTAAAGGACCAGAGGAGTCTAGGTTAGCACCCCAGTTCTCCCACTTATAATGGGTATCATCTAACCAGTTATGTAACTCCTCAAGCCTCAGATTTCTTTCTTGTATAGAAAAGAAGGGTTGGTTAGATGTTATTGTATTTTCCAGGTCTAAAATTCTTTATAAGTTAGAAATCTTACTTCGTCGTCGCCAATTTGAAGTGTAGCATTAAAAGTCAAACAGCCAAGAACATCTGCAATCAGGGTAGGTAGCAGGCTGTGTCCAAGTATTCTAGAAATCTAATACTGACACCAGAGTTTTACAGTGCAACAGCATAATCATTCCTACCAGCATGTTCCATTAAAGCTCGATTTACTACTAGGGAATTCACCTGCTGACATAGTAAAACTCCTAACTGGGAGCATTAACATTGCAATGTCAGTTGGGGAAAAAAAATGTTCATAAATTCCACGAACGTGCACTGCTTTATTTGGGGTCCTGGTTGCAAACTCATTATTTATGCTGTGTACAGTAGGCCATCAACATATCCCACTGGGAAATTAGTTTGCAATTTAGAATCGTTTCAAAGTGCAAGTGATTCTCAAGTCATTTTCTGAGGTTAAATGAGAACTCTTATTGCTTTCCGTGGGCTCAGAGGGAATTTTTACTCCATGTCTTCCCTCCTCCCCCAGCTTCTGCTATACTGTCTTGATTTTTCTTTCTTAAATGCACTTTGGTGCTACATCTCCTTTTTTTCAATTTTTGAAAGCCAGTAAATGGAATGGTATTTGTTGCATTTTCTTGCTTGTTGGGACTGCTTAAGTACCTCACTTTTGATTACTGCTTTTATTCTTCGAAGACTCCTGAGAGGTTTCCATGTTCTCCACAAACGGTACTGCTTAGCTAACATAGGAGTCATTGGGGAAGATTGGACAGCATCCACTTTAGCGGGCAGTGAATCACAGTCATCATGCCACTCCCATTCCAGCTTCTCGTTCCAGGGGCTATTCCATGGGACAGGGATCCAGGCAGACTGGCTGAGAGCAGAAGGGGTGAGTCTCATAACTCCAGGTGATGTTCATTGAAGGTTCAACCTTGCTTATGGGCTTATGAGCCCATAAGTGTAGAACAAATTATTAAGATAAAAAGTGCTCCTTCCACTGACCCTTTCCACTTTCACACACCCCTTTATTTGATTCTTTCCTTTACAACCTCCTTAAGCATTTTTTTAAACAATATTTCACTGGTAATTATAGGCATATCCTCTCAATCTTACCCCAGCCTAGGAGAATTGACCTCAAACCATCTGGTAGATAGTTTGTAACCTGATATTATCCTTGGGGAATAAACAGTATTACTTTAGGTGTACCAGTTTAGCCTTGATCATTCCCAGAAAGTAGCAAATAAACCACAGTGTGAACATCTTGTAGACATTTTTTCTTTTCCTCCTTTCTGAAATGCCAAAACCTGATATTATGAGCTATAATGAACAAAAATCAAATAGAAAATAAATCAAGAGTTGTTAAGCTACATCAAGGGACTCCTCTCCTCCAACAAGAAGCACTAGAATTTATCTGAAACCAAGATTTCAACATCTCTCTCGTACATTAGGAGAGTGTTTCCATAGGCCCAGACCAGAAAGTATACAAATCAAAGAGATTGTTTAGTTTCAGAATACATGAAATCACTAGTTTAAACATAGAAACTGCACACCAAGAGTGCAAAGAGACAATGAAAGCCAGAGATCAACAGAGTAAATATCACCTAGAAATACTAACAGTCTTAAAGGTCGGAAATCCTTAGTTCAACAAAAAGACCCATCCATTAAAAACAGTGAATTACAAGATAACCTGAGAATAGCACCCTATGAATTCCCTTTAAAAGCCGATGTTATTCAGCTAAAAGCTATTCACTATAGTGCTTTAGAGGTAAATAAATAGAGCAGGTAACAAACAGGGACTAAAACCTGAAGGAAAAGAAACCAAAAATTAAGTGCGTTTGGAACTGCTGAATATTGAACTTCGAAGGCATTGAGGAAAGGCTTTGTTTCATGGATATAAATCCCTACACGTCAGTGTGCCCAAGCTCTTTGGTATTGCGTGGAAAAAAAAAACACAACTATTCACTAATTACAATATTCTGAGTTAGTGTTCTTGGCTGAAATTGGCTTAAAATGTTTTCCTTGATTACGGATAATTCAAGTCTTTCTACTGCTATTTGAATGTGAACATGTTTCAAAAATAATCCCCTTTTCCTTCAAGCTTTGAAAGAAGGTGTTGGTTTGGTTTTCTAGAGTTTTTGGTGTTTTCTTTCTTTCTAAATGTTAAATATGTTTTATAATTTGTTAACACCTATATTCAAATCCTTTTGGCCTTTGCTTGGTAAAATAACAGGTTAGATAGGTATGATACTTGGCATATAGAAGTTTAACATCTCTTAATCTGTAAGAACTCTTGAGTGTATGGTATTTATAAAGACATCTCTCATGTCTCCAACGATTCTTCTTTCCTAGACTTTCATATTGCTATTTCCACTTTTAGATATCATACTAATTATTTATCATTAAAGCCCCAAATCTTCTCATATGTATAGAGATGGGCTAAACCCATTAAAACTTCCCAACTATCAGGAACAGTGTCTTATTATAAAGGCAATTTCAGAGATTCCTACATTTTTAATGTTTCATGAGATAAACAGTTTATTAATAACAATTTCCTACAATGTGGCAAAAAAGCAGTAAGACACGCTCTCACGACTTTTCTCTTTTCATAAACATTGCTTGAGCAAGAGAAGAACTACTTCTCTAGAAGTCAGATTCCATTTCTAGCTTCTCAAAGTTGTAATCTACTTTGACTCTTCCTTCCTGGAAGGTCTATCATAAATTACCAAAAAAAGGAAATTAATATATCTTTCTGTCCTTTCTCCCCAAAATGTTAAGCTTCGCTGAAAAGTCTTATTTTAAACCATATGCCAAAGAATGCTTCCTCTACCTAAATTAGAATCTGAAGGATTGTATAACTGAATCCTTGAAAATAATCCCGTGGAGGCAAAATCCATGGTAAATCCATGCTTTCTAGGTCACTAAAACCTAGTGTTGATGCTGTACGTGGAGGTGAACTTTTATAAAAATGCAAGTGTATTACTGAAATTAACAAAAAACCCAGTGATTGGAGGGCAGCAAGTGGACTCCAGGCTAGAATATTATGTCAACAGGTTGAGTGAGGATCTGAAGATGCTGAGGAAAGTCAGGAATCCTCTTCTTTATGTGACTATCTGTCTAAATCTAATCTCAAGTATAAACCAGGGGCTGACCTATCTGTTCATTAGCATTATTATCCCCTCCCTCTAACCACTCAAATGTTTTGTTCTCAATCATGAATGTGTAATTTCTGGGGATTCTGTATTTTCACATTAGATGCAATCATATATTCTGAAAGTTTGCTTAACTGTCCTGAAATTTTTACCGAAAAGAAAGAAGAAAATAGGACACACACCTCCTCTACCTAAAACACAAATTTCCTTGGGCTGTGCAGTGCATTCTTTCCCTAGTCAGTCCCACGGTCAGGCCTCTGGAGCAGAGACATTGTACACAAACTGCCTAATTCTGAGGTTCTCAATAATCAAAGTGATATTTTAAAAAGACAGCATAAGCAGCCTCAAAACTTGCTGTTCTAAACACATAAACACATGGCCTTGGATCTGGAAGGAACAGTGAGGTTGTAACATCTTTACTGGCAAATTGTTGAAGCCAGGAGTCGAAAGTACACAGAGTGTCCCTTTCTTCAGCTGGTTTTCACAAGTTTGTCCATGTCAGCAACTCAGACTCAAGATAGTCAAAACAGAACCCTTGAGTTGACCTCATTCCCTCCAAAGCTTATTGCTCTGTTGTGCAGAGATCAACATTTTTGTGAAATTTTTAAAGTTCTGTTTCTGAAGGCAGAGGAGCAGAGGGGAGACATAAATGCACTGCCACAATGATTAGTTTAGCTTTCTTTCTTTTGTAAGTTTCTTAGAAACATGGTGGCCTTCCCTGTATAGATTTTTAAACATCTTCTATCTGGACACCCTTTGAAAATTGAAAAAAAAAAACAAACCAAAACAAAAAACAACAACAAAAAACAAAGTCTGTGCAGCACGTAGCCAGATTTGACTTTAAAAAGTTGCTAATTTGGGACTTACTTCTCTCCATTAGGACTGTGTAAGAATTATGCACACAAGGCTGAGGCTTTTCTCTGCTTAAAAAACATCTGCAGTCAATTAGAAATAAGCCTGAGTGTCGTGTTAATTCTGCAGAACCAAACAAAGTCATTTTTGTTTAAACTCTTTCAGTGCTGTGAGAATGAAAGGTTACAGGAGGGGGTAAAAAAAAGCAATAGAACAAAACTGCTGTGTGGCCCTGGAAGGGAGTTGAGGGGGCAAATAAGAAATTACTTTTCCTTGAGAATACAGACCTGAAAATTTTTTCCAGGAGAATTCTATTCTATACCATTTCTCTCCTGGGGTGTGGGAATGGGGAGCAAGCCTACTCTTTCTTCTAAAAAGGCAAGTTTTAAAGCAATGGAACATTCTCCAGATTCCCTCAAAATGAATTTGACCAAATAGTTGATATGTCTGGCAAATGAGTAGTAGCATTTCACTTTTAATTTTGTGGAAAGCGAAACAAATCAAAACTATATTTTTAGCACTGTGTGCATTTCAAATCACTTTCATAGTTACTAAATGTGATTGGTGTTCTGACCTCAAATATACTAAAAACAACTACTTCTATTGAAACACATCTTGCCATGAATATCACAGCCCATGTCCACCTTTTGTTAACATCAGTAGCACTGATTCTACAGGAATTTGAGTTTATCTCTCTTAAAGAAGTCTGTGGCTAACCAGAGATAGAATTTCCACACAAGTACAGTAGAACTACATGTTTTTAAGGTTGATGGTCCCTAAATAAAAGGGGGGATTTGACTTATTCCTTTGGGCTAATGCATTATTTCTTCTCCATACCTTTCCTAAAGATTAGGTCCTACTGTATCTCAGATGAGAAAGGCAGATGAAGACTCTATTTTTGTTAACTGAGTTTTGAGGAGTATGATTCAGCACTTAATCTGCAGTACCCAATAGGTACTCTACAGGTTCTTTCAGGCAAGTGAAAATGTTTGTCTTTGCTATTTAATCCTTATCAAAACATGGGCTATGGGGAATTATTTGTAGATGTAGGCTTGATTGGATGTTAAATATTTATTCCTTTATATAATTTGACTCTATCTTTGGATCAAACCAAGAGATGGTCATTGAACCAAAATGTCTGACACCATTTTTATTGGTTTTCACTAAATTGCCCAGTAACTTTATGCCAGTTGTCTGTATTGAGAAGCACCATAAGAAATGGTCCAATAAAATTGCCATTATACTTACTATAGAAATATTTCTATTTCATTATCCAATACCTGTTTATGAGAAGGTATGAGAGAAATTTCTCAGAATTTTAGTTTTGGATATTTTTTCCTGAATTATAGTTTTCTATTTTGTTTTCATTCTTAAATCTTAGGAACACTGTGATTCTTGTAATTGATACTAGTTCCTTTTTAATGGCCAAAAGCTTTGAGGCCAAAGCTTTGTGACATACCCTTTATTAACTGTAGTATGTCTATTACATATATTTATACTTCTATATATCAAGAGGTTTATTAAAGTGTAGCCCTTATAGTCCCTTTACTCTGTCTCTCTCAACTATTTGTTTTTTCTTTTTTATGTTTATTTTCTTTAAGCTCTGACAATTCCTTTGTGATATAAGTCAGGGTGTTTATAAGTAGGTAAACATGTAAATCTAAGTTAAGCCCTGCTGTTGAAGTGTAAGCCTATTTCACCTAAACCTTCTCTGTGAGTGCTTGCTATGTGATAGTTTTTCTAAAAGATTTAATTTTGGTATTATTTTTACGTCATACAACTTTTTATTTGTGTTCAAAATTTTTAAAAGCGTGAATAAGATGAAAGAAATGATTTTGAATAGGTATAAAGACACTCAAGTAGAATATCTGAAATGATTACATAATTGGCAAAGAGGACATAAAATAATGTAAAAGAAATTAAGGTTACTTGACTTTAAGGGGGAAATGACTATAATGAAATTAAAATACAATATTCAAAATGTCAACCATCTTGACAACTGTTTTTTTTGTTTGTTTGGTTGGTTGGTTTTTTAATCTCTTTAGAAAACAATCCCTAGGTAAAAATAAGAGGAAGTAAGTTTAAAAATCTGTAAAGAACGCTGGGAAGATGGTCCTGTATGCTTAAATAATTTTTTTTCAATTTTTATTTTCTATTGGAGTATAGTTGATTAACAATGTTGTGTTTGTTTCAGGTGTACAGCAAAGTGGTTCAGTTATACATATACATGTATCTATTCTTTTTCAACTTCTTTTCCTATTTAGGTTATTACAGAATATTGAGTAAATTTCCCTGTGCTATCCAGTCCTTGTTGGTTATCTATTTTAAATATAGCAGTCTGTATATGTCAATCCCAAGCTCCCATTCTATCCCTCCTCCCAACACACTCGCCCCCCCCACCTCCCTGACCCCTGGTCGTAACCATAAATTCATTCTCTCACTGGAATTTTATGCAGGAATTTATGTTACCTTCTGTGTTATCTGTGAGAGTAACCGAAGTATCTGAAGTCAATTGACCGAAGTCAATTGAAACAATGTCTTCCCCCCACAATTAAAAAAATACAAATTTGCAAAAGTAAACATTTTAACACCAAACAAAAATGATTGAGAATTTATATTAACCTCATTTTTATTTTTTCTCATGTTAGCTTTGATAATTGAAAGGCTAGAATATGTTTTGCTACCACTATGACCATATTTATAAGTACAAATGAAGCATAACACTGAAGCACTGAAAGTTATAGTGTTAAAATGATTCCACTGTCATCAGATATGAAAAGGTAGGCCCGTCTCTTGATTATTGGTTCAAACTAATTTTTTTTTTTTGGTTTTCAGGAAGATGAAGCTGGGAATGTAAGCTTTAGTCTAATTAGAAAAAAAAAAAAGGAAAAGAGAAAAGCTCCATTGTTTATATAGTGTCTTTAGTTTTTAGGAATAAATTCTAAAGTGGAGAGATAGCTGCATATTATTAAAAAAAAAAAAAAAGGAAATAAGGTCAGAGATGGAGCTAGAACTCAGGTCCACACTGCCAAACTCCCTCTTAACCATCTCTTTAACTAGATGTATTTTCATCTAGAGGTACAAGATGGAGAACCTGAGTGACAGCTGGCCAAAGCCCACACAGATGATGGAGAAAAGACCATAGAATTCCCACTATTTTGTCAGATCACAAAGGATTATTCTATTGTTCACTAACAATTACTCCTGGCTTCCTACTGTCTCTCAATATTTTATTAAATCTTGAAAAGAAAAATCAAGGCAGAACACCAGTCATTTAGCTCTTTTCAAAATCCAGAAATGCTGGTCCTATGTCACCTCAACTCCACTTCTATATGACATAAAAGAGTTTTCTGATAAAGAAATAATTGGTGTATAAGAGAAGAGTCATTGCACATCTTAACATGGGAAGTGATTTTAGTAGACAATTATTTAAATTCAGATTTTCCTGGAGACCTTGATACTATCATGTAAATGATTTATCCCACTTTATCTCAATCAACTATTTGGGTAATACTACCCAATAATTGTATATGTCCTATTATATTTTTAAAGAAATACTTGTATTTCATCATGAAACTGTATTAACACAAAGATTTTCCACTTATGGAGAAGGGCAAGAATAGTCGGGGGAAAAAAGTTGGGAGCCAAGAGGACATCAAATCTTTCATGTTTTTCCTATGTGGATTTTTTTGTCATGAGTTGCTCTAAATTTGTCACTATTTCCCACATGAGTATTACCTGGGTAAATTATGGTTTCCATCACCCTGCACGTGAAATGAAAAGCAGATTGCATTGCAGACTTGAATTATCCTCCAATATTGCATGATATACGATCCATCTTGGTGGGAAACTATTGTTATATATTTCATAGTTATGATTTCCAAGGTATCAAACTCCTCATTATCTTCCTGTGCTAGCCAGCTATAAATGCCAAACACTCTAGTTTCGAGTATGTGTTTTTTGAAACTTATAGTCCTGTGTTCTATGTATGTTTAGCATTTTATGGTGCTGCATAATATAGAAATGTCATAATACTTTATCGAAAGCCCCAGCTAGGCTATTGACAGTATAGGTTTCATTTAATTCCTGGATGCAGCAGACCTTCTTTGGTATTTCCTGTATAATATAATAAACACCAAACGCAGTGTTTAAAATGAATATTTAAAAAATCAATCAAGCTTGAAATTTAATTTTATGTAATTGGCTTGCTACATTCTAACAAAATTGAATGACATAAAAATTTCACCTACCCTGTATAATTTGTATTTTCTCCAATCACAAAAATAGATTTTTTTCTTCTCTTTTAAGGTCCTTTGATATAATCTTTTAATTTACTAAGTTAATTTGACTCTCTCTTACATAGGTTGAAAAAAGGGCGTATCATCATCCTAGTGTAATAGTCACATGTGAAATATAACTTTATGTTGGCCATTCTATTCATGCTTTGCTTCTACTGTAAATCCAAGACAATCAAAGTGCTTGAAGAAGCCTCTGGTCTAGATTGAAAAGACTACTTTTTGTGTATAGATTTCTGGAATGGACTGAACTATAAGAAGATAGACACAGGCCATTTCTTCTGCTCCCCTAAACCATTCTGGAATTATGTAACCCACACTGATTCATCCTCTAACAAAAAGGAGCCATCAGTATGACTCACACCACAGTGAACATTTTCAGTGCCTCTGGGAAAGAACAAGTAGGTCTTAATGGAAAGTATCAAAGCAACAACAGCAGCTGGCTTATAAGCAGACGACGGTAGGGAAATATATTTTTTATATAGAGTCAGTATGTCTGGTTAAAAAATAAATATATATAAATGGAAGAATACCCATATAGAAACCCCAAAGGAGTATGATGAAGCACATGTTTGTTTCTGATTAGCTAGCATTACTAATTTAGTATACTGATTTGGCTGCGTTTTCATACACAGTTGGGTTTACTGAATTTTCTCTTAAAGTAAAAAAAAAAAAAAATCATATTTACTGCAACAATTTTATTGTTGCTATTTTACCATAATACCAAATAATTACCTTGCAGGTATTTTTCCTCTTTTCATTCCCTCTGATGGCCATATTACCAGAGACATATCCAGAAGTAACAAGGTAATGAAAACTCAAACTTACTGATACTAACCAATTATCAAATATTGAAAACAAAGTTAACATATTCATGACAGGTAAGAAATGAATCTACCTGACAATCCCAATGTAGTGAACTTTTAGAATACGCTTTCTTACTGTGGAAATAAGTTTTAGAGTGTCATTATTCAAGGCTCTTTTTAAAATCCCAATTAAGTATATGTACATAAATTGGGGATGGATCAAAACAGGGCTCAAAACTCTTCCAATCAATTTTCTATCACTGTTTAATATGGTCCAGCCAATTAATTGGCTGCCACAGGAAAGAACGGGTCACAGTGTTTTTCTAGGAATGAAAACTTCTGTGATGAGCCAAACAAACTAAACAAAATGAGTTTATGGTGCTAAAACTATGGCTTTAAGGTGTGCTGGTTCTCCAAGCTTCGACTATATGACTGGACAAAACACTTTGAGAAACAAAATACAGGACCACCCCCCGCCGCCAAAAGATTTTGTCCTGACTAGCATCACCAGCAATCCTAAGGGCCTTTGTTTTTTATTTATTTAATTCAGGAAAATTCTTATTTAATTATAAGGACCAATTTTTTCCATTGAAAATTGTAGATAAAATGGAAACGGTAATGCATAGACCTGTGTATGAAAATTATTATTTTCTCTCCACTGACCTCATATAGCTGTTTTTGGACTAACTGGGAATGTCTCAGTTTTGCCCATATATCTGATTCACATTCAGATTAATCTTACTGTTGTGATTTACGATGCTCTCAGTTTCATATTTACTGCTAGCTCAAACTAATAAGCTCTCCCTGGACTGGTGCCATGACACCAGGTCAGTGCCTAGTTAATCACACCATTGTTTTCCCATCCATGTTGTCCTCTGAATTATCTACAATGATAATTGATTAAAAACATACCCTGGATGATGTCATTTTTCAAAAAAGAACAAATTCAATTTTTCAAAGAAAGCTTCTTTTAGGTTTGTACAGGACTCTTTTTGAACATCTTAAATCTTTTTGTTAAATAGATTTTTGCAGTCGTCAAAATACATATATTTAGAATTAGCATTAATCACCATTAAAATCTCTCTTGAGTCTCCATGTGTAAAGCCCCAGTACTTTGAGTTCCATATGTGAGCAAAAACTAGAGCATACCATAGAGAAACGGAAGTACATTGACAGTTTTATTTTGATGTGTTATTTCATACTACATAAAACCATTGTTTTCTACATTTTTATTGGGAGTAACAGTTTTTTGTGAATCACATTAAGATGCTCAAGATAACAGCATTAAAGCATAAGATGTTATGTGCACCACTGATTTTTCAGTGCTGGGATTAATTTTTATTAAATCTCTCCATATGTAGCATGTATAGTGTTTTGGATTTTTTTTCCTTAAGAGAACACCTTATCTTTTTTTTTTTTAAATTAATTAATTAATTTATTTTTGTCTGCACTGGGTCTTCATTGCTGCTCAGGCTTTCTCTAGTTGTGGCCAGTGGGGGCTACTCTTCGTTGCGGTGCGCGGGCTTCTAATTGCGGTGGCTTCTCTTGTTGCGGAGCACAGGCTCTAGGTGCACGGGCTTAGTTGCTACTTACAGCACGTGGGCTCAGTAGTTGTGGCGTGCGGGGTCTAGAACACAGGCTCAGTAGTTGTGGCGCACGGGCTTAGCTGCTCTGCGGCATGTGGGATCTTCCTACACCAGGGCTCAAACCCGTGTCCCCTGCATTGGCAGGTGGATTCTTATCCACTGCGCCACCAGGGAAGCCCGAGAACACCTTATCTTATTTTACAGTTTCTACTATTCACATAGGACTATATTCCGCAGACCTTAAAAGGAGACAGTCACTTTTGGACTCATCTTTTAATCATACCAAATGCTGCAGATGTATAAAAAAAATAGTTAAAGACAGTGCCAAAATATTAATCCAGGGAGCAAAAGATTTTATATCTATTTTTGATTTTGTGCATCCTGACCTTAGAAGAGTTGCTTTGCTTTTCTGTCTTATTTTCCTTGGAGTAAATAAAGCCTCCGTGTACTGACAACCACAAACATATTACATTATGAAGTTTCAGCCACTGGCTGCCAGAAACAATTAGATCCACGAATGTGGTGTGGGTTTTTTTTTTTTTCTTTTTTACTGAATTTATATTGGTTATCTGGCACATAATTAGAAGGGCAAAAAAGAACAAATCCGTATTCTATTGGCTTAGGGGTCTTCAGGAGAGCCTTGAGCAAATAGTTTTTAAATCAAGGTAAAGAAATTCTTTTTGGAAAGGAGACTGAGCATGGGGAAGATGGGAGAGAAATTAAAAAGTGCAAATAGAGAAGGCGATCTATGAAGGCAGTACGAGAAAATTCCATTAGTAATGCAATGTTGGTTTCAGTATTTGCCCTCAATTCCTTTCCTTTTCTGCATTATGTCCAAATTCCCATTCACCACTACTTGTCTTTGTAAGGGCTGAAGTAGTGACTATTTGCTGTGGACAGGCCAGTAGTCAAAGGTAATTTTGATTACTGGTATCAATGCTTACTTTCTCCTACTCGACTTTGTAGCATCTGCACAAGAAAAGTTAAAATGACTGTAAAGGGTTGATGATGAAAACTATTGTATGTGAATGGCTCCGTGTACTATCCATTGCCATTTCTATAGCAAACCTATTTCATATTATAAAACCATTTAACTTGAGTTACATCATATATAACCACATACTCCACCACCCAATCTCCATCATCCTTCCACTTTTTATTAAGTTCTAGGTTAGCTCTTCATCCTCACTGAGAGCTAGACAAACACCTCTCCAGCCTTTCATCCTTCCCCTTAGTCCTACTTTTATTCTACAAATCTTAATTTACCATTTGGGTCATCCCATCAAGACCCTAGTTATTTCATCTCTGAGAAATATTACCTAGGGGGCTTCCCTGGTGGCACAGTGGTTAAGAATCCACCTGCCAATGCAGGGGACATGGGTTCAAGCCCTGGTCTGGGAAGATCCCAGGGAGCAACTAAGCCCTTGCATCACAACTACTGAGCCTGCAGTGCTGCAACTACTGAAGCCCACGCATCTAGAGTCCGTGCACTGAAACAAGAGAAGCCACCGCAATGAGAAGCCCGTGCACCTCAGCGAAGAGTAGCCCCTGCTCGCTGAAACTAGAGAAAGCCCGCGAGCAGCAACGAAGACCCAACGCAGCCAAAAATAAATAAAATAAGTTAAAAAAAAAACTTCCTTTAAAAAAAAATATTACCTAGGGACTTAAGTTTTAGTAAGTCTGGGTTCTAAGATTGGCTCTTCTGCTAATTCTATGGATTATGTGACATTTGGGAACCAGATATTTCTTAATCTGTAAAGAGAACAAGTTGGGTTAAATGATGGCTAAAGTGCAGTCAATTTAAAATTGTGCTGATAACCTTCCTTGCCAGCACTTTTCTTTGCCTTTTTATCTACATTTTGGAACATGGACATACCACTCATATCAATTCCCACTCATATTAAAAATGCAGCCTCTTCCTTTCTCATTATTCTCTACAACAAATTCATCACTAATTTGGCTGTATTTGCTTCCAAATGTAGATAGCACCTATGCGTAAAATAATTACGAGTCACTCTCCCACACTAGGGTCGAATTAAGAGACATGGCCCCATTTTGTGTCCCTGGCTAGCTCTCTGGAATACATTAATCCGTACTGACCAATTGACCTACTGTCCACCACTAGCACCATGTTCACTGAAGGGTCTAACTTTAAGAGTCAGAGGAATTACAGCATAACTTCTGACTTTCAAAGCTGCCCCAGCATCTCATATCTAACTGTTGTTGCTCAATCCAACTTCCAGAGGGCAGCTAAAATAACAACTATTTCCTCCTAAGCCTTGATGAATTCAACCAACAGTGAATATTCAAATGATCCCCTGGGTTTTGATACAAAATCCAAGAGTGTTTAGCAAACATGGCTCAAAGATCCCTCTTTCACGAATCGTTCCAACTCTGTAGGAATCTCTAAGCTTTACTTTACTGGTCCTAGGCAAATCACTTCAGCAGAAACTGTCCTCTAACGTAAACATGAATCATGTTTTTCTTCTTTAGTGAAGAATCATTTTAAATTCAACAAGTCATCAGTTCTTATACTTGCTCTAAAGCATCAGAGAGCCCGGCAGAGAATTGGACATAAGGATGGCTTAATCCACTGATAAGGCCTCAGGCCAGGCTGCACAATAAGTTAGTCAGCAGAACATCCCAGCCTCTGAGACTTTCTATTTTTTGCCATTAAAAATCTTGCTCAAACCAAGTATTTTTCACCAGTCATTGGCATGGTTCTTTCCGCCAGCTTCTCAAGTTTCTGTTAGCAATTAGCTTCTATCAGTGGTTCCAAAGCCTGTTTATTTGAAAATCCCACAGCAATTTCCAAGTCCCCAGGGATCCAGTTTCACTCACGGGAACTAGAAACTTTGAATTAATCCAAGCTTGGCTACCATCAATCTTCTCCACACTTTCAGAAGTGACTCTTACTCCTTAAGAGACAGGGGCTTCTTAGAGTTTGGCTTAAACACTCGCAGTCAGCAAATGCAGGAAAGAGTTTTTAAAAATTTCTTCTCTCTGGTGAACACATATGCAGATCCATAAGATCTATTTTCTCTGGAAGATACAGTCCCAAATAGCACGTTCTCACTTGCACAGCAACTTTGACCTGTGTAAACTCCATTATGTCTTCTTTTCCCCCCTCATGGGTGTTTTTTTTTTTTTTTAATATGTGTGTGTGTGTGCATATGTGCGTATAGGATATGTTTAGATTTCTGTTTTTTGAAAACTATCATGGCTCAAGAAGTTTGCCAACCCACCCACAACTGTTTTTTTCTACAAATAGATACCACAATACTGCATAATTCAGGGTTGGTTGAACCCAAGGATGCAGAAACATGGGTTCAGAAGGCCAACTGTAAAGTTATACATGGATTTTCGACTGCATGGTCGGGGGTTGTGCCCCAACCCCTATATTGCCCAAGGGTCAGCTGTATATCGTGGTTGACGTGCACACACTGCTATAAGTAAAATGGATAACCAACCAGGACCTACTGTATAGCAAAAGGAACTCTGCTCAATGTTATGTGGCAGCCTGGATGCGGGGGGAGATTGGGGGAGAGTGGATACATGTATATGTATGGCTGAGTCGCTTTGCGGTGCACCTGAAACTATCACCACATTGTTAATTGGTTATACTCCGATAAAAAAGAAAAAGTTTAAAAACAACCATATATTGTGAAATAATCACTATAATAAGTCTAGTTGACATCCATCACACCTTACATAGTTATAAAATAAATTCTTTTCTTGTGATGAGAACTTTTAAGATCTACTTCCTTAGCAACTTTCAAATACGCATTACAGTATTTATTAACTATAATCACCATGCTATATATTACTTTCCCATGATTTATTTATTTTACATCTGGAAGTTTATACCTTTTGACCCCCATCACCCATTTCTCTCACCTTCCCCACTCATCTCCACTGGTGATCAGCAATCTATTCTCTGTATCTATGAACTTGTTTTATAGTTTTGTTTTTGTTTTAGATTCCATATATAAGTGAGATCATGTGGTATTTGTTTTCCTCTACCTTATTTCACTTAGCATAATGCCCTTGAGGTCGATCCATGTTGTCACAAGTGGCAAGATTTTATTCTTTTTAATGGCTGAATAATATTTTATATATATATATATATATATATATATATACACACACACACACACACATATGCATATATATATGTGTGTGTATATATATATATATATATGTATAAAACATTTTCTTCATCCATTCATTCATCAGTGGACACTTAGGTTGTTTTCATATCCTGGCTATTGTTAATAATACTGCAGTGAACATGGGGGTGCACAACCTTTTCAAGTTAGTATTTTCATTTTCTGCAGATAAATACCCAGAAGTGGGATTGCTGGTCATATGGCAGTTCTATTTTTAATTTTTTGAGGAACCTCTATGCTCTTTTCCATAGTGGCTGCACCATTTTATATTTTATATTCCTACCAATGGTGCACAAGCGTTCTCTTTTCTCCACATCTGTGCCAACACTTGTTATTTCTTGTCTTTTTGATTATAGCCATTGGGGGAGGAGAATTATTTTATCACAGTCCTCCAATGGTCTCCAAAGATTCACATCTACTCCACATGCAAAAAACAGTTACTCCATCTTAACATCCCCCCCAAAGTCTCATTTCATTACAGAATCATTTCAAAGTTCAAAATCTTGTCTGTATTTTATCATATCAAAAATCCAAAATTTTATCATCTAAAACAAGTATGGGTGAGACTCTGGGCATAATCTATCCTGAGGTACAATTTTTCTCTCCCTGTCAACCTGTGAAATTTAAGATATAAGATATCTTTTCCATAAATACAAAGGTGGAAAAAGCATAGAATAACAGTTATAGTTCCCATTCAAAATGAGACCCAAAAAAAACAAAAAGAAAAGAAAAGGATTCCTTAGTCCCAGGCAATTTCAAAATCCAGTCAAACACACTCCATTTGATTTCACATCCTGGGAATAATACCATGTGGTGAGTCTCCACCCCTGGAGTCATCCTTCCTTTCTTGTGAAAAATCAATTATGTAATGCACCATGTCAGTAGAATGAAAAGCAAAGCCCACATGATTTTCTCAATTGATACAGTAAAAGAATTTGATAAAATCCAACACTGTTTATGACAAAAATGCTCCAAAACTAGGAAGAAAAGGGCATTTTCTCAACCTAACAAAGGCCATTTATGAAAACCAGATAAAAACATACTTACTGATGGAAGACCAAACACTCTCCCTAAGATTAGGAACAACACAAAGATATCTATTCTTGCCACTTCTATAAAACACTGTCCTAGATGTCCTAGCCAGAGCAACTAGACAAGAAAAAGAAGACTGAGAAAAATAAGTAAAACTATTTGCAGATGGAATTCTCTTGTATATAGAAATTTTAAGATAGCCAATGAAAAACGATTAGAACTAATAAATGACTTCAGCAAGATTTCAGGATATAAGATCAATGTACAAAAGTAAATTGCATTGTTATACACTAGCAACAAGGATCTGAAAATAAAATTAAGAAAGCAATTGCATTTACAACAGTAACAAAAAGAATAAAATACTAAGGAACAAATTTTACTAAAAGGTATATACCTGCGTACACACTGAAAATTGTTAAACATCATTGAAAACAATTAAAGAAAACATAAACAACTGAAACTATATCCAATGCTCAGAGATTGGAAGACATTATTGTTATGATACTACTCCCCAAATTTATATACTTATATACAATTCCTTCCAGCTTTTTTTTAAGAAATTGACAAACTGACTCTAAAATTCATATGGTAAGCCAGAAACCCAGAATAGCCAAACTATTTTGAAAAAAAAAAGTTAAAGGATTCACACTTCTTGATTTCAAAACTTACTATCTATAGTAATTGAGACAGTGTAGTATGAAAACAGGATAAATGGTAGGTAGATGATGTATATAAAGATAGATAGATAGATAGATGATAGATACATAGATAGATAGATATATTCGTCAGTGGAATAGAATTGAGAGTCTAGAAGTAAAGTTATACACTAATCATTAATTTATTTTGACAAGAGTCTCAGAACAATTCAAGGGAGAAAAATCTTTTCAACAAATGGTGCTGGGATGCCTGGATATATCCACATGCAAAAGTATGAAATTGGGACTTTTACTTCACACTACATTCATAAGTTAACTCAAATTGGACCATAGACTGAAACTAAAGAGATAAAACTATACAATTCAGGAGTAAGTTTTCATGACTTTGGATTAGACATCATAGGGCATCTAAAGCACAAAATATGAAAGAAAAATTTAGGAAAATTAGACCTTATCTAAATTAAAAAATTTTTTGTGCTTTAAAGGACACCATCAAGAGAGTAGAAAGAAAATCCATAGAATGGGAGAAAATACTTGCAAATCATGTATCTTATCAGGGACTTGTAACCACAATACATGAAGAAGTCTTAGAGCACAAGAATAAAAAGACAATAATCACATTTTAAAGGGGATAAAGGACTTGAACAGAGATGTTTCCAAAAAAAAAAAAATACAAATGGCCAAGAAACACATGAAAAGATACACAATTCTAGTCATTAATGCAAATGAAAACCACATGAGATACATCTTCATACTCACTAAGATGGCAAAAGTTTTAAAAAAGACAGATAATAGCAAGTATTGGCAAGGATGTGAAAAACTGTAAACCACGTGCACTGCTAGTAGGAATGTAAATGGTATGGCTCCTTGGAAACCTTTTTGGTGGTTCCTCAAAATGTTAAACATAGAGATACCACATGACCCAGAAGTTCCATTCTCGGTAGTTACACAAGAGAATTGAAAATGTGGCCACACAAAAACTTGCACATGAAAGTCCATAGCAACATTATTCATAATAGTCAAAAAGGGGAAACAACAAAATATTCATAAACTGAAGAATGGAAAAACAAAATGTGATCTATTCATACAATGGAGTGTTATTCAGCCAAAAAAGAATCAGGTAGTGATCCCTTCTACAACATGGATGTACCTTGTAAACGTTATGTTAAAAAGCCAGACCAAAAAAGACCACATATTGTAGGATTTCCTATATAGAACATGTCTGGAACAGGCCAATCCATAGAGAGAGAAAGTAGGTTAGTGTTTGCCAGGGATTGGTAGGAGGGGAAACGGGAGAGTAACTGCTCCTAGGCGTGGGGTTTCATTTGGCGGTGATGAAAATGTTAAAAAAAATTATACACAGAGTGATGTTGTATAACTCTGAATGTACTATAATAACAGAATTGTGTACTTTAAAAGAATGACTTTTATAGTATGCGAAGTATATCTCAATGAAGCAATTTTTTTAAGCGCTCAATTGTATGTAGATCTTTGTCTTTTCTAAAAAACCTTACTCCAGGTTACGATTATTTCTGTTACTGTTGTATGCATTGGATATCTTCTTTTTTGCTCCTCCAGATCAACTCTCCACCATTTCTACTGCTCTATGCTCCAGGAGGCTGAATTATATGAACCACATCAAAGACTCCTTGCCCTCTGGCTTCCCGCTGAGTCCATCAGTGGAAGGCTATCATGGGGGATGGCAGAACAGGAACAGAGTGAGGTCAAGGAGCTATTATCCTAGTTCATTCCTGCTGGGCCTCATTGATTGCTCTGTCTCTTCACCAAATGCCACAGCCTGCAAAAGGCTCCCTTTCCAGACCCGTTTTCTGAGTTCTGGTAACTGTTTCCTCCCGTTGCCTTTTAGGCTTTTAGGTGGAAAAGGTCCCTGACGTTGCTAGCTCCAGGATACTGACTTTACCTTGTTGATGTCCCTAAACCTGCCCATACATTTTAAACAGCACTTTTATTAAATTACCCACTTTCACCTTTCTCCTGCCAATCCCTTATTGATGTACTGTGTTTGGTTTAAAACTTTTCCATCTTGGTATATGCTTTAATTCTGGCTTCTTTGCTTTTTCAGTGTCTTCTATTTTGCTGTAGGATCTCTTTCAGTTCTGTGTTCAGTAGGGACTTTCGAGGTAAGCATTCTATTTTTAGTTCTACTTGAGATTAGCTGGATGTCTTAACACCGTTCTTAGAACCACATTAAACTACCACAATCTGTAAAAAAAATAATAACTTTTGATCCCTCTTGCTTCAAGATAAGGGATTTGGCCTTTTCCCCACCTGTCTCTCTTTCTCTGTGTTAGTTAATTTATTCTGGGCTTGTAAAGTCTTTCTTCATTTAAAAATATTTCACTTGTTTATTTACTTTATACTGGGTCTCATGGCTATTTATTATTCTTTCTTCAAAGTCTTTGTCACACCTCATATGATATGATAGCACCAACTGAATGTCAATAGGAGTTGGTTCATTTACATCAGAGGGAGTTTAGGTGCCTTCAGGTCAGAGAGAATAGGGACATGCTTAATTTACCTTAGTTAAAATAATTTTGGATTTTCTTTATAAGCATAATTAGCAAAAGTAAGGAAGAAGAAATAAGAGGAAACTGCTATAAAGCTAGACTTTCCAGAGGTTTTTGAAGGATGGGCAGATCTGGTAGATAATTCAGGTAAGTCTAGTAATTTAAATAGAAACTGTAGTTATTGTGTCATGTTATGATATTTTCAAGAGTAATGGTCCATTTTTCGCTACACTGCAATTCAGTGGCTTGACTATAGAATATTTTTAATTTTATTATTTAGGTTTTTTTTTTTTTTTTTTTTTTTTTTCCGGTACGTGGGCCTCTCACTGCTGTGGTCTCTCCCGTTGCGGAGCACAGGCTCCGGACGCGCAGGCTCAGCGGCCATGGCTCACGGGCCCAGCCGCTCCGCGGTATGTGGGACCTTCCCGGACCGGGGCACGAACCCCTGTCCCCTGCATCGGCAGGCAGACTCTCAACCACTGCGCCACCAGGGAAGCCCTATTATTTAGTTTTAACTTCATTCCATGAGCCTATTGGCTACAGCCATTTGGGCCATCCAACGCCCTTGCAAACATACCAAATGGGGAACAAGCGCAGGATTCATCCAAAGCATGGTGTCTCTGAAGAAGTATAAATATCTATACCTTGAAGGCCAACATTATGCCCCACAGCAAAATTTTAATGAAGTTGCCTGTTTAGCCTAATTCACATAACTTTTTTTTATGTTCCTGGTTTGGTTCATTTTATTATTTATGATATTTCTTGAGTCATTCCTTTGGAATTGCTTTTCAAATTCTGCATCATTATTTATTTTCTGTGCAATTATCTTATCTCTCCAAATTCATTTAAGCTTTTTGAGACCACAGACCTTTTTCATTTATATTTTATATTTATCACACACCTAACATCTCAACGCTGGAGATGCAGAGATGTTCAATAAATATTTCTTAATTTGATTTATTACAGCTCTTATTAGTGCTGTCTGCTTCGTCTGGTAGTACATTCCCTTCTGTTTGGTATAAAGCAGACAGCACTCGATATACTTTGAAATGCAGGCCAGAGTTAATAATCTCTGGGAACCTGATAGGCTTTTAAACTTCCCAGATCTCTTGTTAGAAAACTCAAGAGACTTTAAGCATTGACTTTTCATAATCTTTGAGCTCATTTGGTGTATATTCATGTCTCCAGCAACATCACGAGGTGAACAAGGGCTCCACAAATCTTTGGATTTGTTTAAAATTGGCATTTAATATATATGTATTTTTTTCTTTTTAAAAGCATTTGGGAAGAGTTCAACTGCCAGGTCCCTTGAGCAAAATGGTTTTCTTGACACTGCTTCTGTGTTGTCTCACAGCCATATATCTGGCCCTGGAACTTGAAAACAGGAAAAGCAGGGGGAGGGAGAGAGAGAGACCTTCTGTTCATTCCCAGTGGCAATCCATTGGGATTCTAAGTGCTTGAATCTTTTCAATTCACTGGGAGGCTTCAAGCCATAATGGAAGAAAACAATACATAGAGATTCTAAAATAGTAAACCAATTTCATATAAATCATAATGTGTTCCAAAGGACAGAGGTTGAAGTCACACTCCTTCTTGATAGAGGCTTAATTGTATAAATAGCTCTTCAGAATTATATCAACTCATCTCGCCTGCAGTGTGAGGCTGTGTCTACACAACTCATATAAAATCATTGAAAAATATTATTTTATCTGGATATGTTTAAATTATCCAGATGTTTGGCAGCAAGTAAAACAAACATTTGGGTAATTGACTGGATTTTTAAATATTTCTTACAAGTCCTGACAAAGACAGTAAGAATGCAAGTTAGTTACTAGATGATTCCATGTTTAATAATCTTATATTAATTAAAGAACCATATTCATGAAGGAAAAAACCTTAGAACTTTGCCTCAAAATTATTCCTAAATATACTAAAATGCAGAGAGGCTGTTGGGCTCACCCCTTTCTGCCCCAGCATAGAGGATGTGCTAGAAAACCAGTCTGATATATAGACGGGTGAAGAGCTCTTTCTTCTATAATTGCTGCAAGCGTACTTGTGCTGAAGTGACATCCTATAGATGCTATGTTGATAAATGCTATAGGATTGCACCTGGATACCCAGAGATAAGATGTCTGAAAGGATATGAATTCCAAGTGGTAGCAATCTCTGAGGTCATTTTGCTTGAAGTCCTTTAAAATGATTGAGTGATTAATAGATACAGCAATCCTAGAAACCACAAAAAGTCCATTTAGAAGCCATTTTTGTTTGGAAGGAATTCTTTGTTTTTATGAACATTATATTTTCTATTATTTTTTTATGTGTAGTGTATTCCACTGACTTTTACAATAATTGGAAGTATTATATTAATTGATGGCATTGATAGGACTGACATAAAGTCTAGTGGCGACAGACATTCAAGGCTTTGAATGCTATTCATATCATGAAGTGTCTCTGATTTGTCACCATTCTTTCTTCACCTCAAACTGTAATTTTCCAGTGACCTTTATACAGACTGACCCATTGTTTCACAGTTGTCACTAAAAAGGCTCTTGCTTAGTATGATTATTTAGGGAATTATGGCAGGTAACTGTGAAATAACAGAAGAATGAATATCATTGATCGCAATAAATTTTTTTCCACTGTTTTCGGCCACATGATAAAAACAGGATGCTTCACTCTCGGGGCCCAGTGGCTGGCACGACTTATCAAAGCTGCCTTTTCCCTTTCCTCTGACTTTCCCCTTTGTTTCCTTGAGGGATGTAGAAATGACATCAAACTCTTCAAAATAGCTCTGCCCTATTATTATAGATGACCAAAGAATTAATTGCTTTATTTTGAAAAAAAAAAATAGCCCCAACCTTTTGTTTTGTATAGAAAACAAACAGGATATATTTTTTTCATTGTCTCCAGGTTTTATCTCATCCTTTCCTGCTCTTTTGAAATAAAAGAAATCAATTTTAAAAAGCAAAGAAGAATACATAAATTTTAAAAAGAGAAGATGCATTACAATTTTTCTAGTAAAGTTCCAGTGACATCTTAACACACGGGGACCGAAGATCTCATTATCCCAATAAATGACTGTGGGTCTAAATTATAACTATTTTGAAGACACAGGAAAAGAAAATGGAAATATCTCACACCTGTAAGTCAAGTGAGTTTCCCTCAAAAATAAATGTTAACATTTATCAGTGAGTTCAATTTGCACTATGTCAAGTCCTTACTTGGCCTCTTTTAAGACTCTCTTTCAGCTTTTCTGAGGCAGTTAGGTCTACATCTAGTAATACAAAGATAATTTCCTAACAGCTATAGCCTCGTAATCGAGCAGAATCAGTTCTGTAATACACTATCCAATTTGAAACCTTCCTAAATCATATCATCGAAGCAAGCTGAGCTGTCCCAGAAAAGGCATCTCATCATTTGTACGGTGCAAGCCCTCAATCCCACCTTAGAGGGCCCATCCTGAACAACTCTAGAACATTCCTCTGCCTCCTCTGACAAGAAGAGTATCTGCTTCCACGCGTTGGGTTTAATTGTGGCATCTGTGTTCAGAGCCCTGCTATTCAATTTAAATGTCTACAACGGTGCAATTTTTTATATATATATATATTTGCACTGTTTAACATGGTAGTCTCTAGCCAGTTATAACTCTCGGATACTTGGAACATGGCTAGTGCACCTTAGAACTAGAATCTTTAATTTTGTATAAGCTAATTAATTTACATTTACATTTACATAGCTACATGTTTCTAGTGACTACCGTAGTGGATAATGCCGCTTCAGAATTCCCCAAAATATACTTCCTAGTCCTGAATTCCTTCATGTATATGTAAATAACTAAACAGTTCTGATCGTTATTTTGTTAAATGCAAACAACAATAACAAGCCTCTCTCCTCAGACTGGGATGAGAGCATTTAATAATTTTTAATTATAATACACAAAAAGTCTAATGTAGGACATTTCAATGTGAAGTTCCAAAGGCCATCTGTAGATATATCATTTTACATTCCAATTAGTTTAGTTTTACATAATTATAAACCATATAAAGTGTTATAATAAGATATTGGCAGACATAATAATGTTTCAAATAATTATTTTTGTAAATTCTCAGATACTGGTCACCAAACACATTTATCTCTAGGTAAACAAGGGTAGGTAGAGAGGAAAACTTCCTAGTATTATTTATGTTAGAGGATGCTTAATTGAAATCTCTAGTTAAGCACATTTTAAAGACAGTGCTAGCACAAGATTGGGAAAAAACTTTTTGAAATAGCGGTTAAAATAGATTAGGTGATTCTGAAACTTCTCTTGTACACAGAGGGTAGAAAATAATTTGGATCTAGGGAATTGAGAGTACTTTTGATGACACTTTCTTAGGAGAAAGTGATGCTTCGAATCTCTTCCAAAAGCAAGGGAAGAAATGAGAATATCTGCTCCTTATCTTGTGTACAAGAGAATAGGGCTTTAAAGAAATCAATAAAGTGGTTCCTGCATTTTCTGCAGCTCCCCACCCCCTTGCCCCCAATTCAACCAAAGGAAATTACAGAGGACTGGTAACTGTGTCATCCTAAAGACATATAAAGGGTTGGCAGAGAGAAGGTAGAGGTTTGTGAACTAACGGTACCCAGAGAGCCTGCCAAAGTGAAGGATATATAAAAGCTCCCCCTAGATAAACTCATGAATCCAAAAGGGCCACCTGGCAGAAGCACACTGGAAGTGTCATTGGATTTCTAGGACATTTACCATACTCAAGGGAACTAGACTTGAAACTTCCTTAGATGAGTGGAAGTGGGGTGTGGAGGAAACACACAAACGTCTCCAAAGAATTCACAAATCTCAGGGCAAAATAAGTTTTAAACTCCTGCCATGGCCCTAGAGCACTGACACGAGCTCAGGGGAGTTTTTGTTAATTTGAGGACTTCCTGCCATCCTTTCTTCTCAGCTTCCCCAGTGTCCCAACTTCAGGGGTCAGACACTGCAGAACCATCTGAAGGCAGAGAAGCTCTGGGGGGTAGCAGAAAGAAGGAAGATGCCCATTCGTTTTTTCCTTCATGGCAATTTTCCCATCTGTGGAGGCCTGAGCTGGGGGCAAGAGAGACAACTTCACACCTAATTAAGTTTGCAAATTTGATTCTGATAATGGGTGGGATATTTTATTGATGAAGTCAAGTTTTCTTTTGCAACTGAAAGCAACCAGTAAAGTTCTAGAACCTCTGCAACTTTCCATCCAAGGACAAGAGAAGAATGAGGATCTTGAAAAAAATTAAAAGGCTGCTAAGAAACAAAAACAAAATAGCTTTAAGATTATGCTCCAAGCATTATGTCAGTTCAATATAATGATTACTATACATTGTCATGGCATAGAAGCATAAAGAGGGTTGGAATGGGAGTTTGAGGTTAGTAGATGCAATCTATTTTAGATAGGATGGATAAACAACAAGGTCCTACTGTATAGCACAGGGAACTATATTCAATATCTTGTGAGAAGCCACAGTGGAAACTCATATGAAAAAAGAATGTATATACGTGTATAACTGAATCACTTTGCTGTATGGCAGAAATGAACACAACATTGTAAATCAACTATACTTCAATAAAGTAAAGTTTAAAAAAGGAGAAAGACAAAGGAGATTGTAAGCAAAATAACATTATCTTCTCCTACTTCTATGAATAATAAAAAGATCGTTAGGTTTATTAGCCTAATGTATTTTTATCATGCCTCCTAAAAAACTGACATCCAAAATGTCATATCAAGCCTGAGGTGAAGTTTTTCCTATGACAAAGTTTCAATGGACAGACACTTCAGTTTTTTGACCCAGTGCTTTTTGAGGGGAATTATGGGAAGTAAAAAGTGTCCTTCTCTTCATCCACATGAATAATGACATTTTAAAGTTAGGATTAAGACTTTCAACAAGGAAACTGGTTTTGCTAACCAATACAGTTTAGGAATAACTTAAATAATCAATAATAAGTGTTGGAGGATTAAATTAATAACGTTAAAGATTCAGAAGAGTTGTTACTGCATGCATATTTTCCCTATTCTTATTCATTAATTCAACAGCATATAGTAATGCGTATTACATTCTGTGTGAAAAGCTTTGTTCTAGAGCTAAGTTTTGATGTTAGGCTAAACATATCCTGGTATTTTCCTAATGGAAAACCAGAAAAATGCCAATGTATATTAAATGATCTTCCTCAGATAGACGTATATCTGACAAATGCAAATTGGGTCCTGAACCTTGGGTAAGGGATGCAGATTTCTTCAAATGTAAATCACTTGCACAGACATAATTAGGCTGTATTTAATAGTTGGTTGAAGAATCATCAAGCTTGAATGGACCTTAAAGTTTATTTCGTTCAACTTATACACTGTAAAGATTACTGGACTTAATATATTTTTATTGTATTGAATTAAATTTAATTTAAAAAATCGAGTTTAAATGGCATAACTAAGCTCACAGTACTCAGAAACTGAGTAAGGAACTAACCTTGGGCCTTGTACTTTCCTATCCTGGATGTGTCCTTTAAGAAGTGGCCTTCATCATCTAATTTTACCCAACAGTTTCTTTAGCTATAATGTTTTTCAGACTTGGCCTTGACTCTAATGAATATGTGTATCAAATTTTGTATTCATTTAAAATATATACTCAGATTACTGTCCATTAGAACACTTAACTCTACAGAAATAATCCATTAAAATTGCTGAAAATTTTGAACTGTAGAAGTTGACTATCCCCTTCCAATTTCTTAAAAAGCCAGTATTTAAAATACTCTGAAAAACAAACTGGCATAATATCGTGAGTTAGAGTTTTTAATCTTTGGTTTCTTGTTTTTGTTCTTAACCCACAAGCTAGGAGAAAGTTGACAGCTGTCAATCATATAAGATTAATTTAAACTACTCCAGGTCATGAGGTATGTTCCTACATAGAGCATTAGCTGTCTTGATTAGCTGCTGATGAAATGTTTTGACTAGTTACTTCTTTCAGAAGGACCAGATTGGGTGGGAACTAATGTGTTGATGAAATGGTTCCTTAAACAGCTCTATTTAGCGTTATAGAAGGCCAGAATGTGTCTTTCTTTCCTTCTGAAAATGTTTATCTACCTAAATATACAGCAAAACATTGGGAAAGTTGAATTTCCAAAAATATTAATATCTCTCTGATTTCTTCTAGCTATGTCCTCTCTTATTTCTTATTATTGAACTTTTTTTCTCTAAGTTTATTTTGGTAAATTTTAGTTTTAAGGTAAATAACAGAAAGTCTGTTTCTCTTAATTCCAAATTTTGCTGAGACTAGTTATTTCCTTTTATCACATCCCCTAACTAAATTATTGAGGGCAGTTCTGAGGAGGAAGCATACTATTCCAAAATATTTCATTTCAAAATTATTTCAATAGCGAGGATAGAATATTTGTTTGTTTTCATGGATGCCACAGTTGCAGGTAAACTTTCTCAGAAAAATCCATAAACTATCTGTATTTTCTCTGCACTGGGCAGACATTTTCTGTCTTCTCAACATTCAATCAAACATATTTTTGGCTCTTAGAATATAGAAAAGAGCAATAAAAGTAACTTTATATGAAGGGCTGGCTTGAAGCCCTTCATTGTTTAAAAGGTATCTTTCTGATTATAAATTCATCAGTGCCGAAGAGCTAAGGACCATCAGGACATAATGTCATGACATCTTATTTCATCACTGACACTGGTTTCTAAACTTCAAAACGCAAAGCCATTATCTTCCTTTTTTTTTTTTATCTTCCGGTTTAAGAAACTGTTTTAACTCTGGAAAGATGGACTGTGTTATATTAAAAGGACCAATAAAATATAAAACATTTTTAGTAGATAGAAAATTTTTCTGCATGAAAACACAGGCAACAATATACTCCAGGTTTTCTATGATGATTCTAGTTTCAACTACCTGGTTCTTTTGCTATACTTATAAATAATTCCACCAACTGGAAAAATAATATAGCTTGCCATAGCTAGTGTGTATTTTTTTGATTGGAGAAGTTTAACATAATGGTCAGAATATACTCAAAATACAGGTTCACTTTCTTTTTAAGACTCAATTTCCTCAGTAAATGTCCAGCCAAATTTGCCCCATCTTTCATGAGAGCAATGAGAGACCTCTCAGGATGGAGAAAACTCTATTCTTAGTTGTTTCCATCTGCCAAAGGAAAAAAAAAATGCTTATATGCCCAGTGTTCATTCAACAGAGATTTTCTGACAGCTCATTTTTGGATGATTCGTGTGCATACACACTGAATTTAAGAAATTTTATCACTTTAAAAATTGATTTTGCTATTACATGTATTATGCTTTGGTCTACCAGAAGGCAGCATGCAGACACTAAGGTGGATAAGATCACAAGGTCTGTTTTTTTGTGTCCATGCGCTCTGGTTCTGCATTGCTTTAGTAACCTGTAATTTTCCTTCCTCAGGCCCAGCCAGAGCCACCAATGACAGACACGGAGGTAGCTCAGTTTTCACAGACTGTATGTAAACAATGCCAGCCTGCACAACCATTGCAACAGCACTGCAAGGAGAACCCCCATGGTGCCACCAGTCTACTCAAATCCTGCCCAATTCTGTCACTCCATTTAGATCTGTTCCTCTTCTCGCTGCTCCCACATTTGAAAAAAATACTCTCCCTCATTTTCCCTGTTACCTACATTCAAAATTCTCCCCTTAACCAATATTATCTCAAGTCTTTAATATGAAGAAAATATTCTGGTTTTCAGTTTATACAAATGAATTAATGACTGATGCCCCTCTATGAGCCAAAAGTGATCTTTAATTGGTAGAACTTCCAAAGCATGCAAAGTATTTAATTTCAGGTAATTTGGGGGAAATATTTGGGGACCAGACTCTCCTTGGACTCTACATACTGCCATTCTTTCTACTCTAACTTCAGCTTTCTCATGTTGATAAAGAATAAAATCATTTCAGGGAATATCATTGACTTTTCAAGAAACTCATTGAATAAGTGTTGATGACAGTATATACTAAATTTAGAAAATTCTTATTACTTCATATTTTCCTAAAGTTTTGACCTGCTACTGCATCTTTAAAAATATTCTATGAATACAGAGACCATGTTTAATTTTGCACAACAAACATTTGCTAGGTTCTTCACATGCTACATAAGAGGAATTCAAAATGTAAATAATATGAAATCCTTGCTCTTGAGGAGCTACGTCTAACTGGAAAGGCAGAAATAATTCAAGTTATGATAGAGCTATGCAGTGCAATAGAAGTACAGAGTTATGCAACTATTCCAGCCAATGAAATAACTTTTGCAAAAGAGTTAGGGAAGGAAAAAATATCATAGAATCAAGATGAGTTACTATACAAGAAAAACAAGTGAAAGGGAAGATTTCATACACCCAGAATATTAAGATGAAAGGCAAGGAGATATAAAATATCCCTGAGTGAGAGAAACCCATATGCTTTTTGGTTTCGTCCAAATGCAGAATATGAGTCAGGGAGGAGTAGGTGATGGAGGCCAGTCCAATGGTAGTGGCCACTTATGCCAAACTAACTTTTAATCAGGGGAGTGCAAGACCAGCTTCACATTTCAGACGAGCCATGTGTTGAGAGATGCTGGCATGGGAAAAGGAGAAAACAAGAGAGTTTGGGAAACCAGCCAACATGCTATTTCAGAAATCTATGGGAGAGACAATGACATTCTGAATTGAGGAAGTAGCAACAGGGAGATAGATGAGGGTACAGAGTACAAAAAAATAAGAGGAAGATTCAGCAAGAGTTGTTTGAGTTTGGATGGTGAGGGAGGGAGGATTTATCAGGTCTCACAAGATGGTTAGCGATAACCTTAACTGAGATGGAAAATCCAAGAGTGATAATAGTTACAGGGATGGGGGTAGATAGGGAATGGAAGCTCAGTTTCGGAAATGCTGACTTTTCAACATTTGCATTTCCAAGTGTAAAGCTTGGGGGATAATAAAGGGGTGAAGTTTTTTTTTTTAAATTGGGACTCATCACTGTATGGGTAGTAATTAAAACCGTAAGATTGCATGGGATCCTGAGGATTCATTTATAGAGTAAGAGGATAGAGCCTGGAAGATGATCAGGGTATATATTTAGAAAGGTGCAAAAAGCAAAACAAAACAGTACAGGAAGGAGTGATCCTAGGGAGACATTCTGAAAAGGAGATGATGTTATATAAACATACTGGCAATGCCTGATGCCATATTATTGATACGCTTGAGGGTTCTATTCAGATAAATAATAAGATCTTGAGTACTACATAAAAACTTGTACAAGCCCTGGTTAGAAATATCAGGTCATTGTCACTATTAGTTGGAAGTATTATCAATATTATTGCATTTTAATCTTTTCAACAACTGAGAGTTATATATCACATAGTTTACAGATGAAAAAAATGGAAGCTCACGGAAATAAGTGATGTTCTTGGGGTCTCAAAGATAACTAATGTATGAAACTGAGTTTTGGTTTTTGTCACTCCAAAATATGAGTTATTAACTGATAGGGTGGTTTGCTTCCCTTCCTAGCTTTTCCCGACATAGCTTCCATTTCACAGAACAATAATCAGTTTGGATATGTGTAATACCAATTAGCTGTTGAGAGATCTACTAAATTCCTTGCACTGGAGTTTAGAAAATGCCTCTGTGAACATAAACATTTCTGTGGCCTTATAGCATGGTATCATAAACCACTTCTTTCTTTTGAATTGGTCTTGGCTTCATGTCTTCCTTAAACAGTACACGGATGACAGAAGCACTGTTACCCTTGAGAAAGTTCTGTGTGACAAAGAGCAGAATGTGCTTGGGAAGCGTAGAAAGTAAAAGTGAACTGAGTTAAAGCCAAGCTTTGAGGAATGAGAGCCATGAACTGCACTTGAAAATTCGAAGTCCCAGTCTAAAGTTTCCAAGAGTCTTGATTTGGAGATATTTCCTGTATATAAACAAGAAATCTGTTGAAGCCAGGAGGCGCACAGATGGATGTCAGGGTGACGTTAAGGGAGAACAGAGTCATGAACTTGTGCAAATGTATGTATACAAATATTTTTGAATGCATGCATATTTCTGGACAGATTATCAACTGCCTTCTTTAGCTTTTCAGAGTGGTCCAAGACACGAATAAGTTTAAGAAATACCAATATTAAGTATTTATTTATATTCTTTTATTATGGGAAATTTTTAACGTACACAGAAAGAGAAACTCCCAAGTAGCTAATATCCAATTTCAAAAGTATCAATATTTTGTCAATTTTATTTTGTTATCTATTGCTTACCACTTTCGGATTTTGTATTGTTGTAAAGGAAATCATACATGCTATTTGCAGCGCACAGTAAATTGTTCTTTAGCTCATGTCTCTAGTTTTTTGCCTCCCCTTCATTCAGTACATCACTGATGAGTTTTCTGAATGCTCCATTCTCATCACAATCAAAAACTTTGAAGATATAGTGGTTAAGAGCATTTGAGACTTCAAAAACCACTTCCAAATTATCTTTCCATTTTCTCTCATAGGAATAACTTAGAACCTTCTGCTCCAAACAACTTGGCTTATCCCTGAAATAGGTCTTAAATGTTTGTATGTTTAGGACTAGACTCCTTAGAATTTCTTATCCAGGAATTAGAACTCCTCATCCAAGACTCCTTAGAATTTCTTTACTCTATGCTTCTCCTCTCTAATTTTAACCACCTCTTAAAATATAGCTGAACTTTCATTGTGCCTCTCCAGAATGTCTCAGAGAGCTGTAAGGGATCTGATTCCTATGAGGTTCTCAGATATTCATATATTTTACATATACGTTTTTCATTCTGACAATACAACTGTACAAGGTTAATTGTGCATTTTAGATGAACTTTTAAACATCTTAGAAAATATCTTCCAAGGATTTATTCCAGCAAGTCAGAAAGTACTTGACTTTTTTTTTTTTTTTTTTTTTTGCGGTAATCGGGCCTCTCACTGTTGTGGCCTCTCCCGTTGCGAAGCAGAGGCTCCGGACGCGCAGGCTCAGCGGCCATGGCTCACGGGCCCAGCCGCTCCGCGGCATGTGGGATCTTCCCGGACCGGGGCACGAACCCGTGTCCCCTGCATTGGCAGGCGGACTCTCAACCACTGCGACACCAGGGAAGCCCAGTACTTGACTTTTATGTCCACTTTCTGTTTTCTGGCAAACTGTATAAAGGCTAACTTTGGTATCTACTAGCCAAACATCATTCCATGGGTATTTTGACCATATGTTTGTTAGCCTGAATAGCCTAAATAAGTTCTAGCGGTTTCCTTGAGCCACTTATTGACCCTGGGTTCCAACTATGAGTAAACAGGGGAAAAAATGGCTAATCAAGGCAGAAACAATTCCAGAACTTGTTTCTGATGCATTTTGTTAATCCCCATCACAAGGCAATGAGGCAGATATTATTTTCGTTATCATTATTTTTATCATGATTGATGTTATCGGAAATTTTTAATAAAAAGACTGACAGTATAAAAGTCCACTACAAAGTTACAAAGCTTATAAGAGGAAGACGAAGACTTTAAAACAAGCTCTATTAGATATAAAAAAGTCTTGCTTGTTTCACTTTAACACAATGAGTCTACAAAATTCTGTGATGACACCATACATTTCTCCTAGACCTAATCCAAACCACCCATATCCCATCATTCCATCCCAGACACACTGGCTGCCCAGATCAATATCAACCAAATAATCAATATTTTAATTAGTTCACGCATATGACCAAATGACAGAGATCAAATAATCAATTCTGATGCCTGCTTTGTAGACGGCTAAGTCACTGATTGCTATCACCACCTAAACTATAGGATTCTCTCTCTCTGTGTCTCTCTCTCTGGATGCTAAATAGGTCTCAGAGTGACCTATGGATAATTACAATCTTTATTGTAAAGGTCTATTGTAAAAATAGACCTCAGGGTCTATTCTGAGGATTTCATTTGCACAGTCAAATTGAAATCAACCAAAAGAAGGTCTGTATCAGTTATCAGTTTAGTTCTAGACAGAAATATATTCAGGATAGTATGTTGCTGTCAAACACAAAGAGAATAAACAGGTAGCACCTCTTACTTCTCTTAGTAATAAACTTGATAACTGGTCCTTTAACTATTTTTGCATAACAAACTATAAGTGGGGTTGGGACAGTTTGCATATTAATTTGCAGAGAGTTTAGTCCAGTTATAAATGAATACTGCAAAGTATTTTTTGACAACTTACTAAAAATTTAAGTATGATTCCAAACCCTCAGGCTAGTTGATTTTTAAAGTTAAATTTTCTTCTGAAATAGCAATATGTGATGCCTGTCAAAAACCGAGAGCCATAATAGCTTTAGGCTACTTTCCAAAAATAAAATAGCAGGCTGTATCAGTCAGCAAAGAGCTGGTGCCTTGCTGTACATGGCCTCCTTTAATGGTTGGTAACTCCTGCAGTTGAAATTTGCCTGCAACTTGTCTAGAAAAGGATGGCTCTGTATTAAGAACATGAAACAAATTATGCCTTGACCATCAAGGTGACAAAACAAGAGTGGACAGCCTACTTTTTGATAAGCAGATGGGTAAGAAAATGACCTACACTTTCCAAATGAGCAATAAAATCATAACCAAAATATTTCAACATGAAATGTTTCCTTACTTCACTTCCTCCTCTTGGAAAAAGAGACATGAGGAAAGAAATTTGGTATGCATTCAACACCTAATCTATGCCAGATATTAAACGAATTCCCCTGTTCTGGTAACTTGGCTGATACTAAGAAGAAGGGATTTTTCTAAGCTTGATGTAATGTTTGAGCGGGGGAGGGGAGGTAATACTCTTCTTGAGAATCTTCTTTCCTATTTTAAGAAAATATGTTTTTTTTATTCTAGATCTCTGTCTCTAAAGCAGAGTAGTACCATCTATCTATGAAATGTTTACAAATGTGTGTGTGTGTGTGTGTGTGTGTGTGTGTGTTTTGGGGGGCAGTTCTTGGTTTTCCTAATTCTTCGGGATAGAGATGCTCCTGGCATTTACTGGGCAGGAGCCAGGAATGCAGGTAGGGATGCTGAGTTGGGCCAGGTTGTCCAGCCCAACGTGTCAACAGTACCAATCCTCCACTTTACTCAGAAATACTGATCTCCACCATTGGCAGGTATTTATTTTATGTAAACATGAAATGGAAGGACGGCTTTAATATTACTCATCAATTTTGAGACGACAAATATCACATGTTTGTGATCTTATTGGTGGTAGTTTAACATGAGTATGTAAAGAATAGAAAGGATTTAAGGTATTTTCTTCACCCATGAATCAAATAAGTCCAGGTATCTGTTAATATCATTACTACTACTACTACTACGGCAACGGCTACGATATTCTCAGTGTTTGGAAGAGTCTTCAGGAAATGGAATATTCCCCCCGTGAAGAAATTATTGTTCTTCTAAAAAACATGATTCAGGGTTCAGCTGACCCTTCCAAAAGATAAGTTTCTTGCTTATATTCAGCATGGTTTGCGAATTACCGTCTTCATTTCTTTTATTATTTTGGTGAAAAAATAGTCATGATGCATAATGATATGCAGAAGTGATATATAATAGTTAAATTATCCATAAAGTAATATACATCCAACCCCAAAGAAAGTAGAATATCATTCTGCAGGTGGGGACAAGATTCCCTCCCATTCGGCAGTGTTACTGATAATTTCAGACAGGCCTTGAAAAGGAAGAGTGCTGGTGAGAATATAAGGAAAGGGGGCCATGTGAGATCAATCTGAAATTGCTAATCGCTTACTTGATCTCTCTTTTCTTTCACAAACACCCTTTCCTGGTTGCATAAATCACCAATTCACCCTTTGCGTGCTGCCAATAAAACCAGCCAGCTGGAAGGTGTTTTGTTCCTCTTATTTTCTTTATCTTTTTTTTCCACCAAACTATATTTATTTAGTATAAAAGATTTTACCGCACGCCATGAATAGTTCCAAAGTCAGGCTATTCCAAGCCACAGACTATCTTCAGCAAATTACAACCAACCCTCTAATCTATTTTTTGATGAGGATTTTTTCTTGTTTTCCTTTCAACTTTTTGTTCACTTGTTTTTCGTTATGACTCTCAAGGTGTGTCTGTAAAGCATCTCATTCTTGCCAGTTCTCTAGCTTTATTTAAAGAATAAAAAAATGAGGATACTGGGTACTAAAGAAAATTCCTCCCTTTTAACACTTACAAACCACCTAGAATATGTAGAAATTAGTGAATCGGGTTCTCCCCTGGTGCCTGGTAGTGGCTTGGAGAACTGCATAAAGTGCTCCAAACCGGCGTGGTGCCATTTGCCTTGTTAGTGTTTCACTCGTTGCTGCCAATATAAGTGAACTTAATGTCAAGTTCACCTTAATGTCCCTGTCTCATATCCTGACATGCATGAAGACACCTGAAGAACCGTCTGATGGTTATCCATCTTAACCATTCCTGGAAATGACAAAAAATTTAAATTTACTTGTCATTTATAACTTAGAATTTGTATAGCGTTAGATTCAATCCTGTAATCAGGATTCACTGAGGGGTTAGAGACTAGGAGAGTATTTAGCCACAGGATTCTAAAAGGAAGGAGGAAATACTTCTAAGGAGAGAAAGAAACCTGCAAGATCACCAACATTTTTATCTATGGCCTGGATGTCCACACTGCATTGTCTCTGTGGATTAGATATCAGACCAAGAAATTCTACGTTTGCTAATATTTTTATACAACTTTAAAGAAATTCTATACCTTGTTAAAGAAATTCTGGAAAATGAATATGCATATATGATGTGAATAATCAGCTCTTATTTATGTTCTGAAATTTGGATTTTTCTTGACAAGTTTATTTAATGAAAGAAGTCATTCTTGAGTAGGTATTTATAAAGCAAATCTAAAGTGAATCCTGTGTTTGTTTTGTTTTCTTTTCCATTCCTTAGATACAATTTCAGGATTCATTCTTCGGCAGAAAAAAGTGATCCAAAGCCAAACACAGGGGTGGCTGACAGTGTGTACCTGGCCTCTGGCAGGAGGAAAGTCTCACGGCAGATCAGTCACGCAGAAAGCATGCGTAGGGCGCAAGGGCTGGGATCTTGGGGGACCCATGTCTTAGACCTGGATATTTGAATGTGAATATGCCCTCCCGGGTACCCACGGAATAATAACAGTAGCAATGATGATGATAGCAATAATAATAATAGTCATAATAATATTTTTGTGCATTAATATTCTGTTTACGTGTTTTATACGTATTTAATTGCAACAACTCCTTCAGGAAAGTATTATGATCGTTATCACCAGGATTTTACAAAAAAATGTCATAGCTTGTTCTGACCAAATTACAGAAATAGAGGCTGCAAACATCCAGTAATTCTGAATATTTTACGTTGAGGGGAGAGGCTGCCCATTCATTTATTCAAGATGTTGTTATTGCTCTTCATTACTTTCCTAGGGCTGCTATTTCTAGAAATTACTACAAACTGGGGGGCTTAAAGCAACAGAAACTTACTGTCTCAGAGCTCTGGAGGTTAGGAGTCTGAAATCAAAGTGCTGGTAGTTCCACGCTCTGAGACCTGCAGGAGAATCCTTCTTTGCCTGTTCTGGCTCTGTTGTGTTGTCAGCAGCCTTTGGCATTCCTTGGCTTTGCAGAGGCATCACTCCAAGCTCTGCCTTCATCATCACGTGGCATTCTCCCTGTGCGTCTTCACACAGCCTTTCCTGTGTGTGTGTCTGTATCCAAGTCCCCCCGCCCTTTGTAAGGGAAATATAATCCAATCATATCTGGATTAGGGCCCACCTTAACGACCTCATCTTAACTTGGTTGAATCTGTAAAGATCCTATTTACAAATAAAATCACATTGGGAGTACTGGTGGTTAGGGCTTCAACACGTCCTTTAGTCAGTGGTGGAGGGGACACAATTCAACCCATAACACTTGGTTTTGTGGTAAAGGAAAGTGATACAAAGATGAATTGGACACCTCCCCTGCCATTAAGCATCTCACAATTTAATTGAATACCATGAAAGTAGATAGAAACTGTACCATAGGGTATCAAATACTTTGGTTAAGTGAAGTTCAGGGTACTTTGGAGGCTGTAAGAAATTTGTCAAGAAAGACAAGCTGAAGAATGCCTAGGTAAGCCCTGAAAAATAAAGATGAATTAACAAGTGAAAAAGAATACACAAGAGACAAAAGTGAGAGTGAGTGAACATGATATACCAGGAAACTTTCAAGAAGTTGTGTGTGGCTGGAATTTAGAGAGTAGATGCAAATAAAGGAAGAGACATGATGAGAAATAAAACTGAACTGGTGGGGGACAAAACCAGGAAGGGTCTTGTGTATCACTAAAAATAATTTAGGGCTTCCCTGGTGGCGCAGTGGTTGAGAGTCCACCTGCCGATGCAGGGAACACGGGTTCATGCCCCAGTCCGGGAAGATACCACATGCCGTGGAGCAGCTCGGCCCGTGAGCCATGGCCGCTGAGCCTGCGCGTCCGGAGCCTGCGCTCCACAACGGGAGAGGCCACAACAGTGAGAGGCCCGCGTACTGAAAAAATAATAATAATAATAATTTAGATTTACTTCCCTACAGTAGGAAATTATGGATGGATCTTTAGGACAGAGGCTGACTTATTAAAATATGTGTGAGGTTAGATGTGAAAAGAACAAGATGTAATGATCAATAGATGTGATGGAGAGAAAGGAAACAGTGGAAAGGATGATCCTTGATCTTTACTTTGGACAACTGGTTAGGGAACTGGGTCAATCTCAATATGCAAAATTTAGCTAAAAGATCTACTTTTGGGAGACAGGATAATGAGTTCAGTTTGGGACACTGCAAAGAATCTGAGATGCCTGAAATATCAACAAATTAGTTTGGAGAAGAAGTAGTTGAATCTGCATGTCTGGAATGTGGCTCAGAACTACAAACAGAAATCATCCACATGTAGGGGTAGGGAGATCACTGAGGAGGAGTTGGCAGAATGAGAAAAGGATCTTAAAGAAGACCATAACTCAAACCTTTGCAACCAGCAACTTCTTAAAGTTTAGACCACTCGTTCCCAATCTTTTCAACATTATGTCTTACAGTGAAAATGAACAATTGTCTACATAACACATGACCAGAGTCAACTCCCTGGAGACTCTTACCGTTCCACACCCACAGTCAGTGCTGTAGCATCACTATCTCTGGCACAACTGTAATCTATTTGTATCACACTGGAGCGCCTGAAGTGCCCACTGTGAATGTCTCAGAAAAAGGTAAACTATAATGAAGTGGTCAGAGAGAAGAGAAAATTCAGGAAAGAGTGATGAACGAGAAGATTGTGAAGAGATTCTAAAATGGAGAAATGATTTACAGTGCTAACACTTCAGAAAGTTCAAGATAATGACTTTAAAGTCCCCATGGCACTTAGCAGCTAGCATCTTTAATGATTTTGACAAGATCAGATTCTATGGGATGATGGATGCAGAAATCACCTTGCATCAGATGAGAAATTGAATGAGAATTAGAGTTGGAAGTATCAAGTTCAAAGTACTCTTTCTAGTAGCTTTGTTATTCAAGGAAGGAGAGAAATGTGTGTCTTTTAAAAAAAAAAAAATCAAAGAAAAATTTTAAGTGGGAGTGTTTTAAGCATGATTATATGCTGAAGGAAATAATCCAGAGGAGAGAGAGAGAGATAGAGAGGTTGTTATTTTAGATGAGAGAAGAGATAGTCAGTGAGTCACGAAGGGAGGCATTGATGGCCTCAGGGTTCAGGTAAAGCTATGAATCTTGGATGGAGGCGGAACTTCTCATTGTAAGATGACAGGAGAGGAGGAAAAGATGCAAGAGGATGCAGATATATTAATGGGATTGGAAAGCCATAATGGGATTGTGAAATAGAAGACTAGGAAGTTTTTGAGTATAACAAAAATCCTAGTCCTTGGGCAGTCAAAGAGAGAAATGAATATTGGAAATGCTGTTGTGGGAAACAGTAACAAGAACTAAAGATGGGGCTAATATGTGGGATGTGTGAAGAAGTGTGTGATGGATGGTATCAATACACAGGAAAGAGAAAATCATATACCAGGAGCCAAAGTCTGCAGTGAATGTGGAGAAGGGGCCTGGAAGTCAAAAGGTGACAATGACTAGGGAGAGGATGGCAACATAAATGGAGGAGGAAGTCTTACAGAAGAGTGTGTCAACAATCACTGTAGAAGAAGGTATTGGAACACTAAATCTGTTATTTGGGTTCTGGAATACTCTATTCAGTGGAGCTGGAAGAAAATAGTCACTACATAAAAAGCCTGCTGAGTAAAATGTGGGGTGATCAATTTTCCTGGTAATAACCTTCCCTGTACCTCTGTGAACTATGGATGGATAAGAGACAGGTATTTGGTCAGGTGGCTGTGTCAATGCATAGTCCAACTTTGGACATTGCCAGGAATTATCAAAGGACTTAAGGGTCCAAATCTGGAAATGGACCCTTGAGTAACAAGAACTTACTCTGAGCCAGTTAGGACTCGTCAGATCTCTGTGCCTTCTCTGGCTCAGGGCACAGCAAAGTGTGGCTGAGAACACATGTAAAAGTGGACTCCATTTGGTGTTGGGTACACTTGCTTCCCATAATGAAACTAATAACTCCTGGTAAAACATCTTAGGAAGAACTGTGTAATACAGTATTGACACTAGTTATCTCAGCAAGAACCAACTCTAAAAGGTATTCCAGAGGTGGTTCTTCCAAGAACCATAACAAACTATGGTCTGAGGACTGCCTCTCCTGGGGGCTTATTAGAAATACAACATACCAAAATTTATGGGATGCAGCAAAAGCAGTTTTAATAGGGATGTTCCTAGCAATAAACACCTATATTAAGAAAAGTGAAAGAACTCTAATAAACAACCTAACTTTAGAAACTCAAGGGACTAGAAAAAGAAGAAAAAACTAAGCCTAAAATTAGTAGAAGGAAGGAAATTTAAAAGATCAGAGAGGGTGCTTTTCTCTGTTGAATAAACTCTTCTGCCACCCACCTCATTATTATGCCAAACTGGAAAGTATTAGGAAGAGAAAACTAGAGTAAACTTAAGCTTCAGTCTATTGGTTTACTTTACTTAAAGGAGAGCTCTGGGCAAGAGAAACAACTTCAAGACCATCATGCCATTGGGCTAGAATGTATTACAAAAGAAGATATATATTTAAAGGTCCCAATGATTCATCTGAATCATGGTTTGAATGTCTTTTTTCCCGCTAATGCAAGTTGAGCTCTTTGCTTTAGCTCCTTTTTAAAGGTTGCATGTGTGTCCATGTGTGTGTATCTGTATTCTTCAACATTTTGTTTGGCTTCTGGTCCAAATGATGAGATACCTTTTGAATTACTATTGCTTGGATTCTTGTAATGAACCTTAGATTAGAGTCAGACTCAACCAATGCCTATTGTATAAAGCACCTGCAGTGTACCAACTATATGTTTATTTATATGAATCCCATTAAATCTATGCAATGAATTTTATTTATGTTTTCCTGAAGTAGCTGGTAAACTGAAGAACCGGGAGTCCAGTGCCATTTGCACTACAGCAAACCTGACCAGTCAAAGGTTTCCATCCTAAGTCTATACGCCATTTGTATTTTTTCAGCCTTAAAATAAGTTAAAAGAGCTTTGAAGAATAATTTTTTGGACATGTAGTAAAAATATAGCAAGTGAGTTCAACAGCGTTTTTGAGGAGGTAGACGTGCGTGTGCATACCCTCATACACACCCTGCCCTGGATGTGTGTGCCTGCTGGGGGCTAGCCAAAGAGGAATGTTGTAAGAAGTATATGAATTGCTTTTAAGAGTGATCGCTTTGCAATGGGAAGTGTTTTTACTTGTTCTTGTTCTATGTCTTTTTCTTTCTTCTAAACAAAGGAGAGATTGTTTACAGCAGCTCAGCTATATTTTGTAACACATCATTAAGATGATCCAACCCAGGCTGCTCACAAGAGCCAATTTTTTTAGGTGATAATGAATTTCTGATACACAGAAGCCAGACAGGTTAGGTTATTCTGGGGATTCAGTCAGGTTTTTTTTGGGGGGGTCTTGTATACACATAGTTTTCTCCTAAGACAAAATTAATAACTTTAAAAGCACCTAAAATATAGAAAGAAATATCCTAAACTCCAAATTAGTGGTCATATCTCATGTATTTCTCTCTGCATCCAGGAACCTAAAATGAGAGTGGAAGTAAACTAAATGGCAGTGATGATTTTAAAGAGCACTGTATACCTAGCTTAATTTTTCCAACATGTCATTAACCTTAATAGTTATATAGATAATATTTTTTAAAATGATTTTTTGGGAAAAAACTGACTAAAGTGTCATCTCTCAGTTCATTTTGAAGGCAACTTTTGCATGCAATAATAAAGAACACGCACCCAGACATTCACTAGTAGCACTTTAACTCAAACATTTCCTGTCTCTAGTGTTCAAAAAAAAATTGCAAATATACGGCACCTTGTGTACATTCTTTTTTCTCTTCCTGCCAACAGATGGATTCTCCCTTCTGTTCCCAGACACCAGAGATGTCATCAGCTGTTATGAGAAAAGACAGGTTCCTAAATTCAGACCTTGAAGGAGAGAATTGTTTTACTTCACCTTTAGTAAGGATTTCATTTGTAATGTTCCTGTCAATCGAAACATACCAAAGAAGACAATGACTGAACATTGCAGCAGAGCAAGGTGGCAGAAGGAAATGAGGCTGTGGCAGAGACTGGAAATGCTGGGATCTGCCCTCTGTGTAGACATGAATCCTTTCATGATCATAAATCTCTCTCACAATTCCATCACTGGGTAAAGGTCATCTAGCTTTATGTATTCAACCTAATCTCCTTTCCATTGAGAAAGATGGAGCTCAATCACAAAACAAATGAGGATGTCTTGGAATATGACTAAATTAAATTTCACAAAAAAAAGTGGATATAAAATCATAAAACCTACTGAGAGAGACACAGAGAGAGAGAGAGAGAGAGAGAGAGAGAGAGAGAGAGAGAGAGGTTAAAGGTAGCTATCCAAGATCAACTTTAGCTTACTCAAGATTTTGTTCTTAACAGTCCCTGCCTTTCTATTTCCATTGGTACATGAAGAACTAGAGGCAGAGATAGAAGCCCACCAGGCAACATGGGAGGGGCACAGCAGGATCCTCTGAAAGATATAAATGGTGGGTTAGAAACTTGACCTGATTTTTGCAAGAAGAACCTTATCTTCTTGAAGTCTGGAAAATACTTCTCTGGTCCCTTTTTATTTTAGCACACACAATTAGTTTCTTTCAGCTGTTGTAGCTTATTGAATTTTTGAGAATCTTCCATAGTCTTTTTGATATATGGAGCTGATCAATACTTAAGTTATTCTCCACTTAAACAGTTAATTTTTTAGACTCATGGTAAGATTTAGTATTTATCTTATTAAAATGTACCCTGTTTTATTGAGCCCAGTTTTGCTGTATGAGGTAATAAATTTGTTGTTATTTCCAGTTTCGTGGCATAAACACAGTATAAGTTCACTAAGAGAGGGGGGAAAAGGCAGAGGATGAAATGAAATATTTCAGACTTGACATTTGTATTGGGCTTTGAAGGATAAGAGGGATTTTGAGAAATAAACGTCACATAGAAGGTTACATTTTTTTTCTTATCCCACTATATGCTTTGCTTCTAGCTGCATCACCTTCTTGTCCAACACCCACCAAAACATGTCTTATATATGATGATCATACTAGTGGGACAAGAAAAAGAAAAACAAAATATTAACACCACCACAAAGATTCTACAAGTTATCTCTGTGATTTTACTTTATGTTGTAAGCTGTAGGGAAATTGAGAAATTCAAAACAAAGGGAAGTAAATTAATTTGTGAACAAAAATCTCATTTATAAATGAGGGAATAACAGGTGGATAATGGTTAAAAAATAGAGGTTCTCAACAAAGATGATAGCACCCATCCCATCGCTAACTTCTATCCAATTTATTGCAAAATATGAGGGTTATGGGGAAGGGATTAGTGTCAAGATAAATGGAAGGTCATAATGACCTTTAATGTCAAGAGCAAGGGACGGTAAACATCCCGCAGATTTTCAGGCAGACCCAGCGAAGAAGAATTATCCTTCTCCAAATGCCAATAACAACACCATTGCGAAACAATGGTAGCGGATACATGACTTCTTCAAAACTCAGACAGTTATGCCAAAGATAGTATTCAAACTCTGCCTCCACATTCTGTACATGCTCACTTCTTGAACCTTTAAAATCCTTTATGTCTGTATAGTGAGGCCTTTTATAAAAACTGTTTGTATATTTCTTTTCTATTTCAGTTTATTTTCCATGTTGCCCATTTGACAATTAGTGTGTGCTAGCCAGTTGTGTCTTGTTCTACATGTAGGAATGTAGATAATGTCAGAAACTGAAAGAAGTTTCTGTGTGTTTGGATGTGGAACTTCTCAAGGATATAAATAAATGCCATTTCACCTAGTAAACTGTAAGAACTTTGGGGGCAAGTCCATGTCTATTGTTTCATTATGGCTTTAGTGCCAAGCACCATGACCTATGAGATATAAGAACTTAACTGTTTGATTCCGAGGAAATAGGTTAAGTGTTTACATGTGGGTTTTATTTGTAAAGTGTATTTATTATCATATTCTCTAATAAGATTATTTCACTAGACAGGATTCTGGAGAAAATATTCCTAGAATCAAGCTTTACAAACAACATAAATGCTGAGGAAATCTTAAAAGTTCTGAAATACTTGGATTCTGCATATTTCCTAGAAAAAAAGATATCAAATATGCACATAAATATATAAATAGGAGAATAAGATTCCTTTATAAATATATATTTTAGCTCATGATCATGCATATAAGCAAACTCCGTATGTCGGTATTTATGGTTTGAGTATTTGCCAAGGATTTGAAAGTGGGGCTGTGTTTTGCTTGCTATCTTTCCCTATTGATTAAGTTATTAGGTGAAATTGGGCAAAGCCCTCATTTTTCTCATAAGTCAGTATCTTTATCTCCACTAATACATCTTGGGAACCAGGGATACGGCAAGCTCTACCTGCAGGTAGTAACAAAGAACATAATAATTTTTAGAAAAAGAGGAACTGTATTTTTATTTTAGTGTCAATAATACACCTTTGAGTATTTTTAAGAAATTGGGGTTTATTTAATTCAGGTTGGTTGCTTTTCGTTTTCATCTTCACTTTATGAGTTAACACACCATCAGAACTGAAATAACTGAGATGGCTTGTTCCACATCAATTGTGCAGGCAGTTATCCTACTTCATGTGCAATGCTCCTTTGTTCCCTTATGACAGGACCTCAAGATTTCCAAAGGGACACCTGTAAGCCAAAGTCATAAATTTGGGAATATATCACTTTGTTTCTACATAGATCTTTCATTAGTCACCTATACCAATGTTCCATTGGTCAAATTTAATTTACAAGGTGAACTAAACAGTCAGCTATACTAGCAGATGTGTGCTATCCCAGGGGATCAAGATATCATTCTATCCTTGTTGAATTGCATCTTTTTTTTTGCGGTACGCGGGCCTCTCACTGTTGTGGCCTCTCCCGCTGCGGAGCACAGGCTCCGGATGCGCAGGCTCAGCGGCCATGGCTCACGGGCCCAGCCGCTCCGCGGCATGTGGGATCTTCCCGGACCGGGACACAAACCCATATGCCCTGCATCGGCAGGCAGACTCCCAACCACTGCGCCACCAGGGAAGCCCGAACTGCATCTTTAAATATGTTTTGGGCTTTCCTCTTTTTTGTATGTGATTTTTGTTAGTTTATTTTTGGATTAGTATGGTTTAGAAAAAAAAAAAAACACGCGGGTACCTGAGGCTATTTTTAAAGAACTAATACTATAAAATTAATTTTAAGAAGGGGAAAATAGAGATGAGAGAAAAAGCAATAAATGGAATGATGTCTTGATCCCCTGGGATAACTCCGCCTTAACTGCAGTAGAAAAAGCCAGTGAGGGCAAGAATGGTGGGGAACTAGAGGAAAATGAACTTTATCAGTGATGCCTTGGGTAGTTGGAGATCAGTTTGATAGAAGAAAGTAACATCAGTTGAATTACTCAAAATAGTGTTGCCTTCCATGAAATTTTAATTAAAGTCTCCACTCCACTTGCATGGAAACCCATCAGGGCTATTCAGCTACAACCACCTGACGAAAATTTCTCATTTTTACACTCAAAGCCAATCTACGTAGCTAAGATGGCATATTAATTTCAGGCAACTTCTGATCCTATGTGAAGTGTGTAAGAGCTAAAGTCTTCGTACATCATGCTTTGTGCACGGTTGGTGGTGAGGGGTAATCACTCAATATGTGAATAATCCCATTTCAAACAGAGAACAATGGCTAGAACTCAGGAGGGAGGAGCAGTTATCCTTAAATCAGGACTATCAGGAAAGCATGGTACCGAGTCCTGTGCAACAGACAAAAACCCCTATTTCACAGGTAAGAAGAAAAGGCTGTGTATGAAAGTGTAGGTTAGCTCAGGGTCTGGGGTAATAGATTCATTCCTAAAGGTGAAAGGTAATAAGGAAGGAAATGGTAAATGCAAACTTCCCCTACTTTAAAATTTAGCCTGCAGGTGGCCTGGAGTGAAAAGATTCTTTGAGATAATTATGAACTTTGGGCATTCAAATTCTCAGTACAGTATTTATTATATTCCTGTTTTTTAAAAAAATAAAAACCTCTACGTGCTGAATATTTGAAATGACCTTAAAATACACTAAATTCATTTTAACGTATAATAAAATATTGAACCCAAACCATCTCTAAATTGTACATTTGTGGACGCTTTTTTATCCCATATTTATGTATTCTAAAGGGCTGAATTTTATTTTGTTTATTTTTTATACAGCAGGTTCTTATTAGTTATTTATTTTATACATATTAGTGTATATATGTCAATCCCAATCTCCCTATTCTAAGGGTTTGAATTCAGAAAATTATATGTGTATCTATGAGTACAGCTGACTGTTTTATAAAGAGTTAATTAATCCTACATCTATTTACTTTCAGAAAACATAATTTAAGATGAACAGTACTTATTATTGAGTACATAATAGGGCTGAGCAACCAGGCACTTTATATTTTTAACCCAAAACTCTGGCCAACATCAGAATTCCTCAGTTATGTCCACACGGACAATATGATGTGGCAGCTTTTGCCAATGATGAAATTCACACACAAGTATTACAAATCACTTTGAGCAAGGCTCCTTAACGGCTCCTTCAGAGAACTTCCCAATAAAAAAATACTTAATCTTTGCTCTTAAGATAATTAGGAAGTCCAGAGATTTTAGAACAATCCATTTAACCAAAGTGGAAGATTTGGGACAAAACCAGAATTTACCCATTTCCTTCTCTATTTAAAAATAACTGTTCAGGGGCTTCCCTGGTGGCGCAGTGGTTGAGAGTCCACCTGCTGATGCAGGGGACACAGGTTCGTGCCCCGGTTCGGGAAGATCCCACATGCCGCGGAGCAGCTTCGCCTGTGAGCCATGGCCGCTGAGCCTGCGCGTCCGGAACCTGTGCTCCGCGACGCGAGAGGCCACAGCAGTGAAAGGCCCGCGTACCGCAAAATAAATAAATAAATAAAGCAGATTTTAAATAAATAAATAAATAAAAAATAACTGTTCAACGACTAATATTTCAGCATGTGCCTAACTTTTCACTGAGTAGTTTGGTTAAATTTTCCCTTTGCAATTCCTCCCCCTGCCCCCAATCTCCTTTTCAACTACCAACTCTTTAATTAATACCTTGATGCCTAACTTACTTCAAATCATAATTCCTACCTGAGCCTATTTCTTCTCTTACATTAGGCTAATCTTTAAAACCACTTCCAATCGAATGTCTCATTTGTTAAAAAAAAAAAAAAAATTGAAGTATTGTTATATGTTGAAAAAAAATCATAGAATACAGAAAAGAATAATAAAGAAGACATAATCACCCAAAATTTCACAGCAGGGAAAACTACAGTGAATATTTGGCTTATTTCTGTTCAAACCTCTCTAAGAATAAATCAACACTTAGATATTTTACAAAATTGAGATTGATTTGAATATATCGTGATCTGATTTGTCTTAACTTAGCAACATATCAATGCATTTTTCATGTGTGAACTATCATTTAAGATATGTTTCAATGGCTTTGAATTAGCCCAGTATATGGATGTACTTAAGTTACTTAACAAATACCTTACTGTTTAGACACAGAGATCATTTTAAAATTTTTACTATTATAAAGAACACAGCAATAATCGTATATGTTCATAAATTTCTAATCTCTAAAATAAGTTCTCTGAAGTAGAACTATTAGTTCTAAGGTTATGAACATTTTCTTTTAAAGTTTTTATCTAATGGCTGCATTGCCCCTCAAAATTTCCTTCATGTATATCATAGATAACTTTTCTCACAGTTGCTGTTATACATAGATTGACTATCATCTTGTTTTCTAAACTGGATGGCTCCTGCGGGAGAAGCCCATGATCTATACCTTTGGTAATATCTCTAACTAATTATACTTGCAATATGCTTACCTCACATAAAGACTCTTCAGTTAATAACTTTTTCTCCTAATAGTACTTGAAAAGCTTTACCGTTTTTCAGACAACCCCTGCTTTTTCAATAATAAGGAATTTATCCCCAAACTTCCTAAAATAAAAGTGCTATAAGAAGAAATATTTCAATATAATTGTTTCAGACAGAGATAGTTTACTTGACACAATGGGTTCTGGTCTGAGAACGCTGCATGGAACAAATTTAAATTATGTCCCGTGTTCAGATGGGCCCAAAGAACAATGTTTTGCTTGGAGTTCTTCTGCCCAAAAGCCTGATCAAGGGAAGGTATATGCCTATTTGGCCCTTGCACATCAAGGCTACTTCTTCAAGTTTTGAAGAGCTCTCATTTTTGAACTTTATTTGCTTTCATGTTGTTTCTCTGCACTACAACTCTATCTGTAAAAGTAGATGGGGCGCAAGATGACCATGGGACCAATAAGGTAGAAAATCTGGTGAGGAAATAATGTAGAAAAGAAACAGCAGCACTTCACACCCCTCCAGTACCACCCACCACCATCCAGCAGGTCTCTTCTTCCTCAGGTGAGTAAAATAAATCTTCACTGCATTATATTTTATGTACAAAGTGTATTTATTTACTTCCAAGTTATCATTGATTACTTAAACTTATTAAAGTGAAATATTTTTCTGTCAGCAAAAATTCCCCAGTAAAATGAAGAGAGATATGTTTTCATTGAATGCTTTTTGACATAGCAGTGAGGTATTCAGAAACAAATTAATGGCATTAAGGGAGGTTTGACATATGGAAGCAGGTGGAAAAAACAGATTTCAAAACAATATCTCCTTTATGATCATAATTGTGTGTATTTTTATGTATTATGTTTTGTAATCTGAAACCATGTAAAATAAACACAAATTTCCTAGAAGTAACCAATGTTTTACTCTAGGCACATATACTTGAGTTAAAAAAAATTTATTCTTGTCAGATTTTGCCTCAATTAAATAGGCAACTAGGACTTCACTTGTAGTGCTGAAGGTAGTTTGTGAAAGTGTGACATTTACTAGGTTGCGTTTAGTTACAAATGGGACCCAGGCCAAATACTCTGGCTGCAACCAAATTATTCTTTTTCTGGACGTTTCTCATACTAAAATTTTCCAAATAATTATTCCAAGTTTTAGGAAAGATTTACTGACCCTCTTAGTCAAAACTCTTATAATATTGAAAAAAAGCATTCTTTATTCCCATGCTAATCCCCCATGAAAGTGTGTAAATTTATAGATTCCGTATCCATCTGAAGCTTCCCATATTTGCTTTTGCCCTTGATGTTAGGAAGAATATTATTGTTATCTCTAAATGCACAGATGTAGTCTGAGGTTAGACTTTTTCTTGAACAAATGCAAGGGAATTAAAAGCATTGTCTCTCCTGATAAAAATATCAAAGCTTCTTTTTTTATATAAACTAGTGATAATTAACTGATTACATTTCTGAGTTCATATACATGATATTTAAAAGCAATATTTGAAATTTCCTAAGTTTGATGCAATAATGAAACATTTCATTCTTATTAGATTCTTTTAAAATAAAAATACAAGCATAATTATTTGGTCATTTTGTTTATGCCCAGTGCATATTTTAAATAACTCACTCAATTCTGAGGAATTTAAAAAGTCACCTAACTCTTTTTTAACTGTGAATTTACTAGTTTCAGTTCTTAGAAACCACAAAGGATTAGAAGATCTGTATAGCCTATCTCAAAATAAAACACCAATTTAGACACTAGCTTTCATTTTTTAATACTGTTTTATTGATTGCCAACAATGTACTAGGGAGCATATTAAATATAGAAAGCTTAACTTTAGATCACTAGATTTTTAAAAAAATGGTAAATTTGCAAATACTTTTAAGGCGGATAACATGGATCAGGTTGGATATAAGTAGGAAATAATTTTTTAGTCATGGGTCTTCACTGAGTTTAAAGGTGGCCTAGTTCTTTGAAAAGTAAGAGGTGGTCAATTAAGATTTGTTAATTATCATTTTAACAATGGGCAATAAATTAGGTTGTTTTTATATATTGTCCCATAGATTCTTTACAAGGATTTAATAATAAAGTTATTACACAATGTATTAGATTCTTACGGCTGCTGTACCAAATCACCACAAATTTAGTGGATTAAAACTGGAAAAAACGTATTAATTTGTAGTTCTAGATGTCAGAAGTCCAAAGGGGTCTCACTGGTCTACAATCAAGACCAATCAAGGTGTTGGCAGAGCTGCATTCCTTCTGGAGGCTGTAGGGGAGAATTCCTGGCCTTGCCTTTTCCAGCTTCTAGAGGCTGCTCTTATTCCTTGGCTCCATCTTGAAAGCCAGCATTAGCATCACTCCCAGCTTCTCTTCGGTTGTCACATCTCCTCCCTTGACTCTGACTCTTCTGCTACCCTTTTTCACTTATAAGGCCTGAGTTTGTGATTATATCAGTGTCATGCAGTAAATCCAAGTTAATCTCCCCATCTCAAGATTCTTAACTGGGACTTCCCTGGTGGCGCAGTGGTTAAGAATCTGCCTCCCAGTGCAGGGGACATGGGTTCAAGCCCTGGTCCAGGAAGATCCTACATACCGCGGAGCAACTAAGCCCATGCACCACAACTACTGAGCCTGTGAGCCACAACTACAGAGGCTGTGTGACACAACTACTGAAGCCCGCGCGCCTAGAGCCCGTGCTCTGCAACAACAGAAGCCACTGCAATGAGAAGCCCGTGCACCACAACAGAGTAGCGAGTAGTCCCCGCTCGCAGCAACTAGAGAAAGCCCGCACGCAGCAATGAAGACCTAACGCAGCCAAAAACAAATAAATAAATAAATTTATTAAAGAAAAAAGATTCTTAACTTAGTCACATCTGTAAGGTCCCTTTTGCCATGTCAGGTGACATAGTCACAGATTCTAGGAATTAGGACATGGACATCTTTGGGGAGCCATTTTTCTCATATGTCAAATATGTTTCTCATTATGAACAAACAACATACATCTATTGTTTGGGTTTCTGTCAAAGTGGAATTTTTCTTTGCCCCAAATATTTTGAACATTTTATGACTGACTGCCATTTTCACCCAACTTGAAGAACTAAAGGGAAACATTAGAGATAACAGTGTAACATAAATGGATCACTTGAACATGAAATTGTCCCAATGAGGGTATGGATAAAAATACTTTACCAATAATAAGTTTGATAAGCATAATATTCCAGTAACCTTTGACATATCACTTTGTTCTGGAAATTTTGACCTTTTTGATGGTGTCCCCTTCTCACTCCAGGAAAGAGAAAGAAAGGAGGGTTTGCACACTTGACATTGGCTATTGGATTCAAAATTGTCTTTGGTACAATAGCCAGTTAAGAGAGCTGAGGGCTGCCGTGGGCTCTCCTATTGGCCTTTAATGGTCACCATGGGGTGTTTTTCTCTAACTGTCATATGGGTAAATCAGAGTTTATCAGTCTCATTAATCCAGGCTTCCACTGGGGCCTGGGTGAAAAGGTTTAGAATGTGATCAGTATGCAGCTTTCATGACCTTTCTTTTGAGCAAGGATCTTAGCAAGGGAGAGACCTCATGTAAGTCTCAGCCTCCACAGGAGGTGGTTTGTTCATTCCTACATGGGGATGAAAGGAACCATTCGAAGTCAATTCAGCAGAGATAGTGAAAAGGTCACTGAGACTGTATTCTCATGTCAGGTATTCTCAGTACAGACTGAGTGGGTCCAGCTTTAATTTTCTGCTCCTCAATCTATTTCATGTTGGTGAATTTTTATTAACAAGTATGGTGGATATCTTTATCATTTTCCCATAAAATAGTCTTGATCAGTAGTCAAAAAGGAAGGATTAGCATTGGATGACTATTTAATGCCTTTAATGCACTAGAGGTGCCTTTGTTTTTACACTTGGCATCTTTATTGAGACATACAGTAAAAAAGGAATGGGGAAAATCTAAGTCTTGTTTGGGTATACTTGAGCATCAGATGTGTAGACTATAATCCAGGTGTTTTTTGTATCTTTGCTTCCATCCATCCCTGACACTACCATAGCTTAAAAGAATAAATTCTTAATTCTGGTGAAGGACAGTCCAAAGATATGGAATGTAATAGAAATAAAGATGCCCTTTTGTGGGGCATGGGGAGAGCGGTAAGCCAACTGCTTTCTGTCTGGGCCTTCAATGCTTCATGAAACTATAAGTGAAGTCAAATGGTTGCATCGCACGTGAACCCTTAGAACCTTCGTGAATCTTGGCAACATTTAGTATCAGATGGGGCAGAGAAAAGCCAAGGTGCTGTTACCTTTGCATGTAGGTTTTACTTCTCAGGAAACCAGTAGGAATGATATCTGTGGTCAAGTTGACCTTCTAATAATTGCATTTGTATCCATAGGAGACCTATAAGCAAGTGTTGTGCATTCTTCTATATTGTTCTTACTTTAATGAAAAGTGTAGTTATCTGACCTCACATCAGTTGGGGCAAACCAACAGGCCTTACCATGTCGACATGAATAAGCTATAACCATTGAATGCTATTGTGTTTTCTCTTTGACTGAACACACACACACACACACACACACACGCACACACAACCTAATTTTGGAGCATTTATGGAAATGTCTAAGTGATTATAAGATTGAATGCTCTATTTATCACTAATACTTAAATTATACTAAAGGATGATCATAAAATATAGAGGGTGTCATTCTTATTTACTCAGCTTGTTAATGTCTTACCATCCAAAAATAAATGGCCTATAGTGCCAACCTTGGGAGCCACACGTTTCAAAGTTAGTGAACCATCCTAGAAAATGAAATATTTGTTCAGGACCAGAACAAATGAACAGTACATAGTTCCAGGTCCTTAGAAGTAAAGGTTTCTTCTCATTTCTCTCCTTTATCAAAGTTATCTGTTATGACAGTTCTAGGTTTTTACTGTTATTTTATATTAGTGTTTTAGTGGTATTTAAGTATACAATTTACAGATGCAGAGAGGAGACAAATAAAAACTGAATGTATTTCAATAGTGCTTTTTAAAATAATAGCTAACATCCCATGTTCCAAGTGCTCTCTGAAGCACTTTAGATATATTGATCCGCTTAATCCTCCCCCAAATCTTATAGGGTAGGTGAGAAGCATACTCATTTTGTAGATTAAGAGACAGAGAAACGAAGAGTTTAACACAATTGCCCAGATATTAAATATCACAACCAGAATTCATAGTCTAGCTTCAGATCAATGGTCATGACAATTACCCAGTAGACTCCAAGATCACTAAGCCATTTTTGATAGGACCTTTAGACATCGCCTCTAGAGGCAGGAAATGGAATTCACACAAGATTAACAGTATTCTATTTGCAAGATGTGGGTGTATGTACAATGCGCGTGACAGATGGAATGCGTTAGGTAGAGGCAACTTTGCAGTTGTGTTGGGGAGGATATAGGAAGTTTGCTCTACTGCTTAGCAAGAGCTCAACTGTATTAGACAAGTACTTTGTTCTCCATGGATACATTCCTTACCAGGATAAGCTGCCTCACAAAAATCTTACTGCACAGTTTTCCACCTTCTTGTCATCCCCAACTACACTCAAGGGCAGTCAAACCAAAAGCTGATGAGGAAACTGTGATGTGGCCTGACTCACAAAAGATGAGCTCAGTCAGCGAGATTCTCTTGAACTAGGAAATTCTAGGGGAATGAGTCATTTAGCAGCAGGAACAAAAGTTAAATATTATAGAAATCAGTTGGAAAGACATGATGGACTTTGCCAAAGTTATGAGGTAACTGAAACTATGAGGAAGTAGATCAATTAGGTAGCAAAAAATTACAAAGTAAAGGGTAAGGAAACTATTTTTTTCATAGCACATTAAAAGTAGGCTTGTGGAGAGTATTTGTGTCATATTGTTGGCACAGCAGGGTGTACAATAAAGATCCCCAACTTACTGCTGTTGTGGTTTTTATATGTATTGTGCATCCAGAAATACCTTCTTTTTGAGACTCCTTTAGAAAGTGGCCATGTCAATAATCCTCTTCCCTGTTACTAGAAACTGTTTTATTTTTTTTCCTTTTTTTTCCCTTGTAAATGAAAACTAGTACCTAATACAATAAAGATGAGTTCAGAATTGTTAACAACTCACTTTTAGTGTCCTAAGCAGTAGCTACTGGTAGCTATTATTTCATAGCTTTCCCAGGATAAGAGTCAGCAATTTATCTGGGATTCAGTTGGTGACACCTTGGGCATTTTTTTGAATGGTACTGGCATGTGACAATATTTAAAGAAGCATTCTTTGTTATCCACTATGATGAATGTGTCTGAACGTCAAAGAACAGAAAGTTAGCCAAAGTAGAATAATTTTTAGGTGCAGAAATAATAAAGAAATATTTCTCTTGCCTGAACTCAAGCTTAGATATGGAATTGAAAGAGAAACAATTCTTATAAGAATCTATTTTTGAAGAAAAATATTTGGACTGATTTTAATCTTTTCCTCAGTTCCAACTTCTCCACAGTAAATTAAATAATTAAGCAGGAGCATTCATCTATGTTGTCAAAACTAATGCAACCGATATCTTATTTTTCTTACTGCTTCAGATGAATTTCCTAAATACCATTACACTGCATTACATACTAACTTCTTTGTTCACTCTGACTTTTCTCCTTTTAGAAGCTACATCCATGCCATTTTCTCCAGACTTTTTTTTTTTTTTTAACATCTGGCAGTTAGCTGGTTGTCTGTAGCATTCCTTCAGATTTATCATACTAATCACATCTAACCATATCACCTGGAATTTGTTTTCATTCTGTTTTAGAGTTTGTGATTAACAGCAATCTAGTTTAAACCCATCTAAGTTAGGAGTTGTAATATAAATACATGATGATTTTAAATTTATGAAACAATTTGAGATCAAATATTATCTTTTTTCTACTGATAATTTTTGAAATGACATGCCATTTATTACTATTTCCATTTCAGGTGTATTACTAAGAATAGTTTCTATTGCTACTGACAGAAAACCCAAACACTAGTGGGCAAAACACTTGTTGACTTGGATGACTGAAAACATCCAATGGTAGATCTGGCTTTAGGCAGTTCGGATGGGGTTTCTGTATCCTTTACTCTGGAATTTCTGGTTCTGCCCTCCAAATGTTGCCTTTCTATGCAGGTGAGATTGCCACATGGCAACAAAAAAAAAAAGCTCCAGCAGTCTAAGTCCTCACATCTATTCACCTGACCATCTGCTCGACCTAACCACAAAACTTTCCTTCCCCTAAATTTTGCTAAAGTCCTAGACCCTTCTTTAACAAGACCAACTTAGGTTAACTGTGGACTCCTAAAAGAAGCATTCAAATGCTATATTCTACATATTTCAGGCACTGAACCAGTCATTGTGAATATGGGATGGGTTCAAACTGATTTGATGAAGCTACTCACCCTTGGAGATGAGGCAAGGGAATATGAAATCAACTGAATTGCATGGCTGGTACCCAGTGAGAGAGGGGTAGCAATATGATGAAATTACTACCTCTACAATGTATACTATGATGAGTGCGGAGGAAACCAAAAGAGTGGAATCTGATAATATGGTTTGATTTTCTCCTCTCCATCTTGAAGTTGTAAGACCCTGGGCAAGTCACTCCACATTCTTAAGACTATTTCTTAACTTGTGAAACAAGAATGATACTAATAGCTGTGTCTTGAAAAGGAAATAGCAAATGCCTGCTGTAGAAGGAAAAAACATTTCCTGTGTGTTTCTCTTCTACCCTCACACTATTATCACACTTCACTCCTGACACTGGATGTGTCCGTTTTCCATACATCAAGCAGTTCTCTGTGACTGCTGGTTGTCCTATCGTTCAATTCAATTCTGACACTATCTTCCTGGAGTTAGCGTCAGACCCACATTTTCTCAGACCCAGGGGCAGAGACCAATATATGCATTTTCTATTATTTCACACCTGCTAAGTACTTCTGTAAACCATTATGTGCTATCAAAACTTAGTTTACTATGGTTGATGTTGTGGCTGTTATTATTATTTAAACGATGATTTTTTTAACTTAAAGGTATATAAATACATCACACATTTAATAAGAACTCTGGAGCTTTAAGAATTTCTTCTAAGTGAATCAAGTTCTTGTGTAGACATTCAATTTCACCAGGATTTTCCAGTGTGTTTTGTAACGAAGTACAGAAATTTATAATAGCAATTACTGAGATACAGATGATTCTGTAGTCAAAATATTTGGGAAATGTTAAATTAAACAAAAGTAAATTGGTTTCATTGCAATAAGACTTTTCAGAATCTTTAGGATGTTAATATTAAATGTGAATCTTTAAGCGAGAGTTATATGGTTGCAGGATTTGTCATATAAATCCCCTCACAAAATCATTGAGGAGGGATGAAACATTAGAAAAGTGTTTTTCAACTGAGGTCATTTTACCCCTGAGGGAATATTTGGCAATGTCTGGCGACTTTTAATTGCCACAAATGGGTGTGTTATCCAGTTGGTAGAGTTTTGGGATGCTGCTAAACCTCATACAATGCAGAGGACAACCCTCTACAACAAATAATTATCTAGCCCCAAATGTTAACAGTGCCACAGTTGAGAAAGCCTTCTTTAGACGAACATTATGAGAAACTAACATTGGTAAACACTGATTTGTATGACTGATGATAGATTTTGTAACTCCAAAGAATAGTGTAATCGTCTGATTTTCAATGGCTCACCATCAACTTCACCTTGTGAATGAACAATGTTGTCTGCCATATCAGTAAACAAAGGATGTTGCAGCCATCAAGCCACTGTAGCCACCCCCAACGATGCACCCTGAGGGGACCCAGGATAGGAAAGAACAAGATACTGGCCCTAGATAGCTAAGGTGCGTATCAAATGAATGCTTTCAATGAGCCCAGACTCTTGCATCTTCCCGTACAACAAAAAGTGCTAAATTCATTAACTTGAGATATCTGGTTTTCTTTCATTACCAGTAATCTTGAAGTTCCGACTACCCGGTCTTTGTTGCAAAAACTCCTATATATCCTGGCTTCTCCCTTACCTCTCTGTAGCAGCCCTTCAGAGCTATCTAAGAGGCTGCATCCCGGGTTTAAGTCCTCAGTTTTGCCCACCAAATAAAACATAATTCTCAACTTTTAGGTTGTGCATTTTTTTCAGTTGACAAAGTTTACTCAGTTTGAGGATGTATACCCTAGTAACTTAAGTCTACCAAAACAGAGCAAGGTTAAACCTTAAGTTATGCCTAAAAGGGTTACTGTAATAAATTATATTTACTAAATTGATTGCAAACTTTGTTATAATGCTAAGACCTTTATCATTTATTACATATTTTTACCTGGAATTAGTCAAATTATACTTCTCAAATAGTAGCAACTATATACTAACAGCTTACATTTGAAAACCAATCAATCCTTTCCAAAGAGCTTTTAGATCTCTGTTCTTATTCTTTTCATCCATCGTTATCCTTGACATAAATTCCTCTCAAGAGGAATTCTGTCATAGTTTAGTACAACTTAGTTGTGTTCTGAAAATATGATAAAATGGTTCAAATGGAAACTTTTTATTAGTCCCATGAACTCCTATTTGATAAAGTTTTTTTCAGTTGCTCTTGAGACTTTCATCTATATTTAAACAAATATTATTTAATAATATATAATATTAAGAGTAAATACTTGATGTTAAACCTAGGATTTAATCGATTAAAGTAATAAAAATTTAAGCACAGGAAAAGTGAGTAAGTTCAGGGAAAACGAGTCAGAGTTGAAACTTGCTGAAAGCTCTTTGGATATCACCGCCCTTAAAATGTACTGATACTGGGCTTCCCTGGTGGCGCAGTGGTTGACAGTCCGCCTGCCGATGCAGGGGACACGGGTTCATGCCCCGGTCCGGGAAGATCCCACATGCCACGGAGCGGCTGCTTTCGTGAGCCATGGCCACTTGAGCTTGCGCATCCGGAGCCTGTGCTCCGCAACAGGAGAGGCCTCAACAGTGAGAGGCCCATGTACGGCAAAAAAAAAAAAAAAAAAAAAAAGTACTGATACTGAAATATTACAGTGAATTTGTGATTACCTGGCCAGTCTCAGATTGCCTTGTCTAGGAAATTCCTGCTTTAATATAGATATAAACCTAAAGCTTTGAAGACAAACAGGTAAACAACAACACCCCAAATAACAACATTAAAGTCCTGTGACATCTCAGCTTTTGTCTTCATCCTTCCAAAGTCAAATCACGTGGGGAAACTGAGGTAACAAAAATTTTACACATAAGGCAGCCAAAGCTTAAAGGGCTTGACCGACTTTTCAATGTCAGAGTCAGGTCTAAAACAGCTCTGCTGATCACTAGCCACAGCTCTCTCCATCAATATATTGTTTTAATTATGAAATTCCTAGAGCACAAGCCTGATGTAACTGGTGAAATTTTTTTTTTTTTTTTTTTTTTTTGCGGTACGCGGGCCTCTCACCGCTGTGGCCTCTCCCGTTACGGAGCACAGGCTCCGGAGGCGCAGGCTCGGCGGCCATGGCTCACGGGCGCAGCCGCTCCACGGCATGTGGGATCCTCCCGGACCGGGGCACGACCTGTCTCTACTGCATTGGCAGGCGGACTCTCAACCACTGCGCCACCTGGGAAGCCCAACTGGTGAAATTTTTAAGGAAGCTGTTCATCGTTATCATTACATTACATTACATTACAAAGTAGGGGGTAAGAATATATCATATACGATCACTCACCACTCTCATTTCTTCCTCTTTTTTCTCTTTTCTTTTTTCCTAGAAGAGAGACATGGTTAGCAGTGAGAGTAAATCGAGTGAGGTAATTTGGAAGTAGCTGATTCACAAAGCAAACCCCAGAACTGTAGTGGGAATTCCCCAACATTGTAATTTGGTTAGGCAAAGGTATCTGGCTCAGACTTACATAATTTGCTGTATCCAGCTTTTGTTTGCAAACCTGCAGGAGAACAGTGATGTAATGTTATTTCCCTCATCTAGAGTATCTCTTGACTTTCTAAAGCTTAAGTGGGCTGTTAAACTCAGTCTCAGGAGACCAGGAGAGGAAATCCCCATCATTTGTTTTAACTAACCTCATTTCCTTACCTATCTATGATATAGATATATATTTCTTTCTATCTAGCTAACTAGATATCTATCTATCTATCCATCTATCACCTTCATTCCAAAAAAGGGAAGAAATGTAGGATAAATTTATTATAAAACGGCATGTCAGTTTCATGTCTAATGAATATTTTAATATGTTTTTCTTCAATATATGGGCACCTTTTCAGATGAAGTCCTTCTAAATTTAAATCAATTGTTCTAATTGTGAATCTGAAAAAGCCGTAATAAGTGTCCTGATTCCTCCATGTTTTCAGGATTTGGGGACACACTGTAGTGCATATATTATGATCACCTTCTCCTCATGGAAATTAAGTCAAATAATCACAGTATTAAGGATCTGGCCAGAAGTCATGGGCTTGGACTCCTTAACTTTTGGCTTTTTAGAAGCAGCAGCTTGGGATAGTGGGAAAAGTTGGGGCTGGACTCACATAAAACTAATACAGGCCATGATAATCCTTACAAGGCACTATGACAAGTTATTTGCATATAATCCTTGCAGCAATTAGATGAGTTAGATCACATTGTGATCTCTATTTTACTGATAAGAAAACCGAACCAGTTGACTCAGGTTACACATTTAGGAAGTGGTAGAGTTTGGTATTCAAACCTAAGTCTGTGTGATTCTGTTGGAACTTGGAACCACTAACCACTGACCGGGGTTTACACTCCAGTGGCCCCACTTTAATGGTACCACTTTCATAAATTACACCATCTGTTTCAGCCTCTACTTCCTCATTTGTAGGAAAGGATGTAATGCTAGCTATTCTAAATGGTTCTTTTAAAGATAAAAGATCGTGTTTGTGTAATCAACATAGAGTATGTATTTTAAAACGATTTATTTCCCACTCTTCACAACTCAATCAAAATAAGACATTGGTATAGAAAACAATTAGCAGTTAATAGAGTGGTTCTCATCCTTGAATATACACTAGAATCTGCTGAAGAACTTTTAAAAAGTACTAATGCCTACTTAGAAGGAAGCATGAGTGGGGTTTCTAGGACTCTGGTGATGCTCTCTTCACCAGAGCGGTGGTAACACAGGTGTGTTCATTTTATGATAATTCCTTAAGCTGTACATTTACGGTAACTGCATTCTTCTGTATGCGTATTTTACTTCAATTAATATGGATACTTAAGAAATACTGCTTCTCCAGTCTCACTCCTCAGAAATTCTGATTTAATGGCTCTGTAGAGGAGTGTAAACATCAGTTTTATTTAAAAGCTGCTCAGGAGATATTCACATGCAGCCAGCATTGAGAACTGTTGTTAGCATAGATCCAAACCTTAACAGATTTAAGAATCAAGGGAGACATCTTTTACAGCAAAATTGGCAATATCTGCCAAATTCAAAAATCTGAGTGTATAATAATTAGACATAGAGAACATGATATAGTGTCTTTATTTCATGTAGGGCTTCCCCCCAAAATGGGAATTGGAATATGCTATAAAGATCTATTAGTTGCCTCAAAAAGCACTTTAAATTCTTTATCTTTCCTTCTTTTATGAACATTTCTATTAACATCTATTTTATTAAGTTATCCTGCTTTTGTTTTGAACATCTTTGTACAACAAAATCTATGTAGTTTGAAAAGATAAGGAAAATAAAATTGTGAGTTAAAATGCATACTCCTCCCAAGTACACACATGTGCAAATTTAGTCAAACATGTTCCAATGTCCAATAATTAACAGACAGATAAGGTGACTACATTTGCATTGTTCTTTTTCCCCCAACAGACTTAATCATCTTATTTGTCCTTTATTATTGGACATTGAGCTTTTAGACCATGCTATTACCATTTGCTTCTCTCCCTCCTAACCAATGCATGTGCATACACACAAGTACATATGTACATATATATTCTACATGTGCTATCATAGAAAAATGTTTTACAGAAATATAAACAGATTCACTTTACAAACTTCAAATTTATTAACATTAATTTAAAAATATGCTATATAGTAATTCCCTTGTGAATTTTTTTCTTTTTCCCTTGTGAATTTTTAATCAATGCCTTTAGAGTGAAATTTTTAAGCTAACCACTCATTTGGCTGGGATTTTTCAAAACTGTCTAGTAAAAAGTCATATGAGATGAAATTTTAGATATTTATTGTATATTTTTAAAGAACTCTGACTTGCTTTCACAGGCAAAAATATCACTCAACTGAATTGATTCTCTTGCTATTAATAATTCATTGTTCATCCAGTGTATAATTAATAACCAAGAACATGTGCAAACATCTTCATAGTAGAAGGACCATTTGTATCACTGACTGAGCCAGCATGGCTTAATGATTTTGTGTATAAATGGAGTTATCAGAAGAGTACACTTGATTATTGACATGTTTTTCAAAAGCATAAACATCACGTTTTGAGTATACTCAAAAAAGTCATACGCTTAGAAAGTACATTAGCCTATGGAAGAAAATAAGAGAAGGAATAGGAAGAAAATTTCTAGTCTTATGCTCAATTGACAAAACTACAATGTGAATATAAACTACATTAAGTCTCTAGCTGATGTGTTTTAGACATCAATAGATCTATTAAACTTACAAAACTACTGGAAAAACTTTGAGTAAGAAAACTTATAAAAGTAGCTGAAAAATAAAGATCATTCAGTATTAAACCATCTGCAATATTAAAGGTTGGAAGTACAAATAGGTCTCGTTGAGGCTAGCATACTAATGTAAGATTTATGCTGTCGATAACTATTTGCAATTAAGTGTAATGTGCAAATACCATGGTATTACATATTTCAGTTGTTAGAAAGAAAGAAAAAGCATTAGTTTGGGGCATTTCTTAAATTTAATAATAGCTGGTGTTCTGGAAAGAAAAATGAAAAAATCCTTTCTCTGGATTAGCAGAGAAAGAGCTAATATCTGTCGGTGAATGCCATTATGATTTTTTATACATGCCTCTGGTTTGGCTTCATTCGTAGATTGCATAGATATTACTTAAATAAGACTTCAAGAGAGAACATGGATTTTTGAAAATGGGGATTGGTCTCTGATGTTGTGGTTGCCAGGTAATGGATTAACAAGCTGTCAGTGTGAAATCCATTCCTTTCTTCTTATCACCCAGGAAGCAGGTACTCTGTCACTCTCTGCTGGCTTACAAACTTTCACAGAAAAGTAGAGGCATCACAGTGGCAGTACTAAGTTTTATTTATATGTAATAATATTCTGTTCATGACGTTTGACCTCTCCTATCTAACGCCTATATTATTTTAATTAATGTGTCATTGGTGCATTCATGTGCTTAATTTTTTTAATACAATAGTGCTACTTTGAACCATACCAAGTTACCATTTTGTAGTTCCAAAATGATCAAATGGTGACAATTTCACAATTTCATAAGGTTCAATATGTTAGTAATTTATTTCAGGGTGAGTGAAGGGGCCGGGGAGAATTTTATAGCAAGTAGTAAAGGATAGAAGATGTGTGTGTGTGTGTGTGTGTGTGTGTGTGTGTGTGTGTGTGTGTGTGTGTGTGTGTGTGTGTGTGTGTTTACTGAGACTCTGCTATGTGGGCCCTGTCCTACACATCAGATGTACAGCAAGGAAACAGGTAAAGCCATTGCTCTCATGAAGTATATCTCCCATATGGATGGGAGACAGAAAACAAAGCTAATTCCAGATAAGTGAGTGCTATATAATGACAGATTATTCAATAAAAGGGATTATAGAAAGACAGGGTATGAGGGGGGCAGCTATTTTAGATAAGATAAGCCTCCTTCAGAATCAGTTGAATAGCAACCTAAAAATAGAAAATAAACTTTGCAAACAATTGTGTTCTCTGTTAATGGACTAGCAAGTGCAAAGGCCCTGAGGAGGGAAGGTACTTGGCTGGTTTGAAGAAGAACAAGGAAACCAGCATGTCTGGAGCAGAGTGACTGAATGGGACAGTGGTCACAGATGAGGTGAGAAAATGATAGGCCACCAAATGAGACTGTGAAGGAGTAGCCAGTGATACAGAAGGAACACAAGAAAAGTGTGTTATCTGTGAAGCTAGAATTTTTTTTAAAAAGTAATTCATGAAGGAAGGAAGTGATCACCTTTGTCAAATGCTCTGAGAGGTCAGATAAGGAATGAACTTAGAATTGACCACTGTATTGATTTTTGAATGGTAATCAGTTTTTATAGAAGTTTATGAAGTAATTGTCAATGGACCTTTTTCCTTATTTTTAAAATAAGGTGTAAGTACAGTAAAAGTCATCCTTTTTAGTGTACATTTCTGTAAGTCTTGAGAAACAAACGCAGTTCTGTTATTACCACCATAATCATGACATAGAACTTTTCATCAGAACCCCAAATTCCCAGTGCCTCTTTGTAGCAAACACCTTCCACATCCCCAGCTACAGATCTGTTTCCTGCCCCTCCACTTTTGCAAGTATGACATATATATGGAATCATACAGTATGTAGCTTTCTAAATCTGGCTGCTTTCATTTAGCATAAAACATTTGAGATTCATCATATTACATGTATCAGTGGTTCCAACTCATTTACTGCTGAGTAGTATCCCATTGTATGCATAAACCAAAATTTGTTTATCCGTTCCCCTGTTGAGTGTTGGTTTCAGTTCTTGGAGATTACAAATAAATCTGCTATAAATATTCACATAGAGTTTTTTTGTGTGTGAACATAGGTTTTTATTTCATTTTGGTAAATACTTAGGAAGCGGAATGCTGGGCCATATGGTAATTGCATGTTTATCTCTTTAAAAAAAAAAATCTAAACTATTTTCCAAAGTCATTGAACCATTTTTCATTCCTACCAGCAATATATTATATGAGAGTTCTACTTGCTCCATAGTTTTTTTTCTTTCTTTCTTTTAATTTTAGCTATTCTAAAAGGCAATATATCATTGTAGGTTTAATTTTCATTTCTCTAATGACTAATGATACTGAGCACCTTTTCAGGTACTTATCTGCCGTCCCTATTATCCTCTTCAGTGAACTATCTGTTCAAATCATTTGCCCATTTTTTACTTTTTTTTTTTTTTTTTTTTTTTTTTTGCGGTACACGGGCCTCTCACTGTTGTGGCCTCTCCCGTTGTGGGGCACAGGCTCCGGATGCACAGGCTCACGGGCCCAGCTACTCCGCGCCATGTGGGATCTTCCCATACCGGGGCACGAACCCACATCCTCTGCATCGGCAGGTGGACTCTCAACCAGTGCACCACCAGGGAAGCCCTGCCCATTTTTTAAACAGGTTGTTTGCTTCCTTATTATTGAGTTATGAATGCTCTTTATGTATTCTGCATACCAGACTTTTATCAGATATACACTTTGCAAATATTTTCTCCTAGTCGGTGGCTTGTCTTTTCATTCTCTTAATAGTGCTTTTCAAATTGCAGAAGTTTCTAAGTTTGATAAAGTCCAAAAGATCATTTTTTTCCCACAAATTAGGCTTTTCCTGTCATATCAAAGAAATGTCTGCCTAAGTAACCCAAGTTCACAAAAGATTTCTCCTATGTTTCTTCTAGAAGCTTCATAGGTGTAGAGTTTACATTTGTGACCTTTAGTTTTTGTACGATGGAAGTCACTGGTGACTTTTACATGAGTGAGTATTAATTAATTTGTGCAAAGACCTGGTCAGAATAGGTTAAAGAGAAAATGAAAGATAATAGAATTGAGAGAACCATCTTTAGAGAACTTCTGCTACAGAGTAGGTGAAAATTGAGGTTTTAGCTGTGGAGAAATCTTATAGGTAGAGTATGATGGCTGGTAATGTGTAGGTAAGCAAAATTCAACACATTGGCTTGTGTATCTATAAATTAAAATGGTACAAATTGAGACAAATCAGAGGAGAACAAATCCAGTGAAACCTCACTCGGTAGCGGGTTAAAAGCTCCAAGCCAGAGGGTGGTTATTTAAGATGAAAATAACAGGGTTTCTAGGGCAAGTAAGGATAAACTTCTATGCTTTTTGCATTGCAGCCAGTGAAATGTTTGGCTTGGAAAAAATGGAAAGAGGTGGGAAAAGAAATTCAATTTGACCTTAAACCCAGCAGCTTGTCTGATTGAATCTTTTTCCATGGATTGAGCAAGAGAGAATAGGGAGTTGGGGATGTCTTTTCCCTGGGCAGAACCTCAGAGGGTTTCAAATTTCCTAGGAGCTCTTAAAACCTCGTTTAAACACAGTCTGTTTAAAAAGCGACCTCAGTGGCTTTGGTAGAATCCCTAAACTCTGGGCATTCTCTCTGCCCAGCATCCCAGAAAGTAGTTAGAGAGTCAGGGGCACAGATTACATACACAGGGGCAGGGTAGAAGATCAAGCTGAAAGAAAAGTCTTTTCGGGTAGCCCACTCCTTTAATTGTACAATATTCTCCAGGCTTTCAAAGGGAAAAGAAGAGCATGGTTAAGAAGTCATGGAATTCCATGGTGGTCAAAATTCATATGTGGGATTTGATTTCTAGAACTAGATCGGATAACATAAAACAATATTTTGGCTTTCTGAGAGCAGAGGTCTGAGTCTCCCCTTCATAGCCAGTCAGATTTACGTGGAGATGGACCTCTACGGTATGTGCATAACTCAACTACGAGCCATCAAAAGGAAACCAAGGCGTTCGTGGTTGACACACATAAAGAATTAGGAGGAAAGTATTGAACTTTCACGCTGATTTCAATCCTTCTTTTGTTTCTTTGTTTATATTTGTCATGAAACTGGTTGTTTTTTTTTTTTTTTGTCTTTAAGTTGAGCCATATGACAACAAGGGCTAAATGAAGTAAACCTGAAATAATCTATTTCTTTAAAATGCCCAATTAAGGGAGCTTCCGGGAAGATGGCGGAAGAGCAAGACACAGAGAGCACCTTCCTCCCAACAGATACACCAGAAATACATCTACACGTAGAACAACTCCTACAGAACACCTACTGAACGCTGGCAGAAGACCTCAGACCTCCCAAAAGGCAAGAAACCCCGCACGTACCTGGGTAGGGCAAAAGAAAAAAGAATAAACAGAGACAAACGGATAGGGACGGGACCTGCACCAGTGGGAAGGAGCTGTGAAGGAGGAAAGGTTTCCCCACACTAGGAAGCCCCTTCGCGGGCGGAGACTGCGGGTGGCGGAGGGGGAAGGCTTCGGAGCCGCGAAGGAGAGCACAGCAACAGGTGTGCGGAGGGCAAAGCGGAGAGATTCCCGCACAGAGGATCAGGGCCGACCGGCACTCACCAGCCCGAGAGGCTTGTCTGCTCACCCGCCGGGGCGGGCGGGGCCGGTAGCTGAGGCTCGGCTTCGGTTGGAGGGCCGGGAGAGAACTGGGGTTGGTGGTGTGAACACAGCCTGAAGGAGGCTAGTGCGCCACGGCTAGCCGGGAGGGAGTCCGGGGAAAAGTCTGGACCTGCCGAAGAGGCAAGAGACCTTTTCTTACCTCTTTGTTTCCTGGTGCGCGAGGAGAGGGGATTCAGAGCGCTGCTTAAAGGAGCTCCAGAGACGGGCGCGAGCCGCGGCTAAAAGCACGGACCCCAGAGACGGGCATGAGACGCTAAGGCTGCTGCTGCCGCCACCAAGAACCCTGTGTGTGAGCACAGGTCACTATCCACACCCCGCTTCCGGGGAGCCTGTGCAGCCCGCCACTACCAGGGTCCCGGGAGCGAGGGACAACTCCCCCGGGAGAACGCACGCCGCGCCTCACGCTGGTGCAACGTCATGCCGGCCTCTGCCGCCTCAGGCCCGCCCCGCACTCCGTGCCCCTCCCTCTCCCCCGGCCTGAGTGAGCCAGAGTCCCGGAAGCAGCTGCTTCTTTAACCCCGTCCTGTCTGAGTGAAGAACAGACGCCCTCTGGCAACCTACACGCCGAGGCGGGGCCAAATCCAAAGCTGAGCCCCTGGAAGCTGTGAGAACAAAGAAGAGAAAGGGAAATCTCTCCCAGCAGCCTCAGAAGCAGCGGAATAAAGCTCCACAATCAACTTCATGTACCCTGCATATGTGGAATACATGAATAGATAACGAATCATCCCAAATTGAGGAGCCGTGTGGATGAAAGGCTCTTGGTACTGCAGCCAGGAGTCAGTGCTGTGCCTCTGAGGTGGGAGAGCCAACTTCAGGACACTGGTCCACAAGAGACCTCCCAGCTCCACATAATATCATAACAGCGAAAATCTGCCAGAGATCTCCATCTCAACACCAGCACCCAGCTTCACTCAACGACCAGCAAGCTACAGTGCTGGACGCCCTATGCCAAACAACTAGCAAGACAGGAACACAACCCCACCCATTAGCAGAGAGGCTGCCTGAAATCATAATAAGTCCACAGACACCCCAAAACACACCACCAAACGTGGACCTGCCCACCAGAAAGACAAGATCCAGCCTCATCCACCAGATCACAGGCACTAGTCCCCTCCACCAGGAAGCCTACACAACCCACTGAACCAACCTTAGCCACTGGGGACAGACACCAAAAACAACGGGAACTACGAACCTGCAGCCTGCAAAAAGGAGACCCCAAACACAGTAAGATAAGCAAAATGAGAAGACAGAAAAACACAGCAGATGAAGGAGCAAGATAAAACCCCACCAGACCTAACGAACGCAGAGGAAATAGGCAGTCTGCCTGAAAAAGAATTCAGAATAATGACAGTAAAGATGGTCCAACATCTTGGAAATAGAATAGACAAAATGCAAGAAACATTTAACAAGGACCTAGAAGAAATAAAGATGAAACAAACAATGATGAACAACACAATAAATGAAATGAAAAATACTCTAGATGGGATCAATAGCAGAATAACTGAGGCAGAAGAACGGATAAGTGACCTGGAAGATAAAATAGTGGAAATAACTACTGCAGAGCAGAATAAAGAAAAAAGAATGAAAAGAACTGAGGACAGTCTCAGCGACCTCTGGGACAACATTAAACGCACCAACATTCGAATGATAGGGGTTCCAGAAGAAGAAGAAAAAAAGAAAGGGACTGAGAAAATATTTGAAGAGATTATAGTTGAAAACTTCCCTAATATGGGAAAGGAAATAGTTAATCAAGTCCAGGATGCATAGAGAGTCCCATACAGGATAAATCCAAGGAGAAATATGCCAAGACACATATTAATCAAACTGTCAAAAATTAAATACAAAGAAAACATATTAAAAGCAGCAAGGGAAAAACAAATAACACACAAGGGAATCCCCATAAGGTTAACAGCTGATCTTTCAGCAGAAACTCTGCAAGCCAGAAGGGACTGGCAGGACATATTTAAAGTGATGAAGGAGAAAAACCTGTGACAAAGCGAGAGAGAGGCATGGACATATATACACTACCAAACGTAAGGTAGATAGCTAGTGGGAAGCAGCCGCACAGCACAGGGAGATCAGCTCGGTGCTTTGTGACCATCTGGAGGGGTGGGATAGGGAGGGTTGAAGGGAAGGAGACGCAAGAGGGAAGAGATATGGGAACATATGCATATGTATAAATGATTCACTTTGTTATAAAGCAGAAACTAACACCATTGTAAAGCAATTATACTCCAATAAAGATGTAAAAAATAAATAAAAATAAAGTCTTTATTGAATTAAAAAAAAGCCCAATTAAGCACTACAGAGCATATTACAGAAATATTTGATGAACCAAATTATAAGTGAAAATACTATGTAGAATGTATGTGTCATAATGGTCTTTGTGTGTGTCCATGTGTCAGCAAAGAACTACGAAAGGAATGACTTTACCTTCAGAGTAATGCAATGGGTTTGCATTGCAATTTGATAAAATACAAATCCTAGTCTTTTCTACTTTTCATTTTGTTTATGTCAGGAGCAGTGAAAACATTAGGCATAAGAGCAGCATTTATATGACTTTTTAGTTCAATAATATGCACATTATATTATGTCTGATTTATAAATGAAATTAATGGTCAGCAATCCTGAGTAAATCAATGACATTCCTCTTACTGTATATAAATAACAGAGACAGGGTATTTGTGATCCTTGGATAGAGAGCAGTTAAAAGTTTCTCTTGTTCATCTCCTTCCTTTTATAGGAGCTTATGGCCTTACTACCAGGTATAGAACTGGATTCAGCTCAATTTGAGTACAGAACCAGTTCATTTCTGCCAGTACAATTATTGTCACATTTTCTCAAAATCCAGTTTAGATCACAATTACAGCTTATATTTTTGAAAAAAAATATTTTCTGTATACCAACATGTGCTCAATAATTTGAATGAATTTTCTTTTCGTTAATCACCGTAAAATGGGTGATTTTACAGCATTTACACAACAGGACACATTTCCCATCCGTTTCATTTTTGCCCTAAATTCCAAGAAGAGCCTTGACATTAAATCTCTACTTCGGAAAGAAACAACTACTCCAAAAATATGCTAACCATCTAACCCTTTGTTTGCATTCTATTCAGTGACTTACATAAATATGCAAGATTTACAGAGAGAGTGTCAAATGAAGTGCTTGACATTCTCCTTGGTGCTCCCAGCATTCCTTCTGGGACCAGAGCATGCTAGTTCCACACTCCATTACCATGGACCATGGCTGCCCGAAGAGGAGAATGTTAGTGAGACAAGAGAAGTGGGCCCTATGAAACCCTCAGAGCATGGACGTGAAGAGGCACAAAAGAGAAATGTCACTACTTAGGTGTGGCACAAAAATCAAGAGTTTTAAGGAAGAAGAAGGGAATATTTCTCTCTGGATCAACTCTTCAAAGACATTCTTACAATACTTTCTAGAAAAATGAAGAATACCTTTCATATTTTTAAAACTGAGGTATAGCTGATTTACCACATTATATGTTACAGGTGTACAACATAGTGATTCACAATTTTTAAAGGTTATACTCCATTTATAGTTATTATAAAATATTGGCTATACTCCCTGTGTTGTACAATATATCCTTGTACCTTATTTATTTTATACATAATAATTGTACCTCTTAATCTCTTACCCCGTCTTGCCCCTCCCCCTTTCCCTCTCCCCACTGGTAACCACTAATTTGTTCACTATATCTGTGACTCGGTTTCCTTTTTGTTATAGTCACTAGTTTGTGGTTATTTTTTAGATTCCACATATAAGTGAAATCATATAGTATTTGTCTTTCTCTGTCTGACTTAATTCACTTTATATAATACGCTCCAAGTCTATCCATATGGTTGCAAATGGCAAGATTTCATTCTTTTTTAAGGGTGAGTACATCATTTCATATTTTCAAAAGGCTGCTCTATTTATACAATCTTGCATTTCTGGTAATCTCTTAAAATTTTCATATACATTTACACAATACGTCAATGACTAAGTATTAGAACAATTATTTGTTCTTCAGCAGAAATGATGGTCTTGTTTTACTTATTGGTCCCCTCACCAGCAGCATCTGCAGGCTGTCCACTTGCTGCTATTTACCTCTCCGTTTGCAGGCTTCTTTATGTAGGGTTTCTCGGAGCCTTTCAAGAGTCTGTGCATTACAAAGCTCCAAAAAGGAAATACCATAAACATTCTTTTTTCCTTCCTTCAGAAGATCGCTGGTAGGGCTTTTTTTTTTTTTTTTTTTTTTTTTGCAGTACGCGGGACTCTCACTCTTACGGCCTCTCCCGTTGCGGAGCACAGGCTCCGGACGCGCAGGCTCAGCGGCCATGGCTCACGGGCCCAGCCGCTCGGCGGCACGGGGATCTTCCCGGATCGGTGCACGAACCCGCGTCCCCTGGCATCGGCAGGCGGACTCTCAACCACTGCGCCACCAGGGAAGCCCCGCTGTCAGGGCATTTTTACGGCTCAGTCCCATGAAGCATTGGGCTTGACAGTGCAGCTGAGTACTCTAGAGCTAACTTTCAATCTTGGCTACGGTGTAGGCAGAGTTAGAGTGTCTCTCTCTTCTACTTGGTGATCGTACAGACAACCAGAAGGCTAGGTTTGGGTTTTGTTTCATGTTTCTTCCTAGCTTCCAGTGCCTATTTCACAATATTTAAATGGACTGCGTCCTAAAAATTCTGTCACCCCAGCCACTTGTTGGAATGAGATTAACATTATATGTTGTAAAAATTTATGAAAGCTAATATAAAGGAATGTTTTAGAAATAATTGCACAAGCACTGAGCACAAGTGAGTCAGATAAAAATAATTTTGTTATCTCTTGAATAGATTCCCAATTATTTTGAGGGTCATGGTTTTTTTGTTTGCTTTCTAAAAACATTCATTAAAATATAGTTGATTTATATATTAGTTTCAGGTGTCTGGCATAGTGATTCAGTACTTTTATAGATTATACTCCATTAACAGTTAAAATTGGGACATTGGAACTGACATATACACACTACTACATATAAAATAAATAACTAATAAAAACTTGCTGTATAGCACAGGGATTTCTGCTCAATACTCTGTAATGGCCTATATGGGAAAAGAATCTAAAACAAAGAGTGGATATATGTATATGTATAACTGATTCACTTTGCTGTATACCTGAAACTAACACAACATTGTAAATCAACTATACTCCAATAAAAATCTTTTTAAAAAGATAATGGCTGTAAGTCTCTGTGCTATACAATATATCCTTGTTGCTTATCTATTTGAGGGTCATGTTTTTGAAGCCAGGTGATCTCTGGCAAAAAAGGAGGAAAACAAAAACACCCACAAGCCTTGAGTGTGTGGACCAAATCAGGCAGCCAAGAGCCAAGAAGCATCTATTCAGAGAGTTTATGAGAACTCTGGTTAATAGCATTCTTCTCTGTCCTGCTATTCCTTACAATGTCTGTAATAGAGGCACATGAGTGCATGGTACTAGTATTTGGCACATAATCACCAACAGGCTAAATAGCACAACACCCACTCTGTCAACAGAATCTATTGAAAGCAAATTTTTAATTTGGTCATTCAATCGATGGTTTTGCTGAATTACTTCAAACCACTGGCTTAACTCATGACTTCATTAAAGAGTTTTTCTTGATCCAATTGACTGAATTCACAGGATGTTTTATTCTCACACTGAAGACCCAAATAGGGACTAATGCCTTCAGACACAGAACAGTTAGAACATTCATTAGGGAAGTTCATGTTCATAGTGCCACCATGAAGGCCTTGTATTTGTTAGCTTATTACAACTGTTAGTCTATTTGGGGGACATTGAGAAGCACGGGATCTCTAGCAAAGGAATCAAAGAGTTCAAGAAATTCAAACGCTTGATTGACAGTTGACAGACACTAATGACTTTCTTGAGCTTAGTTGAAAGGTAGATAAGAGTAACAATGCCCTTCTTAAATAATTTGCTGACATATTATAAGGGCCTGTCAGGTGAACAGAATTGGATGAAACCTACTTCTTCATCCACGACAGATTTTTATTGGGCCATGCTTGGTGCTATTTATCTGTTTGACTGTTTTAGTAATATATCGAAGAAGGGCGAACCCACCACTCTGCACAGAAGCTAAACATTAGAAATCACTTACTTCCATGTGGTCATTCTTCATCCATCCTACACTCTCATGCCACCAAATCTATAGAAATATATTAGTGCAAATGCGATCTTGGATATGACATGCACACAATTTTCATGTAACGTGTTTATAGAGCACATATTGCATTCCCTTTTTAAGAAATATCTTGTCATGTCTTTATACAACCACTTGAGAAGATAATTTCCAAGTCCTATCAATTCCTATCAATTAGCTTGTCATTCTTGGTCTATATGTTTAGCAGTGTCCACTGGCAGCCAGTATTGATATCACCTGTTTTTAGAGAATACTCCACAGTGTGCAAACCACTTAAATAAAGAATTAGGTCTCGGGCTTCCCTGGTGGCGCAGTGGTTGAGAGTCCGCCTGCCGGTGCAGGGGACACGGGTTCATGCCCTGGTCCGGGAGGATCCCACATGCCGCGCAGCGGCTGGGCCCGTGAGCCACGGCCGCTGGGCCTGCGCGTTCGGAGCCTGTGCTCCGCAACGGGAGAGGCCACAGCAGTGAGAGACCCGCGTATCGCAAAAACAAACAAACAAACAAAACAAAGAATTAGGTCCCATCATTTTCACCAATTCTGTAAAGTAAGCATGACTCCTGCCACAGGAAGGAGTATATATGTCAGAACCAGAATTCTATTTCAGTTCTGTATTTTTTCTGTGACATGGAACCTGAGACACCTCTTTTCTCCACTGAAATCTGTTGGAATAATACTGCTCCTGTATAGAATTACAGGACTGAAGCAGAGCTCTCTTCCTCCTTTCATTACATTGACCTCTATGGTAGATGATGAGATATCTATTCTGATTTTTGGCTGTCCAGACTGAAAGAACTATGTGCTAAATCAAATGTAATTTGGGCCATTGTTTCTCTTCTGTTCTGAAATCTCTGAGTAATTCTGGAAAGACTTGTACAGGAGCCCAAAACATGTTTTCACAGTGAAAACAAACGCTTATGCCTGCAGCTGTCTTTTCTGGGATTGTGTTGCTCTACCTCCTTGATTATAGGCTTTGAAAAATCCAGGGAAAGAGTCAAGTTGGGGAGTAACCTTGAGGGAACTGATTTCTGGAATTCAGACAATTGATCAGCCTTCCTCTTATATGTATTATTTTGTTCTGAGATATTTTGTAGGTCCAAGAAAACTGCAAGCATTTGGCTTAGTGGAAATGAGGGGAGGTGTATTTGAATTGATGAAAAGAAATATGGATTTTGAACTATTTTAAATCTTGGTTTTATTATTCTCCAGTCCCCATAATTAGAACAAGTCTAGCAAAGCGTTGCTTAGTGGTTGTCTTTAAGTGACTTTTCTTAGTTAATAGCTAATAATGATTTGTAATTAGGAAATAATTTAAATGTAAATAGATTCTTCTGCACTGCCTACCAATGCTTGAAAACAATTTGTTCTCTTAAATAGCCTAGAAATTACCCAGGCAGTCTTGATGATACTGTTAATTTTCTTGGAAAAAATTCTACATAAGAAGTACAAAGAGAACTTTAGCTCTATGTCTACCTGAATTGTAACACATTTCTAAGTAGTAGAGTCCAAGTTTATGAGGCGTTACTGGTCATTGGTGTTGCAATCAATACAAGAAAAAAAATGTGTGTAGGAAAAGAATTTAGAGTGTCTCGATAAGTCACTGGGTGCCTCAGAAAAATATGTAAGCCTGGTAACGTCATCAATCTTCCCTACAATTTCCTATGACAGTGTTCTCAAATGGGAGGATGAAGAAACCTGAGAAAGGAAAATGCATTAGGATATTATTAATTTGGATGAGAAAAAATGAGAGAAGGGTCTGGATGGGAGCTATTGAGGTAGCAAAGTAAGGTAGTAGCAGTGGGAATGTGCAAAGGTAGGGAAGGTGATAAGAAGATTTTAGAAAGGGTATGATAGGTAGGATTTGCTGAGATATCATTTGTGGAATTTGAAAGAGGATAAGAGATGGAAGGTTATTCCATGCTTCGGAACTGATTCCATCATTTGGCAAATGTTTGCCACTCATCACAAATGGGACTGAGGGGGAAAATAAATATTGCTCAGCCTTAAATTTATCACACACGTGGGGAAAGAACTCGGAACATTTCACACTATTGAGCGGTTTACCTTAGTGATTTTGTAGACAAAATCTGGACCTTGATGCACTCATATTATAATTTCTATATAAATAAAGATCTAACTTTTGTTTTCCAAATCTTGTCTTATTTTTGGTATTCATCTCACAAGAATAAAAATTGTACTCATAGAAGACTGATATTTCTAAAGCCGGGTAGACTTTCTATGCGCTTCATTCGGAGGCGGCTGAGGATTTCTTATTCACCAGGATGTGTGGGCAGAGTCAGGCTGGAAAACCTTCAGGTTCCATGAACCCAGGCATGTCTATGTAAGGTTTTGATCACCTTAAATGTCTGCAATGCATTTTCACTCCTGCCACCCTGTTTCCTTGGTGGATTTCTATGCAACATTCTAGACTCAGTAGCAATGCTATTAGGATTTTATGTCGGCAAACTTTCCTAGCAGCTAGAAATAATTGAATATCCCCTCATCACCATTTCTCTGGCACTTGGTGTACCTCACTTATAACATTTATCACATGTATATTGCTATATTTGGTTTCTAATATTTTTTTTGAATAAGTAATACATTTACGTGATTTACACATTTAAGTGACTCTCTCTTTCTCAGTCCTATTTAACACCCAAGCAAACCCTCTCTTGACATCCCTGTGCTCAGTCATTATAATTGTTTCTTGTTTGTCCCTCCAACACTTATTTCTGAATTTATAAGCAAATTCAAATATATTCTTATTTTTTCACCTTCCCTGTCACCCACCAGAAGATAGCATACGGTATACACTGTTCTGTTTCTTGCATCTTCACTAAACAATATTCCCAGCCGATAATTCTATATCAGCCTATAGAAGAAATTTCTCATTTTTATTTTCAACTGTATTCTATGTATGGAATGCACAATCATTTATTTAACTTGTCCACTGTAGATGAACATTAAGTTGTTTCTAATCTTTTGCTACTAGAAATGGTGCTGCAAAAATTGCTTTGTATATGTAATGTCACATGTGTGAAATGTGTATGTTTTAATACTGAATAGATATTTCCAAACTGTTCTCCATCAGGTTTGTAAGAATTTGCACTCTTACCAGAAACATGTGGAGGTCCCTGATTCTGTGTCCTTGTCAACAGAGTAAGTCATTTAACTTTCGCACTTTTGCTAATTTGATACATGAAAATTGGTGTCTCCTATCCACATTTCTTTTATTATGAATAAGGTTTAACATCTTTTAGTTCTTTTTCTTAATATATCTCTCTATATATTTTATTCAGTTTTCTATTGGACTATCATTCTTTTCCCTTTAAATTTGTAGGAGCTTTTGATACATTAAGAATTAAATTTTGTCTGTGATGTGAGCTGCGAAAAAGTTTTATTAGTTTATCTTTGTTATTGTTCCTTTACTATATTGATAGGTTGGGTTATTTTGTTGTTGCTGCTGCTGTTTTCCATCTAGAAGGTTTTTTTTTTAATTTCAATATTTAAATATTCAATTTTATCAATCTTTTCCTTTATGGCTTGTGAATCTTGAGTCATAATTTAAAGGTTTTTGCACTCCAAGTTTACAATGAATTATTCCTTGTACTGTTTTACTAATTTTATTGCTTCATTTTTTTTCTTTTAAACATTTGATTCACTGGGAATTCATCCAAGTGTAAGTACAGGTTATGAATCTTGTCATTACTCATTTTTTTAGTTATCTTTTCCATCTTTCCCCCAATGATTTGAGATGTTCTTTGTATTTTATACCAAATGGACCCCAAGTACATTTTCTGTAAAAGTCCAACAGACTTTCTGTTTCATTGGTTTATCCAGGCATCGTTACCACACTCTTTTAGCTATTAATGCTTTGTATTATATTTTAATATCTGGTAAGGCTAGCCTCCACTTTCCAGGGTTTCTCTTCTTTCTTTCAATGATTCTCTGATATTATAAAACTTTAAATAAATTTGCTGGCTAAAAAAACTGAAAAAAAAACACTAATAGTATTTTACTGGAATCACATTAATTTCATAAGTAAATTTATGGAGACCTGATATATTTTTTACCATGTTACATCTGCCAAAACTAGAAAATAGTGTGCTTTCTCATTTTTTCAAGTCTCTTGTTCTCCTTGTATAGGTCTTGCATATCTTTTCAGTTTATTTCAAAGAAGTTTATCTTTTTTGTTGCTATTATAAATGGGATCTATTTTTCATTATAGAATTTAACTGAATGCCAGTTGTATATATGAACAACTGATATTTTTATTGAAGTATGGTTGACTTACAATATTATATTAGTTTCAGGTGTACAACATAGTGATTCAATATTTTTACACATTATGAAATGATCACTATTATGAGTCTAGTTACCATCTGTCAGCATACACATTATTACAGTATTATTAACCTTATTCCTTATGTTCTACATTACATCCTCATGATATTTATTTTATAGCTGGAAGTTTGTACCTCTTAATCCCCTACTTCACCCATCCTACTATCCTCCTCCCCCTGGCAACCGCTAGTTTCTTCTCTATGAGTCTGTTTCTGTGTTGTTATGTTTGTTCTTTTGTTTTGTTTTTTAGATTCCACATATGAGTGAAGTCGTACAGTATCTGTCTTTCTCTGTCTGACTTATTTCACTTAGCATAATATCCTCTAGGTCCTTCCATGTTGTCACAAATGGTTTTTTCATGGTTGAGTAATGTTCCATTGTATGTATATGTGTGTGTGTATGTGTGTATATATATATATATATATATATATATATATATATACACACACCACATCTTCTTTATCTATTCATCTATCAAAGGCACTTAGGTTGTTTCTATATCTTGGCTATTGTAAATAATGCTGCAATGAATATTGGGGTCCTTATATCTTTTTGAATATAAGGGTTTTTTTGGATAAATATGAACTTAATTTATAAATTTTGTATCTTAATTTATTAATTCTATTCCTGTAGCTTTATTCTCATGGTGATTTCAAATAGCCTAGAGGCTAGTATATGCAGAACAAAGCTGAGTATTCATGCTGATACTGGCAGTTTGCCTTATTCTTGACTGTAGTATGACTATGTTTAATGTTTTCCATTAAGTATGGAGCTGGCTTTCAATGCTGATATGGACATATAATTTAACATCTTAAGACATAATTGTGTTTTGAAACCAAAAAATGGTTTGAAATTTTTCAAATCCTTTTTCAGCATATACAGAGATATTCATGATTTTTTTTTCTTAGATCTATTAATATGATTAAAAAAAACTTGGGAAGCTTTACTTCTTTTCCTATTTTTCTGGACAAGTTCAAATGGCACTGGAATCATCTGCTCTTAAAAGTTTTGGTATTATAGAATTCAAAATGAAACGATTCTGGCCTGGGATGTTGGAGAAACTAGCTTGTTGAAAAGTTTTCCTACCTTCTATAGAAATTTTCTGTGGAAATGGCTCTGTTTATAACTTCTGAGAGTGTATCCATTTTAATAAGGTTTTGACGTAAAGTTTTTTTTAAAAGCTTAGAATTGTTCCTTAAATGTCTCTAGATCTGATGGTTATTTCTACATAAAAATTCTTATGTGGTTGATTGGCACGTTTCCCATTCCTTCTCCCACCCCTCCCCCCATCACCAACTGTTTATTCCTTAACTACTTTAGCTGAGGGTGTATTTTTTTCAAAAAATTAACATTTTTATTCTACTAATTTTCTGTTTTCTAACTTATTTATATCTGTTTTTATCTATTTATTTCTTCCTTTTGTCTTCTTTTATTCTTTCATTTAGATCATTTTTTTTCTTTTTCTAAATGTTTGATTCACATACTTAATTTTAATTTTAACTGATGAACTTAATACTATACATTTTCTTTTGAGTGTAGGTTTTGGCTGTATGTTCTTATAGGTACTATTTTCATTATTGATATTTTCTCAATATTTTGCATACCCAGCTTGAATAGCCTCTCACTCAAAGGAGTTTAAAGGAGAATGTTTAAATTTTCCCATGGATAAGTGTTTTAATGTTTGGTTATTAAATTTTAGTTTTATTGCACTGTGAACAGAGAATGTTACTATTATGGACTGCATATTTGTATCCAAAATTCACATGTTGAAGCCCTAACTCCCAATGTGATAGTGTTTGGAGGTGGGGCCTTTGGGAGTTATTTAGGTTTAGATAAGGTCATGAGATGAGGGTGATGTCGTCATGATGGGACCTTATAAGAGAGACCAGAGAGACTGCACGCTCTCTCTCTCTCTCTCTGTCCACCACATGAGGACACAAAGAGAAGGCAGCTATCTGCAAGATAGGATGAGGGCTCTCACCAGAAGCTTAATTAGCTGGCACCTTGATCTTGGACCTCTCAGCGTCTAGAACTGTGAGAAATGTATGTTTGCTTTTTAAGCCACCCACTCCATGGTGTTTTCTTGTGGCAGCCCTCAATGACTAAGACAGCTGTCTTCCATATTTTTTTGAAATGTATTAAGGTTTTTCACATGGCATAATTTATGGCATGTTTTTATAATGGTTCCATGGAAACTAGAATGTGTATTCTCTACTTCAGGGTGCAGAATTTAATATAACGATCATGGGAACCATATTAATTACATGATAAAAATGCTTTATACCCTTACCTGTCTACTTAATCTGGCACATACTGAAAAAGGGAATTAAGATTTCCTACTTCCTGTGTGTTTCTCTTTTTCCTTCCCTCTCCTGTGTTTTCTACAACATGGCCTTGGCTTCTATGTTATTCTTATTACTTCTAATAATCTACCTGTATATTTTTGTTTTTATTTAGTATACAGTCACATCAGCAGTGAATAATAAAACGTTTTCTTACTTTCTAACACTTATAGTTCTTCTTCTTTTGTCCTTCACTGGCTATGTCCTGAAAAAAGAGGTGACTCTGGATTTTATTGCCTTTGTCATGACTTTAAGGGGAATGTCTCTACCATTTCACATTATTATGAACCATATGTATACAGTTGTTGTGAGATGTGCTATATCAGATTAAAGAATTTTTATTCTTATCTTAGTTTAATAAACATATTTTTATCAAAAATGGATTTACATCTTATTAAGCATCTTTCCTGCTTATATTGCTCTAATTAGGTTTTTTCTTCTTAAATTGGAGTATATATATAAAATACAGATATAGATATATAGATTCTTATCCACTCTCGTATTCTATATTTCCTTTTTAAAAAAATTTCCCACCCTTCTTCTCTATAGCCACTTTTGATTGATTGAATTATATTGTTTGCTTGTTATTGTCTATACCATTTCTTTCCCCTTGGACTTCTATTTCTTGATTTTTTTCCCTTATTTTTCCTAGAGAAGCTCCTTAGTATACTCCTTATAAAAGGATATGTGAGAAGTCATTGTATATCTAAGAATGCCTTTGCTATCACATTTGACTAACCTTTTGGCTGGGTATAAAATTTTAATTTGAAAATAATTTTCCCTCAGTGCATTAGAGTGACACCTTCCCCACCCCCAACACCTATTACCTGCCATATCGCCAAGTTGTCAACGAGACTTCTTATGCCAGCTTTATTCTCATTCCTTTGTTGATGCAGGTTTTTTTTTTCCTTTTAAATATGGAAACTTTTCAGAGATGTTAATATTGAATGATTTATTTTTCTCTGTGCTATGTTTATGTTTTGATATTATTATTTAAAGCATTTTTTGGAGCCTGCTCAAGTTGAAATTGTGTTCTCAGTGTTCTGTTCTCATTTTTTCTGGATCATACAAGATGTTTTTTTATGCTCTCAGACTCTCAATTACCATCTTTGCCATTTTATTTTATTTTACTTTTAAATGTTTATTTATTTGGTTGCACCAGGTCTTGTTGTGGCAGGCGGGCTCCTTAGTTGTGGCATGTGAACTCTTAGGTGTGGTATGCATGTGGGATCTAGTTCCCTGATGAAGGATTGAACCTAGGCCCCCTGCATTGGGAGCATGGAGTCTTCTCTACTGTGCCACCAGGGAAGTCCCTGCCATTTTAAACATAATGGCAGAAAATTCAAGTAATTTGCCTGAAGTCGAATGGAGCAAGCTTTAGAGCTAGGATCTATCCTCAAGCAGACTGAAGCTTGAACAATGCAGGACAAGGGTGATCACATGTCCACCATTACACTGAGAGTTCTTTAGGGGATAGAATTCTATTTGCCCTAATTGTCATTTCAAATCTGTCCATTTCATAAATTCTTTAACCTGTCCCAACGTCATGGCCCTAAGGCAACATCAAAATGAATAAAAACCCCATCACTTTTGGATCCCTAAACTCCATCTAGATTCTATATTTTACTATTCTGTGCTCCCTTGGACACCCTCAACCAACGTCCTGATATTCTTGGCTCCAGACCATCTCTCCTGATTTAGTCTTGCTTGCATTTGTCCCTATTTGTCCTTGAGAAATTGTCAGCAGAAAAAGTCCTCTAGTAATTGTTAAACCCTCTCAAATGTCAATTATACAGACAGTTGAATTAGGAGATAGATATCCCCTATAACACTTCAGTGCTTCAAATTCAAGAGACCATGAATGAACTTGTGTTGAGTTGAAATATAGAAGACCCAGAAAATAGAGGGAGGGAAGAGTCATGTTATTACAAAACAGTACTAAAGATTTTCACTAACATCATCCTCTAGATTAGAATATACTTAACTATGTAATATAACAATATCAACAAAAGCATGTTGCATAAAAGATGAAAGAATCTTCATAGATGCTAAACAATAATAAATTCAATGTTTTTGAGGGTATCTGTCTTTTTTTCATCATTTATTTAATTCATTTCTATATTAATCTTTGTACTTCCATTTCTCCTGGATTTTCTGATTTCCCTCATACTATTTGGCAGGTTATTTTCCTACATTTCATTTTGACATATGATTGATTTGTAAGTTCAAGGGCAAGTAAAGGAGTCTGCATCTTTACCAACTTCTAGAATCTTGAATTTTGCCTTTATATAGTTAATTGCTGCCTTGTGTCAAACGGTTTTCTCACTTCTATTGGCATTAATTTTTTTAAATTTATATTTAACAAGGTAGACTTCACAAGTTAAGTGGATGCCAATTAACCTAAAATCTGAACTGACTTTTAAATGCAAGTCATCCCTATCAAATTAGTGTTCTCTACAGAGTCACTAGATAGCTGTCAACACAATGGAACCTAAGCATCAATTTTAAGCAATTTATTTTTTTAAGTTTATAATATTAGTTTGATTGTGATTACATATCCCAAATTTATATAATTTTGTGTCAATTACTAAGGAGCTAGATGAATTTTGTATATGATTACATTTTAATCATCCTCTTAATTAACATTTAATTTATATCCTTTCTCTTTCCTTTTCTATCGACAGAATATATTTCTTAGAGTTTGTCATACAAAATTTAAGCAATTTTCCTGCCAATTAAATGACATTTTATTTTTCTAAGTGAATTGACTGCTGTGGAAATGGGCCCTGGAGGCTAAAGACCTGTTTATTAATAAAAGTGCTTCCTCCCACTCACAGACATATGGAACTGCCTCATGATTTCTTCTTTATACCATGGTTCTTAGTCTTCCTTAACAAGGGCTGAGATGTCGAAGTCCAGTTTTAAAGTTGTTAAAGATACTAACAAAGGAGACTTTTATTCTGGCATTTCTCATGCAAATCCTACCCATCCAGATGCCAAGTCCACCAAGTCGATGTATAGAATTATCTACAAAATAGTAGAAAAGGATATATAGATCTTTGTGGACTTTTTCTATTAGAAATAAACCAGGACATTGAACATATGAATACTGATAAAACATATTAGGTGCACTTTTGACTCTTACTTCCTCGTTCTAATATTTTCCTTGTACTCATTTCCCTTTCTAATCTATTTGGAATGATTCTGCCTGAATAATCATTCTATAGTTACTTAATTATCTTTAATTATATTATCTTAATGTACAAATTCAATCTCTTTGGGCTTCCACTGCCAAAGAGAAAATATATAACCAGAAGTTAGTAGTAGAAAGTTAGTTTTATATGAAATGAGGACCTGATAAAAGGTCAGTAAAATGTTTATTTATATTGTTTGCATGATATGGAGATACCAATTCTTGATGTCATTATCAAACATGCACCTCACATATATGCCTAGTGACAAAGCACTTGGGAACACGTGAGATAGGTTCATTGGGAGAATTCCCAATCATATTCTTTACAACAAATGTTTATTGATTATTAATTGAATAGAGCATTTTCCCCATGGGGTAAGTTGGAATGTCCACATTTGTTGTGTATCAGCTCAAATCCATTTGAGGTTAGTCTTATTTACCCAACTTTTTAGCAGATCTGCAAAGAGCTTATGTAAGTTGGCTACATTCACTCAACAGGCAAGGAATATAGAAAGAATTTAAACCAGGTTTATGAGGTGACAAAGACCATGAATTTTCTGTTAATACTGTGAATATGACTCTCTGGGGATACAAAGGGCTATGATAATCCAGCATTATTCACAAAGACCTGGTTAATTGTCCTTTATCTTTAACCCATTATTATAGATATCCAGCCAACCAGGTCAAAATTCTCAGATCAATTGTCAAAAAAAAGGTCATATTTTAATTTAATATAGCATAATCTCACTCTTCATCTCAAGAAACTAATAATGAATATTAGTGTCCTTATCTAATAGGGAATGGATTATATGAAGCTATGTAAAATATCTTCTTTCTCCTTCCATTTTCCCTCATCAACTTAGTCAACTGACATAATAAAAGTAAAAATAAAATTTTATGTTAAACCTCCTGGTAAACAGACCTCTTAAGATCTTTCTAACATTGGTATTCTTTTTGTTTTTCTTGGGATGATAATATTCATTCTTTTTTACAAGCCTTTACTAATGCTAATTGCATAGTAGAGAACATTCTAGTTATTGGGAGTTACTATGGTCATTAAAACAAGTCCCTGCTCTAGTATAGTTCATTTAAGCTGAAAGGAAGATTAGACAATGGTCCGGATGACAAAGAAATAATTGCCTTAGAACATTTTCTCTGCATTCAATAGTAATTAATAAAAATTTTACTTCTTAATAGAGATTTGTTTGAGGTAGTAGCAAGAGGATATCTAGGAGAATAATTAGGAGACTTAAATCAATTTATACTTATTTAAAGTAATCTATTCATCAGGCTATAACTCTATATTATTAAAATCAGGAGAAATTTCTACATTTCATCCTGAAAATATGCACAAAACAATAATTTTAGATCATTTACAGAAATAAAAACACCTACAGTGCACCAGACTTTTGGTTTAAAATTAGGCCAAATGTTTCAGATAGCAGAAAACTTGTGATTCTCATGAAAGTTGATGACAAATGTGGGCCCTAATAAACCTTTTTTAAAAAAAGTTCTAGGGCAAAATTTCCCACAGCAATAATTGTGACCATCTGGAATCCCATGCCTAGAATTTAAATGAGGTCAAATATTTTCCTTTTATTCACATGAATCATTTGACCACTTCACATAAATGCACTTGCTCTAAGAACAGCAAGAAAAAAAAAATAGAACAAGGTAAAATATTTCTATTTAAATATAGAGACAACACCTATGGGAAGATCAGACATGTGTTACCGTAATCTTTAGAGAAGTTGCAACTTGTATCTAGAAGAAGCATAAGTCAACAGACAGAAATGTATGCACTTCAAAAGAAGGCAGAGAATAAAAATATTATCCAACACTGGTAAGGAAAACTCTAGAAAAACAAGGACTCCTGGCAGGTCTATATCTACATGCACTGTGTGAGAGAGGTATGTCCAGAATAAAAGTTCCCATAGAGTACTTATAGCTGAAAATGTATTAAGGAAAATAAAATCTATAAAGATATATGTTTGGGAGTTGCCAGCATCAAGGAGAAGATAATGAGCACAATATAAATACCTCACAGCAGAACAATAGAATGAGAAGAGCAACAGACTAAAAGCAGAACTTAGAAAACCATAGTGTTCGAACACTTAGAAAACCATAGTGTTTGAAGAAGAGGCACAAGGAGACCCTAAGAACAGCTGGAGGAACAGTTGAAGGTATAGAGAAGAACCAGAGGAGTATGGTGTATCTGAAGCCAAAAAGGAGGGAATTTCGAGATACAAGTGGTCAGCAATATCAATTAAATATATGATAAGAAATCTATGAATTGGAGAGCATGTGGTAGATTGGGTGACATGAAGGCCATTGGGCCAAGATAATTTAATGTTGTGATATGAAAGCCAAATTGTGGGTATGTTAAAAAGTAAATGAAAATCAGACTTAATTAAAAACAAACAAAATCTAATTCCATGTTGCTTATCACAAATTCATATAAAATGCTGAAACTGAAACGAAGGCAAAAATCAAACACATAAAAACTAACTTAATGGAAGCCAGTATAGACATATTAATCCCAAATAAAATGGACTTTAAGGAAAACAGCATTATTTCAGACAAAGAGAACACTTCATAATAATAAAAGGTTTAAATTAAGAAATATAGTAATTCTAAAAGTTATGTACTCTGTAACATAGCTAAATATATATATAAAGCAAAAACTGAGCTGTGAAGAATTCTGCACTCATAATTGAAAATACACATGGAGCATTACAAAACTGTTTCACATACTGGACCATGAAGCAGGTCTCAACAGTTACTAAGGATTGAAATCAAATGATTATGCTTTCTGATCACAGTGGAATATAGCTACAAATAAATAGCATAAAGAGAATTTTTTAAATCCTAAATACTTGAAAATTAAACAACATACTTTTGAATAAGCTATGAGTCAAAGAAGAAGTCATAATGAAGATTAGAAATTATTTTGATCTGAATGATAAAGAACATTAAAAATGGATGTAGCTAAAGCGGTGATTGTAGGGAAATACACAGCCTTGAATTCATGTAATTGAAAGTGAAGAGAGGTAAAAAAAAAAAAAAAAAGTATCCATCAAGGGAATTAGGAAAAAATGTCCAGTTAAACCCCCAAAAGTAGAGGAAATATAAAAGGACGGAGATTAATAAAACAGTTTAAAAACTACAATGGAGAGAAACAGTCACGCATTAAGTTGCCTCTTCAAAAAATTAAAATTAAAACTGGTAAACCCCTGGTGTGACGTGTGTGTGTGTGTTCACAGGCACATGTATGTGAGAGAGAAGGCACCAATGACCAATGTCAAGTTAGAGTGACATCACTAGAGAACCTACAATTTTTTAAAACATCATAGTAAGATATAATGGAAAATTCCATGTCAATAAATTTGAAATTTTAAGATGAAATAGAAAAGTTCTTGAAAAACAACTTCTCAAACTGACACAAAATGAAATAGGAAACACGAGTAACTATTAAAAATGTTTTTTTTTTTTTTTTTTCCGGTATGTGGGCCTCTCACTGTTATGGCCTCTCCCGTTGCGGAGCACAGGCACCGGACACACAGGCTCAGCGGCCATGGCTTACGGGCCCAGCCGCTCCACGGCATGTGGGATCTTCCTGGACCAGGGCACGAACCCGTGTCCCCTACATCGGCAGGCGGACTCTCAACCACTGCGCCACCAGGGAAGCCCAAAATTTTTTGATCTTTATTTAAAACTTTTTCTAAAATAAAACTCGAAGCACAGAGAGTTTTTCCAATGAATTCTAGTAAATATTTATAGAAAAATGAACCTGAAAAAACTCTTCCAAAAAATAGAAAAAGAGACAACTTTTCTCATTTTACTTTGAGTCCAGCATAGCCTTTAAACCAAAACCTGAAATGATACCATAGAACGGAAAATTATGGGAAATCTTACTCAGTAACATAGATGAAATAATCATAAGCAGAATATTAACAAAATTCAGCAATATATTAAAAAGGATAATATTGTACATCATGATAAATTGGGGCTTATTTCAGAAGTGCAAAGATGAATTAACATTTGAAAATCAATCAGTGTAGTTCATCAGAATGATGAAATAAAGGCAAGAATCACATTATCATCTTAATAGATGCAGAAAAAAAAATCTGTTAAGAATCAATACCCATGGTAGAACTTTTAGCAAACTAGGAAAAGACTATCAATACTGAACACTGTCAAGGATGTGACGGAATGGAAACTCTTACACACTGAAGAAGTATAAATTGACAAAAACCACTTTGAATAATACCTTGAAGTTTCTGCTAAATTTGAACAGAAGCATATCCTACCTGATAAAGTGTATCCACAAAACTTCTATGAAAAATTGCTTATCAACAGTAAAATATTCACATTTTTATCCCTGAGACTGGAAATGAGGCAAGGATTCCCAGTATCACCTATTCATTCAATATTGTCTCTTCAGTTTTATAGAGTCAAAAGAAGCAATAATACTATCCTTATCTGCAGATGATATGGTTGTATTAGTAGAAAATTAAAAAGCTCCACAGATAAATTATAATAAAAAATAGTTCTAGTTATTAATAAGTTTAGCAAAGTTGCTGGATACAAATTCATTGTACAAAATTCAGTTGTTTTTGTTTTTTTGTTTTTTTGTTTTTTTTTTTTGCGGTATGCGGGCCTCTCACTGATGTGGCCTCTCCCATTGCGGAGCACAGGCTCCGGACGCGCAGGCTCAGCGGCCATGGCTCACGGGCCCAGCTGCTCTGCGGCATGTGGGATCTTCCCGGACCGGGGCACGAACCTGTGTCCCCTGCATCAGCAGGCGGACTCTCAACCACTGCACCACCAGGGAAGCCCTCAGTTGATTTTTTATATACCAGCAACAAGCAAATTCTTTAAAAAACTAATTAAAAAATTGGTATGATTTACAAAAGTACCAAAACTATCAAATACATAGAAATATATCTAACACAATATTTAAAAGACCTCTATACACAAAAATAAGACATTATTGAAAGGAATTAATGATTATATAAATAAATGGAAATAAGGCCTTTCTTGTGAATTAGAAAACTTAATATTGCAACAATACCACTTATTTACAAATTGATTAAAAGATTCAGTGTAATCCCAATAAAAATCCCACAAAATTTTTTAATGTGTGAGAATTGGCAAAAAATTCTAAAATTTGTATTAAAATTCAATGTCCCAAGAATGTCTGAAACATTCTTGAAGAAGAAGAACCATGTGAGAAAAACTTTTCAACAAGGTATCAAGACGTGGTATAATGTTGTACTAAACAAATGATGTGGTATTGGTGCAGGATAAACAGAAAAATGGAACAGAATACTTATTCAAGAAAAAACTCAAAGTTATTGATACAAGTAGACCTTTAATTTATGATGACACTATCACTGAAGGTCATTTGGGATTTTATGCTGTTGGGCAAATTGAATATCCATACTTTAAAAGATGAATTTTGATCTATATCTCACATAAAAATCATTTCCAAATGGATTGAAGATCTAAATGTGAAAGGTAAAATGAAGCTTCCAGAAATTAAAGGACGGCAGGATTTCAACCCTGGACTCTACTACTTTCCTTTACAGATGAGGGAATAACTAAGTGCATCTGATGGGACTTTACAGAAATTATTATATTTGTGCAAGTTATCTTAAGAAACTTTTATAAATGACTGTATAATTAGGAACTATAATCACAATGATCACCTGAATTCACTGAGTCATCATAGCCAATTACATTTTATTTTATATTAATTTTGTTCGAGGGTAGATTTATTAAGGTATTAGTGAGAAAGTGGTGTTCTTAGTTGAATTCTTTGCAGCAATTTAATGATAAAATCACATGGTTTTTGAGGTTTAGAGATTGTTCCACTCCTAGAGCTTGCACAGCATTTAATTGGAACTTAATATAGAATGTATCAAAAATTAAGCAGGCATTAATTAGGAACACAAAACATGAACTAGCCTTATAAAGTTAATTCTCAAATTGGTATAGCTATCTGTCAGCAGACTCCCATAAGCATCCTGTTAAAGCGGTTTCATTTTTTTAAAATGTAATATGTTTCTCAGGATGTGATTACACATAAAATATATGGTTGTAATTTTGAGTTAATTGCACAGTAGCTAGATTAACTTTTACATCATTACACTTTAATCAGTGTTTTTCATGATTAACATTCATTTACATTTAAAGTTTCCACTCTCTTTCTTCATTGTCTTTTGCTCCTCCCTTCTCATGCCAGGCGCTGACTTATCACTCTATTAAAGCTCTCTGAGGACAAACTTTTGCAGTTTTTTCACTTTCGGTACCATGAAAATGTTCATGTGAAACTATGATCGTGATAGTGTCTTTACCACAATGTAATACTAATGACCGTAATTATCTTAATATATAGAAAAGAAAGGGTAGAAATTAGCAGGGGAAATTGCATAGCTAATAAAGAAAGCAGTGAATACTCTATATCACTTCGACTTCAGTTTTATTCCAACTGTAACTTCCAGAGGAAAAAGGAAGATAAACTTTTTTTTCCCTCTATTTCTTACATGTAGCCTGAACAGAATGAAACACATCAGGATCTTTGAAAAAAATCATTCTTCCTTATTACATATCATAACTAATAAATTTGACAATAGGTTTAGAAAGAAATCTCTCTTTCAGTAACATTTCCAAAGAATGCCACTACTGATCTGAACCAGCTATTGAGACTTATAGGGGGTTTTCCCCAAATTAGTTTTTTATTAATATAAAAATATAGAATATAGTTTTATAAAATATGTATAAATTATAAATAATGAAAAGGGAATACCCTAGTATATCACAATTACTTTTCAATACCTGCAGTTCTCCACCCCATCTTACTCTCAAATTTCTCTGACATAGTTGCAATTTTCATGCAGTGTTTTAGTGTTATCCTGAGAGTTGCTATTTTCATGCAGTGTTTTAATGTTATCCTGAGATTTTACATTTTTTTAAACAAGATAGTATTATCATTACATTATACAATTAATGTTTGATAGTATTTGTTTAGATTCACCCACAAATTTACCACCTTCGTTGTAAAAGATACATGTGACTTCTTCTTACATCTCAGACTACCCATCTGGATTTATTTTCTTCTGCCTTTAGAAATTCCTTTACATAGGATCTTTCGAGCAAACTCTGGTGGGTTTTGTTTGGCTAAAAATGTTTGCTTTACCTGGTTGCAGTTACTTCCCCTTAGAACATTGTTTTATTCCATGGTCTTCTGGAATCCATTGGTTCTGATGAAAATTCAGCTGTTAGTCTGACTATTGCTTAAATAATCTGCCTTTTTAATGTTTGTTTTTAAGAACTTCTATTTTTCTTTAGTGTTTTACAATTGTGTGGCGTTTGAAAACCCACCAAATCTTTGGTTGATGCCTCTCCAATGGTTTCATTTCCGAAGCCTGTTCTCTAAGGGATTCCTTAGAAAGGACACAGGGAAGAGTATCTCTCGAGTTCTTGAACATTCATAATGACCTGTCTATGACCTTTAGAACTGAAGGTCATTTTTGCTGAACACAAAATCCTAGCTCATATTTTCTTTTCTTGAATATCTTAAATTCGTAAATCCTTTGACATCTGGTATAAAGTGTGGTGACAATATAGTTTTATTTATTTTATCAAAGACAGTCTGCTTTTGGTCTAAGTGCCCAAATATTTTTTAAATCCAATAATCTTGACGACATTGGCAATATGGCTCACTTTCCCAAGGTACATAAGGAGCACTACAATATGTATTTTTAGATTGCTTTTTGTGACAGGAAAATTTTTGTGAATCATACATTTTAGTACTCGTTCTACTGCTTTGGCTTTCTTTTTCAGAAACACTTATTTCATTATTTTTTAACATCTTTATTGGAGTATAATTGCTTTACAATGGTATGTTAGTTTATGCTACAGGACAAAGTGAATCGGCTGTACATAAACATATATCTCCATATCTTTTCCCTCTTGCATCTCCTTCACACCCTCCCTATCTCACCCCTCTAGGTGGACACAAAGCATCAAGCTGATCTCCATGTATATGTGGCTGCTTCCCACTAGCTATCCATGTTACATTTGGTAGTGTATATATGTTTATGCTACTCTCTCACATCATCCCATCTTACCCTTCCCCTTTCCTGTGTCCTCAAGTGCATTCTCTACATCTGCGTTTTTATTCCTGTCCTGCCCCTTGGTTCTTCAGAACCATTTTTTTTTTTTAGACTCCATATACATGTGTTAGCATGTGGTATTTGTTTTTCTCTTTCTGACTTACTTCACTCTGCATGACAGTCTCTAGGTCCATCCACCTCACTATAAATAACTCAATTTTGTTTCTTTTCATGCCTGAGTAATATTCCACTGTATATATGTGCCACATCTTCTTATTCCATTCATCTGTTGATGGACACTTAGGTTGCTTCCATGTCCTGGTTATTGTAAATAGTGCTGCAATGAACATTGTGGTGCATGTACATTTTTGAATTATGGTATTCTCAGGGTATATGTCCAGTACAGGGATTGCTGGCTCATATGGTAGTTCTATTTTTAGTCTTTTAAGGAACCACCATACTGTTCTCCATAGTGGCTGTATCAATTTACATTCCCACCAGCAGTGCAAGAGGGCTCCCTTTTCTCCATACCCTCTCCAGCATTTATTGTTTGTAGATTTTTTGATGATGGCCATTCTGCTCAATGTGAGGTAATACCTCATTGTAGTTTTGATTTACACTTCTCTAATGATTAGTTATGTTGAGCATCCTTTCCTGTGTTTGTTGGCAATTTGTGTATCTTCTTTGGAGAAATGTCTATGTCTTCTGCGCATTTTTTGATTGGGCTGTTTGTTTATTTGATATTGAGCTGCATGAGCTGCCTGTGTATTTTGGAAACTATGCCTTTGTCAGTTGCTTCATTTGCAAATATTTTCTCCCATTCTGAGGGTGGTCTTCTTGCCTTGTTTATGGTTTCCTTTGCTATGCAAAAGCTTTTAAGTTTCATTAGGTCCCATTTGTTTATTTTTGTTTTTACTTCCATTTCTCTAGGAGGTGGGTCAAAAAGGATCTTGCTGTGATGTATGACATACAGTGTTCTGCCTATGTTTTCCTCTAAGAGTTTTATATTGTCTGGCCTTAAATTTAGGTCTTTAATCCATTTTGATTTTATTTTTGTGTATAGTGTTAGGAATTGTTCTAATTTCATTCTTTTACATGTAGCTGTCCAGTTTTCCCAGCACCACTTATGGAAGAGGCTGTATTTTCTCCATTGTATATTCTTGCCTCCTTTATCAAAGATTAGGTGACCATATGTGTGTTGGTTTATCTCTGGGCTTTCTAACCTGTTCCATTGATCTATATTTCTGTTTTCGTGCCAGTACCACACTGTCTTGATTACTGTAGCTTTTTAGTATAGTCTGAAGCCAGGGATCCTGATTCCTCCACCTCTGTTTTTCTTCCTCAAGATTGCTTTGGCTATTTGGGGTCTTTGATGTTTGCATACAAATTGGGAAAATTTTTGTTCTAGTTCTGTGAAAAATGCCAGTGGTGGTTTGATAGGGATTACACTGAATCTGTACATTGCTTTGGGTACTATAGGCATTTTCACAACGTTGATTCTTCCATTCCAAGAACATGGTATACCTCCCCATCTGTTTGTATCATGTTTAATTTCTTTCATCAGTGTCTTATAGTGTTCTGCATACAGGTCTTTTGCCTCCTTAGGTAGGTTTATTCCTAGGTATTTTATTCTTTTTGTTGCAATGGTAAATGGGAGTGTTTCCTTAATTTCTCTTTCAGATTTTTCATCATTAGTGTATAGGAGTGCAAGAGATTTCCAAGCATTAATTTTATATCCTGCTACTTTACCAAATTCATTTATTACCTCTAGTAGTTTTCTGGTAGCATCTTTGGGATTCTCTATGAATAGTATCATGCCATCTGCAAACAGTGACAGTTTTACTTTTTTTCCTATTTGGATTCCTTTTATTTCTTCTCTGATTGCTGTAGCCAAAACTTCCAAAACTATGTTGAATAATAGTGGTCAGAGTGGGCAACCTTGTCTTGTTCCTGATCTTAGTGGCAATCGTTTCACTATTTCACCATTGAGAATGATGCTGGCTGTGGGTTTGTCATATATGGCCTTTATCATGTTGAGGTAAGTTCCCTCTATGCCTAATTTCTGGAGAGTTTTTATCATAAATGGATGTTGAATATTGTCAAAAGCTTTCTCTGCATCTATTGAGATGATCATATGGTTTTTCTCCTTCAGTTTGTTACTGTGTTGTATCACATTGATTGATGTGCATACATTGCAAGGAGTCCTTGCATTCCTGGGATAAACCCCAGTTGATCATGGTGTATGATGCTTTTAATGTGCTGTTGGATTCTGTTTGCTAGTATTTTGTTGAGGATTTTTGCATGTATATTCATCAGTGATATTGGCCTGTGGTTTGCTTTTTTTGTGACATCTTTGTCTGGTTTTGGTATCAGGGTGATGGTGGCCTCGTAGAATGAGTTTGGGAGTGTTCCTCCCTCTGCTATATTTTGCAAGAGTTTGAGAAGGATAGGTGTTAGCTCTTCTCTAAATGTTTGATAGAATTCGCTTGTGAAGCCATCTGGTCCTGGGCTTTTGTTTGTTGGAAGATTTTTAATCACAGTTTCAATTTCAGTGCTTGTGACTGGTCTGTTTATATTTTCTATTTCTTCCTGGTTCAGTCTCAGGAGGTTGCGTTTTTCTAAGAATTTTTCCATTTCTTCCAGGTTGTCCACTTTATTGGCATATAGTTGCTGGTAGTAATCTCTCATGATCCTTTGTATTTCTGCAGTGTCAGTTGTTACTTCTCCTTTTTCATTTCTAATTCTATTGATTTGAGTCTTCTCCCTTTTTTTCTTGAGGAGTCTGGCTAGTGGTTTATCAATTTTGCTAATCTTCCCAAAGAACAAGCTTTTAGTTTTATTGATCTTAGCTACTGTTTCCTTCATTTCTTTTTAATTTATTTCTGATCTGCTCTTTATGATTTCTTTCCTTCTGCTAACTTTGCGTTTTTTTGTTTTTCTTTCTCTAATTGCTTTAGGTGTAAGGTTAATTTGTTCATTTGAGATGTTTCTTGCTTCTTGAGGTAGGATTGTATCGCTATAAACTTCCCTCTTAGAACTGCTTTTGCTGCATCCCATAGGTTTAGGGTTCTCGTGGGTTTTTTTTTTTTTTTTTTTTTTATTGTGCTACGTGGGCCTCTCACTGTTGTGGCCTCTCCTGTTGCAGAGCACAGGCTCCTGACGCGCAGGCCATGGCTCATGGGCGCAGCCACTCTGTGGCATGTGGGATCCTCCCGGACCGGGGCACGAACCCGTGTCCCCTGCATCGCCAGACGGACTCCCAACCACTGCGTCACCAGGGAAGTCCGGGTTCTCGTGTTTTAATTGTCATTTGTTTCTAGGTATTTTTTGATTTCCTCTTTGATTTCTTCAGTGATCTCTTGGTTATTTAGTAGTGTATTGTTTAGCCTCCATGTGTTTGTATTTTTTACAGAATTTTTCCTATAACTGATATCTAGTCCCATAGTGTTGTGCTAGGAAAAGATACTTGATACGATTTCAATTTTCTTAAATTTACCAAGGCTTGATTTGTGACGTAAGATATGATCTATCCTCGAGAATGTTCCATGAGCACTTGAGAAGAAAGTGTGTTCTGCTGTTTTTGTATGCAATGTCCTATAAATATCAATTAAGTCCTTCTTGTTTAATGTATCATTTATAGCTTGTATTTCCTTATTTATTTTCTTTATGGATGATCTGTCCATTGGTGAAAGTGGGGTGTTAAAGTCCCCTACTATGATTGTGCTACTGTCAATTTCCCATTTTATGGCTGTTAGCATTTGCCATATCTTTTGAGGTGCTCCTCTGTTGTGTGCATAAATATTTACAATTGTGTCTTGGATTGATCCCTTGATTAGTATGTAATGTCCTTCTTTGTCTCTTGTAATAGTCTTTATTTTAAAGTCTATTTTGTCTGATATGAGAATTGCTACTCCAGCTATCTTTGATTTCCATTTGCATGGAATATATTTTTCCATCCCCTCACTTTCAGTCTGTATGTGTCCCTAGGTCTGAACTGGTCTCTTCTAGACAGCATATATATGGGTATTGTTTTTGTATCCATTCAGCCAGTCTATGTCTTTCAGTTGGAGCATTTAATCGATTTACATTTAAGGTAGTTATTGATATGTATGTTCCTTTTACCATTTTCTTAATTGCATTGGATTTGTTATTTTAGGTGTTTTCCTTTTCTTGTGTTTCCTGCCTAGAGAAGTTCCTTTAGCATTTGTTGTAAAGCTGGTTTGGTAGTGCTGAATTCTCTTAGCTTTTGCTTTTCTGTACAGCTTTTAATTTCTCCATCAAATCCGAATGAGATCTTTGCTGGGTAGAGTAATCTTGGTTGTAGGTTTTTCCCTTTCATCAGTTTAAATATGTCCTGCCAGTCCCTTCTGGCTTGCAGAGTTTCTGCTGAAAGATCAGCTGTTAACCTTATGGGGATTTCCTTGTATGTTATTTGCTGTTTTTCCCTTGCTACTTTTAATATTTTTTCTTTGTATTTAATTTTTGATAATTTGATTAATATGTGTCTTGGCGTGTTTCTCCTTGGATTTATCCTGTATGGGACTCTCTGTACTTCCTGGATTTGACTGTCTATTTCCTTTCCCACATTAGGGAAGTTTTCAACTTTAATTTCTTCATATATTTTATCAGTCCCTATTTTTTTCTCTTCTTCTTCTACGACCCCTACAATTCAAATGTCGATGTGTTTAATGTTGTCCCAGAGGTCTCTGAGACTGTCCTCAATTCTTTTCATTCTTTTTTCTTTATTCTGCTCTGTGGTAGTTATTTCCACTATTTTATCTTCCAGGTCACTTATCCGTTCTTCTGCCTCAGTTATTCTGCTATCAATTCTTTCTAGACAATTGTTCATTTCATTTATTGTGTTGTTCATCATCGTTTGTTTGCTCTTTAGTTCTTCTGCTCTTTGTTAAACGTTTCTTGTATTTTCTCCATTCTATTTCCAAGATTTTAGATCATTTTTACTCTCATTACTCTGAATTCTTTTTTAGGTAGACTGCCTATTTCCTCTTCATTTGTTTGGTCTGGTGGGTTTTTACCTTGCTCCTTCATCTGCTGTGTATTTCTCTGTCTTCTCATTTTACTTTACTTACTGTGTTTGGGGTCTCCTTTTCACAGGCTGCAGGTTTATAGTTCCCGTTGTTTTTGGTGTCTTCCCCCAGTTGCTAATGTTGTTTCAGTGGGTTGTGCAGGCTTCCTGGTGGAGGGGACTGGTGCCTGTGTTCTGGTGGATGAAGTTGGATCTTGTGTCTCTGGTGGGCAGGACCACGTCCAGGGGTGTGTTTTTGGGTGTCTGTGACCTTATTATGATTTTAGGCAGCCTCTTTGCTAATGGGTGGGGTTGTGTTCTTGTCTCGCTAGTTGTTTGGCATAGGGTGTCCAGCACTGTAGCTTGCTGGTCATTGAGTGCAGCTGGGTCTTTGCATTGAGATGGAGATCTCTGAGAGAGCTTTCGCTGTTTGATATTACATGGGGCTGGGAGATCTGGTGGACCAATGTCCTGAACTCAGCTCTCCCACTTCAGAGGCTCAGGCCTGACACCTGGCCAGAGCATGGAGACCCTGTCAGCCACATAGCTCAGAAGAATAGAGAGAGAAAAAAGAAAGAAAAATAAAATAATAAAGTTATTAAAATTAAAAATATATTAAAAATAAAAATGTAATTAAAAAAGGAAAGAAAGAAAGAAGAGAGCAACCAAACCAAAAAACAAATCCACCAATGATAACAAGTGCTAAAAACTATACACTAAAAAACAAAATAAAACAAAAGAAAAAAGGAGAGATAGAACCCTAGGACAAATGGTAAAAGCAAAGCTTTACAGACAAAATCACACAAAGAAGCATACACATACACACTCACAAAAGGAGAAAAAGGAAAAAAAAATATGTATATTAAAAAAAAGGAAGAGGGCAACCAAGTCAATAAAGAAATCTACCAATGATAATAAGCTCTAAATGCTAAACTAAGATATATGTAAAACCGGAAACAAATTAGATGCAGAAAGCAAACCCCAAGTCTACCCTTGCTCCTAAAGTCCACCACCTCAATTTTGGGATCATTCATTGTCTATCCAGGTATTCCACAGATGCACAGTACATCAAGTTGATTGTGGAGATTTAATCCGCTGCTCCTGAGGCTGCTAAGAGAAATTTCCGTTTCTCTTCTTTGTGCACACCACTCCCAGGGTTCAGCTGTGGATCTGGCCCCGCCTCTTTCTGTAGGTTGCCTGAGGGCATCTGTTCCCCTCCTGGATAGGACAGGGTTAAAGTAGCAGCTGAAAAGGGGGCTCTGGCTCACTCAGGCCGGGGGGAGGGAAGGGTACAGAATGCGGGGCGAGCCTGTGGTGGCAGAGGCAGGTGTAAAGTTGCAAAAGCCTGAGGCACGCCATGCGTTCTCCCGGGGAAGTTGTCCCTGGATCACGGGACCCTGGCAGTGGTGGGCTGCACAGGTTCCCAGGAGCGGGGTGTGGATAGTGACCTGTGCTTGCACACAGGCTTTTTGTTGGCTGCAGCAGCAGCCTTAGTGTTTCATGTCTGTCTCTGGGGTCTGCGCTGATAGCCACGGCTTGCGCCCATCTGTGGAGCTTGTTTAGGCAGTGCTCTGAATCCCCTCTCCTCATGCCCCCCAAAACAATGGTTTCTTGCCTCTTAGGCAGTTCCAGACTTTTTCCCGACTCCCTCCTGGCTAGCTGTGGCGCACTAGTCCCCTTCAGGCTGTGTTCACACAGCCAACCTCAGTCCTCTTCCTGGGGTCTTATCTCCGAAGCCCGAGCCTCAGCTCCCAGCCTCCATCTGTCCCGGCAGGTGAGCAGACAAGCCTCTTGGGCTGGTGAATCCTGGTTGGCAGTGATCCTCTGTGCAGGAATCTCTCGACTTTGCCCTCCGTACCCCTGTTGCTGTGCTCTCCTTCGTGGCACTGAAGCTTCCCCCCCCGCCACCCTCCATCTCCACCAGTGAAGGGGCTTCTAGTATGTGGAAATTTTTCCTCCTTCACATCTCCCTTCCAGAGGTGCAAGTCCCATCCCTATTCTTTTGTCTCTGTTTTTTCTTTTTTCTTTTGCCCTACCCAGGTATGTGGGGGAGTTTCTTGCTTTCTGGGTAGTCTGAGGTCTTCTGCTGATGTTCAGTAGGTGTTCTGTAGGAGCTGTTCCTCATGTAGATGTATTTTTGATGTCTTTGTTGGGAGGAAGGTGATCTCCACGTCTTACTCTTCTGCCTTTTTTTTTTTTTTTTTTGTGGTACACGGGCCTCTCACTGCAGTGGCCTCTCCCTTTGTGGAGCACAGGCTCCAGATGCACAGGCTCAGTGGCCACGGCTCACGGGCCTAGCCGCTCTGTGGCATGTGGGATCTTCCCAGACCGGGGCATGAACCCGTGTCCCCTGCATCAGCAGGTGGACTCTCAACCACTGTGCCACTAGGGAAGGCCCCTCTTCTGCCATCTTGAAACTCCCCATCCCTATGTATATATTTTTTGTCTATCTCTATCACGTTCTCTAAAAGTCTTTGTAACTTTAAAAAATATCCTTCTGTTTTCTTAAAGCATTACAATTCTGTTTATTGTCTCAGGCTATTTTTATTTAGTATTTATTTCATAAGTTTCTTCTTTAATTTCTGATCCTATTCTTGGATCCATCACCTCTCTTCAAATGTCCCATTTTCAAATACCTAATTTCTGAATTTTTCTAATTCTCATGTTTGTTTTTATAGATTTAAAAAATCTTTATTCTTAATTTCTTTTTTAACCATCTTATTGAGGTATGATTGATATACAAAAAGCTGTACATAGTCAGTGTATACAACTTAATGAGTTTTGGAGGTAAGTATACATCCATGAAATGATAACCACAGTATGCCTCTAGACAGTGAAATCCCACAGAATGATATGCCCAGAAAACTATAATCTAATATTTTAAAAGATCAATGAAATTAATGATATTTAAGAATTAATAAATTAAAAATATTTGTTTTCATTTTAAAATATTATATACATATATATTATATGTATGTATATATACATATATATAAATATGGTGTTCTGGGTATATCATTCAGTGGGGTTTCACTGCCTAGTGGCGTATTATTCTCTACTTTATTCTCATTGTCTTATAATAACTTTTGATAGGATTTGATCACAAATCCTCTTCTGTTGCTTTTTTTTCCCCTTTTCTTTCCTTTTTTAAAGTGAGATAAGTTTTTCTGTACTTTACAGTTCCTTCTTTAAACATTAATAAAAAATTTGTCTTTAAACATTAATAAAAATGTTGTCTTTATATTAATAAATTAATTAATAAAAATTTGTCTTTAAACTTCCTGAGAAGTATCTCCTCTGTCCCTTCCCCACTCATTTACCCAAGGACCAAACTTGTCCCACTGTCTGTTTTCAGAAATAAACTTTTATTGGAAGGAAGCTCTAGCCATTGGCTTACCTATTGCCTTTGATGTCTTTCATGCTGCAGTGGCAGATCTGAGTAGCTATGACAGGGACTGTATGGCTAGCAAAGCTTAGAATATTTACTGTCTGGCTTTTCATAGAAAAAGTTGGCAGAATCTTGATCTCTTTTCCCCCTATTGTCTCTGTCTTTCTCAAATGGGATTAAAGTTATAGAAATTTTTCTATGTCGGTCTTTGTACTGAAAGAGAGCTTTCGTTTATTAGATATGAGACTTTATAAGTCTCCGTCTGCTCTAGCACCTTCCTCCATTGTACAGTCACTGATTTCATCTGTGAATTAGACTCTGTGGAACTCCCTTCAGTTTAGCTGCCATTCTCAGATTGATTTGCTTCTTCCTGTTTGCTTCCTGAACCTCTCAACATTGCTCCAACTATAATTCTTCACCCAGGAAATAGAAGTTGATTCCAGTAGAGCAGTTAGTTTAGTTTTTAGTGTTTATCTAGATATTCCCTGCAATTTGGACATGGTTGTCTGGGTTTTTTATGTCCCAGCACCAACTTGGTAGATACTCCCTCTATAGTAGTTTCGTTCCCAGCTCTGTAGGGTTCATACACTCCAAGCTTTTAGTTGATAATAATCTCAATATCTTCCATTCATTTCCCTACAATTGAAAAAGGGTGGTAACTGCTTCCTGCAGTGACTTACATTTTCTATTTGTTATTTTGTCTTTTCATTCCTCCAATATCTGTTTAACCAATTCCTTCTATTGTATTCTCCCTTTTAAAATAACTGGTGTGGTTTGTATTATCCTGACGAAACCGTGACTAATATCAGCATTAATATTCTGTGTTGGTAAAGATTTTTTTAAATGGATGCTGTCATATAGTGGTTATAGATATGCAAAATAATTTGAGAGAAATTTTTCAGCAGTTATCGAAATTTAAATATGCATGTTTTGATACAGAATTTGATTCCAGATAATCTATCCCAAAGAAACATATGTGCATAATAGTACATGTACATAAGTTTTGTGTATTTTTAATCTATTGAAAAATTAGAAAAGAACAGGAGACTTTCAAATAAAATATAAAGTATCAATTATCATAAAATGCTATGCAACAATTAAAAAGAAAGAGGACTATGTAATAATTAGGACCAAACTCCAAAGGTGATTGTTAAGGGAAAAAACATGTCACAGAACAACGTATGTACTATGGTTTTACTTACGTTTAAAGCAATATGTGTATACATACATTAACAGAAAAAAGATAAGAAGCCTCACCCTGGATTATTAAAAGGGATTATCTCTGCTGAGGAACTTGATAGTATGGTTGACAAGCGTGTGATCTGTACCATTTATTCTGCCTGACCCTGTATGGCTCGAATTTTTCACTGTGATAATTTATTCATTTGTTATTTGTATAATAAACAATGAATTTCAAAACAACAACAAAAGATTAAAACCTCTAAGGAGTTGGGCTGTAAGGAGAAGTGAGCTTGGAGGAAAGAGAAGTGGTCTCTCTGGAGGGAAAGTAAGGAATGACCTAGAATCAATAATGTCAAGTTGAAAGTGTTAAAAAACAAGAACAAGCGAGAACTGAGAATTGTTAATGAAACTTGATTCTGAAGCTTGTACGAAATTATTCTGAATTCTAGACTCATGTAGTAGCACATCCAATAAATACTGACCGTTTGTGATTTTAGCATCCTGCCTTAAATGTGAGAAAGGGCTTAAATTAATACTTTTAAAAATAAAAGTTGAACAAAGCTGAGAGGAAAAAGAAAAAGAACCCTTTTATATTCTGAAAAAATATGCATGTTTTAATGTTCAGTCCTTCATTCCTCTATATTATCAGTTTCAAGAGACAGAAAATACATGTGCTCTCAAATTTTCATTGTATTTTCACTTTCTTATTATGAAATCTTTTAAGCTGACCATTTTAAGATTTAAGATCATTTAAGGATTATCCATTATATTACCCCAGATATTTAAAATATGAAAGGTATGATTTTTCTTTACACTTCTAATCTTAATCAGCTTGAAAATGGGAAAATATGAAGTGTAGTTAAAAATAGATATTGTAATAGATGCTGTCTAGAATAAAGACATTCAAGACAGTTTCAATTAGATTGTACTCTTTCAAAAGGTGTCTCATTTGTGTATCTGAAGCAAATTGTAGTTGGTCTGATATAAAGGAATTCTAAGGAGTGCAAAAATTACTTGAGGTGAAGTGACTGACTCTTAAGCCAGTGGAAATTTTTTGGTTACCTGAGGAAGAATGGAGGAAAGCATCTATCTCAGAGGATACTTCAGAGTTGAGCAGCTAATCTAAATACACTAGGTACACTGCTACTGACCAACTTCATTAGTAATCAGTGGGGAGAAAAGCTCTTGACTGGTGAAGATCTGTCCAGTCAACACTGAAAAAGCAGCCATGAGGCTTAAGTCTGGGAGTGGCTGGTCAACAGCACTTTAAAATACTTAAATATTTAATACTTAAGCACTGCTATAAGTATACGTGACATTTCCCATCTCTTTTCTAAAGCAAAACATGTCTTCATCTCAGCACTAGACTATATAACTTTACCGTCTTCATGAGAAATGTTAATGAAATTATCATAAAGTGCTTATTTAATTAGAACTCTCTTATTTTGCCTTATGAAAAAAGTATACATATGCTATGCATATCCAAAAATATTAGAAATAGTTAATGTTAGCATTGTTTTTATCTTTGAATGATGAGATTATAGGTGGTTTTTATTTCCTCCTTTCTTTTCAGGTTTTCAACACATTTGCAGATAGCACATATTACTTTCACATCCAGAAAAAAGGTATAGCAATTATTTTTTAAAACTACATTATAAAAGTGTGAATTTAAAATTTTTGACAAGAGTGAAGAAGAAAGTCCTCTTACCCATTATGAATCCGTGGCCATTTGTGCTTTGTGGTAGCTTGCTGGAAGTGTTTTTATAGGAATGTATGAATTTTGTAGCCATTCACAATACTTTTGTACATTAAGCATTTTGTCATATCTTTTATCCACCTGAATTTGACTTATGCTGAAAATTTTCTTCTATGGGTACTATTATGGTCTGAATGCTTGTGTCCCTCCCAAAATTCCTATTTGTAACCTTAATCCCCAATGTGATGGTATTTTCAGGTGCAACCTTTAGGAGGTAATTAAGGTTAGGTTAAGTCATGAGGGTGGAGCCCTCATGGTGAAATTAGTACCCTCATCAAAAGAGGAAGAGTCATGAGATCTTTCTTTCTCTCTGCCATGTGAAAATACAGGAAAATGTCTATCTGCAAACCAGAAAGAGTGATCTCACCAGGAATCAAATTGGCTGGCACCTTAATCTTGGACTTTCCAGCCTCCTGAACTGTAAGAAATAAATGTTTGTTGTCTAGAACACCCAGTCTATGGTAATTTGTTATAGCAGCTTGAGCTAAATAAGACAGGCACTGTGACTCTGCCCATCTCTTTAACCTATACCAACTTCCCTTTATACCAGGAACTACCACCCACTGAAGAAGATTTGGTACAATTTGTGATTGAACTTGATCTAGAAGCCATAGATCTTATGTTATAGTAATCAGTAGTAATCAATGCATTATGAAAGAACATTACCTTCACACCAAATACTGAATCAAACTTCATTACCACCAAAACATCAGGGAGGAAATGTGATGTTATAGAAAATATATATTATAGAAAGTATATTAGAAAGTATAGAAAGTATATTAGATTGTGACTTTAAAGAAATCTTTAGATTGTAATTTTTTTATAGCTAGCTACAGGACCCTACAGAGTCACTGAATCATGCTGGTCCCCAATTTCCCCATTTGTAAAATAGAGGATTGTATTAAATGATAACTGAATCCTCCTTCAGCTTTGTAATCCCATGGTTTTAACTATGTAGGTAAGAAATTATTGCTGTCAACAAAATCAACAGGAGAATGAATTTAAAATCATTCTCTAGTGCTTTCCTGGAAGTTTTTTTCATGTTACCAAATCAAAATAAGTATTATGAAAAATTGAAAAGCATGTCTCTATTATTCCATTCCACAATTGTCATAGCACGTATCGTGTCTACATGTGTAACACAAGTCTTATATAGGAATTTATTTAAAAGGAAAAGTATAATACATAGCCTGGGTGATAACGGAACCCTTTTGCTCTGGCCTATATACAAAAATAAGGCTCAATTTTTACCTTAATGTCCTGCTTTGGAACATTATACTTATTTGTGACAGCCCTTATCTGTCATCACTATTTTCTTTTGCGTCACATTATTATTTAATTTGTGGATTGGAGAAATATGCCTTAAGGAAAATCTCTGCACAGGTACTTTATTCCTTTTGATTCCAACCTGTTAAGGTAGATAGTGTCATAAAATATTTCTAAAAGATCGGAGCCTTCATAAAATATCTAGGAATAAACCTACCTAAGGAGACAAAAGACCTGTATGCAGAAAATTATAAGACACTGATGAAAGAAATTAAAGATGATACAAATAGATGGAGAGATATACCATGTTCTTGGATTGGAAGAATCAACATTGTGAAAATGACTCTACTACCCAAAGCAATCTATAGATTCAATGCAATCCCTATCAAACTACCACTGGCATTTTTCACAGAACTAGAACAAAAAATTTTGCAATTTGTATGGAAACACAAAAGACCCCGAATAGCCAAAGCAATCTTGAGAACGAAAAACGGAGCTGGAGGAATCAGGCTCCCTGACTTCAGACTCTACTACAAAGCTACAGTAATCAAGACAGTATGGTACTGGCACAAAAACAGAAAGATAGATCAATGGAACAGGATAGAAAGCCCAGAGATAAACCCACGCACATATGGTCACCTTATCTTTGATAAAGGAGGCAGGAATGTACAGTGGAGAAAGGACAGCCTCTTCAGTAAGTGGTGCTGGGAAAACTGGACAGCTACATGTAAAAGTATGAGATTAGATCACTCCCTAACACCATACACAAAAATAAGCTCAAAATGGATTAAAGACATAAATGTGAGGCCAGAAACAATTAAACTCTTAGAGGAAAACATAGGCAGAACACTCTATGACATAAATCACAGCAAGATCCTTTTTGACCCACCTCCTAGAGAAATGGAAATAAAAACAAAAATAAACAAATGGGACCTAATGAAACTTCAAAGCTTTTGCACAGCAAAGGAAACCATAAACAAGATGAAAAGACAACCCTCAGAATGGGAGAAAATATTTGCAAATGAAGCAACTGACAAAGGATTAGTCTTCAAAATTTACAAGCAGCTCATGCAGCTCAATATCAAAAAAACAAACAACACAATCCAAAAATGGGCAGAAGACCTAAATAGACATTTCTCCAAAGAAGATATACAGACTGCCAACAAACACATGAAAGAATGCCCAACATCATTAATCATTAGAGAAATGCAAATCAAAACTACAATGAGATATCATCTCACACCAGTCAGAATGGCCATCATCAAAAAATCTAGAAACAATAAATGCTGGAGAGGGTGTGGAGAAAAGGGAACACTCTTGCACTGCTGGTGGGAATGTGAATTGGTTCAGCCACTATGGAGAACAGTATGGAGGTTCCTTAAAACACTACAAATAGAACTACCATATGACCCAGCAATCCCACTACTGGGCATATACCCTGAGAAAACCAAAATTCAAAAAGAGTCATGTACCAAAATGTTCATTGCAGCTCTATTTACAATAGCCCGGAGATGGAAACAACCTAAGTGCCCATCATTGGATGAATGGATAAAGAAGATGTGGCATATATATACAATGGAATATTACTCGCCATAAAAAGAAACGAAATTGAGCTATTTGTAATGAGGTGGATAGACCTAGAGTCTGTCATATAGAGTGAAGTAAGTCAGAAAGAGAAAGACAAATATCGTATGCTAACACATATATATGGAATTTAAGAAAAAAAAATGTTCATGAAGAACCTAGGGGTAAGACAGGAATAAAGACACAGACCTACTGGAGAACGGACTTGAGGATATGGGGAGGGGGAAGGGTGAGCTGTGACAAAGCGAGAGAGAGGCATGGACATATATACACTAACAAACGTAAGGTAGATAGCTAGTGGGAAGCAGCCTCATAGTACAGGGATATCAGCTCGGTGCTTTGTGACCGCCTGGAGGGATGGGATAGGGAGGGTGGTAGGGAGGCAGACGCAAAAGGGAAGAGCTATGGGAACATATGTATATGTAAAACTGATTCACTTTGTTATAAAGCAGAAACTAACACACCATTGTAAAGCAATTATACCCCAATAAAGATGTTTAAAAGAAAAAAAAAAGATCGGAGCCTTCAAATTGTTCTCACTTTCCTGAGCGACCAATGTGCTAGAAAGATTAGATTTTGTTATGCATTTATCATGAAAAATTATGATGGTCTTTTTTTCTTATATAATTTGTTTTTAAAATTGTTTTGTTTTTGTTTTTTTTCTAACTAACCCTACCTTCTTTCTAAATGGGTATAATGGATAGCACACAAACCAATGATAAATGCCAATGTACATATCAGTTATTCAAGTGTTTTTGGTTTTCTCAATGACTATACCATATTTCCATGAACAATGGATCCAATCAGTAAGTAAATAGATTAAAAAGTAATGATTTAGAAAATAATGTGTAGTAGTTGGTTATCTGTCTGGTCACAGTTGATATTTTAAGAAAGATCTACATAAAACATCCCTCAGTCTGCAAAGAGGCACAGCTATTACTAATGACAGATTTTCCAGATACTCCCACATGTTTCTACCATGTGGCCTGAAACATAAAAGATACTCAATAAATGTCTTTTGAATGAAAGAAGAAATTGCAATGTTTTTGAAAACACTGTTCTATAATAACAAAATAATAAATTCTTCAAACAGTTAAATGACGTAAAAATCCTTCATCTCCATAGTATGTTATCAAGTATTCCCTGTATAACAGTAACCGCTCTTCTCCCATGTCTGAAGTATGATTTCTGGTGATATTTTAGAGAGAAGAGATTAAAAAGCACAGTGGCTCAATTCTTGGCAGTTCCTAGCTTGACTGTTTAGTTAATTCTCCCCTTCTGATATATTTTCTAGTGAATTTATTTGGAGGCAGTATAATCAAACTTAGGAAATTGTTTTATTCTTTTGTTCCAAGTTTGGATTTTGAAACTTTAATATGTAGCTCCTGAAGAAGCTGACAAGATAGCTTGGATCTTGTGGAATTGTTTGAGGGCAACTTCAATTTTAGGCATATTACAATGGCTGTACCTGGAGTGAATTGATTTTAAGAGAAAGGAATAGCTATATACATAATTAAAAAGAGATTTTTTAAAATAAAGAAAGAAAAGGAAACAAGCAAATGACTAGGAGTACTCCATCTTATATTTGGAAAGAACTAAATTATAGGAATTTTCTGAGCATAATTCTTTTGTTATGTTTCATTGTGATGAAAGAGGCAAACTCATTTTAAGGAGAAAATTTAAAGAAAAAGGCAAAATGGTTTTGAGATTTTTTTCTTTGTTAGTTAATAACTTGGACTTTTCTTTAAACTAGGAGAGAAAAGGATTGGAAGGAAGAAAAGCTGACAAATCATCTTGAACAATTAAGAAAATGGGACTAAAGGTAAACTCTAGGGAAAAGTTTTAAAACAAAAAAACAAAACGAGTATATGAGCAAACCAAGGCACTCTTTGAATCAGTATTTGAGGTACAGAGAGAGGAAGTAAGAGCTACGCATTAGAAGGAAAAATGTTAAATTCATTAACATTTATAACAGCATGTGTGTAAAAAAAAGTATTTAAATTTTCCAATGATACTCACAGGACTCAAATTTTTATTTGAAAAGATGTTAAAACATTGAGACACTTTGCATATCATAAACTCTATTACTCAAGGTCAGAGAAAGTTTATGCTTTACCAGGAAGTCAGTAAACCATCCACTGGCCTCCTACTCATAATGTAAGATGGAAGTTCTTAGAGGTGACAAAGAAAACTAAACCCGTGGAGAGTTAGCTTTGTCACATTGCCTTGGACCACACTAAAACAGTGCTAGATTTGTGTCTTGACTTGGAAATTAAACAAGTAATTTATTTCTGTGTTTTACTTTCAGCAAATATTTGTAGATACCCTATTATAAGGAAAATACCTTTGCTAAACATTATAAGGGTGAAAAAGAGAATATGACATAATTCCTACAGGGAAGGTATGTATCTGGTGATTGTTCAAGACACAAATACAACAATGAAAGTAGGCTACAACAAGTGCCACAAAATTAGTACATGTTGTGGTAGTAATTTTAGAGTTTGATGATGAACTTGGATTTGACTTTAATCAAGGGTGATACTTGTATGGGTAGAACATGGTAGATAGTTCAAGTGGGCAGTAATGAACCAAGCGTGGAGGACAAACTGAAAATTCTGCTGAGAATAGTGTTTAATTGAGTTTAGCTAGACTCTAGATTTTGTTTAGGGACTTAATGGAGACAATGATGAAATTATAGGATAGGATAAATTGGCAAAAGAGTTTTAATTCCAACCAAAATTTTTTCAAACTAATTCCATTGACAATGGAAGAACATTCAATGATATTCAAACTGGAAAGTACCCCAGTGTGGTATTCTATGAAGATTTGGGAAGAAAGAGAAGAAAGCCGTTAGATTGTACTAGGTGCTATTGACATAATTGATCGCTTTGGTAATAGATTTGAAATCTCAGTTCCTATTGCAAACTCGCCATCAATAAGACTTTTAAGGAAATCTTGCAAATAGAATTTTTTGCTTGAAGTTGACTTAGGATATGTTATTCTAACTTCTCTGACAGAACTGAGTTGATAGATCCCCAAATCCTGGCTTAAAAATCACACTAGGTGACCACTGTCATTCCCACACTGATCCAGGTAGAACTTGGCATTAAACCCTCTAGGGAATGTCTGGGTACCAGCTCTGCCATCTGACCACTAGTGGGCAGACGCAGCCCTTGGTTCTGAGGAAAACTTGGTATCTCAAAGGGGAATCAGGGTCAACTATGTCAGGGGCAGTTCCTTTCACTGCTTAATCCAAGTTGGCTGACTTAACGATATAAACTGTAGATTTAATGCTTCTGTCCCCTGAACACTGAGCCACCACCTTCACTCTAACAGTAATACCACCTGGTAATTAACTGTGAAATATTGAATGGCCAGTGTCTGACCTGAGTGTTTGTGCCAAGCCAAAGTTTCACTTGAGTTTTTTTTTTTTTTCTTTCTTTCTTTCTCTCTTTCACTGCCAGTTTGTATGTGTATTTTTAAGTATTAACTCTCATGGAAGCACATGCCTATTTAAAATTCCCAGACGATGAGTCAGACCTGTTCAGTGAGGTTCCTGGAGAGTCACATGATGAGGTTTGATGAAATTTCACCTTATGAAAGGTTGAAGAAAAAAACTTAGAAGAGCTCTTTTGGATTTTTATATATATATATATATATATATATATATATATATATATATATATATACACATACACACACATATACTTGATTATATATACATATATTATACATACAGTTTTGCATATATATACGTGAGAGAGACACAAAGACACATACCTGTGGAAATTTTAAAGTTCCTTTGCTTTTCTTCCTTTCTTTTTTCCTCTGTAGATGTTAAAAAATCTGGTGATCCAATAGCTCATGCTTCTGTGTAACAAGGAGAAAGCAAAAGCCCTATAGCCATGCAAGGTACACATGGATTTTAGCTAAGTATTTATATCTACCCCCCTGGATTAACAGTAGTGAGCCTGGAAATCTTGATTCCAATGTGATAAAGACACAACACTGCTGAGACTTATGATATATAAGTTGTTTCACTTCATTATTCTGATAATATACTTTAGGCTTATCTGGATCTCTAAAAATCTCTATTATAATCCATACTTTTCTTCAAATCAGTTTGATGCTTCATAATATAACTAACATATCTTGTTAACTTGAACAATAAAGTAGACGGCCTCTTGTTAATAAATCTAAATCATAGGTATTTTTGAAGCTTTTCAAATTAATTTTCCTATATAATTTCTCAAAATGTAAACTAAATCTAGGAGTGTTTTTGTAATGTAAAGCCTTATTTGCTATAGGGAGGATTAAGACACTTCTTATGAAAATATGTTAATTATAGAATAAGAAGTATTCTAGAAAAGCTCCTGCTTCAAGATGTGTGTGGACAGAGGGCAAGGAGGCAGAGTTCCTTAGAAAGAAAAGGTTCTGTTCAAAATATTGAGGGTGAACACAACATTTTAAAGAGTGTCTTGGTATTTTAAGACATCACAAAGGAAGTAACACTAACTAAATCGACAGCATCGATTCATTCATTTCATGCACATTTATTGAGAACCTACTATGTGCCAGACAGTGCTAGAGTCTAGAGATTCAAAGAAAAGTATATTACAGTTTCACCCACAAGTATTCCCAGTTTGAGGGCTGAGAGTTGCATAAGCAAATAGTTATAGTTCAGGAATGTGGAAAGTACTATGAAAACACAGGTGCAGAAATGACTAACTTTGTCTAACAGAATTTGATAAAACGTCACCGAGGAGGTGATACTTGATCCAGATCTTCACAGATAAGTAGGAAATGACTTGCTGAAAAATTAGTAAAGCAGGGATTAAAAAAAAAAAAAACATTATAAGAGGTGGAAAGGGGGAGTTGAAAGAGAAAGGCTTATCAAAGGCATAATTTAATACTAGCCAGAACAGGCCTGTACTGGCGAGTCTTGACTATGCCATTCATTTGCACCTTTATTCTGGGCCAATCCAGAAGCTAACCATGTTCCAGAGGAGAGTCTGCAAGCAGGAAGAAGAAAGCCAGTAGTAATCTAGGCTCCCACTCATTCATTTATTCATTCTCTGTCTTTGTCACCTTGTCTCCTTCTCTGACTCTTTCTCTCTCTCTCCTGTTCAGATTCTCTCATCTGTAGGCCTGAATCATTCTCCTTTGAAGCCTGGCACCACTTTCTATTAGATACTACAGTTTACACACCACCATGTCTAGTTATAGCCCAGACTTAATGCTATCGCTGTATCTAAATCCCAGAATCCCCAGAGGGAGAATCTTATCTGCCTAACTGATCCAATGCACTGTGGTCAGGAGTAGAGTCACAAGGTACATACGTGAGTCCTGGAAACAAACCTCTTTTGAATGGGGAGGACATTCCCAGAGTGGGCAGGTTATGGATTGACCATCAGCCCCAAAGTTATCAACTACATTATGATAACTCTACTTCAGATGTTCCAAAGGGATTTTGGAGTATAGTAACTCACTGTTATCTTTCTCCCAATGCCAATCTGCATTTGTTGAGGTTGTCTTCTATGACCTTTACTTCTTTCTATAACTATTTCTAGAGTGCTTGCAGAAAAAAAAAAAAATAATAATGCTGGCATGTCTAGGAAGGTGTATTTCTATGTGAACAGAAGAATGGTGGGCTGGGTCATGAAACTTGAGTTCGTCCTTCCTCCCTCATGGTCACTACCTTCAACTAAGTAAAGGCCAATTATACTAGGGGTTAAGTGTGATGCAAAAGTTATACAGAACTGGAAACCATTCTTTTGGAAGCCAATTATTTCCTGTGGTCTGAACCTAAGAACTAAGTTTCAAAAAATTCTGAGATTTGTAATATAAGCAGCGGTTGTGAGTAACTGGAATTTTTCCCAACATATTTCTACCATGGAAAGATGATGCAGCTGGTGGTAGAAGTGAGTCCTTAAGCTTTGTTTTATTTCTTTGTTATTTTTGTTCTCAAATTATTCAATTTCCTCATATCAAAGCTGGCTAGCAGATCAAAGGAAAATGGACTTTTCACTCTGACTTGAGTTCCTTTGTGGAAATTATTAGTAAATAATTTTGGTCCAACGTTTCCATAGACATGTTGTATCCAGACTTAATAAACAATTCTGAATCACATCTAAATTAGTCTAAACTTGTAGTAACAAAGGTAACTCTAGCTGTTCTAATAAATAAACTCGCAAGTATCAGTGGTTTATTGCTCGCTCACTTAAAGCCCTAAATGAGTGTCCCTGATTGCTAAATGGCTCTTCTCCATGTGTCAGAGAGCTGATCCCATGGCACCTTGTGGTTCCACCATGTTCCGCAAATAGTTTCCAAGGTCACCAAGAAAGAGGAAAGAATGTAGAGCATTGCATGTGGTAAGCTTGTACGGGCCAAGCCTAGAAATGGTAGACATCATTTCTACCCATCCACATTCAATAGGCCAGTAGTCAGTCATATGGCTGTGCACTAGTGCCAGCATAGCTGCGTCCTGCTCTAGAAGAAGACATAAATGGAGTGAAAACGATCTAGTTTCCTCACAAAGATCTTAGAGTGCTTACCTTGTAATGTAATAATACAAGTGTGTAAGTAATAATAAAAATGTATAAGTTTATTTAATATAAACTGCATGAAAATCACTCAGCCAAATTTGTTAAATTCAGTATATAGATAAATTACTATGACAAAGTGCTCCTCATGCTATGTTGCTGTTTATAATCCTGATAAGCATTAAGTAGCTTTTAAAAAAATGCATGCAACACTTTGACATTGAATTGAGACTTGGGTTCTGTACTTTTGGGTTGTGTGTAGATATCCAAAAGGAGACATAGAAATGTTCTAAGTATGAGGAAATACACTACTCTTTTCCCATAAAGGTCATTGTTTTAAGCAAAACTATTTTATTCATTTTTCCTTGTATAAAGGGAATACCACTAGAAATTGTCAATAATGTACTTCATTATTCTTAAAGTGATAAAATCATTATTCTTAAAGCATAATATTTCGTTACCACTGTGCAGATTATTACATTCTGCTCAAATTGACGGTAATACATATTTTCTCATACTGCTTTGTATCATTTCAGGATAAATTTAATATTGTTCCAGAAATTTCTCTATTCTTTAGTGCTGGTAATTAAACTTATATTTCTTTAGATTTTCAGGTTCTATTTTTTTTTCTACTGGTTTCTTATACTTGTGGGAAATTATGGTGAAGAATTAATTTTGTGGTTGGAGAAAGAGGGAGTGTAAAACTATGGGTTTCTCTTACTTTTTGTTTTCAATCAGTTCCAGTCCCTGGATTTTTATCTGTACCTCTCATTACAGTCTCTGGAGGAAGTATTTATGGTTTGAATCCTAGAAAAAGTCGTCAGATGAAATCTGGGAACACCAAGGAATAATACAATACTACAGAGTTAATATGATTGATGATATCATAGCTCATTTTGAACAGATGTCAAAAGAAGGAAAATCAAGCTGCCATTCTACATACTGAGCCCTTGTTCACTTAACAGAAGACCTTTATAAGTAAATCATAATTAGCGGTAAGTATTCAGTGGGTTAGGTGATGGGCATTCAGATTGCTTTTGAACTTTCAAAAAGTCATCATAAAAATGAGAATTTCTAGAAAAGATGCTTATATATTTTTTTGTATTTTTGTGCTATATTTGACCACAATGTTTAATTTGGCATTGGTGAATGGATTCTAGTTAGGAAAAGTTTCCTTTTAGAAATAGAACCACATCTGTGGCACTCTAAAAATGTCATATGCATCCAGTCTTAAAGGTAGCTTTTTAATAATTGCCAAATGAAGTCCCACTTTCCGATTGTGTGCTGACTGGGAGAGACAGTGTAGGTGGTACTTTTAAACAAGGTATGCATGTAAAAATAATTTGGGGAGAGTAACAGAAAACACTTACGTCTGAATTTAGTTACAGAAGATCTGTAGTCTCTCTGCTGAATCAACCTTGTATTGAACCAGATTATTTTCTTTAAGTATATTGTCGTATGCATTGACCATCTCTGGAAAAAAAAAAAAGGATAAATCTGTTTAACTTACCTTGTAATTTGCAGATTTATCTTAAACTTTGACTTATCTTAAACTTCTAGAATTACCTATGAGACATGTTCACCAGCATGCATAACATCCCTCTCCTGAGGAGGCCCTCACACCACTTTTGGGGACAGGAACAAGTGTGGTATATAGCGCAACTCCTACTCAAAAGTGATTCTAGAAAAGTAAGAAGTCCCACATAAGGGGAAGTACTGGTTCTTTCTTAAAGCATCTGAGGAATTTCTTACTTTTGAAACTTCATGTCCTCCCATGCTTGCTTCTTATTAATGAACTGTCAGGCCTATGCAGGTTGGGGATGTTATGTCCGGCAGCATGAGTATATACCTCCTATTTCAATTTAAAATGAAAAACTCAGATCTGTTTGTTTCTATTAAACACACACACACACACACACACACACACACACACACACACACACACGCATATACCCAGAAAGAACTTTACTTGGATTTTCTTTAAAATACCAGTCGAATACATAGAATTCATTGCTAGTTACTGTTAATTTAGATGAACAAAGGGGAGCAAAAGCACTTTAGACACCATGTCTCACTTTAAATTGAAAATGGCGTGCTAGGGGAATTCCCAGGTGGTCCAGTGGTTAGGACTCTGCGCTTCCACTGCAGGGTGCACGGGTTCGATCCCTGGTCGGGGAACTAAGATCCCACAAGCCGCACAGCGTGGCCAAAAAGAAAAGAAAATGGCATGCTAGAATTTAATTCTGAAAAAATCCTTGAGTGTTGTCAAACTTAAATGCGTTTATATTTTTAACTTTGTGATTTCAACAGACTTTAGCAGTAGTCAGCAAAGTTTTCTATGAAGGACCAGTAAATATTTTAAGCTCTGCAAATGTAGGTCTCTGTTATAGCTGCTCAACTCTGTAGCAAGAAAGCAGCTGCAGACAATACATAAACAAATGAACATGACTACGATCCAATAAAAATATATTTGCTAAAACAGACAGTGGACTGGATTTGGCCCACGGGACATAGTCAACCCTGGTCTTCAGTAACTCTCACTTCTTGCATTAACTAATTCCTTTCCTCACAGAGATTCTTAGAAACTTATTTTCAGATTATTCATTATGTTAGCTTTTTATCTGCAATATGGAAAGATATTGTTTCTCCCCCATTTGTTATGAAGAATACGACCCATCTACTCGAATGAACAGACCAGAAACCTATCGTCTTCTCTGAGCCTTGCTGAGGCCAGCGAAGGCCTGGAGGAACTGGGAAATAAGTTCATCTGTCAACTTACAGCTGAAGAATTTGAAGCAAGAACACAGAGTTTTGGTTCTACAAGATGCTCTATTTAAAAAGATGCTGCTGAGAGGCCTAATGTTCAGTACTACTGGGCACAGTCTTGAAAATAATAACCTACTTTTCCTGAGCAAAGCCAGCTCTGAAAGAGGATGATGTCTACAAATGAGGTCTCATAAAAGAATATAATTAAACACTGATGCTCCTCGGAGTGAAAGAGCTTTGAGATAATGACTCCAATGGCATGCATTGTACCAATGAGAACAAGATGTCACAATTATATATTTGCAGGTTGATTTAATCTGACAGGATTCTTAGCAACACTGAACTTGGTCTGTCTGTGCATCACAACACAGCCTATGTGTTCTACAAATGAAACTCCATTTATCTTTTATAAAGTTACATGTGTCAATTAGCAAACTTCTTAATCTAGCTGTACGCTCTTATCAGTGGAGGTCCAGTGTTAAGTCTTCATTTGCTGTGGCACAGCCTTTGTAAGTCATCTTCTTTATCTAATTAAAGTCTTTTAAAAATTCCTGATATAAGTGGATTTCTTTCATTATTTGTTTTTTGACTGTGCTCTCATGCAAAGTTCTAATTATCCTCTCTTTAGAAGTATTTCTTACAGATAAATTAGCAGCTAGTTGGTTGTGTTGTTCCTCAGTTAGTCAAAGAGAGGGAGGAATGGGCTATATCAGGAGTTTGCAAACTATGGCCCTTGGTCCTAATGTAGCCCACCACCACCTATTGTGTATGGCCTACATGCTAAGAATAATGTTTACATTTCTATGGGTGGAAAAAGAATTAAAAGGAGGATTTTTTGACGAGTGAAAATTGTATGATTTACAAATTTCAGTGTCCACAAATAAAGTTATATTGGAACACAGTCATACTCATTTTTTAAACAAAAATCTATTGCTGCTTTTATGCTACAACAGCATAAATGAGGGGTTACAATGGAGACAGTAGAGCCAGCAAAGCCTTAAATAGTTACTCTCTGGCCCTTCATTGAAAAAGTTTGCCTACCCCTGGACTACATGAACATTCAAATTCCCTTTCCAACCTTTTATTTTAATGTGACTGTTATCACCTTCCCTTTCCAATTCCCACTTTTGCTTTGATTTTGGGGTGTGGGAGGTTTTGGGATAGAGGCAGGAGCTCAACCCTACAGCCCCAATTTTGTATATGACAATGCACCTTAATAAACTTTCATCTCCATCCTGTGAAATATTGAGGTCAACCTAGATAATCATTGATCAAAGTGCTGAACATTTATATAGTGCTTTTAAACGAAAAAGCACTGTCACATACACTATCTCACTTGATCCTAAAAAATGGTGTATTCCCTTTGAAGAGGAGGAAACTGAGGTCTAGATACGTTCCTTGACTTTCCAATAATCATGCAACTAAGAAGTGGAGAGCAGACCCTAAACCTGACTCAATCTTCCGTTATTCCTACATCACTACCCTGCATCAGGAAGTAACATACATGCACAAAAAAAATCTGTAATCTGACAGTTATTCTTGTTTGAGATTCATGCACAAAGCTCATGTGAAATGGATGGGGGGAAGACCTTCTTCTCCCTTCCCTGTCACCCTGACATAAAACCGGTAAGAACTGCAGGCTGGGCTCCCTTTCCCTACATAGAGTAGAAGAGACAAATACGGTGCACTTTCACAGCCAGACTAATCCATGCATCAAAGAAGAGTTAAGAAGCAACACTCAAAAATAACAAGATTTAGGAAGTAAAATAACCAGTGACCATGATTCCATGCTTGGTTCCCTAAGACCATGCAATGGACTAAATGTGTATGTCTCTCCCAAATTCTTATGTTAAAATCTTAGCCCTCATGTGATGGTATTAAGTCATGGGGCCTCTGGGAGGTAATTAGGTTATGAGGGTGGAGCCCTCATGAATGGGATTAGTGCCCTTATAAAAGAGACCCAGAAACCTCCCTGCCCTCTTCAGCCAAGTGAGGACACAGTGATAAGATGGCCATCTATGAACGAGGAAGCAAGTTCTCATCAGACACTGAAACTGCTAACTCCTTGATCTAGGATTTTCCAGCCTCCAAAACTGTGAGAAATAAATTTCTGTTGTTAATAAGCCACCCATACTATGATAGTCTACTACGGCAGCCCAAATGGATTAGGACAGACCAATCCCAAACAGCAGCCAGAGTCATCTTTGGAAAACCCAAATCATATCATTAAAATAAATCAGAAATTCTCATAAGGCTGTACTTTGTTTTGCCTTCTTATCCCTCTCTCTCCTCTCCAACTCACCTCCTACCATTTTCCTTCTCTTTCATCCCACTCTAGCCACAATGGTCTTTTTGCATTGATTGCTCATTTTTACCTTGGCTATTCCATGGGCCTGGAACATTATTACCTGAGAACTCAGGGCCCACTTCTTCCCATTATTAGAGCTCTACTCAAATGGCAACTTGTCTTCAGAGACACTGTCTTTGGCCACTTCATCCATCTCTCTCTACCTGGTTCTCTGATTTATTTCTAGCATTATCCCACTCTAAAATTATCGTATTTATTTATTGATGCAGTTTTTTAATATCTATCTTTCTCCAATGGCATGTCAGCTCCTTTGGTGCAAGAACTTTGCCCATCTTTTTCACCAACACCAGTTATACTGCATGGCACATGGTACACACTCAATAAATGCTAAACATATGAATGAGTCATCCTGTGTGGCCTTTGAAATGTACTTTTTCCTTCTTTTAAATATCCTCTTCCTTGTTGGTGATAAGGCAAGGCATATTATTTCAACCAAAAGACATGATATGACAGATCTGTCAACAGTAGGATAAGAAATACATGGAATACCATAAGATGTGAGAGCATGAGTTCAAGCTGGAAAGAAAAAAAACATGTATAAGTTCTGTAGGGACGTAGATTGTTTATAGCAACCATAAATATTTTCACCTGTAAACATTCTTTCCACGATATCCATTTGAATCCTCGGCTTTGCAGTGTTGTGGCCTGTCATTATTTCAAGGCACTGGGGGTTCATAGGTGTCTTAACTTTCTAAACTGTCCCTTTTTGAAGACAGAGCATAGAAGTACCCCAGCAGAAAGCTGAGAGGCCCTATTTAACCAGCTACTCTGATTGTCCAACTCCTTTGAGGCAAATGAATTTTGACTGGCCTCAAATATTAACAATAGCCAGTTTTGAGAATATTAACTTCATCAGAGTCATCAGTGATAAGGGGGAATATCTTTAATTCTATTTGTGTGTGGGGGGGAGGGTAGATTAAAAGTTGTATTTAAACCCTCTTTGAATGAGTATTGTTAAATAAATTGAAGGTCCTAAAGCTGGACAGTACCTTAGAAGCATCAGATGTGAACTGAGCAAACTCGTGCTGAAATATCTTTTAGTTTAAGAAAATATAACTATCAAATTACACAATAGTTGAAAGGGATGGTGTTTTAGTAATGTGTGGCTTAGTTCTAAGGTGTACATGAGGATGGAGTTGAATTATGCATGAGACATGGTGATTTAATGAACCACGGAAAGCACGTTTACTTCAAGGGGACAATGTGTGCTTGGTATATTTCATAAGTTGGGAAACTTAGAAGGGATACTTTTGAAAATAGTACATATCAACTATACCACAGTGGAATCAGCTTAGAGAAGAGAGATGTGTGGTTGTAATAGTCAATATGGAGTTCATTGCTGAGAAAAACTTCAGTTTGTATGATTTTGTAAATTCTTCTGTCAGGATCATTCTAAGGCAGACTGTGAATTTTCTCCTGGAAGTTTTTTCTAACATTTCTTTCCTGATGCTCTCATTTTCCTTTTGGTCATCCTCATTCTCATCCCATCCAGGCCCAAGATATATTTCTTGTTCACCTGCCCATCTTTGTCAATGGCTCAGTTGTCCCTATGTTCTCTCTAATTATTCTTCCTTTATCTGCCACCAAGGTTTCTCATCCCATACTACCTGGAATTTTGCAAGTTATTTTTTCCCCTGTACACTGAAATCAGATACTAATTTTTATTCAAAATCACTTATTAAATGCACGTGCTTGAGAATGCACTGGGTGTGGTGTCTGGTCTGGAGAATAATCAGACAAATGCACTTCTTTCCTGTTACTTAAAATCTTTGATAGCCGTCCTAGAGGAGATGATACAGTTCACATTAATGAGTAAATGGTTTATAACAGCAGAATATTTGCTTTTAAAAGGTACATAAGGACATACAGTTTTTTAAAAAAAGAAATGGTTCTTTAATAGAAGGGTCTATGCATTTTTTACATGTCGGTAGACAAGATATTCTGGGGAAGGAGATCATTTTCAGACTTCTAAGAAGCACTCTATAGGCAAATTCTTCTCCTGCTTATGCATGGGCCTGATCGTGCCACTAAAATTACTGAATTAAAGTTACTATAACTAGAGGTGGTAACTGGATCTCGGCCTTCCCCTGACAACTGAATGCATGAACCAAAGTATTTAAGCACAAAGTAGAAGGCCTTTTTAAGTAGCAAGAATCTAATTTCATTGTCATTATTACCATTGTGCCAAATGACTTGTAAAATAAACTAAATGAGATCTACAGCACTTAGCAAGCTAAGACAATCCCCAATTCATCGTTCCTCTGCAAAACTACACTCTGATGGTCTCAAAATGAGGGTGAGAGAGAGGGTCAGTTCTGACCTTCCACTGATCAGAACAAAGTGTTATTCCTGATCTCACTTCACTGGTTCCTGACTAGCATAGCATTTTTTGTATTGTCTTATTTTTCTCTCTTCATAAATCAAAGTAAGAATCTAAAGAGCTACAGGACCTGCCTCCTTGCTGTAGTTTTACACAGAAAACTTATTTTGCTGCCATTGGAGTGATCTGTACCTGAACAAACAGGCAGATACTAGGCTCTAGGTGCAACCTGCTAATTCCATGAAATCTCCAGAGAACTGTATCATGATGGATCTTGGGCAGAGTTTGAAAAATGCATCATGCATTCATGACTGCCCACCTTCAGATGCCATATTTACTTTTAGTGACACCGTGTCAGAAAAGTAGCAAGTGGCAGTAGGTGAGGAGAGAGGTGTGGAAAGGAGACTTTTAAACCGTATACAAAATACTGAGAACTTCCAGTGATAAGTCTTGACTTGGCTCCTGTGAAAGCTGTTTGAAGATGTCTGAAATAGCCCTTTCACTCCATCTCATTGTGTGAACCCAAGAAAAGCACCTAGCTTGTGCATGTTATCCAAAGCATATATTATATAATATTATTTTCAAAAGAATAGTGCCACATGCTGCAGTGATTATTTTAAGTCACTTGAATATCTAAAGCAAATACAATTTAGAAATTACTGAGTTTTTTTTTTTTTTTTTTTTTTGGTCTTTTTGGGTTTTTTCTTATCCATCTTGACATAAAGTGACAGAAGATTTTATTTAGGAAGATTTAGTCATCAGTACAAGGTAGCCATGTGACTGATAGTGTCAAGGGTGAACTCATGGCCTCTTAATTTGGCCTGAATTATATCCACATTCAGTGTGATTTAGTTGAAGGGGTACAGGTTTTGGAGGTAGACAAATTTGATTAGAATCCTAGTTCACTGTTTACTACTTGAGTGACTTGGCTGGTTACCTAAAATTGCTGATCCTCAGCTTTCCACCTACACTTGGATTACTATTTAGCTATTTGGTGTTCTTATTATTATTTGAGGAATTGTTTATTATATGCCAGGCAATTTTCTAAGTGCTTTACCATTGTATCAATTAATGCTCTAAGAACACTGAAGTGTTCAGTAGCCACCCTCTATGTTTTAGGAAACTCACTCAGAAGGGTTAATTATCTTGTCTACTTTAACAGCTCATAAGCAGCAAAGTCAAAATTCACATTCAGGTGTGACTCCAAAGCTTGTGCCGTAACCACTGCTGTACAGAGATTAGGGAGACAGCACGCCACAAGCACTCCCTGAACACTGGTCTTGGGGGGCTTCTTCCACTGGCACTGCTGCTCTCACTCTGAGCCGTAGTCACACAAAGTGACACTGAGCCTTCCTTCCAGCATAACCTTCATTCCCTGCACCTCCCTTCTTGGTGCCATGAGTCTTTTACAAGATACAAACTGTAGATCCTGACTGTGTCTTGCCTGGTTTCTTCGTTTAGCTTAAAGCTAAGACTTTTGTGCCTTAAACTCTTAGGAGTGAGGAACAACCGCTCCTGGATCGACCCTTAACTCTACCCCACTGGACTCTAGGGTTCTTGTACGTCTACATCTCATGGCACTGGGAGTTCTCCATCTCCATTTGACTAAGCTGAGTACCCTAGACTTTAAGTCTTTTTCATGCCAGAGTATATTTTATCCCCCCATACCTTCCTGATTTAAATAATTTTTTCTATTCAGACTCTCTTACCTGGTTGCAACTGTGATACTATCTGCTTTCCTCTGCCTTTCTAACCTTTATATAATATATATGTGAGTGTATATATATATGTGTATATATATACACACATACACGTGTATGTGTATGTACACATGTGAATGTGTATATATATGTATATATGTGTATGCATGTCTGTGCATGTGTCTGTATACAACTCACCTCACTTGTTCAGAGAACTCTTATTTCTAATCCTTTTCACTCTCACAACTTCCAACAGACTGACAGACATACCAACCTGCCATGCTCTGCTAATGCCCAATCCCAGGGCATACGGTGCCCTGCAAAATACCCTAAAGCTCATGAATAAAGTATTTTCTTCTCAATCAACAAGTTCTGGTGGTTGTAAACACAATACAGTTGTAATATCACCTTTGAAAGACCGGGGGAAAGTAAAAACAAAGCAAAACAAAAAATAAACACTCCATTCTCCCCTTTGAAATCTCGTACATCTTGAATCCATACAAAGATCTCTATTTTTCTTTGACTTACTAAAATCTTACTAGTGAGATTTTATTCAAAAGACACATTCTGCCACACACACACACAAAAACATGCTATCATCAAAATAAAACATAAAAGCAGAAAAATAAAACAGGGCCTTTTACTCTCGTGAAGGTCAAATTGTTCCTTGAAACAGTATACCTAAGTGTTTTTCAAAACCACAGATTTCAGGGTCAGTTCAATTTTTTCTCAGTACCAAATGTTTCACTTAAAATGTAAAGACAGACCAGCAATCCAATGTTTTCATTAATTTTATATAATAATTCAAGTATAAAGTATTATATTTTTCACAAAAAGCAAGGAGGCTCTGTGTGGTGTATGAGTCCCCAAAATACACACATGCATTTAAAAATTAGCTGATTAAAAAAATCCACTGAGCACTCTTTATGCATAGCCTCTTGTGTTCAAGATTTCTTCGTCCCTGTATGTGTAGGGTAGGGCTGACGGGGCTCAGCCTGTGGAAAGCTACAGGGTCACCAATAACTCCATATCTCTGATGTCTAAGATGGGTGCTTATCTCACAGTTTATAACTACAGTTTGAGAAATCCATTTGGAAGTGTTTTTATAATAAATAATCTGAAACCCATTATTAATCCAAAGGAGTATAAATCAAGGAAAGGAAACATAATCCAAACCAATCAGGGACCTGAGGGAGCCGGAATAAGAAGGGTTATAGCCAGCTGAAGGAAGATGGACCTACAATTTCATGAGCAAGACGTCAAGAATGTGTGCTTAATTTTGGTGAAGTTCTTATGAACTTAAAGAGGTCAATAGGAAGTAAACATATTCCCCAGTGCTAAGCTGTTTTGGAAACAGATAAGTGCAATATGGTCTCACCTTGAAGGACAGAAAGAACGAACGCCGTCTTGTGTGTAGTATCGTTTTTGTTTATTTCCTGCTGAGTCAGCACATGGCCTTCAGCTCCTTCTCAACATGGCACCTCAATGCCGGTCATTGGAGGTGACCGATCAAGTGACAGTGACTTGCCACCTCTGCTTAAGTAGCTTTTACCTTCATAGGGAAGTAGCACAACGCTAGTAAATCACTATACCATAGGGCAGCAGTTGGTAATTTTTTTTTTAAGTAATATGACAATAAAGCTTGTTTAGAGAACAATGATTTCTGACCAGGGTGACAGCAGAAGCCTTCATGGATGGAGTGAACTTAGAGTCAAGCAAGCATTTTTAGAGCATAAAAGTACAGAGGAGATGGGAGGAGATAAGAGTTGTTTTCTGTTGTGAACATGAAAATATATTATTTGGGCTTGGATTTTAGAGGGCTTCTCTATGTGCCATCACGTTTTAAATCCAAAGGGAGAAAAACTTCTAATAAATGGCTAAGATAATTAAAATATTCACGGAACCTTAAGAGTGATTTATAGTCTGCAAATGTAGCATGGAAGGATGAGCTCCAGAATCTGGTAATTCTCTATTTCTAAATGTAGGCACTATTACTTATGAAAATACTAATTCTTTTTTATGATGATTACATAATCAAGTGTGTCTATGATTTTTTTAAAAAAACTATGAAAATATTGGTCTCATAAAAACAAAATAAACCACATAAGTAATTAAATTTATAATAAACACTTTATTTGTGGGACATTTGTATGTGATTTATAACTGAATCATCAAATATTCATTTCAAATGAGCATGAGGGCAATACTTACTTCATACAAATGTATTTATGTTTGAAGTGAAGGAAAACTAAAAGCTATGACAGCCTAAATCTGAGCTTAGATATGGTAAATATACATATTTGCACTTTCAAGCATGTGGTGACTCTTTCTTGAAATAAAGCTTCATGTTCAATGGACAAAATCCTCTGACGACCAGAAAAAAGGGAATTACGGCAACTTTGGTACTTCCTCTTAATGTCCACTCTTGCAAAAAATATTCAGTTAAGAAAACTTTCTAGAAGCAGACTGAGACCCAATCCGTCTACCACTCAATGTGGTTTTCTTCACTTATTTTGTTTTAGTTGTTTTGTCCATGGGGAAACTATTCAATTTGGTGAAGGACTAGAATCTTTCCTTGCAGAAGAGAGAATTGTCTTAAGGCAAATGCACTTGTGGTTTAAACTGCATTTTAAACCGCATCTTGTCATTGTATTAGTCTCCTGGGGCTGCCATACAAATAACAACAAACTGGGAGGCTTAAAACCAAATGTATTCTCTCACAGTTCTGGAGACCAGAAATCCAAAATCAAGGTGCTGGCAGGGCTGGTTCCTTCTGGAAGCTTTGGGGAGCATCTTTCCTTGCCTCTTCCAGCCTCTGGTGGCTCCAGGAGTCCCTTGGCTTGTGGCTGTATCACTCTAATCGCTGTGCCTTTCACATGGCTTTGTCTTCTTTGTCCTGTCTTCTCCCCTTCTCTTCTCTTATAGGGACAATTGTTTTCTCTTATAGGGACATCCTAACCCAGGATAATCTCATCTCAATAGCCTTAACTTAATTATGTCCACAAAGACCCTCTTCTCAAATAAGGTCACACATCCAAATAATAAACATTCATAGGCTCTGGGTGGACATATCTTTTGGGGTTCCACCATTCAATCCACTACAATTATTTTTCTATTATTTTTCCTGTTATTCACATTGTAGGGGTAGCTGATTCTCCTCCTTTTGACCATGATATTAAATTAAATAAAAGTCAACCTGTGACTCTGCACAGTGAGATTTTACTCTCTTCTGATTTTATTTGGCTTTGTTAATAGATGTAAATTTCATACACCTTCTACCTGATTATAGGACATTGCTCTAAATCAAACAGAGAGCTTAATTTCATCTTATTCTTAAAATTCATAAAACATGAAATTCTAGCTGAAAGAAAATAAGAAATAGCATCTATTTATTTACTTTCAATTATTTATTTTAGTTATATGTTCTCCCAGAATACAATATTTCATCTATTGACTTGTTATATGTTATAAAAATATTTTAATGCTAGAGAAAATATGATATAGTTAAAATAAAATGTACAGGCTTTTGCCAGAGATGATTCTGACCATTATTCATAGTTCATAGCTTCACATTTTCAGTCTATTTGATTTAAAGCAAGCCACTCAATCGTTTTTAGTCCCTGTTTTCTCATGTAAAATGGAGACACCAATACCTCCTATGCTTGTTTATAAAGAGGATTAGATATAATACAGGTAAGTCACCTAGTACAAAACCTAGCACATCGTATTTACTTTATAAATGATATCTATTACTTATATAGATTTGGTCTATGAAGCAAAGTATAAAAATGATATCTCATCCTTTCAATTTGATCTATTATCCAGGCTTGTCTCCTCAGTCTCCCCTGAAAACATCATTCTCCTTCCTGACCACAGTCTTGCTCATGCTGTTTGACTGCTTGGAAACGTTCTCCTTTCTTCTCTGCTATCCACCTACCCACTGTTTATGGCCCATGAAAAGTCACTTATTTTCTCTGTAGACCCCTCCCATGTTATGCTCAAATGTATGTCCTGCTTTGAAATTTGAAATTTTTTACACTCTGTACTCATTTTGGCATTTGACTTATACTACCTCACATTGTTAGAAGATGTTAAGTTGGGTGTAAAAATCATTAGATGTAAGTTTCATGAGGTCAAAGATTTTAATTAAGTTTCTCAGTGTTTCTGGGTTGCATTCTTAACTTAATTCAATTGTTCTTGCAGGTTCAAGTCTCACCTCAGATCCATGCTTCTTTTGGATTAAATTCAACTCCAAGCTCTCATCATCCAGATTGGTGGGAAATTCAACTCTGATAATTATTGGGCTTCCTCCCTCATGATTATCCAATCATCCAGAGACCTTACACAGAGACAAACATTTGGATCCTCCAGTCTTTTATCTGCCCTAGTTACCCCAGGAAGACCATTATCCATGCCCACATAGTCATCGAAATTTAGAAGCTCCCCTGTCACATAGGATAGATGTTTCCAGGGCTGGGAGTTCAGTTTAGCTATTTTCCTGGAATCCAACCCCCACTCTGTGTTATGAGAAAGTCATTCTGGAATCTCAAATCCTCATGAATCTCAGAAATCACTATCCTTTCCTTTTGCTTGGAAAAATCTCTTTGTCTATTCCCAAATCTCTTTGTCTTTCTCCTTTCAAAGAAGGTGTCTGCCCATCTCTTTCCTACTTATTCAGTAAACTCCCTTCACTGAGCTTAGATTTACAAATGGCAGGAAAAGAAACTGTCTTCAAAAATCTTCTGTTTTCAACCTTACATTCCTACCTTAGATGAGTCACACTATTTAATTCAACTGGAAGTAAAGAAAGAAAATATCATAGGATACAGCACACTTTAATGTTTAAATAAAACTTTCTTTCCAGCAGTAAGTACTCAAGAACACAGATTATCTGGATATGTCTCAGAGACTTGTGGAGCACACTTATTGATGATCAAAGTGTGTGACAGCCTGAAGAATAAACTGGAAAATAAATTATTTCAAGAGAAAGAAGATACCAACAGAAAAGTTGGGTGTGGAAACGATGCCTCCAATCATATGAGAAGTGTTGAGTGGGAGTTAATTACACTTACAATATTTGTCTGTCAGATTTGTCCTCTAGCTCAGCTCTCACAATCTGAGACCTACAGTGAAAAGCAACTCAAAGTGGAAACTGGAAGAGGGCTGTTTTAAATACCTAGTAAGATAACGGAAGCACATGACAGTATTGCTTTAGAATCCTTTTAACATAGTTGAGAGAGAACATGAGTTTAGAATATTGAGGGCTCTGAACAACAAAGCATGCCTTTGGCCCACTGAACTTTTGTCACAATGTACAAACATGCCCTTGACATGGGAGCATCCTCACTAAGCACACATGGTAACATTTGCTACAGCCAAGACCTTAACAGACACATGGGAACCTAGCAACCCCCACGGTGTTGGTTGAGATTTAGAGCTCTGTTGCAATGAGAGTAGGTGCCAATGGCAGATGAACGACTATGGTAACCTGAGTAATGATGAGAACCATGTGCATCCTCGTTGAAAACCATTCACTATCAGAACCCATGGCAAGTCGTTTGTGTATAGCCTGCAAAACACTAAGAGGTCTGAGAAGCAGAAACAGCTAAAGAGAATCAGGAAGGAGGAGGAGGATATTTTCTAGAAGGTAGTTTGGATGACTAATTTGTTACAACTATATGGACTGTCTCTACTCTCAAAATTGTATGTGTGGGGATGGAGTGACTCAGGACCAGGAGTTAAAACATCAACCGAGGTGCTTTTACAGCATCTTTAGCTGTAACTTATAAAACTGGACCTTCTAGTATTTCCCAAATATCTGGTGTTTCCTGAAATTTACCCTATCAAATTCTAGCCCATCAATCAAGATACTCCACTGGAGATGGCCTACTACTTTTAAATAAGGTTGACAACTTCTGCACATTATACCCTCATTTCAAGCACCCATAGCATATTTACCATACAAAAGACTCTAAAATCTTTTGTAATAAATGTTTTCAAATTAATTTTCCTTGGCATACCTCAAATTAATTTTCCATAGTAGCCATTTTTCAAGAGATGTCTATCTGTACCCCCAACTAATACTGCTCTATGGAATTTTACAAACTGGATGCATTTCTAGTTTGATCTGTATTATTGGACATTTTGATCATTAACTCCCTATGAAAGATATTCCATGGACAATATAGATAATTACACAAATATTTGGGCACACATGAAATAAATATTATATAGATATGATATAGAAAATACTAATGTTATATATCATGTATGTATATTATATATTTGTATATATGTATGTCATATACATTATATACATATATGTAAATGATATAACAAGACTTGGACACATGAGCTATGAACCTATCAAAATGATTAACAATAAGATACAGACTATTATAAGAGCTAAGAAGGCAATATGCATGATAGTAATTGCTCATAATGACTGGGAAATAGGTGGCGGTTACCATGGCCTCCGGGTGTCAAGGAAAACTTTTTGGAAGAGGTTGTTTCTGACCTGGCTAGTTACGAGGCACATACAGATGGCTAAGACTTAAGTGACCCAGTGTGTTCCAAGCAGGAGAAAACTACAGAGTAAGAGAAGGTACATGTTACACTGTCACCTGCCAAGGCAAACATTCTTACAGATCATTCTATGTCAAGCTTTGGGCTCTTTGAACTTCTTCGGCTTTTGAAAATATGAGGTCTGTTAGCAGTCCTATATTTTAAAAGTAAACAATGTTATCCCTCCGTGCCACTCCTGTTTCCTCTATTTACATTGGGAATGGAACTTGATGTCACCCTCAAATAAGTCAGTGGAGATCAGAACGTTATTTAATTTGAATAGATAAACCTTAGTATATTTAATTTGAATCGATAAACCTTAGTATCACCACAGAAGGAAAAAAAAATGACTATTACAATACGGTTCCTATTACTCCCATCCCATTCACACACACATTGCTTATAACAAAACTCTTCAAACTTTTCCTGTTTAGAATTCCTAATGGCAGGAACAAAAGTAAATAAATATATGCCCAGAGAGATGGGAAAGGGAGATAATGGCTAAGGGATTAAATTCTAGGACTTCTATCGGAGGAACTCTATCGGTGTCTCTTTTATCTCAAAGCTTTAAGTGAGTAGTGCATTCTCTGTTACGTATCATACTTTTATGTGTTTCACAGAGGAATACATTTATTTTCTTTCCAAACTCTTTTGGTAAATTTGATGTACCAGGAGGATAAAACATATTTATATCATGGATTCATATGACACACTGCTTCACACCTACCACCCCCCCCCATGGGAGGTTTAGAATAAATACAATAAACCTCTTTTTCAGTATGTAAAAATTATAATAATTTATGGAAGTGGAATATTTATGGAAATATTTATATTTGTAGGGATTAATCTCATGGAGTGGCCCACACAAAACAGTGGTGATCCTGACCAGATGTCTCACTTACTTCAGAATTTTCAGTTATGCTTGAAACACAATCATTTGGCAGAAAGAAACTTTAGTGGGATTGTCTCTGAGTAAGAGGAGAAAGAAACAGCATATGACTCCTGGGCCTTTAGGATAAAGATCAGAAATGAATAATCTGGTATTAGGTATCATTTTCTCAATTTTCCTCCTTGGTTCTTATGTACCAGTGTACCTTGATTGAGAAAGCAGAATTTTGTGAAACTTTAATGAAATAATACTTTTGATTAAGATGTGCCCATAAGGGCAAAGTGCTCTCAATAGTACTTTAAAGCAGAGACATTTGTTAGCTAGTTCATGGAGCTTATATTATAGACTAAAAATTGACCTAGTAAAACTCTTTTTGGAATTGAGCTCTGTTCAGATTCAGCAAATGAAAACCAGAGAAAATACTAAAGCTAAAATAATAAAAAGCAAAAATAGAGTGCCACCAACTTCCTGTGGAGATTAGGTAATACTCTGAGAGAAGACAGAGTTAATGTTTGATAAGGGTCATCAGAAGTGTGTCCAGAATCAGAAGATAATAACAGTACAATTGAATCTTCAGTGCATTCTATTACACTCAGTCTATAAATCTCAAAGTCTTACCTATTACAGTTTAACTTTATTAATTTAGTTACCTTGGCTTAATAGGTGACACCAGGATACTTATGCTTAGAAAATTATGAGCTGTAAATACCCCTATTTATAGAGAATACAAATATGAAATATAAACAGAAAGAGACATAGTGCTGTCATGAGTTTAATATATTTGGGGCTTCAAAGCTGTATTTTCAGAAGTGACAATTTTTCCTCTGCTGCAAGTGTAAGCTAAACAAACTCTGGGAAAGAGTCAAGCTCTCCTTTGATAAAAGTATGAGACCCTCTCCCCAGGCCCACCCAATGTAATTTCTGAAACATAGTAGGTACTCATCAAAAACTTGTTGACTAAATAAACATACACACACAGAGATATCAGTTTTGAGTTGAACAAACTTCTTTATGTAAAATGTAGCAAAATAAAGATCCAGTCGTTGGCTTCACTAACTTGATAAATGGAGACAATTAAAATCAAATAAGGTCATCCAAACTTGTGTGTCTAACTAGCAACCTGAAATATGTAGTTCAGAACCAGTGTGAGCCCTGAGAAGACCTTTTTAGGAAAGTAACTGTTTCTTTATGCTGGATCCTCAAGTCCTACTCATAAATAGATCAGAAATAGTCCCAAACACTGTATAGATGTTTGCGTTGCCAAAGGCAAACTCTGAGAGCAAACTTTAGCCCACTGTCTGCTGTCCCCCAAGCCACGACCAATGAGAGTTTTCCACACTAGTCCCTTTTACTGATTTCATCACTACCTGAACATGGGTCCAAACGATAAACATCCCTGGGGGCAGAGCCTCTATAGAGTACCTGTGAATGCAGCAGCGCCGCCCAGCACAGAAATTCAAATAATGGGATGGGAAATTAAATCAGAAAAAAAAAAATCTTGAGTCCTACCCCTTTATTTTACATAAGAGGAAACTAAGGCCTAAACAAGTGAAATGCTAAGGTCAACCCAAATCATAGCCGACCAATATTAGTGTAGACCAAAGAGTCTGGAGAAAACTACAGAGGTGATGCTGACTGATCAGCATTCCTGATTATCTTATTTTTAAACTAACACATAAATGGTAAGAGAGCAAGCAGGTGGACAGACTTAAAAAAATAAAAATAAAGACATGACAGGGTATTCACTGGTTGAACCATATAATCTTTTTTGTGTGTTACAAACCATATTCAAAACCACATAATACTAGAGTATAGACATATTATATATGTGTCTAAACATTAAAGATGGACTTCTGAGTATTTTTTACAGCTAGCCAACAGACACAAATAATCAGATCAACTGAGTTAGCTAACTAATTTGCTAATTGAATATTTGCGCAAAGGATAGAAATACACAGAAAAACTCTGCAATTAACCTTTGAAAACAAAAAGAACTGTTGCCTAGAAGGTTGTCAGAGCTTAATTATTGATAGAAGCTTAAGGGTAAATCTAAATCATGACCTTAAACACTCTTTATCTTTATGTATCATACCTTATTTGCGAAGTAAGACAGTGCCAGCTCCTGAACTGTTCTCCTATGGAATGGAAAGAAGCAACCTCCTAAAACTCAGTTAATTGATCAGAACAAACTTTGTTTTTAAAAACTTAGCTTCATTGCTCTGGAAACTTAATAGATTTTTCCAACTTATATACCATGTATATGAGATATTTCCTTAATAAAAACAATAAAAAATACTTTTCCTTTATAGTAAATTTCTTTTCAAGTGAAAATATCCTGTATTAAAAAAATTATTAGGGCTTCCCTGGTGGCGCAGTGGTTGAGAGTCCACCTGCTGATGCAGGGGACACGGGTTCGTGCCGCGGTCCAGGAAGATCCCACATGCTGCGCAGTGGCTGGGCCCGTGAGCCATGGCCGCTGAGCCTGCGTGTCCGGAGCCTGTGCTCCGCGACGGGAGAGGCCACAACGGTGAGAGGCCCGCGTACCACAAAAAAAAAAAAAAAAAGAAAAAAAAAATTAAAATCTAACTAGGTTGTTAGAAATGCTGCCTTAGTCCAACCACCATCACGGAACAAGTACCTCTTGTTTCATGTAAATACTTAATGTGATTCGAATCTCTTTGAGATTAATGTGATAGTATAAACTATACATTGCATATAAGGGAAATTATATACAAAACAAGAAGTGGTATGGCAAAAAGAAATAGCAACAATCTAATTGGCCGACACGTGATAGTTTGCCGAACATAATTGATCATGCGTGTTTCAATCTATACAATGTCATGCTATTGCATATTTTGTGTGTATGCTTGCCAACAAAGGAAATAAAACAACTTTTATTGATTATGTATTATGTGTGAGGGACATAACAGGCACACAATAAATATTTCTGAATGAATGAAGTTCAGGCACTGTGCCAGACAATTTATATGTGTTTTGTCACTTAGTTTTAATTTCACATAGAGGAGGTTGAGACGCTCTGAAGTTAGACAATTAGCTCAGCATTGTCCTATGAGATGACTCCAAAATTTAAACCTAGGTCTACCTTTTTATAAATGCTAAAAGTGTTTTTATCCTAAAAATTCTATGAATGTTAAATCTGAATCTAAATACTCACCTGAAATTGTCGGGTATCTTCACAACACAGTCTCCCCTTATGTGCCTACAGGGAGCAGAAGGGAGAAATATATGCTATGTTAAAGTAGGCTATTATCTAATGGTAAGATATAATGAATAATGTGAAAGACCAACTCCTTCGAAATTTCTTTCTACACCATACAATTCTTTGTTTTGCATGCTGTCTAAATTTCTATTAATAAAAGACTAATTTATGTTAATGACTTTCCTGTTTCAAAATATCCTTGGGAAAATCAAGTAAGCTGCCATTAATTCCTAAAAGTAAACTGATTTAATCAAATTGCTTCCACCCAGCTGAGGTAAGCCACACTGAGAAAACAGACATTTCAATTCAGATTCTTATGCTCTTAATGGGAAGGTAGAAAAGCGCACTTGATGTGAGGACAGGCTTGGGAAGGCACCATGAGAAGTTCTGTGAATCCCAAGAGCAGTATGAGGATAGGGGATGCCTGGGTTTGGAAGAAGAGACGGTAATCATTTGGACAGGGAAAATTCTAGAAAGAGTTTGGAAAGAGGAAAGATGTTGCTTATCTACTTAACTTTTTTAGGTTCAGATTTGGTGTCTACTTAAAAGAACACACAAATCACCCCCGAGCACACTTCAACCTTGGACTATGCAGGCCTGATTCATGTACTGAATTGTACCATATATAGGCAGGCATTATCCTTAGGTTGTTATACCCTTAACTACTACAGAAATGACTTATTTACTTGAAGATTAAAATATGTGTATGTGGGCAAATATGTATTTTTAAAGTAGGACTAAAACCAGAAAAAACATATACTTGCTTTCAAGGAGTTGGCGATTTCATTTATATAGGCATTTAGTTTCTATAACAGCAAGCATTAGCTAGTAATGCAAAATGCCAAATGCCCAGAAGCCAATATATTAGTTTCCTAGAGCTGCTGTAACAAAGCACTAAGTACCGGGTGACTTAAAACAATAGAGATTATTTATTCTCTCACAGTTCTGGAGCTTAGAGGGCCAAAATCAAGGTGTCAGCAGGGACATGCTCCCTTCAAGACTCTTTCTGGCTTCTTCCTAGCTTCTGGTTGTGGTCATTATCCCTTTGCACACCTTGGCTTGCAGCTGCAGCTCTCTAATCTCCGCCTCTGTTGTCACCTGGCGTTCTCACTGTGTGCCTCTTTCTTTGCATGACATATTCTTCCTCTTTTAAGGACATCAGTCACATTGGATTAGGATGCTCTCTAATGACTTCACGTTAACTTGATTACATCTACAAGGATCTATTTCTAAATAAGGTCCCATTCATAAGCACTGGGAGTTAGGGCTTCAAGGTACCTTTTGGGGGAATATAATCCAACCCACAAAACCAATTCATTTTAACCGAATTATGTGATATGACCACATCACTCTATTCAGAAGTGTTGAGGAATTGTGTGGCCATTTGTAGTCAGGTCTTAGGAAAATCAGCCAGCTGTTATTTACTATTGTGAGGTGATGCCCTTGATTTTCTCCTAAGTGCCTCATGATCTAAAAACATTGGTTATTTAAAATAAGAACTGAGCTATCTATAAATAGGACTGAGATTATAACTAATTTATCAAAAGTAAAACCATATAAAATTTTAATTAAGTAACATTAATTTTAATAACTATGGCATTAACAATGCAAAGAGTAAAATTCCAACACAAGGAAAAAGAGCATTATAGATAATACAATAATTTACTGAACACGCTTATTCTATTTCTAAGACTATTCAACATGCTCCTTCAAACTCTGTATTTTGGAATTCATTCAGAGCTTGTTCTCTGTTCCTCATATTCCCCCAGTTATGTAGAAAGACCCAATCTTCCCGCCTTCTAGATAAAGAGGATATTCTAATCAATGAGGAAAAGGTCTTCTCAGACTAAATCTGTTCTACCCACTCCAATGATGTTTTAATTTTGTCTAAAATTTTCTTGATTTTTCTCATGCAGCTTCTCCCAAACTGCTATCTCTCTCTCACCAAACAACTATGTATTTTAAAAATTCACATCTTTCACGGGGCCATCCAACATTTTCTGCTCTCTAATGTACAATGAATACAATTTCAAAACTCATTTCACAAACGTTAAGTATAGATCATGTGCAACTCTCTTTTGAATTCTCGTCTGCATAAAATTTTGTATATTTAAAATTAGAAATCTGACGATAAGCCATTGTATTTCTATAAAAAATAGGACAGATTGAAATTAAACAACATTTACAAGGTATGTAGTAAGCTCACTTTAAAAAGGAAGCATTCTATTCTCATTATTTTATAACAAGATATACTGGTTAACAGACTTTCAACTGTAGTAGTAGTAGTAGTAGTATAAATTTTCAAAAAAGTTACCTACAAAATATTAACATAATTCTCATTTGGAAAAAGTGTAGTCATGTCATATACAAATGGCCTTCTTGGCATTATGCCAGAGAAAGGCACCGCCTTGACAGTCTGGCTCCCCTTGGTTTATTAGAATTCAAGAAGTCTGCATCCGGGCCTCAGAAGAGCTTCTCAGTCTGACTGTTCCCACTTTTCCCACTCCAAGACACAAGCTGGAATTTACATCTCTGTCAGTTTCACTGTTTTCCTAAGTGGTGGCTAGACTATGATTTATGTGACTTCCTGCTTCAGGTAAAGTATACACCCATTGGCGAAAGCCAGCTGTGGGTCTAGCCCACCTGGCAGACTCATTTCACTCTTGAGAATGGGAGTGGTACAAGAGAGCTTAGCTTTCAATGAAGCCAACCCCTCCCAAAGCCATTAATTAAACTTGGTTCACAAGTTGGGCTAGCCTCCTTGGTTGCATCTATAGGCCCCGTTATGGGTTTAATTGTATTCCCCCCAAATTTGTGTGTTGAAGTCCAAAACTCCAGTGCCTCAGAGTGTGGACTTATTTGGAAATAAGGTCATTGTTGATGAATTAGTTTAGTTAAGATGAGATCATATGCAGTAGCATGGGCCCTTACTCCAATATGACTGGTTTTCTTGTAAGAAAGGGAAATTTGGACACAGACTGAACATGAGGGGAACACCACGTGAACATGAAAGCAGAGATCAGGCAAACATGCCTACAAGTCAAGGAACTTAGCAAGCCAAAGTCTGACACCAAACCACGATGCAGGCAGATTCTCAACCACCGCGCCACCAGGGAAGCCCGACAATACCTTTCTGTGTAAGCGATTCACTTTGTGGTACTTTCTTACAGCAGTCCAGCAAACCAGAACAAGGCTCCATATAAGTGCAGGTATTATGGTCATCTGCTCACCACTTTATACACGTAAATACACACACACACACACATACACACACACACACACACACAGTTATATATGTAGTACCTTATTTAAAATATGACATATACATTTATATACAATATACATAAAATATAATTTAATGAATCTTTAAAAGTTGCTTGACAAGTGCTTAATTTTATTTTGTGAGTTAAGAAAGTGAGGTTAAATTTATCTATTTAGATTAGGAGGAAGAAAAACAAACATCATAAACGTGTATCTAGAAAAAGTCCAAAGCAGCCACAAACACAAACTGCAGCCCGTCTGGATTTCCTGTTGCCTCTGCATGTAAAAGCACATTGCTGTTCATTTTAAGTGTGACTGTATATTATCCAAGACTTCAAACAGTGACTCAAGAGGAACTGTTGCCTATAAATCAATGTTACCCAGCTTACATGTTGACTAGCGTATGGTTTGGTCTGATGTGAGGTATGTGAATACAGTGTGTGGTTGCTTGCATGTACATGCACATATGAGCAGATGTATAAGCTTGTGCGCCTACTTAAAACCTAGTTTCTTGTCAAGAAAAATGTTAATAGTATGGATGCTGGAACAGACTGTGTTCACACCATTCCCAACGAGGCTGCAAGTCATAGGGCCATATGCTGTGTTTTTAAGAAACCTAATTTGTTGCCAGCACATATCAACACACGTGGAGCCTAGGACTACTATTTTAGCTGTTTTTCTATTAGGCTGTCTCATTAAGATGTGCCTGTAATGGAGGAATAGGGTGTGTGTTGGGGGGATGGGGAAGCTTGGTAAAGTCTTGTTCAGAATAATCCAGGTTACCGAGGTCTTCCTTATCTTCATCTTGTTTAGCTGCGGGTTTATAATCTTCCCTTTGCCAAATATATCTACTGAAAAAGTCAATGTAAATAACTAGTACATAAATGTTAACAGAAGTCCAAGCTGGGAGAATATAGTAGAGATGTCACCCAGGAAAATTTCTATCAATCCACACTAATTCAGAGTTGGCATTCATTCTAACACAGGCTGGGCTGTCATTTATTTAGCATGGCTTATATAGGGAAAAGGGGACGTGAAGGAAGTTGATAGTGTAAAATACATTGCTTGACTAGGTTAGATGTCTGGTCCTCAAGCTTCCTACTTTCGCTTCACAACAATAAAAGCCACACTTCTGCATACCTAAATATAATAGCTATAAATGTTCCCGACCCTGGTATTAAAACAGGTCTAATAACCACTATTTTCATATTATTTAAAATGATGGGGCTTAAATTTATTTTTAAATGTTCTATAATTTAAATGTGCATTAATGGAAACTGAATTTGTGTCACTGTGCACAAGATCTCCCCTTAGCTTGGATATGCTCATCTTAAGCAGTAAGTTTCAGGATGTAGATGCCTAAGCAGCCAGAGAAGGCACAATTGCAGAGAGAAGTGAGTCAGGAGTCTTCTATGGATGACTGGGAATTGGACCATGGGATTATTCATTTCATATGAAATAATTAGGAAAACTGGAAGATGAAGATAAGAAAGAAAGAAAAAGAAAGAAAGAGAGAGAGAAGGAAAGAGAGAGAGAGAGAAAGAAAGAAAACATTACTCTCCATAGCAATGCTACTGAAAAGAGTGCCTAGTTTTCTTTTAGTTTGGTTTTACTAAAGGACCAACATCCCTGGTGCTTCATATTATCTGAAAAAAGAAGAGTGAAAAATGAACAAGTCATGGATTTTCAGTGCTCTAATGACTTATACTAATGTATTCCTTCATCTAAATACAGATTTCTATTTAAAATTCAGTATGCAGGGGTATTATGAATTCCAGTTTAATGGATTCCAAATAATTGCCCTTTAGAAATGATGAATAGCTGTTTAAATCCACTGATAAGAATATACTATTTCTCTCCTAACAATAGGCCTTCCATATTAACCGTGTCATCTATGCCTGAAATTAGTTTATTAATTTTTTATTGATATGCAAAATCCAAATTGATGACAGTTGGAAAATAACCCTTTGCTAAGAGCCCCCAACTTTCCCCCGAAAATGTCTGTTGTTATTCTTGCGGGTGATAAAGGAGAGAAAGGCAATAATATTTCGAAAAGAGGGAAGGCCTGAGAAAGGGGACATAATGACTGGAGATTTCCAAACCCCATAAAGACAAAGCTTTTTGAAGTTCTTGGTTGTGATCACACAATGCCCTTAAAAAATACTTATAGAACTTGTCCTTAAAAGGGAGTAGAAGCAAGAGAGGCAGATTTCTCCTATGTAGCATAGACCTAGGGTTTTGTTTTTCATTTCATCCCTGATCAGCACAGTTTTCTACACTAGTCAAAAAAATAAATAATACTCTGAAAGCCATGGCCAGAATAGATGCAATAAACACTATGGTATATTGAAGTAAAAAGTGTATATTTGTTATTGGAGTATCAATGTTTTCTGTATTTATACACAATTATATTACATTATACAATCTATATCACTACATATATTGGTGTATTCAATTAAGAAAAAATATTAATTCATGTAAAAAATGGAAAATTTGAGCTTTTTCTAAACCAAGTTGTAACAAATGATGTTAGGGAAAAATTAAATCTACTGTTATTCAGTCCATTGAATCCTTAGTTACTTTGATGTTATGCATCTTCCCTTTCAAGAAAATTCTCTGGGAAAAGCTGTGTGCCTCACAAAGAGAAAAACAAATAAAATAATCTTCTATGGGAGCCAAAACATACTTCAGAATTGATATGATTCCTTGCTCCCTGATGTTTGACTTTTATAAAGTCATTGTTCTTAGTGCAGTATTTATATTTTTAGAGCAATCTGTGAATAGTATACATGCAATATATATGGACAGCTCTATCTATTTATGCATATAAACACATGTAAATACAAGCAGACTGCAATGAAATGGAAATTTCCTGCTTTTTGTGCCCAACACACTATCAGGGGAAAGATGGATTACCAAGGGAAAAAAACCTCAGACTTCCCATTTCACCTCTGCCATCAATATTAATAAAGTTGACTCATTTGTTCCGATAAGAAATGCTAGTCAGGATACAAATGAAAAGGAAAAAGCAAGCAAAACCTTGTTTCATTTTTTGTTAAGTGACTAAATAACACCATTTCTTCCTTTCCCTAAATCTTATCTAAGAGGAGTAAAAGATGGAAAGACAGAAAGAAAAAAATATTTCCATAAATCAGAGTCACTAAAAATGGAGTAGAAAGGGTGAAATCTGTTTTTGTCTTTTCAGTACACTTGTGTATGAAATCCTGGGCTGCTGTTACTTGAGGTTTTTCTTCTTCTGTAGCAGAAGGGTGACTGCCCCTTTTCTCCAAGCCCTTTCTGTCTTCCTCTGGGGTCTGCTCTGCTGCCTCTCTACATACCATTGGGACCCACAGAAGAATGGCTCCTCTGTCTGCCAGCCTGCCTGCATATTGCATCCATTGCTCCATTCAGCCAGCCTTTCAGAAGTCTGCTAACTGCTGCCGTACAACTTAGCTTTTATGCTCTACTGACAGGGGTTTTCTGAAGCCAGACGGTTTCTGAAAAGAAGGTCTATTTGCATAAACAATGCCATGTGAGGAGGTCTGCTGGAAACAAAATCAAAATTCACTCAAGCAAATCTTCCTGATCAACTCTTTTTTTTTTTTTTTTTGCCACCAACACCTCCTATAGTTACCATCTGTATGCTAAAACATGGCTGAGGATTTGATCAATTCTTTTCCTCCGTTTCCTGTATCCAGTTTTATTAAACAAGCCAAAAGTATATCTTATTTTCTGAGTCTGAACAGAATCCATAAATAGATGATGGTATGTGAAATGAGGAATGCATTGTGTGTTAAATGAGGGCAGAAGGCCAGCTACGCATCAGCTAGCCAGAGTCTTCCATTAGATTTGTCATGGAAGCCTCATCAAAATGCACATCCAAGCCAGGAGCTGCCCATCCACTGGCTCTGTGATTACAGGTCACCAAATGCAGAGCTGCCCCAGCACTGGGGATCACAGAGGATAATGTGCATCTCTGCTCACTTTAGCTCTTTCCTTAGTATTCTACCCACAGAAAAAGACCAAATTATGGTCTCAAGCTTAAACCAGGCTAGAGCAAGCAGTTCAAATAAGGCTGCATAAATGAAAAGAAGAGGACCATTATTAAATCAGTCACATCAATAGGAAACCAAGCCTGGTTTTTAAAACATTTTCTTAAAGCAAGTTCAGTTTTAAAGGGGTACTGAAGGGCAATTCTAAGAATTTTTCGCTTAATAAAAATTCTGAGGTTATAAATGGTTGCTCAGGCAAACAGCAACTACTGTGCTCTCCTATCTACTGTGCTCTCCTATCTAAAACAAAGGATGTAATTCGGCTTAAGTCTTCTTTTGCTTTTTAGAGACATGAGTAGTAGGACCTAGTGCCTAAAGCAGAAAAGTAGACATTCTTCCAGCATCTTTCCTCCTGTTTTTCTTTGTCTAGTATCAATCCAGTATTTTACTGGTTTCCTGGATTGCCCAAACTAGATTGCATGTTTTTTTCCCCTTAAAAATGTCATGATTATGGCCTATAAATATTACTTCCCATAAAAGGATATAGGCTTCTCAGAGAAATGGCTGATTCCAGATCTGGGGCAAGAAAATACAAAATAAGCATGGATATCATATTATACAAGAAAAGAAGATGCTTCTTTATCAAAAGACATAGCAGCCAATCTGGATAAACTCTCACCAGCCAAAAATGGAATAATTTAACCATCAGTAAAGATAAAAACTGCCTTGGCTAGAAAATCAAATATGCTTAAATTTGTGAGTTTTATAAGGATGCTTAAAGAAAAAAAAACTAATTGTTCACTTGAGATGTTAAGAAACCATTTCCTTACGTGAACCAGTAAATAAAGGGAAAGATGCAAGCAATCATCTTGCCTTTTCTTTATAAGTGGTACCACAGGAGAACCACATCGTTGACAAGAGGAAATTTTTTTATAGAAATAATAAATTTAGAATATCTCCATGTTGTAAGCCCCTATGAAGAATGGATATGGCATTGATCATCCACTGTTGATAGCATCACCTCCTACACAATTTCACCTTTGAGGTTCTCTCATCAAAATAAACCAATAAAAAGCAAAACTGAACCTGAACCTGATCAGGTCTCTAGGTATAAGAAATGCAGGGGACAGAGACTATGGCAAATGCCACCACAGGGATAAAATCAGGAAAATCCAGAATGTGGAAAACTCCACAGGACAAATGATCTGAATTCTTCAACAAAAAAGTGGCCAAGTAGATTCAAATGAATTAGAAGATCCCTAAGAGACATATATCTTGACATAGGGCCTTTCTTTGGATCCCAATTCAAATTTACTTGTTAACTAATTAGTAAACCACTAAACTGAAATAAAACTAAACTAAATTTCAAGTTAATTGAGCAAATGTGAACTTGACTAGACATTTGATGATATTAAGAAATTACTACATTATTTGTATGATTAAGGTATTGTAGCTATGTCTTTAAGTCCTTAAGCGTTAGAGAACTTTACTGATATATTGATATTTACAGATGAAACAATATTCCATCCGGGATTAGCTTCAAAATAATTCAGGAGGGGGAAGGGTCATGTTCCACGGGAGCAGAGATGAAACAAAATTGGTTATGAATTGATAATTACCGAAGGTGAGCTATAGGTAAACCAAGTTCACTGTATTCTTTTCTCTATTTTTGTATATGTGTAATTTTTACATAATAAAAACTTTAAAAAAAGAATATTAAGCTCACTTAAGGAGCGGTACTACAAAAACAGTACCCAAATTTCCTCAAACCTTAAGTCCTATGACTAAGCTGGGAGACTGGGTTAGAGATGGGGAGAAGCAGATGGTATAGAAAAATATTTTCCAAACTTTGAAGAGCAAGAATTTGTAACACATCCAAGAGATGGATGAATACATATAAGGCCATGAAAAACACCACTTAGGGCTCTGGAAACAATACAAAAAAAATTAGTAGCTTTCTGAAGCAAAATATTACTAATAATATATTAATTATTAACATATAATTAACTTAAAGCATTCAATTAGAACTGTTATAACTGTGGATAAACTTAACCATATTAAAATGCATAAACCCATTTATTATAAGAGCTCAGGAACTGTTTTTTAAATTCCTATATACCATCTTTAGAATTTTCTATATACTAAGACTTGAATATCATTTTTACATTCTCCGGGCATACACAGTTCTTTTGGCATTCAAAACATTACTTGCATTTAGAGTCGTATTTTTCTTACACAAAGGAGTATAAAACAATAGATTAAAATGTCTTTAAATTAAACTAACTCTACTTTTAAAGAATAAGCCTTCCTTTATAAGAATTATAATAAATAATAACAATAACTAATATTCATTGATTGCTTTATAAAAGCCATCTTATCTCATTTAATCATCCCAACTGCATGATGAATTAGGTATGTGGGAAGATAATTCTCAGTGGGTAACTCAGAATTATCTGCACATCTTTGCGAGTAGACTCACTGATAGCCTTTTCTTACAGTCTGTCTCTTCAGGGATGATTGTCCAGAGAAGAGCCCTCAAAGAGAGAGACGGTGTCTTCCTTATGGAGCACGGGACAAGTTTGTTTGCTGTCTAGTTTACTAAATATAATATCTTTTCTGGAGCAAAGTTTACACAGATTTGCATGCAGCTCCTTTTAATTGACTGGGGTTTCCCAAGCTCAGGGTCCCTCAGATGTGACACAAACCCACTGTGGACACAGCACTCAGTGGTTCCTTTTCACCTTGCTGAGAGTCTATAGGAAAAACCAAATGGTCTCAGTTCCAAAACACCTCCAGCTGTCTCCTTGCAACCCACTTCACTTTCCTCAGTCATTCCATGGGGCAGACAAATGCCACCAGGGTGGTGACATGGATAGACAGATCAGATTGAACTGACTGCCTTCAAAAAACAAGGACTAGACTCAAGTATGTGAATAGAACCAGGAATACTAATACCTATTAGCTAGCTGGGAGGCTACCTTGGGAGCTCTGTCAACCTGTACTCCCTGATCGATGTAGGTCCCACATGGGAAATCCCAACAACTGTAAACAATGCTGTTTTTCCAGAGTCACCATGTGTAGCTTTGGGATGATATGTTTTGTGTAGTAGCCAGACTTTAATTTACCTCCCTCCCTAAACTACAATGTTAGTCACCCATTTACAAAAGTGAGTATGAAATCTGTCCTTCCCTGACTGTAGTTAAAATGATCAATTATACCACCTTGGTCCTGGAAGGAATCCAGATCGGCCTCAACTAACTGACCAGGCTCTTTATGAATGATGCATAGACCTCCTCCTGGAGGTGGAGGCAGAGTGTGTGCTGTCACTAGTGCATCCCACTGCACCTGGATTATTGTCTTAGATCTAAAGGAAAGGCTAATACAGAAACAAAGAGAAAGCCACATGGATTTCTAAGTTAGACCTTAATTGTTTTGGGGATTTATTCAGCTGGTTGGGTCCAGGACCAGGACTGGGGGACATGGTAGAAGTCAGTACTGAATTGGCTTTAATCCTGCTTCTTGGAGTCCTGTTGATAATAGGCTTAATTCAATGCTGTATAGACAAACCGAACAGATGTGGCCAGACTTTCTCAAACTAATCAGAGACCAAGTTTTGCACTCACGAGAACATGTGCCAGAAGCCTAAACTGTATAGAAATGAGAGGTGGATATTTAGAGGTGGGGAGGGGGAGAGAAAGTACTGAAAAGTACCTGCTGAAATGTAGATTTATATTAAGGGATCATCCTGATTATAAAGTGTTTCTGTGTTAAACATTTATTAGTAAATTGATGATGTGAATAATGCAAGCCCTTTGTTCACAGAAACTGTGATGAATAAATGTTAGACTCCTAGACTAGCACACAAATGCTTATTTAACTCTGGCTTTGATTTAAATAGGATATTCCATATTTGATTTTAAATAATATTCTGATTTTTTTTTTGTTGGATGCATACAAGTTTTATTTCAGCTACATTATATGTTGAGAGGTGACAACAATTCACTGCATTTTTTTTTTCTATAAAATTTTGCCTATTGCATGCACCCAGGCAGGCACTCTTCAGCTTTATCACAAGTGCAGAACTCAACACAAAGATAAGACAGTTCACACAGGTTTAGGAAACATGCCTGACTCCCGCCATGATCCTGAGCATCTCTGGAAGTGTCAAAGAGAAAAAGAAAACTCAACTCAGAACACTTCTCTCTTTAGAGTTTTGAAAATCCCTCTCTCCATCCAGTATGTACCAACCACATTGACAGACACAAGTATTTAGTAGTTATTATTGGTGGAGAGTGCTCCACCAATTAACAAAAGGATACCAGCATGGGAGTTCAATTAAAGGAAAAAGAGGACTTCTTTTTGAACCATAATTGCTTTAACTAAAGCTTATTTCTAAAATTCTATTTAAATGAACTATAATTTTTTTCTCCTTCATGAGAGATAATTCCATATTGGAAGTAGGTTTCAAGGTTAAGTAGTTATTACTATTTTTACTGGAACAAAATCTTTAATATGACACTGAAAGAAATTAATAATAAAGGAAGGTAAGATGTTAACTTTAGTGGTTCTGAAACAAGATCAGGATAATGAGTATATCCTCAGAGAGGAAATAACAAGCACAGATTGGGATTTTAATTACCTCCACATGTTAGCCTACTGCCACTTTAAAAAATAATCTTTCCTGAAGTGTTCTGACGGTTGTTCTTAATTCTCTTTATTTGGGGTGAGGGGTGAGAGGGTTTTGCATGAACTTTCTTCCCAGAAAAATTCACGTAATAAGAAATGTTGATTATGTTTCCAGGCATGGTACTATATGCTAGATCCTAACTGAATCATTTAAGCATCACAATAATTCTATCAGATAGGTAACCCTATTATATCAATTTTTGAAATGAACAGATGGTGACACAGAGAAGTAACTTGTCAAAGGTCACATGCTAATAGGCAGCAGAGCTGGGATTTAAACCTAAGTAGCATGGCTCCAGAATCTACTAGGCTTGATAGCCTACTCTACTATAGAATCTTCTGGTATCTTACACTCGTATATACACTGGTATATAAAGAATTATCTATACAATTTCAAAAAGCTTCCCTCGACTCTTAAATTCAAGATTAAAAATCTTCATTCTAGAAGCCGTTTAGCAACACTTGATTTTTTTAAATATTTGAAATATATGATGCCGTAATCAGAATCTAGTTCCACCTAAAAGAAAGAACTGAGGGGAAAAAAAAGTTGAACAGACTGACGGTTCCCATTCTGTTTCTACTATAGAAAAATGTCTAGATGGAGTAATCTCTCCTTAAGAACCAAATCTTCAGAATTTCTAGGCACCATTTATTTCTACTATATTAAAGAAAATAAAAAGTTTTAATACGTCTTCATGTCAGAATTTTTGCCGTATCTTCAACACATAGATCAAGTGCCCTTTCTTTCCCTTAATTTCATACATCATCCAGCAGAGCAGTGTCTATCAGGCGGAGCATGCTAATACACTGGCCATTTTCATCTTCTGGTAATGTCAGGGGAGCTGGTCAAAGCATGCTGGGAATATCTAGTGATGGCATGAGTTGTTAGTTACATTAAATTTTTACCATATTTTCACTCATACTTTTAAAGTGAAAAGAATATGTATTTCCCACAAACAACTAGACCCATGCTAATTGCCCTCTGACCTCATCTTATAACACTCTCCCTTTTACTCTCATACTATGGCCAAGTTGGCCTTGTATTAGTTCCTCAAATATACCAACCTCATTTCCTCCCACTGGGCTTTCTACTTGAGCTCTCTCTCCAGCAACTCTTCCTTCTCATTGTCCAGGACTCAGCTCAAATGTCACCTCCCCAGAGAAGGCTTTCTCTAGTATATAAATACTAGAATATAAAACCCATTAGAAGAGGGACTTTGGGGATTTTGCCTGTCTCATGAACTTCCTGTCACCTGTGTGTGGAACAGAGGCTGGTACATAGTATTTGTTGAATAAATAAATAATCTCCCTGCTTTGCCAGATCTCATCTAGCTCCAAACCTAAACAGTCCACCTGGGCAGCTCAGGAGTCATAGGAAGATAAATACATAAATAAATCAACAATAATATAATTCATTAATCAATAATAATAAACTACACAACAAATAATCAACAACATTCTCCATGTCTTTTTGCCACTTTCCAGCACATCTGAGAGTTAGAACATATGACAATATAACATAACTTTCTCCTTCATTTCTGCTCATTGAAAAAATAATTAATCCACATCCATTGTCACTTGATGATCTCATTTTATTGACCAAAGCAATAAAATGTTTGTGTTTATGAACAACTTGAACACTAAAGGCACATCAATTAGTAACATTTTTTTCCCTCACATTTTTGTGGTTTGTTTATTGGGACCCACACAGGAATGAAAGCAAAGATCGCATCACAGTTGCCTAATCTTCATACCCTGGAAATCAATAAGAGACCTGAAGGAGAACTGAAAAGTCAACGGGTAGAGCATGGATCTTCAGTCACATGCTCTTGGATGCAAGAATAAACTTCTTAAAACATGGAGTGCAGACTTCTTTTTTCATTTTGCAACTGGTCAATTTCCATAATTATCTTATTCTGTTTTATTTTAAGTAGTAGTCTCATAGCCTAATGCATCTGGCATCCAACTGCAAGCTGACAAAGTATATATAATGACTCTTGAAATGGCTCTCAAGAAAAATCCTGTCATCCTATAATCATCTTATTCATGCTGAAGGCATACTACTGTCTTTGGGAAATATTCAAATTTGTGAAACATGCAAAAAAGGAATGAAATGACACTTTTGAGAAGCTACTACTCAGAGAACAATTACTTATTACAGCATTTATCCTGATGGCAAATAACAAAGGATTTTACCTTTCTTTTAAATTAACCGAACAGGGTGTTTTCCCAGCAATAACACTCCCGGTCTAGCTAATCTATCAAAATAGGAGTTTGACAAGGGTCGATTTGTTTGGATAATTTATGTTTTTACAAATCACAGTAAGAGTCTGTAAATTCTTGATTTTAATATTCTAAAAATTCATTCAAAACTTTCACTTATGTTTCTATTAAATATTGTATAATGATGCCTTAATATTATAAACATCTCAGGAATCATTAAAGTAGACATGCAGTTATAAAAATCTTCACTTTCTAATTAATTTCATGCTAATTCAATCTTAGATTTCTATCATCAACCTTTTATTTCCATTCCCTACTTGTTTTACTTCCTGAAGCCTTGGGTTATATATCCCTAAACACATTATGAAGTCAGTAAAACATGACAACAAATTTAAAATGTCACAACCAACCAAATTGGACTCTGATAGGTTCTCCTTTGTTTACCTTTATAGCCAAGAGAGCTGGAGAAAAGTTGAAAATGACAATCTGTTTTAAAGCGTCATTTGTTAAAGAGTGGCAATGGAGCTATCACAACTGGAAGGGAAAACAATGATGCCTTGCATTTATGCAGCATATTATAATTTACAAAGCCTTTGAATATTCAAATTTTCTCATTTGAATATTACTGTGGTCCCATAAGATGGACACATATTATAATCTCTATTTAAAAGATGGAGAAATTGAAGTATGAAATACTTAAATACTCTGTGAGAGGCCACACATCTTGGAAAATTGTGAAGCCTGCACTGGGACCCAAGAGTTCTCTTTTTTATACTAGTGCAGTTTCCACCAAATAACGCTGGTCCTCAATTATGTAACAATTTTTTTACTTATAATTTTAACAACTTAAATGCCAATAAGCAACGCATTTTCTACGTAACAGTAAATAAATACACATAACGAAATATACCAAGAACCCAGTTGTTACAGTGATAATTTTAGTTTAAATAGTTTGCAGTGTAGTTGCTTATAAATCTGATGGTATTTATAATGCAAAGATTTGAAATGACCCTTTAAAATCTTCAACTTTTTGAAATATATATTCAGCTGTATACAAATTTATTGATTTCAAGTGATCAGATTTTTTAACATTGCTTAATTTATCTATATTTATTGCAAGATAAATAGCATTCAAACTGCAAAATATAATGTACTAGATTTCTTTTTAAAACTCTTACCGGGATCCTATTGAGACTGGCATATAATTGAAAACACTTAACAGAATATTTCAGGGAATGTTGCCAAGGAGTGAATCAGAGAATCACATTTCATTTTTAAATGCCAGACAAAAGTCACCTAAAGTGACGGTAACAGTGGTTAGAAGAAGGAAGGAAATTGGGCTGGGGGAAGGCATAATTTACATAAGGTGCTTTTTATCTAAAATTTTCTTTCTTTTGTTGAATTTGACAATTTACCAGAGCCTTTTCAGAAGTGTCTGACATCCCTTTTAATTAAGCAGCAAGCAATAAGAAGTGACAGGCAATGTGTTTCCAGAGTGTTAATGTAGATCTTGAGTGAATTCACCCCCTCAAGAAGAGCTCTAATTCTGAAGAAAGCATTTAGTTCTGTCTCATATAGAATCTTAATATTGAATATAACTGCAAAGATATATTTATTCATTTAGGTTAAATCTCTCTCATTTCCAGCTTAAATAAGCAATATCTTTTTATACTACAGAAGAGTTTTACACTTTCGTAAAAGTTAAGGAGGATGTCATGTATTTCCACTACAATTACTTAGAAGTGACACCCACTGATTTCATTAAGGCTAGAGAACATTTATCCCTAAATAGTAACACCAACAATGAAAAGTGAGAATGCATTTCTAAGGTTAGATTAGTCCCTTTAAGAGTTTGCTCCTGGTTTGGTAAAACATACCAGGCTACACAGGAAAAGAAAGCCCAAGCGCCGTAGACTTTCTCTCCTTGCGTAATTTGTTCTAGAGCCGCCCCCGTTACAGTTTATTCTCTCTCTTAAGCAAGCTATTAGCAGTTCTTACTCGTCCTTAGATTCCTTCTCAGTGTCCACTGCCCCCAGTCTAACACTTCAATTGGCTTCCCTTTGGTCTCTTGTTTTTGTTTTCTGCACACACATCAATGTCTCTGCCCATTTGCATACTGAGGTAGAGGCTTAGAAGATGCAGAATGGAAAGAAAGCTTTCGAACTCCATTGAGAAGGGAGACAGCAAAACATGCAGTCCAGAAACATGAAAAGAACATTACATACCTTCTGTATCCACAGTTTCTGCATCTGTAGATTCAACCAACTGTGGATCGAAAATATATTTTTTTTAATTCCAGAAAGTGCCAAAAAGTAAAACTTGAATTTGTCACATACCGGCAACTGATTGCATAGCATTTACGTTGTATTTACAACCATTTATATAGCGTTTACTTTGTATTAGGTATTATCAGTAATCTATAGCTGATTTAAGATATACAAGAGGATGTGTGTAGGTTATACGCAAATACTACACCATTTGATATAAGGAAATATCGGAAACATCCTCGGATTTTGGTATCTGTGGGGTCCTGGAATCAATCCCCTGAGGATACGGAGGGATGACTATAGTGGTTTCAGTGTCTTCTCATATTATGTTCTCACGACGACTGACTGACTGACCATATGTAATTCAGTTCCAATGTTTTGTTGTGTTATTATAACATCCTCTCTTAGTGGTACAATTTTGAGGGAATTCCTTGTCACCGGAAAATATGGACTAAGAAAGAGTGCTGGGCTACTTTAAATATGGGTCTACGGAGTGGCCCATCTGGATGCTGAGAAACATTCCAACATGGCCAAGCTAGAATACTCACCGCCTCTGCAGCTACCCATTAACCTAAGCCTGTTTTGCTTATTCTTGAAGCTTCAAAGAACTGTGGTTCGTTAAGAATTATCCACATTGGGTAATTTTCTTTGAGTAGTGGTTCAACAAGAGATTTGAATTATGCCTTAATTTAAATGGACACCATTAGTTTAACCTTTTGTTGAAAGAAACTGTCATGCATAGAACACTGTCCATAGGTGGAGAAAATTGTCAAATTGTTGGTGTTCTTGACTACTATCCATCCTAGGGCCTAATAGGAAACCCATGACACAAGAGGGGCAAGGATTTTTGAGTGGAAGCCTCCACCTCAGCCTATCACTATGGACATTTGCTCTGGGGTGGTTTGGCTTCCATGCAGCTTCAGCTGTTCATTTCACAGCGCTCCATGATATCTGCAGCTTTCCTGAACATACAGAAGAGGGAGGAATGAAAGAAGTGGCTCTGCTTTCTGTCCTTAAGGGAATCGCTCTTCTCATAATGAGGGTCCCAGGTATATGCCTGCTCAAAGCCACAGACCCAGGCATTCTAGGCACATATGGAGAAGAACACAAGGGTTTATTCATCCATCAGTCTCTGCTGCAGACCTCATTCTTAAAATACAAGGTGCCTCCCATTTAGTCATTTCAGTTCTTCATGTCATATATTCCAAAAGTGGGAAACCACCAACCACATCTAGGAATCTTTTTCTTCTACTATCAACTGCAGAATTCACCCTCTAAACCATTGTTATTGATGGCAGTTGGGTCGCATGCGGCAAAGCAAAGGATAGTTATTTAACATTTTATTTTTCCTTTCAAGAAGGGGAGCCTTACAAGGAGACACCATATTATACCCACTAGACAGTCAATAACAAGTGTTGGCTGGGATGTGAGGAGACTGAAACCCTCTTAACATTGCTGGTGGGAATATAAATTGATAAAGTCACTTTGGAAAAAAAATTAGCAATTACTCAAAATTTAACTTAAATTTACCATGTGACCCAGCAATTCCACTTGGGTATAAACCCAAGAAAAATGAAAACATGTGTCCACACAAAAACTTGTATACAAATGTTCACAGTAGCATTCCTTACAATAGCTAAAAAGTGGAAACAATCCAAATGTCCATCAGCTGAAGAAGGGACAAATAAAATGCAGCATACCCTTGCAATGGAATATTATTTGGCAATAAAAAGGAATGAAGTACAGATACATACCACTACATAGGGAAAACTTGAAAACATTAGAGTAAATGAGAGAAACCAGGCACAAAAGACCACGTATTATGTGATTCAATTAAATGAAATGCCCAAATTAGAAGACGGAATTTATAGAGACAGAAAGTAAATTACGGATTATATAAGGCTGGGGCAGGGGGAAAGATAAAGAGTGACAGCTAATGGTCATGGGGATATTATTGTGGAGACAAAAATGTTTCTTGACTATAATTCTAAGTGTCCCTGCTGTCATGTTGGATCAGCCTTGGATGGGGAGGAAAGGCTGGGTTTTGTCCCATCTCTGCTTTGGGCATGTGAGACATTGTGATATTTGAGGATCTATGCTTCTGGTGGAGGATGGAGAATTCCATAACTTGGGTCAAGTAACCTTTAACCTGCTTATCCTAAACTTTACTTTTTGAAAAGATCATTTTACAATTGGAGTATAGATTGAAGAGAATGAAGAATGGCAGCAAGAAATCTTGTTGGAAATCTATGGCGATATGCTAGGTGAGAAATTAAGGCCTCAACCAAGGTGTTCATGTTGATGAGAGACACTTTGCAGACAGAATCCATAAAACTTGATGATAAACAAAAACAAGAAAGGTTAAGAAAGAGAAAAACCAAATCTTACTTGTGTTCTGAAATACAGAAGCATTGTATAGGCAGACATTTCTCTCGTGAACCACAATACTACATTACATCTTCTTAAGTATGATCATTCAACTTACCAGGATATACACAACTCAACAAAAAGTGTATGTGTGTATAGATGTGTAAACATCTCTACACAAACATAAATATATATACTTTTAAATATATTTTAACATAGAATTAAGTTTGTATAATAAAATACATCCTATTATATGTTATATAATATACCAAATTATATATTATAATATATCATAACTACATACTAATAACTTTAACTATATAAAAATACATTAAATGTATTGTTATAGCTGGGAACTGAGCAGGCGTCAGATCATTCACTGTCATTAATCCCTTCCCCAGGCTGTAAGAGGTTCTGACTCAACTCACAGTCTTTCACACCCGGAAAGTCAGCTCTACTTAGGACTTGCAGCTGGAAAGTGGTTTGGTATTTGATCTTCCTGAAGGTGTGTCAGACTACAAAGAAGTGATCTTCTGACTCAGTTGGCTTTGCACTCAATGGGGAGGATGTGTCTGGTATGTTTTTGTTTATTTAGGTAAGGCTGCATAATCCAATAAAGACCGGGTGCAAAGTACAGCAGATGTATTGTTCAAACTTCCTGCCTTTGAGGACAAATACCTCAGTCTCTCAGTTATCAAAGGTAAGAAAATATGGGTGAGAGGAAATTCTCTTGAATTTGCTCTTGTTGGAGACTAGTTTTCCAGAGTGATCAGGCTGTTTAAATCAGATCCCAATTGTTTTAAGAGGAGTGTTTCTACTTGCCATTCACAACTGGAAAGGGAAGGGACACTGATAGTTAATGTGTTTCTATGTGTTAAGTAATATAGACATAACATCATCTGTTCTTGTTATATCCTTGCTAATAAATCATTTTACACCAAATTTACAGATATAAAAGCCAAGCCCCTGAATAAGCAGCTTACCTAAGTCCAGAAAGCTAGGAAGTAGAAAATTGGAATGGAAATTCAGATCTGTTAGCCTTAAAGGTCACTTTTTTTCTCACTACACTAGTCAGCCAGGAGATGGTAAGCTACACTGACAAAGACAGACAGAGAAAGAGATTTGTAAGGATTAGAAATTATCTAGTGTCTTTTAAAGTTATATCTTTAATTATCTAAAAGGTTTATATTTAGATAGTTTTGGTTTAATTCTTCAGAGCTACAAAAGAGTAGTACCATAGGATACCCAACTCATCTGAAGCATCTTCTCTATTTTTAAAGATGTGATTTTCTTTAATCACAAGCAAGAGACTGCCCTTGTCGTTGTTTATAACTTTATACTCTCTAAATGCCTCACTTTACAAATGAGAGAAGCAGGCAAGACGGACCGTTGGTCTTAAACCCAGGGAAACAGCTTAAATAGTATTGCTTAGTATGTCAGTATACCCGTGGGCCAAAAAACATACCTGGAGGCAGGACAAGCTGTGTAGATCAATCAGGCATTTGATAAATAAGTATTTAGGTCTTTTATGTAATAGGCACTGGCCTTAATATATAAGTTATATACCATATTAACAACTATTATCAAATATTATATACAATATTTATCAACTCAAAGGGCAACTGTGATATATACACACATATGCACACGCACATACACAAACATGCAATACAATTTAGTATGCAGTAACTGCACCCTTACAGCACTTGATGTGCATCACTCATGGCAGAGTAGGGATCATTTCAGGCCGTATGATGAGGCAAGACATCTGAGACATTTGTCCTTGTAACTGGGCCTTGAAGAAGTCTCCTTTAGTAGAGGGAAGACTCAGGTTTTCACAGGTACTCCTTACCTAATGAAACTGACAGAGCGGTCATCTCCCTTTACAAGGTACTTGCCCTATGCCTTGCTTGAGAAATCATTTTGACTTTGCATTGAGAGCTAAGATTCTAGGTCGCACAGCTTGCTGTCTATTTTGCCACACATTTAAGTGGCTTTGCTATGTGCTATATCCACAAGGACACGGAACCACACCAACATTCAATGTGGCTGAGTACAAGGCATGCTGATGATACAGACTAGAACGGCTCAGAAATGTGAGTTACTAGAACCCTGCCTGAAATGATAGGAACCGATTATCCTTCAGTATCAATGGAGAGCCTGGAGTGGAGTCAACCCTATACTAAATGAGTCAGTTCAGTTTCCCAAAACTCAGGTACAAAATGTCAGAGAGGTTGCAGGAGGACAGGGAAAAGTAGTGTCAAGTTTGCTGACAAAGGAAAGTTGTCCCTTGCATGGTGACCAAGAGAATGTCAGTGACATTGTATAGGTTTCCACCTCACTCACACACAGAAAATGCTCCATCAATTCCAGTTGACTTTGAAGGAAGTTACACTGTCCACTATAATGGAGAATTTTGCAGCCCTAGGAATAGATGATTAAGAGAGCCATGCAATATTTTAATCATACACAGACTCAGGTAAAGGGTAATCATCTCTCATTTCCCTGCATCTTTGGTGAGATAAAAGCTTAAGGGCAATCACAGATAGCTTTTCAAAAAAAAAAAAAAATTGAAGAAACTTTCCTTTGTGAAAAACAAAAACTGTTTAAAGCAACTCTCATTTCAACACTATTAGTAGAGCCATGGCACTAATAAATAATATCTCAATCAAGAAAACTCTCACCAGATTGTCTGGATCACTTTGCTGTTGCTTCTCTTTTTCTTTTATTTTCTTTACCCTGGAGAAGAATCAATGGCGGATGGCAAGTGGGGGAAATAAGGAAGGATTCTACAGAAAATGCTCTAGTGCTAGGAAAAAATTAATCTGGTGCTTCTTTAACTAAGATCAACACTCTGCACAGTTTGTGAGGTGTGTATTCCCAGGATATCTCACTCTTTTTCTCGCTGGAGAAGTCCATTTTCCGTGAGGTTAAGAGCAGAAGCCAGACTGCCTTGGTTTGAATCCTGGCCTCACTGCTTACTAGCTGTGCCCTGCTACAGGTTTATTCATCTCCCTGGGCCCCAGGAAAATGAGGATAAGGATAGTACCTACCAAATAGGATCGTTATGAAGATTAAATGAGTTGATATTTGTAAGACATTTAGAAAAGTGTCACACGTATAGTAAGCACTACGGGAACACTGTGTTAAATAAAATTAATAAGGTTTACTTATTTGGCTGTTTTCCAACTGTTGGATTTGGGCAAATACTCCTAGAGTTTGCCTTTCTTTATCCTATTTTCCCCTATCCAACTGTCAATTTATATAATATATGTCATTCCAGTGAAATTATGCTACAGAATCTCCCATTCTCCGTCCATTTCTATGAGAACGTTTTAATGATACTCCCTGTTATGATTTCATGTAGCCCTCATTTTACCACTCCAGTTCTTGCTATAGAATTAGAGGAATAAAAGAGCCCTGGAAAGGTCATTAATTTTTTTTCCCCTTACCTCTGCCACCCACGTTCAAGCCAGACCACACACATAAATCAACCCAGAATTTTTCTTCATCACACTGTGGTTTCTATTCACATTTACTCTACCCTAAGGAAACGATTTTGCTACAGGTGGGCAAATTCAGCACTAATGGCATTACCCTATGTTTTCAGGGAAATTTTGAGGGCAAAATAGCCCCATTAGCATTGCCAGTTTCCCAGGATTCTTGTCACTGATTAAGTTTAATTATTTCCTGTGCCATTATTGAAAACTCAGGAATCAACTACTTACAATTCATATTCAGACTGAATTGTCTCATAGTAAATTTCTTAAACTATTTCTATAATGGATTTGTCTTTTTTTAAGACAACTACTCTAAGGTGAAAACCTGCTATTTCATTGTTACTAGGTCATAAGCTCTAATTAAACCCTGTGACTTCATGAGAAAAATATAGCTAGTCAATTCAATTAAAAAAAATAAAGACAGTCATATAAGATTGCAGTACATAAGCTTGTTGTTTGGAATTTTCACTATCAGTTGGTTGACATAATAACTATGTAGAGAGACAAGAACTCTGGTTTAAAAAAAATTCCTGAAAGTTCAAAATACTGGCTTGTGACTGGTTATATGCTTTTTAAGCATGATATTTTCATCAACTGATGCGTACAGGATTAAGAAGAGGGAGGTGGTGTGTTTTATTTAAGACAAGATCCGAACTTTTCTTGAGAAACCCTTCTGCTGTATCTGGCATCAGCTGTACTTCAGAGTTTGTGTAAATATGGCAATGTAACCTTATGGGATTCTCCAAAATTCTTCCTCAATTTGCCACTCTATCCACATAGAATAGAGGCCTTCCTGGTTGGTGGAAGATGCAGTTCAATGCAAATGATGCTACGATTGATGTTACTCCAAAAAACTTCTCTTACTGAAGTCTGAAGTCACATCTTTTGAGAATTCATTTATTTGAGTTAAGGCTCTTCACTCATCAATGCTTTAAAATATGTAGCGTTCAACTCATAAGTCTTGGGTGTGAGTCAAGTTTCTCACCTGTTTTAGTCCTATTGAGGAGAGGCTAGAGCAAAGTTACAGTAGTACTCATTCATGTTTTCTCTGATTTTTAAAAATAGTGTAAAGAGATCCATTCATTTAACAAGTAAGTCTTTGGCACCCCACTATATTGCAGGGTCCCAGGCACTGCAGGTGTAAAGAAGACAGGAAAAAAACAGTTGAGGCCCTCTAGAGGGAAGACAATATAATAATTGAATATTGTGCACACAGCTTGTAGGGGGAATATCTGGCAGTCACTGTGACCAAAGTATAAACATGGTATTTGAGAAGAGAAGGGAAGGATGTGTATAACTCCGGCTGGAGAAATCAGAAAAGGCTGCCTTTGAATAGGAATTATTTAAACCAAGTCTTGGAAAGCACATAGGTGTACCTAAAGCATCAAGATGAGGAAGGGCTTTGCAGGCCTAGGAAGCAGCATTCCAAGTGCGCAGAAGTGATGAAGACTAAAGGAGAGCCAAGGAACCAGGGATAGATCATCATCCCAGGCAGAAGAATCACATGATGAATTGATGGGAGATTCCATGGAGAAAGCTGTCCTGGATCTGATCATGACAGGCTAAGATTCTGGGCCTTATCCTATAGACCACTGGTTCTCATAAGAATTCCCACGTGCCCCATCCTTGCACAGGCAGAGCCCTATTGATGCATAACTCCAGGGGAGCTAATTGCAACTTCATCCCATTTTCTCCTTCTTCATCAAAACGTGTCTAAATCCCAGGGAGTGAAGATAAAGAGATAATCTAGAATTCTTTCTTATTCATCAAAAAAAAAAAATCTCAAAATTCAGTTCTTTAATTCCAGGGAGACCTAGCTATCTAGCTATCTAGAATAAACAAACATAGAACAGCTCTCCTCATATCAACATGCCATGATAACTCAGTTAAGAACTACTCTTAAGAGATGATGAGAAACAATCAAGGGATTGCATAAAGAAAGTGACATGTTCAATTTGCATTCCGGTGAGATTGCTCTATTTATGAGGGGGATGGATTGAAGAACGCAAAGCATGGAGGGAGGTAGAGTGTATTCGAGATTATTACAACAGTTTAGAGAAGGAATGGAAGTTATGCCCATTTGAAGAGAGAGAAGAGGAAGATGCACGGGGAGTGGATGGGGAAAGACTTGCTCATCAAGGAGCATGGATGATGAGGGAGAAGAAGGGAATGAGTCTGCTTCGATGTCAAGACAGGCAGCAGCAGCAGAATATCAGAAATGGAATGAAATGGAATGCATTCATTTTAGAAACGTTGAAACTGGGGAAGACATAAATTTACATCTCCCACCTTTGGCTCTTTGAAGATTAATGAAAGAAGGCAGGATACAGTTTGAGGTCAAATAATACAATCAGAAATACTGGATTTATATAGCTCAGGGTTAGCAAACTTTTTCTGCAAAAGGCAAGAGAGTAAACATGTTAGCCTTTGAAAGCCTTATAGTCTCTGTCACAACTATTCAAATCCGCTATCATAGTGTGAAAGCAGCCATAGACACTATGTAACAAATGGGCCTGGCGGTGTTCCAATAAAATTTTATTTATAAGGCAGGCAATGGGCCATCCATAGTTGCTCAACCCCTGATACCGAGGCAGCCTTGATACAGAAAGGATACTATACAAAATACTTTCTCTGAGATTTTACTATCATTAAATCAGATCATTTTTCAATTGTCTAAATACCAAAGGCATGTTGGAAGCTTCCTCCAATTGTTATATTTCTTTCAAAGCAAATTTCTATCATACATATATATTTTGTCATAATTAAAGACTATGGCAGGCTTCAAATACAAAGCAGCTACCAATTTACATTAAACATGTATTAAGAAACATCAAAGAGGAATAATTGTTTTCCATTGAGAAGTGTGTGTGTACATATATGTATCCCTGTGTGTGTGTAAATGTATAAAACAACATCCTTTTAGAAAATATAAGACACAACTACAAATTCTGGTGGAAAATCTTGATGGGCTAGCTGGCCCATCTAATAATTAGTGACCAAGAACATTAATAAGGTTTTAATGTCTTATAAAAGTGACTTCTAATAAAAAGAAGTATTGCTAACAAAATCTCCAGAGATGGTAGACAAACTGATATCGCTCTGTAGTGACTGACATTTACTTTTGAAAGCCAACAAAGCTTTCCTTGTGTACCAGGTAGGAAAATCCTGATTTAGTCATTAGAACAGTGCATTAAGCAACACTTCTTCTTAATAAGAAGCCCAAAATAAGTTGGCTAATGGAATATCATGTTGAAACTCTATTCCCACTAGTTATACCTTAATGGGTTCCTGTCAAAAGATGGAATAAAAATAATGAGTAGATACCAATATTTCTTTTCTCATTCTCATATAGCTTTTCAAATATATAACCAAAAAAAACAGTGCCATATAAAGAAAAGGAATGTAGACTTGCATGGAGATGTCATCTGAGACCATATTTCCAACTTTCATAAGACCTACTAACATTACTAGAGTGAAGAAACATGCTCAGTAGACCTATAGTTTTCAGTTGTTCTTTTGATCTGTTGTTGGTATGTCTCCATGGCAATGGTACTTGTTTTGTTCACAAATATTCTTGCCACAGGTTTATTTGATTTGTTTTGTTCACAAATATTCTTGCCACAGGTTTATCTGATTTTAAGTATCTGCAATTAAAAAGTTTCTCTTGACCATTTCTCATTTCTCCTTGGTACAAAACTTTCATTTTGTTTTCTTTAGCATTAGGAATGTGCTAATTCCGGAATCTGGTGATTTGCTGGCTTCTTCCGGGAGATCCTTTTTTTAAAAAAAAAAAAAAAAATCTTTATTGGAGTATAATTGCTTTACAAAGGTGTGTTAGTTTCTGCTGTATAACAAAGTGAATCAGCAATACGTATACATAAATTTTAGGGAGGTCCTTTTAATTTGTCCCCACCCCCACCCCCCCCCGCCCAGGTCTCTTTTACAATCCTCTTACTTGCCAAATTCTTGCAAATTTGCAAATGTTTCATGTTGTACCAGTTTGAAAACAGAAACCTCTCACAGTTATTTGAACAACCAGAAGTTAATACCAAAAAAAAAAAAAAAAAGTTAATTAGATATGAAGTTGTTAACTAGGTAACTGAAAAGGTTAAAGAACTCTAGAAATCAGCAAATGTTTTCTACTTATATAAAGGGCCAGATAGAAGATAGTTCGGACTCAGTAGGTTGTCATGATTATTTGAGACTTGGCCGCAGAAAACACATTTTGAAGCAAGAAAGCAGGAGCTTCAGATGTAAGGGCTGAGCCTGGGTGTGTCCCAATAAACCTTTATTTACAAAAACAGGCAGCAGGCAGGATTCAGCCCACAAGCTGTAGTTTGCCAACTCCTGTCCTAATCATGGAGGTGGCAACTGCAGGAAGCAGGCTCCATTAGGACTGAGAAAACAAAAAGACAAGATTGGGCTGTTACAATTTGGAAGCTTAGAAGAGGGGCCTCATGGGCCTGAGACTGAGTCACCTGAGAAGGGGCTCCAGCCGGCTGCTAGGGGTGTGATCAAGTTGGTTCTGCAAATACCAGAAAAACAGCAGGCTAGGTTCAACTGGACAGAACTGCCACTTCCCAGATGAAGACGCATTGCTGGGGTGACGCTCAGGGCAAGCGGTCAGCAAGCCCATGGGAAGTTCATGGGGAAACAAATAGGAACTCACAGTTTTTTTGTTTTTGCTTCTGTAGCCTTGCATTCCCATCAACCCTTTCTGTGCTCTTTATTGGCTGATCTGGCAAAGCAGAAACTCAGTTTGCAGACTCCCAGCATAGACTTCACCATGGGTAGAAGAGCAGGTTTGGAGCTGAGACACAATAGCTTAATTGGCGCACATGTCAAAACCCAAGATTCTCTTTTAGCTGATGTTCTAGGATTGAATTATGACTGGGAAATCTCTTACAGTATCATCTGTATAGAGGTATATTCCAGGTTGGAATTATGTCCAGACCATCCCGCTCACCACCAATCAAACGAATTTTGATAATATAAAAAATGATCGGTGGTTTAGAATCCATAAAATTTTGATAATATGGAATGATTGGTGGATTAGAATCTATAAAATACGTATGTATGTATGTATGTTTGTGTGTAACTGTGTGTGGGCATGGGTAAACATATGTATCAGTGTAAGGTCCCAACTCTTCATTCTTGGAAAGGACTATAGTTTAATCTGAAATATACCTCTATTTCTTTTTTGGTGTTAAAACGTAATTTCTTTTATTGAGCACTGGTAAAAGCACACAATACTAGTAGTTTCTGTTATTTAAATTGCTGTTTGGAAAACAAAATGTTGGCAACTTATGTCAATTCTCAATTTGTATTTTTTTTTTAAATTTCACTGTTTGACGAAATACAAAAGCCCTGGAGTTGTTTATGAGACTATTTAGTTCTGATTGATTGATTGGTTGACTGACTGACTGAATGATCTATTGATTGACAAGTGATGAAGCATGATGGTGAAAATCAGGCAGGGCTATTCTGAGAAACATCCTTTGAAGATATTTTAAAAATTAGACAGGTTGTCACTCAAGAGAAAGATCTCTAGAATGATGCATTGAATCTTAGTGCTCTGAACTGTCAAAATGGCTTTATGTGTGGATGACCTAAGTGTTTGTATATCCTTAGACAATAAATAATATATGACATATGAATTACATTGACTTCAGTATGTAAATATTTACTAGTCTTGCATAAGAACAGAGCTTCCTCTCAGCTCTACCACTTGTACTATATTTTATAGTTTTAAATTTTTCTCCCTAGTTTTGTTATTTCAACATCTTGCATACTAGTTGGGCTTTATCCCTCTCTTGAATAATGTTTTCTTGATGCAGCATACCTGTACAACATAATTGACACTCTGTCACTTTGGCAGAGGAAATGCCAAAGTTGGACTAAAACAAAGCTTCAAGCCATCTATTTTATTATGTGCCTAGTGATGGCTTCCAGGTACCTATTTATATCTCCCTTTAAATATTTCATAGCTCCTCTATTACTGATAAGAGTTAATCCACAAGTTCCCCGGGGGGGTTTTCATAAGTGTACATAGGATATCATTTCTGGTGTTGGGAATCACCATACATTATTTTTATTGCAGAAGCTGGTAGATTCTCAAGAAAAGTTACCTGGTGAAGAAATAATCAAGAAGACTCATAATGAGTCATTCAGTGCAAATCTGCACAAGGTATTTTTTTTTAATTGTGGGAAGTCGTGGATGCAGGCTTAGTACATTGATTCTGGATTTCTGAAATAGAATGCTCCCAATGTGTCTGCCCTAAGGAGACTGAGGATATTAATGGCTTAATATTTGCAAGCCACTATATATATATATTCTCACAGCAAAAGACAACCTATTTCATTTGTAAAACATGACTTCAAGAAACAGAACTATATACAAAATAAGCCAAGCCAAAAAGGAAAAAGTTTTACTTTCTACTGTAAGAAGCCATTTTGCATTATTAACTAGCTTCCAGACTGTTGATTTTTATTAACTCTCTGACTGCTTGGCCGCAGAAAACACATTTTGATCCCAATGTCTTCTTTCAAGAAAAGCTGAGTGTGTCTTCCCTGGGTGAATGGTTTTAAAATCCCAGAAAATTGACACCTTTTTCCAAGTCTGTTCAGCACACATAAGTTCTCAAAATTATGAAGATTTTGGAAGCCATAATCTTCCCAGCTGGATGAAGTGGATAACGCTAAGAGGGCTCATAGATCATACCAGGTTGTCATTTATTACAGTGTTTTAACATACTACAGAATTTGTGTTGTCAAGAATAGTGGGTGGGCTGATTTATTGGCTAGGATTGATTATGTTGCTAATAGTGCAAATGGCTTGAATTTTGGAAAGGGGAAATTTCTCATCACTGAGCATGAAGGAATAAATGCTGGGTTGCCAAGAGACAAAGGGGCCTTCACTTAGAAAAGACTCATTTACCTGCCACGTACAGACAACATTCAAGAGGTAGTTTTTGTTTTCCTTCAAACGCACACTTTAAACTCTTTTCTTGTCTCAGGGAGCAGTGGACATATGTGCAATGTTTTTCTGCAATGGAGCAGCAAACTTTTGTCAGCTCTCCCTCTGGGACAATGGGGGCAGTGCTTTCAGAGTTTCTCTTTGGCTTCTCCTACAAGTACCAAAACCATGACCTTGCCTGCAAAGGCTTTTGCAGCTGAATGTCTAGAGCTCTGACATCTGCATTGACTTTCAGTGATTTGCTATAGGTTAACACCTGGAAACCATCACCTGCAGATGTCCAGCTGCCACGTGCTGTACTCTGCACAGCAGTGTGGGTGCTGATGGAAAGCCATTGACCTACCAGGCGAAACAAACAAGACAGACACCAGATTGTCTCATGCAAAAATGACACTGCCTGTCCGGATCTGATCACCATGACTATTCAAAAATTCAGATGAGAGTATAGGAATAAGAGAAGCAAAAAAACTCCGTGAATAATAACTCAATTTTGCTTTTTCTTCCTAAGTGGTATATGTAAGCAGAGGTGGTCCCTCAGAACCACAATGACAAGTCTCCCTGCCTCTCTTTCGATCTGAATTCTATCAACTCAAAAATAGGGTTTTGGAAACCAGGACCTCAGTCTTTACCATCCTCAATCGACAGCCAGTACTCTGATGCTGGATCCTTTACTCCTGTTAGCTATTCCCAAGTTACAATCAGAGCATCTAAATATAAATAAAGTGACAGTGACAATGCCTGGGAAGAAAGAGATCGGTACCCTAATTTGAAGAAGCCTTGATTTTTAGCAAGTTTGAGGCAGGCTTCATGTAGTTTACACTAAAATATTTTACAGCATTGAGTCACCTATGATTTATTGAGTCACCTAGGGATTTATTTATTGAAATAAAATGAAGCCCCCATTGTCTAAAAAATTGGAGTACTAATTAATTGAAAATTGATGTGTCACCTGACAAATGTCTCTTTATCAGAGGAAGAATAACGCTCATCCCTATGGCAAGATACAGAGCTTGAGACATTTCTCTAATTGAGAACATCTCTCTACAAATGAATGGGATTTTGCAGGTCTGCTCTTGCACACAATCATTCTTCTACACAATGATATATATTCTGGGCAAATTTGCAATGCTCTATTTAAAAGGTTTTTCTTTTTCTTCTTCTGTACACAACTGAGATAATCAACAGACAACTCTCTTTGAAGTAGAAGAGAGTGACTCCATGAAGTCCAGGGGCATTGTGAAAGAATGTAAAGCAAAAGGTGAAAAACTTGACCAACAGCCATTTGGGAATGAAAATGTATGTTAGCGGGGATACCATTAACTGATCAAAAAGTGATGTGTGCACACATACACTTTGTACAAGCTCTTACACTAGAAGGTTAAATTTGTCTTTCCATGTGCTTTATCAAATGGGTATGGCCAACATCTTACTGCCATCTTCTGTGCCTATGTCACATCAAAGCAGATTTGTTCAATGCAGCTCTGTAATCCATTACCTGAATTTCCTGTCTCATATGTAGCTCCATTTGCTCACTGGCTGATGTTTATTCCCTCCTAAGAGCAGCATTGTATCTGAAGAAGGAGCAGCCTGGCTTGTTCAGGTTCAGATGTGGACAATTATTTCCATTGGTGAAACCAGACAAAGAAGTGTTTCTACCTCAAGGCGAGAGAAGCTTGTCTGCAGACTTGCCTCTGAGATCTGGTTCTAGATACTTTTAGTGCTTTATGGAGCTTAAAATCTGGGTCTACTTGACTCAATGTTCACAACTAGCAACAGACCACTTATTTTTGAGTAACATAGCTGGCATGTTAGATGGTCTAATAATAATCAATTACTAAGACTCTACCACCTACCATTTACTGTGTTAGGCACTGCAGATATAGTGACAAACAGAAAGATGAGCACCTGCCCTCGTGACGTATTCTAGGTGGTCAGACAGGCACGCATTTGTTCTCAAGTCTCCTCATTTAGCCATATTTCTGATCACTCAAGTTCTTTGCAACCTTAGCCAGACGTGTCTATACTGCCCTATATTCGACCTGGGGGTGGGAGCTGCATGAAGGAACCAGAGAGAGATGAATAGGCCTAAAGCTATTTAAGATATTCACCCCTATTTTCACATCCACTCCTATTCAATGACACCATTCTCCTATAAATCCTAACCAAACTAAAATCAACAGTATCACATCCTTTCTACTGCCCAGGTGTCAGTGTTAGCAAAGCAGAAGTATGCCAAGGCATCTCAGCCTCCATCAGAGCAGCCTTGTGTGACCCATGCTCTGATTGGGGAGTACCATAGGGAGAGCACGAACGGTCCTTTTCATCCCATAACTCAGTGTGCTGAGACACACTTGATTACCCTAGCAATGTTTACCTTTGAACAGGGTTAGGTTGATTGAGGACGCAAGTTTCTTTCTTCTATCCTTTGATCAGCTGGAAAAAGTGGATGTTGATCAAGATAATAAGCTAGGTAAATTCTGTAATAACTCAGAGTCCAAAAGTCAGTGTGTAAACATGATTATACATCCAATACTTTGACTCGGAGAAGAAAAAGAGAATGTGTTAATTTGTTTCTACGCCTTTACACATTGGATCTTTGGGGGTCCTGTTTTGTAAGTGTAATGAATCAAAAATTTTTCAGTGCTCCACTGCAGTGAAGCCCTCATCTGGTGAGCATTATCTTGAGACCCAGATCTTTTCAGTGAGAATTTCAATAGGTGAACTAGAAAATGATCAGTGAGCAATGAGGACTATTATAATGGAAACATCATTTCAAACGAAGGCTTCAACATCTGTTTTGCTTTCTAATTACAAATGCAACAATCCCTCCTGACACCCAGGCTCACCAACACCACCATAAATCACAAGCATAAAAAGTTAAAAAATGAAGTGATTTATGTGGTTTTAGGTGCTTCGTATTCAGAACCACATGCATGCTTCAGTTATGTTGCTATCATGTACCAGATGAAATCAGGTGGGATGGAGGGAGGGACAATAGACCTCTACACTAATCATGCAAAATTCATTTTTCCAAAGGTTTTCACTTAAGTCTCATGTAAACAAAAGTGGCCCTGGGAGGAGAAAAAAAAAAAAAATACAAAGCTGAGAAAAAAAATCAACTTTGGAAAATTCTTTCAGTCATTTATTAATAAATATTTATTAAAAACCTACTATGTGACAAGCCTGGTGCTGGCCTCTGGGGACAAAGGAGTAAACAAAACAGATCCTCCTAGGGAACTCCCTGGCGGTCCAGTGGTTAGGACTTGGCACTTTCACTGCCGAGGCCATGGGTTCGATCCCTGGTTGGGGAACTAAGTTCCCATAAGCCGCGTGGGACAGCCAAAAAAAAAAAACACCAGATATTCCTAGAACTGACAGCCCAATTTTTGAAAGACATATTAAAAAAAGTGATTGCACATATAAATATATAATCACCACTGTGATGTTTCAGAGAAGGAAAACTGCAGGGTTCTATGACAATGAAACCTGCAACAAAAATCCCAAGAAAACAGCAAAACCCTAAGGAGACAGCAAAAAGACCACAAGAAGCATTCTTCCACTGACTTTTAGAAACACCAGCAGAGCCATATTTCCAGGATTTTTCAATTTCTGAAAAATCAATAATCAGAAACAGAAAACAGCCCCAGTAATTTCAATAAAATATTGAAGATACAATTTATAGATTTAAAATCCCAAAATTTCAGACTTAAAGAATGAGAACACTCTGTAATACATGTCAGCTTTTATACCAAGAAGTAATATGTCTAATGTCTAATGTTGATTAGTATGAAACAGCCTAGTACACAGAAATAGAGCCATGAATTATCCTGAACTTGATGTCAAAAGAGGAGCACACAGACAGGACCCAGAGCAAACACATCCCTATTCTAGTACAGGGTTACACCAATTTCTCGGAGAGAAGAAAATTACCATTGAAACAACAATATATGAATACACATATACTACTGTATTTTGTATTATAACACTTTATATACATTTCTAAATGCATTCATATTACTTAGTTCCATTTCACATTGTATATATACCTCTTAAGTCTATAATACATTATTTTAGTAAAAGAAGGCTATGCTACTGTAACAAACAATTCCTGAGTCTTAATGATTTAAAACTCATTTGTGCAACATGTTCATTTTGATTCAGCCAAAAGTTGGTTTTATACTGTTCTCAAGTAAGAACTCATGATGATGGGGTTTCCACCAGATGAAGCATTTCTGATGGCCATGGTGGTGGAAAGAGCTGATGAAGAATTGTCCACTGGTTCTCATCTAGATGTTATGTTCTTTCAAATTTCATTGGCTAAACCAAGGCATATGGTCATTACTAGAACAATCCTCCCATTTGCCCCAAAGTACAGAGGGGCCAGATCTTTTTTTCTACCTCATGAAACAAAGATACTGTATGTAACATACATATAACATATACCATCTGAGTGTATTTCATTCTCTGATCTATATCAATAATGTGTTGCTAAATGTTGCTTTCATTACTAGGTTCATCTAATATCTACAATTAAAATGCAGACATTTATATCAAGCAAATCTGACACACAGCCTCTATCTTCCACCTCTTTTATAAATGTTACCTAAGCAGGGGAACATAGCTTACTTCTATGTGAAAACACAAGCCTTTATGCCCACTAGGTAGAAATGGGAATATTAAAGACATCTCTGCAAGAGCAGAATGTTCCTAAAACCTTCATTCACGACAGCAGTTGAGTATGACATATCATGTTTAAAAGATGGAGTTAGCCATTGGGAAACTGCAGTTATTGAAATTTAAAAGAGCAGAACTGGATGAGCAGTTAAGCCATACTGATGTAGTCTAATTAATATGAACTCAATTTGTTCTTTCGAAAAAGGTTTTTCCCCCTAAAAAGAGTCAGCATGTTATGCAGGAATTAATCAACAGTTAGTCACAAACCAATGTTTTCTCAATGTGTTTTACAAGGAATGAAACATTTTAGCCTTCCTTGACAAGAAAATAAAATGTTAATTTCATAGAAGATGTCTTTCATGTATTTAAAAAAAGAGTTTTGTTTATAAATCTATATTTTACAAACTGTATATATCTTGCTGGATAGCTCCTTTCTTCTCCTTATTCCAAATCATACATCCATAATCCTTGCCCTAGGAAATCACTAAAGTTTTCATTTCAATGGTAGAGTATAAATATTGAAACAACAGCTAAATGTACATGAGCACTTCAAAGACAGTCTGACAATTCATATTCTTTCAAATATTGTAGTGTCTTTTTCTGTGATTGCAAGATATAAACCTTCAACACATTTTATTTTCTCTACCCCTGGACCCTCCCCTATTTCTAGAGCTGTTTGTAAAAAAAATTAGTATCTTATATCATGAACAAGAAACAATACTGTGAAGAGTTCAGTGTTACCTAAGTATGGTTGAGAATCTTTTCATTATATTTCCTTTACCAGTTAAAAAAAGTTATCACTCTATCTGATTATATGAATCATCAAATCCTGTTTATACACAGTAATTTTTTATTGTGGTTGGTAAAATACATATATAAAAACTAGCATTTTACCCATTTAAAAGGGTAAATTCAATGGCATTGAATATTGTGAAACCACCACCACTATCTAGTCCCAGAATATCTTCATTATCCCAGAAGAAAACTCCATATCCATTAAATCCCCATCCTCCCCACTTGCAGCCCCTGGCAACGACTAATCTGCTTTCTGCTTCTGTCAACTTGTTCATTCCAGATATTTAATGTGAATTGAATCATACAGTATGTAGCCTCTTGTGTCTGGCTTCTTCCAGTTAGCATGATATCTTCAAAGTTCATCCACTTTGTAGATATTTCAAAACCTCACTCCTTTTTATGGCTGAATAATAGTCCATTGTATGGATATACAACCATTCATGTAGCCATTCATTCTGATGGGCGTTTGGGTTGTTTCCACATTTTAGCTTTTGTGAATAGTGCTCCTATTAATATTTGTGTATAACTTCTTGTTTGAGCACAAGTATCTGACACTTTGGGGTATATACCTAGGCGTGGAATTGTTGGATCATATGGTAATTCTATGTTTAACTGTTTTGAGGAAAAGTCAAACTGTTTTTCACAGCAGCTGCACAATTTCACATTCCCACTAGCAATAACTGAGCATTCCAATTTCTTCACAACCTCACCTACACTTGTTGTTTTTCTTTCCTTTTTTTTTTGTTCTAGTCATCCCACGTGTAAAGTGGAATTTCATGTGGTTTTGATTTGCATTCTCTAATGATGACTAATGATGACTAATGACTAATGATGCTGAGCATCTTTTCATGTGCCTGGTGGCCAATTGTATATCTTCTTTAGAGGAGAAATGTCTAAGTCCTTTGCCCATTTTTTTTCCCTTGGGTTGTTTGTCTTTTTGTTGTTGAGTTGTCAGAGTTCTTTACATAGTCTGGATACTGGACACTTATCAGATATATAATTTGCAAATATTTTCTTCCAGTCTGTTGGTTGCCTTTTCACCCTCTTAATAATGTTCATTGATACACAAAAATTTTAAGTTTGAAGAAGTTCAGTTTATCTATTTTTTCTTTTTTTTGCTTGTGCTTTTGATATCATATTTAAGAAAACCATCACCAAATACAAGGTCATAAAGATTTTCCCTATGTTTTCCTCTATAAGTTTTATAGTTTTAGCTTTTATACTTAGGTCTTAGATCAATTTTGAGTTAATTTAAGGTAAGGTTCAACTTTATTCTTTTGCATATAGATATCCAGTTGTCCAAGCACCATTTTTTGAAGAGACTATTCCTTCCCCACTGAGTGGTGTCAGAAGCCTTATTAAAAATCAACTGGCCATGGATGTATAAGCTTATTTCTGGATTCTCAATGCTATTCCATTGATCTATAGATCTATCCTTATGACAGTACCACAATTTTTTGATTGCTACAGCTTTGTAAATAGTAAGTTTTAAAATCAGGAGGTATGAGTTTTCCAACTTTTCTCAAGATTGTTTAGGCTCTTCAGGGTCCATAATTTTATATGAATTTTAGGATCAGCTTTCCCGTTTCTGCAGGAAAGATTGTTGGGATGTTGATAGAGATTGCACCAAATCTGTATATTGCTTGGAGAATCTTCTAATCCATGAACATGGGATGTCTTTTCCCTATAAATTCATCTTTATGTTATATCAAAGATACTCGTTTTCAAAATATTTTAATGATAGCTAGTATTACTCCTTCCTGGGACAATGCTAGATACTTTGAGTCTCTTCATTTAATTATCATGTAATACCTATTATGATTATATATGTTTAGTAAAAGATATAATAAATGTGTGGAACATAATAAAAATTTTACCTAGCGCATATAAATGAATTTAAAAGATGATCACTTTTATAGAGTTAAAGAATCAATGCTTCAGGGAGATCAGCTCGATGCTTTTGGATGACCTAGAGGGGTGGGAGAGGGAGGGTGGGGAGGGAGGCTCAAGAGGGAGGGGATACAGGGATATATGTATACATATAGCTGATTCACTTTGTTGTACAGCAGAAACTAACACAACATTGTAAAGCAATTATACTCCAATAAAGATATTTTAAAAAATTTATTGGAACATAAAAAAAGAATCAATGCTTGTGATTCAACAAGAGGTATAAAGAGAAAGATATCTTTTTTTTTGAATTTTTGAATTTTATTTTATTTATTTTTTATACAGCCTGTTCTTATTCTTGAGAAACTTCTAAAGTCACAAGCTTAAGAATATCTGATCACATTTGATCATTACTAATGTGCTGGCATTTTGAAGTGAATAAATAATACTCCTTTCTTCTCTCTCCAAACTTTAAAAAATAGACATATGGAAATCAAACAGATGGAGTTCATAATATCAGTTTAATTAAGAATACAACCCGGGGGCTTCCCTGGTGGCGCAGTGGTTGAGGGTCCGCCTGCCGATGCAGAGGACACGGGTTCGTGCCCCGGTCTGGGAAGATCCCACATGCCACGGAGCGGCTGGGCCCATGAGCCATGGCCGCTGAGCCTGTGCGTCCGTGTGCGTCCGGAGCCTGTGCTCCGCAATGGGAGAGGCCACAACAGTGAGAGGCCCGCATACCGCAAAAAAAAAAAAATTTAAGAAAAAAAGAATACAGCCTGGATTGGACAGCATCAATGCGTTTCCTAATGAACTCTCTAAGTAGAATTTTTTCCCTTTACTCCAGGTAAGCAGACCAGATAAGACACTGCCCTTGCTGCAGGCAGGCAGATATAAGAGGAAGGGAGAAAAAGGAGATAGAGACAGAGACATAGACAGGCTTCAGCAGACCACCATGCTCGGTTCTTTCTCCAAAATTCACCAATCATATTAGAAATTCTTCTAGACCTGAGTATTTGTTAAGGGACAGAAAATAGTTGTTTATCCAATACTGTTCTCTCCTGAGAATGTAGTGTACATTCTCTCTTTTCTGTGGAAATACAAGAAGTGAGGAATAAGTACAACCTTTAACTCTCCCAATGCTCACGCAACATGAGTACCAATCACCTTTTGGCCGCATGTTGACATTTTGTTTTAATCGGACAGAAAGTGTTGTACAAACCATCACTCAATCCATTTATAGTCACTTTTTCTTCTTTCATTTAGGAGTATAATTTATTCATTTATGGCACAAATCAAACCACCACATATTCAAATTTATATTCTTTATTCAAACTTCTAATTTTGGTCTTGGAATTATCACATTCTTGTATTCCCACTTCTTTTTACTTTGTTTTTCCCATAAAAGAAGCACTGTAAACTTTAAAATATGGCTTCTAGATTTTGAAATGTGGGTAAAAATACCTAAATGGTGAGTCTATAGGCAATGAGATAAATGTATCTGGAGCTTAGAAGACAGAATGACAGTAGAAGTGAATTTTGGGAGCCATCAGCTGCCCTGTGGTTACTGAGGTCAAGGGCCTGGAAAAGATGACTGAGCACACTCTAAGAAGGAAGGGAGAAGGAAGGAAACCAAAGACAAAATCCTGAGATACTTTAAAATCTAAGAGTAAAGCACAGAAAAAGGACTGGAAATTAGTGACTGATAAGGAACCGTCAGAGATGTTGGAAACGAATGAGAAAAAATGGAATCGGGGAAACCGTGTTTCAAAAAGGAAGGAGTGCCAATCACCAGAGAGAGATCGTGTCAGATCAGGTTTGAAAACCACCATTGGATTGGGCATCTAGGAAGATGCTGATAATCTCAGAGAGCACAGTTTCAGTGGATTGATGAGAAAATAACACAGAATATGTTGAGCTGAAGTGAAGAGAATGAGAGAGAAGATAGTGGACACGATACAAACATTTTTGAAGGCTTGGCTGAAACAAAAAGAGATATAAAGAGTAGTACCGTGAAAAGGAGGTCTTTTTAAAAATATGGGTGATACTTCCCCATGTTTATATTCCAAGAGAAAAGAGAGATGGAGGATGAGGGGAGGGGTTGAAGAAGTAGGACAGGATGGTGTTAGTTCCTGGAGCAGGATCTCTGGGGAGGAGGGCAGTTGTGGGACTCAGTGCCCAGGGGGAAAGATCCATTTTAGAGAGGATGAGGGTCTCTCTTCTTTGGAGATTAAAGAGGTAAGATCTTTGCAGATACACCTTTAGAGCTGAAGGACTTCAGGCATGAGGGCCTGTTTTATATGTTTCATAAAATGAGATGAAGGACAGTTATGTGCAGAGGGAGAGGGTAACCAGGGGAGGGTGGAGACTCTCAGAATTGTGCAATTTTTCAGTAGCAACTGAGGACAATTAAAGAGCAGTTTCTCAGGGACAATTAGTAATTTTGCTGAGCAACCTCAAGCCGAGTAATGATCCTGGTGTGCAGTTCTGCACACTTGCAATACTGATCCAGAGCAGTTTGGGGGTTCTGTCAGAGTGGTTGCCGAATAAGCAGGGTAATAGCTAAACATTAGGAAAGTAGTTTCAACTTTTCAGTATATTTTTCTTCCAAGTGGGACAGGAGGACGATAAAGAGGCTATTAGGAAAATTGCCTATAAGCCAATGAAAATCAGATGCAAGATGATTCAATGTCATTGAAGACTTGGGTAGAGCTCTCTTATGTGAGTGAAGAAATGAGTCTGGCAAGAATTCATTTGATATATATGCTGTTGGACCATTCCTGTAGACTTTTTTTTTTTTCCCCAGTTTCATTCAGATATCGCCACATAACATTCTTCAGCCCTGTCTGCTTGGCCTCACGCTCGGGATCTGACTTGGTAAGATGCTCTGCCTTATCTGCCCTGATTCTCTGACTTGGATTTCTGGCAGGATGCTGCCGTGGTTCCATGCACCACAACCACAGACTCAAGGCATTGCCTCAGGATGAGGAAGGCAGCATGATCTAGAATTTGGGGTCCATATCTGCACGCTGTACAAGGTGGCCCAACTTATGCCAAGCCCGGGTCCCTAGGACTCCCCCTGTCAGATCTGCTGGATTTTTCCCAGGAGGGTGGTCAGAAAACTATGAAAGTAGTGGTAAACGTGAAGAACTATTCCAAGTCTGCATGGGTTCCCAAACTTCATTAATGTTGTCATCCACATTATGTATACATATACCTCAAAGGGTTAGCACTTTCCTAAGATAAGTTAAGGCGAAATAGTGAAGATTTAGATAGCATTTCTAACATTGCACCTCTTTTCTCTTTCTCTCTCTTTATTACAGATTTACTACCTTGAATCAGATTCTCAAATAAAGTCAGATACAGCCGTACAAACCCATACATATTCTCATAGCAATTTGAATTTAGTTACCTACTTAGACTTTGTACAAGGAGGTGACATTAACTTTCAGGGACTTCATATATTATCTTTCTGAGCAACTTCTTACATCCTTTCATAAAGCACCCAAGGGCCCTTTAGTTACAGACCCTCTCTATCAGGACCCACGCTTCCGATAGGCATTTCCACCTTCCATCTTTTGTCTTCAGTGGCAGAATCAATAAAAGTCAAGGCAAGGTGAGGGGCAGTGGTGAAAATCCCAGGAAACCCAGTCTGCAAACCCCAGAGCCATACAGAACCACTGCAGTAGTTCTTCTCCAATAAGATCACACTTTGTCTCCTTGCACCAAGAAAAAAGGCAACATCAGCTATTTGTTTAACTTTCCTTTGATCTACTTATTACAGTAAATCTGTACCATATATTACTGTTGAGAAAGAAACTCAAATATTAACTGACCTACCCAAGGAGACCACAGCAGTGGCGAAGTTATACATTAAGGAGCTCAGGGTCATGGCTTTTGAAGTCAGACAGATCTAGCTTTGAAAACTGACTTCCCTAAATATGGATGCTAGTTAATATCTATAAGGCTTATTTTTTACATCTATAAAATAAGGATAAAAATACATTTCTCCAAAAGTTCATATGAAAATTAAATGATATAATGTATATAAAGCACCCAGGATGGTATATGGCCCACAATAAAAATTTAATAAAGATTAACATGATTAGTTATTCATTGGTAAAGTACCTGTTGGAAACTACATTTTGACCTAATCAAATGGTAAGTCACTGCAACCATGGTGCAAAACAATCCAATAGGAAAACCATTCCCCACATCTGAAATAAACCCTCATGGCTAGAGCAAAAGCACATTTTCTCTTGTTCCATCCTCACTGACACTGTAGAATAGCTGGCCACCTTTATCTGTTTAATAACACTGCACTTAATAGAAATCACTATTAACTGCATCTCTACTAAAAGAAAAAAATATCCCATCTCATTTAACCTTTCCAAACTGGGCTTGTTTTCTAACTCCTTAATAATCTTTGTGGTTCTCCTTTGAACATTCCACATTTTCTCTCTTAATTATGAAGGCCCAACATGGATGCAGTGCCGGGAGCCTGCCTGGCATTGGCCTACTGCACGAGTTACCAGGGTGGAAAATGAAGATGGGGAAGAGCTTCAGTTTTACGGCCAGATACTGTGCTGCCTTTAAAACCAGTAACATGTTGTTGATGGAGATCCCAGAGAATATCAATCTGAAACAAAGACCTCCTTCATTGCCATGTAAATCTGGTCTTTTCTTACTAGTGACTTCTTTTTTCTACCTTAAGTTTCTCTATCCTAGTAAGGCAAAGTGTAGAAAATTAAGGGCAAAAAAAACTTGCTATAATGTTGTGGAGATGCAAACAAGGTCATTGTCACTCAAATTAATTCTATTTTCCATTTTGCATTGTCCCTTTTTATGGACTATCTTCTCAACTATTCATATAATTTTGGAACTGGAAAAGACACTAACAATAATGAAAGTCAGCATTTTTATAGTACAGTGGAGAAAAAGGTTGCATGGTCAAAAAGATTGAAAACTTTGTATATTATGTCCACCTCTTGGAAATTCAATTCACCCAACCAGACCAGATCTTTCTCAAATCTATTTCATGATGGAACCTTTGGGGAATCCGTATTATACTTAGCATCCAATAGAAGTTGCATTCTAGTGCAATCCACTTTGAAAATGTTAATATCACCCAAATTTCTAACGATATACAAGGAAGCTGAGGCTTCAAGTGGTTGCTTGCCTGTTCTCATCTCTTTTATTTTCACTCCTGTAACATCTTACTATCCTTCCTCATGCATGTGCCACCTTTGCCCCACAGATATTTCTTATTGCATTTTTACCCAAAATGGCTGAACACACTTTCATCTCCCTTAAACAAAGAGAAATAGCAAAAATGCAGATTTCTGTTCAGAAATTATTTCTACGCTTTTCCCTAAATGTCTTCTGTCCGTATACTTCCTAAATACACCTTGATGCAAATGTTTCTGGTGGGAATGTGTATTCTTTGGCTATAATGAAGAGACTATAGTCTCTGATCTATCTTTGAACATGTATTTACGTGGCCAGGTTTACTGGTTTCAAGTTCTGCTAACATGTGAGGAAAAATGACAAAGCATTAGGTCACCACGAAGCCATAAAATATCCCAAAGTTTGATCAATATTAGTTTATATATGCATGTGTAATGCACATATGTCATTTTTCAGCTGATGATTTCCCTTACCCAGAAAAAGCCTCATGGAAGAGAATTATAGAAGTTCTTTCCTCTCAGCCTTGAAACTGAAGACCAAGCACCCATTTTAAGAAAGAGGTCACTTTTTATTATTGTGTGTGACCTAGGGCAAGTGTCTTCATTTCCACTCTAAAGAACAACCCATTTGAAACTCATGTTGCGACCCTCACATATCAGATGAGAGCAAAATACTATCAAAAAACCTGAATAAGAAAGAGCTTGAGAATTGATTTTCTACGTTGCTGTGACCAATCTGCTTTTCATTAGTTTCACTAACATCAGTACTAAATATATAAAAACGAGACATACGTGTGTGTGTGTGTGTGTGTGCACGGTGCTGTGTTTTTGTTTTATCCTAAGATCACCTCCACAAAGCTGTAGCCTTCTGATGAAAGGAGAAGGGGAAAAACAATCCTCATCATTCTCCTGTCGGTCCCAGACCTAAATTACTCTGTTTTCCCAAGTCAGTCAATGCCTTGTACATCTGAAGCACTAACCTTGGTTCCTGAAAATATTGCCTGCTTGTTAAATCACCCACACTGGATGGGCCCTGAAAGAGCCAGGCATGCCTTGAAATTTACTGCCACAGCGTATATATCTTTCTAAGGCTTGCAATTCTCTTAAGTCTTTTCCCCAAACAAGGCTCCGGATTTATCCCTGCAGAGGGCAATCAAGAGCCACACTGTCGGCTAGATCCATCCTGTACTCTGAAGGAACAGTGAGCAAGGATTCCTTAGTTTGGGCCTTTGTAGGACCTGAACAGCTAATCCGAGTCATGCGAATGGCTTTAAGCTGACCCATCTTTCCTTTTGAATTGAACACTATATACAACTGCTTGGGAAAGACCAATTAGGCTGACCCATCATTCCTTCAAAGCCCTGCCCCGATTGTTCTGATGCTTGGTCAAAGACACATACTGCACACGCAGACATGCTATAGAAGCCAGATTCACATAGAAACCTACAGGCATTCTGAGTTTCACTGACAGCCAGCCAGCTCCTTCTCTGTTTAGGTAGATGTAATCTCATGTGGCACCTCTAAGTTTGTCCTAATCCATCAGATTTTCTTTAGACCATTTTACAACAGGTTTGTTTCGTTAATTAACCTCCTTCTGCGAGGTCCAATAGCCATGAGCCAGAATGATATTGGCTTGACAGCAAAGAATTTTATAGCTATGTCGTGGCGTATTTTAATTTTCCGGCTAAAATTGTCTTGTGTGCTCTGCACTACTATTTACGGTACAGCACATTCACTTTGAAGCTGACAGTGTTCCATTCCTCTTCATTACAGTAACCCAGGCCTAGACCATTAAACCATTAAACAGGCAGCAGGAAGACCCGGGGGAGGCCCACACCCAGTAGCCCTGATTGGGCATGTATGGCTTCAGTTCAAGGATAACACTGGCCACTTCCATACCCAGAAAAATAAATTAACTCACTATCTGAGACGGGTGGGATGGGGAGGTGGGAGGGAGGTCCAAGAGAGAGGGGATATAGGTATACATGTAGCTGATTCACTTCATTGTACACCAGAAACTAATACAACATTGTAAAGCAATTTTACTCCAATAAAAAAATTATAAAATAAAATAAAATTTCTTAGAGATTTGTGGCTCTTCCGCCTGTGACATCTGTTTGGTTTCATTTTGTTTTTCTCTGCTTCTAGCTCCCATTTAGTAGGTGTTTACTTTATGAAGACCTACTGGTCAATTTTCAAATTACTCTTAGCTCACTTTAACTTCACTAATGGCATCTCGGGATTTTAGATCCACTGGGAACCACAAAGAACATATGTAAACTGAGAGATTAAGCCATTTTATAATAATGCCTTAGACCTGTCTTCCCAAAGTGTGATCCTGGGGCGAGCAACATCAGCGTCAATATCTCCCGGAACCATCTGGAAAGGCAAACTCCTGGCCTACTGTATCACAAATCCTGGGGGTGGATTTCACCAAGGTCTGTTTTAATAAGCTCTCCAGGTGAGTCTGATGCAAGTTAAATTTTGAGGACCACAGCCTTAGCCATTTTGACTTCTGAGATTTACAAATTATTTTGGCATGCAGAGGTTTCACTTCTTTCCATGATAATTTCATCAAGTAGGCAGAACAGGTAGTAGCTTCTCCAAATTTCTGAAGAGGAAGATAGACTTTAGAAAGGGAACTTGTTCAAGATCATTCTGTTGCTAAATGGTAAAGCAAGACTAGATCACAGAGTTTCTAGTTCAGCATTCATTCCACGGCAACCTCCTACCTAAGCAGCAAAATTACTCCCGAATAGACAAAGAAGCCAGGGAGGCTTACCTGGCCCTAGAGACGTATTGGCTGGGCTGCCCAGGTGGAGCCCCTAATGGCTGAGCATGAAAGTAATAAACTATAAAATAAAATAAAATAAAATAAAATAAAATAAAATAAAATAAAATAAAAATTGGATTAAGGATGGGGACAAAGCCTAAGGAATGAGGAGAATCCAAAACTCCAAGTACAGTATGGATGGTGAGGAAAAGCAAACATGCCATAAAAAGCTAGAAAAAAGAGAAGAGCCTACTTCAAAGATGGAAGAGGGCCCTGCTTAGACATTTTTCTTAGGCCTTATGGAAGGAGGAAAATCATTCCAATTCAGAACAATGTCTATGACAAATATGGAAGCCACGAAAAATTGTTTCAGTCCAAAACACTTTCAAGGCAGTTTTTTTCCCCACCTTATTTATCTTTGCTTCTCAGTTACCAAAATCAGTGTTTCTAAAAGTGACAGCAAACCAATCGTATCAGAACACTTGTTTAAAGTTCAGATTCCCGAGCAACACATTACATTTACCAAATTTGGAGGTGGGGCGCAGAATCACTCCCTTTATATTATATCTTAGGTGTGCTTTCTAGTTTAAGGTCACTAGCTAGACCAAGAAGAGTTCATAGTTTGCATCTGGGGTGTGCGTGTGTATGTGTTTTAACTAAATAGCATTTTGCAACTAAAAAGAGAAAAAAAAGAAACTTCCTCCTAATCATCCAAGTAAGGCCAAGGGAAAAAGTTCTGCTTTTCACACAAAGTAGAAGAGAAAGGCGTGATGCAGGCCATAACGTAAAAGCCGTTTTGTGTGTTAAGTGACCCCTACCTGAATTGCAGGTAACAGGGACACAGTGTACCTATGACTGACCTATGTAGCCATGCCTGCTCAGACATATAACTACATCATGGTAAAAATAAATACTATGCACTCTCTAAGCACAAATATTGTACAAATACATCATGTTATACTGAAAATACTACTATGGGGACATATGGGAGAAATGAAGGGAAATTTATGGACCCAAAGATACAGTCTCTGGAAAATCACCTTTCCTGCCTCACCCCAAGCTCCAACTTCTTCTAGCAAGATACAAAGTGCCTATGCAGTAACACAACTGAATGTTTCTGTTTTGGTGAGATGTTCTGGCACTGTTTCATCATGCCATTTTCCATCACCTAAAAATTAGGAAGTAAAAAGTCATGAAAAAAAATGTAAAATAAATAAATGAATTGGCCCAACCCATCTCAAGTCAATTTAATCTGCTGTAAATAATACTTACTTTTTTTTTCTGTTTATTTCTATGTTTCCCAACATATACTCCTAGAGATTGTGATTTAATTTGTTTGGGATGTGGTCTGGGCTTTGGAATTTTCAAAAGATCCCCAGATGATTTTAAGGTTCAGATAAATTTGGGAACCATGGCCTTAAACTAATCACATAAAGCAAAAGAAAAGTGAACATTGACTATTTATAGTACTTAAATGCAATTATTTTCTCTCTTTAAAGCCCTTCAATGATCCCCCTTTGTGTATACTATTTTTTAGGTCCTATAGGATAAATACCAAGTCTTTAGGAAAAAAAGGCAAGCTTTCCGTTACCTGATCACTGCTTGTCTTTTCACTTTAACTTCTATCTTCTCGCCTCCGAATTCACACTCAAGGAATGTGAAACTTTCACACGTCGACATATTCAACAATATCTGTTGAAAGTGAACAAATAAGAGTGAGGAAGTATTTCCAGATGGACCTCTAGAATAACTCTAATACAGACTGGAGTAAAAATCGGAACTGCTTTGTGGAGCTGGGGAGAAGGGCAATATATTATTTATTTATCATTCATCAGGTGGTTTGTTCTCATTTTCAATCACTGATTCTGAAATATTCCAAAGACTTCACCTCTTTCTTCTAAACTGTGGGTCCTGTCAGAGGTGGTAAGATGTGCACCATGATGATTCTCCTTCCAACACTGCATTTTATTCCAAATGGTTCTCCCTCTTCTGTTCCTAGCTTCTGTCCTGTGCAGCCTGCAGCCACCCTTGTGGACATGCTGCCATGGAGAGATATATCTTCAGTGGAATGTACCATATTTCCCCATTGTATTTAATAAAAACGAGAGCCAAACAAGAGAGAGTGATGAAAATCACATTTCCTTTCCCTTGGCAGTATACACACACACTCACAGATTTAAGACTTCAAATCTACAAGGATGCAGGAACCTTTGGCTAAATGAAGGTCATGCATTTCTGTCATGCTCTTTCCTCGTTTGGTTCCTTTTCCTGGGAAGCCACATCTTCGTCACACCCAGCCATATCCTGTTGAGCCTACCCATAAATCTCAGAATAGCCACTCACATATACCCAAAATAACAGCCTAGAAACATCATTCCCCACAATTTGAGCAGCAACTCCAACCAAAACCCTGGTCACTGTCTCACCCACATTCTGAGCTCTAGTTTGTGTGTGTGTGTATGTTTTCTTCCCACTCTTCTTTTTGAATTTTCTTTTTTTTTTTTATACAGCAGGTTCTTATTAGTTATCTATTTTATACATATTAGTGTATATATGTCAATCCCAATCTCCCAATTCATCCCACCACCGCCACTCCTCCAGTTTCCCCCCTTGGTGTCCATAGGTTTGTTCTCTACATCTGTGACTCTATTTCTGCCTTGCAAACTGGTTAATCTGTACCATTTTTCTACATTTCATATATATGCGTAAATATAAAATATTTGTTTTTCGCTTTCTGACTTACTTCACTCTGTATGAAAGTCTCTAGGTCTGCCTACGTCTCTGCAAATGACCCAATTTCGTTCCTTTTATGGCTGAGTAATATTCCATCATATATATGTACCACATCTTCTTTATCCATTTGTCTGTTGATGGGCATTTAGGTTGCTTCTATGACCTGGCTATTGTAAATACTGCTGCAATGAACATTGCATGTGTCTTTTTGAATTATGGTTTGCTCTGGGTATAAGCCCAGTAGTGGGATTGCTGGGTCATATGGTAATTCTTTTTTTAGTTTTTTAAGGAACCTCTGTACTGTTCTCCACGGTGGCTGTATCAATTTACATTCCCACCAACAGTGCAAGAGAGTTCTATGTTCTCCATACTCGCTCCAGCATTTGTTGTTTATAGATTTTCTGATGATGGCTATTCTGATCGGTGTGAGGTGATACCTCACTGTAGTTTTGATTTGCATCTCTCTAATGATTAGTGATGGTGAGCAGCTTTTCATGTGCTTCTTGGCCATCTGTATGTCTTCTCTGGAGAAATGTCTATTTAGGTCTTCTGCCCATTTTTGGATTGGGTTGTTTGTTTTTTGATATTGAGCTGCTTGAGCTACTTGTATATCTTGGAGATTAATTCTTTGTCAGTTGCTTCATTCGCAAACATTTTCTCCAATTCTGAGGGTTGTCTTTTCATCTTGTTTCTGGTTTCCTTTGCTCTGCAAAAGCTTTTAAGTTTCATTAGGTCCCATTTGTTTATTTTTGTTTTTACTTCCATTTCTCTAGGAGGTGGGTCAAAAAGGATCTTGCTGTGATGTGTGTCATAGAGTGTTCTGCCTATGTTTTCCTCTAAGAGTATTATAGTGTCTGGTCTTACATTAAGGTCTTTAATCCATTTTATCTTTGTGTACAGTGTTAGGGCATGTTCTAATTTCATTCTATTACATGTACCTGTCCAGTTTTCCCAGCACCACGTATTGAAGAGACTATCTTTTCTCCATTGCATATTCTTGCCTCCTTTATCAAAGATAAGGTGACCATATATGCGTGGATTGATCTCTGGGCTTTCTATCCTGTTCATTGATCTATATTTTTGTTTTTATGCCAGTACCATACTGTCTTGATTACTGTAGTTTTGTAGTATAGTCCAAAGTCAGGGAGTCTGATTCCCCCAGATCCGTTTTTTTCCCTCACATCGCTTTGGCTATTCAGGATCTTTTGTGTCTCCATACAAATTTTAAGATTTTTGTTCTAGTTCTGTAAAAAATGCCATTGGTAATTTGCTAGGGATTGCATTGAATCTGTAGATTGCTTTGGGTAGTATAGTCATTTTCACAATATTGATTATTCCAATCCAAGAACATGGTATATCTCTTCATCTGTTTGTGTCATCTTTGATTTCTTTCATCAGTGTCTTACAGTTTTCTGAGTACAGGTCTTTTACCTCCTTAGGTAGGTTTATTCCTAGGTATTTTATTCTTTTTGTTGCCATGGTAAGTGGGATTGTTTCCCTAATTTCTCCTTCTGATCTTTCGTTGTTACTGTACAGGAATGCAAGAAATTTCAGTGCATTAATTTTGTATCCTGAAACGTTACAAAATTCATTGATTAGCTCTAGTAGTTTTCTGGTGGCACTTTAGGATTATCTATGTATCATATATCATGTCATTTAAAAGTGACAGTTTTACTTCTTCTTTTCCAATTTGTATTCCTTTTATATCTTTTTCTTCTCTGATTGCTGTGGCTAGGACTTCCAAAACTATGTTGAATAATAGTGGTAAGAGTGGACAACCTTGTCTTTTTCCTGATCTTAGAGGAAATGCTTTCAGTTTTTCATCATTGAGAATGACGTTTGCTGTGGGTTTGTTGAATATGGCCTTTATTATGTTGAGTTAGGTTCCCTCTATGCCCACTTTCTGGAGAGTTTGTATAATAAATGGGTGTTGAATTTTGTCAAAAGCTTTTTCTGCATCTACTCAGATGATCATATGGTTTTCATTCTTCAATTTGTTAATGTGGTGCATTACCTTGATTGATTTGCATATATTGAAGAATTCTTGCATCCCTGGGATAAATCCCACTTGATCATGGTGTATGATACTTTGAATGTGTTGTTGGATTCTGTTTGCTAGTATTTTGTTGAGGATTTTTGCATCTATATTCCACAGTGGTATCGGTCTGTAATTTTCTTTTTTTGTAGTATCTTTGTATGGTTTTGGTATCAGGGTGATGGTGGCCTCGTAGAATGAGATTGGGAGCATTCCTTCCTCTGCAATTTTTTGGAGGAATTTGAGAAGGATGGGTGTTAGCTCCTCTCTAAATGTTTGATAGAATTCACCTGTGAAGCCATCTGGTCCTGGACTTTTGTTTGTTGGAAGATTTTTAATCATAGTTTCAATTTCATTACTTGTGATTGTTCTGTTCATGTTTTCTATTTCTTCCTGGTTCAGTCTTGGAAGGTTATACCTTTCTAAGGATTTGTCCTTTTCTTCCAGGTTGTCCATTTTATTGGTATAGAGTTGCCTGTAGTAGTCTCTTGTGATCCTTTGTGTTTCTGCAGTGTCTGTTGTGATTTCTCCTTTTTCATTTCTAATTTTAATGATTTGAGTCCTCTCCCTCTTTTTCTTGATGAGTCTGGCTAAAGGTTTGTCAATTTTGTTTATCTTCTCAAAGAACAAACTTTTAGTTGTATTGATCTTTGCTGTTGTTTTCTTTGCTTCTGTTTCATTTATTTCTGCTCTGATCTTTAAGATTTCTTTCCTTCTACTAACTTTGAGTTTTGTTTGTTCTTCTTTCTCTAGTTCCTTTAGGTGTAAGGTTAGATCATTTATTTGAGATTTTTCTTGTTTCTTGAGTTAGGATTGTATTGCTGTAAACTTCCCTCTTAGAACTGCTTTTGCTGCATCCCATAGGTTTGGGATCATCGTGTTTTCATTGTCATTTGTCTCTAGGTATTTTTTGATTTCCTCTTTGATTTCTTCAGTGATCTCTCAGTTATTTAGTAACATACTGTTTAGCCTCCATATGTTTGTGTTTTTTGTTTTTTTCCCTGCTATTGATTTCTAATCTCATAGCGTTGTGGTCAGAAAAGGTGCTTGATATGATCTCAGTTTTATTAAATTTACCAAGGCTTGATCTGTGACCCAAGATGTGATCTATCCTGGAGAATGTTCTGTGTGCACTTGAGAAGAAAGTGTATCTGCTGTTTTCTGATGGAATGTCCTACAAATATCAATTAAATTTATCTGGTCTATTGTGTCATTTAAAGCTTGTGTTTCCTTATTAATTTTCTGTCTGGATGATCTGTCGTTTGGTGTAAGTGAGGTGTTAAAGTCCCCCACTATTATTGTGTTACTGTCGATTTCCTCTTTTACAGCTCTTAGCATTTGCCTTATGTATTGAGGTGTTCCTATGTTGGGTGCATATATATTTATAATTGTTACATCTTCTCATTGGATTGATCCCTTGATCATTATGTAGTGTCATTCCTTGTCTCTTGTAATATTTTTTTATTTTAAAGTCTATTTTATCTGATATGGGTATTGCTACTTCAGCTTTCTTTTGATTTCCATTTGCATGGAGTATCTTTTTCCATCCTCTCACTTTCAGTCTGTATGTGTCCCTAGGTCTGAAGTGGGTCTCTTGTAGACAGCATAAATATGGGTCTAGTTTTTGTATCCATTCAGCGAGCCTGTCTCTTTTGATTGGAGCATTTAATCCATTCACATTTAAGGTAATGATCGATATGTATGTTCCTATTACCATTTTCTTAATCGTTTTGGTTTTGTTTCTATAGGTCCTTTCCTTCTCTGTGTTGCCCACTTATAAAAGTTCCTTTAGCATTTGTTGTAGAGCTGGTTTGGTGGTGCTGAATTCTCTTAGCTTTTGCTTGTCTGTAAAGCTTTTGATTTTTCCATCAAATCTGAATGAGATCCTTGCTGGGTAGAGTAATCTTGGTTGTAGGTTCTTCTCTTTCATCATTTTAAATATATCGTGGCACTTGCATCTGGCTTGTAGAGTTTCTGCTGAGAAATCAGCTGTTAACCTTATGGGAGTTCCTTTGTATGTTATTTGTCATTTTCCCCTTGTTGCTTTCAATAATTTTTCTTTGTCTTCAATTTTTGTCAATTTGATTACTGTGTGTCTCGGCATTGTTTCTCCTTGGGTTTAACCTGCCTGGAACTCTCTGTGCTTCCTGGACTTGGGTGGCTATTTCCTTTCCCATGTTAGGGAAGTTTCGAGTATAATCTCTTCAAATATTTTCTTGGATCCTTTCTCTCTCTCTTCTCCTTTTGGGACTCCTATAATGCAAATGTTGGTGCGTTTAATGTTGTCCCAGACGTCTCTTAGGCTGTCTTCACTTCTTTTCATTCTTTTTTCCTTATTCTGTTCCGTGGCAGTGAATTCCACCATTCTGTTTTCCAGGTCACTTATCCGTTCTTCTACCTCAGTTATTCTGCTATTGATTCCTTCTAGTGTGTTTTTCATTTCAGTTATTGTACTGTTCATCTCTGTTTGTTTGTTCTTTAAATCTTCTAGGTGTTTGTTCTTTAATTCTTCTAGGTTTTTGTTAAACATTTCTTGCATCTTCTCGATCTTTGCCTCCATTCTTTTTTCAAGGTCGTGGATCATCTTCACTATCATTATTCTGAATTCTTTTTCTGGAAGGTTGCCTATCCCCACTTCATTTAATTGTTTTTCTGGGGTTTTATCTTGTTCCTTCATCTGGTACATAGCCCTCTGCCTTTTCATTTTGTCTATCTTTCTGTGAATGTGGTTTTCATTCCACAGGCTGCAGGATTGTAGTTCTTCTTGCTTCCTCTGTCTGCCCTTTGGTGGATGAGGCTATCTAAGAGGCTTGTGCAAGCTTCCTGATGGGAGGGACTCGTGGTGGGTAGAGATGTTAGTTGTTTGGTCTGAGGCAACCCAGCACTGGAGGCTACAGGCTCTTTGGTTGGGTTAATGGCAGACTCTGGGAGGGCTCATGCCATGGAAAACTTCCTGGAACTTCTGCCAGTGTCCTTGTCCCCACGGTGAGCCACAGCCATCCCCCACCTCTGCAGGAGACCCTTCAAAGCTAGCAGGTAGGTCTGGTTCAGTCTCCTATGGGGTCACTGCTCCTTTGCCCTCGGTCCTGATGCATACACTACTTTGTGTGTGCCCTCCAAGAGTGGAGTCTCTGTTTCCCCCAATCCTGTCGAAGTCCTGCAATCAAATCCCGCTAGCCTTCAAAGTCTGAGTCTCTGGGAATTCCTCCTCCTGTTGCCAGACCCCAGGTTGGGAAGCCTGCCATGGGGCTCAGAATTTTCACTCCAGTGGGTGGACTTCTGTGGTATAATTGTTCTCCAGTTTATGAGTCACCCACCTAGTGGTTATGGGATTTGATTTTATTGTGATTGCGCCCCTCCTACCGTCTCATTGCGGCTTCTCCTTTGTCTTTGGATGTGGGATATCTTTTTTGGTGAGTTCCAGTGTCTTCCTGTCAATGATTGTTCAGCAGTTAGTTGTGATTCCAGTGCTGTCACAAGAGGGAGTGAGCGCACGTCCTTCTACTGCACCATCTTGAACCAATCTCTCTCTTAAACTCTCCCCACTCTGTCTGAATGAAGGGCTCATTCTATCTTCTAAAATGAGATTGGATTGAAGGCAACTGAGCTGAATATTCCTAACTCCCTTAGAAAAACATTGTGGCTCCAAAAAAAGACCTACGTCTTTTGAATTCTAAAATAGAGATTTATTGGTGACTATTTAACTTAATAAAGTCAATTTAAGGGCAAAATAAACTGACCTGGGAAAAAGCATCAGAAATTTCTACCCCTTTGGAGAGCTGGCAGCCAGCCCTCTTGTCTATCCAAATATATAATTGCCATTGCCAAACCCAAGACAACACTTTTACATCAAATCCTTAGGCTTTCTCTCAACTGACTCGACTGTGTGAATCTACTCAAATGTGTGGCAAAGAGTGTACTTAAAATTATATAAACACCTCCAACCACTGAACATTATACAATAAAGAATAATGTAGACAAAGGTAAATTCAGAAATTATACAATAAGGCATGCTGGACTTAGGCCATGTCATTTGACATTATTCAAGGAAGTTTAGAAGCTAATGCATTTGCTCCTGGTGATATCTGTCGTCGTAAGTATATATTATTGATAATATATACTTGTAGATAATAATATATTCATCCTTAATGATGGCATAAAAAATTGATCTGGACCTGCCTGGTACATTTCAGAAGTTGAAGTGGTTTATTATGATATCTCAAGGAAGAGGTTTTTAGTTTTGTAGTTAAAGGAATTAATACCAAAAATGAATAGGCTTTTGTTAGGCACGAAATAAGCAAGTGCACTGATATAATACTGATATTTAAAAGTACCTGGACAAGGAAAAATAAGATAAATCAAACAAAAAATTCTGAGGTCTATTATGTACTCAGTCTTGTGAAAAAGGCTTAAAGTATTAATTCCATATATTGAGTTTGCCTTTCCAGTTGACCTTCACCTTCATTCTTGAGAACTGTGCTGGAAGGGCTTTGGTTAATATTTAAGGTATATCGGGGATTCCCTGGTGCTCCAGTGGTGCACTCTCACTGCCGAGGGCCCCGGTTCAATCCCTGGCTGGGGAACTAAGATCCCATAAGCAGCACAGTGCAGCCCAAAAAAATTTTTTTAAGGTATACTTTTGTTTTTAAAAAAGGAGATAAACACCAATTAACTTTTTTCCAGTGAAGTTTTTCTTCCTTTTTGATTTTGGGTTTTGTTTTGATTTGGTTGCAGGCTGAGGAAGGGGAGAGGATTTGAGTGTTGGGGTATAGGAAACTTCTTACCCAGTAATGAAGTCAGTAATACCATCAGCCAACTTGAATACTCCCTACCAAGGTACCACCTAAACTTCTTTTGAGGCTAAGAAAATTATTGGTTTTCCTGGTTTTCCTCCCAAGTTAACATTTTGCATACAGTCTCTTTTTTCCTTAAACAGGCTAATTGTGTCAGTGAGACTAAGTAGAAATATGAGAACATTTTTGTAAAAAGAAAATCCTAGATAAGGGAGACTTGCTAAAACTTAAAAGAAGAGTGTAAATATTGGGATAAGACTACTTATTAATTTAAAGCTAGGATCTGAAAGGCCTTTGAAAATAATAAAGCAAATAGGTCATTGGTTACCTCTCATAATACAATTTGAAAAGGCAAGGATCTGGTTTCTCATTTGGCCAGAAGGAAGGGATAGATTTTTTTTTTTTTCAAAATGGAAGTAACTTTACAGTGTCTTAAATTATAACAGTAATGATTCATTGTAAAAAGTTAAACACCAAAAGGCACAGAGAAGACTATTCAACATGATGTTAGATTGTTAGTGGGTTAAGGAAACATCATTAAAAAGTCATAGTAATAATCATGATTCTTCATAAATCTAGAAAAACATTAATTTCCAATATATGTGGGAGTGAAGGAAAAATTAGGCCATATCAGAGTATGGGAAGAGAATAGAAAATTGCATAAATTCTATTCATAAACATATGAACTTTACCATCCGTTAAAAAATATCTACCACATATCGCTACTAAAAGAGTTAACTGAGATAGCATATGTAAAGTTCTCACAAAATGATAGGCAGTAAGTAAACATTAGTTCTCTTTTCTCACCTTCCTTTTCACTGCCAAGAAACTGACTCTAGACCCAAGCTTCCTGAGTAACTTTTAAGCTGAACTCCAAAACCTTATATTTTAAAAAAGGTTAGGGGGCTTCCCTGGTGGCGCAGTGGTTGAGAGTCCGCCTGCCGATGCAAGGGACACGGGTTCGTGCCCCGGTCCGGGAAGATCCCACATGCCGCAGAGCGGCTGGGCCTGTGAGCCATGGCCGTTGAGCCTGCACGTCCAGAGCCTGTGCTCCGCAACGGGACAGGCCACAACAGTCAGAGGCCCACATACCGCAAAAAAAAAAAAAAAAAGGTTAGGAACATAAACATATGAAAAGATGCTCGACATAATTATTCATCAGAAAAATACAAATTAAGATGAGATATCACTAACCACTAGCAGAATGGCTAAAATTAAAAATATGAAGGATTGAGGAGGATAAAAACTCTTGAATTTTTGGTGGGGCTGTTAATTGGTACAGTGACTTTAGAAAAACATTTGGCAACACTTATCAAGTCTACATACTATATGACCTGCAACTCCACTGCTGAGTACATAGCCATCCAAAATGAATACTTTTGTCCTCCAAAAGGTATATACAATAATGATCATATAATAGCCACACTTGGGGAAAAAATATCCATCAATGGTAAAATAAGTAAATAAATTGTGGTGTATAACTACAACAGAATCCTATGCATCGAAAAAAAGGATGAAATAGTTATACGCATAATAATATGGATGAATCTCACAGGCATAATGTTGAGTAAAAGAAGTCAGGTACAAAGCATACGTTCCATATACTTCATTTATACGAAATTCAAAAGAGGTAAAACAGAATAATGGCTCCTGTTGAGGTACGTACTAACTGCAGGGTGGTGTGGGAGCCTTCTCAAATGCTAGAAATGTTCTATGTCTTAATACATGTGGTGGTGAAAGAAGCATAACAATATATAAAAATTCATTAAGATCTTCATTTAAGCTCTGTGCACCTTAATATATATATATAAGGTATAACTCAATTAACAAAATTAAGTGGGTTTTTGTCAGTGTTTCTAACACGCATGTACATTTTTTATCAGCATTCTCAATATTAATATTGCATGTGATCCATTTTTAAATCGTTTGCTCTATGTTCAGCACTTTTTTCTTTTTTGAAAGGTTCAGTACATAAATGTTATCTTCAAGGGAACTCTAGCACCCTTCTAACAAAGCATATTTCTAAGAGGTGATTTTCTCCATAGGCCAAACAAATGCGAGTGTGTCTATTCATAGCTCTAAGAGCTGGGGTGGCCAAAATTTAAATTAAGCCAGTGAGATTTTCTACTAAGGCTTCACTTGGACCACTAGTAACTAAGTCAGACAAGGTCAACAGCAACAAGTACTCAGTGGAACCAGAGTTGACATTAAGAGTTTTCCTTTTTCTATTTAATGAATACGAAAGCTTTTTTTCCTCCTCTAATCCTCACTTTTCACTTTGAAGTGATTTTTTAAAGACCTTTTCTTTAGCTGTATTAGGTTTATAACAAAATTGAGAGAAGGTACAGAGATTTCCCATACACCACCCCTCCCCACCTCCGACATAGCCTCCTCCATTATCAACATCACCCACCAGAGTGGGTTATAAAAATATGTTACAATTGATGAACCTACACTGACAGTTTATAATTGTCCCAAATCTACAGTTTTCATTACAGTTCATTCTTGCTGTTATACATTCTATGGGTTTAGAAAAATGTATGATGACATAATTCATGATTATTATATTGTACAGAGTATTTTCACTGTCCTAAAAAATCCTCTATGCTCTGCCTATTAATCTTTTATCCCCAGACCCCCACCACCTCTGGCAACTAGTAATCTTTTTATTGTCTCCATAGTTTTGCCTTTTCCAGAGTGTCAACTTTTCCAGAGTTGGAATCATACAGTATGTAGCCTTTTCAGATTGGCTTCTTTCACTTAGTAAAATGCATTTAAGATTTCTCCATGTTTTTTTCATGGCTTGATAACTCATATCTTTTTTGCGATGAATAATATTCCATTGTCCAGATGTAGCACAGTTTATCCATTCACTTATTGAAGGACATCTTGGCTTCTTTCAAGTTTGGGAGTGATGAATACAGCCACTATAAGCATCCATGTGCAAGTTTCTGTGTGGACATAAGATTTCACCTCCTTTGGGTAAACACCAAGGAGCATGATTGCTGCATTGTGTGGTAAGAGTATGCTTAGTTTTTAAGAAATAGCCGAACTGTTTTCCAAAGTGGCTATACCATTTTGCATTCCCAACAGCAATATATGAGAATTCCTGTTGCTCCACTAAATGATTCTTAATGGGGGAAAATTTCTATGCATTTTATGCCTTCTTAAGTAACCTGGATCTCTTTTAAGGAATATATTGTGCCTCTCTTCATTTGCTTTTCTAATCATTGAGCCATGAACTTCACTAGTATTGATCACAATTTGTGGATCATGTTTATTTTTACCCTGTTAGAAGCAATCATTTCATGTTTTTGTCCCCCCCGGGGTAGTTAGTTCAATACGAAAATTATAAAAAGAGGATAATCTGACTTTTGTCAAAAACAATGTTTAAGAAAAATACTAAGGTAAATAAAACATAAATAATTCAAGAATAAAGCATTAGGAAGGCTACCTGTTTCGTGATTTTTATAGCTCTAATGCCTTGGCTTTGAACGTTAACTCAGCAGGGGCCTTCTCCGCAGACGGCACACACTGTTATTCTTCACAAAAAATACTAGACAACTAGGAGGAAAGAAAGAATGCAGCCTAACTGAAAAAAAAAAAAAAAAAAAGAGACGCATGCAGCAAAAACAAAGACGATCAATACTACTTGGATTAAAGAGAGTTTTAGTTTTATTTTTGAAGCATAATCTCAGGATCTTGGTAAAATCTGACCATGACCATCAAACACAGCAGTTTGCTAAGGGAATAGTGCTTCTCCTGTCCAGACTCTTTCATTCTACTCTGTGTCTGTGGTTAATGGAAGGTCAGATGTCAGGACTCCATTTTGTCAAACACTAGGAACCAGAAAACAGCTTTAGCCTTGGCCGGTTGGAAGAGCCCTGAAAGTTCTGAAGAATGAGAACAAATGGTCGTTCAGGTTTCAAAGTTGGCTTGGACCCTTCCTCACCTTCTTTTTTGGTTTTGTTTTGTTTTAACGGGTCTTTGTCTGCCAAACACATCAGTCCACTTACTCCTTCAGGTTGAACTGTGTGACCTGTGACCTCGCTCCACTTCAACAGACCACTCTCCTGTGAGACAGGCCCAGATCTGCCTGCAGCTTGCCACCTAAACACTCTGGCCCCCTTCTCCCTCTGTGCCTACTACCGTTCATGTTCATGTGCAGGTTACAAAAGCCAGAGCAATTTCCAGCCTCCATCAAGGGCACAGCTCCAATTTAAGAGTAATGGCTGGAGGAGGTGTTATTTGTACCCCGTGTCAAGCAGTGATTGTTCACATCTGGCTGCAAGCTGAATAGGGCTTTAGATTATTCCAAGCGGTTCAGAAAAACGGGTGGTAAGGAGGTTGTGGGGAGGGGAAGGGGATTTTGACTTCCCTTGTGGTTTTCAGGCAAGTCATAAAGTCACCCTATTAATAAAGAAACATAATCAACTATGTTCTTTTAAATAATCAGTGATCACATGGACACAAACCTGTACATTCCAAGGCCACAAATTCAAAGGAATTAGTCTGTTAAAGTATCAAAGCAGAATAAGCATTCTTGCCTGTAAGCTTTTGTGAGAATAGTATTGATTATGATTCAACAAAGAGGTTGCTACTCACGTGCACACACACACATACACACACGTGCACATACGTGTTAATTTTGGCTGTGGTTTCACATCTAATATCTTCCCACCAGGGAAGCAATCATATTAAAAAATCTTATTTCTACAATCTGCTTTTTCCCCTTCCTCTTCCTTGACCATTTTGTATAATGTAAACAAAGAGTACATGTTTAGGCCTCCAATTCTGATACCCGAGGATTAGCATGAAGCCAAAAATAAAAGCTATGGGAATACTGATGGGGAGACTCTGGGACATCCTGGCTACTGCTTTTTCTTGAAAGAAATCTCCTGGGGTGAAAAGCACACACAACATCAGATGCTATTCAAATATTTCATCTCATGCACTGCTGCAGAGCTGCATAAAAATGTATGTGGCGTTCATACCATATTTTTGTGAAAGAAAAATAGAAATGTGGATAACAATTACAAAGAAACTAAAAAATTCACTCTTTGGGAGGTTAGACACATTTGAGAAATCAAAATAATATATAAAATATAATTTAAAACTAAGAAAACAATTTATTATCTAATAAACATGAAGATCCATTTAGGGTTTCCTTTTTCCCTGCAATGTTCCTTGCTATCTCTTCCAATCTTAATTTGCAAAACTGAGTTAGTCCTAGAGCAACAGATAGTAAAAATATAAAAAAAAAAGTATGAATTGCCCTGTCATTCTTTTAATATCATACAATGAGATAATGTAAATTAATCGAATAAGGAGATGATTAAACATGTCTTTTTTTAAAATTATACAATTAAACATCAAAGAAACAATGCAGAGAAAATTATTTTTAAGCTGTCATCTTGACAGTTGCCATTTAATTCATTTTTAGGTAGGACCTTGCACAATACATAAGAAAACAGGGGAACAAAAGATGTAAATGGTGGTATTCTGATATACAAGATTGCTTTGGGCATTTGTCTTCAGCCCTCAGCTAAAATACGTAAGACTCAGTTAGGATTGCATGCCTTTTAATTTCCTTTTATTTTATAATTTTTTATGTGAAATCAGCATCAAGAATAAGAATTTTGCAGGAAGGCACACATTCCTGAAATAGAGATTATTTCTACATTCAGAGTCTGCTTTTTCTGGAGGGTAATTCACAGCAGTATGGTAAAATTCATTCTGTTCTCTGATATTGAAAAGAATGATTCCAATGAAAACAATTAATGTTCAAGATGACAAATGAAAAAGCCTTTCCTCCTCCAGGGCACGTTTTTTTTTATACTTAGTCCACCCTTGGGAGATCAGCATCAGTCATTATATGGTGATCTTGCCTTCTTGTCATCTGTGCATTTTGTTGGGGCCACATAAGTGTTTTGCAAGTTTGATTTTAGGCTTGTGACTTCCGTTGATAAGCACTAAGGATTGCACTTTGTGATCTGTTTCATTGCAGCACCACAACAGAGCATACCTTCTGGTATTCACACCTTGGTGTAGTGCCTTCCCTTAAATCTGGGCTGGGCCTGAAAGTCTCTTTAACCAATAGAATACTGTGGAAATGATACCATCCCAGTTCCTGAGGAAGGCCTGGCAGCTGCTGCTTCTGCATTTCTGGGAGCCCCAGCTTCCATGTAAGAAGGATGGCTCCCCTGCTAGAGACACCATGTGGTGAGACCCATGTGTAGAGAATATACAGAGAAACAGAAACACTGACACCACTGGAGGAGAACCCATAAACTCAAATGAAAGAGAAAATGGAAGTCCCAGACATATGCGCCCAGGTGAGCCATTCTGGGCCACATACACAACTGAAGCATGGGAGTGAAAAGTCCAGCTGGACACTATAACATACCACTCCCTTGTACCATCATGAGGAATGATGAAAGGGTGGTTGTTGTGAGCCATTAAGGGGACTTCCCTGGCGGCCCAGCGGTTAGGACTCCGCACTCTCACTGCCAAGGGCCTGGGTTCAATCCCTGGTCGGGGAACTAACATCCCACAAGTTGTGTGGCACGGCCAAAATAAAACAAAGAAAGGCTGTTAAGTTTTAGGGTTGTTCACAGCAGTACATAACCAAAATATTCCTATTGCTCTGACCACATCCACACTTCAAAAAATTAAATAGAATTTATTTTTTACAAATAATAATACACAGGACCCTTTCAGTTGGGACACTGTCTTTCCCAGCTTCTACTCTGCCTCCTAAATTGAATGTCACTAAGTTTTAACGTAAACTGAGGGGAAAGAACTCTTTAATGGCTTTAGATCTTAAAAAAAAGAAAAAAGGAAAAAAATGAGGTCATGTGATCATCTGGAGGAGCTTGCTATTTTCTTTCTAATTAATGATACTTTTTCATGTTTCTTCTCTTATGGCTGACTTCTAGGTAAAAGAGAACAATTTACTGATCCTGAAAATCCCTAAGTGAGACTGGGAGAAAGCAAAAAAGACTTGAACTCAGCAGAACACATCCCATTCTAGAACACACAATTTCCCTAAATTCTTTTGATTTTCCTGGGTTTAGACAGCACCGAGATGATGTTTCATTTACTCATTTCATCTATTCATTCATTGAGCATTAAACACACTTGCAAAGAACTCTGCGATGTGTCAGAAATACTATTTTCTTATCTGCTTTTTTTTTTAAACATTTTAGTAACTAGTAAGTTTAAGGTGATCAAATTCAAGAATAATCTTCTATATAACTTGAAACCAACTATATAAAACAATCCATCAGAGCTGGGATATTATTCTCTATTCTGTGCTTACTATAGAACTATTCATAAAGAATAAGCAAAAAAATATTGGTTGATTGGTGGATACATAAGTGAATTTGGATGAATGAATGGATGAATGATGCTAAATTAAGTAGAGCATAAGAAGGTCCAATGCTACAAATATATCTCATATTAAATATTTGTGCAGGTTTATAATTAGAAGATAAAATAGGGCCATATTTGGAAGGCAAGAAGAATGGTAACCTAGTCCTGGAATTTTCCAAAGGTCAAGAATTTCTCTTGCTCCTTTGAACAACTTATAAGTGTTTCAAAAATAAAATCCTGCTTTGGTGTTGAATTTAGTCCCCCCAAATAAACTAACAATGACTCAACCACTTGATCTTAAAAGAGAATTGGAAGTTTAGTAGACTTGAAAATAAAGTAAGAAGAGCAAAATAAATTCCCAGTTGTCTGGGACTGGAGAGGGCTGGACAGATACCAGAAGTACTTCTACCCTGTAAGTGCTGCAGAGTCACTCCTGGGCACCAATCATGCATCCTTTGAGTCTAGGAGAGTAAGCAGAGAGAGCTCAGAAGCTGAGAAACTTTCCAACCCCATCTTTACTAGACAGATTCCAGCACTTCTCAGTAAGGTCCATTTTACTGGTTTCTGTGAGGATAAGATTTTGAAGTCAAATATTAGATACAGAATATAGAAACAAACAAACAAAAAATAATGACTGTAAATGTGTCCACTAATTGTTACACAAGTGATGAGTAAAAAGCAAGAGGGGGAGGAAGATAAATATATAAAGAATATTGACTATATTATCTAGAGAAAAATTATAAATGGGCAAAAGATAACAGGAATCCTAGGAGGCAAGATTATTGGCAAAACAGATGGAAAGGGGAAAGGGGAGTAGGGTGGTAAATTTGTAGGATGAACCCTAATCTGTCTTTGTTCTAGAGATAAAGCATTTCAAATATCTCTTGCATAACAACTCACCCTAAAGTTTAGTGGATTAAAACAACAATAATTTATTTGCTCATAATTCTGCAATTTGGGTTGAACTGTCTTTGACATGGTGTCAGAGCCAGAGGCTCTGCTTCCATAATGGCTCACTCACTTGTCTGACAAGTTGATACCACTTGTCAGCTAGAAGCTCAGGGGCTGCCAGCAAGGGCCCCAGTTCTTCCTCCCAGGTCCTCTTCCTACAGTTAGGTTCATATGTCCTCTGGCCCTCAATGATTCAAGTTCCACATATGAAATATATTTATTCCCTCCTACAACCCACAAATCTACATCTCATTATAGCATAGTCTTAGACGCGAAGTCCAGATTCTCATCACCTAAATCAGATCTAGATGCAGATGAGGTTCGGAAGGCATGGCTCCTCCTGATTTGAAGATCTGTGAGAAAATGAGACAATTTATCTCTCTCCCTCATATCCCCAACATACAGCTGTACACCAGGGACAAGAAAAATCATAATAAACACTCGAATTCAAAAACAGGGAATATAGGAAGCACATAGTAATTACTGGTCCAAAGAAATTCTGAAATCTATTAGGGTGAACATAAATAGTTCCTTGCTTAGAACTGACAACTGTTTCTCTATGACTAATGGCTCCATCCTCTAATCTGTCCTTCCTTTTCCATATTAAATGACCCATATTTATAGATGAATAACTTTCTCAACCTACTTCCTGCCAACAGAAAGCTGTTAATTTTGAACCGTGTCTGTACCTTTTAATCCAAATTGGCAGTGCTTCAGTTAATACAATTATCTTAAAAGCTTTATAGGTTTCCAATGAATCTTACTGGAGTTCATCCTATTACTATAAAATAGATGAAAGTCACGACAACAAATCTCTTTAAAAAAGACTCCTCTCTAATTTTGGGTGCGGGACAATGTCCTATGACTCTTCAAAGTCCTTTTTCTAGCTGAGAAGCTCTATGTGGTACACCTTAATGGTAGGGTTCTCAGAAACCCTACTGCCTAACAGAGAGGGCCTAGCAAACAACACCTTAGGTGTTTTAAAGGAATTAACAAAGTGTCTTAAGACGTGACCCTAACCCAGACGCCACATTTTACTAACAGCAACCTCATTTGATCTTCACCCTCAGGCCATTTATTATTTTGAGAGTTATTCCACTTGGGAAAAACTGAGAATGAGAAACAGCTTTAATTTGAATGAAGCAAATCCTGGCTTCTTTGTATTTCTTTGTAACTTTGTTTGAAAACTGAAACTTAAATTATTGTATCTCATTCCTCCTATCTTTATCAGAGAAAGTAAATTTGCACTCTCAGCATTCTGCTTGGAAATCTCCAGATCCATAATTTTACTACGTACCCTTTTTATCATCCATTTGATTTTCTCCTGCCGCCAATAGCAATATTCTTCCTATTTTCCCCAGCCTTTAGTAAGTCTCCTTAAAGCCCTTTATTTTCTATTGCTGCCTAAAAACATCACCCGCAAACTTAAGAACAGCTTATTATTTCTCACAATCATCAGTTACCTTGGCAGTTTTTCTGCCTTACCTTCTGTTGACTGATAGCGAGCAGGTTTAAAACGCCTTTACTCATAAGACAAGTCGGTGCTGGCTGGCTGTTGGGAGCCCAGCTGAGGCTGTCTGCCTGGGAACTTGGGTCTCTCTGCTGGCTGGGTTCCTCAGTTCTCTTTCATGTTAGTTCTCCATGTGCTTATCTTGAAATTTCCCAAACATGAAGGTGTCAGGGTAGTTAGACTTCTTATATAGTGGCTGACTTCCAACAGCACAAAAGTAAAAGTTGCCAGGCTATCTTAAGGCTCAGGTCCAGAACTGGCACAGCATCATTTCTGCCTCTTTCTACCGTTTAAAACAAGTCGCAAGCCCAGCCCAAATTCATACAAAGGGAATGGATGCCAAGAGTTGTGATTCACAGGGAGTCAAAAAAGTTAACTGTCTATCACAACAAAATTCAGTTTCCTTTGTTACAGGAGAACTATAGGACAGTGGTTCTTAAAGTGTGGTCCTCAGACCAGCAGTATCAGCATTACTGGGAAACATTTGCCGAACACAAATTATTGGGCTGCACCCTAGACCTAATGAACCAGAAATTCTGGGCACAAGCCCATAAATCTCTGTTTATCGAGCCTTCCAGGTGATACAGATGCAGACAAAAGTTTGAGAATTCAAGGGCAAAAGAAACAAATTGCATTTGTGTCATATGTGGAATATGTTAAAGCATAACCAACTAGTTAACTCTTAATATGAATATCTACATATAATACATAATTAATGTCATATTTTTCAACATGATATTAGTTATAAAAAGATCAGTTTTGCTAACAGGCTTCTATGAGTATTAGTATAAAACATCCTGTATAATATGAAAATGACTGAGAATTAATTAACAATTATTCTTGTCTCTATACACACACACATACACACACACACTTCCTTTTTTAATTTCTTCTTGTTTTTTGCTGTTGCTCTTGTTGGGAGTTTTATAATATTTTATGTTTGAATGATAAATATTTCGTCATAAGTAGTTGTTTATCCTCGGAAATGTGAGCAAGGAGGTGGACATGGTAAAGAAGGAAGCTAGTATATATGATAAATATCACCAGAGCCATGAACTTTTATGCAAAATTATTTTTGAAAACAGCTTTGAAATGTAAATTTAAGATAAAGATACTGAGTCAGTAGGGAATTAGCATCTGTCCAAGGACATTGGTGGAGAAAAGATTATACTTAAGTATTGAGCATTCTCTGTTCAGTCCACTGAGATTAAGCATGAGCCATAACTTCAGACTGCTCCATAATCTTCCAAAGTATTCAGGTGTTTGCAAAATTAACCTCTCAAAATATTGCAAATGGAAATGGCCTGTTGAACTCCATTAATTGATTAAATTCTACATGCATTAGAGCAGCACATGTTTGACTGCCAATAAAAAGGACTTGAAGGAAGTGGTTTGTTGGAGATGAGAAGGCAAAAATAGAAGGGATGCAAATATCTTATTGGAACCATACAAAACTTATAGTGCTGATCTCTGTGCAAAAGTTCTAAGATCAAATAATATTTGAGCCTTAGGTACTTGATTAGAATGCTAGTGAGAATAGTTTTGGTAATAACAGCCTTGAGTGCATTTTACTTTTGTAATTTTATTTTGTTTTATTTTATTTAGTTCAGCAAATGCTTATGGAGCACATTACATGTGCCAAGCACCAGTCTACAACACAGAGTCCCCAGATCAACCCTGTGCTGATGCAGTATTATTAGGCTCATTTTACAGATGGGGAAACAGAATCAAATAGCAAAGTTGGGATCTGAACTCAGGTAGACTGGCTGTGGAATTCATGTTCCTATCCACGGTGTGACATGGATTCTTTACACTGACTTTAGATTCTCACTTTGAAAATACAGGTTATGAACTAATATGGTGAAATCTGAAGAAGTTAAAACAACATTCTCACAGCTTAGTCGTCTGAAATTGAAGTAAGGGCTAGTATCGTAAAGCAGGTAATCACCTTCTCTATGCACAGCTGCTTAATTTTAAAGTCTTAAACACACTCTATCTCATTTGATTCACAAAATTCTCAAAAGGGATTTGCCCTAATTTTACCATATTTTTTAAAAAAATAATCAAGGCTTAGAAGAGCTAAGTAACTTCAACAGTTCCTACAACTAGTAGGTACCACAGTCAGAAGTCTTTGCCAGTATCCTGATGTCAATTCTCATACTTTTCCTGGAAACCCCAGGAATTCTCAGAAGTCAAGTAATGATTCTTAAAGAAAGAGAAGCAATGGGGATTATAACCAATTTCCTCAGCCTCATTTATACATCTGAACAGAAAAATTCCTGAGAAATACAGCCTTTAAATTGCAGCATGAATTTTTATTTTTCTTTATTCTGAGTAAATTTCAAAGTTACACTTCTGATACAACTTTACTCTTACATTTTAATCTCTTTCTCTGAGTTCGAGAGACAGGGATGGAGATAGAAATAGACAGCTGAGGAGTAAATCCAGATCATGTATTATGGGTACACACAAGCAAGCATGCAGTGCATAGGAAAGTGGTCTTTCCCAAGTGTGTCCCAGAAGACATTTGATTGACAGTTTTAACGATGGTGAGATGAGATAGCTTTTTTTTTTTTTTAGAATACATGGATTGGCACTTAAAGATAGGTAGCACTTGGTGGCTCTGTCTCCTGGGTATGACTGTATTTTAATAAATACTTAAGTTCTATAACCCCATTCCCACTTTGCCTCCCTTCAGAATGCTTCCTAAGCAGCCACTAAGTGTAAGGAAACTTAGAGAAAAAAGTAGAAGGAAGAGAAGAGTGCACACAAATAAAAGATCGAGTACTTCAGGGGTCCCCAACCCCCAGAAGCCAGGTCACACAGCAGGAGGTGAGTGGCGGGTGATGGAGTGAAGCTTCATCTGTATTTACAGCCGCTCCCCATCATTCACATTAACGCCTGAGCTCCGCCTCCTGTTGGCGTTATGGTGAGTTGTATAATTATTTCATTATATATTCCAATGTAATAATAATAGAAATAAAGTGCACAACAGACGTAATGTGCTTGAATCATCCCAAAAACATCCCCACCCCACCCTGGTCCGCAGAAAACCTGTCTTCCACAAAACCAGCCCCTAGTGCCAAAAAATTGGGGATTGCTGGCATATTTGGAAAGGGCATACAGCAGAAGGAAAAGCAAAAAGTCAGGAAGCAATGTGGGTGATAAGAAAACCTGGTGGACGGAGTTGGAAGAAGGGCAGGCCTGAGAGGATTCATATTACAGGGCATCAGAGAAACTGACAGAGACATTCTATTCTCTTTGACTCAGCCCAGCGTTTACTGGGATGACCCACTGCAGTCAGCTTAACCCTTGGCTGAAGCTAAGGAAAGGCTTCTCACCATTTGCTGTGTGAATCCATGTCTGTAATTTCTGTGACCTGAGCATTCAGGGCAAAAATTGTTTCCGTTTTTTTCCCATTTCATGCATCATTTCAGAGTTGCGTAGTCACTTTGTAGAAACTGTGGGGACCAATTTTAACAAGCAGAAAAACAAGAATCGTAAAGCCTGCACTGCTTCTCTCATCTCTAAACCAGAGAGGATGGGACTTCACAAGAACAACTAAAGTGAACAACAGTGGATCCTGTGTTTGCATAAATGTCCTACTCTAATAAGAGGCAACTGTGCATAATCCCTTCGGAGAATCGGATTGCGGGTTGGCAGGCCTCTGCAGCCAGAACACCTGTGCCGTGTACACGCCCGATGCTCTGTGAAGGGTGCCAGCCATGGCCTTTCCACCTCACATGCTTAGCATCTGACTAAGGATGTCAGTTGCTTCTGAGGGCCAGTTGCTTACAGAAAATAACTACAGCTCTGTTGAGACTCTGTTTCTCTTTTTACTTTTCTCTCTGCACCTGACTACCCTCTTTCATACTTTGCCCTTTCTTGTATGGCTTCTAAGCCAAAGCCTGACACATTGAACCAATTTATAAATATTAAATACAGAAGGCATAATCTACTTGTCCCCGAAACATCAAGAGAGCGGTATGGACAATAGGTACTGGAGGGTACTTCATGGAGATCATTTTGCTGACAGTCAAATACTCCCAAGCATACAAGGTCAGGGTCCCTGCCTGCTGTGGTTTGAAACCGTTGCTTATCTGGCAGGGTCTTTTCTACCATTCTCCTTCTCGCCCTTTGCACATGCCTGGAAAAATGAATGAGTGGCAGAATTAACCAGTGAACTTACCAAGAACTGAATGCTAATTTATGTAAATGTGATTAGATCTGGACTTCCATTTGATTTGTAATTTACCTACTTGGATAATTCTCAGAAAATAGCTTGTTCTTAAGTATTCTTCCTTTTTCATTCTTCCCCTTCCTTCCTTTCCTTCCTTCCCTTCTTCCTCCCCCTCTTTCTTTCTTTTCTTTTCTCTTTAATGTAATATAAGAAGATTAACTTTTAGGTAATAGACCTGATTCTGCCTATGAGAACAGATTTCTTATTTTTAAAGGCACATTTGGATCACTGTATCCTGATACGTATCTTTTTTTTTTTAAATGCATTTCTTTAAAAAGAAGGAAATCCTGCCATTTGTGACAACATAGGTAAAACTGGAGGGCACTATGCTAAGTGAAATAAGCCAGAGAGAGAAAGACAAATACTTCATGGTATCACTTACATGTGGAATTAAAAAAAAAAAACTAACCAAATACAGAAAGTTGAACTCATAGAAACAGAGAGTAGAAGAGTACTTGCCAGGGCCTGGGGAGTGAGGGAAATGTTGAGAGGATGGTAAAATGGTACATGCTTTCAGTTATAAGAATAAGGTCTCAGGAGCTCATGTAAAATATGGTGACTATAGTTGATAATACTGTATTGTGTAATTGAAATTTGCTAACAGTAAAACTTAAATGTTCTCACACACACACACAAAATTAATATGTGAAGTAACGAACGTGTTATTAACTTGATTCTGGGAACCCTTTCACGATGTGTATGTACATCAAAACATCACATTCTATGCTTTAAATATCTTACAATTTTGTCAATTATATCTCAGTAAAGCCTTTTAAATATAAAAATAACAAAAATATGTGCAGTTCCTTCCTAGTGGCAATTTACCTTCTCTTCAATGTACTGAACTTTTGGGAAAAAAAGATGATAACATCATGCTGATTCTCTGCTCTGGATCTAAACCAAAATTACATCCAGGAGAGGGACCTGCATAAGTAATTCTCCAGAAGTTCTAGAGTCTTCCAACTATAAGCCAGCCTGAGATAAGAATCCAGACAGAACAATACTCCAGATAAAACCAGCACCCACTGTTAAACATTAACTGGGTGGTGTCTGCTGGCCAATCTGCTATGCATCCCCATATCTCCTATCAAACTGATCTTTGAGCTAAGGGTGTTAGTTATTGTACGCCAGACAGAATTGAGTATACTCCTTTCTGGAAAATTCTCAAGAGGAAAATAAAAATTCACCAGATCTGACAAATAGCTCCATTGGCATACATGATATTAGTGTAGTTTCAAGATATTCTTTGCAGGTTCTCTCAAACTGGATTTTAGAGTGCATCCAACTCAAAATATTAGTGTTAAACTAGCTAGGAATAAAATTTTCAGGCTTACATATAAAATGTATCAATGAAATTATCCCATATTTTTATGCAGAATATAATATTTAAAATTAAAAAAAAGCTAATTGTAAAGTTTGGGGCTGATCTTTAGAAGCTGTAACAGGAATTCATGTAACCTACACACTGCTGCATCACCACCACTTCCACTTTTTCCTTAATTTTTCCTCCATTTTCCTTCTAATCGCTTCACTGAATTTTATTTATCTTATTTATTATGGTGCCATCCTTAATATCATAAGATTAGGATGAATCCAAATGAGGAAATGGTAGCGGGAAACAGCTAAGCTTACTTTTCTTTTTTTTGAAACACTGGGTCATTTATCCTTGTGAAGAGTTAGGTTTGGAAGTTAATTAGGTTTGGTACTAAAATTCAACTGATTCTGTTAATTTCACAAGAATAATTATGAAAACTTATCGGCAGCTTACACAACATTACCTTCAACTATCTTCCATTTGGTGGAGGTTTTTAGAGATTGGTTGTGTATGATAGAGAGCAAAAAAATTCAGATCATAAGAACTGAAACTCATAACTCTCAGTGTTGTAAATCTCCAGCTTGCCTTCTCCCTAGTGGGATGCGAGGTTTTATTTTACAGTTTTGCATATGAGATTAATGGTAGGAGATTATTTTTAATCTCTCCAGCTTCCACTTGGCATGAAAATCCTTCAAGACGCACTGGTTCAACAGACATTTCTTTAGAAACACCAGCTACCAGAACAATCATAACATATTTAACAATACGATTAGTATTATTTTGATGTTTTAAATATAAACAACAAGAAGCAAAATCTTTATTGTCTATGGCATTTTGAATTCTGGATAAAATTTGGTAAACTTGGTATCTGGAATACTAATCAGAATGTTCGCTACCCATGAAAACAGCAAGTCAGCCATGGAAATGCCTGTCTTATTAACTGTGAAAACTGAGACACAGAGGGAAAATATAATCTGTTTTAAATATACTCTAGCATACAGAGAAGGGGAATGTATTTGGAAGGTCGCAACTGGCATATCCCCTTGCTGTTTTCTAGGATGTGTTTATGTAGAATTAACACAAGATGAGGCACAGAAAGAACTAGTGACCTGATATTCTTGTTAGGAGAGCCTGCAAGAGAGATTTCAAATATGCTACTTTATTTGTATTCTTTGGTGTTAAAGTAATACCTATGTAAAACAATTTTTTTCTCCAGAAACACATACAAAAGGATTACCATTAAACTTCATCACCATGGAAGTGTGTAAAATCTTCCCCCCTTGACGCTACAGCATATGTATTTCTTAAAAAGACAAAAAAAAAAAAAAAATTAGCAAACCACAAACACATGTGCACACACTGGGAAAACTGGATTGCTTTCCTCAACTGAATGAATAGATGCATTTATTGACTTTCGAGTCCCTATTTGAATGTAAACATGTGAGAAGTGATCATTTTCATTAAAAACCAACAAACAAAACCTGCAGAAATGGGAGTGGGTTGACTTTAGGACTGCCAGCCAGGTCAGGTTCTGCTGCTGCTGTCAGCCTTAATTAGAGAAACTCATTCTTTCTGTCTTTCTTTGAGACCTAAAACTCCATAATGTATTCCCACCCACTGACTGACATAGCTATCTTTCTGGTGTGAGTTATTCTACCCTATTAAGCAGAATAAAAATATTTGAGATTTTGAGATGTTATCACAATTTTGCATAACAATAAGAATGGAAGAAGGATGTTGGCGCAGAGCAATCTTTTGGGTTTTATATTTGAGCATCCATTGGTAGAGAAATCGTCCCACAAAGATATGTCTCCAACGCTTTGAATTCCCAAAATACTCTATGAACCACTAACTTTAAGGGTGAACTGTAAAATAGCTGTATAATTATTCAAGAGTCCTATTTTGTCCATGCTTTGTCTTTTAAAATATTTTTAAGCTTCTTGATGACAGAAACTTAACCTCCTCAGTGAACATCAGGAAATCTGTGCTGTAGATGTATTTGGCAATTTCCCACCTTCCCTTTCTGCGGTCATTCACCTGTCAAGATTTTCTTTTTCCTTTTCCTCCCTTTTCAAAGTTAGGCAATCCAAGACTCTGTCCCACCATGCTTAATCCCATCTGCCATGGACAAATACTTGTTGAAGTAATTTATGCAAAAGTGATAGTGGGTCCACGCATCTCCCTCCCACAGTTGCATTTTCAGGGAGTTTAGAAAGAAAAGGAAAGAAATGATGTTTTAATGCTAGAACAGAACAACACACACAAAGTCAGGAGAAGCAAATATTCTGAAAAACAGGTTCCAGAAACCTGAAACCTGGAATCCTTGAGCAATTAAATCTAAATCACGCTAGGAACATTGTCCCAGTTTTGTTACAGAAGTAAATGGAGTATGTTAAGAGCGCTGGAAGCGGGGAAAGTACCAGATGCGCAGTTAGAATCTAGGGTTACATTTGGTAAGATATATGTTTAACGAATCAGATTATGAATTATCTAAGTCTAGAAATCTGACTCACCTAAGTTGACACGGCTGGTGTGTGTTGGACCCAGTTGGATTCTAAGTTTCCCATTACCAATCCAGAACTTATTTTTCAAGATTCTATCTCTTGGGGCCGGTCACAGTGTTCTATCATGTAGTAGACGCAAATATTTAGTCAATAAATATTTGTTGACGAAATGAATCATTTTCACTATCACTATTCTTATTCTACACATTGATACGGATATGTGGATTTTTCTACACTGAGGAATATACTACATCATAGAATATTAGAGCAGACCAGTTTGTCTCAGTGATTGTTTAGAAACGAATAGATAGATAGATAGAGTTTTTTAAACAGAGAACACTCCCTACCCCAAAATAAATCTTACACACAACAGGGATATATAAAACATACAAAAGTAGAGCTCATACAGTTTTGTTTTGTTTTGCTTTATGTGTGCAGGACACATAGTTTCTTCTATTAGTAAATCCTACAGAACTGTAACTGTTAGACAGCCATTCGCTGTTTTGGCTCAATCAACTCCATTTACAAGTAAAGGGCACTAAGGCCCTGGGGCAACTTACCTAAATCCTCACAGGAATTTCTAAAGCTGGGGTAGGAACTTGTTTCTCCAGATTTTGACCTTTCTGCTGTATTACACTGCTTGTTTACATACCTCTGAATTTAGCTCTTCCCTTGTATTTCTTTTTGTTTGTTTGTTTACTTGCTCGCTTTTGGATTGTTTAGGTGTTTTCGTGTTCTAACACTGATAAGCTACAATAGTATACCTCCTCATTTAGCACTTTTACCAGTCTTTATTACTATCCCTAAAATCTGGTTTATGCTATTACTGACAAACTTTTGGCCAAATGTATAGCAAAATAAATTCACCAAATTTAGTCGATTTGATCAAAAGTTCAAACTAATGTGGTCTGATATATCACAACAAACCGTGGAGTCACAGTGAGTTTTTTTTTTTTTTTTTTTTAACTTTTATTTATTTATTTTTGCGGTACGCAGGCCTCTCACTGCAGCGGCCTCTCCCATTGCGGAGCAGAGGCTCCGGACGCGCAGGCTCAGCGGCCATGGCTCACGGGCCCAGCCGCTCCGAGGCATGTGGGATCCTCCCAGACCGGGGCACGAACCCTCGTCCCCTGCATCGGCAGGCGGACCCCCAACCATTGCGCCACCAGGGAAGCCCCCACAGTGAGTTTTGAAGATAAAAATCCTATAAAAAGTAACTTACTTAAAATGTTCTAGGCTTGGTTTCGTTGTTGCATAAGATTGAAGTTAGTAGTGATAAAGTTACTTTTTTGTAATTAACTAAAAGCTATAATAAGTTGGTGGCTTTCTAATGCAGGATTCACTAATAATGAAGGAAATAAAAGGACCTCAGATATCTAAAGTGAATTTTAAAGAAAGAAAATAGTGGAAAACATGGAATTTTTTAAAACTACACTAGTAATTAAGACAACATAAAGGTCTGGTCTGTTTTTGTTAAAAAACAACAACAACAACAAAAAAAAACCCACACTTTTTAACTACTAAAGATAGACCTTCAAAACCTTCAAAAAACCTTCAAAAGATTTTATCTTCACATTTCCAAAATAAAGTTTTGAATTAACATCCTCTCACCTGAATGAATTCAAACTTGACATTCAATGTTCACATTTTGGAGGTAGCTGTGAACAAAGCCCTAAGCACAGCATTACTTTAAATTATTACTGTATACAATTTATCACTGGGCTTTGTTATGTTGTTGTAATCAAGAGGTTGGTTAGCTTTGTTTGGTTCTTAGAAAAGAAGTGATAGGATCCACTGCAATATAGCAACACTAATAGGTATTTGAAAATTAAAAGTTCAGTTCAGAATATAATTTATCAGAAAAAAATATATAATATATATATTATATTATATATATGTTCTGATAAATGATGTTCTTCAGATGGCCGTAATTAAAGTGATTAAGCTGGTGTCCAACTGAGCAAATTCCAGGCCTTGGACTCAGTGAGCCGATACGTAATGAGTAGATCTCAGGACTCAGAGAGCCTGCTTGGGTCTCAGCTCTGCTGGTGTGACTCTGGACTAGTTGCTGAATTCTCTGATAGTTTTCTCACTTGTTATACACTATAGTGTGCATAGTGCATACACTAGTGTAGGACACTATTACTAACTCACAGAGTCACTATGAGTGTGTGCAGTGCATTCTTGATAAAATAAAGGGATTGTGATACTCATCATCACTATTTTAAAAGAATTTGATTTCCAAAATAACAACTACTACCTGTAAAATAGGCTATAAGATATTACATACTTTCACTCATTTAATTTGCATTTCAAAACAACCCACAAAGTAGTATGATACAGTTTATGTACTTTTTATGTACAGCTGACCCTTGAACAATGCAGGGGTTGGGGTGCTGACCCTCCATGCAGATGAAAATCTGCATATAACTTTACAGTGGGCCCTCTCTATGGGGGTTCCTCATCCTTAGATCCAGCCAACCTCAGATCGTGTAGTACTGTAGTACGTATTTATTAAAAAGAAATCTGCATATAAGTGGACCCATATGGTTCAAACCCATGTTGTTCAAGGGTCAACTATATTTTATTTTTACAAATTAAAGATTATTGATTCATGCAAAAAGCAAAACAGAACACTGAATCATCCATCACAGAGGACTTGCCCAAAGAGCCTTTGCTGTGTTGTTTTTGTTGTTGTCACTGGTAGAGAAAATTATTGAAAATCCAGAGAAACAGAAAAACAGTTTGACCTCAATCCCACTAACATAACCACTTCTACAATTTTATTGTACTAAATTTCACCCCTTTCGCTATGCATATAGTTATTACAAACAGTCGTCCTACTAAGGTTAGGTGATACCATTTTAGTTCAATTACAGCATATAGAGACTAACAGAGGATAAGGGACTTGCTCAAGCGCACACCATTCCTTGGTGGTCCTCCGTGGTCAACTTTCTATCCATCACACCACCCTCCATCATCCTCCCAGGGCCAACGGGTAGCAAAGGCAGAGGCTCAAGGCCAAGACTCAGGCCCAATGACACACGTTAACCCAGATGGCAAGGAAGCACTCTGTTAGGATAAGTTTTTCTCCCATGCCCTAACCCACTAGACATTTCTCCAGTAAATACTGGAAAGAGATGAACTCAACTCCCACAGGCTTGGAAATGGAGCGAATCTCTCAGTGCTCTTGCCCAACAGGGTGAGCAAAGCCAGTCACAGTCTAGGGCCATTACTTCCAAAGGAAGCAGCACATGGAGTCTGACCACCAGTCACCGAGGCAACATGTTTTAAAAGGCCACTGCTGTGAAAAGAGGATATGAGAGCAGAAACATTTTGATTCTCATGGAAAATAGCTCAGTAAACATTCCATCCTATTTCACAGCAAATATGTTCCACCCACTTGCACACAACCCTTGTCTGCTCTCCTCCGGAGCTTTTAAAAAATTGAATAAAAATAAAAGAAAACAACAAACAGCTTCTTTCCTCCTTCCCTCTCTCCCTTCCTTCCTCCCTCCTTCCCTCCCTTTCTCTCTCTCTCTTTCCTTCTTTTGAAATTTCCGTATGGCTAGGGTTTCTTTTAATATTTCTAGCCCCATTAAACCCAGTGATATTTAAGGGAAAAACAGCCACTCCCATTGCTGGAAAAGGTAAAACTCAATTCACTATTAATGCTTTCAAGACACCAGGAAAAAAAATCAAGGTTATTACTAGAAAGTCAGACAAGTCCCTTTGTATTCTGTCCAACAGCTGTTTGACATGAATGGAGGCCAAGTAAGGAAAGTTCAGGTAAATATCCCAATTTAGTAGCGTTATCCAGGGATCAAAAAGGGGTTATGTGCTTTTGGGAGGAGGGTGTTACATGTACCCTTAAAAGGCAATTTTTAATGTAAAAAGTAAAGCTCCTCATTTTATAAATCTTTAACATATTTTAGACATGGAAAAAAATGTGACCATTTTATGCTTGCATTACACCGGAGAATGCATGGCTAAATTAAGAGCCTTGCTCAGGATCCTGACTGGCCAGGGAACCCATCAAAACCAGGGGCCTGACCCCTTTACCCCCGCCTTCCCACCCCTGTGAGTCCACTTGCTGAAATTCTATGTCACTAAGTAATATGTTTACCAGGACAGGGATTTCATGTTGATTTCAGAGATTATCCATAGCTATTTACCCTTCTGTATTCAAAAATCATCCAATCGGCCTATTTAAGAATCGGATTTCGAAGACGCAAGAAGCAGTGCCTCAATGTAACAACAGAGCTAATCCTCCCCCACCTCAATAAATACAATTTTAGACAACTAAAGCAATCATTATCTGGAAAAGTCTTGTTTCAGGCAGAAGAAAAAAAATAATCAATTTAATTATACGAGATGTGTCTCACGCTCTAATTGTTGTTAAGTATAGTCCTTTATCGACAGAGTCTCCCTGGATCTCAGCTTATGAGCTTTTACATTACTCAGATAACTTGCTGAGGAGAAAAAGAATCCATCATGTTACTTAAAAGAACTGAAGCAGCATTGTGCCCCAGTCATTATGCCCCTTGACTGCGCTCATAATGATGAATGCATCATTTTTCTTGCATGAAACTTTGGTAACAAATAGCACAGCCAAGTCTTTTCTAGCACTGTTATTCTGTTTTAGAAAACACTGACATTTTCTTAAACAGACATAATTTACAATTTTAAGGAGCACAACAGTGCCTTGGTGTTTGAGGGCCAGAAAGCAAACAACACTTCTTTCAGTTCTATTTTTTTTAAAGGGAATCTCGTGCTTAGTGAGTTCACTCTAGCTTAAGGCCAGCGAGACAGAGCAGAGGGAGAACAGAGCACCCCTGCAGCACATGAAGGTCATGACTAACTGGTCATGTTACAGTCAGGGTCAGAGCAAGACAGAGCGTGAGGAATGAGAGGAGACGGGGGGAGCAGAGCACAAGAGTCAGAGAGAAAGGCATCTCAGCGGTGCCGTTCCCTTGCGGGGACAGAAGTGGCCCAAGATTCCTTTCTACCAGCCCTGGGAGGAAAGCAGCAGCCTCGCAGTTGCTCCTGCACTTCAGAACTCTCTAGCAGGCTCTTCTGTAAATTTCACACAAGGGGTCCCTCACCAGCGTCAGTGTGCCTGGACCAATATCTGGAGTAATGTTCGATTTCCAGTGGGGTCAGCTCAGCCCACGCAGATAAATGGAAATCTGTGCAGGATGCTGAAGGTCTGCTGTTGGGAGGAGACCTTAGAAGCTAAGGTTACGTGTAAAGATTAAAACTCCCAAGGTGTTATTTCTAAAACAGTTGATGTATTTCATTGCCTGCATTTCATTGCCTGCTTCTTTTCCTGTATTTCCTAATCATCCTTTATTAAACTGCTGTGTTTCATGGATGGAGAAAATGTCTGTGAAGGCATAGTGTGTGCTTGTGAGTGTCCCTTGCAAACATATAATCTGTGCTTGAGTACTATATACGTGTACATATCTGTGTGTGTATATATGTATATATGCAGATGTGTACACACATACATCTCATATATCTCTTTTCCCTATGAAGACATTGTTGCTTTTTTTTCTTGATGTACATGTGCTATCTAGCTTAAGACACCAAATGAACAGAAGTTCGGAATCCAGAATGATGTTACCCATGTGTGGTACGAGGCCATTCTTCTGCTCTACAGACATCTATTAAGCTCCTACTATGTTCCAGGCTTATCCTAAAAACTGACTACACAGACTCAACCCCTTTTCATCAAGTCACTCACAGCAATTTGAACACATTAGACCCACAAACACAATTGTAAACCAGTATATGAATTCAACCAAAATGTGGAGGGGAAAAGGCATAGCAGCAGAACTAAGGAGGGAGTGATTACTTCTAATGGGCAAGAGTTAACAAAGAATTCCCCTCGCAAGGATCTATTTTGGGTTTCAAAAGATGGGGACGGGAAAGTTTACTAGGCAGAGAAGGGAAAGAAAAAAACTCTAGGCAGAAAGATAGGCAAATGCAAAGACACAGACTAAGGTGATCCTTTGTCTATCCTTCAGGTAGAATATAAAAGGGCAAGGCATCCAGGGGTGGAAAATCAGGTAAGACAGGTAGACAGGAAATAACATGCCATGATATGCCCAGTCCTACAAGGTAAGCAGCTTGTCTTTTATCCTAGAAAGCATACCCAAGTGTCTTTGTGGAAACTAGTATTACAGATATTTAGTAGGTAAAACTTGCAAAGGAATTCCATGATTAAATACATTAAGAATATTCTGAACTGAACAAGTTTCTTCACTGTAGGATTCTTCAGAACCGTTACAGCTCTGAATTATGAAAGCATATGGGGTCTCCAAAAGGGGTTTCAGGATATCAGTGTTTTAAAGATTTATTCAGCCACTTATTTCTCTATGATTGTCTGTCCTTTAGGAAATGCTGATGTAAATGCTGGATAGGCAGTGAAATGTTTTAAACAGCAAAGCAAAGGACAGATACTCTAGTGACGATGTGAACAGGACTAGGCCTGGCAGCAAGGGATTATTAGTGATCAAGAATAAGATCCTCATCTAAGGCAGAGGGAACGGAGAGAGGAAGCATAGAATGGTTTCAGGAAATAATAGGTTGTCAAAATCATCTGTACCCAGTGACTGAGTTGCAACTTAGAAAACCATAATATGTCCCAAACATATCCTGAAGATCAATGATAAAATTAACTCACTGTTAGTTTGTGCTTTGTCAACTTTTCTCCTGGAAAAATCGGATTCGGGGCCAAGAAAGCCTATCTCATATTGTTACTGAGTCCAAGCCCATATTGCTCCCCACATGACAGCCCAATAAATTGAGAGGTGAGTTGTTGGGGTAAGGAACTTCAGTCAGAAAGCCAGCAGACTGAGAAGGGGGTGGACTAGTGTCCCAAAGAACCATCTTACTGGAGTCAGATTTCAAGCTTCTTTTATACTAAAAGGGGAAGGAGTGTGGCTGGTTGTCACAAACTTCTTGGCGCAGGAATCCTTTGATCCTGCAGCTGTCCACATAGGTCTGTCTGGTGACAATGTTCCTATAAGCCTCCAACAAGACAATCGTTATTTTCTGTTCTGCAAATTTTTTTCTCTATGTGAATGGAAAAGTGTTACACCTTTAAAGGTCAGAACCTTGAGAATGGGCCATCATGTATATTTCAGGCTATAGGCAACATTCTTTTACAAAAGGTGCAGAGCCAGCAAGACTAAGCACAGGGGACAGAGCACAAGGGTTAGAGCTAAAGGAAACGATCCAATATGGAGTCAGGTTTGTTCTTCTCTGTTACATTATTCTCCCAGAAGTAGAGTATGAAAGGGGATGGAAGGGGAATGAACATCATTTCCAATCCCAGTGGAGAAACCACTGAGCCCAGACAAAGAGAAGAATCCTTGGGCTGGTGGTGTCCACTGAGTCCAAAGGACAGGTCACCAAACCAGAGAGGTTAGCTGAGACGCCTGCTAGTGCAAATACGGAGTCACCAGAAGTCACCAAATCCAGAGTGGAATGGATTAGGACACGGAGAGGTGGGAGAGCTCACTGGAAAACCAGGAGTACCTGAGCTGTGTAACAAAAGAGGCAAATGAGAGACCAGGCCCACTTCTCTGCAGCCAGAGGTGAAGAGCAGGAAAAGGATTTCCTATTTCCTGTGCATCGTCCCTGAAAAAAGGTGAATCTGCTGTCAGTCCACGTGACTTCCAAATACCTTCCGATATCACAAATATAGATAAAATTCCTCAAATTGCCAAGGACAAGAAGAGGCTCTGGAGTGTGAATTTGAGAGAGGCTGTGGGGAGAGAGGTGAAAAAGCAAAACCTAATGACAGATTTTAGGAATGCCCATAAAATGAACCCAAGCAAGGGACGCTTCCTCTCGCAGACACTGCTCACCACATCAGCCTTTTTCTGTTTTTACCCCAAAATACAGCCTAAAACATTCCAGAAATCTCGCAAGACAGTCTGATATTTAGAAATGTATGGCTCCTTTTCTTTTTCTTTTTTTTCTGATTTGCAGGGTTATGGGAACCTTCAGACACATGTTGCAGGCTCATCTGAACCAAGTGTCGGTCAGAAACCGCAGTCTCGAAGGCATATGGCGTACATCAAGTATCTAGCTCTTTTCTTCACGGATTTCTACTGTTTTCCTGCTGCCTAGATGGGTCCGTTTCATCTGAGGGCCTTGTGGATCCAAAGGAGGCATCTCACTTTCCCTTCCTCACTCTGGGTCTGTCTTTTGCCTGTTAAGATTATGGGGAATTGGAATTTAAATGAGAATTTTAAAAGTAGCTGAAGCTGGTCAGAGCTAGAGTTGTTCATGGGAATGTCAGCCCTGAATAAGAGCCCGATCAAAGCCACAGTCAGTGTTCCACAGGAGCTTTTGAAAACTATTTGGAATAAAACAAGTAGAGAAAAAATTCACCTCGTGCCATACTGTAGGCTGCTGCTTAAACAAACATCAAGGTAAAACCGTCAGGCTTTCACTTAGCCCGGATACTGGGCCAAGAGCCGCAGCTTCTTTGAATATATGTACTATTTTTATCCTTTCCTTCCCACAAGGAATTGAGGTCGCCAACCAAAAAGTTACACCTGATCTTCTCAGTTTCCTTTGAAGATGCTTGCTTGCCCAACTTATGCTGCTGTCATCTATGGAAGCTGCATTGAAAAGCAGTCTGGGATGAGGAGAGCAGGTTTAGGAAGGAGTTAAACTAGGAGAAAATGTTTCATGATTGAGTTTGGTCGTCACCCATGAAGGGAACACAACAATAGAATGAAGGTGTAAGGGAGATATTAAACCAAGAGCCACTGTGACTGGGGACTCTGCCCCTTTGCTTCTATTGGTCAAGTGTCTGCAAAAGGTTTTCTTCACCACAATAACCTGGGAAATCTTTTAGTAACCTGGATATTAGAGAATCCAAAAAGGCTATAGGAGGTGTTCCTTCTCAATGCCTTCCAGATTAAATGTAGACTATAAAACCCAATGCATTTTGTTCTGCTGTAATGCAAGTTTGGGTAACTAAAATTAGTAACTAGTTCTGTAATGCAGTTCTGTAACTAGAATGATGTCGGTGAAATGCAGAAGTCGGCTTGGTTTATATGTGATTCCTGCCCTCCCCAACCCCAGGCAGAGTTGGGTGCAAAACAGTAGAACAGAATTATAACCTTCAGGAGGAAAGGAAAACAAAAACAAACATCAGTTCAGCTGTTTCAGTTTCAGCAGGAGCCTATTCAGCTGTGTTTGAAGGAATCTGAAAGGCAAGGCCAGTCTTTTGGGCTCATACCTCAAGCTGCCTTGGACTGCCCACCCCTCTTGCCCACCTTATTGTCAGCTCTAGCATCTCAGACCTTTCCACACCCATTAATGCTGCTCTCATTGCAGTGTTGCCGTATTTCTTCTGTAATGTCCTTTGCTCATTTTAATACCCACAGTGGCAGCTTTCAGCAATGCTGAGCTTCCGCCTGGGCCATCTAAATTAACCACCCAGGTATAAATCATTATTTTGTATTTTTAGTGCTTTGATTACAAAGATGCACTGGATGGGTCTGTTTCCTTGAACTCTATTCTTTTAATATGCAATTTTTTAGGAACACGTATGGCGTTATGGAAGAACACTTATTTAAGAAGGCTTGTATAAGATGCTGGAGGGGGTATGGGGAAAAGGGAACCCCCCTACACTGTTGGTGGGTATATACATTGGTGCAGCCACTATGGAAAACAGTATGGCAGTTCCTTAAAAAAACTAAGAATAGATTTGCCATATGATCCTGCAATTCCACTCCTGGGCACATATCCAGACAAAACTATAATTTGAAAAGATACATGCAACCCTATGTTCATAGCAGCACTATTTATGGAAACAACCTAAATGTCCATCAACAGATGAATGGATAAAGAAGATACACAATGGAATATTACTCAGCTGTAAAAAAGAATGAAATAGTGACATTTGCAGCAATATGGATGGGCCTAGAGATTGTCATACTAAGCAAAGAAGGCCAGAAAGAGAAAGACAATTACCATATGATATCACTTATATGTGGTATCTAAAATACAACACAAATGAACATATCTATGAAACAGAAAGAGACTCACAGATATAGAGAACAGACGTGTGGTTGCCAAGGGGGCAGGTAGGGGAGGGAAGGATTGGGAGTTTGGGACTAGCAGATGCAAACTATTATATATAGGATGGATAAACAATAAGGTCCTACTATATAGCACAGTGAACTATAGTCAATATCCTGTAGAAACCTGAATCACTTTGCTGTACAGCAGAAATTAACATTATAAATCAACTATACTTCAATAAAATTTTTAAAAAAGAAGGCTTGTATAAGAAATCTGCTCATTTCTCATCATCACCTTTACATTCATTGTCATTAAAATATTCAGTAACCATCTGTGTCAGCTACTATGCTAAGCATTTTACTTATATTATTTCATTTAATCCTTAGATGTCAACCTCACAAAGGAATCAGAAATCTGAAGGAATTTCTTCAAGATCACTCTGCTTGATAAACGGTAAAGCCAGGATTCAGAGTAGGACAGGAGACTATGCTATAAATTATCCACAGGGAACAGTATCAATTTTGGATGTGGATAAAGGGTAAAAGTCATGGTAAAACAAATTCTGAACCTGGAAGATAACTTTTATTGCTACTCAAAATGTGATCTGCGGGCTTCCCTGGTGGCGCAGTGGTTGAGAGTCCGTCTGTCGATGCAGGGGACACGGGTTCGTGCCCCGGTCCGGGAAGATCCCACATGCCGTGGAGCGGCTGGGCCCGTGACCCATGGCCGCTGAGCCTGCGTATCCGTAGCCTGTGCTCCGCAACGGGAGAGGCCACAACAGGGAGAGGCCCGCGTACCGCACAAAAGAAACCGAAAAACAAAATGTGATCTGCCTACTGGCAGCATCAGCATCACCTCAGAATCTGCTAAAAACGCAAATTCTCAGGTTGCACCCAGACCTATTGATAATTTTATTATCTTGTTCAGTTCTTCATCTGAAGCTTGGAAACATGAGAGGACATGCAATTGTTTACGGGAGTTGTGAATCTAAAAAAGTAGCAGGCATTGTCTGTAGAATAAATATATGTCTTGAGAATTTAATTTTTATGAAAGTGTAAAAATACTTTTAAGCCATTTTAGTACATATTTATATCAAAATAATTCTGGATCCAAACAAATGTTTTTCTATTGCTCTATATACTTTCTCATGTAACAGATACTAAAAGTTTTAGTATGTGAAGACCCATGGAATTTTTTTTAGTTGAAAAGGATCTTTAGAGTTAAAAAGATAAGAAAAAAATGAATATATTGCAAACTCCCACCTGATGCTGGAATTTCCTTTCCACTATCCTTGTTAAGTGGTCACTTAACTTGTGTTTGAGGATTGCTATTGAAAAGAACCATATTTCTCATCAGGCAGTTCATTTTTTTGGAAGATCTAATTTTTTAAAGTTCTTTCAATATTGAGTTTAATCATTCCTCATTAAACTAATTTCAGCCTCTAGAGCCAAAGAAAATTAGGAGCCCAATCTTATATCATGTCCTCAAATATTTAAAGACATAACATGTCTTCTCTGGCCTAAACATTATAATTAGCTCCTTCAACCATTATTCATTCAACATAATTTCCAGATCCTACGTTTTTGCTCCTTTAAAATACAGTACCCAAAAGACAGCTCAATACTCGAAATGGAATCTTTGCCAATACAGATAAAGCTGTTTTCTTGCTTGTTTGAGGTAATAACATGCCTTTGAGGGCAAACTATGTTATCATTCTGGGTATTACTTTTAAACTTAAAATCAACCATATATGCAGATCTTTTTACTTTAACTGCTCTAAGCCAGATCCTCAACATCGTCCCACTTGGTTTGATTTTTTTAAACCTAATCTTAGGACTTTTACATTTGTCCCTGTATTTACGTGGGTCTATTATTTCGAAACTGAAATATTCATTCAATTTTGATCCTGTCCCCATTTATTAGCCTTCTCTAAACTTCTTGTTCCGTGAAAAAGAAAAATATAAATGAAATGACTTCCTACTGATGCATTTTTGTTAAACCCTGCAAGTGATTGACTATCCTCTCAATACCCACATACAAGTTGTCTAAGTAGTCCATTCTAGAATGTGTCAGGAATCAAACAGAAGATTACCAGCTGTCATGGCCTATCCTCAGGTCCTTACCATTTAGAGGCCAGACTTCTGGCACTGTACCAGTTCTTCATAACTCCTCAGAGGTTATGAGTAATGGCTCTACGAAAATATCTGGAAATTATTTCAGTATCCTGGAATAATCTAAGCCTGAAGACAGGAACACATTTAAAGCAAATAGATGTTCCTTAAGTATCTCTCATATCTATCTTTGGATCCAATTCCCTTTTTACCATCTTTGTTAGACCCGTTTTCAATTTGAAGACCATTCTTTTGTGAAGACACAAGAAAATCACTGTAAACTCTGTTTTTATAGTGTCATTTGTTAATATTATATAACATTCCCTTTGCTTACATTCTCTTTGCTCTAAATATACATTACAGAGTGCTTTTAGTTTTCCTTAAAATTTTTGTATATTCCTTGGCTTTTTCCTTCCTGACATTATTCACGCTGCTCTGTGCCATGTCTCCTTATCCATCCCTGGCCATGGGCCCCCTTTTGTATATGTCATCTCATTCCTAAATAATCTCTTCATCCAACTAAACTAAGATTATGATTTGGAGGGAAGGGTATTTCAGACTTAAAAATCAACCAAATATCCCAGATCTTTTCATTTTAATTGCTATAAGGATGAATCTTCACCATCTTCCCACAGGCACTTTAAGTCAACATATCCAAATGGAAGCAATTATCTTTTTCTCCATCACGATTTATTGCCTTGCAATTCTTATCCTGGTTAACGGTACCACAATGTAACTGGTCACCCAAGGCAGAAACCAGGAGTAATTCCTTGACTCATTCTTCCCCTGGTGTTCTACATTCGACCACTCAGCAAATTCTTCCAGTTAATCCCTTAACATTTCTCTCAAATACATCTATTCCCCTCTAATTTCTCTGCCACTGAGTTAGTTCAAGTCTATAGCACCCATTTTCCTGAAATGTTGCAATCATCTCCTTGGTGATGTATCCAATTCCAGATTAATTCCCCTGTAAACTCTCCCTCCATGGTCAATATAATAATAATATTCCTAACATACATATTGGATATGGATGGTATCTACACTGCTCAGAATCCATAAATGGCATCTCATTGCATACAGGATAAAATCTAAGTTGAATTATATCTTTGCCTTGAATCTCCACCCACCTGACATCTCGGCAAAAATGTCCTTCTCCTTCTTCAAAATTTAGGTAAATTCCCCCCTACTCACTTAATTCTTTTTTTATGATCCATCAAGACTTAATATGCTACTCCTTCCTTTGGTCCATCAGTGGACCATGGAGACGCATCTATTATACTATTTATTATTAAACTGTATGGTACCTATGTGTTTGCACTACCAACTTCTGGCGCATGCTATGGAATCATAGAAGGTAGAATCATGGCTTATCCATATCTGAATCCACTCCCTATATACATATACCAGTGTGGTAGGCAGAATAAACTCCGCCCCAAAGATATCTACACCCTAATCCCCAAGACCTGCGACTGTGTGGTATTATGTGGCAAAAAGGAATTAAGGTTGCTAATCATCTGACTTTAAGAAAAGGGAGATTATCCTGGATATTCTGGTAGGCACACAGTTGTCACAAGCGTCCTTAAAAATGGAAGAGAGAGGCAGAAAAAAAGGTCAGAGTGATGCAGTGTGAGAAGGACTCAGCCTGGAAGATGGAAGAAGGGGCAACAAGTCAGTCTAGGAATACAGGTGGATTCTAGAAGCTGGAGAAGGCAAGGACGTGGATTTTCTCCTGTAGCCTCCAGAAAGAAACACGGCCCTGCTGACAATTTGATTTTAGCCAGTGAGACCTGTGTTGGACTTCTGACTTCCCAAAATATAAGATAATAAGTTTGTGCTGTCTTAAGTCACTGAGTTTGGGGTAATTTGTTACAGCAGCCACAGGAAATTAACACAAGTAGCACTTGCCACAGAGTCAGAGTTTGAGATATGTTTATGGAGTGAATGCATGTCTTCTTAAAACTCTCAGCTCATTAAACCTAATCACTGTAGAATGTAGAGTTAGGGATCTTCTCAGATTTCAAGGAATAGTCTGATGTTTGCCCCAAAGGAGACATATATCCCGAAGATCCCATTGCTTTTCCAGGCCCTTTTCCTTCTGGACAAATGAGAAGCGGCCCCCAAATTTCTGGGATGTCCTTGATGTGTGTCATTCCTCAAGGTACCACTTTAATTGCTGGTTACTTGGATCCTCTACCCTGGCAGAGAATGGCAGACCATTCTTAACTAAAATTTGCTTTCTTTCCCTCCATAAGGACTTTATAAGAAAATACAATCAGCTTAAAACAAATACCCTACATCTCCTCAAGCTGGAGCTTCTTCTCCTAGTTGAAGTGGATCCGGTAGAGTTTTAAATATATCTTCCTTTATTTGTCTTCCCACCATGACCCATGGGGATCTGAAACAAGGATAATATGGCCAATCCAATGGGACTTGCCATGTGGTCCACAAGAAAGAAAGACTTGCCATGTGGGAAGATGTTCCCTGGTTTACGTTCTCATTCTTGTTCACTGCTATACAGAGAAAAATAGTCTGCGAGAATGAAGATAGGCAAGAAGAAAAGGAAATGGCTGAATGTGTCTAGTCACTTATCTGAGACCCTCAGTTCCCCCAGGATCTGTGGTACATGTATGGCTCCGACTACTAACCCTCCCCAGCCTCAATTTTGTGACTAGCCCAGGATCACATATCCACATCTCCTATTTTGCTTAAATTATTTAAAATTGTGTTTATGATTCTTGCAACCGAAAGAGTCCTGGCTAATATAGCTGTCAATATATAAGTCAGGGTAATTAAAAAAAAAAAATCCAAGTTATTCACAAAACCTGGGTCACAATACCCAGAGAGAGGCTGGAGGTGAAACCACTCCCTACAATGGTGAAATAGGGTGACCTCTATCTAAGCAAGGACTATTCTGTTGATTGTTGGACTGGCCTGGAAGGTCTTCAAAGAAAGCTCATGAATGCCTTTCATTGCTGCAGGTCACACAATTAGCCTTCCCTGGCCTACAGCGTTGGTTCTCAAAGTATGGGCTCTGGACCAGCAGTATCATCTGGAAACATATTAGCAACAGACATTCTCAGGCCCCACCCTAGACCTATTTTAGCAGAAATTCTGAGATTTAACAAGTCCTCCAGGTGATTCTAATGCATTCTAAAGTTTGGGACCCACTATCCTACAGGTAAACTATATCACTGATTTTTTTTGTTGTTAGTTGGTTGGCTTGCGGTATTTTTTACATTTAGTTTTGTTTGAAATACTGATATGTGATATAGGATGAATTCATGAAATATTAACCCCCTTATTGCAGAGCTGTTAAATCTCTACCTAGCAGCCCAGTGAAGTTTAACAACATAAACTTCACAAGTAAGTTGGTAAATTGATTTCAGATGAATGTTTTGCCTAACTTTGGTAATTTTCAGCCTGATAAAGTATACATTTAATATAAAAGAGCAAAAGCATTTTAGAGGTTAAAGTACTATTAACATATTGAATATACATACATAGCTTTTTAGTTAGATTAAGGAAAATCAGGTATTTTTAAGGCAGATTTCACATCAACTTTATGCTCTCTTATAAATCTCATTGCAGTTTTTCTTTAGAATTTCCTATGAATTAAAAAAGTAAATATATATTCCATGACTTGAGTTCACGATAAGAAAGAATGTTCTGTATTAAGGTTGCATTTCTGGGAGAAATAGTTATTTGCCATGTATGCTGAGAATTCTTGGCTCTGGTGACCCAAGTTTTCAATGTGGCTAACTTCTGTACCCCAATACCCAGGTTGGGGGGCACTTGTTATAATAGGCATGGGTATGACTCTTCCAAAGTTTCTAGGGAGAAGAGTGTTTGTTTTCCTTCGGGCTAAAGACTTAATTTGTTACTTAGTTTTGCACTAATTTCATGGATCTACAACCTGGGGTAGGAAAGAGAAAAAGTGATTACATTCAGTGAAATGGACAAATATACCAAAATAAGAAATCCTGTTAAAATGTTGGAGGTATTCCCCAAAGCAAGCAATGCTATAATTATCATAATATACTGCTTCTCTTATATTGCTGTGAAGTATAAAACACAGCAACTTACCTACCTTTAATTAGCTGTATTTAGTATTTTTTATGGCCACTGAACGTGGTGCTCAGATTACCATATATTAGCATATAATTTGCATACACACCTCAAGGTATTTGGTTTTATTGCTATTACCTTTTGTGGCCCTATTTCAGTAATGACGCTAATGGAATATAAAAAAAGATTTCTGACTCAATTCACTTTACAATCTTGGGAGTTTTACAATGGGAAGTTTCATATTTCATATAAAATTCCTCAAAAAAAATTCTGTGGCTTCTTAGAGTGGTCAATCAGTCTATGTACTTATCTGGCAAATCCCTGATAGGTGCCCCAGTGAAAGCATTTACTTTCATTCTGAGCTCAATAAAGATATATTTCATAAGGCTTGGGGTATAAACTGCTTCATGTTTGCTTAAAAGAAAGTTGCACACACAATTTAATGAATCTTACCAGTCTATCAGCAACTAAAGGCCCAGAGAAAGAAAAATAACAGCTGCAGCAGGAGAATTTGGAGAAAGGTCAGAGGTCAGTGCCTGCATCTGCATTCACTGGGAGACACAGAGGAAAAATAAAGGGTCTCTCTTTGTTGCAAGTCAGCACTATTTTAGAAAAGTGCAGATACTGACTTAATTACCAATGTTCCCTTTCGCTCTAGGGTGCAGCAGCAGGCTGTACATCAATACCTAAGGTCACATTGCTAAAAGCATAAAAAAGATCAGGTTTTCCTGCACTTGAGAGCATTGTTTTGTGCTTCTTCCTTAGCATTCCTGGTGTTCGATACCAGATAGAAACAGAGCGCAGGAGTCACTACAGAGGGCAACAGAATTATGAAAGCTGATGTGAAAAGCAGGCCTTTTGAACTCCAGGCAACTCTTGAACTGTGTCAAATCTCCCATCATTACTTGATTGTTTGTTGCTGGGTCGTTTGTTTTGAATACCTTCAATCCTTAAGCCTAATTGCATAAATAAAATTTACTGTGAATTATGTGCCAATTTGGAAATAAAACTACCCAACTTTTTTTCAGTTGAAAAATAATTTCAACGCAATGTGTTTGGGACTACTGATACATTTTTATTCATCTCTCCGTCAACATGGTATGAAAATTCCCACATTAGATTTTGGTAAGTAGGAGACCGTTGGTCTGTTTTTTAAAAAATGGGTGCTGGTTCTTTCAATGACAATGTCTTTGTTAACCTAGAGAGATGACAATACCTGGGAAAGAAAGCATGACATTTGTAATATGCAAAATGAAAAATAGTCATTTCAAGGTAAGACTGTCTTAAAAGAACTCAATTTGATGGTCAAAAATGAATCCCTTCTTGATTTATTGCATTAAAGGGCCTCTATTTGAGAGGCAGCTGAGGTATGGTTCACAGGGCAGTCTGACTATATTTGAATGGCATGACCACGTCAGGATTTTGACCACTGCCATAACTGATGCTGCCATCATGGATCAGACTGACCATGCAGCAGGGTGATTTGGTTGTGGAGACAAAAGAAATAACTACATTGATTATGCTGGGGGGCAAATGAACCACATAACAGATCTAACATCTTTAAATATTGAAGTTTTATGGCTTAGTCCACACAGAGGGTAATGGTTTAATTTCCAATGTGTATTATATGCTTTAAAGAGTTTTTGGCAGTAGGTAAGGTGCAAAGTATGGATATGTGAAAATAATAACAGTAATTCCTATGAATCATCCATTTCTTTTTCTTCACAGTTAACTGCCCCTGCCCCCATGCTATCTTTCAGAGCCGTTTAATTTGGTCCAACTTTCTATTTTATTTGTACTATCTAGACTGGTCCTTCTGGAAGGTACATTCTTCTAAAGATCTACGAGTTAAAGAAGTCTATAATATATCTAAATGTCATCTGATCGGTATTTCACGGAATCATACAATTTTGAGCAGAAATATCCCTTAGAAATCATCTGGTTGAACCTCCTTTTTTTAAACTACTGTAAAAATAGAGAAGCCACCTCATTTTGCTGTGAGGGCTCAGCTGAAAAGAACAGTGCAATTTAGTAACTAACTTGTGTGCAGGGGAATGTTCCAATAAGTAAGAAGCACTACTCAATGCCTTGCTGTAGCGCTGCAAGTATTTACTTATCTAATTATCTTTACAAAGAGGCCCACTGATAATGCAAACTCTGCTACCTTTCCCAGAGCGGACAAAAGGAGATTTAATTTAAAAAGAAATGGTAGCATAGAGTAGCAGACTTTCCCAGACTTCACCATCAGAGAAATATGAAGTTGAAAGAAGAGTTCTGTTTGCTATTCTCTCGTGAAAATGGGAGATAGATGTAAAAGGCCGTTCCATCTGTTGTCACAGAGAGTTCTCCAGAATGAACACACATATTATTATAACTGCTCAGATTATAAAACACAAGTCATAATTGAGGGTAGCGTCTACCCTGAATACTGAGGGCAATCTGCCCTGGCATACAGCTCCCCAAACTGCCCTCAGGGATCCATTGAGCATATGCACTTTCCATCAGCCAGAGTCTGCCAGCATCTAATGTCTCTCTAGGGTTTCACCATTACCCGATTTGAATGCTGAGAAGATGCTCATAATTGCTTATTATGACATCAGACAAGAGAATTCAAGTCCCATTTGATTGTAATGAGTTTGTGGCGTCTCTGCCTTTTGTGGGTCCAGTCACATACAGAATGGAACTTAAGGCTTCTATACTGAAACAGAATTATACTCCAACAGTGGAGCATGAGGCTTGGACCCTGGTTCAGTAAAAATTTTTTTCTATTACTTTCTGCAGCCTGTTGATGGCAACAAAAATTATATCAGTTATAAAATCTTTCAGCAGAGACACTCAAACTTCTTTCCAAACTGGAATTTACTTTCCCAGATTTACCTCTGAAATAATTCAGACTTACTGTCCGCACAGCACAGGTAAGCCAATTGAATGGTAAAAACAGATAAAATTATTGCTTTAAAGTGATGTACAGAGTAAAATGGCAGGATTAGTCAGTTTTACATGTAGCATAAAACAATATAAAGAAGTAAATATGTACATCATGAGCAGGTGCGTGCACTGAAAATGCCTACTTAGAATTAGGTAAAACACCTCTGTGATGATTTCAGTAAGGAAAGTGTTTTAGGAAATTACCTTCCAAACACCTTCTATTCTGTTTTTACAAGATGGAAAGTTAAAGAAGGCTGATAAAGATAACACAGAACACGGCTACAAAAAAAGGAGCAAAAGGAGTAACAGGATTGAATTTGATTCCTAAGTGGAGAAACTAGGAACCATTTAATGTGCTTGGGATTTCATCGTTCTGTGCTTTGATAAAGTGTCAGTGCTTCCTGCATACTCACAGTAGTAACTGGATGGCTGAAGGAGAGAAACGATGATGAATTGGATTCTAGTAGAAAGCACACTGAGACCCAGAGCTTTCCGTTCAAAGCTAAAGCTGAAATTATAACGTGGAAGCAGAATGGGTAGGTGTTACAGGAAAGCAACTCACAATGCATAGGTGCATTTGTGATCTGAAAGTATTGCAGGCAGATATAACACTAATTTCGTGCCCAACAGAGGTGCTTTTTTTTTTTTCATTACAAATTTAAAAATGCTGTTGTGGCTATTCTGAAAATAGCACTAAATTCCCTTAATTTCAAGCTGGCTCTGAGTTACTAAATAAATATCTGGTTGCCAGAAGAGAAAAGCTGTGCATTGGGGTTCACTTTTTGAGGGAACTCTAACAAGTATTTTTTAAAAGAATATGTAATATGTGTTTATCTCTCCTTCAAGCCTTAGCAGGCCGTTTTACTCTTAAAGGGAGCCATTTGGTGTAGAAATAAAATAACTAGACCAGAAATGGATAAAGTTCTAGTTTTTTTTTATCTATCACCAATTAACTGGGTAGCCTTAGGCAAACCGTTCAATCTCTTAATTTGGTTTGATTCAAACATGTAGGAAGCACCCTTGCATTCAAGTTCAACAGAATGTTTACTGATACGTAGCTTTGGGCTGTTTGGTCGAATCAGCTGCAAAGTTACTTATCTGTTATTTCCTTATTTTTCCAAAAAAAAAAGAAACAGCAACAATACTGATTCAAACCAACCAGCATCAGTATTGAGTACTAATTATTTACCAAGTACTGAACTAAAATATAGAAATACAAGAAGAATAAATGGAACCGCCATGTAGAAGTTCAAAATCTGCTAAGGGAACTATCTCTTCCCACCCTCCCACCAAATCACATGCTACCTGCAGTACAGATTTCACAAAGCTGTTGTGCAGGCAAAGGGCCTCCGGTCTTCTCCACTGATCAGTCATGAACTTTGCAAATCCCTGAACCTCTCTAAATCTCAGTTTTCTCACTACCACAATAGAAATAATAACAGGATCTAGCTCATATGGCTGCATGAAGCTTACACAGTATAATTCAAGTAAAATAATTACTGCTATACCTGATAGATAGTAGGTACAAATAAATGTGTAATTTTGATAATTGTTATAATCGTAAAATGTAGAACGTTGAAATAATGTAAAGAGGAATACACAGGATGCCCTTTAATAATAATATGAAGGGATTTACATATTCTGTTGTTATAAATAAGATAATGAAAATTGTTATGGCTGAACTGTGCCCCCTTAAATGTACATGTTAAAGCCTTAACAACCCAGTACTTCAGAATGGACTGTATTTGGAGATAGGACTTGTAAAGAGGTAATTAAGGTTAAATGAGGTGACATGGGTGGGTCCTAATCCAATCTAACTGGTGTCCTTTGACAGAGGCAGAGACACCAGGGATGTGAATGCACTGGTGTCCTTGGACAGAGGCAGAAACACCAGTGAAAACACCAGTGAGGACACAGCGAGAAGGTGGCCTTCTGCAGGCCAAGGAGAGAGGCCTCAGGAGAAACCAAACCTGCCAACAGACAGCTTGATCTTGGACTTTCTACTTCTAGAACTGTGAGAAAACAAACTTCTGTTGTTTAAGCCCTCCAGTCTGTGGTATTTTGTTATGGAGCCTGAGCAAACTAATACAAAAATGAAAGTATTTAAAATAATATAAATAAATGCTCACACAATGATTAAAGAGATATATAGCAGTAGCAGTAGGGGATTAAAAAAGAGCTATTATGGGATTACATAAAATCATGTGTGTGAAACTTATGAAAATTGTAAAGCACTATAGAATTTAAAGAATCTTTCAGTTAATAAAAAATTAATTAACTAAATAAAAATGAGAAAAAATAATAAGATATACAAGTCTTAAATATTAGCTTCCAAGCACATGTACTTTGAAAATTTAGTACTATTAAATAAAATAGTACTAAATACTATTTAGTAAATTCTTAAGTAAATTCTTTACTTGCACAGAGTAAAGAAATATTCAAACAACTCAAGAGTATAAAATAAAAAGTAACTTCCCCTCTTTCTTTTTGAATTGGATAGATGATGTTATAAATATATTTCTGGGCAAAAGATATACAGCAGGAATCCTTTACAGATGACCAATAGTTCATATACCCTCAAGGGTGCATCACAATGAATCCAGGGTCCTCATTCATCCATTATCACCACCAAAGAGGAATATCCACATCATTCTGGAAACCTGAGCTGGCAACAGGCCATCCACACTGGTTTTTAAGGTGGAACATGTGATACAACACCCAACACAGAACTTTACGCACAGCAGGAACTCAATAAACATTTGTCTGTTAATTTGATATGCTTGATTAATGATGCTTCAGATAATATGTTTTATAAAACCAGATGTACATGGTTTCACTGAATATACTGAAGTCTAATTTTTCATCAGGTCTATATGTGTGCAGCTAGAAACTGAAATAATATTTATGTTAATACCAGGGAGTTTGCTAAACACACCTTCATGTCACCTTATTCAGTTAGTTCATTTGACATAGCTTCATTCCTGCATTAACTCAGTGCCAAATAAAAAATTTGCATTTAATGTTTTGCTGCTCTACAAGTGTCAGGGAATCTAAAAACGAGGATTAACTTTACCTGACAGATAAAATCTATGGGCCAAAGCAATCATCTAGATCCAATTAGAGTTTTCCCCAATTTCCTGAAGATTCTCGGCAGCTTCCTTAGAAATAGCAGAAAGGAAAAAGTAGTATGGAGTGTTTGCTTTGAATCACAGCTCCTGTACGAAGTGACAGTGTTACACTGGGCAAGTCGTTTATTCTTTCTTCCGTGTTTGTAAGTGGGACTATACTTTCTCCGATTTCTAATAATAACTATTTCTTACAATTCTGTGTATTGGCGGGTTGGTTCTTTTGTTCATCTTGCCTGGGCGCTCCTCGGAGGCTGCATTCAGTTGGTGGGTCTTCTGGGGGTTGGGCTTATCTGGGCTCACCTGGGTCTCCTGGACCTCCCTCTCTGGGCCTGACAGATGATTGGAGCTTTCACGCTGTGATCTGCTTTTGCTCCTCATGGCTTCTCATCCTCCAGTAACTGGTGGCAAAACTGTTCCATGAGGGTGAAGGCTTTATTTAAAATATTTAATATTTTGATATTCTTTTATTATAATTTGGCTTCTGCCTTTTAATTTTTAATAAATTTTTAAAAATTTAATTAATAGATAACTTTGACCTTTGGGGAGGAAGGCCTCTTTTGAAAAGACATATGACAAATGATTTTCATATTCTATATTTTACATTTACCATACGTCTTTGATGAAAATATATCCAAAATTAATTTTGTACATTTTTCATATTTTTAATTCTTGGTCATCACAGTCACTAGAACATAAATTATGTGAAAATCTTGATTAAAATAACAATGATTTGGCTAAGATGAATGTTATAGAATAAACATATAAACTATGTATTTTATATACCTTTATTTTCTTAGTCATCTTAACATAATCAACTGTATTAGAATACTCAGACATGCACAGTAAGATGATTTACTTGTTTTTACTATTTTCTGAACTTCATTAGTTAAAAAACCATAGCTGTACATGAATGTGTAAATTTTGTCAACATAAAGGCATACTTTTCACAGGACATATTCTTTTTATGTTTGTTAAATTGATTTATAAATTTTTATATATTTAGTTTGTGGGTTTTTATTTGTACTTTTGCCCCAAGCCCTGAAAACATTAGGGGCAGGTCTGATTATTAAAATATCTCAACCAAAGAAGCAACATGATAAACACTGAACTTAAGAAAGATCACTCCAGTGGAGACAGCAGACCCGTTGGGAGGCTTGTCTCCCTCTGCATGGGTAATATTTCTCTAGCCTGAACCTCTGAAACAACCGCACTCACTTCTTTTCATATCATATCTTTGGAGAGGAGCTGAGTCCTCCCACTGGCCAGCAAGTCCCCAGCCATAGGCCTCCCCATTTTCAAACCAGGCATTTTTGACAGCTCAGCCATAGGGATGGAGGCATGAAGCATGAGGCAGAAGTTGCCAGGCATCTTGAAGCCTAAGCTCTGGAACTCACAGTGTCACTTTTGACAAGTTCCACTGGTGAAAGCAAGTCACAGGTTTAGCCCATATTCAGGAAGTAGGTCAATAGACTGCCTTCTGGAAGGGTGAAGGAACAAAGTCAAAGGAATATATAGGAAGGATGAGAGATCATTAGCAAACTACCACAAAGACCTATTTCATAATATTTCATGTCTTTCCTGGAAATCATTTAGTATATTATGGCCTTAGCCTCTTCTAACTGTGTGCCCTGGTGTAGGTACTTTGAAAGAAGCCATCAGTTGAAACAATAGACATGCTAGGGGTAGACCCCAGCTCTGAAATAATCACCAGGTATCCATGCATTCCTTGTCCAAGTTTTAATCTGAAATGTCATGAATTACAAACAGTACTTGACAATGAGCCAAAAATAATGGTTTCTGAATTTCTTCCAGATTTCACTAGATACGCATGGATTGCCAGGTCTTACTTCACATTGGTACACCATTCTGTAGTTTAACACTATCAGAATTGGAACTTCCCTGGTGGCGCAGTGGTTAAGAATCCTCCTGCCAGTGCAGGGGACATGGGTTCGATCCCTCGTCTAGGAAATCCCACATACCGCAGAGCAACTAAGCCCGTGAGCCACAGCTACTGAGCCTGCACTCTAGAGCCTGCGAGCCACAACTACTGAGCCTGCATGCCACAACTACTGAAGCCCGCAAGCCACAACTACTGAAGCCCACGTATCTAGAGCTCATGCTCCGCAACAAGAGAAGCCACTGCAATGAGAAGCCCACGCACTGCAACGAAGAGTAGCCCCTGCTGGCCACAGCACGAGGAAAGCCGACGCACAGCAACCAAGACCCAACACAGCCAAAAATAAATAAATAAATAAATTTATTAAAAAAAAGAAGAAGAAGAATATGCTGGGGGTGGGGCAGTTCTCCTGTTCAGTGCAAATTACTGAAGTTTGTTGTATGGGATTGTTGGTAGCAAAAATCCCATAAATGTTCACAAACAACTATTCCACTCAGTTTATATCTCTGTCCACCATAGGCATGTGCATCTGTTACCAAGAGACAGAGCCTCATCATGTCTCAGCCTTATCATGGCTCTTTTTATGGGGGGATATATCTTTCTGGGGAGTTGCTATCTCCCCACTAGATGAGCTGGAAATTTAAAATGAGAATTCACCCTCTACTAGGGCTGTATGATTTAGAAAAAAAATACAGAACAAATAAAAAGTATTTGTTTACTTAAAATTCTAATTGAACTAGGTACTGTGTTCCTATCTGGACCCCTACCCTCTATGAACTTGAAGACAGAATATATATATATATATATATATATATATATATATATATAGTATATTAAATAATATAATATTTATATATTTATAATAAAGTACAGTGCCTGTATTTCCATTATTATTATTTTTTGTATCCCCAGTGTTAGCCCAGTGTCAGACACTTAGTACATACAGAGTAAATATTTCTTGAATAAATGAATGAACGAGCGCATAAGAGAAGGTTGTGGAGGGTAGAAGAAAAGGAGAGGGGAGAAGAGGACAACTCAAGAGATGAAATACACTGCACAACTTTGGCAGAGCAGGGTAATGGAATTTGGTTAGTCAGGGCATAGAGGAGTAGCGTCAACCCTGCTGCACCTCAAAATCCTCTTGGAAAGCTTTTTAAAAATACCAACACTTGGGCTCTAAAAGTTGAATGAAGTCTCTAGAGAAACAGCCCTGGCATAGTAATTTTTAAAAGCTCCCCCAGGTATTTATAAAGTGCATCCAGCATTTAGGATCACCACTGGCTTAGGGCCTCTCAAGGCAGGCAAAGACCCTGTGGTGGAAAGAACCTGGAAAAAGACAAACTAAAATGAAAAGATATTGAGAGGTGTTGTGATTCTAACACACTTCTCTAATGACCTCGCTTGGGTGAGTTGCTTATTTTTGTGGTTGTTCCTGCTGCCACTTCTGATACAAAATGATCCTCCCAAGCGTGTGAGTTCCTGGCTAATTTCTACAGAGAAGCAGCTGGGAATCAGCAATGTTGTGGCTGAGTGTCCCTATCATTTAATGTGTACGGCAAATCTGTCATCAAATTGCTGTTTGGAAAAATTAATAGCATTCATGGCCAGGTAAAGAAAATAGTCAACGTTAGCAATTTTGTTAACACATTCAGGAAACAGACTAGCTACTGGCAGGCTAAATAAATGTGTGCCACACATGACCTTCAAAATCATTGATCTTAAAGGTTATAAACAGTACCCAACTGACCCATTGGTCTGTGTCCTCGGATTAAGAGATCCTGCCATGGAAAGTCCCCTTTGTAGTGCATTGCTGCCAATAAGGAAGATGACTTTAAAATATATATATTGAACCAGGTTATATGTGATCATTAATCACCAACTCTCCCCAGGACTACCATCATAAATACTGCATCTGCATAAAATTCCCTGTGAAATTACCTTGCCATCTTTTCAGCCTTCTATGAAAAAGCAGACACATTTGGAGGAAAGAGGAAATAAAAAGGCACAGAGAAAGGAAACAAAGAAGAGGAAATAGACTGCCTTTAAAATTTTAAATTATTTAAATTAAATTTTTAAAATTATTTTAAATTTTATTCAAAGTTATTTAAAATTGCTTTTAAATGTGTTAGCATTTTGTCTCATAGCACTGTTTGATGGTCATATTAAATATAATACTTTAACTTTCTTATATTTTAGTGTTTCTCTGTTACCAAGTATGTCTTCACAGAGCAATTCTGTGGCACTGGAAACCTACACAAAATTAAATACAGGGGTCTGGGAAAGGGCCCTGAAGTTGAAGCTTTATTAATATCATGATAAATTTACTCTGGTCCACCAGCATCATATTTGGGGATGTAAATGATATTTCTTTCCTCCTGTTTATTGTTTTAAAAATGACATCAAGTCATATAGGTGAATACAATTCCAATAATATAGAATTGCAAAAATAAAAATTGGAAGCTCTTCTTCATTGCCCATTACATAACTCTCCAGAGGTTATTCCTTTCAGCATTTAGCATGTGAAATGTACCCATTTTTAAGTAGTGCTTTCAAATAGTTACTTAAAATTTATTTTCATTCTAGTGATATATATATATATATACACATACATATATATATTTCAAATGTTCACATAAGTATATATATGCTGTCAACTCTTGATATCAAAGACTGTAGCTTCAGTTTCTGGGTTCCCAGGGTTCTTCCCTTATTTATCTTCTCCTTTAAGTGTGCACTTGATTTGGGGAAGTTAGGTCTAGTAATATCACTTGACAGTGGTAAAATTAGCAACTCAGGCGTAAGAGCTGGGTTTGAATCCCTGCAGAGAAATTTAATAATTATGTGACTTAATTATTAACAATTAATACTACGTAACTGTTTTGAAATCTCCTTAACTACTTAACAGTCTTTCAGTTCTCCATCTCCAAAATCAGGATAATAATAAACAGCGAATGGGGTTGTTGCAAGGATTAAATGAGATGCAACATGCACACAGCTCAGCATAGTCCTGGAACATCACATATGCAATAAATATGAAAAACCATCACATCAACTTCAAGGTCATCATTACCATTACCAGCTTCATTTTCATCACCGCTGAGTAGCTAAAGAAAGGGAGGTTATAAAAAATTAAATATGATTTCCACTACTTATTAGTAATGATAGATAATAAATAGTAATAGTAAAGATAGATGTGTTTTGGTGGAACAGTCTGAAATTACTGTCTACAGTGAAATTTAGGGGGCCCTGTGGAAAACTATCTTCCACATAACCTCCAACTACACCAACTTGTGTGCTGTCCAAAGGTTACGGAACAGAGAGGCTCATAGACCAAATGATCCCATTGCTTATTAAATCAATTGAAAACATACAGGAAGAAAAAGGGGAAGAAATAAGGTATTAATAATTGGGGTAGTATGTAAATGGCATGGAAAGACCACCCTACCTGAATCCCGGTATGAATATTCCCATGTGCTCACTCTGCACCACATCAGCCATCCCTGTGGAGCTGCCCAGAGCTCTGAGCTGGCGGTTCAGGAGATGGGAGATGCCTGGAGCCAACACACACTTGCGCTTTCCAAAAGACACAGGGCAAGTCCATCTGGCCAATAACTGTAACTTGCCAATTAGCCTGATGAGCAACTATAATGTATCTGTATTTCTCAGGCAGAGGACACATGGGGCCAGAATAAGTACCACTCATGGGTGGTTGATTTAAGGCCTCATTAGCATGAATTGTCTCCTTGGTCCCTCCATCCCTTCCTATACATCTGCAGATATATAGGCTCTACTTACTTTAATCTACATCCAACATATCTCCCAAGTGACTTTCTCCTTTACTTCTTTTATCTGACAACTTGTCTTGTCTTGTTTTGAAAATCCTTACATCATAGAGAAAACATTCATTATTCAGGGTTTATACTCGTGGTGACAGAGCAGAGTTGTTGTAACCCTGCTTTCAAACCAGTTCACTTGGATTCAAATTCCAGTCCATTGCTTACCAGCTGTGTACAAGTGGGTAAGTTACTTAATCTTTCTGTGCTTCAGTCTCCTTCTCTGCAAAATGTGGATGATGATGACACTAATAGTACCTGCCTGATAACGCTGTGGTGCTGATTAAATGAGTTATTCAACTAACGTCATCAGAACAGTGTCTGGCACCTAGTAAGGACTCAGTATGTATCAGCTCTTATGACGTTTAGCTCTTTGGACAGTGTGTTCTGGGCTGGAAGCCTGACCTTAGGGGACCGGGGGGAGGAGACGGCAGTGTGTTTACAGAGAGAGAAAATCAGTCCTTCCATTTACAGAGTGCTTGCAACTTACAAAGAACGTTAAATAATCATTTTAAGATTTCAAAACAAATCTGTGAAGCCCGTACAATGACTTCTATTTTACAGATCAAGACCTTGAAGTTCAGGGGATGAAATGGCTTACTCAGAGACACACATGTATTAGGTATCAGGTCATGGCTTGAAACCACATCATCCTACTCTGCTTTCACCATTCTCTGTCTCAATATAGCTGCTGTACCCAAGGAGGTGGAAATAATCTCCCCTGCCTGAAAAAAGAAGGGCCTCCCTTCCCAACACCTCCTTCCTCCATACACAAAGACTAATATATGAAAACTCTTTATACGATCAGAGGAAAGATTTAAACATTGTTTCTCTCCAACTCATAGCATAGCGATTAATTTACATTATTGCAGAAATGCTGTGCAACTGATCATCTAATGCCGTGCAACTGATCATCTCCCATCCTGGGGTAAAATGTTAGTAGTTGAGACAGTTTGGGAGGTTAGAAGGGTAGAGAGGATGGATCCAGAAAGGATGGGCTGATTTTAACATTTGGCCTAGAATTGCTATAAGTGATTTTATATACAACAGAGACATAAATAAATTTGCCTTTTTTCTAGGCATAATCTATGGTACCGCGTGTTGTCATATTTAATACTTTAGTGTAATTCAATCTCTTTATTCAAAAAATAGTTTAATGATGTAAACAAAATATAGGCACAAAGGAGAAAAGATTCATTTATCTCCTTAACCCACTCGCACGAATATAAGCGTAAGTCTGGGGAAACCCTCACGAGTTCACCTGTCTCTCCTCTTGCCCTCTGAGGAGGCATTGTATTGAGTCAATTGTCAGCAAGTGCAATTAGTGGGAAAAATACATTAAGATGAAGAAATGCTGAGCAGGTAAAAGAAAACCAAGTGGAAGAAAGTAAGTGACTGTTGACAGAGGACAGAATTATATTCACACACACAAACACACACACACACACACACACACACACACACACACACACACACACACTCTCTCTACACACACAGCAAAGCAAAATTAAACCAGCTGCCAAACTGTGCCTCCAACCTCTCATATTTGACCCACTTGGAAAGTATCCCCATGTCAGAAGGATTCTCTTTTCTCTTCTTACAGAATGCATTCTTTCAAATGCCGTGGTGAATTCAAGGATTATTTATTTTCAAATTTCAAATAGTCCAAGATACTCTGACAAAAGTATCAGTTGGTCTCCTGTGCCATCCAGGCCCCAGTCATAATCAACTCTTTGTATGAGGAGGTGAGATGGGATTACTTCTCAGGAATTTGAAGGTCTTTACAATTAAATCAGTTATATAAAAAGAAAAAAAAAAAACACACATTGTAATGTGTAGAAGACTGCCCCGCTCTTTTTAAAGTCACAAAGATACTCCTGAGGGTGCTTTGAGGAACAATCCATCATCCCCAGAGGGCCACAGTTGTGGGAAGGATGAGTCCAGGTGAGGCCAGGACTGGCTGAAGGTGCCCAGGCCCCATTCCTGGGGCTTGTGACAGGACAAGAATGCAGGAACCTTGTCATCAGCTTTTCTCAGTGTCCAGGAACTACCTGTCCTTCAAATACTTTCAGCACTCTTCCCTGTTCCTGAATTCCCGAGCGAACGTTGCCATATCCTCTCTTCTGTCAACACAGGTAAACCTCTAATGCCTCTAATGTAAAATAATTGTGATTTTTTTTAGTGGTTTATTTTACAGTATTATATATGGGTCCCAGTTAGGGTTCAATCAGAGAAGCAGAACCAGTAGGAGACAGACATTAAGAGATTTCTTGCAAGGAACTGGCTTATGCAATTGCAGGGTCTAGCGAGGCAAGTCTGAAATCCATAGCGCATGCCGTCAGGATAGGTAGGCTAGAACTCTTAGGCATGAGTAGGAGCTGAAGTTCCACAGAAGAAATTTCTTTTTCTTCAGGGAAGCTGCAGTTCTGCTTTTAAAGCTCTCAACTGATGGAACTGGGCCATCCATAATATCTAGGAGTATCTCTCCCTTACTCAACTGGTTATGGACTTCAATGGTATCCACCAAGGACCTTCTCAGCAACGCATACATTAGTGAAACATTGCATAACTGGCAACTGTAGCTTAGCGAGGTTGTCACATCAAAAAGACCATCACAAAATGTATGTTCCAGGCACTATCCTAAGGATTTCATACACCACTTCATTTATTAGCCTCACAACAACCTGATGAGGAAACGGAGATACAGAGTAATGGAGTAAATTGTTCAAGATGATGTCACAAATAAATACTGGAACAGCATTCCAGCTCAGGTGGTCTGGTTCCAGAGACCATGCTTCCACCATGACTTTGCTGATTTTCTTTGGATTCAGCCTTTCCAGATGCCTTTAACAATATTTTCTAGAATGTTGAATGTTATTTGGTCAAGGGAAAATTGCTTTTCCTATCAAATGTCTCTTATCACACTCCAGAATACATTCCAATTTCTCTGCTTGCGATGATGTTTCTGAGAATTAGTGCTGTAATTACCCTCATAATTAATAACAAAACATATATTTTAATTTCTCTATCTAGTGCCAAGTACTTTTGTTTAACCCTCATTGAGAACAACTGTATTTATAATCTATTTTATAGGTGGAACAAGAAAGTTTCAGTCAATTCAAAGGTACTCCTAAGCTGACAGACTTAGTGGAAGAGGTAGAAGTGTTACTTCAGGTATTCAAGAAGGAGCTGTTCAATTGACCTACGAACCAGACAAAGTTTCTGATTGCTGCTTCGAAATGGGAGTGAGCAATGGAAACAATAACAGTTTAGAAAGAAAAAGCATAAAAAGTTCCAGATAGTTTCCAAATAGTCTGGAAATTACTGGGGAATTTAATCCTTTTACATAGGAATTTTCTTCCATGAGTAATTGCTGAGAAGAAGAAAAATCCTTCATTTGTGTCAAGACTCTGTGGTGGTTGAAGAAAATGTTGACGGCCACACTTGGCATGTTTTTCCAAGCTGTCAAGGGCGTGAGGAGACAGGCTGTCCTCGCCCGTCCCGCTGACCTTCACAAGCCCGTAAGGTAAAGACCTGAGCAGGCAGGTGTGAGCACTCCTGAATATGTTTACCAACCGGAGAGAACTGCTTTTACGATACTGCCAAGTTGACTTCTGTTAAAAATTCTAGCAACATCCCAGCTGTCCCGACCCTGGGGTGCACACACAACTAAGGAGGCTTGTTTGCGAGATGTCACCCCCCAGCCTGTCGCCTAGAAGACCTGTCACCTCCTCCATCCCCCATTCAGTCCTTACTAAGGAAGATTTCATTCTCCGGATTGCTACTTTAGGAGATTGAAGGATAAAATAAAACTGCCACAGGGAAGGTACAGGTATATTACTTACAAAATTTCTACCAGTAAATCGCCTCTGTTTTGCTTGCTTTTCATTACTTCTTTCAAAATTATTTAAAATTATTAAATATGTGAAATACATATATATAAAGTAAGAGGTATCTATGCACCTGCCACTGAGATTAAACAGATACCAGCATACTTTGTCTTATCTGCCTTAGATTGTTTAAAAGATATCAAACATTATAAAATTAGCTGAAAATTTACACCATACCACTTCCTATTCCTTGTTGCATAGATGTAACTATAATATTATCTTGAAGTTGCTGCGTATCATCCACCCATATTTCTGTGCTCTCACATTACCTGCCTTTCAGTCTGTCAATCTATTTATCCATCTATCATCTCCCCACATGATTTTGAGTCTTTTACGTTATACACATTTGGCATCTTCTTATACGTATCTTTTTGCAACTAGCTTTTTTTTATTCAATGTCATGTTTTTGAGATTTATAGATGATAATAGTTATAGATCTCATTCTATTAGTTTTTTTTGTTTAGGCTTTTTTTTTTTTTTTTTTTTTTTTTGATACGCGGGCCTCTCACTGTTGTGGCCTCTCCCGTTGCGGAGCACAGGCTCCAGACGCACAGGCTCAGCGGCCATGGCTCACAGGCCCAGCCGCTCCGTGGCACGTGGGATCCTCCCGGACCGAGGCACGAACCCGTGTCCCCTACATCGGCAGGCGGACTCTCAACCACTGTGCCACCAGGGAAGCCCTAGGCTTTTTTTTATTATTATTATTTGTATGTTTGTGATTACAAACAGCAGTACAATAACCATCATTATATGACTCCCTGTGAGCATGTATTAGTGTGTCAAGAGGGAGAACATCTAGTGGTAGAATGATCGAGTTATTTGGCATGTGTATCTTGAACTATTTTAACATGGACAAATTGCTATCCAAAGCAGAAAACTGAGACCTGGACATGGAAATAGAAAAAGGCAGAGCCAAGTTTCCAACTCTGACCGGTCTGGCTTCAAAGCCCATTCTTTGCCCCCAACATTCTTGGTCCCAGTTTTTTAACCTATACATTGAAGAGTCATAACTTATACTCGGTGTTGCTAACAACCTTCAGAGCTTCAAACCAGCAGATGAGAATGGAAAGGTCTCCAAAAAAGAAACATCTTTCCTTCTCTGCACGATGCAAAACAGTCAGGAAGAGGAAGCTCTTCTCATGCTTCACTCATGTGTCTGCAACTGAACTTTAAGTCTCTCTCCCCTTGTTTGATTCTTGAAAATAGCTTAATACCACTCTCAGTGTAATTTCCCACCATTCTGCATGGAAGCCATAAGGCCTTACAGTAAGCATTAAATCACATGTCACTTGAAGACAAATGGAGACACAAGAAACAAAGGAGAGAGCCTTGTGTGAAAGGGAGAGAGTACATATATCAGAAAGAGCACTGAAGTATGACTTCTTAAATTAAAGGGGACTCATATTTTACATCAGGAAGGTTTAAATTTGAGCAAGATGTACCTTGCATTCTCTCTCATTCTCACCATGCTCAATCAGGCACACCTTAAGTCCCTAAACTAGGAAAGAGCCTGGTACTTGGGCTTCTGGAAGCTTTGCTAGAAGTTGGTCCAAAGGATGCATTAAGCCATACAGGGAATAAAGGATCACAGCTTGTAGAATCTCTGTCCCTGCTATCCTCTCATACCCTAAGATGATGGACACTCCTGTGACTGACATCCTCTAGGTCTGTAGACCCTCCACCTCTGAAATCTGCTGCTCGTTAATTCTGAATTAGGGAGATGCAGAGACATTTGGGCAACAGAGAGTACTTTGGAGGCTGTGTTGTAGGATATTTAGCAAGAAAAGGAGTGAGAATCCAGACAGTATAGATATAGAAAAAGATGTAGTAGGTATATTAGGCTAGTTATAGTGCAACACCTGCTGCTTTAACAGATACTCGATGACTTAACAAAAGAGGAAGTTGATTATTTTCTCACGTTTAGGCCAAAATAAGTATTCCAGAATAGCAGATCACCTTGCATGTGGCTATGTAGAGATCCAGGCACTATCTGCTTTGTGGATCCACCCTCTTTCAGGTCCTTGAGGTTCTTGGAATTCTGCCAGCACATGGGGAAAGAGGAGAGAGGAATGTGTGCAGGTACTCATCACTTCCATTCACATCCTCTTCACTATCGATTAGTCACATGGCAACACCTAACTGCAGCGGATGTTGAGAAATGTTATCTATTATGTACCCCAGAAGAAGACAAAGGGGTTTGGGGATTTATGTCCATAGTCTCTGCCACAGTGATCTCATAAAAGGGAAGAGAACCTATAGTCTGAGATGGTCTTGTTTAGAAGTTAGATCGAATGCTTGCTAGTTACACAAACTGACTCCCGTCAGTCAGAATTCAATGACGCAAGTATAGAAAAGGTGCCACTGTGGCTCACAGATGAATTCTAGCTCTGGGCCAGGTGTTTAATTAAAATGTTACTGCTTTTCATACCTGGAAAATGCATTCCAGTCTCAGATTCCACAGTGTTAATTCCCAATGTCTTTGCATGCCGGCTCCTCCTCAGTATTCAAGTCTCAGTTTAAATGCAATAAGCTCAAAGAGGCCTTCGCTCACATTGTTTCCTAAAAGTTTTCACTACCACCCAAACTCCAATACGGTACCCTACTTGACTTTCTTCATAAAACTTATCTGGATATGAAATTATTGTATCTGTGACATAGTTATTTTCTTCCTTTCCCACTAGGATACAATCGTCATGAAAATCATGGGCCCTCTCTCTTTTATAAACTATCATTGGCATTTCCTCAATAAATGAATGTTAAATGAATTAACAAAATACATTCTTTTCTCTATAAAACTAGGAAAATTCCATTTAATACGCGTATATAAGAAAGCAGAAAGTTACAAATATCATTATAGTCATTCCCCCTCTTAAAAGTATCAATGGTATAGCACTTTACCAATACTTTAAAAAATGTTTTGGAGAGGGCAGACAGCAGAAGCAAGAAGAACTACAATCCTGCAGAAGCAAGAAGAACTACAATCACATTCACAGAAAGATAGACAAGATGAAAAGGCAGACAGCTATGTACCAGATGAAGGAACAAGATAAAACCACAGAAAATCAAATGAAGTGGAGAAAGGCAACCTCCAGAAAAAGAATTCAGAATAATGATAGTGAAGATGATCCAGGACCTTGGAAAAAGAATGGAGGCAAAGATCGAGAAGATGCAAGAAATGTTTAACAAAGACATAGAAGAATTAAAGAACAAACAAACAGAGGTGAACAATACAATAACTGAAATGAAAACTACACTAGAAGGAATCAATAGCAGAATAACTGACGCAGAAGAACGGATAAGTGACCTGGAAGACAGAATGGTGGAATTCACTGCTGTGGAACAGAATAAAGAAAAAAGAATGAAAAGAAATGAAGACAGCCTAAGAGACCTCTGGGACAACATTAAACCCAACAACATTCGCATTATAGGGGTCCCAGAAGGAGAAGAGAGAGAGAAAGAACCAGATAAAATATCTGAAGAAATTATAGTCAAAAACTTCCCTAACATGGGAAAGGAAATAGCCACCCAAGTCCAGGAAGCACAGAGAGTCCCAGGCAGGATAAACCCAAGGAGAAACATGCCAAGACACATAGTAATCAAACTGGCAAAAATTAAAGGCAAAGAAAAATTATTGAAAGCAGCAAGGGAAAAATGACAAATAACATACAAGGGAACTCCCATAAGGTTAACAGCTGATTTCTCAGCAGAAACTCTACAAGCCAGAAGGGAGTGGAATGATATACTTAAAGTGATGAAAGAGAAGAACCTACAACCAAGATTACTCTACCTGGCAAGGATCTCATTCAGATTCAATGGAGAAATCAAAAGCTTGACAGACAAGCAAAAGCTAAGACAATTCAGCACCACCAAACCAGCTCTACAACAAATGCTAAAGGAAATTCTCTAACTGGGAAACACAAGAGAAGAAAATGACCTACAAAAACAAACCCAAAACAATTAAGAAAATGGTAATAGGAACATACATATGAATAATTACCTTAAACGTGAATGGATTAAATGCTCCAACAAAAAGACACAGGCTTGCTCAATGGATACAAAAACAAGAACCATCTATATGCTGTCTACAAGAGACCCACTTCAGACCTAGGAACACATACAGACTGAAAGTGAGGGGATGGAAAAACATATTCCATGCAAATGGAAATCAAAAGAAAGCTGGAGTAGCGATACTCATATTAGATAAAACAGACTTTAAAATAATGTTACAAGAGACAAGGAAGGACACTACATAATGATCAGGGGATCAATCCAAGAAGAAGATAAAGCAATTATAAATACATATGCACCCAACATAGGAGCACCTCAATACATAAGGCAACTGCTAACAGCTATAAAAGAGGAAATTGACAGTAACACAATAATAGTGGGGCACTTTAACATCTCACTTACACCAATGGACAGATCATCCAAAATGAAAATAAATAAGGAAAAAGAAGCTTTAAATGACATAACAGACCAGATAGATTTAATTGATATTTATAGGACATTCCATACAAAAACAGCAGATTACACTTTCTTCTCAAGTGCACATGGCACATTCTCCAGGATACATCATTTCTTGGGTCACAAATCAAGCCTCAGTAAATTTAAGGAAATTGAAATCATATCAAGCATCTTTTCTGACCACAATGCTTAAGATTAGAAATCAATAGCAGGGAAAAAAACGTAAAAAACACAAACACATGGAGGCTAAACAATATGTTACTAAATAACTAAGAGATCAGTGAAGAAATCAAAGAGGATATCAAAATATAGCTAGAGACAAATGACAATGAAAACATGACGATCCAAAACCTATTGGATACAGCAAAAGCAGTTCTAAGAGGGACGTTTATAGCTATACAAGCCTACCTCAAGAAACAAGAAAAATGTCAAATAAACAATCTAAACTTACACCTAAAGAAACTACAGAAAAAAGAACAAGCAAAACTCAAAGTTAGTAGAAGGAAAGAAATCATAAAGATCAGAGAAGAAATAAATGAAATAGAAACAAAGATAACAATAGCAAAGATCAATAAAACTAAAAGCTGGTTCTTTGAGAAGATAAACAAAATTGATAAACCATTAGCCAGACTCATCAAGGAAAAGAGGGACAGGACTAAAATCAATAAAATTAGAAATGAATAGGAGAAGTTACAACAGACACTGAAGAAATAAAAAGCATCCTAAGAGACTACTACAAGAAACTCTATGTCAATAAAATGAACAACCTGGAAGAAATGGAAAAATTCTTAGAAATGCACAACCTTCCAAGACTGAACCAGGAAGAAATAGAAATTATGAACAGACCAACCACAAGTAATGAAATTGAAACTGTGATTAAAAATCTTCCAACAAACAAAAGTCCAGGACCAGATGGCTTCACAAGCGAATTCTATCAAACATTTAGAGAAGAGCTAACACCCATCCTTCTCAAACTCTTCCAAAATATTGTGGAGAAAGGAACACTCCCAAACTCATTCTATGAGGCAGGCCACCATCACCATGATACCAAAACCAGACAAATATACTACAAAAAAAGAAAATTACAGACCAGTATCACCGATGAATAGGGATGCAAAAATCCTCAACAAAATACTAGCAAACAGAATCCAACAATACATTCAAAGGATCATACACCATGATCAAGTGGGATTTATCCCAGGAATGCAAGGATTCTTTAATATGTGCAAATCTATGAATGTGATACACTATATTAACAAATTGAAGAATACAAACCATATGATCATCTCAATAGACGCAGAAAAAGCTTTTGAAAAAATTCAACACCAATTTATGATAAAAACTCTCCAGAAAGTGGGCATAGAGGGAACCTACCTCAACATAATAAAGGCCATATACGACAAACCCAGAGCAAACATCATTCTCAACGGTGAAAAAGTGAAAGCATTTCCTCTAAGATCATGAACAAGACAAGGTATGTCCACTCTCACCACTACTATTCAACATAGTTTTGGAAGTCCTAGCCACGGCAATCAGAGAAGAAAAAGAAATAAAAGGAATACAAAAAAAAAAGGGAAAACAAATACAAATACAAAAAAGGAAAAGAAGAAAAGTAAACCTGTCACAGTTTGCAGATGACATGATACTATACATAGAGAATCCTAAAGATGCTATCAGAAAAATACTAGAGCTAATCAATGAATTTGGTAAAGTAGCAGGATACAAAATTAATGCACAGAAATCTCTGGCATTCCTATACACTAATGATGAAAAATCTGAAAGAGAAATTAAGGAAACACTCCCATTTACCATTTCAACAAAAAGAATAAAATACCTAGGAATAAACCTACCTAAGGAGACAAAAGACCTGTATGCAGAAAACTATAAGACACTGATGAAAGAAATTAAAGATGATATCAACAGATGGAGAGATATACCATGTTCTTGGATTGGAAGAATCAATAATGTGAAAATGACTATACTACCCAAAGCAATCTACAGATTCAATGCAATCCCTAGCAAATTACCAATGGCAGTTTTTACGGAACTAGAACAAAAAATCTTAAAATTTGTATGGAGACACAAAAGATCCCGAATAGCCAAAGCAATCTTGAGGGAAAAAAACAGAGCTGGAGGTATCAGACTCCCTGACTTCAGACTATACTACAAAGCTACAGTAATCAAGACAATATGGTACTGGCACAAAAACAGAAACAAAGATCAATGGAACAAGATAGAAAGCCCAGAGATAAACCCACGCACCTGTGGTCAACTAATCTATGACAAAGGAGGCAAGGATATACAATGGAGAAAAGACAGCCTCTTCAATAAGTGGTACTGGGAAAACTGGACAGCTACATGTAAAAGAATGAAATTAGAACACTCCCTGACACCATACACAAAAATAAACTCAAAATGGATTAGAGACCTAAATGTAAGAATGGACACTATAAAACTCTTAGAGAAAAACATAGGAAGAACACTCTTTGACATAAATCACAGCAAGATTCTTTTTGACCCACCTCCTAGAGTAATGGAAATAAAAGCAAAAATAAACAAATGGGGCCTAATGAAACTTAAAAGCTTTTGCACAGCAAAGGAAACCACAAACAAGATGAAAAGACAACCCTCAGAATGGGAGAAAATATTTGCAAATGAATCAACGGACAAAGGATTAATCTCCAAAATATATAAACAGCTCATGCAGCTCAATATTAAAAAAAGAAACAACTCAATCCAAAAATGGGCATAAGACCTAAACAGATATTTCTCCAAAGAAGACATACAGATGGCCAAGAAGCACATGAAAAGCTGCTCAACATCACTAATTATCAGAGAAATGCAAATCAAAACTACAAAGAGGTATCACCTCCCACCAGTTAGAATGGGCATCATCAGAAAATCTACAAACAACAAATGCTGGAGGGGTGTGGAGAAGAGAACCCTCTTGCACTGTTGGTGGGAATGTAAATTGATACAGCCACTATGGAGAACAGTATGGAGGTTCCTTAAAAAAGTAAAAATAGAATCACCATATGACCCAGCAATCCCACTACTGGGCTTATACCCAGAGAAAACCATAATTCAAAAAGACACATGCACCCCAATGTTCATTGCAGCACTATTTACAATAGCCAGGTCATGGAAGCAACCTAAATGCCCATTGACAGATGAATGGATAAAGAAGATGTGGTACATATATACAATGGAATATTACTCAGCCATAAGAAGGAAAGAAATTGGGTCATTTGTTGAGACGTGGATGGATCTAGAGACTGTCATACGGAGTGAAGTAAGTCAGAAAGAGAGAAACAAATATCGTATATTAATGCATATATGTGGAACCTAGAAAAATGGTACAGATGAACTGGCTTGCAGGGCAGAAATTGAGACACAGATGTAGAGAACAAACGTATGGATACCAAGTGGGGAAAGTGGCGGGGTGGTGGGTGTGGGGGTGCGATGAATTAGGCGATTGGGATTGACATGTATACACTTATGTGTATAAAATTGATGACTAATAAGAACCTGCAGTATAAAAAAGTAAATAAAATAAAATTTAAAGAGATTTTTTTCCATTTAATGGTGTCACCATTATCCATTCCATTCTAGAGCAATTCAAAGAGAGTCCCTGAGAGTTGTCTATGTCTCATATGTTGAGTTCAGAAAAGTGACACATGTACAAACAATTGAAGAACATACCCAAAAAGGTTATGCTATGGGTAATATAGGGTAACTGTAGTGAAGTTAAAAAAATATGGAATATGTAAATCAACTATACTTCAGTAAAAAACAAATTTAAAAATATGGAATAAAACACACAGAGTTTGTTCTTTCAGAATTAGGTCCATAACCACCAAGCATGTCAATATCCATTCTATTAGTCCCAAATCTGTAAATAATAATAATATTACAATCTTTATTGTTAAGACTGATGTGACATTTTTACCAAAAAAGAAAAAAAAAATTAAGGGAGAACATTGTACATATGTGGCAATCAACAAACATAATTGGCAATAAAAATTTCAGATCTGAATAATCAAAAGATCATTATATGTTTAACTTAAGAAATAAATAGATTTTATTGATGGATTTGTAGACAGAACTCTAGGATTTGCAAAACAAAAACAGAAGCTCTAGTGTATGTAGTCTAGAACAAGTTTAGCCCATTTCCTTTGAGTGATGTACAATTGAAAGCTATAGAATCTCCTCTTTCTTTATGATATTTAGGCACCTAAAATAATTTATATTTCATCTAATGAACAGAGGGACTGTGTAAATAGATAATTTCTTATATTTGCGTCCAACACCAAGATTGAGTGCCCCCTCTCTCTCTTTCCCTCTTGTTCTCACTCTCAGAATACTTGTAAATTCAATAAATGCCTACCACGGGCTTTATACTATCACTTTATTTACATTTTTTCTGCTGTTACCAGCTTACTCATCATCCCCAATAGTATTGGCAGGTGGAGGATCTAAAGTGTATTTTGGGTGGCAGCTCCTTTACACTGTGGGACAACCATTTCATCAGCTCAGATGACTGAGTTCAAGATGATCAATGGTATGTTGCTAGGGATTCTCGTCCACACACTTGAGCCCCACCATTTCCACAGACACCAAATGCAGCACGTTCTCCTGGCTTATCACTGGGTTTCCTCTCCCAGTGGACTGTCCCAGCAGCACAGCTACAGCTGTGCTTTTCAAAGTCAAGCACGGAATTCAGGTTCCACTCTCCTGCCAATTCAATGCCTCATTGATTTTCCTTTATTGTTTCCAAATATATTGTGCAGATAAATGAGTGGTGGATGGGATTTTTAAAGTTTGTATAAGGATTTACTGAAGATAAAAAAAAAAATAAAAGTTTGGGTATTCATACATTGCTTATCTATCCTCTTTGGAAGCCAGTGGGAAACCATCCAAGAAGAGTTTTATATTCTTGCCAACATTTCCTGTTCTAACTTTGGGGAAAATAGCATTGGTCTTACTTCAATACTTACATGTTTACAATCCTAGTCATAGTCAAAAACTGTTTTAATAAGCAATTCTGAGAAACAAACAGGTAAATCAAACTCAATTTGGAATTTTGAAAAACTTGTGTTCTGGACTATAATTATACATATTCTCCATTTTGTCCAGAATGGTCTATATGACCAAAGTGAACAGAGTGAGATTGAAAGTAATGGTTCAGAAGTTGTAAATCTTGGTTTACAGTGATTTTGTTTTATAAATCTTGGTGATTCCTTTGTTTCCTTGGTTCTCTCATTGGCAAACTTTACATATTATAGCTAACAGGTTTCTCAAAAAAAAAATAGTTTAGTGCTTTGAAAATACAAAAGAACAATAGAAAATTGGTGGTAGTTCATGACTTCCTCTGGGATCATACAGAAAGATCCCAAGGGGTTCACATTATAAACATATAGTATCTGTAAGAGGGCCATAATCTGCATGAGTCAAATTCCTTCATTTGTCCAAGATGGCAGGAGTGCTGCTTCTACAGGAGAAGTCTGAGTGAGGTCCTGGAGTGTGGCTGGAGCAGAGAGGTAGGGGAGCAGATTGTCCAGGAGGCAAGAAAGGTGGACATTGTGGGCTTGACCAGGAAAGCCACATTCCACTGCATCCTGGCTCTCACCACACGCAGTGGTGTGCTTTACTGATTTCTGAAAGCTGTTTGTTTTTCAGAGACATTATGGACTGATTGTTAAAAACAGCTGTCAAAAATTGAATTATGTGAACTTGCAATTAAATAAATTATATATATATATATTTTGTGTGTGTGTGTGTGTGTGTGTGTGTGTGTGTGTGTGTGTGTGTGTGTGTGTGGCATGTGGGCCTCTCACTGTTGCGGCCTCTCCCGTTGCAGAGCACAGGCTCCGAACGCGCAGGCTCAGCGGCCATGGCTCACAGGCCCAGCCGCTGCACGGCATGTGGGATCTTCCCGGACCGGGGCACGAACCCGTGTCCCCTGCATCGGCAAGCGGACCCTCAACCACTGCACCACCAGGGAAGTCCTAAATAAATTATATTTTTAAACAGAAGTAATAAATACTCAAAACGCATTTAAAAAAATTCCTAAGTGCCTACATTGACCAAGTAATGACTTAGCATAAAAAAAAAATTAGGTCTATTATATCAAAAAATAGGTCTATATTATCTTTATGGAAACTTCTCAGAGTTTTTTACTCCTTACTCTCTTAGATTCTGCTGACCGTGTAATAATACTCAGGAATGTCTTCCTCAAACCCTGTATTATTATACCATTCACTTGATCACACACCTATAGGGAGTCCTTCAGTATGTACAGTATCAAAGTTTAACACTTAAAGGTTCAATACCAGCAGCATTCCTTTTTGCTTATACCTAATGACATGATTTTATATATAATGGTTGGTTATGATTCCCAAAATTTAGCCACGTGTGATTTTCATAAGATTTTCCCAAAGGTCAACTGGGTGTCATTTATTGGTTGATTCCTCCATAAAAAATGTGCTGGCATTTACTAATCACATAAAATCATGTCGAGCTAAGCCTTGGACATATACATCTCTGAATAAATATAAAAATGCTTTATATAGTCTGCGTAAGCTAATATAATAGGTAGCTATAATAGTTCCCATTTATTGAGTCCTTACTCTATAAAAGACATGGAGCTAAACATCTGTAAGCATAACTTCATTTTATTCTTACAATAACCCTAAGAGGCAAGACCATTATTATTCCTGTTTTAAAGATGAGTAAAGTAAGACTGAGAATGGTTAAGTGCCTTGCCCTAAGTTGCAGAACCTATAAGAGAAAGGGTGGGGACTCAAGCTCAGGCTCTCGTTTCCAGACACCATTTCCGCCTGATCTATCACCAACATCCCTCACTATGCAAAGCTGGGGTTTTTTGATTTTTAAAGAAAAATGTTGATTATCCATATACGTTTATTATTTTAAACTGTCATGCATGACTTTAAAGGAAAAACAGTTTATTCCATTGTATACATGTGCCACATCTTCTTTATCCATTCATCTGTCGATGGGCATTTAGGTTGCTTCCAGGTCCTGGCTATTGTAAATAGTGCTTCAGTGAACACTGGGGTGTATGTGTCTTTTTGAATTATGGTTTTCTCAGGGTATATGCTCAGTAGTGGGATTGCTGAGTCATATGGTAATTCTATTTTTAGTTTTTTAAGGACTCCATACTGTTCTCCATAGTGGCTGTATCAATTTACATTCCCACCAACAGTGCAAGAGGGTTCCCTTTTCACCATACTCTTTCCAGCATTTATTGTTTCTAGATTTTTTGATGATGGCCATTCTGACTGATGTGAGGTGATACCTCATTGTAGTTCTGATTTGCATTTCTCTAATAATTAGTGATGTTAAGCATATTACTCAGCCATAAAAAGAAATGAAATTGAGTTATTTGTAGTGAGGTGGATGGACCTAGAGTCTGTCATAAAGAGTGAAGTAAGTCAAAAGAGAAAAACAAATACTGTACACTAATGCATATATATGGAATCTAAAAAAAAGAAAATGGTACTGATGAACTGGTGGCAGGGCAGGATTAAAGATGTAGACATAGAGAATGGACTTGAGGACATGGGGGGGAGAGGTAAGCTGGGGAGAAGTGAGAGTAGCATCGACATATATACACTACCAAATGTAAAATAGATAGCTAGCGGGAAGCAGCAGCATAGCACAGGGAGATCAGGTCGGTGCTTTGTGACCACCTAGAGGGGTGGGATAGGGAGCGTGGGAGGGCGGCTCAAGAGAGAGGGGATATGGGGACATGTGTATGCATATGGCTGATTCACTTTGTTGTACAACAGAAACTAACATAGCATTGTGAAGCAATTATACTCCAATAAAGATGTATTAAAAACAAAGAAGAACAGTTTAAACTGACTATATTCTCGACTATATTCTCACATACCAGTATGTCAGGAGAACTCTGGTTAAAATTTTTAAGGAAACACTTTAACATACTGAAAAAGGTAAGCATATACACATGTAGAAGGGGAATACCAAGCAACAATTCACTCTTATTTTACTCTAGCAAATGTCACAGGAAAATATCAACTTATTCTCAGATAATAAAGTCTGGTGTATCAAAGCACTGGAAAAAATGAAAATTATAAAGAAGTCAAAATTTGCAAAACAAACAAGAAATAACTGCTCAAACAACTAAATTATATAGGAGACCATATAATTTACAGGAGACCTTATAATTTGACCATAATGTCAAAGACCTGTTTATTATGTTTATCTAACAGCAACTTGAAATTATTAGATCCAAAATACATTTCTGAGAAAAAAATACAGCTTCTAAAAGAAGATTTTGAGAACACATGAAGGCGATATTTCCTGCTATGCTATGGTCTGCAAAATACCAAACCCAATGCCAGAAGCAAATAATACACTTTTTTTTAAAGAAGGCAAGAATGTCTTCTCTTTTTTATATAAATTATTTTATTTTATTTATTTTTGGCTGCGTTGGGTCTTCATTGCTGCACGTGGGCTTTCTCTAGGTGTTGCGAGCAGGGGCTACTCTTCGTTGTGGTGCGCGGGCTTCTCATTGCAGTGGCTTCTCTCGTTGTGGAGCACGGGCTCTAGGCATGTGGGCTTCAGTAGTTGTGGCACACAGGCTCAGTAGTTGTGGCTCGCGGGCTCTAGAGCACAGGCTCAGTAGTTGTGGTGCACGGACTTAGCTGCTCCACGGCATGTGGGATCTTCCTGGACCAGGGCTCGAACCCATGTCCCCTGCATTGGCAGGCGGATTCTTAACCACTGTGCCACCAGGGAAGTCCTACACTTTTAAAAATTAAACAACAATGGGTTTTCCAGCAAAACTGAATTCTTCCTAAAGAATCATTTTTAATTATTTTGCTAAAGTTTGAAATTCTATTCTGTTCCTCATAGAATACCTATTTTCAAAAAATGGCTCAATGGTGAGATGGATAAATGATGAGGATGGTATTTTTTATATAATGCAAGGTGTACCCCACACATCAGGCACCTACCACATGGAGAAAAAGCATGCTATGTCATTAATGATCAAGACAGAGTGCTACCAAGAAGGCAGTCATCATTTTATGGGTTCAACTGCAGCGTATCCTCCAGAGTGTCAAAATATTTAAGATTTGTGTCACAGGTAAAAGTAGATGATATCCCAAACTTCAGAAAAAGCACAAGAATGGGGGAACAAAATCAGTTGCTTTTATCGGATTACCCTCTCTGTTGAATTGAAGGGTCACAATATTCTTGTGTCTATACAGAATAAGCTTCCATTTCCTCTGTTTTGTAAATAAATACCCTATTAATTGCAGAGAATCACAAAACATAGAACGAAATATTTCAAACTGGAACCAACAAGAAAGAGAAAAACAAAGCTATGGCAGATTAAACACTTTGAAATCTGGAGTGTGGTGTTTTTCCTTCTCTGTCAGAATACACACATATGTATGTAAAGTCCTGTGATATTTTACTGTTTCTTTCCCTATAATACATGCCCCATTCCTGTAATTTATGATACACAGCAATTGCTTCATCAGTTGCATTTCCTTTCAAACGGAAGCTAAACTTGTGAAGGAGGGTTCCTATCCTCACTTTAAATATTGTAAGAATAATTAATGCCTAAACAACAGATGCAAAAAATATAAAGGTGTTATGAGTTATGAGTACAGGAGTGTATATGTTTTAGTAATTGGCGATCTTTGGTCACATAAAAGATCTATGTTCTTATAAACAGGAGCTCCACTACAAAGCACCCTAATTCAAGGTTATAAGGAAAACCTATTTAAGAAAAAAAAAAAAATGATGACTTACCGATGGTAAATCGTAAAGAAATTCTCCAAGAGAATTCCAAGATTTCCAAGGAAAGAGAATTTCCAAGGAAAAAGTTGTATCTTCCAGTGGAACCAAGGAAACTGGAAAATTGGTTGTAACTATACATACTGAGGACAAGAGAATTTTGTTCCTTACACCAAGAGCCTGCAATCAGAACTCTACTTTTGTTTAAGTAGCAGCAGGGGTACAACCCAGGAAAGGACACCAGCAGCTAGAGTTATCTGAGGAGATGGTCCATGGGCTTCAGAGCAGGATCAAGAGAAAATGAAAGCCCATTCTAGAAAAGGGGTTGTCAAGGACCAGGCAGACGGTCCAAAGGAAGTGCCAAACTAAAGAGGTTGAGCAAAAAAGGCAGAAGCCAGTCTCAAGGCAACACGATGCCAACCAAAGATATCAGAGTATATCTACCAGGTGCAGAACAGGACAGCTCACCTCGTGGCATTTGTAGGATGCTTTTAACCTCATGCCTGGGTGGGAGGAAGAAGATATTAAGGTCACTGATCTGGCTGGTTCAACATGATGATCACATCATCTGCTCTTTTCCTTTGGCTTATATATGGGGAAAAACGGAAAAATAAAAATAAAAGCTGTGTGTGAATGTGTGTGTGCTAACACACAAATACACATTTGCAACCATAGTTAAAGTAACAGCCCAGAGGGACATAACCACAAGCCCTGCCAGGGCAGGGTCTGTGGTGTGTTTTTTGTTTTTTAATCTTTCTATTTCCAGCAACTAACACATTTTATGTATTACAATGAATATTTGTTTAATGACTGAATGAGGAAGAACTTTTGCTTCATCTATGACACTGTGCTTTGAAGTTCTACTTATCAGGAATGAACAGCTGTACTCAAATACTTTGATCCCAAAATAATAAAATTAATAACCATATTTTATCAGAAAGTTGTCACTATCTTTTTAACCTTAAATCTGCTTTTAATCAAAAAATAAATAAAGGGCTTCCCTGGTGGCGCAGTGGTTGAGAGTCCGCCTGCCGATGCGGGGAACACGGGTTCATGCCCCAGTCCAGGAAGATCCCACATGCCGTGGAGCGGCTGGGCCCGTGAGCCATGGCCGCTGAGCCTGCGCATCCAGAGCCTGTGCTCCGCAACGGGAGAGGCCACAACAGTGAGAGGCCCGCGTATCGCAAAAAAATAAATAAATAAATAAATAAACATCTCTAAGCAAGTTACCCTGTGGGAAGGGGGAGGCAGGGGGATGAGAGGGCCTTCTGGGGTACCACAGATGTTCCACATCCTGATCTGAGAGGGGGTTACATGGGAACATACTTAAGTACAATTCGTCATATTGTACACCTAAGATCTGTGCCCTTGCCTGTGTGTAAGTTATAGCTCCAACAACGACACTGTGTAAGCCAAATAAAATGTGTCTTGAGGCCACATATGGGGAAAAACCTGCTTTTATTAAAAAAAAAAAATGTACTGCAGAAGTAATTTGGCCTAGCTAAAAAAGCACTGCAGAGGTAGATTCCTTAAAAGGCATCTGGGGATGGGAGGCAGAAGAAGGCCTTTGGTCCTGAAGCCTTCCTTGCCTTCTCATCCTATAATAGGCAATTTGCAAAAGAGCCATTAGTACATTTCTTGAATCCTCACCGATGTAACACAAGTTTGTCACATTCTTACAAACTCATCTCCTTGGGGTTTACCCATATCTTTTCTTCACTATCTGAAGGGCAGAATTTCAGAGAGATAATTTTGCTGTGGTTGAACACAAAAGGACCAGGCCTGGCTGTTAGGAAGTCTGGCCCTCTGCAATCATTTATCAGCTTCAGTCCTCGTTGCCTGTTTATTTTTTGTTAGCCTGCTTCCCAAAGCATTGGAGATTCTCAGCATGATCTTGAACCAGGGTCCTGAGGGCTAACACATAACTCCAAGTTTGTGGGAGAGAACTCAGTGCTGTTCCTGTGACCCAACAGGCCTGGGGCCAAAACCCTGTTTATCATCTTCCACTCCCATGCAGAGAAATAGGCAATAACTTATCTAGCATTCAAATGAGTCACATAACACCAGCAGCAAAAAAAGTTATCATTTTTTAGTTTACTTGTGTAGCATTAAGAATAAAGTTAAATAAACAAATACAGATTATTTTTATAATGAAGGCAATCTTCTTAGACTAATAGCCAGAGAAGAGCTATGATTGTTATATGTCTAAAATTCCCAAATGGCGAAATATAATTAAAGTTAGAACTGTTGAACAAATAAACCTGTTAAACACATAATATTACCAGGCAAAATAGCTATGTGTTTATCACTTTGCCACTGTAATTATGTTCACTGCAACTCTTCATGCATATATTAATATTTTGCTAACATTATAAAGGCTAAAACATAAATTGCAGAGCACTGAATAGCTTCAACCAGAAAGAGCACGGTAAAAAATGTTTGTTATTAAAAAACAAAAATAGGGCTTCCCTGATGGCGCACTGGTTGAGAATCTGCCTGCCAATGCAGGGGACACGGGTTCGAGCTCTGGTCTGGGAAGATCCCACATGCCGCGGAGCAACTAGGCCCGTGAGCCACAACTACTGAGCCTGCACGTCTGGAGCCTGTGCTCCGCAACAAGAGAGGCCACGACAGTGAGCGGCCCCAGCTCACCACAACTAGAGAAAGCACTCGCACAGAAACGAAGACCCAACACAGCCAAAAATAAATAAAAATTTTTTTTAAAGTCTTTAAAAAATAAAAAAGACCTTTGGATTTAATGTTATTATTTACTAACTGATTATTGCTTTACTGAGAAGAGTCTTCTAATGACATGCATATTGGTCTCAAATGAATAATAGGTATGTTCCTCCGCGTGAGCATCTGGTTAGAAAATAACCAGATAAAATTATCTACCACAGGTCTCTTTGAGTATGAAGCACAGAAACTGTTCAGTTTAACCTGAAAAAGGAAATGAACCTAGGTTGCTATTCCCATGTAAATGGAAGACAAATATTTTTAAGTAATTTTAACTAATTTCCAAAGTTTATGGATAAACTGTAATTGGATAAATGTGGGTTAGAGTGGGTGTGTTAGTTATTAGGAGCCAGGAAAGGTCAGGAGGTTAATTCCCTTGGGGTGAAACTCTGTATCCAAAAATAAGCAAGAAGAGACTTTGAAATGATTTCTGAAGGCTTGACAAAATCAGTGCCAAAGACTGCATGGGAAAAGAAAAAATAAAAATTACTTGTAATGAATAGCAAAAGAACGAGGAGGAGAAGGTAGAGGAAGAGGGAGGGGAGAAAAAGGAGAAAGGAAACGAAATACCTATAAGTACAGAACACATAATGAACCTTTATTGCCTGGGTTAATAAAATACTATTGATACCACTGATAAGTAGCAGGGATTGGAAAATTTTAATAAAAATCATAAGCCTTCAACAACAACAGTAGTGACAATAGAAACCTTCCCCCTTGAAAACTTCCTAATGTTAATTGATTTACTTAAATTTAGATGTAACTAATTTCCATAAATTAATGTTTACCATTAGAAATATGGAGAGTCTAGCAACAGATACAGCACTGCCAACAAATCCACCAAAGGAATATGATGGTTCACAATCTTCATTATGATTACTATCTAACCATAATAATAACCAACTTTTGGAGGGACATTTTTCACCACAATGCCTACATTTTATTTTGAAATTCTTTAAGAGAATTAAATATCTTGTAAAGTAAAAATTAATGTGTCTTTGCATATGATCAAGCAAGTCATCATAATTTTTTTTTCAAATTTCCTTCAGTCCTTCTAAAATAAATGTCATGAAATGACAATTTAAGTCAGTCACGGTACCTATTTTGTCCATGACATGATGACTACAAATGCAATTTTGTCCATGACATGATGACTACAAGTCCAATTTAATGGCCATTGTGCTTGTGGTTTTAGAGTGTGAGGTTCCATTTCCTCACACTTGGATTTTAATCAAATCACGCATTCAAGTCTGGTTACTAAACCCCTACCGATTTTTAGCAACTCCAATTACTCCCATTAAAACTTAAATCATTTAGGACATCCCGCAACCAGTTAATTTATATAGGAGCAGGGTAGGTTGCAAATCTGGATGATCTCAAAATGGAAACTATCAGATCGCAATTGGTCCCCACACATCTGCACACATCCATGACACAGATGTGATCTCTCTTTAAACAACAGCAGCAATGGTTCATCATTTGCTCAAGCCCTGGATAAAGATGGAGATCTTTTGTATGAGCTGAAAGGGTCCTGACTACCATCCTAGCCTCATGCCCTGCCCCCTCCCTCCACCACTCACATCGTGTGGCAGCAATCCCACGCTGGTTTGAATTCCCAAATATTAAACACTACTTTACCCTGAGCATTTGTACATCCCTCTCTTTTAGTGGAGTTATGCTTCCCCACGTCTTCAACTTGCCATCTCCTGCATCTTTTCCTTTAAGCCTCATTTGAAATATCACCTCATCCAGGAAGTCTTCTTGGGTGATGAAAGCCCATGTAAGATGACTTTGTTCGGTTTTTCGAAGGGTATTCTTTGGTTTGCTGTGTCTCTCTTATGGGATTATAAACTATTTCAAGATAGGACCTGTTATTAATCTTCAAAACCCCAGTGCCTGTCATAGTATCTTGACACATGGTTGGAAGCACTAACTCAAGACAGGTGAATAAACAGATGAGACAACAAAAGCAAAAACAGAGAAGAGGAAAAAGGAAGGGCAAAAGGAAAAGCAATGACTGTTCTGTAAGTGTAAAACCACTCTATACTGGCACACACATGCAGCCCTTTATATTTTTTTCCAAACTCTCTTACACAGCTTGCCCATGGGGTACACAGGAGATCTCCTTCAGGACCACACGAGGAAGCCGTGACTCAGAAAGACTCTAAAGAGCTGCCTAAACGCAAGCAGGTTAATTACCGGGTTAGAACTAAGCCCTGTAACACTGAGTCGCAGTCGCCTTTCAGTACCTTGCCCTGTGCTGTGTGCTCCAGAAAAGACACATCACGAGGAAGGGGTAATAGCGAAGAGTCTCCCCAGAACAATTCTGTAGACCCAAAACCTTTCATTGAATAAATATAGAGAGAAAAACATCTCTTTCTGGTTTAAGCACCCTTAAACTCAGAATAAAACTAGACAACCTTGCTGAATTAATTGGGCGGCAGGGTGTGTGTGTCAGTTTTTAGGGAAGAGGAGGGGGAGATACACAAGCCGTGGTTGCCGTAGCCGGGATTCCACGTGGCGATTTCACATAAGAGTAGTATTGCGTGACAGCTGTACTGAGCTTGTGGAATTCCCTGTGGAGTTCTAGGGTGCAAAGACCGGCCCCCAGAATAGGTTTAAATTTATCAGCAAAGAATGAGTTCAGGCATGGAACAAAAATCCTGGCCAGGTCACTTGGCTGCTGTTAACAGAGAGGTCCTGTAAAACTCAGGCTGTCATTGAAAAGATGTGGTTTGAAGTCTTTCCGAGGCATTGGCAGTTTCTAATGAACCACGTCCACAGAGGTACAGATAGAAAGGCCTGTGAGGTCATCCGGTGCAGAAAGCCTCAAGTATTTTCAGTTACTCTTTAAGCCTAAAACTGAAACTTCCAGCTCCCTTGAACATGGTACTAAAGCTCAGTTACCTGGTGACCACCTTCTTCTTTCTGCAGGGAATACCTGGGAACAGAAAGTCTCTTCTCATTTTAGAAGAATGGATTTCTTCTCTTGTTTATTTGAAAAAAAAAAAATCTGTTTTCCACTTATTTTGGAGAAAAGACCCAGGTGGGCTATGGGGCCACCTGATGCTGAGGGAGCTCCATCAACTTGAACGGTACTGCGTGATGTGCACAAACTCCCAGAATTGACCTTGGATGTTAGAATCAACCTTACCTGTGACCAAAATCCATGTTTGTTCCCTAAAGACCACAAGAAATTTTTGCTGTAAGATGCTCCCTGAGATTCTGCCTCCAATGAGTAGCTATTATAACATTGGTCATCCTGTCTTAGTTTCCCGGATCCCCAAAATCTCATCCTTCAACCCACATATGACATTTTATAGCCTATGCTATCTATTGGGGCTTTGATGTAAATAAGCCTGAAGTATTTACTGAAAATCATTCTGAGAGGCACTGGAGGGAGCAGGTAAATAAATACAGGCAACTGTGAGAAACAGAGCTCTCATGGTGCCAAGAAAAATTCTGGGAGACCTTATCAGAAAAAAAGGAAACCAGAATTGTTTTGGTGTTGCTGTGTTTAGGCCTATGAATACTTTATCACCTGACTGCAAACCTACCTTGAAATTTGATCAGCATCAATTCCAGCCAAGAATAGTGTCTTAACAGGCTGTTATATCAAATATTAACATTATTTTACTATCTTTAGGGATGCAGAATTATCATTCTTCAGAATATGAATTACAAATAGTTCAACCATGTTATTCCTTAATCTTTTTTCTAAATAAAATTTATTAAATGAAATCCATGTTGTTTTGTTCCTCTACATAGCCACAATGCTCCAATAGTCAAAATAATTCCCCACCGACTCGCTCGTTTCCAAGGTCCTAACATTAAACACTGCAAGTAGAGAGTTACCCTGGCAAAATGCTGTTAGCTATTTGGAGACTATATGCTGGATAAATCTTGCAAATAAGTGAATAAATAATATATGAATGCCCTGGGCCCTTCTTTCACCAGATTTATACAGCACAAACGTGATAGAGAGGACTGACAGGAACTTTAACATATGTAAATACCTAAATTGGATAATTCAGGCACAAAAATATATTGTAGCTTGCTGCTCATTATTTCAATGTATATTTTATGCATTTCCAGTGTATGAGTTAATATATTTCTTGGCTTCTACACTCTCCTCTCTTCTATGATACCCTGTCTTTAAAGTACTGCACAAAATACAAGAAAGCATTAATCTATAAAGCTTAACTCCTGTGTTTGTTTATATCAACCACCCCAAAGCAGAGTTCCTCCTCCTAATGAGGTGTTTTCTAACAGCATGATAGAGTATTTTTAAATCAGCTTTGACAAGCTTATTCTGAGACTGACTTCTCCCAAATGCATGATTGCCTGTATCCACACACACCGCAGACACCACTGTGAGGTCTGGGTGGAATTCTTTACGTTTCTTCTTATTTGATATCAATGACCTGAGCTGTTGAAAATGTTCCTTAAGCTCACGGAGGGGAGTTATTGCTGATTTCCTTGGTTGGTGGGCTCTATTTTCTCACTTAATGTGAAGGGATGAGAGACAAAGCCTTATTGTTTAGCTCTACAATGGTTGCTTTTCCAGCCACTTTGATGCATTCTGTTTGGAGAAAGGATTCTGGAAATCATTTCTTGCTATGTTTATAACTTGCTTTCTATTTCAGGGTTTTGTGTTTTTTTTTTTTTTTATTCAGTGCAGCTTTAGAATATATGCCCTCACTCCTCATTTTCCTACGTCAAGTGTAAAAACCTCCATCTTGGTGATTGGACCAATTTCTCCTCCACGCAGGCAATCAACCAGGGGTCACGTTTATGATCACGTGGCAAGCATTTGACCAATAAAAATCATGGAACTTAACCAGTCACTTGGGTCTGAGGAGTTTGTGCAGTTCTCACAAGACCTTTGGGCTCTAATTCACCTGATTCTTTCTGCCTTCTTTTCTATGGCAAGGGATGATTTGTTTTAGTTATTTCAACTTCTCTGGAAATCACAGAGGTAATAGGATTGCCATTACTCCTCCCTCAGAGGGGTCCAGGTGGAGAGTAAGTCACTGAATGTGTTTGGGAGAAAAAGCCTTCAGTAGGATGCTTTCTAGTAAGAGTTAGGTTCTAAAGATTGGTCTAGCGTATATTTTGAAAACTCTTCTTTGGATAGTTTATTTATCAATTTTTATTTTGCTTCTGACTCTCCCCCTGATGATCATTCAGCTTCCTCTTCTGTTCCTCAGTTTCCCCTCTACATCCTGGACTACATCCCTGTCCCACATATCTTTAGAGGAGTCGGGGATTTAGGTAGTCAATGGAAAATATAGAAGAGTTTTTCTATCCAAAAATATTACACACATTTATTTTCTTAGAGTCACTCCTACAACTACCTCTGCAGCAAACAATGTATGGGTTTCTACAGGAACAAGTGAAATCAGGGCTGCTCCATGAAATGAGGAGTTGTATAAGGAAGAAATATTGAAACAAAGAACGTGGAAGGAATCGTGTGGTAAATGTGCCAATGATGAAATGCATAAGCAATTCCACAGGTGAAGAGCAGTGAAGCAGAAATGGTGGTTTTGTGTTTATAACTGTGTTTCATATTTAATAGAATCAAAATAACATAGAGGCTCTATTCCTTGCCTGAGGCTCACAGCTTCAATTCATCAGAGATATAGGTCAGTTGCACGAAAGAAGATGAGAATGAGATGGTGGGGGTAGAGGATGGGAAAGACAGAGGAGATACCAAAGGCCCAAATGAACAGGATCCAAAGTGGGTGGGTCACTGGGGGCAGGTGTTAACAGTAGCTTATTTGAAATACCTCACTTGTGCCCAGTGCCACTCAGGTGGGCTTTTGAGATTCCAATCACCAGTTAGATCAACCTGTTGTTTTCCCCTTTATCCTCATACTTTGCTTCCTGCTTCACTTGTAGCTATTGAGTGTGCATTCTGTGTTGATTAATTATGTTTATGTACAAGGCTGCAAAGGCCTGTCAGAATTCCATTTAAGTTGCTTGTCATCAGCTCGTCAACACCTGGCAGGTTTGTTCTTCTATCCTCCAGTGTGATACAGGCAGATCTGTGATGCAGGAAGGCAGGCTCCATGTCAGTAACCAGGACCCAAGGTAAACCCACGGGTGTCACTGCGGTGTGATTTGCAGGGAGCAGGGTAGGGAAAAGAGAATGTCAATTAAGTGCAATACAACTACGCGGTGTGTAGTATTCCTAGAGTGGTTTACAATTCCCAGGGCTTTTAGACTGTGAATAATTGACACTCCTGTAAGGTGGATCACTGTAATTGTCCCCATTTCACTGAGGAGGAAATTGTCTTGCACTCCAGAAATGCTCATTTACGCTCTGTGTATCTTTGCTACGTACCCAGGTACTTCCCAGGGGTGCTGTGAGGATCAATTACTAATTATCCAGAAGAGCTCTTATGCTCTGACGGGATCCTCTGGAATGTAGGCATCTGTGAAACAGTGAGGACACCTTCTTCATGTTTTCTGTACCAACTGGCATTGGGCCAGGCACCTTTGGTCATCTAATCAACACTGTGAACTAAATGGAGGAAAGAAAGAGATGACCGGAAAGAGAAAGGTGCAAGAGAGAGGATGCTTCATCCAGCCACGGTTCAGGCGTCAAGACTGCCCCAGGAAGAAACGAACCTCACGGAATCCTCCCATTAAAAGGATAAAAAAAAACAGAGAATGTTAGAAAATTTTAGAATTGGAAAGGTCTTTATGTCTATCAGGTACTAAACCAAGGATAATACAGATTTGGTACAACAGCTACATAAACATGAACTAGGAAGACTACAGTGTAATATCTAATGAAGACAATTCAAATGACTCAAAGGAGGCATATGACTAGGAAAAGCTGATGTACTCGGATGCTCTGAGTTAATTAGGGAAGAATTTCAAGAGAAGGGTTTTGACCAAAGTTCCAAAAAGAAGTGATAACGGACCAAAGGACACCTTCTGACTCTGTCGGCTGATAGCATGGCGGTTATGAGCATGTGTTTTAGAGCCAGTATGTGGGACTGGCATAACCATGTGACTCTGGGTAGCGACTTAATTCCTCTGAGTCTCAGTTTTTCTCATTGGTAAAATGGGATGAATAATAGGATGCGCCCAATGAAGATTTGGGGGAGATTAAATGAGGTGATACCTGTCAAAAAGTGAGACGAGTGAATGACATATACTAAATCATCAATACATCCACTGCTTTATTGTTGCTGCGACTTTGCTTTGCTCCTGGCATGAAGTACATGCTTAAAGAGTGTTTACTGAATGAGTGATAAACTAACCTTTTCTGTAGGATATTTCCCTGCGTTGGTGTAATAGTGTTGGAGAGTGAACAACAGAAATATGAATTTTAGAGAGGTGCTGGTAGCCTATGATGAAAGACAAAAAAAAACATCAAAAGGCCAACAATTCCCACATACTACACAGCACTTTGCTTTTTGTAAGACTGTTATCTTCTGCATTTGTTTCCCAATGGTCGGCTTTCTTTAAAGTATCTTCTGTTCCTCATGCTCCATTGGTTCTGCCACCACTGCAACTTGGCTTCTACCCCTTTTCTCACCACTGTGCTCACCAAGGTCCTCAGTGCTGCCTCCATGGCTTGATTCAACACCTGCTCTTCACCCCTCCCCTTCCTTGACTAGCGGGCTACATTTGACACCTGGTTGGCCCCTTTCAAGAAGTGAATTTGCTCTCTCTCTGTGCCCTTTACGACATGACCTATTCCTGTGTTTTGCTCTGTGTTTCTGATTGCTCCTTCTTGGACCCCTTGTTGTTGACCACTGATATTATTAGTAACAAGGACTCTGCCTGTCCCTTGCTCTCCTAATCCACCCGGCAGAGGAAGCCCTGGACGCTTCAACCTCGTGCCCTGCCAGTCCTCCGCTCCCACTTGTGGTCTGAACTTCTCTGCTTCCCTGACTTGCCCCGAGGTCATTGCCTCTGTGCTTCCCAATGTATCCTACTCTCTGCTGGAATGCCCTCCACCCTCCCACTGGTCTTACTCCTGGCCATCCTTTAGGTGTCAGCTTAGATGTCGACTTCAGGGTGGACCTCTCTGATCTTTACACAATTGGGTCCTCTTGCGTGAACTTCCTCCATCAGAATACTCAGCCTATTTTCTTTTAATTACTCATAAGTGCCTATATTCCCTGTGGAGTCCCCACTGGTGGTGTGGTGCTGCTTGTTCCATGCAAAGGTGCAGCACAGAAGAGGTGAACAGGCAGAGAAATCTCTCCTGCACTCTGTGATCCCTGGAGTGGGATAGCTCTGCCCAGAGGCTGTGCCTTTGTCTAATTTGCACAAACAGAACTTTTAGGCCAGCAGAAGCCCAATTCTCTATTAACTGGTAAGTTTAATGAAAAAAAACTGTGTCTGTGTTGTTCACCACTGAATTCTCAGCTCCTATCACAGTGCCTGGTATCTCTCAACTAATAATTGTTACATAAATCAATTCGACCTATTCCTGTGTTCTAAAATTGCACTGTACTCTAGGACTCTTGTCCCTCACCTACATTATTACTATCGACCACTAGAAATGTGGCTTCAGAGGTTGAGACTTAACAAGAAAAAATGCAGCCTGTCTTGTTAATAATTTTGTATTGATGACAAAGTGAACTGACATTTTAGATCTATTTGTTAAGTAAAATGTACAATTAAGATGAGTGTCACCTGTTTCTTTACTCTTTCTTTTGTGAGTGGCTACCAGAGAATTTGCATTTGCAGCTCACAACGGCTTTCTGTTGGACACCACAATTCCAGACTTTTTTTCTGAGATGTTTTTCTATATCCAAGCACTCATTGGGCATCTCCAGCTGATGCCCCGCAGACACTTTCAACTCAACAAAACTGAATTCATCACATTTTCCAGTAACTGACACCTCCTTGTCACGTGTTAATGGCCACAACTCACCCAGTCACCAAAGCCTGAACACTGGCATATTCCACAAGTCAGTTCTTTCCATAAAATGACTCTCTTCCTCCAGTTTTACCTTTTTCTCATTTACTCTTCACAATTCCATGAAAATGGCAGCTAGACTCTCCAGCGTGAATCCCGTAATGACTCTCCATCAGCATTACGTAAGAGACCCTTTTAGGTAAAGTATATATAAAACGACCTTTCATTACAGTCAGATCAGTGCCTTCCTCTCCACTTTCTGCTCTGTTTTCTCACCAATCCCCCCTGCTTAATGCTAATAAAAATAGCCACTTACTGAGAATGTTCCAAAAACATAGCCTTACAATATCTAATCGTTCTCATTTTACAGATGAAGAAATGGAGCAAGGCGGTTACATAATTTGCCCCGCGTTTCACCTAAACAAGTGACAGGTCTGGTACTGGAACCTAGACCATCTGATGGTGGAATCCATCCGGCCTCTTAGCCAACGTGCTCGATTTCACTTCCATGGTAATGAAGTCATTTCTATTCTCTGAATGCATCGAGATTTCTCACACTTTTTTTTTTTTTACATCTTTATTGGAGTATCATTGCTTTACAATGGTGTGTTAGTTTCTGCTTTATAACAAAAGTGAATCAGTTATACATATACATATGTTCCCATATCTCTTCCCTCTTGCATCTCCCTCCCTCCCACCCTCCCTATCTCACCCCTCTAGGTGGTCACAAAGCACCGAGCTGTGGCACCTGTGCTATGCGGCTGCTTCCCACTAGCTATCCACCTTACGTTTGGTAGTGTATATATATGTCCATGCCTCTCTCTCACTTTGTCACAGCTTACCCTTCCCCCTCCCCATATCCTCAAGTCCATTCTCTAGTAGGTCTGTGTCTTTATTCCTGTCTTACCCCTAGGTTCTTCATGACATTTTTTTTTTTCTTAAATTCCATATACATGTGTTAGCATACGGTATTTGTCTTTCTCTTTCTGACTTACTTCACTCTGTATGACAGACTTTTGTATGTTTACAAATATTGTTCCGCATTCTGGGGAACTTCTACCACTATTTCATCCCCTTATTCACTGTATCAATTCTTTGACAGCCTATAAAACATGCTCCCAAAGACAGTTGTATGGAAAGTTATCAGACCTTACCAGGAAGGTTCAGTAGGATAATGTGTTTTTCTTTCTCACTTTTCGAGCCTCAAGCACAGTGCTTGTCATATTGTTGGTTCCCAGTGTATGTCTATGGGATTTGGGACTGCAGGGTTGGCGTGGAGAGAACAGCACTTCTGAACAGGACAACCGTGGCTAGGAGGTCCTGAGATTGCTGACTGAGTTGACACTAAATTCTTGAGATGTCCAATTCTAATTTGAGAAACACAGTTCATCCTAGTCAATCTCTTAGTGTGGAGGTTTTCATTTATGGAACATTTTTGACAAAGAGTCACAGAATTCCAGAACCATTTTGGAGCTGAGACAGTTTAATAGCCAAAGCCCTAACTGCACAAAGTAAGCTGAGGCTACAATGATTAACTAACTCATCCACAATGATACTGCCAGTTAATAATAGAGACTGTGCTTGAATCTGAGTCTCCTGCCTTCCAGTGCACAGCTCCCGGCTCCTTCTTATAGACATACATAGAAGATGATTTCACACACACACACACACACACACACCCCTTCACTGCTAATGAACTGATTCAATAAATGCAAGTGTTAGAAGGCAGACACAAAAGGCCACCTACTACATGATTCTGTTTTTATGACATGTCCGGAATGGGCATATCCATAAAGACAGAAAGCAGGTTAGTGAATGCCAAGAGCTGGTGAGAGGGGCGTTTGGGGAGGGGAGGGACTGCTAATGTTCTGAAAGTGACAGTTGCACAACATTATGAATATAGTAAGAGCCACTCAGTTATAACTACTTCAAAGGGTGAATATGCTACATGTGTTACAGTTCAATAAATAAGAATTTTTTTAAAAAAAGAAAAAAAAAAACGTAAATGGTTCCTTACCTACAGCCTGGGTTTATCTGTGGGAATAATTAGGGCTAATAGAAATTCAGTGATTTTTTTTTAATAGAAGAGCTCCTTACTTGCTTCTAAACTTTACAAAGAGATGCACTATATTTTTTCCTAGAACAGGGAAAATTTACTCAGTCAACACTTTTCAAACCAAACAGTCAATGCAAAGAAATCATGTTTATTCGGTTTTGCTGACTTATTTTTCCCAATTTTCACTACTCCTATAACTATCACCATAATAGAAGCTAACATTTTTGTAATAATTATTCTTCACTATGATTTCTGCAAAATGTTTTACATGCCTTACTGCATTCAATCCATACAACAACCCTATGAGGTAGATCACTTTTACAATGTCTCATTTCACATTTAAGGACACTGAAGGCCAATGAGATTTAATAAATTCCACAGGGTCACAGAACTTTTCAATGGCAGAAACTGCAGTCGTATTTAAAGTAAACCTGACACCAAAGCTTATGCGCTTAACCACTAATCTAATCCATGTGTCTTTAACATTGTACTTATTTTTTACTTAGAAAGATAGAATCACAGAAAAGACCTAGGAATTATATTAGATTCTGGTTGGTCCCTAGAAGTTATTTGATAGAAACACAAAGTAAAATTCTGGAAAATAAGTGAATCAACCTCTCCTGGACTTAAGAGTTCTTAAATTTTTCCATATTTTTCTGTATCACACAATCACGTGCTTCTCATAGTCATCAATATTTATTAAGTATAACCGACTCTCATGAATTCTTTCATCCATATATACTGCCATACCATACAAACACATGCATACACATATATGTATATTAGTATCTAGTCTATGTATCTCCAATGATACAGACCCTTGGAATAACAACCAGCCTGTCAAAACATACTAAAAGGACTACGGTTTGGAGAGAATTACAATATCATTACCATTGACATGGGTAGAATAGATGAGTGTCCCTTAACTACTGCCTGTCAGGGCCTACTCCTATCTTAGCACCCAGTTTAAATAGTACTCAGCCAGCTGCCTGTGGATTTAGCCAACATTGCTTGTTAATGCAAAAGTCTGATTGCCCAGATGGTTATTTCTAGGCTCTTCATCAAAAATAGTAACTGAGTGTGGGTCTAAAGCATATCTACCCTGCATATAGGCTGGGATCTTCTTGCTTCATAGATGTCTCCTCTGTGCAGACTGGACATGTAGATAGTGGCTATTTTGATAAGTCCCATCAGAGACAGAAACAGGAAAACAGAAGAAAATGAGTAGCAATCATTCAAATCTGTGAAAATCCCTATAATGCATTATTCCCTGTATCTTTGACTGTGTTCCTTCTTTTGTTGCTGTTATTATTGTACATAGAGTATTCACTCTATCTGTGAACTTCCTTGAGCAAGTGTTTTACTCTCCTTTATATACACCATAGTCGCCAGCACAGTGGCTTTGCCCTTAAAAAGCAGAATGAAGACAGGGTAAATTAAAGGAGCCACAGAACAAACAGACCAAACAAACCTCAAGTGCTTCTAGAAAGTACAATGGGAGAAGTTCTAGTTTTGAGATTTGGTTACCCCTTTGCCTGCCCCCAGGAGAAGAAATACTAGTATATTGTGGAAAATCAGATCCTCAGGACAATGCTTCTGAGCAATTCAACTGTGACAAGAAATAGAACAATCCTCAAAATGTCATCCAAGCAACTTTAATTAACAATTCTGAATCTCTTTTATTAGAATTAAAACTAGAGACTGTGAAGACCTTGGGTACCATCTCTGTCCTGGCATGGCTTGGATTTCTGGGGAGTCACTCTTGATAACACCCCTGGAAAGACAGAATCCCATTGCCTTGTAGGAAAGCCTCTCTTCCTATAAACTACATTAATTCAGGCCTTCATCAGCCCTTCCTGGTTCTGTTTCAATAAACAAACACAGGAATAAATAGTTTTGAGCTTGCTTTGTTTATTCTAGCTCTTCCCTCAACTAGCTACTTTTTCTAATGTTGCCACTACCATAAGCAGAGAATTTTTACAGGGTAAAATTGTTCATTTCCATCTCAGCATTTTTTTACATTTGGAATGACTTGGCTCAGCTACTCTGACCTTGAAATGCAGCCCTCCATCCCACCAAGAAATCAGCAGGAGCTGTAAGGTGGAGAACACGAAGTTTCCATTTCTTTGCAAATCCATTTTTACATGGTAAAGGCTATGCTCCTTCCAAAGGCAAAGGGACAGCCTATCATCCAAAAGAATGATAGATAAGGATTAGGTTTAATACTGGAAAACATTTAGAAGCTGAAAGAAAGACTGCATTCATGAAAGAAATAAAAGGGACTATTCTTTGGCAAAACATAAAACAGCATCTGTTGAAACAACTCAAGTTCTGCGCTGCTTTTCATGGCATCTTTTGTTGCCCAAGGATGGCAGCTTCTCTCAAGCCTTTGAGGACATGAAATGATGACAGATAAAGGTCCCATGCCAAGAAGCAAGAAAAAAAATTCACATTTTGATGTGCAACTACTTGATTCTCAGCCATCTAGAAATACAGAGAGGAGGCTGTCAATTGCATTTAATGAACTGCTTTGGTAGCACTGGGTGGTTAATTTCCAGATTTCTCCTGCTCTACCACACAGGGGACAGCACATTACCTGAGCTTTCTGGCTTTAAATAGAAGATAAACCCCATATGTGTAATCTACTCCAGGTGTATCTATTTCTTTCGCTCTGTACCCCACTGACATTCTGGTGTGATACATTAGCTTTTTCTGTGTGAAGTATTCATAATAACATAGCCCAGAAAACTCCCATTCAACTCATTTATTTATAGCAACAACTGATTTCTGTCAGCATTTTTAACATATGATTTTTTGGTGTAAGATAGGGAAAACAAAAACACAATCTTGGTCATGCCTTAAACTAAAGAACTAAAAAACTGAGGTCATCTACCACTTGTAAACGATTAGCAAAGCTTTTAATAAACACAACTGACTGTAAGTATCATTGAAAACAGAGTGAACTCTTTATATGGTCATGGTCATTTTCATCTGTATAGAAAAATGTGAACATAAAATACAGAAATGATTTAATATTTCACATGTATTCACAAAACTTCTCGAAATAGCCGACTAAAGAACTAGTAACATTTTATTTTCTTTACATATGAGGTAGCTAATAGATACCAGCCATGCCAAGGGAAAAAAAATTGACTTTGTTTTACAGCAAGCAGATTTTATGGCTTTTTCTTTTGATGTCTGAACCATGAAATATGCCAGAGGTACTCTGTTGCTGTTTACAGTACCTATGTACACTCTTAATGAGTTGCCAATTTTTACTTCCTTTAAAGAACCCTGATAGTAAAACATTTATCTACAAATTAAAAAAATTCCCTTAAACATGCTCTGCGTTTCCAAAGAGGCAAAGCCCAGTGGTTTTCATCATTAAATGCTGGTTCCAAGAATCTCCCTTTTGTCTAACACTGTAGTTCAGCTTGTTCATAATAGATTACAGGTTGAGAGACATGATATTTAATTTAAACCATGATTGTCAAAGGAGAATTTGGCTTCAGTTCTTTTAAAGATGGATGTTAAAAACAAGATAACAGGCCTACAAGGGAGTCACTTATGCTAAGCGCCACATCACCAAACCAAGACTTAACTACATTTTCAGCTCTCCCAGAAACGGTCTCTTAACCAATCAATAAGGAGTCACCTGATCAACATCAGGTAATCTGCCTGATATGCTCCTGCCACCCACCAGAAATCACGAATCTACTTTTATGCCCAGTACAACTTTCTTGTTCCTGCTCCCTTCTGCCTATAAAAGTCTTTCATTTCACACAGCTCCTTGGAGCTTCTTTCTATCTGCTAAGTTGAATGGATCATTGAATAAAGCCAATAAGATTTTTAAAATTTACTTAGTTGAATTTTGGTTTTTGTTTTTAACATGGATAATCTAAAAGAAGGAGTCTAGATTCTTAATCCTGAGACCTTAGTGATGACGGTATTAATTTTAATTTCATTTTGGGATCCCTCGTACAATACGGGAGATGAAAAGATTTACTCAGTAGGTAAATCTTTGTGGAGACTTGTCCTGGTAGAAGGAGGTTACGTTTGTTCACCTGACCCAAAGGCAGCGGTTGGGTAACAAGACGCTGCAGCAGATGCATCGGGTCTCATAGGCTGATAGTTGTCCCCACATCTCACTTCCATGATGCAGTGGAGTGCTGTTACCCAGCTCGAGGTCAGTTACTCTTGAAAACTGTTGAATGTTGTTACTGAGGTAGAAATTAGTGGTAGTTGGAGAGGGTGATGCTGATACAATGACAGTCTGGGATAGGATTTGGAAAAGAAAGCCACAGAATCAACTCAAACCCAAATTTAGCCTCCTAAGTATGTGAGCAGACTGTGGGTGCTTGAAGCAGAACTCAATCCCCACATGCTGTAAGCCCTGGACATCCATGGAAGCCCCTACAGCTGCATCTAGGGTTAAGGAAGGCATTTGCCTTCCTTTCTTGGTGATTTTTCTCCATTTCTAAAGGGGAAAAAGAGAAGCAAAAAGTATCACCTACTTTTTCCCTTCACCGCTAAGCAAGAATATGGTCTTAACTTAAGCAAATCCGTTTTCCCTACTCTAGAAGAAAGAATGAAAGTTCTTTGTTGTTCTACCCAGTAAAGCCTAATTTGACTCTGAATCAGGGACCATTTTTGCTAATTACTCATCTGAAACACAGATCAATTAAAGTGAAAGTTTTACTAGTTGGTTAAAGGTCTTCTTTCACGCCTGCTTCCTGGAGCTTTATGTAAATGTTCAGGATAATTTTTATCATTAAACTCTTGAAGGATTCTAATAGATAGTCTCTTTAGGCATGGTTGTCCAGAAACTTCCTTTTCTGTATGGGTGGCCTACTGAATATGTTCAATATTTAAAAATTCATTGGCGTTCAATGCTGAGATTTACTTACATCAAGACTGAAAGATCGATAAATTTGGAAGGTCAAGGAAACCAGCTGGGTCCTGCATGAAAACGCATCAGGACCTTGAACAAGCCTCTACAGGGCTCATCAATACAATAAAAACATGGATGACATCTACCTTTTCTTGGCCCATGGAATGGCCATTGAATAGTTCTTCCCAATATGTTCCATTTTATATAAGTACTTGTTCTCTATTTAAGAAAAAATTACTGAAAAATGAATAAAATATAAAAGAAAAGGAAAATCATATAGATATCTCTGTAAATAATAAGAGTCAATCAGAGTGGGAAAAAATATCATCTCTATTTACAAAACAGAAACAGACCCACAGACATAGAAAACAAACTTATGGTTATCAAAGGGGAAAGGGGGGAGGGGAGGGATAAATTAGGAGGTTGAGATTAACATATGCACACTCCTATATATAAAATAGATAACCAACAAGCACCTACTGTATATCACAAGGAACTATACTCAATATTTTGTAATAGCCTATAAGGGAAAAGAATCTGAAAAAGAATACATAAATATCTCTATCTATCTATATACACATATATATATATCTGAATCATTTCTCTGTACACCTGAAACTAACACAACACTGTAAATCAACTATACTTCAATTTAATAAAAAGAACTGCTGGATAATGTTAAAGAAAAAACAAAAAACAGTAAGGCCCTTGGCCTGAACTAAACTGTATTAATATTTATTGAATATTTTGTGCCATGTACTTTACATACTTTATCTCAGTTAGTATTCCTAACAATTCTGTCAGGTAAATATTATTCTAAATTTGAGACATAAGAATCAGGGATTCAGAAAATGTAAGAAACTAACCTTGGCAGTTGCTAAGTGGTAAAGCAAGAATTTGAGCCCAGGTATCTAATTCCAGAACCTATATTCTCTTCCCCCTACAATGCTGGCTTCCATTCAATGAGTGAGCAAATACTTTGCACAACTAATTCAACAAAACTGTGTTTCTCTGATTCTTTCTCTGATTCAAGGTGATTTCTTAATAGGTTTTCACCAGATGTCCATGTTCAGAAAGCCATGGGCAAAGCTAACCTCATATTCAGTACATATAAATATTCAAGGTCAGGGGGCAAGTTTGCCTCCATCTCCACTTCTCCCTCAGGATAAAGTCTCAGATCAGTTTCTTGGACATGAAATACCTGCCTGACCTGGAAAACTTGTTGTTAAAGGAAATGAGTCTATTGAGGACCCAAGTTGCCTCAGTCTTGGCCTTTGAGTGAGGGTCAGAGCAACGCTGTGGTGGATTATTTCATCAAGTTATTCTGTTAAAGTTACATGGAACTTCAGGAAACGTCAAAAAGCCTAGAAACAGAAATGTGTGTCCTAATCCTCTCAAACAATGGCATTAACCAAAGCAAAAACGGCTTTGAAAGAAGAAAGAATCAACTGTTTAGCCTTCTCATGTCCTAACAGTTCATAACACAAAGGGCGTATTCACAGTGGAAAGATACTGTCTTTCTTTCAAAATAGAAGACACCGTATTTTAAGATATTTTATAGAATTCTTTCCTCACAGGACTCTGTAAGCATTACCGGTTCAAGAACAAAATCAAAGTTTCCATTCATGAGACTGATTCACCATGTATTTTAGGAATTCTAATTGAATATTTGTACCATGGGCTCTGGCCTAAAGAAGGAATATACGTCTTCATTTTTCCCGTTTGCTATATGACAGACAGCAGAGGCTCACCTTTCAATCTGTGAAACAATGATTTCTTTACAAATCTGAAATCTGAATATCTCTTCACTGCAATAGTTGCATTTGACCCATAATTTTTCTCCAGTCATTATCTTCCAAAGAATTTTTCCTAGTCCATTATCCTCCGAGTTCTCAGCCATATCCAAAAGCTGCTACAATTTAAACTTTTATCTCCTGCTCTTCATGGACTTACTGTTTCATCATATCTCCCTTACTTTTCCATCGGTGAAATCTAAAATGAGTTCAGAATCATAAGTATGTAAATAACAACCTAATGCTCTGTATCATGGTATAATTTTATTTAGAGAAACTAAAATATTTGAAAGTGAGTTCTTCAAATTTTAACTGACAACAATTGGCTTACTATAAGCAATAGAGAAAATTTTAACTATTAGAACAAATGATACAGAAGAATGGAAATTTTTGGACAGATCCTTTCTGTATTGAAAAATCTGTCACCCTACTAGATAGGAAACGATGCAATTTCAACACCAGATCAATAATTGCTTCAATGTGGTCCTCTGTGGAGACTTTTGGGATTTTGTGACAGTGCTGATTGGAGTGGAATGCAATTCTATTTAGATTTCTTCTTTGATTAGTAAAACTATTTTTAAAATATTATATTATGTACCTAACTGAGAATCATAAAATGATTATTTTGTAAGGAAGTTTCAAGATAATGAAATATATGCATGTGTCTCACTTTGACTGGTCTCATGAGTTCAGGGTCTTTGGATAGAAGCTACTCTGTATGTCAGCTTCAAAGATGATACCCTATCAGAACAGAATGGTCCTGTATATCTAACTCCAAATATTCAGGTAGGCAAAACTTTTTCCAAAAGTATGCTTCACATTGAGATTTATGTGTTGTGTTCTAATGTCTGGTAGAGTTCCTTACTATTTTTTGGCTATATCTTTAACTTACACGTAAAACAAACTCCACTATTGCCTCTTCATTTTGACCATCCTGACAATTGATGTGGTTTGCTGTGTGATGGATTTGGCTTCAGCAATTGCTACTTATTGACCAAAGAAATGGATCAAGCTTCTGTTGTGTCCCAACTCATTGACAGAGTACAGTTAATGTCTACTTTGGAGCACAATTTTGCCTTAATTATATAATATTGTATTTTAGTAAATGAAAAATGGGCTATTTCTATAAACTCAAACCTAGAACTAATTTCAAAGAAAAAAATTCAGAAGAGAGAAGCTTCAGAATAGTGTCTAAAAACGTGGAATAAATGCACCCTTATCAAAGAAAGAAAGAGAAAGTAAAAGTTTCCTTGATTTCAAATGCATTTATTCACCCTATGTTGTTACAGTTTTCTCTAAGTAAATGTATATATTTGAAGTCATTCTTTAGCATGAGCTATCTTTAGGAACATTCTTTTGAGACTGGGTAACAAACCCTCCTAGAGCTGCCAAAGAAAGATGCCAAGGAAAGAAGAGGACTCCTTGCCTCCAAATGTGGAGGGAGATCCTAGAGTCCCCTTGGCAACTGAGAAACAGAACACTGCTATTGTATGTGGCTCTTTGGCAGCTGGCCACTGCCCTTTCATCCACGCCAAGGCACGTCCAAATACAGAAGAGCCCAGACTTCGTTCCTCTGCTCTATTGGGGTAATAATTAAACATTTCAGTTAGAAACCTCTTCATTCTAGCAGAAAAGTTCAGTTTGAATGATCATGGCAATGACAAGTTTTCTTGGAAAGGGTAGAGCATGCATACACAAGCACACACACACATTCACGCTTATTTACTGTTTTCTCTTTTTTCCAAAATATTTACCATGCTGGGGACAAAAACTTTCTCTTCCTCGCTCTCAAAATAAATTTTTATTTGTTTTGTGCTTTCTTTCAAAATGCCGGTTTGAAATTTTTCAACTACTCTTTTGAAACAATAAAAGCTAGTTACTCTCTTTAAATCACAACATTTACTGAAAAGGCTCTGTATATGACAGATTTGGACCCTAAAAAGGAAAAGTTACTTCAAAAGCTGAGTGTAAATAGAAGGCAATTGGTAAGCATCCCCTGTAAAATGAAAAGACCCCATGCCTATTTGACCTTGGGAAAACTAAAGGACCTAAAGCCCCATAATAGGAGCAGGTTAGAAACACTCCTCCTATCTGTGCACCTGCATTTCAAACACAGCAAAGCAAACCAGCCAAATGAATATTAACAGGCAACACATTTAAACGTATTATAAGAATTATAAATATCTAATATCTTATTGGCTATTCCCACCTAAACAGTGTTCTCAGTTGTGTAAGAGTAGCATCTTTACTAATTTAATCAACATCTCCATACCTGCAGATTCTTTAAGAAAAGAGTCCAAGTAGGTGAGGTAAACAGAACAAATTATTAGACTGTTAATGTACATTACAAAACAATAGGTGGGAAACTTTATGTGTTTTTCTTAAGCCAAAGATAGATGCCTAGAGATACTTGCATATATATCTAATTCTTTCTTTCCATTTATCTATCTGTCTGCCTGTCGGTCTATCCATCTCAATAAATCTGATGCTCAATCCACCTTGTGTGCATTGTACACCATATTGTAGCTTCCTGGGTGTTGGACTACTTGAAAGTATCATTTGCCTTTATTTTTTTAATTTATATTTTATTCATGGATATTTAAAATACATGAATTATATCAATAGCAATGCTAGGAAGGAATTATCTAGTTCTTTTATTTCATGTTACTTTTATTTTTTTTACCGGAGTAAAATTGCTTTACAATGTTGTGTTAATTTCTGCTGTACAATGAAGTGAATCAGCTATATGTATACCTATATACCCTCCTTCTTGGACCTCCCTCCCCCTTTCCCCCTCCATCTAGGTCATCATAGAGCACCAAGCTGAGCTCCCTGTGCTATACAGCAGGTTCCCGCTATCTATTTTACACATGGTAGTGTATTTATGTCAAATCTAATCTCCCAATTCGTCCCACCTCCTCTTCCCCCCCACCCCACATGTAAACATGTCTGTTCTCTAAGTCTACATCTCTATTATCGCCCTACAGATAGGTTCATCTGTACCATTTTTCTAGATTCCACATATATGCGTTAATATACAATATTTGTTTTTCTCTTCCTGGCTTACTTCACTCTGTATGACAAAATCTAGGTCCATCCACATCTCTACAAATGACCCAATTTTGTTCCTTTTTATGGCTGAGTAATATTCCATTGTATATATGTATCACATCTTCTTTACCCATTCATCTATCGTTGGACATTTAGGTTGTTTCCGTGTCCTGGCTATTGTAAATAGTACTGCAATGAATATTGGGGTACATGTGTACTTCTGAATTATGGGCTTCTCAGGGTATATGCCCAGTAGTGGGACTGCTGGTTCATATGGTAGTTCCATTTTCAGTTTCTTAAGGAACCTCCATACTGTTCTCCATAGGGGCTGTATCAATTTACATTCCCAGCAGCAGTGCAAGAGGGTTCCCTTTTCTCCACACCCTCTCCAGCATTTATTGTTTGTTGATTTTTTGATGATGGCCATTCTGACCAGTGTGAGGTGATACCTCATTGTAGTTTTGATTTGTATTTCTCTAACAATTAGTGATATTGAGCATCTTTTCATGTGCCTCTTGGCCATCTGTATGTCTTCTTTGGTGAAATGTCTAGTTAGGTCTTCCACCCATTTTTTAATTGGGTTGTTTGTTTGTTTTTTGATATTGAGCTGCATGAGCTGCTTGTAAATTTTGGAGATTAATCCTCTGTCCATTGCTTCTTTTGCAAATATTTTCTCCCATTCTGAGGGATGTCTTTTTGTCTTGTTTATGGTTTCCTTTGCTGTGCAAAAGCTTCTACGTTTAATTAGGTCTCATTTATTTTTTTTATTTTATTTTCATTACTCTAGGAGGTGGGGCAAAAAAGATCTTGCTGTGGTTTACGTCAATGAGTGTTTTTCCTATGTTTTCCTCTAAGAGTTTTATAGTGTCCAGTCTTACATTTAGGTCTTTAATCCATTTGGTGTTTATTTTTGTGTATGGTGTAGGTAGTGTTCTAATTTCATTGTTTTACATATAGCTGTCCAGTTTTCCCAGCACCACTTATTGAAGAGGCTGTCTTTTCTCCATTGTATATTCTTGCCTCCTTTATCAAAGATAAAGTGACCACATGTGTGTGGGTTTTTCTCTGGGCTTTCTATCCTGTTCCATTGATCTATATTTCTGTTTTTGCACCAATACCATATTGTCTTGATTACTGTAGCTTTGTAGTATAGTTTGAACTTGGGTAACTTGTTTCCTCCAGCTCCATTTTTCTTTCTCAAGATTGCTTTGGCTATTCGGGATCTTTTGTGTTTCCATATGAATTGTAAAATTTTTTGTTCTAATTCTGTGAAGAATGCCATTGGTAATTTGATAGGGATTGCATTGAATCTGTAGATTGCTTTGAGTAGTATAGTCATTTTCACAATATTGATTCTTCCAATCCAAGGACATGGTATATTTCTCCATCTTTTTATGTCATCTTTGATTTCTTTCATCAGCGTCTTATAGTTTTCTAAGTACAAGTCTTTTGCCTCCTTAGGTAGTTTTATTCCTAGGTAGTTTATTCTTTTTTTGTGATGGTAAATGGGCTTGTTTCCTTGACTTCTCTGATTTTTTTGTTGTTAGTGTATAGGAATGCCAGAGACTTCTGTGCATTAATTTTGTATCCTGCAACCTTACCAAATTCATTGATTAGTTCTAGTAGTTTTCTGGTGGCATCTTTAGGATTTTCTAGGTATAGTATCTGTCATCTGCAAGCAGTGACAGTTTTACTTCTTTTCCAATTTGTATTTCTTTTATTTCTTTTTCTTCTCTGATTGCCACGGCTAGGACTTCCAAAACTATGTTGAATAAGAGTGGCGAGAGTGGACATCCTTGTCTTTTTCCTGATCTTAGTGGAAATGTTTTCAGTTTTTCACCATTGAGTATGATGTTTGCTGTGGGTTTGTTACATATGGCCTTTACTATGTTGAGGTAGGTTCCCTCTTTGCCCATTTTCTGGAGAGTTTTTACGATAAATGGGTGTTCTTTTATTTTAAATTACAGATAAGCAATACACTGAATTGCTAAAGCTCAAATTCAGATAATATTAGATGAAAAGGGGTTAAAACACACAACATAACAAAAGATTAATTTGGCAGCAGATTTATTCATAGCAACACTTCCCAAAGTTTGGTTAAAGGATCCCTGGGGTTCCAAACTAAGACCCTTTAAAGGGTCCATGAGGTCAGAACTAATTTCATAATAAACTAAGATGATATTTTCCTATTTCATTCTCACTCTCTCGCAAGTGTCCAGTGGAGTTTTCCAGAGAGTAAATGATGTGTGAGATCATAATGGACTGAATAGAGAAGCAAATCTAAAAATCCAGCTGTCTTCTATTAAACCAGACAATAAAAAAATATTTAAAAATACAAAACAATGCCACTCATCATTTTTTGTGTTGAAAGAGATAATTATTTTTCCTAAGAACATGCATTTATGTCAACATGTAATGGTATTACTATTGTTATTTTTAAATGAGTTAATAAATACTGAAATGTTTCTCTATTTTAACTTCTAATTCAAATATCGACAGATATAACCCATAGTCACAGAAGCTTTTGGGGGTATTCTCAATAATTTTTAAGCACATAAATGGGTCCTAAGACCAAAACATTTGAGTTTACTATTTTAGAGCTTTGGTTTCTCAATTTATTTTTAGAGCCTCAGTTACTAATTTTACCAGAATCAAAATTAGGGTGACAATTGCTTTTATAAAAGTCTCCACAATTACTCTCTGACAAGATTAGATTTATATGTCTTATATCATTTGCTAATCAACAAAATACAGTCAATAGAATAATTGTATATATAACATCTAATATGATTCATTCAACCTCTTCCATTCCTGGCCAGGCACTTACCCTGGACCTTGCTTTGCATTTGATGCTAATATAGTAGGAGGGACATTGCTTGCTGTATATTATGCATCTGATAAATATTTGCTGACTTGATTTAAATTAAGGCTGCTTCATCACTGAAGTTTATTTGACTAAATTGTTAAGGTTATTTCTTGCTTTTTTTTATAATGCCATAATGGTCAGCAAAACTACACTGGCAGGCATTGGTGCAGTGGTTAACAGAGGACTTTCCAAAGCCACCCTGACTGGGCTTAAATCCTGGATCTAATGCTTATTCCCATGTATGAATAAGCCTTTAACCTTCTGTGCCTAAATGTCCTCACCTGAAAATTAGAAATAAAAAGGTTACTTTGTAATAATAATCTTCTGCTATACAGATTAAATAAGTTAATAATTGTAAAAAATTTAGAACTAAATTTAGCTTATAATAAATGCTACATAAGGATGACTCAGTAAAATATCATCTAAGTTCAGCTGCTGCTCAAAGCAAGTACGTGGACACCGATGATTGATTTTCAGAGAAAATTTTGCCCTTAAATAGATTCCGATATACCTGAACCACTTTAATTCCATGTTTGTCCCCATCTCTAAATGTTAAGAGTAGCAAGTTAAACATGAGTAACAACCATGATCACACTTAAAATACTGAGGTGAGAATGGCAGTAAAACACAGATCAGAACATGGAAACAAAAGCTTAGAAGCATGAGAGAGAAAGTCAAACATATTCAGCTAACAAAGCATCATAAAGATAACATTTGAAATTGTCTTCTAACCTACTCACGCAATAGACAGAAAGTTGAGCCAAGCCTTTTAACTGAATTTATTTTATTATATAAATGCTGACATAGTTTTAAAATTATCACTGATATTTTCTTAATAGCATCTTTGCAATTCTAGCCACTCTTTAGAAAGTGTCTTAAAATAATGAATACATAGTTCCATATGATATAGTCTAGCTAGGTGCAAAGGAAGGATTAGAAAATTTCTAGAACTCTCTTTCATCTTTCAGCTTGTGCAATTTCATTTGGGTTGATTTTCCATCTCATATTTTCCAACAAGATAAAATCCCCCTTCTATTTGCCAGATTCTAAGTCCCAAAGATGTGGACATAATGCAGAATGGATGGACCAGACTTATCAACATTGGAGTGTACTCAGCGTTCTCCAGCTTAACTGTCATCATGCCAAATATCCCCGTCTTGGGCTTGTTTACAACCAAAGGCAATGCATAACTTCCAACTTTCTTTATAGTTTTGTTCTTTTCTTTTAAGCATCTCTGAACTCAATTTATTAGATGAAATGAAGCACATTACCAGGAAAGTTTTATTAATTAGCTCTGATTAACTTGTCACTTCATCTATTCATCTTTGACCCAAATGGAATGAGATCAGGAAAATATAAATGAAAAAAATAATAATTTTTTAACAGAAAAGGTGAATTTCTCTTGAAATGGGCTACAGACTAAAATCTTCTAGCATCTTGTGACTACTCATGGGATGGTCCATCCTGTATTAAGTGGCTACACTAGAAGGTAAAAGGCACCCTCATCTCATCACATTAACCATCTCATGCCATACAGCTTAGTGCCAGAGAAACATGTTTAACTTTATAATGATAGCTCATTGTAGGTTATAGACAGTGAGAATATTTTGCTTTTTAGGTATTCTAAATATTTAGCTATTTAGATATTTTTTAAATGGTGACTTTTTAAAAAAACTGTTCTTTAAATCAGTGAAGATTATTTCACAATGTATATTTACATGAAACCACCACACTGTACACCTTAAATATATATATATTTTGGTCAATTATACCTCAATAAAGCGGAAAAGATTAAAAAACAGTGAAGTTTAAAACCTGAAACAGAAATACCAGTATTGATGAAACATGTTAAACACTTAGGAAAAAAAATCAAATTTTGAGATTAAAAAAAAAAGTTTGAAATGAATGGTTAAATCCAACACGTACATTTTCCTTTTCTGTAAAAAGCCCATTTCTGTGATAGCCATCAAATGCCTTTCTTTTTCTTTCATTTATGACCAGAGGTCCTGCCACTCAACACCGAGTGCTGTTCTTTGGGTTTCCATAGCTGTGTGCTGCAATGCTTGGGGGATGCAGCCCAGAGTGGCTTGTGGAGCAGTCAGGGGACATCATGTGGAGGATCTGCTCATCCCCTGGCTCCTGCACTGTTGCCAGCACAGCATCTGTCTCCTCCTTAGCCTTGTCACCACACTGAAATTGCTTTCTGATACAGTTCTATTTGCATGCAAAACTGTCAATTATTTTCCCTCCCACATTCTGTAGGGAATAGGAAGCAGGCTGATGGCGCCATTTGGACACTGTGTGACAGGAAAAGGTCCATTTTACACAGCAACATCATAAAACCAAGAGCTTCACATCTACCTCTCCCCTTTACTCTTGCTCATAAAGCCCAACCGAATTAAACCTGCAAAATCTCTGCAATTCACTCTCCTTTACCAATATTATGTGAAACAGGCTTGACCACCAAAAGTGAATAAAAGTAGAAGAAAGCTATCATTGTTTTTGCAGAAGAAAAAAACCACCTAAGTTACCAGTAATGGGTAAATTTATAAAGAATTTGGCTGTAGAAAAATCAATGAAAAAATAAAGTTTTATTAAATATCTTAAATAAAAAACTGAGGACATAGACATAAACTAATCTGTAAAATTGTAAAACAAAAAAAAAAAGGAGCAATGTTCTCTCATTTCTCTTTAGCACCAGAGTGAAATTCCCTTGTTAAAAAAGTATTTGCACTCTGGGCTTGTGAATCAACTGTGGGGAAGCAAGGATCTTCAGCCAAGCATTTCTGGACAGAGTAAGCTATAGGAAAAGACGTCTTCCCTCAAGCTCAACAATTTCTGTCCTCTATATGGGGGCAAATGTTTCTGAGCGTATTCAAAATGACCCTTTGCTTTACATCAAGAGATGATCACATTGTAACAGCTCAGAAAGAAATGTAGAGCATATTTACAGATGGATGAGCAGAAACTCATTTGCTAAGTTCAAGAAAATGTGACTAAGTGCCTAGTACTTGGAACACTCATAACAGAAAAAGTAGAAATTTCAAGAAGGAAAGGATGTTCCTCAAACTACTTACATCACCATCACCCTCCTTCTGGAAGAGAAAATCAGTCATTTATCACCAAGACAGGTTTCCCAGAGGTTTTCCCAAGGAATAAAAATTTGTCAAACCACTGTAGATACTTAAATTATATTAAATTCTTGATAAAATCATGAATGATACATGAGTAATATGCATTTGTGTTGCAGTAACATTTATAACTTTAATCAAGAAAAAGGATCTGTGACTATTGTCAAGGCAGTCATGGTGATGACTTAAATTCTGAAAATTTTATCTGCGGGAATACATTATACAACCAGATGGACATGGTATGCACAAAGACCATTTATTTTATTAGCTACAAGACAAAATCAGTAAAAAAAAATACTGATTGATAAAACTGAGATTTGTTTTTGACTGACCTTACAATATTCAGTTGAATAAGTAAACAGTAAAAATTTCATAACAATACAAATGCCTTAATTTTATACATTTTTATTGAAGTATAATTGACTTATATCAGTTTCAGGTGTACAACACAGTGATTCAACATTTTTGTACATCGCAAAATGATCACAGTTGTCTAGTTACTATCTGTCACCATACAAAATTACTCCAATATTATTAACTATATTCCCTATGCTGCACATTACATCCCCATGACTTAAGAATTTTATATTTTTTATTCAATTATAACAACTTTACTTAAACACAATAAAAAATTATTCTTTTCATTTTGCCAATAAAAAAACTGAAGACCAAAAAGAATAAGTAACTTATTCACAGTAGCAGAAGTAGTAAATGGCATAGTTAAGAATAGCCTTCAGGGTTTTAGGTAATTTTTAGAAGCTCTGCTACATTACACATTTTGATGTTGCTTTTCTAAGTTAAATCTAAAAGATATTTTGACCAAATAAAGACCATAAAGAATCTATATGAAAAACTAAAATATCATAGGATATTTAAGGAGCGAGCTCTCTCTCTGTGATTAGATGATAGATGGATAGATAGGGATAGAGATATATATGTGTATAGATATCTATATCTCTCCTAGTGTACAAAATAATGTGCTGCTTCCCATCGGTCATTGGCTTGAATAAGAATAAATAAGAATAAAACTCTACAAGGGAAAAATATGAAAACAAATCGAACTGCCAAATACAAGGAAACTTCATTATCAGAGATTTTCTTGGTTTTCTTAAAAGTTCTGCTGTGTTAATACCCCCCAGGTCAGGTCTGTTTGTCAGGTAATAACCATTTAGATCAAGGGCCCTCAGCCTTACCTGAGGCCTTCAAGTTCATCACTCTGAATAAACTGACAGAATGCAGCACAGAGAAGATTCTTACATGCTAGAACTGCTCAGTCAATAGAAGCTTCTCAACTAGTAAGCACACAACATATTAGTGACAGACTGTGTCCACGGCTTTAACAAGCCAAGTCCAATCTTCTCACACTGCAAACCTACGTGAACTTTGAAGGTAAACACAGGGTCAGATTTTTTTTTTTAAATATCTTTATTGGAGTATAATTGCTTTACAATGCTGTGTTAGTTTCTGCTTTATAACAAAGTGAATCAGTTATACCATCTGGCCCCATATCTCTTCCCTCTAGTATCTCCCTCTCTCCCACCCTCCCTAGCCCACCCCTGTAGGTGGTCACAAAGCACCGAGCTGATCTCCCTGTGCTATGCGGCTGCTTCCCACTAGCTATCTATTTTATGTTTGGTAGTGTATATATGTCCATGCCACTCTCTCACTTTGTTCCAGCTTACCCTTCCCGCTCCCCATACCCACAAGTCCATTCTCTAGTAGGTCAGCATCTTTATTCCCGTCTTGCCCCTAGGTTCTTCTGACCATTTTTTTCTTTTTTTTTTTTAAATTCCATATATGTGTTAGCATAAGGTATTTGTTTTTTTTTCTCTTTCTGACTTACTTCACTCTGTATGACACCCTCCAGGTCCATCCACCTCACTACAAATAACTCAATTTTCTTCCTTTTTATGGCTGAGTAATATTCCATTGTATACATGTGCCACATCTTCTTTACCCATTCTTCTGTTGATAGACACTTAGGTTGCTTCCATGTCCTGGCTATTGTAAACAGAGCTGCAATGAACATTTTGGTACATGACTTTTTGAATTATGGTTTTCTCAGCGTATATGCCCAGTAGTGGGATTGCTGGGCCGTATGGTAGTTCTATTTTTAGTTTTTTAAGGAATCTCCATACTGTTCTCCATAGGGACTGTATCAATTTACATTCCCACCCACAGTGCAAGAGGGTTCCCTTTTCTCCACACCCTCTCCAGCATTTATTGTTTGTAGATTTTTTGATGATGGCCATTCTGACCAGTGTGAGATGATATCTCATTGTAGTTTTGATTTGCATTTCTCTACTGATTAATGATGTTGAGCATTCTTTCATGTGTTTGTTGGCAATCTGAATATCTTCTTTGGAAAAATGTCTATTTAGGTCTTCTGCCCATTTTTGGATTGGGTTGTTTGTTTTTTTCTTATTGAGCTGCATGATTTGCTTGTATGTTTTAGAGATTAATCCTTTGTCAGTTTCTTCAATTGCAAATATTTGCTCCCGTTCTGAGGGTTGTCTTTTCATCTTGTTTATGGTTTCCTTTGCTGTGCAAAAGCTTTTAAGTTTCATGAGGTCCCATTTGTTTATTTTTGTTTTTATTTCCATTTCTCTAGGAGATGAGTCAAAAAGGATCTTGCTGTGATTTATGTCATAGAGTGTTCTGCCTACGTTTTCCTCTAAGAGTTTGATGGTGTCTGGCCTTATATTTAGGTCTTTAATCCATTTTGAGTTTATTTTTGTGTATGGTGTTAGGGAGTGTTCTAATTTCATTGTTTTACATATAGCTGTCCAGTTTTCCCAGCACCACTTAATGAAGAGGCTGTCTTTTCTCCACTGTATATTCTTGCCTCCTTTATCAAAGATAAGGTGACCATATGTGCGTGGGTTTATCTCTGGGCTTTCTATCCTGTTCCATTGATCTATATGTCTGTTTTTGTGCCCGTACCATACTGTCTTGATTACTGTAGCTTTGAAGTATAGTGTGAAGTGCAGGAGTCTGATTCCTCCAGCTCCATTTTTCTTTCTCAAGATTGCTTTGGCCATTCGGAGTCTTTTGTGCTTTCATACAAATTGTGAAATTTTTTGTTTTATTTCTGTGAAAAATACCATTCGTAATTTGATAGGGATTGCACTGAATCCGTAGATTGCTTTGGGTAGTAGAGTCATTTTCACAATGTTGATTCTTCCAATCCAAGAACATGGTATATCTCTCCATGTATTTGTATCAACTTTAATTTCTTTCATCAGTGTCTTATAATTTTCTGCATACAGGTCTTTTGTCTTCTTAGGTAGGTTTATTCCTAGGTATTTTATTCTTTTTGTTGCAATGGTAAATGGGAGTGCTTCCTTAATTTCACTTTCAGATTTTTCATCATTAGTGTATAGGAATGTAGTAGATTTCTGTGCATTAATTTTGTATCCTGCTACTTTACCAAATTAATTGATTAGCTCTAGTAGTTTTCTGGTAGCATCTTTACGATACTCTGTGTATAGTATCATGTCATCTGCAAACAGTGACAGCTTTACTTCTTCTCCTCTGATTTGGATTCCTTTTCTTTCTTTTTCTTCTCTGACTGCTGTGGCTAAAACTTCCAAAACTATGTTGAATAATAGTGGTGAGGGTGGGCAACCTTGTCTTGTTCCTGATCTTAGTGGAAATGGTTTCAGTTTTTCACTGAATTGATGATGATGTTGGCTGTGGGTTTGTCATAAATGGCCTTTATTATGTTGAGGAAAGTTCCCCCTATGCCTATTTTCTGGAGAGTTTTGATCATAAACGGGTGTTGAATTTTGTCAAAAGATTTCTCTGCATCTATTGAGATAATCATATGGTTTTTCCCCTTCAATTTGTTAATATGGTGTATCACGTTGATCGATTTGCATATATTGAAGAATCCTTGCATTTCTGGAATAAACCCCACTTGATAATAGTGTATGATCCGTTTAATGTGCTGTTGGATTCTGTTCGCTAGTATGTTTTTGCACCTATGTTCATCAGTGATACTGGCCTGTAGTTTTCTTTCTTTGGACATCCTTGTCTGGTTTTAGTATCAGGGTGATGGTGGCCTTGTAGAATGAGTTGGGGAGTGTTCCTCCCTCTGCTATATTTTGGAAGAGTTTGAGAAGGATAGGTGTTAGCTCTTCTCTAAATGTTTGATAGAATTCGCCTGTGAAGCCATCTGGTACTGGGCTTTTGTTTGCTGGAAGATTTTTAATCACAGTTTCAATTTCAGTGCTTGTGATTGGTCTGTTCATATTTTCTATTTCTTCCTGGTTCAGTCTCAGAAGGTTGTGCATTTCTAAGAATTTGTCCATTTCTTCTCAGTTGTCCATTTTATTGGCATATATTTGCTTGTAGTAATCTCTCATGATCCTTTGTATTTCTGCAGTGTCAGTTGTTACTTCTCCTCTTTCATTTCTAATTCTGTTGATTTGACTCTTCTCCCTTTTTTTCCTTATAATTCTGGCTAATGGTTTACCAATTTTGTTTATCTTCTCAAAGAACCAGCTTTTAGTTTTATTGATCTTTGCTATTGTTTCCTTCATTTCTTTTTCATTTACTTCTGATCTGATCTTATGATTTCTTTCCTTCTGCTAACTTTGGAGTTTTTTTGTTCTTCTTTCTCTAATTGCTTTAGGTGTAAGGTTAGATTGTTTATTTGAGATGTTTCTTGTTTCTTAAGGTCAGGGTTAGATTTGAGTACATACACCAATACCACACTTTGACTTGAAAAAACTTTATTGACCAACTACTTAGTCCTGGATATGACTATTCTGAGATCCCAAACAGAGTGACAACATTTATATTTTGTGTTTATTTAGCATGGATATCTAACTTTCTCTTATTTTCTCCAAAAACACTTCTATCTTGGGTAAAAATGAAGGGAGATAAAGTATATTTCTAAAGTAACTTTTAGTTCAATTTGTTTATATCAACTTCATCAACCCAGCTATTCTGTGTATAACAATCTTCATATCACATTATATTATGCCAAATAAAAATGGCCCAAAATAGCAGCAGCCAATATATGCACAAACCTAGAAAATCTTCATACAAATAGTAACACCTTAATGTACTTAGTAAACTAAAAGGTAGGTAGAAATTCTTTTTGGAATACAGTTCAAACAGAGAACTGTCACTTGAATATTAGCCTGTGGTTTTTTTTCTGTTTTTTTTTTGGTCAGGAGAAATCATCACTTCTCTTCAAGGAGGCAGAAATGCTATAGAAAAGAGACTCTTTGAATAGTGAAATTTAGAAGTCTGAGATGGCACAGGAATAAATTGGAATGTGTGCAATTTAGAGTAAGTTTTGAGAAGAGTATTCTCATTTCCTGCATATCCCTTACACGACGGGTTGCACTGGCTGACCAAGCTTGTCGCTGGTCTAATTTTCTCCCCTTCATACTATGTTTTGTCCTAGTGTTCGGCAGTGCCTGCAGCTGAAACTCTTGACTGATTTCCCACTACTGTTCCCTGGGAGCTTTTCCAGTGAGTGCCCCCATGTCATCCTTCCTGCTTTTAAGGACAAGCAAAATCAACCACTGTAATACTTATGAGAAAAAAAGATGCCCCAAAATGAATCTCCTAAAATAAGAGAAGTGGGGTGAAAAAGATGGAGGTACTATGTATGCTCTGATCTCCTATTTTTATGGATGGAGCAAACCTACCTTGGTTGCTCAACCTACTTTCAAGGTAATTTTTCCCAGAGCACACTGCATTCAGCAAACTGAAATAGTGGAAACCTTTTCCCAACCCACATGGAAAGAAATGACATCATTGACTATATTCTCAATGTTAATTATTTTACATATATTTATACATATATGTATATATATTTCATATATTTACGTTTAATCCCTTGGTGTGTGCTACTGCAAGTCTTCTAAAAAATGCTGGTGTTAGTAAAATTTCCAGAGATCATATAAAAATAAAAATAGCAAAACCTCACAACAACAGCCAACACTTTTTGAGAGCTTTCTCCATACTTCATGCTCTACATGCACTAACTTAAATAGAACCTTAATAATCATTGTAGATACAAAGTTTAAATATCTTTACCCTCATTCTACCTATGAATAAACTGAAGTTTAGTGACTGCAGTAGTTAAAACCATACTAGCTGCTAAAACAGATAAACCATGAAATTGCAGTGGCTTAAACATTAGAAATTTATTTCTCATATACAACAGTCCAATGGGAATGCTGAGTGGATAGTCTTCCTTGCAGTGATTCAAGACTCAGTGTCTTTACTGTTATGGGGTAGGATAGTCATGCTTTAAAATTTGAATGGGTGTCACAAACAGATACAATTTTCAGTATTGGAAGGACACGATTTTCAGCACTTTACCTATAGCATTCTAGCATAGGGATAAATTACATTAGAAAGGAATCTAAATGTACAGGTTGCCAAGTAAAATATTACTCAATTGCTTTATCTTTGTGCTGTATCAGTATTATTTGATGGGGTCATATGTGGCTTAGACTTAAACTTCTTTTCTTTTTTTTTTAAATTAATTGTTATTGGAGTATAGTTGATTTATAGTGTTGTGTTAGTTTCTGCTGCAGAGCAAAGGCAATCAGCTGTACGTATACATATATCCACTCTTTTTTAGATTCCTTTCCCATATAGGTTATTGCAGAGAATTAAGTAGAGTTCCCCGTGGTATACAGTAGGTTCTTATCTATTTTATATATAGTAGTGTGTATCTGTCAATCCCAATCTCCCAGTTTATCCCTCTGCCCACTTTCCCCCTTGGTAACCATAAGTTTTTCTTATTACCAGCTTTTCTAATACAAAATCTCACAAGGGCGGATTCTTATAAAATTTTAATTTTGGAAGTAACTGTCTTCTACCAATAAGCTTTTATTGGTGATGTCTAAGCACACCAGAGAAAAGAAAACCACTTGCCCTCCACTGTCTAACAGCAATGGAGAATTGTAGAAACTCTAAGGATGGAAAATGTACAGAAATGGGAAAGACAATATTAACTTCCTCCCTCAGGTTCTTTAAACAAAACACCCTGACAGAATGTGTTATATATACCACTAAGTAAATTAAGCCTTTCTAAAACTGTAAACAAAATAAAATTGCAACATATCTTTTTAATTCAGAAAATTTAATTTTACATGCATTCATTCAACAATGCAACTGAACTGGTATTGCTGACAAATAGGACTGCCTGACTGAGAGTCTGTACTGAAAATAAACTGAGATGAGTGTTTCACTACTTCCAACCTCTCTTTCTATTAACCACGATGTAATTATAATTTCTAAATCAAATGCACCAATGATCTACACTCATTTTTAATTCATATGGAAAGGTCCAAAGTAAGACCTGTAAATAATTGCTAATATTGTTTTCCTAAAATGTCAAAAATAGAGAGAAATACAACAAAACTATAAGCAGAAAATTAGCCCTTTTCGAATATTAACATTAACACACAGTCATCAACTCTATTCAACTAACACTTATTGAGTACCAATCATGTGCTCTGCCTTGTGACAGAGTCCAAAAAATATGAATAACATGTCATTTTTCTCCTCAAGGTGCTTACAATGTAGTTGGGGAAATACATACACATACTTGAAAAATGAAATATAAGTAACATCCATTAATACAACTCTTTTCATAGTTCATCAAATCTGGGAAAGGTTCATATATTTCTATCATCTTTATGGAGGTTTGAAAGTGAGTAACTGAACTTAATCCACTGAAAAATACACAATAATCAAAATATTAAGAATAAAGGTGAGGTTCTTTATTATGCTGATTTATAGCCATGAGATTAAGGAAGACTCCAAACCTGTGATGGTCTCATCGTTGCATTCTTACAAGACTGAGAAATTCAGCTACCACATTACTATGATTATCCAACTGTCCGTAACTCCCAATTAAACCCCATAATAAATCTGGTTGGAATGCTTGACTTGGACAGGAGAGGCCTTTCTCTGGCTTTAAGTTCTCATCTCTAGCAAACCACTAAGCCCAAATTAATGAGAGATCCAAGGCATGAGAGTAATTGTGTGAGATCAACATGGCTCTTCATCACCCAAAGTGTCAGGTCAAACTCTGTTGCTTTTACAATGTGGATAAGAGAATGAGATATAAAGAGGGTGTGGGCAAGCATGGCAACTTACCACATGGAAGGAAGAAGCAAAAGTGATGGGGCTACATTCATATGCATTGCTCTTAACATAGTTATCCTCCACCAATCCCCTCCCCCAACAACTGTACCCAATTTGCGTTTTGGAATCTGGCCAAAGTAGCAGTTCCTGTGTGTGGTGGGGTAAGCAGAAGAAATGTGATGAGAGTAAGGAACGGTTTGGTGGGGAAGAGAGAACTTCCCTGAAATTCTAATTCTATTCTCTATGTTTTGGAAAATGAGAAAATTTTCAATAATCACTTTTTAAAAAAAAACAAACAATTTGCATCATGATGGAGCATCATTACAAAATGAGTCCAAAAAAGACTGGGAGATGGTGAACACTATCAAAATAGCAACTCTACTTTGGGAAGGTGGAAGGGACCGAGGAAGTGAAGAGAGTTAGTGAAGTTGATTTCCCCTCCACTGCATATAGTATCATGTTACAATAAGACATAAGTAACACCTTTGTCCTTTATCTTATAACAAATTTAGAATACAACTTACATGTACTCCAAACAGTTGACAGATACTTCTAATTTGGGAGAAAACTCTAAGGCTATACAAAATCCAATAGAATTGCCAACATATTCTGAAAGATGTCCCATAATAAAGCAAATATTAATATATAAACCTTGCCCAAGTGGAAACTAACACTTTGTTGCTTTCAAAGCCATCCCATCAAATTGTGACATTTCACACAACTTAAAAATAATTTCTCATGAGTTTATTTTACTTTGTTTCTTTCCAGAAATATTACTACATTTCCTTTTTCCTTATGTAGTTCTGCCATTTTTATAGACATGTTGCTTCCTTGGCCCATAACATAGCTAATAAATAAAAAATAATTTCAGGAGAGTAACAGCACCAAGGTGGCACTGTAGGAGACCTGAGCCACTATTTCTCCAATAAAGAACAATTAGACAGCTATCCATGAAGGAAGGAAGCTCTAGAGGAACACAGGAATCCATGTAAGAAGCTTCAGCGACACCATAAATACTCCATTTTGCTTTGAAGAATTCGAAGTAGATATCTGTTGTCCTACCACAAGCCATCTCATACATTTCATTCACCATCTTGTGAATTTGAAGAAGTAATCCCCAGAATTTTCATCACCACATGGTTCATTAAGATAGGATTTTAGATCTGTCCAGACTACATCTCAATATAGTAGAGTCTACCTGTTGACTAAGTGAGAATATTGGAGGAAGGGTCATCACTGTTTCCACATTTGTCTAGTGGAAGAGAACAGGACGTTCTCTGCGCCTGAGAGAGAGGGAGAGGGACCAGTCCGTTGTCCCTGTGACTCACAGTGTGATAGAATGACACCCCTCCAACCTTAGGAATTTATCCCAGAAAGGATATTATGATAAGGCTATTTAAGTTTCTTCAATGCATTATACATTTCCCCTCCACTCAAAGCCTCCAAGGCCCATCATGGCCAGACACTTTCAGAAAATAACTCAGGTGACTGATGGCATGTCTCTGTAACTAAGGGGGTGTGGGGTGTGGCAGTGTGTTGTGCAGCCTCCATGTGGAGCCTGCCTCCATGCCCCAGGGCTTGGCTCACTTGTCAATGTCCTCAGTAGCACATACCTGCCTGTTACCTATTGCTTAATGAAAAACAGATTGCTCAGCCTAGCATCTAATAGTTGTTAATACCCTAATAACATTAACGTATGCAATACTGAGCTGAATTGTAAGGCTGACAAGCGCCTACATGCGTGGAAATGTAATTACAGTGGAAGTTTAATGATAAATCACCACAGTTTCTCTCTGCCTTAATAAACTGTCAGGTACTACCAACTAAAGCAGAAGCAATTAAGGGAAGCAACAGGATCTTGAGCTGAGGGACAGCAGTGTTGGTAGAAATAGAACCTCCACCCGCTCTGCCCTCGAAATAGCTTACATAAACGACTGGTATTTCACAGCCGTGAACTCTAATCAGCAGAAACATCAGCCTCCTCATTCATCCAGCTGGAATATGGCATTTTGATTTCTCCTAGGAAGGTACAGTATTTTCAACTATGATAAAGTACCTTACACATCCGAAGAGCTCATTAAATTCCACCTATTATTTCTGTGTTCCCCTTGGTATCTGTTTAAAGAGGTTATTTATAAAACACCAACATTTTATTTAGTGTTATTCAAAGGCAGAAGCTCCCTAATTTCCCAGGTCTTTAAGCTATGATTGTTAGAATGGATAGACAAGGATACAGAGGGTGCAACGAGTCTGGGACAGTGCACGGCATAGGATAGGAACTGAGCTGCCCAGCAGGGCATAGCAAAGGATGTAGAGAGTGTCAGACCTGAGTTCATATCCCTGCTCTGCAACTTAATAGCTGGGCAACATTCGACAGGTTCCGTCAACCTCTTCCATACTCCATTTCCTGATTTGTAAAATGAGGACATTAGTTAATAATATCTACTGCATAAGGTTGTTACGAAGAACAACAATGCATTAAATCTCTGATTCGCTACAATTCCTGCCACCTATAATGCACTCAGCACGTTATTATTAATAATGGTTTATTATTACATTATCAGTGGCCATGTAGATATGTATCTGTGCTCACACTGCACTCTCAACACATTTACTAGACCTTGTTCCTGTAGGCAGACAAAAGGATAAAATCATATAGCATCTAGACAGACAGGATTACTGCAATTATGCTGTTTAACCCTATTATTGGATACATGAGGAAACTCAGCTGAATTCATATAGTTAATCACAAATTGGCCAAAGTTAAGCATCGGGCTCTGAAATAGGCACTCAAGATACAAACATGAAGAGAGCAAAGTCCTATTCACTTGAGGTTCAACATCTTTATAGTGAAACAGGCAGGTAGAGGCCAGTATGAAACACATCAGAGAGGCAAGTTCCTGTCGGCACTCAAACATGGAGAAGGAAGGGCTTATCCCTGGCTGGGGAAGCCTGAGGAGATGTTCTAGACAGGATAATATTTGCTCTGTTGTTGAACAACTGCAAACGATAGAGACTCTAAGAAGAAAATCAGAGAAGAGTACGGGCAAATAAATAAAGTGGTGTGCAAACATCATTAGTCATTAAGGAAATGCAAATTAAAACCCCAACCAGATACCACTACCTAAGTATTGGAATGGATAAAATGAAAAAAAAAAAAAAAAAAAAAACCGACGAAAATTCCAAGAATTGCATAAGACCTGGAGCAGCCAGATTTCTCCCACATCATTGGTGAGAATGTAAAATGCTGCAGCTACTTTCGAAAACAGTTTGTCAATTTCTGATAAAGTTAAACATTCACTTAACAAATGATGCAATCCTACTCCTAGGTATTTGCCCCAATGAAATGAAAATTTATGTTTATACAAAATCCCCTCCATGAATGTTTATAGCAGGTTTATTCATAATCTCAAAGAAAAAAAAAACCCAAAACTGGAAAACACCCAAATGTCCCTCAATGGGTGAATGGATAAACAAACTGTGGTACATTCTTACCATGGACTACTACTCAGCAATAAAAAAGAAGGAACTAATGATGCACACAATAACATGTATGAATCTCAAATGCATTATGCTAAGTGAAAGAAGCCAGACCCAGGACATTAATAATGTATGATTCCATCCATGTGGCATATTGGACAAGGGAAAACCATAGGGAGAGAAAACAAATCAGTGGTTTCTATGGGATAGGAGGAGGCATTGACATTAAATAGGCATGAAGAAAATTGTAGGGCTGATGGAACAGTTCTAAACTTTGATTGTGGTGGTGGTTACTAGGCTATATGTGTTTCCCAAAATCATAAAACTTTACCCTAAAAAGGATGAATGTTACTGTATGTAAATTTTTTTTTTTAAAAAAAAAGGCCAAAACAGACTATGTGCAAAGAAACAGAAGTATAATACGGCATAGCAAATTCAGGTTTTGTAAGCATGACTAGAGCACAGGCAGTATCATATAACTATTACTTAGCTAACTACCTGGCTCACAGTAGAAACCCAATTAATAACTATAGCATAAATGAACAGAGGGGAATTACTGTGCCATGAGCCTGGAAGTAGGCGGAAGCCAACTCTCACAAAACCATGGAATAACTGACAAAGTCAGTACGCTTATATTTGGTTTGGTGATCTAATGGAGATCTCTGTCATTTATATTATTTAGTAAGTACTATCTTAAAGAAAGGGACAAAAGGTATGAAGTTGGGGTGCATCAGGGAAGCCACTAAGACTGTCTGCAATGAGAGTGGTTCCCCTTAAATTTGTGTCATGTGCATCTACACAACCCCGGGGGGTTTGCACTGGGAGAATGTTCCTCTATTTCCACTTCTCTAGCTGTTTGAGAGACACCTGCTAAGGAGAAATATGAATAATGACAGAATCAAAGTGCAGAACATGAGGGCTCTATAGTTCCACTGGTTTTATGTAATTAGGCCACCTTAGTCAAATATTTTTTTCAACAATTTTCCATATGTATTTATCCAGCCTATCCCGGGTATATAATACTCCAGAGTACCATATTAGAAGATAAGGTAATACAAAATTATTCTCATGGAGTAACATTTCATCTCAAACATGAGTCATAATAAGAAGTCAACATAGTGACTGAGGACATGTAGAGAAATAAACAGCAACTGTATAACCAGGTGAGCTATGCACTCCGGGGCTGAGGAAAAGCTGGAATTAAGGGAATAGTATAGGAAAGTGAAGAGAGTTGTTCCTTTAGCATATATGGTAGGGTTGTCATAATATTTATCATTTCCGGGGCAACAGGTGTTTTAAGTGGTTTACTAAACGTCATTATTTATTCATCCCGGACTTCCTGTACTGTAAATAAATATTAGTCTCTTGGAAGAATAACTTTAGAAGGTTAAGATCAGGCAGAAAATCTAATGCTAAATGGGAATTTCAACTCCTCACCATTTCAGTACCATGCCACTCCATCGTGAAAAGATGCTTGTTCAACAACTTGAAGTTATATTGCTTTTCAGAAAGGGGAAAACTTGGAGTTGTTTTTTTTTATTTTAATAATAATACTTCTCAGTAAAGGGCCAGATGGAATTAGAATAAGGGAAGAGAGCCAGAAACAGGAAATGAGGTGTCAGGGGAACAAAGGACAAGCAGAGAAAAGTTTAGAGAAGTTACTCTGTGCTTCCACCGAGAAATCTACACACTGGGGTTTATCACAACGAAGTCTTTTGAGATTCACCCGTCACTAGACAGTACTAAGCACACTGCCTTTAAAGGAAATCTTTGTTCTAATTCCCCCCGACAGGAAAAAGCTTCTGGGTTCACTCAACCCTAACTTGATCCTTTACAAAGGAAGACTATAGAGAGAACGGCTTTACTCCCAGGGGCTTCCCCAGCTCTTCTTATTTAACTAGCTCTAACCAGACAAGTGCTTAGACTCCTTCCATGCACCTGCTGCTGCCCTCACACAACAAAAAAGCCTGCTTGGATGCTTTTATTTTCTTTCCTTTGGGGTTCCTCAAAGTCTAGGTGCCCCAGAGAGGAATGCTTTGTAACTAGGTGACCTAAGTGATTGATAAAAGGGCTGGAACATTCCAAAAGATAGGGAGGTTATGCTTGTTTTCCTCAACCCCACAGTAGTAGAGAATATCTGACCCAGATTCACATCATCAGAAGATGAGACTTCCAATCCAATATTAAAATACAAGGAAAGGGCAGCATTTCTCACATGAACTTAATTGCTGAGAGCCATGAACATCCATTATATAGGAAGAATGCAGACAAGCCCTTGCTTCAAAGCAGGATTGCATTCACCTTATTTTAGAAAAATGAGCACTTATTTAATTTTAAGGAGTTCCAGTAAAATATATTCACTCTGAAAATTCAAAAATCCCTATCAACTTTTTACAGTACTGTATAATTGAAATTTCCCATATTTATCTCCAATCTTGTGTTTATGCTCGAGACTATAATGTCATATATATTGCAAAACTGCAGAAATGTTCCCAAGGAATATTGTTAGGCTTGGAATTACAATTATCACCTCCCATTCTGATGATTACATCATTCTCATCTCATGTGTATCAGGTAAGATCCTTGGTTGCAAGAAACAGAAACTAATCCTGGGTAATATTAATAGAAAAACATTTATTTGATATATAATGGGCTCACAGAACCTGCAGATGATGAAAAATCAGACTTAGGAAATAGACCAAAAGTAAGGGAATTTGGTAAAGACAAGAAGCAAGAAACAAAACATTTGCCTTTTAAGCAGAAATGTGTCCAGTTGAGGTGTTGCCTCAGTTACCACAGAACACTGATGGGGCTGGACACTGCACCCTCACTGGACATCGTGAGAGCTATGAATGCATGTTCAATCTTTCTCTCTCTCTCTTTGAACTGTCTGCTCCAGATTAAAATTCTGAGGCTGCAACATCTAACTGGCCAAGCCTAGATCATGTCCTGGTATGTTCAGACTGCTGATTCTTCACTCAAACCCTTTCTACAAGTCACTGTTATTACTGGAACATCTTCCTTTAAAAGGTCTTCTTGACAAATAAGCTGAAACTCCAAAGTGGGAGAAAAAAAATACCTTCTTTATATAGCTACATAACATGTAGTAGCTCAAATATCAATAGAGATACATATGGTAATAAAAGAAAAATGAAAACTGGCTATTAATATGCCTCTACTTTGCTCTTGGCATTGATTTCAGCTGAAGTTTGCTCATGTTTGGTTATCCCACAAATTCCTAGGATGCTCACCAAAACCAACAAAGAGATTCTTCTCCCCTATGTGGTTATGTCTTGATTACAGCGAAAGTCAGTGGCCTAGGAACAGGTGGTTTTCTTCAATCAACTGAGTTCCCGAGAGATGAGAAGGGAGACAATGCTTTCAAGCCCTGTCACTGGCTGGCAGTGGCTCACTCATCCCAAGATCTCTTGTTACTTTCTGGAAAGGAGGGGAAATTTCAGAAATTACAAAGCTTCTATCAACTTTGATTTGGCCCATGGCTCAAAACAGCTGTAAAAGTTGAATCTTGCAGGGGAAAAAAAAATACAAGGTCAGGACTGATTATAATGTGGTTTTACTAGAGTGTACTGTTTTCAGAAGAGAGAAAAACCACTATGTATGAACATGCAGAGTGAAAAACAAGAAAAACATGTTCATTTTTTTTTCAAGCTAAAGAGATTGGGCCCACAATCCCAATTACACATATACCGTTAGAGGCAGAATGAATAACCACATGTTTTGAAATGCTCTAGAATATGTTTTAGCTTGTATCTCTGAAAACATTCACTATTTTCAGGGTTTTTTTTGGCTCTCATGATCTGAATAATGATGGGGGCGTGGTGTCCTAAATGATAAACAGGTTAGTGAAACAAAATTATTATTTTTTTTTAACATTTTTATTGGAGTATAATTGCTTTACAATGTTGTGTTAGTTTCTGCTGTATAACAAAGTGAATCAGCTATACACATACATATATCACCATACTCCCTCTCTTGAGTCTCCCTCCCACATTCCCTATCCCACCCCTCTAGGTGGTCACAAAGCACCAAGCTGATCTCCCTGTGCTATGCAACTGCTTCCCACTAGCTAGCTATATGACATTTTTGTAGTGTATATATATCCATGCCACTCTCCCACTTCGTCCCAGCTTACCCTTCCCCCTCCCCGTGTCCTCAAGTCCATTTTCTACTTCTGCGTCTTTATTAGTGTCCTGCCCCTAGGTTCTTCAGAACCGTTTTTTTTTTTTTTTTTGAGATTCCATTTATATGTGTTAGCATATGGTATTTGTTTTTCTCTTTCTGACTTACTTCACCCTGTACGACAGTCTCTAGGCCGATCCACCTCACTACAAATAACTCAATTTCATTTCCTTTTATGGCTGAGTAATATTCCATTGTATATATGCACCACACCTTCTTTATCCATTCATCTGTCGATGGACACTTAGGTTGCTTCCATGTCCTGGCTATTGTAAATAGAGCTGCAAAGAACATTGTGGTACACAACTCTTTTTGAATTATGGTTTTCACAGGGTATAGGCCCAGTAGTGGGATTGCCAGGTCATATGGTAGTTCTAATTTTAGTTTTTTAAGGAACCTCCATACTATTCTCCATAGTGGCTGTATCAATTTACTTTCCCACCAACAGTGCAAGATGGTTGCCTTTTCTCCACACCCTCTCCAGCATTTATTGTTTGTAGATTTTTTGATGATGGCCATTCTGACTGGTGTGAGGTGATACCTCATTGTAGTTTTGATTTGCATTCCTCTAACGATTAGTGATGTTGAGCATCCTTTCATGTGTTTGTTGGCAATCTGTATATCTTCTTTGGAGAAATGTCTATTTAGGCCTTCTGCCCATTTTTGGATTGGGTTGCTTGTCTTTTTGATATTGAGCTGCATGAGCTGCTTGTAAATTTTAGATATTAATCCTTTGTCAGTTGCTTCATTTGCAAATATTTTCTCCCATTCTGAGGGCTGCTATTCATCTTCTTTACAGTTTCCTTTGCTGTACAGAACCTTTTAAGTTTCATTAGGTCCCATTTGTTTATTTTCGCTTTTATTTCCATTTCTCTAGGAGGTGGGTCAAAAAGGATCTTGCTGTGATTTATACCACAGAGTGTTCTGCCTATGTTGTCCTCTAAGAGTTTTATAGTTTCTGGCCTTACATTTAGGTCTTTAATCCATTTTGAGTTTATTTTTGTGTATGGTGTTAGGGAGTGTTCTAATATCATTGTTTTACATGTAGCTGTCCAGTTTTCCCAGCACCACTTATTGAAGAGGCTGCCTTTTCTGCATTGTATATTCTTGCCTCCTTTGCTAAAGATACGATGACCATATGTGCATGCATTTCTCTCTGGGCTTTCTATCCTGTTCCATTGATCTATATTTCTGTTTTGGTGCCAGTACCATACTGTCTTGATTACTGTAGCTTTGTAGTATAGTGCAAAGTGCAGGAGCCTGATTCCTCCAGCTCCGTTTTTCTTTTTCAAGACTGCTTTGGCTATTCAGGGTCTTTTGTGTTTCCATACAAATTGGGAAATTTTTTGTTCTAGTTCTGTGAAAAATGCCAGTGGTAGTTTGATAGGCATTGCATTGAATCTGTAGATTGCACTGGGCAGTATACTCATTTTCACAATGTTGATTCTTCCAATCCAAGAACATGGTATATCTCTCCATATATTTGTATCATCCTTAATTTCTTTCATCAGTGTCTTATAGTTTTCTGCATACAGGTCTTTTGTCTCCTTAGGTACGTTTATTCCTAGGTATTTTATTCTTTTTGTTGCAATGGTAAATGGGAGTGTTTTCTTAATTTCACTTTCAGATTTTTCATCATTAGTGTATAGGAATGCAAGATTTCTGTGCATTAATTTTAAATCCTGCTACTTTACCAAATTCATTGATTAGCTCTAGTAGTTTTCTGGTAGCATCTTTAGGATTCTCTATGTATAGTATCATGTCATTTGCAAACAGTGACAGCTTTACTTCTTCTTTTCTGATTTGTATTCCTTTTATTTTTCTTCTCTGATTGCTGTGGCTAAAACTTCCAAAACTATGTTGAATAACAGTGGTGAGAGTGGGCAACCTTGCCTTGTTCCTGATCTTAGTGGAAATGGTTTCACTTTTTCACCACTGAGGACGATGTTGACTGTGGGTTTGTCATATATGGCCTTTATTATGTTGAGGAAAGTTCCCTCTGTGCCTACTTTCTGGAGGCTTTTGATCATAAATAGGTGTTGAATTTTGTCAAAAGCTTTCTCTGCATCTATTGAGATGATGTTATGGTTTTTCTCCCTCAGTTTGTTAAGCTGGTGTATCACATTGATTGATTTGTGTATATTGAAGAATCCTTGCATTCCTGGGATAAACCCCACTTGATAATAGTGTATAATCCTTTTAATGTGCTGTTGGATTCTGTTTGCTAGTGTTTTGTTGAGGATTTCTGCATCTATGTTCATCAGTGATATTGTCCAGTAGTTTTCTTTCTCTGTGACATGTTTGCATGGTTTTGGTATCATGGTGATGGTGGCCTTGTAGAATGAGTTGGAGAATGTTCCTCCCTCTGCTATATTTTGGAAGAGTTTGAGAAGGATAGGTGTTAGCGCTTCACTAAATGTTTGATAGAATTCACCTGTGAAGCCATCTGGTCCTGGGCTTTTGTTTGCTGGAAGATTTTTAATCACAGTTTCCATTTCAGTGCTTGTGATTGGTCTGTTTATATTTTCTATTTCTTCCTGGTTCAATCTCCAAAGGTTGTGCTTTTCTAAGAAATTATTCATTTCTTCCAGGTTGTCTATTTTACTGGCATATAGTTGCTTGTAGTAATCTCTCATGATTCTTTTTATTTCTGCAGTGTCAGTTGTTACTTCTTTTACATTTTTAATTCTATTGATTTGAGTCTTCCCCCTTTTCTTCTTGAGGAGTCTGGCTAATGGTTTATCAATTTTGTTTATCTTCTCAAAGAACCAGCTTTTAGTTTTATTTATCTTTGCTATTTCCTTCCCTTCTTTTTCATTTATTTCTGCTCTGATCTTTATGATTTCTTTCCTTCTGCTAAATTTGGGTTTTTATTGTTCTTCTTTCTCTAATTGCTTTAGGTGTAAGGTTAGGTTGTTTATTTGAGATGTTTCTTGTTTCTTGAGGTAGGATTGTATTGTTATGAACTTCCCTCTTAGAACTGCTTTTGCTGCGTCCCATAGGTTTTGGGTCATCATGCTTTCATTGTCATTTGTTTCTCAGAATTTTTAGATTTCCTCTTTGATTTCTTCAGTGATCTCTTGGTTATTTAGTAGTGTATTGTTTAGCTTCCATGTGTTTGTATTTTTAACAGATTTTTTCCTGTAACTGATATCTAGTCGCACAGCGTTGTGGTCAGAGAAGATACTTGATACAATTTCAGTTTTCTTAAATTTACCATGGCTTGATTTGTGACCCAAAATATGATCTATCCTGGAGAATGTTCCATGAGCACTTGAGAAGAAAGTGTATTCTGTTGTTTCTGGATGGAATGTCCTATAAATATCAATTAAGTCCATCTTGTTCAATGTATCATTTAAAGTTTGTGTTTCCTTTTTTATTTTCATTTTGGATGATCTGTCCATTGGTGAAAGAGGGGTGTTAAAGTCCCCTACTATGATTGTGTTACTGTTGATTTCCCCTTTTATGGCTGTTAGCATTTGCCTTTTGTATTGAGGTGTTCCTATGTTGGGTGCACAAATATTTACAATTGTTATATCTTCTTCTTGGATTAATCCCTTGATCATTATGTAGTGTCCTTCTTTGTCTCTTGTAATAGTCTTTATTTTAAAGTCTATTTTTTCTGATATGAGAATTGCTACTCCAGTTTCCTTTTGATTTCCACTGGCATGGAATATCTTTTTCCATCCCCTCACTTTCAGTCTGTATGTGTCCCTAGCTCTCAAGTTGGTCTCTTGTAGACAGCATATATACGGGTCTTATTTTTGTATCCATCAGCCACTCTATGTCTTTTGTTCGGAGCATTTAATCCATTTACATTTAAGGTAGTTATCGATATGTATGTTCCTATTCCCATTTTCTGAATTGTTTTGGGTTTGTTTTTGTAGGTCTTTTCCTTCTCTTGTGTTTCCTGCCTAGAGAAGTTCCTTTAGCATTTGTTGTAAAGCTGGTTTGGTGGTGCTGAATTTTCTTAGCTTTTGCTTGTCTGTTAAGGTTTTAATATCTCCATCAAATCTGAATGAGATCCTTGCTGGGTAGAGTAATCTCGGTTGTAGGTTCTTCTCTTTCATCACTTTAAATATGTCCTGCCACTCCCTTCTGGTTTACAGAGTTTGTGCTGAAAGATCAGCTGTTAACCTTATGGAGATTCCCTTGTATGTTATTTGTTGTTTTTCCCTTGCTGCTTTTAATATCTTTTCTGTGTATTTAATTTTTGATAGTTCGATTAATATGTGTCTTGGTGTGTTTTGCCTTGGATTTATCCTGTATGGGACTCTCTGTTCTTCCTGGACTTGATTAACTATTTCCTTTCCCATATTAGGGAAGTTTTCAACTATACTCTCTTCAAATATTTTCTCAGTCCCTTTCTTTTTCTCTTCCTCTTCTGGGACCCCTATACTTCAAATGTTGGTGCATTTAATGTTGTTCCTGACGTCTCCAAGACTGCCCTCAATTCTTTTCATTCTTTTTTCTTTATTCTGCTCTGTGGTTGTTATTTCCACTATTTTATCTTCCAGGTCACTTATCCGTAATTCTGCCTCAGTTATTCTGCTATTGATTACTTCTAGAGAATTTTAAATTTCATTTATTGTGTTGTTCATCATTGTGTGTTCACTCTTTCGTTCTTCTAGGTCCTTGTTAAATGTTTCTTGTATTTTCTCCATTCTATTTCCAAGATTTTGGATCCTCTTTACTATCATTACTCTGAATTCTTTTTTCAGGTAGACTGTCTATTTTCCTCTTCATTTGTTAGGTCTGGTGGGTTTTTACCTTGCTCCTTCATCTGCTGTGTGTTTCTCTGTCTTCTCATTTTGCTTAACTTAATGTGTTTGGGGTCTCCTTTTCGCAGTCTGCAGGTTTGTAATTCCCGTTGTTTTTGGTGTCTGGCCCCAGTGGCTAAGGTTGGTTCATTGGGTTGTGTAGGCTTCCTGGTGGAGGGGACTGGTGCCTATGTTCTGGTGAATGAGGCTGGATCTTGTCTTTCTGGTGGGCAGGACCGTGTCTAGTGGTGTGTTTTGGGGTGTCTGTGACCTTATTATGATTTTAGGCCGCCTCTCTGCTAATGGGTGGTGTTGTGTGCCTGTCTTGCTAGTTGTTTGGCATAGGATGTCCAGCACTGTAGCTTGATGGTTGTTGAGTGGAGCTGGGTCTTAGCGTTGTGATGCAGATCTCTGTGAGAGCTTTCACTGTTTGATATCACATGGAGCCAGGAGGTCTCTGTTGGACCAATGTCCTGGACTCGGCTCTCCCACCTCAGAGGCTCAGGGCTCACATCCAGCCGGAGCACCAAGACCCTGTCAGCCACATGGCTGCTAGTGCTGGATGGTGTCCTGCAGAGGGGGAGGTAGCTCTGGTTCACTGCAGGGACAAGGACATTGGGAGCAGAAGTTCTGGGAAGTACTCCTTGGCGTGAGCCCTCCCTGAGTCCACTATTAGCCCCACTGAAGAGCTCCTAGGCCAACAAAATTATTTATTAAAAAATGAGTGACTGACTTCCACTGTATCCCACTGATTCAGAAGCAAAGTTAAAGATTTTTCTTTCTGGATTTGTTTCCTTTTATTTATTCCCTGCTGCAAAGAGATTTTTTCCCCAAATAATTCAAACGTGTCTCTGTCTTCTCTAGAGTTTCAAACTGGATGTGGGTTAGGAGAGAGGAGGTTTAGCCCCAAATAGTTACCAGGTTTTTCATGATTCTGTTATCAATTAGATGGAAGTGTTCACATCACTTTTGACAATACATGCCAGCAGGAAGGTAGTTCTATTTTAATTATTAAGGATCGTACTTCTCAACCCTCAGTGCATATCAGAATCACCTGGAGAGCTTAAACAGAATGGATGTCTGGGCTTTATTCCAGACCAACTAAATCATAATCTCTAGACATGGAAGCCAGTCATTGGTATTTTATTTCTAACTCTCAGTTGAATCTACAGTCATGGGAGACGGAGCTAAAAATTCCTCCCAGGGAGCTGCCACTTCTTTGTGGCTGTGAATCAAAGGCTGTAAGAAAGGATTTCTATCAGGACACAAAGGAAGAATTAGAACTAAACTTGTCCTGCCTTCCTCCTATAGAGAAGTAGACTGTGCCAACTTACTTTGTGAGCCCAAATGGGTTATAATAACAACAACAATAATAGTCACTTTACCAAGGCCCACACCTCTAGCTCTCTTCTCACTATTTAGTCTTTTTGACCTAGAAATAGCCACTTAAACAGGTAGCTTCAGTACCTCAGACTCTCAGAAAGCCTGACTTTCACTACATGGCTTGCTATAAATTGTATCATTCATCAGAGAATACAGGAATCCCAAGACATATGCCCTTGCCAATTTCTGGAAATATTTTTAAAGTACTTTTGAGATTCTAAGGATGAGTTCCCCACTGGTATTCACTTGATGGGCAGAGAAAACTCAGTTAAAAGGAGTGCCGAGCAGTCTGACACTGGGTCCAGCTGGGGCCCCACTCCCACAGCACAGAGCAACAGCTCTCCAACCTGACATTCTGATTCAGTACATCTGAGGTGAAACCTAAAGATCGGCATTTTTTAATAGGAACCTCAGAAGATTTTGCAACAGATGGTCTGCAGACCACCCAGAGAAACATGGCCATAGACTGTTAAATGAAAAGCCTTCAGAGAAACCAGGAATATTTAGGTGGGGTAAGCTAAGCTGTCTTCAAATATTTAAAGGGTTTTCCTGTTTGGAAAAAAATTAAATGGATTATTTTTAAATGCTCTTCTTTATAAGACTCCAAAAGATAGAAAAGTGAAACATGGGTGGAAAATGTAGAAAAATTTATTTGGCCTCAATTTAGAGAAGAATTTCATAGTAATCAAACTGAACTGCCTTAGAAAGTAATATTTCTTTTTTTTTTTTTCTTTTGTGGTACCTGGGCCTTTCACTGCTGTGGCCTCTCCCGTTGCAGAGCACAGGCTCCAGACGCGCAGGCTCAGCGGCCATGGCTCACGGGCCCAGCCGCTCCACAGCATGTGGGATCTTCCTGGACCGGGGCACGAACCCATGTCCCCTGCATCGGCAGGCGGACTCTCAACCACTGCGCCACCAGGGAAGCCCAGAAAGTAATATTTCTTGATTCATCCAAGAATGATTGCCACTTAGCAAAGATACCATTAAGGGGATTCAAGCTTGTGGTGCATAGACGGTTCAGTTTGCCATGTCCCTGAAAACATGGATTCATTCAGAATAACAAAGCTCATCATGGGTCTAAATCTTTACAGTAGTTTGAAAAAAAATATAGCTGGACATGTGTGCACCATATTTAACTAACTCAATTTCCTAAAGCATCTCATTACACCTTCAATATCTTATACCAGGGAGTCATGAAACTAGCTTTTGGGTTAAGAAGCTTTAACCCAAACAGTTAACAGGTCTGCCAAAAAAAAAAAAGAAGTCAATTACCTATTTATGGCTTTAAAGTCAAGCATCTAAGCTAGTCCAATATAGCGATAGCTAGATAGATAGATAGAAAGACAGAGATATAGAGATAGATAGATAGGTGGATAGAGAGAATGAGATGAGAAGGAGATTCATTCATTCCTAGCTAAGAAGGACTAAGCCCTCTCCAATCCATCTGTCTTATTGAATGCAGCTTTAAAACCTGGAAAGAATGTGCATGGAGCAGCTATTTGAGGACTTTGAAAAGAAAATAGCAGCAAGTGGGTTGGATAAGACCAGAATTAAAAGTACCATCAAACAGACAGTGAGTTCACCAATTTTATTACCCTCTAGAGTTCCACGGCCTGAATTCAAGATGGCTGAGAACCGGAAGGGGTCCTTGGCACATACAGAAATCCAGAAGAAGCACTCTAGTTCTGGCTCAAGGATTGTTAAAAGGGCCTCCTAGATGTCTACACGGACAAGCACAATCATTTCATAGCCAGCTGCTTCTCTGCCCTAGTTACTCTAATGGTGCCTGAACTGGCACCAGTGGTCACGTCTTTGTGATAATTAGGTGCGTAAAAGCCGCTACTAAAATTTCAGATTTTCTAACTAACTTGAGAGGTGAATTTAATCCATCGTTTGGCTCTTATCCCTCTACCCTCGCGTTCAAATGCATAAAAGGAATGCACAGAACAATAAAGATTCTGTTCATAAAAAAAGGCAGCGGGGGTGGGGGGTTATGCTCAGAGAGAGCATGGAAATCTGTTTTCCTTCTTTTTTTTTTCCTTTGCTCCATTCTTTAGTGCCTCAGCCCCCAAACGATCCTAGAGCAGTGGTGAAAATGGCAGCAATTTGACCCAGCAGGATCCCTTAACTTTGAAGGAAGAAAATCTTCCCCTCCAAACAAAGAAGCTATGGTGTTGAAATAATGGGAGGAGCCCCAGTTACTTCCCCTACTCCCCCCCTTTTCTTATCCCCCCCACTTCCTGCTCTCCTGCCCCCTTGACCAGGATGTGGGTGCAGTCAAGGAAAGTGGGCAGCTGAACAGGATGTATTAAAGCAGGATGTATTTCTGGCCTAAGGACTGAAAAAAGGGAGTCTGAAGGAAGCAGGTAGTACTGGGGAGATAGCAGAGAGAGAAGAACTTAAGAAAGCACCTCCCATCAGCAGTATATGAACTCCTGTCCTCACCTGAGCTGCATGTGTGTGGATCTGAGTCTAAACAGCACACACACTCTGAGAAGCAACGATGGAATAGTCCATTGGCCAAATCCTAGACTGGCTACCTGGAACAGCTGCAGGACAGATTTGAATAGCACTGCAAAGGATTTTAAAACGAAACTGACATTGGGATCACAACCCAAAGAAATCTGGTCAAAATGTGACTTGAACCCAATCAAGTTGATTACCTCTAAAGCAAAAATATGCACATCCTCTGTAGGGTTTCAATTAGACCCAGAGACAGAACATAATTATAAAAATGTCCACAATATAACATGAAATTATTTGGCATAAATAATGCCTGGAAAATCTCAACTTGTATAGGAAAAGAATCTGAGATGATAGAGTTGTTGGAATTATCTGACAGAAACTTGAAAGGAGTTATAAAAATTCTCCAACAAGAAAGAGGACAGAAACATCCTTGAAACAACTGGAAAGATAGAAAATCTTAGCAAAGAAATAGAAGACATAAAAGAAAAACTAAATAGAAATTTTAGAACTGAAAGTATAATAACTGAAATAAAAATCTCATGGGTCAGTCTCAATTATCAGAATGAAAGTAGCAGAAGAAAGAGTCAGTAAACTTGAAGATTCATGAACAGACATTATTTAATATGAATAATGAAGAAAAAAATGAAGAAAACAACAAATGAACAGAGTACCAGGTAACTGTAGCACAATACCAAAAGGTCTAACACTTGTACCATCATAGTGTCAGAAGAGGAAGAGAAAAAAGTGTGGTGCTGGAAAAAAATTAGAAGAATGGCTGAAAATGTCCTAAATTTGGTGAAAGACTACCTACAAAAGATTCTGCCTACATCCTGGGCCAAGCAGCCAGAGGATGAAGACAGAAAAACTAATGGGGATTAGCCCAGCCCTCTTGTAATCGCAGCTGCCGGAAACCTCGTTTAGAGTTAGTTTATCTCCTGTGGGTGTCCGTTGCTGCAGCTCCCACTGCTGCCACGGGATTGGCTAGTGGCTGAAGTGGGGGAGGTAGAATGGCAGGTAAGGGTTTGGGCTTCTCACTCAGAGTTGTAAGTTCTACCTGCGACTCTTTAAACCAGGTCTCCCCTGGAGCTTTCTCTGACTGCACCAGTAGTGCTCACTTCCAGAGTTCTGGCTGTGTTAGGTCCAGGCCAGGGGATACCAGAGGAAGAAACAGGGAAAACTCATGCTGGATCTGTAAGTTTTGAAAGCCTGTTCTTCATTTCCAGTCCTCTTGCTACTATTTATTTTAGACCCCCCAAATAGTTGCTCCCTACATTCTATCCAGGGCTTACAGCTGCTTTCAGTTGGAGATACAAGGATTGCTTACTTAGTGTCACCCAGAACTGGAACCTCATTCTTCTAGAATAATTTTAACCAAGGATAAGAGAAGTATGTGTTCTGGGAAAATTGCTAAATATTACAAAATATTACTTCTTGTACTTTCCACAACATTATTGCAGATGAATGCTAAATAAGTCACTTTTGGTTTTCTGCTTATAGATTATTCAAAGGAATCTAATTTCTGTAATTATATTCCTAGTCACTTTCCCATCACATTGCCAATATGTATTGAAGAAGTGGAAGGATATTTTAATTGTATCCATGAAAGTCATCTTTTAGAAAGTTAAAGTATTTTTCCCTAAATATATAGACTTTACAAACTTAAGTAGTCATGATTTTGAACTGTCCACGCCACTGATTACCATCATTAAAACAGTGGGAAGGTGGCTATATATTGAAAATATATGTTCAGTCTTACTGTAACATGTTATTTCATACATTCTTTATTATATTATTCATTCAGCAGATATTTATTGAGTGTTCATCTAGTTCTGCCTTTGACAGTGTGGGCGTGAATAAACTGGTTAAGGTCCTGTCTTCATCCTACTTAGTGCGGATACTTGAATAAAATATAGGCCTGCTGACAAGCGCAACTGCTCTGTATTGTTGTTCTGAGTATGCAGATGTTTTTTCTTATTGATTCTGCAAGCAGACTTTGCCTCTGGTGATCTTTACAACAGGGTGGAGACTGGACAGATCACATTTCTTTTCAAATGTACTGCACGTGGAAAAGTCTGGGACCATTACAAACGTCATGTTCAACTGAGTGATCTTAAACATAACAATGTGGTTTAGGTATGACTATTCCTGCTCATTGAGCATAGCACTCACTGTGAAATTCTTGCCTTGAAATATTTTGCAAGTTTCCTTAATTTAGGCAAATATGTCAGTTTTACGAAAGAGAAAAAAAAAAATAGCCACAGGTTGAGTCAGTCTTCTTTTTCCTCGGATTTGTGCTCTCCCAGCTGAAGTTAATAATTACACCTTTTTATTTTTTAAAGCAACTTTTTAATTTTGAGAGTTTAAATGACTTGGTTAGCATAGTTTAGCTTTTCCCAGGTAGTTTACTGAATGTCACAATTAACAACCTCAGACCTGAAAAATGAAGCTAAATTCTTAAAGAAACAAATGAGTTTTGTTTATTCACTTCTGTGTCATTTTGATTCAGTAGCAAGAGAAGGGCACTTGCTACAAATTTATTAGCTCATGAACTTGGGGAATTTTGTTACGTTAGTATTTTGTACTTCAGCTCTGTGATAGAACTTATCATATTTGTATGTTAGACACTAGGCTTCTTTTCATTATTTCCCTTTTTCTTCTCTTTCCTCCTTCATCCTCTCCTCCATTCTTTCCTTCCATCCTTCCCCCCTTCTCATCTTCTACCTTACTACCTCTGGTCAATTATCAACTTCTCAAAATTTCCTCACCTGGTACTAAGAGTATGAACGTGCCATCAAATATATCCAGGTGCGGTTTACAGAAAAAGTGAAGAGACTAAGGCAATTCTATCATCACTGTCACATGGGGTGTGCATGTGTATGTTTTATAAGAGTCCAAGAATGAGAATAACCTTCTACTTGACAGAACACATTCAACTAATTAAAGCTGGCGGAAATGACAAAAATTTCACTGAATTCCACAAATCATATACCTTCTCAGTTTGTTTTGAGGCGTTTTTTCCCCAGCATTGGTTAAATAGCTATCATTTTTAACATTTGCATTCCTCCCACCTCCCCCCCACCCAAGGGAGGAGAGCACTGTTGTAATTATACTACATTCTTCTGAGGTTCTATAATGAGCTATTATTTTGCTAATGGAATATTCAAGTAGTCTGTAGTAATTTATCAAATAGTCCCAAGTCCCATTTTCTCAGTGTGAATCTTTTTGTTCACAGGTAAATTGATGTGTGGGGGGTTATCAAGGCTTTTTTGTAATTCAAATTATCCATTCCACCTTCTCTCTCTCTCTCTCTCACACACACACACACACACACACACACACACACACACACACACACAATACATGCAATCTTAGAAGAGTTTTTAGAAATGTTTAGAATTAAAATTGTACAGACTTTGTGCAAGTAGTAATTTCTGCATTTTAATTTGCTTTATATTTTTGCATTTTGATCCCTAATTTTGAAAAGGCACCTAAACTGAAGGAGGGAGGAAAAATGTAATTCAGCTTTTTTCACACTACAGTCTGTCCTTTTGTCAGCTTGAACTACTAGTAGAGCACTGTTCTAAATTAGAGATCCAGAAACAGGAAACCATCTCAGCCCAAGCTCTTCCATTTTCCTCCACTTTAAAAGACATGAATTTAAACTGGTGTAGTTCTTACTGAAATGGACACCACTTTTAGACACAGGAATCTTAAAGTTATAATGGGCTGTGCATATATTGAATATATAAGAGCCCTTGAGCAGAAAATTATGCAAATAAACCCACATTAGGAGACATGTTTTAAACTATTTAAACAAACAACAAACAAATGCAAATTACTTATACAATTAACTAAGCCACTAACTGTCAGTTTCCAGTTCCTGCCATGATGGTAAAATGGCTTGCTCTGCTGGCTCAGTTTCCTCAAATCAACCTTAAAGTTTATTTTGTAATACTGTCCCTATAGGAAAACTGCTTTGAGAAGCTAACCAAAATAACAGAAGACCCTGAGGAGGCTGAAGGATGTCTGGAATTGCTGCCTGTGAAAGGGTGGGGAGTTGCATCCTCCTTAGGGGATTAGCATCCTCCCCTGGAAGTACTCCAAAGATGACCTTGAGGAGACAAAGTGGAGAAAAGCCTTTTAAAATGTGCACTTGCCTTTCTTTCACATTGTCTTTGGACAGTCATCACCTTCCCATTCACCAGAGATCTTCTACAGCAGCTCAGATCACTAACGTGGTGTCTGTGAGGTAATGCTGGGCAGCACAAAGACCCTGCCTGAGTGATGAATTGTTAAAAGAAGGTGAAGACTGACCAGCTGCCCTTGGGTATCCACTCTTCCCCATCAACATCCATTCACTGATGAATATCAGCCTAGGGAGACTGCCTCCTCCCATTGCTGTGTTACCATTAAAAATGAGACATGATAGGGCTCCCCTGGTGGCTCAGTGGTTGAGAGTCCGCCTGACGATGCACGGGACACGGGTTCGTGCCCCGGTTCGGGAAGATCCCACATGCCGCAGAGCGGCTGGGCCCGTGAGCCATGGCCGCTGAGCCTGCGCGTCCGGAGCCTGTTGCTCCTCAACGGGAGAGGCCACGGCAGTGAGAGGCCCGCGTACCGCAAAAAAAAAAAAAAAAAAAAAAAAAAAAGAGACATGATGAAACCCCTGCAGGAGTGATAGTTAACAGCCTGGAATCCACAGAAGTTCTGTGGTGCCTGAGACTCTCTGCCCAAGGATTTAACCCCTCCTCTATTTTTAAAATTCACCAAAATTCACATAGAACCGCACCTTTGGCCATTACCCAAAACACATCTCTGGAAAATCAGGGCCATCTTTTCTATTCAGAGATCCTGGTGAAACAGAGTAGCTGACACACCAGGAAAGCATGAAATCACCAAGATAACTAGACAGCAATGCCTACAGTTACCTAAAATAGAAAGAATGAACTGAACAACAGTGTCATCTTAAGCAAAACTACTGGAACTGATTAAGAATTTAAAATAGTATGATAAATATAGTTACAGGAATATTAGAAGATATTAGCCACATAAAAGAGTAAAAATAAACCACAAAAGAAATTCCAAACAGAAATATGATGTATAAAAATTTAGGAATTTTTCTCAGAATTAAAGAAAGATGAAAGGTCTTGGATTTAGAAGGACCACTTAGTGCCAAGTAGTACTGATAATGAAAAACTTACACCTTAGAGAAAATTCTGAATACTGCTAAATAGAAAGCAAAGGAAGGGACAAATACTCCAAGTGAAAACAATTGTAAAGGATGTAATCAAATTAGAAAACAACAAATCTAGAAGATGATGGAAGAGATGTGATCATTAAAATGATGAAATATTGCAGTAACAGTTAAAGCTGGCAAAGACTGAGGGTGTGGGTGAGTGTGTGTGTGTGTGTGTGTGTGTGTGTGTGTGTGTGTGTCAGAAAGAGAGAGAATGGAAAAAAATCTAAATCAAATGAAGAAGTATATATACAGTAACCCAGAACTAAAGTTCAACATGATTTGATCTGATGAAGTAGGAAACCTGAGGAATGAAAGTGAATTAAGATAGTTATTTTGTCAAGGAAAATGTCCTTTTGGGAAAGTTGTTTGTTACTTTTGTTGTTAGAAGAAAAAATATAAAATTCTTATATATGAGAGTGTGTGTGTGTGTGTGTGTGTGTGTGTGTGTGTGTGTGTGTGTGTGTATACACATACAAAAGTTTAAGAATTTGTTTCAAGAAGATAAGCATGATTTGGGGTCTTTGGAGAAAGATAACTGCCATAATAATGAAATAAATAAATAAGTGTCATGTATAAATTTTAAACAGCAGAACAAACTAAAATCATTCAAATAGAAAGCACAGATGGAGAAAAACACGTGAAGTTTACACGAAAAATAAGTACCAATATAACAGTAGTTGTATTTATCCAGCATTTATAGTTATCTATAAAATTGAGTTAAACATGCTAGTTAAAAGTGGAGATTCTAATAATACACTTTTTAAAAAAAAAGAGTCAATAATATGTTGTGTAAAAGAAAAAATATTAAGATGTATCAAGCAAATATGAAGCAAAAGAGAAATAACATAGTAATCTTATACTTGACAAACATAATTTAATGCCAAGAAGGATGTTACATACTGGTAAAAGAAACACTAGGACAAGAAGAAATATTTATCATAAGCCACGTCCATTCATTTACATATTGCATATGGCAGCATCCTCACTGCAGTGGCGTAACTGAGCAGGTGTGACACATCAGATGACCTGAAAACCCTAGAGTATTTACTATTTGGTCTTTAACGGAAATTTACCAACTCCTGATATATAAAACTGTTCTAGAAGCAGAGAAAGGAAATGGGGTAAAATAATATTTGAAGAGAACCAGAGTTACGCAAATGATAGAATTATTAGACAAGAACATTAAAAAAGCTATTATGTCTGTATTCTGTATGTTCAAGAAACTAGATGAGAGATTGAACATGTTACATAGAGATACACAACATATATTTTAAAAAAGAACTTGAACTTGTACTGATAAAGACTATAATATCTGACAAGAAAAATTCACTGGATCGGAATCATGGCCGAATAGATATTGCAGAAGAAAAGATCAGTGAAACTGAAGACATATCAATAGAAACCACCTAATATGAAAGAAAGATACAAAAGATAAAGGCTAAAAAAATTGGACATAACACTACTGAGCCTTGGAACAAATATATACATGATTAGAGCTGCTGAAAGACAGGAAATCAGGGATAACAGAATATTTTAAAAAATAACTGGCACAATTTGTCTGAATTTGCTGAAAACCATATATCCCCAGATCCAAGAAACTCAATAAACCTCAAGTGCAGGTGACATAAAGAAGACTTTGCCAAGTCACATTACAATCAAATTGCCTAAAATCAATAATAAAAAAATCTTTCTTTTTACGATTTCAAAAAATTTATTTATTTATTTATTTTTGGCTGCATTGGGTCTTTGCTGCTGTGCCTGGGCTATCTCTAGTTGCGGCAAGTGGGGGCTACTCTTCATTGCGGTGCACAGACTTCTCATTGCAGTGGCTTCTCTTGCTGCAGAGCATGGGCTCTAGGCACATGGGCTTCAGTATTTGTGGCATGGCGGGTTCAGTAGTTGTGGCTCATGGCCTCTAGAGTGCAGGCTCAGTAGTTGTGGTGCACAGACTTAGTTGCTCCATGGCATGTGGGATCACCCCAGACCAGGGCTCAAACCCGCGTCCCCTGCATTGGCAGGCAGATTCTTAACCACTGTGCCACCAGGGAAGTCAAGTAATAAAAAAATCTTAAAAGCAGCCAGAGTTGGGGTAAAAAGTACATTTCATATAAAAGAACAATGATAGTTATCACAGCCCATTTCGCATTGGAAGTAATGCAGACCAAAAGCCCTGAAAAAAAAACTATCAACCTAAAATTATGTATCTATTGACAGTATCTTTCAAAAACAAAGATTAAATAAAGACTTTTCAAACATACAAAACCTGAAAGCAATAAAGAGCACTGGGAATGATAACTATGTAGGTACATATAAAGATCTGTAAGAAAATTATTTAAGTATCTTTAAAAGAGAATTTTCTCTTTAAATCAAAATTAATAACAATGTGTAACAAGGTTTACAACATATGTCAAAGCAAAATGTATGATTACAATAGCTCTAAGGCCAGAAGGGAAGAAATAGAACTACATCATTTTAAGTTTCTTATAATATGCATGAATTTGTATAATATCACTTTAAGGTAGACTGTGATAAGTTAAAGATGTGTACTTTAAACCCTAATGTGAGCAGTAAAATAACATAATAAAGAGTGTTAACTAATGCTCCAACAAAAGAAATAATATAGAATCATAAAAAATACTCAATTTAAAAGAAGGCAGTAAAGAGAAAAAAAATAAAAATTCGACAAATAGAAAACAAGTAGCAGTATAATAGACTGTCAATAATCACATCAAATCTAAATGGTCTAAATCTGAGTCAAAAGGCAGGGATTGTATAATTAGATCAAAAAGCAAGATCTATTACATAAATATAAAGAAAGAAATCCATTATATAAAGAATTATGTTAAAAGCAAAAGGATAGAAAAAGATGTGCTACCTATGAAAATATAAAAATAATTGATTTATGAAAATATATTTTTTTCTTACATATGAACAAAGACTTGGCTAGAAATCGAACTCTTTCATTTAGGTTACTGCTCTGTTGTTTATGAACTGTTGACTAGGGATTAGTTTAGAGACCATATGGCTTGCTGATATGGTTTTCTTAGAGTGCAGAGTGGTAACAGAAAATGTGAATTTGCTGATGACTCTAAAAATCTGTACATGTCACATAAAAATATACATATCTGGCTTTTCTCAAAAAGTTATAACAGGTGGCAGCCCTGGAATGGCATTCTCACATAGAAATACAGAACTAGAGTTGAGTGGCAACTTCTGCCTTTGGTCCGAACCTGCAGTCTTCAACTCACCACAGTGCTTATTTGCACTACTTCATTCTCTTGCATTACCTGCCTGACATCTGAAGGCAACTGGGACTGTAAGCCCTTATGTTGCTTGACTGGTTTTTAGAATTTTGTGTTATTGAAGAAAAGTGTGAAACAATTCTGGCTTTTGTTGCTTGGTTTCTTGTGACCTTTATTTTAATGCTTTGCCTGGATGGAATTAAGGAGATTCCTTTAAAAGTTCAAACTATAGATACATGAAAAAGAAAATAAAACTATATGAACCTGTATTTAACTGTTTTTCTCCACTTGCTTGTCTGGTACATAATTTGTTCTGCATACTAAAGTATTAGTTTAGGAAGTTTGGCTTCTATTAAAATTTATTTATTACTTCCATTTCTTTATTATTTTACCAGTTAAGCATATGTTGAAGATTTTTTCTCTGACTTTCTGTCACCTTTTCTCTCATCGTTTCTGTTTCCTTATTTTTTTCTTCTGTGTTCCAAGACAAACACTCAAGTTTTTATTCATTATTAAAAGCTCAATTTTCTGTAATGCTGATACAGCTCTTTATTATTTCTAAAAGTAATTTTAATCTGCAATTAAAGTTTAGTGTTTGAATATATTAATAATAATTAATATTTACTGAGCACTTAACTATATGCCAAACACCACTTAAACACTTGAATATATTATCTCAATGAATTTTTTTCCAGAAATCCTACGAAGAATGTACTATTATTATCTCTTCTAAAGGTGAAAAAAATAAGGCTTTCAGAGATTAATTTTTTCGAGAGCAGAGAGCTGGAAAACATGGAACCAGGACATATAACTAGGCATTTTTTAATCCAAAGCCCGTGCTTTTATTCATGAGCTGCACAGTAAGCTTTATCTCTGGTTTATTTAGCCTGCCCCTCATGCAATTAATTCATTTCTTTTACATTTAATTATGTTTCTTTTAAAATTTTTAATTGTGATAAAACACAAGTAACATAAAATTTACCAACTTACTCATTTTTAAGCAGTTTAGTAGTGTTAAATTCACATTGTTGAATCTCCAAACTTCTTTTCATCTTGCGGAACTGAAACTCTGTACCCATTAAACAACTCCCATCCCCCCTACCCCAGCCCCTGTCAACCACCATCTTGCTTTGTCTCTCCAATTCATTCTTTATCTCAGTCTGTTATTTTAATAATAATTTAACAATTTCCTTGTTGTGTAGGAAGCTTGTTTTCCCCAAAATTTTTAGAACCTAAATACAATAATTTACAAGCTTTTTTAAAATTAGGAGTATTTTCAACATATGTTCTTCTTTTCGGTGCTATAGTTTCTGTGTTTTATATAGTAGAATCACTTCATATGATACTTATTCGTTTTGAAAAGATATTCTCTTGTCCTTGAAAAGAATGGTACTTAATCAATCTGTTGGTATTAATCAATTTTATCTGAGCCCAGTTAGAATCATCCTTTCAGATCTCAAGACACAGGAGGTCTTTATGTTTACAATCCCAATCAACCTTCTGGTTCTGTGTTGTCTTTAGTAAGGATCCGTTGGCCTAAGGAACAGCCCCATGGTCTTATGATCTGATTATTTTATCATAAGGGAAGAGTCTTTTCCTGTACAGCCTAAAGTTGTCTGTATTTCTTGCAGTGCAAAAAAACCCAAATGGTGAAATAAATATTCCAACATCTGGATCTAAAATGTTACCACATCCATGTTGGCCTCGGCACTGTTTCATTCCTGAGGAATACTGAGCTGAGAGATGCACTAAAGAGGGGCCAAAGGGTGGAACAATGTGTCTGAATTCCATACTGAGGAGCTTTCACGAAACAGAAAAGTGGGCATGTGCCTCTACGAGTCTGTGTAAATGGAAATCCCCCACCTTATTAACACACATGGCTTTACCATTCTGCCTCCAGGCTAAGCTTTCCTTAGTTGACTCTCCAACTTTTGCATGACACATTTTTGACCAAAATTTCTAGTTTCCACTGTTGTTGAAACTACATCTCTTTTCCTGTTTTCATGAGCATTGTAATGGAAAGAGTGCAGGGGGTGAATCAGAAACAGCTGATTACCAACAATGTAGCCAGAATATCCTCTTTCATATATAAAGATGAAGCTGGTAATGGCTTTTGCCCTCCTGTGTCAGTGTGACCTAAAACCCAATGTATGCCAACAGTCTTTTATAAACCACACACGGATAAAGTACCTTTTGACTATAACTTCAGCTGGTCTCTGAAGAGCCAATTTCTGTTTACTATTACTATCTTTTCCATTTTCTTTTCCCAGAAGTATTTTGGCAGGGAAAAGTATATATATATATATATATATATATATTGCACAAATCACCTACATTACATTGAGATGCTATTTGCAAGTATTTTTTTTCTCAAAAATATTCATCTTTTTCCACATCTTTAAGACCAAGTGTCATGATGTGATCACTTTAAATTATCAGATAACTTTTCACAGTCAAGGCTGAATGACTTTCAACCTTCCAAATTCTATTTCATGTCCATAATATATGCTAGTTGAATGAACAGTCTTTGTAGAAGTGACAATAGCTAAATTATAAAATCTGTTAAAAATCCATTCTACCATGGTCTAGTTCTTCATTATCTGATTTAGGAAGGGAAGAACAAGTCAGAATAGGAAAGGTCAGAGTGTGAAATTTAGGCAAAAACTGTGGGCTAAAGCTTGAAATTAAAATTTCAACTAGAGCTCAGTTTAAGAAAACAAACCAAAACAATCTGAACCGAGAATGGGATTTTGTGTGTGCATGCATGTGTATGTGTGTGTGCTCACTATGGTACAAGAACATTCTATGAATTAACTCATTGGCCACGACTGCAGTGTTTCTTATGGAAAGAATGGGTAGCTTGTGAGTATGATCTCATCCATCCTCAAGGAGCAGGAAGTTGTTTATGTAAAGAGGCTATTAACAATAATAATTCCGAAGAAAGGAAGTGTTCCCCAATGTTTAGAGTCAGCAGCTTAGATTCTATTTCTGGATGTATCCATTTTTTAGGAGGTTTTAGACAGGTCATAGTTTCTTAGGACTACTGTTTCTATATCTGTTTGGTTGGTATACTAATAGTTTCCATTTTATTACTGCACGGCAATTTTGTGAGTTTAAATAACTTTAGGTAAAGTAACATGCAAAAATGCCTTAAAGTCATTGGAGAACCTCCAGGACAAAGTAGGAAGTATTTACTTCCCTGGAGAAAATGTAATATTTTTTCATAGCAAGTGCTGTGTGGTCTTTCTTTTTTGTCTTTTTAATGGAAAGGCTCAGCATTGCCAAGTATATTCTGTAAGCTTTCTTTCCAGAATTGCCACTTAGCGGCTTCTTACCAGAGCTATCAGAGTTTCACATGACTTCATTATTAGATATGTTTATAACTAATACATTTTCTTATTTTTTAAAGGGGAAAAAAATCACAATGAATTTAGGAGTCACTAGGAATTTGGGGACCATTTCTGGAGCAACAGTTGTTCTTCGTATTGAAAATGGACTAGTGAGAACAAGTCCACTCCTCATGAGATGCCCTAGGCAGGTGAGTGTGTAGAAGCTGGTGAAACATTATCTGCTTGGGACCAAAGAGGAAGCATAGGTGTTTGAGATTTAGCTTTAGGGAAAATAACTAAGCAATGAGGGAGGTGGGGTGTAAAAATCTAGAAGCCAAGTATGTACATTCATCACTGTCAGTTAATAAGAACTTAAACTTGCAACACACTTTATTGGTTAAAATAGTGCACTGTGCGTGTTGTTTCATGAAAACTGTGAAGTAGAGCGATGCATTGTTTCAGGTTGAAAAGACTAAAATTTAGAGTTATTAATTAATTTATCCAAATTTGCATACCTAAAGAGCTAGTACTTTAAACCCAACATTTTGACTCTTCACCTAGGGATTGATGTTATACCCTTAATTCTCACCTAGGGAGGGAGGGGGGAGCTCCTACACATTTCATGCTCCCTACTTGCCTATCTGCCGACTTTGCTGTGCAATGTTCTACCAGTTGAGAATCACTGACACAGCAAGCCACCAGGATGAGTGGGTTTCCCTTCTATGTGTTAGGACAGAAAATAACTTGCCAACCACAGAATATGGCTTTTTGTGAGTGTTTTTTCTTTTCTTTTTATGTAAATGATGATACTATTCCATGAACATGAAATGCTTATCTTCATTTTCCCAAGCCAGGATTTTTTAATATACTCAGATCCTTGTGACGATGTTTATCCCTGCTCAGAGTTGAAATCTGGCTGCTGTTTTTATGCTCTGATAATAGCTCTAGCCATCCTCCATGGCCTCTATCTAAAACTAACATTCCCCAGGCTTAATTCCCTTCACTGCTGGTGCCCTCGTTTTTCACTAATGTACATTTTAACTGAAAACACATGACATTGGAGAGATTAAAACCTCTCTCAAATATAACCAAAGAAACATTTTCTAACTTGACTTTCCTCTGGACTGTTTTCCAATGAGATTTTCATGTGGTCGCAGTTGCTGAGATTCACAATGCCATCTCTGTTTTGGCATCAACTTGGAGAAAGAAAGAAAACGGGCTTCTTTTCTCAAGAAATCTCAGATCAGTCCTCAGAGAAAGGAATGGGGAACCGTTTCAAGAGAGACATACCTTAATTTTGTTGCAAATCCTTTTCTGCCTTCCAGCCTTCAATATCAATATGTCACACTAAATTATTTCATTAAGTATTTCATCTCCTCTGTAACCTGCTTTTCTTTGAGGACAAACTGTGGATCGGCTGTGTACATGTCTGCAATATTTGGACTCAAAGGACACCTGCTGACTCTTTACCAGAAAGTTATGTGCATTCTTTTCCTCTCCCCTTCATAAATATATATTGCAATTGCCACTGTTATTAAAAAAATTATCCTTTGGTCCTTAGTGATCTACTGTGCCCTACTCTCCCTTCATTCTTAAGCTGACCTTGCTCCTCGAGAAAGACAAGAAGACAACCTTAAGTGACAATGAGACAAATTTCATTTTGTTGGGAACTGCCTTTTCAATTATTTCTCTCTTCGTGATTTCTCCTTGCTGACCTGGTCCAAGCTGTTACTTTGACAGGGGTCCCTCACCTCTAAATTAAAATATGCAAATTGTTATGCTTCCTGCACTAGGACCAGTACAGTCTATGCACTGTAATTGCAAAAGATTGTTCAGTTCCATTTTACACCACAAGAATATAGTTACCTGCTTCTGCCATTTCCTATTATGAGAAAAATAATACCCTGCAGACTGATACATTATAAGCAATACATTTATGCATCAGTATATTTCTATTTTAAAAATGAAAGATTATTACTTTTTGTGACCCACATTCTGCCACAAGGACAATATGTCCAAATATATCCAAATACTTTCAAGGACTTGGTGGATATATTTTAAATGTTTCAATACTGAGAACTAGTCCCCCTTAACTTGAAACATAACTACATTTTTATGTACTTAAAATTTTTAATAGACTTGAAATACACAACAGTTACTATCAATGCATTTTTTTAATATTCTTCCTTTAGTAAATCCTTGGAATTGGGATGCTTCCCTAGTCATCTGATCCATTAGTACTGTTCCAGGCTGATAGACAAATCATTTTCAAGGCCATTCTACATACTGTTTGCCTATATGTGCACATACAGTATTTTCCCATTATTTTAAAAAGTTCTGTTTCTCAGATAATAATATAAAATTAACTTATAAGTACACACTGTGATGACTAATGATATTTAGAAATGCTCAAGGCTTATTTCTGTGATGCTATCATATCTACCATGGTTCTCAGAAATTCCTAAGTGATCATGAATTGACCTGAGCATCATGAATTTTCCAAAGTTGTCTCAGGAGATCTGGGGTGGAAGCCTATTTGGAAACTACCATATGGGAATCATTTATCTGTAGGTGAAATAGCAATAATAAATAAAAGTACTGGAAAATCAATAGGTTATTCGTTGCTTTGGGATATACAGTTGGCTCTTGAACAATGGCTCTTTTACAAACTGAAATAAAAATATGGAAGAAAACTTTCCCTGATATCGCTGAGATCATTGAAGAATATCAGTTCTGTAATTGTAAGTCACTGATTCTGGGCCCTCCTGTCTAACCTTTCTTGCTTATTAGGTGAATATAAAAAAAGAAGAAATTTGTCACTACAAAATATCCTTTTAACTCTATATATCTGAGATTACTAAATAGACTCTTTAAAAGAAAGCAATTATTTTCTCTTCACTTTTTCTTTTCTTTTGATTCACTGTCTTTGAATTTGTCTCTTTAACACCAATCTTAATCCTACATTTCATCATTAGAAACTAATAGGGTTCTGGTGATGTCATCAAGATGGCAATATAGGTTGTTCCTGACTTCAGTTTCCTTCACAAGAAGACCCACTAATAACTATTCATAGGCAAGACACCATTGCATAAATTCTAGAACACAGGGATGACGCTGAAGCATCCTCCTGGATAACAGGGACCAAGAAGGACTGAATTTGAAGGGTAAAGGAGTGGCTACACTCTGACTGCATCTCCCCTCCCCCAGGTTGGCATAGCATCATACTGAGAGGGAACCCCTGGGCCCACAGTTTCCCCAGTGGGAAAAACAGAAGCCAAGGTGGACCTCCAGCTCCCCCAGCATTGTGTGTCACTCCCTGGGAAGCCCATTAAGAAGGTCTCATATCACAGGATTACAGGGGGATCGTATGGGGCTTGACTTCTCAAGGTCAGGTTGTGATGGAGAAGAGGGGCAGGGCTTATAGCAACCAGCACTCAGATCTTGGCAGACTGAGTTCTTACTCACAGAAGCACCCAAGTAGAAGTCCCAACCAGCAGTTTGCCCACCTGCACAGCCAAGATGGTAGCCCCACCTGGCCAGGGAACTTGGTATGTGGTACTGCCTAATTTGGGATCCCAAATGGCGTGTCTTGTTGGTCTTGGAGCCAGTTCTGACACCCCTCCAGCCTTGGGCAGGGACATTATTCCATAGGCCTGTCTACTGCCAAGTGTAATCCCCAACCCTGTAGGATGAGGAAGCCTTGCTGGAGCACCTGGGAAGCTGTGTAGCCCAGGAGCACTTAAGAAAAGAGCCCAGTCAGCAGTGCTGGCCATCTGTAGAGCCAGAATGGTGGCTCCTCTGGTCAGGTAACTCAGCATGCAGTTCTGCCTGATTTGAGATCTGAAACAATAAGTGGTCTTGCTGTCTGTTCTGCCATGTCACCCAGGCAGGAAAGCGAATTCATAGCCCTGTCCACTGTTCAGTGCAGCCTTCAACCGTGATCAACCAGGAAACCTGGAAAGAGCACCTGAGAAGCATGGCCCTGCAACACCTGAGCAGAAAGTGTAGCCAGTGGCTCTGTCCTTCTGCAGAGTCATGTTGGCAGCCCCATTTGGCCATGAAGTTTGCTATGTAGTTCTGCCTGAGTTGGGACCCGCCCTGCCCATCCCCACAAAAAAACGAGCGTTACCAGCATTGGAGCCTGTTCTGCTTCCCTCCCCCTCCCCCATCAGGGAAATTAATTCATAGCCCCACCCACTGCTGAGGGTATCACTTTGCCCCACCCAATCAGGAAGCCTGGCTGGAACACCTGGGAAGCTGTGTGGCCCAGTAGCATTGAAACAGAGAGCTTGGCCAATGGCTCTGCCCTTCTGTGGGGCCAAACCACCAATCTGGCTAGGGAGCTTTGTGCAGAGTTCTGCCTGATTGGGACCTCAACCAATCAGCCTTGCCAGCCTTGAAGACTGTTCTGCTGCCCTGCCCAGGCAGGGAAGCTAATTCACAGCCCTGCCTACTACTGAGTGACACCCCAGCCCCACCTGACCAGGAAACCTGGCCAGAGCACCTGGACAGAGCCTAGCAGCATTTGAGCAGAGCGCCTGGCCAGCAGCTCTGCTATATATAGCGCCAAGTTAGTAGCCCTGTCTGGCCAGGGAGCTTGGTGTGCAGCCCTGTCTGATTTAGCCCCAAATAATAAGCCTTGCCAGTCTTGGAGCCTGTTCTGTGGCCCAACCCAGACAAGGAAGCTAATTTGTAGCCCTGAATACAGCATTAAAGATCAACCCAACAAGAAAAATTAACCAGAGCATCCAGAAAGCTATGTAGCCCATCCTACAGCCCTGTTTACAGTGGCAGGTGAGCCAAGAGTCCAGCCAGTGACTCTGCTTGTCTGCAGAACAAAGCCAGTTGGCCCATCTGGTCAGGGAACTCAGTGCACATATCTACCTGTTTTGGGTCCCCAAACAACTAGCCATGCCAGCCTTGGGGCCCATTCTGCTGCTCCAACCAGGCACTGAAACTAATTCATAGCACTGCTTACTGCTGAGTTTAGAACCCGGTCCCCCTAATTCACCCCACCCCCTGACTAGGAAGCCTGGTGAGAATCCAGGCAACTGCCGAGCCCATCCCACAGCCATGTTTGGGCAGGGAACCAAGCCAACAGTCCTATTCAAGTGTTCCCAGCAAGCAGCACCACCACTCCTGATTTCAGAGCTTGGGCAGTGGCCTTGCCCCAAAATAGACCCCAGTAGTAAGCCCCACCTTCCAAGGACTCTATCAGCTGACCTGTCCAGAATCCTAAGCTAAGCTGACTGGTGAAGAACTGTCTCTGCCAAAGAAAACCTATAAAGTCTAGAAGAGGAAACCACTTACACAAATATGCAGATAGTGACGTAAGGAATGAAGGAATATAAAAAAAGGTAAACGTGATACCACCAAAGGAAACTAATAAAGTTCCAACAACTGACCCTAGAGAAACAGAAAGTTATGAACTGTCTGGAAAAGAAATCAGAATAATCTTCTTAACTACAAGATTACACAAATAGACAATTAAATGAAATTAAAAAAACAATGCATGAACAAAATGGGAAATTCAACAAAGAAATAGAAACCATCAAAACCACAAAAAACAAAAAAACCCTGGAAATTCTAGAGCTGATGAATACAATCATTGAACTGAAAAATTCTATAGACAGCTTCAACAGCAGACTTGACCAACTGGAAGAGAGAATCAGTGAACTACAAGGTAGGTCAGAGGGGCAAAAATTATTTTTAAAAAATGAAAGAGTGAAGAAAGCATAAGGAACTTATGAGATATCATAAAAGGAAACAATATATGTATTATAGGAATCCCAGAAGAAGAAAAGAGAAGGAACAGAAAATATATTTAAAGCAATAATGGCTGATAACTTCCCAAACCTGGGTAGAGAAATGGACATCCAGATTTATGCGGCCTAAAGGATACCAAATATGTTAAACCCCAAAAGGGCTACACTGAGACACATTATAATTAAATTGTCAAAAGACAAAGAGAATTTTGAAAGTAGTGACAGAAAAGCAACTCATCAAATAACAAGAATACTATACTTGGCAAAGATGTTCTTCAATTGAAAGAGAGATAAAGACTTTCCAGAACAAATAAAAGCTGAGGGAGTTCCTTGGCAATAAACCTGCTTTACAAGAAATGCTAAAGGAAGTTCTTCATGCAGAAATAAAAGTATGCTAATTAACACCAAAAAAGCATACATATAGGTATAAAATTCCCTGATAAAAGTAAATACATAGTCAAAGTCAGATTCTGTAATATTGTAATGGTGGTCTGTAATTCACTTAAAACTCTGATGTAAAGGTTAAAAAAGCAAAAATATTAAAAATAAATCATAACTATAATAATTTGGTTTTGGATATACAATATTAAAAAAATTAAGTTGTAACATTCATAACCTAAAATGTGAGTGGTGCAGAGCTAATAGTGTAAAGTTTAGGAATGCTATCAAAGTTAAATTGTTATCAGCTTAAAATAAGGTGTTATAAATAAAATATATTTTATGTAAGCTTCATTATAACCACAAGGAAATACATGTAGTTACACAAAAGATTATGATGGAAGAGTCAAAGAATATTGCTACAAAATACCATCATATCACAAAGAGGACAACAAGACTGAAAGGAACATTGGAAATATAAAATATTCAGAAAACAATTAACAAAATGGCAATAGTAAGTCTTTACATACCAAAACTTACTCTAAATGTAAATGGATTAAATTCTCTAATCAAAAGTCATAGTTGGCTGAATGGATAGAAAAACAACATCCAATGATCTGCTGCCTACAATGCATACTTAGCTTTAAAGACACACACAGACTGAGAGTAAAGGGATGGAAAATGGTACTTCAAGCAAATGTTAACCAAAAGAAAGCAGGAGTAACTAAATCTATATCAGACAAAATAGATTTTAAGCTAAAAATGGTCAAAAGATACAAAGAGGGTGAGTATATAATGATAAGGTGGTCAGTTCATCAAAAAGATATAAACAATTATAATATTTGTGCATCCAGCAGTGGAATACCTAAGTATCTAAAGCAAATACTAACAAAACTAAAAGGAGAAATAAACAGCAGTATAATAATGCTTGGGTACTTTAATATCCTTACACTCTTAACATTGGATAAATCATCCAGAAAGAGAATAAGGAAACAGTGGATTTGAACAATACTGTAAACCAAATGGACCCAACAGATAAATAATGAACACTTCATCCAGCAACAGCAGAATACACATACTCCTCAAATGCACATGAAACATTCTCCAGGATAGATCATATGTTAGGCTGCAACACAAGTCTTAGCAAATTTAAGAATATGGACATCATACCAAGTATCTTTTCTACCACAACTGTATGAAACTAGAAATCAATAATAGGAGGAAAACTGGAAAACTCACAAATATATGGAAATTAAGCATCACACTCCTGAACAATGAGTGGATCAAAGCAGAAGATAGCAGGGAAATGAAAAATATTTTGAGACAAATGAAAATGGAAATACAAAATTAGATATTCACATGTAAGGAATGAAACTACACCTCTATCTTATACCACTCACAAAAATTAACTCAGAATGGCTTAAAGCCTTAAATGTAAGACTTGAAACCATAAAACTCCTAGGAGAAAGCATAGGGAAAAAGCTTTTTGACATGGGTCTTGGCATGATTTTTTGGATATGACACCTAAAGCATAAGCAACAATTTTTTTTTTTTTTTTTAAATGAGACTGAGTCACATCAAAAGGCTTCTGCACAGTAAAAGAAAACATCAGCAAATGAAAAGGCAACCTACAGGATGGGAGAAAATATTTGTGCAAACCACACATCTGATAAGGGGCTAATAAACAAAATATATACAGAACTCATATAGCTCAGTAACAAAAAAATAGTAAGAAAAATGGGCAAAATCCTGAACAGACATTTTTCTGAAGAAAAATATTCAAATGGTCAACAGGTACATGAAAATGTTCTCAGCATCACTAATTATAATACCTGTATTATTTAACCAACAGGCAAAGCTGGCATAATTAAGAGACCTCAAATTGTAAGGGTTTTTACAATATTGCAGTTTGTTTCTCTCTGACATGCTGGCTGGAGGTGAGTGGTTTCATATTAGAATATCTCCCACACAGTGAAAAAGAGAAACAGAAAGTATCCATACCTTTAAGGAGGCATCCTGTCTCTTGATTCTGGCCAGAATCCAGTCACGTGGCACTCCAAGCTGTAAGAGAAGACAGAAAACACAGTTCCAATCTGGGTGGCAATGCATTCAGGTGAAACTAAGAAACTTGATTATTAAGTAAAGGAAAAGGAAATTGATAGACAACTAAGCTTCTGCCACTTAGTATTCAAGGATTATTTTTGAATAAGTAAATATCATTTATGCAACATTTGTTTAAAATCCAGAACTGTAATACTGGATGAATTTCCAATCGAATCAGGGAAGTTTTGTCTAAGATTGTATTACAGAGTTTTAATAAATATTTGCATTAAGAATTATTAAGAGGAGAATGTCAATCACAAGTGTTCTTTTTCCCATTAACAACATATATTTTCTTCTTTCTGCAGTCTAATATGTTGCTGTAAAATATTTCTGTAGTTAAGGAGGAAACAAAACAGGCACATGGAAGTTTATTTGAAATTAGCAAGGGAACTCCATATAGATACCTATGCTGAGACATATAGTGAGAAAAAGAAACCAATATTCTTTTACCCATTATTGCCCATGCAGAGTCCCCCTTTTCTCCTTTTATCTTTCCAGGCCAAATGCCTTCTTCTCACTGAGACCACTTGACTGACACATGTGTATTTTCCTGGCAGTTTCACTAGAATGTCAACCCCAGGCCCTATACTGCATCTCTGTCTATATTTCATAACACCTAGCAAGACTGTGGTTGCTTAATGAATTCAGAGCAACAGTACTAATAATTAAATAACATGCACAATCCAATTTAAGAAGAGTAGCAGTAAGTGGTTATTTTTTCCTCCACCAAACGTTGTTTAAATTAGCTATGTGCGTTTCCTAGTTTGTTAGCCAGGCTGAACTGAAATTCAGTTCACTGTATCTTCGTCATGACCTACACATTATGCATCACTCTGCCAAGGGCTTTTAAATGTGCTTATTTATATGCGGCCTTTGGGCTTCCCAACACTATTATAAAAGCAAGCTGACCTAGAGATGTTCATGTTTTCTCTAAGGGACTGAAATGTCTGCCTCATATAGGCTCTATTAAGGGCAACGATTTATTTAAGTTCTGAAGGGAAGAGCTAACAAAATTGCATATAAGATATGGATATCAAAATTCACACAAAGAGAATCCTAGAAAATAATAAAGACAGGTAATATAAAAGTTGAGCAAATTTTAACCTAAAAATACCCTATGTTTATGTCTAATGCTACATAAGGTTAAATCAGATGCCGTTTGTGTGTTTTAGCAATATTAGTAGTTTCATTTTCTCTATTCACATGCTGAATCCACCCTTTGAAGTAATTAGCATAATCACTAACATTATAAGATCATTTCCCTCACTCCAAATAAATGACCATCAAATTCGTGCCTACTCTCTATATTCAGAAATGCTTAAATAGTTCATTACTACCCAAATGACTATGGGGAAATGCTGTGCATAAGATGAAAGTAATAATGATTCATACCCCACAACGAAGATGAAACTCTTCCACATAAGAATTAATTCACTGTAAAATATCTGAGATCAGGAAGATAATTGAAAGTACTAAAAATAAAATCGAATGCAATAGGTAATCTAAAGGTCACGAGACGTCACTAAACAATTAGAAGATTTTTTAATTTTGATAGGATTTATAAATATTACTACAGGTTATATTCTGAATATAGATTGCTTCTAAATTGAGTTTCCTGGTATCTAAATGTATATCTAATGAAAATATTTTATACTCTATAATCTTTCGCCTATCATTCATATTACATTGATTAAAAAAACTAAATGTCATGAGACTTACCACAAACAGAAGATTTTTTAATATTGGTAAGGTTAAGTTTTATCAATATAACTATAGCTTCTGTTCTGAATCCAGAACTTTTAAATGGTGCTTTATCTATCTAAACGTACATCTAATGAAAATATTTTTATACATTACATGTTTCACATTTCTTATCACACTTAATCTAAAAGGAATCTGAAACACTTAATAGTACCCATTTAATTTTCCAACAATATTATCTCCTGTTGGTAATAGGTTTTATTGATTTTCAAATATGAACCTGTATTATCTGAAACAAATGAGGACAAATAAGGAAGATATTCTTCCTAAATTTAAAGATAGAGCAAATTTGCTATCGATTTACATGGCATCACACAATGTATTAGTGATACTGGTTAATAAGAGAATTTATATTTCTCAATACTGAACTTAGAGCCCAGGTCTAAGCAAAACTGTGAAGAAAAGTGTTTACTTGTAGCCTATTTCCTCTTTTGTATGTATCCCTGTTTTCTCAAATACCTTCTGAGTCCATGACGGTCCCTAGCATTACTGTACCCAGGACTAATGCACATTGGCATGCATCCCTTACACTGTAAGCCTATTATGGTTGGCAACCATATGATAGATCAGTGCCTACCCCAGACAGGTGATGAAATATTTTGAAAATGACCCATGGTTCATGCTCTCTAAGCCACATCCTTCCTTTCATGTGAAGCTCTACTAACAGCACACAATGCCAGAGTTATCATTTCCTCTCTTCAGTATCTGCTCCACTTTAAAATCTTACGTTCCCTGAGAATCTTATAAAAGATCAGGGTCCTGTTCACTTTGGCCAATGTAAATTTCTGAGGTAAATATTTAGCCTACCTTTGATGTCTGTAGTGTTGTCCATTAGGGGCTATTGTTCACCCTAAGTATCAAGTTATGCATTGAACAACTCCAGGTGTTGCCATGCACCTTCAAGTCATTCTAGATGTGTAAGGTTATTGTGGCAGTTTTATCAGCAGATGGCTTTGAAGGGTTTTGAAAAATGGAGGCTTTTCCCTAATTTGCAGAAACAGTCAACAAATATAATTAATTTCTAATTTCCAAAATGGTCAAAAATATATCAAAAGGTGCTCAACATCATTTGTCACTAAAGACAAGCAGGTTCAAAATATGATAACTACTAAAAATCTACAAAAATAGCTAAAGCTAAAAGAACTGAGAGCAAATTAGACTCACACACTGATGGTAGGAGGACAGCTCGATGCAATTACTTTTGAAAACTGCTTGGTCATATCTAATGAATCTGGACACACAGACATCCAATAAGGCCAGTTGTGGGTATGCCCAACAGAAAGGCACATATATGGACTCAGACATATAAAAAATTTCATATCATACTATCTGTAAAAGCTAAAAACTGGGAGTAAAAACAATATCCATCGATAATAGAATGGATAAAGAACAACTGTGATAATGGAATACTATATAACAAGGTAAAAGGACAAATATTGCTAAATGCAGAAAAGATGGATAAATGTTGAGTGAAGAACAATCATAAAGGTTTAATACCATATTATTCAACTTATATGAAGTTACAGAACAGACAAAATTAATCCATGATTACCTCTGGAGATAAATGACTGAAGGAGGCTCTAGATCTGAGTGGTAGTTACATACGGGTGCTCATTTTGTAAAAGTTGACTGGCTGCCTACTCTGATCCCTCATAAGGCAGCACTGGAATGCCATAGTAAACAAACAAACAAACAAAACCCATGCAATTCTGTCCACATCAGAAACAGTGATTCATCGCTCAGGGATTAACTCACATTACCCAGGCACATAAGAGTTAGGTGGTTAAAAAAAAAACCTACTGAAAGATATACATTCTTTCCAAAATGTTAGTGGCAAAATAATAATAATAATACAACATCTTTTTAAAATTAAAAACATTTTAATTAAAACAAACAAAAAAAGAGGTGGGAAAACAAACTGTCACTTCATCAGTTTAAATTAGTAAATACAGCTGTTACAATAGGATGGACATATTTACTCCATGAAAACAAACACCCTTGGAAAGCAATATTATGCAAACACAAGAACAATAAATATGGACTAATAAATGTCCTTTTACTGCACAATGCACAGAACCTTGACCATGCTAAGTATGAAGGGCAAATATAATTCAAGAGGCATTTAGTTATATTCAATGACACTGGTTAAAGTTTGCTGCTCAAACACCCAAATACTTCATCAACCTCATCTCCCAGCTCTCATATGGCTGCAGATATAATTCTGACACATAAAGCAGCTCTCATGGAAGAATTTCAAGCCACTTAGGGATAGTGTGACCCTCAGAGAAAGTTATTAGTGGTAATCTAAAGTTTATAGACGTTAAAACTTAATCCAAGTCATGCCTGCTTTGAGGTTAAAGATAAAATCAGAAGAGGAATTAGGATACAGGGCTTCAATCCAGAGATGTAAGCACTCATTCATTCAAGAGCTATTTATTGTGAAATAGCTATTTTGGGCCAATCATAGCCTTATGTGCTAGAGATAAAGTGGTCTTCAGACAAGTCTTTGCCCTCAAAGTGATTACATTCCACAAAGAAGACAGACAAACCATATGTACCTACAGGCAGACCTCGTTTTATCATGCTTCACTTTATTGCACTTCGCAGATACCGCTTTTTTGACAAATTGAATGTTCGTGACAACCCTGCCTCAACAAGTCAATCGGTGTCATTTTTCCAACAGCGTTTGCTCACTTCATGTCTCTGTGTCACATTTTGGTAATTCACAATATTTCACACTTTTTTGTTATTATTATATTTGCTATGGTGATCTGTGATCAGTGACCTTTGATGTTGCTACTACTGCTGGCTGAAGGCTTAGATGATAGTTAGCATTTTTTAGCAATAAAGTATTTTTTAATTAAGGTATGCACATTTTTTTAGACATAATGCTATTGCACACTTAACAGACTACAGTATAGTAACATAACTTTTATACACACTGGGAAACCAAAATATTCATGTGACTGGCTTTATTGCGATATTCACTTTATTGCGGTGGTCTGGAACTGAACATGCAACATCTCCGAGGTCTGTCTATAGATAAACAAGTAAGAATATTTCCTTTAATGGACATGCTCTGAAGAAAACACAAATCGAGATTAGAGATAAAGGCTGGCTGGGATGAGGCACTGGTTTCAAAAAAGTCTTCAGGGACTGCCTCTCCACGGAGGTCATGTGTGCACACGCAACGGAAAGATCAAATAGAGGGGGTCTAATGAAAGCTGAGAGAAGAGTCATCCAGGAGGGGAGACCCTGAGGGCAAGAACAAGGTTGGCACATTCAAGGGCCAACAAGGGGCTCAGTATGGCTAGAGTACAGTGCAAAGAAACGGTAGTAAATGAGATGGAAAAGGAAGATGGAAACCAGAACATGTTGGGCCTTCAAAACCATGATGAGTGGCTTGGGTTTTATTTTAACGAAAATGAGAACACATTTGTAGGGCTTTAAGCAAAACAAACACAATGCCTACACTTTGAAAAGACTACTCTGGCACATTGTGTGGAAGCCTTCTTCCATATTTAGACAATTTGGAAATGAAATACCTTTTAAGCACTGACAGACTTACTTTCCAATGGACAAAACATTCTCTAAAATGTTTTATAGTAACACCCAGCTCAGTGCCCTCTCCTTTACATTTTTCAGGCTGTTGATTTCTAGGAATTTTATGGTTGACAGTACTACCATCACATTCATAGAAATCTAAGGAAGATCAGAAATAAAGGACAGTCTTATCTCAAGGTTGTCTAAAGAGAAAATTATAAAGTAATAACATATGACTTAGTATTGTCAATATACAATATAAAAAATTCCTTAGGTTGCCAGAATTTGTAACCACGTTTATGCTTTGCCTCCCTCAAAGCTCTGCATACCTCTAGCTGAGGGAGCGAAGGAACTACTTGGGTATGATTTCTAGGTTTGGTGAAGATAACCATCTCTAGTCCTCCCCAAACTCAGAGATGGTTTTCTCTGTTAACCCCGATCCCTGCAAATCAAAAGCACTGACTAGGTTGTCAGCTCACTAATTACAGGTTTCGTATTTGCTCTCAATTCATTTGAAAATATGAAATGTGGCTTATCATCTTCGTGAGACATGAAGTCAAAAGTTGCTTAGTTTCCCCTGTAAAACAAATGTTAGAAGCACGTTAGAACACTATCTCCCAGTTGGCTATCTCTTGAGGTCACCCTCAGGTGAAACACCAGGGACTAGGAAATGGGTCAGGGATGCATCCAATTTCATTAACATCTGAAAGCTTTCAACCGATAGAACAGCCAGTGCTCCTCTCATTGCAAAACAGATCCCTCCCAAGAAAGTTATTAGTCAAAAGGGCAAACTAGAGTCCCAGTGGTGATAATTCTCGTGCCATGAGTACTAGGTTAAGTGAGGGAAATAATAGATGGTCTGTTCATTGGGGAATTGATTTCAGCCCTTCTCAAGAAGCAGATGGAAATTTTAACCCACTCACATCTGATCTCAGTTTGGAGCCATCTTTCTTCTCCTCCAAAGAGCAGAGACTGAATTTTAAGTTAGTTAAATCATTTCCCAGCTATCCTATTGTAACCTGATAAGGTACGGGGTCCCTGGAGAAAGAGAACCAGGAATGGCTTTCTTGACAGAAGAGAAGCCATTTTTGGCCTAAGTCATTCTGTGATCTAAGCCTGGCCACAATGGTTGCCCTTAAACAGGTCTTGGTAATTAATGATCTTAAGGGAACAAAAGAGTGCAGAACATTGCCTGTTATCAGGCAAGAGAAGTAACGATAGCAAAGGTAATGTATCAGTTGTAAAGACTCCCAGTTCTGTTTCAATAGTTAAAATTAGCCTGAAGTGCTCAACCTCCAGATCTACAGGAACCTAAGTGGTGATGATGGTGACCTTTTCTGACCCTTGTAACTTCAATCAACTAAAGCTTGGACTCTATCAACCACTCAAGCCGCTTCATGAATATGCATGTACCTTTAGGTTAAAACTTCCCCAATTTTCCTGTTCGGGGGGACACTGTTTTGGGAAAGATCTTCAGTGTTCTTATTTGCTGCAAGTAGTAATAAATTCTTCCTTCTGATCTTTGGCGTGTTTGTGTTTTGGTTTGCCAGCCAAGAGGCGAACCCAGTTTTCGGGTAACACTATCGGTGTACACCAAGAACTTGAAAATTGTATGATGAATCCCTGCTCTGACCTTCTGCCCCAATATAGTTGACTACCTACGTTATTTATCTTCCAAGCCCAAATAATCAGGTTATAGCATATAAGCCTATGCTGGGAAGGCTGGGGAACTCTTGGTAAAGGTACAGGATTGAGCCTCTTTTGATTTTATATATGTGTATATACACACGCATACACAACTGTCCTGGGTAATCTTTGCTTCCTTTCCCAGATTCACTCTGGTTTCTCATTGAATTCAGCTGATGGAAGGCTCTGGTAGAACAGAGGGCAGGAGCAGAATGAGGTCAGGGTATATATGTCCCAAGTTCTTCCCGGGCTCAGCTACCGGATGGCAGGGGCTGTATTTCTCCACAGAAGGCCACAGTTCCATCTGGTTGCCCTCTCGGACACCTTCCAGTCTCCCTAGTTCTCTTAACCTTCAAATACCTCCATGAAAAGTCCCTACATTAATTTCTTCTTGTTTGAGCGCACCATCTCTTTCCTGCCTTGCTATACCAGGCTTTACTTACAAAATTCGATTTCAAAAATATTATATGGGGATTAAATTTTCTATGGTATATATTATCAATATTATTTTACTATAGAAGATCAAGGATACAATATAATCAATCTAATATATTTCATTGGAATTAATTGCAAAAAACAGTTTTATATGATTCTGAAAATAGTGAACTGGTGAAAATTTGTTTCAGCAAGCATTAGCCAATGAACTAAGGGTAAACTTTTAAAGTAAACAGAAGATGAGAGCTAACATTTATTTTAAGTCCTCTGTGTACTAGAGAACTTATATATACTGTACCCTTTAATCATTATAACAACTATATGAATTAGAGTTAGTAAAATCAGAGAAACTATTAAAAAGCTCATATCATCCTGAGGTATTTCCCCCTTATTCATGCTGTGGCCATTCAAACGGGTTAATACATACTTTCTATTTTCATTATTTGCTATCCAAAGATACGAGAAGTCAGAATAAAGAGGAATTTATGAAAATTCAGCAAACACTGTAGTCATTGCTGTCTCAAAGTATTCTCTTTGGGAGCTCTATGGTCTGAAAGTTTGTGCCCCCCTAAAATTGATATGTTGAAATCCTAACCCCCAAAGGTGATAGTATGGGTACTTGGAGGCTTTGGGAAATGCTTAAGTCATGAAGGTGGACCCTCATGAATGGAAGTAGGGTCTCCCTTTCTCCAGAGTGACCCCTAGCCTCTTCCACCTGTGAGGATACAAGGAGAAATCTACCACCCCACAAAAGGTCCTCACCGCATCATACTGGCATTCTGATATTGGACATCCATCTGAGAACCATGAGAAATAAATTCTGTTGTGCACACGCTACCGAGTCTGTGATATTTTGTTATAGCAACCTCTATCTTAGAGGCAACTTTCTCAATCCCAACCAGCTCCACTGAAGTTAGGTATCAGCTTCTCAGCCAAATCCTTCTGAAGTGCCTGAGATAGACCACTTCCATGAGGTTGAGGAGGAGGTTAGCTCCACAGGCTACAGCAGTGGTCTTCTCTCCACAGTCCTTTCTAAGAGCCTCTATCTTGTTAACTTGAAGCCACTGGTTCTTGTGTATCAGTGAAAATATTATTCCTTATAAAAGCAGAATGTAGAGTACATGTAGTACCTCAGTGAAGCCACAGGATTTTTTTTTATTACTGAGATATAGTTGATGTACTATCTTCGGTTTTGCTGCATTCAGAAGTGTTACTTCCTGTTCAGTTTTTTGGAACAGTGTCCCTTGTGATTTGATGACTGTCTTTAGTGTTATGTTTGGATTCCTTTTTCTTTTTTCTTTCTTTCTGTTTTTTTGTGGGTATCTATAATAGTTTTTTTTTGATATATATGTGTGTGTGTGTATATATATATAATTATTTTAAGCTGATGATCTCTTAAGTTCAAACACATTCTAACCACCCTACATTTTTACCCCCCACCCCAGGTTTAATGTTTTTAACATCATATTTTACATCATTTTGTTCTGTGTATCCCTTAACTACTTATTATAGATAGAGATAATTGTTCTATTTTGTCTTGTAATTTTCCTACCAGCTCTGTAAGTGATGGATCTACTACCTTTACTGTATGTTTGCCTTTACCAGTGAGATTTTTCCTTTCATAATTTTTATATTTCTAGTTGTGGTCTTTTCTTTTTGCTTAGAAATATCCCTTTAACATTTCTTGTAAAGCTGGTTTGGTGGTGCTGAACTCTTTGAGCTTTTGCTTGTCTATAAAACTCTTCTTCTCTCCTTCAAACATGAATGATAAGCTTGCTGGGTATCTGTGCCTAAATAAAGCCCAAGTATTCTTGGTTGTAGGTTTTTTCCTTCATCACTTTGAATATATGGTGCCACTCCCTGCTGGCCTGCAGTTTTTGCTGAAAAGTTAGCTCATGGTCTTATGAAAGACAGTTCATTTTTTTTTTTTTGCCACTAATTGCTTTTCTCTTACTAATTTTGAGATTCTCCTTTTATCCCTAATTTTTGCCACTTTAATTATAATGTCTTGATGTGGGCCACTTGGGTTCATCTTGTTTGGGATTCTCTGTACTTCCTGGACCTGGATGCCTGTTTCCTTCCCCAGGTTAAGAAAGTAGTCAGCTATTATTTCTTCAAATAAATTCTCTGTCCCTTTTTCTCTCTCTCCTCCTTCTGGGACCCCATAGTGAGAATATTAGTATGCTTGACGTGGTTCCAGAGGTCTCTTCAACTGTCCTCATTTTTTATTTTATTTTTTCCTTTTCTGTGTTCAGCTGGGTGATTTCTACTTCTCTATCTTCCAGATCGCTGATCTGTTCCTCTGTATCATCTATTCCACTGTTGATTCCTTCTAGTGTATTTTTTATTTCAGTTGTTGTGTTCTCCAGCTTTGCTTCATTCTTCTTTATAGTTCTTCTTTATGTCTTCTAGCTTTTTATTGAAATTCACACTGTGTTCATCCATTCTTCTACCGAGTTCAGTGAACATCTTTATAATTATTGCATTGAACTCTTTCTTGGGTAGATTACTTATCTCCACTTCATTTAGTTCTTTTTCTGACATTATGTCTTGTTCCTTCGTTTGGAACACACTCCTCTGTCTCCTCATTTTGCCCACTTCTCTGTGTTTCTTTCTTGTGTGAGGTAGGTTGGTTTCCCAATCTTGGGGAAGTGGCCTTGTGTAGAAGACATCCTATGGGGCCCAGCAACATGCTCCCTCTGTTCATCAGAGCTATATGCTCTAGGGGTGCCCCCTATGTGGCCTGGCAGGGCCAACTACTGAGGGTGCGCTGGTAGGCAGGGCTGGCTCCCTGGACTGATTGGCTGTGAGGCCATGCTTTGTGTAGTGGCCGCAGGCCCATTGGAGGGCAGAATGAGTTTCCTGCACAGTTGAATGTGGCCTGGGGGGCTGCTGCCAGCCTGCTGGAGGACAGGGCTGGGTCCCCACATGGCTGTTTGCATGGTCCATTAATGAAGCCACAGGTTTTGAACACAATTTCCCTTCTGGCATATTAGCCAAAGTACAAACATCCAGCACAAATGCTTTTCTACCTTTTTTCCTAATATTTCCATCAACAAATGGTTAGTCTGGCTGAAGGGTTCTCAGTTGTCCCCTGAAGCATTAGTGAGGGACGGCCGGCCCCACATCCCTCTTCCTTGGCTCTGTGATTGTGGGACACGGAGAACCTCCTGCAGTTCAGTTCCCACAGCTCCTCTCTTCCTGCCACTTCCTCCCTCCTGTGTCTGACTTTCCTCTGGGTCGACTAATTTCAACTCAGCTCGCCAGGTCCCCAGCTGCAAGCAGAGAAGTTCCTTGAGCATGCTGCCTTCCCGCTCTCTCCCTGCTCCCATCTCTACCTCGGCTCCATGACATCATTTATCCATTTGCAGACATCCTCTGCTGCTCCCACAGCTCAGATCACAGGAGTGGGGGGGCGGGGATCCCTGTTACCCATCAGCCTTTCCCTTAGCTTAATTGCAAATGACTGTATCGATTACCAGAGGGCAGAGTGTCCAGTCAGCATCCTCAGAGAAGACTGTCTGAGGGAGTATAGGCTTTTCCACTTTCCTTTAAGGATTCATTTTTCTCTTCTCTTGGGATTTGCTGTTGCAATTAATCTCTTTAAACCTGTGTGTACTCCCCTTCCAACTTCTCTCTTCCTCCTTAACTGTCTCATTTCCTTCCTCCCTTCCTTCCTTTCTTTCTTCTTCCTTTTATTCCTTCCTCCATCCAACCCTTCATTTTGTTCTTCTCTGGGAAAAATGGTAAGCAAATAATGGTAAACACATTTTAAAAGGTGATAATTAAGAGGTGAACCCTATATGTTTAGCTTATAGCGGAAATGTATATTTTTAAAGAAAGAAGGCACTAATAGAAAGGGCCACGTCCATGGCAAAAGGTATACTAAATGAAATGCATAAATGTTCATGCTATATATCTGATAAAAAGTGTTTAATTCTCCACATATAAGGAATGGCATTATAGGATGTACACAACTGAGCAGGAGGGTTTAAAAGCTTTTTGCACAAATTCACTATCTAACGTCCTCAAAAATTAGCCTTATCCATACTAAAAAATAAATTTCACACATCCTTGTCCACACGGGTATTTTATTCAAAATTAAGGATAGCAAGTGCATGGCATAGTCTCCACACTCCCCACTCCCCAATGCCCATGTTAGTCTTTACTAACCGTTCACTATTATTTTTCCATTTGGGCTCAGAAGCAGCTTCTGCCTTTCTCAAAACAGTAATCCAGGCAGCTTTCACCAGTTACAAGGAACTGACAGAGGACCCCACTGAAGGAGAAATCTATTTTCTATCCTTGTAAAAGAAGTTTAGGCACGAGATATTAACCATGAGATATTAGTCATCTCCATATATGGCAGTATGGGTTGTTTTTTATACTTCTCTAAATTATCAAAATGTGCTATCATTATACATTACATTATTAATCAGATACAAACTGAGTTTTCATTAAGAAATTGACTATCCTATATAATTTAAAGACAGAGTTACCAACACATAGATTTCATTCTGACAGTACCAAAGTGGAAAGTCAGGTAAGTTACCTGAGCAATTCTTTTTATTTTACCTAGTTCTCTAAGTATTATAAACACCTCAAGATAATCATATTTAATTATGTCATTTTAAAGACATAAAGACCAGGATTGATTTTTCAAACATAGTTTAAGACTTTTTATTATCTGTATGGGGGCAAGAAGGGAAGGGGAATGACAAAACAAGCTGCCTGTGATGATTAGCGGTAATTTGCAAGTCAAGCACAACAGGCTCCAAAGAAAGAATTGTCCTCAAGGGGAAAAACGTTTCATTTCTATTTCAACTGATAAACCTTCAAATTAGTTTCAGTATAACACTTGGAAAAATGTTAACATTCACAGGTAAAAATATTACCCCAGTTTAAAGTGTGTGTTGTGTGTGTGTGTCTGTGTGTGTGTGTGTGTGTGTGTGTGTGTGTGTGTGTACATATGTATGTAAACTTCTGTCTATTTCACCATTACTTACATTTACCTTGACATTTACCTGGACTTTTGTAATGGCATTTATACCTAACAATTTATTCTTAACACATATCCTACAGTGTTATTCTCAAAAGAGGCTCTTAGTAAATATTGGTCAAGGATAAGGAATCTACCAGAGAAGCTAATATGGTTTTGACTTTTAACAAACTTTTTTCATTTCTATATAAAAAAGAAATCAGAAACCATTAGCCTTCCGGATTTAAGCTCTAGTATACATCTTATGAACAATCCTGGGAATGACATCAAAGCTATGGGGAAAATTTGAATAATATTATTATAGTTTGGTGTGAGACATGACTTATTAAAATGACATAGCAACATTTCACGTACCAGATACTCCTACTCAGTAACCCTAAAAATTATAGGATGGAGCCCTGGATAGCCCGCCAAAAGTCACAGAGTTTATGCATTTATTTGACAAAAAAGTATTGAGTGTCTCTTATTGTTAGATCGTGTGTTTCTTAGAAAGTGAACAAGATAGATATGTCCACTGCCTCATAGAGCTCACAGGTTAGTGAAGAATACAGAGAAATAAATGGCCAACTACAATACGGTGTTTTCATATTTACTAAATGATGATTCATGATCATGCTGCATCAATATCACCTGGAGGGCTTTTTAAAAATACACATATTTGCATTGGCGAAAAAAGTGGCCCACACCATCCAGAGTCACATTGCTGCTGTTGTAATAGAAGCCCAGAGAGCCGTGTGGCTGACAGGGTCTTGGTTGTCCGGCCGGGTGACAGGCCTGTGCCTCTGAGGTGGGAGAGCGGAGCTCAGGACATTGGTCCACCAGAGATCTCCTGGCTCCATATAATATCAAAGAGCGAAAGCTCTCCCAGAGATCTCCATCTCAATGCTAAGACCCAGCTCCACTCAATGACCAGGAAGCTACAGTGCTGGACACCCTATGCCAAACAACTAGCAAGATAGGCACACAACCACACCCATTAGCAGAGAAGCTACCTAAAATCATATTAAGGTCACAGACATCCCAAAACACACCACTGGATGCAGTCCTGCCCACCAGAAAGACAAGATCCAGCCTCAAATACCAGAACACAAGCACCAGTCCCCTCCACCAGGAAGCCTAAACGACCCACTGAACCAACCTTAGCCACTGGGGACAGACACCAAAAACAACGGGAACTACGAACCTGCAGCCTGTGAAATGGAGACCCCAAACACAGTAAGTTAAGCTAAATGAGAAGACAAAGAAACACACAGCAGATGAAGGAGCAAGGTAAAAACCCACCAGACCAAACAAATGAAGAGGAAATAGGCAGTCTACCTGAAAGAGAATTCAGAGTAATGATAGTAAAGAGGATCCAAAATCTTGGCAATAGAATGGAGAGAATGCAAGAAACATTTAACAAGGACCTAGAAGAACTAAAGAGCAAACAAACAGTGATGAACAATACAATAAATGAGATTAAAAATTCTCTAGAAGAAATCAATAGCAGAATAACTGAGGCAGAAGAACGGATAAGTGACCTGGAAGATAAAATAGTGGAAATAACTAATGCAGAGCAAAATAAAGAAAAAAGAATGAAAAGAATTGAGGACAGTCCCAGAGACCTCTGGGACAACATTAAACACAACAACATTTGAATTATAGGGTTCCCATAAGAAAAAGAGAAAAAGAAATGGACTGAGAAAATATTTGAAGAGATTATAAGTGAAAACTTCCCTAATATGGGAAAGGAAATAGTCAATCAAGTCCAGGAAGCACAGAGAGTCCCATACAGGATAAATCCAAGGAGAAACAACCCAAGACACATATTAATCAAACTATCAAAAATTAAACACAAAGAAAAAATATTAATAGCAGCAAGGGAAAAAAAAAACAAATAACATACAAGGGAATCCCCATAAGGTTAACAGCTGAACTTTCAGGAGAAACTCTGCAAGCCAGAAGGGAGAGGCAGGACATATTTAAAGTGACAAAAGGGAAAAATCTACAACCAAGACTACTCTACCCAGCAAGGATCTCATTCAGATTCGAAGGAGAAACTAAAATCTTTACAGACAAGCAACAGCTAAGAAAATTCAGCACCACCAAACCAGCTTTACAACAAATGCTAAAGGAACTTCTCTAGGCAGGAAACACAAGGGAAAGTAAAGACCTACAATAATAAACCCAAAACAATTCAGAAAATGGTAATAGGAACATACATATCGCTAATTACCTTAAATATAAATGGATTAAATGCTCCCACCAAAAGACATAGAGTGGCTGAATGGATACAAAAACAAGATCCATATATGCTGTCTACAAGAGACCCACTTCAGACCTAGGGACACATACAGACTGAAAGTGAGGGGATGGAAAACGATATTCCACGCAAATGGAAATCAAAAGAAAGCTGGAGTAGCAATTCTCATACCAGACAAAATAGACTTTAAAATAAAGACTATTACAAGAGACAAAGAAGGACACTATATAATGATCAAGGGATCAATCCAAGAGGAAGATATAACAATTGTAAATATTTATGCACCCAACATAGGAGTACGTCAGTACATAAGGCAAATGCTAACAGCCATAAAAGGGGAAATCGACAATAACACAATCATAGTAGGGGACTTTAACACCTCACTTTCACCAATGGACAGATCATCCAAAATGAAAATAAAAAAGGAAACACAAGTTTTAAATGATACATTAAAAAAGATGGAGGGCTTCCCTAGTGGCACAGTGGTTGAGAGTCTGCCTGCCGATGCAGGGGACACGGGTTCGTGCCCTGGTCCAGGAAGATCCCACATGCCGCGGAGCGGCTGGGCCCGAGAGCCATGGCCGCTGAGGCTGCGTGTCTGGAGCCTGTGCTCCACAACGGGAGAGGCCACAGCAGTGAGAGGCCCGCGTACCACAAAAAAATAAAAAATAAAAAAAAATTAAAAAGATGAACTTAATTGATATTTATAGGACATTCCATCCCAAAACAACAGAATACCCTTTCTTCTCAAGTGCTCATGGAACATTCTCCAGGATAGATCATATCTTGGGTCACAAATCAAGCCTTGGTAAATTTTAAAAAATTGAAGTCATATCAAGTATCTTTTCTGACTACAACACTATGAGACTAAGTATCAGTTACATGAAAAATACTGCAAAAAATACGAACACACGGGGGCTAAAGAACACAATATTAAATAACCAAGAGATCACTGAAGAAATCAAAGAGGAAATCAAAAAATACCTAGAGGGCTTCCCAGGTGGCGCAGTGGTTGAGAGTCCGCCTGCCGATGCAGGGGACACAGGTTCGTGCCCCAGTCTGGGAAGATCCCACATGCCGCGGAAAAACTGGGCCTGTGAGCCATGGCCGCTGAGCCTGCGTGTCCGGAGCCTGTGCTCCACAACGGGAGAGGCCACAACAGTGAGAGGCCCACGCACCGCAAGAATAATAATAATAAAAAACTACCTAGAAACAAATGACAATGAAAACACGACCACCCAAAACCTATGGGAAACAGCAAAAGCAGTTCAAGGAGGGAAGTTTATAGCAATACAATCCCACCTCCAGAAACACGAAAAATCTCAGCTAAATAACCTAACCTTACACCTAAAGCAATTAGAGAAAGAACAAAAAACCCTAAAGTTAGCAGAAGGAAAGAAATCATAAAGACTTCTTTATGAGAAATAAATAAAAAGACCAGAAATAAATGAAAAAGGAATGAAGGAAACAATAGCAAAGATCAATAAAACTAAAAGCTGGTTCTTTGAGAAGATAAACAAAACTGATTAACCATTAGGCAGACTCATCAAGAAAAAAAGAGAGAAGACTCAAATCAGCAGAATTAGAAATGAAAAAGGAGAAGTAACAACGGACACTGCAGAAATACAGAGGATCATGAGAGATTACTACAATCAACTATATGCCAATAAAATGGAAAACCTGGAAGAAATGGACAACTTCTTAGAAAACCAAAACCTTCTGAGACAGAACCAGAAAGAAATAGAAAATATAAACAGAGCAATCACAAGCACTGAAATTGAAACTGTGATTAAAAATCTTCCAACAAACAAAAGCTCAGGACCAGATGGCTTCACAGGTGAATTCTATCAAACATTTAGAGAAGAGTTAACACCTATCCTTCTCAAACTCTTCCAAAATATAGCAGAGGGAGGAACACTCCCAAACTCATTCTACGAGGCCACCATCACCCTGATACCAAAACCAGGCAAAGATGTCACAAAGAAAGAAAACTACAGGCCAATATCTCTGATGAACATAGATGCAAAAATCCTCAACAAAATACTAGCAAACAGAATCCAACAGCACATTAAAAGGATCATACACCATGATCAAGTCGGGTTTATCCCAGGAATGCAAGGATTCTTCAATATATGCAAATCAATCAATGTGATACAACATATTAATAAACTGAAAGGGAAAAACCATAAGATCATCTCAATACATGCAAAGAAAGCTTTCAACAAAATTCAACACCCATTTATGATTAAAACCCTCCACAAAGCAGGCATAGAGGGAACTTACTTCAACATAATAAAGGCCATATATGACAAACGCACAGCCAACAACGCTCTCAATGGTGAACAACTGAAACCATTTCCACTAAGACAAGGTTGCTCACTCTCACCACTATTATTCAACATAGTTTTGTAAGTTTCAGCCATAGCAATCAAAGAAAAAGGAATAAAAGGAATCTAATTTGGAAAAGAAGAAGTAAAACTGTCACTGTTTACAGATGACATGATACAATATATAGTGAATCCTAAAGATGCTACCAGAAAACTACTAGAGCTAATCAATGAATTTGGTAAAGTAGCAGGATACAAAATTAATGCACAGAAATCTACTGAGTTCCTATACACTGTTGATGAAAAATCTGAAAGAGAAATTAAGGAAACACTCCCATTTACCACTGAAACAAAATGAATAAAATACCTAGGAATAAACGTACCTAAGGAGACAAAAGACCTGTATGTAGAAAACTATAAGACACTGATGAAAGAAATTAAAGATGATACAAACAGGTGGAGAGATATATCATGCTCTTGGATTGGAAGAATCAACATTGTGAAAGTGACTATACTACCCAAAGCAATCTACAGATTCAATGCCATGCCTATCAAACTACCACTGGCATTTTTCACAGAACTAGAACAAAAAATTTCCCAATTTGTATGGAAACACAAAAGACCCCAAATAGCCAAAACAATCTTGAGAAAGAAAAACGGAGCTGGAGGAATCAGGCTCTTGGACTTCAGACTATACTACAAGGTTAGAGTAATCAAGAGAGTACGGTACTGGCACAAAAACAAACATATAGATCAATGGAACAGGATAGAAAGCCCAGAGAGAAAACTACACACATATGGTCACCTTATTTTTGATAAAGGAGGCAAGAATATTCAATGCAGAAAAGATGGCCTCTTCAGTAAGTGGTGCTGGGAAAACTGGACAGCTACATGTAAAACAATGAAATTAGCACACTCCATAACACCCTACACATAAATAAACTCAAAATGGATTAAAGACCTAAATGTAAGGCCAGACACTATAAAACTCTTAGAGGAAAACATAGAAAGAACACTCTATGACATAAATCACAGCAAGATCCTTTTTGACCCAACTCCTAGAGAAATGGAAATAAAAACAAAAATAAACAAATGGGACCTAATGAAACTTAAAACTTTTGCACATCAAATGAAATCATAAACAAGATGAAAAGACAACCCTCAGAATGGGAGAAAATATTTCCAGATGAAGCAACTGACATAGGATTAATCTACACAATATACAAGCAGCTCATGCAGCTCAATGTCAAAAAAACAAACAACCCAATCCAAAAATGGGCAGAAGACCTAAGTAGACATTTCTCCAAAGAAGATATACAGATTGCCATCAAACACATAAAAGGATGCTCAACATCACTAATCACTAGAGAAATGCAAATCCAAACTACAATGAGTTATCATCTCAGAGGGGTCAGAATGGCCATCATCAAAAAATCTACAAACAATAAATGCTGGAGAGGGTGTGGTGAAAAGAGAACCCTCTTGCACTTCTGGTGGGAATGTAAATTGATACCGTCACTATGGAGAACGGTATGGAGGTTCCTTAAAAAACTAAAAATAGAACTACCATACGACCCAGCAATCCCACTACTGGGCATATACCCTGAGAAAACCATAATTCAAAAAGAGTCATGTACCAAAATGTTGACTGCAGCACTATTTACAATAGCCAGGACATGGAAGCATCCTAAGTGTCCATCGACAGATGAATGGATAAAGAAGATGTGGCACATATATACAATGGAATATTACTCAGCCATAAAAAGGAACGATATTGAGTTATTCATAGTGAGGTGGATGAACCGAGAGTCTGTCATACAGAGTGAAGTAAGTCAGAAAGAGAAATACAAATACCATATGCTAATACATATATATGGAATCTAAAAAAAAAGGTTGTGAAGAATGTGGAGCAGGACAGGAATAAAGACGCAGACGTAGAGAATGGACTTGAGGACACGGGGAGGGGGAAGGGTAAGTTGGGACGAAGTGAGAAAGTGGCGTGGACTTATATATACTACCAAAATAGATAGATAATGGGAAGCAGCCGCATAGCACAGGGAGATCAGCTCGGTGCTTTGTGACCACCTAGAGGGGTGGGATAGGGAGGGTGGGAGGCAGATGCAAGGGGGAGGAGATATGGGGATATATGTATATGTATAGCTGATTCACTTTCTTATAAAGCAGAAAGTAACACACCATTGTAAGGCAATTATACTCTAATAAAGATGTTAAAAAAAAAATACACATTCTTAGGACTGTGCTCCAGGCATCTGAATCGGAACTATGTTTTGGCAAGTCAGGGAAGTCAGGAGACACAGCTCATTTCCCAGAGGAAATGAGTCTCAAAAAAGGATGGGAAATGATCAGGGAGAGGCTTGTGTGAGGCTGCTCTCAGGCGGGTCTGGGGCAGGGCTGGCGGGGCACACTGAATAAGATGGGAGTGGGAGAAGAGTGTTACAATCTGAGGGAGCAGCCCACATAGCACCTTAAATGTGAGTAAGCATTCGTTACGATCACGTCTCCTAGCATACAGTATGTCGCGAGGCAGGTGTACGGACACAGTCAAGAGAAATAAAGCTAGTGACATAAGCTCTAGCTCATTCAGGACCTTGGAGGGCTTTGACTGTTTTACAGAGTTTAGACTATTTCAGTAGCAATTAACAGAGGAGAAATTTGCTCAGGGTCACCGTTAGGATGTTTGTGGCTTGAGCAATGGTGTAGGTGCCATTAATATTTGTGGAAGTACAGAGCACAGAAGGAAAAAGGAGTCTTGAGGGAAGGTGAGAGATTCCATTTTGAACACAATTTTGAGATATCCATATTACCATCTAGTTGCAATGAATGGTTCTAAAATCCAGGGGGAAGTTAAGAGCCACAAATCACTGATTGGACAAATATTAACTGAGCACTTCCTCTTTGCTACACTTTGTGCTCAATCTAGAAAAACAACAGTGAAAGGAGGAGACAGGGTCCCCACCTTCATGGACCCTGCATGTGGATGTTTACTGAAACCCTAGGAGTGCAAGAGATCATCCCAGATGGAGGTGTGGTTACAACTGGTAAAGACTGAGATGATGAGTGGCACATATTCTATAAATGTTAACTACTAAACAAATAAGCAAAAATCAACATTGATCATTGCAAATCAGAGAATTAAAACACAATCAAGGGCAGCCAAGTGATCCAATGGCCATTAAAGAACTCTGAGAACTGAATGGCATTAACAGATAAAGTCATCCATGTGAAGATCAGGGAGAACAATGAGACAGAGGGAATGGCTAAGGCGAAGACACCGAGATGGGAGAGTGTGCGCTCGAGGATCTCAGGTTGGGCTCCGAAAGCCTGGTTAACACATTTGAATGTTACCCTAAATGGGAGGGGATATGGTTAGATGGTTTTAAGCCAGAGAGTGACTTGACGCAACTTATAATTTTTAAAGATATTACTCTGGCTGTTTCGTGGAGAACTGATTTTGAAAGAGGAAGAGTGAGAGCTGGGAGATGCTTCAGGAGATTATTTCAGGCATCCAGGCAAGAGATGATGATGGCTTGGTCTAAATGTGATTGGATTTGGTTTACTTTCTGAGAGTAGCAAGAATGGACTTGCTGATGAATTAAATGTAGGAAAACGAAGGAACGAGAGGAACAAGGATAACTCCTAGTTTGGGGGAGTAAGGTTGGAGGGTATGCCAATCACTGAGATGCAAAAAAAAAAAGAGGAGGTCGGGATCTTTAACTTCTTCACAAACTCTCATATTTGATAATGGTTTGTTGTTTTTCCAAGTACAATGTAAGTTACTTGAGGAGAAAGACCACAGTTCCTACCATAAATGCTTTACTCTTCCTACCCCTGTTTTTTCCAGTGGTCTCTGCTATGGCAGTCTGACAACAAGGAGTGCTTTTCGAATGAATGAGTAAATGAGAGAACATGTCCTCAAGTGTAAGAAGAGGCAGCTACTGTCATGCCTTGCTTTTCTACTGCTTGATTTTACTGTGTTCTCCTAGAGTATTAATGTCTCTCATGGGGTACTTGGTCTTTACAACACTAAAATATCAATAAAAACAAGTTGTAGCTCTTCCTTACACTTTTAAGAAAGAAACATATAAAATAAAGGAAAATATCTTAAAACAGGCTTTTCAGAGAGCAAATTTGTCCCTGTAGATGCTATTCAGCACCTGGAGTTATTTGACTCCAGGAGGGATGGATGTGGGATGGATGTAAGTACCTAGGTATGCCAGATATCATTTGGATGTGATTTAGACCTTACAGAAACACAGAAGGGAGATAATTTTATTATTATTATTATCATTATTATTCTTCTTCCCATTTTATAGATGTGGAAACTGAGGCTCTCAAAGAGAAAATGACTTGTATAAGGTCATTTAACAACAAGATGTATAGTCAGGAGTCAAACCAGGCCAGTCGGTGCTCATGGTTTTTGCTTTTTCACACCTGAGGGTTCCACGGGCAGATACCAGTAAGACTTGTCTCTGAGAGGTCAGTGGAGACCTAGGAAAGATCTATCCACAAGTTCACTGGCACTCAGAGGTCACTTCTCCCCAGGTTTCACAGATGAGCAGCGCAAGGATTCTCCAGGAAGACCTGCCAAGCACAGACACGTCTAGTTCAGGGCAGTCAAGGATCTGGAACCCCCTTTCTTATTTGGGCCACACACATCTGGAGGTAAGAAAGCTGAATCCAGTGAACGTGGTATGTGAGAATTTTTTCCCCACTCAAATTAAACCCAGAATGTTGAGATGGCCAGCCCAAAGCCTTAAAGTCTGTGGCCCAGGATCATAGCTCTGAAAGCTACAGTTGTTTGCCTAACTCCCCCGCTCCCAAGTGCCTGTTTTTGTTCATGAGCCTCTTGGCCCATAGGAGATGCTGAGGTAGGAGAAAGAGTCATAGCAAATCATTCCCTATGAAATTCACTTCTTCCACTGTACAGACTGGAAAAGAGATTTTCAAGCAAATCATACCAACAACTCCATTCTTACTCATTCCCTTCCTCTCCTGGAAGTGTGCTACTAGCTGTCCTTATCCTTTAAACTCTGTTTCACACCTCAAACCCAACTTCTTCTCCACACATACTCACCATCTGCTTACTTCTGAGACATCACATAAATAAGGAAATAGTTCAAGCAGCTAGGTTTAATTTTGGCAACAGGAAAATTTGGCATTGAAGGAACCTTCTACGACAGGGGTTCTTAACCTTTTTTGTGCCATGAAACCCTTTCACAGCCTGGTGATTCCTGTCGACCCCTTCTCCAAATAATGTTTTTAAATGTGTAAGATAAAATACATAGGATTCAAAAGAAAGCCAATTATATTGAAAAAACTTTCAAAATATTAAGAAAACAGGTTTTTGATATAGTTCCTTATACAACTCTTCACTGATACATTAAATAAAATGATCTAGCAGTTGATCTAATAACTACCATAATTTTTAAGTGGTGATGATCCTAAATGATATTTAGAGCTATCTGCAACCAACATAAAGTGATACAAGAAATAGCTGTGATTCCTATTAGTAACCAAATGATGGATGCGCTAAAATGTAGTCCGTCTACATTCAAAAATGAAGGGAAATAAATTCTGTTAGTGGTTAGTGAAACTAAAAACATAGTGTTTCCTCCTCCAGGTTATGGGCCCCTTAAATTTAGGTTAAGAATCCCTGCTTTAGAGTCAGAATACTGGAAATATCACAAATGAAGTGGAACTCAAATATCTCTGACTTTTCCGGTCTTCAAAAGTGATACTTCCACTGATGACCTGCTGCAAAGTGGCCTAAGACAGTTCGGTCAAGAACAACTTTTTGGTGGAGAAAGTTAATCATGGAATAGTTTGAGGTGAGCGCAAGTTAGCTATAGAACCTTATTTACCAGGTAATAAAGAAAGTTTTAGATCAAATTCTGCTGTTTTAAATATGAATATATTAAACAAACATTTACGTGCCATCAAATCTCTACTCTGTAAGCTTGAAATCTCACCTTTCTGCCTTTGTAGATGCCCTGCCCACCACCTTGCATGAAGCTTCCACTCCAGGTACGTTATAACATTCCAGAGGTGTAAAACTGGGACATTTACAGTCAGCATCAGGCAGTCAAGGAGCAGGCACAAAGCCATTAACGGATCAAGCGTCAGGGGCCATCCCTGAGAACGCAGACTTTGGGCCTCCCTGAATTCCCACATTCCGTGCGTGCAAGTACGCGCAACGTCACTGAACTATTTTAGCCAAGCCACGTCTCCAGAACAGTTTTCATTTTATCTAACCAGAGTACAGTTCTACTAGCGATCATGCCAAAAAACAAGTCACGAATTCCACTGAGCAAACCCTTGTCTGACCTTCCTTATGCTGATTAGAAAATCCTCAGGTGTTGATTGAGCTATATAGATAGTTAAAGGGCTTTTAGTAGCCACCCTTGCGATTAGCCGATTTCAAATCATGTTAAGCTCTATCCTTGGTGTGTGGATTCTAGATTAAAGAAACTGAATGGCCCTAGAGTTGAAGCTTAAACTAACTAGCACACACATGATATTGTACAGTGTGTGCCAAAGTGTTTTAAAGTAAATCATTACAGACACTGTAACAGTCCCCCATTCAGCTTGAAAATAGCAAGTGCGATATTTTAATAAGTTCTCTCACCAAGTATCTCTGGATGCCTGACAGGATGCTCGCATGCCCCCAGATCTGCCACGCTGTCACTTGGTACCTCAGCTGACTATCACTGAACCTTTCTGCATCTTCTCTTTTCTCTCCTCACCATCCCCTCTTCTTTCCAACTAAAGACCTAGGATTGAAAGGAGATCCTTCTTTAACAAGCTCTTTAGTTTCTATTAATTATCTCACATTGTCTTGTTTAGCAAGATCTCGGATATATTAAAGGGTGATCTATTTATTTATTAGTTTAGTCGTGTACTTTCAGTTTCTTACAAGGAAGGAAGATAAGAGGTCACATTAATTCCCGTTATTATTGCAAAAGTCTAAACATCTTTTTTCTGTACAAGGTAGAGGCAAATGCGTTCATTCTAAAGGAACTAGAAAATATACGCTCGTGGCACTTGCAAGTTATTACAGTCTAATTGTAGTTAATTTTATTTTATTCTCTGGGACAAACTAATCTCTCAATAACATTTACAGTGATTGATTCAAATCCACTCCTTGCTAAAATCAAGGTCTTTAGATAATTGATGTGCTAATAGACCCGCAATTATTTGAGGCTGTACTTCCTCACGGAGAGCAAGCCAAGGAATGGATAAAGTCCAAATAAAGTACCTATTTTGCAACAGGAGCTGTGATAATTGCCAGGAGACAGCGTGCTTATCAGTTGTGAGAAGTTTTCATCCTTCATTAATATGGAGTTCAGTTGGACATCAGAGAAAGTGGCCCCCATGGGAATATGCTTTGAATCTCATGTTATCTCATTTTCCATACTCTTGGCTTGACCCACTTTTTATCTACATTCACAGAGAGATCTGGCTTTTCACATATGAGCTTTTTAAACAATCAGCTAGCCATGAACCAGAGTCCCCAAAGTTCCATGCAGTGTCAGCTGCTATAAATTTGGACAAGTGTGTACACCAATAAAGTATCAGTTTAAATGGCCCAAACTAAATATTTTAGAAGTAGACAAAATAAATATTCCGAAGTGCTAACCTGTGAGTTTTCCATTCTGTGGCTTGTGCCTGCATGGGCTTACTGCGTTGGGCTCTCAATCAAGGCTATAGTCTGGATTGTCTTCAGACATCTCAGAGAGCCACCCTGTCCTGCTCTAGACTAACTCCTGATTTCTTGTACTTCAGGCTGAGCCCTCTACTGAGTTGAAACATACCCACAGAGAGATTGGGAGCAATGCTTTAAAAACTCATTTAGTGAGACAAGAACTGTGTCCTTCTAACTTAGCCAGACTCGATCCAGGTAGCCAAAATGATAGAACTGTTACTTGACGCCAGTCAATATTATTTTGTCCTGGGTTTGGGAGAGAATGTTTAAGTGGGGCCCAATTCTTTATGGCCTCAGCTCTCTTTATCTTTTTCCTCATAAAGAATATTCTTTCCTGGAAGTTTCTAACTGAAGTTCATTAAAGATGATTCTTTACAATTATGAGGGATGACTGGTTGATTTTTTCTTTTAGTTTTGTTGGGTTTTTTTTTTGCGGTACGTGGGCCTCTCACTGCTGTGGCCTCTCCCGTTGCAGAGCACAGGCTCCGGACGCACAGGCTCAGCGGCCATGGCTCACGGGCCCAGCCGCTCCGCGGCATGTGGGATCTTCCCGGACCGGGGCATGGACCCGTGTCCCCTGCATCGGCAGGCAGACTCTCAACCACTGCGCCACCAGGGAAGCCCTGACTGGTTGATTTTTTGACTCCATCCTCGTTATGGCTCAAAACAAATATCCAAGGTGGTCAATTATTGTGGACAAATAACAAGAAAAATCAGCTGTTCAATTATTAGTAGAGTACGCTTTTCAGATACTACAATAATGGCTAACATGTTGTGAGTGTACTAAGTGCCAGTCTCTGTGCTAAGTGTTTCATCTGCAGCATGTCACTTAGTCCTTACAACAAAGAGGTATTATTTCTATTATATTACATCCCAACAAGTACCATTCTTCTCCCCATTTTACAGATGAGTACACTGAGGAAGGGAAAAGTTAACTTGACTAGGGTTCCACACGTAATAAGTAGCAGATCCCAGATGAAAACCAGAACGGTAATCAACTGTTTGATGAGAACGTTCTCAGGTATGACCTGTGCTCTTCTGAATGAAACTTAGCGAGGGAGAACTGGCCATCAATCATCTTAACTAAGTTCACCTTTTGTTGTTGCTGTTTAAGTACAATTTTGTCCCAGGAAATTCAAAGTGAGGGGTTGTGATTACATTTTCCTCATCTACATGCCTCCAACACTCTTGTTGAAGATGCTAATCTTGTACAAAGCTATCTTTGGAGTTGATGGCGCTGCCACATCTCACTCCTATGGGAAATGGAGAGATGACGTGCATAAAACAGAATAAAATGTATTAGGGCCAAGTTAAACTGCTAATAAGAATAATCACAGTAATAGATCCAAAAATTATTTAAAATCTAGTATTAATTACATAAGTCCATTTCAGAAGTCCTACTGATGTGATGAGAAATTCACAAATTCTATACAAATTGAAAACAGAAATTATATGGCTTATTAAAATACTTACTCTGTCTCTATGTTATCATATATGTAAATTTATGCACATATACATAAATTATACATTTACATGTATAAACTTTAATTTATCAGGACTACTCAATTTCATCTCCTAGTTAATAATTTAGTACTCATTAACCTTCAATATCCCCATCAAGATATATTCTCCTATCAATGATGATAAAACATACAAGCATTACAGATGTATTTTCTAAACAAAATTTGCTTCCCATTTTAGAAACTTGATGTCACCAAGGCATTATCATCAAATTTAACTCCTGTATTTCACTTTAAGATAAAAATAGAGAAGAAAGCTTTCAAATCTGTAAGTCCAAGAAGAACTATAATTAGAATCCCTGGCTCTTGCTTAGGATGAATTCTACATCTTATTTCAGCTTGACAGTAGGCAGATTTCTCATTCAATTTGAAGTTGAAACCAGAATGAAAAGTGCTTTGGAAAAAAAAAATAACCTCTGCTTTCTGTCCTCATAATTCCCTTCTCCCCATGAAATGAACCTATGTGGAATATTTGAAATAGCATCTCAAATACACCCAGCTCTTATCTATTTGTAATTGAAGACATTGGAGGGGTGAGTTCTGAGGGGTCCATGGTGGATCAGACTGGAAGGCTGCAACCTGAGAGGATCCGGGGAAACCTTGCAGACTCACTGGGGCAGTGGTCAGGCTGGAGGGTTCAAGGACTCTTAAAGAAGTTCATTTATTTTGCCACTCATACCTGCAGGGCTTTCCCACCAACACTTTTTTTTTTTTTTTTTTAATCTCTATCTTTTGGGCCAAATTTTGTTTTGTTTTGTTTTTTTAATTTAATTTTTTTATACAGTAAGTTCTTATTAGTCATCAATTTTATACACATCAGTGTATACATGTCAATCCCAATCGCCCAATTCATCACACCACCATCTCCACCCCGCCGCCGCTTTCCCCCCTTGGTGTCCATCCATACGTTTGTTCTCTACATCTGTGTCTCAATTTCTGCCCTGCAAACCGGTTCATCCGTACCATTTTTCTAGGGTCCACCTACATGCGTTAATATACAATATTTGTTTTTCTCTTTCTGACTTACTTCACTCTGTATGGTTTTGCTTGGGTTTTGAAACTCAAGACAGGCTCCTGTGGACTCTCAGCTTTCTTTTTACTTAAGGACAGAAGATCTTCCAGTCCATCTATCTCTGTGACTGAGCTGTCAAAAATGCCTGGTCTGAAAATGGATAGGCCTGTAGCTGGGAACTTACTGGCCAGGAAACCTATAGTGGCAGGGCTCAAAACCCTCTCTGAAGATACAATATGGAAAGAAGTGAGCGGGGTTGACTCAGAATTTCAGGCTAGAGATCGAAATATTACCCACAAAGAAGGAGACCAGCTTCCTAACTGGTCTTACTGTCTCCACTGGAGTGATCTTTCTCAAGTGTTGGTTATGCTACTCCCTTGCTTAAGACATTTCAATAACCAGGGCTTGGGGAAGCACACAAATGGAACCCTACATACATATAGCTAAATATACAGAAACTACTCAATTTAACAAACTGATAAATAGAATATGTCCTGTGAAGAACATGCCTTTGTATTGATAAAATATCAACATAACATGTAAAGCTACGGTTTTTTAATACGAAGTCAGGAAAATAGTAAAAACAACCGAATTGCATCACCATTGTGCATATTTGAGCATTCCGTTTAGAATCTGGTGGGTTTAGAACGGGTAATAAAAGCACACCAAAATATAGATTTTATGTATAATATTCATTTTAGCAAAATTGCTAATGATGTTATTTTAATCAATATTTTTATATAATTTATGTTCTAGTGATCTAAAGGATTAAAAAATATTCCAAGTATACAAAAGTTTAATATAGTTTCACTCATTAAAGATGTAAGTTATAAGTACAAATGAAAAATGAGTACTTTTTCATATTTTCAAAAAGTCTTTTCTTCTAAAATATTCAGTTATCTATAAAATTAAAAGACAAATTCTAGGGCTTCCCTGGTGGCGCAGTGGTTGAGAGTCCGCCTGCCAATGCAGGGGACACGGGTTCGTGCCCCGGTCTGGGAAGATCCCACATGCTGCGGAGCGGCTGGGCCCGTGAGCCATGGCCGCTGAGCCTGCGTGTCCGGAGCCTGTGCTCCGCGACGGGAGAGGCCACAACAGTGAGAGGCCCGCGTACCGCAAAAAAAAAAAAAAAAAAAGACAAATTCTAATAAAAGACTATCAAAAGAGTAAAATGCTCTAACATAAAGCTGAAATTTTTATGTAATTTTAAAGAATTTAATATTTTCATATAAATAAAGCCTTTCAAATTTTAGCATTCAATGTAAAATTATCACGCTTATGTGTTTTCATGTATATATTTTTGTGTATATATTGTGTGTGAGTGTGTATAGAGAAAGAGAAAAAGGGGGAGAGAGAGAATTTTTTTCTAGTAATATAATATTTAATACTGTACAATATTCCTTAGCCTTCATTGTGCAAATTTTGGGAATACAAACCTTAATTCCCAAATTAGGAATTCATTCTAGTTTGTTCTTTGTCTACAAACTAGAACATTAAAGATAAGCAAGGAAATGGATGCTCTTTTGGTCCGATTTGAAAACTATCCTTTGTTAGGCAAGAATCTATTGCATACATATTATCTGAGAAGTTTTAAGTCAATTAGCAGAAATGAATAAAAGAAAATTGCTTCCATTTTTTCTCCTCTCGAGTGGACACAGGGCCAGCTGTGGAGGGGTGCTTCCAGTGGCCCTGAACATTCAACACAAGAGCTGCTGCTTTGGATTATGTGTTGAACTGGGCCAGCAATGACTGCTAAATCTGGAGCACAGAGGTGGTCTTGCATGCTTTAATGATTTTATTTTGTGTGTGTGATTGTTAAAGAAAAGCCTCCTAAAGCATGGGTTCCGGAGCAAGGGCCCCTCTAGCCCGAGCCTACGAGCAGTTATGTCAATAACTACTCTGGATTTTACACCAGAATTCATGTATTTTAAACACAGTAGAGAAAACAGGACTCTTTATGGGCAAACTCCTGTTTTCTTTTTTCCACTAGATGCTTTCCTCATTCTTCCATGTTCTCCTCCCCAGCCAAAGGAAAGGAACTTTATTCCCCATTCTTCTTATTTATAATGTTGGGTGCTTTGAAAAACTCTAGTCCTTTTGCTTTCAAACCCTTTCACTTCACCCCTTCCTGATCGACTGGTCATTGAAGACTCAAATCAAACATCAGATATCACCATTTCTGGGAAGGCTCCTTCTCACACCTATCTGGGTGAGGGTCCCTTCTAGGCACTCCTGCAGCACCCTGGGTCTCCCTCCATCATAAAACTGGCCACACCGTATTATAATCTTCTAATAAGAAGACCCCTCCTAATTACTTTCATGTTAAGGGCAAGAACTGCATTTAATTTGATTTTATAATCCCTCCACGTCATCAATTGATACATCATGGATGCTTAATAAACATCTGATAAAAAATAAGCTATTAAATAAATTAAGACACTTAACAGTTGAATTGTCACCAGTGTACAGATGATATCAACTCTATTTATATTCATACATTTGTTCGTTGCCAAACAGCAAAACATGGTCAAATCAAAGCCAATCCCTGGGATGTCCATCCAGAACACGCCCTTCATGGGGTCATCAACAAATGCACTCCCCTCGACGTACATAAACTTCTCTTCAAATAGAAGCTGAGTTAGATGGCATCAAGTCTCACACATATTCAGCTTACTCCTTATAAGCCTCAATTTCTTCCCTTTGTCACCACATGTGGGAAAAGACAGCTGATGCCAGTATTCCATGCAGAGTTTTCAAAAAGGTCAACTAGCATTCAGATTTATGCTGGTAAAATTCATTCCTTCTCTTTCAAAAATTTAATGAGAAAGGACAGCTTTGTGAAATGGAGGAGCAAGAACAATATTGCTTAAATAAATTGGAATTTGCACTTTGATTACCCTGCAGTTTCTGCCATACTTTACTGGAAATGCTCCCTGCGGTGCAGGCTTTCTCTGGAGTGACATCATCATATGAAGCCATCCTCACTATAATTATTTCCATCCATTATTTGTAGAGCACATAGCAAGAACATTCGGTAAGGAATACCTGATGCATATAGAACAATTTAAAACTTTAGAGTCACCAGAAAGCCCCCATTAAAAGGCAAATGATACATCTTTATGCATGCCTCAGACCCCAAAGGAGATATTTCACATTCGCACTAGAAAAGAAGACTCTCTTTCAAACAATAAGACTCTGATAAGAGCAAATATCCTATGCCATGAAATAACAAACAACATGCGTAGTTTCAGTTGCTTTTCTTGGAGTAACACTTTAAGCAACTGTGACATCGAAGGAGCTGGCGTATTTTAGTTCACATTGTCAAATTTAAATCCTTCTGGAATTTAAGCAACGTCAGTGCTAATACCAAGTATTGGGATTTTAAATTTCTGTTCTTGGAAATCTTGGTTTCCCTATTGGGGAAATTGATTGCTGTCTTTTCAATGTGTGAGTTGTTGTTTGTTTTTTCAATTTTAATAAAAGTGAAAACACCAATATGAGTATTAATTTTCTCAAAACTCAAATAGCTCTCTGAAACATGGTTTTTTTTGACAATTTAAATGAAATAAATGTGAAAGCTGTAGCTGTCTTCCCTCACAATTCGCAACTCCCTGATTTCTTGGGGGCTCACTGTAGTGGGGACAGGGTCAGGGTTGGGCTGGGGTGGAATGCACTCCCACTGCTGTGAGTTACAGGCTGTGGATAGGTTCCTTGTCTCCTGGAGAAGAAAAGCTTCTACCATTTACTCACTGGGGCTTTGGTTTTGTTTTAAATGTAGAAAAACATGCATTTAACTCTGCGATTAATGATCCAAAGGCCCAAATTCACTCATTCATCTCTTCATTCATTCAACATAACAACTGAGGAAAAGAAAAAGGCGTTGAACATGAAGTTAAATTGAAAAATTTACTCAACAGGATGAAAACGTGATTCTTCCTTTTCCCTCTAACCACTATTTTCAGACCTGCTCCGTAAAATCCCCCTTCTGTGTCCTTTAATGTCATCTGGATCAGATTCTATCATTTTTAACTATTATCGGTTGCTTAAAAGTTCAAGCTAATCTAACTCAGTTTAAAATTTCAGTCTCTAGCCGCTGTAATGCTTTTGCTTCCCCAAGTCCAGTGTGGCCCTCAGCCCTGCTGGCCACCACCTGCCGCTGCCTCTCCTATCTCTCCTCTCTCTTCTGAGGTCTCCTACCTCTGCCTTGTCCCACCAGGAGGATGGGTGGAACAAAAACGGGAAAAAGGCCCTATATGGTGCCGCTATGTGTCATCTTTAGGCTCTTGCCCAAGCCCTGTGTCGCAGGTCATGAAAACTTGCTATGGCAGGGGGAGAATGCTGGTCCTTCCAGAGGCCCTGCAGAGGCACCACTCCCCATGAGCCATGTGACTTAGTGTAACCTCCCTCGCCTGCCTCCTTGGCTCTGGCCCGCCACAATACACCCTCAGCATCTTAACACTGGGGTCTTCTCATAAGGCAGACTGACCACCTGCCTTCATAGTTCTCCACGATATCCCCAAAGTCCCAGGGACAGATTCTCTCAAGCATGAGCTTTATTGACATCTATTTTGGCTGCTTGAAGATTGTCCTCTTACATATTCTTGGCTTCACAATTTTACTCTGAACTATGATGTATTTAATAAAAACTCAGATGTGAAATGAGGTCAGTATTATATATTTATCTAAGCAATAGATGATCACCCATGTTTACGGGTCAGTATCACAGACCCATCTAAACCAGTGGTCAAACACCCACCCTGATTTATGCTGAAGTGCAGAACCCACCATCACAGGCTCATTTGTCTGGATGTGAGCCACTCTTGGGGCTGAGCTTACAGGGTATCTAGTGTGCTTTCATTTACACATGGCACAAAAGACATTAGTCAAGTTGACTGTCTATGATAATGCTGTCAAGGGCTGTCAAATACACATATTTTCACTATTCTCACATTTCCCGTTTCCTTGACAGAAATTTGTGATGGTAAGTGGCAGCAATTGGTTCCAATTCTCAAACTTAGGAACTAGGTTCTGACCTAATTTGTAGCAGAATGAAATATCTCTGTTAAAATGTTTTACATTTTCCATTGTTTCTTAGGGGCACATGCTAAACCCTGTAAGGAAAGCAAAGTCACATTGCCCTGACAGTGGATGGTTTTCTTCTCACTAGCTTTAAGCTCATGAGAATCTCATCACTTTTTAAAGTTCATAATCAGAAACTAGAAACGCTGACTCTCACGGAAAACTCTATTTCTGGGATTTGGTTAATGAGTTATCCCAGTCACTAAATAAAGTTCTATGTGCCAGAAAAGAAACAGTTACATTAAACAAGTCTGCCAAATATTTTAAGTACAGAGGGAACATTAGGAGATTTAGGTTAAAGATGGGTGTTTTCTACCATCACAACAATGAGCCCTTAACTCCCTGTTCGAATAGGAAGGGTTTTAAATAAATCACCTATAGCCTTCATAAATCGCACGCTTCTTTCACACATGTTTAAAGAAACTTAACGCCTCTTCAACTGTACATTGTAAATAATATTGACCAGGAGGCAAGTAACAGACTGTGGATAAGTGCTTTAGAATTTGGTTTAAATGTTTGCACTTCCTTCATTTTTCAAAGAACAGTAAATTAACACTCATAATCCATCCTTAGATCTCACTGAATAGTCCTCTTCCTTATTAATGCAAAAATATTCAAATGTTGAGCTGTTTAAAAATTTTCCGTGAAGTTATAAATGCTAATCTACAGCTTTCAGAAATTCTTTCCTATAAATTTCCAATGTAAATTTATAACTTGCTACCATGAGGGGAAAAAACCACAACTTTTTACTATTATCACCTTAGAAAGGGAGGTGGAAGTATTTTATCATCAAGAAAGCTGGGGCTCTGAAAAAAATATTTTTTTTGAAACTATGTAAATGCCTGCTGCTATACATGCGTAGAGAAATTTGTTCTTCTTGAGGGACATGGCATAATTTTACATAAAAATACTTCTGTGGTTGATTTCCCCCAAATTTCTCAGTAAGTGTCTCTGGTGGGTTTACCTGAAAATGCTAACAGAATTCCTGGATAAGGCATGAGGCACAGCACAGTGAGCTCTGAGTGGCTCACCAGGGTTCACCAGTGAGAACAGGACCTGCCCTGGCATCACAGTCACATCCAGACTATACAAAATCTGATCATTTTGCTTGGCTCCAAAGAATTTCCCCAAATTCCCTCTCCCACTTTTCTCTTATGACAATTCTACTTTCATTCTCTATATCTTTAGCTTCAATTTTTGTTTATGATTTATAATAACTGTTTATCATCCCAATAAGGATTCAAAAGGTTAATGACACAAGAAAAAAAACCAAAGGGCCTGAGAGTAAAGCTTAATTAGGAAATTTATTAATTTTCATTTCTGTGCATATTCACATTAAAATGCAATTTGGTTCCATTCCACCCAAATTTAAATTCTAGATAAATTATGCCAGCATATTTAGATCAAGAAAGCTGAGTAAAGTTTTATTTTTAATAGAAGAGCTCATAAGATATATAGACGTTACCCAAATGAAAATGTAAACAATTCATAAATGTTTCAATGATTCTAACTTGTCTACCTCAACCTTAAGCTCTGGAATTTATGTAATGAAGTTACTAATTGAGATGATCACAAATTACCTTATCATTTTATTCAATGTGAGACATCCATTAATTTGCTATGCCGCCCAGTGTTTCCTGGTTATACTGCTAAAATGATTTTTTTCCCTGAAATAGCATCACTGTCTATTTTCAGAAAGTCAGTATTCAAAGCAGAGACCAAGTGCTAATGACTATTAATACCTTCTTTAGTGACAATAAAGTAACTCCTGAAATGAGACCTTAGGTACAGTGAAACTATTTTATGTATCTAGGTGCCCCTTACACAGTAACTAAGCAAAAACAGAAAAGAAGCCATAGAATTTTGCCTCTCTGAGAAGTGTTCCTTGGGTGTGCAAGATTCGGCAATCTTCTACCGTTCAATTTCTTTAGAAAAAATAATAACTCTTCAAAATACCATAAGCAACATCCTTTCATTCAATCATTTATTAATTCATTAGGCATTTATTCTGTGCCTACCGAACCCAAGAGCACATATTAAATGTTAGAAAGTTATTTCAATGTATAGCTATGTCAACGTAGCTGAAATCTCAGAGATGGTGACCAACAGCGAGGAAGACCAGGAGGTTCAGCTAATATTTGATGCATTTTATCAGGCTTCAGGAACAAAAGGGAACCAGGGTCTTTGGTGACTGACTGCATGTATAGTGAGCAGGGCAGCAAGGTTAAAAAGGCAGCCAGACAGCTACAATGAATTCAGCAAACTACATCTCACTAACACATTTGGTTAAAAAAAAAAAATGTATGAATTCTGAGCTACCTTGAATCACTAGCAGGCTCCTTCTAATTACTAACAATGAGGAGTCTGCCCTCTCAGCTGCAGCTGGATGCCCCAGGCATCTTTAGAGCAAAACCAACAAATGATTGGAATACTATGATTTAAACTCAAAACCAAAGCACAGTTGGAGATTTTTTTACAAGGCTGCTTGAAAGTCTCGTGTCTACGGTTTGCGAGATCATAGAAGACGCAGAAGGACAACACAAGGTCAAATCTACATCTCATATACAAAGAACAAACTGGTTTTCAAATCCGTTTGCCATAGCTCACAATCTAGGGGATGGTACAGGATGAATAGCAGGGTCCTGTGCACAAAGAACACACCAGTGACCTCAAGTGCCCTGCTATGAATAATGGCCATTATTAGAGGGAGGTGGTGGCAGCAGGAGGAATACACCACTGTCTGTCCTCCTGAGCCAGAGAGGCAAAATGCAGAAAGAGCAGCCCTGCAGATACACACTATGCTAATTATTTTTGCGATATAATTCTTGAGGGCATCTCTTCATTTGAGCAGCTAAGACAGCCCTTCAAGTGTAGCATGAGGCACCTTGCCATTAACCATCTGTGGCTTGAGGTTTGTTTGTTTGTTTTTCAAATTTGATAAATATGTGGTATCCATCCTGGTCCCACAAGATCAGGAAAAAAAAAAAAAAAGATTAAATATGCAGCTTCTATGAAGGAAGTTTCTCTTCGACTCTCCGTGATAACACACATGGCAACGCTGTCAACGTGAAGGTTTGGGGGCCATTTGTTGTCCACCATTTTTAACATGTTCGTTATTATTTATATTTGGCTTTGAGGTAATCTCCTTAACCAGTTCCTAGGGTGAATACAATCAAAGGGCCAGAGGATCGTTCTCTTGCCCGGTGTAATATTTGTTTCTGGGAACCGACATAGGTGATGTTTTCTGAGGGAGGCGAGGAGGGCTGAGGGGGAGAAAGTGGGCTGTGTTTTGGTTTTGGGTTTTTTGGTTGTTCCACACTTAGCACTTGGGATGTAAAATAAAATCTTCCTCATTCTCTCTCCCTCTTTTTAACCCCCAGAGTGAGAAATATTACAGAGGACCTGCACTAAGTGACATCTGCTTGGCATTCAAACACACACACATCAATGTGATTAAAACATAGTTAGAGTGTCCATTTCTCATGACAGTCATAAGAAGTATGAGAAGGGGGATACTCAGCTGTCTTATGAATTGATGTGGCCTAGCAGCCCTTTTCTGCCTCACCAAGGAAGCTTACTGTGGACTGTTTCCAAGGCTCTGACATTCAGACCCAAAGCAATGCCTGCTAACAGGTGAGCAGTTGTTACAAATGCCAATCAAGTGGAAAGAGCAAAACTATTGGTTTTCTCTCTAGTGTGAAAGGAGGCTTTTAACTTTTTAACTTTTTTAACTTTTTAACTTTTCCTAAATCTATCTCTGCACACTCTGCACCATCACCCAACCCAGGCTTATACTGTTCATCTAAAAGATTGGCATTTCAAGTATGTTTTACAAAAACCCAGGATACTACAAGCCTCTCCTTGGGAGACTGAACAGAAAATAGGACCCTGGAAACATATTTGATTTATATCTATTATATCAATTCCTAACTCTGTTCCGCCATGAAACAACAATTCAGATTCTGGGCCAGAAAAAAAAAAATGGCTTTCAAAACCTAAGATGACTTAACACTAACAATTCAACCTATCCTTATGCAATCTAAGTAAAAATCTGACCTTGAGAGTTACAGTAAAAATTTATCTCTAGGGTATTCCCCACCTGCACACATACTTCCCTCCCTATGCATACTCCAGTGTGAATTACTCAAGGATATTAGCTAGTAAAGACCGGGATAGGGATCTGTTCTGACAAACATACGCACCCTGCAAACCTTAATCTATAGGCATGCAGTCATCATGTGCCTCATGAATACTCCATCACGTTACATTGGCATCCAGCCTCCACTGTGACTGGCATTGCACACGAAACTTATCTCACATGTGCACAGAACTCTCAGGATACTGAGGTGTGTTGCTAACATCTACCTACTTTTGACCCCATTCATTTAAATTAATTGATAAAAATGGATGATTATTTATTTATTTTTGCGGTACGGGGGCCTCTCACTGTTGTGGCCTCTCCCGTTGCAGAGCACAGGCTCTGGATACGCAGGCTCAGCGGCCATGGCTCACGGGCCCAGCCGCCCCCCGGCATGTGGGATCTTCCCGGACCGGGGCACGAACCCGTGTCCCCTGCATCGGCAGGCGGACTCTCAACCACTGTGCCACCAGGGAAGCCCCTGGATGATTCTTTGTGAAGTGCTCTCCTAGGTATCGCAGAAGATACGGAACATTTCATGGCCCCTGTGGTTGAGTATTTTGTATTTGGGGAGAAAAAAAAACACATAAAATGTTAAATGGCATAAAGATAAAATCTTGGTCTATACCACAGTGCAAAAGATGCCACATGGATATGTACGATAAATACACAAAACGTGCTCTTGGGCAACAATTCTCATTTCAAATATTATAGGATTTGTTTCTTCTCTGCCGTGAGGTGTACCACTAGTAACTTACTATAAATAATGAGTATTTGAGTTTGTGGATTATTTATATTTTCATAGTTATATCAATTCAAAGTCATCTACATAAGGATGCCACTCTACACACTTACATTCTGATGTGACAAATGGAAGGGCAGGGAAAGTGAAAGCCCCAGGTGCACATCTAAACCTGGCCACCACCCTCACTGCCCTACTTATATTACATAATTTCCCTTGTGCAGCCCTTCTTACCTTGCTTTGTTTTTCCAGTGGTATTTATCTTTCTAACATAAAATATAGTTTCCTTATTTGTTAAGTATAGTCTTAATTGCCTTTCTCTACCTGATAAAATGGAAGCACCAAGAAGCCAGGTGCTCTGTTTATACTGTTTGGTGATATATCTCCAGCCCTAACACATAGTACGCACTCAATAAATGGGTGCTATTTTGTTTTTGTTGTTACTGAACACATATAGGATTGTTTACTGCATGAACATCTCTGGGATCTCTTTCTGTGCATTAGAAAGACTGAGCAACCTTAGTAAGTACAAGCACCGGTGCTGTGAATTCACAGTAGGACAGAAATATTTAGTTTTGATAAAACAGTTTAATTTGAAATGAGCCACAGACTTCCTAAGAGCCTTACAATATACCAAGTTTAACTTTAACATAATTGAGAATATACGTTCCTCATGCAATCATCCTCTGTTCACACTCCAGTATTATTGCATTTTGAAGTTACTGTTTTATTCCTTGTCTATTTGTCCGTTTTTCCCATAGAACATAAGCTTCCTGAGGGTAGAGAGCTTATCTGTCTTACTGACAGCTCTGTCCCCAGTGCTCTCCACAGGGCCTGGGGCGATGCAGCCACACCCACTTATTTGTAGCAAGAATGCTTTCCCCTTCAGCACCCACCTCTAACAAACCCAAAACTGTGAAAGCCAAGCTGTTACTCTGTTTCTGAGAATTCTGCAGATTGTAATTTTTAAAAGAAAAAAAACAGTGATTCTCACACCATGGAACAGTGACTCTTGTCTTTTTTCTATTTTTGATTTTAAAGGATATTTGAGGTGTAGTCATCAAAGTATTCACTGACTAAAATTAGTGCTTTTATCTCAACCTCCAAGGGGAAAAACAAGGATGAAAAGAAAAGAATAGAAGTTGATGGTAGGCACAGGCTGAAATACAAATGCCACCGAGGAGAACACATGAAGAAACTGCACCAAGGGCAGAAGGAATGATTGACAAATTCTGAGCACCAGGAGAATCATGAGTGGAAGGGAAAAAGCAGGTCTTGTTGACAAGTGATGAGCAGTGAGAAAGTAGCTGAGCTGAACATATTTTTTAACGAAGTGTTAAGTAGATCACCCAGAGAGGTGGGTAATGACTGTGATGAAGAGTTGGCCAGGGTGTGAAAAAAAAAAAAAAAAAGCAAAATTAAGTGACACTTGGTAAATCACAGGAGGACATGAAACCTGAGAGAGCTTCTGGATAGAATGGTCCGTCCCTCGTGACACTCCGATGCCTTTCAGTAATCCAACTGAGCGGCTCATTAAAATTATGCGTGAACAGATAACTCTGGCAAAAAGGTGAGGGAGCCAAGACACAATTAGAGCGATACAATGGCTATATCCACAGATGCAAAAAAACAGGACTGTGAGGTACTGGAGGAGATGCAATGAAGAAATACCCACTGGAAAACAGTAAGTGGATCCCAGGGAAATAACAGAAGCAATAAAACTGGCCACAGGCTGGATGAGTTATGCTAAAAGAGAGAAATATTTAAAATGGGTCATGTTTGCACAAAATAATTCAGCTAACAGTGAGGGAATTTAAAGAACCAAGTTGAAGGGCCATATGAGTAAATGGGAGGATAAGATTTCAGTTTCTCTCTGTCTATGGACAAGGTAAACACAGGATTATCACAACCAGGAAGCTGCTTGGGCATCAGACAGAGGCCGCCAGTGTTTTCCTAAATAAAAGTGATGCATTAGGCTCTACTTATTTCAAATGGTATGGTGAGTTCTCTGGACTACATGGAAAGAAAGTGAATTTACATGTATAGAATGCTGATTTTGTGCTGGGTCCTGTTTGACATTTTAACATATATGAGCTATTTGGCTTCACACAACAAACCTGTCACACGAAAGTCATGATCACAACTTGTAGTTGAGGGAAACTGAGATCACACAGTTCTTAAATAGTGGAGCCAGAAATTACATCTAAGTTGGGGTAGCTCCAAAGCCGGGTGGCACCCAGCTGCCTCCTGCATTAAAGGAAGTTTATAATGAAGCATCAAATTACTAAAAAAAATATATAACTTAAAGATCTGGAGATTGTGTTTAATATGCTTCCTCACACTCAGATTCAGATGTCCACCTTAGATAGTTTGATTTATCCTCCTTGGGCTTCAGTATTGCTAAGGTTTGTTATTTTATGAGACCAACACCTACCTATAAATAAAAACAAAACAATCTTATTTAAAAATGGTACACACCCATTAAAAAAAAATCCTTAGACTACCCTCCCTGTGTTTTGTTACAAACATGACATGACATTATTATATGACAAAATTCCCCAAATTTTCCTCTGAGGGCTGGGATGAGGGTGAGGAGGGACAGAAGGGTTTAGTCATTCATTCATGTATCTCTTTATGAAAACCATTTATTGGGTGCCTAATATAAACTAGGCACCTTGCTAGGTTCTTAGAATAAACAAAATGATCATAGTTTCTGTCTATATAGAAGGTACACCCTGTTGGTTGATACAAACGAGTAAAGGAATTTTTACTTGTTTACTGAGCATAAAACAGTGGAGTAAATGGAAATGAAGTAGGGAAGCCAGGATCTGACTGGGACACACTGGAGTGATACTTAATTCTGAAGCAGTAATTTAGGGGAAGCTCATCAGGGAAGAAGGGAGTAGAGCTGTCAGTTTCTGGGCAGAAAGAAGAGCTTGTCCCAAAGTGATAAAAACAACAGAGAAAACAGCACTCACCGAATGACCCATAGTTCTCAGGCACTGACCACACACCAGGACAGGAAGTAGGTGGAGTTTGTTGTTACTCACTGGTCCCCATGCCAAAGGGTTGGGCGTGCTATGACTAGGACTGCCCCTGAGCAACATATGCCCCAAGCTGCCTCTGGCCATCTGGAGCCTTTTGCCATGATTTTTTCTGTGTATCCTCTGGCATTCTTAAGACCATTTCAGTGAAGCTGAAGTTTACGTGTAAAATCAGACCACAAAGAGAAAATCGTCTGATGTCAGAGTTACTCTAGAAAACCACTTGGGAGGTCTCTATTTTAGAGATCTCAGAGTCTAATATGATCAATATTTCCACCAAGAGTGGGAAAGATAAGTGTTTATATATAAGCCAGAGAGTTGGCTTGTGAGAGTGGTGAATAGATCCCGTTCCTTTAAATACATTAAATTCTTAGAGATGTTGACACTGGGTGAGGTGTCTACACCATAAGAGGCTGAAGGAAGGGAAGATCCAAGTTCTCCTTGGCGTACTCACATTTTATTGTTGTAAATTTTGGGCTGAATGGTTAATATATGGCTCCTGTCTGAAGAAGGCTGCAACCAGAATCTTCTCTTGCCTACCTGGGGGCTGAGGTATTATGCAAACGATGCCCTGATTTATGTGGTTTAACAAGTGACTCAAATATTGAGAAAACCTAGATAAAATAAATAGCGTCGCTTTGGCATCAGAGAGCAAAGATTTCTCTGGGTCTCTGAGAATTGTCAATGCTCTTCAAGTCACCTAATTAATTTAGGAAGCTACTTATATGGATACAAAATCAACCCAACCTGCATGTGTCATTAGTCTATGGGCCAGTATACACTGCCTCCTTGTTTTCAGAGTGAGAATGTGTTCAACCTCACCTATGACTTTTACTCCATCACCATGATTATAAGGAGTATTTGATAACAGGCTTTGAAGCACTTCAAAAATCTCTATTATGCACTTATTAACATGTTTTGGGAATGGAGATAAAATATTAATGAAACATATTTTCTTTCTCCTCTAGTCTAGTGCAAGGGCAAAAAATAAACAAGAAGGTAGAATATGATCAGTGTGAGTATAAAGTGCTCCAGGAACACACAGGGGTGGCTCTTACCTTTAGTTGGCCAGGTTCAAAGAGAGAGGCAGCTCCGTCTAAACACAAGGAGCAGCACGTGTGCTTAGCATGTGTAGCAGAAGCTTTTCTTTGACAAGAGTGTTGACAATGAAGTGAAGATGCTCTATGTGCCCTGAATATCTACCACATTTTCAGGAAACATAAAATGGACATACAAACCACAAGGAAGAATCTGCACCTGCACCGTGGATGAGAATTTGCAGAGGGGTGAGAGCTGAAAAAAGGAAACAAAATTTACAACCCTCAGTGGCATCTTAATCCCTTGCCAGAGTGACATTATCTGTGATGTTTGTGTGAAATATCAAATACTTGGAAAGTTACAGAAACCAGAACGCTAAATGTGTCTGCAGATCACTGACAACATGATGAACACACATTTACGTGGAACGCTTAAACATGATCTTCAGAACATTCATGAACATATCTGAATACCCCCAACACAGCATTAGCAAAAGGCCAGGCGGCGCTCTTTGTTCGGTAAAGTAACTAATTCTTCATCAGTCATTTTGTCACTGAGACACATATTGTTCAGAAGAAAACAAAAAACAGCACTGGAATCAAGGAGAATTTTAAAATTAAAGAAAATTTAAGGAAACAGCATCTTTTTCAGTCTGTACAAAACATTTCTTGGCCACCAAAGCATACATATAGGGTCTACTTCCCAGGAGAAGAGGGCTGAGAATACAGATTTTCCACGTTTCCCTTTCTTTACTGGGTCTTATTTGTGTTTACTAACTCTGTGAATCATTCTTTAGATGTACTAGTATTTAGATCACCATTTAACTACAATATTATAGTCACCAAGAAGGCAAGTGTGTGCTGCTCCCTAATAAACACTAAATTTTCCTATCTTCAACATTTGAAACAAAAAAAAGGAAGAAAGAAATAATACAAGGAGAAAGACTCAAATGGTAGTGATTTCATTTTCTACCTTTCGGGTTATTGAGTCATTTCGGAAGATGTGCCTCCATGAAAACCTCATCAAAATCACATGCCTGTGTCTGTGGCAAACATACGGCCCACATTCAAACTTCTCACAGTCACAAACTCCTTGAAAAATACTGAATGTGCTATTGTCCTCATCACTTCCCGAAGTCAGTTAATGACAACTGTCAGATGCCCCAAATGATTTTTCTTACACGCCACAAGCAATGTTTGCTAATATAGTCTTTGCCACACAAATTTCTAAACGTTCACTTCAAAATAGTAGAGGGCAAGTACTCCCATTTTATTCAATAGGAAGTTTTATACAATAGCAAACGATAAAATGTAATAAAACAAAACACCTCTGATTAGAATGAGAAAGACCTGCCTTTGAATTTTGGTTCACTTACTAGTTGTCTGACCTTGGGAAAATACTTAACAACTCTGAACTGCAGCTCCCTCAGCTTTGAAACAGAGATAATAGTAGGTACCTAATTGAGTAGTTGTATTAATAAAGACATTATGTGTAGAGTATAGTATACAGCCTGACTCACTTTTAGAGACTCAATATAAACTACTCCCATGATTACTTGTTATTGATACTAAAATAAATTTTTTTTTTTAACTTCTGATTTCATGGTTAGTGCTTTCTAAATGTGCAATTCAGGGGAAAAAGCTTAGGCTTGGACCAGCAAAGTCTGTCTTTGAATCTTGACTGTTCTGTGAAGTGTAAGAAAAATCACTTAACCTCTCTGAACCAGAGCTGCTTCCAATGGGAAATTTGAATACTAATATCTACCTTGCCAGATTACAATGATTGAATGAGGCCATTCTTCTCAGCACATGGTAAACGTTCATTGAATAGTAACTCTTAGTATTAACATTATTGTAACAGCAGTAGTTGAAAAGCAAGGATTCATCTGATGTGTCTGTGTTGGAATAAAATAATACCATTTTATACAGGGATAGAAAAATAGGATTGTCTTCCGTTGCTAACCCTGCTGGTTAGCGATGGCCTGACATGTTCTGTGAGAAGGACTCCAGTATTTAGTAAGTCTCTGCATGCATGCACTGTTGACAAATACAGAAACTGGAACCCAGCATGTGATTATCATTAAGTAGATCTAAATATCCCCAGATATTTGCACAAAGCATTGAAAAGATACAAAATATTCTGCAGCTACTACCTTATTTTAAGAACTGGAAATAAAAAGCAACTGCCTTTTTTCTCCTGTAAAAGGTGTTGGAGAAGAGTAGTGAGAAGATCTGGGAAAGCAGCAACAACAAAAGGACCAAATCTGTTGTTTGGCAAAGCATGTACAGTATTAGAAACTCAGTTACTGTCCCAGGTGTCACCATTCAAACATCTTAAGTTGACTTATTTCTGTTCATTCTAATCAGTGGCAGTGATTATCACAGACAGAGTGAAGGGTACAGACCTTAAGATAACAAAGGTTTATCGAGGGTGATTCTAAAAGACACCTGTACATTACAAATAATTGCTTTTAACATAGGATGTATAGAAAACAAGAGGATCGTTACATTTAAGGGCCAATTCTTCAGAAACCAAAGGAATAGACCCGAGATTTGTTTAAAGTAATCAACGTGTTTTATTTCCTTAGAACTGAAAGAATTCAGATCTAAACTTCCAAAGCTACAGTCAACAATTTTTTATCAGAGCCCAAGGGAGAAGGGCAGGGGTGAAAGAGACCAAAGATGAAGGAAGGCATAGAGAGACCACTAGGAGGAGGTGGGGAGGGGCCCCGTGTTTCCCTCTGTCTTCTGAGCCAGTTACATATCAGATCTGGTGACAGTACTGAGGGGACCAGGTTGGGGGATATGAATGGGAAGTGACACTGCAAAGGAACACTGACCGAACCTTAACTACAAAACAAGTCATCAAACCCCAAGTAGAAAGGGAACCTCCTAGTTCATCTCAGAAATGGGGTAGCAACGGCAGAGCTAGGAACAGGATGGAGGCATGCCCATTTCTTTTATGCCTGGGTGATGTATATGACTGTAGGGTGGCCTTGAACTGTGGGAAGAGGAAGAGGGGTGGCCAGGGGTCTTCTCAGAACATCCTGTGTGGCTCTAAAGATCTAAATGGGGACAGATGCTCCTCAACCTTCCAATCCAAGAAGCTAGTCAAAGCTAAATTTATGATTGCACAAACAACTTGGAAGTGCCCAAATTATGTGATGGAAAACTACAACTCCCATAATTCCCTGGGTCGGCAAAAGGGAGACCCCTCCCGCATAAGCTGTCCCGCTTTCTCAGCAACTAGGCCTCCGATACAATAGGCCTGGGAGGAGTGGACAGGAGTTCAAGGAGACGCCACCCCCGCCCCACCACAGTTTGAGGGGTGTCCCTGGCAGGCCCCTGGAAGTACCCCCTGCTCCTCCTTCACCCCTTCCGACACTCCCAGCCCTGATTCCAAAGTGGAGCTCCATAATGCCCGAGGGGAGGGGCGGAGGGATGTCATGAGGGGGAAACGGCTGGTCCAGGCCCCAACGGAAGCGCTGGCAAACAGTTGCAGGCAGGGAGGGGGCACAGTGGTCTCATCTCATCCCAGGGAGCAGAGGCCCCGACTCAGATCCCAGTGGTGTAAGGGCACAGAAGTGAGGGCCTGGTGGCCTGCCGCATCCAGCTCAGTCCCCAAGGGCCGGGGGTGGAAAGGGAGAGTGGGTGGAGAGCGGGGTGCCAGTTTGCAGGCCGTGGCCAGTTCCCCCAGTAACAGCCAGGCCGCAGCAGGAACGGGGCGGGGGCTCTTCTGTAAACTTTGGTGACTACTGGCTCTCACGGCCTCCGACGCCCGGGGCCTCGGCCTCTCTCTCAGCAGCCTCTTCCTCCCGCCCCTGCTCCCCCGGCGGCGGCCCGTTCTCTGGCTCCACGAGGAGCGGCTTCGCATCCCCCGCCGCGGTGGCCGCCTCCACCATCTCCTCCCCTTCTTCCGAATCAGCCTCCTTGGGACGCTTGGGGATGTCCTTCGGCGGGTCCCTGGCGCTCCTCTTCAGTGGCCCCTTTTCGTTCTCCTCCTCGGCCGGCGGGTCGACGCCCGGCTCCCCCGGCTCGGCGCCGCCGCCGCCGTTGGTGTGGCTCTCCGGGTCCCCACAGCCCTCGGTGGCCTCCGGCTCGGGCTCAGGCCCCTCGCCGCAGCTCTTCCCCTGGGCGAACTGGTAACCAGGAGCCTGGACGGCGGGGTTGTTCTCGATCTCCCACAGCCCCTCGCTGAAGCCCCTCCTCTTGCTCGGTTTGCCGAACTTCTCCTTGGACTCCTCGTACGGGAAGAGGTGCTTGGGTCCCAGGAAGGCCGTATCGTGGGTCCCGAAGAAAAACACTCGGTAGCGGTTGGCCTCGGCCGTTTGCTCGATCCTGGCCGGCCAGTGGGCGTAGCCCTTTAACTTGGCGAACACCAAGTCCCCGCTCTTGTACTTGCGCCGGCAGAACCGCGACATGGCTGCGGACCTGGCCTCGGCAGCAGCTGGAAAGGGCGACCCACGACGGCGCGCCGGGGCAGCGGCTACTGGGCTCGGGCTGCGCAAACCCCCCTCCCCCACCCCAGGGAGCTCTCGCGCGCACCGCCGGGCGCCACACCTAGGAGCCCTGAGAAGGTTCTAGTGCGAAGTGCATTATCTCGGAGACCCAAAGCCCGCTGGGCCCCACCGTCGACGCCGGGGTCTCTAGAACGACAGAGCCAAGAGCTTGGGTATCCCGGGTGGCGGTTGTGCTGACGGGGATCCTCTGCGGATCAATCGCTAGGGCACCCGGCTGTGAAGGTGGCATCGTTTACTGTGTCAGCCAGAGTGGCCTAGCAAGGGAGAGATGGGGCAGGGTGGCAAGAAAACGCAGTGACACGATTAGCACACATTTCGATGAAACTAGTAACAGGCTAGCGCAGATTTGCAGTATCCGTGGGGACCCCGATCTGCTCATTACAGAAAACTCCACTCTTGCCTCAGGAGTTGCCTGAGTCAGTGGTTACACCCGTTTTCTGATTTCCTTGAGAGCTAACACTGGTGCCTGCAAGGGGATTCAAGAATAGAGTGGAGGCAAAGGAATAGAGTCAGCAACGCTGGCAGGATGTCTAGAGTGCACATCTCTCGGAAACTGGTGTCCTAAACTTTGGGGGGGGGGGTCACAAAATGTATAGAGCAGCCTCATGACCATGGCAAACCAGCCATGTCAAAATTTCCTCCTTTACATGGGATGCTGGGCATGGCCCTTACCCTTTCATTGATTCTTGCATATTTTAAGAGAGAAGACTCTTATCTCTTGGTGGTTATAACACGGAAATGCTATCAAATGCTCTCAGTATCCTCATCGAGAGGGGAAAATTGGGCTTAAGAATTAGGTAGAGCTCTGCTCATATCAAATATCTTGTTACTATCTAGAACTTCCTGGGGGCTACAGACTAAAATAGAATCATTTCAGCTGAGAGACTATTTTAAGAATAGACTTGTTCTCCTTAAGTGATAATTATGGGAGTTTCCCTGTAACTGCAGTCGTTACACATTTGTCTGCATCTTTTTTGAGTCCTGCTAGCTAGCTGTGAGCTTGCACTCTGAAACCTAGCCAAATTTGTCGTACTAGTACTCTTGGCTATTATGACAAAGACCTTTCAATATCAATTGTGTATTTAATTGCATAGATGTTTTTTCCTAGTGTAACCAGCAGTGACCAGTGGAGAATTAGAACCACTAACCCATTTCAGTATAACTCAAATTTGTTTCTGCTTTGCTGGGTTGCATCAGCCATTTTACCTCTGGGTGGCGGAGACCTGTTCTGGGCAAAAGAAGTTCTCTTCTCCCAACAAGGCAAAACAAGTACGATAGACTTTGATAATTCTAAACAACTTCTTTTAGCTCTTCTGTCAAGCCATTTTCTTAGAACGCTTATCTGCCCCACGAATAGCTACAACTTTACCAATTAAGTAACATCGACACATGCCCAGAAAGGGTACTTAGTTGTGCCGTTGTGGTCAGAAGGCCTCGACTACAGCTGCTGTAGTTGAGAGTGATCTTCGGCAAAAGGATCACATGGGTATAAGCCAAACATCAAAGATTGTTGGGTAGTTGAATCACTGCAGGTGAACAGGTAGGGATCTGAGGCGGAAACAAAAAGTCAGGAAGTAGAGGCAAGAGGATCTAGTAAAGAACGATCCAGATCTGCAAAGGGTAACAGATATTCTATTAGGCAAAGGAGTGTCATTTTTGTACCTCCACCCATTACCCACTAATACTGTGTGTGTGGTGTTAAGGGCTGGCACAAAAGATGCTGCTTTTTGAGGACTTTAAAATATAATTTAAGAGCGAAAGCATCAGGAACTTCATTACAGAGAAATGCAAGCTAGTCTTCAAGTGCTAAATCATGTGTTCTTACATAAATATTGAAGTAATTCTAGGAAAAACCAATGGGAGTGTGGTTACTAGGGCAAGGCTTTTGGGAGGAGTAGCGGCAGATGTACTAGAAGGAATTCTAGTACCCTTCACTTGTTTACCAGCCTTGTAAAGCTGGGAATAGATAATATTTCTGAGCCTCTGTTACATGATGTTAAGATGTTTAAAGTAATATTTATAATTTCCCTCAGGATTGTTATATATATTAATGAGATTATGGGCATGAAAGTCCAGACAATGGGTATAAAGTTCTATGATGTACTAACAAGTATGACGTAGAATTTCATTATGGATGGGATCAGGCTATTATTATTATTAGGCTGAATGAAGGAAAAATATGTCAAAAGGAGTAAAGTCATGAATAAGGACACTGAAGAATGAAGACAAGTTATCCGCCAGCCAAATTCTTTACTACACATGGAATTCCATATTACATATGGAATTACATATCCAGCACAACTTCTGTATGAAACAACATAAAAGTTCTTGTTCTTTGGAAATAATATTTTTAAAACAGCATTCTTTGACTAGATTTATCACCTAATGGTAGCTAATTCCAAAAAGGGGAGAGGGACTTCCCTGGTGGTGCAGTGGGTAAGGCTCCACACTCCCAATGCAGGGGGCCCGGGTTCGATCCCTGGTCAGGGAACTAGATCCCACACGCCACAACTAAGAAGCCCCCATGCCGCAACTAAGAAGCCCGCATGCCACAACTAAGACCCAGCACAGCCAAAATAAAATAAAATAAATAAATATTAAAAAGAAAAACACTAAAAGGGGAGAATAAGAGGAAGGTTGAGCAAAAAGTTTAATGCATTTGGAGTTGGATACCACTTTGACAGATATTCCCGTCCTCTGACACTTGTATGCTCCATGATGCAATTAAATAGTAGGATCTTTGCTTCTTTTACCCTTGAAACCAACTTGTTCTTAAAGTTATTGTCTCTCTTTTGCTCAAAGTGACAAGAGTAGGTAAGTAGTGTTCATGGTAACTTGGTTAGGTTTAGATTTGGCTAGTATATAAACAAAGTTCTCAGGAGCAACTATTATTATTAATTTTCAGAAACTAGATCTCCTTGAGCTCAGATATTTCGAATAAAATCCAAAGTATCAAGACCGTCTGTTTGTAAAAAGGACCTAATTTCAGCAGCAGCAGCAAACCTATCAAAACACCTTAGATTCCAGAACAGATAACACATCACAGTTTCCTTTTCTGGAAAACTAATGATAGGATTTAAAAGCTGCTTGGCAACAATTATGAAACATGGGCAATAAAACAATGTAATTGTACAGCAGAAAGACTAGATATCCAATGGATGTTTTCTTGTTTAATTAGTTCTAAATTCAATTACTTTGGTATAAACTATGATTTAAAATAAATGTAATTGTTTTCTATGTGCTTTTGTTTCATTAAAAAATATTAGCCGCCTCTGTTTATACAACAGAAGTGTTTATACATGGTTGGTATTTGGGGTCAAGGCTTTTCTTTCTAAAATGTTCTAGCAGACATAATTACACAGAAAGTAAATCCCCTATCCCACCACGGGTAGAAAATCCCCCCACCCTCCTTTCTTTAAAAGTCACAAGAGGTGAGCTACCTCTATATTTTGTCACCTCTACATTTTATCAGCGTACACATAGCCTAACCTTTAAAGCCTCAGGGATTTCTAAAATCCAAGGGATCTGCTGGGGGTGGGGATAAACTTGGTATCAGTGGGGATGTCCGGCAGCTAAAGGATAATTTAAAGGAAGTTTCCAAGGAGCTGTATCATTATCAATTTGACTAGTGTGTCAAATCTGTATCTAACTTGATGGGATTGGGGGTGGGGGGAGAGATGAGAGTGCAGATTTTCCCAGTGCTGTATGTGTGCTGGTGATTTGGGCCCCCTTGGCTAATCATAAATGTTACGGGGTAGGGTGTAGGAGGGGGCAAATGGAGAGATTTCAGAATTGTTTGCAAACTTGCTGTTGTAGCAGCCATGGAAAGAAAACTGCCACTCTGAAATGAATAAAGGTGGCTGCTTAAGAATAATATTTCATTATACTGATTTGGGAGCACTTCAAACTTTTGAAAACTACTCTTTGGAAAAAAATTTAAATAAAATGTGCTAAATAATAATAATATTTTTGTAATTTGAATCTTGCATGATACTTAGTCAAACTCTGCCACTTGAAAATATATGAGGTTTTTTAAAATCTACATAATTAGCAACGTTTGAACAAGTTATCAATGCTGGTGAGTATTCAATAATTGGGGATTGGGCACAAATAACATGGTCTATTTACATAACAATTATATAATTAAATGGCCATCTTCTGTGTGTTTAGAGTTTTTAAAGTATAATTTAATAACTTGGAAATTCTTACAATATGAAGTTGTAAGAATTTATACAATTTCCATTTAAGGAAATCATCAACAGTGTGCATGATAATGAAAAGGAGGAAAATTTTTTAAGCCAAGATGTCTAATTTTGAATAATGATAATGGTATGTGGAGGTAGATAATCATTTTGACTTATCAAGTTTTTCCTATCTCACTATTACAAAATGACTAATTTTTCATTTAATTTTAGTTTAGCAATATCTGTATTGAGTTGGTAGCTATCCTTTAACCAGAGGATTACTGGAGGTGGATAACTTTCTATTTTAAACACTGCAAAAGAAATATTTGGCCTTCCAAACAGAATAGGTTTTTCTGTACTAGGGAACATGTATGTTATTGGTTGGAATAAATAAATAAGTACTCTCAGGAGTTAGTTTAGTGGTTTTTCATATATTCAGAAACTCATAAAGCACGAAGTAGAGGTCAAGTAAAAGAAAAGCAGAACAGTAGAAATTCGACATAACTTTCCTAAACGAGCATTTGCGCTCAAACTTCAACAAGCAACGCCTCTCTTTTTCAGAGTTTACTTTAACAACGGAGTTGATGATAAAAACACTTTTAAATGCCTCAGTAAAATGTCCTGTATAACATAAATGATGACTCTTTGCACAAATATTATCATCACTTTTCTCTTTGGTCGCTCGTTCTTCATGGTGAAAATAAATTTCTTCTTAGACAAAATACAGTATTTTGGATACTTGTAAAAATGAAATACTTAAATAAAACAGGATACAGTTTTGTCATCTTTGCTCTTCAGAATCAGATATAACAGGGCTTCCGGGAAGATGGCGGAAGAGTAAGACGCGGAGATCACCTTCCTCCCCACAGATACACCAGAAATATATCTACACGTGGAACAACTCTTACAGAACACCTACTGAACGCTGGCAGAAGACCTCAGACCTCCCAAAAGGCAAGAAACCCGCCACGTACCTGGTGCGCGAGGAGAGAGGATTCAGAGCGCTGCCTAAAGGAGCTCCAGAGACGGGCGCGAGCCGCGGCTAAAAGCACGGACCCCAGAGACGGGCATGAGACGCTAAGGCTGCTGCTGCCGCCACCAAGAAGCCTGTGTGCGAGCACAGGTCACTATCCACACCACCCTTCCGGGGAGCCTGTGCAGCCTGCCACTGCCAGGGTCCCGGGGGTACAACTTCCTCGGGAGAACACACGGCACGCCTCAGGCTGCTGCAACGTCACGCCGGCCTCTGCCACGCAGGCCCGCCTCGCACTCCGTGCCCCTCCCCCCCCACCCCCCGCCCCGGCCTGAGTGAGCCAGAGGCCCCTGAATCAGCGGCTCCTTTAACCCCATCCTGTGTGAGCGAAGAACAGACGCCCTCAGGCGACCTACACGCAGACTCGGGGCCAAATCCAAAGCTGAGCTTCTGGGAGCTGTGAGAACAAAGAAGTGAAAGGGAAATCTCTCCCAGCAGCCTCAGAAGTAGCGGATTAAATCTCCACAATCAACTTGATGTACCCTGCATCTGTGGAATACATGAACAGAAAACGAATCATCCCAAAGTGAGGAGGTGGACTTTCAGAGCAAGATTTATGATTTTTTTCCCCTTTTCCTTTTTTTGTGAGGGTGTATGTGCATGCTTCTGTCTGAGATTTTGTCTGTATAGCTTTGCTTCCACCATTTGTCCTAGGGCTCTATCCGTCCGTTTTTTTTCTTTTGTTTTTTTTTCTCTTAATAATTATATTCTTATTTTAATAACTTTATTATATTTTATCTTACTTTATTTTATTTTACTTTATCGTCTTTCTTTCTTTTATCCTTCCTTCCCTCCTTCCTTCCTCCCTCCCTCCCTCCTTTCTTTCTTTCTCTCTCTCTCCCTTCCTTCCTTCCTTCCTTCCTTCCTTCCTTTCTTTCTTTCCTTTCTTTCTTTCTTCTACTAATTCTTTCTTTCTACTTTTTCTCCCTTTTATTCTGAGTCGAGTGGATGAAAGGCTCTTGGTGGTGCATCCAGGAGTCAGTGCTGTGCCTCTGAGGTGGGAGAGCCAACTTCAGGACAGTGGTCCACAAGAGACCTCCCAGCTCCACATAATATCAAATAGCGAAAATCTCCCAGAGATCTCCATCACAACACCAGCACCCAGCTTCACTCAACGACCAGCAAGCTACAGTGCTGGACATCCTATGCCAAACAACTAGCAAGACAGGAACACAACCCCACCCATTAGCAGAGAGGCTGCCCCAAATCATAATAAGTCTACAGACACCCCAAAACACACCACCAGACATGGACCCGCCCACCAGAAAGACAAGATCCAGCCTCATCCACCAGAACACAGGCACTAGTCCCCTCCACCAGGAAGCCTACACAACCCACTGAATCAACCTTAGCCACTGGGGACAGATACTAGAAACAATGGGAACTACGAACCTGCAGCCTGCAAAAAGGAGACCCCAAACACAGTAAGATAAGCAAAATGAGAAGACAGAAAAACACACAGCAGATGAAGGAGTAAGATAAAAACCCACCAGACCTAACAAATGAAGAGGAAACAGGCAGTCTACCTGAAAGAGAATTCAGAATAATGATAGTAAAGATGATCCAAAATCTTGGAAATAGAATAGACAAAATGCAAGAAACATTTAACAAGGACCTAGAAGAACTAAAGATGAAACAAACAACGATGAACAACACAATAAATGAAATGAAAAATACTCTAGAAAGGATCAATAGCAGAATAACTGAGGCAGAAGAACGGATAAGTGACCTGGAAGATAAAATAGTGGAAATAACTACTGCAGAGCAGAATAAAGAAAAAAGAATGAAAAGAACTGAGGACAGTCTCAGAGACCTCTGGGACAACATTAAACGCACCAACATTCGAATGATAGGGGTTCCAGAAGAAGAAGAGAGAAAGAAAGGGACTGAGAAAATATTTGAACAGAGTATAGTTGAAAACTTCCCTAATATGGGAAAGGAAATAGTTAATCAAGTTCAGGAAGCACAGAGAGTCCCATACAGGATAAATCCAAGGAGAAATATGCCAAGACACATATTAATCAAACTGTCAAAAATTAAATACAAAGAAAACATATTAAAAGCAGCAAGGGAGAAACAACAAATAACACACAAGGAAATCCCCATAAGGTTAACAGCTGATCTTTCAGCAGAAACTCTCTAAGCCAGAAGGGAGAGGCAGTACATATTTAAAGTGATGAAGGCGAAAAACCTGCAACCAAGATTGCTCTACCCAGCAAGGATCTCATTCAGATTTGATGGAGAAATTAAAACCTTTACAGACAAGCAAAAGCTGAGAGAGTTCAGCACCACCAAACCAGCTCTACTAAAACTGCTACAGGAACTTCTCTAGGCAAGAAACACAAGAGAAGGAAAATACCTACAATAACGAACCCAAAACAATTAAGAAAATGGGAATAGGAACATACATATAGATAATTACCTTAAATGTAAATAAACTAAATGCTCCCACCAAAAGACACAGATTGGCTGAATGGATACAAAAACAAGACCCATATATTTTCTGTCTACAAGAGACCCACTTCAGACCTAGAGACACATACAGACTGAAAGTAAAGGGATGGAAAAAGATATTTCATGCAAATGGAAACCAAAAGAAAGCTGGAGTAGCAATTCTCATATCAGACAAAATAGACTTTAAAATAAAGACTATTAGAACAGACAAAGAAGGACACTACATAATGATCAAGGGATCGATCCAAGAAGAAGATACAACAATTGTAAATATTTATGCACCCAACATAGGAGCTCCTCAATACATAAGGCAAATACTAACAGCCATAAAAGGGGAAATCGACAGTAACACATTCATAGTAGGGGTCTTTAACACCCCACTTTCACCAATATACAGATCATCCAAAATGAAAATAAATAAGGAAACACAAGCTTTAAATGATACATTGAACAAGATGGACTTAATTGATATTTATAGGACATTCCATCCAAAAACAACACAATACACATTTTTCTCTAGTGCTCATGGAACATTCTCCAGGTTAGATCATATCTTGGGTCACAAATCAAGCCTTGGTAAATTTAAGAAAATTTAAATTGTATCAAGTATTTTTTCTGACCACAATGCTATGAGACTAGATATCAATTACAGGAAAAGATCTGTAAAAAATACAAACACATGGAGGCAAAACAATACACTTCTTAATAACGAAGTGATCACTGAGGAAGTCAAAGAGGAAATCAAAAAATACCTACAAACAAATGACAATGAGACACAATGACCCAAAATCTATGGGATGCAGCAAAAGCAGTTGTAAGAGGGAAGTTTATAGCAATACAATCCTACTTTAAGAAACAGGAAACATCTCGAATAAACAACCTAATCTTGCACCTAAAGCAATTAGAGAAAGAAGAACAAAAAACCCCCAAAGTTAGCAGAAGGAAAGAAATCATAAAAATCAGATCAGAAATAAAAGAAAAAGAAATGAAGGAAACGATAGCAAAGATCAATAAAACTAAAAGCTGGTTCTTTGAGAAGATAAACAAAATTGATTAACCATTAGGCAGACTCATCAAGAAAAAAAGGAAGACTCAAATCAATAGAATTAGAAATGAAGAAGGAGAAGTAACAACTGACACTGCAGAATTAAAAAGGATCATGAGAGATGACTACTATGCCAATAAAATGGACAACCTGGAAGAAATGGACAAATTCTTAGAAATGCACAACCTGCCAAGACTGAATCAGGAAGAAATAGAAAAAATGAACAGACCAATCACAAGCACTGAAATTGAAACTGTGATTAAAAATCTTCCAACAAACAAAAGCCCAGGACTAGATGGCTTCACAGGCACATTCTATCAAACATTTAGAGAAGAGTTAATACCTATCCTTCTCAAACTCTTCCAAAATATAGCAGAAGGAGGAACACTCCCAAACTCATTCTACGAGGCCACCATCACCCTGATACCAAAACCAGACAAGGATGTCAAAAAGAAAGAAAACTACAGGCCAATATCACTGATGAACATAGATGCAAAAATCCTCAACAAAATACTAGCAAGCAGAATCCAACAGCACATTAAACCGATCATACACAATGATCAAGTAGGGTTTATTCCAGGAATGCAAGGCTTCTTCAATATATGCAAATCAATCAATGTGATACACCATATTAACAAATTGAAGGAGAAAAACCCTTTGATCATCTCAATAGATGCAGAGAAAGCTTTTGACAAAATTCAACACCCATTTACGATAAAAACCCTGCAGAAAGTAGGCATAGAGGGAACTTTCCTCAACATAATAAAGTCCATATATGACAAACCCACAGCCAACATCGTCCTCAATGGTGAAAAACTGAAAGCATTTCCACTAAGATCAGAAACAAGACAAGGTTGCCCACTCTCACCACTCTTATTCAACATAGTTTTGGAAGTTTTAGCCACAGCAATCACAGAAGAAAAGGAAATAAAAGGAATCCAAATTGGAAAAAGAAGAAGTAAAGCTGTCACTGTTTGCAGGTGACATGATACTATACATAGAGAATCCTAAAGATGCTACAAGAAAACTACTAGAGCTAATCAATGAATTTGGTAAAGTAGCAGGATACAAAATTAATGCACAGAAATCTCTGGCATTCCTATACACTAATGATGAAAAATCTGAAAGTGAAATCAAGAAAACACTCCCATTTACCATTGTAACAAAAAGAATAAAATATCTAGGAATAAACCTACCTAAGGAGACAAAAGACCTGTATGCAGAAAATTATAAGACACTGATGAAAGAAATTAAAGATGATACAAATAGATGGAGAGATATATCATGTTCTTGGATTGGAAGAATCAACATTGTGAAAATGACTGTACTACCCAAAGCAATCTACAGATTCAATGCAATCCCTATCAAACTACCACTGGCATTTTTCACAGAACTAGAACAAAAAATTTCACAACTTGTATGGAAACACAAAAGACCCTGAATAGCCAAAGCAACACTGAGAATGAAAAACGGAGCTGGAGGAATCAGACTCCCTGACTTCAGACTATACTACAAAGCTACAGTAATCAAGACAGTATGGTACTGGCACAAAAACAGATAGATCAATGGAACAGGATAGAAAGCCCAGAGATAATCCCACACACATATGGTTACCTTATCTTTGATAAAGGAGGCAGGAATGTACAGTGGAGAAAGGACAGCCTCTTCAATAAGTGGTGCTGGGAAAACTGGACCGGTACATGTATAAGTATGAGATTAGATCACTCCCTAAAACCATACATAAAAATATACTCAAAATGGATTAAAGACCTAAATGTAAGGCCAGAAACTATCAAACTCTTAGAGGAAAACGTAGGAGGACACTCTATGACATAAATCACAGCAAGATCCTTTTTTACCCAACTCCTAGAGAAATGGAAATAAAAACAAAAATAAACAAATGGGACCTCATGAAACTTAAAATCTTTTGCACAGCAAAGGAAACCATAAACAAGACCAAAAGACAACCCTCAGAATGGGAGAAAATATTTGCAAATGAAGCAACTGACAAAGGATTAATCTCCAAAATTTATAAGCAACTCATGCAGCTTAATAACAAAAAAACAAACAACTCAATCCAGAAATGGGCAGAAGACCTAAATAGACATTTCTCCAAAGAAGATATACAGACTGCCAACAAACACATGAAAGAATGCTCAACATCACTAATCATTAGAGAAATGCAAATCAAAATTACAATGAGATATCATCTCACATCAGTCAGAATGGCCATCATCAAAAAATCTAGAAACAATAAATGCTAGAGAGGGTGTGGAGAAAAGGGAACCCTCTTGCACTGTTGGTGGGAATGTAAATTGATACAGCCACTCTGGAGAACAGTATGGAGGTTCCTTAAAAAACTACAAGTAGAACTACCGTATGACCCAGCAATCCCACTACTGGGCATATACCCTGAGAAAAACATAATTCAAAAAGAGTCATGTACGAAAATGTTCATTGCAGCTCTATTTACAATAGCCCGGAGATGGAAACAACCTAAATGTCCATCATCGGATGAATGGATAAAGAAGATGTGGCACATATATACAATGGAATATTACTCAGCCATAAAAAGAAACGAAATTGAGCTATTTGTAATGAGGTGGATAGACCTACAGTCTGTCATACAGAGTCAAGTAAGTCAGAAAGAGAGAGACAAATACCTTATGCTAACACATATATATGGAATTTAAGGGAAAAAAAATGTCATGAAGAACCTAGGGGTAAGACGGGAATAAAGACACAAATCTACTAGAGAATGGACTTGAGGATATCGGGAGGGGGAAGGGTAAGCCTGGAGAAAGAGAGAGAGTGGCATGGACATATATACACTACCAAACGTAAAATAGATAGCTAGTGGGAAGCAGCCGCATAGCACAGGGAGATCAGCTCCGTGCTTTCTGATCACCTGGAGGGGTGGGACAGGGAGGGTGGGAGGGACGGAGATGCAAGAGGGAAGAGATATGGGAACATATGTATATATATAACTGATTCATTTTGTTGTAAAGCAGAAAGTAACACACCATTGTAAAGCAATTATACTCCAATAAAGATGTTTTAAAAAATCAGATATAACAAAAGCCAATACTCTGTTTCTGCTTGTCAAGGTACAACCATAACAGGAATATATTCATAATAAATAAAATTACAATAGAACTGATTTTTAACTACCATTTATTGAGCACATATATGCCACACCCTGTTGTAAGCACTTTATTTTCTCAATTCCTAAAACACTTTGCTCTACTGCCTTTCTCCTTTTTTTTTGCCTGCCCATCTATTCATCGTGAGCACAGTCATTGAGGAAATGCAACCTATAGGCAACCAGAGAAGTTGGTTTGGAGAAAATGAAGAGAGAAGAGTGAAGCAGATGCTAAGAGAGCAGACATATCATGAACAGTAAGTTACTAGAAGGATCATAAAAGTGAGATGGAGAAAACTGTCAGTTCAGAGAGCAGTTTCAATCCGTGAGGTTTTTCCTGTTACAATTTGAGTTCAGTTTACATGCATCCTTACATTAAAAACATTACATGAAAAATAGTGTATCAAATATGTATATCTTTGATGATAGCATTTGGGGAGGGAGAAATGAAGCGTGCAGATTTAATCTTAAGGGTGTCTGAGTGAGCCTCTGTTCCTCACAATGAAATATATCTAAGTAGAACAGTAATTATACCGCTGATCTATGATTGGCAGATATTTATAAAGGTAAAATGATGTTAACCACACATCAAGCAATAATGGTACAGACATGATATCACTCCAATATAAATATTATAGATAAAGTATCTACCTTTTAAAATGTCCAGCCTTTCTTTTTATCCTCAGATATTTATAACTGTAAACTCTAACCATGTAAGAGAATCTTTTAAGTTTTCACAGGGCATATATTCTGAGCTTTTTATCAGCTACCATCTTGTTTCATGATGGCTGACCAAGCTGTTTTCTCTTTGAGTAAAAGCAAAATCAGTAAAGTTTTCATTGAACAGATAAATACAAAATGCTTAACTGTTAAATTGAACAATGTAATGCTAATTAATTAATTAATGATGCTTCAGTCTATTATAATTTTGAAGTAATTAATTGGGTTCTTTTGTCTTCACTAATTTTAGCTGCTTCACACTTTAAATTAACTGGAAAAAAATGAAAGAATGAAAGTATATAGCTTTATCATATTGGGAAAGACTAATCTGGCTTCGCTCAGTTTTCTCAGTTTTTTCTTCTATTTACTTTATAGGACTCCTATGAATTGACAGGGAGTTTGTAGGCTACATATGTAGAAAACAGCAAAAACTGAAATCTAGAATATAATGTATCTTTTAGGACACTAGTTCAGGTAATCCATATCTGAGTGCTTACCATGTGGCTACCAGAAAGCTAGTGCTGTGGGTAAGACATGATGAGTGTAGAATATTTTAACCATATTAGGTGGTCTGTGTTATATCAATCCTTTGATATATTTTGAAACATTATTTGTGAACTGTTTTTATAATTTACACACTTTTAAATTATCAATATACATGAACAGTCTTGTTTTGTTCAATAGTTCTACATACTTGCTAATAGTTTGTCTACTTTATTTAATTAAGATAAAAATATGTAACGATTTTCCATGGATTATTTCTAGATTAGTCAATTTCCTTCAAATTAGGTTTGTTCTGCTTTGTGCATTTGAAGGCTCTATTATTGTTAAGTACCTGCATATTCTTTATTTTTATATTGTTTTGCGTCTATTAGAATCTTCATTTTATCAGAGTGAAATAACTGCCCTATTGAAGGCTTTTGCTTTAAATTCTACTTTGGTATTGATGCTGCAGGAGTTTTTTTAAATTAGCATTTCAAAATAGTTAATAGCTCTTTAATTTTTCTATGCTATTTTGTTTAATTATACCCTTGAAACCAGTATACAGTCTCTCCGTATAGGCAGGGCATTGGTTCCAAGACACTCTCCACCTGCCTCCTCTGATACCCCAAATCCACGGATGCTCAAGTCTGTTGTATAAAATGGCACAGTACAGTAGCCCCCGCCCCCACCCCACCCCACATTCCAGGTTCCACATCTGTGGACTCAACCAGCTGTGGATCAAATCTGCGGATGCTGAGCCCTACCCCCCACCCCACGTGGAGGGCCAACCCAACTGTATAGGTAGATTGCTTTCAATCTAATATTTTATCAAGAGACTGTAACCTTCTTAATATGTGGTGATGAATTCTATGTCTACCATGTCATTTTGTGACTTATTAGGCCTTCAGAGTGTTCTTTTTTTTTTTCTCTCTGCTGTTTTACCTTCCAGTGGATCGATAAAGGTAGTATCATAATCATTATCATCATTATTATTATTGTTTTCCCCTTTGCTGGTTCCCCTTTGCTGGTTGGTAACCTTCAGTAATTATTATTTAACATGCAGAACTACAAATTTTTCTAACCGAATCTAAAGACTTGAGCATGTTTTTAGTAGCCCTAACACTCAACTTTGTAATTGTCTAAAATTTTATATTTTTAAAAGTTCATAATAGCTATTTTTTACAATTAGTTTATTACAATTATTCAGATATTTTATCATTAATTTCTTACACACTCTTCCCTTACTTTCATTAAAGGAAATATGTCACTTAGTAATTGTCTTAGTGAGGGTATGGAGTAATAGATCAATTCTCTTAGCTTTATACAGCTAAAATGTATTTATTACAACCTCATTATTAAACAGTATATTAGCTGGGTATATAATTTATATTTAAAATTGCATTCCTTTAAGATTATGAAGCCATTATTCTGTGTTCTTCTAGCATTTATTATTGCTGCTGAGAAGTCTCCCATCAGTGTGATGGTCATTCCTTATCAAGTATCATGTCTTTCTCTTCGTTATCCTTGATATACTTCGGTTTCATTAAGACGTGTGTGAGTATGCACTTATTTTCATCTATTATGACTGATACTTGGTGGAGACTTTGAACTCATCTCTGTCCTCAGTTCAGAAAATTCTTACATTTTTAAATATAGCCTCAGACATTTCTTCAGTTCTCTTCTGGAACACATATAATTACATTAAATTATCTCAATCTATAGCCCATACCTCTTATTCATGTTTTATGTCTCTATCTACTGTGCTACATTCTGTCAAACTTCCCAAAACTGTATTTCCATTTATTTATTCTTTGTGTCTCATTTAAAGGTTATCCCAATTATGATCATTTCAAAAACAATAGTTTTCATTCTAAGGATTTCTAATTTTTTTATATTTACCCTACATTATTTCATTTATATCTGTTTTGGCTTCATAATTTCTCATTCTTTTCGTGGTTATTCATTTCTCTGTCCATTTAGAGATTCTAAACATACTTATTTTAAAACCACTATTGATGTTTTTCTCTTTTTTTCATTTAATCTGTCATGAGTTCATTCCCTGCTGCCAAGTGGTGGCTTGGCTCAAGGTTGCCTGGGTGCGAGGCTGTCTGCTTCTTTGTGCCTGTATAAGAGGCAACATTATAAACATTGTATCCCCCCAAATTAGTAAGTCAGGGCTTTTTTCAGCTGCCTTTTCAGTGTCAGGAAGCTCCACAGTGGTCCCGCTCTAGTTCACCACTGCACACGAGGGACCGTATTTCCTTCTACCTCACAGACTCCACCTCTTCTTGCTTCCAGCCTCAGATCCTAAGAGACCTGCAATGTTAGTTTCTCTCAACATTTTGCATTTCCTTCCATTTCTGGTCTATCAGTACCTTTAGTACGTCCAAGTTATTTAACTGTATCTTTTATATTTTATCTGCTATTTGCCATACGTTGGATCAAAAAGGGAAGGTCTCAAAGCATGAATTTATAACATCTTAATTAGGTATCAGGAAGTTATAAAATGTCATGCATACCCTCCCCCTTAGCAGTTTGCAAGTTAATTGAGGAGAAAAGATTCTAACCTGAAACATTCTAGCAAGAAACATTTAGAGAATACAAAAGAGATTCTAATAAAAATAAAACTTGTACCCCTTTATACAAAAATAATCAGGGTAGGCTTTTTGAACACGGCAGGAGGAGTTGAGATTTTTCTTAAGGAATGAGTAAGATTTGAATGGACACGAAATATATGAATTTTAACTCTTTACAGGTTCACTTTATTATGTGCCCTGAAGATGTGGTTTATGTACCTTCCATTAATGGCTTTGAGGGCTACAAAGACAGTGTGTTAAATTTTATACCTCTGGGTACACAATCAAGTGGGAATATTGAGAGAGAATTTTAGGAGGGGTCCTAGCAGTTTCACATAAGAACTTGTCCCAGCAGTCATTCAATTTTGGAGAAGCTGATGCAAGAGGTGGAAATGTGTGTACATATCTATGTCCTCTAAGAAATATTAAGAGTATCACTACAGTGTTATTGCATTTAGAGGAACATTCTTCCAGGAAAGCATTAGCAACAACTAATTGGATCAGTATTCATTCATTTCCCAGAGAAATCCAGTATCTAAAGCTAAGTGTATCCTACTTCCCTCTGCCTGAGTTTTCAGCTTTAAGCTACTTCATAAACTATTCATATCCTCAGAAATCCTAAAAATAATTGCATCACATAATGCCCTAATATACCTCTGATGCCTGCTCGTCAGGGCCTGACCTAGGGGTTCATCACACATGCCAAGAGGCATAAATGAGTAGTAACCAGAGGCAGGACATTTTGAAAATAGGCTCACAGTTTATTTAATGCCTCTGTTTAAGTCTCTCTTATTCACACTGCCCTGATGTCCATCCAGCCATTTTACAGAAATAATGGATATAATTGGCCCTGTGCCTTGTTAATTCTGATGGTTAGCCTGACTCAGACTAATAACATTTCAAGTGAAGGAAAGTATGTAGCTCTTGTGCATAGACAAGAGCAACTGTAAGCTTTAGCCACAGGCTTTGGCAAGGTCTGCAAATGGATGACTAAATAGGTTCAAGGTAGGTGATGGAAATCAGGAGACAGGAAGATTAACCCACAAGACTGGTCTGTTTTAAGTCAGCTTGACTTCCATTTATTGCAACCCTGACATTGGAATAAACCTATTAAATATACTTTCAAAATGCAACCAAGTGGTAAAACATGATACCTCACTTTAAAACTTTTTAAATTGAAGGCACCTGGTGAGGTTCTCTATCAATTTATGTTAATGCCACATACAAGCAAGCAGGACCTAATTACCAATTAAGCAATAAAGCTGTTCATAAGAGCAAATGTTCTCTGGGTCAAGTCCATGAAATATTTATATATGTGTATGTATAATATGCATGTACATGTATGTATAAAAACAAATGTAAATATATATACCTATATACACATATATAGTTCTTAAACTTTGTTATAATTGTCAACATGTGTTATTGAATACTGGTAGATATCTTCTACATAGTGATTTGATCTTCCTAAATGATGAGGGGATTCCATAATTATAGAAAGTTCAGGGTCACTGTAAGTCCAAAACAAAGATTTTTTAAAATGCATGAAAAATAATTCTGTTTCTTGAATGGTCATTGACGGAGTCTTCCCATTCCAGATGTGGCTGTTTAAGATCACAAACATTGTTAAGAGACAGAATTCTGACCGAACTCACCCCAATCCACCCCAGTCCAAACCTTTCTCTAGAGAGCTAGCGTAAAAGCTGAAGGTCAGGAAGCAGAAGGCTAACTTTATGTCCCTGTACTTGATACTATTATTGTCACAACTAAGGCAACTGCAAGCCTGCTATTCGCTGCTTACTACACACTGTTGATGCAGCAGCACTGAAAAGAAAGATCTGATAATTTTTATGATTTACTTCAATTCAGGGAATTTTACCCTTGGAACCTGGACTCCGTGGTAGGAGGTAGTTTGATTTCAGTTCAGGTCAGTTTCACAAAAATTTAATGAGCATCTACAGGTACAGGGAATACGATGATGAACTCAACTAAATCCCTGTCTTCAGTGAGCTTACAGCTAAAAAATATCCTTATCTAACCTTTATCTGCCCTTGTCACAGATCACCCCTGGATTTAAGCATCAGTGGGTACTAGTTCCAAATTGGTTGCTCAGTTTTAGTTGTCTGTGTGTGTGTGTGTGTGCGCGTCTGTGTGTGTACGAGAGAGAGAGAGAGAGAGAGAGAGAGAGAGAGAGAGAGAGAGAGAGAGAGAGAGAGAGGTGTGGAGAGTTGAGTTAATCTTGCTCTTTAGTCAATAGGAAGGGCAGTATTATGCTCTCCTCTTCATCCACACTTGCTTCCAACTCCCTTCTCCTTCTCTCATAAACACGCACAGTCCAATGTAAAATGTGCAGTATTATTTTCCCTCTGTGTTTTGATTTACATGAATGTAGTGTGTCCTCAATCTCATTTCATCCCATTTCCAGTAAATACTATCTTCTGTGTCTTCAATTGATCCACGTTATTTGATACATGTACAGTTTGTGATTCCGACTGATACATATTACTATGCACCACTAACTATACCCACAGTGTTTCACTTATTAATTTCCCTAGTGACAAACACCTGGACTGCCTCCAAATCTCCACTCACACACTCACACACACACACACCCGCGTGTGCACTCTAATCAAAGTCCTCATTCCTGTTTTCCTGCTATGTGAGAATTTCTTTTTCTTTGGGATACAGAAACTGCTCAAGGTATTATAAGTAGAGAGCAATTTGATACAGGAATTAAGTGTTTAAAAATCAGTGGAAGGACTAGAAGAATTTGGACAAGTGAAAGCCCTCTTAGATTTCTGGGAATCTAGGGGTCTGAGAAACTGCAGCTCCTCCAGCACTGAAGTGGGTGATTCCCAGTAAGACATCTAGAGGCCACTGTGAAATCCCAGCCTGCCAAACCCAAGCACTTGCTGACCACTGTAATATTAGGCATCTCCTCAGCCTTCCAGATCACGTGCAGGTGTCACTCATCATTGACTCTTGGCCAGCAAGTGGGCCCTACAGGGAAGAGCATGTAAGAAAGAGCACATCTTTGTTCCACTTTCTGGGTTGATTACCCCTAAATTTATTTTTTCTGTACTTTTTAATTTATGAGAGTTCTCTCCAATTCTGACTCTTCTTTTATATAGTGTTTGGTTCTTTTTTTTTTTAATGGATGTTATATATTCTCTTTTTTCTCTGAGATATTAATCATAGTTCTTTGAATTTTTTTCTCCTCTCTGCATTGTGTTGACTGCAAGCATATTTCTTTTTCTGTTTATTTTGGTCTCCATCTTTTATGTTGGGGTCTTTCTCTCCTGTGTCTGGTGGTGATGTCTTTCCATCTTTGTTTCAGAATGATGGTTGGAAAGTCTCTGAGTGGGAGTGAGGCTTGTTCTGTGGCAGTCTTCACTGCTGCGTGATCCTGATGACTGTGACACTTTATTGGCGGAAGCCCCAATGGCGTTATCTGTTGGCCTCTTCTCTTGAACAGGTCAGTTTTCCAAAAAGGAAATCTCCCACTTGGAAAGGAGAGGTGGTGGGGCTTGGAAGTGGATATAATTAGACTGGGCCAACTGGGCTTAGTGGAGACACTAAGCCCATGAAAGGAGCTGAAGGTCAGTTCGTAGATATTTATTAAGTCTTCTTTCAGAAAGATGACTCATATCCTTACTCCTGCCTTTGCTTACTCCTGATGTCCCCAAGCCCAGAGTCTACCTGGGTCAGCTTGTCCACACGATAAATGTCCAGTCCTCCGCTGGAGTAGAAGAAGTCTGGGCAGATGATCTGGAGGACCAAATGCTTTTGTATTTAAACCTTTCATCTTTCTGCATGGTTATAGCCCCATATGATTCCCACGTTCAACAGAAGGAGCTGCCTCTGATTCCTGGGCAAGTCCAGAATTCTACCAAGATTCAACCTGTTCCTTTTGGTTTCCCTCCTCCACCATGGCCCTCCCCTTCTACAGGCTTAGCTGGATTCTCTATTCTGTAAATAAGCTACTACATGTCTATTCTTTCCTAAGTTTTCAAAACACTTTCTTTTCTGATGTTGTCTTCCCTTCAGCTCTCTTTTTCCTTGGGAATCCGTGCTTCCTTTATTTTTGTCATGTCATTTCTGTGTTGCTTCAGGAAAAGACAGAGATAAATGTTAAGTTCAACTTCTACCATGCTGGTAGGTAATTAGTAAAAATGCTAAATGGGAGCCTTCTGGATGGAAATGCTCTCATAGTTTGAAACAATAAACTTGAACTAAAAATGTATGGGTCAGATCAAGGGACAGTCTACAAAATAACTGGCCTGTTATCATCAAAAGTGGTCATGAAGGTCAAGGAAAGACTGAGGAAATGTTCCAGACTAAAGGTAACTAAAGAGGGATGAAAAAGCAAGGTATGATCCTGGGTTGGATTCTTTTGCAAGGACATTGTTGGGACAATTGTCAAAACTTGAATGGGATCTGTAGGTTAGATTGTAGTGAAGTATCATCGTCAATGTCCCGGTTCTGATGGTTGTGTTGTACTTCTTGCAAGAGAATACTGTGGTTTGTAGGAAATACACACCGTAAAGTATTTATATAGGTGACAGGGCATATTGCTGGCAACATACTCTTAAATAGCTCAGGACAAAAAAAGTTCTGTGTGCTAGTCTTGTAATTTTTCTGTAAGTTTAAAATTAGTTCAAAATTAAAAGAAAGGGAAAAAATCTTGTTTTAATCCCTGATCCAATGGGGGGTAAAAAGAAACATAAAACAAAACTGCAGAAGTTAAAAAAAAAAAAAAAAGTACGGGTACCACTCTCTGTCTAGGTATCTATCCATCCATCCATATTCAGTTTTTAAGTAAGTTCAGTAGTTATGTTTTTTTGATGATTTCCCCCTTCCATATAATAGAGTGTTAATGCAATTTTCAATCTCTGTGAGTAAAATATATTGAAATCTTCTCCAACATCTGAGAACAATCATCTTCAAATGTGTACATTGTGAAGAAAGAAGTGCTGGAGTGAGTTTCTTAGTCATCCAGGTTATGCTCACTTAAATATCTTAAACGTGGTTACAAACCAGATCAGAAGTCTATTTGGGATTGAAAGTCTGACTTTGTCACACATGGAAGTGCTAAAATCTCACATATACTGTGGGTTAATTTCAAGTTTATATCCAAAGAATTCTTATTTCATCCAAATATTGTTCACACTTCCAAATGTCAATTTCACATACTTCTCTTCTGAATTTGCCACTGAATGTATTATTTTGATTAGTGTTGTCAGGAAGTACCTAAACATTTTTCCTTCTTGACTGGTAGCTAATATTCTTCAACAGATTCTTTATTAGTCCCAGGCTGCTTTGGTATGTGCAGTAAAGTGTGAAGAAATATGGGTTCTAGATCTTGCTGTCCTTCCTATTCTCTAAATTACTCTTGGCCTCAACTTTTCTCATCTGTACAAGAAGGGTCAGGGCTAAATCACTGATTCTAGTAGGGGACGGATATAACAAAATCACTGGTAAGACAATACAGGCATGTCTGTCAACAGTGGCTGTGACATGGATTCAAGAGTCAAATCCAGCTGTTCACTTATTTAGTTTTGTGACTTGCTATTTAATTTTTCTGAGCATATTATGTCCTCATGTAAATTAGGGCAAAATTAGGGTAATAATAAAAATAATAATAAAAATTCTCACTCATATGCCTTTATGTGAGTGTGTGAAAATTAAATGTAATAAACTCTGTAAGGCATTTAGCTCATGCTTCAAATGCAGTGGGCACCCAGTAAACATTAGCAAGAACTATAAAATGCCAACATTACTGTTGCATCAAAATGGTGCATAGGGCTGTGGAGAGAAAACTAATCATATAATTCATTCATATATTTGACATTTACTGAGCACCTCCTAAGTGCCAGATGTTGTTCTAAGCACTCATGTTATGAAATGTCTCCACCCACACAGTTTACTTACATTTTAGTGGGAAGCACAATAAAAATATGATATGACAAGACATCATGGAATATTGCTAACACAGAGTGAAAAAGGCCACAAAGGAAAATGAGGCAGGATAAAGGAATGCAGAACGATTTGGGATGGTAAATGCTCTTTTCTATAGGGTAGCAGGGAAGGTTTCTCTGAGGAGGAAGCATTTGAGTGGAGCAGACTATACAGATATCCAAGGAAAGAGCTTTCCAAGCAGTGGGATCAGGATACGCCAAGATCCTGCATGTGAGCAAACTCGCTGTGTTAGAAGGAGAGCAAGAAGGCCACGTGACCACAGATAGGGAGGGGGGTAACCGTAGGAGATAAAAGCAGAGGTGTAGACAGAGGCCAGAAAGGTAAGACCTCGTAGAACATGGTAGAGACTTGGGACTTTAAGTGTGATTAGAAACCATCAGAGTACCATGAACAGGGAATTAACATGACTTAAGTTTCAAGCACACCTGGGTTTAAATCCTCTGTGGGAAAGTTGTGAACCCCTCTGGCTTGTTTCTTCACTTGTTCTTGGAAGGTTTACAAGAAACAATGCATGTGAAAGCAACAGACACAGTGTTTCGCACAAAGGACATACTCAAGATCCTTAAACATTAGAAATTCTTCTTCTTCACCTGAAAGTCTGGGGTGAGAAGAGACACAAGACCGCTTTCAACTCATGCTTTCCCACTGGTTAATCCCAGCTGCTGACACTACCTTCATCACAGCCACTCTTTTGGATGGAAGCATTTTTTCCCTTAAAAGATGCCTATAATAACACGTGTTACGTAAGAGGAATTAGTTACACTGGGCTTTACTAACAGGAGTCCTAGTTACTAGTTGGTGATACTTTGAGCAAATGGGGAACAAGGTTTGTATCACAATTGATAAGGGGGTAAAGGGAGGTGTGCCTCAAAGGGACACTACAGAGAGAGCCCCCTTCATGGCCTGTGGAGAACAGTGCGATAGCTGGTCCTGGGGTTGAAAGAGGAAGTTAGATAACAGCACCCTGTGAGGGAGTGGGCGACAGGGTTGATGAATGAGATGTTATCTTTAGACAGCCCTCCACTCAGGGCAGGGATTTGTTTTCTTTTTCCACACTTGAGGAGTACATGTCACATGGAGCCACACAGAGAGTAACAGATACACTCATATACTGGAGGCCAAGATGTCAGAGCCAAGCTCTTCTCAGGTTCAAGGTTTAACACCCGAGGCTTTCCTGGACTAAGTGTTTCATTTTGGAAAGAGCATTTTCCATTTGATCTTTGCCTCTTTTTGCTCCTTCTTAGTTTCATCTTTTATTATGATATTTGTATTGGGCCATTGCCTCCCTGTGAGTCAGTAAGTGGATATTCAGCGCTGTGGATTTTTCTACCTAAAGCAATCAGTTGTGAAAATCTAAGGGTAGGAGAGGGGGTCCCAAAAATACATGCTTTCTTGTCAATGATTCAAAGAAGGCCTACCTGCCTTGGACATGACTTAACTTGAATATTATACAATATTTTGTGTTGGGAAAAAAACTGCAACACAATTATACCTGGAATGCTAGTGAAGACTGTAGCAAATTCTAATTATAAAAATGTTCTCTAGGTCTGCTCCATATAGAAATTTATGTTATATATATATATATATATTTGGCTCTGTTGGGTCTTCGTTGCTGCATGCGGCTTTCTCTACTTTCGGCTAGCGGGGGCTACTCTTCGTTGTGGTGTGCAGGCTTCTCATTGTGGTGGCTTCTCTTGTTGCAGAGCAAGGGCTCTAGGGGCACAGGCTTCAGTAGTTGTGGCTTGTGGGCTCTAGAGCAGGCTCAGTAGTTGTGGTGCACGAGCTTCGTTACTCCGCGGCATGTGGGATCTTCCAGGACCAGGGCTCGAACCTGTGTCCCCTACATTGGCAGGCGGATTCTTAACCACTGCACCACCAGAGAAACCCGGAAATTTATGTTATATTTTCATGACGTGATTCAGTACCTTGATAGCAGATATGGTACCATGTTTTGAAGTTTCCACATAGACTGAAACTCGACATTGAGTCTCCAGGTCTCCAAAGCTGAAAATGGAGGAAAAATCAGTCCAGATTCAGTCTCATCTCTTGTCTTCCTCTAATTAAAGGGATAGAGATGTTTCCACTCTGGCCTCAGGAGAGACTCACAACTTTTGCCTTGGGATTCCAAATCATAGCTGTAAACAAATCTATGCTCGTCTGGTAGGTGCGATAACTATTACACAGTAAAAGATTCATGTCCTGAACCTCTCGGATGAGAGTTCTAAATGAAAATAAATGTATAGATGATATTTTCTTATGAATCACATCGGCTTATTTCCCAAATCTTTTCTCTTTATCGTTTCATATGGAATTCAATGTTAGCTATCTACTGTTACACATTTTCTTGCAGCTGTCCTAATTAAATTATTCAGGATGCAGTTTCTTGCCCTCTTACCTACGTTCCACATGCTTCTAATCCTTTTTATGTAATAGGTGGGGAATACATTATAAATAAATGAGAAAGCCGTTTCCATCAAGTAAAATCTCCCTTTACCTTTCTTGCCTCTTACTCTTAACTGAATTTTATTACCACCCATTCTTTTTTTCTCTGTTCTGTTTTGAAGCTAACCATTCTTACTCTTAATCACACATTTTTACTGCCTTCTCAGTGAACTTGTGCCATCAATTATTCACTCTTTCTTTTCTGTAACTTTTCAATCTTTATCAGATCTTCCCCTCTAAGCACTGATTAAAGATCTTTCATATTAAAAATGTTATTTTCTCAAAAGAATGTTATTTTCTCAATCCTCCCTCCCCATTGAGCTCCCCCTCTCCATCTTTTTCCATCATCTTCACACTACTTGGAGAAGCCACTTCACCATTTAACTCTCACTCCTCTGCTCATCTCTTTACACCTTTTCCCTCTACCACCTTACAAACTATTCTTTCAAATCTACCTTCTAATGTCTATGTCCAATGACCTCTCCTGGTCCCTGACTGTACAGTCCATCTCCTCCACACTCCTTCTCAAAAGTCACACCAACCTTGTTTTTCGGTTCTTTTTTTTTTTGGCCACAGTCCTTTAAAAACTCAAGTATCCATTGATGTGTATTACATTATCAGATGATATGCTGCTTCTAGGGAATCAAAAATAACTAAAATAGAGTCTCAAACTGGATGGAGTTCACAGTCTAGGAGGGTAAACAAACCCATACACAAACAGAATACACGAATCCTTTTCATACTACCTTTTCTGGTAAAAAGGCAGACTAGATTTCCAGAAACTTTATCCTAACAAAAAACACTTCAATTGATCCAAAACTATTTTGTGTAAACTTCTCTTCAAACGCCCTGCTTAACTGGCAGAAAAGCAATGGACATCTTCAAGGCCAGCAAAAATGTGAAAATGTGAAGCAAGGGAGGTGAACAAACTCTGAAAGTAGTGCTTTCCTTGAGAGCTGCCAGGTCCTGAACGGTACTGGCGACAGAAACATAATTAGGAGAAAGAATATGGTACCAATCACAGTAGATGGCTGAGCAGAGAAAGCCCTCTCCTGTCATCTCTCTACCACAAGCTTCCCTCCAACACTACATAAAACTTAGAATTCTGAAGGACAACTTTCTCAGAAATAACACAGTGAGGAAAAAAAAAAAAGAACATTAAAAAAAAGTCATAAATGACTAACATATCAGCAGTAAAAGTCAGAAGGCAATGAAACAGTATCTTAAAGGGGCTATAGGAGGATATAACTTACAACCTAGAATTATATACCCAGTTATCTTTCAAATCTTATGGCAAAGTAAGGACATTTAGAGTTTTTTTTGTTTGTTTGTTTGTTTTTTTGCGGTACACGGGCCTCTCACTCTTGTGGCCTCTCCCATTGCGGAGCACAGGCTCCGGATGCGCAGGCTCAGCGGCCATGGCTCACGGGCCCAGCCGCTCCGCGGCATGTGGGATCTTCCTGGACCAGGGCACGAACCCGTGTCCCCTGCATCGGCAGGCGGACTCTTAACCACTGCGCCACCAGGGAAGCCCCAAGACTGTACATTTTCTTTTTAACTCAGGTTTAGCTGCATCCTAATCATCTGATGTCTTATTTTCATTATCACATAGTCAAAAAAATTTTTTTAACTTCCCTTTGATTTCTTGTTTGACCAGTATATTATTTAGAAGTGTATAGCTTAATTTGCTAAAAGTTGAGTACTTTTTGGTTATATTTTGTTAACTGATTTTTAGCTTAATTAGGGCCTTCAAGACTGTAATTTTGGTCTCTGTTCCTGCAAGACTGCCAAAATCTCTACTTATTAATCTGCCTCTTAGTAGAGGTCCTCTGTCCAAAATGTTGGATCCTAAGTCTTTTGCCCTATATCCAGAATCAGCAATGTTCTGAAGTTAAAAGTGGATTCTCTCTTCTCTGTATGGTTTCCTAATCTCAGAAATTACTTGCCCAAAAGTCTTGGTTGCCACAATAGTTTCCTAGTTCCTTTAAATAGACTACTTTTTTAGAAAATTTCCTCCGCTTTACTGGTTGTTCTCAGTGAAAGCCTAAGTCTGGCTGAAATTATAGCCCAAAGTCAAAACCTTCCAATTTAATTTTCTATTTGTAACTTGGTATTCTTAAAAATCACCAAAATTATGCATTTTGCCACCTGAAAACATACAAGTCCCTCTGTTTCAATTACTCCTTTGTTGTTAATATCAGTCTGCTTTATAATGTTATCCAACTAGAGTGTAAGTTATTGAAGGCAGGGACCAGTATTTGACTACACTTTCCTGTAGAAATCTTAGTTGGTATCTTTAAGGAAGAAGATTTAAAAGAAGTGGAAAGCACTGGAAGAGGGATAAGATAGAATAAAACCGAATCAAAATAGGATAATATGGTCTATTTTTCAGAAAAAGACTTTTTAAAAACTCTTATGGAGGAAACAGTAAAACAGCATTCCCCAATCTGTAGAGCCCTACATAATTTCATATCTTGCCATTGCATGTATCTTCTCCACCTTTTGCCTGATTAATTAAAAACAGTTGGAACATTCCTGATTATTTTTTTCTCTGGATTTCATTTGTCAACAATGCTTCTTTCTTCTATCACTGTATGTAACAGAAAAATACTGAATTGCCTTTCTTACCAAAAGGAAATTTTTACTGGAATATTCTCATTGAGAAGCAGAGATTGATATATTTTTATCAGCACTACCCCAACTAGTTACATTATGTTACTTCGTATACTGTTCTCCTCCACAGTGATGTTATAAAAAGCCATAGTGCATGCTGGGTAATGCAGACTTCAAGCATTCACACTCCGTTAATTAATTCATCACCTAAAAGCTAAGTATTGATTTTTTAATGGTTTTACAAATCTATTTAAGCTTCTGTGATGTGATTAAGAGGGTGTGTGTTTACTGTAAATTATGTAACAAGTACAATGGCATTACTCTCAGAAATACCAAACAATTTAGCTTGTGAGAGAAGAGGGAAAAAAGATTTTTAAAATATTTTCCCAAATACTGATGATTTATTCAATAGCTATTATAAGCCATATTAAAATATGACTTTTTAATTAAAAAAAAAACAACCCTGTTATTTCAAACCATGGTACTATGTTTCTTGATTTGTGATGAGAATGAAATCATATACCAGTAACTTCTTTTTTCCCTAAATCCTATTTAAAATTATAGTGGAATAAATATTCTTTAATTGCTAGAGTTGGTCAGAAATTTTTCACTTTAGTTCTTCTTTGGAATATTATGGAACATGTGGAATTATTTTGTATGTTTTCATTTTCATTCCTAGAAAAGTTTTAGCTCACAAGCCATTTAGAAATATTCTTGCATGTATTTATTTATAGTATTCCTTTATCTTTTATAATAATGGAAACAAAACCATGCAATCTCTTCTTTAACTCTTAAAATAAAAAGATTTAACTCATCAATTTACTAAGTCTAGAAATTGTGTCATTTATAAGATAAATTGATTTTTAATAGCAATATGGAAAAATAAAATACTTTGGAAACGATGGGAACTGCATTCAGAACACATGATTTTATAAGTACATTTGGAAAAGATAAGAGTCATTTATGTATCTGCACAAACTTAAGTGTGTCATCTGATGATATACAGCATAAACTGTCATATAGAGTATGACAGTGACATGTATGCTTTGGCTTATCCTCTTAAAGAAATTTTACTGCAAAGTCTATAAAGATTCTGGAGATATTTTACCAAAAACTCTACCATGTTTTCCTATAGTACAGTGCGATACAATTTGAAAACTAATTCACCTTGAAACATTTCAGACATTGCTAATATACATGGCAGAGAACGTTTATTTCTAAAATTAAAATGATGGGCAAGAACTGTGTGTGAGTGTGGGTGGTGTGTGTGTGTAGAAAAAAAAGAGTTTCAAGTAAAGAGGTTTTTTGCTTACTGTCAAAGCAGAAAAATATTCCGGTGCTCCTTTCCCAGCTAATCTTGACCTTTCAACTACCTTGGAAAAGAACTGGTCATTAGATAATTATGTGGTTGACCATTTTCTTTTACTTTATACTCTAGAGGAAGAGGCTGCAGTATTTTTACTAAGAACAGTTGCTGCTATTATTCAGTTTTTAGATGACATTCAACTGGTAATGGGAGATGGGAGCTATTTGAAGCTACTCATCATGCAGAGATAAAAAGGCTGCAGAATCTCCTGCTAGGCCTTTTGATAGCATTAATTAGCAGCAGAGTTAAGGTTGGTATATATCTGTGACTTTCTTAACTCAAAGTTAGTTTTTTATTCTCAGTGTCAAAAGAAGAAGAAGAAATAAAAAACAACCAACGTCAGAATGCCTCATATTTTATGAATAAGAAAATGAGACTTTTTTGCAATTAAAACTAAATATGTGCACGTGCAGTCAGTTTTGACTTAGGGAAGGATATGCCCTTTTTCGAGGTTTGGTTCCTTCCTAGCTCTTTCCAAATAATCACTGTTTGGCATTTCTTAAAAAGTGTGCGTAATTAGGATTTTAAACAGGCTTTTATAGGTTATGAAGAAGTCCTCTCATTTGTGGTTAACTTCAAATAAGTTTTCGGACTCTCAAAATGAAATTAAGCATTACTTATTTACATATTTCTGCACAGAGCCCATCCTTTCTGCATCTGTGTGCTTCACATAAATACAAACCCACAGTTTTAAAGTATGCCACCAACAGAGTGTCATCAGAGATCTCTACTATCTAAGTTGCCATTTCTGAAAATGTACTCCATACAATGTAAGTTTCTCAATGGTAAATGGTGAAAGGACATGGATAGCTATATTGACTATTATCCACAAAGAAAATGCCAGGAAATAGAATTCATGGAGAAAGAGAAGATAATAAAATGTGATTTCCTGTATCAGAATGAGCAAAAGACTAGTCAACAGGAATTCCAGAAGAAATCCCTGGTGTCCATCATTTACAAGCTGATCCTTAGATGACTTATCATGTAAACTTCTGGAACCCTGATCACACCTCTGTATGTGATTCATTTAGTAAATTTATTTTCCATGAAATCCTTTTGCATATGCTATCTCTTTCCTATTCTGACCCTCCTCTGAAATACCCACTTTAATCAGAATTGGTACTAGATCAGAATAAGAACTAATGACCATTCTTAATCATTGGAAAGCATTTGTTTACTCAAGGGTGTGTTGTGTGGTTTTATCTGTCATCAAAACCTCTGGCACCTAAGCTTTCCCAAAATTTTGGCAAATGACTGCATAACTAGAAAGGGGCTGATAGACTCTTGCCCTTTGGAGCATTTCAGTTAGCCTCTGGGCATGACCCTCGGGCTAGAGCAAGTGACCCAACCAAAGGGAAATGAGAATGAGGGGCCTGGTCCAAAACTAAAAAGTTACCTAAAGAGGACGGATCACGTGACATAAGGCAAACTGGATTAGATAACTGTAGACTTGGTTCTTTCCTGCTCTAGAGTCTTGGTTACTTATCTAAGCTTCTGGGAACCCGGAAAGAATAGGAAGTAAATAGACCTATATAGAGTCTGAAAGTCAGCTAGACAGCTGCCACAGCTGGGCCTGAAGACTTTTTTTGCAGAGGACCCTAGGGTCTGGGATGGAGGCAGTCAGGAGCCATCTATCTAAAGACTCCTTAACTACAGCTTGACAAAAATAAAACATTCATTGTTCATATTTTAATCGGTCTATCGTAATATTAAATAATAAAAAAGCACCTTATTTTAAAATTAGTAACTGTTACTATTTGTTCTATATTCAATTTGATAATGGATGGCTTAAACCAAATCAGTTTCTCTTGCTTCTCTATTTCCCTTAAATTAGAAAACTAATTCACAACTGAAGGCCTTTGACAAAGGCTGCAAGTGTTGATATATCTGTCAGATAGTTCTGGCTACTTGGATTAAACCCAGAAGTTCTTGTTCTCCCCTACTGAAGACCACTCAGCAGTGTGTCTGAGACTAAACGTTGACTACATCACATTCAGAGGCTAGTGGTTGGACAGTTTTAACTCGGGTGATAATAGTAACTGATTTTTAATCAGTCTCTCAATGCACTCAGTGCTGGGAAACATTTATGTTCTGTTGAGGAAATTGGATGATATTCTGAAATATGTCCAGTAATACATGATCGACTGTTTCTTCCAGTGAGTGTAGTAAAAAGTCAGTTTCTTGGCAATGAAGTCATTTAGATGACAGTACAGTTCTTAGAAATCCTGATAGTCTTGCACTTAGAACCATGATCATTTGATTCTAAAGTATTAGGTCATGTTACTCAGAATCTTGAATATTTCTTTGACATTATCAGTCACCTAAAGAAGTGGGGGTTTTTTTGTTTGTTTTTTGTTTTTGCGGTACGCGGGCCTCTCACTGTCGTGGCCTCTCCCATTGCGGAGCAACAGGCTCCGGACGCGCAGGCTCAGCGGCCATGGCTCACGGGCGCAGCAGCTCCGCGGCACGTGGGATCCTCCCGGACCGGGGCACAAACCCGTGTCCCCTGCATCGGCAGGCGTACTCTCAACCACTGTGCCACCAGGGAAGCCCAAGAAGTTATTTTTTTAAATAAATCTTCTCTTGCCTCGTATCAGATACTTACGTGTGTACCTTTCATTGATAGCGTACTGTAGCATAGATGTGCACATCATGCTTAAAAAGCATACCTTTAGAGGCAAAATTTGATTGTATTTTCTTATTATTTATTTATTTATTTATTTATGGCTGCATTGGGTCTTCGTTGCTGCACACGGGCTTTCTCTAGTTGCAGTGAGCTGGGGCTACTCTTCGTTGCAGTGCGCAGGCTTCTCATTGCGGTGGCTTCTCTTGTTGTGGAGCATGGGCTCTAGGTGCATGGGCTTCAGGAGTTGTGGCATGTGGGCTCAGTAGTTGCAGCTCGCAGGTTCTTTCTAGAGTGCAGGCTCAGTAGTTGTGGCGCACGGGCTTAGTTGCTCCACAGCATGTGGGACCTTCCCTGACCAGGGCTCGAACCCGTGTCCCCTGCATTGGCAGGCAGATTCTTAACCACTGTGCCACCAAAGAAGTCCAAAATTTGATTGTATTTTTAATTTTAATTCTTTTCTTCACCACTGAATCAAAATTCAAAGACATATTACCGACTTCCAATTGTTTTCTCTAATTAATGTGGTGAGTGGATTGTCATCTTTGTGCAGTTTCTGTTCATGTGACAATGCCTTTCCTTGTTGATCAGATAGCTGAAACTATGTCAATTAGGAACCAAATGCTATTTCCAGTTTATATTGTTTTTTAAAATAATCATTATTTAAATGAAAAGCCAATTGTTTCTATCCAACTGCAATATAAAAATATCTGCTAGCACATAGATAGTAACTAAACCTCCACTTTGTATGCCACTGATACAATATCCAAGTGTGCCTTCAGATTAGAGAATATTGCCAATTGATCATTCTGCTCTCTCTCTGGAAAAATTTTTATGAAGCGTGCAGGTTTTACAACTTCTTAGTGATACCATGACTTGCATCTAGTTTTGTACTTTTGCATGACAGCTTTTCATGCTGAAAGCATTATTTTGCCCTATTCTGGAAATACTCTTTGGAATATAAGAAAGGTTACTATACTTCGAAAATGATAGGAAATCTTTAATGAATTTATGTCACTCATTGACAAAGCTTCATAATAAACAATACTCTGAAGAGTTAGGAAAAATGGATTGAGTCTCCAATAAAAATCTTATTTTCAAATATTTGTTATTGATTCCTTTTATACTTTAGTGGATAACTTATTAGACATTAGTTTATTTTATGACATTGTGATAAAATTCAATACAATAGTAATAATAAATTTAGCAAATAAAAAGAACAGCACTGAATTTATAACATTTAGTTAGGACAAACTCTACCCTAATAGTATGTTAGTCAAGATAAAATGACCAGGTCATTCCTTACAGTTATGTTAAACCTTAAAAATGTAACATCAGAGAATATCTGTGAAAACCATAATGAATTTACATTTCATATCTGTGAAAGGTATAGAAAATATTCGGATGTGTTTTCCAGGAAAGCTATCAAACTGCCGGCAGAGGACTTAGTATCCAAACGTGTATTTACTATCCAGCAGCACGTTGCCAACAACATTTAGAAAGATTTCTAGAAAGGATGGAATCTGTTTTACTCATCAATATGTCCTTAGTGTTGAACACAATGTCTGACACACAGTAAGTGCTTAATAAATATCATTTAAATGATAAGTTAATAAGTAAATATGAGATTGCATGACACTGAGAACCCAATAACATGGTGTCTAAAATGAGGGCTTCCAACAGCTTGCCTGTCACATGAGTGGTTGCTTTGGATTGAGTGAGCTTGGTGGGTTTTATAGAGTTTGCTTTTGTGTTGCTGGACCTGGACTTTGTTTCTGGGATTGTATGGTCTTGGAAACATCTAAATGAGCATATGTATATGAATGAGTACCTGTGGATTTTGGAAGACTGATTGAAGGGGAACTCTTTGAGAAATTTTAAAAACTAAGAACTATTGGTGAAATAGTATCAGTGAATATTGTTAAATTAAATCATATTGGAATCATAAAGTAGAGCAACATTTTTGAGGGATGTGTGGAAAATAATGCACATGTACTAGAGAGGAAAACATGAACTAAAGAGTTAACATTTATTTGCCCCTTTTTTTTTATCAGATACACCAATATTCAATGAGGGAGTAGGGACATTAGCCACAAAAAACTCCTATTTGAAAAAGAAAAAATGGAAGACATTCAGCAGTTGCTGGTTTGCAATATTACTATGGTGCAGGCATTATTGAGTTTCCTGAACTGGCACTGGGGAAGCTTTCTAATAAACTCTGTTTTCCATGTATCTGTATAGTTCTGGGTTCTGACTTCAGCAGCGAAGGGGTCTGTGCTCACTGTCCTCCATGGCTGCATGAGCATTAGGACATACACCCCTTCTGAGGATGGTACAGTTTTTGGAACCTGTTCCTGTTTATAGAAGGGTGAGAACTCAACTGTATTTTAACTTTGAACAAAAAAATGTTTAGTGCCAGATTTTGGTGTTTTAGGCAATACATATCCCACAAAAACCAGTTAGTTCCATGTACCAATATGCACACATAGAGTTTTTTCCTAGATGGAATTCTCAAATCTGCTCTGTTTTATTGCATCCTTCAACCCCACTACATCTCTTTCTCTTCTTAGTGGTAGCTATTTTGAAGCTACAGCCTTATAGGACCATAACCTCAATCTGACATTTATTGCAAGACTGGGATTCAAGGAGCTCTTGTCCCTCAAAAATGTTTTTTTCCTCTTATTTCCTGCATCTTGGAGCAATAGGATTTTCTCATTCTTCAAAGTCTCAGAGTTCTAGGCTTTCTCCATTCCCTTTTATTTCTGCTTACAAAATGGTGAGTTTTAAAAAACTTCTGGGTAACTAAGCCTGTGTATGTAAGATAAAAAAATGTGATATTGACAGTTTGTAAATTTATGCTATGCCCCTCCCTCCTGGGGCTTTAGTGTCATTTTGAGAGGATGCTGGAATTGAGAATATCAACAATACTTTACAGGCAGAGATGATCCATGCAGTGATCAGATTTCTCATTTAATCTCTCATTAGCTAAGAAATGTCAGATAGTCTGCTGAGAAAAAAAATATGGTATTCTACACCCTGTGTGTGTTTATAAATATCTACCGATACTTTAAGATAAGCGTTGAGAATAATTCACTAAATGATAGCTGTAATGAAGTGTGAAATAAATGATCGTCTTTGTTGGTAATAAAGATTATTGTGCTGGGCAAAACACATATTTATCATTGTAGCCTTGGCAGTACAGACCTGCTATAACAAGGGAACTAAAAAAACAAACAAGCTACAAGCCAAACATATGAAATTAATTTGCTGTTTAAATCTATGTGGTAGATATGACTAAGACACCTGTCACTGGGGTCAGAAGGTAACTTTGAGGACATTTGGAATCCCAGACAATAGCTGAGGGACCCAATCTAGCAACACCAACTTTCAGCTGCTTCCTAGTATCTGAGGGAGAAATTTTAAGTGAAGAGATTTTCTTAGGACTGTGTCTCAAATGTGACCACCTTGATGATTTGGCCAGACTCATATCCAGCTCGTCAAAGTGTTGCAGTGTTTTAGGTCATGATCAAAATTCAATTATTTTTAGGTAAAAAAGTCACCATACCATCTTCAGAAAATTTCTTGTAGCCATTTCCCATGGCACCAATACATCCCTTACCAACACTCCTTCTCATCGCAAAAACATTCTTATTCCAAAGCATAAAGTTTTTGTATCACAAAAGAAACATTCTGACATTTGTATCACAAAAGAAACATTCTGACATTTTGCAAAGGGAGGAGAGGATTGTCATCATTAATAACAATTTTGAAATTGTTTATTATTTCTGAGCATCTCTCCTCACATTAATTTTAAGTACATGTTAAATTTATAAGTAATAGTCGTATAATTAATAAGATGGTACACAATTCAAAGCAAGTAGAATATGTGTGTTGCCCATGTTTATTTTAACTGAAATTGACCTCAAACTGTGCTCTATAATGTATTTTTGACCACTTTCTACATGTTGACTCTTACTTAAAATTAATTTAACTTATTACTATAAATCTCAGTTAAGTTGCATATTAGTTAAGTTGCATATTTTTTTTCATTTTAAGAATAATGAGATAGGAAGATGTATGTGCACCATAATTCCTTTTAGGGAGAGCACTGCCTTTGTTTAGGAAAATTATTTAAACCCTACATGCCTTGCGTAGCCTGGGAGTACTTCCTTCTTTCCTCACTGGAGCCTAGGAGCTGTCTCACACTAAGATGTCAGAACATGTACTTAACTCTTCTACATAATAGAAGGAGAAAAATGGGCAGCTCCTGAGGGAAAATCCAGAAGAGAAAAGTAGGCAGCCAGGAAGTTGGGTATATGACATATTATGAAATAATGCATTTGCTTTAGTACTAAGTAAAAAAACACAGTGGCATCAAAAGCCACTTAAAATTATTTTAAGACATAGAATCAGTTGAGCAGAAGAAAATAGTTTACATGTGTTGACAGTGGTTACTTTAAATGGTGGGATTAGATGACTGTTCTTTTCCCTTTTTAATTTTTGTGCATTTTCCATGTTTTTCATAACAGGCTTATATTATTTTTAAATATTTTGCTATAAAATGTTAACTATTAACAAGCTGGATAAAGTGTATGTTGTGTCTATGTATGTATGTTGGTATGTGTATGTCAGGTCTGTGAGTTTCTGTGTTTGTGTGTGTGTGTGTGTGTGTGTATGTGTGTGTTTGTGCCTTTCTTAAATTTGCCAAACGCTACCTATGTGACATTGAAAAAAGTTATTTAACTTTTCCGTATCTCAGTTTTCTCTTCTCTAAAAAATGGGGATAATACTATTTCTTTACAATACTATAATAATACTACTTCTTTTTAATATTATTTCTTTCACAGAGATACATGAAGACTAAATGAGTTAATGTTTGAAAAGACAGAAAATGCTCAATAAATATTAGCTTTCATTATTGCCATTATTCTCGTTATTGTATGGGTAGTTTATAGATTGGTATGTATGTACATAGAAAGACAGACTCCAAGTAAACTGAGTAAAACACTAACATCTGTTAACACTCAGTGATGGAATTATAGGAAACTATTTTCTCACTTTATATACCTTTTTTTATTTCCACAATAAACACCTATTATTTCCACAATTAGAAAAAAATATTTTGAAATGTGAGTTCCTTTTCTTTGAAAAATTTAGTTCCTTTTTTCTTTTGAAGAGAATATAGTATTTTGTTTTCCTGAAATGGTATAACATATCTAAGAGACACATTTTAAGAGCTAAGATGCTGAAGTGCAGAGGAAACGCCATGTATGGAGATTTCTTCTTTGCTTTCTACAGCTGCATCCTTAGGAGACGGATTTACCTTCTGGGTGAACTGTTTTAACTTCTTGATTTATTAAGTCTGTAAGAACAACACACTCTTCTTGTGATACTTACTTGCAAAGCAGAAGGAGGCTTGTGTTCAATATAACAACCATATTAAGTTGACCATGTTCAGTTTGTTTTTTTTTTTTTTTTTGCGGTACACGGGCCTCTCACTGCTGTGCCCTCTCCCGTTGCGGAGCACAGGCTCTGGACGCGCAGGCTCAGCGGCCATGGCTCACGGGCCCAGCCGCTCCGCGGCATGTGGGATCTTCCCGGACCGGGGCACGAACCCGCGTCCCCTGCATCAGCAGGCAGACTCTCAACCACTGCGCCACCAGGGAAGCCCCATGTTCAGTTTTGTGTCCAGATTGCAGGGATACTTTCAGTCATTACAGACTATGGAGACTTGGGAAGCTGATACTAGAGCGCTGGTACTGGCTTGACGCTGAAAGAATTATTGTCTGTGGAATCATATCAGACAGAGTCAGAGAAGGGAGATGCTTGCTGGGTCCATCCAAGAAAGAAGACTGGATCGAAAATGGAGTTCCTCACTGGATGGGGACTTCTGACCATCAAGCTGTTGCTTGCACACACGAAGGCCTGTTGGGAGATTCACTAAACTACAAGGTAGTCCTTTCTGCCTCCCTGTCAGCACCAAAAGGGCCGCGGGGCTACTGAAAAGCTCATGAGATCTGGGGAATGTTTCCACAGGCTCCAGATGAACTTTGATCAGATTCAGTGGTAACTTTTTTTTTTTTTTTTTTGCGGTACGCGGGCCTCTCACTGTTGTGGCCTCTCCTGTTGCGGAGCACAGGCTCCGGACGCGCAGGCTCAACAGCCATGGCTCACGGGCCCAGCTGCCCCACGGCATGTGGGATCTTCCCAGACCGGGGCACGAACCCGTGCCCCCTGCATCGGCAGGCGGACTCTCAACCACTGCGCCACCAGGGAAACCCAGATTCAGTGGTAACTTTAAGCCATGGAATTCTGAGAGAAGAGCATAGACATGGCATTTCCCTTGTTCAGAGAGAATCTCCACGAATCTTAAAATATACATGTATTTTGATACATGGCTACTCATATGGGGTTATTGTGTTTCACTAATAGATGTCTGAGAATGACTGCCCTGAGAGACTCAATAACAGCAATAACAATAACAGCAAAAATAATAATGCATGTGTTAGCTCACTGGGAAACCTGCAACAGCATCCATCTTGAGCTACCTCCAGAATCGAATTCTGCCCTCAGCAGTTACAGGTCTCTAGAGGATGACTTAGAAGATTTAGTAATAATTTGCATCAAAATAGTTCTTCTCTTCCCCCAAAGGATTTTTATCTGTAAAAGTAATGGAGATGATAAGGAAACGGCCTCAGCCTTAACACTGTCCTGCTTTGAAACAGCTGCATTCAGGCACGTTAATGGGGAGCCCAACCTAAGGCTACCAGCTCGAGAGACTGAAGGGTTTCCAGGAAGATAACTCTATGGGAACAGAAAACCCAGCAGACAAATACGATCCAGTAAGAAGCCTATTAGCAGTGGGGAGAGCTCTTCCTATGGATACGTGTTACTAAGCTATTGGTCCCTGCCCAGACTCTACTTCATGGAGTAGTCGGAGCCTCAGAAATGTTGGAAGGGGAGGGGCTGTCATTTTTGTAAGGGTTATTTTTTAAATTACCATTATGGAAATATGTAACACTAGGCTGAGGAAAGGGATTCTCCAAACCACTGCTTAGAGTACAATCTGCCTTTACACTTGGACAACTCCAGAGAACTGAGCAATCCTTTGTCAATAAGCAGCGTCACTGTGTCTTAGAAGCAGAGAGCTTTTAACAGTGCAGGAGAACTGAGTAAGAAAGGAGGAAAATGGAGAGCGAAATGGTATAGGAATTGACTAGACCTGTTTCATGGTACATCTAAGACATCTCCCGGGTGGTATTTTAGGATACTGTAAGTTCCTGAAAATGCTGTGCATGTATTGGTAGATGTGGGTAGAGTGCAAAATTTGCCAACTATGGGTTATAAAAGATTCAAGTTCTACCAGGTGTCTCACCAAACTTAGCTTGTTGCCAGAGTTTTCAGAGATTGACAGGTTCCCATTTTATCTACTGCAGAAAAAAATTCTTTCTAGACTCTATTTGATTTAAAAATGAGAGGAACATTTCTCCAAAGAAGATATACAGATTGCCAACAAACACATGAAAGGATGCTCAACATCACTAATCATTAGAGAAATGCAAATCAAAACTACAATGAGGTATCACCTCACACCAGTCAGAATGGCCATCATCAAAACATCTCCAAACAATAATTGCTGGAGAGGGTGTGGAGAAAAGGGAACGCTCTTGCACTGTTGGTGGGAATGTAAATTGATACAGCCACTATGGATAACGGTATGGAGGTTCCTTAAAAAACTAAAAATAGAACTACCATATGATACAGCAATCCCACTACTGGGCATATACCCTGAGAAAACCGTAATTCAAAGAGTCATGTACCACAATGTTCATTGCAGCTCTATTTGCAATAGCCAGGACATGGAAACAACCTAAGTGTCCATCGACAGATGAATGGATAAAGAAGATGTGGCACATATATGTGATGGAATATTACTCAGCCATAAAAAGAAATGAAATTGAGTTATTTGTAGTGAGGTAGATGAACCTAGACTCTGTCATACAGAGTGAAGTAAGTCAGAAAGAAAAACAAATACCGTATGCTAACACATATATATGGAATCTAAAAAAAGAGAAAAAAAGTGGTTCTGAAGAACCTACAGGCAGGACAGGAATAAAGATGCAGACATAGAGAATGGACTTGAGGACATGGGGAGGGGGAAGGGTAAGCTGGGATGAAGTGAGAGAGTGGCATGGACATATATACACTACCAAATGTAAAATAGATAGCTAGTGGGAAGAAGCCACATAGCACAGGGAGATCAGCTCGGTGCTTTGTGACCACCTAGAGGGGTGGGATAGGGAGTGTGTGAGGGAGATGGAAGAGGGAAGAGATATGGGGATATATGTATATGTATAGCTGATTCACTATGTTATAAAGCAGAAACTAACACACTATTGTAAAGCAATCATATTCCAATAAAGATGTTAAAAAAATTTTTTTAAATGAGAGGAAATTCCACCATTATTATTTACTCTGAAGATTATAACAAAATGTAGACATTATCTGAAACAAATTGCCTCCATGGAAAACTAAACCAAGTTACTATCAGTAACAGTTATATCAAGGAAGGCAGTATAAAAGGTCCTAGCTATTTTCCTTGATACAAAAGATAGAAAAAATATTTTTTTAAAATAGGCCCAAATCATCCAAACTTTTATTCAATCAAGATGGCAAACTAACCCGTTAACTTTTATTCAATCAAGATGGCAAACTAACCCATTAATTGACTTCCCTGGTGGCGCAGTGGTTAAGAATCCACCTGCCAATGCAGGGGACACAGGTTCCAGCCCTGCTCCGGGAAGATCCCACATGCCGCGGAGCAACTAAGCCCGTGTGCCACAACTACTGAGCGTGCACTCTAGAGCCGGTGAGCCACAACTACTGAGCCCACGTGCTGCAACTACCGAAGCCCACGTGCCTAGAGCCTGTGCTTCGCAACAAGAGAAGCCACTGCAATGAGAAGCCTGTGCACCTCAGTGAAGAGAAGCCCCAGTTTGCTGTAACTAGAGAAAGCCTGCACACAGCAACGAAGACCCAACGCAGCCAAAGATTAGAAAAAAGAAAATTTAAAAATTAAAAAAAAAAGGAAATTAAGGTACATCTTGAACTTTCTACTAAACTGGGTCAAAGTCATTCAGCTTCCTCAGAAGTTATCACAAATAGACAGAGATAAAAGCAAGAACACTTAGTTCAAACAGAGACTTGATGCCTATCTGTCAAAGTCCTGCTGCCTAATTCTCCATGGCTGTTAGGCTCAACAGATTATTTTTTCCAATAACAATTAGATTGCCAGACACATTAACCTACCCCCATCTTATGTTCTTTTAAGTGCAGTTCTACTCACCTATAACAGGTCTCTAAAAGCTACTCATTTTTAAGCTATTCAATCATTTACACTTAAAACTGATCAAAATCGACAGAGATCCAACACGGCACAATGGGTGATGGTGTCTCCAGCTACTAATGCTTCATGTGAGTGGCCGGGTGGCAGTGCACTGGTGTCAAGATAGAAAAGTGGAATCAGAACATTTTTGAAGACCTAGGAAATCTGTCAGACTAAACTGCAATTATAGATCCCATTTTGCATGGCACTATTAAGAATAGTTTAATAAGCAGATTTTTTTTCTCTCTGGTGGGAGATTTTTTCCAGACCCTGTTTTTTGTTGTTATGAAGTCTTATGTTTCATTTTCCCATATTTTCAGCTCCCATCTTAACTCATACAGTGTCTCATATGTACAGTTCATTTTACAGTTTCTGTAGTGTGATAATATATTTTCTAAAAAAAATAGAGAGGTCATTCCTTCAAGGTGATGCAAACTTCATCTGAAAATACTGCTAACTCAACATCACTGAAAATACCAACTTTTAAAATCCTTTTGATTCATTATTTGAAATTAAGTTCCAATTGTCTAAGGAACCCTATCCATCCTTAATTCAATGGCCTGAATCCTCAATGCTGGCCTGTAATTCTTTAAGACATCAGAAACGGTTTACATAGAAGTTTATTGAAAAAAAATGGCAAACCATTGTGATTTAGTGACATGAATACTTCCTCTTTTGATTTATCTTCAACAGAAAACATCATACCAAAGATGCATTTTGGATGGTATAGAAGAAAAGAAAAACATAACTGATCTTATAAGATGATCATTTGTTGACCTTTATGACTTTGGGAAAGCCGACTAGGCTTCACGGGAAAGTAAGAATAATTAAGAGACAAACCATTTTATTATATTACATTACTGTTACCAGCTTTCTGTTCTCATTAAGTTTGATTCTCTCTTTAATGAGGACAAGGGGCTGGAAGTATGGATTGCCCTTCAGGAGAAATAGTTATTCTATGAACAGACATAGCAGTGGAACCCAGCCTCTGTTCTGAGGATGAAAGGGGTGCTCTGGGTATTTCCTAAGGAGCATAGCTGTGTTTGGACATCAAGGGTTAAATAAAAGGAAGATGTTGGGGCATAAGTAGTATTCTCCAGGTGTCTGTTTATATCTGTACGTGTTTTTCTAACATTTGAAATTCACAACATAGAAAATCATTCCTACATTTGTGAGTTTAGCATTAATAGCAATAGGCTATCTTTTAAACGTCTCAGCTAAGTCACTCTGGGATTATGAACATTATCTTAATAATTCTGAACTTCTACTTTCAGAAACATGTATAGTTGGGATGACCAACTGTCATCAACTCCAGTGTTGAACTTGAGCAAAACACTTAAAAATATGCCTCAGTCCTTATTTTCCTAGCTTTACCTACCAAAGTCAACTGGCCTGGACTAGATTGGGCCCAAGTTAATTCCTAGCCCTATCTTTACAATTACCCCTTATATAAAATAATTGATGTAAAACTCACAGCACTCCTACCTCCAGAATAGTTTAGTTCCATTATCAGAATATAATAACTGAGTAGTCTCTGAGTACACGCTGACATGCAATTTGGGGTTGAGATATCCTTCCCTTTTTTTAAATGTCATACACTAAAGTCAAACCTAAAATATGGTCCACTTCCCCATCCTAATTTCATTTCATCTTTACGTGTACACGTGAATTTTAGTGTACAGCTGAATAGTTGAGTTGTGCGCATGTGCCAGAAAAAAGGACTCAATTCTCTTGTTTCATTTACTATGTAAAATTAATGGCATATTGTAATACTGAACTCTAGAGCAACACACTGCAAACTTTTGCCAGTGTGCATTCAAACGTTATTTCCCAGTTTAGTCCTTTGCTGGACAAATTTCCTGTGCCTGCCTAATTTGAACACATTTAGTCGTTTGTCATCAGACTCCAAATTTAACTGAGCTAACATATTTTATTTAATCTCCCCCAAAGGAAATATATTGAACTCTACTAAAATAGCGGGGCTTTTTTGGGCAAAGAGGTTTCACAGTAAATCACACACACACAGCTAACACTTTAATATCCTGCATATATGTAAGGAAAACAACTGCCAAAGTAGTTTAAAGTATAGTGAAACATCACCTTCCTCCCACGCATGAGTACTTGCATTTCTATTTTCTTGTTATGTATTTTAGAGGAAAGGTAAAAATATCCCCTTTATTTTACAACATCGCTTTTAATATTTATGAAAATATTATGTAAATATAGTTTGTTCTTTCCATAGATGTTGGGAATAGAGGTTTCTTATCTCAGGAAGAGGCACATATTCAAGCAAGTATTTAGTAGGAATGCAAGAAGAGCCTTAAAAACTTATGACTTGACATAAGGAGGAAAAGAAAGCAGTGAATACTGGCCCAAAGGGGGGAAATACAACCAAATATATTTATTCTACTGAATAATTTGAGTAGAGTTTTTAAATGACAAAGTTGGGACTAAGGTTTTCAATAGTTGTTTAACAGTCTCTAGTGTTTTTATTTAAAAAGCTCATTAAGTTCTGAATAGTGGAGCAGCCTGGTTTCAGGCAAGGAAGACCTATAAACACATATTCCAGGGATATAAATTATGAAAATAGAAGATGGACTATGTAAATAGAAGATGACTATGTTAGAATAAACTGTAATAAGAAAAAGACGTTTGCCCCAGAACCAGATTGAAGGGGAAAAAGTCTGTACCACTAATTTTCATTCTTCAGCACACAGCATATTTTTGGTTAGAATGGAAGTTTAGTTCTAAAATGAAATGAATTTTACATTTTTCAAGATATCCTATATTAAAACATTAATTCTCATGTGACTCGACTCATGCAATGTTTCTATATATTCCTCCTCATTGATTATTATCAACTCTTAGTTACTTTCTCTAAACTTTAGACATCAAATTTTCATAAACATTCAAGCTAAATTGTCAGCCAAGTAAAAAATAGTTGAGATCATTATTAATATTTCAAGCAAGAGGTTGCTATATTTGAATTTTATGATGTGACCTCTTTTCCACAATCATGTATTATTTAGGTGGTATAATGTCAAGTTTTCATCATACATCTTTTGACAGATTCTCTTCTTTCAGACAATCTTAATAAGGTATCCAATAATCACAAGGTGTTCATTTTATTAGGCCCAGTGGAGAATATAAGATATGACTCCATCCTCAAGAAGCTTACATGAGAATATCAAAAACAGAAAATATACACCATAAAATAAACTCACATAACACTTCATAAGGCTGCTTTCAGTGGAAGATGTACTGTGTTGATCTTTGTAATGAAAAGAGTATTGGCTTTAAGACCCAATGACCACAGTGAGTCTTGACTCTAATACTTAGTAGGAGCTTTGGGCATGTTATTTGACTTGACTTCTCCTTGTCTGCAAAACTAGAATACTAACATCTAAATTACAGTTATAGTTAGCATTGGAGATAATGTATATAATATGCCTGACACGTGGTAGTTGTTAGACAATTCTCCGTGATCATCTCATGTTTCAAGCCGTCTGAGAAATGGCATTTACAGCCAGTGTTTGTATAAGGAGACAATCCAGGAAAGTAAAGCTGGAGACAGCCCCTCCCTGGAGACATCCTATGGTAATAAAGGTAAAGACCTTCCCTTCCCTTCCTTCCTCTTCCCTTCCCTTCCCTGGAGAAAATTTTTTTTACATTCCAGGGTAATAAAATCCTGGATGAAGATGCCTTCACCCTCTTTCCCTCTGGACATTTGCTAACAATTCAGTGCAATGATAAGGTTTCTCTCTTTTTCTAGAGGACAGAATGGGCATGTCCCTAGCAGCCCTATACAAGAAGAGAGTTTCCTAATTTTGCACTTCCTTCCTTTCCTTTGATGTGCAAGCAACATGTGTCCCTTACCCCATCACCCTGTGGGAACTGGAGACTTAAGGAATCCACACCAAGGTATTGCTCTTGCTGCTGCTTTTTTGTGAGGAACAAATGGCCTTTGTCTCTGACCCAGATCCATACAGTTGGTGGAGGTATGTATGTATGGATGGATGGATGGATAGATAGATAGACATAATAAACTGTCAGGTTAAATTTTTAGCTTGCAAGTACTGTAAACTTTCAGACCATTTACTACGTAACAGTAGTTACTTAAAATTTAGTCATTATTATTATTAAACTGCTATATTTATAATTTAAGAGGTCTTATTATTATTAAAGAAAGTATCAAATATGAGGTAATATTTGAGCTGAATCCTTAAGGATGAATGAAACCCTTTACAAATGTTGTGAGAAAGCATTACAGATGTAAGGAATAATATGGACAAGGCTGTGTGCAGGAGCTGAATCATTGCTGGGCTCATCATAGCAACCACCAATTATTAATTTTGATAAAGTACAGGTGGCACAGGAAGACTAGACAGGCACAAACCAGAGAAAGAACTTGATTTGAGAGCACACATTGCCTTATCAGGTAAGTAGCTTGAAAAACATCAGATAGCAATGGGAAAAAAAAATTACTTTTAGCAAACAGCAGGACATTCAAAATCAATACTTTGAAAAGATAACTCCATTAGTGCTATGTATTAGGGAGAAATGAACAAGGAGAGACTGGAAGAGAGAGCTTTCCAGTCATCCAACTGAGAAGTGATGTGGCCTAAAACCAGACATGACCGTGGAAACAGGACTGGGAGAGGCCAGAGTAGTGTCATGTTTGGGCTCTTGGTCTTAGGTCAGTATTTTTTTGGTCTTTGTTTCAAAGAGTCTGATCTATTCATTATCTTTCAGAGCACATGCAGTAGACTTAGGGCTCTGTTATGTAACATTTTCTTATGGTTTGGGAATAAACTAAGTTCGCAACTCTTAGATTAGCAGAAGTGAACCAAGCTTTACAGAGCATATGAGAAGTACGTTTGGATGCATGCGACCAAAATCCTAATATGACAATGTACCCAAACTTTTCACCTCCCACAATCTCTACATTGATGTACGGCTCTCTCCTAATGGTCCAAGATGGCTGTCTGACGTCCAGCCTTCTTACGCCAAGCAGTAAGATGAAAGAGGGGCAAAAGAAGCATACTTTAGAGAGAGTTCATGAAGGGAATCTTCACTTACATCTTTTGAAAAAAGCACAATCACAGGCCTACATGAAACTCCAAGGGAAAAAGGGATATGTAATATTTTAGCTGGCAGCAATGTGCCCAGATAAAAATCGGTTTTGTTATTCAATGCACGGGAAAGAGGGGCATCTCCTAGGCAACTATACACAGCAGTGCTATGGAAACCCAGTTTCCCACAGTACTCCTGAGCTACTTCAGATTAAAGCTCAGGGTTTGCCCCAATAAAGACTTGGCCTGCTCAAACTAGATTTCCATAACGTGCCACTCAAGTGTCACATGGTCTCTTGACTCAGAATTCGCCTTCATTGATCAGTGTTGTCTAGAGAGCTCTAAGCCACATTTCAGCCAGTGGCATACTTCTCCACCAAATAAAATATAAAGAGAAAGCCTGGAGATTGTTGCTATCTTCATTTAATAATTTAACAAGGTTTGTTTGTTTGTTTGTTTTTCAGAATTTTCTTTGCAAATGAGACATCTCACAAGATGAGACAGAAGTTGACGAATGTCAGAGTTATCAAGAATATTCCAAAGATATTAACAATGACAAAGGATCAGGGGATGAGGAAAGTTTTTAGAAGTATGTGGAAGTTGAGCTAGGCCCTGAAGAATGGCAGAATTTAGAATACGTAGAGATGGGAGGGAGAGAGGGAGAGTATTTAAGGTGAGGAGAAAAAACCCAGGGTGGTGTGAAAGCACAGGGCAAGAATATGATAAGTAACTCCTGGAGCTGGGGCTGCAGGAAGGGAAATGGGAAAGGCAGGTTACATAGTTCAGGATGAGATCACAGATGGCTTTTAATTCTGAGCTCCGGAGTCTGTAATTTATTCTAAGCATTAGATGACCATTTCCTATGGAAGGCACTCCATTGCTCCCTGTTCAGAGTTAAGGTGGGCACACAGGAAGAGAAACAGGGGAAAGAGTTAAGTACGGAGATGGGCAAAACAGTGGTGAGGTGAAATATTCTGCTGACATTCTGCCTCCGGACTGCTCTTAGGGTGGGAGAAAGCACATCACCTCCCTGGAATGGGCAGACCTTTCTGTAGGACAGAACCCCACGCAGAGAGGGGAGAGGGCACCCACAGGCTACTTTCTCTGTGCCTTAAGCAGACCGTCCTTTCAGTTCCCAAACAACCAATTTCCCATAACTCATATAACTGAAAGAACTGAAGCTCAACAAATGTTTTGGCTGTTAAGATAGCTATAGGGCCACGGACATTGTGAAACCCTCAATAAAATGTTTATTGGGCACATAATGAAATCTAACTATGTTTAAAGCAAAACAAAACTGGGTACTCAAGACCACTATGAGCCTTTCATGTAAATTTAGACATTGACCTAGCTCTATAAAATCTATTAACTGTTCTTGGACATGGCTAAAGTATGATTAAAGGTGCTATTTTCATATAAATAGCTATAAAGATAGTTTCAGATGTGTAAGAATAGAAGAAAAGTAGATGAGAATCGAGTCTACCTTGATATAAGATTGTATTTTTAAAATTCACCTAACCTAAACAGAATGCTACAGTGTAGTTAAATGCTTGATTAAGCCAAACCACACCATTGGAAGAGTTTATTTTGATTTGGTTGTGTTTAATTTGACTTTGCGTTCCCAGGAATAAAATATCACAAAGTCAACCGTGAAGACAATTTAAAATCATGTATGGCCATTTTTCCTGTTTTACTTTTCTGTCTCTCTCATAAAATCTTTTGGTGACAGCAAAACCTAGAGACACAAGTAAAACTGTCTCAACCCGAATCCATTCCTGTTCCTCTGACGTCTAAAGGTCCTTAGAAAGTGCAGAGCAGTTTCGTTTGGTCCTAGGACTTCAAGAATGCAATCAATGAGTATCAGTAACTTCAGATTTTCTGTCATAATCTATCCGCACACTCAGTTTAGAGGCATCTGTTCATGTTTTTAAGTATCCTGCTCGAAAGCCTCGGTGTATGAAAGTAACATCAAGTTGTAAGGTCAGCAGATTCCAGATTCTAAAGACCCTGCTTCTCATATTCAAAAATTTGTTTTGTTTAAACCCAACTCTCCAATCTCAGTTATGCTTTTTCTAATACAAGAACTGCCATTAGTTTTTTTTTAATGTTTATCTATTTATTTATTTTCTTATTAGTCATCAATTTTATACACATCAGTGTATACATGTCAATCCCAATCTCCCAATTCATCACACCACCACCCCCACCCGCCACTGCTTTCCCCCCTTGGTGTCTATACATTTGTTCTCTACTTCTGTGTTTCACTTTCTGCTCTGCAAACCGGATCATCTGTACCATTTTCTAGGTTCCACATATATGTGTTAATATACGATATTTGTTTTTCTCTTTCTGGCTTACTTCACTCTGTATGACAGTCTCTAGATGCATCCACATCTCTACAAATGACCCAATTTCGTTCCTTTTTATGGCTGAGTAATATTCCATTGTATATATGTACCACATCTTCTTTATCCATTCATCTGTCAGTGGGCATTTAGGTTGCTTCCATGACCTGGCTATTGTAAATAGTGCTGCAATGAACACTGGGGTGCATGTGTCTTTTGGAATTATGGTTTTCTCTGGGTATATGCCCAGTAGTGGGACTGCTGGGTCATATGGTAGTTCTATTTTTAGTTTTTTAAGGAATCTCCATACTGTTCTCCATAGTGGCTGTATCAATTTACATTCCCACCAACAGTGCAAGAGGGTTCCCTTTTCTCAACACCCTCTCCAGCATTCGCTGTTTGTACATTTTCTGATGATGCCCATTCTAACTGGTGTGAGGTGATACCTCATTGCAGTTTTGATTTGCATTTCTCTAATAATCAGTGATGCTGAGCAGCTTTTCATGTGCTTCTTGACCATCTGTATGTGTTCTTTGGAGAAAAGTCTATTGAGGTCTTCTGCCCATTTTTTGATTGGGCTGTTTGTTTTTTTAATATTGAGCTGCATGAGCTGTTTATATATTTTGGAGATTAATCCTTTTTCCGATGATTCATTTGCAAATATTTTCTCCCATTCTGAGGGTTGTCTTTTCGTCTTGTCTATGGTTTCCCTTGCTGTGCAAAAGCTTTTAAGTTTCATTAGGCCCCATTTATTTTTGTTTTTATTTCCATTACTCTAGGAGGTGGATCAAAAAAGAATCTTGCTGTGATTTATGTCAAAGAGTGTTCTTCCTATGTTTTCCTCTAAGGGTTTTATAGTGCCCGGTCTTACATTTAGGTCTCTAATCCATTTTGAGTTTATTTTTGTGTATGGTGTTAGGGAGTGTTCTAATTTAATTCTTTTCCATATAGCTGTCCAGTTTTTCCAGCACCACTTATTGAAGAGACTGTCTTTTCTCCATTGTATATCCTTGCCTCCTTTGTCATAGATTAGTTGACCATAGGTGCATGGGTTTATCTCTGGGCTTTCTATCCTGTTCCATTGATCTATATTTCTGTTTTGGTGCCAGTACTATATTGTCTTCATTACTGTAGCTTTGTAGTACAGTCTGAAGTCAGACTATACTACATCCTCCATCTCCGTTTTTTTCCCTCAAGACTGCTTTGGCTATTCGGGGTCTTTTGCGTCTCCATACAAATTTTAAGATTTTTTGTTCTAGTTCTGTAAAAAATGCCATTGGTAATTTGATAGGAATTCCATTGAATCTGTAGATTGCTTTGGGTAGTATAGCCATTTTCACAATGTTGATTCTTCCAATCCAAGAACATGGTATATCTCTCCATCTGTTTGTATCATCTTTAATTTCCTTCATCAGTGTCTTATAGTTTTCTGCATACAGGTCTTTTGTCTCCCTAGGTTGGTTTATTCCTAGGTATTTTATTCTTTTTGTTGCAATGGTAAATGGGAGTGCTAATTTAATTTCTCTTTCATATTTTTCATCATTAGTGTATAGGAATGCAAGAGATTTCTGTGCAATATTTTTGTATCCTGCAACTTTACCAAATTCATTCATTAACTTTAGTAGTTTTCTGGTGGCATCTTTAGGATTCTCTATGTAAAGTATCATGTCATCTGCAAACAGTGACAGTTTGACTTCTTCTTTTCCAATCTGTATTACTTTTAATTCTTTGTCTTCTCTGATTGCCATGGCTAGGATTTCCAAAACTATGTTGAATAATAGTGGTGAGAGTGGACATCCTTGTCTTGTTCCTGATCTTAGAGGAAATGCTTTCATTTTTTCACCATTGAGAATGATGTTTGCTGTGGGTTTGTCATATATGGTCTTTATTATGTTGAAGTAGGTTCCCTCTATGCCCACTTTCTGGAGAGATTTTATCATAAATGGGTATTGAATTTTGTCAAAAGCTTTTTCTGCATCTATTGAGATGATCATATGGTTTTTCTCCTACAATTTGTTAATGTGGTGTATCACATTCATTGATTTGTGTATATTGAAGAATCCTTGCCTCTCTGGGATAAATCCCACTTGATCATGGTGTATGATCCTTTTAATGTGTTGTTGGATTCTGTTTGCTGGTATTTTGTTGAAGATATTTGCATCTACATTCATCAGTGATATTGGTCTGTAATTTTCTTTTTCTGTATTATCTTTGTCTGTTTTTGGTATCAGGGTGATGGTGGCCTCACAGAATGAGTTTGGGAATTTTCATTCCCCTGCAATTTTTTGGAAGAGTTTGAGAAGGATGGGTGTTAGCTCTTCTCTAAATGTTTGATAGAATTCACCTGTGAAGCCATCCGGTCCTGAACTTTTGTTTGTTGGAAGATTTTTAATCACAGTTTCAATTTCATTACTTGTGACTGGTCTGTTCATATTTTCTATTTCTTCCTGGTTCAGTCTTGGAAGGTTATACCTTTCCAAGAATTTGTCCATTTCTTCCAGGTTGTCCATTTTATTGGCATAGAGTTGCCTGTAGTAGTCTCTTAGGATGCTTTGTATTTCTGTGGTGTCTGTTGTAACTTCTCCTTTTTCATTTCTAATTTTATTGATTTGAGTCCTCTCCCTGTTTTTCTTGATGAGTCTGGCTAATGGTTTATCAATTTTGTTTATCTTTTCAAAGAACCAGCTTTTAGTTGTATTGATCTTTGCTATTGTTTTCTTTGTTTCTATTTCATTTATTTCTGCTCTGATCTTTATGAGTTCTTTCCTTCTGCTAACTTTGGGTTTTGTTTGTTCTTCTTTCTCTAGTTCCTTTAGATGTAAGGTTAGATTGTTCATTTGAGATTTTTCTTGTTTTTTGAGGTAGGCTTGTATAGCTATAAACTTCTCTCTTAGAACTGCTTTTGCTGCATCCCCATGGTTTTGGATCGTTGTGTTTTCATTGTCATTTGTCTCTAGGTATTTTTTGATTTCCTCTTTGATTTCTTTAGTGATCTCTTGATTATTTAGTAACGTATTGTTTAGCCTCCATGTTTTTGTGTTTTGTACGTTTTTTTCCCTGTAATTGATTTCTAATCTCATAGCGTTGTGGTCAGAAAAGATGCTTGATATGATTTCAATTTTCTTAAATTTACTGAGGCTTGATTTGTTACCCAAGATGTGATGTATCCTGGGGAATGTTCCATGCGCACTTGAGAAGAAAGTGTAATCTGCTGTTTTTGGATGGAATGTCCTATATTTATCAATTAAATCTATCTGGTCTTTTGTGTCATTTAAAGTTTGTGTTTCCTTATTAATCTTCTGTTTGGATGATCTGTCCATTGGTGTAAGTGAGGTGTTAAATTCCCCCACTATTATTGTGTTACTGTCGATTTCCTGTTTTATAGCTGTTAGCAGTTGCCTTTTTAATTGTGGTGCTCCTATGTTGGGTGCATATATTTTTATAATTGTTATATCTTCTTCTTGGAGTGGTCCCTTGATAATTATGTAGTGTCCTTCCTTGTCTCTTTGTTTAACATGTAACATCCTTTATTTTAAAGTCTGTTTTATCTGATATGAGTATTGCTACTCCAGCTTTCTTTTGATTTCCATTTGCATGGAGTATCTTTTTCCATCCCCTCACTTTCAGTCTATATGTGTCCCTAGGTCTGAAGTGGGTCTCTTGTAGACAGCATATAGATGGTAATTCACATTCACATTTAAGGTAGTTACCAATATGTATGTTCCTATTACCATTTTCTTAATTTTGGGGGGTTTGTTTTTGTAGGTCCTTTTCTTCTCTTGTGTTTCCCACAGAAGAGTTCCTTTAGCATTTGTTGTAGAGCTGGTTTGGTCGTGCTGAATTCTCTTAGCTTTTGCTTGTCTGTAAAGCTTTTGATTTCTCCATCGAATCTGAATGTGATCCTTGCTTGGTAGAGTAATCTTGGTTGTAGGTTCTTCCCTTTCATCACTTTAAGTATATCATGCCACTCCCTTCTGGTTTGTAGAGTTTCTGCTGAGAAATCAGCTGTTAACCTTATGGGAGTTCCCTGTATGTTATTTGTCATTTTTCCCTTGCTGCTTTCAATAATTTTTCTTTGTCTTTAATTTTTGCCAATTTGACTACTATGTGTCTCAGTGTGATTCTCCTTGGGTTTATCCTGCCCCGGACTCTCTGCACTTCCTGGACTTGGGTGGCTACTTCCTTTCCCATGTTAGGGAAGTTTTCGACTATCATGTCTTCAAATATTTTCTTGGGTCCTTTCTCTTTCTCTTCTCCTTCTGGAACCCCTATAATGCGAATGTTGATGCGTTTAATGTTGTCCCAGAGGTCTCTTAGGCTGTCTTCACTTCTTTTCATTCTTTTTTCTTTATTCTGTTCCACAGCAGTGAATTCTACTATTCTGTCTTTTAGGTCACTTATCCGTTCTTCTGCCTCAGTTATTCTGCTATTGATTCCTTCTAGTGTATTTTTCATTTCAGTTATTGTATTGTTCATCTCTGTTTGCTTGTTCTTTAATTCTTCTAGATCTTTGTTAAACATTTCTTGCATCTTCTCGATCTTTGCCTCCATTCTTTTTCCGAGGTCCTGGATCATCTTCACTATCATTATTCTGAATTCTTTTTCTGGAAGATTGCCTATCTCCATTTCATTTTGTTGTTTTTCTAGGATTATATCTTGTTTCTTCATCTGGTACATAGCCCTCTGCCTTTTCATCCTGTCTATCTTTCTGTGAATGTGGTTTTTGTTCCACAGGCTGCAGGATTGTAGTTCTTCTTGCTTCTGCTGTCTGCAGTCTAGAAGTTTCTGCTAGTGTTGTAGGGTCTCCTGCAGAGGTGGGGGGTGGCTGCGTCTCACCGTGAGGACAAGGACACTGGCCGCAGAAGATATGGGAAGGACTCCTTGGCGAGAGCCCTCTCAGAGTCCGCCATTAGCCCCACCCAAGAACTGCCATTAGTTTTTAACTCTTGACTTTGGGTTTTGTTCGTTTATTCTCAATGGTCCAATCACTCTGGCAGTTGAAGATCAGCCCTCCTCAACAACTGACCCTATTCACATATGGGTATTTATGTAATATACATAAATATATACCAGATGTAAAAATAGTATGTAAATATAAATAAGTATATAAATGTACACAATATATACATATAGACATTTTTATACTTCCCCTTGTGAGAAGTATGGTCCATATCCTTTGCTCCTTCTTTCTTTCTTTCCTTCTTTCCTCCCTCTCCCTCCCTCCCTCCCTCCCTTCCTTCCTTCCCTCCCTCTATCCTTTATGGATTTCTAATGTCTTTTAATAGCCCTTTCTTCATTCTAAATATTAGTCATTTGTTATATATGGTATAAATATTTTTGTCTGCAAATTAGCTTTTAACTTTATTTATAGAGTTTCTATTTAGCACTTCATTATTTCTTAAATACTTTTTTTCCTTTATGGCTTTTGCATTTTTTACCTTGATAAAGAATATACTCAAACAAGGATCAAGTTTATGAGCACATTCTCCTACATTTGATTCTGTGATTTTTATACTTTTATTTTTTTACATTTAGAATTTTGTGATTGTCACTTAGGATTCTAAGTTTTGAAAAACAGGACAATGAATTATCACCATGCTGTAGAATATTTCATGTTTTTTCTCACTTTAATATTCTAAATTAGCAAATTAAATAGACTCGCTACTCAATACTAATGATCTTCTTGACTATTTCTATGCCAAAAGGACAGAATTCTAAGTCCATTCTTTAAAATGTTTTGTGATCACGTAGAACAAACCTCTCCATGCTGCCCGCAGCACTGCCATTGCTTTCCCCACTGCTCTTTTTCAAAATTGCCTTGGATGTTCTTGTGCATTTTCTCATCCAAATGAATTTTAGTATCTAAGCTATAAGGTCACCCAAATAAAGATTCAGGGATATTATGTGGGGCTTCTTTTATTAAAAGATTGATGGGGGAGAGAATTGGTCTAACAGATCTACTACATACAATCCACATAATCCAAACAAATCTCCTGCCTATTTTCCAAGTAGACTTTATAAATACTGTGCCCCTAACCCCAATGCAACTGCAGAGCCCCTTGGCTTCTATAGGTTAATGATGACAAGTGATCAAACCAGCAGAGACCACAAAATCGCTTATATTTTTATAGTCCTTTGTGGTCTTATTTTGCTATTTGATCAAAGTTCTTTTGTATGTATTACTGCACCTTGATCCAGCAACAGGAAGGGTTTGTGAAAATTCCCATGCCGCCATTACGGAAATTGTTGTCAACAACATTTGATGGAATTACCAGACACAAGCCTAAGTTTTATGTTTTCTGGTCATTTTTCCCACTCCACAAACCTGTTAGATCACCCTCTTAAGACACCATCAGAATAATTCATTTTCTTTTTATTGAAAAGCTGGGCCAGTCATTGTGTAGAGATAATATGCATACTCCAAAAAATACTATCTTTAAAGGCAACATAGTATTTGAACTGAAAGGACTTTTAGAAAGTATTGAGTAGCATTACTTTGATTTATAGTTGAAAAAATTGAGGCTAAGAAAGTAAAGCCTTTTTCAAGATTGCCTAGCTAGTGGATGGTTACATTGTATCTATTTTTAAGCACATGTCCTGGCTTTGATCTGTGCACATCTCTTCCTGCTGAAAGATACCACACTACAAAAAATAAAATTAAAAAAATTCTGATCTCCATGTTCAGAAACTTTTCAGAACCAGAGTGACCTCAAAGTACCAAGTGATACTCCTATACTAGTGTTGCCAAAGTTTGCACTCAAGTTTATCCACTTGAGAGGTCCTTTCAGATCTCTATTAACAATAGCACATTCTCCATTGTCACCAGGACTCATAATGTTTTGCTAGATTCAATCTGTAATCATATTAAGTGGCTGTTTAGTTCCATTGCTTAATTTTAACTTGAAGGGACACAAAGTAGAACCTGTTTTCTACCTACTTATAAAAAACAAAAGCTAAAAACTTAGAAACCAGACATATTATTTTTTTACTCTTTGCATTTGCTCTGGTCATAAAGTATGTGTTCTGAGATGAGACAATTCGCCACAGATTATGTTCACACTTTTTTTTAGCTCTTGTTTAAATATCCTGGCAAGTATTTTTCTGTGCATTAATGAGGTGGTGCTTAAGTCATCATCCCATGTAAACATTTTGTATTTTCTAGCACTTTCATCGCTAAAAAGGTCAAATTTTGTCTAGTAACTGCTTCTCAAATTACCCAATTTTGTAGCTCTTTTAAATACTTTTATAGACTCAAACCCAAAAAAGTGTCAGAAAGACTTCAAGGCATTTATCTTGCACATAATTTTCTTTTAATTTCTAATTGAAGCTGTTTTTACAAAGCAAAATTAATAGCATTCAACTAATAGAAGGTTGTTCCATTTATTGTTGAGTAGGGTGGTTGTTCTTCAGTCTTAACTGTTAAGATGTATTTAACAAAAGGTTTTGATATAGTGTCAACATTCACTTTTGCCACAGTCCAATTAACTCTCTTGCCCAGTGTCCCCAAATCTTGAATTTTCTTTCATTCAGACCCATTCAACAACCTCAATCATGGATGAATCTAATCTGGGTGGTTGCAAATGGCTAAAAATGCCACAAAATTAACCCATATTGGTTCACTGTAAATTCATGATTTTCAACCCCAAGTGGTCCTAATTCTGACAATACTTCTGTTTCCATACTCATTTCTCTTACTCTGTTCTTGGCCGTTTTAAACCTTTAACACTCCCACGGATCTTCACATTTTTTGCCACCTCCTCGCTCATAGTAGGTGATCCTGTCAGTTTCTCATCTAGGAAAAATCAACTCCCCCTGCTTCTCAACATCAATCCTTTATTCTGTGTCATACTGTTCAGTGGAAGATGATTTCCTGTCCTCTATGAGACCAAATCCTTCACCTGTGCACTGAGTCCCATCAACTTGAAATTGAAGTACATGAGTCTATATTATCATGTATACTTCTGTGTATGTCATCCTCTATCACTAGCTCCCTGTGGGCAGTGGCGTTGTCTGTCATGTTCTCATTAGCCTAGAAGAGTATATGTCACCAAAAAAGGTGCTTAATAATGTTGAAGGTGTGAAATACTCAATAACTATCTTTAGAACTTGCATCACTGAATTCAGTGAATAGTTACCCTAGGCTCAGCATCAGTACATATTCCCAGTATCTTTAACTTGCATGAGAGGCTCATAATATCTCACCTCCAACTTGTGTGGATTGTTTTGTTCACACAACTTTGCCCTTCTTGCCCTTTCTACTTTTTGTATTTTTTACACTCAGTTTCTTGGCTTTAACTCTCCCTGGTAGCCTTGCCTTGAAATTCTAACTTGATCCATATATATTATCTACTGTGGACTTAACATGTAATGAATTCTATAGTTTTCCAGGACTTTGGCCCACTTTGGTATCTGCTTGTCAGGCAGGCACTGACTCAGGCTCTTCATCTCACTAAATGGAATTTCTCTACCCGCCACCACACACACACACACACACACACACACACACACACCCTTGAAAAATTACAAGAGTAAAACGTGTAATGCAGGAAATAACAAGAGTGGCAGCAACATGACAAGTAAGAAAAGTCTGGAGAAACTGAAGGCTGTTCTGCATTACAACCAGAAAAGGAGGGCAATTGGTGGCCACTCTGAGATGACAAATATAAAAAGATGGCATCAGTTCTGTTCTTCCCTTACCCTTGGACCATTGCCTTAGGACTTCATTGAAAGCCCAGGCCAAGGTGTCCTTGGGAATAATATATAGACAATTCTAGGGTAAGGAGATGAAAAAAAGGAAATACAGGTGAACGTTGACTGACACTCTCTTCTCTGTCCCTCTCTAAACCCCTGGGTTAGGGGAATACAAGACTCCTCCCTAATATGTTCTTCCCTGGGGGTTTTATGGTGAAACTGAGGTAAGAACTGTTTGATGGGATAAAATGAAATGGGAGTTATTAGCTGTGTTTTTCCATCCTGGGGATTTGCACCCGAGACTCATCCTTCCCCTTATCTTGAACTCCCAGCTGCCGTAGACCCGGGTCTAACCTCAGGTCCTTTCTCAATTCACCAAGTAGGTTAGATGATACCCCAGCCAAAAACATGTTTAAGAAATTCCCAAAATTTCTTTAGGTTGAATATGAACTGCTGATTAATACAGGGCACAGAAAGTTATTCTAGGGTAGCCCAATTCTGTCCCAATGCCTTGTCTTGCCAGAGCACACAAAGGGAGGTGCAGGGTATGGGACTTAACAGTCAGATTGTGGGTCCTCAGGAATTCTACACAGTTCCCATGGGAGATGGCTTATTTTCACCCTAGGGATGTGGAGCAAATATGAAGAAAAACATATGAGCAAAGAATATGAGCAACCCAAGCAAGGACAAGAATTATGAGCTCAAATCTTAACCAAGCCCAAACTACCAAAAAAGAGGAACTTTTTCTCCCAACTCATATGACTCTTTTGAAAACACAATAGGCTAAAATAATCATTTTACCATTCTGATTCAAGACCCCTAATTTTAGTATAAGAACACTGAGTCAAAGAGATGGAACAGAAATGTGATTAAGGAGATGGGGTTAAAAATTGGAAATGTCTGATTAGATTTAGAAAGTCAAATATGTTTGCTTGTGATACTGTGAATTTCTTTCTTGGGAGATTTGGTAGAGGTAGGTACAAAGAGCTAAAAATATTGCACTTTAAAGATTTATTTTTATTGTGAAAACAACACGTGTAAGGAAAAGTGTACAAAATAGAAGTGTACAGGTAAGTACCACCCAGGTCAAAAAGCAGAATATTACCAGCCCCCCAGACACTCTCTTAATGTTCCTTTTAATCCAACCTCCTTCCTCTTCCTTAAAGATAACTACTATCTCAACTTTTATACTAAACATTTTATTGCTTTACTACTTAAATATCCCTCCTTGTACAATGCAGTTAAGGCATTTTATAATTAAAATCATAGAGTATTTATTCATTTATGTCTGGTTTCTTTGGTTCAACCTTATGTTGATGAAAATCCATTGATTGTGTTGTTTATAACTGCGGTTCAGCCATTTTCATTAATTCATAATTTATCCGTGTCCTATTGATGATATTAGCATTATTTTTACCTTGTGATTGTTTTGAATAATGCTTCTACGAACTTTTTATTCCTATCTTCTGGCACATATATGCATGCATTTCTCTAGGACATATACCTAGAATTGGAATTGTTGGATTATATGAATATGCCTATACATACCTTCAAAGTGGTTTCATCATTTTAAAATTCCACCAGAAATTTATAAGAGTTGATGTAAAAGTATTGGCCGGCTTTCTAATATTAGCCATTCTCCTGTCTGTGTAGTGGTTTTGCATCATGATGCTAACCTTGACTTTCCCTGATGGTTATAGGCCATCGGGATAGCTTCTTTTGGGAAGTGCCTATTCAAAATATCTGCTCAGATTTCTATAGAATTACCCAGTTTTTTCTTACTAATTTGTAGTTTAAAATGATTTTTTATCAAGATCACATACACAATAAGTGGCAAAATACATCTGAAATTCTGATCTGAGTCAAATATTCTTAATTGCTATTCCCTCCCCCCACCCAATAGCTACAGAATAGCTTACGGAAAAATCCAAATAACTGAATTTATTAATAAATATATTAAATAATTCTGTGTTTTAAAATATTCTAAGTTTTCAAGTAAAACATGTTAGGAGATATACATATATACATATTCATACATATATATTAAGGTAATGAAGCAAATTTTCGTTCATGGATTGTGGAACTAATCTCACTTATTAAAGACAACAAATGAGCAGTTATTGAATGTCCACGGCATACCAAGTATGGCTAGTTGTATAAATGTGTATTATATATGACCGTACTAAGTATGTGTAAGTTTGTACTTATAAGGAATGGTAGATAGAAATATAGTCAGTTGAACCCTTTTGATCTCACTTAAGAATAGCTTTAGTTAAATAAAGTCAAAACAGATAACTCAGATTCATTGGTGTGAGTGAATTTTGCATTCATTCAACTGTACTTACTTATGGACATGATGTTAACACAAAGCTATTGCTTCTGAACAACTGATTAAACTGAAAAGTAGCTGTATGTGAGCAGAAGAATGATCTGAAAACATAGTATAAAGATCATGAGATTTTATTTAAATGAGCTCAAATATCTGTTCTCTTGTTTTCTCTCTCCCATCATACTTTTCCTTTTTCTCTCACTATTTTTCTTCCTCCTGTCCTCATTCACTCTCTTCTCTTCCATTTATATTATATTGGGCTTACAAAGGTGGAAGTATTTCAATGTATTAGTGGTAAGGGGATTGCAAGAGAGCAGCTGAAAGGAGAAAGGAATAGAGAAAGAAGCAGAGATTTTCATCGGATGTTGGCTTGCAGGTCCATTGCCCTCTTCCAGCTACACATTCCGTGGAGATGATGACTGCCTCTCAGGACATCAGACATGGGGAATGAGGCCCCACGCTCCTGCTAATAAAGAAGCCAGTGCTGTCAAGCTGCAGGTGCGAGCCCTCAATTAGGACATATCATTCATCTCTGTCAACACTAATGAAATTCAGAAGCCTAAAGTGACAGGTACAGCAACTTGTTTGGGAGTTTAAAAATTAATACCTTCAAATTTCATTTTCCCATTCCTTCCAGCCTCAGCATCTTCCACTGGGAAGGTGAGCAGAAAGCCTCATCCCGCCAGCATGCACAAGCCCAGGAATCGGAGCCAAAATCGAAGTGGCATTGCAGAATTATTGTGAAAAGCAAGGAAAGGGAGGGGGACAGCAGATAAAACTCGGGTGCCCTTTTGAACTCTGACAAAACAAATGAACCCTCAGTCATGCTATTTCAGACCAGAACTGACAACTTCAGGAGGCACAAGTTTGACTGCAAGTGCAGCCTGTCTGTAGGAATCCACCAAGAAGAGGAACAAAAGAAAGCTGAGATGTCGCAACAGCCCATTTGCCGCATGCTTCTAGACAAAGCAAATGGAGTATTAAGGAGCCCAATTTCTGAAAACCATCATGAAGTATCTGCAAGGTTTTATGTAGTGGGGCTGCATATTTATTTATTCTTTTTACAAGTGAAACAAACCATTACATATAAATTGCATTCCAACTAAGAGGAACTGAAGACCTCTCTAGGAATGCAATAGTACATGGGCTGACTTTTTTATATATAAATACAGAGGAGATTTTAAAATGATTCTTTTTCCTTTTAAGATCTGAAAACATACTTTTCAACTCCCTGTATATATATGTTCTCTGAGTTAATCTGAAAGTTTCCTATAAACGATGTGAAAATTTGCCATGAATCAGAACCAAAACATTTGACAGCAAATCCCCTGCTGAAATCTGAGAACCCACACTGAGCAGATTTCTGTAGTATAACTGAAAGATTGCCAAGAATTTTTTTTTTAAGAGCCATGATGTCTCAGAGGAAATATACAAACAGTTTCTTGATTCCTTTAACCTGTGCAGCCGAATTCCCCCTGACGTTAGGGCCAGCATACCAGCTATGGTGTTTTCCTTCTCCTTACAGGTCCCTGGCTTCCATCTTCGCTCTCTGATCCCTGGTTTGTAGCGTCTATGCCCTTATTTGAACTCAACTGAATTTAGAAACTGCTTCCTCTCCTCAGTGAGCAGTAGCTCAGGTCAAGCACAGGGTAGTTGGTCCCATGTTCTTTGAAAGCTGTTTCTCTGGTTTTCTTTCATCATATACAACTTTCTGCCTTTAGCCCTTCCCAGTGAGGTGCCTATTATAAATTCATAAACCTCAGCCCATCCTCACACTTCACTGAACATCATCTAAGATGGGACTTGCAAACATTGTGAGGCCATCTCAGAGCACACACATTTGCCGTCCAAATCACAAAATTCAGCTCATTAATAAAAATGCTTGTGGGCTTTTATTGTAGGGGAGTCTTCAATGACACATGGTTAAAATCTTACAGTGTTTCCTTTTAGTTTCTATTTAAAAAATCATTTTTACAGGAGGCAGTACAGGTAAAGTAACCATATAATTTATCATCAAAACCAGGACACTTTTGAGAGTGAAAGGCGGTGCTATTCATCATTAATCCAGGACAAGGGGCATAAAACGGAACTGTCCCAGGCAAACCTGAATGTATGTCATCTTAAGTGAGGTTGGTTGGCCCACAAAATGGCTCTTATCAGTAAAAAAAAAAAATCACGTAGCTGGCTGGTAGAAAGTCAGTTAGCTTACCTCAGTGGTATTTAATTGACACCTTTTGACCTACCAATTTAAGAAGAGTGGTATTTGTTTTCCAATAGCTAAGAATCACACTTGATATTTTTTTGGGGGGGGGGGGAAATGTAGATAAGAGAGTGAAAATTGAGCCTTAGAGAGGAAATCTGCAGAGGAAGGAGACATAATTGGATGAGCAAGTTCCAATCAGAAAAATCAGTTAAAAGATTCTTATTAATCACCCAGTATGGGATAAAGCACTCTCCCAGGAACTGAAGGGTATAAAAAATACCAGGTATTACTTCTTGCATTATAGTCTACTTAGAGAGACAATATACAAGAGAATGCACTAGAGATGCTGAGTAAAAGAGGAGGATAATTTGGGCTGAGATAGTCAGGAAAAACTTTAAGAAGGAAGTGAGGGTAAAATTGGTTAAGCTGATCCTTAGTTGAAGTATTTCAGTAGGCAGAGAGGATGTGGAAGGGGCTCCAGGGAAAGAAATAGCAAGAACAAAGCATTGAGTGGGTGAGGTATAAGTCATGCCTGGTTCATACAAAACACCCAAGCCAGGGCAGAGTGTACTAAGGAGTGGGGAGACACAGCTAAAATGGTCATAGAAGGTACTGAATACCAGGATAGGAGTAGGTATATGGTCCTGTGAGAAGCCATTGGAAATGATATGATATGTGTTAGGAAACCAGTCTGACAAGAGTATTCCCGATGAATTACTGCCTGGGAAAAAGACTGAAGTTAAGCAGTTATCTCAATACTACATAAATAAGGAAAGACTTGAATCCAGATGATAATAATAGAGGTAGAATATATTTTTTAAATGTTCTAGAAGCACAATGAAGAGAAAATCTAGATCATTCTTGTTGCCTGATTAGATAAGTTGATCCAAAGAGTGTCAGAATCAGACTGAAGCACAGCTTCTAAGTCTCCTGAACTCAGGAATGTCATTATGCTTAGAGAAGAAGACAAGGAGTTTGCTTCCAGATATGTTAACTTTTCAGGGGCATGGAAACACCCAGGTGGGAAAATACGAAACTAGACAGGTGTCCTGCAGGTAAAGTCAGAGTTAAATTTGTACCTTTGGAAGTGATTACGTTGAAAGTGATGATCAAAACTGGAGAAAGTGTGTGAGATTTCTGTGATTAAGTAGATATTAAACAAGAAAAAAAGGGTCATAGAATCTGTGTTTGGAAGGAGAGGCAGGGTGGAAAGAGGAAATAAAACTTTGAAAGAGGCAAAAAGGGAGAGATCTGAATGGTTAGGTGAAGAACTAGAATTTTGTGGTTTTATAAAATTTAGATGAAGGTAATCTAGTATGATTACCTCTCTTCTTCTTAAACAAGGCTAAGAGAAAACAAAGACTATTAAAAGGCTAAGAGAAAACAAAGGCTACAAAGACTATTGGATTTTTTGGTTGGAGTATTGTTGATCACCAAGAATTAAGCTTAGTTGGAGTGGCAGAATTTACAAGTGACCAGATACGAAGAAAATAAAAGCAGCAGATGTACTAAGCTCCCTGAAACATTCTATGATGTAAAGAAAGCAAAACATAGTATAGATGGCAGCTACTGGGGGCATCAATGTATCTCAAAACATAGACTTCTAAAGACACTGGAGATACTAGAAAAAGGGAACATTTTTTGAATAATTCATAAACAGAAGGAAGGTGACATGATTGAAAGAAGAAGCCAATTAGAATTTCCTGAAATGGAGAGAGGACATCATGCCTTCAGCATCTAGAAAGGATGGGAGTAGATACAGATATAGAGATATTTAAATGAGAAGGAAAGTACAGTATACATGGGACTTAACATCAAAGAAGGTTATAACTAGGTGTGTCTCTGCTTCCCTTTTTATAAGGGTTACAAAGTTCTCTATTTCATATTTTTGCGATAAATCTTTAAATCTTTCTTCCATACTTCCCTATCTATCACGTTTATTTACTTACTTATTTGATTGGTTCTCCATCGTCTTTTGGTGTTCCCACTTAACTAGTGATACATAATTTTAAAATACATGGATATACTTTTTATTTGTAGTATCGCATATATTTTGTGTTTTCTGTTCATGGTTCATAATTTTTCCCCTCATGGCTTTCAATTAAAAATAAAATTTTTAAACATCTCTGTTCTAGCCCATGTACAAGTTAGATAAGTCATAAAGTTATTACATGTAAAAGTATGAGATTAGATCACTCCCTAACACCATACACAAAAATAAGCTCAAAATGGATTAAAGACCTAAATGTAAGGTCAGAAACTATCAAACTCTTAGAGGAAAACATAGGAAGAATACTCTTTGACATAAATCACAGCAAGATCCTTTTTGACCCACCTCCTAGAGAAATGGAAACAAAAACAAAAATAAACAAATGGGACCTAATGAAACTTCAAAGCTTTTGCACAGCAAAGGAAACCATAAACAAGACCAAAAGACAACCCTCAGAATGGGAGAAAATATTTGCAAATGAAGCAACTGACAAAGGATTAATCTCCAAAATTTACAAGCAGCTCATGCAGCTCAATAACAAAAAACAAACAACCCAATCCAAAAATGGGCCGAAGACCTAAATAGACATTTCTCCAAAGAAGATATACAGACTGCCAACAAACACATGAAAGAATGCTCAACATCATTAATCATTAGAGAAATGCAAATCAAAACTACAATGAGATATCATCTCACACCAGTCAGAATGGCCATCATCAAAAAATCTAGAAACAATAAATGCTGGAGAGGGTGTGGAGAAAAGGGAACACTCTTACACTGCTGGTGGGAATGTGAATTGGTTCAGCCACTATGGAGAACAGTATGGAGGTTCCTTAAAAAACTACAAATAGAACTACCATATGACCCAGCAATCCCACTACTGGGCATATACCCTGAGAAAACCAAAATTCAAAAAGAGTCATGTACCAAAATGTTCATTGCAGCTCTATTTACAATAGCCCGGAGATGGAAACAACCTAACTGCCCATCATTGGATGAATGGATAAAGAAGATGTGGCACATATATACAATGGAATATTACTCAGCCATAAAAAGAAACGAAATTGAGCTATTTGTAATGAGGTGGATAGACCCAGAGTCTGTCATACAGAATGAAGTAAGTCAGAAAGAAAAAGACAAATACCGTATGCTAACACATATATATGGAATTTAAGAAAAAAAAATGTCATGAAGAACCTAGGGGTAAGACAGGAATAAAGACACAGACCTACTGGAGAACGGACTTGAGGATATGGGGAGGGGGAAGGGTGAGCTGTGACAGGGCGAGAGAGAGTCATGGACGTATATACACTAACAAACGTAAGGTAGCTAGCTAGTGGGAAGCAGCCGCATGGCACAGGGATATCGGCTTGGTGCTTTGTGACTGCCTGGAGGGATGGGATAGGGAGGGTGGGAGGGAGGGAGATGCAAGAGGGAAGAGATATGGGAACATATGTATATGTATAACTGATTCACTTTGTTATAAAGCAGAAACTAACACACCATTGTAAAGCAATTATACCCCAATAAAGATGTTAAAAAAAAAAGGATTTTAAATATCAAGATCTTTAATTTTTCCATTTTTTATTTAAAAGGTGACTAATGATTTAAAGTATTCATAATTTTATACTATTGCAAATTACTTAAAAAACATAGAAAATAACATAAAGATTGGACTTCAGATAAAGCTCTATTTTATTAATAGTGAAGTGAGTTACAATTTAGTTAAATTTACATTGGATTCAAGGAAAAGTGCATGTGCCAATTATAAAGGGACCTGAGGCTGATTTGTGCACCGAGTACAATTTGAAAACGGTGAAACATTAAATAAATACTTAGATTTAAATTTTTAGATGCATGATATTTATTTTTAATTCTTTAAAAGTCTTGGCTGTGGTCAAAATAGGAATCTTACAACTGCCAGGTTGATTTGTAGGTTGTGGGCTGTTGACATGACTCCAAATGTGCGAATAAAAGCTAAAAAAACAATGAGTTAACTATCTAGACATTTATGAACACCTAGATGTTTAGAACTATGTAGAAAACATATATGATTTCAATTTTTATTCAAATATTGGGTTCCTGCAGCCCCTGGAACTATCTTTTAATCTTCAGCGCTTCAAAACTACTATCAATTATTAAGTAATTTTCATTCTATTTTTCACATAGTAGCATCATACACCCTAAGTTTCACTCCCCATGACCACCAGTCTAAACATTTGCTGGGTAGTAATTTTATGTGCCAGAAACTGCAAAGGTGTTTGCAGTTACATATATTATCACCAGTCCTTACAACCACCCTGCAAAGTAGGATGTGTTAACCTCATTCTACACATGAGGCAAATGAGGCTCAGAAAGTTTTAATAAGTTATTGATGAAGCTCCAAGTCAGCACAGGTGTGTGATTCAAGGTCTATAGTCTTTCTACTGCTGTAGTAAGCTACCTTTCTCCCATCACACCAGGTGTAAATCCCTTTTTACCTGGAATTGGATGAAATCAATAGCTCTCTATATGGATCTCCCTGCTTCAGATCTCACCATTGGTCAACCCACTATCAGTTTTATTCCTTTGGTTACATCCCTTATAACAACTTCTGATTAGCCCTCTCCCACAAGAGCCTCACAAGATAGCTTATTCAGTAAAGTAAGGATAGAAAGATTAAAAAAATTCTATTGTGAAATTTATAGCATTAGATTGCATGATACCTACTCACTGAAATTTGTCAAGACATTATTTGTGATTTGTTATGGCACCAATATTTACAAATGTTCCATGTGTACTTTAAAAGTATAGCCAAGACATGGAAGCAACCTAAGTGTCCATCAACAGATGAATGGATAAAGAAGATGTGGTATATATACACAATGGAATATTATTACTCAGCCATACAAAAGAATGAAATAATGCCATTTGCAGCAACATGGATGGACCAGAGATTATCATACTAAGTGAAGTAAGTCAGACAGAGAAAGACAAATATCATATGATATCACTTATATGTGGAATCTAAAAAACTGATAGAAATGAACTTATTTACAAAAACAGAAATAGATTCCTAGACATATAACACAAACTTATGGTTACCAAAGGGGAAAAGGTGGGGCAGGGGATAAATTAGAAGTTTGGGATTAAAATATACACACTACTATATGTAAAACAGATAACCAACAAGGACCTACTATATATAGCACAGGGAACTATACTCAATACTTTGTAATAACCTATAATAAAAGAGAATGCTAAAAAAAGAAGAACATATATATATATATATATATATATATAACTGAATCACTTTGCTGTACACCTGAAGCTAATAAAACGTTGTAAATCAACTATATTTCAATAAAAATTTTTTAAAAACAAAAAAGTATTTTATATTCTTCAATGGGAGTGGGTGTTGTATCACATATCTATTGAATCGAGCCTGTAAGATCAAGTCCTCCAATTCTGTTGTCCCGTTCTTTTATATCCTTATTCTATTTTCACTTCTCTTCTTGCTGGGTTCTCGGTTTTATTGATGTCGCTATTATTTTTTAAATTATCTCTGCCCATCTTCATCTCTTTGTCTTCATTCCAGAAGCTGGTTTTAGAATGGTGGGTTGAAGTATCTGCTTTATAGTGAAACTGAGGACATTTCAGGACCCACTACTGAGTCACCTGTTGACCTATTTTAGTTCCTGGTCACCTAGACCAGCTCCATCATCTACAGCGGTTTGGCAGCAGTGTATTTCAACCTTTTACATAACTTCAAGGAGGGGATAAGGTGCTCTTTGAGGACCAGAGCCCCTGTTAGGTCCTGGTTTCCACCTATGAGCTGAGCTGTAGAACCCCTTCTTCTGAGACTTTCAGGCTCACTGTGAACAGAATTCCCAGACCTACTGCCTACTTCGGGACACAGACTCCAGGAGACTCTTCCCTTCACTCCTCACTCTTTACATTTCTATTTCACTTCTGGTCCATGGAGTTACTATCACATCTTCTAAGCCTTGACTCTATTTAATTATCTCCTTTCACATTTTATCTATCCTTGATACCAGTTTGGAGAAAAAACAACTGTGTGAAAATGCATATGATCTTGACCAAAAGTTGGAACATCACATTTACAACATGATTCGATTTTTGATATATATCACAATATGCACTATGATTTACCTGCATGAGGGTGTCAATAATTGGCCAAGCCTCCTTTCATGATGAACTGAGAGGAAGCTGTATTCTTAGGGAAGGAGAAGGAAACCCACCTTTAAGCCCAGGGAGAAGATGTGACCAGCAGAAATCCAGCCAGATTTCCCCTGGACACCCCTCTGTGGCTTCCTGGACAGAAAGCCCCTCCTCAGATGGGTAGAGTTATGCTGGATTCATGTTGAAAGCAGCTGCTTCTCTTCCCAGAGCAGAGTAAAGTAAGGACTGAGGCTAAGTCTCAGAGAACTCCCAGGACTACAGAGTCTAAGGCTTTCTCCAGCTCGACGATTTTACGGGCCTGTCGTTAAGGAACAAAATCCAGGTGGTGAGCATGGTGTCTCCATTCCTCACAGGACTAGATACAATAGTGCAGAGAAAAGAATGTGCTCTTGAAGATGTTAAAACTGAAAACACTGTCAGAAATAAGAACAGTATGTTAAGATCACACTCAACTTTATGAAAACGCGAACTGCTGCCAGGGCAAGAATGGGTCAAACTGTGTCCAAGTTGGTCAAAATGAACACATCAAATAAACAAACTGAAATATAGATGGTGTCCTTACAAATTTTGTCTGCATTTCAATCCCACAATGCCACAACTTTCAAATTAACCTACATTTTCCAAAGGGAAATGAAGGTCAATAATCTTGGAAATGCTAAGATATGTTTTCTAAAAGCATACCTTCAATTTGATTAAGCACAAATTTGAAAAAGAACTCTGTAATTATACAACACATATTTCCCCAGTATTTGATGAACATAATGAATAGATAAAACCTTAAGTAAGAAAAGTAAAAGATATTCTGCACAATTAACTTTTTAATGTGGATTCGAAAAAATGGTCTCATAAATGGGATTTTGGAAAGAAACAATAAGGAATGATGTCTGTAAGGAAAAAAGCCAAAGGAAATAAAGCTGCAGTGAAAATTTTATGTGTGTGTGTATCACTTTCTATTTTATGGCATGATAAAAATACTGATAGGAAAAAAGTTTACCCATTCCTATCATGTATAATACATGTTAGGAAAGAACTGTATACGTTCGACCATCCTTAGATAAACTGGTCACAGAGCTTCCAAATATTTTAAACAGATTTCATTTTAATAATATACATATTAACTTCTAATAGATTTTAGCTAATTCGGTGTAGAGGACACGTAGTAGATTTTCATCTTGAAGTTCATGTTAGACACTCAATTTCTGTTTTACTAAAAGAAGCTTCCAACTACCCTTTTCTCTGGAGACTAATTCATTTAATTAAAAAAAAAGAGTGGATGTAAGTAAATGCATAATTGAATCACTTTGCTGCACACCCGAAACTAACACAACATTGTACATCAACTATACTCCAATAAAAATTTAAAAATATATATCTTAAATGTTACTATCAAAACAAACAAACAAAATACCATTGTCTGCCTTACAATATCTCTTGTATGAAGTTAGTTTTCCTGACCTGGGTGTTTCCTTCATTTCAGTCTTTCAGTGAGTTTTCTTTTCCTTTTTTTAAAAAAACTTTTCTCCTTGGGGACGTATGGCTCAAGGCTTGGCAGAGCCAAACAACACAAAATCCTCTTCTGAAATGCACACAGCGTCGTACGAGTATAGTATTGCTAATCTCAGATAAATTCCCAGTTCTATTCATCTGAAGAGAATTGCCATAATTTTTTATTGAGAGAATGAATGATTTCCAGTAAGTAAACCAAGACACAGCCTGTCTCACTGCCAAGTTTATCATTTCCTTCTTCTAGTAAAATTCCCTCAAGCACTCTTTCTGCTTAATTCTCTGAAGTTCTTCTATCTAGACAAAAGGTCCTTAATTCTATGATAGGACTGCAGGTTTCCCTAAACAAGACCTGCAAGACTAGATACTGAATGTTTCGTGTCCAAATGATATTCAATCTGCAATAAGCATAAGCGAGTGCTGGCTGGTGGGTGACTTTTTCAATAACCTTCACCCCCACTTCTAAATGCAGAAGCATCAAGGTTGACTGAGAAGCAGCCCAAGGCCAAACCTTCAAAAGCCTGGACACCTCCAAGATGATGATATCTGATGCCTTATTTCCAAAAGAGCATGTGGTAGGCAGAGTAACTGCCCCCAGAGACGTCCACATTCTACTGTCTGAAACCTATGAATATATGAGAATACATGGCAAAGAGGAATTAAGGTTTTAGTGTAATGAAAGTTGCTAATCAGCTGACCTTGAGATGGGAAATTATCCTGGATAAAGCAGATGAGCCCAGTTAATCACAAACTCCTTAAATATGAACAAGGGAAACTGAACATGGAAAGAGGCCACAAGCCAAGGAAAGTGGGCAGCTTCCAGAAGCTGGAAAAGGCAAATAAATGGATTCTCCTTTAGAGCCTCCAGAAAGGCTTTATGAAACCCTGATTTTAGCCCATGAAGACCCATTTCGGGTTTCTGGATGACAGAACTGTAAGATAATAAATTTGTGTTGCTTTAGGCCACTGACTGTGTGGTAATTTGTTACAGCAGCTGTGGGTAACCAATACAGGACATTTTAAAATAAATCCATCTCCAAATGGAAATCTGCTGCTGTGTAAATGTTAAACATGCCTTAATAATCTTACTTGGAGGAATATGTCAACTGCTATTTTCATTAAAATGTTTTCAAAGACTTTCAAAAAGACACTCGTCAGGTAGAAGAACCAGAAGACATCTCGGCTTAAAAGACCCCCTGTGGCAAAGACAGTATCTGGCACATAATAGTTTCTCAATGGGTGAGTTCTGAATGAAAGAAGGAACACGTGAACAGATACACTCCTGTTGTTTAACTCAGTTTTTCTAGATATATTATATAATGCATTAACAGGTGTTATTTATTCAACAAGAGATACTTAGTGAGAAAATACTTAGTGTTAGGCTTTGTGCTGGTGATGAAAAACAACATGCTATCTTCAGAAAGGAAGATCTTCCTGTGATTGGAATATTCTCTGGAAAAGGAGGTCAAAATTGAGCTGGCCATTAAAGCGTAAGTAAATTATAAGTAAATACAGAGGAATGGGAGAGGTGTCATGGCAGAAAAACACCTTAAGCAAGTGCTCAAACTTGAGTACGTGTGACATTTCTTCAGCTGGTAATGGGAGGAGGAGGTCAGGAATAGGGGTCTCAAGTGCAATGTCATTTAGAAATTTACGGTAACAAAAAGACTATCCTGAGAGCTGGGGCAGTGAATACTCACCATCTGTACCCCCAGTGTCTGCACTAAGTAGGCGCTCAATAAATATAGGTAAATAGTAAATTAATAAACCGAAAGAATGAGAAGTAGTTCTAAGACATTTTAGAGAAGGTCTTAAATATCAAGTGAAGGAACTAGGAATGTTACATGGGTAAAAACAGGATATTAATGAAGGTTTTTAAGTAAGAAAATGACATCATAAAATCAGAGTTTTAGAAAGATTAACCTGGTAATGATGTGCAAACTTTGTGGGGACAGAGAGGAATGGTCTAGAGCTTCATTACTTTGTGTCTACACTATCATCAATGCCTCCATCTTCTTTCTGAGTCCAAAGTATAGAAAAGAAAGATGTTACAACAGATCGATCAAAAATGTGCCCACCTTCCACTGGCTACAATCCCATATTAGGGGAAGCTCCAGATCTCTCCGTGTTCCTGCCAAAATCTCACTCTTCCTCCTCTCCAATGCCCACAATTTCACCACTATTGTCTGCCTTGGGACCATCAGGACTTTAATCCCTATTTATGTCACTCACACAAACAGCCCAGGACTCCCAGGTCATTCCTCATCCCCCAACCCTCACTGCCATATGGCTTTTACATACCTTTTCTGATGGCATCTCCCACTCCTTCCTGATTCTTGAAATCCTTCCACTGAAACATGGGGCACTTCATCAGCAACATCCCCTATTATCTTAGCCACTTCTTGGAATGTCATCTTTTTACTCTACTCAAAACCTAATTTTCAGAACCAAGCATTACCTCACACATGGCCTCAAGAGGTGGCTACTTCTTCTACTGTGGCTCTTACTTCACTGGTCCTGATGTCCCTTTTGCTATATATTACCACATGGATATCATTTTCCTTCCTTCCTATAAAACCCCAGCTTTGAATCTCACAAGACATCTACTTTTTGCAAACACAACACCCCTCCTCATTTCCTTTAAATATTTATTGTTGGTCAGTTGCCATTCCCTACAAGACTACCCTTGTCAACATTCTTGGTGATTTCAATATCCATGCAGACAATCCTTCCAATTCCTTAGCCTCTTCTTTGACTTTGTTTCCCCAAAAAATCTTGTTCTGTATACTACATCAGCCACTCATTCCCATAATTACAGTCTTATCGTTAACAATTCATTTAAACTCTAAACAACCCATAATGTTGATTTTTGCATTCTGCTTCTGACCACCGTCTCACACCTTTTAATATCCCAACTCCACATTCTTTGATATCACCAAGACTTTCAATACATTAGTCCTTGAAAGTCTTTATGTCTTTCCCCATGTGTTACATTTATATCGCGAACAACTCAGTCCAGAAACAACAGACCTATCTTTGACCTTTCTTACACATTTCCTAAGTGAAAGAAATCAACCAGAGAACTGGAGAAACTCTTTTCAGGTAGGATGAAATTATTTTACAAAGGAAGTGGAAAACGTTGTCCAGTTACCCTTTGAGGACCAAAGCTGCCAGAGTGTCTGGTGCTGGCAGTTCACAGTCGAGTCTCTCCCTGACAATGGCCCTCAGGCAAAGAACTGTACCATCCAAGATGATACACCCTCGCCAGGGGCAGCCCATGACCAATGACTGGTTGATGCAGGGTACAAAGGCAAGACCTATTGCCTCAATTTAGGACAGCTCTGAAGGGAGATCCCAGTTCCAGAGCTTCCTAAAGGCTCCACTGAGAGCTCTGTTATGTCTGTATCAGAGCTCAACTCCTCTATCTGCCCAGTACTGCTTCTTTCACTCCCCAACAATTGGTGTTTTTAAGAACACTCCCCTAGGGAATTCCCTGGAGCTCCAGTGGTCAGGACTCTACACTTCCACTGCAGGGGGCATGGGTTCATCCCTGGTCAGGGAACTAAGATCCCGCAAGCCACGTGGCGTGGTCAAAAAAAAAAAAAGTTAAGAACACTCCCCTAAAAACCCTTTGCCGATCTTGTCTTTGTTTGCCAAGAAACTTGACCTAAGAGATGCATGTATGCGTGTGTATGTGTGGATATATATAAATATATACATATGTAAAACTGTTCAAGACAAGCACAGATAAGGATGAAAAGGTAAATGATTTAATATTTATGAAATCAGGTTTGAGTGCTGGCAATGACATTAGGATGAATCTCTTTTTATGAAATTATTTTTATCAATTCACCCTAAGCATAAAAAAATAAGATTTTACCAAAGCTATTAACAATTCTAAAGTTGGTAACAATTTTACATCTCAGGTATACTTCTAGAATTAAATTAGATCCTAAACATGACAAAAATGGACTTCTATTTCATCTGAAAACAGAGCATTTTTCAACTGTCCAGGTCTTTTTCTCTTAAGATGAGTCCTGTAAATTTAGTCCAAGAATATACCGACTGCCTCCAGTGTGAAATTTTTCATTCATTGGACTTTTACTAAGGACTCTGTCTTTGTCAGAAAGATACTTTTAAAGTGCAAAACATTTTCTAGACTTTTAACTTGGCCCAGAAATTTAATAAATGTATAGGAAAGGTCTACAATTTGTCTCTAATACAGATTTAATTTTATTTTCAACTCAGTTGGGGCTTTCTATCACAGGGTGTTCAGCTGGATTTAGGATTCTCAAGTTACTTCTTTTCAGGTTATTGTCCAATGCCCCGACCTTTCTATTTAGTGTCAAGTGTTCTCCAGTGAATTCTCTTGACTTAGATTTAGTGCTTTCTTCAGGGCATTTGTGAGAAGTTCATTCCTTCATACTTAGAGTTTAAAAGATTTCAAAACAAGGTGTTTTCTTTCTTCCTTTTCTTTCTTTCTTTCTTTCTTTCTTTCTGTTAGTGTAAATTCAACAGCTCTTTCTAAACCTTAAATTTTGTGAAAACGTTTATTTAGGCTAAAAGTAGTATTTAGCTGAAGAGCTAATGAGAATCAAAATGTATTTGTCGTCTAACTCCTTCTTTGGAGGGAAAGTAGTATGAGAGTGAGCTCCTTTAGGAAATTAACAGAATAAGCAAGTTAAAAAGGCCCTTCAAGGTCATCTGTTTTGGAGATTTTCTTCTTTGGTTTCAGAGTTGAAACCAAATCACTAAAATGGGGACTCATTCGATCCATATTGGTATTTACCCAATCATCAAAGGATCACTGCCTAATCCATAATGAGATAAAAGGGAACTCCATGCCTTGTTACACAGACAGATCAAATTTTTGTCCTTATCTGGCCTCTTAGAACAGAAAGTAACACAAGAGTTCCACAGTTAGTGTTGCTTAGACTGAGTTGAAGGGAAAGAGTTCTGTGACCAAAGAAAGGAAAAGCTAGGCCAAAATTTTACATACAGGAAGACTCATATTTTTGAATTCATGGTAATTAGCCTAGAGTTCAGCAGGTGTAGTAACAAAAATCTTGACCAGGAAACCATAAATAAGGTGAATGTGGTAAGTTTTAAGCTCAGATAATTAAAACTGTGGATTCCTAAAGGAATTGGCTAGGCAAAACTCAAGCAAGGACTTACTATTTTAATTATTCAAAACCAGACAACCAAGTTATTTGCTGCCAAAAAAACAAAAGTCAAGTATTCAGTGATGATGTGGGCTTAATTCTGTCTCTGATTAAATGGTGTCATTTAGATGTAATCTTTGAGTTTAGTCTTCTACATAGCAAGTATACAGCAAGCTTTGGGTTTGCCAAAGCTGTGTGTTCTTAATTCAGTGAGGGCATTTAGACATTTAAAATAAAAATGAATGGGAATAAAATATCAAGCAAGAAATTTGAGGTGATTTAGAGCTGCAGAGTTTCCTGAAAGATGCCAGGTGCTATTAAAAAAGTAACTCATGCTGTCACACAAATTCCACATTAGTTGTAACCAAACACCATTTATGTAGCCATCTAATACATCATTAATGCTATAGGGAATTCTCAGGGTGACGAGGAAGACATGTCGGTGGCTCGGTAATAATTTTAACATGCAAAAAATAAAAACACCTTTATTATTATTTCAGTGTAAACTATGTAAATAATTCATTTAAAGGAGATTTTTCATCATATTCGGTAATAATTTTTTTCAATTGGGCACTGAGAATAATGAATCAATCAACAAAACAGTTTGCTATTGCTAATCTCTGACAGAATGACATATTGGGCTGTATTTAAAGCACAGCATACCATTTATAAAACAGGATTTATGTATAATTTGTTATGTTCTGACAAAACAAATGCCAGTAGAATACATAAGAAAATAATTCCTGCCACCCTTTGGGATCAGTTATCTCAAGGAAAATAACTATTCATGTTGGCATGAATGCAGCCGTCTTACTGTAATTATGTCTTTCAAATGTCACTGAATCAGAGACATGACCAACTGCCTTGACCTACAATCTAGTTAAACAGCATGGCCATCACCAAACGCTGGTTTTAAAAATTCCTTCATTTTGCTAGTCTAGTGCATCTTGATTCTTTTTATACTGACTAAAAGCTGTGCTGTCCGTAGCTGTGCTAAAATAAAAACAAACACGAAAGTACTTAAAACATGAAAATATCGATCCATCATTTGTGAGGTAGGGGTCATCGGATTTCTCATGGCAAGAGGGAGAACCTAAGCAGTGAAAAGGAGAAAAGATCTGGCAGAAAACCCACCCTGTAGTTTGAAATAGAGGGCTGTCTATTTTGTCTAAATCAAAGACAAAATGGCAATGTCTAAGTCAGGAGTAATGTTCAAAATATTAACAGACACAGCACAACAGATATGACCACCAACCAAGAAGAATGAACACCAGTTAGAGCCGAAGTAGTGTCCCATACGTCTCCTGAGGTGCCAGGGTCCCACCCTTCAGTTGCTGAATAATATGCATGTTTGGGAGTCCCGAGAGAGGGGCCATAATAGCTGAGGGAAATGAGGAACACTTGGGGGCGAGAGGAGGTCCCGGCATCTATAGCTCGTTACTAACTGCTGGGAAGTATCTCACTACTTTAGCAACTGATATGCCCACACTGGTTTGTACTCTCCGAATATTAATCCTAACACAGATCTTGATTTCACTAATAGTCAGACCAGGATTCCCAGATCAGAAAGTTATCAGGTTTTGAGGAGCTGGAAGAATGTATTGGTAACACATCTCTGGAGAGTGGTGTGTGAGTAACATGTTAGTAACAAGTTATCATAATTGGTCTGAACACAGGACACCAGGAGGTTACGCCTGCGCTGAAATTTATTAGCACAATTCCTGTCCCTGGTCAAGATCTCCAGGGCAGGAGGAGCCCTAACAGGGAAGCAGGGAACACTGAGTTAGAGAACATTACAGGACGCTGGGTGGTTTGCATTGGGACGCCCAAATTCCAGATGGCAGAGCATGACTAATGTGAAGTCCCATTAGACAACTGGTCTAGAATGAATTAGATATGCTTTGTCCAGAGGTTCAGGAATCCAGGGTCAGGTTGAGGCCTCAGATGTGGAGGTCAGTGTACCCAGCTACGAAAGGTTAATGTAGGTAGGGGCTGAGATATGGTTTGACCAATTTTCCTCAGGCTGTAGAAGTTATCAGCAAACTTTTGTAAAAGCACGTATGTCTGCTTCATCCCAGAAGATTTACAATATTCATTCCATACCAGAAATTATCCAAAAGAATAGATAAAACAGCATATACACTAAAGGATTACTCTGAGACTGCTATAAAATTTCAACACTGACACATATAAAATACCGTGTAATTGTTATATAATATATATAATTGTTATATATATATGTATGTATATATAGGTATGTCTAGATGTCTAATAGATTATGAGTGTATGTGTATATATTTTTCAGAATGCTCATTTTTACCATACAGACGTTCTAAATATGTAGTTGGTTGAGCTAAAGTTTTTAAAAATGCCTTTGATGATAATATACTTGATGAAATATGCACCTATTGGCAATGAGGTAGTCCAGAGTTGAGTAATTCCTAGGCTCCACGCCTTTGCATCATACTGCCTACATATATTAAACATGGCAAAACTGTCAGTATCACTAATTCTGGAGATAATGTATGCAGTGTTGTATGTCATTCAACTGACAAACAATTGGCAGGTACTTTTATAATAGCAAGATGGATTCTTGTACGGGAAGTGTTGATTGCTTATGTCAGTTCCTTTGAAATTTAACAGCAGTTGTAATTAGAGCTGTAAATCTCTTCTAACTATAATTAGATTACTATTTATACCCACTGTCATTTTTTTAAACAGACTGAGATGCTACTATGGAGTGAGAAAGGTGAGGGGTTTTTTTTTGGGGGGCGGGAGATGGTCGGAAGGGGGTGGTGTCAGGTGGGCAATATGGTTTCTTTAAAACAATAAATCACTGTTAAGAATTGTCTGCATGCAGCTTTGTGAGTTTAAATACTGGGTCCCAAGGAAAATATTTCAGAGAGATGGCTCTATGAATCTTCAGTCTCTACAAAGGAAGTGTATTCCCCAAAGAAGCAGATCTAGTCTTTTCATGGGTTTCCCTCAGATGGACCATATAATCGACAGTTATAACTATCTATGTGCATGAGAACAAGATGAAACTAGAGAATGTCTGTGTCATAGAAAACTGAGTTCTGCATTTTACATCTCACTAAATCTCAATTCCCTCTGAAAGCATCCTTTTGCTGACTTGCTAATCCAGTAAGGCTATAGAATAACGCAGGGAAATATACTGCTCATTTAGGATGCTGTGATGTTGCTAAAGGCAGTGGATGGGTTCTCAACTCTTTACCCTCCTCTTCTCAACCTCTTACAAGTGCTAAATAAAGCCAGATTTGTTTCACATTAACGGGTATTTCTATAACTAACCCTAGACTGTATAATAACCAGTGACAATATTCTGAATCTGGGCAAGAAGTAAAATATGTGCAATCTGACGCTTGGGATGTACTAGGTTCCCAACCCTCCCCTCCAGAAAGCTTTAAAAACCTGGAGTACACTTTATCCTCTTAAATTAAAGAAGACGATCCATTAATGTGGCCAACTAGAATCGTGTGATGCCCACATCACGATTTGCTCATTAAGTTATGGTAAAGCAGAGCGATGCATAAAATAAGACAGTAACCTCATGAGCATGGAAAGAGATGCTCCTTCTGGCACCTGATACTGCAGGACCTTAAGTAAAATATTTTACTACGCTGGCATTCTTTTTTTTTTTCCTAATTTTTTTAAAAAATTATTTATTTATTTATTTATTTTTGGCTGTGTTGGGTCTTCGTTGCTGTGCGTGGGCTTTCTCTAGTTGCAACGAGCTGGGGTTACTCTTTGTTGCAGTGCATGGGTTTCTCATTGCGGTGGCTTCTCTTGCTGCAGAGCACGGGCTCTAGGCACGTGGGCTTCAGTAGTTGTGGCACGCGGGCTCACTAGTTGTGGTGTGCGGGCTTAGTTGCTCCACGGCATGTGGGATCTTCCCTGACCAGGGCTTGAACCCGTGTCCCCTGCATTGGCAGGTGGATTCTTAACCACTGAACCACCAGGGAAGTCCCTACACTGGCATTCTTTACATTCATTTCCGCTTTGCCATCTTGAAAATGAAAACATTTTACTAGATGATCTTTACAGCATATTCTTGCTCTAAAACCTATTATCTCTGAAGTCTGCGAACCCTTGTTTCTAGATTTACTATGTGGTAAAAAGTCTTTGAGCTATTTTCAGCAAAGTAGCTAGCTGTGATAGGATTTCTCCACAGCTCAGTTAGAGCAGAGGTGCCAAGCACTGACATTAAAAAAAGTAAACCATGAAAGTACTAGAAGAAAACATACACTGTTTCTAAAAATACAATCTTGGAAAAGGGAAAACCTTTCTAAGTGTGACATACAACTCAAAAGATATAAAAGAATAGCTACCAAAGGGTATAATATAAAAAAAGCTGCATCCTAAGAGTGGACTGTGGAAAGCGCAGGCTTAGTGTTGGTTTGATTCTGGGTAGAGATGTCACACATGGATCGTTAAAGTGTTTGGATTTGCTGTTCTTAGAATCTCAGAACCACTCACCAAGACAGCCATTAGCCCTGAGATGTGTTCAATGAAATTAATTATCAACAAAGAATCAAAGTTAGTGGATGATATACATGTTTTAATACAAATTAGAGCAATGATGAGAGTATCTGTATATTTTTATTATCATGTACTTGCACTCATATACATAACTTTTCTTGAGTAGGAAAAATGTGGGAGAGTTTCAGCTAGGACACTGGGAATTTCACATCAGAAAGTGTTACCTAAGTACATATCATTCAACTTGTGTATCATGATGGAAAAAAAAATAACTTGAGTGCTGCTGCTTCAACACATTGTCCTGCATGAATTCATTTAACATGAGAGAGGTTTTACATATAACAAGATTTGTTCAGAACTATTCTATGAGATGGAAGCTTACCAGGTCTGCTTACTTTGGGTTTATTTGGTATTCACTCAGTTCAGAATATATGCGTACAAATAAACACCTCAGTTTGCGTGAGGCATATGTTCCTAGAAATGGTGTCACTAACTGACCTGGCTCTACATGGTGTCATGATAGCATATTCCCTAAAAGAATGCACTTTGTCCGGCCATAGGTGCTCCCAGTTATAGTCCGTATAATGCTGGGCAAATCTTTCCAGGCTGCAGTGATATGAAATGAAGGGCTTTGTAATGTCAGCGAACTTGTATTAGTCCCTTATTGCCTACTGATTGTCCTCTCTGCATAATGGGCCATTTCTTAAAGGCATTTCAAGTTATTAGGAGACTTGCATGTTAACAGCTACAATGCTAATCTCTTTGTTGTAAGTCCAGCACTATTACTTTTATCCAGTTAATGGATCAAAACTGCCAGAACACAAATCTTTGGCAGAGGAGAGACCACAACAGGAAAAACATTTTTTTACAAAGTATAGTTAACTCAGAAAATCCCGGGAAGTACTGATTGGCTGAGAATATACAAACAAAACTTAGGGATTGTTGGAGGCGGGGTCAGAAATAGCTATAATGTATGTAATAGATACATATCTATACATAAATATTGATATGTATTTTTACATGTATATGTATGCTATATATAAAATTTATATTTTACATATAAATATACGTGTACATTTTTTGGAAACAAACATCATTTTAATAAAACCACCTGGTGTGTGGCAGTGTTAAAAAGATACTTATTTTCAATAACACCCAAAGAACTCTCTAACTGTAACAAATGGATTAATTGAGTATGGGATTTTGGAATGAGCTATATGCAAACAGTAAACAGTTAATATAAGTATAAAATACTTAACAGTACTCCACAAATAATAAACAGCAGGTGGATGACTTTAATTCTTTCTCTCCTAGGTTAAGGAAAATATTACTTAAGAAGATGTGTCTTAAAGAAAAGTTCAAACAGGATTATGCATATTGACCACTTAGATGTCCTGGTTTTCATTAAAACATCTGAAGAGTCCAGGTAGAGAGTACAGGTAGGAATACTTTTATCTAAGAAACTTTTTGACAGCAGTCATATTTACTGAGAATACCTAGTACACATTACCACTATCTACACTTTGATTGACATTTACACGAGGCTATCTAATGGGCATCTTAATAGGCCACATAGCAACTTAGCAAAACCAAAACAAATGACCCCTATGACCACACCCATTTCTGCCAGGATGTGACACTACCATATTCCAGGTTGCTAAAGCAAGACAAGGAGTCGCCTCTGGTTTTATTGTTTCCCCACCATGCAATCCGTCAGCAAGTCCTGTGGATTCTGTCTTCAAAATATAATATGAATCTGCTCATTCTTCTCTAACCGAGCTGCTAGCACCATAAGCCAAATCACCATCATCTCTTTCTGAACTGCTACTCCAGGTGCCTCCTAAACTGGTCTTGCTTTTTCTGTCATTGCCTTTCTGTGATCCATTCTCCATAGAGTAGCCCAGTGATCTTTGAAGCATAAATTGAATTATGTCACTCCCCTGCCTAAAATCCACAAATAGTTTCCTGTCACAGTTAAAACCAAATCTAAACTCCTTCTCACAGCCCAAAGGGGACTGCACTGACTGATTCCTGCCTACCTCCTTGATCTCATGGTAAATATTTCCCTTCCCTTTTTCTTAGTAACACTTTCCCCTCATTCCTTTGGAGTAACAGTGGTAAAATCTGAATTTTGCTATCACAAAAGTTCTCATCCCTTCAGAAAAGGCAAAATTCATCCACCTGTCTATAATTTTCCAATATCATAAAAGTCTTAAGAGGAGAAATTACTTGTAAACTAAAGAGCAACGTAGGTATCTTTTTTCTCTGAGTCAAGTACTTTAAAAGCACTTGTTTTTCCTTAGAGAATGCTCCTGGACAACACTATGTTTTATGTGTTCCTTGAGTTTTTATCACTCTAAGTAGAGCAGTAATGTCTCTGTTGCCTTATCAAGCCTTCTTTTCAAAACGCCTATGTCTTGTTCTCTATTTTTTTTCCTTGTCCAGCTTTATTAGATATAAGTGACAGATAACATCATATAAGTTTAAGGTATATGATGTGATGATTTGATAGTATATGTTGTGGAATGATTACTACAATAAGGTTAGTTAACACCTCGATCACCTCACAAAGTTACCTTTTTTTTTTTTCTGTCTTTTGGTGACAACAATTCAGATCTACTCTCTTAGCAAGTTTCAAGTATACAACACAGTATTGTTAACTATAGTCATCATAGTGGACTATTTCTTATGTCATCATACTAGACTACTTTTAAATGTGTTTGTTAAAAGCAAAGGAAATATTACTTCTAAATGGCCAAGGCTCGCCACTATACTCTTTAATTACTGCCACTCAACACATCAAGTTTCAGTAATTCTGTAGTAACCTAATTGTTTTAACAACACTAGAAAGTTCATTTCTTAGGAGTTGATTTCTTTTAGGAAATAAGCCTTAGGAAAGTAATTGTTTAATAAGAGAAAGCAGGTATGTTGCTACTTGGAATCTACTATATACCTTTTATGTTTCCAAGTTTTGGAAAATTAAAAAAGCAAAAACTCAAGTGGTTTGACCAAATACATCTTCTTGGTTCTAAGGAGAGAAAAGAAAAAAAACCTTAGAAATGAAATACACGTAGATTAAGAACCTTGCTGGATACCCAATAGCTCTTAGCAAACATTACTGTGATGAGTTACGTGTAAATGAATCACAAACACATGTACTGAATTTCCCTCACAGAGCACATAAGTTGAAAATGGAAGGAGCATGCCTTTTGGAAAAATACATTATGGTTTCTACCGCAACCCAAACATTTACATAATAGCCTGAGCTGTTTCACAATCTGAAAGTACATCTGGATTCATCCAACTCTATGAAGGTTTTTTTTTCCCCCCAATAAATAAGTGCTTCAGAATCACTTAGAGTAGTTCAACATGCAAAATCTCTCATTTTCTCATCAGAAGAAATTTTCAGGCTCTCGTGTATACAGAAGAACTTTGCTATTTCTAATATATAAACTACTAAACATTTAAAAACTATGTGATCAAGAAGACCTGTTCACTTGTTCTAAAAAAAGGTAATATACACACACATATGCAAGCCTCTACCAGAGACAGATATCAACCTTTAAAGGAGATGAATAGACATGTACTATTCTAAAACATGGGGCAGTAAAAAAATCATACAGAGGAAAATTAAGGGTAATTTGACAAACTACCAGATTTCAGAATTTGGACAATTTTGTTTGAATTTGAAGTAAGTGTAAATGTTGACTGTGTATACCAAGCTTAGAAAAAAAGGAAAGTTTTAGTGGGCTTAGATCATGAAATGCAAAAGGTTGCCAGAAAGAATTAATTTGCCACAAATGAATTTGCCATAGTTCTTTTGGAAACCAAACTGATGTCTTCCTCTCTCACAATGCTAATGCTTCCTAGAGTCCCTAGATAAAGGCTTAGTTACTTTATAAGCCCCAGCCAGTAGCTCATCTTCTTCTATTGACATTCTTTGTGGGGTAGACTCGGTGAGTCTTTAACACTCTGAGCTTCCAGCTTCCTTTGGGATGACCTCAAGAATGGAAGATAATTTCATCTGCTCTCACTCATTCAAATATTAGGAATCCATTTTCATACAGTATGTGCTTTTGTTTTTCCTCTTCTTTTTTTTCCAAAACATTTTTGGCCATTTTTGTGTTCTTCACAAGAGATGTTTCATCTTGAAATATGGGAACCATAGAAGATACAATCATTATTTACAGGCCTATGGATCTCCCAATCTACTGAATTGCCAGGAAGACAGGAAACCATGTTTTTACTGTTTATCCATTGCCCATTCTACTGTGCTCATGGTAGGACAATAATAAAAGGCTTTTGAAAGTAACCTCAAATCAGCAAGCCATGGTAAGAGAATTAAATATTTTTTTTGTGAACAAAATTATGCAGGGAAGAGGCAGATGCACCACTTTCTCTTTCCCATACTTCTTTCTTCCCTTCAGTCCTCTCTTTGCCTTCTAACATCAAAGATAGAAATTGGCCTTCCTGTACTGTGCCTTCTTGTGAATCCCTAAACTTTACAGATAAATCCATTCATGTATCCGTGAGAGCTTAAGGTGTGGACTGCCGCTCTAATTTTACTCTCATTTGTTAGGCAAGGAGTTTGAAGTATCTATTTTAATGAATTCCTTGTCTTATGTCCACAGAGAAACTTGGAAGTTAATCCTACTTAAAGTGCTATCTAGTAGGGTTTTATTCAAAAGACCTACATATTTGTCAAATTAAAGACTATACTTCAGATCATTTTTACTACTTAGATGTTAGCCCACAAACCAGAAGCAAGTTTAATTTCTGTACGGAAGAAAGCAGATTTAATTTCATAATGAAAACCTATTTTCCCAGCAATTCTAATGCTGCTAAACTTCAAACTGTTAAGTGGAATGGTGTCTAAACTTTGTAAATCTGCTTTCATTAAAAAAAATTTTTATAGCTGAATTTGAGAAATGATAAAGTGTGTGTTGGGGGGAGGATCAACAATTTGTAAAGTTAGGTTATACCCTACACCCTTGGCAATTTCATGCTGAAAAGTTAGCAACTGCCAATGGAAATTGATTCTATTGTATATAAACCAACACAGAGCTTCCACACACAAATGTTTATCAGTTGATTGTGGATATATTTCTGTGTCTGCCTCACTTGGCTAACATACACCCTGAACTTACTCTCTCAGTGCATACGCGCAGAGAATTATGGTAACAAATAATGGATGCCATCTTTCCAACAGTTTTATTATTAGACAATGTAAAGGTTAACCCTTAATTCTAACCAGTCTTATTTCTGTAATTATAATAGCATGTTTTAGGTGGAAATTTAACTTGAAATGTCAATAGGTTAATTAGTTAATTAGGAGATTTTCCATGGGAACACCTCAAAAAAAAAAAGACAAATACTTGTTAAAATCAAAGAAATGATGATTGTTTTGGGGCCACAATTCTAATAAATTTGTTGCCATAAACACTCATCTTTGTTTTTCACTTTGTTAATTAACTATTAGAATTCAAACAAGCAGGCCAAATAGTTACACCTATAGGTATTAGTTTAAAGCATAATATAACATAGAGAAATGCAAATTAAAATATACTTCAAAGGAAAAAATACTGAAATAGGGTTAATGACCATAATGTTCCATATAGAGACAAATATAAGTAGCTCACCATTAAAGTGTACAGAGTTCCTCCTCAGCCTGGTTCTTGAAAAGTTTATACACATGCACACACACAAATATGGAACTACACATTAAAAATTAAAACTACACTTAGAAATTTGGAATTAAATTCTCCCCAGATTGTTATGCCTGGGTCTGACTTCCTGATTAAGCAAATCCTTAGAGTTGGGTACCCAGCTGCCCTGCTCCAGACAAACTAGACTCCAAGTCAGAAAGTCTCTTCCAGGAGTTTTCAATCTAGAATATAATCAGCCCTGCTGATTTCTCCTGGGATATACTAATTTGATCCAGGCATCTAAGACCTAAGCAAAGTAAGGTATAAGGCTTGGAAAGACAACAGATCTCTCCCACAATACATATGCCTTGATTGTTCTAAGTATAACATATTTTTGTGATTATCTAAGGCAGTACATTTTTTTCCTCTAGTTATATTGCACACCAACTACTTTGCAACTTCTTTCAGACATTTTAAGAAATGGACATCAAGAGACCTTTGTTTTGTGTTAGTAAATTAAAAAAAAATCAGAACTTCTACTGTCCATTAGGGGGCTATAATTGGAAATGTCACCACATGTTAACACCCAAGCTACTTATGAACCTATCTGTTCAGTTAAAGCATCAGCTGTCTATTGGCTATGAAGATGCAGTGCAAAGAATCATGTCCATTTCTGTGTTTCTAACATTCACGGGCATGGGAGAAATAAAACTTTCCAATTAAATCCATTGTTCTTTGTTACCCAGTTATTCTGGCAGTGAGGAACATAAAGGAACTTGTCAAGTTACTGAGACGTAACTCTGAGGCTCTGCTGGATCTAGATTCTTTTAATAATTCTCAAAATAACATGCATATTATTTCCTTGAAAAGATTTCTGACACTGGATTTTAGTTTCTATATGGCTTCTAGAGGATGCTAACATATGTTGAAGCAAGTGTAATTCAGTAGACTATTACATCAGAAAGACCTTGGCATCAACTTAAAACCATTGGGTAGCTTTGAAGTATCAGTCATAGCTATTAGCTTAAGAAACCTTCATCATTAAACAACTTCTTTATTCAAAATACAAAATCATTTTAGCTAAAGCAATACAGATTTCCAGTAAAGGCCAAAATGGCACCATGGAACTAAGAACCTAGGAAAAATGTCCATGAATATTGTTGAAACATTTTTAATATACATCTCTTCCTCAGGAGCCTAACTTAATAAATAAGGGGACAATAGTTTGGCTCTTAACTCTGCCAAAGTCTATCATGAGACATTATTTTCATACCACACATGACAGTTCACAGGTGTATTAAAGACTCTGGTCCCCAAAGGACAGCAGGCTGATAGTGTCATGAAAAAGAACTCAACCCACTGACCTTCTGCTATAAAACAATTCAGCACGGGTCACAGAAAAGGAATAGAATTTTCATGCAGACTTTATGGAATGAACTTATCCTCAACCCATGGAAATTTCTGAATTTCATTTCAAGAATCACAGCATAATAGCACCACTTTAAGAATTTTCATTAACCATTCAGTCTGTATCCTCCTTTTAAAGCAGTTATTGGTGTATTATTTATGATGACCAGCTGGCATCAAAAAATGCCCTCCACGGGAGCTGGTTGACCTTGATTTAAAAAGCTAAAACCAAAACGCTAGGGAGAAAGCCCCCAGAGCTCAGTTCAGCAATACAATTGCTTTGACTTTAAGTTCAGAGATTGTGGCCAAAGCAAAGACACAGTTAGGTTAGCACCTTTTAAATAACGCATCCCTATTTGACTCCGGACCTGGAACTGTACTCCCGGGATGGTTCAAAAAACCTCGCGTACCATTATTTTCAACCTAACAGATTACATTCTAAAATTCAAAATTAAAACACAACAAGCCAAACCTTCTAGTCTTCCCCACTAAGGAGATAAGAGAACAAGACTACGTGGTACAGTAGAAAAAGGAAGAAAGCATAAAGTAATTAACATTTTTTAACATCTAATATTTGTAGAAATTCTGACAGGTACATATTCAATACAAATGTTATTATATGAAACTCTCTAAAATAATTTCTTATAGATATCATAACTGTGTCCTAGAAATTAGAGTGAAGTCAGAAAGAGAAAAACAAATATTGTATATTAACGCATATATGTGGAATCTAGAAAAATGGTATAGATGATCTTATTTGCAAAGCAGGAATAGAGACACAGACGTAGAGAACAAACGTATGGACACCAAGGTGGGAAGGGGCAGGTGGGATGAACTGGGAGATTGGGATTGACATATATACACTAATGATACTATGTATAAAATAACTAACTAATGAGAACCTACTGTATAGCTCAGGGAACTCTACTCAGTGCTCTGTGGTGACCTCAATGGGAAGGAAATGCAAAACAAAGGGATATGTGTATACGTATAGCTGATTCACTTCGCTGTACAGTAGAAATTAACACAACATTGTAAAGCAATTATACTCCAATAAAAATTAATTTAAAAAAATAAAATAAAATCCACCCCTACCAAAAAACAGAAATGAGAAAACTGAGGCTCAAAAAGATTACGTGACATGGATAATTTCACAGAGTCAGCTTGTGGCTTAAGTACTGGCTTGAAATTAAAAACTGGAGTATCTACTCCTAGATCTTCAACCAAGGAGCTGTGTCTTTGGAAAGCGAAGTCATCCCTCTGGGCCTATTTCCTCACCTTTAAAATAAGGAGGTTTGGCAAACAGACTCTAGGGTGGCCCCATGATCAAGCTCTCATGTGATCCTCTGCCCTAGAGTTTGGGCATGATCTGAGACTTACTTCTAACCAACAGAACACAGCAAAGGTGACAAGATGGACATGATACCATACAAAGGATTACAACAAGCCATCTTTGAGGAAACTCTGTCTTGATGGTTTTGAAGAAGCAAGCTGAGATGTGAGCTGACCCACGGAAAAGGCCATACAACGAGGAGCTGAGAGCAGCCTCTGGCCAACAGCTAGCAAAAAAGCGAAGACCCCAGGTAGCCTTCAAAGAACTGAATGCTGCCAACAACCATGTGAGTTTGGAACTGGATTCTTCCCCAGGGGCCTCCAGGTGAGAACCCAGTGTCAGCTGACCCCTTGATGACAGCTTTACGGAAGACCCAGTCGAGCCACGTGAAAATCCTAATTCAATTGGCTTTAAAAATAAGGAAAAGTATTATCTCCCATAACAAAAATGTGCAGATATTGGGCAGATTTCAGGGTTGGTCGGTTAGGAAGCTCAACATCAAAGCCTCTATATCTGTCCCAACTGTCTACCCTCAGTTCAATTCCCACAGTGTTTACAAAATGGCTACAGAAGTTCCAGGTTTCATATCCAGATACAGGAATACCTAGAGGCAAAAGATGGGCCACCTGTTTCTTATGCTCCTTTTGAGAGTCAACCTTTCCCCCAAACGACTCCCTGAAGAAACCTCTCACATCTTACTGATCAGAACCACGTTACATGTTCACCTTTAAATGGATTGTTGCTAAGCGAATTGAGCCAGACAGCTGTGATTTGTTTCTACCAATCAGGATTTACCCATAGAGCTGGGAAGAAAGGGTCACATTTCACTGAGTCATAGTGGGGAGGGATGAACACCCCAACATCACTGGGTTTCGCCAGCCAGAAGGAAGAACTAAAAAAAGATTTAGGGTCGGCAACAGGGGGAATGCTGCAATAACACAAGCCCCTTTGGCTTTGACATGTTATTACCCTATGAATGAGCCATATGGAAAACTACTTTTCAACTGGTATTTTTCAAATACCTCTCTGGTAGGCATTGTAGTCTGCACTCAGTATACACCGGTGAACGAGACAAAAACAATCCCTTTTTTCAGAGTATAGAGTTTAATGGGGAAATATAAATAAATCAGCAATTTTAATGCCAAGAGGGGGTAAGTAGTGACTGCTAGGAGAGCACTCAGGTGTGGGAAGATTTCCTAAAGAAGGATAAGTACATGTCTAGAGGCTTCTCACTGATGACCTTGGTGATGCTGGGATGCTTATTTGCTTCATGTATTCCAGGAAATGAGATGCAAACATGGGCTACCAAGAATGTCTGACATGACAGACACTCGGAAAATGCACTGTCCAATACACAACCCAATAGCATGTGTGGCTATTTAAAGTTAAGTGTAAATTCATTAAAACTTATATTTAAAAAGCAAAATTTTAGTTCTTTAGTTGCACGATCCGTATTTCAAAGGCTCAGTAGCCTACACGGCTAGTGGCTACCATGTGGCAGCACCGGCACAGAACGTTTCCATCACCACAGGAAGCTGCATGGGACAGCGCTGCCCTAGACCTTTGAGAAAGCGCAAAAAAGCCTCAACAAAATGTACATGCATAGCATCTCACACACACTTCTACTCTAGCATTTACAACACTATGCTGTAATTGCCCATATTTTTTAAGTCTCCCCCAGAGAACTGTCAAACCTAATGATGGTTTCTATTACGGATTTTTGTCCTCCTCATATCTGAGGCCCCAAGACTGTTTTTTCTTCCAGTTTAAAAAAAAAAGAAAGAAAGAAAGAAAAAAAAAAAAAAAAAGAGCCAGCCAGCCAGCCCTTTTGTTCTTTAACTGGCCGTCCATGGGCACTTAAAGAACAAAAGGGAAAGGTTTCTGTGACAATGTGACAGAAATCCCAAGGAACAGTAGGGAAGAAACAATTCTGAGTCCTCTGGCAGATTTCTCTTATAGATGCCTTTCTGGCAACTTCACAGATGAGTTATATGTAGGGGCCAGGTTGATGGTCAGTAGAGGTGAGACCCTAGCTGAGACAGCTGAGACCCTACTTGGTGAAGAAAGGTCATCTGTCTGCTGCTCTGCTCTTCACTCCAGAACTCGGAAGGAAAAATCTAACTACACATACCCTGACGATGCTGACAAACGTCATAGGTGGGAGGAGGGGTGTGGGGAGGGGGTGTAATGGTTGCTTCTTCTCTAAATTAGGCCATGTAAGTTAAGACATAGAGTAAAAGGGAGACAACCAACTTGAGGGGTCAAAGGGAACTAATTGTTTGGTTGCTTGGTAATATCTCCATTTACTTTAATGAAGGTTTTCTATGAGATACCGAGAGTTTGGTTACTTCTTTAGCATTTGGGAAATTTAGAGAGAGATTATCAAGTTCTCTCAACATCCCTTTTAGTGACCCAGAGCAGGATATGATAGAATTAAATAGTTTCATAAACGTGTCTTCACAGCTCCTTAGCTCAAAAGAATGTTGCCAGTTCAAACGAGGATGCAAATGAGGAAGATTAAAAAGTGGCCTCGCCTTTTGATCAGAGAAGCTGGCATCTTAACAGCCCGAGGCAGATAACAGGTGCTAAATGAAAATTATAAAAATATATGCAGGAGATGGGCAAAGGATGAGAAAGCAGATTGAAGGCAGGCAGAGAGAATAAAATGGACTGTGAGACACTCTGTTTGCCACAATCTCAAGGGTTCACATTAATATCTAAGGCATAGAAATATCAAAACAAAAAACAGAAATGGAAATAATAAATAATGGAAATAAGAAAAAAAATAAATCGAAGCTCTATTTAGTTTTTTGCATTTATTTACTTTTAATTAATTTTTTAATTGGAATATAGTTGATTTACAATGTTGTGTTAGTTTCTGCTGTACAGCAAACTGATTCAGCCATACATATACACACATCCACTCTCTTCTACACTCTATTCCCATGTAAGTCATCACAGAGCACCGAACAGAGTTCCCTGTGCTATACAGTAGGTTCTTATTTATTTTTATTAATTTTGTTTTACTTGTTGGTGACCAGAATTAAAACCAGGTGGAGAAAATAACCAGTAAATTCTGGGTCATGTTGGCATATTTCACACTCAGTGGCTCATGTGGCCCATATAATCTGAAAAACAACTCCGGCTGCAGGACGCTGGAAAGGTGATCTCAGAGGTCATGAATTCCCTTGCTGGTAAAGAGCGCTGCCCTCAGCGGCTTTACACCTCTCTTTGCATTTTCTCCTCTTTCAGTGAACTCAGCTAACCCTCGTCCTGTCGTGGAATGTATATCTTTACTAGAATGATAAAAAAGTTTAACAATAAATTGAAATAATAACACTGATAGAAGTGAAGGCTGCCATGGCACATATTCAAAAGCTACAATCATCTGAAACTAGGACAGCCCAAGGGTGTGTTTGTTTTGGCTCTCGGTCCAGCTGCAGGCTGCCTGAGGTCACCAACTACATTTCTGTCAACAGTAAGAAACTATTATAACAAAACCCATGTTGATCAGGAAGTGTGACCACAGTGAGGGACGCTGAGGAAGTGCTGTATTTATAATGCATTCTGAAAATGTGCCCTGGGCCCATCAGTGTCAATAGGAAAATCCCCACTCCAGCCCTGCATTCACCTGCACACCCCAGAGCAGGCAGAGAGGGGGGCAGACCTGCCTGTGGAACACTTCTTGCGGGTACATTAACATCCTCGAAGCTATTTCAGAGTTTGGGTGTGGTCAGCACCCCCTTTTTGCCACCGTCTTAGTTTTCTCTCTCTCTTACGTCTTAAGTCTTTGATTGCTGGCTTACATTTCCCCTTTTCAGTTCTTTTTTTTTTAATATAAATTTATTTATTTATTTACTTCTGGCTGCGTTGGGTCTTCGTTGCTGCGTGCCGGCTTTCTATAGTTGCGGCGAGCGGGGGCTACTCTTCATTGTGGTGCGTGGGCCTCTCACTGTGGTGGCTTCTCTTGTTGTGGAGCACGGGCTCTAGGCGCGTGCGATTCAGTAGTTGTGGCTTGTGGGCTCTAGGCACGCGGGCTCAGTAGTTGTGGCACACGGGCTTAGTTGCTCCATGGCATGTGGGATCTTCCCGGACTAGGGCTCAACCCATGTCCCCTGCATTGGCAGGCGGATTCTTAACCACTGCGCCACCAGGGAAGCCCAAAGTTACTTCCCCTAGTTTTAGGGTTTTTTTTCTTTTCTTTTTTGTTTGTTTTTTGGCGGCACAGCGCAGCATATGGGATCTTAGTTCCCCAACCAGGGATCGAACCCATGACCCCTGCAGCGGAAGCACGGAGTCTTAACCACTGGACTGCCAGAGAAGTCCCCCCTTTGCAGTTCTTACATTGGACAGACCACTGGATTTGGGTTGGATGTGTGATGAACCCCATGTGTTAATATACTGATAAAGCTAACGTACAAATCAAACTAAAGGAAGAAAGTCTATTTGAACTCTGGCTACCTTTCTCCTGCTTCCAGAACATTCCTTGGAAGCAGAGCTTCCAGGCCTGGGGCCATCATGAACATGTGACCCTCAACCACTCCACACATCCCTTCCACTGTTGCCCACACCATGCTGCCCTGATGCAGTCCGTGGACAGGACTAAAAGGATGGGGTGGTCCTTGCCCTCAATATCACCTGGACACAAAGTGTCACATCTGCACAGGGTCAGCCTGACTTGTAAGCTGAGCAGGCTCATTTGACAACTTATACCAGCATCATTTCAAGGGCTTTACATGTGTTCCTATTTTCATCCTTCAACAACCCTATGTTGTTGGTTATTTCCTCTATTTTACAGATGTGGAAACTGAGGCTCAAAGACTATGTGACTTGCCCAAGTTTACACAGCCAATATCTGACAGAGGCAGGATCTTGGTCTTTGGATTACATCCTAGCAGTGTAGACACTCATGCTCGTTCAAGCAGAGCTCTTCACTCTTTACTGTGTAGATGGATCACTGAAGGATCTTGCTAAGATGCAGACTCTGGCTCAGAAGGTCTGGATGGGGGAGGTGCCCAGAATGTTCATTGCTTGCGTTCTCCTAGGCGGCCCTGGCACCACATTTTGGATACCAAAGTTTTAAAGAAACTTTACAAATTAGGCCTAAAACTGAGTAACCTGTGAGTGAGAAATGCTCACTAATTATCTTGGAAACTTTTGTACAAGGATCTGGATGGAGGGACCACTCTTAACTCTCTGGGAAATTTTGTCTCTCCCAGGGGTCTTCTCTCCGGGGGCCACAGAGGGACGATGCTGTCTTCTGGTCATCTTGATGTCAAAACTCAGTCTGAAGATAAGGACTGGGGCAGGTACCTAACAGGAGAGGTCTTCTGTCGTGTTTCTCCAATATGAATCCTACCACTCAGAGAAGGATCCAAAGGAGAACGTACAAATCATTGAAATAATGTGAACTGTTGTAACGTGAAGGTCAATAGACAGTTCCCTACAAGAAGAAGCACAACCATCGCACTGGTTTGTCTGCAAAGAAGCAACAGAACCTTAGCCACATTCACATCTCTAACTCTAAAATACGACATATAAAAGCAAGAGTTCTTAGGTCAGATTCCCCCGGATTGGATCTCGTGTTCACCATTAATTAACTGGTCAACTTTGGAGAAATTGATAAACTTCTGATTCATCAGTGTCCTCATCTAAAAATGGAGACAATAATGGTATTTGCCCCAAGAGTTGTTATTTGAATCAATAAGGCGACATAGTTAAAGCATCTAACAGATCGTACTAATACCAGTCCAGCTCTTTCAGCAGATGCCAAATACGCCAAAGCATCTAATGTCCAAACGGAAAAAAGTCTGTTACAGTCGCTCGATTTTATCTGGAAATTTAACATACGCTATTGTGATTATTATGAGGCTTGTTGCCCTTGCAATGAATTAATTCCTCACCTTGGTCTAACAACTTTAGGATCTGAATGGCCATCTCATACAAGGAAACTCTAACTTGATGTTGAATTCTGCTTTCACTATTTCTAAGAACACGGAGATTCACAATGGACTAGCATTTCTCTTCTATTTCAAGCAAGATGGAAACAAAGCAACATCTCTCATGTACAAACAGGACCAATTTCATGACTGCAGTAAAAGCCAACAGCATCAATTAGCCACTAAGACTATATGTACGAAAACCTTGCCTAAAATCGTTTAGGTAGTATAAACACTCTTAGCTCGTGTCTACCTTTTCTTGTTCTCCCATCATGATCCAATCCTCACTTTCCATATTTAGCATATAGCTATAGCTCCTTTTAAGAATACTGTTAAGAGCAGTTTTGTGATGTGGTGAGTAAATGTTTAAAACCAAGGAAAGCCTTGAAAATGTGAGCATTTATTTTCTTCCTTGAAATCTAAAATACCAAATAGATGCAAAAACATATCAGTTTACACAACATCTCCCCCCAAGGAAAACACTAAGAAAAATGTATGTAGTTTCTACAGAAAAATGTTTGCTATAAGGGAAATCTTTAAGCTCAAAAAAAAAAAAAAAAAGATAAAAGCAATTTACTGTTATGCTGCCCAACATCACTACAGGAGATTACTACAGTGATGAAAGATGTTGTCATAATGCATGCAGCCAAGTAAGCTGAATTCAAGTATTGTTGGGAGTTTTCCATTCCTTTTCCTTATACACGGTCCTGTCAGTCTTGAAGCCTCAAGGGACTTACAAAATGTAATTACCAAGGTTTATGATAAGAAATGAACCAAACCAATTGGCAGAGACCAATTTTAAAATGCCAGCCAGCCTTCAAAGTCTTTCCCTGAAACATGTCTTCTGCACATCAATCTTAGTTTACTATGAAGAAAATGTTGCCATTTCTAGGTTCTAACTTCAGTTGGAATTTTCTATCAGGCTTAATGTTGACATGGAGATTAATTTATTGCAGGGAGTTGACAGGTGTAACTATTCCAGTCCACTGAAGATCTTAAACAGGCACCTCTAACATGAGTTTTGCTGAATTTATCTTGGACCTGGGCTGAGCTGTCCCAGACCTGAATTGAGCATGGGACTGGGCCAGTGGGCAAGAGTAGGGGGCAATGGTTTCTCCATCTCTATTGGATCTATGGCTTTGCCACCAAAGCTGCCAACTGGCGCAGATCTGATGGCTTCAGTAGCAAGTACAGTGCTTGTATGATGGACGGTTGGCAGCTAACATGAAGTGCTGGGGCATTTCATTGCAACTAGGTCAATAAACTCTGCTCACAACCAACATTAGTTTAATTTGAATGACTGCATCAGTTATTAAAGAGTTCCAGGTTATAAAAATTTAATATCTCAGAAGGTTTAGCTTTATATATTCATAATTTTTTATCTTCTAGTTCTGAAAGCAAAGAGGAAATAGAAAAGTCAGATGATTCCACTGGGGTGAAGCACAGCAAATACTCTTCTTTTTGCTCAGCACTCATTAGAGCGTCATGGGTTCTCAGTTTCAAGCTCAATTTAACTGAGCCTTTTGAGCTCTAAGTTTCATTTACTCCAGGCCAAACAAAACTTCCTCACGGCAAAAAAAAAAAAAAAAAAGAAAAGAAAAAGAAAAAAAATCTCAGTGAAGGAAGAACATTTACACAAAGATTTCTGGATATTAAGAAGTCTCCAATAAAACAATGCCTTCATGCAACATGCGAACATAAAACATATGGAACTGATTAGAACTGAGAATGGATTTCTAAAGCTCTTTGGCCTAAATATCTTCTATTGAGCCTATAATCGGACTGCCTCCACATTTTAACTAACTTTTCTCCGTTCTCATTTTCCTCTCATGCTCTTCGTATTACTAATCTCTGAACATCTGCCAGCCCCTAAACAATGCCAATTTATCAATCCCTTATACACTGTCTGGGAGCGGGACCACTTACCAATTTGAACTCTCTCAAAATAAAAATGACTAAGGTGTCCCAAGGAAGAGGAGTGAATAGAATGAGAGGATAATCAAGGCAGAATGACTCACCAAGGTTTAGTTCAGGAGATTAAGATCCAGACACAAGTGACTGAAGGCAAAGAAGCAAACACGAAGGCCAAGTTCTTTGCTACATGTTGACAAAAAGCTCCCACTGACCTTCCCGAAGGGCTCCGAAGAGGGCCCGAGGTATAATGTGTGTGCTGGTATGGTTGGTATGCACACACCACCCTTTCCTAAGCACATGGTCAAACACATTCAAGTGTTTGTGACATGGTCCTCTCTAGTTGTTGACCTGAATTTTAGGCGGAAAAAGGAATCTATAAGCATTTTGAGAACAAAGAGCAAATCTTCATTGTTAAGAGGCTTTCTTTTTAATGGTAAGAAAAGCATCCTAAGATTCTGGATGAGCAGCTTGTATTTCTTCCCAAGTCTCCCCTCCCTCACCCATGTTCCCTGCCACCTATGTCCCCTACTCTGTTCAACGAAAACAATGATACAGCTGGGGAAAAAGCAGAGAATTTTCTTAAGTTCAAATGGTATGCATCACGTGTCTGGATCAAAAGGTCCCAGAGATGGGCAACCGTCCGTATCTTGCCAGGTTTAATTGGCTAATAGGGACCCGATTGTTTCCAGGTATCAATGTGCTACACAAAATGCACAATACTCCCTTCAGGTATTGGACGAAAAGCCCACAGGGGTAAGATGTAACCTGGAAGCTTAAAATGAGTTTCAATAAAGAGAGAAATCAACTTTACTGAGAAGGACAAACAGACAAGTATGAATAAGAAAAAGACTGGATGGCAAATCCACAGACATAATTAAATTCAGAAACATCAAATGAAGAAAGACACAAACTGGTATGAAAAAATAGAAGAAAAGTGATTTTTTGAAGCCTGATGGAAACTCTAAAAGAAGATCCTGGCTTTTCAGAGGGTTTTTATTTATTAACTTTGTTACTTCAGCTTGGGCAAAACATATGGAAAGGGTTTAACTACCAAGCCTGCAAATAAAGATGTGTTGTCCCAATCCTGTGAAATGCCAAGTGTACAGACAATATAGATATCTGCATTTTTTTTTCATTTATGTTAACAAATTACTCTTCCATTCTTGACCTATTAAACACAGACATAATCCCTTTCATTTTCTTCAGCTGTCAGAACCATTTGATAATAAGATATATCTACTTTATAATGTTTTCAGGAGAAAATATTCAGCAAAGCTTAAAGATTACAAGGTGATTATGTAAACCAAGAAGAACTTATCAGGGGGAAGAGGCAACAATGATAAAAGTTTCACAACTATACACTTCCTGAATTTATAATCTACTGGAACCCCTATAAAAAGATGTTAAAATATCTCCAATCTCAAGGTTAAAGACAAAATTGGCAATTAACCTTGAGATGGCAGATTTATTGTCTGGTTCTCTTGCAATTAGTCTTCCAGACCACTTGAATTCTATTTTAGCCCGTTCTAGAACAGTCACAACCTCCCTTGGCTGCTACCAGTAGGATGACTTATAAGTCAGTGATTCTCAAGGTGTGGTCACAGGACCAGCCTCATTAGCCTGACCTGGGAACTTATTACAAATGCAAATTTTCAGATACATCCCTCCTCTTTCTGAATCAGAGACTTGAGAGCTGTAGCCCAGCCATCTGTGTTTACCAAACCTTTTAAGCAGTTGTTATGCACACTCAAGTTTAAGAACCATTGATTCAAACAGGGAATATGGAAACTTCACAAGCTAGGGAATATGAACAAAGCAAAATGGGAAATAAAAAGACATGGATTAATAAAGATGGAAAGAAAAAAATGAAAAAAATAAAGAGCACTATGAAAGGGAGAAAACAGAAAGAGATTTATATTTTATGAAAAGAACACCAAATCCCTTGTTTTCACTTCCATGACCTCAGTACCTTAGGTTATTTAGCCGGTTTGGAAGAAATGACTAATTTTTTCTTGGAGGGCAAATAATACATTTTTCTCTCAGTTAACACAATCTGAATAACATTGATTCCAAATTGCTATGATCAGAGATGTTATTTTCAAATCAGTTGCTGTGAATAAGAACACTTCTGTTATTTGATTGTATCTATGGACCTAATTGTTTAAAATAATACACATTTCCTGTGTTCTTAGAAAGAATATATATCAAGGAATCTTCAGTCTGGTAAGGTGAAATAAGAATAACCTGGAGAGATCTGGGCTTTCCCTACCACTACAGAGCCTTAAAAGTGTTAGAAAGCTTTCCTCCAGGCTTACTATTTATTTATTTGAGAACAATATGCATAGTAAGAGCAGAGGTAGGTCATTACAAATTTTACCTGAAAAATCTAGCACTCAAAAGCCATCCTGCCATATACGTCACTGCCACCAGACCAACCGGGTCTCACTGTAAACAGTGGCAGCTACTGTTCACTCACAGACCCAGGATCCCCAGATAATCCATTATGCCCCATCACCACTGGATTCAGTTCCCGATTCATGTATTGCTCAGCAATCCCTTTATTACTCATTCAGCAGATTATTCAAAGAGCACTTCTCTGCTTTATTTAATTACTCTCTGGATTGTTAAGCACACACAGATGAACAAGATATGGTGGCCAAGGCTCAACATGTCTAGTCTTGTGATAAAGCTCATGTTCATACCAATTGTCCATTTCCCTACCTTCATCTCCTAGAGAGGAAATCATTTTGTGGTGCAGTTCTGATCCCTTGCTTTGGGGTGTAGCCTGGCACAAATCGAAAAGCTACATGGGCTGAAACACGGAGAGACAGTAGCCAGAGGGTACAGTATTTAGAAGGCCTTCAGGTTTCTGTCTGATTGTCTTTACCTCTGAAAAGCCTTCCCTTACCCCATAAATCTGGTATCAACAGTCTTTCTACATGGTCCCACAGGAACAGTTCTGGACACAGTATTCCATTAGTCCAATTAATTAGCCAATCAACTAAACTGTAAGATCTTTCAGTACCAAGTTGTGTTTACCATGTTGTAGTTAAAAGTGGCCCCAATTACGAGATCCTAGCTCATATAATTAGTTAAGTGAATAAGTGGATGAGTATATAAATACATAGTGAGCTGCAATGCGGTTCAGAGGACTTTAAAATTAGGCTCATTGAGGCCATTTAACTTGACAGTAAACTGCTAAGCTGTTTTCCTAAATGTCTGTATCATGTGACATTATCATCAGCATCGTATATTTCCAGTTGCTCCATGTCAACACCAGCACTTAGTATTTTTGGGCTTTTTAATTTTAGTAGTTCTAGAATGTATGTAGAGGTATCACACTGTAGTTTTAATTTGCATTTCACTATTAACTAGTGATGCTGAACATCTTGTATTTATCAACCATTCATATATCTTCACTGGTGGAGTACTTATTTAATTCTTTTGCTTGTTTTTTTCTTGTCAGTTGTTGGACTTTTAGTGACTGAGTTGTAAGTGTTCTTTACCTACTCCGTATTCAAATCCTTTATCAGATATATGTTTTGTAAATATTTTCTCCAATTCTGTGTCTGGCCTTTTCATTTTATTAGCGGTGGTCTTTGGAGAGCAAAACTTAATTTGATGAAGTCCAACATATCATTTTTGCTTTTACGTACATGCTCTGTGTGTGAGATCTAAGAAATCTTGTCCAACCCAAGATCACAAAGATTTCCTTCTAGAACTTTCATAGTTTTAACTCATACACTTAAGTCTATTATTCTTCTCTGTGATCTAAGAAATCTTTGTCTAACTAAAGGTCATAACATTTTTCTGCTGTTTTCTTTCTATAGTCTGTAGTTTGGGCATGTATGTTTAGGTCTATGATCCAAACTGAGTTAATTTTTATAGACAGTGTGAGGTAAGATTTGTTTCCCCTATGGATGACTTTGTTCCAGTGCCATCTGATGGAAAGATTCTTCTCCAGTCTATTGAATTAACTTGGCAACTGAGCATGTATGTGTTGATCCACCTCTGGAATCTGTTTTAGACCATTAATTTACACATCAATCATTATACTGTCTTTATTTTTGTGAATTCATGGTAATTCTTGAGATCAAGTAGTTCAAGGCCTTCAGTTCTGTTCTTTTGTTTGTTTTTCATTATATTGGCTATTCTAGGTCTGTTGCATTTAAATTGTTATTGTGTATTTAAATTTTTGGTAACTTCACTATGAAGCCAGTTGCAACTAGATTTTCTTTGTAAGAAGAATTTTAACTACACATTCAATGACATAAAGCTATTCATGTTCTTTCTTTGTGGGTAAGCTTGTATCTATTTTTGTCTTTGTCTTTCAAGGAATGTCTATTTCATCACACTTGTCACAATTGGCAAAAACTTGTTTATACTATTTCCTCATGTTTTTATCATTTGTAGGGTCTATTTGTAGGTTCTAACCATCATTTCTGATATTGGTAATTTGTGGGTTTTCCTTTTCTAGATTAATCTTGTTACACATTTAGCAATTTAATTATCTCTGTAAAGAACTAGTTTTTAGTTACTTTAACTTTTTATTTGTCCATAGTCTATTTAACTGATTCCTGTACTTAACTTTACTATTTTCTTCCTACTTCTTACTTTGAGCTTAATTTGATATTTTTCCTCTTAAATAGAAGCTTAAATCATTGGTTTTAGACCATTTTCATTCCTTGTTTGAGCATTTAATGCTATAAATTTCATCCTAAGCACTACTTTAGCTGTATTTTACAAATTCTGACATGTGTTTTTGTTTTCATGCAGTTAAATGGCTAAAATTTTTTCATCGACATGGGGTTTGTAAAGAGTATTATTAATTTCCATATTTTGGCACATTTTAAAGATACCTTTTTGATTTTTGTTTCTAATCTAATTTTGTTATGATTAGAGAATATAGATTGTATTATTTTAATATTTGGCATTTTTTAAATGATCAGAATATGATCTATTTGGAGAATGTTCCATGTGTGCTTTAAAAGTATGTGTGTTCTGCTATTGTTTGGCGGCATGATCTATAAATGTCAATGTTCAGTCTGACTGTTCAATTGTTTATGTCCTTTACTAAATTTTGTCTATTATCAATACTTCTATCAATTACTGCAAGAAGACATCTGCAACTTTAGATTTTAATTTGTCTCTATCTTCTTTCAGTTCTGTCAGCTATTTGTCATGTATGTTGAAACTGCATAGACATTTAGGATTGCTATACCTTCTTGATGAGTTTCCTTCATCCTTAGAAATGACTCTTACTGGTAATTTTTCTTGTTCTGAAATCTATTTTTGTCTGACATTAATACAGCCACTTCAGGTTATTTTTGATTATTGTTTGGATGGTCTTCTTTGCCCATCCTTTTACTTTGAATACATCTATATTTGTATTTAATGTAGGTTTCTTGTAGACTACATATAGTAGGGACTTGCTCTTTTTATTTTTCTGAATTGGACTATCTCTACCAATTAATTGTCATTTTAAACCATTTACATGTAATAGAATTATCAATATGATTGAATGTAAATCTACCACATTGCTACTTGTTTTCAATTTGTCCCATATGTTTGTTGATTCTTTTTTCTGTGTTCTTTTGGATTGAGCTTATTTTATTATTATTCCATTTTACTTCTTCTATTGACTTATTAAATTGATCACTTTGCTTTAGTATTTACAATGTACTTCTTTACCTTATTATAATCTTTCTTAAAATATTACATCACTAACACACAGTTTAAGAACCTTATGACAACATACTCCATTTCATCCTGCCATTCTTCAAGTTATAGACTGCATAATACATTATCGTTTTTGCTCTAGACTATATTTTTAAAAGAAATTTACAAATGAGGAAAATATATTTCATCCTTACACACATATTTACCATTCCTGATTTTCTTCATTTATTTGTGCAGATCTGAATTTCTATTTAGTGTCATTTTTCTTCCACATAAAGAACTTCCTTCAGCATTTCTTGTAATGAAGGTCTGAAAAAGTCATTATTTAAAGATATATACACTGACTATAGATTATTAATTTGATATTTTAAATATTTTTCTTTCATCCCATAAAAATGTCACTTTATTTTTGTTGGGTTTCATAGTTTCTGATCTGATAGAAGTCTGAAGTAATTCTTAAGGGTTTTTTTTTTTTTTTTGGTTCTCCCTTTAAATAATGTAGCATTCCTGGCTGGTTTTAATATTTATATTTGTCACTAGTTTTCTGCAATTTTACTGTGATGTACATTTGTCTGTGTCTTTAAAATATTTACTCTGCTTTGGGTTTACTGAGTTTCTAAAATATGGGGCTTTATCATTTTCATCAAATTGGGAAAAATTTTATCATTTTTTTCAAGTGTTGTTTGACTCACCATCTTGGCCTCCAATTAGACGCATATTATACCACTGGATATTGTCCAGTGGGTCACTGGACAACATCCAGTGACTACTTTTTAATCCACCATGCTTTACTTTTGAATTTTTCCTATTGCTGTGCCTTCAATTTCACTGGTATTTTTATTCCCAGTGTGGAATCTGCTATAATTCCCATTTAGTGTATTTTTCATTTCAGATACTGTACCTTTTATCTCTACAAGTTATATTTGCATTATTTTTCATACTTTCCATTCCTCTCTTCATCATGTTCATGGTTTCCTTATATCTTGTGTGTAAGAGGCATATTTTTTTTTCTGTCAATTTCTTCATCCTATAATTCCTGGATGTTTTTATTGAATTATTCCCTTATGGTTTTGTGTTATGTTTTCTGCTTTTTTCAAATTTCTAGTGATTTCTTGAAGGCTGTCCATCTAGATTCTTCTGTTTTTGAGCAATTAATTTTGTTGTATTTCTTTAAAGAGCACTGGAACTTTTCCAGCAGTTAATTGAGAGCTAGTTTGATCCACTTGTTATATGGTTTTAAACCTTTTGGCATATGCTTAGAGTGGTTTTATTTTAGCTCTAATTTTGCTCCATTTCTAAATTATACCTTTTCTAGGGTATCTACTGAATGCCCCGGGTGTCTTCACTCTGGATTGAGTTAAAAGGAATACAAAAAATTTCCAGTCCTGTGTGAGCTCTGGGATTTTTTGTCTTATAGCCCCAAGTAATAGTTATTTCTTTGGAAGTTGTTTTTATTGGGCCTTGTGTAGTTTCACCCCATGCAAACCATATTCAACAGGTCTCAAGGGGTCTCTTATGCACATTTCAGGACCTCTTTCTCTGTGTAGCTGCCTCCTCCCAGTACTATGCTTCAAAAACTCTAGATACCTTGATCTTCTGAAACCTAGTATTGGTTTCCTCAACTCTGCAAGATTGCTAGATTCTGTTTGGATTCCTCCTCCCTGTGCTGTAGTCCAGGAATTTTGTCCAGGCAAAAAGTGCTCACCTCATTTACTTTCAGAAATGTTATACATATAAATATTGGTATCTGCCATCAAAGAGAATTTATCTTTTTAATCACAATAGATAATATGCATAAAGTTCAGTAGTAGCAAAGGTGGGTTTTTTGTGTGGGTGTTTTTCTTGGAGCGGGGAGTGAGGGCATAGGGATTCTGTGAGAATTCTGCTATAACATCAGAAACCTTCAGATGATTTTCTGAAATTTCGTTTCTCAGCTTTCTGATAAACTAGGTTCACAAATAAGGTTTACCTTGCTTCAGTCACTGGATTCAGGAATGCAAATAAAACGTTAATAAGGCACTTTTCCTGAAGTAACTAGAGCAAAGAGTATTAACCTTCTTTCACCGATAGGGAAACTGTGGTACAGAGCATTACAAAACTTGTCAAAAGTCACACAGCCAATAAATTGTTGGAGTTAGGAACAATTCCAGTCATTAATTCTTATCTAAGGGTTTAAAATACTTACACAAGTGAAAAAGAATTCAGAATGTGTTATTTTGCTGGAAGGCTTCTTTTTCATTAAAAAAAAAATCAGGATTTTTGTATCTTCTTGATGCCAATGATTCTGTGTCTAACATTCAGCCTTCAGAATATGACACTTATATAGAATTTTGAATTACTAAAATATCCATTATCTTAATCATTAAAGTTAAAAAAAATGTTACCCAAATCTTTTCAGGTCTCACAAGATTGTGAAAAAATGAAGTGTGGACCTTAATATCCAGATTTCAAGTATTCCAAGAGTCTCTAGAAGCACCTCACATGTCATTATCAGAGTCAGGATCATCTCTGAGTATAGGACAGGAAACAGACACCACCCTGTCCTCCAGTTACCAGTCTTGCCTATCACTTGGAGTGAGATAATAGCACCACCCTGTCTCCAAACTTCCTTTCATCACACACACACACACACACACACACACACACACACACACACACACTCCTTATTACTATCAGCTCAGAAAAAAGTCCTTTTAGGAGAGAGAGATCTTTGCATTCACTTAAATTGACCACTCTGCTACAAATACTTTAAATCAATGGCTTCAAGCCTATCACTTTCACCTAGTACGATCCCTTTAGTGACAGAGTTTCACTATGGAATTGATTCTCAAGTAGGCAAGCATGTTTTCTGAAACCCAGCAACCAATTGAAACCTCCTTCCCAGAGATTGTGATACACCATTTTTTCTACTTCACTCTCCAACCCCACCACTGAGAATTGCTGCTCTAAATGAACGCCATGGCTAAGGACTAAACACAAAATACTGTCGATTGCAGGGAAAAGCAATTAAAAGCTTCCATTCATTCATTATAATTCCACATGTTCTTCTACTATTTAGACTATAAATATAAAGTATAAAATGATTCCAGTACAGTGTTGAACTGAAAAGGAATGGTTTAATTCAACCTTTGGCTTCAACGTTCAAATCAAGAACAAAACCCAAGTTCTGACACACGGAAGTCTTTTGGTTTCATGTGGCTCAAGCTCAGGAGGGAAACACACTTGGATTTATAGCATAGCCCTTCGACAGGATTACCCAGCAAAATGCCAATGAGAGCCTGAATCCAGCGTACACTAAAAGATTCAGGATTATTAAAATGTCACTCCCAACTAGTCAGGTCTTAATGACTCTGGAGAGATTAGACTGGGTTAATACATTTTTAAATAGTCAAATTATGGATTATTTTACAATGAAATAACAGATTATATGACTTACTAAATGATTAAAAGTTTGTTTGAAAAGACAATAACTATCTGTCTTGTGAGTGATGATTTGCCGAGAAATCTCTGACTACCTGTAATTATTAATAATTTTTAAAAATCAGTACTACATTTTAATCATTATAAGGTTTCTTAATATCATCTGTGATTATAAATATGTTTACATTTCATTGTGTTTGGATTTCATACGTCACATATTTTTAGGCAGATCCAATTGATGTTTTCAAATGCTGATGCCTGTAATCAACTTAAAGTCTTAGAATAGCACTTGATTATCCTTCAGAATTAAACTATACACTAATCTTTAATTTTCCAATCTGCAAACAGATAGATACATTTTATGAATTACTAGATTTCTGTCTTTGTTGCAATGTATGTTTATGAAAAATATATTAAGGTGTTCTTAAATAAATGCCCTTTCTATCTAAACCCTTTAAATATAATTTTACTGGAATTCCAATAATAGATCAGATACTCTCTAGCGGCCCATTATGACATTTGATTCTACCATTTATGTTATTTATGCAAAGAAAAGCAGTGCTTAGCATTCACAATGGTGCTTCCATTAAGCAAACCAGAAATGGGCATATTCCATGTGAACTTTATTACTGTAAAAGAGCAATGCTTCCATATATTATGCATAACAATCTTAGTATATTTAAAAGGAAAACTGCAGAAGTGGTCACCATTAAGGAAAGTATCTTCTCCTAGGCTTCAGGTTATTTAAAAAAATCCCCCAGTTTTCTTAACTATTCGAATCCTAGAATAACCGAGTGTACCTCCCTAGTGCCCAAAGACTGGTGCTTCAAGCTAGATGTTATAGAAGAATGTGCAGCATGTCAAGTGATTCAGAGTGTAAAGAGACTTAGGAAGAGCAAATACACAGAATCCAGAGGCAACACAATAGACTGACCTTCTTATCAACCTCTTTCCCTCCCCTTTCCTTAACCATGTAAAATCGAGAATAGTAAAAGCATCAGAAGGAATCATAAATGAAAAATGACCCTCAGTAATTGTGGTTTCTCAGCACCTGATTACCCTGCTATCCCCCTGTATGCATCAAAGAGCAAAGGATAAGGGAGATAGGGTAGAGGAGAAGAAAGAAAATGAGAGATTATTTACTGGCTGTTTGAGATCTGGTTACCAGCCTGAAAAACAAGAACAGATGTATTTGCATGATTATAAAATAAAATGCCTTCCAATAACTTAATCTTCGGGAATATTATAGTACATACATTTGTTTTTAATTCCCCAGGGATAGGCAACAGACTGTGGGATCCTTTGTTTACCCATGGGTATAAGGACAGAAGATTCTTACATACATCTCTGAACGCATGCTAGTGAATAACACGTGTGAGAACCAAGAGGATTACGGTATTATCCTGCATTGTTTTCTGCACTACATCCACTTCAATCTTCAGGAAAATAAAAACAGAAACGGACCCAGGAGATTATAAACAGGCTGTTGCCACTGAAGTCTGCTCTTCGAATGTCGATGTAGCCCAGGATGCAAGTTTGTTTCTTTAGGTTTTATCAAAAACCCTTTATGAATATGAAAAGAATTAGTGGAGGTGAAATCACCCAAAAGGCAATTACTGTCTTCTCTCCCAGAGGAGTAGATTTCAGCCAAGCACACATAAAAACCTAAAGTTTCTGTCATAGCTGAAGAGTTCAAAGCCAAGAGGCAGAGTACATGGGCTTTGGAGATGTTCGTGGTTAGTGGTAGGTAATAAAGGATATAAAGGCAGCAGCTCAGACTAAATATGAGTTTGGGGGAAAGGGAAGAACAGAGTGCACTGCTGCCCATGTTGTGTTTCCCCAGGATGAACACACACTTCTTTTTCCATTTGGCATGAAAAGAACCTGGACCTGCCCCAGCTGGATCATTCAAAGAGCCCTCAAAGTGTTGTGTCTACAGGGCCCACTTTTGCTCTGAACTGGATGACCCTGGGCCAGCTGTCAAAAGGCTGAGCCTCATCGGGTAGCACGAGGCCATCAGGGTCAGATAGAAAAGAAAGCTGACTGGCTCATAGGGTTACAATCACGTCAGGCAAGGTCGGCTCACTTTTTCCATTCCAAGCCCAGGGTTGGCCTGTAATGGTGATCTGGTAATATTAATAACAACACAGACAACCAACACCTTTCAGGGAATGGTTTCAAAAGGCTTTCCAAGGCAAGGCTGCTTATTAATTCCCCAAATGACAGATAAGAAAACTCAAGCAGAAAGAAGGAACATGATTAGACCCAGAGCACACATGTGAGTCGGCGCACAGCTGAAAGAAAGACCTCAGGCCTACCTTCCAGGATCATGTTCTGTCCTCCAGAATTGTCTGACTCCCCTGAGCCTACTGTCCTCACAGACTGACTGCTCTGCTCTCAGGAGCTGCCCAGACGGGGCAAACTCTCTGCACTTGATGTGCTGTTTTCAAGCCTTCCTATCCCATTAACTCACCTCCCGATTTAAACAGGTACAGAGGTTGCTTACACTGTTTCTGTTTTTGTTTTGCTTTTAACATGCATTAGAAACCTGCTGCATATACAAAATAAGGACCAAAACAAAATGCAGAGTTAAGAAAATGGACAGAAATGTTTACCTCTCCCAGCACAAGAAGGTGTTCTAATGTATCCACATAGATACACTCACCCCAAAGGTACAACCGCTCATGTTCCCTTGAGTAATTCAAACAATAATTATTCACTTGCTTGAGATTTATCACTTAAAGTAGGATCGATTTTTCAAACTTTTCTATAAAGCTTGTCAGATACTATGACTCTTCTGCTTTTCTGTCTATGGTGGTTTTGAAATCACAAAAATATCTGGGAGTTCTTTTTAAGTGATCAACATACATTGACTAAGCACTTAACTAATATTATTATTATTTTTTTTTTTTTTTTTGCAGTATGCGGGCCTCTCACTGCTGTGGCGTCTCCCGTTGCGGAGCACAGGCTCCGATGCGCACACTCAGCGGCCATGGCTCACAGGCCCAGCATGTGGGATCTTCCCGGACCGGGGCACGAACCCGTGTCTCCTGCATCGGCAGGCAGACTCTCAACCACTGCGCCACCAGGGAAGCCTTTAACTAATATTATTAAAGAGGTAGTATAACCTCGTGGTGGGGAGCAGGAAAGTGTGATTAGAGCAGCAAAGCTCCACTCCTTCTGAACTATGTGACTTTGGCGGGGTCCTTAACTCCTCTACCCAGTTTTCTCATCTGTAAAATGGGAACAAGAAGGGTCACCTGCTTCTGATGGCTGTTGAGAGGATGAATGAGCTCACATATGCAGAGGGCTTAGGACAGTACCCAGCATGTAGTCAGCAACTGTATGCATGTTCTTCCACCACAGAGCTTTCACTTTATAGTGAAAAAGAACAGTTCTATGCAATGATTCCTGCCTGGGGAACACTACCAAAATGAATAAGTGGAAAACTAAGTATGTATGTGGCATAGCATTTGGTTGAAAGACAATATGTAGTGAAGGTAGTTAAGGAGAATAGTAGTTGCAGTAATCAAGAAAGACTTCCTGGAGGAAAGGACTGAGGTTTTCATCCAAATAGGAAAAATGCTCCCTTTAGTTTCTTTGTCATTCATAGTCTCTCTTACATCATATACCCATTAGAGTAGTGTTACTCTAGGGAAAGACTGTATTCAGAAATAATTATACATTTATAACAATAAAAAAAATAAAAGCAATTAAGAAACAATCCAAAGGTGGTCAACTGATGAAAAAATGGTTCCTAGATCTCAGGAAGCTCCTGGTATTCTAGGATAAGGATGACAGTAACTATTAAAGAAACAGAATCTCTGCCTTCTTATAACTGCACCTTAAAATAACCTTGGTGTTCTGCTTTATTAACCAAGGCCCTATTCTGCCTACTGGACCCTTGTCTAAGGTCTCCTTTTTGATTCATCAAGTATGTTTCTTTTTTCCCCCTACAACCTTCTAAGCACTGGGTGCTGGAGTGCTCAAATTCGGGAAAAAATAAGACACATCCCTTATCCTCAAAGTGCTCCTAAATCAGTATATTTTAATTAATACTTTAATTTCTCTGCTCACAAGTTCTCATATAATCACTTTTTTAAATTGAAAAATCAAAAAAAGTGTGAAGGAGATTAACAAAACAATCATAAATCCATCACATAGAGATTATCACTCTGGTATACTTCCTTCTTGTATTTTTCATATTACAAATAGAAATGCACATGCATATAATTATGACTATATTGCATGTACAGTTTTAAAACTGGCCTTTATCATCTACATCTAAAGCATTTTTTAAGCCCTTAACATTTTCTTTAAATGTATCATTTTTAATGTAGTATAATATTCCATTATATGGATAGTCTATGATATAATCATTTCAACATTAAAGATGAAATTAATTCTTTGACTAACGGAAGTCATTGTAAATAGCTGTATATCCACAGAGATGGTGTGCTGGATAAAAGGAATTAATCTTCTGAAAAACATGCTACCTTTATATAGTCAATTTCCACGAGCTGTGTTAAAATAAAGCAATCCTCAAAGCAGGCCAGGACCTCTCACGTGTCCCATGGCCTCCTTCTACTACATTCTCATTCTGCAACCTTTTCCCCCCAAGATTGGGGAGCTTTACTGGTTAGACAGTTTTCCCATCTTCTGGACTTTTGGCAGGGGGAAGGCCACATACATGTGAGTAGCTGGGAAGAAAACAATCCAAATTAAACTTGTTAAACTTGTTAGACAAGTTTAATTAAACAATCCAAATTTCCTCTTGTATCAGTTTTCTACTGCCACAATAATGCAGCGTGATAAACCCAAATTCGGTGGCTTAAAACAATAAGCCTCTGTTTTGCTCGTACGTCTCCAGGTCAGTGACTCTGGTGGGCTCAGCTGGGCTTAGCTGGACAGTTCTGGCCTGGGCTCACCCAGCTGTTGCTGATGAGGATGGCATCAGCCAGGACAACTGGGATGATCTGGCTTCCCTCACCTGTCTCACCTTCCAGGAGCCTCCCCCGGGCACGTTCTCACAGAAATTGCAGAAGAGCAAAGGCAAGCAGAAACACACAAAGGCTTTTTCCAACCTCTGCTTGTGCTATCTCTGCTGACACCTCATTAGCCAAAGCAAGTTCCAAGTTCCGCTCAGATCCAAGCGACAGGGCAGTAGAAGCCACCCTGTTAGTGAGAAAAGCTGCAAAGTCATATGACCAAAGGGACCATGACAGAGAAGGGTGAAGAATTAGAATCATTAATATAACCGATCTACCACAACCTTATATTTTTAAAGGACAGCAACAATAATAAAACAAGATAATTCAGGTTTTCAAGAGGTAACTCGGTTTAATACTCTAAAGTACTACAGAAAAGAAAAAGATGACCATAAATGAACAGAGCAAAACAGATACTGAAAAATTGAGGGGATTGTCTTCAAAACTTTTCTTCAATATCCTATGGCAGGATGGCATACCTCTTGATTTCTTATCCCCTTTTCCTAATGGCTAATGGTAGAGGCTTATGTTTAGACAAACTGATACAAATAAAGTAGTAAAGAAGACCAAAAAAAAAAAACAAAGGGACAAAGAGGTAAAACAGAATTTTTGGTAAATAATTATTTTTAATTAAATAATTTTTAAAAATAGTCATTTTAGCTTAATTATCATCCTTAAAATAAGCCATAGAGGTACGTTGTATCTGGATACAAAATGAAAACTTTCCCAAGGTCACTCAGTCGGGTGGAATAGAAACTGAGATTTAAATGTAGGACTAACTTCCAGGGTATGTAATACACAGCATGGTGACTAGAGTTATCAATACTGTACTGCATATTTGAAAGTCATTAAGAGAGTAATCTTAAAAGTTCTCACCACAAGAAAAAATTTTGTAACTATGTGTGATGATGGATAAATAAACTTATTGTGGTGATCATTTTACAGTATATTGTATATATATAAAATTATGTTGTACACTTAAAAAAACAATTTATATGTCAATTATATCTCAGCTTTTTAAAAACTGTAGGACTAACAAACACAAATGTTGCTTCCATGTTATATCAGAAACAACTCTTGAAATTGAATAAATTCTGCTCCTTATGCCTAAAATACTTTTCCCTCTCTCACCACCTAGTTAATTCTTCCCCTTCCTTGAATCTCTTCATTTCAAAATTCACATAGTTGGAGACACCGTCTTGATCTTCCTGACCAGTTGGAACCCTTCTCATACACTTCTTTTTGAGCCATGTACTTCTTCCAACAGAGGCCACGGTTTTATATTTGTTCATGAAATAATTAAATTGCATATCTCTCCACTAGACTGTCAGATCCACGGGGGTAAACACTTTTTTTCTACTCTGGCTCAGTTCTACCTGTGACCCAGCATAGTTGCTGTCATATGATAGCTCTCAATATATAAACAATGAACGAAGGAATAAGTAAAAAGTAATCAATGGGAGAGCATGCTTATTGGAAAGATGAGGTAGTCTTATAGATAAGAGAGCACATACATGGGTGATGAGTCCTAAAAAGTTCTTCATAGTGAAGATTTAGGTAATACATTTCCAAAAGAAGGAACTACATCTAAAATACATGTTTTAATATTCCTATGTTGAGTGTTCAATACACAAACGTTTCTGCACACAGAAACAACAGCATTTCATGTTTTTCTTAGTAAGAACCAGAGAAAGTCAATGTCAGAGACTTATCAAACAAATGCAGCTCCTCCCATAGAATAAGCCTCTTTCTTTCCATCATTTTCAGTAAGAGAGGAAGATGGAAGGGAGGATATATATTTCAGATGTGATTCAGAGCTGGCTGATGCAAAACTGAAGCCTTTACTGAGACACTCTGCAAGTGTGTAATATTACCTGGAGACAATTCAGAATTGTGTGCCTTGTCTTATCACTTACTTGCTGGTGTTACAGTACCTTCTGTATAGGACAGGACTCACCTACTGCTACCTTGCTTGCCAAGGAATATAATTTTTTCTGGTTGCAAACCAAAAGCATAAAAGGGTGTCTTTTACCAATCCTGAGAGAATGCACCTAAGATTGGGGTTTTCCAGAGATTCATAATGGAATTGGAAACTGCTTCAGGAAGGAAACTTTAGTGTCTGCCTGTCAATGGCTGCACATGGAATGATGTATGTTCTATAGCATCAGAGGTCCAGATGAGTATCTTATGTACGGGGACATGCACATCTCACGCACTGGCTGTACTTCCTTTAGAATTCTCAGAATACCAGAGTTTATGACACTAGATTAAACACTGCAATTCTGAAGACTAAACATGCAAATGGAAAGGGAAGGCCCTTTCCTGGTAGACTCAGAAACTCCATGATATAATTTTAAGACCAGACTTCAGAAATGCAGTCAACACAGAAGCAAAAGTGAGTTGAGGCATGAGGGTAGCTATATCATTTACTTCAGTTCATCCTGGCTGCAACGTTGCTGCCCTAAATAACTAACTTACTGAATCACTGCTTTTTCATTAGGATAAGTTCACATATATCTATGTATAATTCACAAAGGAAAAAAGGGTTAATGTGGACTTTTTTTCTTTCATCTGTACTTGGAATTATCCAGTAAGTGTGTAATTATGAAGGAGGCACAGTGTTTACTACCTGGTAAATACTGAAGTAATAATTCAATGTGAGCTTAGAAAATGAGTGACAGGAAGAGGTAGAGAAAAAGTAAATGAGAAAAGGGAGGGAAGGAGGAAGGGAAGGAGAAGGGAGGGAAGAAGAGAAAAAGAAATATCTGTCTGTATTATGCTTGTGTACTTCCCTCAATGAACACTGTCATCACAGCAAAAAAAAATCTTACTTTCTACTGGCAGACTCCACTGGAATATATCCTTTTCCCAAAATATCATATTTCACTTAAAATTTTGATTAAAATGTTATAATATTTTGATAAAATGTTTCCTCTGCCCTCTCCTACTTTAATTCCTTCAACTACTCTGAATCACACAGATTCGTGATAGGTCCTAAAGTTAGAAATTACCAATATTTATTTTATTAGGTCAAGAAACTGAGATTAAAGAAGGTGCACATATCAATGAACAACTGTACTAACAGACTAACATGGTACAACAAATAAGATATCATCATGGCACAAGAGAAGAAATGGAGAAAGGGGAGAAAACGGAGATGATGCTTGATCTAGGTCCTAAAGAATCAGTAGAGACTCACCAGAAAGATGGCAGAGGGGGGAAGCAAAGTCTTAGATGCTGAGGGAATAAATGCAAAAGCATGCAACTTGAAGTAGCAAGGTGCACCCAGGGACCTATGACGGAGGCAGAGTTTGTACACAGAAGATAATAGAAGGTGACATGGGCGAGTAGACAAAGACCAAATCACAGAAGACCTTGAATGACATACATAGATGATATTGATTTATTTCACAGCCAGTAGATTTGAAACATGGAAGTAAAGTAATATTGTTTTCATTAAAAAACAAAAACAAACTTAACTACCAACAATGTGGAAGACAGACTTGGAGAAACCATAGAGAGGAAGACCTATGAGGGAATCCTTAAAATAGTCCACAAGAGAGCTGATGAAGACCTGAAAAAGGGCAGTAGTGCTGGGATTGGAGAAGGGTTGACAGACTGAGAGATGTTAAGTTAGGAGAACCTGTAATATCCAGTAACCAGATGGGTATGAGAGATTAGGTATTGGCAGAAAGGGAGAAGTTTGTAATTATGTCCAGATTTTTGGTATATACATAAGAGCAAGTCTAGGGAAAAAGATACTTTTGGTTTTAAATATGTTGGATTTTCTTGTGGGATATCCTGTTAGTAATTAATAGCAGGGAGCCAAAAAGCAAAAAGAAAAGAAGAGTAGAGAGCTAAAGAAAGAAGCCTGGAACGAGGTACTGCTTTGCAGTCATCAGTATCCTGGTAGCGCTGGATGCAGTGAGCATCGGAAAGGTTGCCATGGGAGTGCGTGGAATTGAAAAGAGAGACTGGCTAAGTGTAAACCCAAGGAAATACCAACATCTAATGGGTAAATAAAGGAAGAGGAGATTATGAAAGGGGGAAAAAGGGGAAACAGGAGAGAATGGTTTCAGAGAAGACAGTGCAGGAAAGATTTTTATGGATAAGGTAGTACTCACTAATGAATCCACAGAATTTAGGTTAGCTTTATGTAGTATGGACATCATATGCTATTTGAGGTATTATTTACAAACTGAATTTAGAGACTAACTTAGAATCTAAGTTTTTGGCCATTATAGTCCCTTTTGGTTAAATTGAATTAAACACTCTGAGAACCAGGACAGTTTCTTATCGATGTTTTTATACCAAGCAGCACCTGTCACAGAACATACCTAGAAAATAAGCACATAATGCTTGACTGTGAATATTGCTGAAGAAAGGAATTAACAGATTCTCAGGTTTTAGTGAACTTGCATCGTCACTCTGACAATGAATATGTTTTTCAGTTATATAAAACTTTAGTATGTAAATGACTCTGAGAGAAAGAGACAGAGAGAGAGAGAGGCAGAGAGAGGAGAGTCTCCAGGTTTGAAGACACTCATTCATTCATTCTGTGTGAATCACATTCTATCACAGTTAGCAGGAAAATGTACTTCTGATAGGTCTCGGCAAGCTGAATTTGCTTAACTTCCTCTCTTCCAATAACTTGCTTCAACTGATCTATATTTTTGCCATTTCAAGTCTACCGTCATCTTTTATCAGTTTTAGCTGCATTTTCAGCCTCCAGTTTGCTACTTTGGCAGAGTGAAAGAGATTCTAAGCTTGGCATTGACATTTTTTATTCACTCGAAATAATAAAAAGGGTAAATTTCTCTTACCATTCGTGCCATGTGAAAATAAAAAACCAATTGCATCGGTCACCAATCTTGCTCAGTTAGGCTGACATGAGTTTCAGCGTTAGCAGATGGGATTGAGATATTGTTTGCTCAAGTGTATACCCCTCAACCTGTGGCAAGTTAAGACACTGATATTATGAAGGACTTGGGCCCCATTACTATCACAGAAAAGTTAAGTCACAGGGTGGTCAGTTCTAGGCCTCTCTGCTGCTCCAAAAAGAAAACACAGGACTAATTACAAAACACATTATCTCCCTCCCCCTTTCTCAATAAAGCCCATCACATACAAAGTTTAGAAATACACCCCCCACGAGAGTTATTGTGGGGATCAAGGGAGATGAAGCATGTTAATGAGCTTATAAATTACAACACACTATAAGATGTCATTCATGGCTTGCTTGCCCAAATCCATCATAACTCCAAATGCAGCTCAATGTGGAACAATAGCATGGGGCTAGTTCCCAAGAGTTAAACCTACAAGTGGAGTGAGGCAAGCTAAGGGGACAAACAGAGAAGCAGACACTCAGAGGACCGAAGGGATATGATCGCCAACACTGGAAACATAGGTGAGCAGTTGGTAATAAGAAGTCAAGTAGTTTCTGACAGGCATGGCCCTGTGGAGACTCAGGGACATCCTAGTCAGAGTAAGAATTTAATGCCCCTTGAAAGTAGCATCTTTAAGTCTTTATTAAACATCTATTTAGAGGACTGGAAGAAACTAATTTTCTATTATAAAATATTCCATCTTCAAAATAAGGAAATCATTACACGCACTTAATGTAAAATAACATTTTATTAGGTATTGCCCTAGAACTATGATTTTGTGCAATAGACAGATATTTGAAAGGCCCATAAAATGACTCAGAACAAATAATAGAGAAATCACTTATTCATGGCAAATCATGGCAAGTCAAGCATTGTTTGGTTTTAGAATTTCACTTGATTCCAGGTGCCAGTTAAGTGGCTCGTCTCAAGGCAGGTAGAGTTACCACTTGCAACTCTTACTTGTGCACTGAAACATTATTTGACATAGTCAGACCTAGACAGATGAAGAACTTACAAAATTTTTCATTAGAGGCAGTTCTAATTACATTTCAAATGTTATATAAAAGTCACATGTGAAAATTTCATTTTACTGGTATCATATTTCTGATTAATTCAGTGAAGCTTAGCTCTGCTTAGAGATCATTGCCCTGTCCCATGGCCTGCACAGTCATCAAATGGGCAAAGATGGGAAATCAAGATGTCAGAGAAACAAGCTCCAGAAATCCACGTGAGTGGCCTTGAGTGTTGAAGAAAATTGTTCCCAGATGTGGTCAACACACTCTAATTGACTCTCACCAATGAGTCATGCCCTTGAATAACCCTCTCCCCCTGAATCCTGGCAGAACCTGTGCCTTGCTTCTAACCAGCAGAATTTGGCCAAAGTGACAGGATATCATTCCCATGATTACATCACATTATATAAGACTGTCTAAACAGACTGGCACAACAGACCCCCACTAACTGGCTTTGAAGTCAGATGTCATGTTGAGAGAGGGCATACCAGGAAAGTCACACAGCAAAGAACTGAAGATGACCTCTCAGAGCTTAGAGCTGCCCCTAGCCAAGATGGCCAGAAAGAAAACTGATCTCAGCCCTGCAACTGCAAGGAAATAAGTTCTGCCAACACCCTCATATGGCTTAGGAGTGGATCTTTCCCCAGTTGAGCCTCTGATGAGAACACTGGCCAATACCTAGGCTGCAGCCTGGTAAGACTCTGAAACAGGCACAGCCTAGACTTCTGACCTACCAAAAGTCTGAGCTAAAATATGTGTATTGTTCTAAGGTGCTAAATTTGCAGTAATTGGTTACACAGCATAGAGAACTAATGCATCAGGCAGCAAGGTTCAACTACTTGACAGCACTTCATTCACTGGTACTAGTATAGAGCATTCCAGAGCAAGGAAGGTCTAAGGTCTAGACAAAAGGAACTGATTCACTGTCAGGATGTTGAAACACTAGTTTAGGCAAAGGTATGTGTGTCGGAGGGGAGGGTGGTAGTTGTGCCTGTGGGGTGAGGCACATGATGAGAACCCGATACAAGACGAGAACCTACAAGCAACCAGAGTGGAGGTGTTAGAGGCTGGAGAGGACTTAGTCTGCAAACTGGGTATCTAGTTATGGGGGGATTACCACAGTCAATTCTGGGAATTAGGCAGGGTATTTCCATACTTTTCTCAGGTAGAAAGAGGAGAATCTCCAGTTCCAAATAACACTGAGTGGCTGAAACCTTTCCAGCAGCTATACATTCCTGTTTAAAGCATTACTGTTGATATGATGATACTCATTAACTATGACAGCATGTAATAAAATAATTTTTGGATTAGGCTCCTTAATGAAAGCTCCGATTAGCCATCAATGTGGGACCATCAAACAATATTTGGGATCAGACCCACAAAGAATGAGAGATAGCAAACACAAACTGACTATTTCACAAATTTAAGAGTGGCTTTCCTTTCCCTAAAACAAGCACAGTCTTTGGAGTTAGAATTGGATTAAAGCCCTAGCTCCTGCCTTTACTAACTTTCTGATCTAGGCAAACCATTGCACTTCTCTAAGCATCAGTCCATTCAAATAAGGATAGTAATAACTCCTCCTCCCAACTGTCATAGAGCCAAAGAGGTGACAAAAATCAGAAAATGAAATGATTAAAACCATCTCCACCATATTACAAAGCATTAGCTGAAGTGTTACAAAATTTCAATAGCACAGCGAGTTTAAAACTTTGTTTTGGAGTCAGCCTATGTGAATCTGAATTTTAGCTCAGTGGTGTATTATCTCTATGACCTTTTGCTAGTTACTTAACCCTCTGGGTATCCATTTAGCCATTTAAAGGCATGAAAATAATACTTACTTCAGTATATTAGGCAGATATTAAATGAGACAATGTGTTGGGTTGGCCAAAAAGTTTGTTCGGGTTTTTCTGTAACATCTTATGGAGAAACCCGAATGAACTATTTGGCCAACCTAATATGTAAAGTGCTCTAATTTTTCCTTAAATCGTAGGTTGCTGCATTGCCTGATTAAGATTGCTCAGCTTTGGAGCTAGCCAGCATTTTGCAGTTGGGTATGACAACTCCCCATGTGCCCTTTCATCTTCATTTCCATTGCTCTTGATACTTATTTTCTAGTTATAATAATTAATGGGCTATAGTATCATTATTTATACAATTCTGTTAATACAACTAGAATTTCTAGGGTGAAGCTCTTCAATAAGTGTTTGTTGCATTGAACTGACCCCAAATTTGCAAACTGAGGGAGAATTTGTGGGGTGCAGACAATGGGCTTCCTCTCTGTAATGCTGCTTGGCCTCAATAATAACCTCATAACCAAATGTGTGTGCAGATATGCTTTTCAGTGGATAAGATAATACCTTTTAGGCTAATAGACGTGGTTGATTTACTGCAGAATGTTAGATTTGGTATCAGCCTAAACCACATCATCACCGAATATAGTGGGCACCACTGCATGCTGGGAATTATGCTACAGGCTTTCCCAGTTCCATTTAAATCCCTCTATATCCCTATATGCAAAGCACATTAGAAGGACAAGATATTTATACTCTAAGTTCAATGCCTATGCCATAAAAGTGATGTATGGAAGATCAATGTAACTCTAATTTAGCAATATAGGATGGGAATGGAAAACTTTTCACGAATGTAAATGTGAATTTAATAGGCCAAGATGGTTACCCCAGAAAATGATACTTAAACTGCTTTAGGAATTTCTGGAAGACTTGTAGAAAACAACCTGATATTTGCCCAGCTGAAATATAGGTTAATTGCTAAAAGGTTACTTAAAAGTGATACTTTTATCTCCTGGCCTTTACTGAATAGTGTAACTAAAATGTCCTACATGTCCTGAATTATCTTTTTACTTTAATGGGTCTACCTGGAAGGATACTCTACATTTTTCTTTAGCAAAACTTTCTTGTATCTCATAATGAGCCATATATAAGCATTATCAGGTAGACAGTTTTCCATGGGATGTTGTTTTAGAAGTCCAGAAATGCCCAGTCAGTAACAGCCCACTGTCCAGTTTAATAATTGTGACCACTTTGATCATTATTTACTACAGACTAAGTACTATTCTAAGCCCTTTAAAGATACCAACTCATTTAATCTTCACATAATCATCGTATGGAGTATCTATGATCATTAATATCATCTTCATTTTACATTTGAGGAAATTGGGGCACAGAGATATTAAGTAACTTGTCCAAGGTCACACAGCTAATTAGCAGCAAAGCCAGTATCAAACCAAGTTGCATGGCTCCAGATTCATGCTCTTAACCATTAGGCTACACTTTGCCCTCAACACAGAAATATCACCAGACTGAGACTTAAAGGAACTAATTTTGAGTCTCGACTTCAGCTATATGAAAATTTCTAAACTTACTTAAGGAATACTAATACCCACGTCATCAGGTGGGGAAGATTTATAGATATATACCTTCCATGGTGGCTCGCTCATAATAGGTGTTCAATGAATATTACTTGTATCTAAATCTGATTCCTTCAGATTTTTCATTAGGACTCCAATTAACCTACAAAGAGATTATTAGGATCTGTAATGCTTTTAGAAATAACGCTGTGAATACCTGAGTATAATTCGGTTTAACTGATTAACGCTAGCCAAGAACAAAGTATTGAGAAGAACTGAAAACAAAGACAAGCCTATTTGGGTGGACCTTGTGTACGAAGTCAATTTGAGGGCACCTCTGAACAGGGCAGGCCTAGGCTGGTAACTATGGATTTGTTTGGGCAGTCAGAGGTCACCATCAGCTAAAAGGCAGATGACAAGAAACAAGAGGTGCCGAAGAGAGCGTGGAAAAGCCGGAACCATTCTACCTAGGGCAGGAGCTTCTTTAATCTGCAGTTTACACCATGGCCCGATGCCACACTGTAGTTGGAAGCATTCAGCAAGTGTCATGCCAGCGGTGGGGTTGCCATAAAGGATTTCTTGTTTCCTCCTAAAGATGTGAATGATGATGCTATACTTGAACTATTTGGGTACTTTCCCCAGTTTTCCATAGTGGCCTATAAAGGAAATGCCAGAGAGTGGACACTCAAGAGTCGGTACTGCCATCTGAGCTCTGTGTGAAGGAGAAAGTGCTGCATCATCCCTCTTGGCACTGGGCATGGGCAAAGCTACCGTGATGGACAGAGAACTCCTCAGGCACACAGAGCCCAGGTTCGGCCCGCTGTCCTTCGTGGCGGATGTGTTAGGCATTTCACACTGCAATGAACAGAGGTGCAATCAGGCACCTCAGGTCACAGACTTTTCCTGTGAGACTCCAATGGAAGGGACAGTCCTCAGCCATCACACACAGAAGTTCATAGAAAGCCAGTACATGTTCATCACCATCCACATCAGAAAAGCAGAAGTTTTTCCAGACATCCCCTAGTCCTTTCCTCCAGAGCCAGAGCCATGTCACATGACCCCCAATCTTCACTACAAGGAAGACTTGGAGAGTATTTAGCTCTTCTTATAACCATAGTGGAAGTAAGTTAGACACAGAGTTGGAAATGGACAGTGTGTAAGTAACCCACATGGTCTGCACAGATGGGTACCATGATCATTCCTATGACATCACTAAGGAAACTAGGACTTGGACAAGTGAAGCAACTTGTACAAGAGCTTACAGATTATCAGTGGTGAGGCCAGGATTTGAAATCGAGAACCCTCCGTCCAAGGTCAATGTACTTGGCACTATCCTTTGCAGCATCTCTAAACAGCTCTTCCAGTAATTCTCTCTCCGAGCACCCTGTAACTTTCCTGAATGGCCCTAATCATCACTTACAATGATGTATTTCGAGTAATCATTTGTCTTATGTCTACCTGTCCAATTACATAGTAATCTCTGTGACAGCTGAAACTTTTCTGCTGTTTTTTTAATACCCCCTGCATATGCAGCAATGTGTGTTTTCTCACATATATCCAGTCAATTAATACTAATTGAATGAATGAATGAATTCAAGTAATATGCAATTTGATGTTAACCCTGTTCTAATCAAGGGCTTGAGGAGTTCTGAGCAGAAGAACGTCAATGCACTGAATAGAGGGCAGGGAGGGCTCCAAGATCATTGTTAGGCTGGGCCTGGAGGGATGGCTTTTGCTTTGAACAACTGGATTGGAGACGAGAAGTCCAAAGGCAGAAGAGACAAGTGTGTTTGTAAAACAGAAAACTGACAAACTTGATAAAATTAGAGGATGTATGTTTGGAAATAGGTACAAATTAGGGTATCATACAATTTAGGGAAAACCTCGAAAAAGGGCAAAAATTTCAATATTAATAAGGAGGTCGAGATTTTTGTGAAGGTAAGCAAAATCTCAGCCATGATTGCTCTGGTAGTTTTACGTACATTTGATTAGAGCCTTAAGGAGCTGTTTCAGCAGCTGAAGCATCAGGGAACAGTGGAGAAGGCCAGACTAGACCACAGCATTGGGAATGGAGAGTAAAGATGGAAAAGCAATTATGGCAAGGCAGCCACTAGTAGAACCTGGGTCTTTGAGGAATGACGTAGAGAGATGTAGAGAAAGAGATATAAAGAAACTCCAAGTTTTTGAGTTGGTTAACTGGGAGCCCTGGGTTAGAAATTCAAGGAAGGAGCTGCTTAAGGAATAAAGATTATAAAGCTAAGTTTGGAGTTTGAGGAAACTGAAAGATATCCAAGTAAAACTAGTCATAAGGAGTTGGAAGTAGATCACTGAAAACTGTTATAAATTCATTCAATCCTTTATTAAAAAGACTTGGAAATAAACACATAGAACACATGAAGAAAGAAACAGACTCATAGTCCTGAGCCATGGGAGTAAGCCACACGATCCTTCAACTTCTGCCTTCCCCCGCCTCAGTGACCAGCTATGTCAGCCTGAGTCTCTGAATGACCATGAAACAGAACTTTGCTGCATCAGGCAAAATCAACACATACAGAACATGCAGTGTGAACAAAAATTAAACCTTTCTTGTGTTAAGCCACTGAGGGTTCAGATTTAATGTTTAACTGTAACACACACTAGCCTATCCTAACATAAGTAGAAATCCATAGCCTAGACTAGGGTAGCAGATCTCAATGAAAGGTGAAATTTGAGATGCAAAGAACACAGAGGAGTGAAAAGCAATGTGTAAATTTTGTGAATGGGGAGGATGGAGTTGCCATTCTGGTAAAGTTAGACTGACATTCCTATGAACAATGGGTGAACAATGAGCCCAAAACTTTGACTAACCTTTGGTACTTCTTTCTTTTTTTCTTTTTGTGCGCACCACTGGGCATGCAGGATCTTCCCCGATCAGGATCGAAACCATGCCCCCGGTGTTGGGAGCGTGGAGTCTTAACTACTGGACTGCCAGGGAAGTCCACCTTTGGTACTTCTTATCAACATAGATAAGACGCTTTTTGAGGAAGGAATTTGAAGGAAAAATGAATTGTTGATTACTCATGTTAAATGTTGTAAACAAAAACGTGAAGTACTACACATATTGAATGTGGCTGTGAATGTAAAATGCAAATACTCACAAATAATTTAAAGCCAATTTAATATTGATAAATAAAAATCAGCTTCCTTTGGCAGCTGATGCAATCCTCAGGATTTTTCCCTGCAATTAGTCTTTCTCTGTTCTATTCTTAATACGTACTGTTAGCATCATGTCTTACCAGGGATCAGTAAATATATGTTGAATAAATGAATGAGTAAAATGCATATACAGAAGAATGAACAGTAGATGGAAATGACTGAAAAATAGTTGTAAAAAACGATTCAAGGATTTATGTAGTTATTTCATTTATCCAGGGAGCAAAGATCTAGAATATCTGTTTTCTAGTTTAAGTTTAGCAAGAAAAGTGTGTAAAGGCAAAGAAAATAACTGAAGTTATTAAGGTAATATTAAGGATCTTAACGTAATTTTACAATTTATCCTAATCCTCTAGCAAATGAGTTTTTGACCCATCTAATTGTGATAAGAAAAAATTCAATTTAATTTAACTCAACAGAACTACAGGGAAAAGGGTGAGATCAATTAAGGTTAATGAGTCTATAGATATTTATATTCTTATTATATTGAACAACTTTTACTATTTAGCATATATTTTTCTAAGAGTAAAATTAAAAAATTTAGAAAAATTATGTCTGTGGTCACAAAACGTCTGAATAAAGTAGGAGGAGAGAAATCATTCATCTAAATATCAGGAAGAATTTGCTGACAGTGGGAGATGTCAGACTGAGAAAAGGCGTAAACTGTAGCTATACTATTAGACTGGACAAAGAATTAAAACATCTGTCACTGAAAATCATCCTTCACCTCCAGAGATGTAGACTAGCCAACATAAAGGACGACAGTGATATACACTGCTTGGATACTAAGTAAGACCAGTCAAGGCAAAGACACATACTTCCAATTAAATCACTCATGTGATACTTAGACCCAAGATTGACATGAATAGCAAAATCACCATAAATCTAAAGACAAAACACGTATTCTTCTGTTTGTGTCTACTTTTTGCTTCCTATCCACACTTCCTACCTGTATATAAAAATCAGATTTACAACAAGGAAGAAAAGCACCGAGTATATTCATTTGTTAGGATGGAGTGTGATCTGTGAATTACAAAATAAAACATGTAATGGGATCCTCTGGTAATTTTTGTGGAAGACATAAAATCAGCTATCCGTTAAGATGAGCTGCCCCTCCTCTTATTTACCTATTTCATCAATTCTACAAATATTTATTGTTACTATATTCTAGGCATTATGCTAGGAACTAGATGGTCTCTACTCTCTTAGAGCATAGAGTCTAGTAGTTGATGGGGTAGGCATGAAATAACCTATTGCTAAATTACAATCTTCTATTCACTTGCCCATCTTCCTCATTTTTTAAAAAGATTTATTTATCTATTTACTTATTTATTTGGCTGTGTTGGTCCTTCATTGCCGCAAGCAGGCTTTCTCTAGTTGCGGCCAGTGGGGGCTACTCTTCTTTGCAGTGTGCGGGCTTCTCATTGAGGTGGCTTCTCTTGTTGCGGAGCGTGGGCTCTAGGTATGCAGGCTTCAGTAGTTGGGGCAGGCAGGCTCAGTAGTTGTGGCTCGCGGGCTCTAGAGCACAGGCTCAGTAGTTGTGGCACATGGGCTTAGTTGCTCCACAGCATGTGGGATATTCCCGGACCAGGGATTGAACCTGTGTCCCCTGCATTGGAAGGTGGATTCTTAATCACTGAGCCACCAGGGAAGTCCCCATCTTCCTCACTGAAGTGAGACATTTTTAGGTAAGAACAATACCTTATTTATCTTGACAATCCCAGAAACTAGCAGAGTGCATGACATAGTAGAAATACGGGCAGGCAAAAACTGTGGGATAACTAAATGATTGAAGGGAAGAATGAAGGAAGGAAGCTTAATGAAAAGGGAAGGATATGGTTGAGAAAGTTAAGTGATTGGGGTTAAAAAGCATGTTCTCAAGTTAACAGAATGCCACTATTTCATCAGTTAAAATTAGACTTCCAGATATCAAAGCTTCAGAAAAATGATCTGTTTCCATCAAAAGTTAACAAATAGAGTTTTAGAAAAACACCTCTTTCCACCAGAGACCAAACATATATCTACACTTTAAGCTTAGTTTCGGGAAACCAGTATTTCATTCCTAGCTCCACTCTGAAATTATCTCACATGGAGGAATCATGTAACATTTGCATGCCGAATTTTTTCCACTTATAAACAGTAATAATTTCTTCCTAGGTATGGGTATGCAAGATTAATTGAAACACGCTATTTCAATTTTAGGGCTAAAATACTAATTTCTACACGCACCCAACAGATATATTCATTTTCCAATGAGGAACATGATGTAGATATTAATGTTGGGTAGACTCAGGAGAGAGTCAGACAGAGTGACTCTTGTAAAGGAACAGAATCTAACTTCTTTTCCATCGGCCTGGAAATATGAATCTTCTATGACCCTGTGTCTCAAGACCTAAGGAAGGTAGAGACTCCTCAGTCATTTCCTAGACTGTCTTCTACCCCAGAAAAAGTAGGACCTTGGCCAAGCCACCTAAAGCTGTCACAAGGAGGTTGTTTCAAATCCACTGAAATATAATTATACACTTACCCGTACAATTTCCTCAACTTTGACCTAAAACATTGATTTGGTATTTCTAAAATTACTCTTTGATCCGTATTTACGACATTCCTAATGACATCTTCTTATCCATTCAATGTGCCACGCTAATTTTAGAACGACATCCTCATCTTGTACAAGAATCCAAAAGCTACTGCTAACCCCAGAGGAATGAACAGCCTTTAGGAAATCAATAGAGGAAGCCGTAAAAGGTCATTTGGTCTAGCTCAGTGCACTAAGCAGGTAAATAATTAATCCATCCAAGACAAAATATTTTTGGCAGGATCTAATTGATACCCACTATGCTGACATATGGATGAAAATGATAATCGCCAACATTTACGGAGTGCTGACTATGAGCTAGGTCCAAGCACTCTTCACATTACCTCATTTAATCTGCAAGTCTTGTACAATAGGTGCAACTTTTAATCTCTATTTGATTGATGAAGAAAATACAGTACCAATAAATCAATGGGGACTCTGGCTAATTTAATCAGAAATTGGGTGACTGAAAGCATTTGTGGTGAGGGTGAAAAAAAGTCAGGCTTGAGGAAGAATGGAGGCGAGCAGAACCCAGCCCAGATGCAGCTACAGAAAGGATGCTGACTCTAGCCTCTGCTCTACAACCAGATTCCCAACTCCAAACAAGGTCAGAAAAAAATCTCTACCTGACCCTGCACCTCGTGTCATTTCCTCAAACTTCAGAGTCCTGGGGAGGAGCTGGGCTTAGGTCAAGCATCTCTATATTAGGTGGCAGGAGCCAGGAAAAGGCTGTATCTGTTCAACCCATTCATCTCCACTTCTGGCTTCCTTAGTGGGAAATACAATCTTCCTTTCTTGAAGTAATCTTCAGATTTCCCCCCAAATGGGAAACCAGTTTGGATCGTGAAAATGTCACCTACGCCACTCTCACTAGTTTACAGGTGGGAATATTATTGCACTGTGCTTTTTAGTCCTATAAACAAATTTCTAACCTACTCACGTTGCAACCCTTTTATTATACTGATTCGGATCTACAGAGCAAAATGCGACTTGCCCTAAAAGACTCTGGAAGTGTGGCTAACGAGAGAAATAAAGCTTCAGCCACTTGTTTATAACCTGCGCCTTTCTTTCAAATGAAATAGTTGAGATTAATAACTTTTCTCTCATTCTCCTTGGATCTTTTCTACTCCCCAGCCAAATGGTAATTTCTCAGGAATGAATTCCGATATTGTTTGCACCTGCTCATTTCCATATTGGTAAATTATTTCTAACCTTAATGAATGATCCTCCATCCAATCAATTATTCATTTTTTAAATATTTTATGTTCCCCACTCTATAGATTTATTATTAACTTATAAATGTTAACATGGGAAGATGCTACCAACCACCTTCATCAATAATGGATTGTTTTATTTTTTTTAATGATTTTTTTTGTACTATTGATTGTAAATGGGTTTGACCTGAAGGGCCTTAAGCTTTTTCCATTAAAAATGAAAGTAAGCAAAGGCTCAATGTGGAATAACACTTTTAAAATATATTCAAGCTTGACTGTACCCTGATGATCTTAATGAATTGAGGTTGATGTTACCAGCCTCATCTACAGTGGAAAATGGTCCAAAAGATGAATTTGCAGATAGTATATGAAAAGTTCTTCTAAAATCGAGAGTCAGTAATTAGGAATAATGATGTAAAATGAAAAATACTAAGTCCTACAATCATCTTCACAAGCTTACTGTGTGACTCTGCTAAAATGAATCCACACTGCAAGTCAAGTCAAAAAAGAAACAGTATCGTAAGAAAAAGACAGAAAACTGCATAATAAGTCATTATGTGTTAACTGTGTTGAAATGTAAGAGCATCATAAAAGTAAAACATGTTGACAAGTAAAACAAGGGAAAGAATAAAATACTTGGTAGTTATGAAGGGAAAACAAGTCAGTCCCATTTATGTTTAGATATTTCACTGTGAAAAAAAGTTAACCTCAATCAGCCAGAAAAGCTAGTCATCCACCTACAGTGTAGGACTTTGATCTTTTTTACACCTTTATCACCACGTATCTTTTTTAAATGAGGAAAACAGGTAGTAAGTTTAAATATAGCAAGTAGATGTTCCTTTCATTTATTCATTAAGACATCAAATGTTTATGGAGCAAATGTTTATGTGAAAGCACTGGGATAACCCATGAGAGAGGTGTCGATACCGTTGTCTCTGCTTTCGCAGTGCTTATAGTCGATTAGCAGAAATATAATATGAAATAATAATATAATAAAGGTATAACAGCAATATTAAAGATACAGGTAAATGCTAGGGAAGTTTAGAAACAAAAAAAAATGAATTCTGAGCAAGGTTTTCATTTCGACTTTTAAATTAAAATCAAATTCTATATTGCAGTGTGAAATGATATTTGCTCTTCTATGGAGACAATTTGGATCCGGGTTATGCATTAACTTGCAGCTATAAAGCATCAGAAATGATCAATCTAGGGAGATGGAAAATCACATAAATTCTAAAGGTCTTAAAAACAATTCTCAAGGGTGAAATCTTGTCCTACAACCCCTGTATTATGACTTCACACTACCACTTTATGGCATGTAAATCTTAGGAACTATAAGAGAAGGTTATAAATTGCTTGATCCCATAAGATAGCCGGGTGTCCTTGGGTAGAGCTTTCTATGTCTCAGTTTCTCAACCGTAACACAAATGGGTTAACCTCAGAATCTCTACAATCCTTTCAAGGTCTAATATCGTGAGATTCTAAGACTTTTTACATGGGCCATTTTTCATACGACCGATTTTCATTCTATGAATAAATGTTGTTAGGTTACCAGTTCCACATAAAGGGATCGTATAGAAGTAACTGGATCCCCATGGATCCCCATGGAAAACCAATGCCCTGTGTGTGTCCCACACCTCATAAATAGTCTACTACGAGCATTTGCGGATCCTATGCAAAGTAAGGAAAGACTTGAAATCTTATTTACCCAGAAACAATATTTTTTTCTTATTAGAGAGATACAGATTATACTCTTTTGCAGGCTGTTGACACAAACTAGAGAACGCAATCTTATGAACACACCACTTTTTGATGAAAATGGTACTTGTATACAAGGAGTGGATGGGTATCAAGACAGCAGAATGGCCAGATAAATTTTTAAAAAATGAACTCTAATATGAAATTTAAGGTTCTTTTTATTTACATGATATATTCCAGTCTTCATCTCCACCAAACCTTCAACCTATCTGCCAAGTCTGTGTAAGTATTTTTGTTCTTTTTGTTGTTGGTTGGATATTGGTGTGGAAATCACAGAAAGGGCTAAACATCATACTGAGTTGATGATGTAGAAAACCACAGCACAGCAATATATGGAGTGCCCAGGTGTTTGCAAGAACTGTTTTAATAACACTCACTATTTTCAACTTTCTATTTTATGTTATGTAGACTTTCTTCTCTTACACTGTAAGTTAGTAGAAGGAGGGATCCATGTCTGATTTATTTCATATCTGTCACTATGTCTCTAGCATTGCTATTTCTCAGCCAGTAGTTACCCGATAAATATTTCCTGAATGATTCACTAGACATAGATATATCTAAGCAAAGGAGAAGCAATGAATCCCCCTGGTGACAACCCAATCTAAATACACAATTTTCATGAATCGGACCCTTGAGGTCTTAATTCTTTTGGTTGCCTGTGAGATATTTTGATGCATTTAAATCAGTCTTCTGTTTATGTTTTGTTGTATGTTTATCAGACTTGTCTATCAGACACAGAAGCTTTAAGGCTTGGAGAGTTTCTCCTATTTAACTCAAAGTTGGAGATTGACACGTAAATAGAAGGACTTGGGATGCTGATGTAACACTGGTGATCTCCATACTAATGATGCCTCTTGTCTGAGTAAGTAATACAATTAATGGCAACTAATAGTTCATTCCTCTCCTGTTTCTTCTATACCCCTTCTGATGATACAGAAAGCATTCCTTTCACTTGAAGGAAGCAGGTATGAAAACAATTTTACCTTTAATTTTATAGGTCAATGAAATTTTTAAAAAACTATATTAAATATAAGGCAAAGGCACTGCTGATGTTTTGGCATGTTGGCAGAGAATTCTGAATCCGATTTTGAAATTCTTTGTGTTCTGTGTTGATCATAATTTACGTTGATAGGGGGACACAACAGCACATGTTCCACCCTATTTGGGTTATGGATCAGCAAGAATATCACTGAAAATATCATCATCATTTCTCAGGGGACAGACAACAAACATTGTATTTTCACTCTATGATTTCCCTAGATCATGGAAAAGTTATCCTACGTTCTCTGAATTAGTTTATCTGCTGTCCCCAGGAACTACCCCTAGGATTTTTCCTGAACATGAAGATCATAAACTTTTCTCTTTTTCCCAAGTGTGGGACAAGAGACTAATGTGGGAGATGGGGATTTGTCTGAGAATTTAATCTGGGGACGGTTAAGCAGAATCATGATTATGAAACTCCTGACGATCCCATTTTGGTTAAGGGTACAGATCTAGGTAGAGAGCTCTTTTCTTTAGGAAAATATCTAAAGCATGATGTTTCCCTTATACCTAAAAAAGAGGTGAGGGGTTAAATTGTTTTGCAAAATAAAATAGGTATCTTCCAATTTTAAGATGGCGATGTATCAGCATCTCTCCTTCCTTCTCTCCCATTTTTGATTAAGTTAACATTAAGACCTTGAGAGTTGGGCAGGGGAGAAAATGACACAAAGAGAATGTGCCCAGAACTGAGCTCCTAAAAAAGAGTGTGTGAGGCACAGATTTCTTCAGCTAAATGGATGTGATGAAGGACCAAAACAAAATTCTCTCACTCAGAGCAAAAGACTAAGGTAAAAGGGCTGGATACAGAGGAACCTCATAACCCATTTGACCTCAAAGTGGCCAGGAATGCAAGGACAAACCATTATTACATATTTTAAAAATGGTAATAGGACATCCTGTATCCAGAGCAGCATGTAAGGAGCTTGAAAGTCATCACTCCATCCTAACAACAGGTGAAAACTGAACAAACTGAATAATCAACAACTCTTCTTAGATCTGTAAGTGAGGTCACAGGGCAAACCACTGCCCCCCAAATGGGAGAGACTAACAGATGAATCCAGAGAATCAGAGCAACATCTGTGAGAATCAGTGTGGGGTAGGGAAACCTGAACTGTAATTGATGAGTTTCTGGAAAAAAACACCAACCTAGAATTCTGTACCCTGTGAACGAATGCTTTAAGAGTGAAGAAGAAATAAAAACTTTCTCAAACAAAAATTGAAAATTTTGTTACCAGTAGACCTGCCTTGCAGGAAGTTTAAAAGAAAATTCTTTAGAAAGAAGGAAAATGAGATAAGTCAGAAACCTAGATCTGCATAAAGAAAGGAAGAGTATTAGAGAAGGAGTGAATAAATAAACAATTGTTTCTAGAGACAATAAGTGGGTAACAAAAAACTGCTGTATATCTAGACTCCTATGTCATTAATGAATCAAAGGCTAAAAATGAGGCCTAATGGCAATCATTGTTATTTAAAAATATTACTATGTTTAATTTTATAGGCTGATCAGTCAAACATGGAAAACATATTCTGGTATTCTTTTTATGTGATTTGTTCTCCATACAATTTAGACTCATTTTAGTTATTAACTTTTGTATGTTGTATACTTAAAAAGATGTGTAATAATCAAAGAGAACAAGTGCAGCATATTTTTTGTCTCTTCAAAAAGCAATAAAGGAATAAGGAAAATAAACGGCAAAGAACACCTCTGAAAACATGTTTCTACAGATTAAACTTCATGACCTAAGCCATTTCCAAGAACTTAAATGAAATTAAAGAAAATACCATGTCTATAAAATAAGAGATCACAAGAGAGATAGGGATTGAAGAAAGAAATGATGAGACATCAGATTAGGAAATGAAAAATGATTTGGCAGAACTTAAGAGAGAAAATGCAAATAATAAAACTGTCACAAAATGAAGTCTGCATTGGAAGTAGCAAAATGGAGAAGAGGGACGTACAAGAAAAGCTTAACAGAAGTGAACAAATGATCCAAGAATTTCTAAAGAAAATGGTATGTATGTAATACAAAGCTGATTCAACTTAGGCATAATTGGCATCTCCAAAAGGTGAGAAAAAATGAATAAAACAGAAATTTTTATTATTTTTAATTAAAAAAAATTTCAGAAACTGAAGACGGTTGAATCTGCAATTTTAAGAAGCACTCGGCATTTCAGGCAAAAAAACGTTACTATATAATTAACAACCAGACCCAAGAGAAAAACTATTGAACTACTAGACTTTACATATAAATAAACAATCCTGAAAATCAAATCAGGGAAACCAAGACACTTTAAATGGGAAAATAAGGAATCTAAAAAAGTGGTACAAAGGAACTTATTTACAAGACAGAAATAGAATCACAGATGTAGCAAACAAACTTATGGTTACCAAGGAGGAAAGGAGGGTGGGGAGCGGGATAAATTAGGAATTTGGGATTGACATATATACACTACTATATATAAAATAGGTAACTCCTGGGGACCTATTGTATAGCACAGGGAACTCTACTCAATACTCTGTAATGACCTATATGGGAAAAGAATCTAAAAAAAAGTTGATAAATGTATATGTATAACTGATTCACTTTGCTATACAGAAGAAACTAACACAACATTGTAAATCAACTATACTCCAATAAAAATTAATTATAAAAAAGAAAATAATCAGACAGTTCTCAGAATGTCATAGAGTAGGTAAGCTGTACACATGAAGCCCCAGGGAAAGAAAGTGTGGTCCTAAATTAATATACCCAGGCAAAATATCATTCAAGTCTAAGACGGACATTTTCAGCATACACGAACGCAGTCATAGTTTTCATAAGCCTTTCTTTCTTTTTTATTATTTATTTTTGGCTGTGTTGAGTCTTTGTTGCTGTGCATGGGCTTTCTTTAGTTGTGGTGAGCGGGGGCTACTCTTTGTTGTAGTGCGCGGGCTTCTCATTGTGTTGGCTTCTTTTGTTGGGGAGCACGTGCTCTAGGCAAGCAGGCTCAGTAGTTGTGGCTCGAGGGCTCTAGAGCATAGGCTCAGTAGCTGTGGTGCACGGGCTTAGTTGCTCCGCGGCATGTGGGATCTTCCCGGACCAGGGCTCAAACTCGTGTCCCCTGCATTGGCAGGTGGATTCTTAAGCTCTGCGCCACCAGGGAAGTCCCCATAAGCCTTTCTTAAAGAATCAACTAGATTTGTCCTCCTGATGAGAAGGTGACCTAGACATGGGATTAGGTAGCCTCCTCCACCACAATACAATGCTGGAGATATCACAGAAATGAGAGGGAGACTGAAGATGTGAGAAAATATCATAGAAACCTTGATAACCCTCTGGGGAAACAGAAGGAGCCTGAGTTCTGGCACATATGCTGAGGGCAGGGATAGAAACCCAGAGTGCGAAGGCTAGGAGTCACATTTGGAAGAAAGCAAGAAGAGTTTCCAGTCATTCTTTGTTATTCCTTCCACCTTACATCACTTTATCACACTGTTGAGCGTTCCACTGGCTCAGTGGGATTAAAAAAATACACATATACACACCCAACATAAAATAAAATCCACAGTCATATCAAGCTAGCACCAGCCTGGAATGACCAGGTAACTTGAGAGCAGTGTTCTGGCCAGTGAGGGAGTGGATAAGAACAAGTGTAGGCCCACTGTAGACCCTGAGCATTTCCTCTCTTTGCTGAAATACCTCGAGGACTAGGTGATTACAATTCATAGAGCCAGCATTTGGGAAAGAACAGTGACTGAACTGAAGGTATAAGGAAATTTCCTAGGGTAAGTTGATATAGCAAAGGAGGGAAATGAGAGTGGTCCATCCTGATGGATCATAATACCAAAGAATCTTCTCCCTGAAACATGTTCCCCTTCTGAAATATTCCGGGAGGGATGTAATCTAGTATTTTGCCAGTATTTTTTTCCCAAGAATGCACTTCTAGACCCCAGGGAAATGATCTCATGAGGGAAAACGAGACATTTAAACATAAATGCTATTTTAAAAATTCAATAAATTTAAAAAACTATAACAGACAAAGCAGAATACACTAGACAAGAAGAATTTTAAATAAGTGTAATAAAATGTCTTTGAAGAGATAAGGGAAGATATTGGAGATAAGATACAGAAATAGGTCATCATCTGGGAAAAAACAAATGGAGATACAGGGTATGAAAAATGAAACAGATCAACAAAATTAAAAGGCAACCTACTGAACGGGAGATGGTATTTGCAAACTGTCTATTTGCTAAGGGGTTAGTATCCAAAACACATAAAGAACTCATATAGCTCAGTAACAACAACAATAAAAAAATCCAATTAAAAACGGACAGAGGACTTTAAACTTATACAGGGTTACATGTCAAATTTATTCAATTAAAAAAACACAGTGTTCTCAGAAGTAGATAAAATACAATGCTTACTTCAACAATGGCCTTAGAGAGTGATTACAGAAAAAAAATTAAGCAAGCACAACACTGAATTTAAGACAAATTCCAATTGAGGAAGAAAGAAAAATAAAACAACTCTAGAGAAATACAATAATTCCATGGTTAAATAATAAAATAGCTTGTATTCATTTCAACCTAGGGTTAGCAAACTATGGACCCATGGGCCAAATCTAACCCTCAGCCTATGTTTGTTAACAAACTTTTGTAGAAACACAGCAACACCTACTCATTCAACATACCGTTTATGGCCAATTCAGTAGCAGCACTGAGTAGATGTGACATAGACCCGTTGGCCTGTAAACCTAAGATATTTACCATTTGGCCCTTTGCAGAACAGCTTTGCTGACCCCTGGATTTGGATGATGCAGAGGGAGGAGGAAAGGTAGCACTACCTAGAAAAACTCATATGCTGTAATATTACGTGAAAAATTCTGTGAATACACTGTAATAGTAAACAGGAAGAAAGACTGAGTGGAAACAGCAGTTGTATTTGGATGGCAGCAATATGGTGGCTCCCTCTTTCTTTCTCTTATATTTTTTAACTTGGGGGACATGTGGTTGTAATACATTTGTATTACTTTTATTTTTATCTTATGACATTAACTTTCTTCATTGTGAGAATATGGCAACCACAACACTGTGAAAAAGCAATATGAAAACGAAAACAATGTGAATTAAAATTCAATTTCAAGATATGGATGAATCTATGTAAAGCATGACAAGCTTACCTGCAAGAAACTGGTCATTTAAATTCCACAAAAGGAAAGGAAAATTACCATAACCTGTGAGAGACTATTTATGGTCACGAACAGAAAAATAAGGCTTCCTTACATTTGCATAAAATGTTCTAGTTTTCAGACATTATCTCATTTAATCATAGACTAAGAAGATAGATAAATTTCTATATCCTTTTGAAGATGGAGAAAGGAGAGTGAGAGATGAAGCACGTTTGTCCGGGTCAAGGAGATTTCAAGTGTGTGAAATGGGAACAGAAAATAGAATTTTCATTAACACCACTATTGCATCCACCTTTAGTAATAAATAAAGCCTTCTGGATTCTCTTAAAGTGACTAGAACTTTAAACGCTTGATTTTTTTTTTTTAATTACAATTTAGTCTTCCTTACTGGTTTGTTGAAATGATAGTAAATAAAATAAGCTTGTGTTCCCCTTTGTGATATCATTATCTTCAATTAAGCTTAGTAATTATGAATTCAGCTTAACGTGACATTTGTTGCTGAATGCCTTTGAAGTAATCATTTTAAAATAAAAATATTATCAATCATTCCCTAAAAAATTAAATAAAGTCCATGTGGGCCATGAACAAGAGAAACTCAAATGAAAATAATCATTATTGTTACATGGTTTCATGTTAAGATAATGTTTTATTTAATTACTTGCAATTTTATAATAGTGCTGAAATATGATATAAAATGTCATTTTTCAGCATGACAAAACTGCCTAGATCTAAGTCATCAACTCCTCATGCCTCCTGGAAGATCTGTTTGGGGGCATATGTCTGCCTTCAGGGCTGCCTTAATTCTCAAGTTTTAAAGAGTAATATGAAACTCTACTGGATCGTCTCATATGATGAAGAATCCTTTTATTCTACTCCTTAAGTCTGATAACACAACATAATAGTATAATGGACAAGGCTATCAATATCAGTAACAAAGTTTAATTATTTTGAAGGAAATATTTGTTTCAAGAAAAAAAGTTAAACTCCATTTCATTGTAAATAATAGTTTTATCTATTTTTTCCCATTACTTGTCTTTGAAAGCCAGTAATGCATCACGTTCCAGGACACCTTCATAGGCCCTTGTGCTAAATAGGTTCTAATGACCAAGGAAAGCAAAGGCAAACAGACCCACTGAGGCTCTGGGCGTGTAGCTCTCAACTTCACCTTCACTAGAGACATTTCTTTGAAATCTCATGTTTAATCTCTAAAATACATGATGTTTGTTTTCTAGTGCTTACTATTTATTTCTGTCAATAAAAATTTCAAATTATTTAAGATGAATTTAACTGCTGTTCAAAGAAGATGCTGCTTTGGTATCCAGCAACCTCAAGTATCCAGTGATGTGCTCACATTTAAACCCAAGTTTAAGTTAAGTCTGTATTGGGAAACAAGTGTAACATGATTGAATCTCTGCATTTCAGCCTGAAATGCAAAAATATTAATGGTCTGGCTTCTGTGGCCTGCTCTGTCTCAACTTCCTTGACTGTAAAAGCAACAAGCCCCCAAAGGCTTCCAGTGCCTCACATACCACAGGCTCTCCCATCCTCCACGCCTTCATCCTTGTGGTGCCTGAAACACTCTCCCCACCTACCTGCTCCTAGGCCATAAGATCAGATTCCAGTGCATCCTCTGATTTCCCCTGAAGTCTTAACTACCTTCTCTATGAAACATCCCCTGATCATGCAGACAGACTCTGCTATTCCATTTTTTATTGTATTACTACACCTTCCTCCACCATAACAAGTATATTCAACTGCAATCATTTGTTTGAATTTCTGTATCTCACAGTCCCCTGTATGACCCTTGGGGGTAGTCCACTTCGCATTTATTTTATTCCCTCAACACAGTGCCTGGTATAAAGTAGGATCTCACAAGGTGTAGGGGATGGATGAATGAAGTAAACGAGTTAATTTAAGCATTGCTTCTTTGGAACTTTACACATTTCAAGTCAATCGGCGAGAACGTTGTTTATTCCTGGAATTCATTAACCACATCAGGAAGAATTCAAGCTAAGAAAATGAGCATAAACACACTGACAGAAGCTGCTTCATTTTTTCAGCCTTTCTTGGGATAAGAACTACTAATCCATTCTACTAGGGGAGCAAAAAGATAAGAGTTCATATAATACTTGCCTTGCCTTCCACTTTGAATTAAGTCACCCTCCAAACACAACTCAGAAGCAGCTAAAGGGGCCCGTAGCGTGATCTGGCAGCCTGCGGTATTAAATAATGTCTAGACTCCATGTGATTTTCTGTACTATATATCATAACTGAACATTTAAAAAGAGCTGGATAAATCCACAGTAATCCAGATGAGCATACTGTAACTTCCTCAAAAACTGTGACCCCCAAATAAAAATGAAGTCACTGCTACCTTACCCAGAATTTTGCTAGGAGCTAACATTATGTAAATTAGCTTTTCTTTAATAGAGCTGTAACACTATAAAAACAAGGTTCAGTTGGCCATCGTTCCTGACTCAAATCTCATTCTTTGACAGCTGTAATGTATAATTCTGGAGATACTTATTTTCAATTGTTTCTGTACAGATTAGCTGCACGTTCCAGAAAGACTGAACTTTCGATCTAACTGACAACATGTAAATCCTGCATTTTATAGATGAGAAAACTGATGAAGTGGTGATAAAATCCAGGTCACCCAGGCAGGCGCTTAAAATCAGCACCAGGTTTGGACTTGTGTCTCCTACAACACTCATCATTTTTTTGTAACATAATATGCCATCCTCCTCTTTTTGATTTATCCTCCCTATTAAAATTTTGATATTAAATATCTTAAACAATAATTAAACTTTTATAATTGTGATTTTTATAATAAAATTATTACATTTGTTAAAGAATAAGCCAATTGCCTTCTCATATACAATGTTTTAAAAAGTGAAATTGACTTTTCTAGCAGATTTTCTAGAGGTTTTAACACTAAAAACATCTAAAGGACCCTTAGGAACCTTCTTACCTCAGCATGACTTTCAGTGGGTGATAAAGGGACCATGTAGAGAGGGCAATTGGTTTGGTCGTCATTAGGACAAAATATAATAATTACTGGCACCCAGAAACAAAGTATAGTAAATACTCATTCAAAAGGGCTGACAATTCTGATTCATCAAATATTCACTAGTTTATACAATACTGTTATTCAGCGTTAACTGTCTTCCAAATTAGATCAATATAACCCCACTAGAGCAAAGTTTCTCACCTGGAGTGATACTGTTTCCTAGGGGTCATCAGAAAATATGTGGAAAGGAATGGGTTTCTAGTTGTCAGAATACTGGAGAGAGCTTATTGCATGCAGTGGATTAAACATTCTACAGTAACTAGACATTCTGCCAAAGAAGTCTCTTCCCACCCACACGCCAACAGGACTTTCCCTGAGAAACACTGAGCCAGAAAAAAAGCACATCTGATTCTCTTGTTTTCGCATTTAAAGACATCGTAATTTTAAGCTACTGAATTAAGTAGTCAGTTAATATTGAGGAAATTTACTAATTTCTCACAAATCTTTCGTTATAGATTTATACTCCTAAACTCATTGCAGGCATACCTCATTTTATTGTGTTCACTTTATTGTGATTTACAGATTTTTTTTTCTTTTCACAAATTGAAGGTTTGTGGCAGCCCTGCATCCAGCAATTCTATTGGCACCATTTTTCCAACAGCATTTGCTCACTTTGTGGTCTCTGTGTCACATTTTGGTAATTCTTGCAACATTTCCAACTTTTTTATTATTATAATATTTGTCATGGTCATCTGTGATCAGCGATCTTTGATGTTACTCTTGTAATTGTTTTGGGACACCACAAACTGTGCCCATATAAGATGGTTTACGTAATTAATACATGTATGTGTGTTCTGACTGATCTATCAACCAACAAATCCCTGTCTCTCTCCCTCTCCTCGGGCCACCCTGTTCCCTGAGACATAACAAAATTGAAATTAGACCAATTAATAACCCTACAATGGCTTCTACGTGTCCAAGTGAAAGGAAGGCTCACTTTAAATCAAAAGCTAGAAATGATTAAGCTTAGTGAGGAAGGCATGTTGAAAGCAGAGACAGGCTGAAAGCTAGGTCTCTCGAGTCAAATAGTTAGCCAAGTTGTGAAAGCAAAGGAAAAGTTCTTGAAGGAAATAAATAGTGCTACTCCAGTGAGCACATGGATGATAAGAAAATGAAACAGCCTTATTGCTGATATGGAGAAAGTTTTAGGGGTTTAGATAGAAGATCAAATCAGCCACAGCATTCTGTTTTAAAACAAAGCCTAGGGCATCCCTGGTGGCGCAGTGGTTGAGAGTCCGCCTGCCGATGCAGGGGACATGGATTCGTGCCCCAGTCCGGCAGGATCCCACATGCCGCGGAGCGGCTGGGCCCATGAGCCATGGCCGCTGAGCCTGCGCGTCCGGAGCCTGTGCTCCGCAACAGGAGAGGCCACAACAGTGAGAGGCCCGCGTACCGCAAAAAACAAACAAACAAAAAGCCTAACTCTCTTCAATTCTATGGAGGCTGAGAGAAGTTAAGGAAGCTGCAGAAGAAAAGTCTGAAGTTAGAAGTTGGTTCATGAGCTTTAAGAAAAGAAACCATCTCCATATGTAAAAGCGCAAGGTGAAGCACAAGTGCTGATGCAGAAGCTGCAGCAAGATATCCTGAAGATCTAGTAAGATAATTAGTGAAGGTGGCTACGCTAAACAATGGATTTTGGATGTAGATGAAATAGTCTTCTATTGGAAGAAGATGCCATCTAGAACTTTCATAGAGAGAAGTCAATGCCTGGCTTCACAGCTTCAAAGGACAGGCTGACTCTCTTCTTAGGGGCTAATGCAGCTGGTGACTTGAAGTTTGAAGCCAGTGCTCATTCACCATCCTGAAAATCCTAGGGCCCTTAAGAATGATGCTAAATCTACTCTGCCTGTGCTCTATAAATGGGACAACAAAGCCTGGATGACAGCACATATGTTTACAACATGGTTTACTGAATATTTTAAGCCAAATGTTGAGACCTAATGCTCAGAAAAAAAAAAAAATTCCTTTCAAAATATTACTGCTCATTGACAATGCACCTGGTCACCCACGAGCTCTAATGGAGATATACAATGAGATTAATGTTGTTTTTATGCCTGCTAACACAACATCCATTCTGCAGCCCATAGATCAAGGAGTAATTTCAACTTTCAAGTTTTATTATTTAAGAAATACAGTTTGTAAGGTTATTGCTGCCATAGATAGTGAGTCCTCTGATGAGTCTGAGATTCACCATTCTAGGTGCCATTAAGAACGCTCGTGATTCATAGGAAGAGTTTAAAATGTCAACATTAACAGGAGTTTGGAAAAAGTTGATTCTAACTCTCATGGATGACTTTGCGGGGTTCAAGAGTTCAGTGGAGGAAGTAAGTGCAGATGTGGTGAGAACAGCAAGAGAACTAGAATTAGAAATACAGCCTAAAGATATGACTGAATCTCGATAAAACTTTAATGGATAAGGAGTTGCTTCTTACGGATGAGCAAAGAAAGTGGTTTCTTAGATGCAATCTACTCCTGGTGCAGATGATGTGAAGACTGTTGAAATGACAACAAAGGATTTAGAATATTACGTAAACTTAGTTGATAAAGCAGAGGCAGGGTTGGAGAGGATTGAGTCTGATATTGAAAGAAGCTGTACTGTGGGTAAAATGCTATCAAACAGCATTGCATGCTTATAGAGAAACTGTTCATGAAAGGAAGAGTCAATTGATGAGACAAACTTCACTGTCCTCTTATTTTAAGAAACTCCCACAGCCACCCACCTTCAGCAACCACCACCCTGACCAGTCAGCAGCCATAAATATGGAGGCAAGACCCTCCACCAGCAAAAAGATTACAACTTGCTGAAGGTTCAGATGACAGTTAACATTTTTTAGCAATAAAGTGTTTTTTTTGTTTGTTTTTTTTTTTGGCGGTATGCGGGCCTCTCACTGTTGTGGCCTCTCCCATTGCAGAGCACAGGCTCCAGACGCACAGGCTCAGTGGCCATGGCTCACGGGCCCAGCTGCTCCGTGGCATGTGGGATCTTCCCGGACTGGGGCACGAACCCGTGTCCCCGGCATTGGCAGGTGGACTCTCAACCACTGCACCACCAGGGAAGCCAGCAATAAAGTGTTTTTTTTAAATTTAGGTTTGTACATTGTTTTTTTAGACATAATGCTATCGCACACTTAATAGACAATATTATAGTATAAACATGCCTTTTATATGCACTGGGAAACCAGAAATTAGTATGATTCACTTCATTGTTATATTTGCTTAATTGAAGTAATCTAAAACCAAATCTGCAGTATTTTCAAGGTATGTCTGTACTAAGTAATTTTCCTTATTGCATTTATTACCATTGTTGTGTTTCTCTTAAGGGATAAGGTAATGAGAGAAAAATTAGAACAGCTAATTAATGAAAGCTTTGTTTAAAAAAAATCTTTCTTTTGTCAGCTATTGTTAACCAAAAAAAAAAAAATTTAAAAAATGCTACCTCAGAGTTATGCTAAACTTTGCTTTACCAAGGATTATATAGAAACACTTGAGCAAATGTGATACAAGAATCAGATGCTGATGGTACAATTTGAGTGAAGAAGCAATAAGAATCTAAGGAGAAATAAGCCAGTGAAAAGCCTGCTATTGATGACAAATGACAGGACAGCAGTGGTTTCAGACAAGGGTCACTGCATGTGTCTACTGCTTTTTGCATGACACTTTGGTAAAAGTGAAGTCAGGTCTCAGACAAGCGTCTGAGGCGACAGCCCAGTGGAGTAAGCCAAAATCATAGATAGGTCATTATCATCACATCCGTCACTGGCCAACGGTATGCTAAGGAAGGATCACTGAATCGTAAGGGCCCCATCCTTGGAATACAGGAAGAAGGGAGAATAACTGATTGGAGTAATGCCTTCTTTCTCCATTGCAACCCAATACCTCAACCTCTCCATGAAGAACCTAGATGTCAAAAAGGCTTAAATTGATGGATTTGTGCGTCTGAGTTAGGAAGATCTAGGATAATCTGGGTTTTTTGCCTGGTCAGTTAGTAATTTCCCTGAGATTAGTACCAGTGCTAGAATTTTTTAAATGGAAACAATATATCTTTAGGTGACCAAATGCCTTAAATCTTGACATTACCTAAAAATTGACAAACAAAACAAACAGACAAATAAAAAGCAAAACAAGACCCAGACTCACAGAGAACAGATTGGTGACTGCCAAAGGGGAGAGAGGTTGGGGGGAGGGGATGTAACGGATGAAGGGGACCAAGAAATACAAACTTCCAGTTATAAAATAAATAAGTCATGGGGATATAAAGTACAGCATGGGGAATGTAGTCAATAATATTGTATTAACTTTGTATGGTGACAGATGATAACTAGACTTATTGTGTAATCATTTCGCAAGGTATTCAAATGTCGAATCATTATGTTGTACACCTGAAACTAATATAATATTGTATGTCAATTATACTCAATAATTTTTTAATAATAAATAAGTAAAAATAAAAATGAAAACAGATGGCCACGTATCCTCAAATGCCAACATTTATACTTGAGACTTAGAATCTGGAATGAGTCGATCAGGTAGAATGCAAAAATCTTTTCTAGATTTCATGTGCTTTGTCCACAGTCCTCCTTAAGTGATCTTTCATTTAAACTCATTATCCTTAAAATCATATACCCTCCAAGTTACCCTTTTCATTTCTATTACTGACTCAGGGGTTGTATGGAAAACCTGTACTCCTGACTAAAAGCTGTAAATCCATTAAAATAAATTTTAATTTCAAGAAATGTCAAACTTATACTGTATATAAAAGAGATAAACAACAAGGATTTACTGTATAGCACAGGGAACTATATTCAATACCTTGAACTATATTCAATACTATTGAACTATATTCAATAACCTATAATGGAAAAGAATCTGAAAATATATATGTGTGTGTGTGTAACTGACTCATTTTGCTGTACATCTGAAACTAACGCAACACTGTAAATCAACTATACTTCAATAAAAAAAGAAATGTCAAACTTGGATATCAGTACTATTTTAGGGACTTTTTTTGCATATTTGCTCTTTTCTGAAAAAAAACTGACTTTCCTATCTGTACGTAATAACGATATGAAAAAGGAACTGCATGTGAAGAATTTCTGGCCATTGAGATATCTGGTACCAGCAGTGCTGTGATTTTCCATCCATGTGCAAAGGTTTTTCCTGACCTATTTTTATGTGAAATGTGCTTGGAGCATAAAGTTTCTATAAATCCATTATATTCCCTAACTACACTGTTCTTTCATCTTCATTCAACTTATGCCTCTATTAGAAGAGAGAAAGAAGAGGTTCTCCTTCATGTTTTGAAAACGTATGTGCTTGTCACTTTTTTTAATACACTATTTTTTAGAGCAGTTTTAGGTTCACAGCAAAACTGAATGGAAGGTGTATTTCCCATAACCACACATACACAGCCTCCCCCAATATCAACATCCCGCCCCCGACAGAGGGGTACATTTGTTATAAGTGATAAACCTACACTGACACATCATTATCACCCAAAGTCCATAGCTTACATGATGGTTCTCTCTTGGTGTCGTACACACTGTGGGTTTTGACACGTATCCACCATTATATTATCTTACAGATTCGTTTCACCGCCCTAAAAATCCTCTGTGCTTGTCACTTTTGATGCTGAATTTTGCTTAAAAACATTATCTGCTACTAGTAAAGATATTATAAAGTAATAATTTTTAGTGAGGCAGACATGTTAATCCAATATATAGGTTTAAGGACCCTGTTAAATGGCATACTGTTTTGTTTATCAAATATTATTATACATATGCTAATAGACTCCGCATTCAAATGGCCTTTAAATTCAAATCATATATTGAGATAGCAAACCAACAGGGACAGAAGTACTGTTTGTATGTATGACAGTTATTGCTAAGAAATATTTGCCCATTTGGGGATGGCAGTGTAGCCTGAGAGTGCCTTCTGGTTGCCAAAAATAAAGCCATTTTCATTATTTCCACTCTAGCAACACAGGTCCAGATGTTATAAACTCTTCTCTCAGAGTGTTTCCCAGGACTCGAGTCCCAAGGTATGTTCCCTTTAAATAGGACTCTGTGGTCAAATTTGAGAAATGGTACCTACTGTAGTTTTCTTAGGGTGAGTTACAAATATATCTGCCATTTAAAAATTCTGTGAAGTCCCACACCAAATAACTTGTTTAATTTCACTTAACCCAGCATTCTGCACACTTATTTAACCATGGAACACTTTAGGGATTTTAAAAAAGCATCACATAGACTGGCTGCATCAAAATTCCTGGGGGAGTTTTTTGGAAATGCAGGTTCTAGTTAAATAAAATAGAATAAGATCATTCATGACATTAATATAAAAATGTAATGCATGTGTAATTTATTGTTTTATAGTTTACTTTCCCCTGTATTATATTTTAGTTAGGTGTGATGTTGTAAAATAGTGAATTTGAAAGACCATGTTCAATGCTTAATGGAGTTCTTCAGAAGTCTCACCAATTATTAATAGTTGCAATAAATTCATGGTAGTACACATTGCAAAATTATGAGCAAAAACTCAAAAGCAATAACCTCAAATTCTACTTACTCTAGAATATACTAATACGTATACAGAGAGGTTATGATCACCTAAAATGCATATCCTGCAAGAAAAAAATCTATTGTGCAAAATACATATATAAAACAATCACAGGATTTAGAGGATTACAGATTCTAATAATATATTTTTAAAATAAAAGTGATGACAAAAGATAATTGCTTTACAAGCAAACTACTTATTTTCATCATCTCTGTAATGGGAATAATGCTACATGCCTTGAATGGTTAATAAGAGAATTAAATGACATGATACATAAAGCACCTAGTCCCATACTTCATATTTAATAATGTATCCAAATTAATAAACTTTATTAAAATTTTCTGTCAAACAAATCATTACAAAATTTGGTTTTACACATACTGTTAAGCATATGTATATAAGAATATTTAATAGTCTAAGGAACAGGCAATGCTCACAGTGAAATATGAATGATCAATATATTCCCAACATTTAAACTATGCCTTCTGTTCCAAAATGTAACTATTCACATAAAGGCTTTGATTATAGCTTTTAGTCCACAAAAGAGATTTTCTGTGGGTTATCATAATTAGGGTTTGTGTCCTAATTTTCTGGTATGGTAGTAAAGCCTACCAATTCTAACAAAAAAGCTCAAATACAAATTTATGATTGTCTACAATATTTATAACCAACGCATGCATCTGTAGTTATGCAAAGAATTTAAAAGTACACAATAGGTTTCTTCTCTCGTGCACCCTCTCCTTCCCAATTCATGGATATATTTCAACCACTAATAATAAATTCAGAGTCTGGCCAAGACCATCCAGCTTCCATCATAGGACAATAGCTACATATACACGTCCAATTTCTCAACATTATACATACCTGTGGGAAACAACTAATACAGCTATAAAGACTATAGTAAAACTCTTCAGAATAGTATTAAATCAAGAGAATGGCTTTTACATATATTGGTTACCAATTACTGGACATAATTTTATTGATTTTTAATAATACATGTATTAAAGAAATGTAGGAATTACAGGAAGGTCAATAAAAATCATCAATAATGGTAGTACGGATCAATATCCTAGTAAAATTTTTGTTGTAGGTATGTGTGTGTACACACACAGAGTGAAAATGTACCATATGTATTTGCTTTTAATTTATATATAACATTTATAACATACATGAGGTATGAGTACAATCATCCCTCGGTATCCATGGGTGACTGGTGCCAGGGCCAAATCTGCATATACTCAAGTCCTTTACATAAAATGGCCTAGAATTTGCATAACCTATGTACATCCTCCCATATATTTTAAATCATCTCCAGATTACTTATAATAGCTAATACAGTATAAATGCTATGTAAAAGCTGTAAACACAATGTAAATGTATGTAAATTGTTGCCAGGGCACACTACAAATTCAAGTTTTGCTTTTTGGAACATTTTGGATTTTTTTTTTCCTCAATATATTCCATTCATGGTTGGTTGAATCCTCAGGTGAGGAACGCACGATACAAAGGGCCAACTCTACTAACATTTAGAGGGGTAGCACTGTATGAATACCTTAATCCGTATTACCAATTTGTCCTCTAGAAATATTGTTCCATTTCCATTTAGTGATCCCAACAAACAGTTCTTTTTTCTACAAAATTCTTGACTACCTTGGATATTTTAAAAATCTCTGCCTTTTTGAAAAACAAACAAAACACCTCATTCTTGTCTTAATTTACTTTATTTTGACTACTTGTAATGATGAACATGTTTTGATATGCTTATTAGCCTTTTTTCATTTTGTGAATTGTTATATCATGATCTTTGCCCATTTTTCTTGGAGTTTTATCTTTTATCTTTTTATATTTTTATTTATGAGTTTTTATATTAAAAATATTAACTTTTTGCATTAAACGTGTTCTGAAAATATTTCCTAGTCTACATTCTGATATTTTTTTCCCAAATTTATTATCATAGCACTTCTTTATCAGCGTTCGTAATTTAAAAGAAGATCTTTAATTTCCATAAGCCATGTCCTATGAGTATTAATAGTGGCTTTCGTCTTATGAACACTTCATTCTTGTATGTGTTCTTCTTCTTAGTCTGTAACATTTTAATTCAAAAGAAACTTTAAAATAGCTTAGGGCTTCCCTGGTGGCGCAGTGGTTGAGAGTCCGCCTGCCGATGCAGGGGACACGGGTCCGTGCCCCAGTCCGGGAAGATCTCACATGCCGCGGAGCGGCTGGGCCCGTGAGCCATGGCCACTGAGCCTGCGTGTCCGGAGCCTGTGCTCCGCAACAGGAGAGGCCACGACAGTGAGGGGCCCGCGTACCGCAAAAAAAAAAAAAAAAAAAAAAAAAAATAGCTTAGTATGTGAGACTCACGAAATAGAACAATTTGAATTAAAACAAAATTAAACTTTATAAAATATAAACTTTGGAAAGGAACAGAAAAATAAAAATGCTTTAAACTTAGGGAAATATGCTTACTAATTAAGCATAATTTTGGTTCTAAGTTTCCTGGCAACGGAGGCAAAATAACAGAAAACAGAGTGCTACAACTGTTCTAATATTTTATTTTTAAACTAATACTCTTTTCATTTTATCTAGGGTGACAATATTTCCTAGAACTTAATTCTAAACGATCATATGGGTTTTGATCCATATTCCATAGTATGGGGCTGTGGAATTCACTGACTCATTCATTCAATTCATAATGCTTGAATGTTTAATATATGCTATGCGGAGGCTTTGGCCTTAGCTATAAGACTGTTATTCTTTGGGTCCTGAGCACAAGTCTTTCCTTCATTATTGCACCCTGCTTTGATCTATTTCTCCAACTGCTTCACCCAAAGTAGAAAACTTAGAAAAACTGACTTTGTTTTATAATATTCATGTTTCCTTTTGTTGTCAAAAATAGGAAACAATTCAAGGTAGATTTTTTTTTTTAACTGATTTACTAGAAAGATACTGGAGTATCTTATGGAATCCAAGAAACTGTTGAATAAGCAGGCTTCAGAAATAGCAGAAAACAAGGCACTTCCAGAAGCCTCGATACTGGAAGTTTGGGGAGTTTGTAAATCTTTTTTTAAGAGCAGTGGACTGGGGACTCTGGCTACATCTTAGAACCATCAGATAAGACTGCTTTAAAGTACCATATGCAGGCCCCATTTCAAACCAATTAAATCAGTTTTGGGAGCCAAGGCCAAACAAAAATGTATGTTTTAAATGTCCCAGGTGATTTTAATGTGCAATCGATGTGGCACTGCTCTGAAGGACTGCATTTAATACAATAATGCTGCAAACAACTCCTAGTCTCAGTGTGTTTCTCTCAGTTCAGCATTCACAATCCCAAGGACAGAGAAGGTGAACGAATGGTCCAATTTGACAAAAACATAGACCACTGACTGTGTCAGTCATGGCCCTAGGGGAGGCTCATGATCCAGAACACGGCTGCAGAGTAGGGTGACCAGTTGTCCTGGTTGCCTGGGACTAAGGAGTTTCCTGGGACATGAGACTTTGGGTACTAAAATTGGGAGAGGTCCAGGCAAACCAAGGCCAGTGGTCACCTACCTGCGGGGCAGGGTAAGGAGGGGTTCTCAGGAGTGGGATGGGGCAGTTGAACGGGTCAATAATGCTGCATCATGTTACACAATCTTCATGTTTGTAGAGCCCATACCATCTGAAGTGTCTTGTCAATGACTTTTCCAGGGTGAGGAGGGGATGCGAGGGGTGTGGATGTGGTAATTTACCTGCAGTGCTACATAAAGTAAACGCTTCCCACCATCTCACCATATTTAATGCAGTGCATTTCAAAGTACAGATAAAACTGAGTAAGTTTGGTGATTTGGATTACAGAAACTCTTTTATGAGTTTAGGACACCTAGCAGCAAAAATCCTAAGTATATACAGTAAAGGAAATAATTTTTATTTTTATAAATCCTGTATTAATGCTCTAAGATACTTTGTCAACGTCATAAACAAAACTTAAAATCTCAAATGTAGAAATGCAAAAGTTTCAGAAATGTTATCTTTGACAGCCAAATGTCATCCTTTCCCACATTTTACAATGAAAACATTACAAAAAGTAGAACATTTTAACTTAAAAATGACATGCTATTTCCAGTGTCTCTGCTAGTCAGATGTGGCTGGATGACTTTTTTTTTTTTAATCTTGTTTCTAATTCAGTGGGCCAAGGGACCATCCCGTTGTAAGGTGATGGCAAGGGGAGAGGTACAAACACTCATATGGGAGATTTTTCTGACTGTATTAGTATATCTGGAAAAACAAGATCACAACAACCTCTTAAATTATAAACTCTGTGATGAATGTAAATCTTTATTTAATTCAATAGGCATTCTGGAAATCTACTGTACAGCTTCTAGGAGAAGCAGCTAGATCTAGAGGTCCATAGGACTCCCAAACCAAAATAAACAATGCCAATGGTACAAAGCATTTGGGAACACAAAATGTAATTCTGTTATATACAAGAATGCCGGGTAAGTTGAAAATTCCCTTCAGCCATACAAAGGAGAGGTCTACAAGAGATTTAACACTCAAAGTTTAACACTGACTCAAGATATAGTCTGCAAAGGAAAACCAGTGTCCTTGGAGTATGGAAGGAAGAACTAATCGATATGATGCTGAACCAACCTAACAATGAACGCTGTCCCACTGACAGGAACCACTGCTACAAAACTCCCAGTTGAAACAAGTACAAATTACTGCCTGTGATATATGTTTTGAGAAATGCATTCTAAGAAATAATCTTGCTGTGAGAGTCTGAAAATAAGACAGGTCTCATGATTTTGGTGCCCCCAAAGAGATTATAACCATGTGGACAATAAATGTTAAAATTTCAGACAAAGACTAACTACAAAGAAAGAAACAAAAAGTGAAAAAGGACAACGTTCCTTCCAAGGAGACATAGCAGCTTTTCTCAGCTATAATTTTTCGGTTTACCTATATTCTAAATCTTTAATTCTTAACTTAGGAGATGGGAAATGGTTTATATGCCTCAAAATATTCAAATGATCAAGTAGTAGGCCAAAAAACGACGAGAGAAACCAAAAACCAGCAACAACTAGAGTGTTTCTCTCTAGACTAATTTGGTCAATATTGAAAGGAGAGAAATAAAATAATTCAAATTAAGTGAAAATGTAAGGGCCTAAAAATAACGTGTCTGGTTGGATTTTCCCCTAATATGTAATGTTTCTGACCTCAGCATTTACACTAACTGTAACTCTCATTCTCTCTCAACAGCACAAGTCCCTGTTAAAATAGCCTTCTCACAGAAAACCAGAGATCCAAGTTATTAGGCAAATTATGAGGCATTTTCCCACCTATTTCTTTGTCTCAATTGCCTTAAGTGATGCTCCGATGATCACTGATTCCTTTCAGCATTTTGCTGCTGCTTCCCTCATTTTTCTGGAAAGGAGCTTCTTGCTGGAGCAGTCATCTGAATTCTTGTGTTGGGGAGCTCCTCTCCTCTCTCCTCTGTTTCTAAGCATATACCAAACCTGGTTCCTAAGAAAGCTCACTGTATGAAATCCAGGTTGTACCACACCTAAAACCATTACAGCTGGGTGACATGCAGGTTACCTTGTCTCAGAACATCTGTTCCCTGAGTAGCACCTGTTTATGACCACCTGAGGCCCATGTCAAATGAAAGGAAGGATCCCACAGTCCTAACAGAGGTTCTGCAGAGGCCATGAGGCTGAATGCACGTTTTGTTTCCCTGGTTCTCTTGTACCCAGACACACAATGACAAGTGCTTGGCTCAAGCAATGGTCGTCAGGGTGACCACATCTCAAAGCTCAGTCCCTCCAGTTCTTTGCCTCTGAGCTCTGGGAGCTCAGATTCATCTCCTCCTTTGGTCCCAAGACCATCACCTATACAGACTCTGGACACATACATCCATAGGTAAACTGTTTAGAATTGAGAAAGCAAACAAAATGGTTTCTTCTCTTCCACATTTATCATTAGGTCAAAAACAAAGGAATTGTTTGAAATTTTAGCACTCTTGTTCAGAAAAGCCCCTTAACTCACTTGCACTGACAAACCTAAAGGCTTAAGACTCCTGCTCTTATAAGATTCTACTGCAAATTCCACGGGCTAAACATCTGAAAACTCATAAGGAAGAGGATGACAGAGTCACAGGAGCTCATCCTCCATTAATTTACAAACTTGCTTCATTTCTGCATTTTTCATCTAGTATTTTTGCAAATGGGTGATATAGTGTGGAATGTCCGTGGGCTTTTCTAAGCCTGAAAAGTAAACTCTGGAGGTGCAGGCCAACAGGGGCCTCTCTCAGCGCACACAACTGTATAAGCTGTCTCGGTGGTCCTTCTGGAGAAAGGGGTGGTCCTTCCAGGGAAAGGATGGGCCTGCTTCTGCTCTAAGTGATCCTGCTGATGGGGCAGTGTGGAGAGGCAGGGCTGCTGACTGCGGGGCGATCCTCATTGGGAACTTAAAACCTCCAATCCAGGGATCTTAAGACAAAACCCTTAAAGCTCTCAAATGCATGCCCAAACAAAAAGACACACAGAAAGGAAAGATAAGGCAGCTTTGACAAATGAAAGAAGTAAAACTCTAACTGAGGCTATGAACTTGCCGTCACTCACCAGGAACAAATTAGAGGTAGACACTGGATCTGGGAAAGGAAGGATGAAGTTTAACCACAGACGCTGTCTTCAGAGGACCAGGAATCAACCAATATTGAGATAAATCAGGGTTTATCTCCAAATTTAGGACTGTAATAAACTCACAGCCTTGCAGCAGGGTAGTAAAACAGCATTTTCATAAGGCTACACAAAGTCTATTCAGGGGCTGAAATCTTGCTGGCAAAATAAGTAAACCAACACAAAATACCTGAAAACATTTTCAAAGAGTGCTGTGCAATCTCTCAAACAGAGGAATATGGCTTGTGAAAGCTAGGCTTACCCCAACAAGGGGTTCAGCAAAGCAACTGTTTTCAAAACAGTGAAAGGAACTGGGGCAAATTAGAAAAGAGGAATATATATACAAGGAAAAGATTAGAAGGGAAATCATTATTTTTAAACAGTCCAATGTCCCTATCTTAGGATCGCAGGTCAGCATGACCTGGAGTGTCTACTCTGCTGACCCTGTCCTTTTTCTTAACACATAGAGAACAGAACTTTAGGTCAGACAGGACCTCAGGAACTGGCCAGGACCGCACAGCCAAGCGGTGACTCAGTGAGCATAGGAAGTGTTTAGTTGCCATGGTTCTCTAACCTAAGCCAGGTGACTCTGCGAGGCATTGGGCAGGTGGACTGGTCCCATCTGTCCTCACCTCACTCCCTGGAAATGAGCTGCCCTTGGGGCTGTACAAGTGGGAAAACATAAACCCCCAAACTGATGGGAGTACTCTCCACTTTTCACACTTAATATTGGATGAGGCCCACTAAATAGTAACAGACTCCGTAGTCTTCATGGAGAAATTCAAAACAAGTAAATCAGGGTCACTTTTAATAAAGCCTTCCAATACACATTCCCACTGGAGTACTAATATACTTATAATTCCACTTTTTTTTTTTTTTTTTTTTGCAGGGGACCAATGGCCTTTAGATACCAGTCTGGCATCCAACTCCCACTGTCTAGTAACCAATTTTTAAAAAGAATCTGAAGTTATTAAAGAATTTAAATAGGATTAATTTCACTCCAAACGTTGTCTGTCTTTACTTTGTGTAGTAATTTGAGTTGCTATAAATGAGAACAAAAGCTCTTTCCAGCCTCAACTTGACAAACACCACCACTTTCTTATTGCCCTCATAATTGTGTTTGTGTTATTGTTTTTAGAGAAGTTCTCACTTCATACATTTAATTTTCAGTGCCAGGGGACGCCAATGTCATCTGAGGTAAGAGTCACTCTTTGGCTTCCAGAATCCTTTCAGAATGACAGATTCCACAAGTCTATAACACCACTGGTGTATAAGTGATGAAAACTCGCCAGCTTCAGCAGACCAAAGCTGTGATTTCCTGTCCAAAACATATTGAAACAGAGTCCCCTGTCATCACCTGCTATCGCAGGGACAGATCCTCACTCCGGGTACCTCCGTGGGGATTCTCATTGTGCTGAACTCTATCAGAAAATTCAAAAAATTCACCACCTCATTTCCAAGGTGTGAATATATCCTATCATTATCCATTAGTTATTGAGTGCTAGCAGTGCACCTGGCACCTATCATGACAGAGGGCATCTTCATAGCAATTCTGCACATAACTAGAGCCGTCACCCTACCCCACACACACCAAGGGAAAGAAAAGACTATAGGTGTCAACAGGTGTTGAAAAAGTTATTAGAATTCTGCATTCAATCCATCTCTGACCTACAGATAGGAAATGACCTCCCTAGTGCTACAAATGAGCTTTGCAAAAAAAAAAAAGGGAATTTTACTTTTACACACAAAAAAAGACCAATTTTAAGTATCTTTTTTCTTCAAATTTGTACCATAAGACTAACAGAACTATACCTATTAGAATGAAATAACTGAAATGTGATTAATATTACCCAGTATAATTAAGATACTTAATATTATTTTATTTCTCCTTCTTTTTAGACCAGTCAACAAAATGATGACTAATAACAGTCACATTTAAGACTTAGGGAGGGTTCAGTGAGCACAAATGACCATCCGACACCAACATGCACAGAACACAACTCATTGCTATTCTATTGACCTCATTCTGCCATATTTCCTGTTCTCAGCCCTAGCTTATGCTTAGGAGAATTTTACAAATCTGTAAGCATTCTTACCACGTGAAAAAAGTTTAATCCACTTAAATTTATGGATAGATACAGGTATACCTCACTTTACTGTGCTTCATTTTATTGCGCTTTGCAGATATTGCATTTTTTTTTACAAATCGAAGGTTTGTGGCAGACCTCACCGAGCAAGTCTATCAGCACCACTTTTCCAACAGCATTTGCTCGCCTTGTGTCTCTGTGTCACAGTTTGGTAATTCTCACAATATTTCCAACGTTTCCATTATTATTTTATTTGTTATGGTGATTTGTGATTGGTGATCTTTGATGTCACTACTAGGATTCACTGAAGGCTCAGATGATGGGTCGCATTTTTTAGCAATACAATTTTTAATTACGGCATGTACATTGGTTTTTCAGCATAATGCTACTGCACATTTAGCAGGCCACAATATAATGTAAACTTAACTTTTATACGTCCTAGGAAACCAAAAATATTGTATGACCCGCTTTATTTCAGTATTTATTTTATTGCAGTTGTCTGGTACCAAACCTGCAATATTTTGGCGGTATGCCTGCATATAGATTAACAGATATTCAAAACATAATCAACATTAACACATCAGTGTAAAAACTATATATGTATATATAGTTTTTAATCAGTATACACCATTAGTAAAATAGAACCGCATTCTTTTATTTATATTTCTATATAAGTATAAATGCATTAGAACAGGCCCCATTTGCCAAGGGCACAACAAGATTAACTAGAATGGAAAATGGCAGATTCATACGTGTATTTGTATACACTTTTCCCATCTTTGAGGAAACTCTATTTTTTTAAATTTTTTTGGAACTCATTTTAAATTATTTTTCTAATTTAAAAAATTATTGCTTAAATTACTTGCTGTCATTTTCTCCATGACTCACCTATAAGCTAACTGAAGGGAAAAGAGTGAGATATGAAAAAAATACACAAAATAAGGAAGAGAGGGGAATATTCATAAAATGGGTAAAATTCAGAGAAGCATATGAAACTAGCTTACTAAATCCTGCACAAACAGAAACATATGAACATATGAATGAAACCTACAGTTTTCAAAAATGTAAAATTTACTCTAGAAGTGATAAAACAGCCAAACAGTTCAAATACAGATAAAAGAAAAACAGAGGAATTGCTCAAAGATCTAGTCTCCCCCTTTATCAAAATCACCAGGTCCACATGGTTTCATAGGGGGATTTTACAAACTTTTAAAAGCAGTTGATTCTAATGCAACTTAACGGCCTCCATAGCACAGAAAGGGAAGACATATATACCATGGTTATTAAAACCCAGTAAAGAGTACACAAGAAAGGAATTTTCAGACCAGTCTTACTTGTGAACATAAGTCCTGAGTGAGTGAGGGTAGTTATTTTAACGAGGCAAAGCAGATTTTAGGGGAATTTAATCTAGTTGGAGGGCAAGCCCCAAAAGAATGCCCAGAAACGACAACAAAAAAGTCCCCCCAAAATAACAGTATCTTGGGTCCATTAATTACTTACAGTTTGAATCTTCTGAGCAGGGACAGAGCAGCAAACATTCCAAGAACTGTTTTTCAAGATGTAGACCGCAGATCACCTACCCAGCAATCACCTGAAATGGAGGTTACAAATGCAGAATCAGACACCTGACCCCAGACATGCTGAATGAGGATCATTTAGTGTTGAGAGCCAGAAATCAGACTTTTAACAACTTTCTCAACTGATTCTCTTGACCACTAAAATTTAACCACTGTTGTCCCTAAAATAGTGACTCTACTTATGGTTCCTACTGTGTAGAATAACAACGTTACTTATGATATTGACTTTATCAAGTGAGGCATTAGAATTACCAATTAACTCAGAAATATTATTTTCATTTGACCAGGATTTGTTGGTCCATTTATCATTATGAGTCTATCCTGGTTATTTTGCAATGGTTATGTTTTAATAAAAAGTTTATAAGCATGAACTAAAATTCTTTTAGTATGCTTCTTTCTTTTCTTTTTTTAAACGTCTTTATTGGAGTATAATTGCTTTACAATGTTGTGTTAGTTTCTGCTGTATAACAAAGTCAATCAGCTATACGTATACATATATCCCCATATCCCCTCCCTCTTGAGCCTCCCTCCCACCCTCCCTATCCCACCCCTCTAGGTGCTCACAAAGCACCGAGCTGATCTCCCTGTGCTATGCGGCTGCTTCCCACTATTTGGTAGTATATATATGTCCATGCCACTCTCTCACTTCGTCCCAGTTTCCCCTTCCCCCTCCCCGTGTCCTCAAGTCCATTCTCTACCTCTGTGTCTTTACTTCTGTCCTGCCCCTAGGTTCATCAGAACCAGTTTTGGTTTTTTTTTTTTTTTTTAGATTCCATATGTATGTGTTAGCATACGGTATTTGTTTTTCTCTTTCTGACTTACTTCACTCTGCATGACAGACTCTAGGTCCATTCACCTCACTACAAATAACTCAATTTCATTTCTTATGGCTGAGTAATATTCCATTGTATATATGTGCCACATCTTCTTTATCCATTCATCCGATGATGGACACTTAGGTTATTTCCATGTCCTGGCTATTGTAAATAGTGCTTATGCTTATTTCTTTTAGAAACCACCTTTAGTAGTCTTTTTTTTCCCCTACTGACTCATCTTCATTATGATATAATACAAACAAACCATTTATTTGTTCATTCAATAACAAGTATTTATATAGTGCTTATTATCTAATTTACCCTAGACTAAGTGGTGTTTAAAATAATGTGTTGTTTCTCTATCTACCATATTCTGGCTTTCTACTTTATGTAATTGCATGAATTTTAGTAACAGTCACTCTCAAATTTTAACAAAATAATCTTTTAGTCACTTTGAATACATTGTCTTAAATAAGTTATAACTAGATTAACCAAAAATGTAGGCAAGAATCTCAAGGCTGTTTTGCTTACACAAAGATTTTCTGGATTAGCCGCTGGGTAGGTTATACTCAACCAAGGTGTCATAGTATAAAAACAGCATTTTACTAGCCAGTTTCGATAGGCAAAAATTTACATTTGCTATAAAGTAGTTCCTTGTTTTTGCTCATGCCATTTACTTCTTCTCCCATTTTTCATAAGGGAGTACATTCTTCTTAATGTCATTCAACATTATTCAATATGCTAGTAACTGTTGAGTGGTTAGGAGACAGAAGAGAACAAAACACAGTTTCTGGCCTCATGCAACTTACATTCATTTGCATTATTTTTATTTTATTAGTACATTAGTAATTTCAGTTACTGGTACCATGGGTAATATTAGTAAATGCATTATTGTTTAGAATATAATATTTACTGTCCAGGTAGTTGGTAATAACTCTCTTGTCTCCTTTATCACTATAGCAGTAAACTGAAAACAATAAGAGAAGGCTTTGTTTCCTTCCTTTCACTTTGGGAAAGAAACAGAAATTCTGGAGTTGAACTCACTGCGAATAATAAGTGTTCTTTAGAGGGTATCTTTTAGTATTTCCTCACTCACCAACTTCTGAAACTCCCACCCTACCATTTCATGTAGGACCAATATATCACAGCTGTCACTGACTCCACCTGTGCGTTTATTTAGACTGCTATGCAGATTTTAACGACATCTTTGAGAGAGCATTTTAAAAACCAACGCCCGCTCCCAGTTTCCCCATATCTCTTGAGTGTATTACCATTTTCAAACTCAAAACTCAGTAAAACTTAGTAAGACATTATCGTATTTACCAAAGTTAGGAAAAAATAACAAAGAAAAAAACTAGACTTCTAATTATACTATGCCCATTCTTATCATGAAATTATTGATTAGGAGCCTGTTAATCCTAACTCTACCCATGCTCCAAGCTCCTGATGAAGCTGGGAGTCTTCCTCACTAACCCTGGTCAGCATCGCCATACACACTTCTTTACCCTTTGATTCTGTTTAACACTTCATTTAAGTAATGTCTTATATTAAAAATTAACTCCAGTGCTTTTCAGTGGTAAGAGTTATCAAAGCATATTACAGAAAGTACTATATATAATACCATATCTCTATTATCAAGTATTACCGAGTACTAGATATTATCTGTTATATGTATACATATATATAAAGTCCTTCCATACAGATACACATATTAATAATAGCAATGAGACCCATCAGAATGTCAACAGTGGTACATCTGAATTGTGTGATCCAAGGGGTGTGTGTGTGTGTTCTTTAGTTTTCTACATTTCCGAATATCCCATAATAAATGCCTTTTCTTATTGTAAGTGGCATGAAGTATTTTTCACTGAAGATTGACTAATATGTCTCCAATAATGTCAGATCCCGCTTGAGGGCAGGGTGCATATTGTATGTTCCTACAGCTCTACAACAACTTCCATTGATAGAAACACAGAGGATCTAGGTACTGAGTAAGAACTTTGAATTGTACGGATTGGAACGAACAGAAACTAGTCATTTTATTACTATCTACATCAATACAGCCCACAGAGTAACCTGATCATCACCTCTCTAGGAAATCTATCATCTTAAGATATCAGGTCTATGGTTTTCATCTGGGAGAAGTACTATCTGTGCCACCATGGAGAGTTCTGAAATGCTGTGGATTGTGTTTTTATTGTCCAATGATGGGGGTGAGGCACCAGTGGCACTCAGTGGGTGCTATATACTAAATATCCCATGATTTTTAGCATACACCCACCCGAAGAATCGTCTCATTCAAAATGCCAGTTAAATGCTGTTAAGAAAGTTGGTTGGATTAACCATTTATTTCTTTCCTTCTCATCAAAAAAATGAGCAGATGAAAAATCAAGGAATTATGATTTCATATTAGACCTCATGCCCCAAAGAGTGTGTGGCATACTAAAGATGACCTCAGGGCTTCCCTGGTGGCGCAGTGGTTGAGAGTCCGCCTGCCGATGCAGGGGACAGGGGTTCGTGCTCCGGTTCGGGAAGATCCCACGTGCCACGGAGCGGTTGGGCCCGTGAGCCATGGCCGCTGAGCCTGTGCATCCGGAGCCTGTGCTCTGCAACGGGAGAGGCCACGGCAGTGAGAGGCCCGCGTACCGAAAAAAAAAAAAAAAAAAAAAAGATGACCTCAATTCTTTGATACTCTTCCCATGAAGAGGAGTGTTCCCTATGACAGCTTTGACCAATGAAGTAAGACAGAAGTCAGGTTAAACCCGCTCCTGGGCCTAACCTTTAAGAGAATGATACTTCTGTCCTGCCCTCTTAGAATCCAGCCACCAGATAAAAAGTAAAACTACTCGAGACCACCTTGCCATGAGGAGCTCAAACCACATGGAAAGACCTTAGAAAATGAGACACCATGTGAAGAAAGATAAATCAAACAACAAGGAGATGCCAGATATGATACTTCATGAATAAGTATTATGGAAACAGGTCCTCCAAACCCACGTGATCTCATGTGGATAAAAGATGACCTGCCCAGCTGAGTCCTTCTTAAATCCGTGACCTACACACAACTGTAAGCAAACTAAAATGGTTGTTTTAAGCCACTAAATTACCTCCTTTTATCTTGAGTGATTCTCTTTTGCTTCCTGGAAATTCAAAATGGAGGATGTGTTGGATTTTAAAGTGTTTCTAGAGAGCACATAAAATGTTCTCTTTGCAATAAACAAGTAGACCTCAACTCTCTAAACAGACTTCTGGCAACTATTTAAGGCATTGTTTCACTTCCAAAAATGATCCTGTTTTTGATGCAGTAAGCAGCTGTAATTACCAAACTCTAGCTAACTAAAATGGACATAAACCAGCCATTGTGCTGATTGTGACTCCATTATGACATTAGTTAATTTAATTTAATCCTATGATGTAATGTTACTCATATACATGTCTCTACTACTGAATTGAAAACTCCTTCAGGGCAGGAACAATGTCTGCTGCATTTTTCTGTGTGTGTGTTCCACCCTAATGCACAGTGCCATGCATATGGGATGTATTCAAAAACATTTGTAGACGATTATGATACAGTCTACCACTAGAAATTAATTATTTGGTTAAATTTAGCATCACCTCCTTCCAGTCTTCTACTTGAAAGCCCTAATACTCTTGACATGATTTCTGGTTAGCCATAGAATCCTCACCCTTGAATGATTTTATAATATGTCATCTAGTCAAATGTCATTATGTTACAGATGAGGAAATACACCAAGAGGTGAGTGACTGGCTCAAATTCATGCAGTTATTTAGCGCATAATAAAGTCACTACATAAAATTTAAAAAATAATAAAGTCATTACAAACTGAAAATTATTTCCTTTAACAGACTGCTGGCGGGTCAACCAGGATAGCCAGAGGGTGTTGGAGCTCCTGAGAAGTGGCAGGCCTAAAGTGTAGGAAGTGGGCAAAAAAGGTGGTTGTGGAGATTTAAGAGAATCCAGTTACGTCTTAATCCATCTGGAACACGAGCCAATGTGGGCCAATACCACTCATAAAATTTGAAGAAAAGAATTCTAAAAGACATAAATGTGAAGGGGCTGTATGGATAGAAGAGACAATAAAGATATCTTTTTAATTAGTTGTATAGAGTAAATCGTAAAACCAGTATCTCTGCTTTGAGACTCATCATTAACAGCTGTTTATTGTACTGTGAATTATTGCAAGATAATGTATGCAAGATGCTAGCTTGATATTTGTGCTTCCACTTCTCAAATCTTCTCAAATGAACTTGCCTATCAAAAACAAGGAACGAATCAAGAATGGAAAGGCTGGCAGCAGATGCAGGAGAACAAATTCTCCATCTTATACTTCCACTGTGTGTGTTTTTAGTAAAAATAGATTAGGATGGTTTGAACAACTAACTAGTGAAAGTACAGATGTAGTTGGTGTATAAATTTCCTTGAAAATTCCAAGAAAACCCAAACTAGGTTTTATCTCTATGACATTATAATCCCAGGATGAGAACATACCTGAAGCCTATTTCTCTCCATGCAGAATCTAAAATGGACGTTAAGAGCTGTCTATAGAAACACTGCATGATAGGGCTGAAGCACAACATGGTGCCATTTTATTCATTTGCACCACCACACTGAGCAGCACAAGGAAACTGCTTGGCTCTATATGGAGCCTTGGGTAAGGGAAACTCATCATGCCCTTAATCAAGAGATTAAGCCCTTGGAGATGCCACTGTGTAGAGTAAATCCCAATGAGTCTGCTCATCAACTCATGGTAGGAATTTAGCATTTACTGAGAATTTAGCATGTGCCAGCCAACACAGAATGTATACATTCTCCTTAATCTTTACCACAACCCTCCAGTAGGGGGAAGGAGACATTGCTTCTACTTTTTTTTAAATTTTTTTGGCGGCAATGCATGGCTTGCAGGATCTTAGTTCCCCAACCAGGGATCGAACCCATGCCCCCTGTAGTGGAAGCGTGGAGTCCTCACCACTGGACCACTGGGGAATTCCTGCTTCTAAAGAGAAAAACAAATACCGTATGCTAACACATATATATGGAATCTAAAAAAAATGGTTCTGATGAACCTAGGGGCAGGATGGGACTAAAGACGCAGACGTAGAGAATGGACTTGAGGACATGGGGGCTGGGAGGAAGGGGAAGCTGGGACGAAGTGAGAGAGTAGCAATGACATATATATACTACCAAACGTAAAACAGATAGCTAGTGGGAAGTAGCCACATAGGACAGGGAGATCAGCTTCGTGCTTTGCGACCACCTAGAGGAGTGGGATAGGGAGGGTGGGAGGGAGACGCAAGAGGGAGGGGATATGGGGATACCTGTATACGTATAGCTGATTTACTTTGTTATACAACAGAAACTAACACAATATTGTAAAGCAATTATACTCTAATAAAGATGTTAAAAAAATTTAAAAATAAAAGAATAAATAAAACGTACATGAAACAGAAGACAAAAAATACAATAAAGACAACATAGACAATGTTTAAAAAAAAAAACCCTCATGGTCACAAAGGTCAAGTATCTCTCTCGAGGTCACATAGCTTATTAATGATGAAAAAAAACCCAATGAGTTTTGTTATGAATGATGCACATGTCAATACATCCTCTCACCAATTCTCACCAAAGCAGATATTATCTTCCTTTTAATGATGAGGTAACTGAGACTCAGAAGGTAAATTACAAAGCTCAAATAAACAGAGGTAATAAGAGGCAGACTGGGAGTCTTATCCAGGACTATCTTACTTCAACGTACTTATTTTTTCCACTGTGGCACCTTGTCTTCAATATATATCTTCTTCTCACTTTTACCCTTTGGTTGAATAACAAGTTAGGAGCCTACTATCCAAAAAAACTAGGATCCTCAGCTCAAGACTGTTGTTTACACAGTTACAAAGCAAATGAGTCACAGGGATGAAATGTACAGCATGGAGAATATAGTCAATAATAGCTTAATATCTTTGTATGGTGACAGATGGTAACTAGACTTACTGTGGATCTTTTGTAATGTATAGAAATATCAAATCACTACGTTGTATACCTGGAACTAATATAGTGCTGTAGATCAATTATGCTTCAATTAACAAAAACAAATGGCACTTTAGAAAGTTTGCATACTGTCTGATTCCACAACATAGCACTCTTGAAATGACAAAAAGTAGAGATGAAGAACAGATTAGTGGTTACCTCTGGTTAGAAAGGAGTCAGGGAGGGAGGAAGAGGACTGTGGCTATGGAAGGATGGCATGAGGGATCCTTGTGATGGAACAATTCTGTATGTTGACTGTGGCAGTGGCCACACAAATCTATACATGTGATAAAACTGTATAGAACCAAACATATTCACACACAAATCAGTGCATGTAAAACTAGTGAGATCTGAATAAAGCTGATGATTGTTTAAAAAAAAACAATGTTTTTTTCAAAAACGACTCTTGTTTATGGCCCACGTTATCACCAGTGATGAAACAGAGATGCTCACAGGGGAGTAGACCAGCACTCCTATGACATCCTTTCTGTATCAGCTAGAATAGGCTTGGCTTATGCTGTGTAAGGAACCACCCAGTAATCTTAGCTGTTTAAAAACTTAGATGCGAAGTCTGGCAGCGGGGCCAGGCCATTTTCCACAGCAGGTGCCCTCCACACAGCAACGAGCGATCCAAGTGGCTTTGACCTTGAGGCTGTTCCATGGCAACATGAGGCCTCCATACTCTCCATGGCAGGGATGAAGCTGACCAAAAAATCCTACGAGGGCTTTTCACAGCCTCAGTCCAGAACTGACATGTATTGCTTCCTTTCACATTTCATTAGCCAGAAGCCCTCATCCGCCACCACATAACTCAGAGGGCCTGGCAAGTATGATTTGCCGTGTACCCAAGGAAGAGGAAAATCAAATGAGCTTTGGTGAACACATAACATTATGTCTGCCACCTCATCCTTAAGAAGTAAACGTAGACTACACAAGAAAATCACAAAAACTTAAGAACTAGCAAATAAGGCCATAGATTTAGAATGGGAATGAATTTATTAGAGGAAGACACTTAAAGCCTCACTATAAATTTATTGATTCAATGAAGAAAAGAGGAGGAAAGCATAACCACAGATGCCAGAAAACTTTTTAAAAATATAGTAATTAAAGGAAAACTTACACATAAACATGCAAAATGATCTTAAGTATTTTACTTAAATGTCAAAAGTGAAAGAAAAATCTAGGACTATCTTGCTGTAGGGCAAGAGTTTATGCATCATTTCCGTCATTCACCTTACAACCCAATTTCTCAAATTCTATTTAGTATCTCCTTTCTCCAAAGCACTGAACAAACTTCTATGGCAAGGCTGAAGAAATCCAGAGACAACCCAAACCTCTAATAGATGACACTCTAATAGATGAGAAAAACAGACGTGGCTGAAATAAAAGGACAAGGTCATTTACGATGGAATCTCAAAGTCAGCCACGAAAACACCAGGGCTAGAAAGAACCACTGGGGTCTCCCCCAAAGGCATATACTGTTTTCCTGACGGTTTGTGTAGTGTCCAGCACACGATACATTTCTCCTGGCTGCTCCCTTTAATTTCTGCCTGGCAGTGTGGTCATTCAGTCTTTTATGCTGCCTGAAATACTCCAGAGCAGAATAATCCAGAATGAAGAAAGTAGATAACACAGAGCCTTGTCAGCCCCATTCGTCATGTACGTCAGCGACGGCAACATACAAAACCTTTCAGATGAGCTGCTTTCAGCCTGTGTCAGCCCACCTTGTAAAGAAGTGACACCTGCCCAGACCGCCAGCACCCTGCGTCTGGGAAACCATCTCTTCCTCACTTGGTCCTAATGAACATGCTTCCGTGTGAAACATAAAGACGGTATAAGACAGAAATGTACTGATTAATTTCAATAAGCCTTTCAGAGGTCACAGTCCATGCTGAGCAAGTGATTTTCAGCTGACTTTATATTAGTGAGGACTCTGGGGACATTTTGTGGGGTAAAGCCTTTTCTGCTTTACCATGCAGAGGAAACAGTTTCCATCTTTAAAGCCCTGCAAGCATTCCTTTCCCCGCCACCCCCACCCCCCCCCCACGCCCCACCAGAGCCTAAACCTGGCCTCAGAGAAAGTTCTACTTGGAGAGATCTCGTTGATTCCAGAGGTCTGATTTGTCCACAATTTTGTGGTTCATTTATTTCTGCCCGTTTATTCCCTTATATAAAAAGAAAGAAAAGGAAAAAACCGTATATCCACTTTTCTCCAAAATCAACATTATCCACTCCTCCCGAAAATCAGCAAAAATGAATTCTGTTCTCTCACAATTAATTATGGATCAAAGCACTATGTATTATTTTCTTTTCCCGAAAATGGGAAGATAGAAAAGTATAGGAAGTTTTCTCCTTAAAGAATTTAATAAGTCACAGGTTTGGGTAAATTAATTGCATTACTTGGGGGTGGGAGGTTGGTTCCTGGTTACTAAAAAGCCCTATTTCTACATCATTCGGAAGTGGGACTTTTGGAAAACTTCATCCCTTTTTTACTGGGGTGAAAGGAAAGTAGGGGAGAAGGAAGTAAAATAGGTATTTTCCAAGCACCCAATTTTGTAATTTTTTCCTCCTTTCATAATAATAATTCAAATTCACCCAACTTCCAGGCCCTCATGGTTAAAGAAAGAATATAACTGGAAAGTCTGAATACAATGTTCTCAGATACCTTATTACATTCCTCATTAAATTCAAAACAGCAACTTCCTCCAAAAGTCTGTAATCTTCCCTCTACTATCTCTCTTCCTTCATTATATTGCAATCATCAATGTCTGCTCGCGAGATTTTTAATGACACCTAATTATACGATGGATGCATTAAACAACATAATGCTTACATCCAAGTAATAACTTAGCCAATATTATATTCTCTCCTGATGTCATTGCCACCAGGCCTTGTTCCAGATTTTCTGAATTCATACGGTGATAAGATTGTTTATTCTTTATAGTTTTGCCTCTTTGTAATTCTCCACCTACAGAGACTTCAAAAAAGGAAAGAGAAATTAAGTAGTATGTTGCTTGATTTTGTTGTCGTTTGTTTTCTTTTAATATTGACATGCACACAGAGGTACTACAGTCACTGATTACAGTGATCATTCTGGAGTTTTCTCATTTTAAGCATATAAAGAAATATGTCAAGGTTCTTATAGCTGACTCTGGAGCTGTTTTTACATTCTTGCTGTGACTTGTAAGACAAAATTTATACCTCAGTGCTGTCCCCAGATGGCTGGGCCCAGTAAGACTCAGCTTCTTTTTGTCTAGGTAACTGATAAGTGCAATTTCTTTGCTTTATGTGCAATGCAAATCCAGAGCCAGGGGGATCTCTACACTGAAGAACTGTCCTCTTTCCCTCCTGCCAGGTCCTCTCCCTTTGTCCTTTCAGCACACAAAACAACCCCTGATACAGACTAATTGCAGTCTACTCCTGTTACCCAGCCAAAGTTGGGTCCAGCAAAGCCAATCTACTGATACCAGGTCAGGTCGTGGTGAAGGCAAGTACAGCGTTTTGCAGGGCATCCAACGTGGGGCTAAGCTAGGAACATAGTCAGGTCATGCTCAAAAAACCCAAACTCCCTGAGAGCATTCAGGGAAGGGTTTTCTTGCTTTTGCTTTCAAATTTTATTTTATTTATTTATTTTTATTGAGTGAAAGATTCTTTGAATTCTTTAGTGCTTTATAATTTTCAAAATTTTCACACACCTCATTTCATATAATCCTATATTAACCTCCTTTTCCCCCCACCCTTCTATTGCCCCTGCTCCCTTCCCTCTCCCCAGTGGTAACCACTACTTTGTTCTTTGTATCTGCGAGTCTGCTTCCTTTTTTTGTTTTATTCACTAGTTTGTTGTAGTTTTTAGATTCCACGTATAAGAGATATCATAGAGTATTTGTCTCTCCCTGTCTGACTTATTTCACTTAGCAATAACATCCTCGAAGTCCATCCATTTTGCTGCAAATGATAAAATTTCATTCTTTTTTTACGGCTGAGTAGTATTCCATTATATATGTATGCCACATCTTCTTTATCCATTCATCTGTTGATGGACACTTTAAAGGCAAGGTGAGGGAGAGGGTCACGGTGTGTGTGATCAACTTGTGGACATCCTTCTGATTTGCTGGTGGTGAAGTAACAGGGTAGTATTTCAGGTGTTAGCACTCTCAACCTTCTAGTTCCAACCAGTTTGGGATCTAGGTGCTGGTAGTCAACATGCAGTTAAATTCTTCCACCTGGTGAGTGTTTTAGTAGCTGCAAAACAACTCAAGGATATGATCAGTATATTATCTATAGCCCTTGAGGAGGAACTAAGGGTCCATGACTTTGTTTTACGGCTAAACTACTATTATATTGTCTTGCTTGACTGTTCTCCTTTGCTTCCTCATTTTCTCATTTTGCTGATTAAGTTTGTTGTTTGGAACTCAAGGAAGGCCTAGGAGGCTAAACCTTTCTTACAAACAAGAGGTGGGTGGACATGGCAAGGGTGTGGTCAGGGGAAGGAAAGGGGCATATGTCTCCAGGGAAGGCCCTATAGGGTCCTGCTTGGTTTCACTTCCTTAGGTTTGGGAAAGGCCCAGTGGAACATAGAAAAGGCCCTCTTAGGTCTTCATGGATGCAGATGAGGTTTCTCAGTTACACTGTGGGGTCACGTTTAGTTCGGTCAAATGTTCATTTTTGTCTACCATGTTCAAAGTGCCAACTAAGACACAAGGAAACACAGACAAACATAGTCTTGCCTCCGTGCTGTATATAACCTGGGAAGGGCTAAATGCACTTGGCAAACACTCTTAGCATTGATGAAGTGTTGTGAAAGACAAGAACAAACTCCTAACGAATGGGGAGGTACCTGGGGAGCCTTCGTGCAGATGATCAGAGAGTCAAATCTGGAAGGATGAGTGGGGTTTATAAAATAAAATCTGTGGGAAAGGATCCTGCGGGAAGAGGAAACAACACTGCCTGGAGAGACACATGAAGGATGAGAGACGTTAGTACATTTCATGTAATATGGTCAGTGTTTAGAGTAGACAAAGTCAAAACAGAAAGCTGTACATGGTTCACCAAACGTTTTATACTTATTCGCTAACCAATGGAAAGCCGTGGAAGAGTTTTGACAGAGGAACGAAATAAGAAGAATCAGCTGAGTTTGGTGATTGAGAGATTAATTCAACAACCAATTTTTGAAAGCCTACAGTTGTGAGAGTTTGAAATATAAATATAAGCTAAGTCTGATCCTGCCTTTACATTGCTTCCAGTCCAGCCGCTATATCTCACGAGGAATAGGAGAATGAAGGAAAGAAGGAGTCGAAAATGAACACAAGGTGCCTGCCTTGGGCAACTGTTAAGTAGTGGTGCTATTTACAGAAACAGGGCACAGAGGGATGAAGGTAATAACGAGTTCGTTTTGGAACATCCTTTCTTTAAAGTGCCCGCCAAGTAGTTAGGAGGAAATGTACAACAGAGAGCTGGAGCTCAGACTGCAGATACAAATTTGGGAGTCATCAGTATCTAGGTATTTGTTTCACCAGAAGTTGGCAAACTACAGCCAGGAGACCAAATCCAGACCAAAGCTTATTTCTGCATGGCCCTCAAGCACTGGCCCCGTGTGCTAACACTATGAGCCACAGAGGCTAAGCTAGGGGCCCCCTGCTACCCCCGTTACCCCTGCTGTTCACAGTGCCTGCCCTCTGGCTGGTGGCCACCCATCTTTCCCCATCCCCACGCCCTGAGCCCCACACACTCCTGCCTCCCCACTAGGCCCCCTCCCTGGAACCAGAGCCGACAACAGCTGTGAGCAGTGTGCCCAACACCAGGAGGACCCAAATGCTGACACCCAGGACAGCAGTGAGGCCAGAGTTTTCTCTCTCCTCATATAAGTACCTAAACGGTATGTTCAGTTTTCTTCTTTGTCCACAAATCCTAAATCATTTACTACCTGGCCCTTTGAAAAAACCCCAGGTTTCAACTAAATTGTGATAAGGAAAATAACTCGTCTTTGTATGTTATGCCACTGGAATTCAATTCAGATTAACAAACATTTTCTCAACCTATTCACAGGTTTCAAGCTGGAAATAATGAAAACTGAAAACATGCATGACACGCCACAGAAGCGCTTTACTCCAGCCTCCCCTCCGTTTTCATCTGGAGAAAGGAAAATAAAAGCTAATTAATCAGGATAACCAAATCCCACCTTCAAGACACTATATAACGATTTGTTCTGAATTTTTCATATGGGGGGTTGTACTTTCAGAGATTCATCAGCGCACATGGTTAACTTATAAAAGAAAGAAATTGAGGCACTATGTCTATGGCAACTAACAAACTTAAAAACCAACTGATTATATCTCTGCTTATTTGGTTTCTACAATTCCAGATACCCAGTGTAGCCAGTGTGGTCACCTGAAAAGACTGGTGGCTTTGGTCTGGTAGAGACATAGCCAACGGCAGCAGTTCTACCAGCTCACACACGATTGTTTTTTTTAAAAAAAAAAACAAACTTTTTCGGACATCATAATAGCTAACCTGTACAGACTAAGAAGCAGGAGAGTCCAAGAAGCATGTGGGAGGGTAATTAAGTGCTATTAGAAGCAAACGGAACCTAATTTGACCGAATAGCCAAGTGCGGTGTGGTCTTTTGAAAACATTTCCAAATACAGGAACCAAATTTGATCCTTTAAGTCCTCCTTCTCTTTAGGATGCATGTTTATTCAAAGAACAGATGGGGAGGAAAATCAGAAAAAGACTTTGGTCGACCCACATAAAACAGCATATTTGAGTGTGGGCATGAAGGGAGATGAGTTTTGGAAGGATTTTCATTTGTTTGATGTGTGGAGATAGACTTGGGAAGTGGGAAAGCACTGACTTTATTTAATCTCTCCTAGGAGGAGCTTCAGAAGGCTCTAAAAGAAAAAAAAAGAAAGAAAGAAAGCTCCCTTAGTAAGCACATACTTCTATGCTCTCAGATCTTTGGTATTTTCCAGTATAAGAAAAGGAGGGATTTCCAGGACTACAGTTATTGGGTACTATGGGTAGGAAGAAAATTTAAGAATGAATATAAACTGGCATCCACAAATGGAGCTTTTATAGGGTTTGAAATTTTTCAATAAATTTTCTTTGGATGAGGTCATGCCTGTGTGTGTATTATATATACTCCTAGTTGGTAAAGACTGATATGGAAATCAACAGAGAGCGCTAAACTGACAGTATTTATGTCCTACCTACCTAATCCCATAGGTCTCCCCAGTCTCACAAGAAAACTGTGTTTCTCTTCAGATGCCCTAGTTGTCACTGCTCATCAGGAAAACATGGGTATAAACAGGTACTTAAATCTAAGTGTAACCTTTGATGGCTACTTAAAGCAAATTGAAATATTGCCTTAAAATATTGCGCCTTTGAAATACTGGCATCGATCTGGAGCCCAATACAAATAAGAAACAACAGGGGGGAAGACTGGATGAGGAATCATCGTGGAAAGGAACTGCCCTCTGGTTGGTAACATTTCCGTATGGACGCAAGCAGCAAAACAACAAAAGATCAAAGAGCAACCCAAAGAAGAAGGGAGTGTTTGGTCTCATAACTGTGCATGTATGTGAACACACAGCGTTCTGTAAGGATAATAGCAGAAACATGTGAGGTTCAATATTCACCAACCAATAGGGGTGCCTGGCTGAACCTCAATAGGCAAAAATCTACTCTTTATTTGCAAAAGATGCTACTGATTAATGGTATCTCAAATTTGTAACAACATCTAACAGATGCATAAGGGGAAATGTTCTCCGAGAATAGAATTGTATAATAGAATTGTATGCTTCCAAACTGCAGTTGTACTTACTTCATTTGGGGTCCAGCACTATCAACCCATGTTGGGGCCAAAATCCAAGGGAAAAAAAATCGGCAACCTTACACTGAGTGAGAGGCTGAGGTGAGAATGAACTACTCACTATCCCAAACTTTAAGTGTCAGCTGCTAAATATGAAATTTGGTGGGGTTATTTTTCAGGAGGAACAATTTCAATCTTTACAACAAGAGAAGAGCTTTCTCTAGGCATTGCCAATTCTTGAAATCATTCATTTTCCTGTTTAAAAAGGTTAATAAGCCTTTCAAAACTAGTCTCACTCTTCATTTATCATATACTGTCTCAACTGAAAAGTTTTAAACAAACTTAATATTTGTTAATGATGTATTTCTGTCAGCCACTCTTAACACAGAAGAAAAAGGTAACAATGAATAGAAGTAATGATATGAGAAAATGTGGAAAAAGCATGGTACATCTCAAAACACATAATTGTTCAAGATAGAATTAGACCAAATCATCATTTTTTCAAGTTATTCAATGACTTCCTTGGGAAAATAAATAAAAACAAGCTTTGAGGGAGTTCTTTCCTGCATTCAGAAAACAAAATGACCAAGACACAACCTTCAACACCTAATTATGTTATTAGATTTAATGTTTGCAATTACCTGGTGTTTTATAGTCTCAGATTGCTTTGTAACCTTTAATTAGTCCTTCTTTCCAAGTCCAGCTCCATTTTTAGATGAGAACACAGAGGCATATAGGTTATGATTTTCCCTCCTGTGGCCAAATAAGTCAGAAGTCAAGTTCAGAAAAACCAAGTAAGTCTCCAAAACAGAACCAATACATGGGCACTGGGCTTGGGATTTGCCTTTCATTCGACAGCTGGGCTCACTGGCTTGGGTTTTTTTGTTGTTGTTGTTTTTCAGTGTGAGAGTATGCAATCTTTTATCACCACACGTAGGGTTTTGGGTTAATCAAATTTTCATTATATTTTCCCTTTTGCTATAACTGCCAGCCAAATACAAGTACAAAAAATATGTTTTCCCCTTATTACATTCCTTACCTCCCAGTTCTCTTGCCCACTTGCCCTCATTTGGGGACACTACTCAGAATATTTCCTTAGTGTTTGTAGAATTAATTGGATTAACAGTGTGTGTATGTGAGTGTGTGAGTGTGTGTGTGTTAGGGCAAGTGTGGTTAAGAATAGTATCAAATTCAAGAACTCCAGTTTAAGCAATTTTATAAACCTTAAAAATGTCGTTTAAATCACCAGTTTAACAGGAAGTTTTAAGAAAGAGTGTGGTGGGCTCTTTCATGTGCCTTTTTCTGGCTCACCTTCCAGCTGCTGTGCAGGGGGATCAAGGTGGGTGAGCAGCTTACCCCAAGCCCTAAGGCGCTGGACCCCAGCTGCCAATATCCTCCTCCTAGGGTCAGTGAGCAGGCATAGAGCTCATTCCGTTTGTAACCATGAGAAATAGAGTCGCCCCGGGGAAATATGCACTCTCCATATGTCCAGCCCTGCGCAATGGTCTAGGTGAATCACAGTCGGGGAGAGATCGGGAAAGGGATGTGTCCTGACACTTTATTTCCTCAGAGATATCTGAACGTCATTTCCAGGGCTAGTACAATGCCTTAAACGGACCACTAATCTGATCCAGCCAGGGAGATGGGATGCTTTTAGGAGCTTTCCATTAAGTGCATCTGAATTCTATTGCTAAGGCTTCCACAAAACTATCAGAAAGAAATGCTTTGATGTGTTTCCCCTCTGAGCCCTGTACACGATTCACAACCTCCTTCCCCACTCTGTCCTCCCCCCTCCCACCTCCGTGCTGCCCGGCCATGCTGGATGCCTTCCTGCTCATATGAACCGCAGTTGCTGAAAAAGTGAAGCCAAAAGAGCAAGCCAATAAAAACAGAAACAGCTGTAACAATTTTGCACAGCATGGTCTTGATTTCCTTGAGTTTTGTATGTTTGCCTCTTTTTTTCTCCCTCTCTCTCTCTCCCTTTTTCTCTCTTTCTCTCTCCAGCTCCCTTTGCCACATACACCACCTTCTGTGTTAGGGCCTGAAATAGAGCAAGAAATACTTTCCCCTTCTGCACAACCTTGTAATTCAAAAAGAAGGTTGGAGTTCATTTTGAACAACCAGCTCCAAAACAAGCAGAGCCAAGGGGAGGTTGAAACCAGGGGAATGAGTTGAGAATCCTGCCACCAAAGACAGGTGCAAAGATTTTTTTTTTCAACAAAAATAACAGAGCCGGCTCTCAAATTTGCTCCTTCTCAGGCTGCTGCTGTCAGCGGCGTGCCTGTTGGTGGTGGAGCCCACAGAAGCCATTCTTTGCATTCAGCTCTGTGTGTTTGCACTTGCCTCTCCAAATGGAACCTGTCCTGAAGTTTTTACTGGACTGTTATTTGCAGTAGCCTCATTTTACGTCTATCTCCTCAAAACACAGGCATGTAAAGGGAGCTAGTAAACGCAAAAAGCTACAGGAGGAAAGATATCGGTGGTTTCAGAAAAAAAGAGAATGAACAATTCAAAGCAGTAAGCAAATATAAAAGGCAAGACTAACAGCAGATTGCAATCAGTGCCTTCTTTCCTGTCCGTGCAGGCTCAGGAACCCTGGGAATGTTTACCTTCCCCAGAATGCATTAAGAATCAAAGATACGTCTCCTTTAAGTTCTGTCTTTAGTAGGTGCTCTGTCCCAAACCCACATTCTAGCTGAAATGCTTGCAGCGGGTGGCACTGATGTCTAATGGTTATAATAGCCTCCTTTTTACTTGTATTTTCTCAATGTATTGGGTGGTATATGTTGTTTTGTTTCCCTCCAGCTGCTTCCTTTCTTTCCCCGTGTTCTGGGACTAGCCCGGGTCTGAAGCTGAGCTGGATCTAGGCTAAACATAATGGAGAACTGGTGGAAATAAAAGTCTTTTCAAGGCGGCATAGCCCTGTTTTTCAGATGGTGTGAAGCAGATCTGTAGTTTATTATTAATAATAGCACATGCGTGACACCACATCTTCAAAGGACTGCTCGAACATTAATTCTTTTGTGATGTGAAAAAAGCAGCAGCGGTGTCCTTTTACAATGAATCTCTCAGTCTTCTGGAGAGGGGCGAAAAAACCTAGTTCCAGCTAGAGATGAATGAATCCCACCCCGGAGGTCTGAGATCTGGGTCCAATTGAGAAGCGCTTTGAAAAAACTCGGGAGTTTTATCTGAACTATACAGCATGTTCCAAATTCTACACTCTTTCAAACTCACATGGAAGTCTTTCGAGGAGAAGCTGGGGTATCTTTGTTCCAGGAATAAAACAAACTGAATAAAAGAGAGCAGAATAAATGTGTGCTTTCTACACTGATGAAAGTTGATCTGAGGCCTCCAGAAGAGAGAGAGAATTATTCTCACCAGTTTAGCAAAGGTTGCCCTTCAACTTCTATTAATAAATGACCTTTTTTTTTTTTGTCAAAGTCACAATCTTCTTTTAAAAAGTGACAATATCCCATTTTGCAGAAACTCAAAAAGAGAAACCAGAGGCCCCATCTTCCACTGGACTTCGTAAATTGGCCCTTCAGTTTTTCTCATCTTTGAGGTCCCCCGCCATATTTGAAAAAATATAGCATCTGATGTTTACATAAGAATGAATGTAATCTATATCCAAGTTATAAAGCATAATATAAAATAAAGACTAATAGAACTCAACCTCAGTTAAGAACTACAACATTGCCAGTAACCTGGCAGCTGCCTGGGCATTCTCTCTCCTTTCTACCCCTGCCTTCCTGACAGGGGTCATCGTCATGATCCTGAATTCTGTGGTCAGTGTTCTTGTGGCTGACTAACTGTATTCATAGCCCCATTAAAGTCCTCCCCTGGCCTTTGGCCTATAACATCGCTGTCCCTTTCCATTTTGATTCCAGGCTGGGTCATGTGGCTTGCTTTTGCGGATAGGGTGTAAGCAAATTAGATGCAAATAGAGCTTTGGAAAGCACATGCAGATTCCTGCTTGCCCCTTTGCAGGACTGGGCTTGCTTGTCCTTTCCCTCCGGAAAGGCCGGGCTAGCCCACTGGTCTGCGACAGGCATGTGAAGCGGAGCTGTTCACACTAGATTGTGGCCATCCGAGATCAGTCAAGAGCCACGCTGAGAACAGGTGTCAGCCAAGATGACCAGGACGACTTGGGTGACCTCTAGCTCCCATGGAAGCGTAAGCCAGCCTAGGCAAGCTCAGCTGAGCACGGGCAAGGTCAGATGCATGCAGTAGACTCCTGAGCTGGGTAAATAATACGTGTTCTTTCTTTAAGTCAGCAAATTTTGAGGTCGTTGTTTGCAGTATTGTTTTGGCAATACATTACTTATACAATTCTCCTCCTCTTAAAAAAAAATCACAAATGCATATGGTGCTGAGAACTATTGTTTGGTCCAGCATTTTGGGGTTTTTTAGTCTTTTTATAATTTTATCACATGTCCTTTCCTTTGTGACCTTTTTTTTCCACTTACCATTATATTTCTTACTCTCATCTATGTAGTTTCACGTAGATATAGGGATTAATTTTCACTGTTATTTAAACTTTTTGTGACTATAAATTTTCTCCATTCTTCTGATGGGCATTTGGCTTTCCTATTGATGGACATTTGGGTTGTTTTCAGTTTCAAGTTATTATAAACAATAAACCCACTCATATATGTCCCTTAAAGCAGCGTTCCCCAACCTTTTTGGCACCAGGGACTGGTTTTGTAGAAGACAATTTTTCCACGGACGGGGGTGGGGGTGGGGCGGGGTGTTTGGTTCAGGCGGTAATGCAAGCGATGGGGAGTGGCTGTAAATACAGATGAAGCTTCGCTCGCTCTGCTGCCGCTCACCTCCTGCTGTGCGGTCTGGTTCCTAACAGGCCGAGGGCTGGTACTGCAGCCCCGAGGGTTGGGGACCCATGTCTTAAAGCACATTTTCAACTTTCTCTAGAGTAAATATACTTAGGAGTACCACTGCAGGACTACGGAGTATGAAAATGTTCAAATTTTGAAGCTATTGCCAAATTATTTTCCAAATTGGTAGTAACAATGTGTACATCCATCGGTATATATCTTCCAAGGTGCCCCCAGCCACATGCATCAAGCCAGCAGAAACAGAAAGAGCATGGAGGAGCCCTAGTGGGAGGTTTCAATGGTTGAATCCTGGAAGTGGTACCCATCACCTCTGAGCATTGTCACTGGCTCAAACTAGGACATGTGGTGTCTCACTGCAAGGGCCACTGGGAAATGTAGTCTAAGAAAAGGAAATGGTCAGGTCACCTAGTCAGTCTCTAATACAGCTTCTAATACAAAATAGTACCTTCTATTAGGTAAGAACTCCAGAGCCTGTAACGCACATTCATGGAAAGTTTCTTACTTTCGCCAACTCTCTAGAGAAATAAGATCAATTATCATTATCCTCATTTTATAAGTGAGGAAACTAGGGCTCAGAGTGGTTAGTTAAAAGACTTGCCCAAGGTCACAAAGTTAGTAATTTGCAAGAACCAGAGTTTAATCTCAACTCTTTTTCCCCAAAGTCTTGTCCTATTTCTGGTATAATTAACCTTTCTTTTCCCAAACATTCATTCATTCAACAACTGAAATTAACTTTTGTATAACTGCTACAAGACTACTGTATTAGGCTTCCTCCCAAAAACACAAAAAATGATCACAAGGATCCTGCTGTTTGAATCCCACAAGTTGGCCATCTCCTGTTCCCTCTGTTTCTTCACTTCATACTCACAGCTTCAACTACTCATGTTAAGTTCACCAATAACCTCCAGTTCAATAAATACAGTGGATATAGTTCAGTCCTCATATTATCTGAATGCTGTTAAATCATTCCAAATTGTGACCCCTGCCTCTTTGCAATGCTCTCTTCCTTTAATTCCTATGATCTCACATTCTCCTGATTTTCCTCGTACCTCTCTGCTTAATTTAATAATTTAAATTACTGCTCCCTTATCCTCCTACCAGTGTTTGTATATTGAGAACACCCTAACTGCCTGCCAAAACTCGATCTTTCTTTAGAGACCCAACTGAAATGTCATTTTCTTGATGAATCTTTACCGAATTCCCCTAGCAAATGGAAATGTCTCCTATGCTCTGCAAAACCTTATTCTTATCTCTTTCCCAGCACTGACCACATTCCACCTAATATTAGTTGTCCAGTTATCACAAGTTGTACCAATTAAACTAAATTCCTTTAAGGTTCAATCCTCGAATGTCGTTTCTTCTCACTCTATATTCTCATTTTTGGCTAAAGCTCTTTTTAAAATGCTGTTTCCTCTACCAGGAAGACTCTCTGTCTCTCTTTTACCTGAATAATCCCCAGACATCTTTCAGGTCTCAGTAAAAATCACTTCCACAAAGAAGCCCTTCCTGACTCTGACATAGCTCAAGTCTCCTTGTTAGGTGGACATATGGCACCCCGTGCTTTTCCCTCTCGACATTTGTCACAACTGTAGTGCAACATTTAACTGAAATGTATCTTGTTTCTGTTTTTCTGTTAAAAATCTAAGTCCTGAGTTACAATGTCCATATGTGTGTTCTTCACTGCTGTCTGTTCTTTGTATCCAGCAGGTCTTCGTTAGGTGTCTGTTGAATTCAATAATTTTTCTCCTACAGAGTAAAATGTCAATGAATTTTTAGATGCTACCTGCCACAACTTACAGTGGACTAAAATCACTGAGATTCTTTTTCCCCCATCCAAACATTTATGCCTGATTATTTGGGCATAATTACAAAACGGTAAATGAATTTGCATTTAATCACCACCTTATTAGATGGAAACCATTGGGTTTGCAGTCTGTTATTCAACATGCGCTACCCCTCCCACTTTCATGTCCTATGATAATGTGATAATCGAGTCATTGACAAAAAGGCTGAATAGGACAGAACTAGAGAAGGAGTTCCAAATCCGCCACTTGCACCTACTTCTTACCACAGGATTATGATACTTTACCATAGAAGTTCAATTCCTTAGCTGTACTATCCTGATCATGGCTGATACTTTAAGGAGAGTCTACAAATCAAAACCCCTTACACTGCATGCGAATACCTAATCTCTCTTCTAAGGTCCAAAAGAAATTCACCTCCTTGATGAACTGTTACCTAATTTTTCTAGACAGAAGTACCATCTTCCTCCTTGCTACTTCCTAATTTCATTCTCACCACTTTTATCTCACTGACCACATTCTGACTTATAGTTAATTATTTGAACAGCACCAATTCCCACTACTTAAATTCAGTTCCCTTAGGATAACAAAGGCTACACTCACTAGCTGCACTGAAGTTACTATTTATTATCTCAACCACGCCAGAAACTGGTATTTTACACATACCATCTTAATTAGTTCTTTCTGAGGTAAATATTATAAGTATTTCAGAGATGAGGAAACTGAATCTCAGAGAAGAGATTTTTCTTTATATTCCTCATGTAGCATGGGCCCTTGCACATACCAAACATTAAATGAGTGATGATCAAATTGATGTTAGTGACAATTTACATGGGAATTCCATCCTCCTAGGGACTACAATCCCAAAACGATATTAAAATTTTGGATTAGATGAGGACTGGACAAAATCTTAACTGCTATTCCAGATAAAAGTTGCCTTTCTGTTAATTTTCTCTTTCAAAGAGAGGATGCATTCTATATAGCTTCAGGCAAATAGCAACAGGACAGATATGTTATTTGGAAAAACACTGTTGCAGGAAACAAAACTATGCAAATCGTGCCTCTTCTGTATACTTCAAGACCTATTTTTAAACTGGTAAACTTCTTCAAGGTGACACACTGACATTTTGAAATAGTTTCTCTCACTAGAGTGCACTGACTACAACTCAGGCTTTTAAATGGAAGACCAAAGAAATAAAAACAGTATTCCATAACAGTCGAGTTATTATTTCTATCAAGGATTTTTTTCGCTAAAGCTAAGCTAGACAAATACACTGTGAGTTGGAACACATTAATGAGGAGAATAAGAGATTCAAACAGGGAAGCTGCACAACAAATCGATAATTTTCTTTTCGAGAAAGCCACAAACAAAAACTCAGCTTGGGATCACGTTTCATACAGAGATTTGCACTATCTTTGGAAATGTAAAGGATTTTCTAATCTAATTTCCTTGAGAAAACGTAGACCTTGAAAATGAGTTTCCCAAATCAAAGAGCAGTTATGTTAGGACTCAGGTGAGAGCCCAGTATCTGGCCTTAGGGTCCAGTTGCTCCATCTCTGTGGACTAGGCTGACAGGCTGGAAGTTCGGGTACAGTCTTGAGGCTGAATTGCTTTTACTTTGGGAAATCTCCGTCTTTGTTCTAAAGGCCCTCAACTGATTGGATAAAGCCCACCCACGTTATACTGATAGAAGGTAATTTGTTTTAGTCACCATCTATTGGTTTAAATGTTAATTACATCAAAAAAAAAAAACAAAAACAAAAACAAAACCTTCCCAGCAACATCCAGACTGGTGTTTGAGCAAATCATGTTGACACATAAATTAACCATTACGACCCCGAACTTAGTGAGTGTCTGGTAAGTGCAAGCAGGAAGGACGCATGTGTAGATACACGTTAGAGCACGTCAGAGATTTAGAGAAGGAAATTTACAGCTCTATAGAGTATGTTACCACCCACATGCCATTTTATTTGGAAATGGATATCTATGCTACCTGTTCCACCTTCATTACTGTGGAAGGGAAAGAGAAATTGACAAATTTTTTCCCATTTAATCATGCCCAGTGTCTTAGTCCATTCAGGCCGCTGTAACAAAATACCAGAGGCTGGGTGGTTTATAAACAACATTTATTTCTCACAGTTCTGGAGGCTGGAAGTCCAATATCAGGGTGCCAGCATGGTAGGGTGACGGTCTTCTTCTCAGGAAACAGACATCTCTTTTCTATCCTCACATGATGAGCTAGCTCTTTCAGGCCTCTTTCAAAAGGGCACGAATCCCATTCATGTGGGCTTTTCCCCCACAACCTAATCATTTCCCAAAGAGCCCACCTCCTAATACCATCACCTGGGGCATTAGGTTTTAAACATATGAATTTTGGGAGAACACAAACATTCAGACCATAGCATCCAGGAAGGAGACTCAATCGTCTAAGGTAACCAAATTCCTCATCCATACTGGGTGCCCTGTGGTGCTGATTGGAAGTCAAGTCCTAAGAAAGCTGCGTAAGGGACCAACAGCCCCGGGAGGAGGTTCTGAGACGGCAAATTCCTTGACGGACTCCACAACACTATATGAGTATTTCCAGGTTCTTCCTTGGTTATTAGTCATTGAGTAATTCTCCCCCATACATGCTCTTATTTGGAATATGAGTTGATTACTGAGTTCCTAGACAAAGTAACACAAAATCCCAGCTGACCAACATGAAAACAGCAAGCCTTATGGATACACAGAAAAAGGCCTTTTGCAGGTACAAAGTTCATAGAGAAAAGTCCACATGATTTTACCCACTTCTGACAGCAACTGCACGTTCAGGGATCCCCAAGACCACTCTACGGTTTGACAATCAGCTAGAACTCCAAGAACTCACTGAAAGCTGTTAAACTTATGGTTATGGTTTATTGCGGCTTTTTTTAAATTTTATTTTACTAATATTGATTGGAGTATACTTCATTTACAATGTTGTTAGTTTCTGCTGTACAGTGAATCAGCTATACATATACATATATCCACTTTTTTAGATTCTTTTTTCCATATAGGTCATTATGGAGTATTGAGTTCCCTGTGCTATATACTAGGTCCTTATTAGTTACCTATTTTATATATAGGAGTGTGTATATGTCAATCCCAATCTCCCAATTTATCCCTCCCCCCATTCCCCCCAGTACCCCCCATTCCCCCCAGTAACCATAAAATTGTTTTCTACATCTGTGACAATGTCTGCTTTGTAAATAAGTTCATTTGTACCATTTTTTTAGATTCCACATATAAGTGATATTTGTCTTTGTCTGACCTACTTCACTCAGTATGACAATCTCTAGATCCACCCATGTTGCTGCAAATGGCATTATTTCATTTTTTATGGCTGAGTAGTATTTCATTGTATATATGTACCACATCTTCTTTACCCATTCCTCCGTCAATGGACATTTAGGTGGCTTCCATGTCCCGGCTATTGTGAATAGTGCTGCAATGAACATTGGAGTACGTGTATCTTTTCGAATTATGGTTTTCTCCAGGTATATGCCCAGGATATTGCAGCTCTTTAAAAGCTACAGATTAAAATTGGCCAAGTAAAAAGGCATACAGGGCAGAGTCAAAGAAAATGTGAAATGTGGAGCTTCCGGTTGTCCTCTTCCCTGGGAGTCATGAAGAGCTTTATGTTCCCAGCACTGATGTACAGGCACAGAGCATTTCCACACAGGGGAGCTCACTCAAGCCTCAGTGTCCAGAGGTTTTATTGGGGGTCCATCACCTAGCACGATTGACTGTCCATACAGCTAATCTCAGGCTCTAACTCCTCCAGAGGTCCAGCGGATACTGCATGACCCGAACACCCACCCTAAATCACACTGTTGGTGTGGCCCAAAGCTTTCACTATGAATCACACTGTTTAGGTCACTATCTGGCTGGCCCAAGGCCTCCAGGTAAACAAAAGTGCTTTTCTCAATGTCAACTTAGGACAACTTTTGTCAACTTTTCTCAGAGAAAACACTCTAAGGGCTTAGAGATTAGCTCCTAGGAGACAAGGGCAAGGTCCAGACTTCTCTTTGGATGAGGCTGAGTCCTTTACTCCACAGCTGGATAGCTGGTTTTGCCTGAGGATGCTCTCCTGTTGTAACTTCCCAATTAGAAAATCCGAAAGTGTGGTTCTACATGCAACAAACGTTTGTCAAGCATTTATTTTCTTCTGGTCTTCCTCTGAAATGTTTTCCCTGTATTGTCTCCATTGATCTTTACTGTAGCCCCAGGAGGTAGACATGATTTTTAATGGCATTATGGAGAAGAGGAAATTGAGGCTTGCCTAAAATTCAGAGCTAGTGAGTGGTGAAGAGGGACTATGAACAAGGGCAGCAGGAGTCCAGAGTTCATACTTATAATCACTGTATTGCAAACATACCACCATTTCCATTTGAAGTAGATGTTCACAGGCAAGTGCATGGCCAAAGAAGCAAGGCTGTTGAATGAATACTGTCCAGTCCTGCCATTCTGTTCCACAATATATATGAATTAAGAATGTTACAGCATGAAACACTTCTTGCTATACATTTAACAGAAATAAACATAAGGCAGAAAGACATGAAGACACCATGAGCTCATGGTGCCTTGATCAAAGAAGGCTTAGTCGACAAGAGTATTTCAAATGGTCTTTTTGTCTGGCATCCCAGAGGTCCGTACATCCTGGGGCATCACACAAAAGTAAGATTCCAGATAAGTGAAAGGCATGCTTTTCTTTATAAAACAGGATAAGGGCAATTCTGAAAGGGGAGGTGGGAAAGAAGACTTGTATTTGAGTCTTCAAATACAAATGCTTTCTCAGAGAGAACAATTTAGAAAAGAGAACACATGGATGTTGAGAGTCTGAAAATTGTTCCCCTTAAAACTCTCCACGTGAGCATACTCCACGGAAATCTTTGTACACCCCAGAATAGCTTGGTTTGGTAACAACTAGTCTGAATGATCCAATATTTTCAGGATTTTCTTAATTTTGGGTAAAGCTTCCATTAACTTGCCATACGCGGCAATTAATAAATTGGAATGGGAGTCCTGAAAATGGAGTGAATTGATGAGGAATTTAAGCTGAAGTCTAAGTCTGATACACAGAGGGAGAAGGAAGTTTTAATTTTTCTGAGGAATGGTGATTGGTGAGATGTGGCCCTCAAGGTGCTGTGAGAAAGAGCCCCCCCCCCCCAACCGAACAACAGAGGACACGGAAAATGATGGAGTCTAAGCTCAGGTAACACGATGAAGGAGTGTTTCAGCCCACAGCCCTGTGTTAATGATAGAGTGGGCTCTCCACTGTAGCCAATGGTATCCAACAGATGATACCAACAATAGCAATACAAATGACACAGCAATGAAGGAGCAACACAGACCAGTCCTAAGCAACAAAAGGTGTTCTTAGTGGGAGAATATTTATGACCCCCACCTCCCACCTTTCTTAGTTCTACCTTCATCTGAGAGACCATTTCCTGGAAGAAGAAGGATAGGAGCTCAAACTCCTTCCAGGAAGCCAACTGGTGAGCATAAGCCGTGGAGTGACCATTCAGGTCTAGAGACGCTTTTATGACTATACCGTGCCTCCCTACCCCTCAGGTGGGTGGCCTTGGAAACAGCAGTTACAATTGTGATTTTAAAGAAATATTAAATACAGATGTTCTTCTATTGTACTGCCTTTAAATTTTATAAAAAGGTAATTGCAAAATTTAATATGTAAAACCGCCTTACTCAGAGGATTATTTTACAGTGATTAGAAAATAAATGACCTTTAAAGAAACGTGGCCAAAACACTGTCTGCGCTTCATCATACCTACACTCTACAAATGCTCCGAAGTTGTGTTTTTAATAAAACAAGAAAGGCACTGAATTCACATCAGTATAATGAGTTGAAAAGTGAAAGTTTTACTTAATTAACCAATTGTACCATTCCTACTAAAAAACCAAAAATATTCTGGATTTGGGGGGCCATTTGCTTTGGTTTGCGGCTAGTTTATCCCACTGGATTGACAAAGCCTCGTGACTATCTGGTTTTACGTTGTTGTCTATGCTACTTAATATATCCCAGTCCTTCAAATTCGTGGACTGTATGGTCCAGAAGCAGCATGGACACCCTCTCCTGGTACTGTTATGTGAGGTAACGTTTCGAAGTTTTAGTTCAGAGGAAGAAGCTGACTCCCGTTTCCAGAAGTGGAAACGTCCAGCACCAGCAGGTACAGCTCAGATAAGGTGGGAAATAAAACAAACAAAAAAAGGATTGACTCATAGCATTTTCCTCAAAGGAATGGGTGTATGTTTAGCTTCCTTTTTATTGGCACTTATAATTAATACTTGAGTAAAGTGCGTTCACAGTATCACGTGGAGGGGTAAGTTAGGGCAGGGTGGGAGAACAGGTCTTGAGGTCATGAATAAAGGCTCTGGGGAGGGGAGAGTGGGAGGGTTTCAGCTTTAGTTGAAAGAATTTGCCTTTGTTTCCAGTTCCATGGCCTCCTTTAGCCATGACATAGCATAAATAGAAGACTGAACTTTAAACAAAAAAAAATTAATTAAAGAAGGCAGGATGGTTTTGTTGCTGCAAATGCCTTGAACAAAGCATGTGTTTCTGTTTAATATTGGATAAGGTCCAATTGATGTCTAGATCCTTGTCAAAATGTTTACTTTTCTGCTGGATTTTTTTTTTCCAAGTGGGGCATTCTAAAGCCATGGCTACAGCTCTGCACTTCAAAGTTGCTGCCCGCCTCCCTTGAAAAGCCATTGTCTTACCCCCTGCACCATCCCCGTTTCAAATGAAATCTTAATTTTTTAAAAATCATTTTGGGCCTGAAAATGATCAACCTTGGTACCAAAAAAAACAGAAGAAACCTGATGAAGAGTTAAAGGAAATTCAAAGACAATACAAAGCAACTACAAAGACAATAAATGTTGTAAAAATGGACGTTTGTTTTCATTGGGATACTCTACACTGCACAATATGTGGGTGTCGTGTAAAACAACAGCAGCAAAAATAATGTTTTCTTGTTAAGCAGTTGTGAACTCCTGATGTGAGTGCGCAAAACCACTGCAGAGGAAGTTCTGAAAATAAAAAACGTTACTTCATACTACCTTGGTTATTTTATTCAACTCCATAGGCCTGTATAAGGTAAAATACATATGCCATGAATTATAAATATGTCAAGACAATAAATGAATAAACCTGAATGGTTTTATCTTACATTTTCACTAGAAAATTTAACCCATAATAAAAGGCGCGTACTATGATGCCAGAGACTTCAGAGCAACTAAGAGTAGGGGAGAAAAAAAAAAGTGCTTGTAGATAATAGCATTTAGCTGAAAAGATAAAAGAATTCTGTAAAAATAAACTAAAAGTAAAGCCTCTGTTAGCACTGTAAAAGGATTTCATTTCTCCCTTTTCAATTTTTAAGATCCTTTAGACCCATTTTTTCCAACATCTGAGTAAAATACCCACTTCTTCGTGGCATTCCCCAAGAGCACTGAAATTGAACCACCAAAATCTGGGTTTTTGGTCCTGCCTCTACCACCTTCCGATGCTAGGTTTACAAGTTAGTGTTTGCTGTTTGACAAATTACCCCCAAATGTAGTGCCTTAAAACAACAATCGCTGAGTAGTACATGATTCTGTGGGTTAACTGGTTGGTTTTACCCCTTTGGCTGGCTTGCTGGGGCTGGTTGACGGCCTCATCCGGGCCTCCAGGAGGCCAGCCCAGGCCTCTTCACCTCGTGGCAGATGGATTCCCAGCAGGAAGAAGGGGCAAATGCAATGCACGAGCACTTGCCAAGCCTCTGTTTGCGCCACATTTGCTATGGTTCCCTTGGCCAAAGCAATCATATGACTAAGCTCAGTCAGAGTAGAAGGGGATGCCATAAGGGAATAACACAGGGAGGTGTGAACAATGGGGGGTGGGGATTATCGTAACAATCTGCCAATTAACCTCTCAGGGACTCATTTTCTTCATCCCTAAATCGGAAAACATAATAATTTGAATTTCAAAATATTTGGGGAATTAAATGAGAAAATATATATGGAAGCATTGAAAAATGCAGAGAACTCTATAATTGTAAAATATTAACACATTGCTAGAGAAATCTGTGTTGTTCTCGGTGGCTTTTTTCTTTTTCTTTAGTTTTTATATAATATCTCCCAACCAATTAAAAACAGAATGACCCCAATAGAAAATAATTTAAACTTTTTGTATACTTGAAAAGCAAAATCACTACTTTTTTTAACTGAAGTTTTAATGTTTCAGCCAGTCATCTAGGTAGTATTCATCAATTTAGCAGAAAAAAAAATCTGATGTTGTCTAACAATCTTTATACAATTAAGACTTTTATCTTACATAATGCCAAAATACCTGGCCAATTTAACAAAGCTGGTTTTTATCCGGCATCTGGATGTTTCATCTACCTAACACTAAAGATTTTGAATCTCTACTGATCAATTAAACTCATTTCATTTTGTTTTTATAGGATGCTACAGCTGCCTGCTTTTTAATAGCATTGATTATTCTAGAAAATGCCCTGAGATTAAAATGTCTTTTGCTGAGAAAAGTGACTTTTTTCCTGCCACACCCAATGTATCTCTTCTCCACTAAATTTCCTCTAGCAAAATAAATGGGTTCTAATTATTAATTTCTTAATACCCACTGTCCCCAGGAAGTGGAAGCTTTATAGAAAAATTGGTACCCTGTCTTAATATTAGGCCCATCTGTAAAATGTAGAGAGGTGTACACATACGGCAAATGTTCATAAAGAGGCAACTGACATTTATCACCTTACCACCCAGCACTTTATCCAACACATACAGCTTTTACATTTCTTTTTGTTCTCTTCTTTTTCTCCAGTTCCAGCTTTACCCACTTTATTTTTTTTCCATTTCATTCCCTTATTGTGTCATTAGTCACAGGATTTCTTAGCAGACATAGTAGATTCATTGTAAATCTGAATCATGTTCTATGATAAAGAATACTTTGAGATATAAATCAGAATTATTAAATGAAACATTGTAATCGGTAAAAAAAAAAAAAGAGAGAGAAAAAAAGAAAGAAAAGAAAAACTCTTGGAATGTGGTTACCCTAAGGCTATATATTTCTTTAATCACAACATTAACCTTTATGGAAAGTTTTAGTTAGGTATTTGGTAGGCCTTACTTGTGAGTATGAAGTTTAATATTTAGGAAATATAAGCACTCTTACATTACACATATAGAAGAGCTTCAGTATATATGAGTTATAATAAAGGCTACTCCCAGCACAATTAAAAGGCCCAATGTAATCACAATTCTTTGATTTGCTGTTATTATCAGTATCTAATAGGCTATGCTTACTTTTTTTTTTGGAATCACTGTGAGCTTAAAACTGTTAGCAACAATCAAATTTGGACAGAAAAAAGATTTAATTATATCTAACATAACTTCTGGCTTAAGTATAGTTTCTGGCACAGGGAGATCAGCTCGGTGCTTTGTGACAGCCTGGAGGGGTGGGATAGGGAGGGTGGGAGGGAGGGAGACGCAAGACGGAAGAGATATGGGAACATATGTATATGTATAACTGATTCACTTTGTTATAAAGCAGAAACTAACACACCACTGTAAAGCAATTATACTCTAATAAAGATGTAAAACAAAAAGAAAATAAGTAATACTACCAATCAAAATTCATTCACAACCATGTCATAAACTCTATTATTATTCTTCTGGTTTAACTTTTTGATCCTACATGATAAAATCTGATACACAAATTACATTCTCAGAGACAATGGCCATTAGATTTTTAAAAAATCTAATCTCAGTTGCTTCTAATCCGAATGTCCAGTTTCATCCTCCATACTCAGCCACCTCCAAGCAACCTGTCTATGAGCCATAAGGAACTTGAGCTCCATCCTCAGACCTGGCACAGGACCTCTGACCTGGATGTGGCTGTAGAAAGCCCTGGTCTGGCCTTCTTCCCTAGGACCAAGAGGATGTTCCTTCTCAGGATATTTGCCTTCATCTTTCTAGACCTAAACCCCTGAAACCCTGAAATTTTCTGCCTAAAGGGCCCTAAGCCCTCTCCCAAGGCCATGTGAGGAGGCTTCTCTGGGACAGATGGGCAGTGGAGGGTTCACTCCTAGGCTCAAGTGTCCATGTGTCTTCCTAGAAGTCCACTCATGGTAGGGACACGACTATAGGTAGCAAGTGAAAAGGTGTGGCTAGGGCTCCTTTGCTGCTTCTGCCTGGACCCCACTAAGATAGGAGTGAGCCTACAGAATCTATCATCTTTCCCCAAAACTGCAGTGCCCTTTTAGGTTTAAATGCCTTTCTTTGTATTTTCTCTTCTCCAACCTGGAGTTCTTTCCTCCTTCCACTCCTGGAGAGCTCCTCCATATGCAATTTCACTTACTTTTTGAAAATTCTCATGACTTTTCTCATGACAAATTAGCTGTTCTCTCCTTTGGGTTACTAGAGTAGGTTTTACTTACATTTACCATAGAAATTAACACAACTGACCATAACTATTTATACACATATTTATCTCCTTCTCATGAAAAATTTGGGGCCAGCAAGACTGAAATTCAAATAGTGACCCTTCATAAATATTTCATAAATGTATGTTGAATTAAATGCACAAAATACATTATTTATTTATAAATTGGTTATCAAGGTCATTTCTCATGCCAAAATTCTTTAGGCTACGTCTTAGGATAATGTTAAATTTTTATTAATGTCAGCGAATAGAATAGTAAACTCAAAATCAGTTCAAATATATTCCAAAGGTGAATAAGTTTCAAAAATTCCACCTATAAAGGCAAATTCTTGACAGATAATGCAATCCTTGAAAAAAACTTACGGTTGTACTTAGCATGGCTTTAAATGGAGAGAGATATTGACAACCAAAAACGTGAACAAGGAAATATGTCCTATCCATACACTGGATGCCTCCATTAAATCAACTGTCACTAAGTGCATTAGGGTCAAAACAGAAAGTCCCAACCTGGAGAAATTCAAATTGATACATTTACTGTAGCCTGCTCCTCTGCAATGCAGAGAAACGGGAAATATTATCAGAGCAATCTCATGATGATTATTATTCAAAGCAGTTAGGTATATTCCTAAATTCTGTGACATACCGTGTAAAAGAAGAGAAAGTCTCTTTTTTCTCAAAATCGCAAAAAATGCATAATAGCTTATATTTTTTACACCCTTACAAGATGTTAGGCACTCTTTCAGGCAGTTTACAAGTAGTACATTTTTTAATCCCCACAAGAACATCAGGAGGTAGAAAATAAGGATAAGAATAGTTAAGAAACTTGCCCAAGGTCATTATGGGAGAGGAACAATGACAGTCTTGGAGGTAGAAAGACTGAAACTTAGGAGTCACTATTTATACATGGGAATTAGAGCCATGGGGGAAGTGATGAGCAAGGAACAGCTGGTCAGTTCAAAGAAAGATGGATCCCTAGGGAGACCAACATTGAAGAACTGGACAAACAGAGGAGCTCATGCAGGAGACAGAGAAGGTAGCATCAGAAAAGTTGCAGAAGAAATAAGAGAAGTGATGTTCCAGAAACCAGAGGAGGGGAGAATTTCATGAAGTAGCTCAACATTACCAGACCTTACGCACACATCATACAGTTGAACGTACACAGGTCCCTACTGTATTTAAAAAGTCTTTTTCAGACAGTTTAGATCCAGGTTAAAGCCAAATTTGGTGAGCTGGTGAATGAATGGAAGGTGATGATACAGGAGTAAATAAAGATGAATCTTACAGAGGACACTAGAAGAAAGGGGGAAACACAAGACAGAAGTTTGAGAGAGAGAGAGGCTCCAAAGTTGTTTTTAACAAGCACATATTTTCCTTTCATGGAAGTGGAAAATAGCCAAATAAAGCAATTTTAAATAAGGGAAACTTTTATTTGCTCAAGCCATTGGCTTTCAGCAGAATCTAGGTAGCTCTGGATCTTTGATACTCAGTGTTTGGTAGCAGCATTAGCATTTCGTGGGAGTTAGTTACAAATACAAAATCTCAGACCCCACTTCACCAAAGAATCAGTGTTTTAATTTAAAAACAAAACAAAAAAAAACCCAGTGATTCGAATGCATTTTAAAGTTTGAAAAGCATGAATCTAGATTCTACTAAAGATAACTCAAGGGAAAACCTTATCCATTACAGTATAGATTAAAATCATTTTAGTTTGTTTTGTGTGCACACCAAAGTCACATCTAATTTATTTGTAAATATCAGCGTTGCTCTTTCACAAACCTAGTAATTAACTAGTCTCAAGTTTACTTTCTATCTCAAGTAATGAACAATTTACTCTAAAATTTGAATGCTTTCACGTCAACAGATTGTATAGATTCACTTGAGTGTGGCTCTCCCTGCAACAAGCAGTATTCTTTATCTTCCTCTAATTCAATGCAACATCCAATTTCCAGAGGTAAATGTTTTATGGATTTATCTCAATGATGATACTTATTTTCTTTGAACTTTCCCCAACTTATGTCATAGACACATTATAGGAGAGTAAATAAAGGCCTCCAAGTGGTTTTTATGTGGAATGTAGCAGTAGCAAGGACAGCAGAGAATGGGAAATGATCTGAGGACCAGAGAGAGGATTCCATAAAAGGAAAACACACACAGAAGCAGTCCTTGTCTGCATGATTCCAATATACACAAACTTCAGTTATTATGGTTAAGTGAAATTATATCAGTCTCCAACAACATGGTTCAAATTTCAGTTACCACAATCTATCAAATGAGAGCAATTGCTTAGAGTATAAACTTCGCTGCTAGCTCTTCAGTCCACAAACCTCAATGTAAAGAATGGGTGTGCATCCTATCCCAGGACCAATCAGGGCACTTCTTTCAAAGTCTGTTGGTGATTGATTGGTCACTGTGCATCTCTGATTCAGTGCATGCACAAACAGAAAGACATGTCATTGTGTTGCTGCCTTGTCTTCCAGTGAAAATCCCACATAACATTTTACAGAAAGGATAATCAAGAGGGAAATGGCCAACAAAGATGAAGTACAGCAAAGAAATGAAAAGGGCTAACACTGGAGGTTAAATTAGAATCTTACATAAATAGCTGACCATGGGAATGTTGACTCTGCCACCATTCAAGAGACTCTGGACATGCAGCCATAAAAACTTAGTAAAAGAGAACTTACCAACATAAACAAGGAAAATGGTTGGGATGAAGATGTTCCAGAGGAAGTGACATCAGTAAAAATAAATTCATATGAAAAGAACTCTCAGTTTCATGACATTGAAAGCACAAAGGATAAAATGTTGGAAGATGATCCAAATTTAGAAAGCAGTAGGGCAATTTGCTATGGCCTAGAAGATATTCACTCCCTACCCTAAGTTACATAATGAGAACAAGACAACGTTGAACTAAGAAGGTTCAAACTATTCTTGATACGTTTTCACAAAGAAATAAAGCACTTTAATTATCAATATTTCTCTTTTAAATTATAAAACACTAAATAAACATTTTAATGCTTTTTCATTTCCCTACCCATTTTTGACTAAAAGTAAGAGAGTTTTTAATATTTTAACAAAAAATTATACAGATCACCAAGAAACATGACTTTTCTTATTATTAAAATTGCTTTCTTCATGTTCAGTTTTCAAAGTCATTTTTACGATCCCACACTACTGTGCAAAGTGAAGATTGTCAATAAGTATAGATAGATGATAACAGATGATAGATGATGATAGACAGATAGATAGATGTACAAGCAGAGATGAGATGAGATACAGATAGAAATGGAGCTATATAGAGAGTAATAGAAGAAAGTAGTCAAAATGAATTTAGACATAGTGGCAACCCTGGACCATCATTTTTTGTGTTCCCAAGTACCAGGTTTAATAAGGGAAAGTAAGCTTGTATGTATATGCACTGGATATCCAATTACAATATTCATATGCATATAATATGCAGCTTTGAGTATGGATCATCGGGGTTTATCTTTTAACTTGCGAATTGATATACAAGAGATAATTCTATGAGAGTTCTGCCAACAGCTCTTTGTATATAACAATAAGGGATACTCCTTTGCAAGTGTACTTCACTCTATGTAATACATGTGATCCTAATTTTATATAAATTCTATTCTTCTAAATTAAATCATACTTAAAACCACAGGAAAAAATTTCTAGTAACAAAGAGTATCACTATTTCATCTATAAAATAAAAAGCCTACACAAAAATATGTAATCATTTTTATTTAAATTTCCCATGAATCTAAAATATTTTATGTAAAGTCAGTAAAAATGAGGTTGTCCTATTGGATTGTTTTTAATTTGTAAAGCATAAAGAGGTTCAAAGTATGACATGAAGATAAAGATATTAATTGGTTCTTAGAGATTATCAAATTACATTGTGAAAACCAATTCCTAAAAAGAGGTAGAAAACAATATACGTACGCTCAAGATGAGGAAATGCAATTAGTTTAATAATTCACAAAAGTGTCCCTTGACCATTTGGTAATTTTTCCCTATAAAATTCATATTTATTTCGCAGTCTCTCAACTACTGAGAAACTGTTGCATTTTCTCAATGCCTTCTTCTTCTGTAAGATATAGTTGCTATTAGAAAGCCTTGCCTCTAGGTGGCCCATATCACTAGTTCTCACCAATGGATTTTGAGGGAAAGTTGATTTTATCACTCTGTACAAAGAACTTTCTGTGATGATGGAAGTGTTTTTGCACTGTCCAGTATGGCAGCCACAAGCCACACGTGGCTATTGAAAGGATGAACATTTTAGTTATTTAACTTTAATTAATTTAAACTTAAATGTTAATAACCACATGTGGCTAGTGACTGCCATAATGGGAAGCTCAGTTCTTACCTTTAGTAATAAGCATTCTAACTTTCAACAGGACACAAGACTGTTTGCAGCATAACTTCCTACCTACTTGTAGCCTGTGGTCCTGAATTTTGAAAAGTCTGACAAAAGTAAGTGTGAATTTGGATAATGGTGTTCGTTTTTCTAAAAGGAAAGAGGATAGTTAACAACTATCTACATCTATTACCTCTAAAACATATTGTATTTTTCCTTCAGAAGCACATTTGAAGGTAACTTTTTACTATTGATCACAACTGGGGCAAAGGGCAGGGAGTTTATCAGGAAAGTCAGGAGGATCCTGTTTTCTGTTACCCAGGGTCAACTGTCTGCTGCATGAATATTACAACCTAGACTCTCTTCCTTTTCCCTCCTCTTGTCAGTAAAATTTCTCAAGCCATTACGTTATCCAGAGCTACGTTGGCATAGATTCTTAGGTCAATTAATATAGGTGAAATAGGAATATGAAGGACCATAGAAATGCATATGGCCAAAGTCTCCCTCTACTTTTTATGATAAATCCATAACCAATACACTAAGAGTACCTGCATAATTCTGAGATATAAACTTGCGGTACCTCCACTCCCTACCCACCTCCCATAGTGAACACACTGTTGACAGTGGTATAACTCATGTAATTTACTCTTTCCTCTTCTTCACTGTTGTTCGCTCGATCACCATTTTGCCTCACTCTCACCCATGCCCTAAGATCCAGTGCAATAACAAGTATCATTTGCACCTGGCCTGAGAGGTAGGCTATGAGCGGTTGTTGTACTTTGGCAAAAACTCTTACTATAAAGAGCAAAGCAAATCAAATTTTCTCTAGACAGACAGTATAACGTAACATTTTTTAAATCAAAAGAGCAATGCAATAAGTAAATTTTGTGGATTTTAACGCTTCACAATTGTTTACTATTTTTTTCTTGGAAATTTCAGTCGCTGTGAAAAAAAATATTTTAAGAAATCAGCATTTATCACTGTTTATAAAAATACAGAACAAACCTAGCCAAGATACTATCCAAAATGGAAAAAAAAAGAAAACATATGAGACCCTTGTCAATTTTTAATCAGCAAAGAACATCACACTAATAAAACTTAATTAAATCATTAAATATTTAAAATGAATTCCTAACTCTAGCTTATTGAATGGTTCCCTTTATGTATCTGAAGTCCTATTATGAAGTCTATACAGAGAGAAAATTCAAATGTAAAACCAAACAATTTAATGTATTCATCTCAATCAAAAATTCCATTTCACTTGTCCTTCTGAAATTTAAACCACCTCCGAACACTACATCTCAATTTATATTTCCTCACATCAGGAAACACATAATAAAATACTGTTACAAATGTATCACCTACAAAGTGGTTGTGCCTTATAAATATAACTCATTCATCTCACGTTTCATTTCATTTCAATAATAATGTATAATAATATTGTCCAATTTACAATGAATGCCAAATTTCTGGTAGATGATATTATGGATATTTACTAACTTCATTTTTTACATCACTCACAACCAACTATATAGACATATATGTGTCTTCAACATCCTTCAGACAAACATTTCTTACAGTGAGGTACAGGAATTTGCCTTTGTAAGAAAGCCAGAATTAGATACATAATTACTTTCTTTGGTAAAAACGCAACATATCAGGCATATTACTACATGGATTTGAATACACCTATAGGGTAACCATATCTCTTATATTATACTATATATATGAAAAGCCACCAAAATAATAAATACCAGTAAATAACCAAACACATTACAATAAAACATAAGTATACTCCTGGGTTGCTTTACCTCGGCCAAATAAGAGTGGAAGAGTGAGCATTCATTCGCTCATTTGTTGGCATGTACTACACTACAACTCCCATTAGGCAGCTTCAGCAGAAAGCAGGAATTATAACCCTTGCTGGACCCATAGTCTTGGTAAGTATGGAGATCTTTTCTCCCTTTGAAACTTTCAAACTCCCTTTGAAAGACAGAAACGCTTTAGACTACTTAGGCTGGTAACAGAAACCCGAGCAGTCTACTTTCAAGTCACTGACCTCACGTCTCTTTCATCTGACTAGTCGTCTTCTCTCACCATCCAGTTTGTTGCCCAAATCACAAACTGGAATCAGTTTACAACCATCCAAGTCTGCCAGTTCTACCCAAACATCTTTTGAACCTCTCCATGTGGCCTCCCTGTATTGAGCCCTCACTTCCAGCCTCCCTGACTCTCCATGCTTGCACTGCAAGCAGCCCTCCTGGTCTTTGCTTTTCTCCAGGTTGTATTATATAATATTTTAAACCCACTTAACAGCTTGTTTTAAACCTTCTTCTTAATCTTCTTAATACTCTCTTGGGCTCTCATGCAGAGAAAGCAACGGAAATCTTTGAAAGGAGGAGAAATGTCTCAGAGCGTAACAATCTGCTTCAGTGAAATAACTCTCCAAATGTACCACTTTAAAGCAGTTGCTTTACTTTTAAAATGAACAATTGAAATACAAGAAAAGCTATACGCAGTTTTCTTTTCTCCTTTTTTATTCTCAGCAGGCACAGTAGATACACCTAAGGCAACGGTAGTTTAGATGTCTGGTTTACAACCAAAAACTTCATAGTCTGTAGATAATACGTTAGACTGTGCTTGCCTGGCAGATATAGTAGAAAAAAAAATCTTTTGCTTTAATATTCTTCCAAAAATTTTCTCTAACTTCACACTTCCTTCAACGTTCACCATTCCTTAAGGACACAATCCAAATTTATCAACATGTCACACAAGTCCCTTAACAATGTGACCCTAAATTATTTTACACACCCTCAACTACATACCTATTACTCCAGGCAAAATGGACTGTTAGGAACATTCAGCTTTCAGCTGCTCTCTGGACGAGTTCACTCACTCAAAGCCATGCTTTTGACACACCAAGCCTACTACTCTAAAACTGCCCATTATTCAGGCATTTCTCAGATTTCACTTCCAGGAAATAAGGAGATATGCTTTATGCTTCAGGCACTGGGATTATATTTTAAAACCAAACAGATCTGCAAAATAAAGCAGCATTGTCAGATAAACAGAAAAAAGGTCAAAAGGAAAAGTTATGAAATACTGAAATATTCAAGTGTGTCATTTCAAAACTTTAAAGGGACTTTTGTATCCTCCAGTTTTAGAAAATAAAAACACTGATTTAAAATATATGTTATTATCTGTTTGCTCTGAGCTAACATTTCAAAAATAAATAAATAAAAATCTAACCCAGATATAAAAGACTTAATGAGTCATAAAAATTTTTAAATAATAAAAATAAGTAGAAATAAATTTAAAAAGAAAGAAAGAATTACTTTAGTATCTGCTGTAAAAAATGTTTTAGATGTTTCTTTCTTTAATCGGTCTGTTTCTGTCTCTTGTAAGGAATCTTACCATGGTAAGGAAAAAGGAAAGACTGATATTGTGATACAGTATAAGTTTATTGTCCAAGATTAGCCATTTCAGCAAATAACCATTATGCTTATTATCTAAGAATACTATTTCAATAAAGTATGTTCTCTAAACATATTAGATAGAGGGTTAAAAAAACTATCTGTATTCTCTTCTCTGGTCTTTTAATCTAATAAATTGGAACAAACTATTAGAAGGTTTTCCAGAAATATGTTTTTTCAGTAAAAACTCACTTGTGCTACTCCTTGATATTATAAAATGGGAGATGAGGCTTTATCTGTCTTAGTAATATATGGCATCCTGTGTATTTCAGTGAGACCCCAACAAACTGGCCATCTCTCCAGGCCAGGTGGGTGGAAATCTATCCCAATATAGGGAGGAGCGGGGGGAGTCTGGCTTATTAAAGAACGCTAAAAAAATCAAGTACTTAAAATGAAGCATATTTTAAAAGGGTACACATCACTTCTTATACGTTATTATTCCATACTCCAGAAAACAAAATAGGGGATCCAAGTCAGTGATAAAATTATTTTTATAATTCATTTCAGAGTTAAAAATAACAAATTTAGCTGAAAACTATGGAGGCTTACTTTCTATTTGTAAGACTTTATGAGTATGTTTGGTACTATGCTATTAAACTGAAAAGAATATTAGATTTGGACTCAGATGTATCAGGCTTCTAGTCCATGCTACACTGCCTAAATTTGGGTAAAATATTTAAACCTCTCTGTACTCCAGTTTCTCTACATATACAATTAATGTTTTTGTATGTATCGTATCATATTTGTATCAGCCTCAGTATTTTTAAAATTAATGATGCATGTGTGTTTTTTTCACATTAGATAGTAAGCTCCCTGAGAGTGAAGGTTATGTCTGATTTGTCCTTTTCTTCCCCACAGAGCACAGCATAGCTTTTAACACTGCTGATATTTCACAAATAGTACAGAATAGTAGAGAACTGAAATTTTTACTTTGGAATTCTAATTCCCCAAAATGTGAATCAGAAAAGAGCTATGAATTTCAGAAAGTTTGTGAAACACTGAGTCAAGCAATTGAGACTTTCTTTTCTGCAGAAGTTATCAGAGCCTTAACTTTGCAAATGAACGTTATGGTTATCCAAGAGGAAGCTACAGTCAGTGGTAGAATCCCTCTTAACCAAAGGATCGACACTGGTAGTTTCTTTGTTAAATGAAAAAGTCCTTCAAACACATTTATTTTCTAATGCTTCTCTTCATATGTGACTGTGGCCTCTACTGGCTATGCTCAGTGAGTAGAGTTTCCAATATCTCCCCCCTTTTTTTTTTCCCAAAAATCAAGCTTTTTACACATCACCCATAATTACTAGATTCAATTTCTTTAAGGTAAAATAGTATAAAGACGTTGGAAAAAAATCTGAGTACAGATGCCTAAGCTTTAATTTTTTAACTGTTTACATTTTGTAGTTCATTCCTCATTGGATAGTAATGTTTTTAGACTTAAGGGTTATACCAAAGTAATTGATTTTCATTTTTATTGAAATAGCTCTCTTATCATGTCATTGACTTGTATAGTACTTCATTACATTATATAATTATAATAGCACACACCATGGGCATTAACAGGTATGAGGACTAACAAAACTGTCTCTGGGTGAGCGTTAACTCATTTGGAGGGAGCTGCCGAGGGCCCCCTGCCCTGGGGTCACTATTCAGCCACCTGGGGACACCAAGACATCTGTTTAGAGGAGAACAGAGGGCATCCCTACAGGAGGGGAGTTAACTAAGTGAGGGTCACTTACATAAAGGTCCATGTGTGCCACCCATTCCATGAAAGACATTGCAGAGGACCTGGATTTGAAAGGCCATAAAGTCTCTTTCAAATCTAAGATCATTGAGAACATTCTGTGAAGTTTTTTGTTTGTTTGTTTTCTCATTGTATGTCCTGTTTTCTCAAGAAGACTACAGAGCCTGTTAGGGTAGAAAATATGTGTTCCACTTATTTGTATCCCATGGACTAAATACTGCAATGTTGTATGAAGAAAAAGTATTTACAAGCATATATTTAAACATAACAAATTAATGCATTACAGCACGAGTGATGTAGACAAAAATGTCTTTAAAATAAGATGATCCCAGCCACAGTATTTTCTCAGTGTCTGAGCCATCCAAAGGCTGTTCTCAGTTATCCCAAATTCACGTTGCTTTCTACCAATTAGCACGAAATGGAATGGTCTGGAAAAGTTTAAGGCACTGTCCCATTTATCATTAAATGGAAGCTGACCATTAGGATTTGTTAAAAGTGCTGCTTGTGATTTCATTTGAAGCACTGATCTGTCATACAAAAGCATTTAGGCAGAAATGAATGATTTCTTGATAAAATGTCCACCTGAGTTCAAAATAAATTTGCAACCAATGAGGCATTTACAAAGCTGTGGCAGAAAATATGCTATCTAATTAGAACCTAAATAATATTCAGGAATCTAGTGGTGACTTTTCTTGCAACTCCTGCCTAAGAATTGTAGATCTTCTGTTTCAGATGGTGGTAGTAAGCAATAAAAAGTTGCCCCGGATGTGGCAGCATACAAATTCCTCATTTCTAAATCCACGGGAGAATATACTGAGAGCACCTCACTACAATCACTGTCATAAAAAATGAGAAATGAATAACTTTACTGCTCCAGTTATACTCTTCCCAGTCAACTCACACACCCCCTTTGTTCTTCTGCCTCTTCACTGTCAGATTTCCACAAGGGGCAGATTTGGTTCAAAAACAAAGTTGTCTATTGCAGGGAGCACTCATCTGATTATTCTTATGAGTAACATATATGATTAACATCATTTTGTCCACCAAACAAATTAAGAATGTTAAGAATCCCAGTGCAGTAGAAACACAGTGGGACCTTGTTCCAGGCAATTGGGATTCACAACTTAGAATTTTCACCTGGTTTAGAAAAGCAATTTCACTTTTTTGAGAACTGAATTGTGAAACATACCCAGAGTCTCAGTAAAGAGCATCACATGCAATATTTTATTTATTTGAAAACGAATTCTTGATTGCTTAGTGAAATTGTCACTTCCAGTGGGGTTTTTTCCCCCAAAGAATTCTAAAATTGCAAAAGTTCTAAAATTGCAAAAGACATAAATTAATGGAAGAAAAAATATCTTACAAAGTTTTTTGTTTTAGAAAATCTCATTGAGTACCTCAAAAGTTTAATATTCCATTTTAGTACTCAAAACCAAGTTCATCTTTCAGGTGAACTACAACAGAAAATTTTCTTCTACATTTATGAGTCATTTGAAACTTTGCTGTATTTCCCAAATGCCTAGTTCTGCAGTCATTACCTAACTCTTCCCTATGAGTTAGGGAGAGATTGAAGATAGCTCTAAGCTCATTCATGTTTACAAACCAAATGCAACCATAACTGGTCGGTTTTTTAAGCAAACAAAGAACAGTGACATTGGGCTGAATATTCTTCACTCTCAAACAACAAACAAACCTTCAAAGATTGTCACTGCTACCATTACACAACAGACACCACAAATTCTACAGCACGGGTAACTAAATTAATTTGGAAATCCTGGAGTATCCATGGAAAGTTACAAAATGGATGCAGGTAACAAGAAAAATAAATAAATTCCACTAATATTCAAGTTGCATTGGAAAGCAAAGACCTCTGCAACGATCTACTGTTTTTCAAACTTTCATCAATAAGAAAGCAGGGTTCATGGGATTCCAGAAAGCCTCTCTGTCCCCAAACCTCCCTCCAGGGTAGAACTGGCACCAGTTAGAAGCAGGTAACTGCCAGGCAGCACATACCAAATACCAATGACTCCTTAATATTGAAAGCAAACGTAGATGCCTATTCTCCCACCACAAGCCAGCCATAGATATTTGTTTCTGTCTTCAGTAAATTCTCACCTCATTAGAGATGCCTGGAAGGAGGAATGAAGGGATGTGTCTACATTGCTCATTACCTTTGGTTTCAGGCAATCTGTAATCTTTGTAAATTGCTAACAACCAAAGAGGTGTTTATAAATATCAGTAGAAATAAGCTAAACAAAACCAGAGCCAAGGTTTGCACTTCTATTACTCACCACTGTTTGGACTGGGAATTAATAAAGTTCACAGATTAACTAACTACTGACAAACAGGAACCAGACTCACCTTCCACATGCCAAATGTTTGCCAACAAATGAAGTTCTCCTCTTTATAGACAGAAACAAACACAGCTTTGTGGCAGCATCTGACCTCTTTCCTCTTGGTATTGCATATGCAAAAGTAAATACCCAAGTAATACTGTGAGTTATAAGCAATCTTTCAGGGAAAACTTTACTTAAGAAAGATTAGAAGACGATAAAAAATTTCCTTTAAATTTTAACATAAAATCCAAGATGAAAATTAAAAGTAGTTTATGATGGGTTTCACAGGAGGGGTCTAGATTATATAACTTTTCAAAACATGCAGATGTATCACTAAGCAGTTATCTGTAGTTTTCAAAATACTATTTTAAAGTATATGTTCTATTATCGCAAAGAACTTAGAACCTTCCAATATTTAAAACTAAATCCAAAATACTGTTCCTAGGGCAGAAAACAGGAAACAGCATGAATGAACTTTTCCAGTCACATTGGCCCTTCCACTGGGTAGCAGTAAAATGGAGGGAAAGCTGAACTATCTTGTTAAACACACATGGGTTCTAATCCGGGTGCCACCACAGGTAGGTGATTCAACATCTCAGGTTTTCTGTTTTCTTAAAAATTTTTATGTATTCAACAGCTGTTTATTGAATGTTTACTCAGTGCCAGGCCTGCCATTATAGGATGGAAATACCTTGATAAGTAAGACAGGTAAGGTCAATGATTTCACTGAGATTATATTCTAGAGGAAAAGACAGATATTTGAACAAGTAATTGCAATCTTGAAGAGACGCTGAAAGGGGAAGGATGGGCACTGTGGGAGCAGACAGCAGGGAACCTAGTCTGAAGGGTTAGGAGTCACTATCCAAGGAATTGACACAGAAGCTAAAAATCTAAGGGATACGTGGGAGAAAGCTGAGGAAATTACAGGAAGAAGCATTCTAGGCAAAGGAAAACAAGAGCCGGCAAAACAGTGGAGGATCATGGTGCACTCAGGGAACTGATAAGGTTTGGTGCGCTGGACTCGAGAGAGAAGAGTGAGGACAGGGCAAGAGTGAGGCCGAAGCCCAGGCAAGGGTCAGATCTAGGAGAGACCCCGGAACACTGCGCCAGGAGAGTGGACTTTATTCTAAGGACAAGGGGAAGCCATCCAAGGGTTTAAGGAGCAGAGACATATTATATTCGTATTTTTAAAGCAAAGTCTAGGGAAGAACAGAGCCTGTATTAGAGGGGGCAAAAGGAGATCCCAGGGATGTTAGTTAGGGGACTGCTGATTATCCAGGAGAATGATGGGTCAATCTGTGGTAGAGGGTCAGGAAAGAAATGGACAAATCTGTAAAAGATTTAGGAAAAAGAATGGTTAAAATTTACAACCATATACATTGATAGAGAGAGAGATACAGAGAGAGAGAGAGAGAGAGAGAGGGAGAGAGAGGGAGGAAGAGGAGGGATAAGGAAAGCAAGAGAGAAAGAAGTTCTCTAGCTATAAAATAAGGATATTCATCCCTGCCATGTATGTTCGTGTGAATAAAAATGTAAGTGTGACAACGTATATTACATTACACATCTCTTAACACTGCCTAGAGCATAACAGAAACTCAAAAAAATGAAAACGGCCAATTTTAGAGTCAAATGAAATTTCATGCTTCTCACAAGTGATGCGAGTTGAATTTTTTTCTGGGTCAAATCTCTTATCTCTGAACTCTTCCATTGTGAGCAGAGACTGTGGCCCACCAATGCAAACGGAAATGAATGTGGTGTGACAGAGCACTGGCACTACATGGAAAGAGCCTACAGTGAGTCCTCCAGATCATGAATGGTCTGCCTTTACATGTTGGCAGCCAATAAAAAAGTGTTACTTGAGACTATATCTCAATCAGTTTGGTGAGATCTGTCACAAATTTATGAAGACAATCAAGGCCATGGGCTTGCGTTCTTTTCCAGTGAGTCCATTTTTACTGCTGTGGGTTAAACCTTCATGGTGAAACCCTTTGGGATTGAATAAAGTCTTGAGACACTGCACAGTTTGCACCCACAGTGGCCAAGACAAAGTTCTTGGGCAGGCTGTAGAACTGCGGTTGACCCATGCATAAGGTACCTGCAGGTGGAGTTGGCCACATGCTGACCCCCTTGGAGCACAGGGCACAGGAGAACCATCCCAGGACAGAAAGAGCCTGTCCTATTTCTTTCACTAGAGACAGACCATCACTACCACCAGAGAGGAGGGTGGCCTTTCTATATTACAGGTTAACATGCGTACATTTACACTCCGTATTTATCAGGAATCGAACAGGCATCTTCTAAATTTGTAAGACCTGCATATCATTATGCAAAATTATTATTTTCTCTCTGAATATACTATTGTGCCATTACAATGGAGTCACATCTTACTCAGCAATTAAATCAGTGGGGAAAAAATTACATAGAGAAAAAAGTTACTCTTGAACATTCCTTAAATCACCCACAAAGAATGGTATACGTGGTTTTATACATACTTTATGGTCTTGCAAGAAGTCTCACAGGGTCAGCTTTTCATCCAGGATTGAAACAAATTGCTATTTCTTCAGTGGAGAAACCAAATGAGACGCCAGGCCTGAGTTTAGTGACTATTTTGCAAAAAATACTTTTTTTGTCTGCTTTCTGCTTTTTAAAAAAAATTTTATACAACTTTTAAAGGTTACTTTCTATTTATAGCCATTACAAAATATTGGCTACATTCCCCATGCTGTACAATACATCCTTGAGCCTATCTTACATCCAATAGTTTGTACACCCCACTCCCCCATCCCATATAGCCCTACCCACCCACCAGTAACCACTAGTTTGTTCTCCACATCTGTGAGTCTGCCTTTTTTTCCCCCAAGTACATGCGTGTTGAGTAAGTTAAAGCCATATAGCTCCATTGCATACAAAAGTACTTTTTATTTATTTTCAAAATTGACACTCAGATAAAGTCTCACTCTAATTACTGAAAGAAGCTTTCAAGAATAATTTGAATAAATGCATTATCTAATTTAACTAGTAAATTAGCTAACCCTTTGTGCCATGTCATTTGAAACAGTAAAAAGGCATTGGCCAAATTATTCATGTTCTTAACGAACTAGAATGTTAAATGTGCAGAAAAAAGGGGGGAAAAAACAAATTTTAAGATTTCACTCTTCTTTTCTCATTCATACATGTACATAAATCCAAACTGATCCCAATGTCACCTCATTCTAAACTTTCATCGATTCTCATTGAATTTTAGAACTGGAAGACAAGTCCAAGATTGTCTGCCATGACAGATGCCTTCTCTTTGCCCCCTCCGGATACACTCTCTGCCTTCTCCATCCTGCTTTCGGCCTGTGTGGGGCGACTCCTATGGACCACATCAACAGTCCCCCTTACCCTCTGTCTTCCTGTTAGGATCAACGAAAGGGAAGCCCTGGCAGGAGATGGATGGAAGGAAGGAGAATGAGAGCAGTGAACTTATTCCCCCAGCTCCCCCCTCTTAAGTTTGCCCCAGATACAAGTCACAGCTTCTTCAAGGTATCCTCCTCTGCAAGACTCCATTCAGGTTCCAGAGATTCCCCCTCCTCTTATCTTTTTGGACCTAGGGTGATAACAGCTCATCTAATACTACCCAACACCCATAACTTGATAAACAAACACTCCTGAAGTATTCTCATTTCAGTGTGCTCTTTGCTTTCTGTTTGATCTCTAAATGATACAATTTAACTTTACACATGAAAACACTGAACCTGAGAAAAGTCATGTGGCAAGTTCAAGGTAACACAACTACTTAGTGGGAATAAACCAGAACATTCCGTTGCTAGTAACAGAAGCTTCTCTGAAACAAATTAAACAGACAAAAAGATAGAGATGTTCTTTGGACCGCATAGCTAGAAGTTCAATGGAACTGAGTTGGAGCACCGGATGCAGGAGTCTGACCTTTGTCAACAGGAATGTATCTCTTTTCTCCATCCCTCTGCTTTCCTCCAGGTTGACCTCATTCTCAGACAGGCTGTCCCCACAGGATAGAAAATACAACTACTAGAAGCTATAAGATTACTCCCCCCAGTAGTTCTAGCAAAGTTCCAAAGTTGAGTATAGTTAAGCTAGCACTACTCACAAACCCACCATCAGTGGATCATAGTGAATTCTGATTGGTCAGATCAAGACAGCTGGCCATCCATGGAATAAGATAATAGGGCCAGCCCCACCCCCAAAGCATACACTTGGGTGGGGAATAGATAATTTCTAAAAGAAAAAGAGAGTGAGAGAGTGAGAGAGAGAGACAGAGAGAAGGAGAGAGAGAAATGTTCCCCAGAAGTAGGGGTGAAAGGAATGTAGAACCAACAGATATCTGGTATACCGAAGCAAGAACAGAATCAGTTATTCTGAGCCCTATTCGATTTATGTTTCACTGTGACACATACATAAACCAAATAACCTGACCTCAACTGAATCTTATTCCATAGAAGCTAAAGAAAATAATCAAACTGTAAATAGCAATGACCAACATCAGTCTGGCAGTTACAAGTTAACAGAAAATCTTCACATACATTATCTCATTTAATTCAGTTATTCCAGGTTCAGAATTCCAAATTCCTTGCCTATAGCATTTTTCAAGGTCAGACAAATGTCTGTGAACTTTGAGAATCCAAAGATTATCTCTCAATGCTTCAATTATGTTCACATTGTTAAGAAACTACAGTGTAAACATTTGAGAAACGGTTGTCAGTTTTATTGTGCTAAGAATTGCTGTGGAAATTCAGCCAGAGACCCATCAAGATATATTTCTGGGCCAAAGTCCAAAGTTCCTGGGTTGGTCATGTCTTCTTTTCTGAAATCTGCATTTTACCCAGGACCCAGGGGTCACTCTAATACTAAAAATACAGCTTCCCCAGCCCCTGTGAAAACCACTGACCGAGGCTTTTACCATAATATTGCAGAAGAGCATGGATATGTGTGCTCACTTACGCAGAAATGCGTGGTTAGTATAAAAATCCCAAACAAACGATCAAGAGGTCAAGGCTGGCAGACGCTTGTGATGGTTTTGAGGCAAACTGTGGGTTTGCTCTGGTGAAATTTAGAGGTCAGAAAACACATGAAGAAGACTCCATGATGATGTATTTAGTAAGCTGGGGAAGAGTAACAAACTTTGTCTGGATTTCACTCAATTTAGGGTGAAAACTAGAACTTGAGTCAGAAGCTTGAGGAAAGACCAAACATACGAACATGAAAGACTGAACAGAATTTCTTTTGTCCTTTCTTGATAAAAAGTTTTTAACACAAATAACCTTTGCAATTTATATATATATATATATATATACACACACACACACACACACACACACACACACACACATATATAACAGGTTATATATATAAATTAGATGTATTTATATAAAACAGTAAATAAAATTGTGTATATATATATATATATATATATATATATAGTTTCAGAGATTTTCTACATCTCTGAGTTAGGACAACAGCTGGATTCTGAGGGTTCCCCAAACTTTGCAATTGAGACTCACATCATGTGATGTTTTCAAATGTGCTTTTCTAAAAAGTGATGGCAACCATTGATCAAACCCAGTTGGCAGACTTAAAGTCAGTAATCCCCAGAACAGAGTTTATTTCATGCTGCTAGTTAGAAAAATTGAAGTTGATACATCTGTCAAAACTCAAAAATATTTTCAGTGCACTTGACATGAGAGTTGGGTGGAAATACCTGCTCTCTGGAGGAAATGCCTGAGAGAACTGGCAAGAGATGGGATATGAAGATGGTAAAGGAGGAGTGAGTGAGTGAAAGGTGACTCTAAAATCTTGAGCCTCTATCTGTGTATTCACTCAACAACGCTTACAGGGCCCTTTTCTCTTCTACCAACTACAAAACAGTAGGAAAGAAAGCAGCCCAAGTCAGCCTGCTTTTCTAAACCAGTTACTGAGCAGTATAAGAAGGAACCATCATAGGGGATGCAATTTCATTCTGCAAAGAGTTGGGAGGCACCCCTTAGTCTATAGACTATAACTAAGGGGATTATCTAAAAGTAAATTCAAAAGTACCTGATCAAAATCTTTGAAGCACTTTTGGAGTCTAAGTAGAAATGAAATGCAGGTCTGGTAACCAAGATTCAGTCACAGATGAGTCACGTCCAGAACCAATTTAGACAAAGATCAGTGTATCGTATCTGGTCAATCTGGAGTCTCTCCATTTTCTAAATAAATGACTGTGTAGTATCATTTAAGACCCACAATTCAGTTTTCATCTCAGTCTGTCATATGAACTTTGACATGTTAACACTGTGCTGGAAAAAGGATGCAAACAAGTAGATTTACCAGAGGTTTAGAAGCAAAGTAAGAGCTACTGTTATGGAAGGAAAAATACTGCCTTGCCTAACCTCTGACATGATGTCCAACAGGTTAAGGCAAAGTTAAGGAACAGATCACACCTCAAGATTTAACTTCTGAGTCTCTTGTTTTGAGCTTTACATCCTGAACATGGACTTCCACAATATTATAGTTCACCATCACCACTTCAGGAAAGAACACAGGAAGAAAAAAAGTTGTCAGGAGAGTCCATTTTATACAACCCTTCCATCACAATATGTTTAATATTTAGTTTCTAGCAATCAGATAATGTACACATGATACATGTGTCAAGTAAGTATTGATATAATACACTAAATCATTTACATGCATGCATAGATGCACACATAAGACTACATGTTCTAATGTTATTATAAAGCATGTCAACATGCAAAAAAGTCCTATCCCTAAAAAGTTGTACAATTTAAAGATATAATTATATTGTACGTAAGAGAATGGCAGCCAGCCATACAATGGGTATTCAACAAATACTGTAACAACAACAGAAAAAAAAACTATCAATACAACCAATTTTCTGGGAATAAAGGAATCTAAAGGGCCAATTCACATTACCCCTGTTTCTGTTTTCTTCCCTAAATTGCTATTCCTCCAATAAAGTATAAATAATTTGCATTCCAAAAGCATGGGGTGGAAGAAAGTTTGTCAGTCTTGTAACCTACGTGTGCAAGATTATCACAGGTGCAGGCAATTAATGAGCAGATTGCCCTACGCCCAGAGTCCTTGGGGGCCCGTCAAATAACAGTAGAGAGACAGTTGAGATCTCAGCTCAGTTACAAATAGAATTAAGCAGAGAAAACGTATGCACCCTGTTCTCATTTTCTCCATTTTCTTTTGAAATTGAGAACACACATAGGAGTTACTTTGAAGTCAGAGCTGCTTGAATATGATATTATTGATTTCCATAACATGTTTTTTGCTCTGCAATGCGGATGTGCATTTTTCAAACATATTAAGCGAGGCTTTGATCTAATTTGTTCCACCAGAACACTCTATAGAGGCTGAAAACCATTTCTATATAAGGGTTTGCTATGCTAAGGGGAAGATTGCTCTAGCTTGAAAGAGGTTGGAAATATCCCATCTGAAAGCTCTTTTCAGTCCTCCTCAGCCTAAACATTTTACTGAGAGGAGTCAAAGGTCACCAACTGTCAAAACAAAACCAAAATTACACAGTGCTCCTGCAACGAAGCTAAGCAGACGGGAAACTCAGAGTTCACCAACTGGACTCCTTAATGCAGCATGTAACAAACAGTAAAAATGCCCTTAAAAAGTCACAGGTATATTCTTCTAAATCTTACTGATTTTTACAAGTTGTCCAATAAATTTAAAAGACTAGCCTCTTAGGTATCAATGTAAAGACTAAATTGAACTATTCGAGAAGGGGGAGTGGGGGGCCAGTCCATACTTTGAACTGTCAAAGCAACCAGCCTGCAAACTCCAAAGCACCAGATGGTTTCATAAACCGGAAGGTTCATAAATCTTCCCTTAAAGTTTCCAATTTCAAAAAGAGGCTGTTTTCTTTGTGGGATTGGGGAGTGGGGAAAATTGTTGCCATTGGGTATCTGACTCATGAAACCCTAATAGCCTTCTAAGTTTTCTTGCTCTACATGCTGGAGACAAGCAGAACAGAGGCAAAGAGGACAAGCTCAGAGCACAGTGTCATCTGGCAGCCACCTCACTGGGGAGAGAAGACCTGAGCTTCTATTTCTCAGCCCTGACTGTCTCACAACGGCCATCACAGCTTAAGGAAGTTCCAAGACTTTAAACATTCTGGGGCTGAGTTAATCGACTCATTCTTCAGTCAGAAACTTTACAAATAATTCTGATTTTCAATTGCAACCCCAAATCTCCAGCTTTTAAATCATATTCAGCAGTGGCCAGAGAAAAGAGGGAGTGATGGGGGAATGACTTCTCTGAGGTCTACTTTAACTTCTAACGGAGCCAACTCTATCCCCAAGCTTTTAATGGACGGCTGTGTTTGAGCTCTCCGTTTTCCACTGCCTACCAAGTGGGCAATGAAGCAGACAGTCAAGAAGAGTACAGAAAACTGGAGGGAAAGAGGGGATGACCAAAGAGCAATTGGTAGCCACAGTGTGAATAACCCACTGATTTCATTTGTAAAAGCCTGTGTGCACACCTGGTATGTTGAGTATCTGTGTGCCAACTTGGTCAGGATGGGATTCGACCAGGCAAGAGTCTGCAAAAAATGAGAGGTTTTGACTTCGCTAGGAAAATTCGTGAATCAGATAACGTAAAGTATTCTAGGCAGATCCATCTATCTTACGTAGCTTGGCCACTGAAATACGTAGACATCACATATTTCATGCCCTCACATTCCTCTCCTGTTCTGTCTGACCCTTCATTGCACATTAGCATAACTTCCTCCCCATAGATTTCTTCCTTCCCCATGTAAACGTATGAAACCCTCGTCTCCCTGTTTATCACAATGTTCTTGGGAGGACCAAATACAAGACATAATGGATGTAAAACTGTTTTGTAAACTATGAAGCTTTGTAATAATTTCAATTATTATTATTAATTCATATACTGAAATACACAAAAGATAGAGTGGAAAGGAAAACATGAGAAATGCTAAATGTTTAAGATTGCTTACCTTTAAAAAAATTAGGTTCAAGATCATTTAATAATTACATTCAAGTATATTAGGGATTATTAGACTAAGGAGCTTTCAAACTCTGTGGAAAATGGGAAAAAAAAATGTGGAATGACTTCAAGCTTCAAGGTATACATAAAAAAGAATTCCAGCTGTCTGGGTTGTTGAGTCCTGGGATGGATGAATCATTAAAGGAGACTGTGGTTTGATTTCCTAGGAATTACATAAGGAGCAGAATGATCACCATCTGATGTGGTTCATACTTTGTAACCAAGCAAAAGGAGTGAGTAGATTAGGTCACCCCAATCATGTTTTCCAGCTCCAAAATGGTCAAAGTATTAATTTTTTAGAAGACCTCATGCAAAGTCCCTATAACTTTAATACACACATCCACATTTAAAAAAGTAAAATCTCGGGCTTCCCTGGTGGCGCGGTGGTTGAGAGTCCGCCTGCCGATGCGGGGGGCGTGGGTTTGTGCCCCTGTCCGGGAGGATCCCACATGCCGCGGAGCGGCTGGGCCCGTGAGCCATGGCCGCTGAGCCTGCGCGTCCGGAGCCTGTGCTCCGCAGCGGGAGAGGCCACAACAGTGAGAGGCCTGCGTACCGCAAAAAACAAAAAAAAAAAGTAAAATCTCCTACAGATTGGAAAATCAGTTTAAAATTCCAGCTATGATGCTAACAAATAATAAAAATATTTTTTAAATAAAACATGCACTACACAATAAATGAAAACTTTAAGAGCAGCCACTTCAGATGAAACTTCTAAGACACTCCAAGAGGTTCAAAATTGTATCACAGAGGTGGTAGTAGAAACACAAGACCAAGTTTCTCTGTTTTTGTTTGCAGCCCCATAAAACCTTTATGATCTGAAGTGTCCAGGAAAAAAAAATATTTTGGTCACATCAAAAATGTTCATCCTTTCAGTGACTGGTCATCATAAACACTGTCACTGACCTTCCAAACAAAAGTTAATGGCATCCTTGTTACAAGGTCTTTCATCTACACTTTTGTATATCTGTATGTATATGTTGATGTGCATGTATGTGTATTTTACTATTTTTAATATTTTTAATATTCATTCTAAGAAAATGAAGGGAGAAAATTAAAATTCTCTTCTGATATCAACATTTTGTGGTGTGGCATTTTCACTTCTTTCATCCAGACTTTATTCTGAAAAGAAGAGAATTAAGGTAACAAGAAGTCTAAATTTTTGATCTTCACACACTGGAAGGTGGGATCCTGACTTTTGGTTGCATGCCAATAGCTTTATGTTGTGGTATGTGTTGGAGAGGGGCATATGTATACATGCATAAGAGGGCCACCAGTGCTCTAGTAGCCTGAAAAATTTCATGCACCACCGATCTAGTCCTGACAGGAGGAGTCCAGCTTGGAAAACAAAACCCCTCCATCTGTGTCACTTCAGCCTTCTTGAACTCCTCAAAAACACAAGTAATAGAGGGAGAGGCTTTTATTCCACACAAGCTGTTTCAAATGATAAGGGACTTTGGCACCTCTGGAGACCAAGTACCCAGTCATACCAATGACCATCTTTATGGAGCCTGGCCTGTTAATTGGTCCTGAAAGTGATGGAACCTACAAAGATACTAGAAAGACAAAAAAGAGGGTCCAGCTGAAACTGAGGCAGGTGGCTGAGGGGTTTTTCATCCACTGGTAACTACTTAAATATTAACCCTTTTGCTTAAATGGTATTTAGCCATTGAAAATCTTCTCCATTCTGCCTTTCTCAGAAGATACTGCAAAGAACAAGTTCTTTTTTTTCCCCTACGTAGACACCAACACAAATATATCAAATGTCACAAATAGTGACTAGTAGGAAGAGTAAAAGTATTTTTGAGGTGTAGCTGATAAAACTGTAATTACTTAAAGTATATAACATGATAATTTGATATATGTATATATTGTAAAAGAATTCCCCTTTCTATTGAGTTAAGTAACATATTCATCACCTCACATATTTACCTTTTATTTTCTGAAGAGAACACATTTAAGTTCCATTCTCTTAGACAATTTCAATTACATAGCACAATCTTATCAATTATAGTCACCACGTTATACATTAGATCCTCAGACCTTATTAATCTTACAAGTGAAAAATGTGTAACCTTTTACAAACCTCTCCCTATTTCTCCCACCCTCCTGCCCTTGGCAATCACTTTTCTACTTTCTGTTTCTGAGTTCAACTTTTTTTGAATTCCAGATAACTGAGATCATACAGTATTTGTCTTTCTCTGTCTGACTTATTTCACTTAGCATAATGCCTTCATCCATATTGCCACAAATGGCAGGATTTCTTTTTTTAATGGCTAATATTATATATTTATATATATAAATATATATATCACATTTTTTTAATCTGTTGACAGACACTTAGGTTGTTTCTATACCTTGGCAACTGTGAATAATGCTGCAGTGAACATGGGGCTAAAGATATCTCTTTGAGATACTGATTTCATTTTCTTTGAATATATATCCAGAAGTGGGATTGCTGGATCATATTGTAGTTCTATTTTAAATTTCTTGATGAACCTCCACAGGTTTTCCACAGTAGCTGTACCAATATACAATCCTACCAACAATGCACAAGAGCTCCCTTTTCTCCACAACCTCACCAACACTTGTTATTTCTTATTTTTTTGGTAACAGCCATTCCCTGATAATTAGTGATGTTGAGCATCTTGTCACATATCTCTTGGCCATCTGTATGTCTTCTTTGGGGAAAAAAAAAATGTCTATTCAGTAAAGCTGCAGGATACTGTTTTGTATATTGTATCCCAATATACAAAATTCAATCGTTGGTGCATATCCATATACCAACAACAGTCTATCAGAATGAGAAATAAAGAAAACAATCCCATTTACAATTGCATCAAAAAGAATAAAATACTCAGGAATAAATTTAAGCAAGGAGTTGGAAGATCTATATACTAAAAACTTTAAGACATTGATGAAAGAAATTTTTAAAAAGACACAAATAAAAGGAGATATATTTCATGCTTATGGACTGGAATAATTAATATTGTTAAAATATCCATACTACCCAAAGCTAGCTACAGAGTCAATGCAATCCCTATCAAAATTCCAAGGCATTTTTCACAGGAATAGAAAAACATACAAAAGACACAAAATAGCCAAAGTGATCTTGAGAAACAACAACAAAGCTGGAGGCATCACAGTTCCTGATTTCAAATTATATTACAAAGATATAGTAATCTAAACAGTATCATAGTATCATAAAAACAGACACATAGATCAACAGACCAGAATAGAGAGGCCAGAAATACACACATGTATGTATGGTCAATTAACTTACAACAAAGGAGCCAAGAATATCCAATGGGGAAAAGGCAGTCTCTTCAATAAATGGTATTGGTAAAACTGGATAGTCATATACAAAAGAATGAAGTTGTACCCCCATCTTATAGCATACACAAAAATCAATTCAAAATGGATTAAAGACTTGAACATAAGAGCTTAAACCATAAAACTCCTAGACGAAAAGATTGGGGGTAATCTCTTTGACAATGGTCTTTGCACTGAGGTTTGGGGTTTGACACCAAAAGCAAAGGCAACAAATGCAAAACTAAACAAGTGGGACTACATCAAACTCAAAAGCTTCTGCACAGCAAAGGAAACCATCAACAAAATGAAATGGCAACCTATAGAATGAGAGAAAATATTTGCAAACCACATATTCAATAAGGGCTTAATATCCAAAATATATAAGTGACTCATACAAATCAATAGCAAAAAAACAAAGAATCCACTTTTTTAAATGAGCAAAGGAAGAGTAAGGGCTTTGATAAATCTGAAGATGAGACTGCAGATGATAGACACAGCAAGCTTTTCCTTCCAGAGCAACAAAAGCCTGTGTCTTCCTGGCATTGCTTTCTTTCACCTCCACCCATCTGTTTGGCGATTGCAGTCCACAGTGTACATCCTTCACTCAATAGCAATCACCCCACAGTGAGCTATAATATGGACCCCAGAATAGCCCCACTGGGCAAAAACTAATATTTATATACTTACTAATGAGGCATATAAAAAGCAAGGTAATTTCTAGAGTTTAACAATCCATTTTTCTCTAGATTCTATGTCAAAATTGAACCACCTAGTAAGGAAAAATGAGCTAGAGAATCTCAATAATATATGGATAGAAGATCATTTTAAAATGGGAGCATTTATGGATTATAATTTGGGGAGGATTTATCATTACTATTGCAATTTTATTTCTTTTAATTCTCTGGTACATCAGGTTAATAATATATTATGAATATTAATACTAACATAGAGACACATGGTACTGAAATTATAGTGGATAGAGAAAGACAAAGACTGAATATGAGGCAGGAAGTGAAATTAGGGACGTCAACAATGGTATCAAAGTAAGGGGCAGTATTGCCTAGAGAGAAAGCAAAGTTCTCAAAGTTGCTTGAGACACCAAGAGCAAGCCAGATGTGAGGAACCAGCTTAAGTTGTATACCAGAAACTGCACCAGAAGGAAAATTAAGTTCATAAAAATATGACAACGCTAAAAAGCCAAAATTTAGACAGTAAGAGAAGCTGAGTAGGGTATACGTAGATACTGAAATTCAGGAATAGAGGTAGATATGAAAGCAAATATACTAATGAGTATCAGGAAAACCAAAGCACAAAAGGGTCTGAAAAGGAAATCCTCAAGAGTCTTGGAAGTCTGATCAAAAGAACAAGAGAATCAAATTGGAAAACAAAATACAAAGACTTGCACAAATGGTAGAACCAGAGGATGCTCAGGAGTGAAAGCTTGGGACTAGATGGACCAGAGAATGGAAGACTCCAGCATCAAGATCAAAAACTCTGGGAGAGGGCTCATGTCTGTGCATTTCTGGGAGCAACCCCAATTTTAATGCTTGGACACTATAGCACCTGAAAGTGAAAGTAGGCAGGAATTATATCTTGCTGTGACACTGAGTCAAAGATAACAGTGTTTATTTTTCTCATTAAACTATAAAGTTAACGCATAGTTATCCAATGATGATCGAGGCCTTCAGTTTACAGTCTGGATGACTCATTGAGATCCTCTTTGGTGATATATTAGATACCTGGATATGTTATATGATCACCAAATAACATTTTAACAGAAAAAGATCATACAGTAATCCATCTACCAGAAAATGATCAATTACAATAGGACTTAGGATATTCCACTGTACTTAACTACCTCCTATAGAATCTAATTTTGATAAGGCCCAAAGTACCATGTAGGAATTTATATTTATGCATAACACATGTATACATACACAGAAATATATGTACATAAACATGTCTATGTTATATGAGCTATTATTCCCCTGTGCTTGTCACAATAAGCCCTTAGTATGTTGAGAGGTATATTCCCAAATTTCTCCAACTTATTTCTTCTTTTTAAGGGCTACTTCTTTTGTTTTCATCACCTAATTTTAAATAACCATTTTATACTTAGATACCATGCCCATTTACAATTGAATAAGAGCAGAGAAAACCTAGTAAGTGCTGATACCTTATCCTTAACTAAATGACCACTTCTGATAAATTGGAAAAACAATCATCTTCAGATCTTATTCAGGATGATAAAATCTCTCTCATTTATCAGTCCTTGTCCAGGCTAAATTCTCGCTCACTTCAGTCTTAAATTCTGCTTACTTACAAAGGTCACTAGCTATATTATTCTTCTAAAGTCAGGTTCTACATAGATATGTGTGTGTGTGTGTGTATATGTGTGTGTGTGTGTGTGTGTGTGTGTGTATAAATATATATATATTTTTTCAGTGTCACGGGCAAAAAGTAAATCAAGTTTTATTAAAATTTGATGGCAGCATGAAAGTTAGAGCAGACCTGACTACGGCAGAGTTTGTAGACATATTTTTTAAATTCCCTTCTCAGAAACATTTTTATAATGAGATATTTAAAATAAAATTATTTAAAACAATATGAAAATACTTTAGCTTAAAAGGACATTTGCTTGTCCTCTGATATCCTTTTTATAAAAAGGAAAATGAGTAAACATTTTTGAAAATACTATTGTGAATTATTTTTTAGCCAACTGCAATAACACTGCTTTATATAAAACAGATCATGGTTCATCTTATTACCATGGACTGTTTATATTTTTCAGTGTAGGATATCAAAAGATTTGTGTTTTGTTGAACTTCAAAGGAGGATTTACTATCATGCTCAAATTTACATGTACTTGAATCTTCTATACCTTTTCCTTCTGCTGAGAACAATTATGAGCTCTGGGAAAAGAAGAAAGAGAAAGAGAGAGAGGAAGATAGGAAGCAAGGAAGAAGGAGAGAGGGAAGGAGGGAGGAAGGGGGAAAGGGAGGAAGGAGGAGAGACAGGAAAGAAGGAAGAAGGAGAAAGAAAAAAAAAAACAAGCGAAACCATACTTGAACACATTGAAGATGAACAACAAATGCAGTGGATTTCTAGAAGACGGTTAATATCAAGAAGAAGAAAATGACAATGATTTTTCTGTATCGTATGGCTTTTAACCTCAGAGAAGAGTGCAGTAATGTTCTGTTGAGTGGCTAAAACTCTGTTAGAAGCCCCACAGTTACTGTGGGCAACTGTAGCCACTTGAAAGGGAGGGGAGACTCTCTTCTCCAGAGAAGAGGAGTCCCCAATTTTATGTACAAATTCTGTGCAAATTTCTGGCTGACCTCTGTGTGTGTGGCAGACTCCATGCAGCACAGCTAAGGATTAAAGAACTGATCAAAGGTTTCAGTTGCCACCCAAGAACTGGAGTTTGAAGTTTGAATCTTGTTAAATTACTCGCCAGCTAAAACAAACAAACAAAAAGCAATTCTCTTCAATAGATTATAACAAAATCCAAACACAATATGTCATTTACAATGACAAGAGTGCAATACAAAATTACTTGACATATGAGGAAACAGGAAAATGCCACTGATCATCTTTTCAAAAGACAATTAGCAGAGTTCAATCTTGAGATGACTGAGGTATCTGAACAAACAAGAATTTTAAAACAATTCTTGTAACTATGATCAATGATATGAAAATAAGTATGTTCATAATAAATGAAAAGGTAGGAATCGCAGCAGAGAAACTGAAAGAAAAACAACCAAACAAAAATTCCAGAAAATTACAATATCTAAATATTTTTTTTAAAAATCACAGAATGAAGATGACAAAATAGAGTCGGTGAACTTGAAGGTAGAATAATAGAAATTATCTAATCTGAAGAACAAGGAAAAACTAAAATAAACAGAGCATCAGGTACCTATGGCGTAATTTTAAAAGGTCCAATTTACATTTAACTGGTGTCTCAGGAGAGAATATGGGGCAAAAGTACTTGAATAAATGACAACCAAAATGTTTTCAAATCAGTGAAAATAATAAGGATACAAGAATCTGAATGAAACACAAGCAGTACAAATTCAAAGACTATCATATCTAAGCACATCATAGTCAAACTATTTTAAACCAAAAATAGAAAAATCCCTGAAAGCAATAAGAAAAAAAAAATGCATTAAATGTAGGGGAACAGTGATTAGTTAACAAATGACTTCTCATCTAAAAATACGAATGCCAGAAGACATTTGAATGACATATTCAAAGTGCTGAAGAGAAAAAAATATAAACTAAGAACTTCATATTAAGCAAGGCTATTCCTCAAAAATAAAGGCAATAGAGAGACATTTTAGATTTTTTAAATGAGAGGATTTGTCATGAGCAAACCTGTAATATAAGAAATGCTAAAGAAAGTTTCTCAATCTAATGGAAAACAATACCAGAGGTAAAACTGGACCTCTAGGGAGCAAGGGAGAACACCAGAAATGGTAAGTTTCTAGATAAATATATAATAATACTTACTCTCTTGATTTCTATGTAACACATGTAACTATTTAAAGCAAAAAATGTAACACTGTTTTGAGTTATAAAATGTATGTACATATAACACATATGACAACTATTGCATAAAAGACGGAGAGGGAAGAAAGGGACCTATATGGTTATAAGGTTTCTATATTTTATGTGGAATAAAACATTATTAATCTACCTAGTTGTAAAAAGTTATAGGTATATATTATAATCTCTAGAGCAACTACTAAAATATTAAGAGAGCTCAAATACCATAATAACTCATTTTCAAGAGAGTGACTATCACCTCAACCAAATCTAAGGTAGTGAATAAATTTAGTTCCAATAGAATAATCATTGGCATTGCACTTTATTTTAATTGAAGTATAATTGACTTACAATTATATTATAATTATATTGCAATTATATTAGTTTCAGGTGTACAATATAATGATTCATTATTTTTACACATTACAAAATGATCACAATAAGTCTAGTTATCATCTCTCACCATACATACCTGGGGTTGCTGGCTGCAGCGTAGAGGGGGTCCCAGGACTGGCGCCACCCTGCTGGTGAGTGGGTAAGCCCTCAGCACTAATAGGCTAAAGAGAGGATTCCACAATGGTGCCTGCCATCACCAGTGTCCTCATGGTAGAACAAGCTCCCCCAAACGGCTGCTGTCAGCATCTCCATACCCAGGAGGAGTCTCAATTGCCTCCTGCTTCTCCAGGAGGTTTCCAAGATCAGCAAGTGGGTCTGACCCAGGCTCCTTTCATATGATTTCCTCCATGCTAGGTCTCGGAGTATGTGAGATTGTCTGCATGCCCTTTGAGAGTGGAGCTTCTGTTTCCTACAGCCCTCTGGCTCTCCCATATGCAAGCCCTGCTGACCTTCAAAGCCATTCTGGGGCTCGTCTTGCCAGTGCATGACCGCTGAGCTGGGGAGATGAATGTGGGGCTCATACCCCTCATTCCTTGGGGAGGACCCACTTGTGGGTCACCTACCCAGGGCTGTAAGTCTTGACTATACCACAGTCTGTCCCTCCTACCCTTCTTGTTGCAGTTCCTTCTTTGTATCTTTAGTTGTAAAAAAAAATTTTTTTTTCTGCTAGTCTTCAGGTCATTCTCATATATAGCTGCTCTACAAATAGTTGTAATTTTGGTGTTCCCCCAGGGAGGAGGTGAGCTCAGGATCCTCCTACTCTGCCATCTTGGCCACCAAGAATTGGCATTACAATTCTTAATGAAATTTTGTTTACACTGTTTCTTTTCAATATATTGAGTGTGTGTTACAACTGTGTTGTATGACAGAACAGAAATTATAATATTTAGCTCAAAGGGATCTGTAAAGCACTGACTTACAAGAGTAATTAGATTCCTAATTTCAATTCAATTGTGAAAAGAATTTCCTATCACTAGTTCACATAAAGGCATGTAAAGGCAAATATTTATCATGGTATTGTTTATAGTGGGAGAGGGAGTAGATGTAATCTGGAAAAGCAGATAAGTCAAACATGGAAGCATTCAATGATGTATTATAAAAGAGTTAGAAACAACAGACTAGATGTACACATAGTAAGATGAATGCATCTTCTAAACATAACTGAGTAAATAAAAACCAAGACAAAGATCAGACTGAAATCTCTAAGACCGTATCTTTTAGGTAAATTAAAATGTGTGCTAACTCAACAACACTGCACATCTTACAGGAACACATACAAAGTAATTCATATAAACATGTCAGAATGGCTATTTCTGGGGAAAGGAAACGAAGGGAGTGCAGAAGAGGATAAAAAAAGATGGATGGATGGATAGGTAGATAGATGAAAAAATAAAGGGAGGAGCTATGCATTGAACAATAACGATGATGTATCATGAAATGAAGAGAATGAATAGTCCACCTTTGTATCTAACTAGGTCCATTCAAAAAAGGAAAGAAAAAAGAAAAGGAACTGCATTTTCTGAACATCACTTTTTTTTCTCTTCTTTATTTTTCTGTTCTGGATAGCTAGGATTCACTTTCACACTAGTTTTATAACTTAAACTGATTGACAAGTTTTATGAAAACTTGTCATCAAACATCAAACAAGTTTTATGAAAACTTGTCATCAAACATCAAACTACTGTTACAGTAATTCTTAGCAATTAAAATTGAAAGCATTAGGCAGAATATTTGCAGTGACCAGTGTAGATGTAAAGTCAGGTTTTCAGCATCTACACATCCCTAAAACCAAATGAAAAGTAATTCACTGGGTTTTCAAAATTTGATTAGTACAGTGGTACAAATGATCTAGGCCAGAAGTTGACAAACTATAGCTTGCATACCAACTCCAGCAGAGCAAGCTGTTTTTGTACAGCTCATGAGCTAAGAATATTATTTACATTTTAATATCATTTTATAAGTACCTACATAGCATCCTTGATATTGCCTCTTGGCTAGCAAAGTCAAAAACATTTACTCTCAAGCTCTTTAAGAAAAAGTTTTCCAACCCCTGATCTAGTCTGGAAAGACCAAAAAAATATTTCTGATATTCTTTCCTTTTCATGACTTGTATCTCAGGTTGTAAGAAAGAGCTACAGAAACAGTTGGGGGAACAAAGGAAGAATCTTCATTGTCTGGCAACCCCTGAGTAGAATATGGGGAAATAATGCTGCTGGTTGTATAAAACTATTAATTAGATGGTAGATATCTAAGATCCTTTGCAGAATAATTTATGGAATAAACATAATATCAGCACTAAAGTATAATGATTACTGCAGATTATGTTTTCCAAGATGGATATGACAGAATTTTCCATTCCACACACTTTTCTTACAGTGAACTGTTGACACCCCTCCTATTGATAGACGGGATCTAGTCTGTCCCCTTGAATTTGTGCATGCTGGTGACCATGAAGAAAGTGATGCTGCATAACTTCTCAGGCTTGGGATGGTAGCCCTTGGAACCCAGCCTCCATGCTGTAAAGAAGCCCAGACCACATGAAGAGCCCATGAGAAGGTGTTTAGCTGGACAGCCCCAGCTGAGGTCCCTGCAGACAGCCAACATTAACCAGCAGATATCTGAGTGAGGAAGCTTTTCAGATGCCTGAACCCCAGCTACCACCTGCCTGCAACCTGCACGAAAGACCCTAAGCAAGAACCATCCGAAATAAGAAACTGTGTTGAAAGCCACTAAATTGGTGGGGGGCGGGGGGTTGCAACAACAGATAATCAGAACTATTCATCTTTTATGAAAGACTCAAAGAATATTCTTAACATTATTCGGCATATCATGAAATCAGTCCTGTGCAGAGAGGTCACTGTTCCAAATGAGTTACCTGACCTATCTTATTTCATGATGCCTGGGCAGAACTGGTTATAACTGGAAGTTGCTGGCAAGAATCAGGAACTATCATAAACCTGACAAATCGCATTCCTTAAATTTGGTACTAAAGTAACTATTTTATCACAATCATATAGGTACAGCCTCAGTAAGCTAGTAAAGGAGTCAGCAGTGTAATTCAAAACTCCTTTTTCATAGTCAATGATTTATGCATAAGTCTATATAATTTCTTAACAATCACATACAATTTGATCCACGGAATAAGCATTTTTTCATCCTAAGTCTTGGAGTTTGCTATGAAATAACCCTTTCTAAAAAATAAGGCTTAACATGTAAACTTGTAATTTGGGATTGTAATGCAAATAAAACAGTTTTAATGTCATTTTTTATGAACTGTGCTAAAATGTGTCAGTCAAAAGGGAGAATATATATAATAAAGTCTTTCATAACATTACAAAAAAAATTTTTGGGGGGTTTATGTTTGGGATGATAAAGTTTCCTATGTTTGGGATGACACTGAAGTAAACGACAAGAAAAGACTTTTGAGGTTTTGGGGGTTTTTCCTGGACAAGGAAAAACCCATGACATTTTCACAAAGCCTTTGGTCTTAACCTTGGAAAGCCGGCTGCTTAGGATAAAGGCAGAGAAAATGAGCAAGAAAGCTCTAAAGGTGGGCTGCTATCATTAAATGCAAATATAGTCATTAAGGAATTGGCCAAACAGGAAGTTATATTCCATTTTTAATGACTTTTTTAAATACGCAAATATTCTGCAGGTGTGCGTTTATAATTTCATTAACCTTTGAAGGAAGCAGTGGTTATCTGTGGAAATGGGCCTGGGTGATAAGATGCTATCTAGACCTAAGTTTTCACCTTTTATTTTACATATATGTTATATAAAAATTTTAAATCCATCAAAAGCTGCCTTATTTCTACTTTCATACCCTTGGCTTTTCTGCGGAGTCACTGAAAGCTCCAATGGCACCATTTTTATGGAATTTTTATTTTGAGTTGTATTGCTAGAAATACTTCATATAATGGGAAAGCTACACATAATTTTTTAAAGATACATTTTTCTAAAAACTTTAAAACACTGATAAGGAATTAAAATACATTTTGCATGTAATATATTTTTGTGGTAGACGGTGAGATGATGACAATTATCTGAGTAATTCAGAACAGACACACATCTATGGCTCGCCCCCTAAATACAGTGAGTAAAAGTGACTTACTGAATTTTTAAAGTTACAATATTCAAGTAACATTGATAAAATCTACCCATCAGTGTGTATGTTATAGGATTCTGACCAGAGCACTAAAAAAAGCAGGTTTCACTCTTTTAATCATCATTGTTTAGGTCATCAAGATATTTGAAAAGTAAAAATTATTAATGATTTCACTAACGGTTGCTTAGAGTCTACAAAGCCTACTGAACAATTTGATTGGCTGTTTTTAACTATCTAATTTGCTCACGTGCAAACAAAAATTTAAAAGCTTCTGAATGAAAATAAGATACAGTTCTGGACAAGCAAATGCAACAAATTTAGTCAGCCCTCCATATTTGGGGATGCAGAACCTGCAGATTTGGAGGGTCAATTATATCACAACACCATTTTATATAGGGACTTCAGCATCTATGGATCTTGTATCCAATGGGGTCCTGGAACCAATGCCCCCTGGATAAACCAAGGGACAACTGTACTTGTTGAAACTGCTTGAAAAAATAACAGCAACAAACCTTCTGTCCTGATATTTGAGCTTAAAGTTCTCTTTAGATTGAATCATATGAATATTACTTCAGTTTTTAAACTTCATTTATGTAGACAGGAGTTTGGAAGACATAGTTATTTCACAGACTTATCTTCAAAAATGTTCTTAAATGATAAAATATGTGCTCCTATATACTTGATGTGACCTTAATGAGAAAGCTTTATATAACTGAACTTGAAAATGTTCTCACAGTTTCGTAGCTGTTTCCAATATACACGCGTATGATTTTCTATTTATCCAAATGGACATTATCCCTGTTTTCAGGTGCAGCTGAAAGTACTGTCTAGATCTTATTCTGCAGTTATTAACAGAAACTTACATTCATTTTCTTTATTTCTCTATGAAATGAATGCCCTGGAAGAAATACCCTATCTCTCATCTATTAAGTTAATTTATAAGGTCTGAATACAAAATGGCCTGTAAAAGAGAGAACATTCAAATGCCACATCACCTCTGAAGGTAATAATAATATTGCTTCTCTCAGTGGTCGACAGATAACCTTTTATTTTTTTTAATCTACAAGAATTCTTTGACTTTCATTCTACTAATGATGTACAATGGACAAATGAAAAAGTTAAATGAAGATTTTATGACATATGCAAGACACATATTAGTAAAAGAATTCTTAGAGACCAAAATGGCAGATAAACCAAAGACCAATTTGAAGAAGAAATAAAATTAATAGCTCTTCATCGCTTATCTACATAACTCATCAAGAAATATTTCAACAAATGTATTGTTTTATAACATAATTTAGAATCATACTTAAGTTCTCTCTGGCAGTGGCAACGTTTCCTTAAAGGCTCCAAAGCGTTTAAAACATGCTACTTCCCTCACCTCTCTCTTTGGGAACCCAATTACTGTGGCATTTTTCCTTGAAGTAATGTGTTTCTCAATTTGTCTTCAAGGTCACATCCGTACCTCCTCACCAAGACTCACCATCAGCTGCATAAGAAGCTCAGTGGGTACAAGTGTGATTATAGAAAGTAAAAAGAAATATTAACGGTATGACAAAAAAATCTGGAGTTCCAGTGCCAGTTCTGTCAATAATTACACATGTTCAACACATTTTCTTCACCTGTAAAATGAGGTATTTGGTTAGATTTACTCTGTGGTTCCTCTGATCTCAAATACTATGATTTAGACAAATTAGAGATTGTTCAGAAGTTGCCCTTCAGGATGATTAATCTTCCTAATGGATAAACAGATTGAAACTGAAATGGACATAATCAGGAGAAAATGGAAAAGAAGCTATTATAAATATTCAGGTCAAGATAACCTAGAGAGAGGAGAAAAGAAAATTTTATGGATGTTAGAGAGGCAGAATAATTGCAACATACCATACCAACTGGTTGAGTGTGAGTCAAGGGAGACAAAAGAAAAGGAAAGAAACACAGCTCTGAGAGGTTAAGTGTGGGTGACTGAGAAGAGAGTAGGTTAAGAGAAAAGATGAGTAGTTAAAGATTTTCTTTTAATAAGTCAGCATATCTTGGTTGAAGACATATAGGTTGAAATGTCTAGCAAGTAGATGACAGCTCAGCAGAGAGTCAGGGAGAGAAAAATAGAGTTTGGATCATCTTTATGGATATGACAGGTAAGATCCTGACACTGAATATGACAGCCACTGGGGAGAATGAGGGTTGAATGCCAGAAAAAAGGTTTGACATTGCAAAGGACTCAGGGAGTTATTTAGATTCAGCAGTTAAATAATCACTGGTGACTAGTAAAGGAAAATAAAACAAAACAAACTGAACTACTTATATATTCTTTTTTTTTTTTGCGGTACGCGGGCCTCTCACTGTTGTGGCCTCTCCCGTTGCGAAGCACTGGCTCCAGAAGCACAGGCTCAGCGGCCATGGCTCACGGGCCCAGCTGCTCCGCGGCATGTGGGATCTTCCCGGACCAGGGCACAAACCCATGTCCCCTGCATCAGCAGGTGCACTCTCAACCACTGCGCCACCATGGAAGCCCCCTACTTATATATTCTTATTGCCCTGTGTTCTAACTTTTAGGAAAGTTACATTTTCATTATGGCCAAGTATAATGTCATTTATTGTAGATGTTTCAGGGGTGTGTGAAATACACACATACATATCAACTCCTACTCCTAAGTCTTTGTTAATTTCCCCTCGCATTTTCTTAGTATATGCTTTCTGTTTTGGATCCTATTATTAAATGCATAAAGATTGTTGATAGCCTTTTCTCCACCGTTGACTGCATACAACAATATCACAAAGGATGGCCCTTTGCTTTAACACTTTTTGCCTTACATTTAAACTTGCCTATTAGTAATTTTACTAATCCAGCAATTTTATATTTTTTTTGTGGATTAAACAGAAGTTTATATAAAGAATTAACAGGCTACAATAAAAGAATAAGGAGTTTGGGATTGACATGTACACACTGCTATATTTAAAAGAGATAACCAACCAGGAACTACTGTATAGCCCAGGGAACGCTGTCCAGCAATTTTAAATAATTTGCTTGCTGTGGGTTTTTTTATACTTACACTTTAACTTTACTTAGCCACTTCATTTTAGATCTCAACATTAGGTTTCTCAACATTGGAGCTACTGACATTTTGGATGCCATACCAGTTTGGTTTGGGGGCTTTTCATGTGTTGTAGGTTATTTAGCAGCAACTCTGGCCTCTACCCAGTAAAGCATGCCAGGAGCACTGCCATCTTCAGTTATGACAATCAGAAATGTCTTCAGGGGCTTCCCTAGTGGCGCAGTGGTTGAGAATCTGCCTGCCAATGCAGGGGACACGGGTTCGAGCCCTGGTCTGGGAAGTTCCCACATGCCACGGAGCAACTGGGCCCGTGAGCCACAACTACTGAGCCTGCAGGTCTGGAGCCTGTGCTCCGCAACAAGAGAGGCCGCGATAGTGAAGAGGCCCGCGCACCGCGATGAAGAGTGGCTCCCGCTCGCCGCAACTAGAGAAAGCCCTCACACAGAAACAAAGACCCAACACAGCCAAAAATAAATAAATAAATAAATAAAAATTTAAAAAAAAAAAAGAAATGTCTTCGGACATTGGCAAATGTCCTCTTGGGCGGGGGGCTCAAAATGAACCGCTAACTCTTTGTCCTTTGAAAACAACTGTTTTGGACATATCACTTATTTTGTTTTGGAAATACCATCTATTGGGATTTGCCACTTTTAAAGAAATTGTCTTTTTTTTTCTTTAATGAGTAAACTTATCCCATAATGTGTTTGATTCTATTCTGATCTCTAATTTTATATTTTTTGTTGCTTACATTTCCTTTGTTTTCTATCTTTTGATAAGCAGAAAATACATTTTGTGTGTGCTTGTGAGTGTTTGTGTGATATTTCCTTTCTTCTGAGAAGCTAAAAGGTTTATACTCTGTTCTCCATTTTCCAGTGGTTGTGACGATAACTCTGCACCATCTGTTGACTTCTTTTTTTAAAAAAATCACCTTGACGATATCTATTGATTCCCCGCACTGAACCATGAAAAAATTAACATGCTCATACTTACTTCCATCTTTGACTGACATGCAATTTTGCTAGTTTTTTTTAAAGCTTATTTTGTTGCTCATTTTATTAGAATTAGGGAGAGTCAAGATTGTGTGGTATCCTTATCTCAGAAATCCTCATCAGCACCTTGTACCTTTACTTCCCCCTTGTAGTTTAAAAAAATATATATATAACATATATACTAGTATATACACTAGTACATATCTACCTATCATCTGTTTACATAGAGATAGATAGATAGGGAGAGAGTATAAATTACGTATATACAGATAAACATACTTTATATATAAGTATATAAATATATGTGTGTATATAAATATATACATATATAAATGTGTGTATATATATACATATATATTTCTTTGGGTCAATAGAGTAGTCCATCAAAGAGTTCATTCTTATTTATATTTCAACCCCAAATGATAAAAAAAAAAGCTTTGCAAACAATTGTCACTTCAGTTAATCCCTGAATATCAAAGCATATATTACACTAGCAAGATGTGTTGCATTTAGTGAATAAGACAAAAAGATAGAGACAGGTCACAGCTAAGATACTGGAGACAAATTTTAATAGAAAAATGTATTAGAGGATGATGGGGGGTGCAGACTGAAACTGGAGGATATTATTTCCTGTGAAGAACCAACCCTATTTCCCAATCCGAATTCTTTCAATATATTGAAAAAGATGTACAGTGGAGAAAGGCAGGGGTGATAGCACATCAACACATGTACGGCTCTATTGAGTTATTACAATATAAAAATACTTCTCTTGAGATCAGCACGGATTTGTTGCCGTGTCTTCCCACACGTCCTGACTCCTCTTGAAGGTTTCAGCCCCTCCTCTGGGACCCCCATTGTCTCACCACAATGGAACAATTAAAGAACTGAAGTCTGTCAGTTCAGGGAGCCTCAAGGACCCTGGTCTATTGCTATAGGTTTCTGTTCTGCTTGGTGGTGCCCATGCTAATTATAAAATTTAAAATTATCCCTGGAAGAAGACATGGCTCAGAGTCCCACTTCCTATTAGATAATCTCTCTCTCCCTCTCTCACTGGAAGTGGGCATGCTTCAGATCCACTTCCCATTAGACAAGGAATACACACATACATACAAACACACACACGCATATATCGAAATACGAAGAAACTTTCATGAGGTAAGTTATTATCCACCCCACTTAGCATTAGCATACAGCCAAATATTTGACACTTCTACCTGAAAAAATGTAATCTCAAGGAGAGAATCTGTGAAGTCTCTAGACACATCATCCTTGGATCTGGCATTGTCTTATATCAGGCATTAAAACTTGTCCGAAGGTACAGATGGTTCAAAACAAACATGTGATAAGAAACTCATAGAATGAGCTAACACAAAGAATTCACGGAACTAGATCAGAGGATATGAATATCCTGTCAGTGAAAAAAAGAAAAAGAAAAAAGGAATTACAGGGGAAATTTCCAAACGCTTACACTATTGCTTTCTTATTTAAGGAGCAAATGCCCTCAAGACACTGTTGACAGATTAAGAACTTGGGTTCTGGAGTTATTTAGGGAAGCTGATGATTTGCAAAGCCCTAGCAAAGAGATAAGCATTGAACTTGGGAGGAAAAACTGTATGTCTTAATACAAATGCGGTTAATGTAAATAATAGGATGTAATCAAATCATTACTTTTGCTTATCCTGAAAACAGTGTAATTCAAGAAAGCCCCATTGTGATTCATCTTGTCTCCAATGTACCCTTTACATTTTGATATTTTATATCAAAAACGACACAGGGAACTCTACTCAATACTCTGTAATGGTCTATATGGGAAAAGAATCTAAAAAAATAGTGGATATATGTATATGTATAACTGATTCAGATTCACTTTGCTGTACACCTGAAACACAACATTGTAAATCAACTATACTCCAATAAAAATTTAAAAAACACACAAACAAAAAACACATATCCTAGGAATTCCCTAGGTCCAGTGGTTAGGAGGCCGCACTTCCAACGCAGGGGGCGCGGGTTCAATCCCTGGTCAGGGAACTAAGATTCCGCAAGCCTGGGGGCACAGCCAAAACAAACAAAAAAACACGATACATAGCCTATGCGATTTTTTTTTTTTTTTTTAGGTAAGAAGTGGATTTATTTAGAGAGAAACACACTCCACAGAGTGTAGGCCATCTCAGAAGACGAGAGGCCCCAAAATATGGGGTGGTTACTTTTTCTGGGCTGGGTAATTTCATAGGCTAAGGAGTGGGAGGATTATTCCAACTATTTTGGAGAAGGGGCAGAGATTTCCAGGAATTGCGCCATCGCCCCCTTTTGGCCTTTTATGGTTGGCCTCAGAACTGTCATGGCATCAGTGGGTGTGTCACTTAGCATGCTAATGTATTACAATGAGCATATTCCAGATTCAACTTCCTATCTGACCTTTTAGTCCAAGTTTTGGAATTTTTAAACCCATGAACACTATGCCTTTAGTCATTTGCAGATTTCACTTTATTAAAGACCATCACTCCACATATAAGTGAAAACATACAGAACAAATATAGCAAAACAGAAACAGACTCACAGATACAGAGAATAAACTAGTGGTTACCAGAGGGGAGGGGGGAGGGGGGATGAGCAAAATAGGTGAAGGGGATTCAGAGGTACAAACTCAGAACATTATTTATGTCAGTTATAAAATAAATAAGTCACAGGGACGTAATGTACGGCACAGGGAATATAGCCAATAATATTATAATAACTTTGTATGGAGCATAACTTAAAAAATGTCTAATCAACTATGTTGTACACCTAAAACTAATTTTGTAAGTCAACTGTACTTCAATCAAAAAATAATAACAATAAAAAGACAATTCATTACTAATGTAAGTTGAAACATCCTTGTGATCCATTTATTCAGATTTTTAAACCTCTTAATTTCTTTTGCTCTTTAATATTCCCTACTATATCCTGCAGTAGACAGCTTTCAAGTTATGTGAATTATTTTAAATATTTTTGCATCATTAAGGACAGAAAAAAAATAATAATATTATTCCAAACTTAAAAATAGATGACCAAAAGAAAATATAAAGAACATACAAGCTCAGTTCCTAAGTAGGAATGAAATCCAACTTGATGTTACTTAGTATTAAAAATTAGAGTCGTTTAGAAAGGATGGCAAATTTGTTTATTAGTTTCAGGTACTAAAAATATCATGGAGCATTTAACATCATTTGAGCTATTTATTCAGCTACTTGACAGAAATCAATCAGCAGGTTTAATTCTAAACCCTCAGACCAAAAATGGCAACGAATGAATTTTTGTAAATATTTAGAAACAGACAAGTTCATTCTTAGTGAACTTCTTGACTGCTCTAAAGTAAGGGCAGGTTTTCACAAAGAGAAAAACTTGCAAAAGAACGCATACAAAAATTAAGGTGGGAAGGGGCTGACACTACAGGAAAGAAAAATAAGACAACTATGACTTTTTACATAAAATATGCCTTTTGCGTTATTTAGATACTGCAATATCCCTTTAGCAGGAAACATGGGTCTGCGAAGCAGTAAGAAAGCACACAAGAAACTTTACAGAGAAACACGTTCCTCTTTGGAGTCAAATAAATCAACTGGCCTCCACTGAATAAACACAAATCGGGTTTTCTTAGATTACTCTTTTCCTGGCTATCTACAAACATTGCAACACCTTTAAATTTTAAGATTAAGTTGTCACTTCTTACGGCAGATTTTCCTACCCTTAAGTTTCCAGGAGAGGAGGGAAAGGCAGGGCAGCATTAATTTCTCTACCACATGGCACTGCTCTCTTAACAATTCAGACTTTCACTGTCCAGGGGAAAAAAAATGGATACCTAGTATGAGCGTATGGAATCCTGACCCAGCTTTACGTTGATAGAGCCTATATGTCATCATACTTGATTCATGTGATTCAAAATCTAGTATTGCCTAAGCTAAGGCAATTAGGAAGATAGTTTTTAAGTGACGTTAGTCTTTGTGGAGATTTCTAAGTCCCCATAAGAGCACTTAGATAATTGCTAAAGCATAAATACGGCAGGAGCAACTATAGAAAAAGTGAATGCCATAGAAAGACATTATTTTTTTTTAATTACCTCACCTGTCAATTTACTATGAGAGACATATGGTAAAATTGAAACTAAAGGTCACAGGCTGCTTTAGATGCATGGACTTAAAAATTAGAGAATGTCGTCAACAACTTAGTTCATATTCATTACAATCATTTCATTCAGGAAATCTCTAAAAGGCAAGTGGAACTTTTGAGCCCATGAAAGATGAATTTTTGTCACCTTGCCTCCAGAGTAGCTCGAGGTCAGAGAAATAAAGCCACCATAAGTTAGTAACAGTTTGTCCACCGCTATCCTTGAAAGTGGACATGACTGTCTAGAGTTTTGTTTTACTGCATTACATACCAGGGTGTGTGTGTGTGTGTGTGTGTGTGTGTGTGTGTGTGTGTGTGTGTGTGTGTGTGTGTGTGTGTGTGTGTGTGTGTGTGTGTGTGTGTGTGTGTGTGTGTGTGTGTGTGTGTGTGTGTGTGTGTGTTTGCCCTTGAAAATCACTGTGTCACTTCCCCAGAATACACCCTAAGGTCAGGGGTGACTTTTTGTTTGTTTTTGTTTTTTTGGGTTTTTTCTTTTTTGCGGTACGCGGGCCTCTCACTGCCATGGCCTCTCCCGCTGCGGAGCACGGTCTCCGGACGCGCGGGCTCAGTGGCCGTGACTCACGGGCCCAGCATGTAGGATCTTCCCGGACTGGGGCACGAACCCCTGTCCCCTGCATCGGCAGGCGGACTCTAAACCACTGCGCCACCAGGGAAGCCCAGGGAGTGGCTTTTTTCTTCATCTTAGAAGAGGGGCAACGTGTGTTAAAGGATTCATTTTCCAGCCTTCTTCACATCCCTCCTGATTCCTCTTAAAACGACAATCCTTTCAGCATCTAACTTGACTAATTACTTCTTCTATATCCTTGACATTTAATATCTCCAATCCTCTGTTTTTCAATCTGTAAACTGGGGATGAAAATATAACTTTACCTAAATGTTAAAATCAAAAGAGATAAATGAAAATGTACATTTTACCACAGAGGTATGTCATTTTTAAAAGAACAAAACAGAATGTGTAAAAATCAAGAAAAAATGAGGGAAATGTATTGAGTGTAACAGGAACTGAAAATCTTACTCATCCTTATTCTATATTTCTTGGTATTTAGTGTGTAAGTTTTGAAATTTTGACTTCACCCAGCAATTCTGAATGAAAAAAAAATAACCTTTGATAATACATGTGACACCTTAGTGAAAGATAATGCTATGTTCAAGAAACTGCAGAGAAATAAAGGTAAATGTTAAAGTAAATGACTGCTGTAATTTTACAGGTCCTCTAACCCAAACTAGTCTCCAGATCTCACCTTCATTATCTCTCTCATTTCCTTTTGGTCTAATTAATCAAAATCCTTCCTAGATGTTCATTTCTGGCCAGTATGTCTTCCGGAATATGAATAAGAAATAGAATACCATTTGATGTTTGAAATTATGGGGGTAATCTCGATGACGGAAATAGATGACTGGCAAAAGGGAAGGGAATGCCTGATTAAATATATTCATGAAGATGTCAAAGGCTTATAAAGCCAATATCTGGGAAAGAGAAAGCTGTAGGACTACCAGATCTTCTCTGGTGAAGTGTGTTTTTCAAAATCATCACCACCATGGACAACAAAGGTTCATCACAGAAAGGTATGTGCAGCAACTCACGGAGCTGCTAGCTTTATCAACACTCCTGTGGCGGTATTAATTTGAAATTGCAGCTAATATTCTCTCATTCAGAGGTTTCAGCATTACAGAGTTTAGAAGAGCTATCTAATCACTGCTCTAGAAATCAATTGTTTAAGGGACTAGGAAAGTGGTTCCCAAATGGGGGAGTGTCTTCCAGAGACATTTGGTTAATGTCTGGAGATGGTTTTGGTTGTCTTAATTTGGGGCAGGGGCGCTACTGGTCTCTAGTGGGTAGAGGTCAGAGATGTTGCTAAATATACTACAATACACAGGACAGCCCCCAGAACAAGGAATTATCCAGCTCAAAATGTCAATCAGCCAAAGGTGAGAAACCCTGGACTGGAATAAGACCAAAAGTGTCTCTGAGTCCAAGTCATCACAACTCCAGAAGGTAGAAACAAACATTTTCTAGTTCCCAGGCCTCTTTTGTGGTTTGGCCAAGATGAGTCAGCCTGATGAAACTTTTAACTCTGAAGCCATAATACAGACAATGATAGCAGAGTTGTCTCCTACAATACTTTGTCGACTGGATTTAAGCCAAATGACATTATAAAAGAAAAAACAGGCTAGTAATAACTAATTACCTTTACTTTCTTGGTTGACATTTGCAAGAAAAAGAAATTGCAAGACAAGGAAATTAGTAACAAAATTTATTTCATGAAACAACAGAAACATTTCTCTCTTTTATCTCATCTTAGACTATGAAAATCCTTCAGATGATAAAGGTACAGACAAATGTAGAAAGAATTAAAGAATATCTGTCCAGTCATGAATTTCCTAGAACCAATACTATTCCAATGCCTCTACCTATACTTTTTATCTATACTTGTAGATAAAACATCTAATCAGCTATGTTACATGACTGTAATGTACCTAAAACAAACTCTTTGGAAACATGTTTTTGAAAAATTAAACGTCTGTTACATGAATCATCTCACAACATTAATATTTTTTATTTTGCAGCTAAAAGGTTGTTTAGCTACATTCTATGCTAAATATTCTTTTATATATTTTCAGGTATTTGGGGTTAGGTATTTTTTCACCATAAATCTTTTTAGCACTTGCCTAGCTTTATCTTGGACATTTCCAGTTACATTTATTGAAGATTCCATAGCAAATGAGTTTTCTGATAAACACATTTTTATATTTTATATTCTTTACAGTCTTTTGGAGTAGTTTGAAGTTAAAAGTGATTTTAATATATTGTTTCTTTCCTTTTGGAAGTGTAAATTATTGATATGTTAGTGGTTCTTATTTGTCCATCTTCTGAGATAGTAAATTGGTGAGTAAATCATCTCTGATAATTGTCAAATATTTTTAAAGAGAGTGTTTTATAGATAGAGCAGAACAAATTGATAAAATCAACTTTCTAGGTTCACTATTGTCATGCAATCAAAGTATTTTTCTCTACTAGTAATGGCGATGACCTCTGCTAGCTCTGAGTCATCATAGCTACCGATGTGGTCCCTGTTACACACAGACCGAGAGGCCACACGCGTGTGTGATGTGACATGAGGAAGTGAAAAGATGACACTGGCACCCAGCCGCCTCCATCTGCTAATAATGGGACTTGGGGAAAATTACTCACCCTCTCTAAGTCTTCTTGTTTCATTAATATAATTTGAAGATAAAGTCAAGGCTACCTCACAGGGTTATTGTGAAACACAAATTTAAAAAAAATTTTTAAAGCTTTGGGCAAAGTATCAAGGAAATGCATGGGGTTATTAAGGTGAGTTAGCAGACCCAGGCTACAGTATCCTTTTTACCTTAGTGCTCAATATTAGCAATCAGTCGGTCATGTGTTTATTATTATCAGGCACGACAGTAAACCAGAGAGATCAACTGTGCTATTCTTGACATTTCAGTGTCTAGAATGCAAGCATTCGTCAACATAGAGTTAAAAAAATTACAAACTCCTAGAGAGCCTGGCTGCTGAGAATCTGCAGAAAGTTCCAACACATTAAACTATCTTAAGAGAATGACCTAAACACTCCGGCTCAGAATTAATTTCAGCTCCAAATGTTTGCAAAGCACAGAAGCGCTTCTGGGAGCAATACAAAAATGCAGGGAGTAACCTACTTCTCAAACTACCTATCTGTGCAAATATGATTATACATCCAAATTTACACAGTGGAAGGTGTTGATTCTTTCCCACCCCAGCTATTTCAGTACCAAATCATGCAGAGGGCAATGGGGAGAGATAAGGCTTCCCTTGACAGGATGGCTTTTGATAACCTCAGTTGAATAGATCATCTCAGAGTGGCTCATTTTTTTATTTAAGCAGGGTCACTCCTGCTCCTGCTGTTGCTGGTGTCAAATCTGCTCTTGTGCAAGAGTGTGGCCTCCCTTCCCATCTGTCCCAGCGGGGCTGTCAACTGCCAGGTGTCCCTTCGAGACCTGTTTGACCGCGCAGTCATCCTGTCCCACTACATCCATAACCTCTCCTCGGAAATGTTCAACGAATTTGTAAGTACTGCACTTCATGCCTCTTTCCAGAAAGAGCCTTCACGTAAGTGACTGGGCTAAACCACACTGCAAACAAGAAAGCTGCACCAGCCAAATTTCAAATGATACACTTTCTGGGTCAAAGGCGGCATCAGCTCGTAAGATGTAGGAGAAAGGGTCAGTTTCAGGAAATCTCGAAGATTCTTAAAGAGTGTAATAATTTTTTTTCAATTTCCTTTACTTCATTTTATTGTTTTAATTTCCAAAATAACTTTTAAAGCACCTGTATTAGTCAGCTTGGAGTGCCATAACAGAATACCACAGACTAGGTGGATTAAATAGCAGAAGTTTATTTCCTCACAGTTCTGGGGTCTGGAAGTCCCAGATCAGGGTGCCAGCACGGTCAGGTTCTTGTAAGGGCTCTCTCTTCCCAGTCTGGCTCCTCCATGTGTCCTCACATGGTAAGCGGGGGAGAAAGAGACAGAGATACAGAGAAAAAAGAAAACTCTCTTATAAAGACACTAATCACATTGCATCAGGGTTCTAGCCTATGAGCCCATTGAACCTTAATTACCTTCATAAAGGTCCTTCTCCAAATACAGTACATTGAGGGTTGGGGCTTCAACACAGGAATCTGGGGGAGACACAAACCTTCAGTCCATAACAGCACCTGACCTAAAGCACTTTTAGGTGGGGCTGAGGAAAAGGAAGTATGTTGACTTTTTTGTCCTTAAGGGTCTCTCTGGGCATTCTTCACCTAGCACACAGTAGATACCCGATAAATAACTGCACTGCAGTGAATTGGGTGGATGGAACATGGTAAATGAAGCTGAATCCATGTCAGGAAAACAAATAATGATAGTTTCTTAAATGCTACAAATTATTGTTCTAAGATTTGCAGTGAATAGGTTTAGAACCAACTAGAAGGGTTGGTTTAGAACTGGAAACAATTATTCTCTTTCTGATGAAGGTACTTTGAAAGTTGTATGTTAACTCTTTTAGGACAATCAAGGAGCACATAGTAGAGCAAACAGCTGATAAAAAATGGTATTCAATGTTTGTATTAAATTCATGTAGTTCTTTTTACTCATCAGTTTCTCTTTCCTTCTCCATTTTTAACTGGCCACCTTTTTTCCAAACCTTACAAATAATCCCTTTAAATGTTCACAAGTTTTACTAAAGATTAGTTTTTCTCTATCAACGTGTTAGCTAGTTTTTTCTATTCTTATTCTCAGTCCATTGCTTAGTATTCCTTAGAATTTTATGCCACGTTTCTCTGACTTACCATTTTGTCACCATCAGCAAAATTGTAGTCTGCATCTATGATGAACACTAAGCTATAGGCATGTGGATTCAGAGATTAGTCAAAGAAAAGTTATCATTTTATAACTCCTATTAAGGAAGTATATTGGTTCCGACCCACAGTGAACAAAAGATTAAATGGCTAAATACAGGTACATATGCACTATATTTGGTTCAAATACTTTTAAAAAAGATGATACTTAATAAAACATTTAATATTTCATATTTGAGGTATTTTTAGTGTTTGCTCTCCAGATAATAACTTGTGGGAAGGGTGAAATTAAACAAGGGAATAGCAAAGGGAAGAGCTTGGAATTTAGAAAAGTTAGATGGAAAAAAAAAATTTTTATAGAGATAATGGAAAGAAAAAGTAGGACAAAGAATGACTTTTACGTGGCTTTCATTAAAAAAATGATACATCTATCAAATGTGTTACTATTCTGGTAATGGGTTCATTTATTCAATGCCCAAACAACACTAACTCAGTAAATCTGCTTGATCACTTCCAGGATAAACGGTACGCCCAGGGCAGAGGGTTCATTACCAAGGCTATCAACAGCTGCCACACCTCCTCCCTCTCCACCCCTGAAGACAAAGAACAAGCCCAACAGGTCCATGTGAGTATTTTATCCAGGTTTTTCACCTAAACAAATGAGATAGTCCATGGGTGTTACCAGGCTGCAGATTATTAGAAGTAATGGTAACGGCACATGCAAAGGAAGGTGGAAGAAGAGCAAGCTATCGAAGAGAAATTACATTCTGCACTTGATGAAGTATGAGTAAAATCAAGTGCTGACTAAAGATCGATAGCAGCAAAATAAATGATCTATAAATTGTCCATGCAGACAACATTACTTCAACCAATGCATTAGACCTAGGATTGCATACACTTTACTTCATGAAAGCATGAACTGAATGGGACTTCCATGTGTAAAATATTAAATTTGCAAAATTCATGGGTACTTAAGAAACGCAAACCCAGTTGATGTATCCCCCATTACTAGCGACTCTTACATGGGCAGCATTTACCATGACGGACCACTGTACCATTCGAGCCATTGCTTCTGACTTTCAAGGCTCTCCTGATTCTGCTTCTACTTCTCTGACACCTACTTCATTCTTCACTGACTCCTCTGTCACCTCTCATTCTTAATTACAGGTCTCTCCCCAAATCAGGTCCTATAAAATGGTTTGCTTCTCATGACCGCAACTATTGCCTCTGTTCTGATGACAACAAAGTCTGTACATCAAGGCCTGTTCATTTATCCCAGCTCCATTTTTTTATCATCATAGTCTCTCCCTTCTGATTCCCGGCCCGAACCACTGTCCTCACATGATTTTAAATACTTTCACATATATACCCTCTTAAATACAATCTGTTCTCTCTCTACAACTTGGTTAATGATACCAGCATTCTTTCAGTCTAGTAAGCTCATTAATAACGATGATGATAAAATGAAGGAAGAAGGTGAAGAAGGAGGAGAAGGAATTTTTTATAAATTTAAAATTTATTGAGAGCGACTACATTGCCATACATTGTACAAAGCACTTCATGTGCGTTATTATACTCAGTCATCACAAAAAATCCTGTAACACAGGTACTGCTATTACACTTCCTGAGATAAGGAAACCGAGGCTCAGAGAAGTTATGGAATTTGCACCTGTCACACAGCTAGGAAGCAGTGAGTCTGGGTTTCATCCAACTCAGAGCTCTCACTTTTAACCATTGAGCTACAATGGCCCAGTGCATATGTGCCACTCACCATACAGCCTGTATTTCTTTACAACTCCTTCTCTCACATTCTAGTCATGCTTCCATTGCAATGTCTATTTGATTCTTCTCCACTCTTCATTTCCTTTACCAGTAGATTAGTTCATGGACATCAAGAAAGTAAGCATTTTAAATCAGAGATGCTCAGCCCCTTGGAGTTTCATGCCTGATCCTGGTAGTAGCAAACTAGGGGGCAACACCCTCCATTGTGAATCCCATTGATGCTGTTACTAAAGACAGTACTGCGCCATTTTCTGCACCTACACGTGTCAACAAAATAGACTGCTCTGATAGCAGCATGGGGGTTGGTGTTGGGATAGATTAAGGAAAGCATGTTTTTAAATGCCACATCTTCTTCACTGCCTCTTTGTTCCAATATCATAAAATAAAATTACCAGTCAAAAAATGAATATATTAATACATGATTTGATTCATTAATACAAATGAATCTTTGGGTGAAAATGATGTGGGCATGGGTGGAATCTTTCTTGGGTAGATACTCCAGGCACATACTGAGTTCCAACAAAATACTTAGGTTTCTTTCCCTGGACAAGCAAAGTATTCAAATATAAAGAACTCACTAAGTAGATGGTCGAATTTCCGAGGTAAAAACAAAATTCTTTACATTATAAATTAGAACTCATTAGAAGAATTAGTTATTTGCATAAGGCAGACCCAGAGATAAACCCATGCACCTATGGTCAACTAATCTATGACAAAGGAGGCAAGGATATATAATGGAGAAAAGACAGTCTCTTCCATAAATGGTGCTGGGAAAACTGGACAGCTACATGTAAAAGAATGAAATTAGAACACTCCCTAACACCATACACAAAAATAAACTCAAAATGGATTAGAGACCTAAATGTAAGACCGGACACTATAAACCTCTTAGAGGAAAACATAGGAAGAACACTCTTTGACATAAATCACAGCAAGATCTTTTTTGATCCACCTCCTAGAGTAATGGAAATAAAAACAAAAATAAACAAATGGGACCTAATGAAACTTAAAAGCTTTTGCAAAGCAAAGGAAACTACAAACAAGATGAAAAGATAACCCTCAGACTGGGAGAAAATATTTGCAAATGAATCAACAAAGAATTAATCTCCAAAACGTATAAACAGCTCATGCAGCTCAATATTAAAAAAAACAAACAACCCAATCAAAAAATGGGCAGAAGACCTAAATAGACATTTCTCCAAAGAAGACATACAGATGGCCAAGAAGCACATGAAAAGCTGCTCAACATCACTAATTATTAGAGAAATGCAAATCAAAAGTACAATGAGGTATCATCTCACACGGGTCAGAATGGCCGTCATCAGAAAATTTACGAACAACAAATGCTGGAGAGGGTGTGGAGAAAAGGGAACCCTCTCGCACTGTTGGTGGGAATGTAAATTGATACAGCCACTATAGAGAACAGTATGGAGGTTCCTTAACAAAGTAAAAATAGAATTACCATATGACCCAGCAATCCCACTACTGGGCATATACCCAGAGAAAACCATAATTCAAAAAGACACATGCACCCCAATGTTCACTGCAGCACTGTTTACAACAGCCAGGTCATGGAAGTAACCTAAGTGCCCATCGAAAAGACGAATGGATAAAGAAGATGTGGTACATATATACAATGGAACATTACTCAGCCATAAAAAGGAATGAAATTGGGTCATTTGTAGAGACATGGATGGATCTAGAGACTGTCCTACAGAGTGAAGTAAGTCAGAAAGAGAAAAACAAATATCGTGTATTAAGGCATATATGTGGAACCTAGAAAAAATGGTACAGATGAACCGGTTTGCAGGGTAGAAATAGAGACACAGAAGTAGAGAACAAACATATGGACACCAAGAGGGGAAAGTGGTGGGGGGGGGGGTGGTGGGATGAATTGGGGGATTGGGACTGACATATACATAGTAATATGTATAAAATAGATAACTAATTAGAACCTGCTGTATAAAAAAATAAAATAAAATTCAAAAATTCAAGTAAGTAAAAATAAAAGCATTGAAAAAAATAAGCCAGATATTTTTAAATTTTAGCAAAATGTAAACAAATAGCTTACATTTTATACTTTTACAACTTTTACCACCTTCAAAAAATTTTGTATACATACAGGAATAACAAAGAGGTTTTTTTAGGTCAGCCTCTCTGCACAAAAATCACATGTGACTAAACCCACTGTATTATGCTTATTTTAATGAAATTGCTTCCTATGGTCGCTTAGCATGAAGTCCTTCTGAGCATGATCCTTGGCGTGCTGCGCTCCTGGAATGACCCTCTGTACCACCTGGTCACTGAGGTGCGGGGTATGCAAGAAGCCCCAGAGTCTATCCTATCAAGAGCCATAGAGATTGAGGAACAGAACAAACGACTTCTAGAAGGCATGGAGAAGATAGTTGGCCAGGTGAGCAGCCTCTTGAAGGCTTCCTTGGTTTTCTCATGAATGAAAGAAGTGACCTCTGTGATGAGGAATGAGTTTTGAAATATCTCACTTTGCAAGAACAAGATGCAGGCCTCCTATATTCTACACTGCTATTAAATAAAGCAAGAGCCTAGTCATTCATCATAGTGATAGATTCTATTGTAAGTGAAGCAGAATTCTACTACGATTTTTGACAGGTGCAGCCTTCCCTGCATTGCACACAATTCCACCAAAAGCTTGCCTTTTCCTGGGCACAGGTGGTTGAAATATTTTCAAGGGTAAGAGAACTACAGAATAGAATTTGCAAAATAAATGTTTTCTTCAAAGTATCCCAGGACATCTGCTACTGAAATTCTGCTTGTATTCTTTCTCTGTCCTCCTCAAACCAAAGGATGAGAGTGGGAAGGAAGAAAAGAGAAAGTCAAAACCAGATTGGATGGTGTTTCTCCCCACTCCTCCCTGCTCTTCTGGAGATATCTGTCAGGGAAGGAAGGAGATTGAAAAGAGGAGGCCACAGCATGAATGCTGTCCCACAAGCACTAGGTTTCAGTGGGTCACAAAAGATGGAGATGCTCCTTTTCTGGAATGTTTTTTTATTTTGTAATTTACACAAAGTTTTCCCATCTGAAATTTGCTTTGGGAGGGGGCTCCAGAAATAAAAACTCTAATCATTGCATTTAATCTCCCCAAATAATTTATCATATTTAGATTGATATATGCATTTAGATGGGATAAATAAATGGGATAAATAAATCTCCATTTAGATGGGATAACTTCAACATGAGGGAGGGAACATCTAAGCAGCTTCCTGAAGTTCTCAGAAATAATATATAATCTAAATAAAAATATATGATTATAGACCTAATAATAGGAACAATTTTATATTTCTCTTATTGTGTACAAAGTACATGTTAATCCTGTGACATTTTTGTCATTTTCAGGGGAGAAGAATATATCCATCACAAATACAAAGCACATTTTAACCCTGGGACATATGAAATAAACACCTAGATTTTCAGGTTATTGTCCTCATTCCTGTGGGCCTATTTTCTGAGGTCACTAATTTGTTCTATAATACTTCATTTTGTTCTTTTTTACCGCTTACTTATTTATTCTTATTCATATCATTGCCCTTTGCACAGTAAATTTTGTCTTAGGGCTCAAGCACTAAAATAAAAGCAAGGCAACACACACAAATTCCAATAAGGAATCCCAGGTTTAAAAAATGGTCTTACTCTGCAGCAGAAAGTTAGTGTGGCAGGGTCTACAGTTATCCCACGTTTATACCTAGAAGCTCTCCAAACTAGATGACATCCCTAGTTGCCAAGCTGGTTACTTGGTCTCTTGGTTCTCCGGGGGTTCCCAGCCCACAGAGGGTAACAAGCATGAAGATGCAAGGTGCTCAGTTGCTCACAGTCCCCACCCTACCACCCACCTCTCACCACTGGGGGGTTGCTGTCAGCACCCCCTTTTTATAGGCAGTTTTCCCAGTACCTTCCACTTAAGAGACATCAAGAGAAAGCAGATATTTCTCATGGACATCAGGGGGTTATCTGTCCTGGGTGGAATGTGAATGCCTCCTGACTATTTCAGAAGATCTTGTCAGTCACAGCCATCGCTAGATTATCTGCCCCTTAAACCATCTAGTACAATCCACATCGTTTCTAAGGTCTTTAAACACATGCTCTATGGAGAAGAGAATCAGTTCAAAGCAGGGGAAACATAAATGTAATGATGGTGACCTTCAGAAGAAATAAGGTAAAAAGTACATTTCAGAGAACAGATTCAGGACATCAAACAGTTCAAGTGATACAACTGTGTCCCTTGATCACATTCATATGAATATTCAAACAGCAGCTTTGTTTCTCCATCGTTTTACTCCTGCACAAATATCCTTAATCTGTGATCACATACATGTAAGAAAACTTACACTTGAGTTCTGCTTCTAGTTTGTAAATTACTAACAGATTTCTGATACGCTGGCTCCAAAACCTATGTCTACAGAGTTTTATATTCATGTGTCCTCCCCAAAACTTAATTTGATAATTAGAAGGAACGAAGATAAGCAAATACTAATAAAACTCATAATAAGTCATTATCTTTGGGTGCTTAGGTTCATCCTGGAGTCAAGGAGAATGAGGTCTACTCGGTGTGGTCGGGACTTCCATCCCTGCAGATGGCCGATGAAGATACGCGCCTTTTTGCTTTTTATAACCTGCTCCACTGCCTACGCAGGGATTCACATAAGATTGACAGTTATCTCAAGCTCCTGAAGTGCCGAATCATCTACGACAGCAACTGCTAAGCCCACAGCCATTCCATTCATTTCTGAGATGGTTCTTAATGATCCATCCCATAGCAGTCTTCTTTTAGTTTTATAGCTTTTGAATGCATGCTTGGGTGTAATGGGTCTCATCTTAAAAAATAAAAAGACTCCACAGAGATGTCAAAATCTAAGAAGGCAATTTGTCAAAGTTTCTTATCTTCATTTTAACAGAAAATCAAAAGAAAATCCATCCCTACCGTTGAGAAAAGTTCCTATTAAAATCTGTCACAGATAGCAGAATCTGGCATTACAAAGAAGACCATTAACAGCTTACTTTAGCGTCACAGCAAATTATTCTGGGTCAGGTTATTAGAATCAAAGAATTAGATAATTATTTATCGTGCTGGTCATGCTACCGAGAAGACTGAATTCTCGGGATTCTTTATGAAAGCCAGCCACGTACTGTCAGCCAATTTTCACAGTGTTACAACAGACAATTAAGTGCTATGAAATGTGATGTACCCAAATAGCGTGAGGTTTACCGAACAGTCTAAAAATTATTAGGATACCGTCTTAGTCCTTCTGGGCTGCTATTACAAAATATCACAGATTTGTAAACAACAGAAATCGATTTCCACAGCGTGGTCAGGTGGGGCCCTCTTCCGGTCACACACTTCTTACTGGATCCTCACATGGGGGGAGGGACTAGGGAGCTCTCATATATAAAAGCACTAATCTCATTCATGAGGCTCCATCCTTATAACTTAATCACCTCCCAAAGGCTCCACCCATGAACACCATCACCTTTGGGAGTTAGGATTTCAACATATGAAATTTCTGGGGGACACAAAGGTTGAGGCCATAGCAGATACAAACGTGAACTGGCTTCATCCTCCTCCACTGGCTGTCTTCAGCCGTGCTCAACTGCATCCCCATCTCCTTGGCATCATCTTGCACACATGCCATACGTTCTGGTCACACTGGGTTTAACAAGTTCAGTCCGGTCAAGTTTCAACTCCACCTCATGTTCAGCCTACTTACTGTTTCCCCCTACCATACTGAGGCCCAGGGAACCTACCAGGGAAAGCAGATATGACCGTTTCTGCAAGGATTCTTCTCCCTTACTCTCTGGATCTTCATTCCTCCGGCCATGTTGGAAGGGGGTAGAGGATAACGAGATGGAAAACCTCTGACATCACTGACTTACGTGGTGCTATTGTAGCTGTCCCATGGCCAAGAGGGACCGATCTGGAATTCCCCTGAATGACAAGTGTCTCTCTTGTGTGGCACCCCTGTGATTTTCCAGGACATCTGCAAGTTGGGGATACCCCACTGCATAGCTGTTGCTTTTTTTGACCAAGGGAAATATTCTGGCACCCCACAGCTCAGCCACCTGCAGTATTCTCCACAGTCTGTCTGTTTCCCTCACTCTGTAAGCACCCTACTGGAGAAAATTAATTGGCTTAAGGTCAGCTACCTACTAGCTGACCCATAGGAAAGCCATGCATCACAGACACTCCAAACAACTGAATGGCAATAACACCGGTGTGCATCTGACCCCATCCTGGGGTCTCTGGACAATTCTCCACCTGGTGAACACAGAGTAGATTAGAAAGTTGGATTCATAGACAGACATTAATCTGAGTGAGATACCATTCTTTCCTCCTTTCAGAACCATGAGTAACTATCTTCGTCAATAATTAGGTAGTTGGCCTTACAAACATTCCCTACTAGGTGCCTGAATTGCAAAACCCTCCTCATAGACTTAGTTTCCAGTGAGACTGGAAAGACATGACTGGATTAGGGTAGCTCAGCTTGTTCAACTGCCTCAAAACAACCTGGGATGAGGGCCAATCTCGTTGCCAGCTCTCCTGGCGGTGGTGTCGCCAGGCTGGTTTTGCAGCATCTTTATGGCTTTAGCAGGAATTCTTAGACAACAGTCAATGGGAAATATTTCATCCAACATCCTGATAGAGACGAAATAAAAAAGGTAGAAGGGAAGGAGAATGAAGAGGAATGAAAGAAGGAGAAGATGGAAGGAAGGAAATACAGAAGAGAGAAAGTGAGTAAAAGACGGGTCGTGCAGCGTGAGATGCCACTGGAATACTGTATTTGGCGAAGACCCAAACATATATGCTTTAATTTTTATACCCTAAGAGCAAATATCACCTCATATTCTCCTTTTACTTCTATTTCCTCTCCTCTCCTCTTTTTCTGAAATTGTCCTTTGTATGAGGAGTATTCTTTTGCTGCTACCAAATGAGTTGCCATAGTTCTAGAGATGAACAAAACTGGGCACCTCTTCAGATCAGAACTCAAGGCAATTTTCTTCTGTCATGCAAAGAAACTTTTCATACACGTATAGGGACACAGTCCAGCAAAACCAACCTCTTCCCTCATAGCCAGGGTTACTTTTGTCTGAGTCCTGCTCCTGCCTCTAGCCGTGATGACCCAAACCTTTCAGAACACAACAGAATACTCTGCCCCAAACCAATCTATCAATCTCTCCCTTTGTTCCTGCATGCATGCAAAATGTCAGCTTTCTCGTATTTCCACTTTCTTCTTTCAAAAGGCAGAAGACTATGGGAAAAACACGTATGCACTTTCTTTCTAAGTCATTTATTGCTGCAAACATCTAATTCTATTGTGTTACCCACTTAACTTTCTTTCTTTCAGTGTCTAGATATTTCCAACAGAGAGGATGGTATTTATCAGAGGGGAAATTTGGCAATAAGGGCGACAGTGCAATTGTATGAAACATACATTCACCACTAGCCCACACACATCTTCATGTATTCTTCTCTTATGAAGTTTATTCCAAGCACAAATTTAACGCTGTAGATAAACAACGGAGGAGGTGATATTGAAAGGCCTCTCCCTGCTTGACCGTGACATATAAACTGAATACTGTAGATTTCAGACAATACTGAGCAGAGCCCTAGGTGTCCTGTAGAGTCAGCAAGGGGTAGCTGAAAAGAGGATATTGGGGAAGAATATAACAGTCACTCCCCTGACAACCAGAGTGAGTCTATTTTTTTCCTCTTTTTACAGATTTCCATGTAAGATTACATTTGAAGAAACGACCCTGCTATAGCAAGAATAGTAGCAGAGGTTACCGAACGGAAACAAACAAATGAAAAACCCTTGAAGTTCACTGACCTCACAGATTAGTAAATCACAAATCACGTGTCATGGATACAACAAAGACTTAAACTGAGGTTTAAAAAAAAAATCTCTGTTTTCCAGAAGTTGGCTCTCAAGCTGTGGAGAAACAGAGGGTGACATAAACATGCAAATTACTATATTATGTGGTAAAGAAAAGTAAGTACAAGAGGCGATGCCAAACAAAGTGCTACAGTGAATTGAAGTACAGCTAGGAGACATCTGGTTGTGAGAACAGGAAGCTTTTTGGAGTGACACAGTTGTGATGGCTTCATGATGGAGTTTTGAAAGGTTGATGGGATGTTGATACAGAAAAACAGGAAGGCAGCATATCTGTCAATTCATTTAGAATCATAAGTGTCTCCTATATCCTGGGCAAAAGGAACTGAGATACTAATACATATAGCATTATAAGGTATCAGTGGATAATCAAGTTTGACCAAAACACAAGAAATGCTCATTTTTTTAACAGACATGTAATGTCTCTCATTATTATGCTCCCACTATGTGCTATACACGTTATTCTACATATATTACTGTTATGGGGGAAATCTTGTAAGGATTGTTTATGCATTGTGGAAGATCATTTACGCCAATTTGGAGAGCTTGTATTTATTCAGCAAGGCAACAGGAAACCAGGAAACTTTAGTGCAAGAGGGAAGTATGTCCAGAATTGGAAAATAGAAACATTAACCTGGTCTGAGGGGTAGTGGGAGTATGGGGCTGATGGAGAAAAGGCAGCAGTCCAGAAACAGCTTGGAATATTATGACACTAGAAGAAAATCAAAGAAAAATCAAATTGCCAAGCAAAAAGAAGCAGAGGATATGAGAGAGATAGGAAAAGAAATAGGCTTGACTACACAGAGGGAATGCGGCAGGCCTAAGAGTCAAAAAGGCATCCAAGAACATGGGACTGGATGAGTAAATAAATGATTGGGAAGTCAGAGAGAAGACAGGAGATCGATTAAGGTTCTGTCCAAAAGCATCTGAACTTTATTTTCCTGTATTTCATGAACTCTGTACAAGAATTCATCAAAAATGTTAACTTACTATAGCATATCACAGAAATAAGTACACTCAAGACCCCCTGCTAGACTCTATCAAATACCAGAACCAAAGCATCACTGCCCAGGGATAACAGGTAGTAAGTCACTAGTCACTTTCAACACTTAAATAAGACATGCATTGTAAAGCATAGTGGATGAATGGAAATAAAATGAAAACAATCCACTCCTTCACAGAGCCAGCCCGACCCAAAACCTAAACAAAACATAAGTAATGTTCTCTTTCAACATGTGTCCACTTTCTCCAAGAGTTTCTCATTCCTTTCTCCTGAATCCACCCTTGTTTACTGTCCTTTCGTTCTCTTCCTCTCAGCAGATGGTCAGCTAATCACTAATCACATAAATAATTAAAAAGCGCTCACTCCTAATATTCATATTGAAGGAGTCTTGAAACTGAAAAGCTTTCTAATCCTCTGAAAATAAAACTCTAATATTGGAATGACTCCTCCCCAGCCTCTTTCCAAAATGCCCAGTAGGCAGCCAGATGTGACTCTAGCTACTTAGAAATCTTCTGCTGTAATTATAACCTATTTGGATAGTAAAGACAGGAAAGACAAATGAGGCAATGAAAGGCATTTAGAAAGAAATGCATGGACAAGTGGAAAAGATACCATATGTTTTCAACACAGATCCATGCTTGCACACCATACCAGTGTGATGGGAGCCAGGTGGGCCTAATCGGGGGTGGAGTTTGCAAGAAAGCTCTATAGCAATTAGCACTGAGAAGTCTTATTCAGCTCAACTGTTTAAATATGATTCTTTGATTCTAAGACTCAGAGCCACTCGTCCCACTTAACTGCACTAAGTCAAAAAAGGAATATACTTATTGCATATTTGAAAGTTGCTAAGAGATCTGAAAAGTTCTCATCACAAGAAAAAGAATTTGTAACTATATATAGTGACAGACAGTAACTATATATAGACTTATTGTGGTATCACTTTGCAATATATACATACGTCAAATCATTACACTGTACCCCTGAAACTAATATAATGTTATATGTCAATGTTATATATGCATAATGATTATATAATCATTATACTGTATACCTAAAACTTATATGTGTGTGTGTATACACACCAATATATATGTAAAGTTTTTTTAAAGAAATATACTTTATATATTGAATAAAGAAAGCAAATCAACTAATATTTTTTGGGTTTTTTTCAAAAGTACATTCTAGCTAGCATACTGGGTCTAAAACCTTATCTCCAAATGTTGTTTATGTTTATGCTGATAAAGAAAACAGAAAAGTGTCCTAACCCTGTAACATTAACTGCAGATGAGTTTAGTTACAATAGTTAATAAAAACCACTAAATCCTAAAACCTATAGGCCGGCTGAGTACTCTGCTATTGATCACTGAACAAATATTTACTTAATTCCCACTTGACTCAGGCACTATTGTTGGTGCTTGGTTTACATCAATAAACAAAGCAGGCAGACGCTTGTCCTCACAGAACTTATATTCTAGCTGGGAGGGAAGACCGACAACACACAATAAACATGAATACAAATACATTATATAGTAGGTTAACAGGTGATCTGTACTATGGAAAGAGAAATAGTAAAGCAGAGGAAGGGTTTTAGGGAGTAAAGGTGAAGAAAGGGAAGTGATTTAAAAAGACAACTTAGAACGCATTGCGGGCAGCAGCAGCATTTCCTCTGTTAAATCATGCAAACGTGCTCCCTTGCATTCCAGATCCAAGTTTTGCCTCATCCAGTCAGACTTCTTCCTCTTCTGCACAACTTCAGAAAGGTTTCCATCTTTGAGGCTCTATGCAAACATGAATATTCTGAACGTTCTGCCTCTCGTCACTTGAACTGAAAGATTTTAAAAGTAATTTGGAGTAAACTCCCCCAAACTAAGTAACATTTTATGCAACAGATTTTGATACTTTTCTGTTTCCTGAACGACTAATCTCTAAATTATTTTCATTTTACAACACACTATCAGTGCCAAAAATTGTATAATGTAAAAATATTATATATGTACTGCTCTTCTAATTTACTATAACATTTAAAAAATATACACAAAATATAAATTAAATGAAATATAGATAAAAATAAATAGAAATAGAAATACTAATATCTTCTTCCCAAAGGATGAGGACACTCACTTCTCAAGTTAATTTAATTTTTTTATACAGCAGGTTCTTATTAGTTACCTATTTTATACACATCAGTGTATACATATCAATCCCAATCTCCCAATTCATCCCACCACCACCACCCCCCACCCGTTTTCCCCCCTAAGTGTCCATATGTTTGCTCTCTACATCTGTGTCTCTATTCCTGCCTTGCAAACCAGTTCATCTGTACCATTTTTCTGGATTCCACATATATGTGTTAATATACGATATTTGTTTTTCTCTTTCTGACTTACTTCACTCTGTATGACAGTCTCTTGGTCCATCCACGGCTCTACAAATGACCCAATTTCGTTCCTTTTTATGGCTGAGTACTATTCCATTGTATACACGTACCACATCTTCTTTATCCATTCATCTGCCGATCGGCATTTAGGTTGCTTCCGTGAACTGGCTATTGTAAATAGTGCTGCAATGAGCATGTGTCTTTTTCAATTATGGTTTTCTCTGGGTATATGGCCAGTAGTAGGATTGCTGGGTCATATGGTAATTCTATTTTTAGTTTTTTAAGGTCCTCCATACTATTCTCCATACTGGTTCTATCAATTTACATTCCCACCAACAGTGCAAGAGGGTTCCCTTTTCTCCACAACCTCTCCAGCATTGGTTCTTTCTAAATTTTCTGATGATGCCCATTCTAACTGGTGTGAGGTGATACCTCATTGCAGTTTTCACTTGCATTTCTCCAATAATTAGTGATGTTGAGCAGCTTTTCATGTGCCTCTTGGCCATCCGTATGTCTTCTTAGACAAATGTCTATTTAGGTCTTCTGCCCATTTTTTGATTGGGTGGTTTTTTTAAATATTGAGCTGCATGAGCTGTTTGTGTATTTTGGAGATTAATCCTTTGTCCGTTGATTCACTTGTAAATATTTTCTCCCATTCTAAGAGTTGTCCCTTCATCTTGTTTACAGTTTCCTTTGCTGTGCAAAAGCTTTTACGTTCCATTAGGTCCCATTTGTTTATTTTTGTTTTTATTTCCATTACTCTAGGAGGTGGATCAAAAAAGATCTTGCTGTGATTTATGTCAAAGAGTGTTCTTCCTATGTTTTCCTCTAAGAGTTTTACAGTGTCTGGTCTTACATTTAGGTCTTTAATCCATTTTGAGTTTATTTTTGTGTATGGTGTTAGGGAGCGTTCTAATTTCATTCTTTTACATGTAGCCGTCCAGTTTTCCCAGCACCACTTATTGAAGAGACGGTCTTTTCTCCATTGTATATCTTTGCCTCATTTGTCATAGATTAGTTGACCACAGGTGCATGGGTTTATCTCTGGGCTTTCTATCCTGTTCCATTGACCTATATTTCTGTTTTGGTGCCAGTACCATATTGTCTTGATTACTGTAGCTTTGTAGCACAGTTTGAAGTCAGGGAGTCTGATTCCTCCAGCTCCATTTTTTTCCCTCAAGATTGCTTTGGCTATTCGGGGTCTTTTGTTTCTCCATACAAATTTTAAGATTTTTTGTTCTAGTTCTGTAAAAAGCACCACTGCTAATTTGATAGGGATTGCGCTGAATCTGTAGATTGCTTTGGGTAGTACAGTCACTTTACAATATTGATTCTTCCAATCCAAGAACATGGTATATCTCTCCATCTCTTTATCATCTTTGATTCCTTTCATCAGTGTCTTATAGTTTTCTGAGTACAGGTCTTTTACCTCCTTAGGTAGGTTTTTCCCTAGGTATTTCATTCTTTTTGTGGCAGTGGTGAATGGGATTGTTTCCTTAATTTCTCTTTCTGATCTTTCGTTGTTAGTGTATAGGAATGCAAGAGATTTCTGTACATTAATTTTGTATCCTACAACTTTACCAAATTCATTGATTAGCTCTAGCAGCTTTCTGGTGGCCTCCTTATGATTCTCTATGTATAGTATCATGTCATCTGCAAACAGTGACAGTTTTACTTCTTCTTTTCCAATTTGTATTCTTTTTATTTCGTTTTCTTCTCTGATTGCCGTGGCTAGGACTTCCAAAACTATGTTGAATAATAGTGGCGAGAGTGGACATCCTTGTCTTGTTCCTGATCTTAGAGAAAATGCTTTCAGTTTTTCACCACTGAGAATGATGTTTGCTGTGGGTTTGTCATATATGGCCTTTATTATGTTGAGGTAGGTTCCCTCTATGTCCACTTTCTGGAGAGTTTTTATCATAAATGGGTGTTGAATTTTGTCAAAAGTTTTTCCTGCATCTACTGAGATGATCATATGGTTTTTATTCTTCAAGTTGTTAATATGGTGTATCACACTGATTGATTTGCGTATACTGAAGAATCCTTGCACCCCTGGGATAAATCCCACTTGATCATGGTGTATGATCCTTTTAATGTGTTGTTGGATTCTGTTTGCTAGTATTCTGTTGAGGATACCTGCATCTATATTCATCAGTGATATTTGTCTATAATTTTATTTTTTTGTAGTATCTTTGTCTGGTTTTGGTATCAGGGTGATGGTGGCCTTGTAGAATGAGTTTGGCAGTTTTCCTTCTTCTGCAATTTTTTGGAAGAGTTTAAGAAGGATAGGTGTTAGCTCTTCTCTAAATGTTTGACAAAATTCACCTGTGAAGCCATCTGGTCCTGCACTTTTGTTTGTTGGAAGATTTTTAATCACAGTTTCTATTTCATTACTTGTGATTGGTCTGTTCATATTTCTTCCTGGTTCAGTCTTGGAAGGTTATACCTTTGTAAGAATTTGTCCATTTCTTCCAGGTTGCCCATTTTATTGGCATAGAGTTTCTTGTAGCAGTCTCCTATGATGCTTTGTACTTCTGTGGTGTCTGTTGTAACTTCTCCTTTTTCATTTCCAATTTTATTGATTTGAGTCCTCTCCCTCTTTTTCTTGATGAGTCTGGTTAAAGGTTTATCAAGTTTGTTTATCTTCTCAAAGAACCAGCTTTTAGTTTTATTTATCTTTGCTACTGTTTTGTTTCTATTTCATTTATTTCTGCTCTGATCCTTATGATTTTGTTCCTTCTACTAACTTTGGGTTTTGTTTGTTCTTCTTTCTCTAGTTCCTTTAGATGTAAGGTTAGATTGTTTATTTGAGATCTTTCTTGTTTCTTGTATTGCTATAAACTTTCCTCTTAGAAATGCTTTTGCTGCATCCCATAGGTTTTGGATCGTCATGCTTTCATTGTCATTTGTCTCTAGGTATTTTTTGATTTCCTCTTTAATTTCTTCAGTGATCTCTAGGTTATTATTTAGTAACATATTGTTTAGCCTCCAGGTGTTTGTGTTTTTTACATTTTTTTCGCTGCAATTTATTTCTAATCTCATAGCATTGTGGCCGGAAAAGATGCTTGATATGATTTCAGTTTTCTTAAATGTACTGAGGCTTGATTTGTTATCCAAGATATGATCTACCCTGGAGAGTGTTCTGTGTGCACTTGAGAAGAAAGTGTAATCTGTAATCTGCTGTTTATGATGGAATGTCCTATAAATATCAAATCTACCTGGTCTATTGTGTCATTTAAAGCTTGTGTTTCCTTATTAATTTTCTGGCTGGATGATCTATCTATTTGCATGAGGTGTTAAAGTCCCCCACTATTATTGTGTTACTGTCAATTTCCTCTTTTATAGCTGTTAGCGTTTGCCTTATATATTGAGGTGCTTCTATGTTGGGTGCATATATATTTATAATTGTTATACCTTCTTCTTGGATTGATCCCTTGATCATTAAGTGGTGTCCTTCCTTGTGTCTTGTAACGTTCTTTAAGGTCTATTTTGTCTGATTTGAAAATTGCTACTCCAGCTTTCTTTTGATTTCCATTTGCATGGAATATCTTTTTCCATCCCCTTACTTTCAGTCTGTATGTCTCTCTAGGTCTCAAGTGGGTCTCTTGTAGACAGCATACATATGGGTCTTGTGTTTGTATCCATTCAGTGAGCCTGTGGTTCTTGGTTGGAGCATTTAATCCATTCACATTTAAGGTAATGATCGATATGTATGTTCCTATTACCATTTTCTTAACTGTCTTGGGCTTGCTTTTGTAGGTCCTTTCCTTCTCTTGTGTTTCCCTCTTAGAGAAGTTCCTTTAGCATTTGTTGTAGAGCTGGTTTGGTGGTGCTGAATTCTCTTAGCTTTTGCTTGTCTGTAAAGCTTTTGATTTCTCCGTCGAATCTGAATGAGATCCTTGCTGGGTAGAGTAATCTTGGTTGTAGGTTCTTCCCTTTCATCACTTTAAATATATCATGCCACTCCCTTCTGGCTTGTAGAGTTTCTGCTGAGAAATCAGCTGTTAACCTTATGGGACTTCCCTTGTATGTTATTTATTGTCTTTCCCTTGTTGCTTTTAATGATTTTTCTTTGTCTTTAACTTTTGTCAGTTTGATTACTATGTGTCTTGGCACGTTTCTCCTTGGGTTTATCCTGCCTGGGACTCTCTGTACTTCCTGGACTTGGGTGGCTATTTCCTTTCCCATGTTAGGAAAGTTTTCGACTATCATGCCTTCAAATATTTTCTTGGGTCCTTTTTCTGTCTCTTCTCCTTCTGGGACCCCTATAATGCGAATGTTGATGCGTTTAATGTTGTCCCAGAGGTCTCTTCGGCTGTATTCATTTCTTTTCATTCTTTTTTCTTTATTCTGGTCCACAGCAGTGAATTCCACCATTCTGTCTTCCAGGTCACTTATCTGTTCTTCTGCCTCAGTTATTCTGCTACTGATTCCTTCTAGTGTATTTTTCATTTCAGTTATTGTATTGTTCATCTCTGTTTGTTTGTTCTTTAATTCTTCTAGGTCTTTGTTAAACATTTCTTGCATCTTCTCGATCTCTGCCTCCATTCTTTTTCTGAGGTCCTGGATCATCTTCACTATCATTATTCTGAATTATTTTTCTGGAAGGTTGTCTATCTCCACTTCATTTAATTGTTTTTCTGGGGTTTTATCTTGTTCCTTCATCTGGTACATAGTCCTCTGCCTTTTCATTTTGTCTATCTTTCTGTGAATGTGGTTTCCATTCCACAGGCTGCAGGATTGTAGTTCTTCTTGCTTCTGCTGTCTGCCCTCTGGTGGATGACGCTATCTAAGCGGGCTGTGCAAGCTTCCTGATGGGAGGGACTGGTGGTGGGTAGAGCTGGGTGTTGCTCTGGTGGGCAGAACTCAGTAAAACTTTAATCTGCTTGTCTGCTGATGGGTGGGGCTGAGTTTCCTCCCTGTTGGTTGTTTGACCTAACGTGATCCAGCACTGGAGGCTACAGGCTCTTTGGTGGGGCTAATGGTGGACTCTGGGAGGGCTCATGCCAAGGAGTACTTCCCAGAACTTCTGCTGCCACTGTCTTTGTCCCCACAGTGAGCCACAGCCACCCCCGGCCTCTGGAGGAGACACTCCAACACTAGCAGGTAGGTCTGGTTCAGTCTCCTATGGGGAAACTGTTCCTTCCCCCTGGGTCTTGATGCGCACACTACTTTGTGTGTGCCCTCCAGGAGTGGAGTCTCTGTTTCTCCCAGTCCTGTCAAAGTCCTGCAGTCAAATCCCACTAGCCTTCAAAGTCTGATTCTCTGAGAATTCCTCCGCTTGTTGCCAGACCCCCAGGTTGGGAAGCCTGACATGGGGCTCAGAACCTTCACTGCAGTGGGTGGACTTCTGTGGTATTACTGTTCTCCAGTTTGTGAGTCACCCACCCAGTGGTCATGGGATTTGATTTTCCTGTGATTGCACCCCTCCTACCGTCTCATTGTGACTTCACCTTTGTCTTTGGTGTGTGGTATCTTTTTTGGTGAGTTCCAGTGTCCTCCTGTCAATGATTGTTCAGCAGTTAATTGTGATTCTGGCGTTCTCGTACAAGGGAGTGAGCACATGTCCTTCTACTCCACCATCTTGAACCAATCTGACACTCACTTTTAAAGTCACTGGACTAATGGATTCTCTATGCACACATATAATTATACCACAGTTGTTTAAATATCATAATAATTTCTTTTACATACAATTTAAATCAAAGCTCTCAGAATACCACAAAGGACTGGGAATAAAATTATATGTGAATATTTCTCTTCATATGCATATATTAAATTTCGTAAGCTCAATCAAGTAATCACCATTAGCCCTTTTATTATTCCATCCATTCATCTACTGGTAAATAATCCAAATTCTACAATAGATTTCTTCAAGGGTTTAAATCTCAAGTCATGCCAAAAGCAGAGCAAGGGCCTACAAGAAGAAACGAAATGTAGTATGGGTATCATTATACATATCCATTTGTAAAGAGAATTAATGAAGAAATACAGCAGACTTACAGTCGGCTGTATCAGAAAGTGTTCTCAATCAGCGCTGAACGTGTGTATCACCTAGAGCAACAGTCCCCAAACTTTCTGGCACCGGGGACCAGTTGTGTGGAAGACAATTTTTCCAGAATGGTTAGGGGGGTGAGGATGGTTCATGTGGTAATGTGGGGAGCAGCAGATGAACCGATACTAGTCCACAGCCCAGGGGTTTCGGACCCCTGACCCAGAGTACTTTCTCAGCTTCCCATGACTTCCGAAGAAAAAGGGCTCCATTACTTTCATCTCCTGCCTACTGTGGAGTCTTTTCCACTTTCCTCCACAACTTCCTTCAATGAAATGTCTTCCCTAGGTATAAAACGGACCTTGGGCTTGTGGTCCAGACAAGATGGCCTGGGTCTGTTTGTGCCCACTCTTCATGCTGGAAATAACAAGAGGCCAGTAAAGGAGACTTTTTTTTTTTCTTTTTTTTTGCGGTATGCAGGCCTCTCACTGTTGTGGCCTCTCCCATTGCGGAGCACACGCTCCAGACGCGCAGGCTCAGCGGCCATGGCTCACGGGCCCAGCCGCTCCGCGGCATGTGGGATCTTCCCGGACAACGGCACGAACCCATGTCCCCTGCATCGGCAGGTGGACTCTCAATCACTGTGCCACCAGGGAAGCCCTAAAGGAGACCTTTGAGAGTTGGTAAGAAGAAGGTGAACTAGTTTGGGACCTGAAGACTGGAGGAGCAACACAGCAGCACCCAACAGAAGAAGGCAACCCAGGCCCAGCATTTCCTAACCTCCAACCTAGCATCAGAAGGCAGCCTGAGTAGGGCCATTCCTCCACAGGAAAGAATATGAAGGAACAGCAGGTGAGCTGAGCCAAATCAGCAAGGGGGATGGATGGGAAGAAGTCTCCTGGGGGATACTCCAAGGCTGCCACACAGCACAGCAAGAGACACCATATAAGCAACTGGGCTCTGGAAGCCTCTTTGCTCCCAATGCCTGTGACTCCCCTGTAAGGCGATCCCACCACCACAAGCAGGCCAGCCTGGGAAGCACTCTTGGTCCCCCACAGCAGGGAAGTTCCTGTCAGAACAAGTACCTGGCCAGGGAAGCCTCCAGAAGCCTGAAACTCCCTTTTGCACTAGGGAAAGAAGGGTGGGCGGGCAGAACCACAGGAGGGACCCAACCACACAGTCAGAAAGGCCTGGAAAGTCTCTTTGTCTCCAAGAGCCTGAAACTTCCTGCCTCTGCCCAGAATCACTGGGAGGAGGGGCAGCTGGGAGGCACTAGTAGGGGGATCCTGCCACAACAAGTCTGGCTCAGGAAGCCCCTTTTTCCTAAAGGCTCTGGACTGCCTTCTTTCACCTAGACACACCTGGTGGCCTACACTGGGGAAACCCCTTTTGCTTCCTCATACATACCATCAGAGACCAGTGAGAGCCCAAGCAGCATTAGATAAGTCAAACAGGACAAATAACATGGCAAAGGCTTTAAAATTAAACTGTTAATGGAACCACAGCCCATAAACTAAGTCAGGAACTCCATGATCAATCTAAACAGGGTGACTTTCTAGTAAAACAAGATTTCAATAGGATCCCAGAGTCCTCTAACATAAGACAAGATATCCAGACGACAACTGAAAATGACCTGTCGTACCAAGAACCCAGAAACTGAAAACCTGACTAAGAAAAGGCAAGCAACCAATGCCAACACTGAAATTAATCAGATGTAATAATCTGACAAAAGTTTTCAAGCAGCCATGAAAAAACACTTCAAGATAAATTACAAATTCTCTTGAAATAACTAAAAATATCTTGTCAATGAAATAGAAGTTATTTAAATAAGGACCAAATGGAAATTATATAAATGAAAGGTAAAATAACAAAGAAAAAACTCACAGAGCAGAGATGACAGAGGATAAGAATCAATGAATTTCAGGACTGATTAATACAATTCATGTAATCTGAACAATAGAGAGAATGCAGACTGAAAAAAAAAAATTAATAGAGCCCCAGTGACCTATGAGAGAACAACAAAAAAATCCAACATTCATCTCATCACATTCCCAGGAAAAAAAAGAGAAGGAAAATGGGTGTGAGAGACTACTCAAAGAAATAATGGCTAAAAAAAAAAAAAAAAAAAGAAATAATGACTGAAAACTTCCTAAATGTCAGAAAAGATACAAACCTGTAGATTGAAAAAGCTCAGCAACTCGAAATAGGATAAACCCAAAGAAATCCACACCAAGACACATCATAATTATATTTCAGAAAACGAAAGACCAAAGAAAAGTCTTGAAAGCAGCCAAGGAGAAATAATGCATTAACTAGAGGGAAACATCAACTCAGATGTCAGTGGATTTCCCTTATGAAACTCTGGAGGCTATACGAAAGTCGTAAGTCCTGAAAGAAAAGAACTTTCTATCACAAAACTCTTTATCTGGCTAAATTATCCTTTAGGAATGAAGGGGAAATAAGAGCATTCTCAGATGATGGAAAAACTAAAAGAATTTGTCACTAGCAGATCTACTTTTTAAAAAGTTGCTAAAGAAAGTCTTCACACAGAAAGAAAACAACAAAAGAAAGACTCTTGGAACTTTGGGAGAAAAGAAAGAACAATGTAAATAGACTGTCCTTTTCCTCATGACATTTATGTCATATTTAATGATTATAACAAAAATTATACCATCTGATACTCATGAGAATGGTATTTAAAAGTGTGGAAGACCCTAAATGGAAAGAAGTTTCCACACTTCATTAAAGGATGTAAAATACTGATGCCAACAGGCTGTGATAAAACATAGATAAGATAGATGATTGATAGATGGATAGACAGATAGATAGACCCATAGAATAAAGACACTCAAAAACATTTGAAAGAGACTAAAATGGAATCCCAAAACTGTTCAAGCAACACAAAAAGTGAAGAAAAGAGAAACACAGAAACAAGAACCAGAAGAACAAACAGAAAGCAAATAATAAAATGTCAGACTTAAGCATTAATATATCATTAATTACCTAAAATATAAATGGTCTAAATATATCAATCAAAAGACAGAGATTGGCAGAGTGATTAAAAAATGAGGCACTGTATGCCGTTTCAAAGAAACTCACTAATGACATGGGTATGTTGAAAATAAAAGGAAAAAAAGATACATTGATATCAGATAAAGAATATTCAAACCAAAGACAATTTCTGGAACCAAAGAGGAACATAAGGGTATTACATAATGATAAAAGCATCAATGCAGCAGGAATACATAATAACCCTAAATATGTATACATCAAACAACACAGTCTCAAAATACATGAAGCAGAAAATGACAGGACTGAAAGGAGAAATAAATTAATCTGCAATTATAATTAGGAACTTCAACATCCCTCTCAGAAACTGATAGAACTACTAAACAGAAAATCAGCAAGGATACTGAAGATCTGAACAACACAATCAAACAGGACCTAAATGACACATATAGAACACTCCCCCAACGATGGCAAAATACATGTTTTTTCCCAAGTGCCCAGGAACATTCACCAAGATAGACCATATTCTGAGCCATAAAACAAAGCTCAACAAATTTGAAAGTATTGAAACCATACGGTGTGTATTGAAACCATACAGTGTGTTCTCTGAGTATAATGTAAAACAAGCAAACAAACAAATCAATAACATAAGGACAATAAGAAAATCCCTAAACATGTAAATTAAACAACACATTTCTAAATAATCTACAGGTCACAAAGGAAATCTCAATGGAATTTAAAAATACACAGAACTTAATGAAAACAAAGCACAACATAACAAAATATGTGAGATGTAGCTAAAGCAGTGCTGAGAGGGAAATTTTTAGCAGTGAATGCTTACATCCATCAGAAATAAGGCAAGGTCTGAAATCAATAATAAAATTTCATACCTCAAGAAACTAGAAAAAGAAGGGTGAAATAAAGCCAACACAAGAAGAATGATGGAAATAATAAAAATAGTAGAAATCAGTGAAACTGAAAATAGGAAAACAACAGAAAAATCAATAAAACAAAAAGCTGTTTCTTTGGAAAAAAATCAATACAATTGATAAAATTCTAGCAAGACTGACAAAAAGAAAGAAGACACAAACAAGTAATATTAGGAATGAAATAGGGGATATCACTACAGATCCTACAGTTATTATAAAAGTTAGCAAGAGAATACTGTAAACAATTTTATACTCAGAGTTGATAACTTAGAAGAAATGAACAGTTCCTCAAAATTCACAAATTACCACAACTCAACCAAGAAGTATTAGATCATCTGAACAGTCCTATAACCTTTAATGACATTGAAACTGTAATATAAAACTTCAAAAAATGAATTCTTCAACCCCAGATGGCTTTACCGGAGAAATCTAACAAACATTTAAAGAATTAAGATCAAATGTACCCAATCTCTTCAAAAAAATAATAGGAAACACTTCCCAACTAATGTGATGGGGCCAGTATTGCCCAATACCAAAATGAGACAAAGACAGTACAAAAAAAGAAAATTACAGACCAATCTCTCTCATAAATTTAGATTTAAAAGCCCTCACCCTCACACATACAAATCAGCAAACTGAATCCAACAATGTATAAAAACAGACCTGGATAGTTTCTGGTCCTCTCCTAAGTCTGGTCACACTACCTATCTCTTCAAAGGGTTTAACTAAATCAGTGATACAGTCAGTTGGGGTCCTAGTAATAATATTATCATAACAGCAATATAGTAACAAATATCCAAGTCTAGGTCAAATTAGAAATTGACTTTTTCCATTAAAATTAATCATGCCAAAATAACTACAACTACATTTATAGGATAAAGAAAACATATCTACAGTATAAAAATGATGGATGTACTTGATATTCTTTATTTGCCCCTCTAGAACCACTCTTGATCCTTTTCTATCATGTTAAGGACATTTGGAGGCGGATCTGACCAGACTGCATCCCTCTGGCTCTCCTGGCTTCTGACTTCTACTTGAGTTTGGCCAATGGTAGACACCAAGCAAGAGATTGGAGAGTCAGTGGAGAAAGATTAGTGTATTGATTCTCTCCTCTAACTCCCTTCTTGCTGGAAAGTGGCCAGGTTTCTCCACTGAAGCCCGGAGTTCTGGTCAGAGGCCCTCTCCTGCAGCTGCAGCTACCTACAAGTCTCTCTAGAGATTCCAACGGCCACTCTTTTCCTTTGCCCTGTGGGGGCCTAAATGTGTTAATGTCTCCCTGCTCTTGCCCATCTCAAAGATTTTTGTTATTTCTTTTAAGCTATCCTGAACTCTGATACAACTTCCAGCTAGCCCCTTAAGTTCATTAAGCTCTCTTTATTTTCCTCATTTGTACATATCATCTTGTTTTCTGACAATGATATAGGTGGCTAGGGAGTGGCTAGATGAAGATGGCCCCTCAAGGATTTATCACTAGTGTGCATACAATAGGAGGGTGATATCTTTTTTCCTGACTCCAAAATCATAAGAACATGCCACAGATCATGTAAAAATAATTGTTAAAACAATAAATGATTTAGATATTTTCTTTTTATATAATTTTGTAGATATTTCAGCCACTACTCTGGGCATATAAAAGGGTTTTTTTAATCCAGATAATTACCCAATGGGATTCACTGGATATTTAGAAAAGGAAGAAACCCTGAAAATCAACTAGACAATCTCCCCATTTTAGAGATATATAAATAAATCCAAGAATGATTAAGTCAGTTATATAAACTCATAAAATCGATGGCAAAAATAGAAACAGAAACAAAGTTACCTGAGTTTAAACCAGTGTGCATTCCAATAAACTGTACTATCTATTCGAAACTCTACTTTCCAAGTAAATACAGGTTTGAGCAGGTTTTGCTGCAAATCTTGCTCTCTCTCATAAATCTATTTGCCTTACAGCTTTAAACGTGCTACAAGCATATATGACTTATACTTTAGAGGTAAAATTGTAATGAACAAATAAATGCTATACCCTAAATAGCCTGTAAAGCAGAATTCAACAGTAGATATTGACAAAGGGCACATTTTTGCAGTGGCTACCTAGGGCCCAGCAAATAGCATCTTTTGGAAATTGCAAAAACAAAAACTGAACAGTTCAGCTATTTCTAAGAAGTCTCATCAGTTTTACTCATATTTTGTATGTTACATTCCTTTAATCACCAAATAAATTCTCCTACATGACCACAAAGTTTCCGTAGATCCCTAAATGTCTATGTTTCTGACAATCAGTCCCTTCCTAGGTTGTACAATTACCAGCAAATCTCCTTCAGGCAGGCTCGTGTGTCATCCACGAACTCAGCCAAATATCGCATACCATATGTCAATATTTCTGCTTGTGTGTCCTAAATGTATTTTCAAACAATTTTTATTTGGAAGCTAAAGTGACTATCAGACAACATTTCGAAAATATCTCCTTTCCTCTGGGCTCTACGCCTGTGTTTATAGATGTCCCTCCATAACTGAACAGAGAGGGGAAAATGTACTTTTTATGGGAGTAATTTTTTCTCTTTCCCCCCATTTATTCGTCTGGGAAGAGGAAATGAAAAAATATGAGCCATGGAGTTGAACATACTATAAACTATATCTATTTTTGGCAGGCAGCAGACCTATGTACTGTCTTTAGAGTGGCGTGGGACAAACTCACTGCTTCCGTTTGCTGTTTGCTTAAGCTAGGATTCAGTGTAGTATATTTCTCTAAAGTGACAGCAAAGTGCACAAAGACGATATAGAGAACAAAGCAGATGCCAACAGCAGGGTGAACCCAAACTAACTGGATAATATTGCTATAATTTTTCAGCCTTTCCTTACAGGACTAAGCTTGCCTTGAGTGAAATCTCATAGATTTTCAAATCCAATTTACCATCTCAAAGCGAGAAACGGGGACATTCCGTGAACATCTGAGGACCAGTCAGCTGCAGCTCTGACTGAACAGGGGGTTTTGTTAGGGGGTAAAGGGAGGTGACGCTGAGAAAATAAGTTCTTGAGCCCTAGAAACAGGTATCTGAACAAACTTTAAAAGAAATCATTTCAACAGTGTGAAATGTCTGTTTGGTATCTTGAAAATCACATATTCATTTTGTGTACCTCATTATCAATTTTGGTATTATTTCAATAAAATGGAAAACAGAGAATAAGGAACACAGTTTTTACTGGGGAAGAAACACTTATAACTTTATAAGGGCCTAAAGAGAAGGGTGCCATGGGGAGACAGGGGTGCAGAAAGGAAGCAAAGAAGGTGCAAAGGGGAGAGCTCATCAGCTTCGAGGGACGGACTGGCTCCAGTTCTGAGCTCAGAGGAGAAAAGTATGCATCCTCTGTTTACTCCTTCCAAACCAAATTGGGTCAGAACTCAAGGAGGCGCCATAACTACAACCATTCAGCTTCAAGAATGGGGAAATAAACTTCTGTGAACTGGCATTTGAAACTAACCACCATGTTAAGCCCGCTTCTATGGCAATCTAGTTCAAACTGGTTTACAAGTAAACTTTTGGAACAAAACCTTTCCTAGGTAAGGGCTTTCCTATAAAGAGAAAAACAAAGGAAAACCTATCCCAGGAACAAATTTACCTATGTCTAGGAAAACTTACAAAGTTGTAGAAAGAGACAAGTTAAAATTTTAAATTTTTCCAAGCCACCAAATCACACATTTTGGGTAAAATAAACTTAGCCCTATATATTAATGCTTTAACAATGACTGTGCTACATATTAACTTAAATCTCTCTGTTCAATAACACTATGTACATAACTGCATTTGAATTCATGTAAACCATTAATTTGTTTATTGGTAGGTAGTGAGGCTAGAGAACTGAGGCTTGAAAAATAACTTTTTAAAATGAGTTAATCATTTAAAGTGTGATTAGGTCTTCCAATTTTAGTGATAACATTCTTATCTATCATAATGAAAAATCACTGATTACTTGATTTCCCTATTTTCAAATATTTTGGGGGACTTCTCTGAAATTGCCTTTTTTAGTCCTGTGTTAGTTTATTCATGTGTTTAGTATCTGCTTCTCTAAAGTACAAATTCCATGAGGGCAGGCACTTCGTATTGGGTACAGAGCACAGAGGAGTTGTTGAGGGGATGAATGAATGAAATGAAATTATTTTCCTAGATCCACCTTACCCAAAAAGTGTAAATGCTAAAGCTACAAATGGGATATTTGAATCTGTGGCTAATCTGTTAGTTAAAATAGAATAATCTGAAATTCAAATTACTTCCAAAGATCTTTTAATTATCAGTAAATCGTTAGCTTATAAATTCACGACCAACATGGTAACTATCTCAATCTCTACAAAAAAAAAAAGAAAAAAAATAGTCAGGTTCAATTATACTTTTCTAAATATAATCCTATAAGGCAAACACTAAGGAAAATAATTCTAAGCCATTAGGTTGATAACTAAAGGCCAACACCATCTAATAGAGAATGCTCTTGGCTTGAGAGTCAAAAGACCAAGATTCTAGTCTAAACATTTACTTACTAGTTGTGGGAACCTGTGTAGCCATTTGACCTCTCTGAGCTAAAGCCTCATCTGTAAAATGTCAAGATTTGATATGCTTACTAAGATCTATACTTGCTTGAAAAGTCTATCAGAACAATAAATCGTTAGCTAGACGAAAACTGTGCCAAGCCTATATACATGACAATAATAGATAACACATATCGTTCTTACTAAGTGCCAGGCATTCTCCCGAGCGCTTACCATTGATTAACATGCAAAATCTTCACAAACAAGCTTATGAAGGAGCTTTCATCCTCCCCATTTGCTTCCGGAAACTGAGACCAAGACATGTTAGATGACTTTTTCAAGGTCCGGAGATAGACATGCACAGCTAATCAACCCCAAGTGACCTGCCCTCTGCCTGCCTCTTATCCACCTGGTCCACCACTTCTGGCATCTCTGTGCTCAAAGCATGCTGGACTTCTCCCTGGACCCTGAGCATGCAAACTTGTTCTCATCTCAGATTCTTTGCACTGGCTGTTCTCTTTGCTTGGAGGATTCTTTCTCCAGATCTTTGTGTGGCTGGTTCCCCCTCACCGTTCAGGTCTCGTATCAAAGGTCATGGACCTGTCCTGATTCCTCTAACCAAAGTCGTCACCACAGTTAGTCACCTCTTTTTCTTCACAGCATCCAAAACCACCTGAAATTATCTCATTTGGTGGTTTATGAATTCATTAGTGTTTATTATCTGTCTTCCCTGACTAGAATATAAGTTCCACAATGGCAGGGGTTTTGAATTTTCATCACTGTATCTTCAATACCTAGAATAGTGCAGGGTACAGAGTAGTTACTGACAAGAGGAATAAGTGGATGAGTGAATGAGTGCTAACGTAATCAAAATGATTTTCCCACATTCCTCTTAGTTTTTCAAAAAGTGTGAATGGTAAAGTGACTCACAGGATATACTGAATCTCTGCTATGCCACTTTAGTAAGAAGTATTTTCAGACAATGAAGAAATGAGTTTACTGACAATATTTAGTACTAGCATTTCTCAGAAATTCTGCTTTACTGTCAACTCCTATCAATATAATTATGTAAACATTTCATTTTTTTAATTAAATGAGTATATTCATTTCAGAGAAGAGTTCAGATCTTTTACTAAGTCACCCAAGAAACTGAGTGACAATATGAGTCATCAAAAACATTAAGCTCACAGAATCTAATACTTCCAAGAAGGCTTAAATTGTATATGAAAATTTATATGCTCAAAGAGCACAGCACAAGTGATATGCAACAGCAACCATGTTTCATGTCCTCCCTGAGGAAGGTGGTAAAATATCATTTTATCAGTAAAGAAAAACCCTGTAGAGGGAACAGTGAGCGAATCTTGAGTGCAGTCTGACTGCATACTGGGGCAGCTTAAAGTACACAAGGGTCCCTGGACTAGAAGGACATGTAACAATGAAAGGTCAAGGCCAACTCTCACCCTTACTTCCATAAATCATTTATGGTAGCGTTCAAAATCTATACACTATACTAAGAAAAGATAAACTCTCAACTAAGAGGATAAAAAATGAAATCAAAGGAAAATGACACTAGAAGAAGTTAGTTGAAGCCAGGACTGAAGTGAATACATAAGCTGCCTGTGGATCTGGACCTTTGCTGGAAGAAGGTCAGATACTGACCCTACCTTTTCTGGCATCCAGTGCAAGGGTGGGCCGTGGGGGACACAGCCAGGAAGCTCAGCATTCAGCTGTGGCCCAATCAGGTACCTTATTCATAGTATGGATGAGAAGGGCAAATGTGGCCCAGGACAGGCATTCCTATTTTTGTAATCCAAGAGACTCTTCTCCTATGGGTCCTCATAAAGATGGCACTGGGCGATGAAACAAACCCCACAGCATTCTTACACTAGATGCAGTAATATGTTTCATAAGACTGTTTTCTTATAAAATTACTCACTGTACGCTGGGGCATTGCACTAAAGAAGCAATTCAATAAAAGCAATTATATGAGGGGCCAACAGCAATAAGCAGTCAATTAATGCAATTCTCAGCTGGACTGCATATCCTTCCAGTGATATGTGTGTGTGTGTGTGTGTGTGTGTGTGTGTGTGTGTGTGTGTGTGTGTGTGTGTGTGTGTGTGTGTGTGTGTGTGTGTTTATAAATATACTTTTGTTCAAGTGAGTTTTCCTTAAAATTGGAGCAGCAGGGACCTTAAGGTATAACAGGTACCTGGAGCACAGCTGTCCCATGTTCTGTCTTAGCTTGGAACCATATGCCTAAAGTGGGATGGACTAACATCCTTTGAGAAAAGTTGATGTGCCTGCCCAACAGGACGTACAGTGCACAGAAAGCCTCTCCCTACAGGAAGATGCAGCAAGTCCTCTGGGATGTAATTCTGTATATACGGATGAAGGGACCAATGGGTTCCCCAAAGTTCTCCAGAAAAGGGTAGATGGCTGAAGAAAAAGTTAGCCTGAAAATTTATATACGCAGGCAAACCAATCATGCCTGCCCCTTGGCCTTTTTTTTTTCCCCCAAGTATCAGGAAAATACCCTCAGAGTAGTTAATCTTGAATAGCAGGCCATTCTCTATATAGTAGAGAATTGACTGCAAAGTATATACCTGGAGAGCTAAATGAGTTAACCTATTAAATAAGATCATAAATTATACGGCAGTTGTATGGATAGCTTGCCAAGTTGATGACTGTTGTTTCTGAGTGATGCACCTAAACCCCTCTGCTTGGCAACAGACAGCATAGCCAGGTGTCTATTAAGGCCATTGCTGGTTCATGGTACTTATGTTATGCACTTCCATAGAAAATAAGATTACCTCTCTATCCTCTGCTTTATTGTAATACTCTAAGGGAATATAACATACATTTATATTTAGTATATTTATATGGTTGATTATCATATTTCTATATTAATTCACATATATTAATATAAATATCATATAACAATAAATATTAAATATTTAGTATATATTTTTTTAAAACAGACTTCTGAACTCTTCTGTAGCAATGTCATGGAGGACATTGTTTATATTATCCTCTTAATGAGAAACCTTACAAGAACTTTCTTCCTGGGATTAGTACACAAAATAATTGTACCTCTTAAACAATTGGTCTATTTTTAAACACATGAACTCTGTGAACTACGGAACTGTTCAGGTTACAATTTTTCAGTTAATTGTTAAAAAGATTAGTGCTGATTTTTGGTCTACTTATGGCAGTGTAGAGGTTTTTATAACATGCATTTAATATCCTTATCATTGTTTATCTTTTAAAGTTTAAATTATTTTTAATTTACTCTGAGTGTTATGTTGTATTTTCTTGTGTTTTAAGTCTCCTTTAAATCTACAATAGAATAGACTTGCCAACAGCCTGTTTTCTCTTCAGAAAAAATATGAGATTAAGTAGCCTGCTTTATTAAAAAAAAAAGAAAACAAAGCTGGTGTACATTTTTAATCAGATGACTAACCATATAATCAGTCTAAGATTTGGAGGAGGAGAAAATAAATATATCATCGACTTATATTTTTGTTACTTTGGAATAGAATTGAAGATGAGAGCATAACTCCCAAATATCCTTAAAAGTTTAAAAATAAAATTAAATTGATTTCCCTTAAGGTGCTGAGGGGTTTTCTTGGAGGGAGGAGGGTTTGCTGCTGTTGTTTTATCTCAGAGTATTTGTGAAAAGTCTAATTGTGAAATAAAACTAAATTAAAAAATTTTAGTACATATATAAACTAAATTAGTCCCATGTTATGGGACTTCTTAAATCATTGGTTATAAAATTGGAATCTTTTGTGATAGTATTTACTTTTAATATCTTAATTTTTTTTGCCCTATATCATGCAGAAGTTATTTTCTTCAACTACTACGTACATCCCAGAATGCCCCTCAATACATTTGTCATATTACTATATGTTTTGGCAGCCACTAGAACACAGTACGATGAATTTAACAAGGATATGAATATGGTAATATTTTTGTAAGTCTTGCAATATTTGGTAACTCAAGTATTCCAATTTACTCATAGTTTGAATAGGTATAGTTTGAATAGAAATTTTTTTGAATGCTTAATAGGAACAGTTTAAATAAAAACATTCAAACAAATTCCTTAAATTTCCATCCCCAAATTTCCAACGTAGCCATATTTTTAAGTGTTTGCAGTAACATCAATTTTCTATTTCAATATGTTTTTATAACAAATATTTAATAACGTGTGATGGTTTTGTCTAGTTACATGAGCTCTATCATTCTAAGTTTTTATTTCTTACTTCCATCAAATACTTGGTATAACATTTTCTTTACTGTCAAATACAATTTTCAAATATACTGAACTCCATATGTGGATATGCAGATATTTTCAATTCAGAAAATGAGGTAACAAAAGAAAAAAATTTTTTTTGCTGAAACTGTTCTTCAAATTAAAAATGTGCTAAACAATCATTATCCAAACATTTTGGAAAAGACAGAAACTGGTAGAGAAGAAAAGGTGAATGAATGTGAACAAAATGAAATTGAGGGAGAAAATTAACCTGTTAAGCAAATATGCTTTAACTTCGAAGAAGCAACTGTGGGGTCTCCTTATGTAACACCTTCTAACAGCTAAGAGGTGACATAGAAATATTTTCATTAGTAAAACCAAGCTTTAGGCAGCAAACAATTCTTTGCTTTTTTTATGGTAACAAGAATAGCCAGTGTGTGATTTTAAGATGAGAATAATTCTGCAATCATATATAAAAATCAGGCGCATTGTCTTGTATCACATTGTACTTAGTACACAAAAATCTAATTTGTGCCCTAGTTTAAGACTTTGACGCAGAAGTTTTCTATGTTTTCCTGTTTGTTTGTTTGTTTCAAATCCTAACCTTATATAAGAATAATATGGTTTAAAAAAATCAAGGCTTTATTGGGTAGTCCTATGATAATTTGAGCACATGCAGTAAATTTGGTTTTTGTTATGTCAGTAATCAGCAGAATGAACTCTACGCAAATACGTTCATCAGCTCTGAGAAAGTGAAATTATCAACTGACATACAAAGAAAAGGAAACCTTGAGTGTCATTTGAGATCCAGGCACTCTATATATGTAGCTTAAAAGCCCTTTATAAATAAAATTTATTATATTTTACTGTAATCACTGCCAGCAAAATCAGCAAGTGGTGTTAAAATAATGGACTTTCCCCAGTGCCATTAATATAACTTTGAGTATAAATAGTAATTGAATTTTCCCATTGTCTCAAAAACTATGCACCTTTGCTTAGTACCTGAATTACTCGAAAACTGTTGGATATAGTACACACGTTACTAAGCTTTAGCAAATAGCTATGCAACAACATAAGAACAACCTCTAAAATTAAAGAATGAAAATTAAAATAAATATTAAAAAGAAAAAATTATTGTCCTTCAAAAGAGAGCAAAAATAAAAAATCAAACTCCAGTTTTGTTTTGCTTTGTTTTTACTAACAGATGCTCCATCTTTCCAATTATTTATGTAGTTCCAACTCTCTAAACAGATAGTTTTATGATATTAACAAAAAAAATTTTTCTTAATCTTGTTAGTGCTCTCTCATTTTCCTTGTCTCTAGGATATTCAAGAAAATAAGTCTAGAGATGGAAAAATGTTAGTTATCACAGTCTTGTCCACAGAGAAATGATAGTTGAGAAAATACCTATTTCCCAAAGAAGGAGGAAAAGAGCAGATGTTCTAGAAATGAGCATTACAAAACATGCACATTTAGAAGAGTGGACAAAAATAATGAAACAAGAAACAGTCCAGGGGTCAGAAGACAACCCAGAATCAAAGCCACAAAAGACAATGTTTCAAGAAGCAGGGTGTGGTCTAAAATATCAAAGTCTACAGAGATGTTATGGAGGATGAACACTGAGTAAAGGCCATCATACATGGTTTAACCATCTATGAATGGTATTCTAGAACAGTCACAGGGAAAGCAAAGAATTCAGATCACGAGGATACAGAGTAGACATGTAGACATGAGATGTCGACCATTCATTCTAAAATTGTGGTAGTAAAAGAACAGAAATGTCAGAGCAGTAGCTACACATATATGACAAAAATATATCATTATATTATTCTCATCTCTCCTCAGTTTGGGGAATATTCATCTTTGCCAGATGATTTATCAGCTACTTATTTTGTTGACTTTTTTCATTTAATTACTCTTTTGATATTCTATGTTATTTAAAATCTGCAGTGAGACCTACTTATCTAGACTTAGTCCAAATTCCAAAAGAGTGGGACATTTTTTTTAAAAACAGCACTTGAGCTACTTTCATTTAAAGGCAGTTCAACAACTCTATCATGTAGTAAATACCTAGCACAGGTACATGCTAGTTAAGTATTCTTCACAATTAATTATATGATACTTCATAAAATATTGTGCTTTGCATTCTATTTTTAAAATTCAACTCAAGTTACACGTACTTCTGTTGAATTACTGCATCAAATTGGAATTGGAAAAAGTACACCATGAATAAAATCTAAAGAATATTAAAATTCACTTAAAAGTTACTGTGCAACACAGTAAATAATATCCCTTTATACCAGCGGTTCCCAACCTTTCTGGCACCAGGGACCTGTTTCTTGGAAGACAATTTTTCCACGTACGGGGGGTTGGGGGAGGGCGGGAATGGTTCAGGTGGTAATGCGAACGATGGGCAGCAGCAGATGAAGTTTCCCTCATCCGCTGCTCACCTCCTGCTGTGAGACCCGGTACCTATCAGGCCACGGACCGATACCGGTCCACCGCCCGTGGGTTGGGGACCCTACTTTATACTATACTTAGAAAAAGGATTAATAAGCAGTAGTCCTAAAGTATCTCTACGGTCCCTCCTTCATGATTATGTAATCCTGTGGTTCTAACTTCTCTCTGTAGAAACTTTAATTTTAAGGGAGCCCCAAATTGGGGTGAGTGCTCATTAAATGACTTTAAAAATTAATAGTCACGTTATTACTGTCAGTATACATTGAGATATAACACTATAAGACAAATATATTTTATTCTGTAGTTGACTGTTATGAAAGGGTGGGGAGAATGAACTGGTGGGTAGGTAGAAGAAAGCATTGAAAAAGGTAAACTATCAGTTGTTACAGGGAAAGGTAAATTATAGTTGCCCATGACACTTGTTGCTAATTATAACAATCATCTTCCTAGACCACAGGAGGATAATGATACTCAATCAAGAGCAAGTACTCACAATTTCCTCCCCAGGCTCCACAGCCCCATCTGATTCAGTTTCTGTGTCCAAGTGGGAATCAGACTGTTCTTTCTTGAATTAGTTCTAAACCATTCTTTAACCCGTTTTCTACCCCATTATCAAAGAGCTCTTTGTCTTGGGATTGAGCAACCTGACTGTGAAAAAAATGACAAACTAAGAGAGAAAAGAAGGAAAGGGATCGATTCAAACTAGGAAGATACACGTGAAGAATAAAAGCAAAATATAGACATCTGAAAACCAATACATCTGCCATATAAATAAATAAAATACGATAAAAGCATAGTTGTAAGTTGCCTTATGCTACGTTGAATAATTCTTAAGGCATATTACACAAGAGCATTTCTAAACTTTGTCTTGAACCTAAAATAGGTCTGAAGCCACCAATTTCAACGCTAACTTTTAAATGAAAAAACACACCCGAAAACATAATTATTGAAGACTAGACAAATAATACTCTAAATAACAGTGTCCTTAATTTTTCAGTACAGTTTTCATGTACTTCTATATGTACATGAAATATTTACTCAAAATATACACTCAATTTTCATATATTTTTTACAATAAAGGCAATTACTTTAAATGAATACAAATTAACTGGATACTTGTATAAGGCTTTAAATACCATGTTGTATAATATACCAGAAATGTATAAACTAGAAAAAACTGTACGCTCTGATTTTTGTTTGATAAAACAGAGTCATCACAGACACTGACCACATAAAGAAATATATGATAAATGCTGACCAGAGGTTCTCCTTGCACAGTAGGATAGATAAGATGAAGTCTAAATTGTAGTTGGTGCAATTTTGAGAATAAAGAAGAAATCTTTGATATGTCAGAAAAATCTGTAAAGGTGGTGAGTGGATTTAGCTTGGTCTACAGGAATAAAAGAAACAGCCATTAATTATCACTACCATCACCATCCATCACTCCCATCGTTGTCATCATCATCATCATCATGGTCATTATTTTCAAAATCCCTACAGAGTCTGTTGCCATAAAAATCTCCATATACTGGGCAATTTACTCCCTGTCAGCTCTTCTTTGTCAGCTCTTCAAATCCACTCTTCTTTACCCACTCTCTGACAATGGAACTTTAAACACTGCTCCTTTGCAGCACGCATGATAATACACTTTGTCAACAGAAGGCACTGGAGGACATTACAGAGGAGGGACTTGTCTTCCTACTTCCCAATGGGAGTCAGTGTTCTACGTATATTTTCGCACGTTTAAGGAAAAGGATGCTTGGAAACAGGGGCAGATCCAGGTTTTGGGACTCAAAGCATTTTGGGGGTCCCACTATAAAAACAATACCAAATTATGGATACAAAATTAAGTATAAAAGTAAATATTTATTTGGGATGAAAAAATAAACGGCAACAGATTTCAACATGTAAAAACTGACAGATACCACAAACGTTATAAAACCAAAGGAAAATAAACATTGCTATTCATAGCCTGACAGACCCACCTCTACAGTGAGTTTTGCCTACATTTTTAGCTTCAACCTCTTTGACTGCCTCTTTTGCAAAGATGCTAGATAGCTAATTCAGTCTCTCCTTGAGCAGGGTTAACCAAAATTTATTTTCCTTTTATTACTGATAGTTTTTAAATGATTTTTTTAGCTTCTTGACGTATTATTAGTAATTTAATTAAAAGTTTTGTTGATAACTTTGAAAACCTCTATCAAGCCTTTGTTCATGTGAGTGTAGAATTCAGAACAATTTTCCACAGCCAAGGTCCTGGATCTAAATATTTATTTATTGTAAACCATATTTTTCCTGCATTAGCCACAGAGGTCCATGCTCAGCATCACAGGACATGTTCATTTGGCCCTGATCCTTCCTATCCAGATGCCAGTGAGAGAAAATAGTCAGTAGAAGTAATTCTGGAAACCATTCCTAAACCAGAATGACCAGCAGTGATTTAACTCTACATGAAAGTGACTATGAATCCCAGAAACTGATCCCAATGTACCCAGAATACCATCTGACATGAACATTTGGAGGTAACAATTACATTGATTATCCTGATTGTGTATTATGGGAGTATACATATATCAAACATATCAAATTGTACACTTTAAGCAGGTGCAGTTTATTGTATGTTGAGTACAAATTTGTTCTCATTAGTCAGAGAACAGTCGCATCAGTCAGAATCTCATCAGGGGACAGAAAACACACAGTAATTTGAGCAGAGAAAGTTTGATATAAAGAGTAGTTAACTGTTGAGTTTGTGAGCTCTTCTCCCTGTAGCCCTGAATGGTCACACTATTCTGTATTGAACGCACGGCATGATACAACTAATTTAAGAGTCTTTTATCAATAAAGTTTGCATTAACTATAAAAAACAATAATGCACTATAATGAAGGGTAACAATAAAGATATAAAGAAAGCACTCAAGAATAACACAAGCTTGAGGGAGAGTACTCAAGGAGGAATGAACTTGGAAGGGGGTGCCCTCCTCCAGGCTGAATTAAGACCTTATTAGAAAAGTTGGTCCTGCAGCCCACTACATGGCAGGGAAGTTCGCTGGACTGGCTAAGCCTGAGCTGGTCCACAGGTGTTGAGGAAGCAGGAAAAAATAAATAGGTAAATTAAAAACCTCCCCCAGCTGCAGGTGAAACCATGCCGGTGAATGACAGCACAAGAGCAGTCAAAGCTCTGGAGTACACACTGGTAGGGTGAAATGCATCCAGGAGGAGGCAGTGTCAACGTCAGGAGGATTGTGAGAAACAACCCTATGGGGTGCAGATGGGTCAGATGGGTCAAGGCTGGTGGGATATTGTGCAGAGGAGGCTGAAGTGTGGGGAGCCTGTTGACCAAAAGGACAGAGCAACACCCGGAGCATACTGCGTCCAAGTCAGCAGGGCCACAGTGAATGCAGTGGCCAGGGCTGAGTGCTCTGGACGTGTTGCTGAGGCAGTGCCCTGCTGGCAACCATGCAGCTGGGGCAAAGAAGGGCAAAAGAGCAGCCAACTGGAACCATTAAGTCGGAAACTGTGAAAGATCTGAAATGTTATGAGATCTATAAACCAACAAGTAAGCCTGCCACAGAGGTAGATACATGTGTATGTACATGTATACATAAATGTGTGTGTGTGGGTGGGCATGAAACCTCTTGTTCAGGGAACAGCACTTTTACATACACAGCAGTTTGTGTCCTTTCCTCATGACTCAGTCCTCCAGTACGATGATGCAGGGGAACATCACATGCTCTATTCCCACGTGTGGAAACTGTTCCAAATGAAAACGTGGTGTGACGTGGTAGAGCACATGTACCCTGTGCATAAAAATGAGCTTTGCACCACAGGATAGGAACTCCAAAATTATGAAACTCAAAGCTTATAGAGGGCTGCTGGCACACCTGCCAGCCTCCTCTTTAGATAGACCTTTGCTCCAGAATATAAACAAACCCTCTCTGGGGATTCCCTCCTCTCCCCTCTATACCACCACCCTGGAACATAAACAAATGTAAACAAACGGATCTGTGGGGATAAATCTGTATTTCTCTCCAGATGCCTCTATCTTCATGGTTCTATTCAATCATCCTTCAACCCAGGTGCCAATGTTCTTTGCTTAAAAGCCTGACTACAAAAATGTGAAAATATACATAGAACATTGACTCCCTACAGGAAGAAGGAAGACAAATCCCTCCTCTATAATGTCCTTCAGTGTCTTCTACTGACAAAGCGTATTATCATGCTTGCAGCAAAGGAGAAATATTTAAAGCTCCATTGTCACAGAGCAGGTAAACAGTGGATCTGGAGCTGACAGGAAATAATTTGATAACTAGAAGAGCTAATAAAGAATATTGTAAACTTTATGTCTATAAGTCTGACAACTAGCTGAGAATGACAAATTCCTTAGAAGACACAAACTATTAAAGCTCACTCAAGAGGAAACATAATCTGTATAACACTGTACCTATTAAGGAACTGAATTTGTAATTTAAAATCTTCCTATAAAGAAAACCCCATGTCTAGATGGCTTCATTGGTCAATCCTTCTTTCTATCGAATTATAATCGAAATACAATGTTATATTAATTTCTGGTGTACAACACAGTAGATATTTTTGATATTTGATATTTGATATTTTTATACGTTATGAAATGATCATGACGATAAGTCTAGTCACCACCTGTCGCTTTATTTATGAATTCTATCAAACACTGAAGGAAGAAATAACAAATTCTACACAAATTCTAGAAATGTGAAGAGAAGGTATGATAATAGCATTACTTAAATCCAAAATCAAACACATGACAAGAAAAATAACTAGACTAGCATCTCTCATGAACACAGATGCAAAAAATTAACATTTTAGCAAATCAAATCCAATAATTTTGAAAAGAAAATGCATTATAACCAACTGGGATTTACCCCAGGAATATGAGTCTGGTTTAACATTAAAAACTGCTCGATATCATTCACCATATTAACTGATTAAAACACACATGTGCGCACACGCACGTGCACACACACACACACAGTCTCAATAGAGGCAAAATATTTTAGACAAAATCCAAATCCATTCCTGATTAAAAAAAAAAACTCTCAGGAAAGTAACACTAGAAGGAAACTTTTTCAACATGATAATGGACAGCTACAAAAAATGTACAACTAACATCATACTTAATGGTGGGACACTGAGTGCTTTTCCCCTAAAATATGGAACAAGGAAATGTCTGCTTTTATCACATCTACTCATTATTTTACTGGAGTGCTAAGTCAATGTAATAAGACAAGTAAAAAGAAAGAAAAATATGCAGATTGGAGACAAAAAAGTTAAACTGTCAGTATTCACAAATGATATGATCACCATGTAGAAAATCCTATGAAATCCACCCCAAAAGTCTACTAGAACTAAAAATTGAGTTTAAAAAGGTCATGAGATGCAAGATCAACACTAAACAAAAATCAATGGTATTTTTATTTTTAAATAACAAATGGGAGAGCTTCCGGGAAGATGGCGGAAGAGTAAGACGCGGAGATCACCTTCCTCCCCACAGATACACCAGAAATACAACTAGACGTGGAACAACTCCTACAGAACACCTACTGAACGCTGGCAGAAGACCTCAGACCTCCCAAAAGTCAAGAAACTCCCCACGTACCTGGGTAGGGCAAAACAAAAAAGAATAAACAGAGACAAAAGGACAGGGACGGGACCGGCACCAGTGGGAGGAAGCTGTGAAGGAGGAAAGCTTTCCACACAAAAGCAGCCCCTTCGCGGGCGGAGACTGCGGGTGGCGAAGGGGAAAAGCTTCGGTGCCGCGGAGGAGAGCACAGCAACAGGGGTATGGAGGGCAAAGCAGAGAGATTCCCGCACAGAGGATCGGCGCCGACCGCACTCACCTGCCCAAGAGGCTTGTCTGCTCACCCGCCGGGGTGGGCGGGACTGGAAGCTGAGGCTTGGGCTTCGGTCGGAGGGCAGGGAGAGGACTGGGATTGGCGGCGTGAACACAGCCTGCAGGGGGTTAGTGCACCACAGCTAGCCGGGAGGGAGTCCGGGGAAAAGTCTGGACCTGCCAAAGAGGCAAGAGATTTTTCTTCACTCTTTGTTTCCTGCTGAGCGAGGAGAGGGGATTCAGAGCGCTGCGTGAAGGAGCTCCAGAGACGGGCGCGACGCGGCTAAAAGCGCGGACCCCAGAGACGGGCATGAGACACTAAGGCTGCTGCTGCCGCCACCAAGAAGCCTGTGTGCGACCACAGGTCACTATCCACACCCCACTTCCGGGGAGCCTGTGCAGCCCGCCACTGCCAGGGTCCCGGGATCCTGGGACAACTCCCCCGGGAGAACGCGCACGCCGCGCCTCACGCTGGTGCAACGTCACGCCGTCCTCTGCCGCCGCAGGCCCGCCCCGCACTCCGTGCCCCTCCCTCCCCCCCGGCCTGAGTGAGCCAGAGCCGCTGAATCAGCTGCTCCATTAACCCCGTCCTGTCTTGAGCAAAGAACAGACGCCCTCAGGCAACCTACACGCAGAGGCGGGGCCAAATCCAAAGCTGAGCCCCTGGGAGCTGTGAGAACAAAGAAGAGAAAGGGAAATCTCTCCCAGCAGCCTCAGAAGCAGCGGATTAAAGCTCCACAATCAACTTGATGTACACTGCATCTGTGGAATACCTGAATAGACAACGAATCATCCCAAATTGAGGAGGTGGACTTGAGAGCAAGATTTATGATTTTTTTCCCCTTTTCCACTTTTTGGGAGTGTGTATGTGTACGCCTCTGAGATTTTGTCCGTATAGCTTTGCTTCCACCATTTGTCCTAGGGTTCTATCCGACATTATTTTTGTTTCTGCTGTTTTCTTAATAACTATTTTTTTATTTTAATAATTTTATATTTTATCTTACTCTATTTTATTTTACTTTATCTTCTTTCTTTTCTTCCTTCCTTCCCTCCTTCCTTCCTTCCTCCCTCCCTCCCTCCTTTCTTTCTTTCTATCTTTCTACTTCCACTAATTCTTTCTTTCTACTTTTATTGCCTTTTATTCTGAGCTGTGTGGATGAAAGGCTCTTGGTGCTGCAGTCAGGAGTCAATGCTGTGCCTCTGAGGTGGGAGAGCCAACTTCAGGACACTGGTCCACAAGAGACCTCCCAGCTCCACATAATATCAAATGGTGAAAATCTCCCAGAGATCTCCATCACAACACCAGCACCCAGCTTCATTCAACGACCAGCAAGCTACAGTGCTGGACATCCAATGCCAAACAACTAGCAAGACAGGAACACAACCCCACCCATTAGCAGAGAGGCTGCCTCAAATCATAATAAGTCCACAGACACCGCAAAACACACCACCAGACGTGGACCTGCTCACCAGAAAGACAAGATCCAGCCTCATCCACCAGAACACAGGCACTAGTCCCCTCCACCAGGAAGCCTACACAACCCACCGAACCAACCTTAGCCACTGGGGACAGACACCAAAAACAACGGGAACTATGAACCTGCAGCCTGCAAAAAGGAGACCCCAAACACAGTAAGATAAGCAAAATGAGGGACAGAAAAACACACAGCAGATGAAGGAGTAAGATAAAAACCCACCAGACCTAACAAATGAAGAGGAAATAGGCAGTCTACCTGAAAAAGAATTCAGAATGATAGTAAAGATGATCCAAAATCTTGGAAATAGAATAGACAAAATGCAAGAAACATTTAACAAGGACCTAGAAGAACTAAAGATGAAACAAACAACGATGAACAACACAATAAATGAAATGAAAAATACTCTAGAAGGGATCAATAGCAGAATAACTGAGGCAGAAGAACGGATAAGTGACCTGGAAGATAAAATAGTGGAAATAACTATGGCAGAGCAGAATAAAGAAAAAAGAATGAAAAGAACTGAGGACAGTCTCAGAGACCTCTGGGACAACATTAAACGCACCAACATTCGAATTAAAGGGGTTCCAGAAGAAGAAGAGAGAAAGAAAGGGACTGAGAAAATATTTGAACAGAGTATAGTTGAAAACTTCCCTAATATGGGAAAGGAAATAGTTAACGGAGTCCAGGAAGCACAGAGAGTCCCATACAGGATAAATCCAAGGAGAAATATGCCAAGACACATATTAATCAAACTGTCAAAAATTAAATACAAAGAAAACATAGTAAAAGCAGCAAGGGAAAAACAACAAATAACACACAAAGGAATCCCCATAAGGTTAACAGCTAATCTTTCAGCAGAAACTCTGCAAGCCAGAAGGGACTGGCAGGACGTATTTAAAGTGATGAAGGAGAAAAACCTGCAACCAAGATTGCTCTACCCAGCAAGGATCTCATTCAGATTTGATGGAGAAATTAAAACCTTTACAGACAAGCAAAAGCTGAGAGAGTTCAGCACCACCAAACCACCTTTACAACAACTGCTAAAGGAAGTTCTCTGGGCAAGAAACACAAGAGAAAGAAAAGACCTACAATAACGAACCCAAAACAATTAAGAAAATGGGAATAGGAACATACATATCGATAATTACCTTAAATGTAAATGGACTAAATGCTCCCACCAAACGACACAGATTGGCTGAATGGATACAAAAACAAGACCCATATATTTGCTGTCTGCAACAGACACACTTCAGACTTACAGACACATAGAGACTGAAAGTAAGGGGATGGAAAAAGATATTTCATGCAAATGGAAACCAAAAGAAAGCTGGAGTAGCAATTCTCATATCAGACAAAATAGACTTTAAAATAAACAGTACTAGAAGAGACAGAGAAGGACACTACATAATGAGCAAGGGATTAATCCAAGAAGAAGATATAACAATTGTAAATATTTATGCACCCAACATAGGAGCACCTCAATACATAAGGCAAATACTAACAGCCATAAAAGGGGAAATCGACAGTAACACATTCATAAGAGGGGACTTTAACACCCCACTTTCACCAATGGACAGATCATCCAAAATGAACATATATAAGGAAACACAAGCTTTAAATGATACATTAAACAAGATGGATTTAATTGATATTTATAGGACATTCCATCCAAAAACAACAAAATACACATTTTTCTCAAGTGCTCATGGAACATTCTCCAGGATAGATCATATCTTGGGTCACAAGTAAGACTTGGTAAATTTAAGAAAATTGAAATCGTATCAAGTATCTTTTCTGACCACAACGCTATGAGACTAGATATCAATTACAGGAAAAGATCTGTAAAAAATACAAACACATGGAGGCTAAACAATACACTACTTAATAACGAAGTGATCACTGAAGAAATCAAAGAGGAAATAAAAGAATACCTAGAAACAAATGACAATGGGGACACGATGACCCAAAATCTATGGGATGCAGCAAAAGCAGTTCTAAGAGGGAAGTTTATAGCAATACAATCCTACCTTAAGAAACAGGAAACATCTCGAATAAACAACCTAACCTTGCACCTAAAGCAATTAGAGAAAGAAGAACAAAAAAAAACCCAAAGTTAGCAAAAGGAAAGAAATCATAAAAATCAGATCAGAAATAAATGAAAAACAAATAAAGGAAACAACAGCAAAGATCAATAAAACTAAAAGCTGGTTCTTTGAGAAGATAAACAAAATTGATAAACCATTAGCCAGACTCATCAAGAAAAAAAGGGAGAAGACTCAAATCAACAGAATTAGAAATGAAAAAGGGGAAGTAACAACTGACACTGCAGAAATACAAAGGATCATGAGAGATTACTGCAAGCAACTCTATGCCAATAAAATGGACAACCTGGAAGAAATGGACAAATTCTTAGAAATGCACAACCTGCCAAGCCTGAATCAGGCAGAAATAGAAAATATGAACAGACCAATCACAAGCACTGAAATTGAAACTGTGATTAAAAATCTTCCAACAAAAAAAGCCCAGGACCAGATGGCTTCACAGGCGAATTCTATCAAACATTTAGAGAAGAGCTAACACCTATCCTTCTCAAACTCTTCCAAAATATAGCAGAGGGAGGAACACTCCCAAACTCATTCTACGAGGCCACCATCACCTTGATACCAAAACCAGACAAGGATGTCACAAAGAAAGAAAACTACAGGCCAATATCACTGATGAACACTGATGCAAAAATCCTCAACAAAATACTAGCAAACAGAATCCAACAGCACATTAAAAGGATCATACACCATGATCAAGTGGGGTTTATTCCAGGAATGCAAGGATTCTTCAATATACGCAAAACAATCAAAGTGATAAACCGTATTAACAAATTGAAGGAGAAAAACCATATGATCATCTCAATTGATGCAGAGAAAGCTTTTGACAAAATTCAACACCCATTTATGATAAAAACCCTGCAGAAAGTAGGCATAGAGGGAACTTTCCTCAACATAATAAAGGCCATATACGACAAACCCACAGCCAACATCGTGCTCAATGGTGAAAAACTGAAAACATTTCCACTAAGATCAGGAACAAGACAAGGTTGTCCACTCTCACCACTCTTATTCAACATAGTTTTGGAAGTTTTAGCCACAGCAACCAGAGAAGAAAAGGAAGTAAAAGGAATCCAAATCGGAAAAGAAGAAGTAAAGCTGTCACTGTTTGCAGATGACATGATACTATACATAGAGAATCCTAAAGATGCTACCAGAAAACTACTAGAGCTAATCAATGAATTTGGTAAAGTAGCAGGATACAAAATTAATGCACAGAAATCTCTGGCATTCCTATACACTAATGATGAAAAATCTGAAAGTGAAATCAAGAAAACACTCCCATTTACCATTGCAACAAAAAGAATAAAATACCTAGGAATAAACCTACCTAAGGAGACAAAAGATCTGTATGCAGAAAATAATAAGACACTGATGAAAGAAATTAAACATGATACAAATAGATGGAGAGATACACCATGTTCTTGGATTGGCAGAATCAACATTGTGAAAATGACTCTACTACCCAAAGCAGTCTACAGATTCAACGCAATCCCTATCAAACTACCACTGGTATTTTTCACAGAAGTGGAACAAAAAATTTCACAATTTGTATGAAAACACAAAAGACCCCGAATAGCCAACGCAATCTTGAGCACGAAAAAAGGAGCTGGAGGAATCAGGCTCCCTGACTTCAGACTCTACTACAAAGCTACAGTAATCAAGACAGTATGGTACTGGCACAAAAACAGAAAGATAGATCAATGGAACAGGATAGAAAGCCCAGAGATAAACCCACGCACATATGGTCACCCTATCTTTGATAAAGGAGGCAGGAATGTATAGTGGAGAAAGGACAGCCTCTTCAATACGTGGTGCTGGGAAAACTGGACAGGTACATGTAAAAGTATGAGATTAGATCACTCCCTAATACCATACACAAAAATAAGTTCAAAATGGATTAAAGACCTAAATGTAAGGCCAGAAACTATCAAACTCTTAGAGGAAAACATAGGCAGAACACTCTATGACATAAATCACAGCAAGATTCTTTCTGACCCACTTCCCAGAGAAATGGAAATAAACCAAAAATAAACAAATGGGACCTAATGAAACTTCAAAGCTTTCGCACAGCAAAGGAAACCATAAACAAGACCAAAAGACAACCCTCAGAATGGGAGAAAATATTTGCAAATGAAGCAACTGACAAAGGATTAATCTCCAAAATTTATAAGCAGCTCATGCAGCTTAATAACAAAAAAACAAACAACCCAATCCAAAAATGGGCAGAAGACCTAAATAGACATTTCTCCAAAGAAGATATACAGACTGCCAACAAACACATGAACAAATGCTGAACTTCATTAATCATTAGAGAAATGCAAATCAAAACTACAATGAGACATCATCTCACACCAGTCAGAATGGCCATCATCAAAAAATCTAGAAACAATAAATGCTGGAGAGGGTGTGGAGAAAAGGGAACCCTCCTGCACTGTTGGTGGGAATGTAAATTGATACAGCCACTGTGGAGAACAGTATGGAGTTTCCTTAAAAAACTAAAAATAGAACTACCATATGATCCAGCAGTGCCACTAATGGGCATATACCCTGAGAAAACCATAATTCAAAAAGAGTCATGTACCACAATGTTCATTGCAGCTCTATTTACAATAGCCCAGAGATGGAAACAACCTAAGTGTCCATCATCGGATGAATGGATAAAGAAGATGTGGCACATATATACAATGGAATATTACTCAGTCGTAAAAAGAAACGAAACTGAGCTATTTGTAATGAGGTGGATAGACTTAGAGTCTGTCATACAGAGGGAAGTAAGTCAGAAAGAGAAAGACAAATACTGTATGCTAACACATATATATGGAATTTAAGGGGGAAAAAATGTCATGAAGAACCTAGGGGTAAGACAGGAATAAAGACAGAGACCTACTAGAGAATGGACTTGAGGATATGGGGAGGGGGAAGGGTGAGCTGTGACAAAGCGAGAGAGAGGCATGGACATATATACACTACCAAACGTAAGGCAGATAGCTAGTGGGAAGCAGCCGCATAGCACAGGGAGATCAGCTCGGTGCTTTGTGACAGCCTGGAGGGGTGGGATAGGGAGGGTGGGAGGGAGGGAGACGCAAGAGGGAAGAGATATGGGAATATATGTATATGTATAACTGATTCACTTTGTTATAAAGCAGAAACTAACACATCATTGTAAAGCAATTATACTCCAATAAAGATGTAAAAAAAAAAAATCAAATGGTATTTTTCAATCGGTAATAAATAAGCAATTGAAATTGAAAGAAGTGATACCATTTACATCAGTATCAAAAATATGAAATATTTAAGTATAAATATGACAAAAGATTTACATGGCCTATACACTGAAAGCTACAGAACTCTGCAGAGAGAAATTAAAGAAAACTTAAGTAAATGGAGAGATGTACTGTGATCATGGATCAGAAAGGTCAATATCATTAAGATATCAATTCTCCCCAAATTGACTGATTCGATGCAACCCCAAGAAAAATCTCAGCAGGATTTCTCAGCAAAATTGACAAGCTAATTCTAAGATTCGTATGAAAATTGAATCTCCAAAAATACTTTGGAAAAAATTTTAAAGTACAAATTTGGAAGATTTATGTTATCTAAATCCAAGACTTATTACAAAACTACAGCAATCAAGACAATGTGGTACTGGCAGACAGAGGACTATATTAGTGAAACAAAACAGTCATTTCAAAAATAAACCCATGGGAGTTCCCTGGCGGTCCAGTGGTTAGGACTCGGTTCTTTCACTGCCTTGGCCTGTGTTCAATCCCTGGTCGGTGAACTAAGATCCTACAAGCAATGCAGCCAGAAAAGCAAAACGAAAAACAAAAATAAACCCAAACATATGTGGGCAATTGATTTTTAACAGAGTTGCAAGTGGAAGAAAGGGAAGTTTTTCAACAAATAGTGCTAGAATAATTGGATATACACAATGCCAAAAAAAAAAAAAAAAAAAGCCAAAAATTCTGATCAATACTTTATACATGAGTTTGCAGAGGAACTACAAAAGGAAACAAGGAAGCTTTTGGGGTGATGTTATGGGTTTTGGGGAGGGCTTATATATATGCATATATCAAAACAGCAAATTGTACACTTAAAATATGTATAAGTGTATATGTAGTTTGTTGCATATCCATTACATTTCAGTAAAGCTGTTTTTAAAAATACTAATACATTTATTTATTATCAATTACTTAAGTGCCTTTTTAATACACACATTCGTATAAACAGGTGCTTGTGAGATATATTTAACAGACACTTGTACTCATAAAACAGAACAGCTATTATCACCGTTTGCTGTTTCTCATCACAAATTTACACTAAGCACTTTATGAAAGATGAAACACTTCCTTCCACATGTGGAAAGAGTGTTCCAAATGAAAGAGCGCTGTTTGGTGGCAACCAAGAAGAGATTCTGTGTGCTTGGGCTTACTATCCACGTTGCTTGGCTTCATTTACTTGGTGAGAATAACAAAGCTGACTGACCACCGAAGAATTCCTATCATCACAAGAGATGCCCACACAGTTGTTATTAATGAGGATCAGCCAGGAACTTGATCCAAGTTTCAGAAATGTAAACCCCCATAATTTGATCTCTGCTACAAGGACATGTAAAACAGCAGAATAAGGCAGACTCTCAACTCCAAGGGATTTTAGATAGCTTCTATATTATAATGAAGAAACTGAGGCCAAGAGAGATTATTTATCCAAGTCTTGGTAATGACAGTTAAATCTAGAATAGCAGGTTTGCTGTGACCAAATCCTGTGCCTTTTACTTAGTATACCAGCACCATCCTCTGATTATTTTCCCCCTAAAATACCCATTAATCATATCCTTTATAAAAGCATCTTCTTACATTTTGCTTAATTTAAATATTTTTGTTGAAGTATAATGAAAAATATTCTGGCAATCTTTTCTTTTGTCAAACCCATCTGCAGACTCCAGATTTGACCTTTCAGAAAATTAGCTATTTAATTTATACACACTGGGGACAATGTTCCCTGATTTTGTTCCTATCTCCTTCTAACTCATTTTTCATTATCTGTGGTGAAGACAATAGTCTCTGTCCTTCATTTGGAATAATTGTTTTGAAACCCTCTTTTAAAACAAAAGTACGAGGTTAAAAGTAGTTTCTGTAACAACAGACTCTTTAAATACAAGAAAAATATTGAAAATCCCAGGGACCTCTTAATCATATTACTACAATCCAGGTAGAATTAAGTTAGTTTAATTTTATGTTTAAATATCCACTTTTTTCTTTCTGATTTCAAAAGCATTTTAGGTTCACTAAAAAACTGTAATAAACAGAGGAAAGCTTTAAAAAGATAAAACTCATCCATAAACTCACCAACCAGGTATAGTCATTATTAAAATTTGGCAATTTTTTAATTTTATAAATAGACAGACATATAACTAAATATAGTTAATTAACTGAAGAGCTATACACATAGCTATAAAGATAGAAGCCATATCATATATAAATTTAGTATATTTTCAATTATAATTCTTTCCTCATCACTAAAATTATTTGCAATATCATTCTTAAGAAATATATATTATTCAACCATTACTACCGTTGAGCAATTCGTAGTATACCAATTATACTATACTATACCACACCAATTGCTATATAGCATGTAATATACTACAGCAATAGTATAAACTGCTATACTATTATTTCTTCTCCCATTACTAGACATATGTATAGTCTTTAAGCTGTTTATTATAAACAATATGAGGCCAATGCATGTCAATCTTCATCAGCATTTCTGATTTTTTTCATAGGACATATTCCTGGAAAGTTGACATTAAATTTAAAAGTTAAAAATTTACCAATTATGGATGATCATATAAGCTAATTCAAGCTTACATAAAGTTCTTCTTTAAAAAGATCGTGTGCCAAGTGCACTTGGAACGTAAGAATGGAATGCATACAAAATGCCTTTTTCCATGCATAAGCGGCTAGCAGGAATAGCAGCTATCTAATTTTAAACATTTTGCTTTATTTCCCTTTATAGTAATAGTGGAATAATATTTGCACACAAATTCCCAGTATCTGGACATTATGGTGGATTTGAAACTGAAAAACTGTCATTGCCTAGAAGACTAGTTCCTAGAAGATCTATTTAAGATAAATTTTTAATAACGGCATAAGCACATGGTGTCACCATGGTGATAAAAGGAAGCTGGGAATACTGTCTGATGGAATATAGGTTGAATTAAAAAATAGGTTGGTGATACAGTAGAAGAGGTTCTGCCAAAGAAAGGATCAGAAGCAAAAGCAGAAGGTTTTTCTGATGAAGGAAAAATTAAGAATTATAGAGGTATTAGTTTCCAATTAAATCATGTAAACGCCACATTTAGTTTTCTTTCTGTTTGTGTCTACTCATCAAATGCTTGGGCTAGCTAATCAGTCCACAGAACCTAGTCCTAGCAATCAGTGGGCAAATCTCAAAAACAAGAGACAAAACCTTCCTTTCCAAGAATGCTTCTTACAATGTACTGTGTGGCTTTGTTGTTGCTGGACACTAATCCTGTCAGGGCAAGGGGAGGGAAAGGGTGAGCCTGATTCCTCACCTCAAGCTGTTGGCAACAATCAGACATTCTCAAGGTATAATGAGACCAATCTAAGAAGACAGAACAAAAGAGGGCTTTACAGAAAAATGATTCTTTCCCCCTGCTCATTCCTGGGGCTGAGAATCTGCATGGATGCTGTTTAGGCGTACTAGCTGGAGGAAATATTGGTTACTGTTTTGTCTCTTTCTCTCTCTTTAGAAGGAAAGGTAGGATAATAGGATGGAACGAACATGGGCCTGGGAGCCGGCTCTCTCACTTTGTAGAAATGTGTGATCAGGACAAAGGTACTTAATTTCTTTCTCAGCTTCTCCATCTGTCAAATGAGGTTAATACCTCACAGAGTTGTTGTGAGGATTAAAGTACATGATAGAGCACTTAGTACATAATAAATACTAGATGAATTTTAGTATTTATTACTGTTAGTGTTATTTATGGATTATCTTGGGAGATACAAAAATATTTCTTAAGTATCATTAATCTGCATTCATAATGTGCAAAGTGGGCCAAAAGAGAAAACAATATAATAACTGTTGGGAGAAAAAAAGACTTTTAGGTTAGTCGGTGCCCTTTTATTTTTCTTAAATATGTCAATTAACCTTTGCTCTAAATGCATTTGCCAGTATATACATCAACTTGCAAGGCTGAGCATTCCGCTACAATTACATTTCAACCCTTGGAATCGTGCTATCTTAGCCTGAGAAATAAATAAGCCCAGACTTCTGCTCAAGATGATGGACTAAACCAGCACTTCCCACACATTAATGTTCATATGAAGTCACCTAGGGATCTTGTTAAAACACGGATTTCTATTCAGTGGGTCTGGGGTGGGTCTTGAGTTTGTGCATCTCTAACAAGCTTACAGGTGATGCGGATGCACTACTCTATACCACACATTGAGGCAAGGAAATAAACCAGTAGTTCTCAAGTGGGGGCGATTCTGTGCTCCCAGGGGACACTTGGCAATGCCCAGGGACATGTTTGGTTATCACAACTGAGGAGGGTCATCTAGTGGGTAAAGGCCAGGAATGCTGCTAAACATTCCACAATGCACAGGACAGCCCTCATCCTAAAGAATTACTGGGCTCAAAATACCAATAATACCCAAATATCAATGGTGCCAAGGCTGAAAAACCCCGGACTAAACAAATCTTTACCACTTAGTGTAAACTATAGTAATTAGGAATAAAATATGTGGCATTTTATCATACCTAGATTCAGAAGTCAAAAAGAAGGAAATTGGGGGGCTACAAACATTAAAACTGTGTGTTCCTACATAAATAATGAACCACAATGAACGCCATAGAGCCTACAATGGGTCACATTGTAGGCTCACAACGTGACATGTGACACACCCTTTACAGCTGGGGTTATAGTTCTGGCATGTGGATTGATGGTTTTGAGGCCACAGATCCTGGGCATTAATGGGGAGTAGCCGTGAGGTCCACAAAGCCCTGAGTAGACACAGGTATGCCTAAAGATAACAAGTGATGGAAGTATGGAGACTATGTTCCCACTATCTGCAGAGACAAAGGCCAAACCCAACCCTGTGGAAATGGCTCTACAATCTAGGCACGAGCATACTACTTCAAATCACCCTTTTCTAAACTGATATTTTCCTCTACAGGAATTTGACAAATTATTATTTGACAAACTAAATTTTGACTGATAGGATAGAATCTAGCAACATGCTTATGGACAGACTTCTTAAATTTTTCTTCTAGGTTCATCAAACAGTTTATTTTTACAAGTTGCCTTGAAGATTGCACAAAGATATTTTCATTAGCAGAACTGTAATCAACACCAGCTGTATTCAGAATTTAATTGACCCACTTGGGCAATCATCATGTAACAAAATAATTTATCTTAGAGCAAGAGAAAGATAAAAGACAGAGGTTGGAGTTTAAATAGAAGACAAATCAAAATTATAGAGAAGATTTATCGTTTCTAAATGATATGTCCAAGGTTTCTTGGAAAGAAAATGAGCTAGTCTTCTAAATGCAAAACTAATCTCAGGGAAAGACTGAGTGCCACCATACATTGGGGGACATTTATCTGATATCCTGGTACTTGCAGGTCATCCAAACATGGCAGTCTGAAGACTGGATACAACCTCCCTGTCTCAGTTTCTCCATCAGAAATATAAGGTATTTTCCTAGCATTTGATGTTTGGTGGGATTAGAGGAATAAAAATGAACTAGTCCACACATACCCTAGTAGACAGTGGACACTATCAACTGTCAACCTTTTGGAGGAAACTATACTTTTTGTTTTTTACTTAAGATCAAAATATTTTTTAAACAGTCTCAAACAAAAGGCGAATATCAATGGAGTTCAGAAATCAGGAGACTAATGTCTTTGTGTGTGTGTGTGTGTGTGTGTGTGTGTGTGTGTGTGTTTAATCCAAAATTTGAAGACTGTATCAATATAGATTAACTTCAATAAGGTCTGGAAAATATGAAAATGTTATCTCCAACATTTTCTCTGACCTTTCTCCAATTTCAAGTCAGTTAATCAGTATTATTAAGCACATATTATGTTGCATAATAGGACCAGGTCTGTAACCAAATGTCATGTTGGGAAAAGACCTGAATTCCTTTTAAATGACACTGAATGCAGGTCCTGAATCATCTGTGATGATTTTTTTTTTTTTTAATCTACTGAGAGGGAGTGAAAAGACCTCAGAGAAGCTGTGTCATCTACACTTTGCCTTGTGTTGTGTAATGGGGATGCAGAAATAGCCTTATTTTAATGTGTTTTATGAGCTTACTCCTATTGGCTAATAACAGCTGTGGGTGGTCTCTGAAATTTATCCAAACCTCACAACAGGGGAAATGAAGAAATCTCCACACTTCTAAATGTGCCTCTCTTGTCAGAAGACTGACATATCCTTGAAGAATTGGTCAAATTTAAGCCCAACCACAGAGTTTTCGGACGGTCAAGGTCCTCCTCCCCCAGTGGAGGCAGAAACGCTTCTCTAAAGAGGGAGACTTTCTCAACCCGTTATTAAATCTGTCTCTCTCTCAACCCATTGGTACCTGGCTCTCCCGTAATTAAATTAAGCTACTCGGGAATCAGTCTAAGGCTATATACAAATTCTAAATGAATTCCATAAGTGGTCTTTGTAGGAGAATGTGGGCCTTTTAAAAAGAACAATTATCGTGAGGTGGCCTCACCATATTTACAATCGGGGAGTGAAAGCAGGTTCAGAGCTGTGTGTCAACACCAACCATTGTTCCTATTAGGGTCCAATTTTCACGATATTTTTTAAGAACGTAAAATAAGGTTAGTTGGAACATGCAACTCTAATCCCTTTCAGTGCTTATCACTCTTCAAACATTCAATAGCCACCCTTAATACCATTACCTCTGGGACAACATTTCAGGAGGCCTCTGCAATCTAACAACAAGAGACCGGAGAGAAAGACTGTGGTTTAAAAGCCTGGTTAAAGATTAACACAAACAGTAATAAGAAGGTTCTTAGGAAAGAATCAGGACAGCTGCAGCTGAATCCCAGCTACCTGCTGAGGGTTGCTAAGCAACCGGGCCTACCACTGCCCCAAGGGTGTTTTACTTTACAATTAGGATTTTTGAAGGGGAAGAGGGGGGTTATTCCTAGTGAAACTGATGTAGAGCCGTGTATATATAGATACTTGGGGTTGTGCTATTTTTTTTATAGGGAAATGGTGTCACTCAGTCCTTTCAAAGGTAGAACACACTATAAAAGCAGATTTTTTTTTTGTACGTAACTGACAAAAGTCTAGCAATAACATGGAGTTTTAAAAGTGACATTTTGACTCTAAGGGAGGAATTATTTGCAATTTGTTTTGAACAGAAGCTTAGTTCATGTCAGATGTGAACCTCCAGACAATCATTAGTTTAAACTGCCTGCTATGTGTTTAAAAATTTCAGTCAATTTAGAGCTGATCTGAATTGCAAATGTGATGGTAATAAGCCATTAGGGAGCTGCATATCTCTTTTTTTTTTTTTTTTTTTTTGCACTTACAACCCTCTACTTTAAGGAGCTCCAACTACATTGAAATATGAAAATATCATTTTAATCATGCGCATTGTCGACAACACAGAAATGCTGGATACTCAGAAGCGGGAAAGTGGCTTCAGAGGCTAAAACAACGAGAAGCTGTGACAAGAATGAAGAAACACATATAACCTTTACTTTAAATTATATACAGTAGTAAGATTTTCCAGAAACAAATATTCAGTTTTGTTTGTAATGTAACACGAATCTCCAAGCCCAACATGTGGATAAAATTTATTTTCTTTGGATTTTGGAATTAGAGAAAGTTAGCCCAAACCCTTTATGAGGTCACTTGGGAAATCAAGAGAACGGCTTCTATGGTCAGATTTCAGCTCGCAGTACAAATAACGAGGTTTTACGGGTGCTTATTGATTAAAAAAAAAAAGAAAAAGCCTCTTCTTTAAACAGCCTATTTTGGTTTTCTAAAAAAGTATGTGTTTCAGTAGTCTCAAAACCATCAATGTCAAGAGGTATTTTATTCTCTCAGTGGCGTTTCAGTTCAGAAGCTTTGACGTTAGCACAAAAATTGGTAATGCAAATTTTCAGTCAGTCTTTAGGTTTATCCATTGGCAGCTCCATGTATATTTAATTGAACAGAGAAGAATGGAATTGGGGAAAAAAGTAAGCTGCCCATATTTTCAGGAAGTAAGATACATTTTCTTGACTTTTAGATGCTTATTTCTAAAACCATCTGATTTCAGAGTTAGGCTGACCATTGCACAGGAAGGGCCCACTGATCAACTAACTGGTCACCTCAAATTATTCAGCATAACTCTGCCAGCCTCGGTACAACACCCATCTCTTCTCCTCCGAATTTGCTAGAGTTTCGCACCTGGCTTTGTTTCAGCTGTATTAATAGGACCCCAGAAGTTCCAGCTCTGCCAACTTGCCAGAATCTTTGGGAAATATGGAAACTTATGAGTAATGCATTCATGACATGTTTTCTCTCAACAAATTAAATATTTGCTAAGATAAAGTGTAACATCATTGGTAAATATAGCACAAAATGATAGAATTGGAGTTCTGGGGGTAAATCTTAGTTAGATTTTAACTCCAGGGGGCCTTGGTCACCCACAAGGTCAGGGTTCTGGACAATCTCAATGTTTGTTTATATCCTTGAGAATGGAAGATAAGGGCATGAACTCTGTGATGTCAATTATATTGGGGAAAGGGGAACCTCCCAAGTGTCAGCTTTCCAGCCACGTCTGGACTCCAAAATAAATTAAATAATTAAATACTTTTTTAAAAAGAAAAAAAAAAAAACAGCCCTTCTTTTTCACACTGCATTGCTTCACATGACTTTTAATTATGCCTCTCCAAACCATCATGATAATGGGGAGAGGCTCCAGCTATGTCTAAGCCAGAAATGCAAAGCAGAAATGGAGTCAATCATGTGTAAGAATGGGGAAGGTGAACCCAGGTATGAGAAAGGGGCTTTTCCTCCACCTCATGCATCTTTCCTTTCTTTATTCATCCATGCACCACTCCACAAATATTTACTGACCCTACTTTGTGGGTGTGGAGTTGTGCTGGGCAACGCTGGGGATACAAGGATGAATTAGATGAAAGATTCTGCACACCTGGAATTTACTAAGAGCAACAGAGCCTTTACATGAATAAATATGATAAAAGATGGAGGTGAAAAGTGTCAAAAGAGGCACAGATAAGGTGCTAGGAGCTTGACACAGGCAGTGGTGAGAACTGTGCTTGTGGAATCAGAAAGATTCAAGGCTCCATTGTTCTCTGGACTTGAGAGAAATGAGCAATGTGCATGTCCTCCCTACGTCTCAGTTTCCCCATCTGAAAAATAAGAATCACTCAACAAACTTCACGTTTCCCTCATCAGCATTGTCTTCTCCACAAAGCTGTTTTAAATCTTCTCAACTCCTGAAACCTATAACTTACTACTCTTCCCCTCCCTCGCAGTAGTTGACCTCAATTCACCCCCCCACCGCAGAGAAAATGGAATCCGTCAGCTGGAAAGCCATTCAGCTTCCCGCCACCAGCCTACACACCTAACATTCTCCAAACCCATCACACGCCCTCTCTCTTCCCATAGAATCATGGTCCCATGTATTCTGAAAGGCCAAACCACCCCTCTCTGCTCTAGCTCTCATCAACCCCACCACCTCTCTCTCAGAGACTTTATTACTTCTCTGCCCCTGCACTTCAAATGCTCCTTTTGCTACCTAATGCTCATCATTTTTATAATCATGTAAGTCTCTACTATCTTGAAAACAACAGAAACAAAAACCTGCCTCAGGGCTTCCCTGGTGGCGTAGTGGTTGAGAGTCCACCTGCCGATGCAGGGGACACGGGTTCGTGCCCCGGTCCGGGAAGATCCCACATGCCGCAGAGCGGCTGGGTCCATGAGCCATGGCTGCTGAGCCTGTGCGTCCGGAGCCTGCGGGAGAGGCCACACCAGTGAGAGGCCTGTGTACCGCAAAAAAAAAAAAAAAAAAAAACCTCCCTCAATAATCTCTTTGTCTAGAGATCCTGTGCTCTCTGCTCTGTCTTCTATGGTTGCCCCAAGCCGCGGGTAGTTATTTAAATTAAATTAATTAAAACCAAGTAAAATGTTAAAAACTCAGTTCCTCAGTGGCACTAGCCACACCTCAAATGGCAAATGACGACTGTAGAGGACAGTGCAGATTTAGACCTCTTCCACCATAACGTAAGTTCTATTGCTAGATTTTTGTGTTCTTTCCACTCCTCCTTCTGGAAACTCCACTGGAAACTTTCTCCGTGCTCTCTGATGTTACATTCTCACTCCTCTTTACTCCACAACTCATAGCAGTCTGACAATTCCACTTCTGGATATAAACCGAAAATAATTGAAAACAGGGTCTCAAAGATAGACTCTTGTTCATAGCAGCATTATTCACAATAGCCAAAAGGTGAAAGCAACCTAAGTGTCCATCAATGATGGACAAAATAAATGTGGCATATACATACAATGGAATCTTATTTAACCTGAAAGAGAAGGAAATTCTCTACAGGCTACAATCTAGATGGACCTTGAGGACATCATACTAAGTAAAATAAAGCAATCCCAAAGGACAAACACTGTATGATTCTACTTATATGAGCTAGCTAAAGTAGCTAATTCACATTCATTGAGAGCTAAAGTACAATGATGGTTTCCAGGGGCTGGGGGACAGGGAATGAGGAGTTATCGTTAATGGGTACAGAGTTTCAGTTTTGCAAGAGGAAAAGAGTTCTGGAGATAAATGGTATTGCTGGTTGCACAACACTGTCAATGTGTTTAATACCACTGAACTGTGTACTTAAAAATAGTTAAAATGGTACATTTTATGTTACGTGCACTTTGCCACAATTTATGTATACGTATATGTATATGCATATGTATAGAGACAGACAGACAGAGTTCTTAGCGGGTGTCTGTCAGTCGACTAAGCATTTTGTGTGACTGGCTTCACATAATCTTGACAACAACCCTGAGAGATGTTACTATCATCACCATTTTACGAGATGTGGAAACTGAACCTCTGAGTGATGTTTTCCACTAAATCATACTTTCTCCATTTCCCAACCCACAGCGGGCACATAAGCACCTTCGTTTCCTATTCTTAAATGTGGCCTTGGCCTCAAGTATCCTTTTATACAACACAGTCTTATTATCTTCCATGCAGTATGCATGTTTTGAAAACAAAAACATTAAACAATTTTGTCAGTTATCTTACCAGTAAAAATTGGAAGCTGGACTAATGACCTCTCAGTTCTGACCTTTTCCAAATCTCTAATTCTATTATACTACCGCATTAAGATGAGAGGTGTCAGTCATCAGTAAGACTGAGAAAGAGACTGAGCATAGTTCAGAGAAGCAGTTAAGTTTCCTCGTAACTTCGATGTCTTACTACAGCTTAACAGGTCTTGCTTTAGGAGTTCAGCCTCTTAAATATGACTTTTCACATAACACGCCCATGACAGTATTTATTATTAATGATCATCTATGAGTTATGAAGGATAAAGTCATGTGAATGGAATCCAAACGTCAAACAACAATCTCTCAGAAGCAACTGAACCTCATCCAACTGTAGCATATCTTTGGGAATGAGCTAAAGAGTAATGCTGGAGAAAATGCTTTGCTTGAGCTAGTGATTTAATCTCTGAGAAGCTCCAGGAGAAATGTAAATGGAGGAAAGAAGAAAAATAAGTGGTCAAAGTATTAAGAAGTCTCCATGGTCAGTCTCACAGTAGGTCAGCTATATGTATAACCCTGAGCTTTAAATCAGATGAATTCTGAAGGCTTGGGAGCAGATAAATTTCGTCATCTAACACTTCCTGGCTCCTTGGTCTTGGCAAACTTAGGTTTGTGAGAGGTCAAATGTATTGAACTCCTGCCAAACTTTCCAGGGTAGGTAAAAGTCAATCACTGTAATCTTAATCCTAAGGCCACAGTGTGTTCTAGTTGGAAATCTACTCCATATGTTCATGGTATTATTTTACAGAAGTTCTTAAAAGATTGCTTCATGAGAACTCAGTGAGGTTTCTAAATCTCCTTGGCCTCTTAGGATTGGTTTAACCATTAAGTTATAAATAAGAATATCATTAGTAAAGAACAATGACGCTTACTGAGAGTCTAGTATATATTCCAGGCACTTCTACATGTATTATCTCATTTAAATTCTCACAACCAACTGGCAGATTGGATGACAATGTTCCCATTTTTTAGATGCTGAGGTACAGAGGGATACACGACTTCCTTAAATATGTCCAGCTGTCATATGACCTCAGCTGAGTATATCTGACTCCAAAATTCATATTCTTTTACTACATCACACTGTTCTGTTTCTAAACCTTGTTTCTTTTTACATCTATGAAATAAGTATTCTATTCAAAATATGGAATATGCCCTTGTTTGGAAGGAAATGAAGCCAAGCAACATGTTTTCTGCTACCTAGCCAACGTCCCAGCTGACCTTGCCAGCCACAGTGACATCATTATGTTATTTACCTCCATAGAAAGGGCTCTTTCTGTGGGTCCTTTAAAACTGTAAACCAGTCATTCTGAAAGAGTCCAAGCAGCTTGAATTCATATGCCAGTAAGGGTTTTTTTGTTTTTGTTTTTCTGATGCTCACTACTTATATCCCTTTCTCTTTAAACTGAACTTGTCAAGCTGTTTTTCCGAGTATTTGGAATACTGCCACTGATTTAGTCCTTTCTAGAATGTAAAATTTGAACAGTTTTCTATGGAACTAAAAAATGCTCGTTTTGATAACATTTGGAAGTTTTCAAATTAAAATGGAAAAATGATGTTAAATGATCAAAATGGCAAGAGAAAATCACCAGAGCGAAGATGACTTACCCTAACCTAACAGTTGTATTCTCACTGAAGTTTCTCTCTTGTCTGTTAAGAAAATGCACGTTTGACACACTCTTGGAAGACAGTAACAAAGTCAGTTTTAAACATCTATATAACAAAACATGATATTACCAATGAATTCTCAAGTAGAATTAAAAACATGAAAATGAAAATGGTAAAAGAAACAAACAATTATGTTTATGTTTCTACACTGTGCCAACTATTCTGTCAGGTGTTTTTATATACCAATCTTTCTTAATAAAACAATGAAATGGATTTTATTCTCATTTTACAGATGAAGCATCAGAGGCCTTGACAAGGTCGTATGTTTTGCCCAAGGTCACACAAAAGTAAATGGAAAACCTAGAGTCAGAATTAAGCTCTAACTCCAAAATTTCTTTTTCATTTTATTAAACTGCCACCTTTAATTTTAAAATATGTGTGGAAGTAGTCACTTACCTATATTTCCATCTCCTAATAACCATTGTGGGGAATTCTTAGAGAGTCATTCAGACCAGCAGTAGAACTTGCCAAGCAAATACATTTTTAATGACAATGACCAAAGCATACTCATGCAGTCATTTTAAACAGGTAAGGTGATCATTATATTTCTCCCCTGTTGAAAAAGGTTTCCATTCATTTAAGAAATATAACATGGCAGGATGCATGTAAGGAAGAGATAAGACATGCCTCTGAGCCAACATCCAGTGGGATAAAGGCAGAGACCCATGATGTGAGGGGGAGACGGTGATATAAAATGTATTTCATCTCAAAGAAGCCTATGCCTTGAGGTCCTTTCATCGAAAGTATTAAAGTTCTAGAAAAAAACTCAGTCTTTCCCTTATTTTCCTCATCCACCTGAAATGATTTATCTTACTAGCCTTACAGCACAAATAGAAAATGTTAATAAAATAACTGCACAAATAACTATTCCAAATAAGTCAGTAAAATATTATCTATTTAATCACCGTGACGTTATTAATACTGAAATGAAAAACATTACACAGATCATTTGAATCAGTTATCATTTGAGTAAAATACACAGACATACTTCATGATTTTGCATTTTTCCTTTTGTAAGAAAGACACATCAGTTGACAAATTAGAAGGACATAAACAAAACTGACCACACTAAGAAAACAGGCATCCCAGAGTCATTCTGAAAATGCTCAGGCTCATTCTCCCGGCATCGTTCCCCCTTCTGTCCATTTGGAAGCTCCAGTTCCACCATTCCTTAGCTGTCCGTTTCCCCGACGATGCCATTAATCTGACTTGATGTGATAACCCACCCAGAGCCATTACCACAGAGCAATGCAAATGGGGGAAAGTTCCTGTCCCTCCTGCTTCTTGATTCTCTCATTCCCTCAGAATGTGCTGTTTCCAGGATGCATTCAGGTCCTCTATGTAAGTACAGTTCTATCCAGAACTCCCATCGCTACCCCACTCCAGGTTTGCCACATTTGTCTGAAACTGAGAGCAGATTAGCCCAAGCTGGTCTCCCCACAGCATGAAGAATCAAACCCAAGGCGCTCTTGCAGGCAGTCAGCGCTCTCCTTCTTGTCCACCCCATGCCTGGGAAGATTTGTTAGTTTCTCCTACTCATCAGTCTTCTCCCACCAGACAGCTTTGACTGCCTCGAAAGTAGTTCTTCTGTTCAACTGGATGTTGGTCACTCCACTCACGATGATGTACAGCAAATGACTTGGGTTGCCCCAGCTCCTCCCCCAGCTCCTCCCCCAGAGTTGTGTTATAAGAAGCATTGCTTTAAAATCTGTCAGTAAGCAATACTCCAGACTATCACACCGAAACTCCTATCATTTGGTTTAATGAGGATGTTTTCTAAGTGGCACTGCTACAACTGCCTGGAAAAGTCAGGACTAATGTCTCTGACATGTGACAGCCTGGGACTGTTATACTACCATCTTCTTCTTGGCTTGACTTTGGTCTGAAATTTATGTTATGCTCTATCCACTGATATCCCATAGAACATGTTAAATTCCTTTATGCATATTGAATTTGAAATAATGCCTTCATATGACTTTAATTTGAAACAATGCCACATCGTATTTATTTTTCCAAATATGCTTCTAATATCATGTGTAAACTTACAGCATGGAAATCTACCACACAGCCAAGATGACTCTTGGGAAAAAAAAGCTGAAAAGACATTGTATCATTCTACTGACCTATACTAGTGTCTCTCATTGAATTGAATGTGTATCAGAATCAACTATGGGGCTTTTAAAAAAATTAGAATTGCCTTGGCCCCAGGTTGCCTGTGCCCCCTTCCAATAGATCAGGCTACTCAAGATTTTTCCATGGTTCTGCTGCAATAATATTATAAGATTAACTCTGAGGCTCATAGGAATGTAGATAATTAAAAATAACCTTGACCATCTCCACTGTGTAACTGAAAGGGGTACAATCTCAAATGTTAGAGTAGCTGTGAAATAGGTCCACATTCCAGAGTGTGCCTTTCCTGCTGGGGCCCAGTCTGAGAATTCTAGCTGGTAAATGGGTACATGGGGAAAACATCCATGTAAATGATAAGAAGACTGCTATTAGGATCTACCCTTATCCTAATCCTTTTTGTGATGTTTTAACAATTTGTCTTTTTGATAAAAGTGCTGTTCCTCTATAGGTTATTGCCTGAGTTATGCCGGACCCTTTCGGGTTGCAAGAATCAGAAATATGCCCAATGTATTTCAAATGACGGATATATTGTAAGATCCTATGGGAAGAAAAGAAACTCCAAAAACCATCAATGCAGTGCACACCAAAGATTGGAAACAGAATGCTATTCATAATTTTTTAGGGTAAAATAGATGATGCCTTGACAGCAATTTTAGAATTCATCTCCTTAGAAAAAGATGGAATTGTGGTCCAATCAGGAAAACAGAAATTACTCTAGGTATTTCACGTAGAAGGAATTTAACAGAGTAATTGGTTTCACAAATGACAAAAGTGGGCTCTCTGTGAGAGCCCAGCAGAGGATGGCAGAGCTCATTAAAAACAGCAGTAATCTGCCATCATCCTGAGGGCTGGAGAAGCAAAGCGAGAAGATGGTGTTACTAGAATCCACAAAGAATGGCCTCCTGGGGGAAAATGGTACCATGGTGAGCCTGCCTATTGGGAGCTGGGACTATTGAAGGAGATGTTTTCAGGCAGAACTGGAATTACAAAGGTAATACAGCCTCTGCCTGAGACAACAATTAAGACAAGAGTGGGAAAAATACTCCGGCTTCTCCCTTCCACCTGCAGTCAAACCTCTCACCAGTACTTTCCAGTGGCTTAACATAACTGGAAGTTAGTGATACAGATCAATGCAGGGGAAGCCTAGGGAGAAAATCTGAGGACCAAGGGGCAAATTTCAGCAGAGGGCATCTGTGGCTCCCAGCTCCACTACTCCACCATTCCGGATTCAGCATCTCTCTGTCTCTGCTTTACCTTCTATTTCTAACTTCTGTCTCTTTGCAGGCTATGAATTCAAACACACCAAAAGAAAGGGTATACTTGGGTTGATTTCCCTGCTCAACTGAAATCTGTGCTATTAAGGAGAGTTCTCATAGCAGGCAGCCCTCTTCAGGACTATCTCTGACTCAGCCACTGATCCAATCAGTTACAGATTTCTTGGCAAAGTCACTTGGTACAAAGCAAGACAACTACTACAAAAGGAAACATCTGCAGCTAATTTTCTCAGGAGAGAGACATATTACATCTAGAAGGTACTCTGAGTTTTTTTCAGAAATGGCCAGTCTTCTGGGTTGAATTGTGTCCCCCCACCCCATTTACATATTGAAGTCCTAACCCCCATTACCTCAGAATGTGACTATATTTAGAGATAGGATATTTAAAGAGGGAATTAAATTAAAGTGAGGTCTATAGGGTGGGCCTTAATCCAATATGACTGGGATCTTTATAAACGAAGGAAATTAGGACACACAGAGAGAAGACCACATGAGGACACAGGGAGAAGATGGCCATCTACAACCCAAGGAGAGAGGCTTCAGGAGAAACCAACCCTACTTTGATCTCAAACTTCTAGTCTCCAGAATTGTGAGAAAATTAATTTCTGATGTTAAAGTCAGTCTGTAGTACATTATTATGGCAGTCCTAGCAAACTAATACAGTTAGTATATTAGATTGAATGATACATACGGATCATCTATATTCTAAAATTCAATGGTGCGTTCAATGTACTTAGTGGTGATTGTTGCAATCACTAGCACTCTCTAACAGTGGTCTTTGTGTTGGTCAGCTGGGGCTGCCATAACAAAATACCACAGACTTAACAACAGAAATTTATTTTCTCATGGCTGTGGGAACTAGAATTTCCAGATCAAGGGGCGGACAGCACTGATTTCTCCTGAGGCCTCCCTCCTTGGCTTGCACACAGATGCTTTCTTGCTGTGGTCCTCGTGTGACATTTTCTCTGAGTGTACATCCCTGATGTCTCTTCCTCTTCTTACAAGGATACTAGTCATACTGGATTAGGGCCCACCCTTATGACCTCATTTGATCTTAATTACCTCTTTAAAGGTACTATCTTTAAATACAGTCACATTGAGGGTTAGGGCTTCAGCACTTTAATTTTGCAGAGATACAATTCAGTCCATACCACTCTTCAAATGTACTTAATTTTTTCTACTTATAGTTGTAACAATTGAAAACATTCCCATCTGGACACTAAAGGTCTGGTCTGGAGACCCAGCTGGGACACCTCTCCTGAGTGTCACTCGGTTGAGCATAAACACTAATTCTTAGTCTTCTCTTCTCTAAGATCCTTCTAAAACCCTTAGCTCACCAGGTTATTGTGGAAATTTGATTAGACTGTTAGTGAGTGTATTTTATAAATAGCAGTGTTATCACTGATATCCTCATTATTTTCAGTGTACCTCCCAATGCTTGCCCATGTCAGAACCACATCCATCTAGATCATCATCTGGGCAAACACCAGGTCTTTCTCCAAAGACACACTGCCTGGACTACATTTTCCACCATGCCTGGGTTTTGCTTGCCTTTGCTTCCTAAATTATTTCCAAAATCACAACCATTCATAGTTTCCTCATGTGTAAAATGGGGAAAATAATACTACCTACCTCACAGGGATGTTGGATTAAATGGGTCAATAGCTGTGAAACACTCAAAACGGTGTCTGACATATATTAAGTGTGAATATAATTATTCATTCTTATTAACATCATTATCATTATTAGATTTACAGGTTAATGATTTTTATGTATAAGATGCTATTGCTGCTCTGTCTGATTCCCCTTTACCAGGGTTATGCACCCACTGCCCAGCTGCTGCAGGTGTTGGTTGCTAAAGGTTCATACCTGCAACCTTCACCAAAATATTGTCTGGAGCTAATGGGAATTGACTCCACAGATGATGTCTGGGGTGTTATGCCCCTTTCCCCAGAGACAACCCATTAGCCAATGACTGACTAGTGCAAAGGGTAAAACAGCCTGGTGCCCTTGTCTCTGTGTAGGACAACTCTGTTGTATGATTCCCTCTGCAGGGTTCTGCAAAGAGAACAACCTGTGCCTACATGTTTTATGAAACCATGCTTTTGCTTAGCTTCTTGCCCTGTCCTATCCCATTTCCCTCGCTCCCTTGCAGGGTTCTCCTGAGAGTATCACCTCAATTACTCACTTGCACAAGACTTCCTATATGAGGCTCAGAATCTAAAGAAAAAAACCTAAGAGACTCACCTAAGCATAGAGTGGTTTTTAGACTTAGACTATTTCTCATGTATTTCCTTTTCTCTGCCATAATATCTAACAATACCAGTCTCATATTATATGATTAAACAAATGTTTTCTGGTTGATTGGTTGAAATATCTATAATCAAAATATCTACAGGAGTAAAGACTATTAATTTCAGTTGTAAAGACCTAGAGACCAAGAACATAGATGCAAAATACAGGAACCGTGCAATGGAAAACTCTGTTCATCTGTCTTAACAACCGATGTAAATCACAGTTAGTTGAGAGCAGTGATTCGTATTGGATGTGAGCATTACCAAAACGATAGGATCAAGTGTGTCATTTGGTAACTGCACATACACCCAGAGAGAATGTGAGGAATACTGTCACTGAATACTGTCATATGCTTTGTGGATGGATCGTGTCATCCTAGTGACAGCACATCCTGCAGAAAAGGCCTCTGAGGAAGTCAGAGGACAGGTCTTTATCTTTTCAGTCCTCCTGAGAGTACAGGAGCAAGTTTCAATTAAAGGCAATAAAAGAATGAGAGCATCTTGCACTATAGCGAACAACCAGAAGTTTCTACCTTACTACACATTATGTTTTATATCATAATAAAAGAAAAACTAAATACGATCCAAAGATAAAGAGAGCCCTAAGCATCTACAATAGAACCAGCTTGGCCCTTATTCTTACAGCTTTATTGTTATGATCACATGAAGTAACATATGAAAGCACTCTGTAAGCTGCAATGTACTATATGATTATGTGATGCAAAATTATTATCATTACTAATGTTAATAAAAATACATTCCCCATAGGTATACTTAGGTGTTTCAGGTATATTAGTCAGAATCCATTCAGTGGCAAGTGGTTGAATTCTAACTTAAATTAGCCTTAGCAAAAAAGGACTCAGTCACTGGCTAGACAGAGCCCAGACAGCTCCTGGCACAAGAAAGAAGTTCAATATTAAAAGTCACAGTAGTGTTGAATAGGGATGGCACACCTGTAGAAAGGAATGCACTAGTTGATATGATGTATCAGGTATTTCAGAGGTGTTAGGACCTTGTAACCAAAAGGACGGTGTTCTCCAATGGCTACTGTAAGTGATGTTGATATTCTAAAACCCTGGTTCTCAAACTACCATGAAGCAAAATGACTTGTTTGGTAATACACAGATTTTGGAGCTCCGATACAATTTTTCTGATTAAGAAGATCTTGTATGGGGCTGAAAAATTTATATTTTTAATAAGTTCCAAGGTGATACTGATGGTACTGCTCCTGGGACCTCCTTTGAAACTCTTCTAGAAGAAGTTAATAAAAAGGTACAGGTAATTAACAGATAATGAAAACCAAGTGTGAAATCCAGCAGGCCTCTGTGGTGGCTCACCAAGAGATCATTTCCTCCAACAGAAGGAAAAAAACCTGGACTAGGTTCTGGCTTAAAGTCAGGACAATCAAACTCCAGAGAAGGAAAACACCCAGCCAACGCAGACTGCTGGAAAAAGATCAGGACCTGGTTGGGACAATGGGACCTTTTCATTCGGGATGGGGATCATCTGAGAAAAGGCCCCTCAAGCTTATGAACCCCAGAGGGCTCTGCAACTTTGGAGCCTACAAAAGAGGCCCACACATCCCTATTAAAAGCTGGCATTGTTCCCTTGATTGAAAACAATGCCAAGACCCCTCTTTTGCAAGATAACATGTTCCCCCTCCCCACAATGTACAATCCATGGACACTGACTCCTAAAAATATCCAGCATATCAAACTCCATCTCAGCATCTGCTTCTGAAGAACCCAACTGTGATGGCGGGCCTCTAGCTGGAGACAACTAGAACCAGAAGCTCCACAGCATTAAGAATCGTCCTTTCCAACATTTCTGTCTTTCTCTGCCTATCAGCTTAACTGTCTCCCACTGAAGATGCAATTTTTCAATCCTGTGTGTGGAAAACACAGCCATGGACACATCAGACTCATACAATAGCAATTCTGTGGCCTATGAGTCTAAGAGCATCTTTTCAGGTCCACTTTGAAAAAATCCAGGAAAAGACCCTTGTTGATCTGGTTTTGCTTATGTGTTCACACCTTGGACTAATCACTGTGCCCAGAGCCATTAAAACAAAACAAAACAAAACAAAACAAAACTATGGCATCCTGGGTCAAGTCCTCATTCCTGGGGCCAGGGAGCCAAGACTACTACCAGAAGAAGGGAGAGAAGGCACAGAATGAACAAGAACAATAGTAAGCCTTTCTTTTTTTAATGTGATTGATACTAATTCATACCAGAATCCTTCCATATGTCCTCAATTATTTTGATAGCTTAAAAAAGTGTGTGGGGGGATGGAAAAAAGAAAGAAGAAAAAAGTGACTACTTCAATCACATATTTTCATATCTGATTAAGGTATGAAATTAAAAGTCAGTGATTAATCTTGGTTGCAACAGACAGAAATCTAAACTCAAACTAACTTAAGCAAAAACTGGAATTTATTGAAAGGCTGATGTAACTACAGGAAGCAGAGTGATTCAGCTGGCTACAGCCTCAAACACCACCAAGGCCATCTCTTTCATCTCGTGCCTTGGCTTCTCATTGTGTCACATCACACTCTCAGACCAACTTTCTCCATGTAGCAGGAAACAATAGAATGTGAAGCCACCTGCTTCCTATTTCCCTTCATCACCAGTGAGGAAATGCCTTTTTCCCCATCTTTAGCTTGAACAATTATAGGAAAAATGTTGATGGCCCAGTTTGGTCACATGCTTGTCTCTGGGACCAATCATGCATAATCAGGAGAAAAGTCTCTTAAGGTTGGAGCAGCTTGGTTTCATAATCATTATGAAAGAGGAGATGTATTATTTAAGCACATGGAAGAACCAAGAGAACTGCAGGGGAGGGAGAAGAAGAAGCATTTTTCAAAAGAGGGGAAGCATACCCTAACAAAACCAGAAGGATACTAGACAGAGAAAAAATGGACTCCACTTCAGAGAACATAAGAGCGGGGTTTGCTTTCTAACAGAAGTACGGTAAGTCACAGGCACAAGCCTGCAAAGTTTATAACATAACACACAAAAAAGGAAGGCATAAGTTCCCATTCGATCTCATTCATCTTTGAAAAGATAGAGGGAAAAAAGGTTGTAGGATGTTAAGTACCTAAAAGGACCCTTACAAACCACTGAATTCAACCTTATATTTTGTATGAGGCAGCAAAAGTCCACAGAGAAGTGACTCATTCAAAACCACTGTTTGGTGACAGGTTCCAGGATTTCTAGTCCAGGGCTCTTCCCATTATGTTGCAAGAGCCCATCCAAACCTGGTCAGTACTAATACCTCCAAGACTCTGGACAAAATCACTGACTATATTCCTTGATTTTCAGGGCTGTTACAATTTTGAATGATTTCCTCTGCTCACACAAGTTTTTCCATGGAAAGCCAATAAATAAAATTTTAAATATTATTGGAGAGTAGGTGCCCACATAAATTTTTCAAAATTTATATTGAACTTCGCCTAAGTTTTAAGCCCAAGGTACTGTACCCAGCCTTAATACCTAAATAATAATCTAATTACTTAATTGTAATCTGTCTCAAAACTACTGACTCACGTATTTTACATTCTTTGTCTGCACTCCCCTACAGCTGTGGGAAAAGCTTGGCAAAAAAGAGAAAGAAAAATGAGAACCACATCTATGTTCAGACAGAGAAATGAAAAGGCACTTAGCATATAACTTAGAAAAAGTTAACTTGATCTTAGTCTCTGACGTAAGAAATGAAATGAGTTCACCTAAGTTCAATCTTAATGCTTTTGGAATTAATTATGAGTATAATTGATCTCTCCCCATCTCTCAGAATATTCAAATGTCTTAAAAACTCAAATAGAAATACTGAAATATTTTAGGGATTCACTTTATATTTTACATGGCAAAAGTTGTCTTTCTGCACTTTAATTTACAGAATGAAAAGCAAAATAGAGTCCAGTAGTACTTTATGTCATGTTGAGTTTTTCCATAATTGTGTGTCTACTCTGAAGTTTGAATATCAGGTCTGGGATGGAGACATATTTGGGAGTAGTCAGTGTATAAATTGTATTTAAAGCCCCCATGTCATGCCAACATGACACAAGGTCTAGAAAATGAGAAGGGAAACTGAGAAGGAAATGACAGTGAGGTAGAAGGAACCAAGAAAGTGATGTCCGTGAATGCTAGTGAAAGAGTATTTCAATGTGGATGAAGGGATCAACTACGTCAAATGATAAAGTAAGATGAAAATGGAAAATTGGTTTTTGGACTTGGTAATGTGGAGGATGGAAGAGATCTAGACAAGAAACTTTCATTGGAGGGAGTTCAGGAGGTAATGGGAGAAGAGGATGTGTAGACCACCCCTTGTATAAGTTGAGTAGAGCAATGGTGAGATAACTGCAGGAGTGTATATGTCATGTGAAGTTCTTCTTTCTAAGATAAGCGATATCAGAGCATGTTTTTATGTTGACGAGATGATTTAGTAAAAAAGAGGACATTTATAATGCAGGAGAAAAGAGAGACAATTACAGGATGAAAAACCTTGAGTAGGCATAGAGAACGGGATCCAGTGCACAAATAATGGGATTGTCCTTAGGAGCAAGGACAGTTCATCTGAAGTAGCAGGTCGGGTAGTAGAAGAGACAGACAAAGATGCAAACAGGTTGGTAGATTTGATAGTGAAAGTGTGTGGAAGTGCTTTTCAGATTGTTCATTTTTCTCAATAAAATAAGAAACATTCTCATCAGCTGAGAATGTAAAAGCGGGAGAAGTGATGGGAAACTGAGGAGAGAGCAGAAGATATGAAATGTTCATCCAAGATAGTGGGAGTAAAAAGACTCAGAAAACAGAATAGGAATAATTAAATAACAATCAGAATCGAGTCAGAAGTATTTCGTATTCTCTCTAACTACATCCACTTGCCTCTTCACACAAACAAGATTGTGTTCCAAGAAAGTCACATTTAATCTGGGTTGGGAGTCTGCTAAGAAAGGATGAAGGTCAAAGTAGTTGAGGGTATACGCACAGGAATTATTATAGTGATGGACGGTGGAACATAGGCTAAAAAAGTAAGGAAATGAGGATACAAGTGGGTTGAGGAATTACAAAAACGGGGGTTTTGAGGAGTTATTGGAGTTGGGATAACAGTAGAAATAAGTTGTAAATACAGGGGATAATGTTTGGAGAGTAGAGCACTTAAGATTTAGTTTATGCAAAGGATGCAGTTATGGGTGGCAACCAGGATACAAGCAAGGGAATGGATGGCTGAGGTAAGATGAGAGCCAAGATAGTTGGAAGAAAAGAGGTCAAGGAATTGAGAGTTCAGTGTATTGAAAGCATCAACTACACGTATAGGTGAGGCTACAGTGCAGTAACAAATAACCCCAGTGTTTCAGTGGTAACAAACAAACCTTCACATTTCAAATGCATGCAAAGTTGTATCTCAGGGACTCTTCAAGGCTGCTCTCTCCACTGAATGACTCAGAGAGTCAAACAGCTTTCCAGCTTTGACTCTGCATTTCAACCTGAGGCATCTGTCATCACTAAAAGGACTTTTCCCTCTCCTGCTAAAAGAGAAGAGAGAAAATGGAGATGGCACATTGGCTCTTAAATGCTTCAGCTCAGAGATGATACTCGTATTTCCACTCACCACTTCATCAGCTAAAACCAGTCATACGCCCCACACTACCTGTACCGAGTGTAAGGTAACACGTGGAATATTTAGTGAGCACTTCTGGCTGCCGCAAGGTAAATATTTTACTTTTAAGAATTATCAAGGAGGCAACGTTTGAGAGAGATATGGTGAACCAGGTGCTTAATTCTTCAAAGAATGAAAGGAACTGACTCAGAAGACTTTAGATGTCAATGACTGAAACCAAAGAGTGAGCAGGTAGGTAGTAGAGACAGTTGGCATGAAAGGCCAAGGAGCTGAGGGCTCCTGTGCTAGAAATTACCTTCCCTCTATACTAAACTCTGCCTGGAATCTGTGTACATGATGTCAAATATCTGAATCAGAAATGAAATATTCAATCACCTAGATCTTTCCGAAGGCTGTAAATTTCAAGCTATTCAGGAATGGACTGATGATGAATCAGATTAATACAGAGCTAACCATATTTCCTATGTGGATTACCAGGTTTTAAAGAATGAAAATGTGGGAATGATATAATTTTACTGAAAATAATTTATTCTTTCCTTGATGATTTAGAAGGCACCTTTAGCTCCTATAGTGACTTAGGGACATGCCTATGAACATCAATTATAATTGGACTGCGGGTGTGCAAGGCTATTACTCATATGGACTCTCCGCATGCTAGGAGCACAAGCAGGGCAGCAGGAAGACTAACGGCATCAGGGAATGGAAGGGTCTAGAGCAGGGAACACTAACCAGGTGGCATGACTTGCCCCCAAGGGTAAAACAAGCAGTTGAAATAATAAAGTTCTAGGAGATGAGGGAAATTTAGGTTTTAATCAAGGCTGATACATACATCCAGGAGGTACTGCCCAGGTGCTGGGAACATAAAACCACAAATCTCTGTACTAGCAAAGCAGGCAGATCATATGTCTCCAATCTAGTAGGTTCATGGGTTAGAAGCAGATGTGGGGTCTCCAGCTCTTGGGATTTCCAAGATATGGTCCATCAACCTGGGGCTGGGTCTGTAAGGTCCAGAGCCCATCAGGCAATTGAAAGGCAAACCAGGAAACTAGAAAGTTAGGCACAGGCTGGACAGGTGGGGAGAAGGGCCTCAACTTAATGAGCATCCCAGATTCGAGGCGTAAGTGAGGATGTTGATTTCAGAACACAGTCACCTGGGGATAAGAAAAGGCTCCTGTTAGGCTATATAAAAAATCCACACAAAGATATGGAGGAAATTTAAATGCATATTACTAAGTGAAAGAAGTCAACCTTAAAAGGCTAAATACTATATGATTCCAACTCAGCAACATTCTGGAAAAGGCAGAACTGTGCAGACAGTACAAAGCTTAGTAGTTGCTTGGGTTTGGGAGGGTGGAAAGGGATGCATAGGCAGAGCACAGGGGATCTACAGGGCAGTGAAAATACCCTGTATTTTCATCATACACTTGTCTAAACCTATAAAATGTACAACACCAAGAGTGAACCCTAATGTAAACTATGGACTTTGGGTGATAATGATGGGCAGGTTGTAACAAGCGTCCCACTCTGGTGGGGGATGCTAATAGTGGAGGAAGCTATGCCAGGGAGCACATGGAGAACCTCTGTACCTTTCTTTCAAATTTTCTGTGAACCTTAAAACTGTTCTAAAAAACTGTCTCCAAAAAAGGCTTAGTCAAGATATAATCTTCTTGAAAGGGAGGGACAGGTTGGAGAATGCAGGAAATGACATACAGAAACAAAAGGTAAAGGAGAATTATAATTTACTCTGTTAGAATACCAGATAAGAGTGCTCTATCTATTCCTGCAGGATGACATACCCCAACCCATCTATTTCGCAAGGTCTGTACTTATGCTCCCTGATTTGGAAGCCAGATCAGTATCAAGCTTGGAAGGGGATTATTTTTGTAATGCAACTCAACTCACAGAAAAGAGTCAAAGGATAGTTTCATTAGCTTAACAAAGGATTTGCTTAAATTCTTAATGTCGTGTATATGTCTTGCCTTCCTCAATCCTATTCTCTGCCTTCATGGATCTAAATCCCCTGCTCTCTCCACAATGGCAAACCAGATGGAACTGAACCTGGACCAAAGGACTGAGGACAAAAGGAAGTCAGTCCCTGCCTGCATGGGATGTGGTGAGAGGAAGGAGGGAAGGTAAGGAGTCTACAGGACGTAGGAGTCTTTGGGGAAACTGTGAGGGGTGGGAAGTGTGGAGATGGGGAGAGAGGGAGAGATCACCTGGGGGAGGTTCCCAGACAGACCAGTAGGGGGCGACTGTGTAGAAAGCTCCAGGAATCAATTACAGAGCCCCACCTACTCAGGAGTGAGCTGAGTGCCCTGAGTAACTTAGAAAGTACTCTCAGATGTCCACCCAAGGTGGAACGATGATCAAAAACGAAGCTCTGGCAACGCAGAGGAAATCAGGCATTTTCAAAGCCATGTGCCGGAGCTGCACAAATTGTCAGTAGCATCGAGGTGAGTTTTATCCAAGGGCCAAGCTATTCAGAGTTATTTGTGTCTTAGATTTATTCAAGTAAAAAAAAAAAGAAACATAATTTGTGTTAAACTCAACCAGCAAATCTTCTCATCCGTTTACAAATCTAGTAAATGTTACATAAAGTAGGACAACTTGTGGAGGAAACGTTGATTAGTGTTTGATAAACTCAAGTTACATAAACTAAATTCCCCTTAAAACAACCAGTCTCATTTAAAAATTTAATTAAATCCCCTTAAAATCTTAAAATTCCATTTATAAATTAAAATGCTCTACTTCATATGACTGATTGGGTAAATTTATGATCTTAACAACCAAATCTTTCCCCTTCCTGAACAAATCTTTAAACTTTAAATAAACTTACAAACAAAGAATTTCAAATTCTCCTAAGCTTCCCAATACTAATTGCAAATTTACTGCTATGATTTCAACAAGAACAAAAAATTACAAGAATCAATTAAATATTTAAAATAAGAATCAAAGGCTAATCACTCAGATCCTCTTTAGATAGAGCCTTCTTATTTGAAATGTAGTCAGAGGAACAGCAGTGCGCGGGCATCAACTGGAGCTCATTAGAAATGCAGAATCTCTGACCCCAACCTAGAACTACTGGATCAGAAGTCTAAGAAAGGGCAGTAGAGGATATTTCCATTAATTTTTGAACTGGTGTAGATGGCAGGGTCGTATGGTCTATCCATCCCTTCTTCCCTTCCTTCCTTTCTAGTTTCACATGGCAATCCAGAAAGCAAATTATATCGTCAGTTTCATATTGAAGTTTTGTAGCTCGATGGAACAAATACTATAGTTTAAAAAAACCAAGAGATTCTGGTAAAAGGTGGAATCAATGCTAAGACCCATACTGGGCATAAAAGGAAGAGAAGTAATAAGAAAATGGACCCCTCATTAGATGGAAGTTACTACCTAACTCAGCTATACAGAATACAAACTTTTGGTAGGAGTTTTACTAGAAGCCAAATACCAAAATCTTCTAGAAAGTGAGATGGGCAGTGTTGCAAGTTGGTATAGCCACATTACTTGAACTGGAAATGAAGAATGATTAGGATAAAAAGCACCTGTGAGGATAACATAAATAAATACGTGACCGAAATGAGCAGGGCTGTCTTACGCCTAGCTGAGTCAGTGTGTAGTGGTCACCTGGAAAAAGGAAAAAGGTCAGGTAGGTGAAAAACACTCGCCTAAGGGATCTCACACCTTGTAGGGCTCAGGGCCAGTCAGCTGACACAACAGTGTCATTGGATAGCAAAGCCCTGTCACTATTCCCGCATCAATAATGGAAACATGGAAGCAAGGTCCTCCAAACTCAGGGTACGATGGAGAGGCGAAGCTTCTGCTATGGCTTGGGAAGACAGAGGGAGGTGACAGAATAAACACAGACCACCTTGGACACTTCAAAATATCTGGGGGAAGTAAAGAATTTGGGGGGTGAGGTCTGAATAAATAGAGCGATATTCCCTGGGGCCATACTAGGCTGCATCCAGAGAGGCCTCCTTGTTCTCAGCATGGTTTAAGGTGAGAGCAGCTCTACAGTAAAGGAAGCTGCGACAGGGCAGCAGGGATGCTACTCCTGGGCACTGGAAGGTGTGAAGGTTTCTCAGAAGAATAGGACTAATCCAGTAGTCAAAGGGGACTGTGTTCTTCTAGAGTGAAGGTGTCCAAGGACATCGATGGGGGAGGTCAAATGTCTGGAACTAGCAGGTGCCAGTCTACTTTTTGCAACCGCTGGTGCAGTTTTGGACGAGTTACAGATGCAAGAACAATTCGTATTTAGTTATATTAATATGGACATACCAAACCAGAGCAAATCAAAATTCTGCTTGCTTTCTGTTCTGTTCAAATTGTACTGCTGAAGTGCATGCCACACCCAACTGTTTTAAGTGTGGGCCCAAAGAGAATTCCTTACAAAACCCAGATTTCCCTGGCACTCTTCAACCTCTGAGGCAGAATTTCACATTCATCCTAGCATCATTTAAGCTCCACCATTTTTGTAGCAGACTACAATTCCCAGAAGTCTAGTGGCTCGAAGTTCCCCAGGAGGCTCTTGTTATTTAATTGCTAGATGAAAATAATTTTCTGTAGGAATTAAACCAAAAGGAACATTTTCTCAAAGTCCAGAGAGAAATCATAGAGTAAATGTCCCTACAATGTCCAGTAGCCAAGCCATATTCTTCCTAATATGTTCTTCCCTTTGTGCTAGACTGGATAGATTTAGCAGAATCTGTTTGAAACCAAGGTTATGTCCATAAACAGACAAATCTGTTTCAATTTCAGTTGATATGCTTTTGAATATCACAGCAAAGAAACAATTTTGAGGATAAAGAAGTGAGTTATTTTTAATGTGACAAAAAGATATCTGGAGTCATGGTGAAGATTTTAGTCAATTAATTGTTTTTCTACATAATGCTGCATATATGAATAGTTTAAAGCAAACACACAGGTTGACTTAAATTTCAAATATCATTGTTCCTGAAGGTAAAATACTTTTCAGGTGCACAAAGGAGGAAACCACTGGCTAAAAAGGGCTAATCTCTAACAATTTGTACCAACTGGATTATTTTACAGTCTGAACCAGTAAAGAGTGTCATTATAATTTCTCATGAGGGTTAATTAGTGGTAACAACCAGAGGTTGAGGTTGGGGGAAGGGAAGAGGAAGGTGAGAGAGGGAGAATTAGGTCAGTTCTTTCTTGAGCTTAGTACCACCAGAAAATGTTTCCTCTATATAATTGCAGGCTACAAATTTTTAAAATAATTTATTATTAGGATTACACTACAATGAGCTATGACATATATAAAATCTTTTTCTTTTCTTGAAGGTTTTCAACCAACAGAGATTGTTTTCTTCTAAGGCCATTTGTGTGCTGTACCAGTGGACTTCTAACTTAGGCAGTTGCCCTACGCAGAGAAGAATGATTGCTTTTTTTAAATTTATGGTTTAGAGAACGTTGTGGAGATCTTGCCAAAAAATTAATTTCAGATTGGTCTCAGAGGGGCTGCTTTAAATGGTTCTGTTAATTCACTTTGAGAGAAACCCTATTAAAGTTGATGAAAATGGCAAAGACCCACTAGCCCATTTCTAATCCAGATTTTGTTTGAAATAGACATCATCCTTCTAATTAGAGTTGTTAGAACCCATTTTAATTTTATTAATAATAATTAACATTTATAGTACTTCAGTTTACAAAGCACTTTCTCATTATCAGTTAAGTTTTTAAATCATCATAATAATCTAATGAAGTAGTGTATTAGTTTCCTATAGCTGCTGTAACAAATTACAACAAATTTAATGACTTAAAAGAACACCAATTTATTATATTACATTTTTGGAGCTCAGTAGGTCCGAAACAGGTCTCCTTGGGTTAAAATCAAGGTGTTGGCAGGGCTTTATTTTTTCTGGAGGCTCTAGAGAAGAATCTATTCCGTTGCCTTTTCCAGCTTCTAGAAGTTGCCTGTGTTCCTTGGCTCACAGCCCCTTCCATCCTCAAATCCAGCAAGCAGCATACAGTCAAATGTTTCTCGTGCTGCATCACTCTGCCTCTGCCTCTGTCATCTCCTGCCTCCCTCATTTACTCTTAAGGATCTTTGTGATTACATTTCCCACCACCCCAGCTAATCCATGATAATCTCCCTCACTTCAAGACTCTTAATTTAGTCCAGTTGCAAAGGCCCTATGGCCGAGTTAGCAGATTCACAGTTTCTGGGGACATCTTTAGGGCACTGTAACTCTGCCTAGCACAAGTAGCAATATTTTAAGTGATTTTATCGTTAGTGTTGGTGAGAATTAAGAGAATTATTTTACAGATGAGGAAAACAAGACCAAAGGAGGCCTAGTTATTAATCACAATCATTCTGTTCATATAAGCCAAACGTGTAATTTAAAATTGGTATTCAGATGTTAATCTACTTGTTCAACTCCATCATGACACACTAGTCCAAAACAAAAGTTCCTATAAAGCACTTATTAAATTTGGAATGACACGTCCAGCAATTTTTTTAGAACATTTTCCAAAATTTGGCTTCAGGGCTTATTGCTAATAATATCCACCATACTTCTGAGCTAACCACTTAATTAACAGTAAGGAGGATAAAATCTAATGATGACAGCTTGGATGAAGTACATATCCACTGATCCCCTTAAAAATGAAAAAATAGTTGAGCTCCTATAGCATAACAGAAATTGTTCCACACTTAAAAGGGTTTGATGGTCCAAGAGAAAGTTAACTGAGATGGTGAAAATTTGTAACCCATGTCATATAAGAAATTAAAGAAACTATTTTTAGAAAAGATAACACTTAGAAGATATTTATACTACTTCAAGAAAGATTCATTAGATTATGTTCTATATGTTTAGCTCCGTAAGGTGAAACTGGGACCAACTGGAAAAAATATTAGGGGAAACTGATTAAAGACTCATTAATTTTTTTTTCTGGTATTTGAACTATCCTAATTTAGAGTAAACTACTTCATGAAGTGGTAATTTGGTAAATAAACTGCTTCATGAAGTCCAATTAGAGGATGGATGATGATATTCACAGAATTTCTGCATTACACGAAAGAGAAATAATGGAAAAATAAGATATATTACAGTGCGTAAGATCAGGATCTATGACCTTAGGTAAACTGTTTACCTATTCCGTCCTTTAACACTCTTCTATACTTGGAAAAGAAATAGTTACAGTTCAAGGTTCTTCTTAGGTTTAAATAGATAAAGTGAGGAGAAGGCTTACCACTGTGCCTGACACAGAGTAAGTACTTAATAAATAAAAATGCACATACAACTAACATCATGGTCATAGCAAAACTAATCGTGAACGTCGTAACAACTCAACTGCACGCCAATAAAAAAAAATCTTTGTGATATACCTCTTCCCATTGTAACTAGGATTCTAATTTTCCTAAATAGTCTGTTTGGCAGTGAATATGAGCACCTCAGTGCATTAGTAAGTCATTCCACCAAAACGATCAATCTTCTTAGACACAATTGGCCTTGGTGTTTTTGGTAGATTACTGTCCTCTATTATTTGTTCCCCTCTTCATTATAAAAGCATAGCACATCCCCATCCATCGCCATGTGACTTGCTGTGCCACGTAAGTGGGCTATACTTCCCCATTCCCTTGTAAGGCCTAGCCACGTGACTTGCCTTGGCCAAACACATAACAGATGACATAATGTGAGCCACATACAAGCAGAAGCTTGAAGACACATTGGCTGTTTCTGGAAGCTCTGTTGTGCTTTCCCTCTACCATAATAAATGTAGAAAGAATGTATATAGTGGAGCTGAAGTGTATACAGAAAATATAAAGGATGTCACTTCTATGTGCATCTCAGAATGTGAGGACGTGTGAAGCACAGCTGTGCTGCCAAATTGTGATGAGAGCAAAAAACAAATGTTTGTTCTTGTAAATTAATGGGATTTTATGGTTGTTGATACTGAACCAAATCTGAAAAATACATAAATTTGAACCAGAATAAAGAAATTGGTACCAGAAGCAAGGTGATGACTTTATAATACATAAAATATGAGGCACCAGCCTTGGAACCAGGTGGTAGGTGGTGAGAAAAATACTATTTGAGGCTGAGAAAAATGAGGAGCCATGTTATACAGTGACGTGATATTGACTTCAAACATCCTCTGTGATAGTACAGAAGTCAGCTAATGTATCTGCTGAACTTGTGGCTCTAGGCAAAGAGATGGTGAAGTAAGGATTTTGCTAGGGTGCCTGGTTTGTTTTATCAGCTGCCTTTGAACAAGGTTTTATATGAAAAAAAGCAGCTCAACAGAATTGGTATGAAAGTAGATAGAGAGAATCCAGGAATGAGGATGTATAGAAAGAATCCAAAAACTTCAGTTCTAGCAGTGTTGAAAGACGCAGTTTTTTGTTTTTTTTTTTTCATCTACAACCAGTGAAAGTAAATACTGAGAAAGACTTGAGCAACAAAACTGAGACTAGATCTCAAGGTGAAGACCAAATCTTGAGATGATCACCACCTTCTTAGTTAAAAACTATAAATGGTTTAAGATTGTCCACAGAAAATCTTTTAGTTAGGAAAAAACTGCTCAGAATACGAGAATGTGTCTGTGTAGCTCGCACAGAAATCCAGTAAACTCAAGATAAATCTACAGAGAGGGGCGTCTCAGAAAGAATTGTGGGTACAGCTATTAGCACACGGAGGTGTTCAGAAGGCAATAAAAAGTTTGACAGATTGTATTGGCAAAGGTGGCACCAACCAGGATTAAGAAAGACTATGACAACTGAAAACCTAAACCAATGTTCGTGGCCCCAGGTTTCTCCCATGAGACATAGGCTGATAAATCTGCTCAGTATCCAAGGAGGACATTCTCCAACACTCCCTTCAGATATGGCCAAAGAAGATGGGAGAAAAGGAAGGACATCCCAACAGATGAAGCCAAGAGCTACAGAAAACCCCGAACTGAGAGTTCTAAGACAGCAGGTCTGTGGTCCATCAAGGAATTTCTTTTTTGTTACTATACCAACGCTGACTAATGATTCAATCTATTTATTGGAAAATCAGAATACAGCTATAAAAGGAAGTTATAGTATTTAATAATCAGCTTTAACAAATATCAAAAAAAGCACTGATTTGAACAGATTTCTATACAGCCTGACTAGAGTGAAAAGCATGTTAAAATAAAACTAACATTATCAGAGATTTAAATGCACTGACAGTGATTTCTTTTCAGAAAATAAATCACATCATTTAAGATAGCCTCAGAACTTTAAAAAATAAAATCAGACTAAAAGTTATTTTCATTGGCCTTAATATGCAGAAAGATATAAAAATTTTCCCATGTAAACAGTATATAATCAAGTTTTATTGTTTTATCCTAGGCTGACACCTTTCTTATCATTGGAGAATTTAATCCATTTACTTTTAATTACTAGTACATTTGTTTAAATCTACCATTTTGTCATTTGTTTATTATTTATTCCATTATTTACCCTTCTTGCCTTCTTTTGGATTAATCAAGAAGTTTTATTTGTATTATTTATATTATTATTATATTATTCCATTTTTTGATGACTTGCTTTTCTTTCTGCATCTCTGTTTCCTCCTAGGATCAACATTCTACTTTATAAAGAATTCAGAATTCTTGTAGTACATTTGTGATGGTGAAAAGTTCTCACTTCATTTGTGTGGAAGTATTTTCATTTCCCTCTCACATTCGAAGAGTATTTTCACCAATATTGAATTCTAGCTTGGCAGATAATTTCCTTCCAAAATTTAAAGGTATTATTTTACTATCATCTGACTCTCATCATTTCTGTTGAAAAGTGATCCATTAGTAGTATTGTTGTTCCCCTTTAATGGAACTTTTTACTCCACTGTTTTTCAATTTCATCTTTTTCAAATCAAATTTGATTATGATGAAACTAGGTATAGTTTTTCCTACGTATAGATACTCCTGTTTGAAATGCATGGAGTATCTTGAAATGGTGTTTTGAAGACGCCTGTTATAGTTTTGAAAACTCTTGTTCAGCATGTATTCAAATATTGCTTCAATTTAATGTCTCTTCAGATTTGTTCTATATTTTCCATTTCTCCTCTCTGTGCTTCAAAACTGTCATTTTATTTTGATGTGTATTCCTGTTCATTAATCCTCTATTGTTCTTCACTTAGTCAATGGAAACAATCTATCAAATTCTTAATTTCAGACACTGCATTTTTCAGTTCCAATATTCAATTTGATTTTTTCTTTGTAGATTAAGTCTCTGCTGAAATTCTCCATTTTTATTCTATTTTCTTAAACATATTATTCATAACTATTTTACAACCCTGTCTGATAACCTCAATATCTGAATCATATTGGGTCAGTTTCTATTGTCATTTTTTTCCTTGGTTTCCAGTCATTTGGTCATGTTATTGACTATGCCTCAATTTTTTTAATTATTAAGAATAGACCCATATAAAAATGTAGAGGTTCTGAATGGTGACCTCCTCAACTGAGAAAATTTTTCTCTTCCAGGTATAGAAAATATAGGAGCACCACCCTGACTCTGTCAAAGGTTTGTTTTATGCTTAGTTAGGGCTGGTTTATATTAGCGCGTCCCTCTTCCTCTTTGGTATGGCTCTTACTCTTAGGAAGTGGCCTTTCTCAAATCTCAACTAAAAGTTGGGGTAGTCACCAGAGTTCATTCACCTTGGCACACTCTGAACTCCGATTTTCATCTCCCCAACAGTCACAACTGCTCAAATCTTTGCCGCTGCTTCCAGCGTTTGGGGGCGATTTTATTCTGCACAAGGACAACATAGATATCAGCTAATGACTCACTGCGAGTTTCTAAACTTACTTCTCGGCAGCGTTTCTCTCTAGGATTTTGGCCTTCACATCCTAGGAATTCTGGCAGTCCCAAGTTGCAGCCTTTGTCTCTCAGAGGCCATTGAAACTATAGTTTTATGCTCAGACACTATGTCCCCAATGCTATGATCCGGCAAGTGCCCTTGAGGAAAAAGTCAGTGTGACTTTGATGCTCACCTTGATGTGCTTCTCCTCTATCAGGGATTGTAGCACCTTAAGCCCTGTCTGTAATAGTTGTACTCCACTGACTTTGGGCTTTTCTAAAATGTATTTTGTCTAGGTTTTATGGTTGTGCTTGGGAAAATGTTGGTGTGATACAAGGTACTCATGTCTGGAACCAGAAGCTCTCCGGGTACTTTCAAGATTTCTTCTTTGTCTTTAGTTTTTAGCGTTTCATTATGGTGTGTCTAGGTTTGGTTTACTTATATATTTTTCTACACTGGTTTTGTAAGGCCGTTTGCATTTGTGGTTCAATGTGTTTCATTCATTTTGTCTAATTCTCAAACACCTCTTCTAATTTTTTTTACCATTTTCTTTCTCTTCCTCATCTAAGATTTTAATTACATGTATGTTGGCTAATTCATTGTTTTCTGTGTATCTCTTTTTCCCGTATTTTTGTCCTTTTTCTCTTTTCATGTCTTAGTATCAAGATTTTCTTCTGACTTTCAGGACAAAAAAATAGAATAGGAATAGACCCATAGTCCCAATCCTCTCTTGAGCTATATCTAATCTGTTGTTAAACCCATGTCTGAAATTTGTATCTTGATTTCAGTGCCGACTGATTTGGTGCCTGGTGAGAGCTCTTTTCCTGGCCCCTCCTCTCTATGTCCTCATATGGGGAAGGGGGTGGTATTGAGACAGCAAGTTTTCGCTCTTCCTTTGGTTTTAAGGCCATACTCCTACCGGATTAGGGTCCTACTTTATGAAGTCATTTAACCTCAAGTGCCTCCTAAAACCCCTGTCTCCAGACAGTCACATTGGGGGCCTAGGCTTCAACATATGAATTTTGGGGAGACACAATTCAGTCCATAGCAGACACATATTACAGCTCTTCCATGATCCTTTCAGTGTTGCTTATGGTTTGTGTTTGGTTAAGCCAGTGAGGGGTGCTGATAAGCTTAAGGATCTAGAAGAGAGGAATGGACCAAACCCTCTTTATTGCCTTCTGAAAAGGCAATTGAAAAACAAATGTTCCTGCTTTAGTAGCCAAGAAGGTGGAAAAAAACAAAAAACAGCAAGAAAGAAAATTAAAACCTTAAGTCAATATAATCATACTAACAGCAGGGAACTGCATCACCTTCTGACACCTGCTGTGACGGGATGAACACTTGCCTGTCAGGGGTGATAACGAGCAGTTGTCTTGGGTATCAGAACTGGCCCTGTCACATACCTGCCTAACTATGGGTCCACTGTGCAGAGAGGCTCCCAGAGGCCACACTGTTTCTCTTACCAATATTATTCTACCTTAGGAAATCTTCATTTTTCAAAACAGTTTTCTTAAGGTATAGTTTAAATACAATAAAACTCACCTATTTTAAGGGTGTAATTCAATGAATTTTAGGATATTTACAGAACTATACAGCCATCATCAATCTAATTTCAGAACATCTCAATCACCCTAGAAAGAATCCTTATGCCATTTACAGTCACTCCTCACTCCCTTCCTAAACCCTAGTTAACCACTTATCTACCTTGTCCCTATATTCATTTCTAAGATGACATTGAAAGTGCATGGCTTTTGGGACCTCCCTGGTGGAGCAGTGGTTAAGAACCTGCCTGGCAATGCATGGGACACGGGTTCGAGCCCTGGTCCAGGAAGATTCCACATGCCGCGGAGCAACTAAGCCCGTGCACCACAACTTCAGAGCCCGAGTGCCACAATTACTGCAGCTCACGTGCCTAGAGCCCATGTTCCGCAACAGGAGAAGCCACCACAATGAGAAGCCCACGCATCACAACAAAGAGTAGCCCCCACTCACCGCAATTAGAGAAAGCAGCAACGAAGACCCAACACAGCCAAAAATAAATAAAAGTTTAAAAAAGAAAGGACTTAGCTTTTTTCTATTTAAATGATTTCTCTATTTATTTAGTCTTAAACCACCCAAGGAAATAAATGGCAGATGTGATTCCAGCACTGCCGCCTTGAGCATCGGCATCTGCTTCCACCAACAGAGCGCTCTCAAGCAGATGGTGACTGAGAAAGAAACCAGAGGGTTGAACTATTGTTTAGGGTTTCCATTCTGCTAAGGCTCAGGTGTAACGCTGCTCCTACACACTGAGGGGCTGGTTACCTCACAGAGGCCTTGATTACAAGGCCAGCAAATAATTCTGTTTATAAAGACAAATGAGATCCCAGTTTGATAGCACTCTGAATTTGCCAGAATAGGTATCAATGTGCGGGAAGCAAGGGAAACACATCCAGGAGCCGCGCCTCTGTGGCAGGCATAACCTCCTCTGCTCTTCACTCTGTGGTGTAGGATGCAGCCACGTCTTCTAGTTTCGCAACCATAAGCCCGTGTGTGTCTATGAGGATGTTTTGACAGCTCAGCTTATTTGGTTGACAGTAGTTCAGTGCCCGGTTAACCGTGTAATCTTTGTATGTGTTGGATTTTTAAGGCTTATCCAGTGTCCTTATTAGTATCCAAAATTAATACTTCCTGAACACTAACTATACATTAGCTATCAGGGGGAAAGGGAGGGGTAGCAGGCACAGCCTCCACCATCCAAGGTCTAAGACAAGCCCTCTAAGTCAGTAAACCTTAATAAGAGGCACTTAGAAAGGATGTGGGGTGGGCGGAAAGTATACTAGAGTCTTGAGAGGGGCATGCATATTCTAAAAAAGAACACTCAACATTACAATCACCATGATGTTTTAACTCACGATATTTAGTACATTGTGAAATTCCAATGAATCTTGAAGAATAGGATGAGATTTTTATCAAAAATACACAATTTAAAAATTGATCACTTGAATAACGGGCACCATAAAATTCATGCTTTAAGAGAGTCACTAGCAGTAATGCTATGAAAACTCAGAGAGATTACCTCCAGATAGCTCAGGAGAGCTTCGTGGAGGAGTGGGTATCTGGGATGGGCAACTGAAGCTTGTGGCGCATTGGGTCGGCAGGCACAGAGCCCAGCTTTAGAAAGCCAGAATAACTTTTTCAGGTTTGCAAGAAGCTGGTGTACACACCATCTTGTTTGCCACCCAAAGCAACCCAGAAAGGCAGGTGGGATGGTCCTCACCTCCATTTAACAGGTTCATAGAATAGATAGTGAAGTCAGAATGCAAACCCAGGACTTTTGAGTCTAAATATAGCCATCTTTTCATTGTATCACACCATCCATCTACAATTAGGGGCTGACAACGATCAGCAAGTTAAAAGAAGGCACTAGTGACCTTTTAACTGTGTGTTGGACAGGAAATCAATTGCTGTAATTCTTTTTTTTCATCTCTAAGAGTCAATGGCTCTTGTTTCCCCTTTATACCACATCAGCACATAGCACAGCGCTAGACACACAGTAGCTGTTCAGTATGTTTTGGATTTAATTGAAGCTAATTAAGCTTCACCACTCAGACTACACATATTACTGAGAACGCCTTAAAACATCCTCCAAACTACCTGTCTCCAGCCTCTTAACTCTAGAGGTCTCACAGCACTCTGCTCGCAAATCCTTAAAGCAGGAATGTGAAGGCGGAAGATGAAATGTAATATACTGTCCTTTTAATGGGTACCATGACCAAATAACGATATTCTTTCTCTCTCTCTCTGTCAAAACTTTAAACACAAAGAGCGATTCAGCTTTCGGGAGGGAGGTCAAGTGTGCTCATTCTCCCCCCTCCCCCCGTTTTAAGGCCATCATTTAAAAATGTTTAAGTAATTTCTATTAAGCCGACCTGTCAAAATTAAAAGTGCCATATAATTACAAACACAAATCCTCTGGGACCAGAGATTTTGTATGGATTTTTCTATAATCTATTGGGCAGTTTACAATATGTACCTAAAACAACAAGACCAGTTTTTACTGCATGGAGTTTTATATCAGAAATATAAACTGAGTCAAACAGTTCAGCCTGGTGGAGGTTAAAAATGTGGGCATATTACAGCTTAAAGAAAAATGCTCAGTAAGAAATTATTATTTACCAAATTGCATTCCATATAACCTCCTGACTCTTCCCTGCATTGGGGTTCTAAGAACCCCCAAGATACCCTCCACTAATCTGCGTTCCCTAGATCAGGGATCCCCAACCCCCGGGCCACAGACCAATACCAGTCCACGGCCTGTTAGGAACCGGGCCACACAGCAGGAGGTGAGCGGTGGGCGAGCTAGCAAAGCTTCATCTGTATTACAGCCGCTCCCCACCGCTCACATTACCGCCTGAGCTCCGCCTCCTGTCAGCATCATGGTGAGTTGTATAATTAGTTCATTATATATATAACAATATAATAATAATAGAAATAAAGTGCAAAACAGATGTAATGCACTTGAATCATCCCGAAACCGTCCTCCTTGCCTCGCCCCATCCGTGGAAAAACTGTCTTCCACGAAACTGGTCCAAGGTGCCAAAAAGGTTGGGGACCGCTGCCCTAGATGTTCAGGATCCAGATCTTTCCTTCATCTTTTCTTATACCCCAAAGTCACCCAATGTGGTATATATCTGAACCAAAATAAAACTGGAATATAGTCTTGAAAATCAATCCACTTCCTCATTATATATTTTTAAATGAGACATAAAGCAGGCAACTACTAACTGCAGAATTTCAGAATTAGTGACAGAAGCAGAACTTGAACATGGGACTTCTGCTTGCTAGTTAATACCCATTACTCTGTCATTCCGCCGGGGCCCAGCGATCAGTTGGTAATAAACTAACACAATGAAGTCCACTTATTTGCAAATGATCCTGGACCTTAAAGATGAGTTGGTGCTTTCAAAGAATTGAGTCTAATTTCAGATAGATATTGCAATAGCCCAGGAAGACTCCTCGTCTGCTATTTGGAAAACCAAGAGCATTGGAAGTAATGAATGAGGTGTTTTTTTAATCACCTGTAACCCGACCATTGTAATTTAAACCATACTTTTATTTACAGCAGGACAGTACTTTGAAATATTAGCTTGTCCTCCTTGATCTTTGTGCCATTTATTCAGTTAAAGCATTTTTAATTTGTTCCTTTAGAGAAGGCATAACCCAGCAGAAGACTAAAAGAAAAAGATAAAGGGAGTCACCTATTGTTTTAACAGCCTAGTCCTCAGGGAGAAATGAAAAATCTCCAATAATAACCAACAGTCTCGAGACTATACTCAATAGGGAAAGACAGACCATTTTACTTCCAAACTAGACATGTTTCCCCACAGAGAAGGAGGGGAGATTGAAGGAGAAGCAAGGGTGTTTAAACTCTGTGGACTTTTGAGAAATTGCTGGTTAGACTTGGGTGTTTGGAAGATCTAAGAGGAAAGACTTATAGTCTTTTGTCCTGGGAAGGTGGCAAGACCCCAGGAAAGAATTATCTATGAGGTGTGATTAGGCAAACTAAGTGTCAAATACCCTCCCACCCCAGGATCAGCAAGGTGAAGAGGAAATAGAAGGTTCTCCACGGAATCCAAAGAGGCCTGAAAATACTCAAGGACGAGTCAGAACTAAAGAAGTCATATTGTAGAAAAGAATGAAGAATCAAATGCAAAAGAAGACATCTGGGTCTAGGCCAGTGTGGACAAACACCAGTGTAGAAAGAGACCCGCATGGCTGCCTGGTGCCACGAAATAGCCACGCCCCGCCAAGCTCTCACCCGCTTCACACTGTGGCTCTATTTTATCCCCTTAAATGTAGGTACAACCCTTAGGAAAAGGGAAGCATCCCTGAACTGAATGAAATTAAGATCCAGGGATCAGGGGCTCAAAAGTAAAATTAGGTCTAAATGAAGAAAGATACATTCCATTTCTTGCACATCGGAGTTGGGGTCCTAAGCTTTATACCCATTAGACATTTCTCCCTATTTTGTTTTCATTTACTTGCAGTTTTCACATTTGCCTTATTTAAAACTGTTACCGTCATCCTATTGTACTTGAAATCAAAACCCTCCAGCAATTGAAAAAAAAGTTAATATTAAACATAGAGAAGTAAAACTGATTTCTCCTTTTTCTTTTTCATTAAGAAGCATTGGTCTTGAAATAATGTAAGTTTGGTGGGGGATTTCTGACAAGATGCTTTTTACATTCATAACATTCCAGTACAAATATATCTGAGGCCCCATTTTTCTCTTGGTCTATGGAGACCATTCCTTGTCGTTCTCTATTAGGTCACAGCTTGTCATAGCACACTTTTTTTTTTCTCATTAAAATATTTATTTTTGTTCTCAGGTTGTTGAAGATAATTGAATATTTATGCCTTAAAATACTATGGTATACTTGAAATGACATTAAATGCCTGGAGTCGAGCTCCAGTTTTTCGACAATTAAGTAATTTTGTCAGTGTTATGCAAAAATGAGCAACACATGTCCATCTTTGATCAGCTCTATGTTAAAACAGGAAAGATGCCATCATAACGTGTGTGTGTGTGTGTGTGTGTGTGTGTGTGTGTATATACAGCCCTCCCCCAAAAGGCTAGTGATTAGGATAGTGTGCTAAATACATTAACTTCCCAGCCTCTGCACAAACACTAAAGGTATAAAATATGGACCATAGTCCCCTGTCAAAGGTGCCAGAGGGTTACAAAATTAGAGAATGCCACTGTCCTTTCTCTAGTGATATAATTAGACATTCAGCAATGTCATAGACGTATAGATGATCCCATTATTACTGCTACAAATGGCAAACGTCATCAGTAAGCAAGTAATAAAACGCGAAAGGCTGCCCACTAGTTTGAGAAATTAGAACCAACACCAAAGGAAGAGTAAAGGAGGAAGAGGCTGGCTCTGGAATTTTTTGTCTATTTGTTTTAACCTTATAATTTCATTACTTCAAACTTTTAAAACTGATAGACTGAGACACTTAAACCCAAATACAGAGGCATTGCCAATACAGTCATTTAAGGAGGTGAAAACTGACCAGGAGTCATTTTTCTCATTTTAAAAATTTTAAGTGATTGAAATATCACAGAGGTCTTTTTCTAATTCTCAAATTCTATTCTTTATTATATCCCTTCATACCATTTCACGCCATACCTCCTTTTCATCACCCTCATAGTAAAGGGGAGCTTCTGTCCCCTACGTGGATAATATATGCCGTACAAGAGTCTTCCCTGCTACCTGGGAAGCTGAGTAGGTGCTTAAGTCCACACAATGCATAAAAGAGGTGCTTTTTTTTCCAACCATAGTGTGTATGGCGTAATGGTTAACTTTTGAACCCAGTTCTTCTTACTGAGGAAAATGACTCTGGAGATGTCTAAGGTTGGCCAGGATTTTAACTCTGTGAAGAGGCATGAGGTTAGCAGAAGACAGAAGGGAATTCCAGGGCACTAAACTGTGCGTTCAGTAGCATTAGGAACAGAGCCAAAGAGCTGTCGGAGAATAAACAGTGGCTTTCAGAAAGGACTCTCAAGGATCATCCAGTCTGCAGCCATCATTGTAAAGATGAGAAAACAAAAATCCAGGAAGCTTACTGCTGAGACCAGAAACACACATTCCTCTAGAGCAGGGTTTAGCAAACTTTTTTCTGTAAAGGACCAGACAGTAAATATCTCTGTCACAATTATTCAGTTCTGCTGTTGTAGCCTGAAAGCAGGCATACACAATATGTAAATGAATGGCTGTGGCTGTGTTTCTATAAAACTTGCAGAAACAGGCTGACAACCAGATCCAGCCCACTGGCCATACTACACGAACCCCTGCACCACAGGACATTATTGCGCACCTCAGCTCAGTGCTCCACTCATCATGAACTAGGGAAAGCAAAAATAACCTTCCCAGTACACCCAAAGTAGTTTTTAATGCTTCTCCAGAATGGCTTGAAATGACCCTTAAAAAGGTGACCTTTATTAGCAGGTAGTCCTCTTTGCTATCACATGCAAAGAGACTGCCTGGGAATAAAAAAACACAGATGATATATGAGCCAATCCCAGCATTCTCCCTTTTCTGAACCCTAATCAAATCATGAACATCTCAGGTATGTGCTTCACCTACCTGAGATTTCTGTTACTGGCAATCCAAAATCCTAAACCATCAGCTAAGTGAATTTTCACTAATCTGGGGTTTACCACTTAGGGCAGGGGTCCCCAGTCTACCGGTCCATGGCCTGTTAGGAACCGGCCTGCACAGCACAAGGTGAGTAGTGGGTGAGCAAGTGAAGCTTCATCTGTATTTACAGCCGCTCCCCATTGCTCTCATGACCACCTGAGCTCCGCCTCCTGTCAGATCAGAGGCGGCATTAGATTCTCACAGGAGCCGGAGCCCTACTGTGAACTGCACATGGGAGGGATCTACACTGCGTGCTCCTCATGAGAATCTAATGCCTGGTGATCTGAGGTGGAGCTGAGGCAGTGATGCCAGCACTGGGGAGTGGCTGCAAATACAGATTATCCTTGGCAGAGAGGTTTGACTGCACAGACACCATAATAAATCAATTGCTTGCAGACTCACATCAAAACCCTATCAGTGAGCGGCAAGTGAAAACAAGCTCAGGGCTCCCACTGATTCTGCATTATGGTGAGTTGTATAATTATTTCATTAGATATTACAATGTAATAATAATAGAAATAAAGTGCACAATAAATGCAATGTGCTTAAATCATCCCGAAACCACCACCCATCCCCCTGGTCCATGGAAAAATTGTCTTCCACGAAACCAGTCCCTGCTGCCAAAAAGGTTGGGGACTGCTGACTTAGGGCACCATAATATCTGTTTTAATTAGACTATTTTTAATACAAATTCCTCACACATTTGTTATACACTTCTCTGAGCCTAAGTAGAGATTAAATAACAAATATGTTCAGTAAAGTACAATCAGCATTGTGAACATGTAAGAGAATACCACCTTACATCTGAGTAGAACGTTTAAGTGTATAATACATTTTTATTATAAAATTGTTCCTTACTACAACTGTGTGAGGTAGCCAGGGAAGTTATTATTGTCCCCACTTTACAGATGTAACTAGAGATAATGTAATTGTGTAACTCTTTTGAGGTCTCCCATAGCTAACAGTAAGACTAGAACTCAAGAATCTTTGTCTAGTGCTCTCTTAAATACACTTCCTTCTTCTGGACTGTGAAATGAAGTACTTCTGCGTGAGCATTTTCATTGTTTCCTTCCCTCCTGTCAGGTGGCCAGCTTTGACTCTTTCTCTGCTTCCACCATCTCTCCTCCACTTTTTTTTTTTTTTAACTAACTTTCATACTAACTTTCTCACCATCAAGATTATGCCGATAATTTATTATTTCCTAGATGAGGGAAATTTTCCTCTGGAAAATCAGATAAGCAAGCATGTTGAGGATTACGTACCAAAAGGGGCAAATCCACATCTAGTGACAACTCAAGACAATATGAGATGGTTTTAGAACAAGGAATTTGTGGCAATTCTTGGAAATACTTTCTTGACATACTTCTCGGTTGCGGTTGTGCTGCATTAGGTCAGCGGTGCTGAAACAATGGCCTATGGATATTCCGAAGCCACAGAAATGCCGTCCCAACACGAGTGAGTGAAGATGCTCACAGGACTTCCCTGAACACGAGTGACACCACACTTTGAACTCTACACATTGGAAAACACAAGCCAAGATCTACATAGAAGTACTAATACTATGCTGGGATTTATATTTCCCTTGAAAAATGGAAACAGAATAAGGAATCAGTTCTTCCAAACTGGCTTTGTAAAAGGATCTTGGCATGCTTTCCATTATCTCTTCCAGCCTTGTAGCTCAGTGAATTGCTCCCAATACTCCAATGATGGGACATTTCAAGCTCCCTTTCTCATATTCATTTCTTTTCTTTGGATACTGGAAGAAAAGTGAATTTTTCACATACATGAAAACAATTTAATTTTATAATTCCTGGGTCCCAAGTGTCAAGTTACCTGGTCAAATGCTTTTTATTTCTCTGTGGGCCGAAAAGAATATAACTTATATCTCAATTTAACTTGACTAGACCTGAGGGGAACAGTTTTCTCTGTGTGAATCCAGAACACTCATCTTCCAGTTTCCAGGATATTACAGTAGACAGTTGCCAGATGTATTTTTTATATGGTCCTTCACTCACTTTCCTCCTCCTCCTCCTCCTCCTCCTCCTCTTCTTCATCTTCATCGAAGCTAAAATTGATGAGTGCTTACCCTGCTCCAGGTATGTCCTAAGCAATTCATATATTGAGGTGTTACCATCCATCTAATTTTCAGACTCCTAGTTTTACCAAGTGTCAAAACCATGGGTCCATTTCAGAATCACACATTGCAGTGGGTTATCATGTCTTTCTAGATGCCTTCAGACTGAACAGTGCCTTAGTCTTTCCTTGACTTTCAAACCTTTGACGTTTTTGAAAATTACAGTTCAGTTATTTTATAGACTGTGCCCCCAGATGGGTTTATGACAATTCCTTGTAATTAGATTCTATTTATGCATCGATGGCAAGAATACCACAGATGTTTCTCATGGCATTCTATCAGGTGACGATTTTGATTTATACCATCACTGATGGGGTTCACTTTGATCACTTGGTTAAGGCGGTGTCTCTGCCAGGTTTTCCCACTGAAAGGCTACTCACTTTCCCCTTTGTCGTGAGTAAGCATTTTGTGGGGAGGTATTTGAAAGTATCTAAATATCTCATTAAATTTTCATTTTACTCATTTATTTACTGAGATCGCTATGGACTTCCGATTTTGTATTTAATAGGTTGTAATACATACTATCATTTACTTTTCATGCTCTAATTATTCACAATTTGGCTTATGCAAGCCTCTTTGAGGGGACTTCTATGTCCTTCTGACATATTCCCATTTGAATACTTCCACAGTTTCTGACACTCCAGGCTTATATTACACTTCCTCCATCCAAACTCTGAAATTAGCCATTTTTCCAAGGAGCTCTCTTTTAGTAAAGTCTGGTCATTAGAAGCCAAGACATGGTGCTAAGTATGCTCATTGCTATCGTAGTGTCTTGTTCCCAGGACCCTTCCGTGGACAGAGCTGGGGAATATACACAGTCTACGCACATTTACGTCTCCGTGTTACTATATCTATCCATATTGAATTTTAAAAATCATGAGTTCACACCAATATCTTCAATTCCAATATTTTCTTCTCTTTTCACATTTTTAACTTCTCTGACAGTGAGAAATGTCACTTCCATTATCCTCAATATATTTGCCTGTTTGATCACTGCATCATATATGACCAGTCTCTCATGCCTCCTTCTCCCCCCTTCCCCATGCAGACGCCCTCTTCACACCACTCTGGATCTGACGCCGTGCCAGACCACTTCCTGCATGGATGCTCTCTTGCCTCGCACGGGTTCTTATACCCCATGCAGCTGCCCCTCCAGAGACGCCCTCTCACTCCCCTTGACCTCTGACTCCACAAGAGGAGCTGTCCCCTGCCATGTTGTAGTGTGTTGAATAGTGGCCCCCCCAAAATATGAACACCTGAAATCTGAGAATATGATATGATTTGGAATAAGGGTCTTTGCCAATGTAACTAAGGTAAGGATTTCAAGATGAGATCACCCTGGATTAGGGAGGGCCTTAAACCCCAAAACAAGTGTCTTTATAAGAGACAGAAAAGGAGACGACACACAGACCCACAGGAGAGAGGGCCATGGGAAAACAGAGGAAGAGGTTGGAGTTATGTATCTACAAGCCAAGGAACGTCAGGGGAATGCTGACAGCCATCAGAAGCTAGGAGAGGCGCCTGGCACAGTTTCTCACTCAGTACCTCCATAAGGAAACCACCCTGCTGATACCTTGATTTTGATCTTCTGTCCTCCAGAACTGTAAAAGAATATGTTTCTGATGTATTAAGCCACGAAGTTTGCAGTAATTTGTCACAGCAGCCCTGGTAAACTAATACAGATTTTGGTACCAGGAGTTAGGACTTGGATGTATCCATCCAGGATCTATATTTCAACCCACTACACACGTGAATAACCTCCTTACCCTGCTTGGGCTCTAAAATTGCACACCAGGCGCTCCCTGAACATAAGCGTCTTCATCACCCTGACCAGTATCCGACATCCTTGCCAGACTTCCCTCTCTGTCTATGCCTACTCATCCCCTTGGGTCTGGCATCCCGCTCTAAGCCATCACGGCCCCCTTTCTCCCTGCTGCAGAGGCACACCTTGCTCTGCCCCACATTGCAGCCTTAGGAGTGAATTTCAGAGCCAGAAAGAGGAAGAGAAGAGAATTCCGCTAACATCTTACCTCAATGTAAATTAATTTTGGTGATGAACAATTAGTATTGCTTACCTTTTTGCCCTTCCTTATAAGACAAAAACACAAGCACTTTCGAAAATAAAGTGAAAGGCATCAAAATTATGCCCATTTCCTGATGTGAGGGAAATACACATAATATTCTTGGCAGAGACAGATAGAAATTCTTTTACAAAATAGTTATCTTAATTTCAACACAATCATTCTTCATTTGATCTAATACGACATTTTAAAACAATAAATGTACTCAGAAGTCCCATGTACTGAATTGAGTACAGTTTTCAGAGATAAATTCCTTCATCAAGAAAAAAAGACAAAGTGGCTGAAGATGTTTTCTCTCCTTCTTTAAGCTTCTGGGATTTTTTGGCAGCTTCAAAAGAAACTCCAAGATACAATGGTGATATACCAACAGGATAAAACACAAGGTTGTTGTAAAACCATAAATAAAGCATGACCATCACAGGAGATCTTACGTTTATGTTATTATTTTCTAACAATGAAGTCCTTAATTAAAACACCCCTACAAGTTCAAGTTATTAAAAGACCATTCTGCAAGCCCAGAAACCAGGAAGAAAATGGAAAATAGACCTTGTTCCTTTCTCATTGTTTCCAACAAAACATTTTAGGAAAGCTTTGAGCTTTAGCTGAAACACAGAGAGAAAAAAAACTTTAAAACTATTTCCTGAAGTTTATTTTTAAAAAGTTCTATCTGTTCTTCTTTACATCTGCTGTGATTGGCGTTCCTACAGATAAGTCAGCATCCAATGCAAGAGTAGAGCAAGGTTTATTGGTCCCTCTTGTTATGTAGCACTGAACTACACAGGAAATTTTATTGCACATTTGCTGCCTTCAGTTTCCCCAGATTGTTTAACAATTCTGTGCTTCTGCAACATAAAAGACAGGCCAGAAACCTGAGGCGGCATTTTTCAGCTCCAGATCGAACATGACATTACACACTGACAGCGTTTGACAATTTGGCTTGTTCTTTGAAAGCCAGCAGACTGCGCAATGACCAGGATGCAGGGAAAAAAAGTCTTTGTGAGGCCAAATTTGTAAAAATGTAATTCCCATTATTTACTGGCAAGCCGTAATTACAATTAGTAATGATTAATATTAATCAAACGATTTGTAAGGATGCAAGAGGAATGTAATTCATTGGGGAATAACTCAATACTGTATACCCTGTTCCATTATGTTGCAGAGAAAAGATCTGTGATGTGAAATCACGCCTCACCAGTCTATTTGGGTTTACCAGCTTGCCACTTCTTGCCAGTTCTGTAGTGCTCAAGAAAATTTAAAACTACAATATCATCATTTCTCAAGTGATCTATTCATCTCTCACCAAAAAGAAAAAACAAAGTGAGAGAAGAACATTTTTCTGTGTTTGAATTGCATTTAATACCTTGGGAGATATAATGATACTGAAGCCCTACAATCTATAATGTTGCCTGCACTGTTTGACAATACTAACTTTAGCCTGTAGAACTTTAGCCTGTAGTAAAAGCCTGCATATTTGGTAGTCCTTCAACCAGAAGCTCCTCTTTACAAGCAACTCCAAGCTTTGCCAATATGGTAGAAATCCATACTCATGATTATGACTTTTTGCAAGATCCTACTGCATTCTCAAACAAAGGTTACATTTTGTCAGGCAATCTTATTGTTTATCTCTTACACTCTAGAGCTTTGAAAACTGGTACTATTATAAAGTATAAGTATTATAATCATAATGCATCATATTATAGTATACGTTAAGTTATTTAACGTATTATATAATATACATTATGGTTATAAATATATGTATTATACATGTTTTATAATATTTTTCTAATATAACATATATGGATTACTGAATCATATGATTCAGTTTATATACTTAATATTTACTCCTTGTTCTTTCAAACTTTCTTTTGCTTCTTTGTTTTTGATGATGAATAAATCTCTAATTCTAGCCTCTCAGCTTTATTTTAGTCTCATTTTTCAACAGCCTGGTGAGCAGCTCTTTTTAGAAGGTCCCAGTATTTCTTCAGGTAAAACTGTAGTATACTTTGCATGCCATATATATATATATATATATATATATATATATATATATATAAATATATAAAATTTGTTTTTAATTTTAACAATTTTAATTACAATAGCTGTACTCTCTGGCTACTGGAAATCGCTGAATCATTCCCTTGATGCTTCAAGTTCATGTATCCTAGAGTTATTCTAGGATGGTAACTACCAGTCACATGCAGCTATTTAAGTTAAATAAAAAATTACTTCCTTAGACCCACTAGCCACATTTCAAGTGCTCAAAGCCATATGTGTCTGCTGACTACTGCATTGGACAGTGGGGAGATATCTCCATCATTGCAGAAAATTGTATTGGACAGTGATACTCTAGAAACTACTTAGCTTTTAGACCTCCCTGAAAAAAAAATCAACTATTGATACATTTTATTATTTGTTCCAGACTGATACTCTATCTTTGCTGAAAGAGTTACCTTCTCAATTTTCTGAAAGAGTTTGTGTAGGATTAGTATGATTTATTTCTTATATCTTAAATAGAATTTACCAGTAAAGGTATTAAGGCCTCTAATTTTCTTTGTTGGGAAGTTTTAATTTATGAATTGAATTTCTTTTATTGATATAGGTCTAGAGTTTCCTATTTCTTCTTTGGTCAATTCCGATAAATTTTGTCTTCCAATTAGTCTCTTTCATCCTGATTGTCAAATATATTGACCTTTTATATCTATCTATAGGCTCTGTAATGATGTATCTCTTTCATTGCTGATATTTGCAATTTGCTTCTTTTTTCTTATTTTATTGGTTAATCTAGGTATACGTTAATCAATTTTTATTTACCCAAACAAAGAGCCAGCTTTTGGTTTAATTAATTTTCTCTACTATTTTTTTCACTCTATTTCATTGATTTAATTTTTTCTTTATAACTTCCCTTTTTTTTCCTACTTACTAGAGGTTTAATTTGCTCTCCACTGTAACTTTTTACAGTAGGAACATGTATCATTGATTTTTAGAAGTTACTTCATTTTCAATTAATTAAAAACACTTCTTTTTCTTTACTCACACATATTTGACAACAAACGTGTGAGTTTTTCACTCACATTAAGCAATTCTCCAAGTCTCAAAACACCAACTGGGTGTCCAAAAATTTGATTATGACACTAACTACCTGGAGTCAGCACACACCCCACAGGCTAAGGACTCAGTTCCACTGGACTGCCACCCCTCGCTTCTGACACCAATCAATTCCCAGGTTATGACCTGCATTTACTTCTGACCAACCAACTAAAAACTGAGGGGTCCCACAACCTCCTCCTCAAGTTCAGTAATTTGCTAGACTGGCTCACAGAACTCAGGAAAGCACTTAACTTACTGTTACCAGTTTATTATAAAGGCTACAACTCAGGAACAGCCTGATGGAAAAGATCTATAGGATAAGGTATGGTGATGGGGTGGGCATATGGAGTTTCCATGCCCTCATGGTGTGCCACCCACTCAGAACCTTGATGTGTTCACCAACCTGGAAGATTTCCAAACTCTGTCATTTAGAGTTTTTATGGAGGCTTCATTATTTGGCAGGATTGATGAAACAATTGGCTGTTGGTGATTAAGTTAATCTCTGGCCCCTGGCCAGTCTCTGGAGATAGGTGAACGCGGCTGGAAGTTCCAACCCTCTAGTCACACGGTTGCTTCCTCTAGCAATCAGCTACAACCTGAAGCTATCTAGGGACCTCAGCCACCAGTCATCTAATTGGCATACAAAGAAAGATTTTCATCACTCCAGAGATTCCAAGGGTCTTAGAAACTCTTACGTCAGGAACTGGGGATTAACACCAAATATTTTAACAAAAAAGGTTTCTGTCACCCTACTATTCAGGAAATATACAAGGAGCTCTACATCAGGAACTGGGGGCAGAGACCAAGTATATATACTCTGTAGATAGACACCAAAATATAAACATATAAATAGAAAAGGTCGTTGATGACCCTTGAACTGCTCCACTTATACACAGGTTTTTTTTTTTTTTCCAATATATATGTACTACAGTACTACATAATCTGAGCTGGCTGAATCTGAGGATGTGGAACTGTACATACGGAGGGCTGACTGTAAAGTTATACTCAGACTTTCCACTATGAGGAGGGTTCGTGCTCCAACTCCTGAGTTGTTCAAGAGTCAACTGTGTATAAATATATCAAGATTTATGGCCCAGCATATCATCTGTTTTGGAGAACACATCACATGCATTTCAGTAGCTATGTAATCTATAATTGTTGGATATAGTGCTCTATAAATATTATCTATGTCAAAGTTGTTGATGTGTGAATCAGCTCTTCTTTTTCGGTGATATTTTGTATACCCGTAATATCAGTTGCTGAAACAATGGTGTTAAAATCTCTAGCTTGGTGGAATTATATACTTCTCCCTTTAACACAAATAAATTTTATATTATCAGAGGTAAAAGCATCTCAATGTATTTTGAAGCTCTGCTATTAGATACATATGTATTTATTACTAGTATGTATTCTTGATGAAATGACCTATGTATCATCAGGAAATGTTTCTAGCTCTGGCAGTACTTTATTCTTGAAATTTACCTGTCTCAAGCATTTTTCTCTTTCCTGTTTGTAAGATACATTTTCCATCTATTTACTTCAACCTAACTATGTCTTGATCTTTAAAATAAGAGCATCTTTTGTCGATATCTGTGGTATTTCAAGTACATAACCATGTAAACAGCATAATTTCAGCTGGCTTCTCTTTTAATCCATTTTGATAATTTCCTCATTTTAAGTAGAATATTTATCCTAATAATGTTTAATTTTTTTTATATGGTTGGGTTTATGTTTGTTTTTTCTCAATCCTATTTTTTAAATTTATCTTACTTTTCCTATCTTTTTTGGATTATATGAATATTTTTTAGAATTCTATTTTAATTTTTGTATGCACACACATAACAAACTTGAAGCATCAAGAAAATGTTGTGTGTGTGTACATGTATATTTTCAACCACAAGTGACTCTGGTCTTCAGGTAACATTTGACAATCTGTGCATCTCTGGTTACCACAGCTGGGGTGGACGGGTTGCTACAGGCAGGTAGAGGCGAGGGATGCTGCTAAATATTCTACAACACATGGGACAGCCCCCCACCACGAAGACTCATCTGGCCCAAAATGTCAATAGTACCAAAGTTAAAAAATTGTGCTCTAGGGATTACAACATAAATTCTTAAAATGTCCACAGTCCTCTTATAGTTAATATTGTACTGTTTTACAAATTAGAAACTTTGCAACTGTGTAGAACCATACCATGACCCCTCCTTTTCCTTTATTTTCTAGTTGTTACATATATTACATCTACATGTTATAAAAACCATAAATGTTATAATTTCCTTTAAACAATCGTGTACATTATAAAGAATTTTTTAAAAAAGCAAAACATGATAATCTTTTTAATTTACCCAGTTATTTATCATTTTTGATGTTCATTCCTTTACTAAGATCTAATTTTCCTCCTGGGATTAATTCCCTTCAGCCTGAAAAACTTCTTTAAAAAATTTTTTTTGCATTATAAGTTTGCTGATAAGGAACACTGGTAGCTTTCTTTTATTTAAAAAATGTTTTTATTTTGTCCTCATTCTTAAAGGTTATTGTTGCTGGATATAGAATTCTAGGTTGACCTTTTTTTTTTTTTTTTTTCAGCATTATAAAAACGCTGTTCTTCTGGCTCCCATGTCTCTGAAGAAAACTCAGCTTCTACCAACAAATTTGGGAAAATATTGACTAGTATTTCCTCAAATACTTTTTTCTGCTCCATTGTTTTTCTCCTCTATTTTTGGAACTCCAAGTACACGTAAGTTAAAACACTCAATATTATCTAACTGATCTCTGAAGTTCTGTTCATTTTTATTTCAATCTGTTCTTTTCTCTGATCTTTACATTAAATAATTACTATTAATCTACCTTGAAGTTCCCTTAGCTTTTTCTTTGTCAACTCTATTTGGCTGTTAGTCCATCAGGAGTATCTTTTTTTCAGATACTGCATTTTTCAGTTCTAGAATTTCCAATAGTTCTCTACCTTATTTTTCTGCAGAGATTTTCTCTCTCTTTATTCACTTTGAATATACTGTATTTACTTCATATCAGATGGTCATGATAGCTGTTTTAAATATTGCCTGTTACTTTCAACATCTGTGCCATCTTGGTCTTTATTTCCGTTAATGGTCTTTTCTCATGAGAATACTACCCCATTGTCCTTATTATTTGTATGTCATGTAATTTTGGATTGTATCCTTGACATTATAAATGTGAAGATGTAGAGACTCTGGATTCTGTTATTGTTCTCCTATGAGTGTTATTTCTTTTGTTTTAGCATACCAGTATGTTGCCTCAACTTGGAACAGTGAATGTCTATTTTTGGATGACAGCTATGGTCCTGATTCAGATATTTTATCTTTAGCTGAAATGTTTTGAATCTGTTCAGTGTATATGTGAATCAGGTGAGCCAGATGTGTGGAGAGACAGAATGTGGGAATCTGGCTTATAGCCCTTTCCTTTCTAGGATTTCCCCTTATCTCTGCTGCCTGTGGTTTCCCCAGATTTAGTTTTCTGGTTCTCTGTTGAGGAGGACTACATATTTCATCACCAGTACCCTCTTCCCCTGCATACAATGTCTAAAGATTAAAAGTCATGAAAACAGCCAATAACTCCATTCAATTCCCCTCCTTCAAGATGATTCCTTTATTAGACTCTGCCTACTTGTGTTTACTCTAGTGCCTTCAAGAGACTGCTTTTTGTGTTATATCCAGAGCTTGTAGCTTTTTTTCTGGTAGTGGTGTCAGTCAGTAGGACTGTACTTTGTCATTACATAAAGCAAAAGCCTTCTTTCCTTTTCCTTTGATGCTTGTTTTCAGTTCCAGGAGGCCCTGACCTTGAGAGTTACTATTAGTTTGTCAGAGAAAGTATTCCTTTCTTTTAGTCAGCAAACAAGATGTCCCTTCAGTGTTTTCAAATAGTATTTGGTTGTTTTCAGTTATTTCCACACTTGTTTGTGTGTGAACAAATAACTTTCCCAGAACACTGAGGCTTCTGGATAGGTCTTGCTGCATTTTATTCTCTGATTTAAGATACAAGTTGTCAGGAGGATTTAAGAAATTAAAAGATTTTGTGCTTTAGTGACATCATTTTAAAAAATAATAGTTGCTTCAAGGAAGTATACTTCTTTGGTAACCTGGAAACTGTACTTGACTCTAAATCAAGAGATGTGGGCCCCAGGTCTAGCACCATCAAATCGCTTACCATGTCTGCACCTATTTCCTCATCACTAGAAATGTCCAGCTCAACTTGACTTCAGTGAGCTTTTAATCAAGTAGGAAAAACATCTAATACATGCTAAATCTAAGTATTACAATGTTAAATAAACATTCTTTCCCAGTTTAAAGCAATATTGAAATATATTGAACATTAACATAATCAGTGTTCTGTTCTTTCTCTCTCAAAACTTCAATACTATTTTCAAAGGGCTTGTTTATGAGGATGGTGGTTATCCCACAAGTTTACAATTGTTATTGCTCAAATGTTTTGTTATTATTGGCAAATTTGTAATAACCCCTTTATGATCCCTTATGGTTTCTATTCCATCTATTCTATTCCAACTTCTATAATTTCCCTATTATCATGAATCCTATGGGTAATTATGCCTTTTTGGCATTGTAAGAACTTCGGACTAAATCTACTTGAAGCCAACAAGCTGCATTATAAAAGAAACACCCTTTAAAAGTCAAGACAGGGCTTCCCTAGTGGCGCAGTGGTTGAGAATCTGCCTGCCAATGCGGGGGACACGGGTTCGAGCCCTGGTCCGGGAAGATCCCAGATGCCGCGGAGCAACTAGGCCCGTGAGCCACAACTACTGAGCCTGCGCGTCTGGAGCCTGTGCTCCGCAACAAGAGAGGCGGCGACAGTGAGAGGCCTGCACACCGCGACGAAGAGTGGCCCCTGCTCGCCACAACCAGAGAAAGCCCACGCACAGAAACGAAGACCCAACACAGCCAAAAATAAATAAAATTAAAAAAAAAAAGTCAAGACGTCTGGCACTGTGGAGATAAGAAGTGTTTTGAAAATTGATTTCAATCAGTTGATTGTGAATTGGTAGCTGGTCACACTCATCTCTGGGTCACTTAGGAGCATTCCAAGTAAACTCATTGTCATTAACATATAAATATGGAATCACAGCTAGCAAATTCGAGAAGGAAGCCACACCCCAACTGTGAGAAGCTCACTTCTCTCAAGGATTTCACAGTCATCTATCCTTCCCAAGCTCGCCAGTACACCCTCAGTGTCCCCCCTTACATTCTGGTAGTCACAGGAATTCTGAGACCAAAAGAGATATTCTCCACATAAAAAGTTGGCAAGCCACAGCACAGATTAGTGCTGTCCAGTAGAAATAGAATGTGAGCCACACATATGATTTTAAATTTTCTAGAAGCCACATTTTAAAAAGTAAAATAAAAAGAAAATAAATTTTATAACATATTTCTAATCCCATATATCTAAATATTATTTTAACATGAAATCCATATTCAAATGAAATACATATTTTGTATTCCTCTTATCGTGCTAAATCTTCAAATCCTAGAGTGTATTTCATCCTTACTATTCATACTAGCCATGTTTCAAGTGCTCGGCAGACTTACGGGGCTAGGAGCTACCTATTAGCACACAGCCCAATACTTTTTTTTGGCCACATATTCAGTTTTCTGTTTTCATCTAACGTTGCCCAACTACAAACACAGGTTCAAGGTAACCACATCTACTATTATATTCCAGAGATTAAAAATGAGTACAAATCTGGTAGAATTTCAGACCCAGAACTCTTCTCTTCCTTTAATATGAGGGAGACCACCAGGGCAACAGCTTCTCATGGCACCACTTTAACTATGCCATGTCTTTACTTGGAAACAGATTTCCTTCAATTCATGACAGAGTCCATAGACCGTGACCGACTAAAAAGAGACTTAAGTCACAGCTTCAAAAATATAGGATCACTTTTTCTTGGGCACTGAAAGACTGCCTGTTAGAGAAAGAGAACACAGGAAGCCTCCAGCAATTCTCAAAGTGCTATCCTCTCAATGTACAAGACTGGGCCCTAGAGAAAGAAGAACGCTTCACCTAAACACACACAGCTAGTTGACAGCAGATCCAGATTGGTAATCTACATTTCTGGTTTTGTAACTTTCTGTTCAGTGTGTTGAATGTCACACAATCAAGCCTACTATATACGTATTTCTACTGCACAGAATCACGTTGGTATTTCCCCATAATTTTTCCTATGTGGGCTCTTAATAATAAATATATTAGCCATGAACAAGTACAAGTGACTTCTAAACTGCAAGAACCGCAGGCTCGTCCTGAAGTAGAGGAATGAGGCCTACAGGATAGCAGCCTCGCAGAACATATACAGCTTTGGAATCGAGGGGTAAAAACGAGTTCTGGTTCTACCTCTGGTAAAAATCTAGTTGTGTCACCTTGAGCAAATCTCTTAACATCTCCATGACCCAATCTCCTTATGTGCAAAATGACTGGCAGAGGGAGGATTAGATTATTTCTAAGGTCTCTTCCAGTTCTAAGATACTTATTCTAATTCCTGCTAGACAAATGATTATATAATAACAACCTAAGTTCGTCTTCTACTTAGAAGAAAAAAGAATGCTGCCACCTGTTCTCTTTATGGATACTTCTAAGGACTGGCCAAATTATACTGAATATTTTATACAGAAAAAAATTAAATTTCAAGCAATCACTACCATAACACTTCTTCTCAATGAGCAAGCCTCCTATAGCAGTAAGCATTACACAAAGTGATAGGACAGCATGGTCAAAATTACACTTTCCTTCAGAAAAGTTCATTTTACTGAAATAAAAGTGGGAAATGGATGATCTATAACAATGTTGCGTGGATACATTTTTTTCTTTTTACATTTTGAACTGAAAGGTAATTTATTATAATGGAAATTTTGGTATAAAAAAATCTCAATACTTCTACCACTGCTTTAAAGTCGTTAGATAGACACATATACAGCACCTTCTCTGAGCCAGGCAATAGTGAACTAAATTGATATAATACTTGTCCCCATGAATTTTATAGTCCAAGTGTATAGATCTAAAGGAAATTAAATTAATGTAAGGATTGAGTATATAATATAGCCACGTCAACCTTCCAATATTAAAAATTGATCTTAAAAAAAAGCAGCTTTATAAAAATATAGACCTTAATCCACGTTTACCTTTCTACCTGTACATGTGATTAAGAAGATAGAAGTGAGTACATTTGTTCTAAAGAAAGTCCTGGAAATACAAGGTTGTGGATATACAGCAGGGTCCTGTATGCTAAAGCGTTTCCTTAAAACTCCAAGGCTTCGGAGACATAAAGACTTTAAGTATATATATTTTCTGCACAGCATCACATCATTATTTCCTCTCAAGGATTTCATAGTTATCTATCCTTCCCATCATCTCCCCAAATGAAGCCGAGTCCCCATACTCCTGATTTCCAACACTTAGCAACACGGAGAATTGGTGGAAAGCAGGATACAATTGTTCATACTCCATTTGCTGGCCTTCACCTGAATTGGCTTTAAGCGATTAATATTTTGCTATAAGGGCCTTTCTTTCCATATGTATGTTTTGCCTAAAAAAACCCCGGGGCGTGTTCAATTCTTTAATTAAAAGTCCTTATATTCCAGTAAAGATCAGTGATTGCCCAACATCACTCCTGCTACTACTGTGTTTCTGTTGAAACAATGTGAAATGCAAAATTCCATAGGATATTTTTGCAGTAAGGAAGAGTGAAGAGATTCCCTTAATAAATTACAAAAACTACAAATTCTGTTATGCCTTGCATTCTGAAAATGCGATATATTAAATGTACCAGTGGTCATTCTTGGAAACAATATTGGCATTCCTCATTCTTACAACTGGAAACCTAAACCAAAGAGCCTTTATGGTACAAACTTTATTATGGTCCTAGAAGAGAAAAAGATGAAGTAAAGGCACCCCTGTAATGTTCAGAACAAGGAAAAACACATAAACCCACAGTAGCTAGAGAAGGAAAAATACAGCAAACCCAGTATCATCCCCCCCATATCTATAGAGCATCTTTTGTAAGACTGGTGTCTACCTCTGCTAACAAGAGGGGTAGGCAGAGTCTACTGTCAGAGTATCAAACACATTTGAAAGTAAAACGGGGAGAAAAGATCACTTCTGTAAGGCACTAGCCAAATGCCGATTTTTATGTACTGCTTTCTTTCAAAATATTCAATCACACCTAATAATTGGCAGGAAACACAAAAAGGCTCACTCTCATGCTGTTGCATTCACTTCCCCTGGGGTACGTGGCCATTTGTGGCCACTAGCAGCAGCGAGGGAAAACCCCAGGGAGACCAGATAGGTTCAATGCACCCCCACCTCTTCTGCATCTACACCTCTCTGTTACTAATACGCTTTAGCCTTGTGGGCTAAAGGGGTCCTTAAAAGCATCAAAGGAACATTTTTCTGGGTAGAGAGAGAGCTAAAAGGATTTTTCTGTTATTAAAGAAAAATATAAAGACAAGCCAAAATATCAAATTCAATTGATGTTTCCTGAAAACTTTTCATTTAATAAGCTCCTCAACGGTTTGTTAGAACTAAGAACACGTCTCGCTCGTAGAATGAGATATGTCTTATAAGGTCCCCACGAAAGAAGAATGAGCATTCTTTCGTACAGAATGCTTGCTTTGTAACAACTTCAATTTTTGCTACTTTAAAAATATTTTTCATCTTCACTATGTCAAAATAAAAATGTGTAATTAGCCGGTTCTAATCTCAGAAGCTACAATAATATATGTATTTTCTCATTTACAAATTCAGGAACTATATGGATAGGACTATGTCCTATGACTACTGAGAAGGATTAACTTGTGAACTTCACCATTAATGTATACTGACTACTACAAGCGCAGCACAATGCCAAGTGACTTATTTAATATGAATTATTAGAATATACAGAGTGGACAAGCCTCTGACATACATCCGTTTCCCAAACATTTATTGAGCACTGAGCATGCACTACTACTTGCTGGGAATCTCATCCTAAAGAAAGACACAGTTCTCCTGCCTTATGGTACATACAGCCTACTGGGGGTGACGATCAGAGAGCTGAAAAGTGAGAATAACGGTGGAATAAGTGTTTCGCTTGGGAATTAAGGGGTGCTCACACAAGAGATAACCTAGGTCACATTTAGGGGCCAGAAGAGGCTTCAAGGGGAGCACGCTGACTGAACAGAGGCCTAGAAGGAGCAGAGGAGTTAGCCAGGCAATGATGAACAAGAAATGTTCTTTAAAAACACAAAAATCATTTGACACAAAATCAGCTTAAGACTGAGGAACGCTCCTAAGCCATTTAATCAGGATAAATTTTCCATAGGAGATAAGCCTTGAGCGTAATTTTCAGAAAAGGAAATTGTAGCTTTAACGTAGAACAGCAGTCTTTTGTGTTCCATCAGTCTTTGGTCCCACTCTAAACAGCCAAAAAAAAAAAAAGAGAGAGAGAAAAACACAAAACAAAATACATACTGTGCCTCTAGGACAGTCCTGGAATATGCTAGAACATGCCCAGGCGATACATTTTTTTTTTAATTTTAGAGAGGAAACAGCATACAATTCCTTGAAATATTTTGGGTACCCCTAGGCGTCCGTATCTGCTTTGCTCTCGACTTCAGGGCTTCTGATACACGATTCCCCAGAATAAATAAATAGGGGACTCCTCACACTGAGGAGAGTTGCCCATAATGATGCCACTGAGATCTCAAAGCCTAATGCTGGATCACACACTTCTTTGCAGAAACACTCTCAATAACGAACCTAAGAGCAGTAGTAGAAGCCACAGCACCAGCAGTCAACTTTATGGAACACTTACCAAGTATGAGAAGGCTTTCATGTTAATGATCTCGTTTCACCCTCACAAAACTTCTGTGAGATAGGTACTACTGTTACCTTTGTCTTATGAATGAGAAAGTTAAGCTTACAGAAGTTAATTAAGGTGCCTTGGGTCACACAGCTGGTTCGTGCTGGAGTGGGATTTAAACACAGGCTTGCCTAAAACCCAGGCTCGGGCTTGTAGACCATTTGGAGGTACTTGCTTCCTGCCTCTAACACCATCAACCAAGGCTAACACATAAGAGAGGGGAAAGAAAAGAAGCTCCAGTGGAACAAAACAAAGATGAAAAGGGATAGCACCGAGCTTCTAACACTGCAGGTGAATTACTATCTAATGGAGAAGAGACTGGGGAGATGGGAGAAAGGAAGATCTGACTTAGGTTACTGAAACAATCCAGTACTTAAATTGATTTAAAAGAATCTGCAAGCAACAAGAGGCAGCAGCAATCCTTCTGGATTCACAATTGTGCACAACCTAAGCGCTCCACCAGCTCTTTGAACAGAGGCTGGGCTTCCTCCTCGCCCCTAGGTAATCAGCATCAGAAGGTCAATTTTGAAAAGTAAAAAATTTCCATTCATCTTTCTTACCTATTGAACAATATAACTTCATTATGTTTTAAGGAAGAGCAACAATCCTCGCTTTCATCTTTGAATTTTAAGATAAACTGATCCACCTGTGTCATCAGCAAGAGAATGAAATTTACTAGATTGGCAGCAAGTTCTCATCTCAAATATGTGCCCTTTTGTCTTAATTTTTATTGAATTGTTTGAAATTCTCTTCCTTTATTAATACATTGCTCTTCTTCAGTATACACATCGTGCGTAATCACACCCTCAAAATATCACAGGTAATGATTATTCCAGGGGTCAGCAAACTAAACCCCACGGGCCAAATCGGGCCCAGTGCCTCTCTTTTGTAAATAGTTTTATTGAAACACAGCCATGTTCATTCATTTACATATCATCTGTAGCTGCTTTGTCAACCACACCAGCAGAGTTGAAGAGTTGCAACAGAGACTTTAAGGTCCACAAAGCCTCAAGTATTTAGTGTCTGGCCCTTTATTAAAAAAAATTTGCTGCTCCCTGTGTCTATACCATTGGTAAGTCCCCAGATAGAAGACTTTACTATTCTTCTCTAGAATCTGTCATCTGGATTCCCATTAATTCACTCATTTATTCATTCGTCAACCAACTAACGCTTGTGAAGCATCTACTATGCACCTGGCACATAGATGAAAAACTGGTTAGAGACTCGTGAAGAAACAGATGACAACCACCAAGTAATGACCACTCTAATGAATTAGGAGCATGAAGAGAAGGAAGCCTGGAAGGTATCATCTTGAGGGAACCAGACAGGTCAAAATTCAGTTTGTTACAGAGGTGATCAGAGGGGAGAAAAGCAAGAATACAGTTAGTTCTGTTCTCTCCTTGACAAACTCAGGGGTGCCCACACACGAGGGTAACCAAGTCATACTTCAAGGAGTGGAAGGAGGTTAAAGGAAAGGATAGGAAGAACCAAACCGAGACAAAAACATTTAAAGTGACTCATGCCATTGCAGGGAGTATACAGCTTGGGCATTTAAAGGTTTCTGAAATACTATTAATTGTTTAAGCAACAGTGTCTAAAGTCTCTGAGTTACAATATGCTTTCATGACTTCACAAAAGACACATACTAGCTTACTGTAGATCTTCAATATTATAAAAGGGTTCAGATGGTTTGGAAGAGATGTAGCTTGTTTGTGAGATCAGGGAAGCTCACCATCTCCAAGGATCTAGCGTTATCATCACCAGCTCTGCCCTCAAATTATAAGGATTACATAATGTCAGGTGTTGAACATAACACAGTAAGGGAAACGATTTAACTCAAGATCTAACTGTGGTTGGTGCACCACAACCACCAATTGCAATTTTCCCTTTTTTGTTCACCTAACATCATCCCCAAAACTCATTGATCCATGTTGAACCTTATAACTGGAAGAAGCCAGCCTCATGTGTGAGCAGAAAGTAAATACTTACCTAATGAATAAGTGATTGATGCAATGACTGAGTGTCACTGCTCCTTTGGCTTTCTGATCAATGGCACTGGATGAAATACATACCATGGACATACACTGTCAAAGTGAGTACCTAGAAGTTAAGCTTAACTATAGCAAGGCAGCATAAATGACACTCAGTCTTGTTTTGTTTCTGACCCACCTAATATTTCTCTCTCTAGTAATGGGTGAAAGCCACAACAGTGAAAAACTCTTAAAAACCTAACAACCAAATAAGACTTACACTGAACGATTTCAGTGTGATCAATTTATTAATGAATCAGACAATAAACATTCGATTTGACTGGTTACCTGAACACAGGTTGTACTTAACATAAAAATGAGGCATCTGTCCTTTAACAAATGTTAATAAACTCAGGCTAACAAATTCCCTTAAGTGATTTTAAAGTGATATTTTATGTCTATTTTGAACTTAAATATTTAAATGATCATCCACTGGCCCAAACAAAGTACCACAGGAGAAGAGTTAAAATGTTCACTTAATAAAATAATAAATGAAATTGTTTCATTTTGGAAGGAGCAGCACACCAAGGTAAGCTTTTATTCAACAAACATAAATTGGCATTTTTTTAGTAAAGAAAAATTGTTAGTATGGTTGGAAACCTTTACAAAAAAATGTTATCTGGGGGATTCTCAAAGCTAGTAAGGGTGTGAAAGATCACTTGCAACGTCAGAAAATACACTCTATTTTAGCTTGATAAGCTATATTTGTATGCTGAAATGTAAACAATGCTGGTTTAAAAAAGAGAAAAAGAAAATTGATGGGTTTCTTGGCTCTGACACCATCAGAGCATTTTTTATTGTTTTGAGTGTGGTCTCTGGTGTAAGTGGAAATCACTGTTTGAAAATATATATAGCGAAATAGTCCTGAATACTTTTAAAATCTGAAATGAAAAGAAAAACCCACATTTAAATTTACTTTGTTTCCATGTGGCCAAGGAATCCAATGTTAGATGTTAACAAGACTCTACACTATTCCTCTCCCTAATGCAGCCAAGCTTCATGTGTACTTGTGATATCTCAGCATGTTCTTACAAAAATTAATTTCAAATCAAAAAGGTAGGATAATGATTACTTTCAGCAGAGGAACAGATAAGGTAACAGAAGGACACTGTGGCTTAAGCACCGATAGTATATAATTAGGAACAAGAAAAATCAGAGTATTCTTGACTGTGTATTGCTTTTATTTTTCTCCTGATGGACTTTCAGTTTACGTTAAAAGAGCTATTAAAAATCTGCCTCTGGAAAAGATCCATTAAAAATCACAAACACAGAAATACTTCGAGAATACAGGAGTCGGAAAAAAATGGGTCATCTTATAAAACTGATTATGTGAACTCTCTACATGCAGTGCATATGTCAGCAACCAGGAAAAACAATATCCAGATAGATTCAGCAGATATTCTTTCTTCTGGAGAAAAACCTGTATCTTTCCATACATTGTGAAGTCAAGAGGGTAGGGTGGGAGCCATTAACTTTTATCCATGAGCATAAACACCAGGCTGGCTTTTGAAAAATAAGCCAAACCCAAAATAGCCCAGAAAAAAATATTTTGTAATAAAAAAAGAGCTATATATATATTTTTCCTGTCCAAATCTGGAATCCTTACTATCTTTATTTTAAACAAGCCAGAGAGTGCAAGCTTCTATCTGTTTGGATAGAAAATAATTTATATAAATGTTTTGTTCAAGCCCAAAAGGGAAAGAGAGTTTAAATATACAGTGCCTGAAAGATGCATGTCCAACTTCAAAACAGCTTAGTGCACAGAAGAGGAAAAATAATCTAACCTTCTGTTAGTCATTCGCAGCAGTCTTTAAGCTGAAATATCTTGCAATTTGCAACACTGTTTCAATGACCCCCAACCCTAAGAGATTAACCCAAATTTCATAACTGCCCTGCTCTGGTGCCTCTTCCATGGGGCGAACAAGAGCGTCAAAGAACAAAATGGACGCAAAAATCTGTATTTTGCACCCTTCCTCTGCACTTGAGACAGAAAAACAGGGCAGATAAATCTGTATAAGACTAAACCAAATCTCTTTAATTCCAGTCAGCTTTTATCATTCAGTCACTGAGTCTGCGTGTGGAAAAATTCAGGCTAATTCCCCCTAGCAACAGCCTCAGCCTATCAGGAGACTTTATGTTCCAGGCAGCTGCCAGCCGGAGAGAATAACGCTAAGTAGGTCAGGCCTGTATTTCTAAAAATGCTACGGTCTAGTAACCCCACTGTCCCGTCTGTCTGCCCTGCCCCATAATAACCTCAATTGCTTGGTGACACAATGACATACTACCCTGTTAGAGAGCAATCACATCATGCTACATTATTCTGCTCCAAGCATGACTGCTGGGTGAAGGACCCTCGGAGGGGCAGCATTAATCAGGCAGCCATTCACGTCCACCAGCACTTCACTCGAGAAATGGGGACTGCATTAATGACCAGCTGTTTGAACTAACACAAACAAAATCATGCCTTCCACCCTGTTGGGTGCACAGAATAACGCTATCCCGATCTGGCAGTTTCCGCTTCTTGACTAAATCGAAGATGTAAATTAAACGGGCTCCAACAATCTCAGCTTCGGCAACCTCAGAGTAAGTATATTTAAATTATATTACATGTGAGTCCAAAAGCTACTGATTTAATATACACAGCTTTCCTTGCCTCCGATTTTCCCTAATCCACATTAAAAAGGGAAATGCATACATGGGTAACGCAACACATATGCACATATTACCCAGGCAGCCAAAAGCAGGGAGCTGAACTAAAACTGACTTCTCCTCGGGCAGAGAACAAAGCGGGCGAGGAGTAATTGTGCAGTGTGAACACAAATACAAATACAAAATGAATGCCCCGGAGGAGCGCTGAAAACAAATAAGAGTAAACATCCTAAGCCTACCGACCAATCAGCTCCTCCCACCGTCTCTTTGTGGGGCGGTAGTTACACCACAATCTCTAAGCACCAGAGACAAGGGAGGGAAGCGAACGTGGCCTTCAAATCCCGACCACTGTGGTGCCCTGACTTCCCATGGGGTTACTAACAGGCTGCTGTTTGGCTTCAAGACAACCAAGGCTCCGTCAAGGTTTATACGAGGGCCACCAACAAAAATCAGGACTCCACGGGAGTTTTCTAATTCTAAAATGCAAATTGTCACATGTAATTGACCCTACTGACCTGAGTGTAACTTTTAACTCCTCTCCACATTAATGCACAAAAACAAGCAACCAAAAACTATGTGTGGATGCAGAGATAAGGGAGATTGGCAGCACTGTTTGGGGCTATGTGGGGAAATAGCATGTATTGATGGGGCAGGCACTGATATTTCCTTGCACAATTAATCTGCGTTTTTAAGGGTTCAGTTTCATTTAATGAATATACAGTATCCCCCCGCCCCGCGACAAATTGATAATTCAGCCTTCAATTATGCAGAATTCAGCAAGTCTTAGATGTGTAATCCATCAGCATTTGATTTACAAACACAGAAAATTCCTTAATCCATTTGCCCTTGTTTGAACTGGGTTTGATAACTTAGTTATGACTATCTTCTTCACTTTGTGGCACACATCACATAGTTATTCTTGGAGAGATACAGTCACTGACGCAACCATGAACCACTAATTACAAGCTGCTGACATTCTGCTTGTCTATGCAGCTTTGAAGTTCTAAGTCTGTTTTTCTCTCATATGTGCTTGCTCAGTTTCATTCTCTTTCCCTCACTGCTCCCCTCCCCCCATCATTCCCTTTTTCCTTCTTTCCACTTTAAGCGTTTCTGGATTCGCTCTAGGACTACCTGGAGAAAGCAGTCTGAGCGATCCGCTTCTCCAACCTGATTTCTTTCCATTCCCTCCCTACTCCCCACGCACAGAGATCTACAGTTTGGAAGTACAGTAATAAGGTCCCCACCCAGCCCCGCCCGCGGGAATGCATCAACAGCTGGCCAAACATAATCCAACACACAGAGCCGCCTTTGTAGAAATAGTAACAAACAGTGAAAGGGCCAGACAGGCGGCCCAGAAGAGCTCCCCATGACAACTGGGAAAGCTCCTTACCCTCAGGTTTGAGCTGACTCCACCAAGCTGGGCTTGGAGCACCACAGCTCAGGCACCCGAATCCAAAACAAGCCTCAAGTGCCTCCCCCAGCTTCACCAGAGGCTCTTCCCAGGGCACTCGTGTCTCCACATGGCTAGGCAGACGCAGGCTCGCTCTGTACTGAGTATGACCGTGCCCTGCCACATGGTACGTGCCCTCGAAATGCGACCCCGCCGCCCCAAATCTCAGGAACGGCATCTGCACCTGAATCTAACCAACTACCTGTGAGCTGGGAAGACCACCTCTTCCTTAGAAAAGGAACTTAAAATTCTTTTTTAAATTTTAGGCTGATCCGGGAATTCTAAAACATGTAAATATAAGACTGCATTCGTCTCCATTGAATGTTTAGCATCTGAAGTCTGTGGTAGCCAGCTGGTCTCAAAGTCATCTGGGATACATTTATTTTGATTAAATTGATCAGATTTCTATTTACAGGATAGAATTTTTCACCATACTGAATACAGCTGTGTTTACAGGGATTTGCAGAAGAAGAAGAAAACAAAACCCTACAATCAGTCCCAGTGAAGCACAGAGCACTCAGAGCCTCAAGGAGTTAAAGCTGAGGAGAGATGCTTTCACGTTAACAGGAAAATTCTGCGTGCAGCTGCTTTGGCCGTGCTCTCTAGCTAGTCAGGAAATGGGTGTTGAGCTGAAGCTGAAAATACAAGCTGCAATGAAGCCCGACCCAGCAAAGTGACAGACTTCCTGTGTAAGACGGTCAGAAATCTCTCTCGTTTCATGTCTCTACATGCATGCACATGCATTTAAATCCATGCTGCAGGCTGCGCTTTTCTCTGGGGACACGGGTCCAGTCACCTAGCCCGTCACAGTTCTCTTCCTTGATGGCACCGGGACATCCAGACTACAATTTACGGTTCCTCCATCCATGTACTAGGTTACAAATTATGCCATCCTCCCTAGAATGAGAATGCAGGGCGAGCGGCAGGCAATCAAACGGCATTCGGCATCTCTTTCTTCCTCAGGCGCTCGCTCACTCTGCTTTCCTCCAACTCTGCCTCGTCGTCAGGCAGGCAGACACATCAGATACCTGGTTTATCCATCTTCAGCTCCACTCTCAGGTAAAATGCCACCACATCTCGGCATGGGTTTCCCCCCAGACTAATCCCTGGGAGCAGCCCGAGCTGGGTGCACCCTGCGGAGGATCGGTGGGCACTGGATGGACAGTATTCCTAACTTCTCCTGCCCTGGTCCTTGGCATTCTTTCTATCCATCCCACCCCGGGTCTTTTGCAGCATCACCCTGTCCTCCAAGTCCCCTCATCCGGCTGCGAGGGGACCCTGGCCAGAGCTCCACCAGCAGGTCCTTCTTCCTCACTACGCAGACCATCGATGCCGGGTTCGGGTGCACCACGGAGAAGCCGAGGCCAGGAGACGGCAGGAGCAGCTCAGGTAACCAGGGGAAGCTTGGCGTGCCCACAGCGATGCAGCCCTGGAGCTGTGAGTTAAGACGGTCTGGCTTCAGAATTAAAATTTTTAAAAAAAAAGGAAGGAAGGAAGGAAGAAACACAAAACAGCGCAGCTCGGTGCCTGCGGGGGTGGAAAAAACAGACACAAACCATAAAAAAAAGCAAGAGTTAAAATCAAATTTCAAAAAAAAATAATACATAGATCAGAGTACTTCATGTGACTTTTATTTCTGACGTTTCTCGGGTTACTGGCCTCCCCGCCCCCTCCAAAATCTCTTCTGCCCCTGAACGCTACTGTCCATGCGTGCCGAGTCACAAAGGCTTTTTGCTCCAAAGTGCTGCAGACCCAGCATCACATGAGAAGCCACATGACAACTGCAGTCGGCTGCTGATGTGGTCAACTGTGTTGCCGAGGCACGGGAGTAGGAGGGGAGACAAATCTGAAGTGAGACATGCCCCTCTCGTGCTGCCAGGAAGAGATTTCCTTAAAAGAACAATGAGGAAAAGGCATCTCTGAAGAAATGCTTGTGAATGCCTACAGACTTTCCTATACACACACTTACATAGCCTAAAGAGACCATGGGTGCTTCGAGACGTTCTGAGGATGCTGTACCGCAGACACTAGCTGGATGGCAGCAAGATTATTTCTAGTTTGTATTCGTCAAAGCTGATTCCACTTAAGTGGATTCCTGAAAAGCACACACCATGTCTTCAGAGCATGATCAGGCTTGGAAAACCAATTCTACTATCTCTCCCTGCAATCTGTATCTGAACCTGCATTCTGAATAATTTATTTTTAGACTAATAAGAGGCTTGCCAAGACCACTCCCCTTTTCTTCAGTGAGTGGCACAGGCAATATTCACCCAAGTGGGAGAAGCTTGCCCCTTCGTAGGGAGAAAAGACGAGACAGTTTTCATTATTTTCAAAAAATGCAATTTATTTAAAGGCATACAAACATATAATAAAGTTCTCCCGGAAGTAAGCATTAGAAACAAGCAAAATGTCTCTGCTTCATTGAATTGACATGTGCCTCTTATTTGCAGTTTGGCATCTAATGCTGGCAAATGGTGGGGGAATTTTTCTAATGCTGCTCATGGCTGCATCTAGAGCCCTTAAGCCACTTGGGTATTGCTACTTGTCGGCAGGGTGAGAGCAAACAACTGCTTTCTGGAGCACCTCTCTGCAGAGGCGCTGCACTGCCAGGTACGTTTTACTAGTTCCATTAAGGCAGGTAGGAGAGAGGTGGCCTCAGGGCCTTGTAGATTCCGTCACTCATCCTGGAATTAAATACGCTGCCAATTTGGGACATCCTGCCCATGACGTGAGCGGTATGCTTCTTTAGAAAATGTGATCATGCCACCTAACTAGAACCAGAGAATCAGTAAACAGGTGGCAAGAATTATCTACAACTTGTCTTATTCAACTGTAGATTGTCAAGGTAAGCGGCCCTTAATTCGTTCAAGATACACTGATCAGCCTCCAGTCGTAGGACAGTCAGGGATTGTCCTAGACACTGGGGAGAAGATGGGTAAGGTCTCTTCCATCCTGGAGCTCACAGTCCAGTAACTGCATGTAACTTTTTATCTTCAAAGCCAACCTTCTCCCAATTTGGATACTCCAAAGACATCTAAGGGAGAAACCCAGCAGTCACGTTTTCATTCTTTCCTAGCCATCAACCTGTATGAACTCCCAAGTTCTATGGATTCTTACCCTACAAACTACCCTTGAATTTAAGATTTCCTCTCCATTCCTCTATTCTAGAGTCTACGCTCATGCACTCACACTCAACAATCTTCTCGCTGGTCTCCTTTGTTCCAGTCCACTGGGCAACCTGCCACTAGACGAATCCTAATAAACCACCATGTTCTGAATGTCCAGAGCCCCTGTTCATGGGGTCTGGGCGATCCACTGTCCAAAACTGAGGATGGCTCCTTATTTTTCCACATGCATATGCTACCAGTAAAAGACACCCTATATCTGACTGTACATTATTTCAGTAGACTGGTCTATTCCTGATCCTCTGAACACATCACCCATTGAATCAGGAAAAAGATAATAATTTTGACTTGCTTTTGTTAATAAGTAGGCATAGAGGGCTGTAAGGAAAACAAAGACACATGAGGCACCGTTCCCGCCCTCAGACAATGTATAATCGATGGAACCTGCGCTCTTTCTATTGGCACTTACCACGTACTGTCATGAATTGCTATCTCTTCAAGGTCTACTTCCTATAACAATAATAAACAGGTCTCAATCTGCCTACCAAATGAATGTTGGCTAAATAGCCCCATAAAAGGGCTGAAAAGGGAAAGATTACTTGTACCTAAATGTCAGGAAAGGTCCCCAGACAACCCTGAGATCTGCAGTGAGCTATGAAGTGTCTGGACAGGGTAGGGGCGAGGTTTGGGTCACAGCAATTAATAGTAACAGCTATAGCGAAACACTAGCATTTAATTTATGCCAGGGTCTCTTCTAAGCATTTCACACACATGAATGCACTTAATCTTAACAATCCTGGGAGGGACTTATTGCTTTGAAAAGCTCTTTTCAATGATACAGAAGCACAAAAGAGAGGTTAAATAAGCTGCCCAAGACTGCACAGCAGGTAAGAGGTAAAGTACTTCTGGCCCCCGGGCACATCTTTCTAACTGCCATGCTGTACCGCCTCGGAGCTGGAAAACCACAAAGGTGAGAAGACAACCTGACTGAAGGTGCGTGAGGGGATCAATCTGGTTGGAGTGTAAGTTTTGTAGAGGTGAGACCAGACCAGGGACGGCCATATTACAAGACTAAGGCATTTTACCCTTATCATAAGCCACGCAAACAACATTACAGGTAGCCACGGCTATAATTCGTGGAGGGAGAAAGAAAGAGGAGAGCAAAGAGGTTCCTGCGATAGCCTGACTTTAAGGGCATGGTGCCCGCGCTCTGGTAGCGGCAGAAGAAAAACGGAGATGGCTTCGGAGGCTTTATGAGAAGAGAAATAACATTACTGAGGTGTTCTTGGGGAATGGGGAAAACGATGATAGCAAAGTTGACGGCACACTTTTTAAACCTGGAGAAATGAGGCAAGCAGTTCCTTGAGCTTAGGAGTTGTGTCATTCATCTGTTTCCTGACTAGCAGGCACAACCCTTGATACATTTTGTTTTTACATGGTGAATGAGTCCATAAGTAAATGGAGGTAGAAATGGAAAAATTAAAAGCAATTCTACATAGAAGGAAAAACTCTACAGAAAACTTAATATTTCATAGGACATCCAAGGGGGAAGGTCCATCATGAAATTATATACGTGGAAATAGAATCCATTTTCTGTTGCCACCTTTGGCCCAGGTTTGCGACGATACCTGCTTTCACCCTCACTACGCACCTCAGACGCTCCTCTTCAGGTCTGCTTTGATCAGGTCGTGTGGGCTCTGCCCTTCTCCAGCCACATCAATCTTTGCCCATCACCTGCAGACCCATCTTACCCAGGCCCAGCCCCTAATTCGAACACTGCACTTAGCAAGGCAATAAAATCAGTATCCTAAAATACTTAACCATTCTTTTTTTTTTTTTTTGATATGTAGCAAAGCAGGGAAACCACACAAGCTTATCAGCCTTCGCATACAATCTTAGCTCACCAGCATACTAAATTAACAAATGCACCTCATCTCCTAGGCAGCTAATGAAGGTTAATATGACATACTGCCTCTGGCTCTGGAAGTAAAAAGGGGTCTTACTGCCTCATATTATAGCTGGGGAAAAAAGTTTAATAATCTTTCTCATCAGCCACAAAGAATTGGGTTTTTAATACCCAGATATATTTTAGTAAAAGTCTAGTATATCATCTCTAAGTGGAGTTCAAGAGCAATGTTAGATAACTAGGGCATTTCAAGACCCTGCTTACACTAGAGACCGAGGGAAAAAAATACAGTTAAAGCCAGATTTATTCCTACATTCTTAAAGCAAAAAAAAAAAAAAGCAAATTTATGTTGGGAATATTTTTTATATTGCTTTAGGTCAATTCTAGTGATTAATCTTTAAATATTAAGAAGGAAACTTGAATCTGACAAATAAGTGATTTCAAGTAAATGGGTAATATGTGAGTGAGGTCACGGGTTTGTTCGGTGACACTCACACAAATGTGTTATGTGGACCTTCTAGGATCAGACGGTATATTAAGCATGATGGGAGGAGAATAAAATGAATGAGGCACCATCTAGGCCCATAAAGAGTTTACGATACCCTCACCCAGGAAGACACTTCCCTCTCTTTGACGAAGGGGACCTACTGCTTTTGAACAACAGTAAAGCACAGCAGAGGTTAGTTTAAAAGCAAAAAAAAAAGATATTGCTTCTTGAAGGGAAGTCAACCCATTAGGCCACGTTGAGGTCTTACCCATAAAAGAGGGAGCTTGGATGATAGGAATACTCAGCGAGTGTGACTCTTAAATCCCTTAAGTGAATAAGAATGCTACTACGCTTTGTCTCTGCAATCCTGAGAGATACTGATGATAGTGACCAGACTGTAGAGAAAGGAAGGCTCTACAGGCCTATTTACTAGGTTGCTAGAGGACTTAAAATTGCATGCCATATTTTCTAATTTCCCCAAAATGGATACCGAATTACGATTAGCTCTTCACAAAGCAGAATGACAAAGTGACTAATGGCTGGCAGAGCCCTGGTTTCCCCTCTTTCTGTTACCCAGTATTATTACCCTGATCCAGTTTACAGGGGCCAAATGGCAATTTGAAGGTGGAAAGACTGTGTTTGTTCACCTGTGAGTGGTTTGACCTTAGACTTTGCAGAGCACTGTCAGGAAGTCAGTTTTTCCATGCTCTTTACAGTAAACAAAGACAGTGTGGCTGGGATCCAAATGTTACAGAAGGTCAGGGACCAAACTGCCTCAAAGACAAAGAGACCGCTTCCAGAAATTGAAACACAAAATAGATGTGAGCGCCATCAACATTCCAAACTGTGCTCCTGTCCAGTGTTTGATTCAAACAATGTGACACATGCCCAGCGTCAAAGCACACTAGAAATAGAATCGTAAAACCCCAGGTGCAGGAAAGCACCTTAAAGGTCATCTTGTCCAACTGCAAATCTGAATTGTGAACACTGCCCTTTAAAAATATCTCCTCCATGCAACACCTCCACTGAAAATGCAGTGCCCTGGGAGGGAGAAGCCCATTCCATCTTTTGAAGCCCTGAGCCAAAAGGTCTGGTTCCACGGTACGGGGAACCTCACCGGAGCTTCTATTTATTGGCCCTCAATTTAGAAGCTTGGGAGCTCAGGGCTAGTGTACTTTTCACATGATGGTCCCTCAAATATTAGAGGGAATCTATCATCACCCACTCAGACGGTTCTTCTCTACACCAAATATTTGCAGTTTCTTTAGTCACTACTCTGTGATGTCCACTCCATTCAACATCCCATTTTCCAGCCTATGAATACATTCCAGTTTATCAGTAGCCCTTTGAATGATGTGTCACTTGAAACACAACACAAGGTTCCACAGTGTGGCTGCACAGAGTAAACAGTCCTATCCCCTCCCTCCCTCTAGGAGTCCAGATCGAAATCGGTGAAGCATCATCTGCCTTGGCTCTCCAGGTGGGCACCTCACAGTGATGATTCACGGGGCTCACCCATGCCCGTGTTCATACGCCTCCCACCTAAACCGTCAGACAGTGGCTTTAGGCGATTATATGACCCTCTTTGCTTCGTTTTTGGTTAACATAGATGAGCAGATTCTACGGTAACAAAAAGGAAAGAAGTAGTAAACTACCCTTAAAGGAAATACAAATGTATTCGTAAATACACATACTATCTCTTCCATGGGAAGATACAATCCCCACAAGGGTATGAGTTCTCTGAAGGCAATGAGTACACCTTCTGTTTTTCCTGTATCTCAACAGCACTGCATAAAATGAAATACCTCCAAGTACGTAAAATAGCTTGGCCCGGTAGGAAGACCACTGGACTTTCGGAAGTCAAAAGCTCTGGGTACTGGTAGCCATGTTGCCACTATCTTTTTATTTGCTATATGATCACAGGTGAGCCACTCATCTTTTTCCACATCTTAGTTTCCTCAGCTGCCAAGTGAACAACTTCAACAATGTGCACCTTGAGCTGCCCAGCATTTCAACAGCTTATGTGGACTTCTAATTTTTAAAATTTTCTTTAATACCATGGCATAAATAAGATATTAACCCTTAGCTAAAGTTGCCTGAAGACTCTCATTGAAATTAGGTAAGTTTTACATTAAATTGTCTCAAAACAAGTGAATGACACATTCATGAATCAGAAAGTTCCTATGTCTAGAGTTGTTTATAAAAGAAGATGCCAATTAGATAAATCAGGTGAGTCTGACTCGAGGTCCTGAGATGTTTATCCTCGGATAAAATAACAGTTTTGAATAGGTGAACCAATTACTGAGATTCTTGGGGTAGGGAATAAAATAAATGTCATAATGTGATATCATTGCTTTCCCATAATCCAAATGTCTTCTGAAAATGTCTTTAACTATACAGAGAGAACCTTTAGGTTGAAAAGATCTAGTTTCTCTCACATTTTTTAACTAGAACCATGACAACAGAATTGCTTGACATCAATCAGCAGTTCACATGATGGGAACACTCCTCACATTCTCAGTTAGAAAGGAAAGAATGATGGCCTATGGTCACTAACAGAATACCAGCTCATTGTGAGATCTGGCATTCCAGTAAAATTCACTCCACAATGAGATTCTAAGACACATCCCACCCTTGTAACATTAACCTGACAGAACACAACAGTTAATCTTTTCACTAAGTATGTTATTAGACTATGCAATTTTTTTCTTAGATCAAAAACTAGAAATAAAAATTGGAAAGGCAGGCTTGATTTTCACGAAATCAGAGCACGGTTTTGGGCCAGCCCTTCTTTCTGCACGTCCTCCACTGTTCCGGGCTCAGCATCATCTTCTGCAAAGCAAGGAGGACTCTGAGTGTCCAGGCTCTAATACTCTCTGCTTACAGGTCAGAAGCGTTTTTTTTTTCTTGTAAGGTCTTCTGTTCTCAACATGTAAAGCATCCTAGCTATCTATGATCCTGGACATCCACAAGTCACACTGCCTCCTAATCTGTCTCATTCTCAGAAGCCTCATGGCAAAGGCCCTACTGCAACACTATTGTCTCAGTCTCAAACCACCATCTGGGAGTCAGGCAGAGAGTTCTCAAGCTAAGATCCTGGGCTTGAGTAGCAAGGGTCATGGGGCGCACCAGTGAGCCTGAGGAGAAGCCGTGACTATGCGATGCACCTGTGTTCCAGACGCACGCAGCACTGGAGAGAGAGACTGATGCTTTTTGGTATTTGCAGAGTATAGCTAGATAGCAAATTGTTACATAATTAAGTGGCTAATGGTACTTGATGTGAACAAAAGTTGTAAACATTAGCTTATTGTCACCAATATAATACTCTAAAATGCAATTAGCACAAATGACTGCATCTCCCTTCAAGTCGTGAGGCAGAGTTTTAGAGGAAACTTTAATTTAAATGGCCATGTTTAGCATGCCAAACACATACAGATATATATAATTGGCTGTTAAGACAGTGCAGTTTTCTCAAGCAATCGACTTAGGCATACATCTGAAACTCAGACTGCATGTCGCATTGGAGCATTGTACACCTGCATCTGCTGTCCTTTGCTACAGGTCCCCCAAGATCAGCACTATAGTGTTTTGGTGCCTATAGGAAGGTATAGATGTGGAAGGAGATAAGAGTGCCAGAATCAGAGGGATGTTTACTTTTTCTTCCATTTGTTTGAAGGCATGGCTTATATAAAATTCATTGCATAAGGTGAGAAACGTAGGCTCTCTTAAAAATTTCTGGAACATAAGATTCTGTGTGATTTTTTTGAAGTGAACTGTGGCTCAGAGATGATCTTTTTCTTCATGAAAATAACTGAGCTTACGTTAAACACTGGGTTTTGACACTCTTTCAGGCACACATACACACGTAGACACATTTTGTGTGCAGATGGATATCATGTGTATTTACCTTATTATAAAGTCCGAAAATTTACATAATTATATATACAAGTACATGAAATTATACAAATATATAGAAGATACTGTCAACACAGATCATTCACTTAAATTTAATAAAGTTGGCTCTAACTCTTGATAGTCTATGTTCAAAAGACAAATATTTGTTATTACTGAGGATGTTCCAAAGAATATTCTTTCTGAAGACTCTAAAGAAAATTTTTAGATATTTTAAAATGCTAATATAGACATAAGTATAGCATCTCTTAATATGAGTATTTTGAAAGGACAAAATTATTTGTGTGGGTATACTAGAAAGATAAAGACGATCTTATCACTGAGGCTGTAACAAGCCCTATCTATCAGTAAGATCTTATTGTTATCAGTTATCTTATTGTTATCAGTTGTCATTATTATCAGTAATATTGTGAAACATTGGGAAAAGAATCATTCTAATAATATTGAACACTTAGTTATCACTTACTACATGCTAGGCAATGCTCTGAGCACTCCACATTCAATCCTCACAAGGAAACCTATGAGTTAAGCATTATCCTTATCTCCATTTTACAGATGAGAAAATCGCAGCAACCAAGATGTCCAGAACTTTGACCAAGGCCACACAGCAAATGGGTGGAGGAGCCAGGCTGCAAATTCAGGCAGTCAGGCTCCAGAATTCTTGCACCAGACTCCATCACTCTACCTGTGTCTCTCTTCCTTCTTTCTCCCCTCTCCCACCAGACCCCAAATACCAAATACTTAAGGCTGATCCTGCCCTTGGGTCTGCCCAGGTCTTCACATCATTATGAAAACAACAGCAAAATTCAAGGAAGAAAAGACAACTCTTCTAGTGACATGTTTACCTAGTGAGAGATAATCAAATGGCATACCATAGAGTTTTAAGGAAAATTAAAGCAGGGCACAAAAGTTGACAAGTTTGTTCATACCACAGAGACAGTGACTAGAAAAACATGTGAATGTATAAATCAACATGGTGGGCTGAGACATGCCTGGGAGTAGTAGAGAGACAGCTAGAAGGGGCTAGATGAGAAGATGAGGTAGATAAGGCCAATCCAGTAATCATACTGATGACAGCCAGTATGTATTAAACATCCATGATACGGAATCAAGCTTTCTCCAGGGGCTTTAGAACCACTTAATTTTTACAACTCTGCAAATCCGCTATTATTTTTATTTTACAAATGAGGAAACTGAGGCAGAGATTAAGTAAATTCCTCAAGATCAAAGAGCTAACGATCATTTGAGGCAAGAGTCACACCTTTGCTCTATTTCACTCTACAGCTTGTGCTCTTGAGATTATAGTCATATTACCACAGGCCAAGTTCCAAGCATTATCTAAATCAAAAAAGACCAATAGGGAGGTCTAGGCGAACAGGATCAAACCCCAAGCGTCTGGGTCATTAAGATGGCACCAGTACACAACACTGAGCTCAGACAGTAGGATCACAGACCAGAGGCAGCTTGCTCTTTGGTTATGGGCTTCAGTCCTGTGCCTGCTGAAAGTAAATGCCATCTGATTGGAATCAGAGTTGCCTGGATCATCTCAGAGCCAAACAAATAGAATTAGCTGCTGCAAACCCTTCTGGGAATTAATCAGAGTGTAAGTAAAAACATAACCATATAAAATGAGCCCTGATGAAGTCTGGAAACAAGGGAACTTGGAGTAGCTAAGAGAAATGACCAAGATGTAAATAAGAAGCTAAATAAACTGGGGCCACCTATAGGATAGAGCCACGTCTGGGATGGACAAAGTGTGACGAACCACAGACAAAAAGATGGTGAATTCTGGATAATAAGAAACGTTGATGAGATGGAAGAACCACCTGTTTTATGTAAAGGTCCAAATAACCAGATCACAGTGGACAGCCACTCAAATCATGCCTTCATAATACAGAGTGTTATTGAGAATAACTCAATTCGCAGGGAGCTTGAGGCAGCCAGTACTAGATGGCCTGTCAGGGAAAACAGAAAGATAATTACAGAAAAGAATCATATCCTCAGAAAAACAAAAATTAATCAAACTAAGTTTGTAAAGTCTATCTTACAGATACATTGTCTGAACTCATGCTCCCAAAAATACTGTTTCTGATTTTATGCCAGTGCATTTGGCTAATGTAATGGTTTCGTCCTGTTACTTCTAAACTTGAACTCGTAATATCTTAGAACCTTTCCAGTTTCTTAAAGAATCTTAAGAAATTCATAATCACAAAGGACAAATTTTATTTTCAAAAAATTAAACAATGATATAATGGTTTCTCTGTTGGAGAAAAATCAGTCATATGACAATCACATTAAAAAATGTAACGCCAATCAAATAGAGGTAATGCTTGATTAAATACAAACTGATAGGCAAATTTCACTGAATAGCACTGAGATTCAATTGAAACACTATCCCATTAAAATTTTTTAATATTTAAAAAAATTTTAGAATAGCTTTAGATATAGGAAAACGTAAAAGATACTACAGAGAGTCCCCAGTATCCCTTATTATTAAATCTTACATTGGTAACAAGGAATAACTGATACAGTATTAAGTAAAATTCATACTTTATTCAGAGTTCCTTAGTTTGTACTTAATGTCCTTTTTCTGTTCCAGGATCCCATCAAGGATGTCCTATTACATTTATTTGTCATGCCTTAGGTGCCCCTAGGACATGCATCGCTCAGACTTCCCTTGTGTTTGATGGTGTTGACCGTCTGAGGAGTACCGCTCAGGAGCTGTGTGGAATGAGAAGGCCCTTCAATTTGGTTGGTCTGATGTTGTCCTTATGGTTTGACGGGGGTTATGGGTTTGGGGGAGGAGAACTAACGAGTGCCACCGCCATCCTCACCACATTCTATAAAGGATACACACCACCAACGTGCCTTTTTACTGTTGATGTGAACCTTGATCGCCTGGCTGCAGCAGTGCTCGGCATGCTGCTCCACTGTAAAGTTACTCTTCCGCCCCACCCGCCACCCGATTCCCCATACTGTGCTCTTTGGAGAGGTGTCACCACGGGCAGCCGACACTAAGGAGTGGGAAGTTATGCCCCAACTACTTGTGGGCAGAATATCTACATAAATCATCTGGAACTCTTCTGCAGGGGAAAATTGTCTCTTCTATTTACTTACTTATTCAACCTTTTTCAAATATCAGTATAGATTTATGAATATTTGTTTTATACTTTGGGCTATAATCCAATACTATAAAGAAAATTTTAATGGAGGGAGACTTATTCAAATTGATTGGCCAGAATGGACCAGCCACCTTTTGACTCCCGGCCAAGCAAAAAGATTGTAGGTGGAGCAAAGTGCTTGGATGTCATGTACACCTTGAAGATGAAGATGCTGAGGGTCATGAGGAGGACATTTCCTCTGTTGCATCTTACAGAGGAAATGAGGACGTTCACCCTCATTCCAGGGGACTTTTCCCCTTTATTTCTGATATAGCCAGGATAAAACTCAATATATAGTCAATGGCTTTAAGCATGACTTGGTTACTGAAATTCTTAAGGCAAATGTTGGATCAATACCTCAGTCTCACAGAAATAACTTTGATCATGTAAGTGGGTATGACACGATCCAATATACTGACTACAAGTATTTAAGGTATAAATGTGAAAAACATTTGCCCTTTTAAAATTGTTTTTAAAACATAGATACTGTAACACTTGGAAGTATAGGAATACAATTGAAGGTTAAAGGAATATAGTAAATATATTAGGTACTTACTACATATCATTCATTAGCACAAAGTAACTTTAGGCATAAAATGCATAAGACTCCGTAATAAAGAAAAAGTAGGGCGAGAGAGAGGCATGGACATATAAACACTAACAAACGTAAGGTAGATAGCTAGTGGGAAGCAGCCGCATGGCACAGGGATATCAGCTCGGTGCTTTGTGACCGCCTGGAGGGGTGGGATAGAGAGGGTGGGAGGGAGGGAGACGCAAGAGGGAAGAGACGGGAACATATGTGTATGTGTAACTGATTCACTTTGTTATAAAGCAGAAACTAACACACCATTGTAAAGCAATTATACCCCAATAAAGATGTTAAAAAAAAAAAAGAAAAAGTACATGAAAAAGTGGGATAGAAAGATACAGAACACAGTATAGACTGGAAAGAAATAAAGACAACAAAACGTAGATTTTATTCATTCATTCAACAAATATTTACATAGCATCTGCTATCGGTCAGCAACCATGATAAGGGCTAGGTATATTAAGCTGAGTAAAAACACAGATTTTGCTCTCATGTAGACTATTAGGAAGATAGATGTTAATCGGATAAGAGCACTGTTGAAACATGTGCAGGAAAGGGATAACTTAGTAGGCCTGGGCTGCTCAAACCCTGCACATTCTCATCTTCAGGACTGATCCTTGGCCTGGCACCTGGGAAACGACCTCCAAGTCCTTGGAATATCCTACCAGATAAGAGTGTCTTTGTATGCCTGAGGCTTTGGCCACACCAGATAGTTTATGCTAACAATGGGATTTATGGTGAACACCTGTGCTTTTGTATGCCTGAGGCTTTGGATGACACTGTATCAATTTGACCTCTAGGGGGCTGGAGACTCGAGTAACTAGCGTGCTGCATGCCTATATAACTGAACCCCAATAAAAACCCTGGACACTAAGGCTCAAGTGAGCTTCCCTGGTTGACAACACTTGGCAAATGTGGTCACACATTACTGCTGAGAGATAAGTGCCGTACCTGTGCCTCCACTGGGAGAGGACAACTGGAAGCTTACACCTGGGTCTCTCCTGGCCTTCACCTATGCACCTTTTCCCTTGCTGATTTTAATCTGCATCCTTTCACTGTAATAAACCATAACTGTGAGTATAATAGTTTCCTTGAGTCCTGCGAGTCCTAGGGCAAACCACTGGGCCTAAAGGTGGCCTTAGGGACCCCTGACATTAAACTACAGTGAAAACTTGAAGCACATACTATGAAAGCATTTAATTTATGGGAGCTTATAACATAGTTACCTGAAGTAGACTAGGGGGTCAAGGTAGGCTTTCCCGAAGAAGTGATGTTCGGATTGACATCTAATGGGTGTATAAGAATTTATTAGTAAGTACGGCAGGAGTGGGGAGAGGTTTCCAGCATGGGGAAGTACATGCACAAAAGTCTCTGGTGGACGAGAAGAGAGTGCGTACAAGCAGCTGAAAGTGAACAGGTGTGGCTGGAGCACAAGGAGCAGCAGGAGGTAGGAAGGGAGATGGGCTGGTAGACGCCTGTGCTTTTGGATGCCTGAGGCTTGGACCACAAGGAGGGACAGGCAAACTTGGCCATTATCCTCAGAGCAGTGGGAACCCATGGAAAAGTATGAAACCAGGAGGAAATCATCGGCTTGGCCTTTTGAAATGAGACCTCTAGCAAGAGGGTAGATAATTTACTGGAGGTGATGAGTAGACAGAGAGAAAACAGAGAGACCTCTTTTTATAGTACTTAAGATGAGAGGCAATGGTATCTCTGGAGGGCGTGGTGGAAGTGTAAACACTGAGAAATGCAAGCTTTTACTAGAAATTTAGCGGGTCAGCTTGACAGGGCTCAGTGAAAAATGGGAAATGAGAGATAAGAGATCATGGAGGACGGGATCTACTTTTCTGACTTGTGTAAACAACAGGACGGTTGAGTCCCTCACTGAGGCAGGAACCATCAGGAGTGACCAGACATTTTCTTCTAGGGATGAAGCACCAAAACACTGTGCATTTGATCTTGGACACATTGACTCTGATGTGCCTTTAGAGATGAAAGTGGAGACGTTCACAGGCAACTGACTATCTAGGCAACTGAATATCATACATGTGTAGATAATAAAAATTCACGTTTCATTCACAAATTATACTACAGCTAAGCATTCAAGTGGTCTTTGCCATTTTTCCAGAAACTGTTTTAAGCATTTTACATACACGAACTCATTTTATCTTCACAGCTAGATGAGGCCGATATTATAATTATCCTTATTTAACATATAATGAAACTATTAGAAATCAAGTTGCTTGCCTAACGCACACAGCTGGGATATAAACCCAGGCACTCTGCCCCTGGTGCTTGTGGTCTTACCTGTCATGCTAAGCTACCTCTCATAACAAGCCAAGGAAGGAAATGAGACTCATTTTGGAGACAGGAGGGAATAACACAGAGGAGGGATTTCAAGGGTATCAATAATTTAGTAACTCATTAGACCTCTTTTTATAGTACCTTTTGAAGAGGAGAATGTATTGCCAAAAACATAAAGAAAAAGAGGAGATTGAAATACCCTGGAAGCCAAGAGGAGTTAGTGTTCAAAAAAAATGTATTTTTTAATGCTATTAAGAAGTTTACGGAGAAGAGGACCCTGAGACTGACAACAGAAGGCCATTGTGCACTTAGGAAAAGCTGTTTTGTTGCAGCGATGAAGACAGAAGCTAAACTAGAGAGGGGTGATTGAGAGGTAAAGAAACGAAGACAGAAACACATTCAACAAATTTAGCCATAAAGGGGAGGAAAGAAAACAATACCTGCAGGGGGATACGGAGTCGAGGAAGGGTTGTTTGTGTGTGAGACCAGAGAGCTTTAATCAAGTTTTAAAGGCAATGGAAAGGATGCAGTTGAGAGGGAGAAGTTGAGTATACGTGAGAGAAAAGAGTACAGATAGTGCAAACTTCTTCAGCAGTCAGGATGAGACAGATATGAAACAAATATATTCATGCAGAGCCAAGGAATGAAATGATACTCTACGTAATATATGCCTTGGAAACTAGTAATAGATCCGGGTCTTGCCTACTTCCCAGGTTTGATCTCATAGCATCCTCAGGTTGCTTTCCTTGCCTTTTGGCAATCTCTGCCTGCTTTCATAACTCAATATGCCATCTTCTTCTCGCTTCAGATAATTTGCACATGCTCTCCTTTTGACTGAGAAAGTTCTACCCTCTGCCCAATCCCCCATCTTTTCACCCGATTTCTATCCTGGTAAAGATGTTTAATACATAGCTGTTGGATGAATGAATTGTGTCCATGACACTTACTGAAACAAAAAGCCTCTGAAACTCAGTATGATTTGGGATATTTGTTTCAATGAAATTCTCCATCTAGTTACGACTATAATCTTTTTAACAATATAAAACTGAGTCATATTTAAAGAAAATGTTGGAGTGTACCAGGCATCTTGACTTCATATATTTAGTCATATTTTTAGATCCAGACTTATATTCTTCACTCCCACAAATACAGAAACATACATATATGCCATTTTATTATTTTATCAAAAAAGAATATTTTCAAGCAAAAGTGTCTGTACTTAGCATATCCATGAATACTCCCCTACTAAGCAAGCAACAGAGAAAGCCAAATCCTAATCAGAATGCCAATCTATTAATTTACAATGAGATGTGCAACTACCAATACAACCAGATGTTCTTGTCAGTCTGACCAATGCCCTATTTTTATCCCAGAGCAGCTTCAACTACAGGTTGGTGAATCTTACATAAAAATGTGGATGGGACCAGAAAAGAGACAGGACTGTGAGCAGAAAGCTAGGAGGTACCAAATACCACAGACCAGAGTCTGAGTAGAAGAGAGGGAGTGGTGGCCTATATGCAAAGGACTTGCCTGGTTTTCATGATGTTAGCAGGGGGGCTCTGATCAATTTGTCATGTATTCAAGCAATGTTAAAAAACTGAGTTCTCACAGTTCATGCCCACAATGCCTTGTATTTGCCAATCAGCCCTTGCAATGGAGAGAATTAATGTATGACCATAAAGCATACTTTCAATTATGGTGTGTGATACTCAACCTAGGATAGACAGGCATTTCACAGACATGGTCAGACATCTTGAGAAGTCTACACTCTAACATTCTCCAGAAAACAATGGTTCAAGCCTTTAAAAATCCTTCCAGGAAATAAAAAGAAAAATCTAGTTTCTAGCCTTATAGCATTCATATAGCTAGGCTCCATTCTTTTACAAAACAGAGTACATGTGAGGTGACCAAAACTAACACAAATCAGATCAGTTTCAGAGAGTAAAGAGACTGTTGACACCCTTGAGTTATTGGTGACAAGGCAAAATTTTAATTTGGATGCTTCATAACAGGACTCTTTATAGGATGAAAAGAAATTTGAGCAGCTTAGATTTAAATTCTCTCTATTTGAACCCAAATACCAAGCCATCTAAAAGGGAGAAGGAAATCTAAGAATTCAGAAAGGGTAACAACAACAACAACAAAAAGCCTATCCCCCAATTAATCCGCCTAATATAACCAAGGAATCAGTTCCCTCCGTATTTGAAGAGCTTTTAGGTAAAAAAAAGAAAGGAAAGTAACTCTTTCTATTCCTAGTTTCGTTTTATTTCACTTTTAGATTTTTCACAAAAATCTGAAGAATCATGATTTTTCTATAGTAGCTATAGAGAACAAAATGAAAGAGTGATGATGGCTTGATGAATCACAGGGTGATGAGACACTACCACTTTGTGTTGGCTTCATGGTATCTAGAAATTATTTACCAAGTCGACGGAGAATAAAGTATTAATATAGATTATTAAGCATCACAATTTTTTCTAGAAGAAAGTTTTATAACTTTTAACAATATAACACTTCTGTTTCTCTGACAAAAACTCCACGGAAAGTAATTTAATTTCTCTATGATCCAGTTCCCATTAACAAAATGTTACTAAGATAGTAATAAGAGAAAAATATATTTCCCTAGGACATGTCTTGTTCATAAATTACTTAACAGATCTCAGAAAAGATCATTTTTATTAAAGCATGGCACTGTGAAACTTAAGGCACAGAGATATCAATTGCTTTGGTCTAATGATTGTCTTAACCATTGGCAAGAAAGGGAAAAGATCCGTGGCACAGTAAAGTGGAAGAGGTCTGTCTTCGTATATAATAATGCGAAGTTTCTAGAAAGTTTCAAGATACCTGATTTCCACTGATATCTTAAGGAAGTCACATATCAATCAACTACTCCAAAACTGCTGTCAACATACTCAGAATTTACCTTTCTTTAAAAGGGCATATAAGAGAAAGTATATGTGCTTATACATGCTGTTCATTTTGTTTCATAAAATAGACCCAAGCTTCTCTCCTAGTGTATAACATATATAATAACATATATTACATACGACAGGCATCTGTACAGAATACATCATGCTAGGAAACTCAGAGATGATAACTACTTTTAATCACAGGAGTTCGAGTCTCTCTCAAAAACAGGATCGGAAAAGACTGATTTGCTTGTTTGATCCAGAAAATGATCTCAGTGTCTTTTGTGTGTCTTCATGCCCAGCTGAAGTTGAGATCTTGTGCTCCCTGAGAAAGCGTCTTCAAGCATCGTGCTGGGCACTGAGGATGCTCAGCTAAAACAACTGGCCTCCAATTCCCTGGCCTCTCACGTTGTCACAGGAATTTTTTATTTTTTTAAGATTTATTTATTATTTATTTATTTATTTTATTTATTTTTGGCTGCATCGGGTCTTAGTTGCAGCATGTGGGATCTTTCATTGGGGCGCACGGGCTCTTCACGGCAGAGCACAGGCTTCTCTCTAGTTATGGCGTGCAGGTTTTCTCTCTCTAGTTGTGGCATGCAGGCTCCAGGGCACATGGGCTCTGTAGTTTGTGGCACGCGGGCTCTAGTTGAGGCGCTCAAGCTCAGTAGTCGTGGCACGCAGGCTTAGTTGCACTGCGGCATGTGGGATCTCAGTTCCCCGACAAGGGATCAAACCGGCGTCTCTTGCATTGCAAGGAGGATTCTTTACCACTGGGCCACCAGGGAAGTCCCGAGGAATTTTTTAAAAGTTGCAGTGAGCATAATACCCTCAAGGTCCATCCATGTAGCAAATGGCAAGATTATCTTTTTTATGGCTGCGGAGTATTCCATTACATATAGATACCACGTCTTCTTTATCCATTCATCTGTTGATGGGCACTTAGATTGTGTTCATATCTTGGCTATTACGTATAAATAACGCTGCAATGAACACAGAGGTGCATATATCTTTTTAATTAGAGGGCACTGTGCTAAGTGAAATAAGTCAGATGGAGAAAGACAAATACCACATGATTTCACTCATATGCAGACTCTTAAAATAAAACAAAACTACAACAAAATAAATGGAACGAACCAAACCAAGAACACAGATACAGAGAACAGAGTAGCGGGGAAAGGGGGTACAGAGGGGAAGGGGCGTGGGGGAGGGTGAAATGGGTAAAGGGGTCAACTGCATGGTGATGGATGTAAACTAACCTTTCGGGGGTGAGCACGCTGCAGTCTACACAGAAGTAGAAATATAACGTACACATGAAACCTATATAAGGTTATAAGCCAGTTAAACCAATGTTACCTCAATAAGTGAATTTTCTTCTTTTAAACTTAAAATACAGAGTAGCCAATGCAACAATAGCATTAAAAAGAAAGGGAAGCCATGCTAACTCTTCCTGGGACTAGGGAAGGCTTCACTGACAGTGTAATGGCCAAGATGAATCTTGAAAGATAAACAGAAATCACCCACGCAGAACAGAGAGGAGTTCATTTCAGGGAAAGAAAACAGCACCACAACACACTGGGGGAACTGAAAAGGGTTCAAAGTGCTCTTATAAAGCAAGGGAAATTCCACAGGAGGCTTTTATAATCCAAGTGACTTGGAATTTAACCTGTATGGAGGAGGGAAGGCGTCTACTGAAGAATATTAACTGAGGGAGAGTGGTATGAGCAGGTTTTCATTTCAGGATAGATCAAAAGATATTTCCGGAAATATTAAGCAGGTTGGACCAGGGTGGTGAGAAATAGGTGACAGAGAATCTAAGGCAACATTGTGAGAGACCAATTACATTTGTGAATCATAATTGAGAGAATGTGTTATATAACTAACTGTGGAAGGAGAAAGAGGCGAGAGTCTTTTAAGAACCCAGGTCAAGAGTGAAGCCACCGCCTGAGAGAAGACACAGCATAGAAACAGGAGTGGTCTGGTGTGGGACACTACAGAAGAGGCCACCATCATTCACAAAGTGAGGTTTTAAGCGTTTTTCAGTCTTTGGTCCTTTTTTTTTCCTCTTTTCAATTACAAGTTATTACAAGATACTGAATATAGTTCCCTGTGTTATACAGTAGGTCCTTGTTGTTTATTTTATGTATAGTAGTGTGTATCTGCTAATCCCAAAGTCCCAATTTATTCCTCTGCCCCTTTCCCCTTTGATAACCGTAAGTTTGTTCTCTATGTCTGTGAGTCTGTTTCTGTTTTGTAAATAAGTTCACTTGTATCATTTTTTAGATTCCACTTAAGTGATATCACATGATATTTGTCTTTGACTTACTTAGTATGATAATCTCTAGGTCCATTCATGTTGCTGCAGATGGCATTATTTCATTCTTTTTTATGGCTGAGCAATATTTCAGTGTGTGTGTGTGTGTGTGTGTATCTATCTATATCACATCTTCTTCATCCGTTCATCTGTCGATGGACATTTAGGTTGTTGCCATGTCTTGGCTATTGTAAATAGTGCTGCTATGAACACTGGGGTGCATGTAGCTTTTCGAATTGAGAGTTTTCTCTGAACATATGCCCAGGAGTTTGATTGCAAGATCACATGGTAACTCTCTTTTTAGTTTTTTAAGGAACTTCCATACCATTTTCCATAGTGACTGCACCAATTTATATTCCTACCAACTGTGTAGGAGTGTTCCCTTTTCTCCACACCCTCTCCAGCATTTATTATTTGTACAGCCTTTGGCGCTTTTGAGAATCACATAAAAGCTATGAATCCTTTTCCCAGAAAGATGCACATACCCAAACCTACACCAAAGATGTAGCATATGATTTAAGGGCATTCGCAATACACCTCTGGAGACTCTTAAGAACCTCCTAAGACAGAATAAGTAAGGAAGAAAACTAAAGCTGAAACCCTGAGGGACACCATCACTGAAAAGACTGGCAAAGAAGGACAGTTCAGCAAAGGAAACTGAGGACGAATAATCAAGGCAGTTCGATGGGAACCAGGAGAGAATGACATCAGGGATTCGAAAAAGCTGCCAACTTCCAGAAGTGGGAAACAGGCAGCAATACCAAATGTTATTAAGAAGTTACGTGGAATGAGAATTAAACATAGGCCATCACCGTTCATCCGTCTGTAGATGTGCTGGTCCAGAAGCCAGACTGTTGTATAAGATGAAGAAATGAGGAAGAAGACTCAGCATCTATACAGACACACTTTCAAGAAAACCGGGCAACTAGAAAGTCTGAATGAGTAACAGACATAAGACAGATTTTTATTTATTGCTTATCCATAGGTTAAGGGCAAAACGCGAGCATGCTTTTTGGTTGAAAGAAAGGAGCAGAGGAGCGAGAAAGACTGAGATAAAGGAGAGAGGAAGAAAATTAATTCAGTAACTTTTGAATTAATCAGGTTAATTTTATGGATGAGAATGGACATTTTCAATGAGATTGAACAGAAAGAAAACCTTTCAGCTGTAGATAATAGTGGGTATGAAGGACAGAGAAGATGGAGGAGATTGCATGAGATGCTATTTATCTTCCCTGTAAATTATAAAGGTGAGATGGTGTTGTATGGTTAATGGTAGAGGTGGGAAAGGTAGGCTCATGCTACAGATACTAGTACACTATCTTTTTTGCACCACCACATGCCAAATACCTAGCACAATGCATGGCACACAATAGAAGCTCAGTAAATACACACTGAATGAATGACTCCAATTTGAGGAATTTAGGCCCACAGCAAAATGTACAACAGCTGACATGTCAAATGAGAATAAAAGGAAAGGAAAGCTTTCCTAACCAGGGAAAAGGAAAAGGTGTTCCACATATTTTTAAGGTGTCCTTGAAATATATGCCCTAGTACAGAGCTCTGGATGCCCTGCAGGGATCTTAGAAGGAAAAGACAAGACAACCTTCTCAAGAGCTATTCAACTCTGCCCTCCTCACACATCCTTAGAAAGCAGGCATCCACTTAATGAATAAGTAATTACTGACAGCTGGCAGATAAGACGCGTAACTTTCTTATACAACACCCAATACTCTTCAGCAGAGATGGACAACACAGAAAAATTAGTTAATTACACTGTCAGTCGGTCACATTGCTCTGCAGACCACACAAAAGAAAAAAGCAAGCAAGCGGGGCCAGCGACTTCGCCGCAGCACGCATCAGTCTTGATCCAGGAGAGTGCCAGGTACTCTGTGCTTTGTGTTCTACACGTGAGATGGCCTTCTCATGTCTAAAACCATTCGAATCTGAAAACAAAAATCCCTCTCAAATCCAAAATAACGGCCACCGAACAATAGGGAAGGGAAGGCATGTTATTAAATCTCTGCTGATGAAAGGCTGTTGAGCTGGATTCCCAGCGACTCGGGCGCATGATGAGTTACACATGCTGTGTTCAGGTGTCATCTGAATTCACATGATATCTAATAAATCACAGTATGTTCACTTGTCCTATTAAAACTGTATTCTACCTTACCAGGTCTGAATAATTTGTATAAAAATTGACTGCTACAGTTCTCACTAGAGGCTCTAATTACATTCCTGGTATAACTTAAAATGATAACCTTATCTTAATTAGCAGCATGATGCAGAAATGCTTTTGAAAGCCTCTGAGAATTAACCTGCATTTTTAAACCGAAGCCCTGGGGCCTTTAAAAATACCTTAAAAAATATTCCTTTTGAATATGTGAGTCAATGTTAATTTATCAAAACTACAAAAGAAAACAATCATATAGCGAGACACTAAGCAACACAGCTAACACCTCCTCTGATCAAGCAGTTTGTATTTCTCTTTGCAGAATCATACACTATGTAGTTCTAAGGCCTAAATCTCTGCGGTGTCCACTGAGTCTTGGCACCCACAGAAGAGTCTCCATTTATTCTAATGAGACACACCATCCACTGGACGTGGAATACTACAATTGTGGAAATGAAGTGGACAAACACATTGGGGGTACATATTGACTTCACAGGGAATTAATCACCATATAGATCACCTCTGGTACTGTGTTACGTTCCCATACCAGGCTTTTCTCCCAATCAATCCTAGTTCAATTAATTCTGGCCTTCCTCATCCATCTCAACATCTCTTTCCAGCCTACTCACATTTGAAATGTCTGAGCAAAACTCCAAAAGAAAAGGGTTTCCTGTGGGAGAGGTTATACGCTGTATCTTTTCTACATTACCACTCTAGTAAAGAGATGTACGTTGGCTCACTTATGACAATCATTATCCAACAGAGCACACTAGGATATATGAAAATTAACATTTCAACCATCTTAAACTATATGACTGCAAGATTAAAAGACTTTGCAGTAAGTCATCATCGTAAAATTCCAAAGTAGATGTTAAAGAGTCCCCAGTTCAGTGCTTGCAAATTGAGGGGCCTACTAGTAAACACTATGCAGCTTGGCATATATCCTTAAATGCCTAGCCAAAGAAATATATTGGGTAAAGTTTATTATCATCCGAAACTCAAACTAAAGCCACCCCTGGAAATGTTAAATACATGTTATTATAAGTGAACTACTCTCCCAAGATTGGCCCCTGAGGTCTGTGGTTTCTCTAAGCTGGTACCACTTGGGGAATAACTGTCTTCCTATAATGCAATTTGGCATTTCCTTATCTAAAAGTGAATATGGTTCAAAAAAATTTTTAAGTATTTTCTCCCTGCTAGAAGTTAAGGAGCAGTTTTTAAATGTAAGAGGTCAGAGCTAGTAGAGGTTTTTGTACTAGGATATTATCATCAGAACTGAATATAAAATTAGTTGAAAGCAAAGAGGTGTACACACATCTCACATTTGAGACTGTAGTAGACTGACGCTCCATCTAGCTTAATTTACGAGCACAGAAAATAGTAACGTTAAACACAGAACAAATAGGTGCATACTAATATTAGTTCAAAAAAATCTTGGTAAAAGTTGTCAGTACCTTCGTTAATAGCAATAAAACACTGTTTTAAAATGTCTACTAGGAGCAAGGAGCTACGTGTTATAACTGATGTGAAGGTAACGGCTCATAAAATAGTAAAGCATCCTGTTAACTTACGTTCAGCGTTTCTTCAATAAGAGATAGCATTTCAGAGAAGGACTATTGTGTGGAATATATGGGCTTACATTTACATAAGCAAATTATCCATACCTTGAAGGTCCTGCAAAGGTATAGAGGACTGGGCACATCTCTTATTTAAAACTCCATCTCCAGGCTTGAGAGTAAGGAGATTAAAGACTCAACGTATACTAGCACTGTGAAAACTCAGCCTGAAAAACCCTGGCAGAAAAGACATTTTAATCAACGGATATTTCAAATTGAGTGACCCCAAATCTGTTTAACAAGACTGTTGTTGTAAAGAAGGAAAGCCCTCCAATCATTTAACGTGCTTTTCATTTCATTGGTGTGACAACCACATACTGATGGCATCTTCAGCTTGCAAAACCTAAGTCTTTTTGCCACGGCAGTTAGAGTCTCATTTACAACAATAATGTGCTAAACAGGGACTGCATGAAAATCTTCAATTATTTTCAGGCAGCCTATGTAACATTGCCACTAATTCTAATGCCTGGCAAGCATAATCTTCATAACCTCTGCTGTGATCCCAACAAGGATTCTTCAAGCTCCTTATAAATGCATTAATCACCCCTATGAAAGTCACTGCTTGCTTTGAAAGAACGAAGATAATGTATGTTACTGGGATTATACCACTGCATGCAGAATCATTAAAGATAGATAGACCAGAATTTATCATTAAGCTGTTGGATGGCAGGGCACTGTTTTAACCATAAAAATCACAGTCTGCAAGGATGGTGGCCAAAGCAGAGGAACCATTAAAGACTGATAATTAGCATTAATCAAGGTGACACGACTGTTGACATCTTTATCACTTTAAACACACTAATCAAATGCTTCTGCATTGAGATGGAAAGATTGATAGGCAGCTAGGCATAGAAAACATCCCTAGGGGAGGAGAACCATCTAAAATGATCTGCTCGAAAGGTAACAAAAGCAGCATCAGTACTGCTCAAGTGGGATCCAAACACACAGCTCTGAAATGGAAAAACTCAAAATGGACCTACTGGGTTGGCAGGGTTTTCATGTGGATGCTTTATCACCAAGCATTTCTTCAGATAAACACATATTTGTGTGTCCCTTCTGTGCAATCCACCGGACACGCTCAATTTGGATGACAAAATAACTCAGAGGAACATAAGCTTCAGGCTACTCCGTCAGGTAAATAAATAGCCCAGCACTCCAGCCCAGCAGTTACTCACTTTCTAGACCTCGCTTTACACGTGCACATGGAAATGAAAGATAAAAGGATAGCCGAACTTGGTCCCATTTACATAATTACAATAGGGGCCATCAATATTATCTAATTGCATCTGTGCTCCATGCCACACCACACAGGCTCTAAAATAGGCTGTTATTGTTCCTGCTCATATAAATATTTCAGTTTTAATGAACAACAAGCCGCTCACCATCTCTGCCACCCCTTGAGCCCATATGGCATTACACCTTAATGACTGCAATTTTTAAAAAGGCACTTTTCTCCTATTTATAGTTTCCGGCTGTTCAACGCTCACACTCTAAATCCTTGAGGTTAATGGCATAGACCGTAAAGCAAAGATATGAAGTAGTTTTCAAACAACAGTCTGGCTTGGCATCAATTCAGAATTACGGATGAAGACTTGGTAAGGTATTTCCCAGGGAGACAACCGTATCTTTGCCAAATGAGCTTACAGTGGCAAGACTTCCATGATGAAGATGACAAGCCCCAACAATCGTTTTGGTTCCAAAGTTCAACTTCATTTATAGGTTCCTTAACTGGTGTATCCACCATTAGGTTTAAAACATATATTACATTTTCTCTGAATTGGATACCAGCTTCTTAAAAAGAAATTGTGTATGTCCATCAAAAACTGGGCAAAGGAAAGTCAGTGGAAATCCCCCACTGCTTCTTCCCAATTAACAAAGGAAGGACTGAGGGAAGAGGACGGGAGTCAGAGTTGAAACAGTTGTAAGGGGCAAGTTACTCAAAATGCATCGCCCACAAGTCGCTGAAGGAGTAGCAGCTAACTCAGACCCAGTTCCACTTTTAATTTCATGGTTACGGGAAGAAGATTTTTCCAATATAGCACGGTAGCCTTACAGAGGCAAAGTAATAAGAAAAATGTTGCAATTGGGCTATTGAAAATCCTACTAGTTTAAGCCAATATTTATCAAATCATTCCTTCTAGAACATAATGCTGCAATTTCTAAGAGGTCCCAGTACCGTGACCTTCTCTCAAATAATGACAGCAAGCTCTTCTGGCTCTTAAATAAATAGTAGCCCGTTTCACTTAAATGAGTTTTTTAAATAATTTGCCAAGTTATTTTACACACATTAAATTATGCATCATCCCTGTGAGGTAGATATGATTACTCCCATCGTACAGATGGAGTCATAGATTGAGAAGCTAAGAGTGCTTCCAATGAGCACCTACTGACTCAATACCCTCTTCACTACATTGTGCTGACCCTGAATGACCTTCAAATGTTCCCTAACTTCATTAAGGAGAGAACCACACGTTACAGATGATAATCACCTACAGCAAAGACAAATTTTAACAGTCCTTTTAGCAAGAGAAAGCCTTTCACAGAGAACCAATAAAATGCATAGTGAACATGAGGGAATCCTTCCAGTCTGAACATTCGTTTGCTTTATTCAGAGATTGGTCATCTTTCTACCCGGCTCCAAGATTTTGTTTTTCACTATTAAGAGTCATTTGATTCTCACTGACGCACACAAGGAAGGGGGGGAAGGTTGTGTAATACTGTATGAGGCTGATCTTACCACTCATGGAAAACTTGCCAGCCAGACACAAAGTGTCAGCTAATAATGAGTCAGGGATGGGCTCCACAGTATCAAAGATCCTTATGTTGAATTCTTAACAAAGGAGCTTGGTGTAAACAAGACTCCAGGGCTGGGAAATGACACAAGAAGACGACAGTCACTTCCGCATCAGGGGACATGGCTTTTGCCAAAATCGGCTGAAATGTGTGTGCAAGACATGAATTAGAGGACGCATATCAAGATGTGCTGTGTTCTAGGTCCAGATGCGGAAATATGTGGGGGCTGGGAAATTCTCTTTCCTACTCTCCTTAAATAGCTCAAAGCTATTTACACTTTCCATTTAATGACATCTTTGTGTCAAAACGAGGAGAATAAAAAAAGATAACATTGAAAGAGTTAAGTGTTAATGGGAGAGCCAAAGAGAAACAACAATTGTATGTAAAATACATAATAGATCAAAAGAAGAAGAGGGCTTCCCTGGTGGCGCAGTGGTTGAGAGTCCGCCTGCCGATGCAGGGGACACGGGTTCGTGCCCCGGTCTGGGAGGATCCCACATGCCATGGAGCGGCTGGGCCCATGAGCCATGGCTGCTGAGCCTGCGCGTCGGAGCCTGCGCGTCGGAGCCTGTGCTCCGCAACGGGAGAGGCCACAACAGTGAGAGGCCCGCGTACCGCAAAAAAAAAAAAAAAGAAGAAGAAAATTCTCATCTGAGGACAGCAGCAGGAGCAGGCTCATTCTAAGCACATCATCACTACGTGTCCCACCTCATCCTCTTACGACACTCGCAGCCTCTCTCATGTTGTAGCTTCATCCACAACTCAAGCTTATATAGCTTCAGTCCTGAGCTGACTACATACTAAAATTCATGTGAATTAAAGGCTTCTTTCAAGTTTTTTTTAAATTACAGGGTAGGGATATTTTTCATTATATTTATATCTTGCACAGAGGAGCCATTATCAATAGAAAAAATCTGCTGTGGATATTAAGAACACTGAGTTACATATATAACATGGAAAACTTCAATCAAGTGGGCCTATCAGTAGAGATGTTCACCCAATCTAGTCAAAAATATTCCAACAAGTCATTTTAAACCATATACATGTTGTATTGTCATTCTTCTAAAGTGATGGGTAAAGAGATTTAATTTATTCAACTTGAGCATTTTTTAATTTGCTATCCTTTGTATCATATGATGACCATAAGTATGTGGCAAAGAGGCCGCCACAGTAGGCACACAAAAACATGGGTTTGCTCATCTCATCCTCTTTCATCAGTGGTAGTAAGGAAAGATGGGCTGCAAAAATTCAGCTTGATGTGAAGGCTCTAAAAATATGAACAAGAAATTCCAAAGGAATTTAAGACGTGAATTTACAACACTCTAATGACAAGTTTAGTCTGACTGGGAAAATACAAGTTATATAAAAGGGACAACACACTCTCTAACATCCTAAAGGAAACTGCTTAAGTAGTGGAAGTTGTATGAACAGTGGGGGCACTGTGTGACCCAGTGAACTCAGATGGAAAATAGAAATTCCTCTGCAAGGAGGAGAAACCTGCTTTGATACGTACACAAAGTGAGTTATCCGTAAACTTGGCTGGCTACAAAACACATTAGCAATGAAAAAATATCACTGAAGAAAACCCTGTAGATCTGTTTCTACGACCAACAGCTCAACAAACTCAACTAGATTGAAAATTGAGAATAAAAAGCTTACAGTGAAAGAGGACATACAGTACACAGAAATAAACAAACAGGAGAAATCCCTAAATGTCAACCTAGAGCCTCTCTCCCAATTCTAATCGTGTCCATCTATGTAAGATCTCTGTTTATAGATACATAACTTGTAACACACAATCACTCTCCTGAAATGTATCTGCTGAAGCACATGCAACACTTCAGGGATCTAGGTCAAGGTCAAGAATACAAACCAAAAATTCACTAATGCTAAAGATGAATGAATAGCCAAAGAGATGAGATGGTCTCTGTTACTTTGTGTTGAAGCTCATAAGAGGTTTGCAATTGTCTTACAAAATACATTTGCTCTCTATCCTTTGTATTCTGTTTCTTTCTATTATATGGCTAAATCTACTACACATCAAATAAGAGTCGATCATTTCTAATTTAATAGCGACACAAATCCTCTGGAACTCATTCACTAGACACTGACATAGAATACTGACCTTGAATTTATAACATACTGACTCACTTTTGTCTTTCTCTGCATTTTTCCTAGATGTGAAATTATCAGAATGAGTTTTCCATAGGCCGCTTTGTTTTGCCCAGATGTACTCACAATGTATCACCTAGACAGAGCTCCAGAGAGAAGCAAAATGAGGCAGAACAGAGTAGCTTTGTGGTAGTTCTGAGCACACAAAGAGGACCTGATTTGTAAGCCATTCTCTCTCTTTTTTCTTTCTCTCACCAGCTCTCTGCTCTTGGACAAATCTTCAGTTTCCTCACCGGAACCTTAAGCATAGTAATACTGACATTATCTCATGCTGCTTTGGTAAACAGATGCAAGGGTGTATGTGAAAGCCATAAAATGTTACAAACACGTAAATCAGTCAATGAGAACAATATGCATGTGTAAATTACAAACAAAGAGGAAGACAGATTAGTGTGGTTGATTTGAAATTTACTCATTATTACACAGAGGGACAAAAACTAATTCTTAAAAAAACCAGTTCATCCTGTCATGTAATTGACCTCATCCTGTTCAAAGGCCTTCATTCTTGGTGAAAAGCAAATCAAAACAAAAATTGAAATCTTGTTCACTGGGCATAGCTCAGGTTCTTCAAAAAACAATTTGGGGTCAATTTCTAGCTGTTCTGGTTTTTCTCCCCCTTCCACTCTCTCCTGACATACTGGCTGGCATCTCCTCAAAAAGACATTTACGTGATTTGTGGGGGTGGGGCTGGAGGCCCTGCCTGGGGGTGCTGCTACACCCTGAGGAAGGTGGAGCTAATCTGGCCTGATCTTCGGGTTTTGGTCTCTACCTTCCCTGTGTCTGTTTCTTATGTGTCTGGGGTGGTTCTCTTAGCAGAGACATGGGACCAACACTGCTTCTGGCCACATCTTCCCTGACTGACCAAGGTCGGCTCTCACTCCTCGTCTCAGAGACTTGGCTGTGTCCACTGTCCCAACCCCAGTTATAGAGGGACACCCTGCAGTCTCTGCCACAGATTCCCCTGCTCTGTGATACTGGGACCCCCTGTAAGGCATGCCAACTCCTACTTCTAAGCTCTGTTCATCATCTCGGCCCGGTCGGAACTTCTGAGTCAATTCTAAGAGATGAGGTACCTGGAGGAGAGGTGGCATTTTCTCAAGAGGCCAGTTTTCAACTCTACTGCCCATGCCAAGGTGGTTTAGATACTCCCAAGAGGCATTTCCCCAGGGTTCCAGGAGGGAAGGCCAACACAGCCTCCTTTGCTCTCATCTCCCTCCTCAGCCTTCCTGTTTTCTTTTTAAATCACCCTGCTCTCTGTTCCCATCCGCCATCAAGCATCGTCTTGCACCACTGGGTGGCCGCTTCCCTTCCTATGTGGCTGGGTCCCACTTTTATAAGACCTGGTCTTAAGCCCTCAGGCTTTCTTCTCCATACGTAAAATGGAAGCGTTAGTGTTTGTAACAAGTCCTGGCTTGTATGAGAACTTCTCTGCCAACTGCACAATGGCGTATGTGTTCTAGAATCCAGACTCTACCTGCTCTACGCCTAAAGCAATAAAGGCCATTGATTTCATGAGTCTGGCAGCTGCAGGGCAACAAGATTTACAGGCGATTTTGTAAAAGCATCATTAACAACTTCAAAATTTTATACATAAGCTAAGCAGTTTAAGATTATGGGTGATTTCAAGAGCTTCTTGAATAAAGGAAAAAGGGTAACCCTGTGAAATATCATATGGAGCAGATGTTATTAGTCCATCTTATAGATGAAGAAATGATGGCTTGGGGAAGATAAATATTTTCCCAGTGAGGCACAGCATGTGAGCAGCGAAGCCAAATTTTAAACTCAAGTGTTTGTATCATAACTCCAATGTTCTTTTTACTACTAATATAGAAGTTCCTTGACAATGTCAGTCAATCTAAAAGGGAGTACACGGCTATGAGTTCCTGCCACTTTCGGAAGCAAAAATCTGCTTGACTTCAGTGAACATTACAAAAGAGAGAAATCCAGATGAGACATTAAACTTCTTTATTCCCTATTTTCTTCATTCACCTAGCATTTACTGAAAGCCTCCGATATAACAAATCTCAAAGTTAACTGCCTCTGCTCTTAATTAAATCACAATATACTGTCGAGATGGACAAATGTAACCATAATACACGTAAGCAAGTTCAGCGCTGTATGGATTTTAGGTATCGGGAGGGTCTCAGGGTTTCCAAATCAATTCTTCACATGCCTCAAAGAGTTATTAGAATTTGTTAGTGATTCTACAGGTAGAAGCTTCATTATACATGTTGGGATGTAAGGAAGTATATAGCAGAAATGCCTGTTTCAATAAATCTGCAAATCACAAAGGGAAAGACAGAAATGTTGGACATCTTGGAAGTTCCAGGAGGCCCCCAGGTCCACTTCCTGCCCACTTATCACTGGCCATCTTATTTTTCAACACTCTCAACCCCCCACAAACAGCTCCTCTCTAGAGCAAGTGCAGCTGGCTATAAACACACGCACGCGCACACACACAAAGCATTAAAAATAAATGTGTTAAACTTCATTAAAACATTTTCCTCAAACAGACTCACATATACAGAGAACAAACTTGTAATTCCCAAAGGGGAGGAGGTTGGGAGAGTGGGCAAAATAGGTGAATGGGATTAAGAGGTACGAACTACCAGCATTACAATAAATAAGTCACAGGGATATAATGCACACACAGGGAATACAGTCAATGATATTATAACAATTTTGTATGGTGTGTAATCTACAAGAATAGTGAATAACTACGTTGTACACCTGAAACTAATAAGTCAACTATACTTAAAAAAAATTTATTTCCTCAAATATGACATTTTCCAGCGATCAGAGCAGAGTTACAGAGAGACTCCCTCCAGAGGTATGTTGTCACTCTGAGTAAGTGTTTAGGCGTCTGGTTATATGAAGGTTTCATGAGGATAATGTGAGATTTCCTTTGATACATAAAGAGTATTCAAATGCCAAATGTGGTGAAGGGAAAAGTAACAAATGTGTCAAAATTCTGTTCTTCCAAACACTGGAACTCAGACACCTGCCCTGAAATATTAAGATACTTGACTTAAAAATGGAACTGACTAGGCTGCTGCATCACTTAAAATTATTAATTACAATTAAAAAGTACATTTTGGGCTTGCCTGGTGGTGCAGTGGTTGAGAGTCGGCCTGCCGATGCAGGGGACACGGGTTCGTGCCCCGGTCCGGGAAGATCCCACATGCCACAGAGCAGCTGGGCCCGAGAGCCATGGCCGCTGAGCCTGCGTGTCCTGAGCCTGTGCTCCGCAACGGGAGAGGCCACAACAGTGAGAGGTCCGCGTACCGCAAAAAAAAAAAAAAAACAGAAGATATTCCATGCAAATGGAAATCAAAGAAAGCTGGAGTAGCAATTCTCATATCAGGAAAAATAGACTTTAAAATAAGGACTATTACAAGAGACAAAGAAGGACACTACATAATGATCAAGGGATCAATCCAAGAAGAAGATATAACAAAAGGCAAATGCTAACAGCCATAAAAGAGGAAATTGACAGTAACACAATCATAGTGGGGGACTTTAACACCCCACTTTCACCAATGGACAGGTCATCCAAAACAAAAATAAATAAGGAAACACAAGCTTTAAATGATACATTAAACAAGATGGACTTAATTGATATTTATAGGACATTCCATCCAAAAACAACAGAATACACCTTCTTCTCAAGTGCTCATGGAACATTCTCCAGGATAGATCATATCCTGGGGGTCACAAATCAAGCCTTGGTAGATTTAAGAAAATTGAAGTCGTATCAAGTACCTTATCCGACCACAACAGTATAGGACTAGATATCAATCACAGGAAAAATCTGTAAAAGATACAAACACATGGAGGCTAAACAATACACTACTTAATAACCAAGAGATCACTGAAGAAATCAAAGAGGAAATTTAAAAATACCTAGAAACAAATGACAATGAAAACACAATGACCCAAAACCTATGGGATGCAGCAAAAGCAGTTCTAAGACGGAAGTTTATAGCAATACAATTCTACCTCAAGAAACAAGAAACATCTCAAATAAACAACCTAACCTTACACCTAAAGCAATTAGAGGAAGAAGAACCAAAAACCCCAAAGTCAGCAGAAGGAAAGAAATCATAAAGATAAGATCAGAAATAAATGAAAAAGAAATGAAGGAAACAATAGCAAAGATCAATAAAACTAAACGCTGGTTTTTTGAGAAGATAAACAAAATGATAGACCATTAGTCAGACTCATCAAGAAAAGAAGGGAGAAGACTCAAATCAATAGAATTAGAAATGAAAAAGGAGAAGTAACAACTAACACTGCAGAAATACAAAGGATCATGAGAGATTACTGCCAGCAACTATATGCCAATAAAATGGACAACCTGGAAGAAATGGACACATTCTTAGAAAAGCACAACCTTCTGACACTGAACCTGGAAGAAATAAATAATATAAACAGACCAATCACAAGCACTGAAACTGAGACTGTGATTAAAAATCTTCCAACAAACAAAACCCCAGGACTAGATGGCTTCACAGGCGAATTCTATCAAACATTTAGAGAAGAGCTAACACCCATCCTTCTCAAACTCTTCCAAAATATAGCAGAGGGAGGAACACTCCCAAACTCATTCTACGAGGCCACCATCATCCTGACACCAAAACCAGACAAATATATCACAAAGAAAGAAAACTACAGGCCAATATCACTGATGAACATAGATGCAAAAATCCTCAACAAAATACTAGCAAACAGAATCCAACAGCACATTAAGAGCATCATACACCACAATCAAGAGGGGTTTATCCCAGGAAAGCAAGGATTCTTCAATATATGCAAATCAATGTGATAAACAATATGATCATCTCCATAGATGCAGAAAAAGCTTTCGGCAAAATTCAACACCCATTTATGATAAAAACTCTCCAGAAAGTAGGCAGAGAGGGAACTTACCTCAACATAATAAAGGCCATATATGACAAAGCCACAGCCAACATTGTTCTCAATGGTGAAAAACTGAAACCATTTCCACTAAGAGCAGGAACAAGACAAGGTTGTCCACTCTCACCACTACTATTCAACATAGTTTTGGAAGTTTTAGCCATGGCAATCAGACAAGAAGAAGAAATAAAAGAATCCAAATCCGAAAAGAAGAAGTAAAACTGTCACTGTTTGCAGATGACATGATGCTAAACATAGAGAATCCTAAAGATGCTAACAGAAAACTACTAGAGCTAATCAGCAAAGTTGGTAAAGTAGCAGGATACAAAACTAATGCACAGAAATCTCTTGCATTCCTACACACTAATGACAAAACACCTGAAAGAAAAATTAAGGAAACACTCCCATTTACCATTGCAACAAAAAGAATAAAATACCTAGGAATAAACGTACCTAAGGAGACAAAAGACCTGTATGCAGAAAACTATAAGACACTGATGAAAGAAATTAAAGATGATACAATCAGATGGAGGGATATACCATGCCCTTGGATTGGAAGAATCAACACTGTGAAAATGACTATATTACCCAAAGCAATCTACAGATTCAATGCAATCCCTATCAAACTACCAATGGCAGTTTTCACAGAACTAGAACAAAATATTTCACAATTTGTATGGAAACACAAAAGACCCCAAATAGCCAAAGCAATCTTGAGAAAGAAAAACAGAGATGGAGGAATCAGGCTCCCAGACTTCAGACTATACTACAAAGCTACAGTAATCAAGACAGTATGGTACTGACACAAAAACAGAAATATAGAACAATGGAACAGGATAGAAAGCCCAGAGATAAACCCATGCACACATGGTCACCTTATTTTTGGTAAAGGAGGCAAGAATATACAATGGAGTAAAGACAGCCTCTTCAATAAGTGGTGCTGGGAACACTGGACAGCTACATGCAAAAGAATGAAATTAGAACACTCCCTAACACCATACACATAAATAAACTCAAAATGGATTAAAGACCTAAATGTAAGGACAGACACTATCAAACTCTTAGAGGAAAACAGAGGCAGAACACGCTATGACATAAATCACAGCAAGATCCTTTTTGACCCACCTCCTGGAGAAATGGAAATAAAAACAAAAATCAACAAATGGGACCTAATGAAACTTCAAAGCTTTTGCACAGCAAAGGAAACCATAAACAAGATGAAAAAGACAACCCTCAGAATGGGAGAAAATATTTGCAAATGAAGCAACTGACAAAGGATTAATCTCCAACATTTACAAGCAGCTCATGCAGCTCAATATCAAAAAACAACCCAATCCAAAAATGGGCAGAAGACCTAAATAGACATTTCTCCAAAGAAGATATACAGATTGCCAACAAACACATGAAAGGATGCTCAACATCACTAATCATTAGAGAAATGCAAATCAAAACTACAATGAGGTATCACCTCACACCAGTCAGAATGGCCGTCATCAAAAAATCTACAAACAATAAATGCTGCAGAGGGTGTGGAGAAAAGGGAACCCTCTTGCACTGTTGGTGGGAATGTAAATTGATACAGCCACTATGGAGAACAGTATGGAGGTTCCTTAAAAAACTAAAAATAGAACTACCATACGACCCAGCAACCCCACTACTGGGCATACACCCTGAGAAAACCACAGTTCAAAAATGTTCGTTGCAGCTCTATTTACAATAGCCAGGACATGGAAGCAACCTAAGTGTCCATCAACAGATGAATGAATAAAGAAGATGTGGTACATGTATACAATGGAATATTACTCAGCCATAAAAAGAAACGAAATTGAGTTATTTGTAGTGAGGTGGATGGACCTCACTGGTCTGTCATACAGAGTGAAGTTAAGTCAGAAAGACAGAAACAAATACCATATGCTAACACATATCTATGGAATCTAAAGAAAAAAAAAGTGGTTCTGAAGAACCTAGGGGCAGGGCAGGAATAAAGACGCAGACGTAGAGAATGGACTTGAGGACACGGGGACGGGGAAGGGTAAGCTGGGATGAAGTGAGAGAGTGAATGGACTTATATACACTACCAAATGTGATATAGATAGCTAGTGGGAAGCAGCCGCATAGCACAGGGAGATCAGTTCCGTGCTTTGTTTCCACCTCGAGGGGTGGGATAGGGAGAATGGGAGGGAGACACAAGAGGGAGGAGATAAAGGGATATATGTATATGTATAGCTGGTTTACTTTGTTATAAAGCAGAAACTAACAGACCACTGTAAAGCAATTATACTCCAATAAAGATGTTAAAAATAAATAAATAAATAAAAACACCTTCCTAGCAACAACAAAAAAACCCCACACCCATTTGCCTCTTGGGTGAAAGGGGAGCATTTACATATCCCACTATAAAATTACATATGCTAATAACATGCTAATTTAAATATGAAAAAATACTCTGAAAACTGCAAACTGAAGAACCACCAAAAAACATGGAAAAGCAAAAAAACAGAGCTGCCTGAAAACAATGTCTGCCACCTTGTTTATTCATGCGTAAACGTCCAATATGCTCAACGCTTTGACATCTCTATTCAGCTGGGGTTTGAATCAGCTATAAATATATGGCCTTCAATTGCGTGATGGATTTGTCAAAATTTCTAAAATATGTTACATATGGGTCAAACTTCATGTGAATACAAATATTTTCATGGTGTCCCACTGTAACTGATAACATCCACAAGGAATTGAGACCCCTTAAATAAAGAGACTGTGTTTGTTAACTCACTCATTTGTCAACCATTCATACCTAGAACTGCATTTTTCACCACAAAGCTCATCTTTGAAATTTATTTTGTACCTGTGTTTCCAATAATGCTTGACAAGAGCATTCTATAAAACTGTGTGCCTGATGAAAGGCAAAGACAAGCATCATTCTTCTATTTATATTCTACTGGTACAATCAAAGCTCTCCAGGCCAAATCTAAGCAACAAGACAGACACCCAATGGATTAAATGGCACAATTTCCAAGCTTTTCCTCCAGGTTTCCGTGCCCTCAGGCAATAAACTGGCTTTTGCATCTGGCAAACATACGCAGAAAACTAGGCTAAATATGACTGAAAAACTTGGCCAAGTTCTTCCATGAGACCCACTGTGATAGCCAACCTAAAGTTCCCAATGACAATTCAATTTCCAAATGAAAACTTTACTATTTCATTAATATGTGTTAATATTTAAGATATAGATATAAATAAATTCATCTCATGTTTGGAGTAAAAAAGCAATGCATTTAAAAAATAACAAATATACTATATTTGTATTATTAGAAGGAATGAATATTTAGAATAAGATGGATATTACAGAAATGGACCTGACCACACAATCTTATCCACACAGACAAGGATTCAGAAGCGTAAGAGAGAGTGTTTCCAGTGCTTCAGCCAGGTGGAACACCTTCTAGATTCAGTAACTGGGTATCATGAGTAACTGGGTATCATGACTCAATCTCTAAGCTCAATTGAAACTTCATGGCTCTAGTTGAAATTCCACAACTTCTAGAGGTTCTACAAGTTGTCAGATACAGGATTTAAAATGTTTAGCTATATGCTTTAAAATGCTGATAACAGACTTACATAAATGTGCACTCACTTTTAATGCTTTTGAGACATCTACTATACTAGGCATGATGATCAAGACATGGAAGTTTACAGTCCTTTCCCTCAAAGACCCTAAAACTCACACTACCTGGAGTTTCAACCAGATTCCTTGGGCTCTCTTTTTCATAAGCCATTTTCCATTGTATCAAGTAACAGGGAATGATTGAGTTATTGTGTCTGCTATATATTACTACATCAGAGTGACAGTTGTTTATTGCATCATTACCAAAAAGCTGTATTCTGACAGAGTGCATATCAACACACATCAGTGAAGATGAAACAACTTTTTCCTGGCTAACTCATTCAAAAAAAATTACAAGGAAGATATACAAGATTAATGTGTGTGTCTCTAAGTATGGATAAGTTTTTATCTGACATAAGGAATATACTGAAGTTGTGCAAATTATGTATCTTTTAATACTGTACATAAAGGATTTGTATTCACAGAAAACTTCCTCAATACATATCCCAGATACATCAACAAACCTCCTGACATCACCTTATTTTTCTTTTCTTTTTTTCTGGTCTATTTTTATTTCTTATGATGACAAATGCTCCCATTCTGCCTTCTCCACTTTGTCTTGTAAACAAGCTCAAATCACTCTTATCCTTAAAAACCACACCTGTTCCCAGGTCACTCGCTACCTACGTGCCAATCCTTGTCTCCTTACCCAAACTCTCAGAGGAAGTGGAATATTTTTACTAACCCATCTTCTTCACCCCTTATTCATTTCTGAATCCAATGGATTCTGGTTTCAATCTTCACCGTTCTAGTGAAATCACTTACTGCTAAAGTTACAGATAATTTTCCAAATTGATTAGTCCAATGGACACGTTTAATCCCTCACCTGGTTTAACAGCTCTGTTAAATCTGGTCTTGTTGATTTGCACCCCTTTCTTAAAACTCTCTGTTCCCTTGAGCACTCCCCTGTTCTTGGAACAGTCCACGCTTCTGATTTGCTTTATTCCTCTCAATATTCCTGCTCTTGCTTCTGCAGTATTGCATAGTAGTTATGAGGACTTTGGAGCCAGACTATTTTGTCTCAAAGCTCAGTTTTTCTACTTTCTGTGAGATTTGGGGGCAATTCATTTAATTTCTCTGTCCCCAGTTTCCCACCTGCAAATTGGGAATCCCACTAGTATTAGCCACTCCACACTTGTTGGCCAGGTGGCAGAGGCTGGGATGTACTCTGTTGTTCTGGTTCATTGGGCAGACACTGAGTTCCTGGGTCTTGGAAATGGGACCTTCTCCTGGGTCCTGCTCCACTAGAACCTCTAAGTCTGGCCCCAAGATGTATTCCTGGACCTTACTCAGGGATAGATGTTTTTTTCCTATACGGTCTTCTAGCTGCAATGAGCTTTCACCAGGGCCCTAAGGACAAAAGTTTATTGCTCTCTGCCACACCGTTTAAGGCTTTTATTCCACAGGAGAGAGAAGAGGATGAAGCAGCAGGACTTGCTGGCTTTCCTCCAACTGTAGCTGGTCCACTCTGCCAGGCCTGCTCACAAGAATGATTTCTCTGGATGTCTGACCTCTCTTCTTTATGCATATCCTATGCATGAGTAGAAGAGCCTGGAATGACTGCAAACTCCTCTCATACCTGCAGTCCCCTGTAGTTTTACCTTCTCTTGCCATTCCACAGTTGGCTTTTGGCAATTTGTTACAAATTTTCATTGAATTCTTACCACTGTCCTTACACATCTGCCTCTGGTAAGCAAATGATCGCATCTCATTTCTCCTTGGACTTTAAGTTGGCTCTTAGGTTAGTTCATTTCTTTGAGACCTCAACTCTCCCATGAGTTCAAGAACAGTTATGTACTTGCAAATTTTCTACCATTTTGCTGTTGTAAAGGCAGGAACATTGCTCTTTTCATCTTTCTACATCCTAAATATAAAGCCCAAAATATGAGTTTCCAACCAAGGCCCCAAAGCATTTCTATAAGAAAATCTTAAAGAAATAAATATTCTCAACTAGTGATACTAGAATAATTGATTGATCATTTGAGGTGAGGGGGATGAAACCTCGCATTATACACAAAAATGTATCCTAGATTATCACAGATCTAAACATCAAAATTAAACCATAAATCTTTTCAGAAAACCACAGGAGAGTATCTTTGTGATACTGGGGAAGGCAAAAATTTCTTAGACAGAAGAAAATACTAACAATTAAAGAAAAAATTATAAAAGCAAGACATCTGACAAAGGACTTCTATCTAACTCCTACAATTCAATAATAAAAAAACAAACGACTCAATTTAATGGGCAAAAGACTTGAACAGGCACTTCACAAAAGAATATATATGAATAGCCAATAAGCACATGAAACAGTGTTCACCATCATTAGTCATTATGGAAATGCAAATTAAAACCACACGAGACACCACTATACACCCACTCAAATGGCTAAAATTTAAAAGACTGACCACCAAATGTTGATGAGGATGTGAAAGAAAAAAACAAAAAAAAAACACAGAACTCTTACATTACTGATGGGAGGATAAAATGGTACAACCTCTCTGGAAATCGGCATGGAAATTACTAATAAAGTCAACACCTGCTTTTTTGGGGTTTACCTGAGAGAAATGTCAACATATACATAAAAATCTGACACAAAAATGTTCCTAATAGATTTATAAATGGCCCCAAACTGGAAACAGTACAAATGCTCATCAGCAGAAAGGATAAACAAATTGTGATATGCCCAGATAACGGAACACAATAAAAAAGAATGAGCTCAATAGAGCAATAACACGGATGAACATCACAAATCTTAAGAGGAGGAAAGAATCCAGCCACAGAGGAGTACAAACTGTAGGATTCTCTACTTACACAAAGTTCCAAAATAGGCAAAACTAACTAACGGTGAAATTGCAGAAGAGTGGTTGCCTTGGGGAACGATGATGACAGGACTGTCTAGGAGAGTGCAGGAGCAATCTTTTCCTGGTGACAGAAATGTTCCATATATTGATAGAGTAATGGTTATATGGGTGCATACATTTATCAAAACTCAAACTATGTGAATAAGATTTGTGCAATTCTCAATCTATGAATCTGTAAATTGTATCTTAGCAAAAATAAAAGCTAAATGTGAAAAAAATACATCTACACGCACACAAAATTATGGACTTTCTCTGACCACCCTACATAAAGTAGCATCTCCCTCTCTTTGACACTTTCACCTGCCTTAATATTTGTGATAACACTTCTTTATTGAGCTTTGACATTCTAGCATATGTTTATTTATTATCTGCATTGCCTATTAGAACGTAAGTTTCTTGCCAGTAAGTAATTTTTATTGTTTGTCGTTATATATCCAGTGACAATGGCTATGACCAAAAGGCAATAATTAACCAAACTGGATGCTGAACTTTGATTTATTTTCTTGGTTATTTAGATTTCCTCTCTAATTGCCTAACGGGGGTTATTAAAACATCTAAAGAGGTAAAGCATGAGTAAAGCCCTTTGAAATCCATAAACATGATACAATCTAAAGGATGATTAAATGTAAGAAATTAGCTGTTTATGGAAGACATTCTATGGAAGATACCTTAATCTCTATAGAACTACTCATTGTGGTTGTAATCTTTCTTTTGAGAGCTGCCTTCCCAAAGCAAGAACAAACCTGGGGGAAGCAAACGGCACACTGGCAAAGTAGAGCTTCCATCTAACTGCTTAAGTCACAGCGACTGCTTGGTTTCCTCAAGTTCATGACTTTGCCTGAACTCCGTGGCTAATGGGAGTTCATTATAAGACAGCTTTCTGGGATTAGAGTGTTGCAGTGCTATCGGTCAGATGGAAAATTTCAAGCTAAGCCTCTGTTCAAGCATTTACAGATTTATAACTAATTATATCCTGTCCACACCTCACCCGAAATCATGTTACCAAGATCCACATTAAGGTACATTCAGAGTTAGCTGAGGTGTAACACAGTCCTTAGGCCATCCTAGGCAGCACTGTAACAAGATTTTTCCATTTCAAGATTCCTTTGAAAGTAAAGAATAAATGAGTTAGTTTCAAGGAAGCCCCAGATAAAGTGCCAAGGTTCCAAAATGAAGGTACCTTGGTCATCTGTCAAATACGTAACCTTACAGCTAATTACACACACACAACCTCACCTCCTCAGATGACATAAATACAGAGTTTTTCTTACTTTAAATATATTAAGCTACGAAAGAAGAAATTTTAAAAGATAAAACACCTGATGGAACATGGTATACAGTGTATATCCATTTTATAATATAGATGATTACTCAAGGTTTAGGTAATTGAGCTCCCAACAATCTGTTATAACCTACATTTTCCAGTGCCCTATGGTGGTTCACACTGCAAATGTATAAATTAGGTTGAAGGAATTTCTTGAACTACTGCAAAGCATTTATTTCAGCATCATAGCCCAATGTTATGGAGATAATTGGGAACAACACATATGTATAAGTGACCATTGATTCCCAGAACACAAGATTTGAATGTAAACAATTCATATTAATACATTGTGTAATCATGTTATAACCTACCTACTGTATGAACAGAAATGCTATTAACCAGCAGGGCACAATATTTCAATTTAGTTCAGAGTACAGGAAAGGAATGGAATAGTCTAGGCTTCTCTTTTAATACTGGGTGATAAGTTAGTGATAGCTCAGTAGAAAGAGTGTGACAGTTTTCTATACTTATGATGGACACTTATTTAGAGATCTGTAGACACATATTTGTTACATAAACTCTCTTGTGTTATCAAATTTAGGACTCAGAGAAAGAGCACGATACGATCACTGTGAAGCTCTAAGTCTAAAGAAACTAAACAACTAAAAAAAACCAAAACCCTCTGAGCTCAGCATACAATTTGACTCATTATTGCCTTTTATTCTTGGTCACTGCCAAGCCTTACCCTCCATTAGGAGGATTTGCCCAGCCCCATCTGTTTACTCCAATCTGGTTTCTATCTAAAATGAAGAGAGTGACTTGTAAGGCAGCAAATTTATGTACACACTTTAAAAAAAAAGAAGAGTTATGCACTGATAGTTCAGAATTTAAAAAAAAGACTTTCTTCTTTCCCCTTGGAGAGACTAGTAATCTCATGAACTATCTTTTAATGCTTTGGTAGAAGCAGTTACACTTACTGCATTCAAAATGTTATCATTAGTCCACGTTTTAATCACGTGGTATCCTTCGAAATTCCAGAAGATGACAAGTTGTCCAACAATTTAGACAAAAACATTTGGTTTAGGGATCAAGACACTGTCTATATTTCTCACTTCCTCATGTGATTTTGAACAGAAACAAGGACTTTTGAGAAATATATTTTGAAAACAGGTAAATGCCTAGATGACAATACTGTTCTCCTCATTCTGCCACTTCCGTCTTGAGAACGAGCTGACTCTGGGGTCCTGAGGATCCAGCACACAGTGACATAGAAAGGACAGTTTCTCTCAGGTGCTTTTTACAGTCCCACTGGGTGTCCCCTACCCTTATTGTTAGTCTTTAACCATTAACTAGTCAGAATGACCAATAGCTAGTCCAGCTCTGCATCAGTTCAGACCCTTGGTCGTGATGCCAAACACAGGACTGGAGCCCACAAGCTGTGAGGACAAACTGACAGTCCCTGACAGTTTCTGCCTGTGCCAAGATCTGAACCAAGATGTCGGGCAAAACTCCCATCTGCTGCCCATCTGCCACTCTGCTCCTATCAGAAAAGGTTATACCACGAACCACAGACAGATGGGCACTGCAAAGACCTATGGGGGGGTGGGGAATGAAGGGGGGGTCTGAGACGATTAGAATAATGACCTTTGACTCAACATAGAAATCCCAGTATAATGAAAATCATGCATAATTTCAAGGTTTTTTGTCAAAAACAGATATTGTGTCTCTGGCCAATATTAAAAAAGATAAATAAAATGACGTATTCTGTGCACTAAGTATATCGTACACTAATATATACCCTAGAGGCACAGGTGAGTTAGGAATATATATATATATAATGTATGTAATATATGTATATGCGGGTGCATATATGTACAGAAGGTCCACTTGAGGTTGTTTTTCTCAATGACATAGCAGTGAAGTTTAACATAATGTTATTAAATAAAACAAATCTTTTAAAACAAAGCAGAAATCTTTTATAGGTTTTTGGTAGTGCACATTTTCATCAAAAGCCTACTCTATGTAAACAGGAAACTGGGATAAGTCAGCTCATGTATTAAACAAAAGACTTAAGACGTAAAGGGAATAGTAAACTCCTGAGTTAAAGCTAAGTGTGTGTTATGTTTCCATAGCAAAGGTGACTTCTGCAATGCAAATAAACACCCCAGACAAAAGGCAGTTATTCAGTTCACTCAACATATAACGTGTACCTACCACGTGCCAGGCAAAGTGCTAGGTGCTAGGGATGGAAGAGTAAGATACAGATGGTCTTTGTCTCCAAGGAGATTATGGTCTCATAGGGAGAGGGACACAAACTGCTTATCACATACTACAGTGAAACAGCATACTGGAGAAAAGATACGGAACTATGTGGTGGGTCTTTGTGGGAAGAAATAGTCATATAAATTGATGGAAAAAAATGAGAATTTCATATATGTGGTATGTTTTAATTTTCAAATGCATTAACAGATTTACAAATTTTAATTTTCCCTTATAATTTGTACAGAAGAATCAAATATGGACAATCTGTGTTTTGAAAAAGGGAAAATAGTCTCAAAAATGTTAAAATCCCTTACTGCAAACTTGTACATCTTGGGACCATTATTTTTTTTTGTATAGCAAAGTATCTTCTAAAAGTTGACATGAAAAAGAGATTCAATAAACAAATTGCTATATTCAAATAATTTATAATGAACTTACATAATACGAAAAATGTAAACTAAATTCACAAAAAGATGAGCACAGGGAAGAGCTATGTATTTTTATGTATACAGCCCCAAACGGAAGCAAGTCAGCAGGAGAAAAATGGATAATCAAACTGGGGCCTATTGATAAAACTGAGCACTCTTCAACAAAGTAAAGAACTACTGAAATATACAATACATATGGATCTCAAAACATTATGTATGATTCTATTTATATGAAGCTTAAGAACAGGCAACTAATATGTGCTGACCAAGGTCAAAAGTGATTAACTCTGGCTGGGGGATGGAGGATACTGAAAGGAAAATGTATGAAAGAAGTTTAAGGGATGATAGGAATATTTTCTATCTTGGTCTGGGTTACATATGTATTTAAAAGATGTATCTGTGAAAGCCACAGAGCTTTACACAAGATTTGTGCATCTTACTGAATGCAAATTATATCTCAATTTTTAAGTGTAAAACATCAAGGTATTGTATTTGATACAAGAGAGATTAATCAGGTAAATATTTTTTAAACTCTGGTTGCCATGAAACAAAATGTCTAACTCAACAGTGCATTTTACAAATAACATAAATTTAGAAAATTGCTTTTTTTATACCCACAGTTTCAAGGAGCAAATAAGACTAAAGACTAATAAATGCTTGGAAGGTGCCCCTGAGGAAATTCTTTCACCTGAACTCCAATGTGCTCCTTATCCGAGCCCCATTTCAATAACTTAATCCAATTCAGGGTCAGAAGGGTTTCTTAAGCATATGGAAAATCTTATATTTTATCACATGTCTATACATCCTTTATTTTTTAAAAAACAATTTAATTTCATTGTTACATAAAATGTCCTTGCTGCCCTCATTTTTCATTTCCTTAAGAGTCACTTAATCATTACCAAAAAAAAAAAGTAGAAATATATAACATACAATTCACATCAGCCTGATTCTGAAAAATGAAAAAACACGAAGACTGTGCTATTTCCAAAATGTACATCATTCAGAAATAACTTGTCCTTTGATTTTTATATTTTTTATCATTATATAAACTTACCTTCATTAAAAAGTTGTCACTGACCTACTATATGCATTTCACAAGAGGAAATATTGTCACCAATGTTAATTCTTAAACTCTAACTAAAACATTTAAATCACCAAAAAGAATTGGTCCTAAGAAGTTTTAACAACATCTAAGGATTCGTTGTGCATTAGAGTAATAATACCACTTTAATTTATATACAGCTTGATTCTGACGGCTCTAAGCACTTCACATACATAACGGATTTTATCTTTAATAACCCAGTGAAGGAGGAAAATAGTAATGTCTTCCATGTCCTTGAAATAACGGTATATGCAAAGAATAGTTGGAACGCATAAACTAAAATATAACAGCAGCTATATTCTTAAATTGTGTGTGTGTGTGCGCGCTCGTGTGTGTAATGGACACAATTTGACAATCACTTATGCTCTACTCCGCACAACTTACACATGAAGAGAACTCTGTCACCATGGTTTAGCTAATTTTAAAAGAAAGATCCTATATCTTGATATAGAATTATTTTCCTGGGAAAAAAATTCAACATGGGTTCTGATTCTATCGTGGTAAGGTAAGCCCACTGTCATCCATTCCTCATGCTAATTACAACTAAAAACTTTAAATTTTACACACACAAGCACCGACCACCTAAGGACTCTGAAAAGCTAGAAGATTATCAAAGAGTAAAAACTTGGAAAAGCGACCTGCATAGTGATGTTTCCCATTTGTTTTTTTCTTGTGCAGTATGACCGACCCCAAGGGTAGACCCCAATTGCAAAGCACTGAGCAATGACAGCTTCACAAGCAGACAAACCTTGTTTTTCTGGCTAGGAGAATCAGAAATATGAACTCCTTCAGGCCAGTTTGGGGAGAATCTCAGAGATGAGAAAGTGAAAAAAAGGGATCCCTTAATTCTGTTAATCAACAAATATCACCGTAATTCCTGAGCTAAGCATGCATGAAAGTCTCAAATGAGGATACAAAAGGCTCTGGTAGCTGAACAGAGATTTGAGCCTTCTGTACAAGTCTCATTCTAACCCTGAATTGCACATGCACCAGAAAGATACAAGCCCATACAGTCAAGACTGAGAGAACTGAATTAAGATCTCAACTACCTCCCAAAGAAAGTGGGACACAACTTACAGTCCAAATCTAAGCGGCTCAACTGCCTGCTAAAATAAACAACATTCTCCAGATGGTTATGATAGGAATAATACAATAGACTCTACACAACAGAATATTCACAATACCCAGAATACAATCCCAAAATACTCATCACACAAAGAACCACAAGCATGTCTTTTCTCAAGGGAAAAGAGAAAACAAAAACAAAGCATGAGATGATCTAGGTGATGAAACTATCAAAGACACTTTAAGCAGCTATTAAAACTGTGCTCCATGGGTAAAGGATAATAACACTCTTGAAATAATGAAAATACAGGAATTCAACAGAGAAAAATAATTTAAGAAATTAAATTTTTGGAAGTGAAACATTCAGTACTTAAAATGAAAAACTTACTGGGGGAACTCAATATCAGTATAGAAATAATGCAAGAAAGAAGCAAGTACTTTGAGATAGATCAATAGAAATTATCCAATCTGAAAAACAGGGTGAAAGAAGGATGAAATACTTGAAAAGAGCCTCACAGACCTATGGAACAATGTCCAAAGACCTAACCTAGGTAATTGGACCACTGAAAGGAGATGAAAAAAAGAAAATTTTATTTTTAAATAAAAACTGTATACATTTAAGGTGTGCAAGATGATGATTTGATGTGAAATTATTACTAAAGACACTACAAATTTCTAATATTCACTACAGAATTAATTACAGGTATCATATGGTACATCTCGACACATTCATCCTACATAACTCCAACTTTGTACACTCTGTCCAATGTCTCCCCATTTTCCCCACCTCCCTACCCCAGGTAACCAACATTCTACTCTCTTCTTATATGTATTCAACTTTTTTAGATTCCACATTCAAGTAAGATGATGCAGCTTTTGCGAAAAAAAATTTTTTTGAATAAAGCCTGAAAGTTTTCCAAATTTAGTCAAGTACCTAAACTGACAGACTCAAGAAGCTCAGTGATTCACGAGCACAAAGGAAAGTACATTAAGACATGTCATAAAACTGGTGAAAGAATATAAATAGCTAGATGTACATGCTAGATGTACATGCCCCATTATACACAGGGGAATGGGTCGAAATATTGAAGATTTTTCATCTGAAACCATGAAGACCTGATGGCCAAACAACATCTTTATAGGTTGGGGGGAAAAAAAACCTCCTCTTTCAGTAACTCATAGAAAAACTAGATTCCTCCCCTCAAAAAAAAAAAAAAAAAAATCAGCAAAGACACAGCTCTCAAAGACACAACTGACTACTTTGATTAATTAACATTTATAGAACTCATCTAACAACTTTAGAATATGTATTAGTTTCAAATGTGCATGGTACGTTCACCAAGAAAGATCATATTCTGATTCATTAACACAGTCAATATTAGAAATATATTGACTAATAATCAAATCAAATCAAAATAATCAAATCTTAATCAAAATTAAGGCAGAGTATATTCTCTGACCATAATGTAGTTAAATTAGAAAACAATGATATCTAGAAAAACACTACATACCTGTAAATCAAATAACACACTTCAAAATAATTCATGGATAAAACACAAATCCATGAAATACTTAGAAATTACTTTGAACTACGTAACAAAAATACAATATACTAAAAGTTGTGGGATAGAGTTAAAGAAACGATTAGAGATAAACACATAAAGCTCTACCTGGGATGTTCAAGAAAATGAGGAGACACAAATCAACAATATCAGGAATAAAAAAGAGTCACACAGATCCAACAGCTTTAAAAGATAATACAACAACATTACCCTAAAGTATGTGACAACTACATGCCACTGACAAGTTTCTTGAAAAATACAACTCAGCAAAATTGGCACAGGCAAATAGAAAGCTGAAATATATATATGAAGTTAAATTAGCAAATACCTTTTCTAAAAGAAAACCCCAGATCAAAATGTTCGTACTGGTGAATTCTGGCAAACTTTCAAGTCACTAATCTTACATAAATATTTTCAGAAAATAAAGAAGTTGGAATCACTGTCTAATTTTGTTTTACAAGGCCAACTTTAGTATCAAAATCTTAAAAAGATATTGTAAAAAGAAAAAAAAGAATCACAGTTCAATATCCCTTATACAGATGTAAAGATCCTTAACGAAATGTTACCAAAACTAATCTAATCATACACAGTTGACCCTTGAACAATGTGAAGGTTAGGAATGCTGACCCTCCGCATAGTCGAAATTCCATGTATAACTTTACAGTCAGCCCTCTGTATTCAAAGTTCTGCATTCACGGATTCAACCAACCCAAACCATGTTGTACTGCAGTACCTATTTGTTGGAAAATAATCCATGTATAAGTGAACCTGGACAGTTTAAATCTGTGTTGTTCAAGGGTCAACGAAAGCATTTCCTAGGAATGCAAGGTTGGTTTAACATGCAGAAATCGGTGTCATTCACCTACTGATAAAGGAGAAAAAAATATCATTTCAATAAATGCAAAAAGAAGAGCATTTAACAAAATTCAACACCCCTCATGATTTCAGAAAAAGCAAATCAGGAATAGTAGGGAACTTCATTAAACTGATAAAGGGCGTCTAAGGAAAAGCCAACAGCCAGTATCACATACAAAAAGTTAAAGACCTAATGTTTTCCTCGTAAGATAAGAGGCAAGAATGTCTGCTTTCAACAGTCTTATTCAACATTTTACTGCAAGACCTAGCCACTGCATTTACATAAGAAAAGAAATAAATGAATAACAGTCAAAAAGGAAGTGAAACTGTCAATATTCACATGAAATGATTATTTACCTAGAAAATACCAAGGAACCCATAAAAACCTACACAGTCTAGTGAAAGATTCAGTAATGTGTATGTGAAGATTAATATGAAAAGTTAGTTCTATAATGACATATTACTGGCAAAAAATTGATAATAAAATTTTTATTATTCCTTTCACAGTAGTGGGGGGAATAGAATACCTAGGAATAAAACCAAGAAAAGATATCAAATACCTCTACACTAAAAACTACAAAACATTGCTGTATTAAATTATAAATGAATAAATGAAGAGATGCACCACAGTCATAGATGACAATTATCCCAAGACTGGATTCAATATAGTTTCAAACAAAATTAATCTGGCTTTTTTTTTCTTTTTGGTAGACACTGACAACACATTTCTAAAATCTGGAAATACAAAGGACCTAGATAGTTAAAAGTTGGAGAATCTGCCTTACCTAATTTCAAGATCCACTATAAGGCTACAGTAATCAAGGATGTGGATTATTGGCAAAGAGACAGAGATCCATGGAACGAAACAGTGTCCAGAGATAAAGGCACACACACACGTTTAGTTGATTTTTGACATCTGTGTCAAGGCAACGCAATGGTGAGAAGAAAGTTTTTTCTTCAAATGATGCTGGTTCAACTGGAAATCAAAACTGAAAAAAAAGTACAATGATTCTTACCTCACACTCAACACAAAAACTGACTGAAATCATAGACCTAAATGCACAATCTAAAACCACAAAAAGAAAACATAGGAGAAAATATTTGTATCTTAAGGTAGGCGGTTTTTGTAGATAGAACACATGAAAAAAATACAAAACATTAAAGCTAAAATTGATAAATCAGACTTCATCAAAATGTAAGACTTTTGTTCTTGGAAAGACACCACTAAAAATGAAAATGCAAGCCATATTCAGGAACAAAATTTGCTCAAGAAAATATCAGATGAAGGACTTGGGTTCAAAATATATTACAGAAAGAACTCTTGTAAATTTAATAAGAACCCATTAAAGAAAGACAGAAGTGTTAGACATTTCACAAAAGATAAGCAAACGGCCAAAAGTACATGAAAAGCATCATCAGTCCTCAGAGAAAAGCAAACTAAACACAAAGTGAGGTGATACTATTCATCCATTAGATTGGCTAAAACTAAAAGACTGGCCATACCAAGCACTGACAAGGATTTTGAGCAACCTGAACTCTCGTTCACTGATGATGGGAACTGAAAATGGTATTACCACTTTGGAAGCTCCATAAAATGTGTATATTGCATATGCATGCCATATAACCTAGCCCTTACATTTACCCATGAAAAAGGAAAACAGTTTTGCTTTCATTTTCTGACAGCTTCGTTTGTAATAGACATTAACTGGAAATAACCCAAATGTCCAGCAGATGAATGAATAAGCAAATTATGGCATATCCATCCACATAATGGAATGCAACTAGGCAAAAGGAAAAAAAAAGAAAACAATTCTTAGGCACACAATTCTTTTTACATACAGTTCTAGAGGATGGGGAAGAAAGCAAGTCAATGGTTACCTGGGGATGAGGTTAGAAGCAGAGAGGGAGGGATTGCAAAGGAGCTCTGAGTAAAGTTTGGGGGATGACAGACATGTTCTTTATCTTGACTGTGGTGATGGTTTCACCAGTGTATAAAGATGTTAAATTTGATCAAATTGTAATTAAATATGTGCAGTTATTGTACTTCAATAACACCTCATAAAGATGTAAAAAAAATACATAATGCTTTTGCATGAAGCCTACAAAACACAAACCCAACCCCAAATTAGAAAGCTTGCCAATACATATTTGCTTTCAAGAAATTTCTTTTAGCCTGTTTTACCTCAAAATGGTTTTTGGCTTCTTAAGGATAGACACAATATATTTGAAAACATGCCATTATATTTAGTTACAGTGTTGCAAAAGTCCTATTATTTCAAAATGCAATACTGTACAGTGTTGCTTTATATACTTTTTATCAACCACATCCCAGTGGAACACCTACAACTGAAATAGTGAATCTTGTAATTTATTACATATATTGAATACTACACTTAAGAATAATCTATAAAAAGGTCCGGCATAGTGATGAGTGTATTAACAAAGATGATGAATTTTACCAAAGGGACCACTTCCCTACAGATAAACTGTTATCTACACATGGCTTTATAGTTATAGATTTAACATAAAATATCAGTATACATATTAAAATCCAGAAGACTTATATTCTCTAAGTAAAAATATACATGTAATACTTATGTGTATCTTAAGAAATATCACCCGCACCACCACTTTGCATTCCTATGGTACGTTTATCTTGGAATGCTTTCATAGCTATTGCAGGGAGGTAATTGTGGTGCGGCAATTACACTAACCTGTACATCAGGAAAAGACTGTTTTAGGGCCTGGCTTTGCCTCTGTCAAAGCTCTATTACCTTGAACAAATCACTAGGCTCCAATTTTCCCACCAAGAAAATGAGGAGGTTGGGCTTGAGTATATCTTTCAACTCTTTCAACTTTGAAATTTGCTTTATTTTTATCCTTACGCTAATAGGGAGAGCAAGATCAAAGGATGGCCCTCAGAAAGGTTAGGGGAGTTATACAAAGTCACGGGACCAGTTACGGTCAGACCTGGCATTAGAGTCCCAGTCTCTGCGCACCCGGCATGGCATTCTTTCCAGTCCACATGCTGCTCGGTAAGCCTGCCTGCAGCCGTCTGCTGAACAGGAGACATGCTTACCATCTGCAAGACTGCAGAATTTCTGCTTGAACTAGGAACAAAATACATATGGGCTTGGTTTTTTAATTCTATAATACTTGGAATTTTATTCCTGCATCTGAAATTCCCAGTACATGAACTTAGGAGAAAAAAATAATTCTTTGAGAAAACAGACTTATTTTGTAACTGATTAAATCTCAGTATTTACCTTCACGTGGATATTTAGTAAAGGCGGGCTCAATAACCTGACTACCCCTAGCATTTTTTCTCTCAAGAAAACGGTTTGAAAAAAGGTCAGTTGACTCAGACTGGAGAGTAGCCACAGGGGTTCAAAGAAAAGCAGGTTTCATGCCTACTTCCCATTTTAACAGACGGGCTCTGGGTGTCTGGATTTGGAAAGTAGTGCAGCAACACAGAAAGAACACGGGTTGGAGGATTAGAGCCCTCTGCAACTTAACACTAGCTCTGTTGTTTAACAACTTTGGATTTTGAGGAGTTAGGTTTCAGTGCCTTCACCTGTAAAACAAGATCTTTTCTATCCTTGGAAGCTAGAACAGAAAAATTGCCTTCTCCCCCAATACGCTACTATGAAAACTTTCATATGTACAGAAAGTTCAGAAAATTACACAATCAAAGCCCATTTTCACTCCACCTAAATTCTAGGGCTAGACTGCCATTCCTCTATCTTTTAATCAATCTATTTTTTAAAATCCACTTCAAAGTTAGTTGCAAATGTCAATACACTTTACCCCTAAACACTTTGGCATATGTAAGATAGGCTTCAAAATCTTTGTTTTATAACATACAGTGATACACATAAATTTAAAATATAACATTCAATAAGCTTTGACAAATGCATAGACCTGTATAACACAAACCTCCATCAAAGCAAAGAACACTGACATCAGCCCCCAAATTTCCCTCATGCCTCTTCCTGGTCAATCCCTGCCCCTATCCCTCCTGTTCTGATTATTTTCATCATAAATTAGTTTTTCCTATTTAAGGACTTTGTATAAATGGAACCACACACTAGGCACCCTCTTGTGTAAGGTTTTTCACACAGAATAAAGGTTTTCAGAATCCATCTATGCTGCTGAATGAATCAGTAGTTTGCTCTTTTTTAAGGCCAATAAGTATTCCACTTACGAAACTCACAATTTATCTACTCCCCTCTTATTCAAGTACAGTTGATTTACAAAGTTGAGTTAGTTTCAGGTGTACAGCAAAGGGATTCAGCTATACATTATATATATATATATATATCTTTTTCAGATTCTTTTCTATTATAGTTTATTATAAGACATTGACTAGAGTTCCCTATGCTCTACAGTAGGACCTTGCTATTTATTTCATATATAATAGTTCATACCTGTTAATCCCAAACTCCCACTTTATCCCTCCCCCACCCCCTTTCCCCTTTGGTAACCATGTAGTGTTTTCTTCACTTAAACTTCCCAAATAAGCAGAAAGGAGCTAGCTAGCTATCCAATGTTTCTTTCAGCAACTAAATTTTATCCATTCAGTTTTCTCATTCATCTCATAAAAGTGAATTAAGAAGGCTGAAAGTTTCTCAGCACACAGGGCTAGGGAAAAAATTAGGTTGACAGGATTCATTTTTGACAGTATATCCAGCTGTTTATAGCCTTTCATTTTTTCCATGAACTTAACTGGTATTGATATATGTAAGGTTTCTAACACTTACAGCTAGGGAATACTTCACAGAAGAAAAATGCTTTCCTTGGAGTTTACAAATGTCATTTGGTCTAATTTTTCAGCAAGGGTTTGTCTAGTTAGATTATGAGATTTTTTCCTGGAGAGCAACAGCAAGAGAATGTCTCCCATGCTGTCAGAAAAGGAGAGTTACATTTTCGTTCCTTGGAAGAAACATATAATGTAATGGGCAAAATGTCAAGTGGGTGGGGATCCATTAGCCCATATAAACCTCCAGAGAGATCTCTAAGAAAAAGGAATTCTGAATAAGACACTGCACTAGCACATTTGGTTTCGAAATATCATCCAAGTAGGCAGATGGGTGGTTTGGTTTTACAACAGAGGCAGGACCTACACTAAAGGTTCCTACCCAGACAGCATGTGATTGTGAGGGTCTGAGGACTGACCAAAGTCAGGAATTATTTAGGGAAAACTGACTTTCAAACACTGGAAAGACAAACTGTGAAAAATGATCCCAGAGGGTCAAGGCAGGATCAATACTGGGACTGCAGAGATGTAAGGTAAGAGCTGGTTCAGAGAGCACACACAGGAACAAAGAAAGAACATCCTGGATGATTTCTGCAAGGCTTCCTGCCTGGATTTCTCATCTATCAGATGGGTGTGTCTATGGGAAGTATAAGAATGGCTTTAAAAGCTAAAAGCAAGACTTAGGGCAAGATGCAAATTTTACCGGGGAACTCTACACTAGACCAGCTCTCTTGCCAAATAACATTCTATTCCTTTATTAATTTGTTTAGCACATATTTCTTGACCAGCTCAAAGCCTTCTTTCCTCTAGATGACCTCTACTTTAGATAAGTCTGAAATTTTCAAAAATCTGTATTTACAAATTACTAAGCTAAGAATGCCCCAAAGTACGTCATTTTCACGAGGCTTCGCTGGAGGACTGCATTATACTTCAGACTCACAGAGTTTATATGAGTTGATTTGTAAAATATCTTTCAGGGATCCATGCATCATGCATGTGGAAACGTACTCACTGTGGTGATTAAGAAGAGGAACTAGGAAGTCAGGCTGCGTGGGCTCAAATCTCGGCTTCACCAGTTATATAAGCTGTGTGACCTTGGGCAAGTTATGAAACCTTTTCGGAAGCAGTTATCCTCCACTCTACAGTGGGAAAAAGAGCAACACCTACCTCACATGGGTGTTTTCAGAATGAGTTTGACAGAAAGCACTTTAAAAGTGTGCCTGGCCGGCGGGAGGAGGTGCTATCTAGGAGTCAGTTATTGCTACTACTACACGATGAGAATATAAATACTGGGTTTTTTTTTCCTTTTCACTGGATTAAAAAATGTTCCGTTTCAAGAAATTCCAAAAAAAAACAGGTGGTCCCATCCATCTCAGCATCTGCCAAACTCCTTCCTTAAAGAAACTGAAATTACTTGGCTCAAGGTCAAGTTTAATGTCTGAGACTACATCTGCAAATCCACCAACACTTGGAAAAGGAATGGCCCTTTTATAACTCACAGTTCCTATTTCAATTGCCTGGTCGTGCCTGAAAATGACTGACTGAGCAATATCTAACTGCTTGTGCGTATACCTCAAAGATACCCAGGCCTTACCCCCGTGCAGAATCAGATGTGGTTACGCAGAAACTCGAATGATTTCCCTAGCCTTCGCCATCACCTCCATCAGATTCCATGGCCACTTCTCTCTGTGAGGAACCCTGTGCACAGCGCAGGGCACTTCCACGATGGCTTGGGAGCCCTAAGGTGATAAAGCCCAAACTGCGGCCTCTGGCAAAGGGGAAGGATGCTGCTTTTTCTGGTGCCCGTGGCCACAGGAGGAGCCTGTCTTGGTGCTGCAAGTTTCGCACCGTCTCAGAAGTTCCAGTCAAACAGCTCTGCGGGTTTTGATTTATGGGCTTTGTGCTGTGGTACCCCCTTCCCTCTCTTGTTCTATGCGGGCACGGCACTCATCATTAACCGGCCCACTGTACATCTCGCTTCGATGTCTACTGTTTCCCCTCCAGCTAGAAAGCAGCTCCATGAGGTCACGCATTCGTGTGTTTTCTTACTTCTATATCCTCAGCATCTAGAATGGTGCCTGGGCCATATATACATAAAAGAGGGACTGGGGAGTTAACATTATTACTGTAAGTGCATATGAGACAACGAAGTGTGAGCAAGATGCATATCCTGCCCCAAAGCAGTAAGAAATATAATCAAATAATTTAAAGATACATGCACAGACACAAAGGAAGAGGCAAGTGGAAATAACTGTATGCCCTTCCTTCCATCCTTTCCTATCCTTATGCATCCACCCATCAATTTAACCATCCACCTACCCTGGAGCAGAAACATAATCCTAGGGGAAGCACGATGGTCTGAGGAACGTAGCTCCAGCTATGATTAACGTCAAAATGCTTTTTGCAAATGTGTTGTACAACACAGGGACAAACAATTGTCCATGCTGGGACACTGGAGGAAGGAAGGTGTTTCAGAATTTATGGTGGCCTAGACCAATGGTTTTCAAACTTTATTCAGAACATTCTTTTCTAAAAGGAATTTTCACAGAACTCCAATCTATATAAAAGATCTGGTTGAAATCTTCTCTTTCTGAGAAAATGTTACCTTCTTCCTGAGAAGATGTTACCTTCCCATTCTCTCACCTCTACCCTCCACAATAACAGAGACATCTTCGTACTTGAGATTATTTAAAACACAATTTGAAAGTGGCCTACTTCTAGAAATGGGACCTCAGAGTTTTCATCAATTTTATAATTTCCAAAAAATTATAAAAAGTTAGAAGAATTAGGAAAGTAAGAATTGTGAATCCGGCTTGGTAAAATTAAAAGGCTTTGTCCCATCGCAGACATCACAGGTGATGTGACAGACTCACACACTAATAAACAGACATCCATCCTCAGCTGCACTCCTAGCCTGGCCTAGGCCATTTGTCTTTTTGCTTTTTAATTAAATGGCAGCCAAGGTAAATGAAAATGTAGACACCAGCAGCAGTAACCTGATAAAGATCCAGATACAAGTGCTGCTGACGGAGCAGACAGAGAGCCAGACATGAAATGAGCTCTCCATTCAGTTCTGACTGAGTGGAATGCTCCCAGAACAACCCTTAGACCAGCTTCCTTCCCCTTCTTCTCTCCCCATTGCTAATATTTAGACATATGCTTCTGGGAGAATGGAGAGGTCCACTTTTCTGTTGAATAGTTTAGTTCCTTATCATCATTTAAGCCTGCTTGAAAAGCAAAGTGATAAATCACTGTCCTTTATTACCATCAATCAGGAAAAAAAGCAGTCATGTAATTTATCAACATCATCCTACAAACACTGTGACACAAAGTGACATGTAGTACAGGAACATGTTTATACAAAGTTTGAAGCGTCCTACTGATTGCTTTAATCAAAGAAATTCAAAGATATATTGATAGAGATTATCCACATTTATACTGTACCTGAATAATTCTGTCTTTAAAAACTCAAACTGAATTAAGCTTGTCTCCATGATTCTTATTGTCTGTATCACATGTCCTTCTGCCAGATAATGCTCTAAGAACCAACAGCATTATAACCAAGACGATATACCTTCATCCTGGGCTTTCACCATCACCACAGTGTTTAAATGTTCATTACCTATAAGCTGAAGGTGATTTTACTGGATTACATAGAGAAAGTTTTTTATCAATTAAATGTGAAACTTGGTATGGTAACAAGTATTAGAGCATAATAAACAACTATCAATACTCAACATCAGAGTAGTTATCCTACATCTGTAGCTGCAGCCTAGTGTCTCATCCTAAAAACCCTATTCCAATAGCTTTCCTCCTAATATCACATGCATTTATAGTTTCAGAATTAGTTCACCCAAGAACTAAAACTTTTCGTTGATGGTAAACTGACATACTGCCTAATTCCAAATGGTGCAATATTTCTTCTTGAGTTTTCTTGAGCCAAAATATACTGACAGCCAAATTTCAAAACTTAAGAACAATTTTAGGGACCGACACTTAGATATAGAAAGTAGGGACAATTACCGTTCTCTCAGAATGAAACTGTTAGACTCTGTGTATTTTTGTAGAATGCTTTCAGAACAGAAGTAACACCGTGATGAGCTGATTCACTTAAGTCCCTCCCTGATGCCAGGTTAAGAATCCAAGCCCTCAAACATGGTTCTTCCATTCCACATCAAGATAGCCTTTATTAAATCAGTCATGAAAATTCATGTTCAGGAAAAAGTTCAAGAGTAAAAACAAATGTCCACCGCTTTCTAAATCGAGTCCTAACAAAACAGAAGCCATATTTACATGTCCTACCATCTAAGAATAGGCAGCCTTACTATTATTAACTGACATTGCCCCTAACCAATAGTCTATGTAATATACATCTAACCACTTCTTCAGGAAATAACCCTATGTCATCATAGCACTGAGCATATGATGTGTAGAAAATACTCAGACACAAGTTGGGCTGAGTATATGTTTATATCAATAGTGTAGGTAAGACTAAAGAAGTAGAAGACAGAGAGAGAAGATGAGGTGGAGGAGAAAGGAGGAGGGGGAGGAGAGAAAGAAACTACCTTTTGCATATAGGAATACACATACATGTCAATGAATGATAAAAAGGAGCATAATAGCAAGCAAATAATTCAGCTAAATAAGAAAATGCCACGTTTCATGAATAAGTTACTCAGTTTTTTAAAAATTACAACATCCTTTGTTAGTTAGATTTTGGTAAATTTGATCTGGTGATAGATGATGGATGGTCCTATAAAAAGAATATGAACATAATATCAAAAGCAGTAGTCTCCGTCCAACAATCTGACTTTCTGTCTCTCTCAGTGAATAAAAAATCCAATATACAGAAAAAGGCTTTGTGTACAAAAGTTTCACCTTAGTTGAAAAAACAAACTTTTCTGGTTTAAAACTCTATACTGCCTAAGTCAGTATTTTTTTATTCTTAAGATGCTTCAGCTTCTTCTTTCAACTGGGCCATAAATTCCTTGAGGGCAGCAACTGTGTTTTGTTTTGTTTTTTATCACTCATCCTGTATATTGCTGTTGTTCGGTATGCATTACTAATAATGTCAAAGTCAAATCAGATGGCCAATGAGCAACTGGTGATATTTTTTTCCTAAGTGGTCAGATTATGAAACTGAAGGGTAATTCTAGATGTCGCTACAAATACCCATAGGGGATTTTTGAATTTATAACGCATATTTTTATAATAGATGAATTCCTGGCAGAATGCTAGTGCTTTACACCACTGTTTTAATGAATTTCAAAATAGATGCCACAAAAATAAAAACAAGAAGTTAAAAATTAGATGAGCTCTTAGAAATTAAATTTGATGGCTAAAAACCACGAAGGAAAGGGTTAAGAGATAGAGTCAAAATCTCCCACAACATTAAGGACAAAGACAGAAAGATGGAAAATGTGAAAGAAAGATAAGATGTAGAGGGATGTAAGGCAACCCAACATCTGACCGACAGAAATGGTTAAGAAACAGCAGAGAAAGCCTAAGGAAAACACATCAAAATAATAAGAGAAAATGTCCCAGGGCCAACGGGAGATGTAGTTTCCAGATTATTCCAGGTACCACTCAGAATTAATAAGACCTGAACATCACTACAAAATCTGAAAATCAAGCTTAAAAGAGATGCCAAAAGTTTAATGAGAGAAACAACACTGACTCTAGAAAGAAAATCTAATTTTTTTTTAAAGGCTTCTATTTCTTCTCCCAGAAAATATAGAGATCAAACACTTCAGGGTTAATAAGCTGTATAAGAAGGTTAGAGGCCACATTTGAAGCAAACAATGTTGTATGGTTTCGATGCATTGATACAATTAAATAAGGAGTCTTCCTTTGACCCCTCTCACAGAGAGGCACAGGGATCACGGAACTGGAAAAAAAACGAAATCAGAGCATCTTACTTGGTCCTGTAGTGGACATTATTTGCATACGTAGATATAAACACTGATGATTGGTTTTCAGGGTTTTTTTTTTTTTTTAGTATCAGTCCAAATATGTAACATGAGAGACTTCATAAAAGTCACAGAATGGGATTGTTAACTTTAGCAATGTGAAAATAAATGTACAGTTTATACGTGTTGGAAAGTAGAAGGGTAGAGCCAGGGTAAAGGATAAGGTGCCCATACCTTCATCTCACGAAACAGATTTTTAAATCTGCTACTGTAAAGTTATCCAAGTAAACCAGCAGTAGAGGGTTTGTTTTTTAAGTGATACACACATATAAAACATCGTATTGAGGAAAATTATAGGACACGGAGGAGACGTGTTAAATGAAAGTGGTGTTGGGACTGTGCTTGATTTTCTTTCTGTTTTACATTTGATTCAAATCATTACATTAGCAATTGACAATTAAAAATCAAGCAAAAAGAAAAAACAAGCTGTATGTTAGTCTAGTTTCTACAAGGCATTTTTAGAAACACATGAAATACCACTTGAGGACACACTATGCAGGAGACAAACTGTGGCATTTACTTTACAAGCCAGATAATACCATTTTCATCCTAATAGTATATCCCACAAGCGATTTCTGAGGATCACGAAGGCCCAATTTGACATGAGCTCATCTTGAGTGCCTCTGTACTCAAAATGTACTTTCTCATTTCAGGTTAATAGGATACTAATGCAATGACCCTGCCAGAGGGTCCTCTTCAAAATGCTGCCTTTGGTGGAAACAGAACAGTTTTCACTTAGTACTACTGTCTGGTCAGCTGAGAGAGGTGGTAACCCCATTTCCTTTCAAATTCATTTGTTCTTCCATATACAGTATTCTTCTTCTACTTCCATCTACCTATACATTTGTAGGACTCTTCTTCCAAAGACTCAGGCCACTTTAGACATATCATTTCGATTGCCCTTGTGTGAAGAAATCATTTTGCAACTCCATGAAGACTGGAAAGGTGAGCACCATTAATCTAACTTTTAAATGGATAAACAGTAATAGCAGTTAAATAGTGACACGAGCACAATGAAGCAGGACCAAAATCCTATCTCCTAATTTCCAGATAGCTTCTTTTGAGCCACAACAAAGTTATCTCCCGGCATTTTAATGACATTAGTGTAGAATTTCACAAATTCAGCCCAGAACAGTTTACACAACCAATTATAATGGATTTCTAGTCTTTAGCTACCTTAATTCAATCTATTTGAAAAACTGAAGCACTTCAGATCCAAATTTAAATATAAATGTGTGTGTGTATATATATATATCTTCCTTCTAGGTTTCTCTCAAAAGAACACTGGGTGTTTTTTCATTAACATTTGATGTGAAGTAGCTTTTTCATTAAGACTGAAAACAAAATTAAGAGAAAAAAGGGAGGCAGGCTTAGAGCAATCATCATACTCTAAAAACTCTTTCTCAAAAGGTTTTCTATAGACTCCCTGGGTATACCGTGAACTCACTGACACAAGAGAAAAGTAAACTTACACACGATCAGGAAAAGAGGAAATTTTTAGTAACGAAAGCACAAGTAACTGAAAATAACCCTCTACTCAAGTTTCAGGCTTTACTGAGTATTTGCCATTCTAAAGACTCTGATGGTTACCAAAAAAAACATCAGGGGAAAACAACAAAACCCAAATGGAGGACGGGTTTTTCCTTTAGGGGAAAAGTTGATTGTAAACAGAACTGTATGGTTGGGAAGCACAACAGGGAGCTGAGAAAGCGCCTGTAAAGAGGCTTTCTGACTAATGAGGCCTGAAGCCATCTTGAGTGGTCGCACTGGCTGCCTCCGCCCCTCCGGGAGTCAAGAGCTCCCTGGAGTGTTTATATATCCTTGCCACTCTCTCACTTGGTCCCAGCTTCCCATCCCCCTCCCCATATCCTCATATAGACACTACCAAATACCAAATAGATAGCTAGTGGGAAGCAGTCGCATAGCACAGGGAGATCCGCTCGGTGCTTTGTGACCACCTAGAGGGGTGGGATAGGGAGTGTGGGTGGGAGGGAGGGAGATGCAAGAGGGAGGGGATATGGGGATATATGTATACGTATAGCTGATTCACTTTGTTATACAGCAGAAACTAACACCATTGTAAAGCAATTATACTCCAATAACGATGTCAAAAAAAAAAAAAAAAAAAAGGAGCTCCCTGTAGGAGTGGGTCCTCCCGCCAGAAAAGCCAACCTGCCCAGTAGAAAGTACAGCCTGGGAACGATCCCCATGGGAAGTGGGCTTGGCTTACGTTTCCTACCAGCAGGCAGACGGGAAGCATTCTCACCCTGACAAAGAGGCAAGCAGAAGCCAAGGCTAAAAGTAGACTGCATTTCTGAGGTTCTAACACTGAAAGAACGGAAACCATATGGGAACTTATTATTCAACTAAAGCCTTCAGGTGGCTTTAAATTAAAAGGAATATTGTCAACCAGATCCCCGGGCCCTTTTTTCCCTCTCCACCCCCTCCTCCTCCTCTTCTTAAATTTTATAAGCTCTGTGATTTAGCAGTGGAAATTCCCTAAATATAAATTAAGCATTATGTCCACCCAATAAATTCTTCTTGGCACTCAACCAGTAGTTTGGCATTAAAATCTCTTATATGACTCTTGGGAGGGTAAGATAATGTGCGTGTGCGTGTGTGCGTGTGTGTGTATTTAAATATACACTTTGATTTTTCCTTCTCTAGAATTATTCTCCGTTATGTAAAGATACTTGTTGAGAAGAAGGCATGCAGGGTCAGAAGGGATGTAATCTCCTTGAAGAAATGTAACAACTATACTGAAATGTAGGTCACACCTCTAAGAGTATAAACTGGCAGCCCAGTTCTTGTGTTACAGTAACTACTATGTGTACAGCTTTCCTACCACTACCACGATCACAACTGTGAATATCCCCTCCACAGCTCAAACATCTAGGCCTTAATTCCTGCGACTCTGAAGAGATAATAACACTGACTGCATTAGTCAGGACAGGCTGATAGTACTGAAGGAACACACCACCCCAAATCCTACTGACGTGTAAGAACCTAAGCATACTCCTTGCTCACACTGTACGTCCAACCTAGGTCAGAGGGTCTTTCCATCACGGCCCCTCCGAGACCAGACTGTGCAGGTTCCCACGAAGGTAGGTGGAAGAGGATGAAAGCAAATCCCACGGTGACTCTTCAGCTTCGCCTGGGAAGTCACAGATGCAACCTCTGCGCACGTTTCATGGGCAAAAGCCAGTCACATGGTCATGCCTAACCTCAAAAGAGGCCAGAAAGTGCACCTGTACTAAATGCCCCCCAACAGGGCCACTGACACATTTGTGAGCATCCGTGAGGACCACAGGAGCCCTGCAAAGACTTAAAAGAATAATAAAATCTCCTGGAGCCCACCACGGTTATCACTTGACACTTGAGGTAGATCCCATCTTATTTTTACTTATATTCTCAGCCCCCAGGACAGGGAACTCACTGTTTGCTTGAAAAAAGAAGAGCGAGACTGAACAATGCATCATCATAGTTTTCACTCCTTTGGACCCCGAAGTGAATTTAGCAGATTAAATAAAAATTTTCTTTCTGCTGTTAATAACAAAGAGAACAGAATAAATGAATGAGGCCATGTATGTTCTTCAAGTGCTTCCTGGGTTCTCTGTAGGACAGGAAACGGGTGCTCAGTCTCAAGTAAGCATGTTAAGACAGAAATTCACCAAGATAAATGGGAAGAATTTCCTTGCTAGTCATTTAAAGAAGACCAAGCAAACAGTTCACTCATCTACCCTTAAAGCAGATGTAAATTTTCTCCCCACGAAGCAGTCAGGGACAGAGAACTCCATTTTAATACAAATATGTCTCTCTTCACTTAGTACATACACACCAGTAAAAGAATGTCTGCATAAATCTTGCTTTCCCAAGAAACAGTCCAAAAAATATGTTATCTAAGAGAGAAGCTGAAGGTCAAATGGGAAAGAATACATAGAAAAGGAACCTTATTTTCTCTAGCTCAGAAATACTTTCCTAGCATTCCTTCTCTGGTACATTAACCCTGCCCTACACCCTGAACTTCTAAATGGGGAGGAGTGAAGGAAATTTATTGGAAGGAGACTTGGGAGGCTTTTAGTAATGTTAGAATACTGCTTACTGTTTACTAGATACACGGAGAGACTTAAATAAAAAATTCATGCCGAACAGTATCTGTACAAGAGACCAGCCGTTCTTATTTATTCCAACAGATGTGGTTACACAGGACTCCAGGCTCAGCGAATACTCTAGCAACAACTGCAAGGGCTTTGAAGCATCTCAGGTCACAGAACAAGGCCCTCATTTTATAGAGAAGTGCTGAAGACAGTTTTTTTTTTTTCTAAGAACTCAGAATTCTACCTGAAAACTATCAAATTGACCATGGCGAGGGGGGGGGTGGGGGAGAGACCAAGGTCTCGCCATAATGTAGGCTCAGCTCCCGAATTACTTTCCTTCTCCCTCTCATGCTCAAGATTTGCCAGGCACCCTCACCCCAGCCACCCTCCATCTCCATGCTCATCCTTGATGACTGACACCATCCTTTGAAACAGGACCAGATGCTGATGATCTCAGTTTAGCACAGCTGTTCAGCGGTAAAGCTTGAGTGACCTTCATACACCCCCATCCTAGAGTGCCTTTGAGTACAGCCATCTCACTTGAAAAGTTTGTGAGCACTCTTCCTCCTTTGTATTTTTTTGATCAACATCAGTAAATGACTGAGAACGGTATAACTATGAGGAAGACACTCTAAAGACTACTGGCTTTTAAGTACTGAAGGGGATTACTAGCACAAAAGCAACAACCACAGTCACAAGGGACATTTCATGAGGGTTTCCTAAGCACCAGGCTGTGCTAAGAGCTTTATCATCTCATTTAAACCTTAAAACAACGCTATGACCTGTGCCTAGTGATCTGCTTCTAAGAAATGCAATATGGAAAAGGCAAAAAAAGAGTAACTTTACAACGGAGAAACCTGGCAAACATGATCTCAGCCAGGTGATCAAGGTCAAGCTCAACAGTGACGAGCTGTGTGCATAGTATATACCCTTCATTTGATGTGTTGAGAATAATGATTCACCTCTGTAGTCTCTCTCAAAAGCCCACACCCAGCCCAATCATGAAAAAACACTGGACAAATTCCAAATGAGGGACATTCTACAACATACTGACCTGCACTCCTCAAAACTGTCAAGGTCATCAAAAACATGTCTGAGAAACTGTCATAGATCAGAGGAGCCTAAGCAGACATGATGAACAAATGTACTGTGGTATCCAGGACAAGATCCCAGAACAGAGAAAAAACATCAGGGGAAAACTAGAGAAGTCCAAATAAACTGTCTTCAGTTAATAATAAAGTCCCGATGGTGGTTCCTTAGTTTTGACAAACATACCACAGTAAAGTAACATGGTAAGAGTAAGGGAAACTAGGTAAAGAGGACATGAATACTCTCTTCCTATCTTTGCAACTTTTCTGTTTATCTAAAACTATCCTAAAATAAAGTTTATTTTAAAAACCCTCTGAGGTTGATGCTCTTATCTCCCTTCTAGAGATGAGATACTATAGCTTAAATAGCTTCCCAAAGTTACAAGCTAAAAAGCAGGAGAACTTAGATATGTCTACTCACACTTCAGCACCAGTGGATAAGCCCTTGCAACATAAGCCCTTACGTAAGATCTATTAAAACGATTTTATGCCTGATACATGCTGAGAAGCAAACTAAACGAATTTATTTCACTTACATTCCTCATAATACTACACCTTTTTAAATAAAGGGGCCATAACATTACTTTCTAAATATTTGATTTTCATTTTCATCACCATCACAAATTTCAATTACTCTGTCAGTGCTATGTGATGACCACATTTAAGCAAAATTAGCTTAAGATTTTGCCAAATCTTTTTTCCCTTCTTCTTCTGCTTCTTCTGTTGAAGTATACTTGCTATACAGTATAAGTTACAGGTGTTTTTTAAAGGTTATATACTCTGTTCATAGTTATTGTCTAGTATTGGCTATACCCCATGTTGTATAATATACCCTTGTAGCTTACGTCTGTTTTTTAATACGTGCCTCCTCCAGCTCGCCGTCCTCCTCTCCCAACTCCTGGTCGTTTTCGCGGCCCCTGCAGCCGCCCAGGCTGCACTGCGCCTCCAGCTCAGGGGGCCCGGCGACCCAGCAGCCGGAGCACCCGCCTTGGGCCAAGACAGCGCGCCCTCCTCACCCACTGCGGGCAAGAGGCGCGGAGCGCAGGCGCGGAGGTGCGGCTGCGGCTCCCTCCGCCTGGACAGCACCTGGGTTGCTAGTCGTTACTGCCAGGACCCCCCCATGCCTGGGGTAGACATCAGTCGAGGGGAGGCGAACGGCTAGATAGCGCGGGAGTTCCACCCGCCTGCCTGAGCGGCCAGGCCAGTGCGCAGGCACCCGAGGCCTGCAGGGCCCGCTCCCTTGTAGCTTATTTTATACCTAATAGTTTGTATTTCTTAATCCCCTACACCTATACTGCCCCCCTTCTCCCCTCGCCCCACTGGTAACCACTAGTTTGCTCTCTCTATCTGCGAGTCTGCTTCTTTTACGTTACCTTCACTAGTTTGTGTAATTTTTAGATTCCACATACAAGGGATAGCATACGGTATTTGCCTTTCTCTAATTTCAGAGAATAATGCCCTTCAAGCCCATACATGTTGCTGCAAACCGCAAAAGTTCATTCTCTTTTTATGGCTGAGTAGTATTCCACTGTATATATACCACATCCTGTTTATCCATTCATCTGTCCACGGACGCTTAGGTCGCTTCCATACCTTGGCAATGGTAAATAATGCTGCTATAAGCATTGGGGTGCATGTATCTCTACAAATTAGCTTTTTGTTTTTTCAGATATGTACCCAGGAGTGGAACTTCTGGGTCATACAATAGTTCTATTTTTAGTTTTCTGAGAAACCTCTGTACTGTTTTCCACAAGGGTTGCACCAATTTACATTTCCACCAACAGTGTACGAGGGTTCCCTTGTCTCCACATCCTCGTCAACATTTGTTATTTGTGCTCTTTTTGATGACAGCCATTCTGACAGGTGTGTGAGGATATCTCTTTGTGATTTTGATTTGCATTTCCCTGATGGTTAGCGATTGAGTTATCTTTTCATGTGCCTGTTGGCCATCTGCATTTCCTCTTTGGAAAAAATGTCTATTCAATCTCTCTGCCCATTTTTTAATCCGGTTGTTTGGGGATTTTTGATGTTGAGTTGTATGAGCTGTTTATATATGTTGGCTGTTAACCCCTTATCAGTCATATCATTTGCAAATTTTTCTCCTCTGCAATAGGTCATCTTTCTGTTTTGTCAATGGTTTCCTTTGCTGTGCAAAAGCTTGTAAGTTTAATTAGATCCCATTTGTTTATTCTCTCTTTTATTTCCTTTGCTTTAAGAGACGGATCCAAAAAAATATTGCTGCAATTTATGTCGAAGAGTGTTCTGCCTTTGTTTTCCTCTAGGAATTTTAATCTTGACGCTCCAACATTCCATAATAGAAAAGAGCATTAGCCAACGGATATTTCACCCTATAATGCCCCATCTTTCACCCACTCTCACTTGTTATCACCCATGTCTTCTCTTCTGATACTGTATATTTCAGTGTTGGTGAGCTCAACCTGCTGCTGAAACAGGATGAGGGGGTTAGAAGCAAGAGTGCCCTTCAAAAGGAAATGACAACATCAACCTAAGGAAAGATTAGCATACACTTTGGGTAGTTTTGAGATCCTGAGAGATGTAAGATCAGCTGTGACTGCTCCAAACACCTCAAGAGAACTAAATTGCCCTCTGAATATAAATTCTAAGTGTTATCTACCAAACCAGTGTTTCCCACAATGTGAAGCCAGCCTCGCTGGGAAAACTCTTACATCCTTCCAGGAAGGCTCAAACCGTCCAAGACATATTCTTTTTTTCCTTGGGATTTGCCAAAATCAGACAGTAGGATTCAACAAATATTTCTAAACACTGTACTTAATATATTGTTCCCTGTGAGAATATGTAGTGGAAGTGGTCCAGCAAGTAAGAAAACAGGCTGCCTTCTGTGTGTGATTAGATTAGCCTGCCTGAAGACAGGATTTGCACAGTCTTGTTCTATTTACAAGTTTGTTTGTTTGTTTTAAAGCAAGTGATTCCTTAAATTATTGATTTTATCACTCTGGGCTTGTCTCAAGGATAGCTCAAACCACCCTCACCCTTTATACTTCAAACTATCCCCAAGGCAATTAGTTAAGGACATCAGATCTGTTTTAATAAGAGAAAGAGAAAAAAGTGCAAGTGATCATGAGAAATTTTCCCACAGCAGTAGAGTAACAAATGGGCCCAACTCTCCTGATTCACTGGACAATGGAAATAGAACAAAATCCAAACTTTAATTTCTTCCTTCACCAACGGGAAAGAAATGAACCAAGTTCAAGAAGCCATAAACATTCCCTCAGACACACACGCGCGCATGCGCGCACACACGCACACGCACACGCGCGCACACACACACACACACACACACACGGCAACTTGGCAAATTGGTACTTGGTACTCATCCAAAACAAACCCTTCTTCAAGAATCTTTGCTATTTTTATAGTTGAACTCATGAAAACTCTTTTTCATTCTGGGAGCCCTGGGTAATTCAGTCTGGAATTCTTAAATTTCTACTCTCATACTAGTGCAAGAGGCCAAAGTGCTGAGAGGCAAGAGGAAGGTTACACTTCTAGGACCATGACAGTGAGAAGGAAACTGGGATCAGAAGCAGCCTGCCTTTGGGGGACACTCTGAGCGGCTCAAAGAAGCATTTAAACCCCTACACGAGTCTCTACAAGTCGGCCTGAATCCTGACCCTCTTCCAGGCAGACATCCCTAATCTAAACCTCCTACTTACATGCTCCACCGTCTCAACATTCCAGATGCACGGACACCAAATTCATCACACTAATCTCCCACCCTTCAAACCCTGTCCTGACTCCCCAGAGGACACCTGCTGAACATGAAAACGAGGTTGAGTTTCAAAGCCAAAAACCTACAAAATAAGGAGAAGTCAGATTTTTCAAAGCAGCTGCCGATACGCTTTTTAGTGTTCTTTAAGGTTTTCATAAATGGTGTCAAGTTTTCCCAATGAAAATTTTCCTATCTGCTTCTGGATCCCCAGACATCAGAGGTTGCCAACCATCCACACGGTAGGAAAAGCCTAACCACGTGAGACAGTACAGAGCAGATAAAACATACGTCAAAACACGAAGCAAAAGGTCACTGTTTAGTCTTGATGTTTACATGTCCATATGAGAATTTCCGAATTGGTATTATTGACTCTGTTACTAAGGCCACACTAATCAGTTTATCAAAGATTAAGCCATTCGCCATGTGAGAAGCACAGAGCAACATGACAGAGCCTTGTACAGTACCTGGCACACCCATATCATTGAATTAATCAATCAGCAGTCTTTAACATCTGCTAAACAGTCATCTAGGGGGGAAAAAAAAAGCTCTTTCCCTTCTTGGTCTCCACAAATATTTCTAGATAGCTTTTAGGCTTAAAATACTGTTTCCACGACTGCCCTCTGCTGTACACTTAACATGTAGGTGATTACATATGAATATTAGTAAACAGATAAGCAAAATAAAGACATTTAATTATTCTCAAATCACCTAGAGATAATAACTTTTAAGTTTATGTATAATCTCCCGCACTATTACAATGCCTACCCATTCATGTATGCATGCAAACAAGGTATTTTTTTAAGTAAGATCACAGAAAAATCTACAACATTGTTTAAATGCCTCATTTGGTATTTTACTGTACATGTCTACTATAATTTATTTGACACCCTAATACTGTTCAGATATTTATAACAAGATACATCAAAAAATAAGTTTGCGATAAAGTAGTCTCGTAGTAAAATCTTTTTACACACATTCGATTATACTCTTAGGACAAATCTGCCTAGAAGCTGTACTGCCGGAACTATGAATGTACACATTTTGTGACTTTTGATTTTATATATTGCAAAATAATCTCCAGATAGCATATAAAAAATTTCCCCCCAATAGGAGACTTTCCTGGTGGTCCCATGGTTAGGACTCTGCTCTGCCAATGCCAGGGGCCTGGGTTCGATCCCTGGTTGGGAAACTAGATCCCGCATGCTCCAACTAAGAGTCCACATGCCACAACTAAGACCCTGTGCAACCTAAATAAACAGATAAATGTTGTTTTACAAAATTTCCCCACCAGTATTTTGGGGTTTTCCCAAACCTGTAGTTACACTGGATTTTATAATTATTCTCACACTTAGCCAGTTTTGGTAGTTTTAAAAAAAAAAAAGTGTCCTGTTTTGCTGAATATTGCTTAAAGAGAGGGTGATTGTTCACATATGTGAATATAAATAATATGCATAATATTTCGAAGCATCTCAGTAACATGTTCAAGCAGCTTTGGAGAACTAATAACTATAAGGTACAACATATAATGAAGTCCTAGTGTTCAATGTTTCTTCTTTTTAAAGATGGTGCAAAACTTTTGTAGGAATTTCCTAAAGCTCAACATGTATCAGGATGGTGCAACTCAGAATGAGACATGCACCTTTTTTAAACTACCACCTTCCCTACTGTCAGATACTAAGGAATATCTCCGATGTTCATATCCCCTCTTTATCTCATGGCCCACTTGAGGTTGCTTTAAATTGGCGCACGTGTGCACGCACACACATATATCTACACGTGCGTATGCACGCGTCCATGTATTTGATCTATACCACTGCACGCACACACACACAGATACTAGACCCTTAGTCTGAGTACATCGGCTACTGAGATGCCAGTAGCTGCACCTCCTCTGTCCTCCAAGTACAACAGGCTCGTCCTGGCTCTGCAAGGAGTGGGCACAGTCCCACACAGTCATCATAACTGACATCTGTGGGCACGACGCCGAGGTACACCTCAATCACAGGCGCCTGGCAGAGAATGCTCACTCACGCACCTGCTTCAACTGTGTGAGTTCAGCCTGTGGGTTTTCCTTGATTGATGTTGGTATAACTGCTTCACGGGCTCCGTCGGTGAAGGGAAGTGGGCTCTGCTCGGAGCAGTTGGTGGAGCCTCGCACCTTCCACTTGATGCTACACACGGAATAACAAGTTACAGGGGCGGGTGCGTGTGCCCGCGGGCTCACCACGCCCTCACAGACAGATCGAAAATGCACCCAACCTTAAAATAAAACAGCAAAAACCAGGAAACACGCCAGCGAAGGAAGCATCTGTCTCTTTCACTCAGAACAAACCTCCCCCACTACAAGACTCTTCCATACATACACACACCCCCACCCCCTCCAGCCCCCTCCATCTGAGGACCACTGACTTCACTACCTCTAGGCTTTCTTCTTAGAGACTTTTATCTTTTCTTGATTGAGTAAATTTGTTTCTTGCCCAAACTATAACAGTACTCATGGAATCATTCTGCTCCATAAAAACAGAGGAAAACAATGCCTTATTGAGGAAGCAACACGACTTTCAATGAGGTTCCATCTACCCTAACGCAGACACGGTTTACTAAATCATGTGCCATGTGGGTAGCTTTTCATCTTTTCACATCCATGTCTTATTTCCAAAACAAAACAAACAAACATGAAGTCAGCTAAGGTCAAAACCCAGTTTTGACCCACAACCAAACCCAGCCTGCCGCGCACGTCCCGCTGTAAACAATCTGGTGAGAGCCACTGGCTTCGGTCCCCCTCACACTGTGCTGTCCTTTCAGTTTCTTCTGAGATTTGAGGCAATAACTATAACTTAGAAAAAACGGATAAGAAAAATCCAAGCCAGAAAATACCTGTATATTTTAGCAAAACCATGCAAAAAAAGAAAGATCACCAATGGGATGCCAAAACATTTCTGGCTTTTAAAACCACTCCATACACCCAGCTGGAGGGCCTGTAGCAATTCTAGCAAAAATGTCATAATTGTATTTGGTTGAACTGTGTAAAACTGCCATTTTTGAACAAATGAAATACTGCCAATTTCATATGGATCAACCCAACTATTTCCTTAGATTTAAACATGCCACAGTACTTTCAGGGATTTGGAGAGAATGTCTAAAAAGTGCGGAGAATCTTCATTCTCCAAATCCTCCCACTTTCAGCCACACTCTTCCCTCCTCCTCTCTTCACCTCCTTCCATCCTTGCCTGCACCGCCTCCCTGAACAGCAGTAGATGGAGGCTGGAAGGAGAAGGGGTGCTGAGTAATCACGGAGAACCAGATCTGGTTTGGGCCCAATTTCAAGGTCCAGCGGTAGACCTACATGTCCATTCATGAAGTTTTTAAAAGTTGGGCTCTAAAAATAATGTTTTCTTCTCTCATGCCTTCTATTCAGGGACTTTCTATCCTAATAATGACTTTCACTCATCTAAGGTAGATTTAAGACAACACTTGAAAACATAACTGTTTACGCATACCACATCGTTTGAATTCTGAATTCTGTCAGGAGTGAGCTAAGCACAAATCATTTTTCACCTTTCACATATATTTTCTCCCACTGGTCCCACAACTGCCTCGACACCTTCTAGCCACCCTGCTTTCCTCTATCTAAGAAGCTCTTCACTGGACACAGGAGTTTTCCAGATATCTTCACAAAGTACAATAAGAAATTACTGCACGGGTATCCCTTACCATTTTGAGACAGGAGTACGCATTTAAGTGAAATATCCACATCTAAAGGAAACCCATCTTTGCAGGAAGTAGAAAAATAGGCGGAAAAACCTGTATTTCCTAACTACATATATAATAAGCAGGAAGCCCACCTAGTGTGGCAGCCAGACGTGTGCTGGAACCTTCTGATAATTGTCAAAGGTCAGGGATTAAAGAGAAAAGATGCCAACTGAGTGCAATAATGCTGGAAAAAATCCTTTGAAATTTTAAAGAATCTGTGAGAACATGCTCATACACTGCTGCCTTCAACAGATTACAAGCCCAACAAGAACTACATTCAACTCGCACTTTTAAGAAAATATATTAATTGATATGGTGCTCTCATTTCTGTACCTTTCCTTCCATGAAGATTACGAGTATCTTCAGTCCTCAGGGCTGTCATCAACCTGATTTTGAATGTAATTGGGATGGGGAGACAGAAACTTCAGGAGTTTAGACCAAAATTACCAAGTCATGACTTACTCAAAAGAAAACCAAGGGTCTACCGGATATGAACTAAATTATGAGATTTTTCTCTCTTTAGATAATATCACCCCTAAGAACTCAGTTTCTACAGTATTATTCCCCTAGAGACACTGTAAATTCTATATTGTAAGACAAAAACAGAAATATGGGAAGCCGAGACACAAGCCCCCTGGTTGTCCTGAGTAGTAGATGTGTTTATCTAATTTTATAACATAGTCAATGTGACCCTAAACGATTGGCCTCACGTCACCTATGATCCACAGCAACTGAAAATCACAATGCTGGCTAACGTGTGTAGCACCCTACTAGACATGTATCGATACACAGCTCTTATTTAAGGGTGTTGAATATCCTATCTCACTTCATGTTCTCTCCGGCAACCATGAGGTAAAGAATCTTCTTTCCACTTTATACACGAAGAAACTAAGACTCAGAAAGGTAAGTAACTTAACCAAATTGACAAAGCTGGCAGTGAAGCTCAGAGTCAAACTCAATTCTTCCCCATCCCAAAGCCTCCTGTTCTCTCCTGATCTTCTCCTGCAGAGGCCCATCAAACAGTAAATGCGAGGGTGTTAGGCGAGGACTCCCGTGAGCTGCAAAGCCCCTGCCTTGCCTACTGAAGACAGGTATGGGGCAGTGGTTACTCAGCCTCAGCTGGCATGTACCATGGGAGACTAGAGCTCTGGGGAAGCCAGATTTTTTGGCTTCTTTGGCAAGATTAACCAGATTTTTATGTAATTAAAAACAAAAACAAAAAAAAAAACCCACTGGCAGCTTGTTCTTTAAACACACACACACACTCCCTTGTATGGGCAAATAACATATCTGAGGGCTGGATCTGGCTCCATGGGCCACCAATTTATAATATCTGCCATACCCCACACTGACGCTCATTTATTATATCCATCAGGAGGCCACACAACAGTCTAAGTCCAAAAGTTCCAACAGCGCCTTTATGAATTTATACTAGGGTTCTGTACATTCTGCAAATCAAAACTCCCCTTAAGGGCTTCCCTGGTGGCGCAGTGGTTGAGAGTCCGCCTGCCGATGCAGGGGACGTGGGTTCGTGCCCCGGTCCGGGAAGATCCCACATGCCGTGGAGCGGCTGGGCCCGTGAGCCATGGCCACTGAGCCTGCGCGTCCGGAGCCTGTGCTCCGCAACGGGAGAGGCCACAACAGTGAGAGGCCCGTGTACCGCAAAAAAAAAAGAAGGAAAAAAAAAACTCCCCTTAAAACTACAAATGGTTTCACTGGACTGAAGAGAGGAACAAGCTTTAACAGAAGCATCTATCTCTCTCATGTTCCATACCTGCAAATGAACAAGAAAATACCATCCCAGCCACTAAGCAGGCAAGCCCAAGAGCAGTGACAGCAGCCCCTGGGTTCAACCAGTCTGTGCTTCGCCAGATCTACAAACCAGTGAAAATTTCAAAAAGCACCTACAAAAAGCAGATCACAAAGGCAAAAAAGCACCTGCAGGAACCACTCTCCCTATAACCTTTCTTGTCCCTCTTTCCCCTTCAAGTTTGATGATTTGGCTGTTCTGGAACTCTTCCGAGAGGAGTCAAGACTCACTCTGCCAGCCCCAGCTGTTCAAAGCTCAGCCCAATCTGTTCCATACAGTTGGCTGTATTATCACAATAACGTGGCTACAGTTCACCTTCATTTGCCGCGAAGATCATTAACTATCCCTCAGAGAGATATAGCATTAAGGACAGAGTGAGCCTGAGGCATAATAAATGGAGGTCTCTGGGTAACACAGTTCAAAAAAAAGGTAAGATGATGCCAGCCAGGCCACCTGACAGTTCCTATAGTCAGAGAAAAAGGGAAGAAAACAAGGGCAAGAGGCATGGAAAATAAGAGAAAAAGGAAAAGCAAGAACGTGCCTGGCAAACATGTATGTTCATGTGAAGAGAGAATAAAGAGGAAAAAAATTTTCTGAAATAAAGACAGCAGGACATTTAACGTTAAATCACAGTGGAGACATGACTCTACTTGTCTGGCAGCCCAAACATTCTACTACTAGAGGGAGAAGTGAGTTTGGAAGGAGACTGAGAACAGAGCAAATGAATTACCATCCTGTATGGGAAGGATGCCATATCCTGGACAATTTCAGTACTGTAGGAGACGGTGAATTCAGTGAAACCTGTCTTTAAATCGTGTATCTGACCTCCCATTCCTAAAACTGAATTAGCGTAGAGCGGGCGTGTTTCTTCATTCATTTCACACATTCTGTTAAAGTTTCACGTGAGCCTCATTTGAATCTTGTTCACCAACCACTAAGCTAGCACTACGAACGCACCCAGGGACCAGGGTGTCCCCTTCAGAGGAAGTACCACATGGTATACGAACACCCAGCAGTTCTTTAGTTGATAATGAGAACGTAAGAATCAATACTTGTTCTAAGTGAGCTGCAATTGTTGTATTCATCTAAACCAAATTCCAGTCAACAACGGACAGACACTTGGCAGTGAGGTAGGAATTCTACTGGCAGACCTTATCCGCTAAAGATGTACTTTCTTTAGAACTACACAGGTAATATCAATATATTTAAAAACCAAAAACAATAGCTCTATATTCTCCATCTTCAATATGTTCTTTACCTTCTTTGCCTTAGTAAAAATGTATCCCTAGAGCAGTGTGGTTCCCAACCAGGAGCAATTCTGTCCTCCGCGGTACCTTTCTGGTTGCATACCGGGGGAATGGAGTGCTCCTGGCCGTTAGTGGGTAGAGGCCAGGGGTGCCACTGAATTTTACAATACACAGGCGAAAACCCTACAATACAGAATTATCCAGCTCCAAATGTCAATAGTGTGAACATTAATATCTCTGCCTAAGAGCTGTTTCAGGGATTCAACTCCCCTGTTGATATTTTATATATATATATATGCATGCAGTAGAGCAGGAGTTTCTAAATGACATCTTGCTATCATTAAAATCACTCCTCTCCACATAGTAGTAACATTTAACATAAATGAAAAGGAAGGCAAGGGGCAGAAATTTAAAACTAATTTAGAATCACAATGGAACCCTGGTAAATCCTGGTATAGCACCAAACTTTGCATAAGCCTCCAACCAGTGACCACTATTTTTATTTACTTTTTAACATTTTAGTAATGAATTGTCAAATTGAATTCACCTGGAAGATAACCTCAAAACATAAGGACCCAAACATAGCTAAAAAAATGAGATTTATGTTTTTAAAGAGGAAAAACAGTCTTGGCCACCTCTTGTGGAAACACACGTACACACACCCCACCCACAGACAAACCCACACCCATACATACCCAAACCAGAAGACTCAAAACCAAACTCAAGACCCAAACCAAAAGCTCCCCTCTTGGCTTGGAACAAAAGAACCTCCCCTGAAGGTGGAAAACAGTTGGGATTTAACCCTTTTCTGAAAGAAGAGAAGCCATCCCCCAATCACACCTGGAAACAAATTCATCGTCTTTGACGTATTCATCTGTCCTCCGCCCAAGAGCTCGGCGGAGTCATCCTAACATTTACAGTGCTTAGTAGAAATTAATGCGCTCCGGGGTAATCTGGTGTAAGCTCAGGTCACGTCCCCATCTTGCCAAATACAGAGAACTGCCAAGGATCCCTTCCTGTTGCTTTAGCGCTCGGCCTGACGTGCTTGCTCACCTGGCTGGACCTTCTCCCCGCCGATCCGCAATCACTTCCCTGGGGTTTGGCGTGTGTGTGTGGCTACAGGAAGATCTGACATGCTCGGGCTCTTTGGCTTTTCTGGATCCCTCTTGGCAGCCACACTTGGATTCCACAGCTCCTGGGAAGGAAAAAAAGCAAAAGGGAGGTGTAGTGTTTAACAGGGAGAGCGCTATGACTTCCCAGCCCCAGGAGAACGTGTTCTGCCCTGCCAGGATGGGGAAATCGCTTTTGAAGTGGAGCCCGGGCCTCCCCAGCGCAGACCATCCAGGAGCTATTGTTCGGGTGCAGACTTCCACTCGACATCATAGAGACACAGGGACAAAGGAATTCATTCACTGACTACTGAATGCTCACCATACACAAGGTGCTGGGAGCAGGAAAAATGGACTGGGGAAAGGCATGTGTCCTCAGGGTAGGAGAAAATATTCCAGTGGAAATTTTATTTGAACAGACTTTTTTTGCAAAATGTTCCCTCTTATGCGAATAGAATATGAATTTGATAATTTATGAAGTTGTCCATGTGTAGCTTAAAAGAAAAACATGGATCTCGTTTTGTTACCATCCTAACCACTCCCCGGGTCTAGGCCCCAAAGCTGCTTTTGTAAACCACTGTTGACAGAATCTCTTCTCAAGGTGATAGAGACAACAGTGGGCTATTCGTCTCTGCTTTTAAAAAGGAGAAAAGTTAGGGGCAGGGGGACTGGATCATTTCTACTGGAACCAAGTCAATTAAGGAAATTTTACTCGCCAATGCACTGATACCCACTGGAATGCACTTAAAAACTGAAATCCTATCTAGTTTAATCCCAGAAGCAAAACATGAAGACAACAGCAATATTCAGCAATGGACACTGAAAGTATTTTCAAGTCCGGGCAGAATCCAAAACGTTACTAAATCAGCCAATGATGTTATGTTGAACAGAACTCTCATCCTAAAGGTAATTATATTAAAATTCCTGAAGATTTCTTTCCTTAAAGTGCTTCCCTTTGATCAAAGGGGATTTGGGTGAGAAGGAAGAACGTGTAGAAGGAGCTAGAAGACCAGGAGGAGGGGAGTGGAAAGGCTCCCCCAAACCACATCCAAATCCACGATTCAGTGGTTCATTTTGTAAAATGGCGGATCAGTCATGTACTTTTTTTTACTCCTAAAACTAACTCATTATCCAACACTACGCTGTTTATTAGATTTACTGAATAAATTATAAAAATCACAAAATGAATTATATAACCTCATGTGGGGTTTTATTGCATGCCAAGAATGTATTTTCTCCTCCAGTGAAATTTTCTGGAATAAATGCAAAGTTGCTCACATAACACCTCCAAATCATCTTCAAGTTGCCCTGAATCGGAACAGTGTGAACAGAGTATTCAACTGTACGTGTGTGTGTGTGTGTGTGTACATGCACACATTTATCTTTACCTTACACAATCATGGTTGGGACACCCAGCTAGTTTACTAAGCAAAGTCAGCAGTTGGAATTTTTAAAGCTTCTTAAGTACAGCAGCCAGTGTCAGGGTAATTTTATTTATTTAAGAATATATTTTTTTCTGAATAAATATGGTGGATGCTACATTTTTGTGAGTCCTCTTGGAGAATATAAATAAACTATCGATGGGTACCTGTCAATTACAATCCTCCTCTAGTTTGTGGTATTTGTGATTTATGACAGGAAAATCATTCATTTCCCTAGGGATCATGGAGAAGTCTGCTGAATTTTATATAATGTAATTGAAGAGACAGTAAGTCAAAACATAGAAAACATCCTTCATACTTATCTTAGCCATCTGCAAAGTTTCTTACAGGCACAAACTATTTAACATCATGTCAGGCAGTTTTATGAGTTTCCCAGGAATTGCAAGTTATTTGAACAAGAGCATTTTGCTGTCCCCGTATAAATCAGCAAATCTAAGGTACTCAACAGAGGAAATCTCCCCATCACCATGCCACGCTTATCCAGGATGGCTCACAAAAAAAACAAAAAAGCTGAGAAAAGCAGTGATACAGACACTTCTGATGAAAAAGACATTCTAATGGCATAGCAGAAAAATAGCATTTCCTGAGAAAAATAGGAAAAAGACATAGAAACAAATGGCAGAAAACCTTACATTCCACTGTGTGATAGAGGCAGCTTGTTTTTTTTCCCCTACGCCCCCAGTAGGATTAAAGCCTGATGTGGTAAACACCTGCATCTCATTCAAATCCATCGAGCTAAACAGAAAAAGTAAAAAAAAAAAAAAAAGGCAGGAAAAGAGAAGCAGCCCAATTTTACCTAATGAATAAAGACTGGCTGGGGAGGTCCCTGAATCCTGAGTGCAGGTGGCATTTCCTTCACAGGTAAACTGAGCTGGTTACAATGCTCGGTTTTCTAGCTGTGAGATGATTATGGTGATTCCTGTCCTTCCACTGCTCCGGGCTTTTGAGCATTCCAGCCTCCAACACCCACCCTGCCCACCTTCGCCCACCCAGTCCTAACACTGTTCATAGCTTTGGCTCAAATGTCTGCTGATCACCACCGGGGAACTCACAGAACACAGGACTTCTTTGTCTGCATGATGACTGCTGAGTACAGGACAACTTCTCCCACCAGAATCCAAATGCCTTGAGGACAGATTGAGCACTTTATCTTTTATCCCCAGAATCTAGTAGAGGGTCTGGAATACAGCAGGTGTTCAATAAACATCTGCTGAATAAGTATACCCGTGAACAAAGAAACATGTAATTATCCCAAAGACTAAAAAACGCTGGAATAAAAAGAACCTAGTTCACCTATTTCCACCCTCCAGTCATTACAATTAAAAGAATTCTAAAGACAGAATATTTTAAAATAGAATGGAAAATATATTCCCAAACAGAAAAAGATAAATAATTTCATGTAAAATATAAAAGGATAGTAGACATTACAAATTACAGCTGTGAAACTCTAGTCCTTTGAAACCTATGTAGGATTCCCTTTAGTTCTACCCTTTTATCTTTCCCAAGATTTGTTTTTCCATCATTGAGTGGTTCAGGCTTAAGACCAAACTGACGCAGGGACACTTAACGAGCAAAGACACAAAATCTCCCCGCTCTCTACAAACCTTCAGGATCCCGAGATCCCACCATAACTCCGGATGGGTGCCCAGAGGGCTTTTCCTAACTGTTCCAAATGACTTAATCTTCCCCCATCCTCTAACTACAGCTTGGAGTTACATTTTACAACAACTATGCTAAAAAATGTACACTACTTATAATTAATGAAAAAATATGATAGTCCTGGCAATAAGCAAGCATGAAACCGTTTCCTATGTCCACTGAGGCCAAGTCAGGGCTCTCAGAGAACCACAGCCACTAACTCATCAGGCCAAAAGGTCGCACTGTAGGGTGGCTACGGAGCCAGAGGGCTTGCATTTGAATCCACACTAGCTTTGGGACCTTGGCAAGTTAGGAATCCTATTGTGCCTCGACCTCTTCACCTATAAATGGAAAAACTAATGGTGCCTGCCCCACAGGAGCACTGTGCAGAGCAGAAAACTTAACACAGATAAAGCAAACAGACACATACGTGGCATACAGTAAGCATTCAATAATAGAGCTATTGCTGTACAGTCATCTTCAAATGTTCTCGTCTTGTACACGATTGCTGCCGTAGAACATTCCAGAAGACAAGAAAATGCACTATCTCAGCAAGTCTCTGCTATAAAGTCACTGCCATTTTGAGCATAAGGCACAGACAACAGTATAAAAACCTAATCCTAAAACATTATGTTCCTATACAGCATGAAACCGTTGAAAGTGTTGAAATACAATTATAGTACTGGTTTTACTACAGTCCATATGATTACACAAAAAAACACCTTTTTGAGCTACATACAACATACAACAGAGGGAACATATTGCTTACTAGCAATATGTTTTGAGCCAGGTTACTTGCCTCTCTGACCTGCTTCCTTATTTGCCCAATGAGATTACTCAGTGTCCCCATCATCTTCACGATACTAATGCTTTTGATAAAACCTAAATTACATATATAAGAGCATCTGAAATACAGACGAGCCACGCAGTCGTTACATTTTCATTCCTCCCATTTTCCATCTAAGTCTGTGAACTTGCTGTGATTCACATCAGCTTTCCAAGATTCTTGTTTTTCTCTCTCCCTTACACATTGGATCAGGTCTGAAAGAGGAAAAAAATACTAAAAAAAAGCAAATCAGTTTTTTGTTCCTGAAAAAAACCCAATCAAACATTCCTGATGAATGAGTTCCCTATTTCCTTGAGCTAAGAATATCTGTTGCAGTAAGTATGTGAGAGGGCCAAAAACAAAGGTGAATAGTTACCATAAAACTATTTAAAGAAAGCAGACCATGGAACGCGAATTGTTAATATCAAGTTAGTTGTCAACAGAATGAACAGCGACCTCTTTCCCGTGATTTTGGACTTAGCAGACAAAGGGAAATAAAGGTACAACATGATGCTTATTTTTCACTTTGGAAACAGATGGTGAGCAGTATCTGAAAACAGTGAATTGTATGTCCTTCTAGATATTTCTGCAGGATTAGATACGATCAAAAAAATTAGGATACTGAGCATATAAGCAACCCAATAAAAATCAGCTTTTATGTTCTCTCTCCTCCTCCTAACTGAGCAACATATAAAAAATTGCAGACTGGACATACGCTTCAAAACGATTTGTGTATAGCCTTCTTTATTAACTTTTAAATAGCTTATTTGTGCCCCAAATCTATTATTTAAATTATCTTTGTGGCCAAACTGTTCTGATATCAGAAAAAAGGAAAAGAAGAATTTGCCAACTCAATAGATGACAAGGAAAGGGTGTATTTCCCAAATTCCAAATACCCTATGTGCATACATTCCAGATACAAATTAGCCAGAATAAGTAGTTCAAGAAATAGATCTAAATTTCTGACCCTACATCATACTTACTTACATGGTACCACAGATGAAAGCAGAAGTCTATATTTTTTTTTCTTAGGTTTTAGAAGACTAAGATTCAGAGGGGTGATGTAATTTAATGAAGTTCACACAGCTACTAACTGCAGCAGGAGGACTTGAGCACAGAATTTTCTAAATCCACCATTTTCCCCTCCCCATCAAATTATGCTTCCTCCAAGAATATACATTCACAATGGAGAGCTGTGGAGGCCACTACTGGAAAGGCAGATTGGAGTCAACTAGTGGTGGCCATTGAATGTCTGTCTTTTATTCAGTAGGTGTAAGGAGCCACTGAAACTGTTACAGACAGATAAAATATTTTTTGAAAACAACTGAAACCGTTCTCCCTGTAACAATGCTTTCTGGCCAGATGCTCATCTCTTTGATTACATCATTCAATAAAAGTCTGGGAAACAAGTAACTTTTTCCAACTTTCCGAAGTTTCTAGGATATATCATATTTATCATCATTATCTCTTACATCCAGACCCTCTGTCCAAAGAACACTTTTCTATATTGTGAAAATCCAAGGTCAGCTTTTATGAAATCCACTAAATGCGTAGGAAGAAATGAAATAACCGAGACTAGCCAGCAATATTGAAGGAGAAAGACGAAGCTGGAGGACTAACAATACCCAACTTCAACACTTATTATCAGGCTACAGTAATCAAGACAGCATGGTATTGGCCAAAGAATAGGCAGACAGATCAATGGAACAGAATAGAGAGCCCTGAAATAAACACACAAGGATAGAGTCAACTGACCTCTGACAAAGAGACAAAGTAATACAGCAGAGCAAGAATAGCCTTTTCCATAAATGGTGCTGGAACACCTGGACGTGACATTAAAAAAAAAAAGAGGAATCTAGACACAGACCTACACCCTTCACAAAAATTATCTCAAAATGAATCACAGACATAAAACACTAAACTATACAACTCCTAGAAAACGACGTAGGAGAAAATCGACATGAACTTGCTTTGGCAGTGATTTTTTAGACACAACACCAAAGGCTTAATCCATGAAAAATAACTGACAAGTTGGACTTCATTATAATTAAAAATGTCTGCTCTGCAAAAGACACTGTCAAGAGAATGAGAAGAAAAGCCACAGAATGGGAGAAAATATTTGCAAAAGATGTACCTCATAAAGGACTTCGTACATCCAAAATACAGAAAGAGTTTTTAAAATTCAACAAAAAGAAAACAACCCAATTAAAAAATGAGCCAAAGACCTTAACAGACACCTCAGCAAAGAAGATACACAAATGGCAAATAAGCATGCGATCAGATTATCCTCATCATACGTTGTTAGAGAAATGCAAAGTAAAGTAACAATGAGATATCACCACATATCTATATTCTTTTTTTTAATTAATTATTTCTGACTGTGTCACGTCTTAGCTGCAGCGCACGGGCTTTTCTCTAGTTGTGGCGCACGGGCTCCAGAGTGCATGGGCTCTGTAGTTGCGGCACATGGGCTCAGTTGCCCCACGGCACGTGGGATCTTAGTTCCCCAACCAGGGATCGAACCCACATTCCCTGCATTGGAAGGCAGATTCTTAACCACTGGACCACCAGGGAAGTCCCATCTATATTCTAACGTAGGTATTATTTGGCCATTCTAGGTCAAAATTCAGAACGCTGACAATAACAAATGGTGACAAGAATGTGGATCAACAGAAACTCAACCGTTACTGGTGGGACTGCAAAGCGGTGGAGCCACTTCGGAAGACAATTTGGCAGCTGCTTCAACATTCTCTTAGCATCCACCAGTCATGTTCCTTGATATTTACTCAGAGGGGCTAAAAACCTATGTCCACACAAAGAGCTGCACAAAAATATTTAGAGCAACTTTATTCATAATTATCAAAGCATGGAAGCAACCAAGATGTCTTCAGCAGGAGAATGGATAAAGAAACTGTGGTGCATTCATACAATGGACTAGTATTTAGCATTAAAAAGGAATGAGCTATCAAGCCAGGAAAAGACACAGAGGAACCGTAAATGCACCGTACTAAGCGCAACAGCCAATCTGAAAAGGCTACACATACAGCATGATTCCAACTCTGACATTCTGGAAAAGGCCAAACTACGGAGACAGTGAGATTAGTGGTTGCCAGGGTTTGGGAGGATGGGAAAGGGGGGAAGGAAGGAATAGGTGGAGCAGAGGGGTTTTATAGGGCAGTGAAAATACTCTGTATGATACCATAATGATGGATATATGTCATCATGCATAAATGTACCACACCAAGAGTGAAACCTAATGTAAACTATGAATTGTGGGTGGTAATGATGTGTCAATGTAGGTACATCAATGTTAACAAATGTACCACTCTAATGAGAGCCGTTAATAATGGAGGAAGCCATGTATGTATGGGGGGCAAGGGGTATGTGAGAAATCTCTGTAGCTTCCTCTCAATTTTGTTGTGAATCTAAAGCTGCTCTAAAAAATAGTCTGTTTTTTAAAAGAACCAAAGAAGAATGGAATATAGTCATACTAATAATTTTAATCTTCTTGGAACAAATGTATCACATTCCTTACCCTCTTTGATTTAGTCAACACAAAATATATTCATAGACAACCAAGCCCCATAAGATCCTCTACAGAAACCATTTCAGGTGGAGGACAATAATGACAAGTAAGGGTGAGAGATAAATGAGTAAAAACCACTTTCTGCTTCCTCAATACCAGCATTCATTTAAAGGGAATACTTGTATACATAGGCAGAAAATTGAAACAGCGTTTAAAAAGTACTCACTGACTGTGAGCCCTGGTTATGACACAGCACTAAGTGCTATCCCTTGACAAGGGTTAAAGTAAATAACTCTGGCTTATGCCAATTTGGAATGTAAAAAGATATCCTAGAACGGTACCATCAGAAGATATGAATGCCTAACTAGCAATTCAGATCAGACAAAAAGTCAAAGAAAAAGCTCCCACACGATGTTATATATAAGCTAATATAAAAATGATTTACTTAAGAGATAGTGTTTAGGTTGGAAAAGGTACACAAGGTTATGAATAGCTTTGATTCAGCTGGTTCAATACCAGGGCAGAGCTTATGCCTTAAACTGCTCCATGAGCAGTCCATCAGGAACCAACTACAAGGCTACAATATGTATATTTTAAAACAAGAACAAGGACAGGCTGGCTCATTATTCCTACATCTTTCTGAGGAACAGGCTTCCATATCACGCTTTCTACGTGAACACATCCACCTTCCAACTACAGTCTTGTTGGCTTTCCTAAGCACCTACATCTTTTTTCTACATTTCTTCTGAAAAGACTCCATAAACTATCAAAAGATTATGTTAAGGAGAAGCATCTGAACACTGCCTAAGGTTGAGACTCAGTCTTCAGAGGCCAATTAAAATCCTCCTGTCTTCAGAATGACCTGACGATCCCATTTTTAAGGAGTGATTACAAAAGCAAAACATACCTAGTCTTAAACTCAGCTTAGCAGATTTTTTAGTTGTTACATAGTCTCTTTTCCAAAGACCCCATAAAAGGCATGACACCAAGTCATCTTCACCTCACTTTCTTTGCTTGCTTTTATGAGATAACTGCCCTTGACCACTCTCCCCCACTGGGTGGGACAGATTAGTCAGACTTGTAGAAAACTAAATTTTATCTCTAATGTGCTTTGAATGTTGAACATGTTAATAGAAATGGCTGATCTTGAATAACATGCGATATTATTTAGATAATATAAAGTACAAACATTGTCATCTTTAAGAAAACAACTAAACTATAATCGGAAGTATTCGACTTAAAAACAATCATAATGCTGAGAGAAGCCTTAATGATAATTCAGACTACAATCTTATGTCATAAATTCAAATATGAAATAACTTCATACTTGGATATGAGGTTCATAAAAGTCAAGTTAAAAGTTACTGCATCACCTTTACAATTCTAGTTAGTGGGAAAACCAAGACTAGATCTCCAATCTTGACTCTTGACCATTTCTTTTCATTACGCCACTGGAATAAATGTTTATACTATGTCTACCTTTTTTTTTTTTTTTTTTTTTGCAGTACACGGGCCTCTCACTGTTGTGGCCTCTCCCGTTGCGGAGCACAGGCTCCAGACGCGCAGGCTCAGCGGCCATGGCTCACGGGCCCAGTCGCTCCGCGGCATGTGGGATCTTCCCGGACCGGGGCACGAACCCGTGTCCCCTGCATCGGCAGACGGACTCTCAACCAATGTGCCACCAGGGAAGCCCTATGTCTACCATTTTTAATCAGACCACCAATTCAGTCCTTTCTCATGGCTGGATGTTGATAACTGGTATTCAGAATTTACTAGGGGTCCTGGTATCACAGAGTATGTGCTTGGGGCTACACCAAGGACACTCCCTGGGAGAGTGGAGAGCTCTGGCTGTTTCAAGGCGGTGTGTGCCTGCAGGTAGCTGCCTCGTGTACCTCATCCACAACACAGACACTGAAAAGCCGACTCTTCCATACTGGTTTGAACCAAGAGCAGTTGAAAGAGAAACAAGATGTTCAGCCCACTCTTCAATGAAGAGAAGGCACACAAAAAGAGGCAACGCTGTTAGGAAGGAGTTACGCCTGCTAGATTAGAGTAAGTCAAGAATGACAGAAGGCAGAGCTACACTTTCTTTACCCAAGATCCAGGTGAAAACTAGGTAGACCAGAAACTTGGAGCAGAGATGTCGCAAAAGTCCTGAGCTCTCAGCCTAAAGGAAACAGCCATTGTTCCATTTCTTTCCCCCGAGTTCTGAATTTTGTTCCCTAGGCTATTGATGTAAAAGAGGCCAATAATGGGAAGAAAGAAATTCCCAGCTCCCACAACTTATGAAGATCGAAACGGGTGATACAGGATTCCTAGAAAGGATAAAGAAAAGCTTACTTACTTAGCCTTCCAGGTCAGCAGAACTAGGTAAATATCCCCAGTTGACCACCATGGATGGGGAAGAGTGAACAAGAAGGATATGGACATTGCTTGTCTCCTTACCAACAGCAGCTCTTAGGCCTGGGGCAATTACAGCTGACGGAGGTTACACAATGAAGACTGTTGGGTTACAAGCCACGCTTGATAATTCAGGGTGAATGATACAAAACATTTAACTCAGGCTACTGGTTGTGTGAGCCTCCTCACCTCTGTCAAGTAAAGCAAAGGGAGGTATAAAGAGTGTCCAACAGATTACAAACTGTCACACAGATCATATCTTGTCTAACAGAACCACTACAAAAAAACAAACATTGTAAACATCTCCACTTGACAAATGAGGAAAGGAACACTCAGAGAAGTCACACATTTCCCAGAGCTTACTAGGTAATTGGAAGAGGCTGGTTTCTAATTCAGAGTCCCTGACTCCAAGGGCCCTAAACCATGGGCACTCACCGAAGATAACTTCTCTCTCCCTCTTCCATCCTTTGCTTACTTTTAAAAAGGTAAGCAGTAGAGAGGTTTCTGAAGGTTCGGTTTTCAGAGAATTTGTAGATTTCAGTTCCCTGTGTTCTTTCTGCCCTCATATTATTATTGATAATGTAAAGCTGGCTTTACATTATCTCTTGGGTCTTCGGAGGAAAAAATAATCTAATTTATTATATTTAATGGGCATAACGTACATTTGGGCAGGATGGCGGGAGGTGAAGGCTAATAGTTTCATCTATCTCTGTCCTAGAATCAAGAGGGCCAAATCTCCAGCAGAAAAGCCAATCCTGCCTTCCAATCAAATAAATGAAGTCGCCTGTGACCTTTATACAAGGGATACAAAAAGAATGTACACAAGATCACTTCATAGATGCTGGAGAAAAGACACTACCTGTTCACTGAAAGCTAGTGATTTTGGTTCCACCTAGACTTTGGGGAAACTAATGAAAATCCTTTTGAAAGTAGGGTTGGGAATCCCAAAGAGCAATATTCTTTCTCCTCCCTCAAAAAAACAATCTTCCAATAATTAGGATTTGAGAAGAATGGTGTAGCTTTCTAAACTTTGTGGCATTGTGAACACGCGATAATTAGCATTCACTGTTAGACTTATAAGGTGATCCCTTTGCTATGTTATTCAGAAGTCTTGGCTCCTTACTTTCAGATTAAAATGAAGACTAAAGGACTGAACTTCACCCATGTCTGAATGTCTGTGGGCTGTCTTCCCCACAACCAACAACCTTGCCTAAACTCCCAACTTTTAAACTGCTCAAAACATGGAAACATTAATAATGACCCTTCTTCATCAAACCTCAACTTCCCCTCCCACTTGCACTTTTGACCAATTTACTCACTTCAAAGCAAGCAACAGCATCCTGTTCAGTTACTCAGTAGGGCCTCTGTATCTTCACCCAACACCTTCAACCAAAAGAAAACCAAAAGCCACAAAAAACCTTCCCGTCTCCACACTCCTCCTAGACCTCTGACGGTACTTTTGTAACCTCTATTTTTTTTTTTTCAGTTGCCATGGGAAAGACTGGTTTTGGGCAGCTCCATCTGCAAGAGGTAATTACTGGCCTTCCACACACACACACACACACACACACACACACACACACACACACACACACCCCGCAATGCTGCAAAGAAAAACTATACACAATTAAAGAATTTTTCACGGAGACCAAGCAAATGTTAACCAAACATTTTACTGCTTTGCTGTTGGCACAAAATAACAAGGGCAGCTGTTTATTACCAACTATACTACACATGTTCTGCTAAAGTATTAATAATAGCAATTAATATTTCCTCACAATTTAATATCTGTCAGGCACTCTGGACTAAGTACTTTACATGGGTCATCTTAGCATGACTAAACACCATAAATATAAATTTATAATTCTGATTTTTACAGAAAATGAGGTTAAGAGAGGTTGAGTAACTCACACAGGGCTAATGAGTAGTGGAGTCAGGATTCAAACCCAGAGCCCACAATCTTGCACACTGGCCACGGCTCCCAGTGCCTGACCACAGCCAGTGGTATAAGCACAGCTGGCTTCTGGGCTGGTCTACTGACAGGCTGAAGGGACTCAAACTATCACTCAACCCATCTAGTAAAATTGAGAAAAACACAAAATATTTTTGGTTCCAAGATGCATATGATCATAGGCCACAGTAGTAACAATGACCCCCTTTTTTTGTTCCAGTACAAAATAAATATGCCATGTGTGAGGTTCAAATAGTGTGGCCTTTTCCATTTTCTTAATCAGTTTCCATTTCCTAGAGTTAACTCCGTAACACTTCTTATACTTCTTATCAATGAACACAGTATCTGCTAATGCACACTCTAAAGCCACGTCTGAGTTTTCGGAGACTTCTGACTACAGCCTCATGAGAAGAGCGATTGTTCTGCTGTCATCTATTTGAATTTTTTCCCTGGGAGAAGAAATATTTATACTTGGCCTCTTCTTTAATTTAGGTAATTATTTAGATTGTTGTGATCCTTACACCGTGGATCTGATTCCTAAGGGTGGAAGGATTATAGAATTCCCAAAGAAATCTCTCTTAAAATATGATTAAAAGAGATTAGGTGGTGTCAGAAGCAGAGTCAGACTAGGCTGGCAACGTTAATTGTTCCGTCTTTCAACACATCAACATATACCAGAGGAGTCTCTGGAAGGCCCAGACTCATTCCTGTCTCCTCACCCCTCCAAAGTCCTCTCTACCCTCCCTGACTCCACGGATCAAGGAGGAATCCGGACAACGTGGAGCCCCGAGGCCTCCCCCGCTCCACCAGCTAAGCATGCCCGGCAGTCACAGTGCTGCCTGAAAGTTTGGTAAGACTCTGGCTCCTGTCCCTTGGCCTCATCTGACCCTGTCCTTCTGCCATATCACTCATCTCCTGGAAAGGAACACATTTCCAAGCCTCTTCCACATCAGCAGTAGGAAAGGAATTTCATGTCCCTGAGTGTTAAGTGACCTGGGTAAGGGAAAAAAAAAAAAAAAGTCCAGCCTGGCTTCCTTAGGAAGGAGATGAGATGGAGGGGCAGGGAATTACAATGATACACTTTCACTTTGCCAGATTCCCACCTCTTCTTTGGCCTCAGGCAACAGCAGAACAGAAAGCCAAGAGGAGGTGGGAGGCTAATGGCAACAGCTCCTCCTCTTCCCCGGCATTTCCTGCCTGTACATACATCTCCGCCGCCCGTCCCCACAGGGCACTGGGGAGGCGCACGGGCTTGCCCGGCTGCCGGAGCCCCGCCACCCACACCAGGCGCCTCCCAAAGTCCCTGAGACGCTTGGGCCTGGAGGGCCGTCGGGGTGGATGCAAGGAAGCCCATCCGATGACAGCGACCTTTCCATTAGCAATCAGAGTTCTTGGGGTTGCTTCCCAGAGGTGAGCAGAGGGGTGTCTGGACACAGAAAAGACATCAAAATGCTTTTTCCTTCCCTTCTCCCAGCACCACAGTTTTAACCTCCTCCTAGGTGTCTGTAGCCCAAAGAAGTGAGGGGACCCGCCTGGCCAGGGGCCAGTCTCCCCTAAGGAAGAGAGCGACGAGTCTGTGTGTAGGAATGAAAGGCAGGCCCCGGAGAGCCGTGAGGCTGTGGTACTGAAACCCCAGCTCACAGACCCGTGGCCAGAGCAGAGCCTGTAATTAAAGGTAAACTTGCCAGCAGCTCTCTTAACACATGAGGCAAAAAGTTAATGTCTGATGGACGGGGCACTCCAGCTCAGCGCCCTCCCCATGGAGACCAGTTCAAAGGAATGAGGTGGAGTGGTGGCAGGACAACCCAAGCCAGTGCAGGGAGCCCCTCTGCCGAGGCACTCTATGCACTTTGCACCGCCATCATTAGTGCTTTATTCACGTGTCTTGCCAACTAGGCAGAGCTGAGGGCTGACCTTTTCTGGACTTCAGGTCCTTGATTAAATATGCTAGGTCTGCACTGTCTAATAAGGTGGCCGCTGAACACATGTGGCTCTTGCGCACTTGAACTGTGGCCAATCCAAACTGAGAAGTGCTGCATATTTAAAATGCACGGCAGATTATAAACACTTAGCATGAGAAATAGAGTAGATCTCAATTTTTTTATATTCATTGCATGTTGAAATAACAGTTTGGATGTATCAGGTTAAATAAACAATTGTTAAAATTAATTCCACTCATTTTTTTTAACATGGCTACTAGAAAATTTTAAATCACATTATAAACTTATATTTACATAAATATATTTGCATTATATGTCTAGCATGTCCAGCATGGTTCTGGATATACCATTAATGCTGCTGAATGAACGAAAGAATGTTGACATAAGATCAGTAACAGTATTTTTAAATCAACATAGAAAAAGTCAACAGAAATGGTTAAAAAGTAGTGAGGCATAGTTGTTTTTTGAAATAACTTTTGTATCTGGAGCTACATTTCATTCTGAGTCACTTGCTGGGAGAAAATGCTTACTAATCACTCAGGACTCCGAAAGGATGAGAGGGCGACAGACTGTCGGCCAGGCCACACCACCAAGGCCAAACAACCCTCGGTCCTATGGTGGGGACTCAGCAGAGCCAAAGACCAAGCACACACACACTGTAAGAAATCGCCAGACGAAAATAAAACCACCAATCTGGGAACCCCACAGTTTTCCAAGCTTCTCTTCATCCTACATGTAACTGTTCTCTCAGTCCAACTGTTTGCTTTTAATATACTCTTTTAGAGTGTTTTAAGAAAATTCACTGCAAATCAAAACCACTGTGAGATACCACCCACACCATCAGGATGGCCACTATAAAAATAATAATAAAATAAAAAGTGTTGGTGAGGGTGTGGAAGAAATTGGAACCCTTGTGCACTGTCGGTGGGAATGTAAACTGGCACAGCCACCATGGAGAACAGCAGGGAGGAGCCTCAGAAATTAAAACTAAAACTACTATCTGACCCGGTGATTCCATTTCCAGGTACATATGGAATGAAAGAAAGGAAAGGAAAGCAGGGTCTCAATTAGACACTTGCACACCCATGGTCACTGCACCATTAATTACAAAGCCAAGAGGTGGAGGAGAACCCACATGTCCACTCTACAGATGAAAGGATAAACAAAATGTGGTGTATACAGAAACTGGAAAATGATTCAACCTTAAAAAAAGGAAGACCTTCCATATGCTACGAAGTGAGTGAATCCAGAGGGTAGTGTTAAGTGAAACAAGCCAGTCCCAAAAGGACAGATATTATATCAATCCACTTTTGAGTTATCTAAAGTAGCCAAACCCATGGAAACAGAAAGTAGAATGGTGAATGCCTGGAGGGAGGGGAGACTGCAGAGTTGTTCAATGGGTACAGAGTTTCAGTTTTGCAAGATGAAAAAGTTCACTTCTGTTACATAACAATGTAAATATACTTAACTGAACGGGTACACTTAAAAATGGTTAAAATGGTAAATTTTATGTTTTCTTTTAACCACGATGAAAAAAGAAAAAAATGCATAGCATGATCAATTTAACTGCTACTGAAGAGTCCACAATGGAGACCCTGATCCAGCATAACATCTCACCATCTTTTACTATAATAAAAGAAGAAAATGTGCTCAGATATTTGTACACCCATGGTTATAGCACTATTATTCACAGTAGTCAAGAGGTGGAAACAAACCAAATGTCCAGTGACAGATGGATAAACAAAATGTGGTATATCCATACAATGGAATATTATTCAGCCTTAAAAAGGAACGCAATTCTAACGTAGGCTACAACATGAATGAACCCTGAAGACATTATGCTAAGTGAAATATGCCACCCACAGAAGGGCAAATACTGCATGATTCCACGAATATGAAGCATCCAGTGTGGTCAGATTCACAGAAACAGAAAGTAGCATGGTGGCTGCCAGGGGGGCGGGGGGAAGGGGTAGAGAATTACTGTTTAATAGATAGAGTCTCAGTTGGGGAAAATGAAAAAGTTCTGGAGATGGTTGTACAACAGCATGAAAGTACTTAATGCCACTGAACTGTTTACTTCAAAAATGGTTAAAATGATATATCTGATGTTAAGTATGTTTTACCACAATTTAAAAAAAAAAACAAGAAAATGTGACAAGAGGAAAGGTAAGAAAGTGAGAAGCCAGAGGAAGACTGGAATGACCCCTGCATCATCGGAATAGGAATGCACACGTCTCCCCTTGACAGACTTGAAATGTTGATGGAGCAGCGCTGCTTCTAAACCAGATGGTCTCTATGACACCATTTTGTCTTCCAGTTAATGTACATCCTTTTCATTTTGCCACTTGAACTTGCAAATGAGACTCAAAACACAGAACAAGTGTACACAAACAAATGAGAGAAAGAGTGAGCGCACACTCTATTTTTGGTAAGAACAACCTATTTCTTTTAACCCACAGTTCATATTCTTAGCCCCCATCTATCCTCGCCTATGCCAAAGTCAGTAACAACAAATATTAGCAATACTGACGGCAAAATATACTTTCAGATGCTATAAATGATATTTCTAAAATGATCGAGCAAGGTAATAACAATAGATATTATGTAGCAGACATGTCACAAAGCACTTAAAACGTTATAACATTTTTGACAGCAACCTTATATTATTAACATTTCACAGATGAGGAAACTCAGATTAACAAAAGCATTTGTCCAAGCACAAGGGAGTAGAGATTTTCCATTCAAGGCAGTTGCTCCACACTAGAGCCCCTGATTGCTGACGGTGAGGGTACACTTTATAAACGAAGGAAATCGGAGGAACACTAACAAATTAGAGAAACAAACAAGTCAGGCAGGCACTGGCCAGCCAACTCCACTGCCAAGACGTGAGTGATACCTGACTGCACCGCACAGAAGGTCAGAGACCTAACATCTTTGGAGGGCTGGTTACCATGTCAATTTGAAAGTCTTTTTTGCAATTTCTGATCGGCCTCAAACAGGAATCAAAAGAATATGACTCAACCTGTGGAAGAAGGTTAATAATCTGCTCTCGTACGGCGTCATGCTAAATTATATATTTAAGGAGCTCTAAGAGAGGGGGGAAAATCAGAGGGAAAACAAAATAGACTCCAGCAAGTGTACTGACACTTCACTAACGATAATTTCCTCAAAGTTACTTGTGCTTTCTAAAACATTTCACTTTATATAAAGTTAAGCCATGGTATAAGCAGCGTCATCAGAGGACCTGATTCTTAATACACGGCTGTCATTAATGGTTTGCCTAAACCCAGATCACGATACAAATGTGGACCCCATGAAGCTCAGACTGAACAATCTGGTGAAAATGGGACAGAAAACCCACTAAGGAGCAAAAGCTTCCTGAATCCTTTCTACTTGTTTCTTCTCTCCCCAGAAATCCAGAAAATCACTTTCAGACGCATCCTAGGATCAAAGCCTTTCTTTCCATGAGAAGCTTAAAACTACAGACTTTTCCATTTGTTCTCCTCCTCCCTTCACAGATATTATTTTCTGAAACTCCCCAACTCCTGCCCCTGGCAGCAAAGCTTCCTCACATACGCACCACACCCCTGCAACCCCACCATCTCTCTGTCTCCATTTTTAAGTGTCTGGAAAACACAAGAAGGGGAAACAAAGGGCAAATGCCAGTCTGTGACCTCTGTCTGGACTCAGCCAAGCATGATGTGTGAATCAGGTGTGTGGAATGGAAGTTTCCATGGCAACGAGATGGCACGGCAGGCGGGGGAGTCACACACTCTTTCTACCACAGTAATAGAAACAGTGAGGCCATCTGAGGGACCGTGAAGGGGCACACGGCAAGCCCAGAGTTCTTCAGGAACCCTAAGAACCTAAGTGCTCAGTGGCTCCTGCCCCCACCCCCCCACCAGCAACTTGGGATCATCTAACATCTCTTTCTTGGGGGGAGAAAGGAAGGGAAAAATTAACGAAGTAGTCTCTCAAGGTTGTCGCTCATGAGAAAAATGTAGAAAGAAATACAAGAGAAAAGTGCTTTCTTTATGTAAAAAAAGCAGCTGCATTAGTCAAAAAGTTCGGCTACTTTGACCAACTGGACCCACCCCCCACTCCCTGCCCCTTAGCTGCCTGAAAATGTGACAGAAGCACATTTTCATCACGCTTCTTTGCTTTACCTTGCAAAGTGCTCTTGTGAACCCGGTCCATGATGAAAAGCTCCTGAGCTACATTGTGTATTTTATGGATTTTAAGGTTTTATTTGCTGTAGAGAACGTTATTCTCAACTTTCAGGAAACAGCTTGCTTTTTTAGACCCATAACTTGGAGACAAAGAGAAAAGTATACAATTTTAATGAAATCAAAGTTGGCCCTTGGTTAGCGAGCTGGGAAAAGGTGCTCTGAATGCCAGGTCTATGCGGACATTACAGTTTTCAAGCTGTTTTCCTAACGTGAGACTCACAGCTGTTCACAAGAGCTGGAACAAGGCTTGTGCATCTGGATCCCAATCACAGAAGACAGCAAACTCCGCTCTCCGTCTTGGTTAGCTGTGCTGGGGAAGAGGCCTTTTTGTTCCGCCAGATCCCTACTCCAGAGCCTGAAACAGAGAGGATCACCACGTGTGACCTCTGCTGGTGGCTCTCCTTCAGCAGACCATCCTTCCCACTGCATCCGGGAGACTTTCTAAACCGCAAACTTGACCATGTTACCCAGGCTCCAAAACTGTCAAATGCTGCCGCACTGCACTCTAAGAAATTCAAATCCCTAAACCATGGTTTCCAAAACCGCACATGACCTCGTCTCTGCCTACCTCTTCGGTTTCACCCGCCACCATTCTACGATTTACACTCCACATCACAGGCGAATTCAACTATTTTAACTCTCCAAATTCACCATTACCCTCTCTCCCCTTCGGCCCTTTATGTTACTGATTCCTACAAAGAACACTCCTTTTCCCAAAATTTCAGTCCAGGCATCACTTCCTCCAGAAAGCCTTCATCCCTGCAGTGATTTCAGCCTTAAACATCCTTCTAGGTGTAGCCACAGCATCACCACGAGACTGACGACCACCTTCGTATCTCTGACTCCACCCAACTCACAGAGGGAACAAGATGTGCAACTTGTTCCCCTTTGTCTTAACGTGAGGCCCAGCACATGGGAGGTGGTCAGTCAAGATTTACCCAGAAGCTTATAGTTACCAAGGGGGGAGGGGGGGAGGGATAAATCAGGAGATTGGGATTGATACGATATCATAGTACTATTGATACTATATATAAAATAGATAACTAATGAGAAACTACTGTATAGCGCAGGGAACTCTACTCAATACTCTGTGGTGACCTAAATGGGAAGGAAATCTAAAAAAGACGGGATGTATGTACACATATAACTGATTCACTTTGCTGTACAGTGGAAACTAACACAACATTGTAAAGCAACTATACTCCAGTAAAAATTAATTTTTAAAAAAATGAACAGCTAACTTGGATCTAGCTAAGACGGAGAACTACTCTGAGATAAGCCGGATAATAAATGCCTTGGGATCTTAAAAAAAAAAAAAAAAAAGGCACTTTCTAGCGATTAGGCTTGTTCATCAGCAGAACAGTCTTCCTTTTGGGGTGGTAAGCTCCTTGCCACTGGAGTGATTCAAGCTGAGGCTCTCAAGGATACTGTAGATGAAGCCTCAGAACGCACCATCTAGAACTGTAAGTTCTTTGAAGACAGGTCTATGTCTCCCTCGGTTTTGGAACTGGTGTCTCCCAGTGCCTGGCACATAGCACGTACTCAGTAAAAGCTCGGCGGGTACATGAACGGATGGATGAATAAAGGGGAAGAGAAGCTGAGCTGGAGGACCTCCCAAAGCCCCTGGAACTCCGAGATTCAGAGTTTCATATTAAGTCAATGCCCCAAAGGGGACCAAAATAAAGCGTCTCACCAAAAAAACAGATTTACCAAGAATCGGTGAAGGAGTGAGTGAACACGCGAACGAACAGAGGGGGCCTAAATGGCAGGTGTGGCATGACTGACCACAGAGAGCCCTGACCACATCGGGGCCTGAGCCTCACAGGCCAGGTCTAAGGCTTACTGGCTTCACGGCTTCAGGAGAGCTACTTAATCTCAGTGACCTTCAGGTTCCTACTTTTAAATTAGTGTAACAACACCGACCCAAAATTATTATAAGTATCAAATGAGACAATGTTTGGGAAATTCCTCGTGAAAACTTTAATAAGTCTATATATGATGGCATTTCCAGTAGGAGGGTTAATAAGAGAAGAAAGGAGGAGCAGCAGGGAGGAATCTAAAAGAAAAACACCATGTAACAGGCCTAGCAAGGGGCTTCAGATCAGATATTCGTGGTCAACTTCCACACATAAGCATAGACTGACTTCTTTGTAAGAGATAATTATGCCCCCCTCTTGCCCATTTTAAGCCTAGATGTCCTTCTTATCCTCAATTTCCCACTAATATACCATGTTCACTTCCACCAAATACTACCAGCACCACTACCACCACCATTCCTTAAAACTCTGTTTATTCTTGTTCCCATTGGTAAATACCCTCCGTTTCCCCAGGCCCCATGTAAATGTTATGCATCCTCCAACACCCATAAATAAATCTCACCCACATTAATAATGCCTTTCTTGAGTAAACTAGCTCCCATCCGTCTCTCTCCTCATGATCTCCTTCTGGTGCATTAAGGGCCCACATTTCAGTGCTTTATCTCTAAATTCTTCACCTGTATATTCCTGGTCCCCTAGAATGTGGGGAGGACCTCACACCTTAGAGAAGCCAGTAAAGGTTATAAAACATGGTGCGGGGTTTGGTGGCGTCAGACAAAGTGGGCAGTGAGACGTGTATTAAGAGAAAGTAAGACAGACTAGTCTGCCAAGAAAACAAAAATACACAGTGAGAACTGATATGAGAAAATTAGCTAATCAATTTCTGAAGACTCAAAGACACTGTGGCAGTTGAACAAGACACATTATGAAGAGGGCACAGGATAATGTTTCAGAGACGGGATGGGGCGGGGGGGGGGGGGGGCAAGTAAGGAACACTGTTTCTGAAATGAATACATCAAGTGATTCTTTATCACTGAAGGAGAAAACCCGTAGTAAGAAAGGGAAAAGCAAAAGGACATGGAGACCAGACAGAGAAAGAACCACGAGAGTGATCAAACATGAACATTTTGCTGAGTACTCAGCTCTCCAGGATGTGGGAACTGTTCTAGGTATGTGTTTGGAGTGCACAGGGTGGCGAGGGGGTGCCTAAAGAACTAAACAGCATCTGTGCTTGCAAGGCCTGGCAGTCCACATGGGGTGACAGAACACACACATGACGATTTAACTAAAGACATAAATTAGCTTCTGAAAAGTGCAAAATGGGCCCTGTAGACAGATTGAGGACAGATCACTGCATGCTGTAGTCAGGGGGAAACTTTCTCAAAGAGAAACTGCTATCTTAAAAGATAAAAGAAGGGCCTGGGATACCATGTCAAGTGAGGGAAACCTGCACAGAGATGGAAGTGAAATTTGCAAGATATGTGGGTGGGAACAATAGAGAAATCTGGCTAAAGCAAGACTTGGTTGGGAGAGTGGCAGGGCATGGATTTGGAAAAGTAGGTTGAAGAAGTAGAAAGATTACGTAGAAAAAAACTTGAAGGGAATTTAGGTAGCGCAAGAGAAAAGAAGGATCAAAGCTAAAGACGAAAACTAAAAGAAAGAAAGAAAAGTGATGTCACAAGGCATTCATCACCAGATAAGAGTTAAATTTTGAACGTCTGAATGGGAATTAAATGTAACAAATAAGATATTTTTCCTGATTAGAGAAGTCTGTAAAAAAAAAAAAAAGGTCACTATTGGCTGAAGTGCAGCAAAATGGGCAATCTGAAAGATTAGTGTTGGGAGGATACAACTTCCTTGAGTAGCAGTTTAGCAGTATGTGCAGAGGTCCTTTAAAAGACACAGTAGTTCCCATACAGAATGCTAACTTGATAAAATAATCAGGACTATGGAAAAAAAACATTCATGCCCAAAGATGCCCCTTACAGCATTGCTTGCCTAACACAATAAACCACTACCAACAGAATGAGCACAGCAGAAAACCCACAGGGAGACTGTGAAATTGTGATACAGTCGCATCAAGAATTACAACTCGATGGGAGATTGGGATTGACATATATGCACTACTATGTACAAAATGGGATTGACATATATGCACTACTATGTACAAAATGGGATTGACATATATGCACTACTATGTACAAAATAGATAACTAATGAGAACCTACTGTATAGCACAGGGAACTCTACTCAGTGCTCTGTGGTGACCTAAATGGGAAGGAAATCCAAAAAAGACGGGATATATGTATACATACAGCTGATTCACTTTGCTGTACAGCAGGAACTAACACCATCGTAAAGCAACTATACTCCAATAAAAATTAATTTGAAAAAAGAATTACAACTTGACCATTAAATACCGTGTTTATTTTATTGTTACACGAAGTTCAAAATGTGTACATATAGTTGACCCCACTTATATAAAAATGTATAGAGAGGTAAGCATATGGAAATACCAGAAGGCGATACATCCAAATTCTCTCTAGGTTATAAAACTACAGGTTATTTTTATTTTCTTTCAGAGGTCTTTCCGTATTTTCCAATTTTTCTACAATAAGCATGGATTACTATGTAATTCAAAGTTATATTTAGTTACTGAAAAACAAAATAAACATTTTAATTAGAGAGAGCTGTCCACGGAAAAGTAAAAATCATCCCCACTCTGAGCTGCCTAGTGACAGAGCCCTAGTTTCCAGACAAGAGCACATTTCCCTTCTAAACCTGTGACTATGCATGACTGTAAAGACAAGGTATAGGACTGTTCCCCTCACATTTTACTGTCAACAAGAAATGACTCCTAGAAGTCCTTTCATCAATGCTTTTTCCTAAGAAGGTATCTGTAAGTGTAAGTATCAACTTTATTTTGGATCTTGATTTTTCCAGAAAGCCTAAATTCCATGGAATACTCTAACTCTTCTCTTTCCTCTCTTCTATACTGTCCGCTCACCCATCAGCCCCACCCCCATCTCTGTCATGCTCTCTCTGTTTAATGTATTGGCATGCCTCTTAAATACTGCCCTCAGACCAAGATGGTAACATTGTCTTGGAGTTCATCTGTACTTTACATAATGTTCAGAGTAGCGCCCTCCATTCAAAAACAAAAGTTTCAAAAATACAACTCAATTTCAGTTGCACTTTTGGGATATTTACAACCACCATGGGAAATAACTGCATGTATGGTATCATAAAGAAGAAAAAAAAACAGCGTGTCAGAAGTCAACAGGATACTCATTTAAAATGCCATGTGATGAAGTGCTTTCTCGGAGCAAACCCTCAGTCCACACTGGGGCTGGGGCAGGAAGCAGAAGCTGGCAACGGCCCACCACTGGAGAGGGGGGGAGTGGTGGTAACTCTAAAGGAAAGAGAGAAGCTTGACATTTTTCTATTACCAAACCAGGCAATTAAAACATTAAATGTGAAATCTGAGGCACTGTAAATTTCCTAATATGGTAGAAGTGCTGAGTTTCCCAAATGATGTTTTCTCATCTTTCAGCATATCAAAGAGCATGCCAAAACCCCAAAGAAACATTTCCATTTTGAAAACAAAAATAAACCACACACATCCACATTCTATTAATAGTGTTGTCTTGCCTTAAAGACCTTGCATCCTTAGTAAAAAAAAAAAAAACAAAAAAACAAAAAAACCATCACAGTTTACATGAATTTTAACATTATTGAACACTTCCATCCAAAATAAACTGGACACGCGGAGGTGAGTCAGGAGGGACTGGAGCAAAAGTAATCAAATCCCTTCCATATTTTCCTTACTGGAGACCAAATGTTAGGTTCCTCGTCACACCTAAAGACTCTGTAAATATATATGTTCTACGTCTTCAGCAGCATTTCTTGAGAGTGTCAAGAAGGAAAGCTAGCGTAAGATACACAGGTTGAAGCCAACTCCACAGTGTTTGGAGACCTAAGACAGAAGGACACAGCTTAGAACTGAAAATCCTGGCAGAAATTGTCCAACGAAGCAAAGGACATGTCAAAGATCCCCAAATCCGGACCATACTCTTGATCCTGCCACCATGAAAAGGAAAAACGCTGTACCATGGCATTTTAATTTAGTGACTGAAAAAGCTACTAAACGTGTTTTCCTTCCTCCGAGAGCTGCTGCCTATTTGCTCAGCAGAGTCCACTGCGCAGGGTGAGGGCCATGAGAAGTACAGGACACAGAATCTGCTCACAAGATGCTCCCATTTTTGAGGGAGGAAAACAACACACAAAATAACAATAGGAAATAACAAAGGATCACTTGACCATGCAAGTAAAGTGTCAGTTCAACCCCAAGTCTTTTGGAGAAAGGAGTCATTATCGTCTACCTATACGGACAGCCTAAAACATTTAAGCTCTGAGAAAAACCCTAGGATGTCTCTACAAGGGAGAGCAAAAGGAAAACCCAGAGTGATACAGGGCCCACAAACGCCCCCTGACCAGGGGAGTTGAGGAGGAATGAAGAGGATGGACTCAGGACACCAACTCAAAAGCAACTGGGAAGAAAAGAAAGGAAATATGGTGGGGGGTGAGGTGAAAAGATCACCTTTCTTAAACCAGCAGATCCAAGTTCAAATCCTAATCCAGCTACTTATATACACTAAGCAAGTTAAATGACCTGTATTTCTATGCTCTGTAGCAAACATTTACCTAATACTATACAGCAAATGCTCTAAGCACTTTACAATTCTTAAGGTATTTCTCACAACCACAAACAATCGAGGTTTGTTCTGCTATCATCCCCACTTTACAAATGGAGAAACAGAGGCATCAGGAGGTTATATACTTTGAAGGTGGCAACGTCATGATTCAAATTCCAGCAGTCAGTCTCGCTCCAGTATCTGAGCTCTGAAGCTCTACACGGCCTCATCTATAAAGCACATGCTTTTCAAGGCTGTGGTATAGCTGCAGTGACATGTATGCACAGCACCCAGCACAGTGCCTGACATTTAACAGCCACTGAATCATCTTCCCTCCTCCCACTTCTCCCCACACTGTGGGAGGCTGGATGCAAGATTCTGCACACAGATAAATGCAGCTATGTCAATTTGCAAAAGCTCAGGGGCTCCGGGGCAAGCTAGAAAACAACCCTCTGTCTCTATCCCCCGAGGCCTGGAACAAGAGCTCCAACTCAAGCAGAGATGTCCAGCATTTCCAGACAGAGACGGCCTCTGTTTGTTACAATCTGTATTCAAGGCACAAGCACTGCAGTCAAGCCTTAGGGAAACTGAAAGGTTTCTGATTTTTGTACTAGGAGCTGTATATGCATATGTCAAACACAAACACCACACGCATCTAACACTTGCATCGTACCTACCACTGAGGGAAAATGATCTACCTTCCAGAACCTTCCACCACCTAGAAACTGGCAGAGACTGTGTATCAGGCTACAGCTCACTTTAAGGCAGTCCAGACACTGATGGTGAGTGAAAGGACGGAGTCCCTTTTGAAAATTATTAAGAACAAATTAGGCCCAGGGACCCTGGGGAGCTGTGTTGTAAAACGTGAGAAAATTTTGTTTTCCAGCCCTTTGGCAGTATTTTCATGAACTGGTGACAACAAAACAGAGGGCACGGACTATTTCTGTATCCTGATCTTGGTCTAAAATATCATTGAGAAAGGTGCATGTGTCACCAGTTAAGTGATGTATCTAGTTGGACAGGTAGTGACCACACAGAACAGGGATTCTAATATATCTGAAAAGTTCCACGTGCTCCACCAGCACACGTTACTAATACGAGAAGTTTATACAGGCTACCAGGTAGGAATGCTGTCCACACACTTGTTCAATTTTTCTTCCATTAATAAAAAGTCCTAATTTATGCTAAAACCACATAAGAACATTAATTTTTTGCAACAAAAAGTATCCCTCTAATGAAGGATTGAAGCTGTGGCTCTGAGCCTGAGAATGAGCTAACATCGTTTAAAAGTAATGAGGAAGCAAAGCGGACTTTCCACGTTTTCCGTCTCGGTCACTGTGGCTGCCGGGTTCACTGAGGCCTGCCAAAGCGTGCAGATAACAGTGCTCGTCGCCATGCAGTTTCTAAAACCATAAGCTTCTCTTGTGAATGAGCTTGATTTTCTGCTTAGAAATCCACCACCTGCCAGCCAGCTCTGACGGCATCCTGCTAAGAGACTCCACGAAAAGCTCAGGTGCGTGCACTGGGAATCAAGGTCTTCATTCTTTTTAATTACAGGTCGGCACAAGTCAGAGGATGCTGAAGAAACCGCCTTCATAAAACGTTCATCAGAAATGGCAATTTTCTATCGGGGGCAACAAAAATGGCATCCTTCAACTCATTCATCTGCAAAGTCTCCCCCATGTGAATGATGCCTCTGTAATCGCACGCCAGCCACATTTAGGCTTCTGGCTCAGCCCAGAACATTTAAAGAGAGGAGGAGGGACAGAAAAGCAAACAGAGTTCACAGTGAACGAGGATGATGAGATGAAATTTTCCAGACTTTTGTGAACCTGTGTGAACAGTTCCTTCTACTTACTATTGAAGCTGTTCCCCACCCACACCCAACCCCCCAAGCAGGGAGATCTGTTATCTTCTCAGTAATTTCAAAAGCCATTAAATGGGGATGAAGGAGTGAGCAAGGGAAGCAAGGTGGGAGGGAAGGAGTTTTGAGAGAGAGGGGGGGGGGGGGAGAGAGAGAGAGAGAGCGTGTGTGTGTGTGTGTGCGCGCGCGCGTGCACGTGCGTGCGCGTGCTGTGAATCAGCAAAAGCCGGAAGCCTTACAAAAGGGCTTCAAACAGCAAGCTGGAAAGGAGGACAATAGCTTCCACCCCCAGACAGTGAGAAACTGCATTATCCTAAGGGATCATGGCCACCCGTGTTCAGGGTAGATAACCGAGAACCTTCTCTGCTCTGGCCAATAGGAGCCGTGCAGCCACAGCTGCTCACAGAAGCTCTGGGTGGCCTCCGCTCCAGCCGCTCCAAATGGTTTCAAGGCAAAAGCACTGCAGCTGGGTGGTGCTCAGAAGTCGGGGGTGGGGGGTGGGGGTGGAGGCTGACGAAGTGGAGGCTGGCAAGACGCATCCTCCCACCGGGTGCTCTAAATCCCCTCTCCTGGCTTGGGCAAAGCGCACAGAGGTCTCCGGGCTTACTGCTAAGGCAGCTGGGTCACAGCCTGCCTCACCGCCATTCCACAGCAATAAACTGAAACTGTGCCTCGGAGACTACAGGAACTGTGGGGAAATCTCCCTGCCGCACAGTTCTTAGTGCTCTAGGACCAAGAGGGTAACTAGTGCCACTTGGCCGAAGAGAGGGGCATTCCAAATGCAGTCAACAAGGAGACAGAGCCTTACCGCACACCCTACACCGCAGACACAAAGCCTCTTGAGACATTCCCTTCAAAGACTCGGGCAAATCTGATCAAGAACTTACGTCTGCAGGAAAATTTTAAATTAAAAAAAAATGTATTAACTGTCCTGAGTGAAAGAAAATAACAAATCCTAACATTTGAGGAAAAGTATACGAAAGTTACAGTAGGGGCTCACTTCGGGGATACTGTCATTTGCAAGGAAGAATTACTCAAATTAAAAAACATTTATTTCACTTATTAAGAGTGCCTGCTATCCAATTTTATAGTATTTCTTGTCACAGGTTATATTTTTTAACGTTTTCATCGTGTCCACAGCCTATACGTATTTAGTCAAAAGTATCACATAAGTTGGTGCTGAAATCTCTTATCTGCATGTAGTCCCCAGACCAAGTAACCTTTTTGCAGAACCTAATTTTGAATAACAATTCTTTCGAAAGAAAAATACATACACATGCGATTTTTTGTTGTTGTTGTTATACACACACACACACACACACACACACACACACGAGTGTGTGTGCATGTTAACAAATGAGAAGGGATAAAATTAGAAAAATGCTAAAACTGGAGCACTGGCTACTATATGAGTGCTGACGATACTATTTCATGCAAAACCAAAATGGGTAGAGGTGTTAAAAATTAAAATTAAGTCATCTGGCATCTAGCTCACTGAAACTGAGGTTGAAAAGACCTGGAGACATTTCCCACTCAGCCCTTGATTTGCTATGGGGCCTACATCTAGTTGTGTTTTGCCTCTGTTATAACATCTGCAAAATGGAGATAACACTTCACACTGCCTACCTCAGAGAGCTGTTAGAAGATTAGATACCAAAAAGAAAATCCTCAAAGCCCTTTGAGTTTCTCATAAATATAAGACATGCAATTTAATAAAATACCAGCACCCTCTACAAAACTCCTAAGAGGCTCAAGGCTATAGAAATAGGAAACAGACACCAGCAATGCAACACAGCAGATACCTCACAGGGTATGACATTTAAGATCAGGGAGGTGGTGGGCAATTCTGTCCCCAGCTTCCAGTGAAAAGGTGGAGAAAATAACTGAAATTCAGATCTACTCAGATAAAACAAAATATCCAGAGAAAGGGGCGGGGGGAGAGTCCCATTTCAACAAACCTCCAGGAAGTCAAAAGAAGCAATCCTGACAAATGAAATGCCAAATACTTGCTTAAAGGTCTAAGTTTATGAGACAATTAACCAACTTCATATAGTAGTTTTTCAGTTTTAGTGAAGTCTAATATTAAAGTAAATTGGTTCCATAGAGTTGTAAGTGTAATGACATCCTCACATTGAAATTTAAGCACAGAATACATGAGTATTTTTAATCCATTTGTAATGGAAACGAAGGCCAAAATGGACTGTACATAGCCACCTAAAGAAAACAATTACTTTGAGGGTTCATAAGGAAATTGGGAGAAGAGTATTAAATATTTATACATGCTAAGATATTCTAAATTGTGGAAAATTTGAAATTGGAATTGATTAAACACATTTATTATATTATATAGTATTATATCAAGCACTTATTGTGGGCCATGTGTCAAGTTAAAATAAGAGAGATAAATATCTTATTCCTGGCTCTCATGAACCTCAAAGTCTAGCCAGGAGGAGACCGAGACACAATGAAGTAGAACACAATGTGGTAAGGGTTAGAACCAAGCATAAACAGAGTGCCAAGGAAGAACAGAGGAAAGAAGTAATTCATCCTGCATGGAGAGAGGGAGGGAGGGAGGGGAGTGGTTCAGGGAAGTTTCAGAGAACCTGACACTTGAACAGGACCTTATAAAATGAACAATACTACACCAAATACAGAAGGGAAAAGGGCACTCTAGATAAGCAAACAGCAGCCCCTATATCTCATGGCACTTCTAGATATGCCTTGTTAAGTGAAGAACAATGGAAACAATCTGGGAGGGCCTGAATTCCAAGGTCTTTGTGGAAGAGAGAAAGAGCATCACAGGATGGTATCTTTATCAAAGGACTTGATTTTTTTTTTTAAGATTTTTATGAGGCGGACCATTTTTAAAGTCTTTATTGAATTTGTTACACTATTGCTTCTGTTCTATATTTTGGTTTTTTGGCCTCAAGGTATGTGGGATCTTAGCTCCCTGATCAGGGATCAAACCCTCACCCCCTGCATTGGAAGGTGAAGTCTTAACCACTGGACGGCCAGGGAATTCCCCAGGATTTGATATTTTCTACAACTCATATATAAGGCTGAGGCAAGATGGACAGAAGCAGCGAAGGTGGTGCCGGCCCCTGGCATGAGAAGGACCCTGGGGAAACCAACAGCATTGTTGTGGCCAATTCTCTAGGTGGGGATGAGCTGGTTAAGAAGGCAGAGAAGCCAACAGGCTTGGCAAGCTTAACCATGACTCAGGAACAGTCAGGACCAGGGTTTCCAGGAAAAGGAGCCGGCCCAAATTAAGTGGGTAAAACACAGTGTAACAGGACGAATAATGGCCTCCAAAGGTAACAGGTCCTTACCCCTGGAACCTGTAAATGTTACCGTTTATGGCAAAGACTTCGCAGATGCAATTAAACTAGGGATCTTGAGATGGAGAGATTATTCTGGATTATCCAGTTGAGCCCTAAATGCAATCACAAGTATGCTTATAAGAGGGAGATAGAGGGACATTTGACTACAGACAGAAAAGGGAAAGGCCATGTGACCATGGACGTAGACATTGGAGTGATGCCACCACAAGCCAAGGAATGTCAGCAGCCACCAGAAGCTGGAAAAAACAAGAAACAGATTCTCTGCTAGGCCTCTGGCAGGAGTGTGGGCCTGTGAACACCTAAACTTGTTGTTTTAAGTCACCAAGTTTGTGGCAACTTGTTACGGTCATCAAAGGAAACTAAAACAGTGAGCAAAGAGTCATCCCCCCGGGGGCTCTTGGATGTCAGTCACAATCACCAGTCTTGATACAAACAATTCAGATGGAAGGCACCTCAACTATCAAGAAGTTCAGGTCCAAGCTGAAGCCTTAGAGGAAGGCTACATTATTAACCTGAGTGACTACATGTAGTCAAAATTTAGGTAATGGGACCCTGGCAAAGGCCCAGACTAGGTCAAAACAAGATGGAAGAACTGCAAATCACGGCCACCTAGTGATGACACGTGGGGGACAGAAACTGGCCATGAATAGTATTGGAAACAGTAGGAGAGACACAGGAACTCAGAGGTCATCCCCATGCCAAATTTCTGATCTAGGATAGTTGCTTTATTTTAAGTACTCATTGGATATAGGAAGACGTAAGAGATGAAAAACATTTACCTGCATCGTGGATCAGTCAGGACTGACTCAGGAACTAGACTAGGACTAGACCATGAAATCAAAGACATCAGTGGATCCAGGTGTCGGAGGGTTTAGGAAATGGGATGAACAGAACATGAAATACTAACAAGTTACACGTGCTCTTTAGTCAGTAAGAGAAGTAACTCAACGAGATCTATTTCAGGAGGGTGGGAGCAGGGTGGGGTATTCACAGTAGACTATGTAGCCCAGCAAAAAGGTGCGTGAACCAGCCAAGGCTGAAGGTGATAGAGGCCAGATGTAAGAATGGGAAAACGGTGATGGATTAGAAAAATATTTGGAGCACGTGGTAAGTTACTTAAATAAGGCATGACTGATTGGGAGGGCAGGAAAGCAGCAGGTAAATGACAACAACAATCTCTGAAGAACAAAACTCAAAGGATACGATCACAGCAGAACAGACAGAATGAGTCTGTCCCTGGCTATATTCAGTTTAAGGTAGTGGTGGGTCAGGCCAGGGGTGTCAGCCAGAAGCCAATGGAACACTGGGATCTAAAACTCAGAATGTCAAAAATATCTGAATATTTGACACAGTTATATCTGTAATGTGCTCTTTCCATCTTCTTCCTTCTGATCTATCCCTAGGAAAAGAGATCCAAAAAAGTTCCCTAACATTTTACTATTCTAAAAACAACATTTTTGAACTACAGTCATACCACCCACTCACAAGAAAAACCCTGCATTGGCAGCATTTAGTAAGTTAGAAATGTTCTAAGATGTCGGGGGGTGGGGGCGGGGAATCTTACCATCAGTCATTTCCCTCTTCTGTTAGTTTTAAGGACATCCAGTGAAATGGACAGCAGAATAGCTATCCATGGGTCAGAGGCAGTTAGGGATGTTCAGTGATGACCCCAGGGATGATCTGATGATGGAAAATAAGGCACACTTTTTAAATCTGCAGAGAACATCACGTGAGACACCTGCTGAAGCACTAGATACAAATCCTACAGAGAGAAACCAACAAGTTTACTAATATGGACCATCTGGGAAAAGAGATGAGAAAAAAAGTAAGACAGATTTACCCGGGGAAGAAGAATGGACACTAATCAGACACACACAGAAAGACTCATTTGTGCCCTGCAGCTATAGGTATATAGATTCCTCTTCACCAAAATGCTCAGTGTACAGGGCTCTACGGCAGAATCCAAGCAGCTCTGCCCTCCAGCCTGCAGTTCATCATGGCTGGTACTAGGTGAAGTGTGGAAATGGCTTAGAGGGGGCAGCATCTAAAATTCCAGATTAGGTAGTCCGGTAGGGGTGACAATGTAGGAAGGCAGGAAGGTATAATGCAAAGATGCAAAAGACTGATTTAATCCCTGCCCTTAAGCAACTGTATGTGTTCAGATAAATAAGTTTCTTTGTCCTAGAGTGGAGAGCCCACAGCAGTACAGAGGTGACAATAAAACAGCAACTCTAGGGCTTCCCTGGTGGCGCAGTGGTTGAGAGTCCGCCTGCCGATGCAGGGGACACGGGTTCGTGCCCCGGTCCGGGAAGATCCCACATGCCGCAGAGAGGCTAGGCCCGTGAGTCATGGCCGCTGAGCCTGCGCGTCCGGCCCGCGTACCGCAGGAAAAAAAAAAACAAAACAGCAACTCTAAATTAGTCATCTTTTACAGACAAGACAGACCAACAAATATCTGTAAGTGAATAAACAAAAGATCAAGTAAAATACATGTGACTAAACAAACATGACCAAATAGGGTTTTACTTTTAAGACCTATTATGGAAACACATCTCATTGTCTCCAATTAAACTGTGAAGGTCATGAGAAGTCCAGGCAGAGTGTTGCTATTCCAGAATAGAAGATATCAGCAGGAAAAGCCCAAAACATGCCCAACAATCACACCACCCTGCATCTGCGTAGACGCATATAAATGCTGCTTCATAAATGTCTCACTGGATCCCTGGCACAGCTGTGCATATGTCGACTTCCCCAAGTTTTGACCATGGATTCACTCCACATTTCCTTATTTTGTGCCTACTGTATCAATCACACTGAGGGGACATATAAACTTAAGTAATAATACCTGTCCTAGGAAGTTAAAAAAAACAACTAAATGGAAAATATAAAATACAGAAAGTAAACAATGGAAAACATAAAATGGAAACAAAGAATGGGCAGGTAACAATTAAGTGTTCATTCAGGGCAAGAAATGAGAGAAAAAAAATACAGGTTTTAAGTCTTTGGGTGAGGGGTATGTATGAAGGAGAACGGGAAGCTCATGAGAAGGGGATGAAAGATACGTGAGCGGAAATATGGGTGAAGGCAACTCCAAGGATTGGACCAAAAGAAGTTAAGAATGACCCTGATGTGATAAATTACGGCACTAAGCTTTCAAAAATTCTTGCTGCTGAACAGAGACATTAAGGACAAATGATGATGGGGCCCAATGAAGACGAGCTGGTTGAGGGGTCTGGGCTTTACTTGCCACCATGAGGTTTACATCAGGAGTGAAGCATAAAATATGGGCTTTAATCAGAAAGCTACACAGGGAACACGACTGAACACTTGTGTCTTAGAGGCTAGTTAGAAAGCTGTTAAAGTAATCCATAGTAAACTCTAGTAACCTATAGTATATAGTGGTACAGTAAGGAAGCTGTTATGTTATAGGGGGCATGAAGCCATGAGTTCCAGACCAGGGAGGCAGCAAGGACAAAGCTGAAAGAGGGATGGTGGGGGACAGAAGAACTAATGAAGAATTAAAAGGTTTCAGCAACTGTGTAGATAGAGAGGATGAAGAATAGAGAAAAGTTACAAATTGCTTGGGATTACAGCTCAGTGACCGAACCAGAAGCCTATCACTAAAGGCCACTGAGAAGAAAGGAGGTGGACATAGTTTGACAAATGATTGTTTTGAGGACAGGATCTGAGATGCAAACAGTATATAACCCAGACAAAAGAGCAAATGTGAGTGCTGTGGACTGAAGGTATAGAGTTAGAAGGGATCGCTCTGACAGGAAGCTGAAATAGTAAATACAGCCTTAGAGAAACCATGTAGAGAAAGAATTCAGGGGCCATGGGGTGAAAAGGTTTGGAAATTTCTCTAACACACATCACACCTTCTGATTTTAGTGGCAAACTGACAGGAAACGTTCTAAATCAAAGGACTTGGAAATCCTTCAGAGATGAGGTTGGACTTACACAGGGACCATATTTCTCAAACCATTTCAAAAGACAAACATCTAACAAGCAAAAGTCATCCTAAAATATCGAACTGTCAATTCTATAATGAATTCACTAATGACATTAAGTCGAGTTCTATGGAATTTAACTCCGTAAATAAAGTAGTTAATAACCTGATTTTAAACAATTAACACTGTGGCCAAAAAGCCAGTGTCACCAACAGGTGTGTCGGGTCTGGTATTTTTAGTGCCCTTCCCTCCCTGCCATTGACAACACATTAACAGCCACTGACATATATGCTGACGGTTCCTTAGGACCCTAAACATTGTGAGCTGCAGTGTCTAAGAGCCACAGAAGACTTCCGAAACTAAGAAGGTATACCAATTATTTTCTTGGGTTATTTTTGAGCTTCTGGTAGAGAACGTGAAGCTACAAGTGATTTCCACAGCTGCACAGACTGTACATAGAGGGTTATGGATCTTGTCATAAATTGGGGGTAAATGATATGGCTTCTGCATACATACAAAAACATTTAACCATCAACTCCTATCTTCCAGTTAAAGTCCTATTTTCCATGTCTCAGTGATCATACTGCAAGCAAAAAAAAGTACACTGCCCTCCTGTCTCACTTCTTGCCCTCTCCTGCAGTAACCCACCAAAAATAAGAGGGAAACTCTTTTGCAAACAAGAAAACCAAAAAATGATGCCTAATGTCTGTTACTAATTGATTTAGTAAAGAATGGCCGATATTTACTTAACACACTTAACAGAACCACTTAATACTGGCTCTGTTCTAAACTCTTAAATATCCACAAAAATCGAATAGAGTAGATACTGTTATCAGCAACCCCATTCTATATAAGGAGAAACCAAGGCAGAGAGGCTAAGTTAACCAAAGGTACATCTTTAAAATGTAGCAGAGCCAGCACTTGAATCTAAGCAGGATTCCAGTGTCTCACACTAAATATCCAGGCTGTCTCTATTCTGTTTCTCAAATTAACGAGCCAACACCCCATCTCCTATTTAAAAACAAAACAAAAAACAGTAAACTATTGTTTAAAGACAGTAAACACTCTCTATGGCATAAGTACTTCTGGATTGTTTCAAAAATCTCCCAGAGTACAAATACAAACAAACCAAAAAAAAAAAATAGCAACACACATACCGACACTTTCTGAGAATACTTTAAAGACTTCCAATTGGATGTGGAGAAACTTTTGACCGTTTAGGATGGCAGAAAAACAGACTGAGCTGGAAGCATCCACTCCTGAAAAAAGCAATTCTCCCTCAAGACTCACATTTATCTACTTTTTAAAGTAGAGTTTGGACTAAATAGAGTTATTTCTTTAAGATGACATCAGGATTTATTTTGCACTTTAATTTTCCCCCTATTTTCCCTGATTGCAGTCTAAATCTGAGTTTAAAAGAATTATACAAGCATCTGGCACACGACTCTTGGTAAGCATGACAACTTGCATTAAAAATTGATGTTTCAACCTGTATTTCTAGAGAACAGATTTTAATTGAAGGCCTTTACAACTAACAATCAAGCTAATTGTATTTTGATTCTCCTCACATTACTCTGGATCGAATTTTCTCATTTGGACATTTTTCACTAAGACATTTATTTGCTACCTTATTTCAAAACTTAAGAGGAGGAAATGGTCCTAATGAAACACAGAGAAGAAAGCAACCAATGATTTCTTGATGAAATACCATTTTCTACGTGATTCTATTTCAAACATGGGTAGAGAAGGAAATAATTTTTGGATTCAATCTTCCATGATCCTGAGTTGACAACATAGAACACAAGTATTAGATATATCATATGGATCTGCTAGGCCAAATCCTCAGAGCAGTTTTAGAAGCAGGGTGCTAGAAATGGCATTAAAAGCTCTATCAACAGCTGCCAGAGAGAGTGGATATGGCCCCAGCCCCACCAGGTCCTTATCCATTACACGAGGCCCTAGGGAATCCTTCCTTCAACACCATGGTGGTGTGGACAATGTTACAGGAAACATGGGTGGTAATGTTCTCTCCCCCTGACCACATGCTTCTAATAGCACCCAATGCCCAACATAATGCTAATCTCGATGGATAAATAAGATCAACACACAAGAAGTCTCAACCTCAGTGTCAGTAATGAGAACAGAAGCTAAAAGCTCAGCATACCAATTAAACAAGAAAAAAAACTAAACTAGATTTTAAAAATGCCTTGAAATGAGCTCCTATAAAGGACGTGGGGTTTCCATGAAACACTAGGACTTCTCTGTAGTTTTTAAATCTTAGTTGCTTAGATTTACGCCCGTGAGAATAAAAAACTGCAGTCAGGCTTAAGCAGTATGAAACTTTACATCATACATTATTGCCCACTTCAGAGATGGTTCTTAATGCTTCATCGTACACAGAACAGTCTAAGCCAGTTTTTTTTTTTTTTTTTCTAAACAGCATAAAACAGAAAACTATCATCCAGGGTAGCTGTTCATGGGTGTTCTGGGAAACTAAGATTCTGTGCTCCAAGTGTGAGACACATGGCATGCTCTGAGTCTTCCTTCTTTTGGGAAAGCACAGTATATATTAGTAAATTCGATACTGAGGAGTCCACAGAATCTTTGTGAAGTGTTGCCTACACATATTTGATCATGGAATGCATTTCATGGGCTATCAGGGCTGCATAAAATGCAGTTTGGTAAATGTTGCTCTCAACTCCTGGGCTTATCACTCAAGACTTAAGAATCTGATCCCAAATTACCCTTAGTCATAATCAAGAACATACATTGACAACTGATGACCAATGCAGGTCTCACACCCTAGATTCCCCGACAGAAAGCCTCTCCTCCAGTCAAGTTCATCTCCTCTGTCTATCCTCAATAGACATTTGCTCCACCATTTTGTTCAGACCATTCCCCAGGCTAGAATTTCGACCTTCAATCATTTTATTCAATTTAGTCCCTTGACACTTGAGATAAAATCCCACCCTCTTGTGTCTCCTCCACATAATGTGAATTTTCCTTTCCCCGAACAGTCCAGCCCAAATAAAATGACACTTTCTCAGGACTCACCTACCTGGATTATGACTCCATATTTGTTGCACCCACGTCGGGTCCCCCAACTACCCAACAACTGGCTGAGAGTAGGCTCTGAGTTCCTAGTTTTTACTACAGTATCTAATACATAGTATTTTGCTCCAATAGAGCAGTCGCTCTATACATATATGTGGATGAATTAGAAAACCCATGCCAGTAACCTCTCACATGGTTCTGCAAAGCCACGAATGGCTTTCAGCACTAAAAAACAGATTGACCCTAGAATGACTCAAAACACTTAGCTGGGCATATTTATCGTCTCTGGAAAATCTTTTGGCCTGGTTTACAAGTTACCAAAAGGACACAATCAACTTAGGTCTGCAAATGGACATCTCAAAGGAATTTCTTAGGAACACCTTAATGAACACGGAACACGCTTGGACCTTTAAACAAGTGAGTAGCATTGGGATTTCCGTACCTTCTGTGACCACAAAGTCAATTCCTTTACTCTGTATGTCAAAATTTGTAACTTAAAATATATTTATGTAGTATATACACAGGTCTTATTTTACTCCCTCTCCAGAATGTCCATGTGACCCTCTACCTTTCAGGAGACCTCAGATGGCATTAGGCTTATCTATCTCAACTCCACGGCAACTATATGGCACACCCATCTCTATGGAGAAAGTAAGTTCCTACCTAGCCCGAAACAAGTTCATATGTATCTGATTTGGGCAAGTCAACCCAAGAAAACTGAAGTCTGAACGTGCAGAGTATTCAACAACGAATTCTGGACTTCCAAGTAACTGGATAGGGACTTCCCTGGTGGTCCAGTGGGTAAGACTCCACGTTCCCAATGTAGGGGGACCAGGTTTGATCCCTGGTCGGGGAACTAGATCCCGCATGCATGCCGCAACTAAAGATCCCACCTGCTCCAACTAAGACCCGGTGCAGCCAAAATTAATTAATTATTTTTTTAAAAAAAAAGTAAGCTGGAGAGAATACAGTTGACCCCTGAACAACAAAGGGGTAGGGGTGCCAACCTTCCATGCAGTCAAAATCAGCATGTAACTTACAGTCAGCCCTACGTGTCTATATGTAGTTCCTCTGTATCCATAGTTCCACATCCATGGATTCAACCAACTTCCATCATATGTAGTACTACAGTATTTACTATTGGAAAAAAAAAAAGGTTTATAAGTGGACCCATGCAGTTCAAAGGTCGACTGTGCAACACATATTCACCAGCATAACATCTGAAAAACCACTCAGACGGGAAAATGGCCAGTCTAATAGTCAAGTATTATGTATTCTTCACCAGGTGAAAAGAACAATATACCATTACATATAGAATGGCGGAAACATTACAAAAGCAGTCCATTATGTAACTCCAGAATTAGAATTACTCTTCTGTGGCTTAGATAAGGGAGCATCCAAGCTTGTTCTGGGGAAGCACTAAGGAGAACTGATTAAAAGCCCTGGAGCAAATGGTCTGGGTTCAAGTCCTGGCTTTATTTCTTACTAAGTATCTGACTGCACATTTCTTCTGAGCTTCACTGTTTCCTCATCTGACAAATGGGGGCAAAACAGTATCTACTCCATTGTGGTGTTGTGACATTTCAATGTGATAATACCTGTGATACTCTTAGAACATTGCTTATTATTGATACAAAGAAAGCACGCAATACACGTTAACGCTATTACGTCCCTATGATCTAAGTAAAAGACTTATCGTGAAGGCTGGTACAGCAATTACAAGACTAACACATACGAACCTCCACTGTGCTCCCTATAATGCTATTCTGTGCTGTTGTATGGATTGCTTACTGCAAGAGGCAAAGAAAAGGCTTGCTGTGGGAGTTACAATTATCTACAGTTCCTAAGTCCTACCCTACCTCCTACAGGGGTGGTAAAATTCCAACTTTAAGCAAACAATAATAATCACTGGGAAATCCATTAAGCAATCTAAATTACAATTCTGGTATCAGCATAACTGCCGAAGTTGTATGTGTGTTGCACTGCCATTCATTTGCATACACACAACCATGTTTGTACTTGCACATCATTTTAGCGTCCTGTAGAATCACTTTAAACATGAAAGATACCATTTTTCTCTCTCCTTGATCAAAGGAAAAAGTCACGAAAGAAGAACTTAGGTTTTATGGGTTTTTTTCCATTTCGTTTAACACATGAATAAACGCTTTATGGAAAAAAGGGGAGAGCACATGTTTTCATCTTACTGCTGAAAAACTCAACACATTCCGAAGTTCTTTCATTATCAGATGTTTATAAAATGAGAATAAATCAGTTTAACAAAGTCTTAACAGGCATCATTTGAGGAACAATCTGAAACTCAAACCTATTTGATAACATTCCAGTCGTTATTCTTTCTTTCCTGTCTCAATTTCTTCAATCTCTACCTGTACCACACACTCAACATTGTTTTTTGTTTTATTTATATCTCATACTTCTTTCATGTCTAAGATATCTTTTACGTTTTCATTAGGTGACAATTTTGTTGTAGTTAATTTCACATTTATTTTCAGCACTGCTACTTTCTCTAAGTCTCATTTCTCCCTTTTTCCTTCCTACCCTGCTCTTTCTTTTGAGAAGGATTCCTTTTTGGTGTTTGATGCTGACATAAAGTGGAAGTGACAAAGTGTAAGCTGTAAACTAAATCCATCTTCAAATCTACCTGCTGAAGTCCACACTCACCATGAGAATGTGGTCTCCTCCTCCTCTGAAGGTGCAAAGACTTGATTTCCACTCAAAGCAGTTTTCCCCATAACAGGGAGGAATGTGATAAACATACAAAATGAAAACAGTTTTGTATACAGCATATACTGTATTTCTCATTATACAAGCAAACCTCGGAGATACTGTAGCTTCGGTTCCAGGCCACCGCAATAAAGCGGTAAAGTGAATCTCACGAATTTTTTGGTTCCCCAGTGCATATAAAAGTTATGTTTACACTATACTGCAGTTTAATACATGCACAATAGCATTATGTCTAAAAAATGCACATACCTTAATTTAAAATATACTTTAGTGCTAAAAATGCTATCACCTGACAACGCAGGGTTGCCACAAACTTCAACTTGGAAAAAAATGCAATAACTGCAAAGTGCAGTAAAGCAAAGCACAATAAAATGAGGTACACCTGCACATGTAACATATAAAACATGTAAGTTTTTCATTGTATTCAATGAAATATAAGTATTTATACACATTTTTAGAAAAACAATTTTATATCTTCTCTAATGTGATCTAGTGGTAATTATATTATTTAAAAATAAGATTCTGGGGCTTCCCTGGTGGCACAGTGGTTGAGAGTCCGCCTGCCGATGCAGGGGACGCGGGTTCGTGCCCCGGTCCGGGAAGATCCCACATGCCGCGGAGCGGCTGGGCCCATGAGCCATGGCCGCTGAGCCTGCGCTCCGCAATGGGAGAGGCCACAACAGTGAGAGGCCCGCGTACCGCAAAAAAAAAAAATAAGATTCTGAAATTTCATTTTGGTCTTATTAGCATATTTTCAGTATTATGAAAATGCCTGAGTTTTGCAGAATACACGTTTACCTAGTACAATGATGTGCTGAAGACCCCAGAAATCATTAAAAAAAGAAAATGCTTTACACTGTGCTGTCATTGTTATTTCTATGTAGCAATATTTCAGAGAGAGAATCAGCAATATGTTAACTTTCCAACCTACGTTTGTTTGTTTGTTTGTTTGTTTTTTAAAACCTTAGCATTTCTATTTAGACTAAGGGTTATACTTCTACTAAATTAAAAGAGAGCATAAGGTCATTTGGCTCAGGCTCCTTTCCTGATAATGTATGTCAACCACAGGAGAACCTGCGGACACTACTCCCCCTTTCTAGGAATTTGATGTAAAGCTGGTTCATCTTTGAATCCACCCAAAAGTAGCATTAGTTAATGAAGAACTAAAAAGGACATAAAAATACAGTAGTTTTACTTCAACAGCAGATTAAACACAGGAATTCAGCATTAGCAAGGAGGTTCCCCAAGTTTTTGGGGAGAGGGGGTCAGCTCTCTCTCGCCATCTGCTTGCCCCCCTGCCTGTCTGTCTGCTGCTGTCTGCACATGCTCTCCTGTGCAAGCCTAAGACCCCGCATTTGGCCTACGGACCCAGCAGTAGCTAAATGGAAAGGGTCTGACACCACTTCACCTTTCTTTACGGTGGTCACTGACCTCCATTTTCATAATGAATTGCTTTCGAAATGCATTTGTTTTTGAAATAATCCAGAAGAGAGATGTTAGATTTTTCTGAGATAGCACTTCCATTATTTAATAATTCATCAAGTGCCAGCTGTACGTCAGGTTGCGAAGTCAATCAAGGTTTAGGGGGACCTTCTAAAATCCTTTTCCGGTTTCCTTGTATTCAACCAAGACACCTACACAATAATCTACCCAATCTTCTTCATCCCCAAGCATATAATCTCTCTTCTTCACCACCCCCTCCTTTCCCAAGCTTCCCCCCTCCCTATAGCACTCACCCTACCCCGACTTTCTCTGCTACATATCAGACCAGCACTTCTTAAACCTGAGTAATCTACAAAAGTTTCCTCATACTCCCAGTGTTGACCTAAATTATTAGATTTTCAAAATAGGTATACAAGGACAACTAGGAATAAACTCCTTAAGCTTGTAAGTCCTATACAAATATAAAGCCAAAATACACTTATGAGAAAAATTCAAGAAGAGCTATAAAAACACAACTTAACATTAATTGAATGTGATAGAGGAGGTTTTGCTACAACTAATTTCTCACTTGCAGCCTGACTATGGCACTGATGCCACAGCTAAGACCCTTGTGCTAAGGGTGCTTGTGTTACTCCAGGCAGCAGGGTAATTCAATTCGCCCACCCCTTTTTCTATGAACCTCGATCAGAAAAGGACGTCATCCAGCCTCAGCCTGCTAGAAACTCATAATTTATAAATCAGGCATTAGCCAGGAACAAAGACTACAACTCAGAGGCAGGCACAAATGTAAACACAGGTGCTGAAGTTTCAGGGGATGCCCCTGTGATAACATTATCATTCAGATGATTCAGAATGTGTTTGTATCAGTTTATCATTGTTACCAGATGGAAACACACATTCTTTGGTGGAGAAGCAAAGCCCCTGAGAGTATATGCTCTGGACAGAAGAGTACAGAGCCCAAATGATGGACCCCTCCTCCCCAGATATGCCTCCATCCTTACTCTCTGCCCAGCTACCATATGGGAAAGCAATATGAGTCAGTCCCTCAGGTGGAATGCCTTACTTTCCAAGAATATTCATCATATGAAAATAAATTCTTGGAAAAGACAAGAACATCTTTAATCCAAAGAGTACATTTTTAACTCTAGAATCCCAGGCATGATGGGGAGAGAGAGAAAGAGAAAAGGATCGGGAGAAAGATTTATTTAGGGGCAGAGTTTCTGCAGAAACTGCTTAATTCCCATTGCTCTCTAATAACTGCACACTTCGCATACACATCTTTTGATCCCTCAGTCAAAAGCACTTTAACTATTAATATCATTCTCACAGTATATGCCCATTTACACATGCCTGATGTTAAGTATACACATTCCTGCACACACATGCCAGCCCATGTACCACTCAGGTCCACCAACTTAGGTCTAAGTAGCTCAAAAGTGCCAGCCCTCCCTCTTTCCTGATTTCCTCTGGAAAAAGTACAGACATGGCCCTAAAGGCAGAAGTAGCCCTGGAACAAGAATTCTATCTCAACTGTCTGCTGCTGCCGCTGCCGACCAATGCCCAAAGGCAGAGAACGGTATTCATGCTGGCAGCAGAACCATCTATCCCCAAGAGGACACTCACAGTCTCAGCTCAAGATGTTTTAACCTCAGGCCAGCAGAAAACAGCTACGTTCTCAACAAGTATATTGAAACTTGTCACCCTTTTCCCAAGGTCTACTATGGGAGGCTCATTCTTTGAGCCTATATCTTTCAAGAAAACTGAACTGCAATGAAATAATCATGAATGACAATATTAGTAGTAACACCTAACGTGTTTCGTGCCAGGAATGTGGTACAAGGGCTTTTCCTAGATTTTCTCATTTAGCTTTACAACTTTCAGATACATAAAGTTACCACAAATAGTGCTGTCACATTTTAAATATTTATACACAGCTATTCCTGTAAGTTTAAACATTAAAAGTGGAGTCCCGGAAATGCCATCAGGATGCTCTGACACAGAAGAGCAACATTCAGGCTCCACAGGATATTCTCCATGTATTCATTTGTAATTGACATAAAATACTGGATACAAAAATATTTAACATGTGTAAGAATAAAGATTTTTAATATGGACACTCTTTTAGTCCGCTAGGACTGCCATAACAAAATATCACACATTGAGCATCACAAGTTGATTTTCTCACAGTTCTGAAGGCTGAAAGTCCAAGATCAAGGTGTCAGCAAGGTACGTTTCTTCAGAGGCTTCTCTCCTTACCTGTAGGCAGCTGACCTCTTGTTGCCTCTTTGACAGTGTTAACCCTTTGTGCTTTGGAGTCCCTGTTCTCTCTATTGTGCTCCAAATTTCCTCTTATAAGGATTCCGAGAGGGTTAGCGCCCCACCTAAGAGCCTCATTTTAACTTAATCACCTCTCTAAAGACCTTATCTCCAAATAGGGTTACATTCTGAGGTACCAGGGATTCAACATGTGAATTTGGGGAAACACAGTTCAATCCGTAACAGACACCCATATTCCACAAAAGTTAAAAGAAATTGAACATTGCATTCTCTCTGTGGGCCCCCTCCCATATCACAATCGTCTTCCCTCAAGGGCAACCATACTACTGATTTTCATTTTGCAGTTCTTTATAGTTTTACCAACTATATTTGATGTTTTTAAAACCTTGAAGCTATACATTTCCCTCGAAGTGATCCTTTAGCTGCATCTCTCACAGACTCTGATAGATTGGACATGCTCTATTACCATTTCAAAATATATCATTCTTTGACCTATGGGTTATTTAAAAGTACGTTGTTCGATTTCCAAATGTGGGGAATTTTCTAAATGGCTTTCTGTTATTAGCCTCTAATTCTGCGGTTATCAGAGAACATACTTTGTATAATTTCAACTCCTTTTAAATTACTGATGTCTCAGCATATGGTCTCACATTTGAAATTAAAATAGCATAATTTAGCTGCATCCACAGTGGCTGCATTAATTCAAAATACTGTATCACTTATTAGATTGCTTAAGTACAAGCAAACTAAGAACAAATTTTATTTAATTAGGTGAAAGTGACTGCTACTTGTGGAAAATGCACAAGATATTTATTTTTAGTGATAAGTATTTTTTCTACCCAAAGCATTGACTAAAAAGAGGCTGAAAACAGTATAAACATATCTTAAGAGTTACACCATTGTAGAAACAAATCATGCGATTTCTAAACCAGATACTAATCACTTACTCTACCTCTAGGAGTTAAGTACCAGGTGACAGACCAAGAAATCTTAAAACTCACCCTAGGGAAAATTGAGCTGGACTGGAATTTGAGATTTAAGAAGTAACCAGTAAAAGACTGTCCAACATCAAACTTTATATATACAAGTTATATGCAATAAAAATGTAAATGTTTTCTCCAAAGGCTTTCAAATATATTATAGGAGAAACAAGATTACAAGACTACTTTTATGTTTCTAATAAGGATGGTAACTTTAAAATAATGAAAAAAATTTCTTTTAATGAAAAACCAAACACTCAATGCTTACTGTCTTACTTTAGGGAAAACCATTTAGTTAAGTAGAGTTCCTTCAAAGCTATTTAAACACCGAGATTCAGAAGCAAATCTTATTTAGATGAGTTTCTAGTCAAGGACTTGACCTATATAATGTAAGTTATATAAATAAAAAATTGAGGCAATATCCTCGAAAGAAAGGGCTACAAGTGGTTTAAAATTTTTCAGCCTGGGGATAAACATGAACTAGAAGCATAAACGTTTCTTGAATACTTTATATCACACAGTTAAGTAGAGATGATTTTTAATGTCTAAGTTTTAAACTTCTATAAAAATGAATTTCCATAAGCACTATGGAAACAGAATGCCCTCATTTGGGCCATAATCATGGTAACTACTCACATGTTTGCAATCACCTTTTAACATAAGAGTCGACAGATGCAGCTTCTCGGGTTGCTGCGTTCTAATATGCTATTAGTAATATTGTATGCATAGAGCTGTTCGTTTGACTGCGCTCACACTGGTTCAAACATTCCTCTGGTGAGCCTGTGCTAATGAAAATTCTCCTTTCCGAAGGTTCTTTCGGACTACTCTTACAGAAACCTTGTATCAGAGCCAGCAAAGAGCCTCATGAAGATCTGCAACTGTACATTTTTCAGGCGTTACACTAGATTTTCTTATACACTTCCCTATTAAAATGGCTTAAATTCCAAACCAAGCCTTGGGAAACAGAGCAGACACTATCTTGAGCCTTTCTACAGCATCTGGCAATAGGACTAGAGTGGTGAAATGAAAAAACAAAACGTAGTTTTCAACTCATATGTTGGAGAGGCAAGTTAATCCTTACCATGGGAACAAGGGGCAAAGCCTTTTGTTATCATCGATTGTGAAATTGTCTTAAGACAATTTTGATTTTTACAAAATTAGGTTTTGGCCTTAGCCTGCAGTATTTCCCTATAGCATTCTAGATTAATCTACCTTTATAGCTAATTTCTGTCAAAATGACAAAGGAGAATTGATTTCTTTTGGTGAGGTATCCTTATCATTGGAAACTTCTATGCATTGATTGATGGGGTGTTAGAGGAAAGAACCATTAATTGATTTGTAATAAATAAAGCAAAATCTCCACTTATGGCCAACAATTGATAAAGGCAGCTCTTTTCTCACTGGTAAATTTCTTTCATCTAAAATTAAATTTTAGATGAATTTTAATGAAGCAGTCCAACTCAACAATCACTCAACTTATTACTGTAACACAGCTTTATTAAGGCAATTCCCACTGACATGGCCCAAGTTAAAGGTCCCTCAGCATGGTCATCATAATATCAAATAAGTAAGAAAATTAAAAGTCAAATGGAAAATGTCATTTAAAGTTACATTGTGGTGTAATGGAAAAACCTGCAGCTTCTCAATCAGATGATCTAAATTCAGGTTCCAGCTTGGCACTTATTAAGCATTTTACCCAAGTTGTTTGTCTGTTTTCCCATCTCCAAAATTTGCAACCTTGCAGAAGAATTGTACTAAATGAGTTAATACATGTAAAATGTCTGAAACATAGCATAGAACATAATAGTAATTTTGCTTAGGCATGTCTTGTTAGTATTATTTAGAACAAAACCTTAAGAGCAAATCATTTCATCACCTGTCCATGTCCACATTAAACTAACAGGGCCAAGTAAAAAATTCATTTAACAGGCTTCTCTCAGGCTTTCTTCACTTTAAAAAAAAAATCCAGCTTTTCAACAATAAAATTGTGTTACTGTAATGTCCTTAATGATATACTGGCTTTTTATGTTGTTGACTTTGCTTTCATAAGGAACTGAAAGCAACACTAGATTTTAAAATGCACTTATAATATTTAAGAACGCATTTCCAGGGTCTTCCAACTACATGGATTTTAACTAATCTGAATTTATAATAGCAGACACACCTCACCGCTGCTAAGAGTTTGCCACAACCTTGGCAAAAATAAGATGAGCCATCAGAAAAGCAAGGCAAATGCAATCTGGACTCAAAAGTTAATTGCTCTTGAATTTTCCTTCTTGTAAATACTGGTGAAGAAACAGAATCAGTGCCAAAAGACTGCAGATGATGAAAATAAAATTCCCACTTTCAAAAAGACAGGAAAGAAAAACGAAAAGAGAGAATCTCAATAATACACAGCACCAGTGCACTTACTGTTGATCCTGGACAAGATTATTGGAACATCATTAAAAGAATGGTTTGTGACAACTCAGAAAAAAAGCAACAATTCTGGCACACAATGTGGGTTCAATAGGGACAAGACAGACCTCATTTCCTTCTCTGACAAGACTGGTAGCCTGGCAGATCAGGGAAATACAGTGGACAAAATACATTTGGAATTGAAGACGGAATCTGACAAAGACTCATGACAACTTAAAGGACAAGCTGTAAAAATATGGGCTGAATGCCAGGGCACTTTGTTAGACTAATAAACCTTTGATCCAAAATGCTGTCGACGTCCAATCAGTACTTTCCTATGAAAGGTTCCTAGAGATAGGGTTTTGCTCTTGGTCCCTTTGCTGCACTTTTTTTTTTTTTTAAACCAATCACCTGAATGAAGCAAAAGGAATACTTATATTTTTTTAATTTTCAATAAAAAATAATCTGTGTTGTATGTTATTTTTTTTAGCCCCAAACACTTCTACCTACACTATTACTCTTTGCCTTCACAATTATTCAATGAGGGAGTTAAAACATTATTTTCCATTTTATAAACGAGGAAACAGACATCCTGGTTAAGTTACTCATTTCAAATAACAAAGCTAGAAAACAGAGCTGGAAGAAAGAAAAAAAAGAAAGAAAGTAGAGCTGGTACTTAACCTTAAGTCTTTTGACTTCACATTCTGACCAAAACCTGGGACAGGAAACAACTATAGATGAAGGATACACACAAACTGATCTCGACAAGCAGAAGTGAGGGGAAGTATCTGAGAAATGACATCAAATGACATCAAAGTCCCGGTGTGTGCAGATTAGTGCCATTTTGTCACACAGATGTTCTGAAACATTCAGCAACGTGAGATTTATGAGATAGTCAATTTGCTACTCCAGCCAAGCTGCATTCCATATCCAGAGTAAAAAGGATCACAGTCACCCTTCTCTCTGTTGGTCTCAACCCACCTACGCAAGAGCATTCAACATTTTGTGAAGACTCTGAGGGGAAGAAAAAAAAAAAGACTCTAAGAGAGATAATAGACGACCAGAGAACAGTTATCAAGACAATGAGGGGATAAGAAATCACGTCAAGGATTCCCTGGTGGCGCAGTGGTTGAGAGTCTGCCTGCTAATGCAGGGGACACGGGTTCAAGCCCTGGTCTGGGAGGATCCCACGTGCCGCGTGGCAGCTAAACCCGTGAGCCACAACTACTGAGCCTGCGCGTCTGGAGCCTGTGCTCTGCAACAAGAGAGGCCGCGATAGTGAGAGGCCCCCGCTTGCCACACTAGAGAAAGCCCTCGCACAGAAATGAAGACCCAACACAGCCCTAAATAAATAAATAAATAAATAAATAAATAAATAAATAAATAAATAAATAATTGATGGATTAAAAAAAAATCATGTCATAGGAAGGATACCTGAAGGAATTATTGGTGTTAAAGTAGATTAAAAGCAACTATGGATAGGAAGAAGAGACCAACAGCTGTCTTCAAAAATATGTCATGTGTTAGACTGTGTCATGAAAGGAAAGAAACAGAACAATTTAATTGTTTATTAGTCAAGTTTGATCAGGAAATGATATATATCACTATGAGTAATATATAATAAGGGATTTATTAAAGGAATTAAATCTTACGCATTGTAGGGGCTGTGTCTGTTGTTTGGTCTGGAATTGCTGTAGTTCATGCAGTCAGGCAATTGAGAAGAAGAGCTGAAATGAAGTGGGGGTAAACAAGGAAAAACGGAGATCCATGTCTCTCAGCATCTCCCACATGAATGAAGACAAGGTAGTGCCTTCTCCACAGAGACGCACACGCTGCTCACTCCCAGGACGTGGGGAAGCCAACAGAGGAGGAGACCCAAGTGCAGCCCCACACCAGCACTGGGGGCCACAGCTGCAGGACAAGGTGCGTGAGCTGCACGGTGCCTGGCGTCCTACACCGACCTCCAGAGCGTCAAAACTGGCTGCTCCTTTCTTTCCACCTCCAAAACCTTATACATTTCTCTTGTGCCCAAGTCTAACCAAGAACTACACAAGGAAATTGTGTGAGAAAGGGATTCTGGGAATTACAGTTTCAGTTTAGCAAAATGGGTACAGTACAGAGTCACCAAAAAAGAAAGCTTAGATTTCCGACCAGTACAAGCATGTGAGGTACCCAAAGACTGAATGGGCTCCAGAAAGTATGGACTCTCCATGATCACCTATACCCAACCTTGGCTCAGATAACATTTCTTCCAAATGTTATCAGTAGAAAAAGTCACTCATCCATCAGACAGGATATTTAAGATCCCATCCCACCGTGGAAGTACCATTACTGAAGTATAAGGCATATAATGCCTAAAAGAACCTATTTTGAGAGTAAATGTTCACAGTTTGGGCATGTAGCCACTATACCATTATGTAAGAAACAAATCATAGAACTTGAAATGCAGAACTCTTAAGTTTTTGAGTTCATGCAGTAGTGATTTTTAAATTTCAAAAACTTTCACAATAGCCATAAAGGAACATATATATTTTTCCATTCTAACGTGACGTGATCCAAACTCCCTAACCACACAGGTGGCACCTGTTGAAAGGTATATTGCTGTTTAGAATATAATACGGAAAACCCAACAAAAACTCTGATACAAAGAGGTAGAAATGGTGACATCTTTCCAGGTTCTCAGCGTACTGGGGCTGGGCTTAAGGCCCTCTCCTTCCTTTTTTACTTCCTTCAATGAAGCTTTATCAGGTAACATCTTTTCTCTTTCTCTTACTAGTCCCCTCTGAACTAGACCTTGGAGACTGGTACAACAGGAGGCAGAGTCATGAAGACCGCTTGCATCTACATACTGTAAATCCTGCTGAGGATCTGCTCCCTTGTTCTCATCCTGATCGAGCGCCAACCAAGCTTGGACTTCCAAGGCCCAAGGCAGGAGACACCTCAATCCAAGGCAACCAAATGGAAGGTTATGGCAGCCTACCAAAACAACAAAAAACATGAAAAATTTTCCAAATACTGAAGGAAAAATCCATATTTGAGCATATGTACAATTTCCTTTGCCAATAAACTTCTAAACTTGCAAAACTGTGCCTGCCCTTTGGCATCTAAATGTCATATTCTTGTTTCAAATTTATACCGTTTCTCCTTTCCAAGGAATTCAGCTACTGAAGTTCTTGCCTCACAAGTTCCGAAATTTTACAAACCACTTTACATGTCAGATGCCATCTTGCTTTTTTCATTTTAAAATGTATCCCCCCCACCATGTTCTACTTCTGACTCTTCCCAGTAGTTTTCTTTGTCCCAGCTGCCTGTGATCAACAACCAAGGGCAACACTCATTAGGTAAACAGACTTGGTGGGACAGACGGGCAAGGGAGGAGTTGGGGGGAACTGACTTAAAAATCTACATCAACACTACCAAAGTCTAGTAGTCAAGGGTTTGTGGTACTTTTCCACGAGATGTAGTCTAACAGGTTACACTAGAGCAGTTCAAGTACCTCCTGCTAGTGGCATTGCACCAGCTCATGCCATATGCACGGGAGTCACCAGCCAATGCATTCGATGCCAGCGAGAATCTGCAGATTAATGAAATTCCCCACCAGTGCTGCAGACATGCCCACAGCTTTATTTCTTTTAACATGATATTAATGCATTTCAGGCTCTGAGTTTAGGGCCTGTGCTGATTCTTTTGATGGCTGAGTTACGCCCACCAAGACAACATAACATCCAGACAGCAACCCCAAGGGCAAAGTGAGGAGGATTTTCTGATTATGTCATCGAACAGGAAACCTCATGGAGACTCTGGGATTAATGTATTTTCCACTGGAGCTAAAAGCAGGCAGGATGCAGTAACTGGAAGGGGGAGAGGGAGGAGGAAATGCTAGGAGGGGTGGTGGTAGTGTCTTTAATATGACATTTAAAGAAATAACTCATTTACTCACATTTAAAGCCTCCAAGCAAATACAGATTTGGAAACTTCAGTTCATGGTGGTAATAAGCAAATTGCAGAAGCACTGGATATGAAGGCACCCTGCAAAGAGCTTCTCTAAACCATGGCACCATTCTTGCTCCAGATGGCATGGAAAATAATTTATAAATGACAGAAGTTCAATGGGTGTGTGGCAGCTGTTCAGTTCGAGCTCTTGGACCACCCACTTCAGTAGAACTGAGAGCTTTCCATCAACTCTTGTCTCTCAGAGGGCCTTCAAAGAGCATCAGAACATGTGTACAATATGTTCTCAGAAAGTAGCTGGCCAAATATGAAACATCAGAAAATCAAGTTAAATAGAAATGGAAAATACAAATACATACTGTTTTCTCCAAAATCCATAATACCAAGCAGGGACTACCAAAGGACTTCGAGTTTTCAAAACTAAATTTTGCATGACCTTCCTTTTTTCCCCTTTATATGTACTCACAGCTTCCTTTCACACAGAATGAGAAGCATCTTGCATTTTGGTGGTATTATTTTAATAGCAGTCAATATTGTGCTTGTCTCCCTTCATTCACTCCTACAAACCCGTACATTAAAAAAGCATTCCAGCCTAACCATATTACAACTGCTACTTTGAACACAGCATCACCCATTTTATCTTTCTGTTCGGAGCCTCCAAACAAAGCCAGCCAATTCTCAAAGACCACCAGGTTGCAAAACAAACATTTTCTGCCCATGAATTTAGGAAGGGCTGCTCAGTTGCTTTTAAGTCTAGGTAAATCATTTACAACAACAGCAAGTTGAACAGAGATAATTCTATTCACTAAATTCTTTGGGTTACTTAAAGCCAAGGTGCATTATAAAACAAACTCAACCTGAACAATCTGACGCTTGCAAGAGGGCCATTTTCAAGCCTGGCAGCCACAAAGGGGAAGGTTATAATTTAAGCAGAGAAAACTTTTAGGACAGTAAATGTTGCGAAGCCATCTGCTGCATGGACTCCTTGGCATGCAGTCTTAATTGAGTACAGAAGCTTTCTAAGCATTCATCTGACCAGGTTTGAACTGGATAGAATGTGGAAGGATGATAAACAGCTGACACCCTTTGTAAGCTACCCAACACAGGAATCTAAGATCCCATCGCTGCAGGAGCCACCCACCCACTCATTCCTGCTTCAGGCCTGTCCATAAATAGATCTCTTAAATGAGGGGGCTTGCCAGGGCCCAGGAGATGAGTAAACCGATCCTTCACCCTAATAATAGGCATGGGGTCTGGTGTTCAAAACCAAAAACAAAACAGAAGGACATCTTAACAAAGCAAAAAGTATCATGTTAAGCCAACGTATACCAAACAATTTTAAGTGAAACTGTTCACAATCACAAAAGATTTTAAAGAACCACCAGCACAGCTGAAAACAAGAGTGTCCTCCAAGTTCATATTCAATTTCATATAAGCCCTTGGAGTATGCTTGTCCAGTCATTTTTTTATTGCCACTCAGCTAATTGTGCAGCTTGTGAATTATCTTTTACACACTGTTCTACTTGTTCATCTGTAAATGAGAAACCTAAGAATTAGTGAAAATTGGTCAAACAGTGTATGCCTGGAGGGAGTAAGATCAAGAGCAACATTAAAACCAATCATTTTCTGTATCTTTTTTAAAACATTTTCTACACTTCCCAGCTGTTACGAGGGATGAAAAATCAGAAATGCAGAGTTTTCTTTTCAAACAGTCCAGGCATTTGGATACCTACCCAGAGTTGGGCAGTAGATATAGCAATCTGGCAATGTTAAAATTATTCTGAAGATACCATAAAGATTAAATTTCATACCCAAGAAATTTTATTCGCTGTGCAGAATATCTCTAGTTAAACAAATTATTCAAAACTTGGGACTGAATACATTCAATAAAGCTGTCAAAGAACAAGGATCCGTTGTCTCTTTTCTTTGCCTCAAGGAACTTGAACAGACAACCACCAGACAGTCTGCTGAACTCTCCGCGGACCTCAAGGGTGAATTTCTGTAGGACAATCTCTAGACTAAAAAACGAACTGAAACAAGTAGTCCTGTAACATAAGACTCTCTGTGTTAGGATTTTTACTAAATTAGTTTGAGTCTGTCGCTGCTTCTTACCAAGTCCACTCACCAAAGACAGAATCAATCAAAATCAGGTGCACAGTATAGTTCTTAAGATTATAGTTCTTTTAGAATATATGTTCTGAAACAAGGTTAAATTACAGTAGCCAATGCTATTACATACACTACAGCAAACAACATACTCCACAGCTGCCTATGGGGAATTAGATGTATCTCCCCCCCAAGTTTCCAAAGCACACTACACATACGTTCTCCTTCTGGCAATAAGATCTGGCTACCTTTTATACCCAGTTCAAAATGTTTTAATCCAAATAAAAAGATTATTAAAAGCAGATCACTGCTGCCTGACTTCGAGACTTACCATAGAGCTACAGGAATCAAGCTAGTGTGGGCCATAGAGCTACAGTAATCAAGACAGTGTGGTATTGGCAAAAAAAAAAGGAAATACATCAACGGAACAGAACAGAGAATCCAGAAATAGACCCACATAAATACAATCAAATGCTGGTCTTTGCAAAGGAGCAAAGGCAACACAATGCAACAAGGATAGTATTTTCAACAAATGGTGCTAGAACTGGACATGCACATGAAAAAAAAAATTTACTTAGACACATACCTTACACCCTTCACAGAAATTAACTCAAAATGGATCACAGAAGACCTAAATGTAAAACACAGAACTCACATAACTCATCATAGAAGTTAACATAGGAGAAAACCCAGATGACCTTGGGTATGAAAATGACTTTTTAGATACAACACCAAAGGCACAATCCATGAAAGAAAGAATTTATAAGCTTGACTTCACTCAAAAACCTCTGCTCTGTCAAAGAAAACGTCTCAAGCATGAGGACAAGCCACAGACTGGGAGAAAATATTTGCAAAAGACATCTGATAAAGGACCGTTATCGAAAATATACATAGAACCCTTAAAACTCAATAATAAGAAAACAACGTGATTTCAAAATGGGCCAAAGGGCTTCCCTGGTGGCGCAGTGGTTGAGAGTCCGCCTGCCGATGCAGGGGACACGGGTTCGTGCCCCGGTCCGGAAAGATCCCACATGCCACGGAGCGGCTGCACCCGTGAGCCATGGCTGCTGAGCCTGCGTGTCCGGAGCCTGTGCTCCGCAACGGGAGAGGCCACAACAGTGAGAGGCCCGCGTACTGCCAAAAAAAAAAAAAAAGGGCCAAAGATCTTAACAGATACCTCACCAAAGAAGTTATACAGACAAATAAGCATATGAAAAGATATTCATCATATGTCATCAAGGAAATGCAAATTAAGACAATGAGATATCACTACACAGCTATTAAAATGGCCAAAATCTGGAACACTGACAACACCCAATGCTGACAAGGATGTGAAACAACAGGAACTCTCATTCACTGCTGTTTGGAATGTAAAATAGGACAGCCACTTTCCAAGACAGTTTGACAGTTTCTCACAAAACTAAAGACTCTCTTACCATACCATCCAGCAATCATGATCCTTGGTATTTACCCAAAGGAGATGACTACTTATGTCCACATGAAAGCCTGCACACAGATATGTATGACAGCTTTATTCATAATTGCCAAATTTGGAAGCAATCAAGATGTCCTTCATTAGGTGAATGGATAAAGAAGCTATGATATATTCAGACAATGGACTACTATTCAATTCTAAAAAGAAATAAGCTATCAAGCCATGAAAATACATAGAGGAAACAAATGCATATGACCAAGTGAAAGAAGTCAATTGGAAAAGGCTACATACTGTGTGATACCAACTCGATAATATTCTGGAAAAGGCAAAACTAAAGAGACAGTAAAAAGATCAGTGGTGGCCACGGGTGGGGAGGAATGAATAGGTGGAAGGCAGCGGATTCTTAAGGCAGTGAGAATACTCTGTATACCATAATGATGGATACACATTATTACACATTTGTCCAAACCCAAAAAAGATAACACCACCAATAATGAACTGTAAACTATGGACTTGGGTCGCTTATGATGTGTCAATACAGGTTTATCAAATGTACCACTCTTGCTGGGGATGTTGAGAATGAGGGAGGCTCTGCATGTGTGGGGCAGCGAGTATGTGGGAAATCTCTTCATTTTGCTGGGAATCTTAAACTGCTCTAAAAATGGTCTTAAATTTTAAAATCATAAACATAAAAGTCTTTTAAAATATCATTAAGGTGACCCTAGATCATCCCTGTGCAGCACAACTTTCTGTGATGCTAGAAACGCTCTACATCTGTACTTTCCAGCCTGGTAGTTCCCAGCTACTCGGCACTGAAACACGGCTACTGTAATGGAGGAACCAAATTTTCAGTTTTATTTGATGTTAATTGATTTTATTTTAAATTTAAATAGCCACATGTGGATAGGGACTACCATATAGGACAGCATGGCTCTGGAAAGCACAATTAAATACTGTGCCATTTAATCTTTAATGAACTACACATATTTTTCAGACATCAGGATCTGCAGAAAAAATAAGGCAATGAATTATTATAAAAATGGGAAACAGACTGTCCGTATTTTAGGAAGGGAAAGTATAATCAAAACAAATACTCATTTCTTTCTATTGGTATCGTCTGTCCCTAATTTTAAGAATGAGAAGATGACAGAAAAGGCCTTTGTCTAACACTTCACAATTTGCATTCTTGTACCTTGATAGACACAACAGTGAGTTGATTTTGTCAGGTGTAAACTGTTTTTACACGTCCTAAAGAAGTGTGCCTTCGTTATTGTTCAACATTTAATTAAGTCCTAACACCAAAAAGATCTGGTAGTGAGTTTCAGTACATACGCTGTGCACAGCTAACTACAGAAACCGAGCTGGAACTTGAGCCGGTAAGTAATACTTCAGGCAGAATATCTGATGTTGACAGAAATGAGCACAGGGCAACCACCCAGTATCAGTGGGCAAGGACACTTAGACACCACTGGATGGTCGCTCCAGCACTCTGTGGTACTGTGGGGAAGTCACGTCTCCAACACTTCAGTTTTCTTATCTGAAAAATGGGGACGGTAATACTGACTTAACATTAAGTCCCTGCTGGGTAGAATGCCCTGTGCAAACAGAATAACATCTATTTTATGAGTCATACTATGATATAAGATTGTCTTTGGTTATTTCAAGCTAAAAAAACTCTGGGACAGTTACCACCCCAGTTCCAACTGACTCGTGGCCATGTCTGAACAGGTAAAAAAGAAAAATCCTGGACAATAGGAGTTTAACTTCTTTATCACATAGAACCAGTCGTCCCTTTATGCTGTTCATTCCCCAGACACTGCTGTTTTTAAACACAAAGTGAAGTAAATAACCACTTCATTCCAACAGTCTTTCCAATTCTTTCCAATTCCAATTCCAGTCTTCCAATTCAACCATGCCGGTTCTCTTTCCTCAGACCTTGTCAGACATTAGGTTTTCTTTTGGAGGAGAGATTAATGAGCCAAGAAGTGGAACTACAGTCATAGATTGTGAAAACTTTTTAAGCTCAAGAGACCTTAAAGGCCATATAGTCTAATCCTCTAGTTTTGTTTTTTGGAACCTAGACCCTGGGAGGGTAAATGGTTTGCCCCAATTTTCTAAGAAATACTATTCCTGGGCTCTTGTCACACACCATTGCATCAAAAGTTGACATCAATATTTACTCAGAGCTCAGGGGTTCTGTGATCCCAGTATCCATTTATTAGGATTTTTTAAGTGATGATAGCAATAACTATAGCAATGATAATGTGCACATAAAAAATGAATACCAATAATTAACTATTATTAAGGTTATATAAGGTTTTTTCCCAGGATATAATCATTTAAATGAACACATGGAAGGGTATATACCTTCGTAAAAAGCCCCAAAACACAGAAGGAAGTATAACCTGCTGGATATGAAAGATAAATTTAATCCCAAATTATTCAGAAATTACAATTATGACCCTCTCCTCTCTTATTCAATATAATCTAAAACCACATTGACTTGCTGTAAAGCTAATGTTCCTTCCACTAAACAAACTCGCTCCCAAGAGAGCCTAGAAGGAAAAAAAAAAGTTGAGAACCAATAGTGTTCTTACTTGTAAACATCACTAATGCAAAAAGTTTAAAGGAGTCTTGAAAACCAATGACTAAAATACATTTCAGATATTATCAATGATATTATCTTCTCTATTTGTCAATGTTTCCCATTACCTGACTGAACAGAACTGACTGCCCATTCATGTTCCAGTTGGGAAACGAGAATGAAAATATTTTCACACAAAGAACTCCATGTGTGAGTTGGTCTGACCCACAGACTGAGTCTTTCCCTGTCTCTACTATTCCTTCTCTTTGGTAGCAGGTTCCAGAGTATTCAGGCCATATTAGAAATCTCACTTTCCAAATTTTCAAATACAGCCCACTTTGAGCCACCAATCACTGAACAATGGAAAGGAGCACAAGTTTTAAAATCAGACAGACCTTTGAAACTACACTCCCAACTATTAGCTAAATGAATTTCAGTTTTCTCTGGTAAAATACTACAAATTTTATGTCACAGGGTAATTGAAAAATTAAATGAGGTAATATGTGTAATACATTCAGCGTAATATGTGAAAGATGGTGCCCCCCCAAAATAGCAAGTATAACTGTCATCTTCGGCAATAAACAGTTCCAGAAGTTGCAATTTTTTTTTAAAGGGAAGCAAGCCAAATCCCTTCCCTTAAGGAACTTTTGAGACAAGCTGGGGGCCCGATCTACTCACTGTGAGATGAGGGGCATTGTAAGCAGCAGCAGCTACCCACCAAATGAGGGTAGAGCAGAAAAGAGAAGTTCGGGGGTGGGGGGTAAGTTTTAACTGGAATAGTTGGAGACACTTCCCGGAACAACCAAGAACTGTAAACTAAAGCCCGGCTCAAACTTGAAAATGCACAAAGGAGCAGGAGAGGGTCATTCCTGGCAGAGATGTAGCTGCGGCAAGGCTACAATTCTGCAGTGCAGATATATCAGTATTTTTGTGGACCAGGGTAAAGCAAGGCAAAGCATTTACACTTAGATATCATGAGTGGAAACTAAATGTGGTCCAGTTTGGGTAAGCCTGGGACACCCTCTAAGGAGTGCAAAGTCATCCTGCCATAGCTGGGGAAGCACTGAACTTTCCCCAACAGTGGAGCAAATACATACAAAGTGTGGACTAGGAAGATGCAGAGGCAGGGAACTGTGAAGGTAGGCGTGGGTGGAGAGGTAATAGCAACCTAGAGACCAGAGTTTTCACCTCCACAGTGGGCCAAGTCAGTGTGCTGCTTTCTACTCTGGTTTAATACACGAGAACTGAAATGGGAGTGCCTCGCACAGCATACAAAGCACCGGCTTATTTGTCCAGTGAATGGGAACAAGAATGACATTGATGGTGCAAGTCTTACTAGGGTTACACAGAACAAGGGGAAGTCGGCTAGGGAAGGGCATAGGCCAGGGCAAGGCCCAGCCTTTAGCAAAGTTGAACCTGTGGTCACTAAAGGAAGGGTTAAGCGGCCTGCAGTAGGATTATGAATAAGGATTAAGGTCCTGGTAATAGGTGAGGCAGGTTGAGGGCTGGGCAGGGTCGGGGGCAAGGCTGAAGGAAATCCAATGCCAGAAAGGTGATGGCCATAAGAAACTGATCCAACAATAAGAAAACTTAATTTCACAGTTACTCAAGTCTTTATAATTACTATGCCAGGGTGATTCTCCTATGTATAACACACAGAAGCCTGTTAAGGCTGGTTCTCATGCCCTATGTGGGTCTATGCTCATCTCTAGGAGACTCTTCTCCATTCTCCTCCTGCTGCAATTGCTTTATACCCTGAATGGCTTAAGGCTGAGTTCCAACTCATATGCCTTAAAAAGATATCTAAGGCCCCCTCATTCATTCTAGGCTGTAGCAGCAAAGCAGACAGACATAGCCTTTGCTTTTACAGAGCTCACATGCTAGTGCAGAAGTAGAAAAAAGAACAGATAGCAAAAGTTAGACAAACAAATGCAAGATAATGTCAAGAAATAAAGATATTTTAAAAAACTCCAAATATGGGCGAGGCTGCTCTGGCTTGGGGTTACCATGGAAGGTGAAATCTGAACTGAAGAAGAAAGGAGCTCTGGGGACAAACATCAAGAAGGAGCCTGTTGAAAAATTTCACAATTTGTATGGAAACACAAAAGACCTCAAATAGCCAAAGAAATCTTGAGAAAGAAAAATGGAACTGGAGGAATCAGGCTCCCTAACTTCAGACTATATTACAAAACTACAGTAATCAAGACAGTATGGTACTGGAACAAAAACAGAAATATAGATCAATGGAACAGGATAGAAAGCCCAGAGATAAACCCATGCACACATGGTCACCTTATTTTTGGTAAAGGAGGCAAGAATATACAATGGAGTAAAGACAGCCTCTTCAATAAGTGGTGCTGGGAACACTGGACAGCTACATGCAAAAGAATGAAATTAGAACACTCCCTAACACCATACACATAAATAAACTCAAAATGAATTAAAGACGTAAATGTAAGGCCAGACACTATCAAACTCTTAGAGGAAAACAGAGGCATGACACGCTATAACATAAATCACAGCAAGATTCTTTTTGACCCACCTCCTAGAGAAACGCAAATAAAAACAAAAATCAACAAATGGGACCTAATGAAATTTCAAAGCTTTTGCACAGCAAAGGAAACCATAAACAAGATGAAAAAGACAACCCTCAGAATGGGAGAAAGTATTTGCAAATGAAGCAACTGACAAAGGATTAATCTCCAACATTTACAAGCAGCTCATGCAGCTCAATATCAAAAAACAACCCAATCCAAAAATGGGCAGAAGACCTAAATAGACATTTCTCCAAAGAAGATATACACACTGCCAACAAACACATGAAAGGATGCTCAACATCATTAATCATTAGAGAAATGCAAATCAAAACTACAATGAGATATTACTTCACACGGTCAGAATGGCCATCATCAAAAAATCTACAAACAATAAATGTTGGAGAGGGTGTGGAGAAAAGGGAACCCTCTTGCACTGTTGGTGAGAATAGAAATTGATACAGCCACTATGGAGAACAGTATGGAGGTTCCGTAAAAAACTACAAATAGAACTACCATATGATGCAGCAACCCCACTACTGGGCATATACCCTGAGAAAACCATAATTCAAAAAGAGTCATGTACCACAATGTTCACTGCAGCACTATTTACAATACCAGGACATGGAAGCAACCTAATTGTCCATGGACAGATGGATGGATAAAGAAGATGTGGCACATATATACAATGGAATATTACTCAGCCATAAAAAGAAATGGAGTTATTTGTAGTGAGGTGGATGGAACTTGAGACTGTCATACACAGTGAAGTAAGTGAGAAAGAGAAAAATACTGTATGCTAACACATATATACAGAATCTTAAAAAAAAAAGGTTCTGAAGAACCTAGGAGCAGGACAGGAATAAAGACACAGATGTAGAGAATAGACTTGAGGACAAGGGGAGGGGGAAGGGTAAGCATACGTGCACTGCCAAATGTAAAATAGCTAGCTAGTGCGAAGCAGCTGCATGGCACAGGGAGATCAGCTTGGTGCCTTGTATCCACCTAGAGGGGTGGGATAGGGAGGGTGGGAGGGAGATGCAACAGGGAGGAGAAATGGGGATAAATGTTTATGTATAGCTGATTCACTCTGTTATACAGCAGAAACTAACACACCACTGTAAAGCAATTATACTCCAATAAAGATGTTAAAAGAAAAAAAAGGAGCCTCTTCTATGACCAAGTGCTTTCAGGGTAGTTTGGTAAAAAGGCAGTGAGCAAGAGGACAGGCCTGCAGGTGTGAGATGAGACCTGCACGCCTGCGCTAAGGGTTGAGTCTACAAGGCTGGGAGAGAGCGAGCTGCTAACAGTTCAAGAAAAGAGGACTCTAAGGGAGGCCTGGGTTTTAGCCAACGACAGCGAACTTGGTTTTAGATATGTTAAGCTAATGGGGGGTAAGCAAGCAGGGAACAGCTGGGTAAAGAAATCCTGACAAGTGAGTGGAAATAAACTGAAATGGCGAAGAAAGGCTGAGCCCGAAGATGTGGCTCCAGAATCACTGAGCCACATGGGAGCTCAGCAGCATTTCTATGGTTTTCTACGTGGGAGAGTAGTGTCTATATTGGCTACAAGAGCAGACTGACATCTTGCCAACCTTCGGGAAACATGCAGGAATTTTCTCTGCCACCCACCAACATGATTTGCCCCAGAAACACACACATACACTCACACACACACACACAGAATTTAGCTTAAGTTAATGGCCCTACTACACAAACTCAGAGCAAAATGACATGTTATTTAGATTTAAATGTGCTGAATAAAAATGCTGCAAAATCATGTGGGCTTTGACTTTTTAATGTTATTCAATTGATGTCATTAAAACAGAGGAATTAGTCTTGTAATTATTCCCTCATGAGTTCTGATGTCTGTCTAAAAAAAAAGGAAGAGCACTCATTTCTGTTTCCAAACCGACTTATTTGGGGAGAAAATTAGATGGGTTAAAAAAACCAAGTTTCAACATGCACGGGGGAGAGGAAGAAAACGTGCGTCAATAATGAATAACGCCCCTCCAGCCCACTGAGCCGGCTGCCATGTGGATGGTGCAGTCTGGCTGATGCAGCAGTGAAGATGGAGCCCGTCCCGTCCCGCAGGCTTCAGGCTTCAGCAAGCTCGCCAAGCTCCGTACTCTAACACTTCATTAACATACTAATGTGCGCCCATTATTTTGTGCAAGTACCACAGTCTGCGTCCTTTTTTTTGGCTGCGTTGGGTCTTCACTGCTCTGCGCGGCCTTTCTCTAGTTGTGGTGAGCTGGGGCTACTCTTTGTTGTGGTGCACAGGCTTCTCATTGTGGTGGCTTCTGTTGTGGAGCACGGGCTCTAAGCGCACGGGCTTCAGTAGTTGCGGCTCGCAGGCTCAGCAGTTGTGGCTCGCAGGCTCAGCAGTTGTGACTCACAGGCTCTAGAGCGTAGGCTCAGTAGTTGTGGCACACAGGCTTAGTTACTCCGCGGCATGTGGGAATTTCCCGCACCAGGGCTCGAACCCCTGTCCCCTACATTAGCAGGCAGATTCTTAACAACTGCTCAACTAGGGGAGTGCCTGCATCTTTTAAAGCCTCTAGCAACCACAGCTAGAATGCAAGGGACATAACCGTTGAAAATGACCCAAAAGCTAACTCACACCATTATTAATAAGAAACAATATGCTGCTTAAGAGGTGGGTCATTTTTCTATCTTAGGGCTTTGGCAGGTCAATCATTCTACCTGTGAACATCAGTGAAAAAAGAAGCTGATTTCTTCTGAAGCATAAGCAAACTGTAAGATTAACTCTACCAAGTAAACATACACACACTCTAAATGCCAAGGTATGAGAGGTACGTGGGGATTACAGGCATGGTTTGTTGGTAAAAGTAATGAACTAAGAGTTAGAAAACCTGAGTTCAGTGTGAGGTTCTCTCACAGTCTAACTCTGTAATCTCCAGTGAGTCATTTGACCTCACTGGGAACTCGTTTTGTTATTTATAGTACGTTGGAGTATCTGAGATTATCGTTAAGATTTCTTATTACACAAATAATCCATGATCAAAGGATATTGTTACTTGAACTGCTGAACCCTCAGTTTCTATATTTCAACTCTTTTAGAATCATTTTTATGCATTTGTTTTATTTTCCTTCATCTTCTATTAACTCCAACTGCTGACAAGAATACCTACAGCTCTATAGAGAACAATTTGAAATGTGGTAAGGTTCATAATTTGAACTATAATTAAGTACATAGAAGATGACGGAATAGAGAAACAGAGAAAGCTTCTAGATGGAACTTAGTAAAAAGATGTTACTACTTCTGTTGTCATTTACAAATTCAAATACATTACAGGAATTCCCTGGCGGTCCACTGGTTAGGACTCTGCACTCTCACTGCCGAGGGCCCAGGTTCAATCCCTGGTTGGGGAACTAAGATCCCACAAGCCATGAGGCATGTGCCCCCTCCCGAAAAAAATTCAAATTCATTCCTAATCAAAAATGTAGCTTTATTGTGAGGAACTTAATAGAATTCAAGACTCACATGGAAAAATAAAGTTCATGGATACCTAAGTCCACTCTGAAGAGAAGCAATAAAGAAGATTTACTCTGCTAGATTTTGAAATATACAACCAAGCTATAGTAACAAAACAGCATGAACTATGGTTAAAAAACAGACCAATGGAGCACAAAGGTGGTACCAACTTGCCAAGGAAATGAGAACCATCATATGGAAATATAAAACTGGAATCCTGCCTATCACCATATATACATATAGACTGTCGAGGTGGATAAAAGACCTAAACGTGGAAGATAAAACTAAACGTATAATAGGTAGCATAAATTTTATGACAGAGGGATAGGGAATAACTTATTTCACAAAGCCCACACAGTAAAATCTTGATGAACTACATTCCATTAAAGATTTAGATTTTTTTGTTCACTAAAAGAACACAATGGACAAAGTTAATAGAAAAATGACAAGCTAGGAGAATACCTGTCAAGTTTAAAACCAGCTAGGGAATATCTGGAATACACAAAGAATTTATGTAAATCAATAGGAAAAACACAACATCTTCCAGTGCACAAATGAGCCCTAAATTTGAAGGGGAGATTTACAGAAGAGAAAAATGCAAAAGACATCAAGTATATCAAGAGATGATCAAATTCATCTGTCAGATAATAGCAACAAAAAGATATCATTTTACACCCACTATCCAGAAATAGGGAAAATTAGAAAACTTACCAACGATAAGTATTGGAGGGAATATGGGTACATAAACACTCATAATGCTGGTGGCAGTATGGAGTGGTAAATCACTCTGGAGGTAACCTGAGAGTACTTTGTGAAATTATACTGTCTTACAATATCTGAGCTGTACACACATGCCCTATGGCCCAGCAATTCTATCAGTCTAGATGTCAAATAAGTATTTTTGGTATTTTCCAGGAGGGTCTATGTCTGAGGCTGTTCACAGTGGCCCTGTTGGTGGTAAGAGATAAAATGAAGACAGTATGAGTGTCCATTTCTGGGGGAGGATACAAGTTAACTGTGTTTTGGGCACACTGTAACATACCATGAGCGTACGATGCAACAGGTTAGGTGTACACGTAGCAATATTTATGGACCTTAAAACAATGCTGAGTGGAGAAAATAAAACAGGATATATAACACATTTACATAAATTAAAATGCAGGTACAATAAATTCAAAATATGAAACTGGATATTTGATAAGAAACATTCATCGACAAATACATACACTTTGAAAACTGGGTTTTTTTAATGACAGAATTGGGGCTTCCCTGGTGGCGCAATGGTTAAGAACCCGCCTGCCAATGCAGGGGACACGGGTTCGAGACCCGGTCTGGGAAGATCCCACATGCCGCGGAGCAACAAAGCCCGTGAGCCACAACTACTGAGCCCACGTGCCAAGAGCCCGTGCTCTGCACCAAGAGAAGCCACCACAATGAGAAGCCCTCGCACTGCAACGAAGAGTAGCTCCCGCTCGTCACAACTAGAGAAAGCCCACGCACACCAACGAAGACCCAACGCAGCCAAAAATAAATTAAGTAAATTTAAATGGCAGAATTGGGGATAAAGGGGGATGTCCAAATGCCAGCATGCACACGTGCAACAACACAAGTAGGGCCCTATGGAAATTTATGTTTACGTGTGTGTGTGTGTGTGTGTGTGTGTGTGTGTATATGTGTATCAAACAGAAGTTTTACAAAATAGCATTCTTATTACAAGTCATGTGCTCTCTTTATATTTTGTTTCCTATGTTTAATGCTGATCTCTATCTACTTAAAATTGATTGCATAACCTACAAGGTTAAAACTTTTGATTTTAAAGCATGGATCTGGACAATAATAAGGGCATTATAGTGAGTTCCTGGAATAATAATAATAGTCATGCATTCATTATCAATTTAAGCACAGAAAGCGGAGTTGAGAAAAAGCCTCTCTTGTGCCGCCTTGTCCCAGAGATTCACATCCACAGAGAATGACCACGAGTCTGGGCTGCTCCTTGTCATGTGATTCAGACCTAAACAGCACTTCTGGAGAATGAACTTTTCACCCCTGCTTCAGCCCTGGCTTGTCTAAGAAAAACTAAAGCAGGAACTGCTATGCCACTTGCTAAAGCATAAAGAGGTATTTTAAAACATAAAAGAACACTAAAATATTCCTTAAACACATTCATATACTTATAAACAATAGTACGTAGATATAAGAAAATATGGTCCCTCTCTTGGAAGTGAAAGTTGGAAGATATGCAAAGGGTAGACGTGCTAAGGACCAGAACAATAAAACAAAAAACCTTGGAAACAGGAGTAGGTTACACAGACTTCAAGAGAGCAAGAAGCAAAGTCCGAGTAGGAGGTGAATGCTGCAGGAGACTAGGAAAGTCCATCTGTGCTTCCCAGTTGGCAGCTCAATAAAAATTAAAAGTAAACAAAAATTTCTACTCCAAATCAAGTGAAAATTACCATTTGAGGGCAGCTTTAGGTCCTCCTTATATCAGAAGGTCTTATCAGAAACCACATTTACTGGGTTAGTACCGAAAACAGTCATTTTAAAGAAGTTTAACAGGGTTAGACACTTCGGGGGTAAATGATGTAAAAAAGAAAATAGTACAATAAAGAGCAGGGCACAGAACTTGTTTCTACCTTTGCAGCTGCACCCAAGTTCAGAGATGAGACTGTGTGAAGAGGTTTAGAAACAGAACACCACACCCCTCCACAGTCACAGAGGCCACAGTACTCTGAACAACACGGCCCGTCACCCCAACAAGCACACCCTTGGAAAGCCTTCTCTGTGCAGGGATAGCCGGGCTGGATGAGCTTGTGTTTGCAGTTGGCATCTACCTAGGGCTATAATCAACTACTCAGAAAACAGAATTAAGTGAGAAGAGGCATTATGAAAACAAAAATCTAAAAATAACTGGGTTGCACAGAATCCATCTAACAAAAAACACCTGGAGAAGAAATATAATTTGTACAACGGGAGGAATGACTTCCGGCCTATCAGATAGAAGAAAATGTAAAGAGCCAGCTATGCAGATCAGACAGAAAGAAAGGGAAGAAAGCTAATATGCTCTAGCAGGTACGTTTAAAAGGGATGGGCACTGAGGAGCCACAGGTTGTTTAGTGTATTTACCGGTTGCTGGTCCTTCACTCACAGGTATTCACAAAGTACAGAAGTACACATACGATGTTAAATATAATGACCAGCTACTTTCAATTTTGATGAAAATATAGCAAGAGAACAGCAATACTGAAACATACCATTTATTGAAAAGGCTCTTTACAACATACAACTGCTAATGCTTACAACAATTCTGCAAGGTAAATGATATCCTCTTTTACAGATGAAGAAACATCATTATAGATGCTAAAAAAAAAAAGTCTTTTAACCTAGATGCCAAAGGATACACAGGAAGAACTAAGTTGCAGAGCCAAGATTTAACCCAAAGCGTTCTTCATTCAAAATGTCTTTTCATTAAGGGTAATAACTCTAAAAATATACTTGAATGAAAATTAAGTGCCACATGAAAAAGAATTTCCTCCATTCAAAAATACTGGAACGGGTTAAACTCTGGAATTGTAAACTACCAATGTCAGTTTCCTGGTTTTAATTATTTTACTACCGTTATTGAAGTTACCATAATTGAGGAAGCTGGGGGAAGGGTACACGGAAATTCTATTATTTTTGCACACTCTTGTGACATAAATTATTTTTATACTAATTTTTCTTTTTTTAATAAATTTATTTTATTTATTTATTTTTGGCTGCACTGGGTCTTCGATGCTGTGCAAGCGCTTTTCTCTAGTTGCGATGAGCGGGGGCTACTATTTGTTTTGGTGCACAGGCATCTCAATGCATTGGCTTCTTTTGTTGCGGAGCATGGGCTCTAGGCGCACAGGCTTCAGTAGTTGTGGCTCGCAGGCTCAGTAGTTGTGGCTCGTGGGCTCTAGGTGCAGGCTCAGTAGTTGTGGCGCATGGGCTTAGCTGCTCTGCTGCATGTGGGATCTTCCCGGACCAGGACTCGAACCTGTGTCCCCTGCATTGGCAGGCAGATTCTTAACCACTGTGCCACCAGGGAAGCCCCACAAATTTTTTTTTTTAAGTAATGGGAATGATCTTCTTGGAAGGTTAGCTAGCTTTTTCTCTTTGGGTATACAGTTGACCCCCTATATCCACGGGTACAAATTTGCAGATTCAAACAACTATGTATCAAAAATATTCAGAAAAAACTCCACCAAGTTCCAAAAGGCAAAACTTGAATTTGCCACAAGCCTGGCAACTATTTACATAGGATTTACACTGTATTTACAACTATCTACATTATTACATTTACATTGTATTAAATAATCTAGAGATGATTTAAAGTACAAGGGAAGATGTTGTTTGCAAATACTACACCATTTTATACAAGGGAGTTGAGCACCCAGGTCTTTTGATACCTGTGGTGGTCTTGGAACCAATCTCCCATGGATACCGAGAGAATGAGAAACAACTTTGTATAGGTATCAATATATATTTATATGCAGTATATTTGAGATATAGTTCATATGTAAGTATATATTTGATGTATATATAGGAGATAAATATTTCTTTTGAAGATGTTTTTCAAAGCTAATTCTCAGTTGTCTGCAGTGACCAACATACCACAAGAAATAAAATATTGGATCCCTTCTACTCCCATTCAATATTGATAAAGTTTCATTAACTACTTGTGACCACATGGTACGGTACTACTTCTTCTATACAAGTTTGTATGCTTCCACTCCCAGGTTTTTCATGTTTGTCTATCATGTTTACATACAGAAACCAGGGTAAGAGCTACCATTCATATCTAAATTGAACATCATGAGAATCAAATGCCTAGCTGACATGAAAAAGAATGTTTAAAAGGAAATTTACTCTTTGTCCCTAAGAATTACTAAGCCCCTTTTCTGTCCAGTAGATAATTTTTAAACAGCTCCCATGTACTGAGTGCCTTCTGTGTGCCGTTAAGTCCATTTACCGTAACAACTCTAAAGCAGAAAGTAACACGCCCATTTTACATATACAGAAAGCAAGTCATATTGATGTGCAGAAGTTGTGCACCTATTCAGTGGTAAAGTGGGGATTCAAACTCAGATCTATACGACTCTAAAGATGATACAACTTCCACTAACTCTGACCCCCTCTGCCCCTTTTCATTTCTATGCTTAACAAGCATAGACTCTCTTACTCATTAACCAAATCCTAATAGCAAAATATCCATTCTGAGCACATTCAGATGTTAAGGAAAAAAAAAATCTTAATATTCATGCCTGGCTCCTATTTGAAGTTAAAGTTTGTTACTAAAGCTGAAGAAAATCTTAAAAGTATGAAAGAAATGCAAGTGGTATTCCAAGTAACAATATGTGTGCACTCAAGTGGGAAACATGAGAAGAGGATCTGCCAGATTCGTTTTTGGCCTCATCTGATACTATCTCACTGATCTGGGTCCAACTTACATTTGTTTCTCTCTCCCTTTCCCTCCCCCATTTCCTCTTCATTCCAGAAGCATATGAAAACCATAGCAAAGAAATTGGATAGAGTTTCCAAGAATGCACAGCACTATCACATCATAGACGGGAATGGCCATCTAGTCCAAGCATAACCTTATTTCAACTAAGAAAATCTAAAAACACTAAAACAAATCTTTATGGGATGAAAAATAATAACTGGAAACAAAATTATCTAAATATTGATTATGAAGACAAATAGATTTTTAGAGAGGAAAGCTCCAAAGAACTAATTAAATATGCCCTTTCATTTGCGCTTATGCACAGGGCATTATAATTTACTATGAGTCAACCTTGAGTTGCATGTACTTTTTAATTCAAATTTTTTAAGTCTTTAATTATGTTTAATTCTACTTCCAGCTTTTGTTCCCCGGCACTGATCCCTATCTGTTCAACTCTGATGCTAATGAATCTCAGATTTCCGATATTTGTAACGAAACCCCATGAGAATTCAGCGTTAGTTTCGATGGTCCACAGATTTCATGGCACTGCCCTTGACATCTACCTACATTAGGAAATTTTTTAGTGTAACATATGAAACTGGTAGTATTTTTTTTAAAAAGAAACAATTCTCGATCAGTTATGCTTTCAAAAAGGGTCAAGGTAAAAATGGCTAGTTGATTTATATTTTTTAAAGTCACCTCAGTGTTTTCTCCCTATGGTGATATTTTATGGTGTCTCTAGTTCTTTCCTTCCTACTTCTTGGTAAATTAAGGCACTGTACTGTATTAGTACAATAGTAAAGAAAATATAACTTTCTAGAAAACCAAACATATGGGCTTAAAAATCCTGTCTTCTCGCCCAGACAACTAAGTATTAGCTAACAATTAACAGCAATGAATTCTCCCACTCATAGTCAGGTGTCCAGATAATAATGCTACAAAGTCTAATCAGCAAGTCCCCTACCCTCCTTCACCTCTCCCCCAAAAAGGTAAGACTAAATAACTGTGTCAGACAGTGTGTTAATCCAGGGAGGTACCACAGGAAATGACATTTTAGTACCCTCCCTAACACATACACACTCAAATGAAGGAGATAAAGTTAACAATTATAATTCAGCATGATGAGGGATGTTACAAGGATAAACACAGGGTGCTATGGAAATATATAGGAGGAAATTTTAACACAATCTGAAGAGGGAAGGAGTTAGGGGTGCTTAGAAGAGTCCCAGAGACGATGATGTCCAGAAGAGACTAGGAGATAAGGAACTACTTTACATCCCCTAGGATGGCTATAGATAAAAACACTGGCAATAACAGGTGTTGGGGAAGATGTAGAAAAACTGGAACCCTCATGCATCATATCAATACATCACCTGTGAGAATGTAAAATGGTACAGCTGCTTTGGGAAACAGTTTGACAGTTCCTCAAAATGTTAAAGAACTACTCTATGACCCAGTAATTTTCACTCCTATATATACACCCGAGAATGGAAGACGTGTCCACACAAAAACTTGTACACGAATGTTCACAGCAATATTATTCAAAATAGCCCCAAAGTGGAAACAACCCAAATGTCTGTCAATTGATGAATGGATCAATAAAATGTGGTACATTCCAAAATGAACTATTATTCAGTCAAAAGAAAAGAACAAAGTATTGATAAGTGCTGGAAAACGTATGAATGTGGATGAACCTTGAAAACACGATGCTAAATGAAGGAAGCCAGACATACAAGGCCACAAATTGTATGATTCCATTTATATGAAATGTCCAAAATAAGGAAATTCCTAGAGACCAAGTAGATTAGTGGTTTCCAGGGTGGGGCGAGGAATTCGGAGGGGAAGAGGGAATGAAGAGTGACTGCTAATGAGTATGGAGTTCTATTCAATGGCGATAAAAATATTCTAGAATTAGATCATGATCATAGTCTTAGAACTTGGTGACTATACTAAAAGCTACTGAATTGACTGAACTGTACACTGCAAAATGGAAAAGTTTAAGGCATATGAATTATATCTCAAAATAGAAAAAGAGAAATAAGAGTGGGCACGTATTAACAAAATTAAGGGTCAGAAAAAAAAAGACGACAAAGAAGAAACAAAGGGCAAGAATGGTAGACGATAAAGAGAAGGGGTAGAGATTGACGTGGGTTGAGACCATGGCGAGAAGGGAACTGAGTGGGACTGAGGGAGTGGCCCACCTTCCACTGGAGGCGAAGGCGGTACAGAGGTGAGTGCAGCTTCATTGTGTGGACGTGAAGACAGAAGGTGAGGAAGGTGGCGTCCAAAGCTTCTCTTATAACCATATGGCAAGCTGGTAAGGTAGGAACCTTGAAGTGAATGGAGAAAGGTAAGAACCACCTCTATCGAGAAAAGGAAAGAGCGGGGACCAGAAAATCAGCCAGTTATTCAACATTTCCCACACTTGCTTTACAAACAAAATCAGCTTCCATGTTCAGCATTATAAAACAATTTGCTTAGACACAAAATGTTTCCGATTTCTATTCATTAAACACATATATACTAGTGTAATATTTTTTGAAAGGCTTCTCTATTGCAGGTTCATTTTCACATATAACCTCATTTGTTTCTTATCCCAGCACTGTTTTACAGATGATGAAGATGGAGCAGCTAGTAAATTGCACAGCCAAGATTAGAACGCAGGGATTCTGGCTCTAGGTTTTGAGTTTGTCATCACCACCCAGTCTGCCTGGGCATCCATCCAGACACTCTATTCCAGGAAAGACCCTAAAGCCTAGGTAGTACGAGGAATTCTAGGTAACTCATTTCCATTCAATTGCTAGTGTTTCTCAAAACATATAAATGTAACCCAAAATTCAAAATCCTATAGTCAGGATGATATAAAGAGACCAAATCAAAGGGAGGGGACCTGGGTTTTGTAAGCACAACCTCAACTAATGAATTGTGTGTTGAGATGTTTCTCAAGTTCTCTTATGCCTGAGTTTGCTCACCTAGTTGAACGCAAATGTGTTTATAGCCCTAAAATTCCTGATCAGTGAACAAAAAACATACATTCTGCGAGGCCCCTCACCACTTCCACTGCAACTGTATTTCCTTCCTCTGAATAGTCCTTCATTTCCCATCCCTCCAAGCGCTGGTCAAAATCTCTCTTCTCTGTCAATTGGTCTCTTCTTTCATTTTACAGTTTGTTAATGCTGGTCTATCCTGGATAATTTAGCACTTATTAGGGTAATATGCAATTCGATTTCCTCCTTCGAACCGTTTTAGGAAAGGAGCAGAGCATAAATAAATAAAAACGCATAATGCTTAATGCTCTCTAAGTATCGTGTGTGATACGTTATGAGCTCGACCAGCAGGCCTTTGGGGAAAGGGAGTCCCTGTGGGGCCCGTGCAGGTGGCAGGCTGCTAAGTTCATCACGGGCAACACTGAGTCACAGGACAGCGCCCTCCTTTCAGGGATATTCCATGTTTGCTATCTCCTCTGGTGCACAAATTCACTTGCATTTGCAAATATGTAAACTTGTTGAGCTTCAATATGCGAACTTGAAATAAGACCAGCAGTCATGTTATTTCCTAGGTATTTCTGCCAAAATCAACATTCTTCTTTGGATCTTGATTCTCTGATTCTTCAGTCTTGCTTTCTTTGTGTTTTGTTTTGATCCTGTCTTCATTTCTGCTATTTTTCCTGAACATTTAAAATGTGTGCCTTCCCTCTTATAAAACAGTAAAGAAATCCGAAGGTGTGCCTAGGGGTAGGGGCTGGCTTTGCGGATGAGAAAAGCATTGTAAAAAAAAATCAGTGCACAGTGTTAGCATCCAAAAATCAATGGCATTATTTTCTTTCATCAGTGTATAAGAAGGGATCAAATTTCCAATGAACAAATGGAATTCCTTTTAACCAGCTTCTCTAGTCTCTACATAAATTACAGATATTGTGGTAGCAGAAGCAACGGTAGCAATAATAACAAAACACTTACATAGCATTTACTTTATGCCAAATATCCTTCTAAGCACTTTCCTAGTATTAATCACAATAACTCCATTGCATAGGTACCATTATTACCTATTTTACTGCTGATATGGAGAACAGGTTAGTTCACCCACTTAATGTCACACACCTGGTAAGTGGTGAGGGCAGGATTTGAGCCCAGGTGGTCTGACTCCAGTACATCTATTCACAACCCCATTAATCTGAAATGCCTCACCATTATGATATCCATAGTTTTGACCCTAGGACCCTCTGAGGTTCTGATTCTTTTCTCAGTCAAACCATACCATTTGGTACACAAACCGTACCACTTGCCCAGAAACGTCCTGCTCTTGTAAAACTATATTTTTCTCTATACAACATTCATAAAAATCCAAAACTGAAAGTCTGATTTAATCATACCCTGTAAGATTCTTATACAGGTACAACAAAAAATGAAATAGAATTCAGAAACTATTTTTTAAACTCCATACAATAAGGTAAAAACTTAAAACTAAGCATTCATGTACTAATTATTTCTTTTACATTTTATTTCCAAATAATTGCGAACTTGCAGACAAGTTGTAGAAATGGTTCAAAAAACTCCAATATACCCTTCACCCAGAGATCCCACCCATTCAATTTTGGCCAACTGCCCCAATAATGTTCTTTATAGACACAGAATCCACTCCATGATCTGTGTACTTAGTCATCTCTCTCCAGTCTTCAGTTTGGAGCGGTACCCAGCTTTCCCTTAACCTTCATTCCCCTTACATCATTGAAGACTGCTGGCTAATTACTTTCTAGAATGCCCCTCAATTGGGATTAGTAAGGTTCCCTCATGACAAGATTCAAAGATTACATTTTCGGGAAAAGACGCTGTGTTCTCACTGCATCCCATCAAGTGCATCCCATATAATGTCAGTCTGTGCCATCAATGGTGATGGTAACTGATCACATGATTAAGGTCAAATCTTCCAAGTTCTCTAGCAGAACTCTGGGTTGCCCTTTATAATCAATAAGGATTTGTGGATAGATACTTTGAGGTAATATACATATACTGATTCTCATTCAACTTCACTCACTGGTTTTAGCATTCACTGATGTTCCTTAGCTGTATTCTTATTAGAAAGATGCCAAATCACCATCTTTCTAATCTCGGCTTTCTTTCTATTTAACAGATAGCATTCTATTTTTAAAAAGAATTCTCTCGTCACTTATTCATACAGTTTTTGTTATCAGTACGGCCCCACGCGCTTCTGGTTTGTTTAGTGGGATGTCATCCGTAATATTATTCGGATGCCCAAATCGTCCCTGGTTTGATTAATGGGAATACCTTCGAGCTGGCTGCTGTGTCCCTTTACCATCTTTCCATCATTCTCTGAGAACGTCTGTATTTCCTGGCACCAGATATTCGAAGCTCATTTTGAGTCTTCCCTGCCCCAGCCCGTTCCAGACTATATTTTTCAAAATCGTGTGGTTTCTTTAGCAAAGACTAATATTTAGAAACTAAGATCTGAACACTAAACGTGCTCATATTCACTGGGCTGTCCCTGAATCCCGGCCCTTTTGGTGAGCAGAGCTAGGAAATGGGTGTCTTGCACATTTATATACATATATGTATATATACGTACATATTCACATACATGCACATAAACATGTGTTGTTTCTATATTTAAATTTAAATGTCATATACAAGACATTTCTACATATTGAAATCCATGACTTCACACCAATACCTCAAATTCCAAACCATAGCACAGGGTTCATTCCAGCTTTCCCCCTTTTTTCTATTTGTAACTTTCTTCTCTGACAGTAAGAAGTCTGGTTCCCATTACCTTCAATATATTTGCTTAGTGGCCTCACTGGGCCTCCTTGCTCAGACCTGCCTAATGGCTTTTTAACTAAATTAAGCAAGGAAGGAAGCAAGCAAGCACGGCTGGCAATACCAAGTTTTGGAGATTTGGTAAATCTACTTATAACAAAAACCCAACCTAGGCCCTAAAATGAAATATCTCGACACTGCACCTCATTCCCTAGCCACGGCAGATAAAAGTTTAAAGTTGTTTTCCAACGGCTGCTCAACTGTCTTTTGATGTGTATAAGACACGTAATTGTTCATATATTTATAATAAAAAGAATTGATATAAGCATTGTTACTGAGTAGTAAAAGTTTCAAGAACCTAGTATCAACTTTTTCCAAAGAGATACAAGAAATTCTAGTAAAGCCTTAGTGAACATCCAACCCACTTAAAATGAAAATGGGGAAAGTGGGACCCAGAAAAGTCACAGGCCTGACTTGGAGTCACAAAGCTAATTAGTAGCAAAGTACCATCCGACCCTTAGGTTCCTTACTGTCCAGATCAGTGTGCCATGCTACCTTTGAAAACGTTTTCCACGTAACTAACATACAATTTTAAAATATACCCACTGAGAAACATGCAGCGCTGCAAGCCCTCATGAGCAAACTTTACACCCATGAATGCAGCAAGCCTCCTTTAAATAACTAGAAAAGAACAGCCTCTTCCATGGGAACGTTAATAAAACACTTACTCAAATGCTGAGCTATAAACATAGTTCACAGAACCAAAAAGCATTCCTTATTTTAGTAGTCTGCAATTCCTCCAAGACGTCATAATTAGTATCAGTCACCACGGTTCCATGGAGAAGAAGAAATGCACAATGGAGACGATAAGACCACCTCCCTCCTCAGCACACTGGAAGGATTAAGATAATGCTTGGGAGAATATCTGTAAACAGAGCTGTGCCCTACAGTTCGAAGTGGCTCTTTTTCCCTTGATGTAAATAGGGATTTTCTGTCAAAAAGCTGATTAAACCAACTTTGTGCAACGTGGTGTCAGCTCTAGCACCAAGCTCGCACTAGGTATCACACCAAGCAGGTCATCCCAACTTTTGGTGGCCCAGTTTCCCTGATCCTCATCTGTAAACCGGAAATGACAACACCCAGTTGTAAGAGCTGGTATGCAAATGAAGTAGAAAAAAGCACTTAAAGCGCCGAACTTGAAGCCTGGAAGCCTGGCACCCGGCGCCCAGGTAATAAATAACAGCTCCCAATCGTCACCACCCTCATCAAAGCACCGCCACTACTATCTCTGTTATCAGTTATTGTTATTACGTTCAGACCTTATGCTTGCAATGCACACTACCGGCAGGGAACAAAAGCTATTTGAAATTTGCTGTGGTCATAAATAAAAGGGAGTTCATTTTGTATGTGCAAGAGGACATGTAGGCAACTCCTAAACCATTTTCATTTTTTCTGGATTTGGCCTCATACAATCCTTCAGGATAATCCCAGTTTCTAGCTCTACCCCACCCAGGACATTAAACATGGTCAGTTAACCCAGATATCTTGGGTCCAAAGATGTCATTTATCTTACGTGATGTTATACTTTGATACTTCACCATGCAGAGGCTCATTAAGGATGAAATTTCAGACTAGGATAAAAAAAACTGAGTTAATTTTATGGAAAGGTGGAAGAAAACAATAAAACCCTTAAAAGATTTCAACGAGATCAGGGACAGCAGCAGTCTTCAGGGAGGCCAAAAATGGTGGCTCTGTTAATACACGACTCCTGGCAAACTAAGCTGTATTTTATTACTTAAAGATTAGCTATTTGTAACTTTTTTCCCTTTTTTTGGAAAAAAATATATTTAAATCTGACGTTCGGTGAAATACCAGGTGCACCATGGCTTTCAGTCTTGTTAAAACAAAACAAAACAAAACACTACCTATTTTGTGGCTCATGGGCTTCAGCCTAGCCTGTCAAGCAGGAATTAAAATCTCTTTAGAAAGCAGCTTTGCATGGTTCATGTGTCAGGCTGACATGAGCTGGATCAGCTTACAGAAGGGGCCGGAGATAAGGCATCCAAAGGAGGTTAGAAGGAAACAGCCCTCAGGAAAAAAACTCTATGATTTCTTTACTCATCTACCCCACTCTCATTCCCTCTCTCTCTCCTTTGATAAAGAATTGGAGCAAAGTGCAGATGAAAGCGATTTCTTTCCCTTGATTAATGACAGCACTACATTCTGAAATTAACCCATCAGGAACACATCTACCTCCTATTTTTAAAGATCTCTTTATTTTTCTTTAAAAATCACAGAACAAAACCCACATCAGTTTAAATGCCCACTATCAGGCCTCTGATTTTATTTAGTCCAAGTGTACCAAGCCTGCAGAGGAGAACAGTTTGGTTTATTTTAAAAGAATGCATCAAATATTAGCTGAAAATTGGTTGTAAATGGGGCCACTTAAACCTCCATGGAAAGGAACTGCAGGGGCTTGGGATTAAAATTGCAGGAAGCCAGAAAGAAAATTGAGGACAAGGAAATGATGACTGAGGGGCTTGGGGCTATTATCTCTGAGAAGACGTAGGACACTGAGGCTTTGAAAAAAAATTACACAGGTGACCTTGAGAACAAGTCCAGACTGAGTAGTCAGCTGGGTGTAGCTTCCTGTGGGGATGGAAGTACAGCAGGCGGAATTCTTCATTTCCAAATGGATGAAGAAGATGTTTCAGACAAGCAGTTTTGATTCCCTTTTAGCATGCAGAGATGCAAGCTCCATCTCCAGGAATAAACGTCATGAAGCCCTTGTAAAGCGCTCCGTCTTCCGTAGCTGTAGTTCGAAACTCTTAAATGGTCCCAGAGGATTTCATGACTCTGGACACAGGAGACTGGAGATTAAAAATGGACGCCGTTGACTAAATTACTGTACAGGCTTTCTGTCTTCATCCTCTGTCACTGCACACAGAATGGGGGGCCCCAAGCCATTAAGGAGACTATCTAAACTTCCTGAAACCACTTCAAAATGAGAACTAGGAACAGATCTTGGAGCCCAGGGAATGTAACTCTACACTTGAACTTCCTGCAGGTGAATTTGCTAACACATTCCTTTAGATCAGTTGTTCTTCACTTGGTTAACATCAAGACCGTTTTATTAAAAATTACTGAGGAGTCAAATATTTACCATACTGCAAATTCAAACAAGTACTTAATATTTATTAATTCATTAAAACATAATCTAAAAACACATTAACATTAAGTGAGAGACTTTAAAAAGCAATAATTAGATTTTCCCCCCAAAACCTAGTGCCATTGTTTTACAGTGTTGCAAATTTTGTCATGCCTGGATTAATAGAAGACAGCTGAAGTCTCCTATCTGCTGCATTCAATTTGTTGTGACCTTCTTCTGGTTAGAGTACGTGAAGAAAACATTCTCAGGCGTGTAATTGGAACATGCAGGAATAACGTAATAGCCTTTTCAGATAACCTTGGATACTCTTTCCCTGATACTACACCAAAACTCAACAACTGGCACTTTCCATAGGAATCTGAATCCGTATCAGTGAACTTTTCTCTGATATATTAAAATCCACTGATGGAATTAGCACTTCATCTTTACCTACGCCCAATTCTGTAACATCAATCACGGGGTATTTAGAAAATACTGATTCACTGTGTTATACAGAGGCTCCAAATGTACAGTAGAAAACTTCATGGTACACGTGAGAGAGAAAGAGGATGAAAAAGGCAAATAACATCCTAGTCTTACTATGAAAATAGACTTGACCTTGTAGATCCACTGCAAACGTCTCAAGGACCTTAGGGGTCTGTGAACCAAACTCTGAGCATGGCTGAAGCTATCATGGCGCCTCAAATAGTGACTTGAGCTGAGAATGTGACAGTAGTTGGCAAGGTCACTGAGGGATCTTTGAGGGGCCACTTAACATTTAAAAAACAAAGTGTCCCCAGTTCACTGTCAACCTGGAATTGGTCAAAAAATTCTAACTCTGAGAGTTCTATACGGTTTCTAAGCTGTACGCTAGAAACTGAAACGCATACGAGTCACTGGATTTGGCTTGTTCGCTACTACGAAAGTATATGAGTTTAAGTAATAACAACCAGGTCTCAGGTTGAGATCCAGATATGAAAACGATGTTTTATAACCAAAAAGCCATTGATTATTGATTTTTCCCCTCTTTGTGAAGTTCTGAGGTTTACTGTTTCCTTCAAAATCATCATTTGTTAGTGGCCCAAATGCTACTAAGAGAATTTTAGATTTGTATTCATTAGACCTTGATAACCTACGCTCACAAGTCAGCTCTTAGGGCAGGGACCTTAGCAGTCTTGTTCAACCCCACATCCCCAGCTCCACCACCTAAAACAAGTGCCGGTCACCTGTTCAAAGCCCAGTAAATATTTATGGAATGAATCCATGACTTAATTTGTATTTGAATACTGCTGAATATTCAAACAGCAAATATGACCCCGTGTGGACCACACTGAAGAAATGAAGAAACCCAGCATCACTAATTCTGCAGAATAATGGCATTTTAATGGATGAGGAAAAATGGGTGAACTGTTTATAAATCTGCTTTAATCAAAAACTTGAATTCACAAAAATATTTTTAGTCAACACCTCAAGACGTTCAGATTTCAAATTCAAACTCCAAATTTTTAATTCAATGAAATAAAGAAAGTCACTGAAGAAAAATGAATTCTTCCTGTCCACAGGCTGTTGTTGCAATGCAATCTGATCCCTTAAGGAGAAAAGTAAATTTTCTCCTAGTCCTTTAAAGATTAAAATTCTGGGGAAATATTGTGCAAGAAACAATACTTTGACTAAAACATTCATGTGTATATATGTGTGTTTGCACGTATGTATATGAACACGTCATTTAACTTCTCCCTGATGTGTTACCGCTGTATACATGGTTCCGTTGTTCTTTACCTCATAAGGGAAGAGTGGGGCAAGGTTGAGGGGGGAGATGTAGAAGGCTACCTTTCCAAGTGCCCCAGTATTTCAGAAGTTTTGATTATTTTAATTATGTAGGTTATTTTTTTTTTTGAGAGTCCTGCTTGGGGAGAGAAAGTGGGCCTCCTCGGTGAACAGAAGTGACTGTGCAATAGAATTGATTATCTGTTCAAGATGGCTTATGCTGCAGGACTATAAAAAATTGCAGGTGGCTTTGGTTACAAGAGGAGCTATCAGTCATCCTGAACTATTGACACATTTTTATGTACTGTAGTCTCAAATCACTCACTAAGGTTACCTATTCATCCATGAAATCTAAAATTCAGAGTCCTACCTAAGGGCAAACGAGGGATTTAAACTGAAAAGTCTACTCTCCCTAGTCTTAGAACATCATCACATTTTAAAGCTAGATGGAAGGGCAAGGCTAAACTCCCTTAAGCTCCCCATCCCAGGGGAGCACTGATGTCCAGCTACCACTGTTGCTCAAATGATAACTGAGAGCTACGCATCTCAGGGATTGGGAAAAGCTACTTAAACTCTTTTCACAGCTTTGACATACAACTGGTCATGAGCTAGTAAAAATTATCGTGAATATTTTTCTTCAACAGTGCGCTTATCATTGGACAAATTGCAGATAAAAACCAATTCAAGTCTGGTCCCAGGAGCTTAAAAATTACTAAGCACATGCTGACCTTCCTGCATTATTAGAGATAGTCAAATACCTAAACACAGAGCTGAGAGAGAATCTCCTTCAAGAGATAGATAAAAACGCTTCAGCTGGGACTTCCCTTGTGGCACAGTGGTTAAGAATCCTCCTGCCAATGCAAGGGTCACGGGTTCGATCCCTGGTCTGGGAAGATCCCACATGCTGGAGAGCAACTAAGCCCGTGTGCCACAACTACTGAGCCTGCATTCTAGACCTCGCGAGCCACAACTACCGAAGCCCGTGTGCCTAGAGCCCATGCTCCGCAACGAGAAGCCACTGCAATGAGAAGCCCGTGCACGGCATGAAGAGTAGCCCCCGCTCGCCACAACTAGAGAAAGCCCGCGCGCAGCAACGAAGACTCAATGCAGCCAAAAATAAAATTAAAAAAAAAAAAAGCAAATGGGGCAAAAGTTTAAAAATTGAAAAACAAAACAAACACAAAAGGCTGCAGTGATGGCTATGTGGTTTCCCTACCACAAGACCAACCTGCTGGGAAGGTCGCCTGCTGGCTAATAACCCAAAGGCCATAATTTGTGAGCACATAATGCTGGATTTGAGATGAGGTGGCTAGTTGTTTTTACGGCCTTTTTGCCTAATGTAAAAGTTCTCCATCTAGGACTAAATTAATGAGTTTTGTTACAGCTTTGTTCCCCAGTTCCTCTTTTAAATCCTAAGCTCTGTGCAATCCCGTTTTCATCTGCTTCCCAAAACTGGCCATCACTCTGCTGAACTCCATTATAGTCAACCTCGTGAAGCAAGTGAGTCCCTCTGGAAGGTGTTTCCTCTCTTTCTCTCTCTTCTTCTACTGTACAGTAACTGGGCATTTTAGAGTTCATCAGAATCTTATCAAGCAGAAATTTGGACAAGAAGGGATAAACGCAATTGTCAAAAGAAATGGAAGTTATCATAGGAAATAGAAGAACCCATCACTAGCAGTACGATACAGCATGTTTTGTTGATTTTTCTTTTCTTGGTTACTATTGTCTCGAGACATATACTTTGTGGAATTGACTGTTATTTTATAGAGTAGTCATAGGTGAAATATCCTCAAACCCATGTAGAACTGTTTTGTAAAGAAACAGAAAGGGGGACACCACCTGGCAAATCAGTCACCGTTGACTCCATTCCACGTGGCTGTGAGCTTTGGGCATTTATACCTATTTGGCACCAGCACCAGGATTTTCCATTTGTTCACTTATTCAGCATATAGTACATATGAGACCTAGTGTTAGACAACAGCAATAAAATCCTGAAGGAATCACAGTCCCTACACTCAAAAAGCTCAAGGTCGTGCTAGGTGTATTTGTTCAAAAGCTTTTTTTTAAAAATTTTTTTTTTTTTTTACAGAGCAATGGAGAAAGAAAAGCAGGGAGGGGGAAGAAAGAGTCACACACTATACTCACAGTACACCTTTAACAGAAAGCTGAACCGGGGGGAAGCTCCATCCGAGGATGGGAGGAGGAGGAGGAGAGAGAAGGGGCAGGAGAGGCTTGGCTGAGAGCAGGTGTTGAAGGAGTCTCGAAGAGAACTCACCTGCTGGGTTAGGAGAGTCAGAGGACAGGAAGGACAGAAGCAGGGAAGAGCAGTGAGGGCAACTTGCGTCTCCAGGCTGAACACATCTTTATGACATTGCTCTCCTCCGCTTGTCACACCTTCACAGTCCCCAGGCCCGGACCTTTCTAGCTCTGAGATCTCACAGCAGCCCCATCTTTCTCCTGCTGCTGGTTCCACTCCAGCAGAGGAGGACTTTGTTATGCAACTCGCACCACTGAAGTAGCCCCCACTGTTCTTCCCTGTCCTGGACTCTGCACCTCCTAAATCAGCCTCCTAACTGTCAGGCACTCCACACCCCCCTACACCAGCCTCTGGAAGGTGCACTGTGCACGGCGAGTCATCTTCAGGTTCAAATTCTAAAGCACTCCTTCAGCTCCAGGATCTTTCTAACTGGCAATGATCTCCTAATCAACTGTACGTTCCACCACTTTGCTCCATTTGAGGCAGTGGCTTCAGTGCCTAATAAATGGATGAGGCTCTGAGATGGAACCATGATAGTAACTGTCTTGCAGGATTAAAGATTAAATGAGAATGTATATACCAACACGGCACAGTGCCTGGCACTCTGAGCCCTCACATAAGAAGGGGTGGGGGGAGGAAGAGAGGTACCTCTACTTCTAGGCTCTCCCTCCAAGACAGCCCCTGCCTCCTTCTCTTTTCCTTAAAACACCCAACAGCAATTTCACTTGGCCACAGGAACTCTCCCTTCTAGGAGTACAATTCAGTACTAATTTTCTCTCTTCATTATTGACCCTGCCAAACCTTAATTCTCATAATATAGTTTTTTTTTAAAAGGGAAAATTACCATTGTCTCAGTTTATCCAAGCAAAATGACCACTTCCTCCTCATTCCCCAATCAGTTGGTCACCAAGTCCTTTAAAATTCTGAACTTCTCAATTACTCTCAAGTACTCCCCCCCTTCTCTGCATCCCCATTTTCCAAAATATTCATTTCACAAACAGGAGATTAATGAATAAAGACCCAATTTATTCACTAACTACAACTACAGATAAGTCTCCACGGAGAACTTTATTGTAATGTGTGACATCATATTGTGACGATTAAATGAGAAATATAGTTTCGCAATTTTTATTTCAGAACTTTGTTTTAATGCATTCTCAACTGTAACAAGTGTCTAAGACACGATCTTTAGTACAGCAAAGCTTCAGAATTAATTTGAATAAGGTTTAAATCTTCAAAAAGAACAACATGATCAATTTTAGAGTGTTAGAAACTATCTTTAAATGCAAACATATGACATTGTGATGTTTTTATTAAGGCCAGGGGAAAATTTTTTAATGATTCAATGGCAAGTTGGCATTTGAAGTTATTGAAACTTAGTATCAAGGTACCAAAAACATCTAGGATGAGACCACCTTGAAGTACTTCTACTTCCCCTTCAATACAGTGAAGATTAGATCAGACCAAACTTCCCAACAGAGAACTAAATAGCTACGGGGAAAAACGTTGATACAGGCTCTGTTTGAAAGCATTCAAGGACCATGAAGGTGCAAAGATTTGAAGGGCCATGACCGTGGTAAGAAGAGAGCCTTATGTTTGCCTCTTTAACAAAGACATCTGCTGATTCTCTTGCAGAGACTGGAAGACCTAGGAAGTTGAACAGTCTCAGAGCTAAGCAGGTAAAAATTGGAGTTCATGGCCTGCTAAGGGAAAGGGGCCCTGGTAGTAACCCAGACCCTCAACTGGGATTCCTAAGGGCTAAAGGAGTACACATAATAAACCAGAAACTGAGCAGCCCTCACGAAGACGAAAGGCCACCTTTGGAAGAGTTTAATCCCTGCACGTATCAAGGTGCTCCGTCCTTACCCTGCCAGCCTCCCAGAAGACAAGTAAACACGTCAGAGGAAAATATCACCCACAGCTAAATGTCACCTCTTTACTTTTAAGACACAATGTTCAGCATTCATCTGACGTAACAGGGCTTACAAAACTAAGAACTAACCAAAAATCAAGAGAAAAGTAATAAACAATAGAAAAAGACCCACAGGAAATTCAGACACTGTAGTCATCAGATGACTTTAACTGATTAGTAAGTTTAATGAATTGTACAACAAAAAAATTTCACTGTAAAGTCAATCAAAGGGCATCTTATAATTTAAAATACAACTACTGCTATGAAAATATTCAATATATGGGTTTCATAGCCTACCATGTATAGCTGAAGAGATAAACTGAACTGGATGCTACATCAGGACGAAATATCCAGGTTAAAGCCTCAAGAGAAAAAGGGTAAAAGCAACACATGAAACCCAGGTTAACATACATGTAATCAGAAAACCAGATGAGAGGAGAAAATGGGGTACAAGCATTATCGGAAGAGAGAATGGCTGAGAATTTTCCAAAACTGACTTTAAAAAAACAAAGGAACAGATTCAAAAAGTGCTACAAATATTGAGTTACGTAAGCATAAGGATGTTCACACCTAGACCATTACAGATAACTGCTGAAAACCAACAGAAAAAAGTAAACTCTTAAAACTGCTTAAAAAAAAAAGTGAACATTATTAAAGCTGCAGGGGGTAGAGAAGTTTAACGGGGAGACAGTATTTTCAAATGGCAGAAATAAGACCGACAGTCTCAATAGAATCACGGTAGCCAAAAGACATGATATCAGAAATGCTATTTTAATGCACTGAAAGACAGTGATTTCCAAGAATTCTATACACAGTGAAAATATCCTTCAAAAACAGAGGCAACATAAACTCCTTTACATAAAGTCTGAGGGATCTTAACACCAGAAGACCTGAACTGAAGAAATTCTAAAGGGAGCTCTTAAGGCAGAAGGAAAACAATCCCAGATGAAAGCACGCCGTACAGTTCTTCCCAGTGAGTATTTTTAAGTAGATCTGAAAATACCAGATTGAAGATCTAAAGACTGAAGAGTATATTCAAGTCTGTGTAATCTGTTCTGTTCAACATTTGTTTCAATGACTTGAATGGCATAATAGAAAAATAAATACTGAAAATATGGAATTGTAAATATGCTAAATACTCAAATTTCAAAAATATGCCCCCATATACCACAAACACTAACCAATTCACTTTTACTGAAAAGCACTTTATGACCTGGAGCTGCAATACACTTGCCTTAAAAACACCTGGCATCCCCACCTAATCATTTCCAAACCATCAGAATCTGTCCTTCCTTCAAGATCTATTTTTAAGTTCCCCTAACAAACATTTATCACCTATTATGTGCCTATTTTTGTCAACTTTGTACCAGGAGCTGTGTTAGTTTCTGGGGGGAGAAAGACAGACTGTACCCATGGTCTTCCCAATGTAGAGGTTATCTGATTATCTTTCCTGACTGTACACAACTGAATATATTCTCTCCCTCTTTTAACAGGAAAAACTCCTAGAACACCCATGATGGCCATTTGTTTTTTTGTTTTGTTTTTTCCCATTTTTATTTTTAACATCTTTATTGGAGTATAACTGCTTTACAATGGTGTGTTAGTTTCTGCTTTATAACAAAGTGAATCAGTTATACATATACATATGTTCCCATATCTCTTCCCTCTTGCATCTCCCTCCCTCCCACCCTCTCTATCCCACCCCTCTAGGTGGTCACAAACCACCGAGCTGATCTCCACGTGCTATGCGGCTGCTTCCCACTAGCTATCTATTTTACACTTGGTAGTGTATATTTGTCCATGCCACTGTCTCACTTTGTCACAGTTTACCCTTCCCCCTCCCCATATCCTCAAGTCCATTCTCTAGTAGGTCTGTGTCTTTATTCCCGTCTTACCCCTAGGTTCTTCATGACCTTTTTTTATTTCTTCTTAGATTCCATATATATGTGTTAGCATACGGTATTCGTCTTTCTCTTTCTGACTTACTTCACTCTGTATGACAGACGCTAGGGCCATCCACCTCACTACAAATAACTCAATTTCTTTTTATGGCTGAGTAATATTCCATTGTATACACGTGCCACATCCTCTATATCCACTCATCTGTTGATGGACACTTAGGTTGCGTCCATGTCCTGGCTATTGTAAATAGAGCTGCAATGAACATTGTGGTACATGACTCTTTTAGAATTATGGTTTTCTCAGGGTGTATGCCCAGTAGTGGGATTGCTGGGTCGTATGGTGGTTCTATTTTCAGTTTTTTAAGGAACCTCCATACTGTTCTCCATAGTGGCTGTATCAATTTACATTCCCACCAACAGTGCAAGAGGGTTCCCTTTTCTCCACACCCTCTCCAGCATTTATTGTTTCTAGATTTTTTTTTTTCTTTTTTTTTTTTTGCGGTACACGGGCCTCTCACTGTTGTGGCCTCTCCCGTTGCGGAGCACAGGCTCCGGACGCGCAGGCTCAGCGGCCATGGCTCACGGGCCCAGCCGCTTCGCGGCATGTGGGATCCACCCAGACCCAGGCATGAACCCATGTCCCCTGCATCGGCAGGCAGACTCTCAACCACTGCGCCACCAGGGAAGCCCAGTTTCTGGATTTTTTGATGATGGCCATTCTGACTGGTGTGAGATGGTATCTCATTGTAGTTTTGATTTGCATTTCTCTAATGATTAATGACGTTGAGCATTCTTTCATGTGTTTGTTGGCAGTCTGTATATCTTCTTTGGAGAAATGTCTATTTAGGTCTTCTGCCCATTTTTGGATTGGGTTGTTTGTTTTTTTGTTATTGAGCTGCATGAGCTGCTTGGAAATTTTGGAGATTAATCCTTTGTCAGTTGCTTCATTTGCAAATATCTTCTCCCATTCTGAGGGTTGTCTTTTGGTCTTGTTTATGGTTTCCTTTGCTGGGACCTAAGTTTCATTAGGTCCCATTTGTTGATTTTTGTTTTTATTTCCATTTCTCTAGGAGGTGGGTCAAAAAGGATCTTGCTGTGATTTCTGTCAGAGTGTTCTGCTTATGTTTTCCTCTAAGAGTTTGATAGTGTCTGGCCTGACATTTAGGTCTTTAATCCATTTTGAGTTTATTTTTGTGTATGGTGTTAGGGAGTGTTCTAATTTCATACTTTTACATGTACCTGTCCAGTTTTCCCAGCACCACTTATTGAAGAGGCTGCCTTTTCTCCACTGTATATTCTTGCCTCCTTCGTCAAAGGTGACATATGTGCGTGGGTTTATCTCTGGGTTTTCTAACCTGTTCCATTGATCTATATTTCTGTTTTTGTGCCAGTATGACACTATCTTGATTACTGTAGCTTTGTAGTATAGTCTGAAGTCTGGGAGCCTGATTCTTCCAGCTTCATTTTTTGTTCTCAAGATTGCTTTGGCTATTCAGGGTCTTTTGTGTTTCCATACAAATTGTGAAATTTTTTGTTCTAGTTCTGTGAAAAATGGCAGCAGTAGTTTGATAGGAATTGCACTGAAATCTGTAGATTGCTTTGGGTAGTAGAGTCATTTTCACAAAGTTGATTCTTCCAATCCAAGAACATGGTATATCTCTCCATCTGTTTGTATCATCTTTAATTTCTTTCATCAGTGTCTTATAATTTTCTGCATACAGGTCTTTTGTCTCCTTAGGTAGGATTATTCCTAGATATTTTATTCTGTTTGTTGCAACAGTAAATGGGAGTGTTTTCTTAATTTCTCTTTCAGATTTTTCATCATTAGTGTATAGGAATGCAAGAGATTTCTGTGCATTAATTTTGTATCCTACTACTTTACCAAATTCATTGATTAGTTCTAGTAGTTTTCTGTTAGCATCTTTAGGATTCTCTATGTATAGTATCATGTCATCTGCAAACAGTGACAGCTTTACTTCTCCTTTTCCAATTTGAATTCCTTTTATTTCTTTTTCTTCTCTGATTCCTGTGGCTAAAACTTCCAAAACTATGTTGAATAACAGTGGTGAGAGTGGGTAACCTTGTCTGTTTGCTGATCTTAGTGGAAATGGTTTCAGTTTTTCACCACTGAGGACGATGTTGGCTGTGGGTTTGCCATATATGGCCTTTATTATGTTGAGGAAAGTTCGCTCTATGCCTACTTTCTGCAGAGTTTTTATCATAAATGGGTGTTTGGCCATTTGTTTTCGTTGGTTTTTTAAACTCATCACTAAACCGCAATCCGTCTGAAACTCTTGTATCAGTGACCTCTCTACATCATTTAGCACCGTTCTGCACACCAGAGCCTCTACATAAATATCCACTGAATTAAATCTTCACAAGAGGCAGCAATGGGCCCCAACTCACATCACAGAGTTTAGCAGAAACAAACAGAATATCCTTCATTTCAGATTTTAAAAGATGAACTGCATAAGCACTGGGTGGAAAAGCCCAGTTTTGTAATATGAACAACATTTTAGCTAAAAAGAAGCTTGACGTATTGCAAATATATTCTTTAGGTCGAATCTCACTCTTAAAGGCTAGGTTGGATCTAGTACACGTGAAGCCATCTTCCCATCCAAATACCTACTGAAACCGAGTTTTCCTAACTGGTCTTGAAAGTCTTCACAACAAAACACACCCAATGTCAATCGACATTCAATAGAAACTCTTAGCTATTCAGCATCGGAAGTATAGATCAAACCATACCAACCCATCTTCCCCTTCATTCTGAGATTTGAAATAATGTTACTTATGCCCAGGTTTCTGCCACTTTGGGCACCATTTTGAAGGTTCTTTATTTGTAAAGTTAAACTTTGTGCTAGTCTCCTTGCATATTTACTTAACCTTCAAGGGATAAAACTGTCTGAAAGGCAAATCTAGATTTTAACACATGGTGTTCTTAGCAAAAATGAAATTCGCTGCAAAGGTCTGGACATTTGAAGTCTCGCCTCCCTCGTCTCATTTTACTATGTTAATTTTGTAACTCAAGCTTTAAAAAAACATCATACAAGAACTCCTCCATCTGACTTGGCACTCTTGGTATAGAACCAGAGTAATATCACTTCTTTCTCGTGCTCTTTTAATCTTCCCCAAATGCTGTTCTTAGTGCTTCTACCTTCAGGTAGAAAGATTTTTTAATACAGGTGCCTATCCTCCTTGTTAAAAAAAAAAAAAAAAAAAAAAAGAGAGTCAGTATAGGAGAGTAGAAGGAGCCTCAGGTTGAAATTCAGCCTCAGGTCTCATCCACAGTTCTACTGTTCAATGTCTATACAGTGTTGGACATGTTGCCAAGATACTTAACTTTCTCACCCTCAGTTTCCTTATCTGTGAAACAGGTATAATAATACTGAGCTCTAAGGATGCTTTCAGAATAGAAATAATGGAAATCTCTGAACATGGTGTCTGATAAGGTATGTATGTATTCAATATATATCTAAGTACATACATACATATGTGTATGTATTCTTCTTATCTGCTGTCTTTCCATTACCTTAACCAAGGAGTACTTCTCTATCTCAGTGCTATCTGGACAACTGTTTACCTCTCGATGTTAATGTCATATTCCCTTTTTCTCCAAGCTGTAACATGCATTCAGTTTAAGTATCTGCGTCATTAATAGTCATCTCCTTCCCCTGATATTTCTTCTAGGAATTACGGCTATGCCTACTATTGTGGTTATTTACAGATCATTCTTATTACCTTACCCCTTCTTATAGTTTCCTTATGGCATCCCCTCCCCCAACTACAAGACAAATGTTGGCTTAAAACCTTGAAAATCAAGTTGAGGTTCCTTTTCAATATGCATTCTTCCTGTTTCTTCCTGAGATGCATTCCACCCAGATCCATGTCTTCATTTTTATATACAAGCCCTGGTCTAGAAAGTCATATCCTGATTTTAGTATCATTTACAAAGGCACTTGTCCCTTGCATACTTTTTTTTCTTTTACCAAAATTACAATATTGATTCTCTTACTACCTTGTCTCTCCAAAGTCCTCAAATGATTTCTGTAACCCATTAAGGAAATCCACATTATTATAAGGCAAAAACAAGAAGGTCTTTTCAACTACAGAGATTTTCCTATTGAGTGCTTTCTTTATGCCAGGTCATGTTATAAGCACTTTACATGTAAGAATGCATCGGGACTTCCCTGGTGGCACAGTGGTTAAGAATTCACCTGCCAATGCAGGGGACACGGTTCGAGCCCTGGTTCGGGAAGATCCCACATGCTGTGGAGCAACTAAGCCCATGCGCCACAACTACTGAGCCTGCACTCTAGAGCCCCTGAGCCACAACTACTGAGCCTGCGCTCTAGAGTCCGCGAGCCACAACTACTGAAACCCACGCACCTAGAGCCGGTGCTCCGCAAACAAGAGAAGCCACCACAATGAGGAGTCCGTGCACCGCAACGAAGAGTAGCCCCCGCTCGCAACAACTAGAGAAAGCCCGTGCGCAGCAAAGACCCAATGCAGCCAAAAAATAAATAAATAAATATATATATTTTTAAAAAGAATACATCAAATCTCACAACTCCATGCAATGCATTACATTATCATCCCCGTGTAATAAATCAGGAAACAGATACAGAAATGGAGTAAAAATGACTAGAGGACACCCGAATAAGAAGTGACAGAGCAGGCACTGAGACCCAGGTACTGCAGTCTCCAGCACCGCTGCGTCATAGGTGACCCCAAAGTCACCTGTGAGCTTGAAGCTCGTTAAGTCAACACCTGCAGAATGCTGGGGTGACAGGATCTAAACTCAGCCCTCAGATCCATACCAGTGAAGAGCGCTAAGGAAGCAGGGTTCCTGGTGAGCAGTGAGCCAGGAGCCAGTGTTTCTTTGAAAACACCTGAGCTGCTCCTCTGCAGCCCATCCTGCACTCTGTGTGCTCCAGCCCTTCTTGGGGATGCATGAAGGGGTTATGGGGTTTATATTCCTCACACTCCACTTGCTCAAGTTCATGAGTGAGCCTGAAAGCCTTATGAAAATCCTTCTTTCTCCAGAAAGCTTGCACTTTCCTCGAGGCTGGCAGAGAATCTTCTGTCTCATCCTTCTTGCTTCTGATATAGTACACATACCAATTTTCACAGTTCAGGCTCCAGGATGCAGACTTACTTCTTGATTTGTGTTGGAGTTACATGTATTTTCACTTTATGCCACGTGTACAGTGAAGTACTGTACATTTTTCTGTAACTTAATCAAAATTTTTAACTCATACCCATTTAAGCCCCCAAACCACAAAAAATTTATATTTAAATATTTTAATACTTCATCTTCAACTTAAACCATCTGATAATGGTTTTATGGTAATTGAGAGGCAGATCTTCGAAATATTTTGATATTTAGAAATATTAACTGAGCTAGTACATAAACAGAAGCTAAGATCTTCGAAGTTCCTCAAATGGCTTTTCTGTCTCTCCCAATTCACACACCCCAAGATCCAACGTACCCTGTTACTTGCCATTGGCTGATCGTACAATATTTTCTCACACCTGGAAAGCCCTTCATCTAATTCATTCAACAAATATTTAGCTAAGAAACAAAGCTGAACAAAGAGGCAGTCTCTGCCTAGTGGGAAAAATGGTATCATTTAAATAATCATGCAAATAATGTCATAGCACGGCTGTGATAACTGCTCTATAGAAAAGGTACTTGAATGAGTAAGCTCTTCTCATAGAAAGGATTTGACTAAGAGAAGTCAGACTGGCCTAAGGGATTAACATGGGATCTGGAATCTAAAGGATTGAACCAGGGAAGAGAAACGGGAGCAGCTTCCCTGGCAGAGGAAAACGCATGTGCAAAGGCCCTGGGGTTAAGAGGAGGCTGGTGAATAGGAGAAGCCATAAGAAGGCAACATCCTTCTCCGCTTTCAAAGTTCCTCCTTTTCCATCACATGCTGCTCAAATATCACTTCCTCTGTGAAGCTGTTCCCTCCTCTCCATTTGCACTGTAAATGGATATACCCCTCATACCATTAGAGCATTCCTTCTATCCTTCTGTTAGCACTTAGCTCACTGTATTGCAATTATCTGTTTATACATCTGCCTCCCTCAATAGACAGAATTCATGGAGGACGAGAGCAAGAAAGCATTATTTTTGTGTCTCTGCATACGTGGGTAAGCATATTTTAAATGCTCAGTAAGTGTCTTAAGAATGAAACAGGACAACAGAACCATGCTATGCACACTGACAAAAACATTTTACCTTGAAACTGTTTTACCTTCTTTGTGAGTTGGTCTGAATTTTAAGGAAAGACTCAGATGTAAAGTCACAGCTTTTAAAAAGGTCTCCCCCCCCAACCTTAATGAATCATAAGGTGTTATTTACTTAAGCATCAGAAACAGCTGTCCAGACTTTGTTAGCACGAAGTAGTTCATTTTATAAATATCACACAATTATCTCATTTCTGAAAGTCTCTGCATGCTTTGAAAGGTGTTACTTTGGAAACAAGTCCTGGCCCATCCTAGGGAAATTCCCAAACCAGCACTCTCATTGCTAAGTATATCTACAAAAACCTCGGAAAGACCAGGGAGGAAGCGTAAATCCCCCCGGCTCCTCCGTGGACATTCAGAGTGCTGCCAGCCTGGCGTGGGAGGGGTCTCCACACCCCGCAGTCAAGGGTGCAGTCGCCTGGTCTGCCTGCACTTACAGGGAACAGTTCCAGAGCGTGGCTAAACCAACACTCAGCTTCCCTCTGTCAGAAGAGGACCGGCCACCCCACGGCAGCTGCTGCCTGCCCGGCTGCCTTTGTGTGATCGGGCAGCAGAAGCCATGGTAAGGATTAGGGAACAGAGGCAGGCTTGTTTTGCCGGCCTTTCTGCTGAGCCCTCCAAACGGGAATCGCAGCCTCTGAGGTTTTCCTTACATGGTGTCAGCAACCCCACTGCAGACTCTCCTCCCACCTCCAAATCCAATCCCACCCTTTTAGGGAGAGGAAAAACAATGCCATCAAGATTAGGGTATTCCTGCTGCAAGCCAATCCCCGGGCTCTCTGACCACTTGATACGGGGTTGTTAGATAGGGCGCTCCCTCTGAGGTCTATCAGTACCTGACATCTTTCCAGGATCACGGGGACGTTAGCAGCGGTAGGAGTGGTGACTGCGAACCGCGCCTCCCAGAGCCCTGTCTGAACACAAGCAGATGTGAGCTTATCGTTCCGTGCACAGAGGCAGGCTCCCGGAGTCCTGAGACGGACCCCTGAGAACTGCACTCCCTCGGCCTCTGCTCACCACTTCCGCCCCGACTGGGCCAGCTCCGAGGGGCAGGATGTGGACTCCCTGGGAAAGCAGCCCTTCGCCAGCCCAGTCACACGCTGCCCTTTGATCTCTTCCCACCAGACTGTGTTACTTTGTGGGCTGTTTTTTTTTCCCCCTTAATCTGGCATCCATGGAAGTTAGTACTTAATTACAGATTTCCTGCATTTATCTCACTTAATTATAATATCTCCTGGGAGGAAGGATTCTATGAAATGCCAGGGAAAGGAGCAGAACCCACCAAGGAGAGCCAGGCTGGGTTCTAAGGAGACTGGAGAGGCACTGCTGACTGGGGGATCTGCTGGACTCACCCATGATGATGTTGTGTATTGGGGTTTGTTTCACAATAAGGCACGACTTAATCCGTCTCGCTCTTAGGACCGGAGCCCTTTGTCTTACACACCCGGGGCCCTTGGACATGCCTCCGCTCTCAGACAGGACCAGGCCGAGGGAAAAACTGAAGTGGGTGAAGTTAGACTGGTGGGTGCGGGATTCCCCAGCAACCCTTGTGTGAGCTTCTGCCCCAGGCCTGTCGTCAGAGGCCTGTATACATGCTTTACACACACTTACCTTCTTCCGACAAGAATATCCCCAGGGATGGGTCTGAATAAAGCATCCTCCTCTCCTCGGGGGACTCTGCATGGCCCTCCGCTCCCCGCTTTCCAAACAGGCATCGCTCCTCACTATATTCTTACGGTCCATTGCATGCCTCATTTGGGCATGTATCACCTTTTCAGGAAAGTAGTTGTTAAGCTATCTGTCACTCCCAATAGAATGTGAGCCCCAAGAGGGTAGGAAACTTATATAGTAAGCGTTCAGAAGACGTGAACGAAGTAAATTAGGAATTTCCAGTAATTTGGCTACAAACATAAAGCCTCGAGTCACAAAGTTTCCTTTGGTTCCCTTCAAATACCAAGGCGTGTATACATTAAATAAACCAGTATTTATTCAGAAATTATTCTGTGTTAGGATTACTCATAAAGGCAAATATGAACTCCTAAAAGCAGCCCTGCTTGATCCTAAAACTTTATTTTCCATTTAATGTAATGTTTTCTGTTGTAGTAAACATTTACTCAGTAGCTATATGCCTCACATTTAAACCCTCTGAAAATGGAACTGACGTGTCTACACAACCCCATTCTGAACCCCTGAGGAAATGCAGAAGAGCCGTCTCTGGCGTTTCCTCCCCACGGTCCACTTGCCACACTGACACTCGCAGCACTCAGCTCTGCTCGTTCTGTAAAAGGTATTGCATTTAAGCTCACCACCTTGGGTCTAGCTCCCTGGATGAACGGCCAGAACTTAGACTAACCCCAGCTTTCTTCAGTGTGGCCTTCAGCACTCCTGTAGGCTGGACGCATCAGCACTAGAGCCCCTCCGACGACAAACACAGGACAACGACCGCGGCAGACCGTGAGCACCTGCGTCTCCAAGTGCTCTCACACCGCTGATGGCGGATCTAAGCTCTCCTCACAGCTGAAATGCGAAGAAAGCTCAGCTCTCAGGCTCCACAGGACCAATTACTTAACAGAGTAAGAGGCTTTTACCAGTAATTTTGGGTGTCCAGCTTTTAAAGCAGCCAAGATTACACATAGAAACTAAAAGTCCCCCAAAAGAGTAAAATTGTGGAGTACATAGCTATCAAATTCTGCTATCTCAACAGCATGGAATCAAAGGGTTAACAAGGCTCATTTCTCATGATCATACTGCAAAAAAGGCAAATTAACTGTTTTCTGAAAAAAAAAGGTCATTGTGGCTCCACACAACCTTAAAAACTAGAGTTTGAGACTGAATTCTACAAGCATATCCCATAATCCAGGTGACACCAAACTGTTTCTATTAAGGAGCAGACAGTAAATATTTTTGGTTTTATCTTTGTCTCAGCTACTCAGTTGTGACCCTGCAGCCTAAAAGCAGCCATAAACAATATGTGAATGTGTAGACATGGCTTTGTTCCAATAAAACTTTATTTACAAAACCAGCTGATGTAATTAACGGTTGAGTTCATCAACATTACCAGTAATATTAAATCCTGGAAGATCCAAGCTTCTATAACCCTGTCCCAAGCATAGTTCTGTCGGCTAGCACTGAATTTCAGCTAAAAACAACCCAACTGTGCTGAGCTAGTATCTCATCAAAGAAGTACAGGTGACAACGATCTTGTGTCTGAAGACCATGCTTTAGGACTGTTGAATGTTTCCGGCATACGTGGAAATCCATGTTCTCTCTTCAAAAACAACCTTGAGTTTTAGGAAACTATGTATATACATGAGCCCATCAAACAGCTAGAAGATACAAAAGTGGTATAAACTCAGGAAAGGTACCTGAGTCCACGTGGAAATCAAATCAATGGTTCTAATTTGAATATAACTATCTAAGCTCATCTATTTGGTACCACCTTATTCAGTCACTTGCTGGAGCACCAAGCTAGGTCACAGCGATAAAAATACTTAATGACAAAAGTACACACCCAGAAAATATTAGCACTGAGCAAGATCTTACAGGTCATCTGAGAAAACAATTTATACAAAGAAACTGAGGCAGAGAGAAACTGTCAAGTGTCCAAGATCACAAAGCTGATTATAGAGGCAGCACAGCATGATCAGACGCCAGTGAGCTGTGTGCTCTAAGAGGTACGGACAACGTGAACTATGGTTCAACACCGTATTCCCAGCCTTGACAACAGTTCCTGGCCTAAGAACACACAAAGAACTGATGAGTAAAAGACAAAGGAGCCAGACCTTCACACTTCCGCATCACAAGTGGCGTGCACTAATAAATCCCTTGTTCCAAAAGAACGTTCTATGTCTAACTTTCTTCCTGACGTTGGATTGTGCGGTTGGTCCTTCAGACACCACGATAAACTGCTGAGCAAGTCCAAGTAGCCTAAAGACGTAGAAGCACCACTCGAGGCAGCTAACTCCATCCTAAGGAATTATTTATACACGATGAGAATCTGTCTGGAACATCAACCACGTCTCAATCGTCAACGACTATTCACAGAGGACTCAGCCTAAGTATTCTAACACTGTCTGCCCAGGGTTTCCCAGGACTTGCCAAATGTAAGCCTGACTGCTTGGAGAGGTTATGGCTTATTCCACATTATCTACACCCACGCATCCATCACCATGTGACTTGGTGGGATACAAAGCAAGCTCTTCAAAGCAAGAGTTAGAAGGCACTCGGACTATTCCTGACTGCTGTATTTTCCCTCCCTGACAACAGACAGGACAGGTGCTGCCCCAGGAGGCTTTGCTGTGGAGAGAGGTGCTCCGACTTGACCACCATCATATCTAAGTACCTTGCCCAGCTCCACACGTGAAGGTCAAGTGGAAACAACCTGCATTCCTTCCACAGGTGTTGGCCTTTTAAAAGGAATGCAGACTTCGAGCTCCATTTAAGTTTTCAAAATATTGCTTTTTCTTTGAACTTGGAATGTGTAACTTTACCCACAGACGGTGCAATTTTACATTCACCCAGACTGTATTTCTATGACATGGCTCTTCAGAAAGAGAGGAGAATGGCAGCCTTAACTAAAAGGACCAAAATATTCAACCACCACTTCTGGCACTTCTTCCTAAGTCTGCAACAATGACAACTCAGCAGGAGGTCGTTACAGAACCAGAAGTCATTTCGGGTAGGAAAAGGTCTTGCTCCTTCATCACGGTCTTTTACAGAAATGCACTTGGCTAATTTACAAAAATTCTGCCAACTTTCCCAACTGTTGCAAAGCCACAAATGATATTCTATCACTCACAGATTAAAACATTTAAGCTATATGACCTCTGGGAATAAATATTTTAGATAACGATTTCTCAGTTCTTTGTGCTTTACTGATATAACGCACTTCTGGAAATACTGATAATACCAAATGCACACCAAAAAATGCTGATCTACTAAAAAGAAACACCCAGAGGTATTTTTCACTTCACACACACACAATTTTCCAGGATGACACACATACACAGACACACCTTGATAGAATTGAAATGCCAGATTCAAAATAAATCCAAAACATTTACAAGATAAATTCAGACATCTGAGGGGGGGTTTCCCACAATTAAATTTGCAATGTTATCAACAAAATCAGTTTATTTTAAGATTGCCTGCCCAATATATAAATTTCCCTTTGTGTTTGAAATACTTTTATCAGATAAGATAGCTTTTGTTTAAACTATTTTCAGAATTTGCTTTGGGGGTTTTGAATACACACAGAGAAGTAACTTGAGATTTCCTACCCTGCTTTAAAATGTGTTTCTTCTGTCTGTTTGTATTTAGTAATTTCCTGTCAAATAACCTCACATAATTAACTTTCCTTGCTCCAACCTACTTTTTTTTTCTTTCCTATTCCTACTTCCTGAGGGCGGTAATAAAATGCTGATTACATTCGGCTGTTATCTGCCTTTTCTCCATCTCCCTCCCCCGCCCCCCTCCCTTTGTCAGAGCCCACTCTCAGGTTTCAGCCCAGCTGGGAGAGACCTGGAACAGAAAGGAAGCAAATCAGACTTCAGAACTTCCTGCTCATTCACATTTATTGAGTAGCCCTATGGCTGAGCTGGGGCCCATCAAGTAATGGGAGGAATGTTTTTTTTCCCCCCAAACTTCAGTGAAATCCAGGGACCAAATTCCCCAACCCCCCATCCCCACATACACACCGGCAGCTCCTGAGTTGCCCAGCAATGTCTCCTTCTCACTCCTGACCAAAGGCTAAGATGGTTGGGAAGAGCAGTCATCTTTAGTGTCTTAGGACAGGAAGAACGCCCACCAACATTTACAGAAATGGAAATTTTTTATATACCCGGCTTTTTTCATATAGCTGAGCAGATCAGCGCATGTTACTTCTTGGTAGTTAATCTCTCCTTTCATATGAATTAACACTTCATAGAATTTACAAGTAAGTGTTAGCTTTATTACCTGGGCATTCCAAACACACGCTTCCAAAGATGTCACATGAAAGGAAAAACCAAAAAATGTTGTGAATCCCTCAGATTTTAGTGTTGGTACTTCCACAACACAATGACCGATGGCCTTCATGTACATCAGAGTTTCTTACCTTAGTACTACTGACATATTGAACCAGAGAATTCTTTTTTATGGGAGGCCATCCTATACATCGTAGGGTTAGCTGTATTTTTACCCTAGCGCTATTGAGATATCAGACCGAGTAGTTCTTTGTTGTGGGGACCTATCTTGCTCATGGTCCTGTAGGATGTTTAGCAGCATCCACGTCTCTAGACACTAGATTCAAGTAGTATCTTCAACCCCCTCCTGTTCATGACAGTCAAGTGTCTCCAGACACGGGCAAATGCCCCGGGGACAAAAATCACCCTCAGTTGAAAAACAATGATGTATATTAAACTCAGAATAGTAAAGCCGCTTCTCTTCATTTCTTATGGACAAAAAACACAATTGGTTAAAACTCTAGCTTCATCATATAAAGGATTCAACCTTAAAATTTCAAAGGGTCTCCATTTTGACCACAAAACATTTGAAGAAGTAAATGATGGTGACTTCACATAATGATGGTGCCTGAAGTTCACAAGTGACACATCCTATTGTTCCAAACTCACTGCAAAGTTAAAAGAGATGTCCAAGTGACAAAATCATGAACATCTTCATGGACCAGAAGCAGACCAAAAATGCCAACTAGCAAAAGGGTAAACCACAGGATGCTAGAGTTCAGAGCTATCTAAGCCAATAGTGGATGGATCTGATGCCTGACACATCATTGGGCATAGTCCATAATCAAGCAGTTTCACTCAAAGGTTTACGCCCTGGAGAAACTCTGGAATATGTGCATCAGTTGACATGCACAAGAGTGTTCCTAACAGCACTACTATTGCCAGCAAAAAATACAGAAATTCACTAATGGAAGAATATATATATGCAGAATATAATATTCATAGCTACAGCAGAAAACCTGCTGCTACAGGTAACACTGATCTTTTTTTTTTTTTTTTAATTTCTTTTGGCTGCATTGGGCCTTCATTGCTGTGTGCGGGCTTTCTCTAGTTGTGGTGAGCGGGGGCTACTCTTTGTTGTGACGCGCGGGCTTCTCATTGCGGTGGCTTGTTGCGGAGCATGGGTTCTAGGCACATGGCCTTCAGTATTTGTGGCACTTGGGCTCAGTAGTTGTGGTGCACAGGCTTAGTTGCTCCACAGCATGTGGGATCTTCCAGGGCTCAAACCCGTGTCCCCTGCATTAGCAGGCGGAATCTTAACCACTGCACCACCAGGAAAGTCCCTATTTAACCTATGTTTAAAAACTATTTAAACCTTTTTTTGAAAACCCAAAGTGTATGTTTTTTTCAAAGTGTGTGTTTTTAAGGCAAAAAAAAAAAAGACTAAATTCAGACCAGTGGTTTCCTTTGGGGAGGAAGTAAGGGATTATACACAGGTAAACTGAACTGCATTAGAACACCTGGGGTGAATTACTGTGTATTCATTTAATATTATGCTTCATAACACACATATATAGTATATGTTTGTGTGTGTATTCTTTGTATCAAATAAGTTTTTTAAATTTCTCCTTCAGGAAAAGGGGAAAAAAGACCTCAGAAAAATGATGGCAAAACAAAAATCAAAAATTAAAGAAAGCATCGTACTTCAGTAAAATAAAAAGTGAAGCCAATGAATTTTTTTAAAAGCATGGGAATATAAAGACCAACAAGAAATTGGCAAAATATCAGTAATTCTGATTAAGAAATTAATAGTCTTTTAAGTTAAATTGGGTAAAGTTAAAAATCTAGGCAACAGAAACAAGCTGAGGGGAATTGTTTAATGAATAGTTAAAGCATTTAAAAAATATTATACGTAAGTAAACTATATCAGGAATGATAAAAGGCATATAAAGACACAGCAGAGATTAAAATCAGAGGACCTAAACCATTTGTGCCAATAGAACTTTAAATTACATAGCTCTATAGTTTATCAAAGTATCACAGCTAATAATTGAGCAATTAGTACACCACCAGTTTGGAAATCCTAAAGAAATAATCCATTAGGGTAATGATTGCTGCTGAGACCATAAAAAGAGAAGTAGACATCTTGAGCCTTCTGATGGAAGAACACAACGTTACCAATAATTCTTACTCCACCAAAAAAACCCTAAATCCAAACAAACCTCTATATTTATACAGACTTCTATAGAGAACCAAAAGTCCAAGAGTAATTAAGAAAATTTTGAAGAACAAAAAACTGGAGGGATGTACTCTACAAGGGAACAATACCCTAGAAATTCACAGTTCTTGGGACAAGCTAATACAGTGCAGGGACTGACAATTAGACCATGAGACAGAATCATGATTACCCAGTACAGACTCATGAACGTATGAAAATAAAGGACAAAACGCACTCCCTAGGCAGCCTGAAATCTAGGGTTTGGGAACCCTACGCAACATGCACGCACACAAGCATTACGGAATATAGAAGCCAGGGGAGAATTCTCTGTGGAAATGTTCAGCGGGGACAATGAATTCTGTGAGCAACGAGAAAGGGAGTGAGTACCTCCGTCTCACAGGTACAGCATGAGGCTGGCCCTTCTCAATGGATGGATGGACTGCAGCAGGGAGTTCTAGTGATGAGGGACACATGAGCGACCACACAGAGAGGATTCGATTGTCTGTACAGCAGCAAGGAGAGTGCGTTGATAAATGGTAAAAACAAAGATGAGACGGTAGAAAATGAAACCAGATTTGAATTCCAGTCAATTCAGACACTTCCATCCCTACCACTGTGTTGGGCACTGAGCAGAAACAGATTCAGGACCCAAGGTTCCAATTCAAGACTCATGACTGATGAGTGGGGTATCTCAATCCACATACATCATCACCAGCATTATTATTATGCGGCACTACTGTGAAGCAGCAAGGGCCCTGAACTTGAAATAAAAACCGCGGGTCAAGCCCTGGTCAGAACAGCACGGTGGTGTAGCCCGAGCCTGGTTTACAGCTGCCTCTGCACTTAACAGGATTTTGAATACGTTACTTAGCGTCTTCATGGCTCAACATCCCATGGGTAAGACAGGGATAATACTGCATTCCCTATTACGACTATTGTGAAAATTTAAAAATTTAACATGTTTAAAGCACTTAAGAAAGTTCTCAGGAAACAGTATGCACTCAATAAACCTTAGCTGTTATAATTACCAGCTTTCTAGTTGGATGCCATTGGGCCCAAGTCCTTAAAATATAAGCTTCTGCTTTCTTCTTTATAAGAACATAATGTTCCTGTCCTCATAGCATTGCTGTATGGCTGCAGAAGCAAATAAAAGGAAAAAAGCCTTCGTAAATTGCCAGTATTATACCAACAGTAGGTATAGAACTAAGTTTCACTGCATTTCAAAGCATCAAGAGCTCTATTTTTCTTGTACAGACTGATATTTGTTAACTACTTGGGTTGCTAAGAACTTCACACAGCAATTTTGTTTCAGAAAATTAGCCACTCTCAGCTCATAATAACTAATTAAAGGAATCTTCTCCAGAAATCTAGCACATTTATCAGCTGGGTACAGCTGACTGATGTCCCACCATTAGAGATGTCTAAACAATTTAGTTAACCTTTAGCAAAAACATGCATGCACACTGGAGACTAGTTCAGTGTTAAAAAAGACACAGTAACACCTTTTAAGTACTGTGTGCAATGTTTATCCTTTCTTTTTACTGTTCCTACTTATTTTTTACGTGTAGCAAACTCAGGGCAATTTTTTTGATGAAAGCTTTCTTTTCTGCAAGTTCATCTCAGGATACGAGAAGAAATGAAGTACTAATGTTTGCTTGTGAAAGAGGCTAGCGGAAGGTTTCCAAAAGCAAAATAAGAGAATACAAATATATCCATGGAAAATAGACAATTTTAAAGTCAGTTTCCTAAAATCACCCCCCCCACACACCTCTGAGCACTCCTAATCTACTCTCAAAGCTGCCTCCAGATTACTTAAGAAGAGGTTAATAACTTTGTGGATTAGCCAAATCCTCTGCTCTTTTCCTCACCAGCTCCTCACAACTATCCCCACCTTTTTCACTTTTGAGAATTCTACTGATTGTAAACTGCCTTTACCACACAATGACAGAGGTAATGGGAAGGCAAAAATCATATTAAATTAGTCCATCTTTCTTTCAGACAGCTCTGATGAAAAGTTTAGGAGGAAGTACAAATAACTAACAGCTAAAACTGAGGGCTTGAAATTATTTGAGTCAATACATGCGTGATAAATAATGAAAAGTAAATCACAACATATGAGCTTTTTAGAAATGCTGAAGTCTACCATGTGAGTCACTTTTAGGTCTACAGAGACATACCAGAATGTCTAATTCATAAGGAACCAGGTGGAAACGGTAACGCTGCATATTTTTGGTCTGAGATGTATGTACTGGTCTTCCAACTAAAATCTTACAATGAAAGACAACAAAGATAATCTGTGTTTGGAGCCCAGGCAGAGGGGAGGAGAAGCAATGGAGATAATCAGCCAAAGGAGAGGGCAGTCACATGTAGCATCTCACACTCCGCCATAAGAAGAGAAGGAGCCCACATGTGCAGAAGCTAATTTATGTTGAAGGTGACCCTTCAGTGCATTTGGGAAAGGATGGTATTTTCAAAAAACAGCTGGTTCAAATTTGAGATCCATGGGGGGGGAAAAAAGTGGTCCTTTATTTCACAGCATACATAAAAGTCAATTCCAGGTGGATTATAGATCTACCTGTGAAAAACAATCATGTTCACAGAATACACATAGGAGAGGATTCTCCAGGATTTGGAGACAAAAAAAATCTTACATAGAACACAAATGGCATTAATCAGAGGAAATGACTGATGAATTTGAGTAAATTAATATTAATCTCTCCTGTTCATCAAAAGGCCATTATGAGAGCAAAAAGGCAAACCACAGAGTGGGCAAAAATGTTTGGAACACACAAACTATCAAAGGGTCCATTTCCAAAGTATACAAAGAACTCTCAGAAGTCAAAAAAAATTCAAAAAACAATGGGCAATAAATTTGAATAAGTTCTTGAAAAAACAGGATATGCAAACGTCCACTAAACATAATAAAAGATTATCAACTTCTTAGCCATTACAGGGAAATGCAAATTAAAACCATGAAGACATACTACTAAACCCACCAGAATGGCTAAAATGAAAAGGTGTGACAATGTCAAGTGCTGACAAGGACGCAGAACAATGAGAAACTTCATATTCTTTAGTGGTAGTATAAGAAGGTACAGGTAGCTTCCAAATCTGTTTGGCAACGCCTATTAAAATTGAATACACGAAAACTTCATAACCCAGCAATTTTGTTTCTAGGGTATGTGTGTCCGTGTGGATATGCATATACCTAACAAAACTGTACACACATATGTATCAAAAGATCTGTACAAAAATGTCCGTAGCATCATCATTCACAATACCAAAAGCTGGAAACAACCTACGCCCATCTCCAGTAAAGTGGATAGTCTGTATCACAGAATGGAATTTATATGGTGACTAAATTAAATGTGGTAACATCACTGACTGTCTCAAACATGTTGAGTGGGGAAAAAGCCAAACTCCAAGCAAGACAATGCTATTCCATTTATACAGAGCTCAAAATCTGGCAAAACTAGTCTAAGGGACTGCAAAAGGATGGTTTCCAAGGTGCTGGCAGTGATTCAGGTGCTGCCTGTGTGAGAGAATCTAAATATTCAGTGAGCTAGACATACAGTTTGGTGTACTTTTCTGCATGCAGGTTACACTTTAAAGAAAAAACATATAAAAAGGAAAAACAAATGCTTCATTTATTTGACCCCAGTTCTCCTTCTAGAATATTATCTTAAGAAAGTGATGACAAATATGAAACATTTTAGGCATGATACATCATGCATTTATAAATGGCATAAAAGGAATATCCAAAAATAAGGAAATGTAAATTTCAGCATACCTAATTGGTGAAACATTACACAGCAATAAAAAGTACACTCATGAAGATCCAATAATCTCTGCAAACTAAAAACTATGAAGAATGAAAAGCAGCCAAATCAAAATGTGCCCAAATCTCTACAGTATTTAAGCAGCCGGGCTTTGTGACTTCTGCTTTAAACTTCTTTTTTATTTGTTATACTTAGACGAAAAAAAAGTGGGATTATTTTTGTTGTTTTTTTAAACAGAATGTTTTGACCTTTTTTCACTACAGCTGGAAAGGCAAATGAGAAATTCACCCTCATTTCACTAGATAGGAAATGCACAAAAACAATTCCCTGGACAGCAGATGTGCGGTATAACTTTTACATGCACTGGGAAATTTTTTAAAAATCACGATTCTGTTTATTGCAGTGTTCTGGAACCAACCCTGCAGTATCTCTGAGGCCTGCTTCTATGATGATGACCTAGCCTAGGAATCCTATGGAATACAGTCTCAAGTTTCTCAGGCTCCTGCCCCAGGAACTAAAGAGAAGGCCCCTCACTCTTTAGTTGGTGGCTCTGGAACCAACCAGAGGTAATGAAGATCAGTCGTTCATTTGAGGACATGCTTGGTGTTTTGGGCACAATTATACGGAAACATCACTAAATAAGCACAAGGCTCTGTGCTATGCTCTGTGTGGTTAATGAAGAATATAAAACCTATTCCTACTCTCAAGCAGATTAGAATCTTAACAGACACATTACACAATAAAAATAAATAGATATCTGTGAACACTTATATTTATTAGTAGCATCCCTATTTTTCTAAACTGTATCCCTATCACAGGGGCTTAAAACCAGTTACATTTCTCAAACTTCTTGCCACCAAGATTCTAGGTTTAGGTTCTTTCAAGGAGAGGCACTTGTATGAAATTGAGATGGAAGAATCCATTTGTTTTTGACTCTGGCAGCAGTAGTAGAAACAGATTCGTGGAAACTCTTCCAACACAGCCCCCTGCATGGGAGCAGCACGGAGCCATGGTGGCCTTAGTGACTGGGTGGGCGGTGTCGGGGCAGGTGAGCACACACTCTGGCAGAAGCACAGAATTTCCTGTAGTCCTTGACCTGGGTTTGTTTCTCCAGTCCTTTTTAACAATTGTAACCCAATTCCCTGTATTAAATCCTTCTATGCTTGAAATACATAAAACAGGTTCATTTTCCTTGACTGACCCATGACTAAGACTTACCAAGCAGCAGAATATCCTCTTCTGATCCCTTTTGGAAATAGGTTAAGTATTACTATACAGAACAGTTTTCTAACTCTACCACCAACTCCTTCTAGCTTTTCTTCCCCCAATCATTATTATCCATTTCCTCTGTTAATTATCAAGACTATGGAACACGGTCAAGTAGGAAAATTAAAGTTTTCATCTCAAACATTTCACAAAGATTCATACTCTTGGATTACTGATGTTTATCATGTAGAATAGGAATGGCATACTAAGTACACCATGACACTCTGAGTTGAGGACAATTACATAATCATTAAAGGATTCATGTGATTTTAAATTAAGCTTATCAAAGTCATCATTTTGTCTGAGTAGGTGAGTGTATATGCATGCATACTCAAATATAGTATGCCTTTCAAAATTGTCTCCTTACCTAGATTCCCATGTTCTTATATACATGAAAATCTAACTATATTTCAAATTAATTCAGATTATCAAAAGCCATGTAGGACTCATGAACAGTATAGAAATCAATATATTCCTCACAACTTACATGCATGACTGCTTTAGTGTGACAGAGAAAAAAAGCCATTCACCTACGTTATTCAAAAATCAATACCAATTAGGTCGTATTTCCGGTTCTAGGTAAGAAGGTGTAAGCATACTTCACCCACCTCGACTACTGGACAAAACTATAAAACTGGGCAGATGACACAGAGCAGCTATTTGAAGTCTGAAAAGTAAACAGCAGCAGGTGAACTTCTGAAGTCCACTGGAATCTGAAGTACAACCAGAGCGGCAGTGGGTTTACCATTTATTTTCCAGCTGTATCCGCTTGCCTGAATATAGCTGGAAACATAGAAATAAGCACTGTGGTGCGGATGGATAAAGCTCCAGGATCCTCTAGGAGCCCTCTCACTCATGAATCAAAAAAGGGGGCTCCTAACACTCACAGGAGTGTGGAAATTCCCCAATTTTGTTCTTTCTTTCTTCCCTTGTCAGTTTTCTCCTGACCTCGCTCCCAAGCAATGCTGTGGCAGTTATCAGGAATGGAGGTCAGAAAGAGTGAAAACTCTGAGGCAGGGGAATCTTTCAATCCATTCCTGGAGGTGTCATCACAAGAGGCTGAGGCCAACCCCTGCTGCTTCTTTCACTCTCTCCTCCTGCTGGCTGGGCCCCAAAAAAGTCCAAATAGGGAAGCACACAGCAGAGCTGAGAGGAGTAAGTTGGTCAACTCTAAGGAACTGAAATATACCGGGGAGAGTGCAGAGAAGATGTTGAGGAAAGTGACCCTGTAACGTCATTTATTAATTCCAGGGATCATCACCAAGTCCAGAATCTGTGGATCAGATTGTAATTAGCACAACAAAGATTCTGAGAACTGAACAAATGGACCACTACACAGATCCCACACTGGCCAATGGGTTATACACACCCAGAACAGAACCAAAGAGTATGACAATGACTTTGAAAAGTAGGTGGATATTGGAACAATGGTTCCCTGAGGCAGGTTGAGAACTTGCAGCCAGAATCTAACCAGGTCAATTAACTGGTTAAAAAAAAAATTCTTCGTAAGATTTAAACACAATCCAGAGTCTCATAATGTAATGTTCAAAATATCCAGGATAGATTCCAAAATTACTCAACATACCAAGAACCATGAGAATTTCAACTCGCACAGGAAAAGACAGTCAACAGATGCCAACGCCGACATGATGCAGATGGAGAAATTATGTGACAAAGACTTTAAGGCAGCTACTATATAATGTTTGAATGACCAATCATGAACATTCTTGAAAGAAACATTAAGATTCTCAGCAAAGAAACAGAAAATATAAAGAACAAATGGGAATCCTACAACTGGAAATGACAATAACCAAAATTTAAAATTCACTGAATATAGTGTATATACGTCATTCAGTGAATTTTTAATCTTGGTTATCATCTCTTTGCTGTACAGCAGAAACTAACAACATCGTAAAGCAATTATACTCCAAAAAAATTAATTAAAAAAATTCACTGAATAGGCTCAAGAGCAGAGTGGAGATGGCAAGTGAATGTCAGCAGACTTGAAGATAAATCAATAGATTATCTAGTCTGAACAGAGAATAAAGGTTGAGAAATAAATGAACAGAGCTTTAGCGATGTGTGATTGAATAACACAAGGCCTAACGTTCATGTCAAAGTCCCTGAACGATATAGGAAAAAATGTGTGCTAAACACATTTGAAGAAACAAGAGTGGAAAATTACTCAACTCTGGAAAAAGACCAACGTACAGATTCAAGTATCTGAGCAAACCCCAAACAGCATGAATTTGGGGGGAGGGGTTACGCTAAGACAAACTGCTAGAAACTAAAGACATTCCATTTGGGTGATGAAAAACTTCTGGAGTAAGAGTGGGGATGGCTGCACAACACTGTGAAGGATTAATGCCACTAAGCTGTATACTTTAAAATTGCTAAAATGGCAAGTTTTGTGTGTATTTTACCACAATTAAAAGAAAAGAAGACAAAGAAATAATCTTCAAAGTAGCCAGAGTAAAATGATATGCTACATGATTACAATGATTAGAAGGATTCTGGGTATCTCATACAAAACATCAAGGTTAAAAAGAAATAACACAAAAATTGTAAAGGACTGTAATCTCAGATTAAAAACATCAATAATAAAAGTGAAATCAAGACATTCTCAGATGAAGGGAAATGTTAAGAACTCACAGCAGACCTACTTTAAAAGAATTAAAGAACTTCAGAAAGAAGGAAAATGATAATAGAAGGAAACATGAATAAGAGGAACAAAGGAAGAACAACAGAAATGGTAAATAACTGGACCAATATAGACTATTCTCCTCTTGTGTTCTTTAAAACGTTTGATGGTTGAAAGCAAAAAGTACCTGATGACCTTTTCAATGCATGTAGATGTAACACATAAGACATCAGTGACACCAAGGAAGAAGTACAAATGCATCTATAAGGGTTCTAAATGCCAAAAGAAGTGATAGGTAGCAATCATATGTTAAAAAAAGTTAAATATGTATTTTGTCATCCATGGAACAACCACTAAAAAAGCTATATAAAGAGATATTGTCAAAAGCACAATTAACATGGAATACTAAAAACGTTCCAATAACTCAAAGCATGACAAGTAAAAGAACAAAAAAAAAAATGGAATGGTAGCCCTAAACCCAAATATATCAGTAATTATATTAAATGTACATGGTCTAAAAACAATTAGAAGTCAGAAAATGTCATGTTAAATTTTAAAAATGACAACTATATGCTATCTATGAGAAATTCACTTCAGAAATATTTATATTGGTAAGTCAAAAGTAAAAGAATGAATATATACTGTAAACCATAATTAAAATAAAGCTGGAAAGACAAGCAATTCATTTACATAATAGGCAAAAGTCATGAAGAGACATCTCACTGAAGAGGATATGAAGACAGCAAATAAGTACATGCAAAGATCTTCTACAACAGCAGCCATCAGGGAAATCCAAATTAAAACCACAATGAGCTTATCACTACACATCTATCAGAAGGGTAAAAATAAAATATAGTGGTAACATCAAATTCTGGAAAGAACTTAGAGAAACTGGGTCATTCATACATTGCTGGCGGGAATACAAAGTGATACAACCATTCTGGAAAACCACTAAACAATGTTTAGTTTCTTATAAAATTAGACACTGGAATACTACTCAGCAATAAAACTCAACTTCTGATACATACAAGTTGGAATTATGCTGAGTGAAACACAGGCAATTTCTAAAGGCTGTATATGCTGTATGACTCCATTTATGTAACATTCTTGAAGTTACAAAATTATGTAAATGGAGAACAGTCTACTGGTTGCAAAGGGTTGGTTATTGGGGGAAGGATGATGGGAGGTGAGTCTGAAAAAGTCTATAAAAGGGCAACACAAGGGGTCCTCGTGGTAATGAAACTGCTCTGTATCTTTTTTTTTTTTTTTTTTGCGCGGTATGCAGGCCTCTCACTGTCGTGGCCTCTCCCGTTGTGGAGCACAGGCTCCGGACGCGAAGGCTCAGCAGCCATGGCTCACGTGCCCAGCCGCTCCGCGGCATGTGGGATCTTCCCGGACCGGAGCACGAACCCGTGTCCCCTGCATCGGCAGGCGGACTCTCAACCACTGCGCCACCAGGGAAGCCCCTGCTCTGTATCTTGACGGTGGTTGTAAATACAAAAACCTGCACACAATAAAACTGTGTTTAACTAATATACACAATTGCATGTAAAATTCCGTAAGTCTGAATAAGATAATGGCACGTGTAAAAGTCAATTTCCCGTATGTGATACTGTATTACACTCTGTAAGATATTACCATCAGGGGACATTAGGTAAAGAGTTCACTCCTGCAACTGCATGTGAACATACAATACTCAGTATAAAGTTTTTTTGTTTTTTTTAAGTAAAAAACAAAACTGGAGTGAATGGCTATATTAATAGGCAAAGTAAACTTCAGAGCAAAGAGAATTACGAGGGATAAAGAGGGGATACTGCATAATGATAAAAAACCTTAAGACTTAATAATCATATGTATATGCACCCAACAAGAGTCCAAAATACACAAAGCAAAACTAACCAAAAAAAGTAAATCCACAGTTATAGTTGGACACTTCAACACACCCCCTCTCATTAATAGTTAAAACTAGTTGACAGAAAATCAGCAAGGACAGCAAAGAACTGAGTAACATAGCAATTGGATCCAGTTGACGTATATAGAATACCCCATGCAACACCAGCAAAATACATTCTTCTCAAGAGTAAATGAAACATTAAACAAGATAAACCTTAACTTGGGCCTTTAAAAAAACTTGACTTATGTTAAAAGACTGCAGTCATACAGTGCATATTCTCAGACCATAATGCAATTAAACTAGAAATTGTTAAGAAAATTTCCAAATATTTGAAATGAAAACTCAATATGTAAACTCTTAAGCTAGTTTCATTTATATGTATTATTACAAAACTTGAAAAATTTTAGATTATATCTAATTAAGTCTATTGTGCATTAAAAAAAAATCAGAAGAGAGTTAAGTGTCTGGAATTAGTCATTTGTAAATCACAAGTCAGACATGGTCTATGCCCACTGTAATACTGTCAATATTGGTATGGAACATTAAGGAACCATTTGAGCCATACTCTAGAACTGCAAGGTCACACCAAATAAGAGACTACTCCTTCATTAGTTGGTTATAAGTCAGTAAAAAAAAAAAACTGTATATTGTCAATATGGTCCCTTTCACCTTAGTTTTCTGCTAATCATCTTGCCATTTGTTATTAACAGCAATATTCATTTAAGGAGTCAGTGCTCTAAAACATAACTACCTCAAGACTGAGATTCTATATTCTTGATCTCATCCAGTTTATCTAGCCTCCTCCTACCCTTAGGTAAGTTAAGACATGCAATGATTGAAAAAATCTCAGTTCCTGAAATGTGAATGACTCAGACACTTGAGACATTTAGAAGACTTTCTCATCTAGAGGAAATAAAGTTTGACTTAATGAAAACATAGGTCAGGGTTGAGATATTCTGTCACATGTGTCAAGTGAAGGAGGAGTTGGTTATGGCATATTTTAATATTTTAAGTGTGTATTATGTCAGTGTTGCTGAATTTTCTAATTTCAAATCATACTCTCATCTCCAACAGTAGCAATGTAGTTATTCTATTTATTTTTTTTTTTTTTGCGGTATGCGGGCCTCTCACTGCTGTGGCCTCTCCCGTTGCGGAGCACAGGCTCCAGACGCGCAGGCTCAGCGGCCACGGCTCATGGGCCCAGCCGCTCCGCGGCATGCGGGATCCTCCCAGACCGGGGCACGAACCCGCGTCCCCTGTATCGGCAGGCGGACTCTCAACCACTGCGCCACCAGGGAAGCCCGCAATGTAGTTATTTTAAAGGCAAAAGGAAAATATGCCAGAAAGTGATAGCTTGAGTACAATTAGACATAAAATATGCATTTTTACTATGATCCACATTAAAAAAATGAAGTAACACTCATAGCCTCCATCCTCATCTTACATTCATTCAATATATTTATTGACTATCTGTTGGGTACCATACATGAGGCAGCCACTGCTCTCAAGAAATACCCAGTTCAGTGGGCAGACAAACAATTACAATTTAATATGATATTTGCTGTAACAAAGGGACCACAGATAAAGGGATATTCACAGGCTTCACAGAGAAGACCTTTGGCTGGGCTGTTGAGTAGGTAGGACAGTCTTCAAGAGGAAGTGAAAAGAGATGAACCAAGAGAAGGATGGGTCCATGCACAGACAGAACATGAAAGAGCATTACTGCTCAGTAACACTAGAACTCAGGGCACTTTAAACACAGGATAAGGTGGGTAGGATGGGAAGAAGACTTAGACCATTTTGGGAAGGGTCTTACACACCCCGGAGGATTAAGGGAAAAGAAGTGATCACAAGTTTCCTCAAAAAATGAACTCCAGAGACAGGTAGCATCTACTGTTGCTGTCCAGCAACAAATGATAAAAGACTGAACTAAAACAGTAGTCATGGAAATAGAGAGGGGAGGACAGAGTCCAAGGATGTTCGGCAGATAAAACAGAAAAGACTTAGTGACCAAACTGACTATGAGGAAGGAGTCCCACCCAGCTTCTAACACAGACACATCCTAAAAAGAGAATACAAGAAAAAAAAAAATGGGTAGAAGAGGATAATAAATTATTCTTGAACATGTCTGTGTTCAATGTGATGTACCTCCTAGATAACTAGATGGAGACTTGCTGCAGTTCTGTGCGAACAGGAATGTGGGTTTCAGGAGTCCAGAGGCTGGAAGCAAAGGTTTAGGAGTCAGTGATTGATGAGTTGAAGTCTCTGGGGATAGATGAAATCAAACATGGAAAATATATTCTTATCATAATAAATGCTTCCTTGGCAAAGGAGCACTGATTGAAAACTGATTTAAAGTTTTACGACACATCAAGTTTCCTTTGCTTCAAAAAGTTTGTAAACCACTCTTTGAAAATGATCATCATAAAAGCCAATAAGGAGGCGGTGTTCTACCATCAACACTGAAATCCACTTCTGCAAGGGAATTAGAAACAGGTCTGCCTCCTGCCCACTCCAGCCCCGGCAGGGTTCCAACAGCTAATGAAACCTACAGTCCAGCAGGTACTCTTCTACCAAAGTTTTAATCAAAACCCCGAAGCTAGATTATTTCCACCCCTCACCCATAGGGAACACTTCTTTCCTCTGTTCCCCACCCACAGCCTTGTCCTCTTCCTCTGCTTTTTTTCCTGAATGTATCTGTAGGCCACAAACAAGCTATTAACTCCTTTTGGAGCAGGTGGTTTAAGGACAAAATACAGTATATTATATCAGAAATAAACATGGTAAGGAGAAATCATACTGCTTTTGATCTCTGTGAAAAAGCAGCTCATGGGTCAGAACTAGAAAGGGCAACAGGAATTACAAAATCCAAGCAAAATGAAGGTTTCCATGCTTATGATTGTTTGGGGGCATCTAAGTCCAACTAGCTTACCTCTAAGTGTGCAAAACCCCTGGAAGGAGGACTGAAGTAGAGGGAAAGAGTACAGGAAGACTCCCCCAAATTTTAGCTGCTCTAGAGCCAACGTGAGGTATGAGAGGCACCTGGAGAAGGTTCCAGAAAAGTATTCAATCCCGCTGTCGGAATCCAGAAGCTACTGGAGTGACTGGAACTGGCGTTAGCAATAATAGCCTTCTTAGCAGAAATGGTTGATAGCAAAGTATGGTACAAGAAGATCCTGAGGGGCCAGGAAATAGAAAAGATCAAAGGGTCTGGGAGCCCCTGAGCTGGGCCACTTCATTTATGCACTAAGCAAAGTGATTCGGCCCGGCACCGCCGTCCCGGCAGGACTGACGACATACTCAGAGAGCAAGACCACCACCTGGAGACTTTTGCTCACATCTAACATACAATTCAATAAAATGTTTTAAGATTCTGTGAGGGCTCTCATCAGAGAGAAACGGCTAGAAATACGGTAATATAAACTGCTGGTATCTATCTGGTTAGGCCTGGTTCAGGGGCTCAGAAGTTGCTCGGGGGTCTTTCCTGACTTGCCCTAAGCCTCTTCTGACTGCTCTGTGATAAAGATGATTGAAATGTATATGGTGTCCAGACACTTCCTTGCAAGGAAATAAACAAGAGGACAATACCTCACTCATCAGAAACAGGCAGACATACCTACAGAGTATGCAAAGTGAGCCAGCATTTTGTTTTGCATTTTGAAAAGGAAGCACAGTTCAGTGCAGATCTACTGAGAAAAGAAAAAAGTGCCAGAAACACCCCAGATGATGTCATACCAGCTGCTAGCTTCAGGTCAACTGCAGTGTAACAGGAAGCTTGACCAGAGCCAAGTGTACCCAGTGTCCCCTCCCCTGGACCAATCGACAGACTTCTAATGCCCTGCAGAAAGAACACTCTCCACTCTGGACAGTGAAGTAGTAATTTGTGTATCCAACTCTGGCATTTCAAAAGCTAAGCCCAGAATATACATGGCAATACCCATTCTGCAAATTACTGTACAGTTCATAGGGTGCCCTGAGACATCATTTAAGCACTTTCAAATAAAAAAGAAGTTAAATTCTTCTTAACCATTCGTTTCCGTCACTGCCAACCCCAATCGTACCCAGTAATAAAAACTGAAGCCAGCGATAGCTGTACCCCTGCCTGAATATTGAGCAGCAGTCAAGGTACGTGTAATCAACAGGAAAGGCAGATATCTGTTAAAGCTGGATCTTGTTTCTGCTTAATGCCGACTCTTAACCCACCCAATTCACATCGACTTCTGTGCACAAAGGTCTTGTGCAAGATGCTGTGCGTGTGTGTTGGCGGAGGATCGGGGGTCTTACCATCACCACTATCACCACCACAACAAAAACGATACATTTCTGCCCTCCCGCAGGCTGCAGCCATCTTTTCTTGGGAACTTTGGCTGATGTATTTACTGTTTCTCCTCTGCCCTCCTAAAACGATCCCCACGTAATAAGTATCATTTCAATAAAAGAACAAGAGGAGGTCAAGGCCGTTCAGACTTCCGAAGGCCCTGGTGATAGAAGACAGAGTGAATTTATGGCCCTGGTCAAGTGCTGTTATCTTCCCAGGGGAGAAAGATATTTGTGACTACAAGACATATACTAGAAAGAATGCAGCCTCTCTAACTTGTTATCATTTGTAAATCCCCTGCCTCATTTGATAACAAATGTCACTTTTCCTTCAGTGCCATTGGCAAAAAAAAAAAAAAAAAAAAATCACTGCGATAACAAAGGTGCCATTATTTCTGGTAGCATTTTCCTGGGTCCTGTTAATAATCACACTTGCAGTCAACTAATGCCCTAGGTTCTCACATCACTAAATAAATATTGCCTGGTGGCAAATATTAGTATCCCCAACTCTGCATTCCAAAGAAGTCATGAAACCTGTCGGAAAGGTCAGATCTCAGTAAATAAGGCCAAAGCAAAACTAAAGTTTAAAAATCTACTACCACTATTTTCTAGTTTCAACAAATTCCTGTGTCTCTGGCTCTCAGTGCAATTTCCTACCAGACACATCAGTGGACACTGTAACCCCATTATATTTGGCATTACAGACGTGAATAGTAGAAGTTCACAAAAACAGAGTCCTAGAAGTGACCTTTGGGTCAGGGACTCTTAACATTTGTTAAATACAGGGGTACATGAATGTACATACAGTTTTCTCAGGAAAATGTCCCTTGTTTCTTAAATTCAAGGACTCTTACTACTCTCCCTATTTTAGAATCACTGGGAGCAAATGGGTCATTCTCAATTCTTGCTGTGCATCAGAAGAATCTCTGGGGAACTTTCATATAAAATATATATTCCTGGGGCTTCCCTGGTGGCACAGTGATTAAGAATCCGCCTGCCAATGCAGGGGACACGGGTTTGAGCCCTGGTCCAGGAAGATCCCACATGCCGCACAGCAATTAAGCCCGTGCGCCACAATTACTGAGCCTGCGCTGTAGAGCCCACGAGCCACAACTACTGAACCTGCGTGCTGCAACTACTGAAGCCCGTGCGCCTAGAGCCCATGCTCTGCAACAAGAGAAGCCACCACAATGAGAAGCCCACGCACCGCAAAATGAAGAGTAGCCCCCGCTCGCTGCAACTAGACAAGGCCCACGAGCAGCAACGCAGACACAATGCAGCCAAAAATAAATAAATTTTTTAAAAAACTTAATTTACATTTGCATAAAGATAAGTAAATATAAAAGAATCATATTTATAGGGATTAAACCATAGTGGGTAGTTGATTATCATAAATACACTATGAAAAAAATACAGTCAAGGTTGGCTGACCCTTTTATCAACAGGGGAGAAGTTCCTGATTGTCAAAATTGTAGCTCACCACAATTTGTTATACTTTCCTTTCTAGCTATATTATTTTATTTTTAATTATCAAAACCAAGAACTAGAGCATGATTGCCACCACAAAGCATCTCATTGGCTTCATGAAGGTATTTACATACCCCAAAGCAGATAGGATAGGCCAATTAGTAGATTAAGGAACATACATTTATCCTAAGAGAAGGACTTTTAAAATGCAATTCAAGTTGGAGGGAGGAAAGAGAAAGAAGAAGGTGACTTTTCCTTTGTTAAATCTCACAATAAATTTACCCCCAGATTCAGCAAGTGCTTTTCAGTGGCTTCACAGTAGCTGAGATAATGATACGACTGCCCTCTTGATGTATGAGTCCCCATTGAGCAAAGTCGGCTGAATCCCAAGGACAGCATTCCAGGGCGCTGAAAAGAATTCTTTCAGTACACACCCACCGTGCGACTCGGTTCGGGCATGATTTCTCTAAAGGACACAGTGTCAAAGCAGAGGAGTTCACTCTGCTGACAGAACCCCAGGCAGCTACGTAAAAACTGTTAACATTCAAGTGCTACATGCCAAGAACTACTAGAAAATCTCTACACATTTCCTCCTGTACATTATGAATTCTTAAGGACTGGTCTCACCTAATATGTTTAACCTCTCATAGAGCCCAGGACAATGTCTTACATATAGTGAAGAATGAACATTTGATGAAACGAAAAAATTCCAGAACATCAGTTCCAAAGGATATGAGTATTCCCGGCAGTTAACAGCGCTTCACACAAATTACCGATGCCACACTCCTGATTTCTGATCACTCTTTTCATACCTGTGTCTGTGGTGGAAGCAGAATGTCCTTGTCATGGGCCCACTATACTTTATATAGATATTCATAAGTAGTTATACATAAATAAATTTATATATATATGTATTTAACTGGATATACGCACATATAAATATTCATAATATATATAATCTGGAAACGAATGAAGAATAAGCCACCTTCAAAGAAACTACGTTTTACATATTTATCCTTTTTCTGATTCCTCCTGTTAAAATACCAGTTCCACGAAGACGGTAAGTTGTGTCTGCTCACTGCTATTACCCACATGCCATAGGATAATGCTTAGGAAAGAAGAGTTAGCCCATATTTACTTAATTTCTGTTGTCAAACGAATGAATGAAATGCTAAGTAAAAGCAGAGTACTGTACTCGGTCCTGGAGACAGAGGGAATATTATGCATCATCTCATCTAGTGAAAGGTGGCTCTCAGTCTCATCACTGCTGAACGTGGATAGGAGCAGGGCTGAACTGAAGGCTGAAACCTTTCTGCTGGAAAACAGGTCTTTTCATTTATGTAATATTAACACTTTATAGATGCCCAATCGCATGTATTTGGCAATGAACAAATTCTGCAGTCCTGTATGCAGTAACATCTTCAGTCCCAGGCAAGAGGGGCCCCTACCCTGGCATGCCCACCTGGAGCCCCAAATACCCTTCGGGTTCACATTCCAGGTACTAGGTCCCTGGCGTTCCCTTTCAAACCCAAGCACACTTATGGGACCTGTGCAGATTTTTCCCCAGATATTTTCTCAAAGGCAACCTTCAATATGCAACCCTGGGCCCACAGGATGGGGTGTGGCTCCAGCACGGATGTGTGGACTCAGGTGTCCACAGGCATGCATGCTAGGTCCACAGTTCGCCTCATGCTACCTGGTCAGGTGTGGGACTCTGAAGAATTTGGAAACTCCAACTTCAAACCTGGCCTTCAAGGTTGTTACGAAGGTGTATTTGTCAGAGCAGGAGGATTTCTGAACTTATTCTGACAGTTTTAGCTTGATTTATAAACTTGTAAATATTTAGATATATAGAATGTGAGGAATTCCCTGGTGGTCCAGTGGTTAGGACTTGCGCTTTTACTGCCAAGGGCCCGGGGTTCGACCCCTGGTCGGGGAACTAAGATCTCTCGAGCCGCCAAAAAAAAAAAAAGAATGTGGACCCTGCCTTCGCATTCTAGCCCTGAGTCCCCACAATCAGTAAAGGAAACTGAGGCCCAGCGCCATTAACCAACTACCTAAGGACACTAGACCGGTAACTGGAAGAGCCAGACAGAACTCAAACCCAGCTCTTCATAATCTCAGTGTCAGTTCCTGAGGCAAACCCCCTCCCCTCAACTTCACCTCTTCAAAGCACCTAACCCCCCGGGGGCTCCCAGGAGGCAAAGTGCTGGGTCCACACAGCCCATGTTTCTCTTAACATCCGAGGCTTTCTCCTCAATACCGCAGGAGCCAAATGCAAGCCACTGTAAATCCAATGGTTGCTCTACATACGCATGCTTGTAGCTACCTGCAGTGCAGAGAGAATCTATGCTAGAGGTAAGCAAGCAGCGACACGCGCCTCAGGAACCTCACAAGATGCAGCCTGGGGCTTTTGAATGTACATCTTTTTACAACTCTAAATCCAGAAGTGCATTTTAGTGTTCTTGCAAAACAGGCTGTGTGGCAGTTTAGAAAGCCCACATATAATACCTTCCTAAGACCTGTACTTAAGGAGATCCTTTCATCCAAGAAATTCAAAGTACTTTACAAGCTCAGAGCCATTCATCCAAACACTCCGGGGAGGTATGCAGGTGGCCAGGGTTATACTCATTGACGAAGAAACTGAGGCAGGTTGACAGCCTTAAGTACCGTTCTTTAAAATGGTCTGTGCTTTTTGAAAATGAATGGCCTTAAACATCTAGAAAAACATGCCACCAATACGGTGGGAGAAAGATTTGCACTGTTTTTCTAAAAATTAAACTGAATGGAACAGAATTAAATACCATGTCACAGAAATCTATACCTTGCTGTACTTCTTTCAACCAAAAGGCCCAAAAATTTATGCTTAGGTCTCTGCAAGGAGCTTATTAAATCTGAGATACTATTGCCTTTCAAAATGCAAATTCCAAATCACAAATTTTAAGACAGGAAATTCAATTCCCATACACACACACACCAAGTAGAATCAGGCTTTTACACCTTTGGCAAAAAGCACTTAGCAGAGGTGACTAGCACATTCCCCTTGGTCTAGAATGATTTCAAGCCATAGAGATTAGCTTAATTTGCTTTTTAGTGGGAGGTAAATGGCCCCAGGTAAATATTCCTAAAAGCAGTAGAGGAAGAGTCCTTTTATAAATAAGGAAGATTAGCAGTTTAAGAAGAATAAAACAGAAAGTAGCCACTGTAGTTCCCTTAATAAAAAAGTCTGTGTTGAAAACATTTCTGAAAGTTATGCTCATAACAATAACCAACAACTTAGTGAGAGTTTACTGTAACGCTAACCATTGTTCTTGGTGCTTTTGTGTATCCCATTTTATAGATGAGGAAACTGAGGCTCAGAAAAATTGATACCTATAATCTCAAAGACCTTACAGTGGAATTAGAAAATCATTCATTCATTCATTAAGCTGAACTACAGAGAATCTGAAATATGGAAATTTACATAAAATTTCCCCTAGGGAGCTCACCTTCTAGTGGAGGAGCACACAGGTAAAACAACTTTCAAATAGGCGTGTACAAGACACAAGAGCAATGCAATCAATGCAGGCTGAACTGAGGGGCTGGGGCAGGAAATAAATACTTTGCAGAGAGTACTTCAACAGGCAGATACAAGAAGGAATTGTAGACTGATGTAAATGGCTTATGCAAATGTACCAAGACTTCAGAGAACTTAATCTGGGGGACATAGGTTGTCTGGCTTTGCTAGAGAATGAGGATGCATGCTGGTAAAAGGTAATCCTGCTCTGGACAGGTATGGATAGATGGGAATTGGATATTGAGTTAATTACTTTTACAACTGTGTATACCTTATCTCTCCCAACAAGATATAAGTCTCCTTGAGGGCAGAAAACCTTTCCTGGATTCTAGCAGAGTGGTTTACGTCTCCTATTGTCTAATTTAAGGGATTGATTGCTGTTATTTCTTCATCACCATCATCAGAGCTAATAACACTTAGACAATGGCTTACAGCCAAAACTCTTAGCCTTATATTAACTTATTTAAGCCTTAAACAAACCCAGTGAGGTAAATTCCATTGCTATCACCGTTTTCCAAATGGAACTGAGGCACAGTGATGTGCTAGAACAAACACCTGCTAAAAGGCGCTTAAGGCGCTTTATGGAATTTGTGTCTCCAAAGCATACCCCAAAAGGAAGTGCAGAACTGTTACCAGGGATTTCCTTTCTAGGTAATTGCCAACACTCGTCCCTCCCATCTCAGGCACCGTCTCCCATCGTGAGCAATTGTCACAGACTCCCCAGGAGATGACCGATAGGCTCCTGAACACCATCTTCTCATCCATCTCACAGAACCTGCCACTCGCCTGCTCAGCCGCACCCAGTGCTATCCGCCAATGAGAGCCAGTGTCAAAGGTGCTAATGCCAAAGTACTAATTTAGCTGCTGAGACACCAATGATGTCACTTCCTAGTAGCCCAAGCCATCTAACTCTTGTGGCTGCCAACCTGATTCCCAATGGAGTTACTGCTGTCACTTCACATACTCAACAAGGCACAAGATTTTGGTGACATCAGTTCTCTCGAGTTTCTGCTTCCACTTTTAACAGTCAAATCTCCCTAGGTTTCCAACATGATTCCGCGAAGAGTTCAACTGGAAGGTAATCCAAAGGACTGTCACCATGCTTTCCTTGAAATCCTCCTTTCCACCAACATATTTTTAAGTTCAGTTTACATAAACATTCCTCCATTCGATTGCAAGTTCCTTTGGACAAGCGTGAGAGGTACATAAATTTTCATAATTTAGATTAAGAAAATAGGCTGGTAGGCATTTGACTGGAATGAATGAAGTATTAATTTTCTACCTCCACCATAAATTTGTTGAGACTGCACATGTCTCTTCTCTGTTCAATTCTGTTCCTCATTTCCTTGTCTATAAAATGTGTTAACAGCACTAACTCCATAGGGCTTAGGCACTCAATAACCATTAGTTATCATGAGCATTATTCTCAGATATATACACTTAATATATACTTACTGTTCTGACTGTATAAGGCATCAGCAATGGCTACTTGCCCTTAGTTGAACTGGACAAGAAATAGTCAAAGTCTTCCCATAAAACAAGATTCCTCAATGATGAAGAGAGAGTCCTGGAAACCAAAACACCAGACCTCTAGACCTACAGGACAAGTGTGAAGTTGAAAATATGAGTGAGCACAGAAGGCTAAAGCCATAATACCAGTTACAATTGAAAGTCATGTTTTCCACATGCAATCAAAATTAACCATCAAAAAAGAAAAGGTACACATACGCCCATGGATATGAGAAAGTATACCAATTGACCAAAGAGCCACTTCTACTCACCTGATAAATGGCTGAAACACAATCATGGCAACACGCCTTGCATTTTGGTTAACAGGGTGACATAAAGCCAGCTAACATCAGACTGTGTGACCTCACCCCCCTGGGATGGGAGCCACAGGTTTCACCTGAGATCTGGAAAGTGTCTCAGTTGCTTTCTTTTAGCAGAACAAAACGTAGCAAGGACCCAAGGAGGCGAGAAGGTAGAACCAGAAATTGTCCAGACTCCGTTACCCTAAGTTACCTGATGATGAGTAAATATTCCTTGTTCCATGATTTCAATGGAAGGTAAACTACTACTAAAAATATCTGATATTCGTCATGCTTTTAATCTCTTCCTTTTCTCTTATATCAGAAAGAATTATTCATGCTTCCTGACCAAAGGGTATCCCTTTAATATACCCGCAGACAAACCCTATTCCCTTGTTCCATCTTTATACCCTTTTTCTTTCAGCCCCGTCAGACCACTTCAATCCATTCACCATGGCGGAGCCCAGCACCCTATTCTAAACCTCCCTCCCAGTACGCCTCAGCGGAAAGCTGAGTGTGCACTGCTTTAAAGCGTTGTCCTGCCTCCTACTGGCTGAATGATCTCGGGTAAATGTCTTCGTCTCCCTGGGCCTCACCTTCTACATTCATAAAATGAAGTTGACCTTCTGCACCCCCATCACCACCGAAATCCTTGCGGTCTTTAGCCCACGGGTTTTCAAGTGTGCACAGATGCAAAGAATCGTGGGAGCCCAGACCCCACTCTTACCACATGAGTGAAAGAGTTCTGTGAAAACATGTTCTTAGGAGTAGGGGCCACATGGAGAAAATATTAAGGCTAAATTTAATAGGGGATCAGGGAGGAACACTTCATCTTATCCCCCAAGGGGAATTTGAAAGTGTGAGCGCTCACAGCCACAAAGGAGAAGGGCCGGCAGGGAGCCCAGTGGTGCCAACTACACCTGAAATCCTCCCTTCTCCCCCAGTACAGAGTATTTCTGTATCCGGTGTAAGTGGAAAGGGAGAATTAGGCAGATAGGGTTTTTCTAAGGAACAGGACAGCTTATTAAGTGCTATAAAGCAGGGGACTCCAACCCCCAGGCCATGGACCAGTACCAGTCCGTGGCCTGTTAGGAATCGAGCTGCACAGCAGGAGGTGAGCGGCAGGCAAGCGAGAGAAGCTTCATCTGTATTTACAGCCGCTCCCCATGGCCTGCATGACCACCTGAGCTCCGCCTCCTGTCAGATCAGCAGCAGCATTAGATTCTCAGAGGAGCTGGAGCCCTACTGTGAACTGCACATGGGAGGGATCTACATTGCCTGCTCCTCATGAGAATCTAATGCCTGATGATCTGAGGTGGCGCTGAGGCAGGGATGCTGGCACTGGGGAGTGGCTGCACATACAGACTGTCATTAGCAGAGAGGTTTGACTGCACAGACACCATAATAAATCAACTGCTTTGTATAATTATTTCATTATATATTACAATGTAATAATAATAGAAATAAAGTGCACAATGAGTGTGATGCGCCTGAATCATCCCCAAACCACCCCTCTCGCCCCAGTCCGCGGAAAAGCCGTCTTCCACGAAACTGGTCCCTGGTGTCAGAAAGTTTGGGGACGGCTGCTATAAAGCTTAGGCAGTCAGTTACATCTTATTTGCACTGAATTCAACACCTTTTTACTGTTTCTCTTTAGCAAGATCAAGCTGAAGCCAGAAGGTTCCACTCTTCTCTCTACTCCTCGTTCAGTGAGCATCCCATGTGTCGATACACAAATGTAAACTCTCCAACAACAGAGAGGCCCTAATTAGGACCACATAGCACTGATGAATTTAATCAGTGAATGTTTCAGGATCTACCCATCAAACATGGACAGCTCACAGTCAATGTAAGAAGTTACTCTGTAAACTGGACTTTTTTTCCCTCCTTGAATTTGAGATCTAGAAGCCTGCCTTGCTTGATTTCCCTGGAAAGTTTCCAGATTTGTACTTCAGTTTCAACTTTGTGGATTGGGCTTTGTTTCTTAAAGACAATAGTGAATGGTTTTGCTATTGGCTATTAAATCTGCTTTTAAGAGCAGCTTAGGTATTCTTTGCAAAGAGGCTTCTGTTATTTCCATCACGTTATTTTTTCTCAATTTTTCTTCTTTCTTCTCTGTCTTAAATCCCCTCTTCTCGGTGGTTTGCCTAAGTGCTCAGGTAATATACATACAAATGCTTTGACAGACAGATGGGTAAGTACCATCTCATGGTGCCCATACTTCTTAGTGAAAAATGTACCCAAAACAGAGTGCAGTAATTCAAGCCCCTAAGGTGCTATAATAGTCCCTGAAGAGGATACTTTTCAACTAAAACTATAGCACAATGGATCTATAAATTAAGGCTACTAATATTGCTTGACAATACTATAAAGAAAGTATTCTTATATGCCTATTCCTAATACACACACTGCATAAAACTGGTAATTCTACTTTAAAACCGGTAGCAAAATAACATTTGTTAAACTGGTTTTACAGAGTCAATGTTATGTTCTCATTTTTTTTTAATATACGATTTTCATGCTGCCAAATATACTACAGGAGTGTGAACCTCCAAATAGATTTTCTTATGCTGTAGGTCTTATCAACTTTGTAGGCTAGTCTCTATAGGCACAGGATACCTGAAAGCTTATTAATGAGTAACACTTAAGACATCTTTACTAAAGTGCTAATCACAACTGGGTATCTCCCGTTTAATTCTATGTTACTGGTATCCCCATTTTACAGCTTAGAAAATGAAGGCTTTAAGAGAGAGGTTAAATAATTTGTCTGAGGTCACATTTCCAGCAAATGATAGAACCAGGATTTGAACCTGAGAACTCCGGCTCCAGAGCCCAAGCATTTAGCTACTACACAATATCACCTCAGTAGTGATCCTGGGGTCCATAATTTTACAGGGTAAGAAAAACAGCTCACCTACATGTTATTTGCCCTAGAAAACACTTAAGGCCAGACTAACATGGGTCCAATACAGGAAGTTCTGGCTACTGAAATGCCTCGAAGACCCGAGCTTGTAGATTACTTTGCCTATGACATTCTTCCTGCACAAAATCCAGAAGCAGGGTTATGGCAAAAGGCTCCTCTGAATTACGGGGAGTAGTGAGAGCTCATGGCTGTCTAGCCCTGTCCACCTGCTTTCAGTTATCTGGAGACAGTGCCTCCCAAGCTGTGCACATACCAAGAAATGTCAAGGCCATCATTATTTACATCACATGAACCTGAAGGTCAGTTCAAAAGGGTACCAGCTATTTATGGGAATGTTTTAGTCACCCAAGGCAGATGAGAAAAGGAAGAACTTGGAACTGTTCCCATTTTATCTTAACGATCTCTAACATAAGAAGTCTACTGCCAACCCCTAAGACATTCCAAAGTGAAAGGTAAAGTTAGTATTTTTAACATAAAAAATCACTTGTAGTATTCAATTTTCATGAATCTAATGTCACCTACAATAGCAAATCAGAAGATCCCACCACATTAAGTAGTGCCTGAAACCTCTGAATGTTAAGCAATTCCAAAGTGACGATATACCTACCTTAGTTTTAGAATGAGTTTTGTTCTAAATGCTATATCAGGCATGTTTAAAAAACATGGAAATAAACAGAGCCTGTATCTAGGACCACTGGTGATAAAACAGACCATATGAACATTACCAAATGCCCTGTTCAACTCCTCCTATGTTTATTGGCAACTAAAAAATCGCTGGATAAAGTCCTCTCCAAGGCCAGTTCAAACCTTTTGCCCTAGACACACACAGTTGGGAAAGAAACTCTATCCTTCTACCCCTCATTTCATCACCTCAAAACTGGAATTAAGTGCATATAAATGAAATATTTGAAAAAACCATAGCTAAACTCCCACCAAACTGTTGAATTTGTCATTACACTCCTAACACTGGCTAATACCTTGACCTTATAAAAAGAACCTGATTCTATAATTAGGCCACTTCATTTCTTTGATGTCCCAACCACATCAGAATGTCAAGAAACAAAAAGCATGAAGGAAAGACGTATAAAATTTAACCAAGTGATTTAACTGGATTAACACACTAACCTTTTTAATGGAAGTCTCCTTGAAAAAGTAAAAGACAAATTCAAGACTCTGCTGCTTGCAATAAAGAGCTATGTCCACAGAGTATCAAAAGTTGTACTCACCTAGTTGAAATCTCCTGAGTTTTATCTTCCTATTTTGACAAGAGGTCTCTTGACGAAAGGCCTGCGGTGTTATAAATTATCCCCTTACTCACTCTCCTCAGCTATCCCTGCTGCAACAGGAAGAAAGTAAACCTTGGAGTCCTGCACTTACATCCCTTAATCATACACACACATGCCCCCCAAAGCAGTAAATCACTGTCTTTCACTGCATCACCATGATTCACGCCCGAAACGCAGCAGAGAAGACCAGTCCTCAGAAATGCCATACCCAAGAAAGCGATCTTAATACATTATAAATAGTAATACTCAGGCACACCACTGCTGTTTCTTCTCAAATAGACATCACACCAACAAGTGTATCATTCTAATTGAGTCAACCAGCCGTGTTAAAGGCATATTTTTATAGAGCAAAGCTTTCCAAACAGAACATTTCAGGACTCAGTACCCTTTCTAAGCTCTATTAAAACCAAACATCTATATCGTGTTAATCCACCTGGGCATGACTTTAATTAGCAGAATTCGCCCTATGGTTAGGCTAACTTTCCTCTCATAAATTTGGCAGGGCAGAAACATGACCCATCATGTTTTAAGATGCTACCTAATTATATAAAAGATCTCATTTAATTTTACATAGAAGTGATTAATAATCAAAATACACTTGACCCTTGAACAATGCAGTTGAAATTTTGTGTATAACTTTACAGTCATCCCTGGGTATCCAAGGTTCCCTATACATGGATTCAACCAACTGCAGATCATGTAATATTAATACTATAGTAGGTACTTATTGAAAACAAATCCACTCATAAGTGGACCCATGCAGTTCAAACCCGTGTTGTTCCAGGATCAAATGTTTATCAATCCTGAAGAATATTTGAGGTTACCCCATTTTCTAAGAAAATGTGCCCATTTATTTACTACACCTTGAGCAGAAAGAAGAAGAGAGCTTTTTAATAGTTATAGAGCCCATTTTTATTTTGGTTACAAAAAATGCTAATTGTTACCAGGTTTATGTGAATTGTCTGAGTTTTGGTGTTTTCCTACGCAATATACAACTGCATTGCTTCCATTTGTCTGTCTTGCTGGGGAGAGGCAGTAACACAAGTACTGGCTCAATACTTTTCAGCACTTTAAAATCCCTCTAGCTGGGGAGGTAATAAGTACACGGTCTCCATCTTGCCAAGCAAAAGCCAAGAGAACCAGGCCAAATGATAGGAAAATCTGCAGGACGTATTTTCTAAATTTCTTTGTTGAGTTTGCACCACTGTTATCAGCTGCCCTTCACAACTGCCAGCATGTTTCATCAAATTTGCTATCAGCTCAGTATCAGTGTGGTAACAGTACAATAGTCTCCTAGCTCCTACATTTGAGATTAATGAGTGGATGTGAATGAGTGCTTTGTCTGCAAGATTTTTTTTTTTTTAAATATATGACTCTCTGACCTTAGTTTTATTTCATTCAAAAATCTGGAACTAAAACTCACATTGGGTGAAGAAATGCATTATGAACTCTTTCAGCAAGAACCAGATCAGGCTACCAGACTGTTTCTTTAACCGCTTTCCAGCAAAATGGCCTCCTCAAGGATTAGGCTCTGAAATGGTTAAGAATAGGAATTTGTAGGGCAAAGAATGAAACATTTTTGATAGTGGTGAATATATACATAGGATAAAAGTATTTTTTAAATAAAAATCATTGTGGTACATTTAAAGAGTAATGTAATTGAAAACAGATTTTTTTTTAAAGAATGAACTCAATGCTACCACACTTTTAAGGTTGTTTTATTTTTTATTGATTTTAAAGGGCTTTCTAATAAGATTAGATGCCCTGCATTGTAGGTCCAAAAGCTCTCTGACTGCATATAAGTGAATTGTGGTCCACTCCACTTTCAACAAAGGACTCTTATCCAGACTCCATTAATGTTACATTAAAATGAACGTATCTCCTTTGACTTTTTGGTTGCGCTGTGGAAAAACACTAACAATACGGCCTTAGCCTGAATGTATCTGTATATACAAAAATACCCTTTCCGGGCTTCCCTGGTGGCGCAGTGGTTGAGAGTCCGCATGCCGATGCAGGGGGCACAGGTTCGTGCCCCGGTCCGGGAAGATCCCACGTGCCGCGGAGCGGCTGGGCCCGTGAGTCATGGCTGCGGAGCCTGCGCGTCCGGAGCCTGTGCTCCGCAATGGGAGAGGCCACAACAGTGAGAGGCCCGCGTACCGCAAAAAAAAAAAAAAAAAAAACCCTTCCCCCTTAAGCCTGTATTAACAAAAATCTGGCATCCATATCAAAGTACATGGTCACAATATGTTGCTAAACAAAAGGAATCCATCTTGATGAACATTCCACCACAAAACATGCGGTCCTGTGGTTACTTCCACCTTACTGGTGCCATGTATTACTTTTTGAATGACAGATTTTTTTGAATCACACTCGTGTTATGTTTTACCTCAGCTTTAAAACCGTGCAAATGGAAGAAAACCAACCTTAGTAAACATTCCCCTATCATCAGGTTATTGCTAGACCTAAAGAACAATGCAATATAAACCACAGATGCTGGTGCCTGTCAGGAAGCATCCAAAGATTAACCCACAGCAAACTATCCCTGTATGGCATTCCAGGGCCACTTAAATACAAACACAAGAAAGGCACCTTTTAGCTAAAAATGTAGATGTCAGGCAGCTGCATGTCAGACTTTAAAAACGATCTTCAGAAAAGCTCACAGGGGCTTATGCGATCCTAAAACAGCAAATACTGACTTTAAAAAATGTAAGACCAGTAAACCACATTCAAGGTCAGAAAAAGTCTACTTGGCCACCTGAATAACTCTGCCATATTTGGTATGCAAAATTAAAAGGCAGAGATTTAAAAGCAGTCGTTAAATGCTAGATATCAACACGAAAACTTAAAACTGGGCAGGGCATAAGCCAAACTAAAGACAACTCATTTAATGGCATTTAGTCAGCTCACATGTTAAATATACACTAGTCACACATAGAGCCAAAAAACAGGACTAAGGTTAACCAAGAATGGCTAATGTGATAACCAGACACATATATTGAGCCACTACGTATGTTTGAAACAGTCACAAAATTGTTAGGCCCGCCTCAAGGAGGCCAAGAGATAACTGAATATTGTTAAAATAGTAAGATATATGAAGAGACATGTACAGCAGGGAGTGTACTCAGCAAAGCGTCACTAAATTATATCCTTAAATCCGTCTTGCCTTTAAAACGCACTCCCATCAGACACCCATTCACCCACCACACAAAACACAACCAGAGAGCAGCTCAGAGTCTGCAACCAAAATGACAGCCCAGGAGTCTGTGGGTTTTATAAATGGTGACTTGAGATTTAGGTTTTGTTTCTCTGTATAAATAAAATATCCATGGAAATGTTCTCCTGACACTATGGAATCATAGAAGATCCAAAGACCCAGTGGTTTACCCGTGTCTTTGATCAAAAGCAGAGGACCAACTAGGTCAGAAGCCCCTTCTACCTGCCACTGGATTATTTACAGTGAGGTACGAAGGTTTTATTGCTTTACCAGAAAATGTTGCCCCTATCAAGTTCAGTACTGATTAATGAAGCATAGATATTCAATTTCAATTAGACATCAACAATCCTCCAAAGCGTAAAAGCAGCTTTCAAACATCAACTTCTTAAAGGGGAAGTTAGGGTGGAGAAGAGAAAGAAGAAAACTGTACAAATACAAAAAGGATTGGTGCTATGGAAGGGCACAGGAGGGGCTAATTCTTTCCATTATCCTGGGGGTACCACTTAGGTTCAATTAAGCTCAGACTGCAAAATGAGTGCAAGCCTGTGTCTTGTACTCCAATTACCAATACGAACAGCACCTACTAGCTGAAGGGAACATCTTCTGAACATTAGTATGGCTTACCAATGATTACTTTCTATCCATTTCCAACATAAAAAATTTTAAGCCCACCACTGTTGGTGGTAATGACTCAAGAATTACACAGGGAAGCATAAATATGTCTCTATATGTTTATCTGGTTAGGTAACAAGAAGCTCTTGGAGCTGAAAAGTTCAAAGAGGCGACTTGTTATCCGAGAGCCCTAAATCTATAAATCTTACAGCTGACAATTCCCAACCTGGGGCAATAACAGATTACAAGATCAGGAGGGGCATTTCTATGCTTAAGCACAGAACCAGCAGCGGCTGTTCTCATTTGGAAGACTTGGCTCACGCAAACTTGTTTATGCATTTGGTGTGTTCATGTAATTTGCCAATTTGCTAGGCTTGACACCAGTATGATGGCTTAACATTTGCTGATATTGTCCATTTGCTGACCCACACAAACTCAAGGCCTAATGCCACATGAAAAGGACCTGACCAGCTGCGAAGAGACATAAAGCACCTGATGAAAGAGAATGAAGTCTTGTCTTGATTTTTCTCTGGAAAAAGTCAAGAAGGAACTATCATTTTCTAACAATTCTAATCACCCTTTTATTTATCCTTTCTGCTTATAAAAGCTAGATTTATTCCTAGCATATTTCAATAAATGGTCTCAACCACAGCTCAAAAAACAAAACAAAAAAATCAGGCACTTAAGGTAAAAACGCTTTAGGTATTTAGCCCCAAATGAACACCAGCTAAATAAACTACTGACCTGAGAACACAAACACACAGCCAATCTCACTCACTCTTGCAAGTCACTGGGCTAATAAAGCTTTTCTTGCTAGTGAGAAGCACAGCTTCAGGGGGTTTCTTGTTTTGTTTTCACCGTCTCTTACCCCAAGAAAGAGACAAATCATACATGTATTGATTTCATGAAAAAGATCTTTAGAATGAGACCAATGTTGGTTTTTTCCAGTGCTAATATTTCATTAAAGCCTCTAACACTGAATAACAGAAAACTGCATTTAAAAAAATATTTGCACTACATTGTATGTATTTCATTATGTGCAGAGCCACACGTTTGGATCACTAAGCATATACCTACAGTATTTCAGGAGTACCAAGAAGCCCAACTACTCCAAAACTCTCTCTTCCTGGGCTTGTCAGAACACCAAAATCCCTACCATGCCTTAGGGTCCTGGGTATCAAATCTGCTCGATAAAATAGCTATTAACTCCTTAGCATAAATTTGCTTCATATAGTGATCTAGTGACCAAGAGCTAAAGAACATAATCAGTTGAACAGTTAAACCATAGTGCAAGTGGGGAATGGAGGAAAAGTTTTATTTCAGGAGAAAAATCTTGTAATTAGGGTGGACTGGGTCCCAGAAAGCAGGAGGAGGATTGAGGAAATAGGAGGAGGAAGTCCAGGAAATGCCTATCAGAACAGACACAATTTTAGTCCATTATGAAGTGAAAATGTCGAGACTTGGCTTCTGGTAGCAGATGGCGTCTCAAGATTTATTTTCTCATCATCGGCACCATCAGTCAGGTAAAACCAACATGCATTCGTTGGAGGAGAGAGCAAAGCCTTGCTTCCTTGTTTTGCTTGGAATTCTGCCCCCTCTCTCTCCCCATTACCCTGGGCACCTGCCAACCCTTTGCCAATAACAACTGAGACTTTCTTCCTCTGTTTTCTCACACTTTTCTCTAATTCTTTCATAAAATTCCAGAAATAAAAATTAAAATCCTCTACCTAAGTAAAAGCAGGCACCACCTTTTTAAAACTCCATCTAACAAAAAAATATTTACATTGAGATAAAGTGTTGCTTTGTTTACTCAGAGAGCACAGACACTGAGCAAGGGAAAAAAAGCCTGGTCTATTGATTCTGAGTCTAGGCTTTATTCCCAGGACCAGTTGTTTCTCACTGTTATCATCGTGAAAAAGTCACTTCTTTTTAAGGTGCAGAGCAACATTTCAAACCTTACCAAAACATTAATATCGTACAGTATCGCATGAACTTATCTGCAAAGCAGAAATAGAGACAAAGACGTAGAGAACTAACTGTATGGACACCAAGGGGGGAAGGGGAGGGTGGGAGGAATTGGGAGACTGGGATTGACATATATGCACCACTATGTACAAAATAGATAACTAAGAGAACCTGCTGTATAGCACAGGGAACTCTGCTCAGCGCTCTGTGGTGACCTAAACGGGAAGGAAATCCAAAAAAGAGGGGATTATCCGTATAGCTGATTCACTTTGCTGTACAGCAGAAACTAACACAACATTGTAACGCAACTATACTCCAATAAAAATTAATTTAAAAAAATTAAAAAGCAGAGAAAACAAGCTGCTTGCACGGGATGCTATCAAATCAGAACTGGAAGATTAGGTTGAGCATACCTTCAAGCAGACCTCGATCACAGTGCATGTCCAAATAGCATGGAACCTTTCGATATGAGACTTACAAAACCCTGGGCAACAGATCAGCAGACTCCTGCCCAATTTCAAATGAGAAGCCTAGGCAATGACATGCAGTATATGCTTCTCTGTCCAGTGGTCAAGCAAGCTCTCTTAAGAGGAGCTGCCAATTCTCACGGAGCAGACAGCCCCGTTTCCTCCAAGAACGCAACAAAGGCTCTGAAGAGGCTGGGCTCTGGCACAGCTGGAGCAGAAATGCGCGACATCCTTTACCTAGTTCAGCAGACTGCCCTTCTTTACACATTGAATGCTACATCTAAAGGAAGTGCGGATCAGGTCAAACCAGAAAAGTGGGGATGTGGCACAAGGGCCGAAGACAACCGGGGACAGGGATCTGCAGGTGTGGCAGGAGACCCTCAGAAACCAGGGTGGAAGCAAGAGAGCAGGGGGCTGTTCCACACGTTTAAATGGGGCCTGGTGGGAGGTGCAGGTCACACAGCCAGCACTTAGGTGGAAGGAACAGCCAGCATAGCCACGAAAGAGGCCACAGACAAAGCTTAAATGCTTCCACTTTCTCTTTTTCTTCCTTTTTACCCCTAAAGGCCAGTTGCAATCTACTTTGTTCACAGCCCCACACCAGCTTATTCAACATCTAGCTACTTAGGAGCAACCTAAGATTATTTGTCATAAAACCCTGACAAAGTTGAAGAGTAAACTTTGACATTCCATACTCTTTGGGATCACCGGCTCCCTGCTAGATGAGCTATGTTCAGGTCCGGAGCACCTCCTGAAACATCCACTCTCGAACAGGAGCCCCGTTTTGATCAGGTAAAGGACTCCCTTCTCTGGAGATTTTCAGGATAACCTAAGATTCCTTTTCCTACAGATATAAAACAGCCCCATTTTTTAAAACTTCAGTAAAGACAACCACAAACACGGCATCAATTTTTTGCTCTTCTTATGTCATTTCTTAGGGGGAAATGGAGTAAGACTTACACAGGATAGAGGCTCGAGACCACCTGGAAGTGACCAGGCAACCGTGGAGGTTGGGAATCCCAATCCCAGCAGGGGGAGGAACATAAGCTTAGCAGTTAACTCACAGCAGGACTACTCACTTGCCCTCTTCGCCTGTCTAGAAGGTTCACCTATCTAGAAGGTACCTCATTATCACTGTTCTTCATAACAAGAAAAGATAAATTGTACAGTAAAGGAGTATGTTTTAACATCCCCAAACAATGTGATACAAACCTGAGGTTCTCAAGCAACTAAAGCTTAAAAAAGGAATTGAAGATGGGCGCTTTCCTTCTCTGCTGGAAAATACAACACTCTTTGGAATTGTACTTAAGTTCTAAAGGAAAAATGCCTTTCTGTCTCTGAGCTCTGCTTCCTCCATCAGTGGTCTTCTGGATGGAGTGACAATCACTCCATCTCCCCTGAATGATCCATTCTTGCACTTGGCCTTGGACTAGCCATGACACATACACAGAGCAGAAATGAAGAGTGACCATCACTTGTTTAAAAAAATATATACCCGGACACCCATGCTCACAGCAGCGTTCTTCATCATCAGATGAACGGATAAATGAAATCTGGCATACCCGTACAATGGAATATTATTCTGCCCTCAAAAGGATTTTCCTTTCCTTTTGAGAGCTGCATCATGTTCATGCTACAACATGCATGAAACTTGAGGATACCGTATGTTAAGGGAAATAAGCCAGGCTCGAGAAGACACATGCTGTATGATTCCACTCATGTGGGGTAACTGGAGTAGTCAAACCCTTATGAGCAGAAAAATAGAATGGTGGTTGCCAGAACCTGGGGGAAAGTGGAAAATGAGGAGTTACTGTTTACTGGGAAAGGAGTTTCGGTTTTGCAAGTTGAAAAAATTCTGGAGATTGGTTTCACAACAATGTGAATATACCTAATGCTGCTGAACTGTGCACTTAGCAATAGTTAACATAGTAAACTTTGTTTTTCCCATGATTGAAAACAAAGAGAAACATATCTAGCCCATAATCCGAAGCAACTGCTCCCTCCTCTAAATTACTATTGCATTTTCACTCTCTCTCTTAAGATATTGATCCAATAGAAATTTACTTACTATAATGCTCTTAACTCATTTGCTTCTGTGAAGTAGCAGCTACTAGTATTAGTCCTTGTTTTACAGACAAGGAAATTGAGGCCCGAAGTGATTAAATGACTTGTCCAAGGTCATAACCACAACTGATGGCACTGAGAGCACCTAATTCATATGTCACCTCCTTTCCCTCTCACACAAACCCTCCTTCTCTTTCAAAAGAATCTGATAAGCCGCTGCCTCTACTCTCTAACTTCTCTCATCAACCTTCTGCAAGCAGGCTTCCCCCACACCACACCCACTCCACACATCTCCCAAAGGTCACCCGTCACCTCCACACCTCTGCTATTCAGCTTTGGGAGCTTATCTCACTTAGATTCTATGTAGCAAGGGATGTGTCTGACCCACCCTCTTCCTTCTGGAAATTATCTCCTCCCTCAGTGTTCTGGACACCATCTTCTCCTGGCCACCCTCCTCCTCGTCTGACCACTCCTTCCTTATCATGTTCTTAATAGATTTTCTTCCCCAATTTCCATCAAACAATGGTTAATGGATGACAAAATCGATTTGCTCTAAACTGATTTGACACATCCACGGCGTTCTTTTGAGGCTCCTGTAAGAGGTTCTACAGGCTCCAGGATGCAGGTCCTGCGGAGCTGTCACTTGAAGATGAGGGTTCTATTTCACGTACCTCGCACCTCAGGTTGTCTGGCACACTATTTGACACATAATAAACCTTAACACAGACCTGTTCCTCACTTTCAAGTCTGCTTTCCCTAGCATACACCACCAGTTTTTTTTCACTGAGAAAAGTTCCCCAACTATTCAACTGTCCCCTTCATGCCAAGGCCAGTTAAGGGTACAACTTGGGCTCCAGACTACAACTAAAGCAGAGGCAGAATACCTCCACTGTCCCTTCCTGTGTAGTTCTCAGAGCCCTGCCAGGTCTGTATCGGAGCGACCCCGAGCTATTTTATAGGAATTTCCACAGGATGCTGCCATGCCCCGACTTGCTGCGTCTCACCTGCCCTTTCTGCCCTCAGAGGGTCTCCCCCCAACAGAATAACATTAAATGAGATGAGAACACTCAAGTAATTTTCCTGCATTCTCTAATTCAATTAAATGAGTTAAATACTTGAAACTCTAGTAAGAGAAAATTAGAGGAAGCTCCAAAGGTGTGGACGTCCGAGTCAGCTCAATTTTGGCGAAGAGGAAATAAGGTTAGCAAGAGACAAAACGTGCCATAATATTCCACTGACTAGAAGGCTGCACAAAGGCACAGTTTCGTTCTTTGTCACCCTCGCTCAAAGTCTTTGCTTTACCCACTGGCGTCCATAAATGGTTTACATTTCATCCTTTTCTGAATTAGTACATTCTGAAGTCTACTTCTGATCTGACCTCATAGATGTTCTCCTATTAGTCCTATGCTCAGCATAATGGAATGTTAATAGGCTGTTATGATTTACTCTCCAAAAATCAATTGTATAGATGCTGCCGGGTAAATAAGCTACTTTGGTGGGTATGTCTATCCACACAGTATTAGGTACCGCTTGAAAAGTGACTGCCTCAAGGGATGAAACCATCCTAGGGAATTCAGAGCTTTCTTAAATTGATTTTTTGTTTGTTATAGATACGGAGAAAGATGTCCCACCTAATTCCACATACCTGAAAAACAGTGAGGTAACTGATCCTTACTAGCCTGTCACATGGACAACACCCGAAATATAGCAAAATATTAAGATAAAAATTCAACAGCAAATGATGACCACTCAATCGTAAATTTTGGAAGGCAGCTGTCTGGTGCAAGAGAGGGGTTAATTTTTTTTTTAAGTCTAGAAAAAGATACCTAACGTATAACCATAGCCGACCAGTGCATCAAAATAGGACATTCAAAATGAAAACGGTAGTTTTCATAAAGAATTTTTGAATTCTATGTTTCAACAAAGGAAAGGTCATTCTTTGATAAAAGAAGTGTGATGGGACATGAAGCTGACCCAAGAAAGTATCAATTTTTAAGACTGAGCAGATTTTTTAAGAGATCGCATTGCTTTGAAAGAATGGGAAAAGAAAAGCCTTTCTAGACTTCTGAGTGTTACAGAAAACATTTTCCTTCTACCATAGTTGTCTTGAATTGTGTGTGTATTCAGAGTTAAAGCTTTTTTCAATATTTGTTTTTTTATAGAATACATGTAAAATTATCACTACCAAGCCTGAAGGCTCTACTCTAGGAGACAACAGTCTCTGAAGCTCAAATATCTCAAAGGGACCAACTCCTCCCAGAGAAACAGGCGCACTAAGGGGTGAGTGAGATGTGTGGGGAGCAGGCCTTGTAGCTGGCCCCGGAGGAGGAGTATTTTTTTTTTTTTTTTTTTGCGGTATGCGGGCCTCTCACTGCTGCGGCCTCTCCCATTGCGGAGCACAGGCTCCGGACGCGCAGGCTCAGCGGCCATGGCTCACGGACCCAGCCGCTCCGCGGCATGTGGGATCCTCCCGGACCGGGGCACGAACCCGTGTACCCTGCATCGGCAGGCGGACTCTCAACCACTGCGCCACCGGGGAAGCCCGAGGAGGAGTATTTTTAATCAGTGTCTCACTTTAGAATTGCTCCCTGCAGAGGAATAAAATAACAGACCAACTTTTAGCCAGTTTGATTATTTTAAATTCTCTACAGACGATGAACGCTTTACTGCCTATACAGGGAGCGGAGCACGCTGGCCCCCACTATTAAACGCTCTGGAATGTCATGATCGCCACCACCTCCGTGAAGCCTTCCCCCAACTCCTCTACTGGAGCACATGTTATGGACTATGATTTTCTGTTTATTTTTCTTTCTCCCTGTTGGATGATGAGGTTGTGGACTCTAGATTTACCTCCCCAATATTTCCAAATGCCTTGCAGAGTTCCTCAAACACAACCAGCACTCCGCAGCGTCCGTAATTTAAGGAAAATCCATTGAGTATCTGTTATTGACAAGGCCCTGCCCTCGGCGCTGGGTTCCAGCAGTGAACCAAACAGAGGAAAATGCCAGCCTTCACTGAGCTTACATTCAAGTGATGTTGGAATGGATAATGGATGAACATTAGAGAAACAACAATATTTCTTCTTGATCTCTTGGAAATTTACTTATTTAAACAAAAGGAAACACGAATATGGCCTGCTTTTACATCATTCTTTGCAATTGTGAAGGCCCAAACCTGACTGCAAATGAAATTTAGAGGCCTGGAACTATCGTTAACTTCCTTTTATTAATGATCAAAGGCATGAGACAGGGCCCTCACATTTCCTGCATTCTACTATGAAGCCTACAAACTGTAACATATCCCTTGCATGCAGCCACAATTATCTTCAAAAACTGAAAACACACGTTGGGAAGGGGTGTTTAATGAGGATCAATCCACCACCACCAATCAATACTAACAACTAATATACACAGAGCACAATTTTCAAACTCCTTTTGTTTTACAGATAGTCTCTTCTGAACCCTCAAGTAGCACATGAAGGGGACAGTTCAGAACTTCTTACTGTACTGTCTTTGCTCTACAGATGTATAAGTGGAGGCACAAGGAATCTGTTATTTGCCTAATTTCACACAGCTGGTAAATTCCAAAGTCAAACTTAAAACCAGGACAGTGAACTCCAGCATCAACAGTTATGCTCTAAGTAGTACTAGAGCCCTACAGGCAAATCCACCACTTAAGAGTGATACAGAGTACTCTTTCTGCAGTAGCAGATAGTAAACCTTCCAGACAATTTACTCCTAGGTAATCAATATAATTATGTCACTCATTTCTGGATCACTGAAGATGAGCTTTTCATCTTACTGAGTATATATATATATATATGGTCGAAGATAGTGAAGCCCATCTGTAAACTCCTAGCGGGCCAGGACTATGTCCCCATTACTTTTTTTTTTTTTTTTTTTGCGGTACGCGGGCCTCTCACTGTTGTGGCCTCTCCCGTTGCGGAGCACAGGCTCCGGACGCGCAGGCTCAGCGGCCATGGCTCACGGGCCCAGCCGCTCCGCGGCATGTGGGATCCTCCTGGACCGGGGCACGAACCCACGTCCCCTGCATCGGCAGGCGGACTCTCAACCACTGCGCCACCAGGGAAGCCCTCCCGTTCCCTCTTGATCCCCAGCCCTCAGCACACCTCCTCATAAGCAGCAAAGCGCTCAACAGACAATCAATGGATGGTGATACTACTACACCAGCCACTGTGAAAACTGGTTTAAGAACTTTGGTTGTATCTTTCTGCTTTTTCTTCCCAGTCTCCTATTAATTACATTTTGAGCCACTTAAAGGCAGAGATGCTCTGCCTTCTTGTATAAATCATGTACAGAACCCCAGATGGTGTCATGCTCATGTGGCATGTGTGTTGCATCAATATTTGCTCATTGATTTGTTGCTCAAATACTACTACTGAGTCGTGTTTGCCTGGCAAATCATGCAATTTTAATAATTAGTGTCTGAGGTGGGAAAGTGCCTTTTATAAAAAATCAGGGGTGAATGTGAAGTATTGAGTTTGATACTGGTCTACTTGGAAGTAGGCTGGATGGAAATGCATCTCCCTAGCAAAAAAATTAAAATAATGCATAAAATCTCAGAGTAACACCACCTTTGTTTTTACACACACACACACACACACACACACACACACACAGGCATGTCGAGAAATACAAATACCTTCAACACCTCTGGAAATGTGAAAATTCACTCTGTTTACTTGAAATGCAGATGCATCAACTATTGCTCCAGGAAATAGACTCATTCTCATGTCTACAGTCACTAAATGTTAAAGATTCTTCTGACCCGGGCTTCCCTGGTGGCACAGTGGTTGAGAGTCCGCCTGCTGATGCAGGGGGCACAGGTTCGTGCCCCGGTCTGGGAAGATCCCACATGCCGCGGAGCGGCTGGGCCCGTGAGCCATGGCCGCTGAGCCTGCGCGTCCGGAGCCTGTGCTCCGCAACGGGAGAGGCCACAACAGTGAGAGGCCCGCGTACCGCCAAAAAAAAAAAGATTCTTCTGACCAAAAGTACATGCACTCAATGTGTTATTAGGCTCCCAGAGGTTGAATCAGGTGTTTTAATAAACTGCATTTCTGATTTACTAAAGATTAATCAGAAAACTGTTTATGGTTCAAGCCTTCTGATTGGAGAAAAAAAGTTAGGAGGGACAGTACAGATGATCCAATTAAATCTCACCCAATAAAAGGAAGCCTTTCTGTACTTCTCACTGACACTTTTTAGGAATGAATGTATTAGTCCACGTTTTCATGTAATGAACATCATCTTTTATGATAAAGAATTTAAGTACTGTAAGATTATATTTTTGAGTCAGAATTTTTCATGTGGTGAACTGTGATGATATTATCAAAGAATACTGGGCCAAATGTACACAGAACCTAGGATATGCCTGGGAAAGGACACTTAAAAAAATTAAAATCCTTGAAATGTTTTACTGTCATCTATCTCTTTCTCCTAAGAGAGATGCTCAAAAAGAGCATATGTTGATTAAAGAACTGGAATTTTTGAGTTCTGGTTATCTGAGGTTTAATTTTATCTTCATTGAGAAAAATAATTTGGTATTATGAGCTCAAGCAGTCAGATCACAGCCAAAGGCAATGATTTGTTCATGCTTAGTTGAAAATGCTTCTGAATTACTGATACTAGTATCATGTCTACCTTCAGATAAACACATATTTATTTCAATTAAAGCTTGTTCAAGGTAAGATTATATTGCAATGACAAACTACTATACTCTTCATAGGTATAATAGGTTAACATTATTTTACACAATAAATACAGTCCTAAAACCTAAGGTATATGGAAAGTCTTTTGTATATCTCATTACATGAGAAATGTTCTAGGTAAATTCACCTATCTAAAAAAGAGTCCTGCAGTAATCAAACTACAGTATCAACTACCACCAAATTATATTTCAGTTGCACTTCTAAATCTTTGAATGTTCACTTTTCCAGAAAAAGAGCACAACTTTAAGGATATCTTCTCCAAGAACAACTTTCAAAACACTTGAAGATATGCAAGTGAAAACACACCCGTGGTAAGCAGTGCCTACCCTCACAGAGCTTACACTCCCATGAGACAGGCAAAACCCAACTCAGTGTGTATCATGTTATAGGGGTGTACTGACAACGTACTGACAGCAAAATGAGCAAAGAAATTAGCAGCAGTGAATGAGGCCACAGCAGTGGTACGAGTAAGTACTCAGGCCACACAGCATCCCACAGGCCACGTGCAGTGGATGCTCTTACCTACCACCCAGATGCTCCTGCGGGACCAAGACCCTTCTTGCTCCAGATGCTATAGATGTTGCGTGCCGATGACTCACAGCCGAGTCCTCCTCCAGGCGCCACATGACAGAGGAAACTCCCTCCTTGGGCAGATCCAGTGACCAGTCAATGAAGGGTAACAGGGATATGCCTGAAAGGTCATCCCAGCTTCAGCATCCCTGTAAGGTCCGCTCAGCCTCCTCCTGCAACTGCATCACAGCTCTACCTCTCCCTCCACACGGTCCTGCTTCCCTCATCTCGCATAGGGTGTTCCCTAGAGCCCTCCTCAGTAAGCCTCCTGCAAGCAAATCTCAGACTCTGAGGCCGTATCCTGGAAAAACTGTCCAACAGCTGTTTTTTGTTTCTTTGTTTTGTTAACTTTCAGTGAAATAAGAAGTCTTTGAAGGTTGAAGCAGAGGGCAACAAAATCTTATTTCTGTTAATAGAAGGGCCACCGTAGCTGTTTTTGTTGAGAGCAGACTACCAAGGGAGTAAGCAGGCTACACTGTAAGAGTGGTAGCAGTAGAGGCTGTAAGGAATCAAATTGAGTACATCACAAAGATAGATCAGACAGGCTTTATAACGGGTTAGATGTGGAACGTCCTCAAAATCATGAGAATAGGGCAGTTCCAATTCTCCTAAACTCCTGTCTCTAGACATAGAGGCCCAACACATAACAGTAATTCTTACAGTCGCAAGTTTTCAAATATCACTACTACCAGGTTTGACTATTCACATGAAGTAAAGCATAACCTCACATGCAGTTTAAGAGTTGAAGAAATATTTAAGAAGTACGTTAATGATACAAATTCACGATTGGTATCTCACCTAACTGTGCTTCCTCTTTTGCTCCCAATTCCAGCAGGTGGTATCTACTCAACCACCTCAGCTGGAGACGAGGGCCCATGCCTCACCTGCTATCACTCCTGACACACCACAACCACCACATAACAGAGTCCCACCTATTTCATCTCCAACTATTTCTCATATCCATCTCCTCCTGGCTATCCTCAGTGTCCTGCTTCAATTCATTCCTTTGTCCCCTTTTGCATTAACCACCCAACTGGATTCCCATTTCCCAATTCCACCCAGTCTCTGCACCACTGGAAGAGGAATCTACTATCATACACACATCATCAACTATAGATATGACCCCTGATTCAAAACCTGACCTTGGCTGTGCTCTTGAGTCCCACCTCCCCCCCACACTCTACCCTCCCCACATGGCCTCCAGTCTTAGAACTGGCCAGTACTGAAGCATTGCAGTTATCTGCCTATCCCGTGATGTTTAAAACTCAGATCACTCCTATTAAAAAACAAGTCATTCTTCCTAGATTAACTCCACTTCATTCTTTACAATCCAGTTAGAGCAGTTTCCAAAAGAGCGCCCTGATTCTGGCCCCCAAGAACGGACTAAACTCCCATGGACCGTTCCAAACTGTACTAAAAGCATCTATTTATGTTCACACCCACCATCACTAGACCCTAAGCTCCTTGAGGACAGAAATCATTTCTTACTCATCTTTGAGCTCCAGGAGGTAGCACGGTACCTAGCGCATGATAGGCAGGAAGAAAGGCTAAACTTAACTTTGATCATTACCTATTACTTATATAGAGGAGGCTCTGGATGAGTTGTTTTTTTTAAAAGATACTGACTGGGGCAAAAATAAAACAAATGTATGAACAGAATGGAGTTCTGAAACAAAAATTTCAACAAATGCCAGGAGTATTTCCAACCGCAAATATTTAAGATACCCTAGTCTCAATGTACTCTGTGTCCCCTTCTAAAGGATCATATCAACATAGTAACAGAGAGACAGATGCATTCTTAACTTGTGCTTATGGATATCTTCTCCCAGAAAGCAACACAAGCAAAGCCCCAGCTATGGATGAAAATCAGTCTCTTGGATATTCCTTATGGGACTATATAGAAATAGTGGAAGTATATATAAAGTACAGAATGTTTTTCGGGATTCATTTCCCTGAAGTTTGAGTACACTTCCTTCCTATGTCATTCCCAGAATTGGAATACCGAAAACAGAACTGGTGGCAAATGTGGATGTAAAAGGCATTTCTGTTCAAAATAACATTATTAATCCGAAGGAAGTGTCAGTGTTAATGAGCCCGCACCATTAGCTGTAAGCCTTGCTTTGAAATTTCTATTGATTTTAGACAGTTACATATTATTTATGCCAAAAGCACCGAGACGGAGGGAGAGAGAAATAGAAAAAGACAAGGCTTTGGTCAAGTCCACGTGTTCCAGTCTAGCCATGCAGGCATGTGGTCTCTGCTGGGCTCTTCTAGAAGGGCATGTCCTCGCAAACCCTCTATGAGGGCAGGAGCTGTGTCAAAGAGCAGGCCCAGGACGGCTCTCGTGGAGTCAGCAGGCACAGCACAGAGCACAGACACAGCAAAGACTCCACAGGCAAAAACCACCAAGCGCAGAAGTGGCCCAAGTTCTGGGAGACCTGGTAGTTAGAGGAAAGGCTTTTTTAAACTCAGTGGAAAAGGCGCACACACAGCAGGCACCAGTGTAATTACAGAAGCCACTGGGTCCGTCTGCCAAGTGGGGCTGATGTGGCCTCTTGACCAGGTTTGATTCTTGGTTTCTGCTGCCCTCTTGTCCCTCCGTTCCTCCGGCTCCCGCGACTTGATCAACTAGCAGATGCTTTTGCTTCCTGTCCTACAGACTCTCGGCTCTCTGTCCTCTGGTGTGTTTTGACATCTACTTCAAATGGGAGAGTGTCTGTGAAATGGACCAAAGCTTCCCAAATCCTACTTTGGGATTATTTTCAAGAATTTATTTCTACATATCCAAAGACTACTATGAATTTTCCTATCAACTAGACATCAAGCACGATCCTGACACAAACAGTCACTAAGCAATTTTTGTTATTCGTCTTCTCTAGGCAAATACACACATTATTGTTCAAATCCCAGAGTAGGAGGGGATGGTAGTTTGCTTCGCATTCTGTCCTGAATTGTATTCACTCCCATCTCTCTTAGGTCTCTACCCAATCTCATGCACTCCTGTGGCTTCATTATGGGCTATGTGTCAACAACTTCCAAATTTCTCCCTCTACGCCAGACTGCTCGGCTTAAATCCTGACCCAGATACCCGAGGACCTAATGGACATTTCAAGTACAAACTGCTTAGGATCGCACTCATCTTCCCCTTGCCAGTGCACGATATCACCCACCGGCCTCCCCCCTCACACTTGGGAGTCATCCTTGACTTCTCTCTCTCCTTCCGCCTCACATCTAGTCAATAAAGCTATCCTGGCCTGAGCTACGCTCTATTAACCAAGAAGAGCTAGACTTCTGTCAGATTTAAGTATGCTGAGTATCTCTCTTCCAGACTCCAGCAAGCCATGCTGTACTGCACTGTGCGCCCACCATGTGAGGTTAGCCAGTGCCCTTTTCATTCTTTCTGAGCTCCCTCTAGGCCACGCCCCTATGTCCCCATTTCAAAGGCACTAGCAGGCATTGCACAGGATCCGTCTCCTTACATCTTTGGCAAGAAAAAATAATCCCCTTTATGAAGCCTCTGTAAACTTTTCTAAAGAGCTTAAAAAGGCAGTTCACATTTCCCAACAGTAGCATCTCCAAGGAAAATTCTTCAAGAATGAAACAACAACGTAGTTCATAAAACAAACCCAAAAGGAATCCAACCAGTCAGTTAAACAGTAATAAGTTGCAAAGCCAGAACTAACTGGGATGGCGACTTAAAGTTGTGACAGGAAGAATACAAAATCAAAATACAAATGGTGAAAGTCCACTGAGTGACCGAGTGACCCTCTGCCATTGTAGACACCTGCACATTTTCTGTTCAACATTAGTGTTTTTTAGCCTGTCCGCAACCTGCTGAAATTCAGCTCAGATGCTGGTATCTTGGAAGGCTACACTTTTAACACTGGACTATCAATGCAACGTCAAGCAGAAACTTGAAAGGGTACAATGTCTAATTCGGAAGAGCAGACTTGACAGATTCAGCTCAGTTCAACTTTGTGGAGAGACTGTTTCAGTCGATGGCTACATGTTAATGAGGGTCTTTTCCTTGCTATCTTTGGGCAGAATCACCATTTCTAAGACTGTCCCCACACAAAGAGTGTTAACTATCAAGTGTCAGGGTACCACCTGACAACCCAGACACTGGGGGCAGCTGCAAGGACAGAGGTCATGCATGCTGCTTTCGGTAATAAAACTCTCCTTACCCCTAAGTTCATTACTCCAACTCTACAGACTCCTCCTCCACCCATTCCAGCCTACTAGCATTTTCCTTAGGCTGACTGACTCTAGGAAAACAAGTATTGCATTATGCTTGACTCCTTGGAATGAGATCAGTTCTAGTTTCGAATTCCGTTTCAGAACAACCCCAAGGCCACAGACCCTGTTAGAAATCCCCAAGGCCACAGACCCTGTTAGAAATCCCACAGACCCTGCTCAGTGGCGCAGGATGGCCCAAGCTATGACAAGGAAGCATCACTTAAGTCACGATCAGCAAACGCATCCTAAACCCAGACTGGCATCCTCACAGGTCTATTCCGATGCGCTGGGCACAGACACGTCTGGGCTCCTCCTCCCAGGGCCGCCTGGCCAAGGTGAGGCTGCAGTGCAACGGCCAGCAGTGATTTTCTCCAGCTGGCACCATCTGTGCATGCCCTGCCAGACGTGCTGACAGAGCAGACTGCGTAGACCATTACTAATCTCCCAGGGTCAGCGGGGTCAGGCCTGCAACGTGATGCCTATAGATTTCAAAGGCCGGCCTTCCCTCCATGCCAGCTAATCAATCTATGCTGAAAAGCAAGCACATTTTTATTCCACTTTCTTTTAAATTTCAAAGAAAAATCTCACTTTTAAAGCTCTTAGTGTAGGGATTGCTTGCATATAAGCAGTGTCCTGATACCGGTTAAACTGTACAAGATCTGTGGGGCGTGAGGATCGCCCGCTGATCCTTTGCCAAAACTGGGTAGAGAGACCAGGAGGACAACTCTCCTCAGATGACGACGGAAAGCCTTAAAGCAGCGACACAGAAGGACAACATGGATCAAGATTCGGGCTCTCCTGCAAAGCCCCCCTGAGTGAGTCTACAAAAGCACAGTAAATACCAGCTGCTGAGCTCCCAGGATCACACCGTGTGAGCCCGGGCCCGGGCCGTGTAAAGTTGGGCTGGAAAATAAAAAAGTAGCCTCAGGCAGCATCTACCTCAGAATTCTGCCACAAGGGAGGCCCCCCATTGTCAGCTGCCTTCCAAGTGTTTGCTAACTGCGTGCCGTGCGCCAAGAGCTTTATGTTCCCTTGCATTTCTGTGGCTTCTTTCACTACGGAACGGGGATCACTGTGAGTTTAGCACTCAGCCTCATACTGGCCAGAAGAGCCCCACAGCCCAGTGAAAGCAGGAGGACGGCAATCCTGTCTTCCAAGTGCCACTGGGTAGCACAGACTTGCTGCAGTAACTAAAGCATCTTGTAGATAACCTTATTAATTAATACACATTTTTGTGTGTCAAGACCAACTACTGTAATCATTTCTTCATAGTAGATGGTATGTTATTCTAGATCTTCCAGTCAAGTGATGACTCAATCTGATAAGACTCAAAAAAACACCAACAGCCACAAAACTAAGACATCACCAGGAGCTCCGAAGAAACTAGATCTTTTGCTTACAATAATTAAAGGTTTAAAGAAATTTCAAGATAAGTGACTTCATCCTCTTACTTGTGCTTAGATAGGAGTTTTTCCACTTACCAGAGTTGGGCTACAGAAGTAGGAGTAATGAGGAATTGTGGGCTAAAATAGAGTGAATAATTCCTCTAACCCAGATCACTTTCTCTGTAAAGCAAGCTGGGCGGGTCACAGATCTGACGTGGCTGCTTCGGCCTCATCTGAGGAGCAGTTTTGCCTGAGTTCCCATGAAGTAATTTCTTCTTCCACTTTCTCCAAGCTTCAAGCAACTACAGAAAACTGCAGGCTAAGCTGGCTCCCAACACACCTACGCTTCCCAGGTCCTCCCCGCTCACAAGGGTGGCTCTGTATTGTCTGAAAAGAAGTCACAGAGTCACTTAGATCCCCTTCAACTATCCCATACAAAGAAACACTGCTGTCTTAACAGACCTCTTCTCAGCCTTTAGACTTATTTGGATGTTATAAAACAAACCGAACACACAAAACAAATGGGAACATTTAAAAAGAGATCACGTTTCAGGTTTATTCTATTTTACGACCCCATCCTGGGACCTCAGGTATATGGAGGAAGATTTCATTCTATTTATAAAATGAACATCTTCACATTGCTGGATGGTTTGTTTCGGTCTTTCAGAAACAGTGAGATTTTACGGCCTTAACTTCACACATTGGGCTTTTAACATGGAGCTTTATGACATCTTTCCCCCACCTCCAAGCCCTGCTGTTTCAGTGGCTTGTTCTAAGCACCAGCATCTTCTTTTTTAAACAAAGGCTGCCTGACATTCAACTTCATTTCTGTCGGACTCTGCTGGAGCAAAAGATAAGAATCTAGACAAAGGCTTTCATAGTGTTTTACCTATAACTTGTCTAAACCAACAACTGACAAACACAGGTTCTGCCCAATGTACTCAAGGCATCAACACAGCTGCACAGACCTGTACCCCTAACATCAGCTCCAGTATAAAAGCAGCCAGTGGAATGATCAGAAGGCAGGACGCCTAGATGGCAGAATGATAAATCTTTGAGGAACCTGAAGATAAAGTCAAGTAAGGAGGTGGCAAACACATGGCCATAGATTTCTCAGTAAACTAAAAACAGAACTACCACATGACCCAGCAATTCCACTCTTGGGTATATATCCAAAAGAAACGAAAACACTAATTCAGAAAGATACATGTACCCCAATGTTTATAGCAGCATTATTTACAATTGCGAAGATATGGAAGTAACCTAAGTGTCCATCAACAGATGAATGGATAAAGATGTGGTGTAGGGCTTCCCTGGTGGCGCAGTGGTTGAGAGTCCGCCTGCCGATGCAGGGGACACGGGTTCGTGACCCGGTCCGGGAAGATCCCACATGCTGTGGAGCGGCTGGGCCCGTGAGCCATGGCCACTGAGCCTGCGCGTCCGGAGCCTGTGCTCCACAACGGGAGAGACCACAACAGTGAGAGGACTGCGTACCGCAAAAAAAAAAAAAAAAGATGTGGTATACACACACACACACAATGGAATACTACCTATTCCTTGTGAAGGAATAAAATTCTGCCATTTGAAACAACATGAATGGACTTGGAGGATATTATGTTAAGTGAAGTAAGTCAGACAGAGAAAGTCAAATACTGTATGTTATTACTTACTTGTGGAATCTCAAAAAGTACAACAAACTAGTGACTATAACAAAAAAGAGACCCACAGATATAGAGAACTAACTAGTGGTTAGCAGCAGGGAGAGAAAACGGGGGGGAGAAGCAATATAGGAGGTAGGGGATTAAGAGGTACAAACTATTTTGTATAAAATAAGCTACAAGGATATATTGTACAAGATAGGGAATACAGTCTATATTTTATAATAACTATAAATGCAGTATAACTTTTAAAAATTGTAAATCGCTATTTTATACACCTGTAACTTATGTAATATTGTATATCAACTACACATCAATAAAAATTATGACCATACAACTCATAGAACAAGACCTACACAACCAAGTTCTAAGTGAAGATGGTAACAGAGCCATGTTTCTTAACAGCCCAATCATATCCAAAAAGGCAGAATAGATATGGCCAGACTCTGTCCCACTCTAAATAACTTATGACCCTGAAAAGTCACCAAAAACATCTTGAATTTTGTCTCCTTGCTTTCTAAGGATTTAATCATTCTTTAGCCTATTACTGAAAGGAAGGGTTTGTGGGGTTTTTTTTAAAAATTCTCTCATCAACTCTATGCTTAATATTCACATTTAGTAATCAACTTGAACACTCTTCAAATGCAGAGTTAAAAACTACATGATTACGCTTATAAGGGGGAAGAAAAACCCTCATTTCTGAAGATATAACAGAAGGACCAACAGAGGCAAGGTCCATTGCATTCTCTGCCTTCCCTGACCAATTAGATTTTATCTAGTTTATAAAGATTTCAAAGGCAGATTCCTGCAGGGTCCTCAAAAACCCAATCCAATAAGAAGCCGAACAACAGGAAGTCCCCACTCTACTCCAAGCACTGAGTAGGGTCCTGGGACACTAACAAGATATCACCTCTGCCCTCTCTCATCATGACAGAACAAAAGGAAAGAAACACTTGGAAGTCCTTACCACTATAGTTTTTAAGAAAGAGTTGCTTACATGAGATACTGGCAAAACAGCCATCTTTCATTCTAGGTTCAGAGAAGGGGATAAAATGATGTCCAGAGTTAAGAGCACTGAGAAATGCTTTCGTTTCTGTTACCATGTTGATGTAATATTAAAAACCAGTTAAGAGTGATTAAAGGAACCTAAATGAAACACTGTGGTCACTCCTCCTTCATATGTCGTTAGCATTTGCCCTAAGGCTGCCTCTGTGACATATCAAAATGGGCTGCCCCAGGCTCTGCTCTGCTTGTAGGAACCAGATTTAAATAAAAACCGGTGTCTGATCTTGAGAATTTTTTTTAACATTTAACATATTTCTTCTCTATATAACCAGCCTTTCTACAATGGTTTTACACCTAATCTCCAATTCTTACTCAAGGAAGCCAGTTAAGAACCCTTAATGGAAGTAACTTAGGACAACTAATTACCCCCAAAGAAACTCTTACTGTCATGCTGGAAATGGACCACAGGAGGGAAAGCCAAGACAACCACAAAAAGATATGGAAAAGAAAAAGGGAAAGGACTTCTTTCTGTACTAGGGAGTTACACACCTGTATAAGTAAGAGATTCACTCTAGAAGCTCTGATTTCTAACCCACAAGCCGCAAACCACCGAAACACCATTTGGCCAAATCCAGAAGGATTCCAGTGGGGCTGATGCATGTGGTTGGCATGCGTTTAATGGCAGCATCACCACCCGCTGTTGTAATACAACCTACTTGAGGTGCTGAGGCAGAGTCCCTGCCTACAAATATTTTTTAACACCTTTTCTAGGTGTCCCATCTATTTTCCCAACCATATGCACAGTTCAATAAACAGGGCAATGAATGACTTTTTCAAGAAGGCTCAGGATTATATGCTATTTTTAGACCTTTACTCATTATTCCACAACTTGCTGTCTCTTCCCTTCTACTGTGGAGTCGATAGTATACCTTCTGCTTCATATGATTCCTTTGAAATTCACAGAATTGCAGAATCCTAGCGTTTCAGAAGTGAGAGAGCCTGGGAACCAACTAGTACATATTCCCTGTCACAAAGGAGACTAGAGCTGAAGCAGTTAAGCAACTTACAGTCACACAGTTGGAAACCAGTCAATCGGGTTGTATCGGACAAACGGAAATACAGAGAAACTAAGCACCTCTTCGTGCAAAACTCTGCCTCTTCGGTTATTTTGTATTTCAATAAATTGTAAATAATCCAACGTTTATTTTTAAAGATATCTGAATTAATACATCTTAAAATAAAAAAATCTATTGCAATCATTTTATGGCTTGGTGAACTCTAGTGTTTTTATGACCACCTCTCAAAGCTAAGCACATGTTGAAACTAACTGGACCACCCAAGTCAAAATTCTAGTTATGCTATTTAATGTTTATTTGGTTTGTTTCTAAATGTGTGTTTAAGTGGCAGAGTCATAAAGGGAAGAATTAATGATAATCGACACCAGATCTGCAGCCATGGAGCATTTCTTAAGTTTAGAGAATTTGGTGAAGCCAGCCAAGGGGAAAAAAAAAAAATATTCCAAACTGAGAAAACTCTGTGTAGTTTCAAAGCAAGTCCCAGCTATACGCTGTATTCTGAAAGCAGAATTATCCAAAGACCAAAACATGATTCTCTGAAAGATATTCAACGAAAGGAAAATGAGAAGATCTCAGAAGCATGTGGAAGCAGCAAATGAGATTTAATGCCAGCAAAGAACACACTCTTTGCCCTCCTGTTACCTTCCAAACTATCACAACTCTAGATTCTAAAGTGAAGTGCAAACTTAAAAACCCAGGAACAAGATACATTTACTTACATGCACATGGTTCATATTCCTGAGGAATGTGGTAATGTATTTGGTACTCAGAATACAGCTTTCTCATAGACAGAAATATCAAATAGTCATTAGATTTCCAGACAGGCCTACAGAAACTTGTTTTTCATTCCATGTATACCTGAGGTGATAACTGCTAGTAACTGAGAGAACCCAGGCAGGAAAGCAGGCCTAAGGGCCAGAGGCAGCGGCGGGAGGAAGGGGCTTTTGTAGGGACAGAGAGGAAGCCTGCTTCTATTAACCCTTTTCCTAGCGCTTAGCATCCCGCCACGTTAATGGGCAATCACCACCCCAGCCCCCCTCGGCGTGCGCTCTCTTCCTCCTGTTGGACAGCTCTCTGCCTGCCCATCCTCTTTAATACCTGCTCTCCAGGGGAAGGAGGAGGAACCAGAGGCAAAAGTGTGGTCATCCCCACCTGCCCATGCCTCTAATAGGCAGTAAAGTGAAAGGAGCAAGCAGTACCTGGGACCCAGGGAGCACAGGAGGAAGTGAGGAGCCCCAGAGGCTGGACAGGAAAAGTCACACAGCACCAAAACCTGAAGCCAAAATGCCTTGGGCAGCCAAACTGGGTGGGCTGTTCTTGTGAAAAGGGCTTTGAGAAATCAGGCATACATAGAAAAACAACCATGAAAGCAAACTTTGGTTGGCCCCTTGAAAAAGTCAGGAAATGGAACATTTCTAAGAATGAGTGTCAAGGCACAAACTTAGCATGGGCTGTGATGGAGGCTAGCGTAACTCCAGGGATGCGGCCAGTGCACTTCATGCAAAAACAAGTAATTTTCCATAGCTGCTATTTGGATCCTTAAGTCCAGTGAATTATCTTGACACATTTTGCATTGCGTGTTAGAGTAAGAACACGTGCAGGGCAATCCCTCACCACAAGTGAAGAACTCCGAATCCAGCAGAGGCCAGGAACTATTTGATGGTAGTCCTGGCCTGCAATGGTCAAAGTCCCCTAAGAAATCACCTTATATAATTGCAAGACTTAAATTCAATTCCTTATCAATAAAACCCATTGCACAAAATCTGCCAACCAACAAGGTAAGAGATATCATGAGTTTGGCAAGGCAAAACCAGTCTGAAGAGAAGTTCTAGCCTGGAAACACCATAAGGGAGTCCTCATCACCAGCGGCTGGGGCAATTCTCCTCATCCTGTCTCAGAGGATGTCAAACAAATATTCTTAAAACAGAAGTACGTCCAACTTAAAACTACGCCCTAGATTTTCAAAAATATATTGAGTCAAAATTAATACCACTCCATGGGCTCAAATTCGGCTCAGCTTGGGGCTACATGCCTTTACATGTGCACCGCTGGGTTCCACCCATTCAGTCCCTGCCTCCAAAAGGAAAAGCCTTCGGACAAGCAGGGGCAGAGGAGAGCACACCAAGGCTGCAGCATCCAGAACCATCCCGGTGATGCTGCAGTCCCTCTAGGCGCCCAGTGCTCAGACCACAGGAGTCACAATTTACCTCGTGTTGCAGAAACGGGCTCAGGATCAGACCAATGTGATGAGTTAATTCAGCTGCAGCACTAAAATCCACATATGCACAAGCATTACGTAGTCCTGCGGCTCCAGCAAATCTCAAGATAATGAGGGAAACGGTGCGGCATACAGGGAAAGGCACTGGGCTGAATCCGAAGACCTAGATTTTTGTACTGACTCTGCCTGCTAATCTCAGGGGAAGGGGCAAATTGCTCCCTCTCTGGGACTCAATTTCCTCATCTGTAAAATAAAGAGCAGATGTGCTCTTCTAGCTCAGAATTCTAAGGGACCTGGAAACCGACATGGAAACATACGTCCCCCCCGGCACAAGAAGCCTCCAGGACTTTTTAGCCAGCACATTCACCAGCTTCTAAGAAGATTTAATACAGTGGTATTTATTACCAATGCACCTGCTGAAGCACTCTTCGGATCCCAACAAAATATCTCTTTAAAAATCTCACTAAAACACATGGAGGATGAGAGCCACTAGCTCTCCCCTCCTCTATGTCAGAATCAAGACCTCCTCAAAGGGTAATACTTCAAGCACGACCCCATGGCATTGCTACTGAGGCACTGCAGTCACAGGGAATTTCAAGTTCTCAGCTGAGCTAACCCTCTGGCAGAGGACTTCCAGCAAGATAACCTCATTCTGCCCGGCAGGCCACTTAACTGAAAGACAGCAACACTATTCGTTTGTGGTGTAGGGACCTGTGTACATGTTACGTGTCTTTCCTGACTAGGATCCCAGTAGCTTTGGGGCAAGGAAGAACTCCATCCTTGATAAGGGATGACACTTAACAAGCTGACTCAATGCCTGTGAAGCAATAAAAATAGTCTGCACAGAGCCTGGGGTAGGGCCACTGAGGTGATCCTGTTTTTCCATGGAATCCTTTCATCTCCTGGGTGGGTGAAGACTGTCCTGGAACACCGTCCCTAGAAGAACTCCCCAGTCCTCTTTCCTCTTGCTCATGCCCTCTTTCATGTCTCATTCTGTGAATGTCTAGAGGCAAACTTCCCACTCAGGAAAGCACAGGTGGGGCAGCTCTTTCCTTCCTTTCTACCCTCACATCTGATATGTTCGCTTCTTTGTATAACTCATTCTCATTTACCCACTAGACACAAGACCCGTACTAATGTGAATCAGAGAAAGAAAAAGAGCCACTGCAGATTTTCTTCAAGCCCTAAATCCGTACAATCTGATTGGAATTAAACAATTCCTTTCAGACCCAAAGGAAATGGGCAGCTGGTCAAGATGATAGCACAGCCCTAGCAATCAGGGCACAAAGAGATACACACTCCACAAGAGGGTACCCAGGCTTTGTCAAAACTCAGAAAATGCACTCAATGGAAAATTGAACTCGATCTGGAGAAGTACTTGGCCCTGCTGAAGAACTATTACAGCACGAGTCTGCACAAGACCATCACCTCCTCACACCCTGTTTTCTAAACCAGAAGCAAATTCCCCCTTCATGTTCACCAACCTATTATCCTCCCTCGGCTTCAAAAGCTAACTGTCCAAAAGCTACATTTTCTCCATGAAGCCAATTCCTAATAGCATTCCCTAGGACTGCTCTGCTTCCAAAGCTTAAAAGGAGCTAAGAAATCTCAAGCCCCTGAGATTTAACAACTTTGTGTGGTGCGCCTGAATTGCCTGCTCTCTAACTCAAACCATAATCCCTCTGAAATCTTGAGAGCAATGGGAAATTTAAAAAAAGGATTTTATATAAATGATAAAATCTATGGTGCTGACCCATGAAATCCTGGATCCACTTCTCAGTCCACTCCCTGACTCTCTGGGAAACATTAGGAAGGACATGTTGTATCCGTTTCTCCCTTTATGAGGGTGTGTTGACATACTGTCATATAATGCTTAGTCTTCTTAAGCAAATAAGGAGCACGGGAGGCTCCTTCAATGCAAGTTATGTATCAATACGTTTCTCTGTTTTATCTAGTATGTATCCTTTATACATCTCAGGGATCTGCCCTACACACTACTGACAACAGAACCCCAGTTTTTAAAATGAAGACATTTCCAATCACATACAAAGAGGCCATGGAATGATCAGAAGTAATTCACTTAAGCAAACATCTCGTGCCGAGTCATCTTTTTATCTTCATACACACTTCACACCATGAAGTGTGTATGAAGAGGGGCTACAAGCTTAACAATAAAACTCCTCAAGGCTAATCACTTCATATCAACACTCCTAGGATGAATTTGGATATTAGAACGAGTATCTGATATCATAATGACATCAAGAAGGAGAATTTGTGAAACTGGGTTTATTGAGTGTTACCATCTCGGTGGGCAATTAACAGGAGATGGCTTTACTCACATCAGAGCTACCAATCGCTATTTTTTAGCTTCTTTCCCAATTTTAATAGCATCTTGGGCAGATCTCACCATTTGGGGTAACTTGGTTATTAAAACTCAAGGCCAATTTAAATTTTTATTCTCAAGTTCGGTTGTGGTTTTACACCAGTCCCCACTCTGACCCCAGGCAAAGCTGTGACCTGGACTGTGAACAGAGAGGGCTGGGATTTGCCTTCACTCATTCCCTCCTCCCTCCTCTGGGCTGTACCTCCCCCTCCTGTAATCAACCGGTAAGGAGTGAAAGGCAAGTGTCTCCCAACATGACTGGCCATGATGACTTCCCGAGCTAATGCTGGCTGGTGTGGGAATTCTCCCAAGGGCCCTGCAGGACCTCCTCACCACACAGCTTCTCTGATGTAGATATGAGCCCAGCCCTGGCTCAACCTCTTCCTCCCACCTTTTGGCCCCCATTAACCAGAAGCCAGCCACTTAGGGACAGACAGTCTCGCAAGATGGCTCAAGAGCAACTACCATTCTCAGCGTTCACCCTGAAGAACTCCCATATCCTTGCCAAACTAAACAGGAGATATGAAGCTGCTCCAGTGGCAGCCCCTCCTCCCGCCCTGCCTCACCAGTTCTCCCCTTTCCAATCCAGATAAGCACAGGGGCAAGTAGGCAAGTCTGCCTGAGTGGACGTCCAGCCAGAAAATCCCATGCCAGTCTTACATTCTTGCAATCACCCCCAACCTCTGGGTGAGTCTCTTGGAATCTGCCCTCTCACTTTTGGTATAAAGCTAATGAGCCTCTCTTCTCCCTCCCCAGTGTTCTATGAAGACTAGAAAATACTGGGAATAAGGGTAGGGGGTGGTAACTGGTGGCAGAAGGGCCAGTTTTTCTTTCTCTTGGCAAGCTCCTTGGGGAGGTGTCTGGCCTCAAATGGTCATGGGTTCTCATCAGACTGCGAGGTCTTCAAATCCTCCTGTTTTAGGTGAAGCCTAAAGCATCTATTCTAAGACAGCAGAAAAGTCTAATTATTACCCAAAAAAACCTTAACGGTACAGAATCACCAAATTATCCTGACACTTAAAAATAGTAGAAGCAATGATATGAACTCTTGGAAATAGGTCTTATGCATGTAAAAGGTCTGTTTTCAGTGGAGTACAAAATACATTGCATCCCTTAATTCATCTTAATTACACTGATCGAATCCTTAGCTCCCTTATTTCGTATCTGTCCATTTGACTTGTCAGACATTGACAGGTATTTGAGTACTCCTTGAAATTGTACTTTTGATTTTTTTTTCTGCTTGATACAGAATAAACTTCCCTGTTAAACTATACGTGAAGCTTCGGTACTAAAATTAGTGTCTTTGTTATTTAGAGCGATTACTTCAACTGCATTTCATATTATAGTGAACTATGAAATTCAAGGCCACCATGATGAAACATCTTGAAAGTGAGCTAATTTTAAAATGAGCAATCCCAACTCATTTTTGTTTTGTTCTGTTTTCTTCAGTACCTGTTATTCTGTCCAAGGTACCTTTAGACAAAAGCTTAATGTCTGGTTCAAAATATTCAAATAATGGCAACAGTATATTTGTTAGCTTTCAAGTTTCCAAAATCTATTCTTGAATTATCTCACATTGCCTTTCGAACAATCCCACCTAGTAAGACAAATATTTTTAATCTCTTTTAAAGATATGAACATTAAGATACCAAAGCGTTTAAAAGTTCTAACAGGTATCCACTTAGGTTTGCAGAATATGAGAAAGGATGAAATAGGAAACTTTTCCTTTTTCTCAAGACCCTAAAAAAATTCCAATGTGCTTAATTAATTGAGAACTATTATCTATGTGGAAGCTAAGGAAGCTTGGCTGGAGTCCTTCTGTTAACTTCTAAATTCCAAAATAGGCCCCTTTTATGTTAATTGCAGCCTTGATCACAAGAAATACTCCCTAGTTTCCCAGGATTCCATAATATGCTTTTTTTTAGATACAGCCAAAAATTACTTCTTTGAATCACTAGCCAATTTTGGAGGATAATGAAACAGCTAACATTTGCACCACACGTAGCCATTTGATACATAACACATCACCATATCACATTATTTCTTCTAACTGGTGGAAGTGAACATCTGAGAAGCTAAATAATTTAACGGAGGTCACACAGCTACTCAGTGCACATTTGGGACTCAACCCCAGGTCTTCTCATTTAAATCTTTTTTTTTTTTTTTTTGGCTCTTCTAGGTAGACTGCCTCTCCCACGGCACTTAGCATATTGCCTGGGACAGGTTAGTTAACTCATTTTACAACTTGAAAGTTCTTCATATACTTTATCTCATTTGATTTTCCTGGTGGCTCCATTGAGAAGATTAGATACTTTGTCTATTTTAAAGATGAAGAAATCAAAGCTTAACTTACTTGGCAAAAGCCTTCCAACTAGAAAATAGCAGGGGGCTCCCCTGGTGGCACAGTGGTTGAGAGTCCGCCTGCCGATGCAGGGGACGCGGGTTCGTGCCCCGGTCCAGGAAGATCCCACATGCCGCGGAGCGGCTAGGCCTGTGAGCCATGGCCGCTGAGCCTGCGCGTCCAGAGCCTGTGCTCCGCAACGGGAGAGGCCACAACAGTGCGGACCGCGTACCCCCCCCAAAAAAAAGAAAATAGCAGAAAATGCCTGAAGCAAGTCTTCTGACTTCTACTCTAGCAGACATTAACCCTTACAGTTCAAGAGATTTCTCATTTACAGTTTGAGTTCTTACCCTGTTGCACAAGAACACAAGGAAATCAAGAGGAAAGAAGAGTCAGTTAGATTAGTTTATTCTTGACTCCTAAGGGTCCATGAACCTGACAAGCCACATAACAGCACCAACCTTTCCTGCTACCTGCCCAGGGACCCCGAGGGAAGGGAACTGGAGAAGAGAAGAGAAAGAGGATAGAACATAATCTGAGTTGTCTAAACACAGAACAAGGCACCACAGAAAAAGAGAAACCACTGGAACACCAGACCAAGTGAGATTACGCATCTCTGAAGGCAAAAGGAAGATGAAATGAGTTGGCCAGCGGCAAAAAGCGACCTGAAACAAAATGAGACAGGGAGCGGGGAGGCTGCAGGAGAAGTTCTCAGCCTCCTCCAAAGATCTCAGAGGGAGCCCTCCTACACGAGGTAAGCCCTGGCCGTGTGAAGACCCTGGCACTGTCACCAGGCAGAGGAGGAAGCCAAGGCAAGGCCACACACATAACACCAGGCAGAAGGGCAGGGCCCGTCTGGAACAAAGGATGGAAACTAAAATCTCCACGCTGACACTTCGCCGCTGCAGCAGCCTTGACCTCAGAGACACTGCCAAAGCCATTGCTGGCAGCCAGCATCCACATTTCAAGTGCATCTTTCAGTTAAAGGAAAAAGGAACACGGTGATCTACTGGTTGACTACACTACGTGAGGCTTCACACCTCAGGCAACAGCCGAGAGGCAGAGGACACCACTCACCGCCCTGCTGAGGCAGAAAAGGGGCCCAACGAGAAACATCTGGAGTGTGGTTCCCCAGCCCGAGGCCTGCAGGCTCCCATGTCTCGGCTAAGCCCCTCCTTGAGTCTGTTCTGTACGAGCGGCCCCGAACAATTCTTGGAAATATTAGCAGGAAGATCATGGAATGGAAATACTACTTAAATGTATGCTCTGGGAGAGTCAATGCTATAAGTTATACACTTAAAACCACTATATAAAATATCATCTGGCATCATTTTTTGTAGTTATGCACAAGAGACTACGTTAATGTGGTTAAAATAATGTTTTCTATTTAAAAAGCAAACCTGTAACAAGAGCCAACTCTTACGTGTTGCCCACTCAGGACCTGGCTTTGTGTCAGGTGCTTGGCAATTAGTTTCACAATTCAGTTAACCACAAGACACTGTGAAGCAGCTATCATCATAACCATTTCCCACATAAGGAAACTGAAGCCCCCCAAAGAGAACTGACCAAGAGTTGAAGAAACCAGTATTCAAAGAACTCAGGTGAAATCCCAGTTCCGCTAAAACAATAAATGGCTCAGGAAGGAAACATCCCCATTGGTCAGGAAGGTCCTAGGTACTTTCCCCATCAAAGGACACTTCCCAGGGCCCAAACCTCTGAAGATGGTATATTGGTTCAATGCTGCCGCTCAGGAGGACAGAGCTGTCGTTTTAAAACTTGTGAATTTTGTAATGCGGAAAGTCAGGCAAGTGTAAATTAAAGGCAGCCGCCATCTATTTACAATGCCTCACCAGAAATTCTTCACAGAGGTAAATACATAAGCACTTTAACATCAAAACACTCACTGATCTCTGGGTCCCCTTAATTTTATAAATCATACATATGAAGGAGGAGGAAACGGCAGTTAGGTTATAAATGCTTGATCAAATTGTTGAAAGAACTGAAGCTTAATTTGCATAAGGCTTAACTGTGAAGTGCTTACCAAACTGCCACTCGAAAGGATTTTACTGTAACCCTCCAAGCACAGAACACTGGGGTGGTGTTCACTAGGGTGGAATGGCAGCATTGGTTAATGAACGTCATGGTGTGTTTTCACAGTACAGCATCCTCAAAACTGTGGCTGACCAGGAAAATCCCGAGGTTTTGGACCCTGAACCACTATCAGAAAATGTCTCATCTACTAATGGTGAAGAATGGACAAGAAAGAAATACTAGATTACTATGCCCAGAGTACCACTGCTTTTGCACTCTCCGGCATCTGCTTGTGTGGGAGCCATGAGTTCCTCTCCCCTCCCCCCATCCTCTGCTATTGTTTAAGAGTGACAGAGGAGACAATAGCTCCACAAAAGTTATCTTCGCAAGTCAAATGTCAAATGAGGACTGGCAAGGCTGGGACAAACTTAAGAGTGATGGACGGGGAAACATCTCACAGCACAGATCTGCTCTGATGGAGGGGATGCCCTTTGGGTAGATGGAAGGGCTCCATTAATGTCTGATGGAGCCATGAACCATGCAACTCAGGCATCTTCACCTCTGGTCTTTTCATCATGTGTTTTAAAGTATGTAGGAGAGCAACTCAGAAGTTGTTTTTAAGTACAGCCAATGGAAGCTACTTTGTTTTCCATACTTTGTTTCCACACTGCATCTAGGCAGTGGTTGGAAAAGCAGGCCTTTTCCCCCTTTCTCACGACTGAGAGATCCTTTCTCTCTCTTCCTCGTGGTTGAGCTATTGGGGTTCGTCCCCCCTCTTAAGGTCCTATTTCCAAAAATCAGCAGCTAGTTGATAGCAGGGAAAGAAACTCCATGTGTTGGGGGAAAGTCACCATGATGGGCATTTTCCCTTTGAAGTATCATATTCCCAAACACTGCATAGCTCAAGTATCCTTGATTCTCTGCAGACTTTTAGTTGACAATGTGAATAGGACCCTGAAGCTCAAGGAAGAATCACCTCGTAGGAGAGAGACTGCCACTCAAGAGAGCTCCATGGAACCACTTCCTTTACAACTTCAGCACTTAAGACACACAGCCATGGACCTGCACGGGACTAGGTTCAAGGGACCTGGTTCATGCATGATGATGCATCAGAAAGAACTATATGCTCACCCCCAAAGGACTGCAGAAACACACTAAGAATGAATTCCGATGAGCAGGTGTTCCAGACAAAGGAATACTTCTAGTTAGAATCACCCTAGGTTTCAAAAATAGAATTTAAAGGTGAATTTCTAGCTATTTATTTTAAACATATAAAACTGGGATCTCTGGATTTTAAGGATATGAAAACTGTTCATGGGCATTAGTTTTGTTAGAGACAGAACAGGCCTTAGACATTACTTTTTCCAAGTAATATATTTTGATGTAGCTTTTTGGTACAGAAATTGCAGTTCTGACATGGGAACTTTTTTTTTTTTTTTTTTTACTGGTCCTAAAAAAAACCCCAGGAAAAAAACAAACTCAGAAAATTATCTGCTGCTTTTTAAAAAATTATCCAGAAAATAATGTGACAGACACCCCTCATTCTATACCTAGTAGGCCAGAGCTAAGCTGGATTTAGGGAAATTATGGAAATGAGTACACTGCTTGGTAAATAAACCAGTGGTAGCACTGTGCTGAGATGTCCACTGGTCAACCTCTTGGTTTTACAGATAAGACCCAGAGAAGTGAGTGCCTTGCCTCAGCTAGGAAGTGAGGGAGCCCCAACTTGCTCAAGTCTCCTCTCTCCAAATCTAAGTTCTTTCTACTGTTTGACACTCCCTATGGGTCAAGTGACACTTTATTTCCATTATGTTTAAGATAGCTGTATAAGCAGCATCAGCTTGTTTTCACTGCTGTGACTTATACCTGCCTTTGAAGGCATTTGCCCACTAACATGGTGTATTAGTTTTCTATTCCTATGCAACCCACGTCCACAAACTTAGTGGCTGAAACAAGTAGCATTTACTAGCTTACCGGTCTTTAGGTCAGAAGTTCAGCACATCATGGCTGTGTTCTCTGTTCAGTATATCTAAAGGCTGAGATCTCGTCATTGGTAGAATTCAGTTCCCTGCAGTTATAGGACTGAGGTCCCATTCCCTTGCTGGCAGGCATCTTCTAGTACGTCTGCACTCCCTGCCACATGGCCCCCTCCATCTTCAAGCCAGCAAGGGTGCACTGACTGCACCTTTCTTAGGCTCTCCTTCAGTCAGCCAGACAACACTCTGCTTTCGAAGAGCTCGTGTGATTAGGTCAGGCTCACCTGTATCATCTCTCTAAGGTCAAATATTGCATGTAACAATTTAAAATCCATCGCAATCACAGTCCCCGGGATTATTCAAGGTGCATATGCAGTAGGGGGTGAGAGAGGTGATTTCAAGGGCCCTATCAGAATTCTACCTTCCACACAATATGCTGTAAGGCCACATGTGTCCACACTCCCTCCAAACACTGCCTAATTATAAAAATAATTGTTGACATGAAGTGGTATGGATGCAATTTTAAAAAGCCTTTCACAGAAACAAGCATGTTCTACTGCTTGAAACTAAGGACAGAGTGATTCTTTCCACTTTAATCATTTTACCAACCGGAGTGGAAAACAAAACACAGACGGGTAACCTGGGGAGAAATCTGAAGTTGACAGAGCAGCACAGTGATACAGTTGGCTCTGAAGAAGAATTTTAGTCACCTACTATATAAGACAGACTTCAAGAACATGCGTGGTCAAGAAAGTCACCTAAGCTCCTTTCTCTCCATCTTCCAGCTAAGGCATATGTGACCTGTTTCCTTAAGGCAGGAGCCACGTCTATCAGCTCCAAAGACAAGCGTAATACCCAGCACATACTCAGTGCTCAATAAATTTTTATTCAAATGAACGTTAGGTACAAGGGGAAATGATGATATACGCTGATGATCTGCCAACAATGAGCGCACAGCCACAAATAATGAAAAGGGGATTGGTAACTTCCTGTTAAATATAAATACTACCTCACTTCCTCTCATTTAAAAATTCACTGAAATGAAAGAGAAGAAATTTAGAATGCAGAAATCCGCAAGGACAAGACAACCGAGATGATGACAGCCTCGCTACTATGGAAGCTAAAAAGCAGAATGAGGAGAAATAAGTGACTAGCAAGCCTTTGGAGGGATCCTAAATTAGCCCTGAGGAAAGCAGAAACATTCAAAGTACCTCTGCAGGTGGACTTGGTTAGAAATGGAGAATCTCAGGTCCCAACCCAGACCCACTCAATCAAAATGTGGATGTTAAATCCCCAGGAGCTTCGTACTCGTATTAACTGAGAAAAACTCAGTTCAATCTATTTTGGTTTTGGACATGTATCAATGTTCATGTGCTCTGGGAATTCCAAATTCAAAAACACAAAATAATTTTACTTTTCTGATGATGGGAATCCAAATTTTACAAGTGTCTATACAGGAGACACAAATACCACAAATGACAAAAACCTAATTTGACTTGTGTTTTTAGATTAAGCCCAATTATTTGTCACAAAAACATCATACATCTTTGGGTTTTTTTAGATGGTGTTGTAACGTTAAACATATTTGCAATTTATATTGCTTGTATAAACATTAAAATTAGCTAAAGCGACAAATTTGTTTTATGTTAACTTGTAAGTTTTTAAAAGTAACAGGTTTTTTTAAACTTTGTGGTAAAATATTTAACAAAATTGACCATGGAGTCATTCTTTTTTTTTTTTTTTGCGGTACGCGGGCCTCTCACTGTTGTGGCCTCTCGCGTTGCGGAGCACAGGCTCCGGACGCGCAGGCTCAGCGGCCATGGCTCATGGGCCTAGCCGCTCCACGGCATGTGGGATCTTCCCGGACCGGGGCACAAACCTGTGTTCCCTGCATCGACAGGCGGACTCTCAACCACTGCAACACCAGGGAAGCCCCATGGGAGTCATTCTTAAGCGTACACACAGGTCTCTGGCATTACGCACATTCACACTGTTGTGCTACTACCATCACCACCCGCCACACAACTCTTCATCTCACGAAACAAACTCTGCACCCAACTCCTAACTCCCCATTCCTCCACCCTATCCCCCAGCAGCCACCATGCTACCGTGTCTCTAAGAGTTCGACTATTCCAGGTACCTCATATAAAAGCAATCATACAGTATTTGTTCTTTTGTATCTGGCTTATTGCACAGAGCCTAATGTCCTCGAGGTTCATCCCTGTGGCAGCAAGTGTCAGAAAGTCCTTCCTTTTAAAGGCTGAACAGCAGGCTACTGCAGGTATGCAACAGATTCTGTTGATGGACACTTGGGTTGCTTCCACCTTTCTGGCTATGGTGTGGATATGTCTTTAAACTTCTCCCCCATTCTTAAAATATCTGTCTTATTGAGGTAATGGAAACTTTTATTTCGGTTTTAGAAAAATACATATCCTTTTTGGAAACACAGGGAGAGAGACTGACTGCTGGAACTGAGAGGGAGAGGATTACCTACCATGTCTTTAAAACTGCTGGCCTTTGAGGACCAAGGCACTAAAAACAATCACATTCACCTTCCACGATCAGCCATACCTTCTCCTCCCTAGTATGGCCAGACCACCCGCATTTTCTCAGAGGTATTTAAACAAGTAATTCCTCTCATTACCTACTTGGGAAAGAAGTGGAGGGAAAGCTCATTTGAATTAGTGAAAGTCCTGAAGTACAGATGTTTTAAAGCAAAGCAATTTTATTACTTTCAACCTATGGGAAGCTAACAAATTGTCGGCAGAGCCTCGGGCTCATATTTTAATGAACACAGGAGAATCGTATATAATTATCATATCCAGTGCTGCTATGGAAAGGGAGACTTCCAGTACTTGAGGACACCTGAAAATACTTTACACTCCAGGATTCTTCAACACCCACCACCACCATATGTACCACAATATCATTTAGCTGTTAATTCGAAGCAATGATAAAGGTTTACCAAGCAAAGATAACCTAAAATACTGGGCTAAAGTTTAACAGGTTTTATTACATTTTAATTTACAATTAAAATTCTTTACTATGAACAAACTTAAAAACAAAACTGAAAACATTTGAAGGAAAAACAAAAGCAGATTTACAACTAACTGGTATATTTATCTAAGGTCTAGACAGATAATTTTTTTCTTGCAACCAACAAAATTAGTAAGAGAAAGGAAAAAGGAGAGAAATAATTCCCATCATACCATACATGCTTAGAAAAGAAAGGAAAGCAACAACACGACCACACTTCTGTCAGAGCAATAAGTGATCAAAGATAAAGGCAAACTAGAAAACAATGAAATATCAAAAAAAAACAATAAAAACCCCTCAAGGTTGATAATGTTTCATGTTGGAAGGTTGTCAATTATCCAGTTCCAATCCTTAACTTCAGAAGTATAGGAAGACAGAAATGTCTGCAGCCTTGAATCACTGAATGACAGCATATAAACAAATCCATCCTCTCTTTCGTTTTCCCTGAACATTTTCAAATTGACAAGTGCTAGAATTTATCAAGATCATTACTCCCTACCTGTACTTGGCATCCTTAAAGGAGGGAAAAAAAACATTCCTTTTCTATCTCATGAATATTCTGCAGAGATACAAACCTGCAGTAAAAATAAGCACAAAAACAAGCTCTTGGAAACAGCACCTCTGGCCTATGGATACGGGCCATTTTACATCTTAAGGCACCTGTGGAGGCCTCTCAGCATTGACGATGGAGGGGCATGGACGACAAAGGTTTAAAATCCCTCTATTCCCACATCCTCACGGCTGCATCGTGGGAGCTGTGTGAAGAAAAACAGCCTAGTCCCAAGCCTTCTTGGTTCTGTGGGCTACACTCACTTTCACATTATCAGAAGAGGCAGGAGTCAAGGGAGAAAGTCAGCCAACAGTGAGATATGAAGAGAATGGAAGAATTATCAAGGGAAAAACATGGAGAGCTAGCAGATTGCCCTTAATTATTTTTTATCCCCCTAATTTATTTTTGCCTTTATTAAAAGGAGAAAAATAAGGCACACAGCATTCTCAGAGAAACTGATTATTCTGCTTAATGAGACATATATTAAACATCTTTTAATTAGCCAAAGAGTCATTATTAATGCCTACTGCATGCTGCCAGAATGAGAATAATCTCTGGAAGGTAAGCTTCCCCACCCTCAGAAGGCTTACCTTCTGCAGGAGGCAACACCCACCCTTCTTTCCCTCTCCTTCTGGAGGCAGGAAAAGGTGTCCTTTCAGATATCAAGCCCAAAGGCTTTAGACTAACAAAGGTATTGACAGCTCCAGTCATGCTTTGTTTTCTCGACCACTCCCCAAACACAACATGCTCTTTCTTACTTCCTGGTCTCTGTGCATGCTTTGATCTTTCACCTTCCTAACCTCCCCTTTGGCATTCCTACCCTTGGAAAAATTCTACTCCTCCTTCAGCATGCCAGTTTAAATATCACCTCCCTGTGAAGACTTCTTCAAATCCAGGTGTTAGGAATACCTCCTCTAGGTTCCTATAGTAACTGTTCTCAGAGATCCATAACACAAGAAGTGTGAGATTCTGTCCAAGATAAATCTGTCTGTGAGCCCATCAGCAGCAGGAAGTTTCATTTTGTGTACTTCTATCACAACACGTGATGCAATGTGTTACGCTCCATAAATGTATGCCAAGTCAATTTTAAAACAATCCAAAAAGACAGTGTACTTCTTTTGCTCTGTGTTGGCAGAGTCTTGCCATTTCTCTAGTATACTGTTTCCCTGAATCACCTCCATCCCCAGATCCCTTACTCATCTCCAGCCTTTCTGATCTATGGACAAAGGCAGTGGTTCCTTGTCTACACATAAGATTCTGAAGGTTAGGTCTGGGAATCAGTGGTTTTAGTATACTTGCTTGTCTTTAAGAGCTCACAAGACAAGACCTTCAAGATGGCAGAGGAGTAAGACATGCAGATCACCCTCCTCCTCACAAAAAAAAAGCAGAAATACATCTACACGTGGAACAACTGCCACAGGACACCTACTGAACACTGGCAGAACACCTCAGACTGCCCAAAAGATATATTTTTTCCTTTTGGTTTTTGTCAGTGTGTATGTGTATGCTTCTTTGTGTGATTCTTTCTGTATAGCTTTGCTTTTATCATTTGTCCTAGGGTTCCGTCTGTCCTTTTCTTTTTCTTTGTTCTTTTCATTTTGGGATAGTTTTTAGCGCTTACTATCATTGGTGGATTTGTTTTTTGGTTTGCTTGCTCTCTTTTTTTTTTTTCCTTTTTTATTACTTTTAAATTTTTTTCTTTTTTAAATATTTTATTTTAATAACTATTTTATTTTTTTCTTTTTCATTTTCTTCCTCCCTTTTATTTTGAGCCATGTGGTTGACAGGGTCTTGGTGCTCTGGCTGGATGTCAAGCCTGTGCCTCTGAGCTGGGAGAGCCAAATTCAGGACACTGGTCCACCAGACACCTCCTGGTTCCACATAATATCAAAGAGCAAAACCTCTCCCAGAGATCTCCATCTCAACGCTAAGACAGAGCTGCACTCAACAACCAGCAAGCTATAGTGCTGGACACCCCATGCCAAACAACTAGCAAGACAGGAACACAACACACTCACAAGTACAGAGGCTGCCTAAAATCATAAGGTCACAGACACCCCAAAACAGACCACCGGACGCAGTCTTGCCCAACAGAAAGACAAGATCCAGCCTCATCCACAAGAACATAGGCACCAGTCCCCTCCACCAGGAAGCCTACCCAACCGACTGAACCAACCTTAGCCACTGGGGGCAGACACCAAAAACAGGAACTATGAACCTGCAGCCTGCAAAAAGGAGACCTCAAACACAAGAAGTTGAGCAAAATGAGAAGACAGAGAAACACACAGCAGATGGAGGAGCAAAGCAAAAACCCACCAGACCAAACAAATGAAGAGGATATAGGCAGTCTACCTGAAAAAGAATTCAGAATAACGATAGTAAAGATGATCCAAAATCTTGGAAGCAGAATGGAGAAAATACAAGAAACATTTAACAAGGACCGAGAAGAACTAAAGAGCAAACAATGATGAACAACGCAATAAACGAAATTAAAAATTCTCTAGAAGGAAACAACAGCACAATAACTGCAGAAGAAAACGGATAACTGACCTGGAAGACAGAATAGCGGAAAAAACTACCACAGAGCAGAATAAAGAAAAAAGAATGAAAAGGATTGGGCACAGTCTCAGAGACCTCTGGGACAACATTAAACACACCAACACTTGAACTGTAGGGGTCCCAGAAGAAGAAGAGAAAAAAACAGAACTGAGAAAATAATTGAAGAGATTATAGTTGAAAACTTCCCTAATATGAGAAATGAAAGAGTCAATCAAGTCCAGGAAGCACAGAGAGCCCCATACAGGATAAATCCAAGGAGAAGCGTGACAAGACACGTATTACTCAAACTATCAAAAATTAAATACAAAGAAAAAATACTAAAAGCAGCAAGGGAAAAACAACAAATAACTTACAAGGGAATCCCCATAAGGTTAACAGCTGATCTTTCAGCAGAAACTCTGTAATCCAGAAAGGAGTGGCAGGACATACTTAAAGTGATGAAAGGGAAATACCTACACCAAGATTACTCTACCCAGCAAAGATCTCATTCAGATTCAACAGAGAAATTAAAACCTTTACAGACAAGCAAAAGTTAACAGAATTCAGCATCACCGAACCAGCTTTACAACAAATGCTAAAGGAACTTCTCTAGGCAGGAAGCACAAGAGAAGAAAGAGACATACAACAACAAACCCAAAACAATTAAGAAAACGGTAAAAGGAACATACATATCAATAATTACCTTAAATGTAAATGGATTAAATGCTCCAACCAAAAGACAGAGACTGGCTGAATGGATACAAAAACAAGACCCATGTATATGCTGTCTACAAGAGACCCACTTCAGACCTAGGGACACCTACAGACTGAAAGTGTGGGGATGGAAAAAGATATTCCATGAAAATGGAAATCAAAAGAAAGCTAGAGTAGCAATTCTCATATCAGACAATAGACTTTAATAAAGACTATCACAAGAGACAAAGAAGGACAATACATAATAATCAAGGGATCAATCGAAGAAGATATAACAATTGTAAATATTTATGCACCCAACACAGGAGCACCTCAATACATAAGGCAAATGCTAACAGCCATAAAAGGGGAAGTCAACAGTAACACAATCATAGTAGGGGACTTTAACACCCCGCTTTCACCAATGGACAGATCATCCAAAGTGAAAATAAATAAGGAAACACAAGATTTAAATGATTTAAAACACAAGATTTAAAACACAATATTTAATCTTTAAACACAAGATTAAACAAGATGGACTTGATATTTATAGGACATTCCATCCAAAAACAACAGAACACACTTTCTTCTCAAGTGCTCATGGAACATTCTTCAGGATAGATCATAGCCTGGGTCACAAATCAAGGCTTGATAAATTTAAGAAAACTGGAATCGTATCAAGTATCTTTTCCAACCACAACACTATTCAACTAGATATCAATTACAAGAAAAGATCTGTACAAAATACAAACACATGGAGGCTAAACAATACACTACTAAATAACTAAGAGATCACTGAAGAATCAAAGAGGAAATCAAAAAATACCTAGAAACAAATGACAATGTAAACACAACCACCTAAAACCTATGGGATGCAGCAAAGCACTTCTAAGAGGGAAGTTTACAGCAATACAATCCTACCTCAAGAAACAAGAAACATCTTAAATAAAAAACCTAGCCTTACACCTAAAGCAATTAGAGAAAGAAGAACATAAAATCCCCAAAGTTAGCAGAAGGAAAGAAATCCTGAAGATCAGATCATAAATAAATGAAAAAGACATGAAGGGAACAATAGCAAAGATCAATAAAACTAAAAGTTGGTTCTTTGAGAAGATAAACAAAATTGATAAACCATTAGCCAAACTCAAAGAAAAAAGACGACGACTCAAATCAACAGACTTAGAAATGAAAAAGGAAAAGTAAAAACTGACACTGCAGAAATACAAAGGATCATAAGAGATGACTACAAGCAACTCTATGCCAATAGAATGGACAACCTGGAAGAAATGGACAAATTCTTAGAAAAGCACAACCTTCCAAAACTGAACCAGGAAGAAACAGAAAATATGAACAGACCAATCACAAGCACTGAAATTGCGACTGTGATTAAAAATCTTCCAACAAACAAAAGCCTAGGACCAGATGGCTTCACAGGAGAACTCTATCAAACATTTAGAGCAGCACTAACACCCATCCTTCTCAAACTCATCTGAAATGCAGCAGTACTCCCAAACTCATTCTAGGAGGTCACCATCACCCTTAAACCAAAACCAGACAAAGACGTCACAAAGAAAGAAAACTACAGGCCAATATCTCTGATGAACATCGATGCAAAACCCGTCAACAAAATACTAGCAAACAGAATCCAACAGCACATGAAAAGGATCATGCACCATGACCAAGTGGGGTGTATCCCAGGAACGCAAGGATTCTTCAATATACACAAATCAACCAATGTGATAAACCATATTAACAAACTGAAGGAGAAAAACCATATGATCATCTCAATAGATGCAGAACAAGCTTTCAACAAAATTCAAAACCCATTTATGATTAAAACCCTCCAGAAAGCAGGCATAATGGGCACTTACGTCAACATAATAAAGGCCATATATGACAAACCCACAGCCAACATCGTTCTCAATAGTACAAAACTGAAATCATTTCCACTAAGATCAGGAACAAGACAACATTGTCCACTCTCGCCACTATTGTTCAACATAGTTTTGGAAGTTCTAGCCACAGCAATCAGAAGAAAAAGGAATCCAAATCGGAAAAGAAGTAAAGCTGTCACTGTTTGCAGATGACATGATACTATACATAGCATCCTAAAGATGCTACCAGAAAACAACTAGAGCTAATCAATGAATTTGGTAGAGTAGCAGGATACAAAATTAATGCACAGAAATCTCTTGCATTCGTATACACTTATGATGAAAAATCTGAGAGAGAAATTAAGGAAACACTCCCATTTACCACTGCAACAAAAAGAATAAAATACCTAGGAATAAACCTACCTAAGGAGACAAAAGACCTGTATGCAGAAAACTGTAAGACACTGAGGAAAGAAATTAAAGATGATACAAACAGATGGATATATCGTGTTCTTGGATTGGAAGACTCAACATTGTGAAAATGACTATACTACCCAAAGCAATCTACAGATTCAATGCAATCCCTATCAAACTACAAATGGCAGTTTTCACAGAACTAGAACAAAAAATTTCACAATTTGTATGGAAATACAAAAGACCCCAAACAGCCAAAGCAGTCTTGAGAAAGAAAAACGGAGTTAGAGGAATCATGCTCCTGGACTTCAGACTATACTACAAAGCTATAGTAATCAAGACAGTATGGTACTGGCACAGAAACAGAAATACAGATCAATGGAACAGGAAAGACCAGAGATAAGGTGACCATATGAGCAAGGTTTTATTTTTGACAAAGGAGGCAAGACTATACAAGGGAGAAGAGACAGCCTCTTCAGTAAGTGGTGCTGGGAAAACTGGACAGCTACACGTAAAAGAATGAAATTAGAACACTCCCAAAACCACACACAAAAATAAACTCAAAAGGGATTAAAGACCTAAATGTCAGGCCAGACACTATCAAACTCTTAGAGGAAAACATAGGCAGAACACTCTATGACATAAATCACAGCAAGATCCTTTTTCACCCACCTCCTAGAGAAATGGAAATAAAAACAAAAATCAACAAATGGGACCTAATGAAATTTAAAAGCTTTTGCACAGCAAAGGAAACCATAAACAAGACAAAAAGACCACCCTCAGAGTGGGAGAAAATATTTGCAAATGAAGCAACTGACAAAGGTTTAATCTCCAAAATTTACAAGCAGCTCATGCAGCTCAATACCAAAAAAACAACCCAATCCAAAAATGGGCAGAAGACATAAATAGATATTTTTCAAAGAAGATATACAGATTGCCAACAAACACATGAAAGGATGCTCAACATCACTAATCATTAGAGAAATACAAATCAAAACTACAATTAGGTATCACCTCACACCAGTCAGAATGGCCATCATGAAAAAATCTACAAACAATAAATGCTGGAGAGGTTGTGGAGAAGAGGGAACCCTCTTGCACTGCTGGTGGGAATGTAAACTGGTGCAGCCACGATGGAGAACAGTATGTAGGTTCCTTAAAATCTAAAAATTGAACTACCATATGACCCAGCAATCCCACTACTGGGCATATACCCTGAGAAAACCATAATTCAAAACAAGTCATGTACCACAATGTTCACTGCAGCTCTATTTACAATAGCCAGGACATGGAAGCAACCTAAGTGTCCATCAACAGATGAATGGATAAAGAAGATGTGGCACGTTTATCAATGGAATATTAGTCAGCCATAAAAAGACACGAAATTGAGTTATTTGTAGTGAGGTGGATGGACCTAGAGTCTGTCATACAGAGCGAAGTAAGTCAGAAAGAGAAAAACAAATATCGTATGCTAACACATATGTGGAATCTAAAAAAAAAAAAAATGGTTCTAAAGAACCTAGGGGCGGGGCAGGACAGGAATAAAGACGCAGACATAGAGAATGGACTTGAGGACACGGGGAGCGGGAAGGGTAGGCTGGAACGAAGTGAAAGAGTGGCATGGACATATATACACTACCAAACGTAAAATAGATAGGTAATGCGAAGCAGCCGCATAGCACAGGGAGATCAGCTCGGTGCTTTGTGACCACCTAGAGGGGTGGGATAGGGATGGTGGGAGGGAGACACAGGAGGGAGGAGATATGGGGATATATGTATATGTATCGCTGATTCACTTTGTTACAAAGCAGAAACTAACACACCATTGTAAAGCAATTATACTCAATAAAGATGTTAAAAAAAAAAGGGGGTCACAAGATGACTGATGAACAGCCAGGTTTTCAAACCAGTGGACTTGCCATAGTTTCTGTTTTTACCCATTCTTGTAGCCTAGCTCACCATTTACTGCTTCTAGATATTGTATGCCCATGTTGTGATGGGTGTTTACTTCTAAGATGATTCCAGAGCTTCTGGACTCACCATTTCGCTTTCTGATTAAGCAACGAGAGATGTTAATTCTTGCTGGTTATGTTACTTGTTCAGCAAGTATTTACTTAGCTTCGTCCAAGGGCCAAGTGACTCTTTGCTTCATATTTGGGATTGCCTACTAACTTGATCTTGAACCCTTTCCTCTAAGCAAGATTTTTTTAAAGCATAGAGCAATCATGTATGATTCCAATTCGGGAGAAAGTGGGCGGTAACTTACATTTTTAGCTCTTAAGTGGGTGCTCATGGCCATATGCACCTCTTGAGTGGAGATTAAACACTAAATATAGAACAAGGCTCATCTATACAGTATAATTGTGGATTTCTAAGTTTTAGTCGCCAAGCCACAAGAAATGAGGGAGCTATTCAGAGAAGTGGATTAGTTTAGCAAATACTCTATACTCTTCCCCAAATCACAGTTTTCATTAAGTTAGTTTGCAACTGAGAAAATGTTACTCTTATCCCTACAAGTTTATACATTTGATATTTTCTACAGCCCCTATTATTTGGGGTTTTTGGTTCCCACCCCCCAACCCCCAGAAAGGATGACTGCTGACCCTTGTTTACAATTGTTACAGTTTTCCAAGTGGGCAAGCCCTTAGGTGTGACACGTTTCTGCACCAGTAATCTCCATTAGTTCCAAGCAATATAACTAGAAAAGCAGCCATTAGTAATCGAGATGAAATAAAATGGCAGAGGGACACTTTTTTTAGTTGAGGTATAGCTGATTTACAATATCATATTAGTTTCAGATGTACAACATAGTGATTCAAAATTTTTTTACGGATTCTACTCCATTTACAGTTATAATATATTGGCTTTATTCCCTGTGCTGTACAATATATCCTTGTAGCTTATTTATTTTATGTACAGTGGTTTCTACCTCAATCCCCCTACCCTTATCTTGTTCCTTTCCCCATTCCCTCTCCTCACTGTTAGCCACTAGTTTGCTCTCTGTATCTATGAGTCTGTTTTGTTTTATTCACTAATTTTTTTAGATTCCACGTATTAAGTGGTGTCGTACAGTGTTTATGTTTCTCTGACTCAGTTCACTAAGCTGAGCCCTCCAAGTCCGTCCATGTTGTTGCAAATGGCAGAATGTCATTCTTCTTTATGGCCGAGCAGTACTGGCAGAGGGACACTGTTAAAGAGTGAAAACAACAGCTGTATGAAAATAAGGAGCCGTAACACCAGACAGGATCACGTTTGGTCTGCAGAGGAAAGTGTGGTGTGTCAACTCCAGACGTATCTAACGCAGAGCACTTGTTCAGAAGCTCTAGTACAACATCCTGCTTTTGTTCACATCCATAAGCGTCTTTTAGGAAAAAAAAAAGAGACAACCCAAAGCACATACAGAGGAAGCTGCTCAAACACTGACTTCAATTAGATCACTAACATCACTGGAGGAAAAAGGGAAATGCATCTGTCTACTGTTTCCTTAAAATCCGCTACTGCTTTATCTGAAGCCTATAAAACAAACATCCTAAATGCTGCACTGTACTTGAGTTCAAAAGTTCAGCGGTATCTGGAGAGATGGTAGCACCACCCGGAGGAGGGGACAGTCTGGGAGCCGCAGTGGGAGAAGGACCCTTGGATCTCACTCCTCCCACTCAGACCATCTGCAAAAGCTTAGGTCTCACAACCATGATGACCTCCGGGCCCAGAGTCGTTACTCAAACTGTTCCTGCCCAAGATTAAGTTTCCTGCTAGTGAATGATGGTTTCTTTCCTTTAGTCTGCAAACAGCTGTCACGTGATCGAGAGGCAAGCAAGTAGAGGGAGCCGGCCCTTGTAACAGGCTGAGCAGGACACCGACTTGGGCGATTCATCTTCAAAAATCTGTTCCTGAAAGGCTTTTGCATGTTTCTATCACTTCTTGTTTCAGCTCACAGATAATTAAAGGCTGTCAGGGAAAGAGCTCTAACCTGGAAAAGAGATTCTCTCTGACTCCTTAGAGCTCATAAGAATGAATGGGATTCATTGTCCTTCTCGTTTCCCTTTGACTCCAAAGGCCACTAAGTCTGGTTTCTAACCTTGCTAAAATGAGAGAAAACTTTGAAAAGTAGCACAGCATCTCCCTGTAAGGAGAGCTACAACTGCATGGCAGAAATAAGTTACACCTGCTTGCTATGCATTTTGCTAATCCAAATAATACCACCACAGCATGCATAAAGTAACCCTGGACGGCCATTTCAGTGATGATGTAAACTCTTAGGTTCCACTTTCACTGTATGACACAGCTTCCAGGGAAGGGGAGTGAATTCATATAACATTTGTACATGATATTAGGAGATTCTTCCTAAGAGTACATTGACTAAGGAATACATTATTAAATGGTTCTTCATAAGCAAAGTTAATTACAGTAAGGGTAAGATAATTCTAGACAAAATTTCTGACGACAAAGAACATGGCTTTCCCTCAAAAGAGCAGTTCTAGATTTCTTTTTTTAAAGCACATAGAGCCATGTTCATACAAAATGCTTCCCAATAGTTAATGGAAACAGGATGCCTCCTTCGAACAGAGTGAACCAGTAGGCACAGAGGATTGTCGAACCTTCCCAGACCTGCAGGGGTCAAAGAGATTCTGGAATAGTGGCTTTCCTCCTGAGAATTCCACGCCTGCATAGCAAGAACGCTACTGGATTTTACACACACACACCCACACACAGTCTGGACATGCCACAAGTGTGATGCCCCAGGTGAAACACCCTCATGCAATTAGATGCATTAAGGGGAAAAGCAGGCCAGCTCGGATTTAACTGCAGGGTTATCGGAGATGGAGAAGTAAAATTAGGATTTAAGAAAATTTTTAAAAGTACTTTTCATTACCCAGCCAAATCCCTCCCATACCCTGGCTCTAAGCATCCTAAGACATTGAAAGGAAAACATTCCCATCTACTGCATTAGCCTTAGTGTGGGCAAATGTCAACTGTTGGTGCCCAGGTGTTGAAAAGCACCTGCCTTACTTTCAAGCAATACGACAAGACAGGCTGAATACTTGTGGTTGATTATTGCAGCTCTAAAGCGAAGGCCAAATGACTCTGAACACATGAGAAATGTAATATTCTTTCAAAACACTCTGACTGAAGTGCCTCATTTTAGATTACAAAATGGATTTTATACATTTCAGCTTTTAAAAAAAGAGGGAAAGAAAGAAAACAGGCGGATCAGTTTATTTTCTGAGCACAGTATTAATGACAAGATGACATCACCAACAGCCAATCAGAAAGCTCTCTGGTGTCGGGTGTTCTAACACCATTTCATATTTATGGGTAAGCACCAGAAGGGTGTCAACCCTAAGCTGCATTTCCCTCCCTACTCACTTCTAAATAAAGTGCCTGCTTTCATTCAGCAGCCAAACTGGAGAGAGAAAAAAAAAACACCTCAATCTCTCTTCTTCCTCATCCCAGCCTGTTTTCTGACAATCCCAAAACAATAAGTGGAAAGTGGGGGAGAGTGCCTGGGACCTTGTGTCATTGCTTCCTGCGAAGCTGCTGCTGAACGCACTCTGGAGCTTCAGAACAGTCCTTCACCAAAGCCAAGCTTCATCTGCAAAACCCCTAAGAGCAGAAAGGAGAGGCTGCTTGCAGAAGAGAGGGTCAAGGCTCCCTGTACTCAAGAAATGAATGCAATCTTTTCTCCCCCTCCTATTTTTTTAAACTATTCTCTACTCCCACCTCTTCCTCCCCCTCTAAAGCAGTGTTGAAGGAGAGAGAAAAGTTAACCCTGCAATAGTTACTCCTAGGCCAGTACAGACAGAACCATTCAGGAGTTCAGCTCCCCACTCCCCCAGACTGATGGAGGCCAAGCGTCATCAAGGGACCCCAGGAACAGGGCAATGGGATGAAACCAGCACATCTGTGATGCTGACGTTGCTCTCAAGGCCGGTACTAACTACCAAACTGCTTGGAAATGCTGTGGCCAGAACAGAAGCATGACCCAAATTTGACTTCAGTCTAAAACCAATCTGTATGAGCAGAAATTGATAATGCAATTCAAATTCGAGACCGCACAGACGAGATGTTTATGGTATCCATGAAAAACTCCCTGCTCTAGACAAGTGCAACATGCACCCTGCTCTCACACTTCTCCCGAAACCTCACTGGGAGATGAATGTAGCCCTTTTCCTTTTCCACACCCCCAACCACCTGATGTTGTTATCAGGATTGCTGGATCCAGCCCAATACCAGAATATAACATGTAATAAAGATGCTCGGCCATGCCGCAAAGATGACAGAATTTGGCATGCTGGCCTGGAGCCAGAATAACAGATCTGGAGCTGGTGTTTCTTTCCAAGAGATTTAATAAGGTACAAGGAGAAAAAAAAAATTAATAATCTGCTCAGAGCAAATTCAGCATCTACAAGCTTCTTTCAGTTTGGTTCTGAAAAGCGTCCCCCAACCCACTCCATACTCTTCTACATGCCAAAAACATGCAAAGACAGTGACTGTAGCCTGTCCCTTTCCACAGTTAACCTGGGTTCAAAGCAAACTAATTAGATTCAGAGGGAGAAGAGGAATTGGGGTCCTCACTATTTAGGGGCTATGTAATCAAAGTCATCTAATTTCTTACATGCCCCCACCTAAACCAAAGCATAAAGATTCTCCCTGCCACACCTTAAAGCTTATGTACTTTATAACAACCCACATACACTCTTCTCCTTGCAGAATCCCCATACAAATCACAAGGATCACAATAAGGAAAAGACAGTTGTGTGTGAATCAAAGAAAGGAATCTGACCTAGGACCTCCTAACCTTTAGGTCATCCGCAGCTTAGGAGAATGGGGAGAAAAAAATGAAGTTTTAGATGCCTTCTTAAAACACACACACACACGCGCACACACACACACACACGAGGGAAAAAAGAGTTCCTTTTGTCCCATATGCTAAGCAATGGGTGTTGTCATTTTCAAAGCTATAAAAATTCACCAAGACAAAAATCAAAAGCAAGACAGGAAAAGCTGAGCACTCAACCATCAAGGAACGAATCAGAAGGCAATATGCTGGTATCATCAATCCAAAAATAAACATTTAAGTGTCTCTAGGGGGCATTCTTCCCAATGCCCTTTCCTAAGGCAAAGGGAATCCTTTCCAAAACATACCTATTAGAAGGCCTTCTTGTTTCTCTCTCATCTTGGGGCTCCAAAGTAGTTGGCAGAAGGCGAAACTAATTTGGATCATCCCTAACTCATTTACATTTGGTTCTATGAGGGCGGTAAGTTGGCAACAAATTTCCCTCCCTAATTAAGTTCAGTTTAGAGTGATTTTATATTTTATATTCCCTCAGCACAAGCCAGCTAACAACTGCAGACAGTGGCCGGCTGGCAACAGAAAAAAGCCAATTGTGGCTTTTGTAATTGTCATAGATAAGTGATCCACATGTAGCTAATCTCGGTGATGGAATCTCGCCTTGGCTCAAGGTGCAAGAGCTGGTAGGCATCCTGAGGCCTAGGTTTGCCAATGATATCATGGGTGTGCGAGCAAAGGTGCGGACAGATGTGGCCAGGTGTGAGAGGCAGCGAGACATCAAAAATACATATTTTAGGGCTTCCCTGGTGGCGCAGTGGTTGAGAGTCCGCCTGCCGATGCAGGGAACACGGGCTCGTACCCCAGTCCGGGAAGATCCCGCATGCCGCGGAGCGGCTGGGCCCGTGAGCCATGGCCGCTGAGCCTGTGCGTCCGGAGCCTGTGCTCCGCAACAGGAGAGGCCACAACAGCGAGAGGCCCGCGTACCGCAAAAAAAAAAAAAAAACATATTTTAGTCATGATAATCACATCCCCTTACTCAGTGTTCCATGCTCATAACCTGATCCTTCCCCCAGTTCTTCAAAGGTAAGGCCATTGCTTGTATCTTGGGATCTCTAACTCCAATCCAACATACACATTCCCAAAATCCATACCCTCATTAAAGTCAGAAATAGCATGTTGAATTTGGACTCCAATTGTGATTCCAGAGGCTCTACAGTTAGACTACATTGTAAGTCATAAGAACCTTGGATAATAATTGCCCAATAATCTGACCCAGTAGACACAGGTGAACGCAGGCCTTCATGTACAGAAAGCCTTCATGTGTGCTTATGCATCACAGTATCTACTTCCTTTGCTATCTTTATTGTGAATTATTTCCTCAATATTACCAAGCAGTTGGTATGTAAGCTATCTCATGAGGTACGATTTGTATTCATCTTACCGTACGCTGTTGTCTCTTCATTCAAATCCAATTTTACTTTTTTTTTTTTTGATCCCTTTGTGGAATGAAGAAGCATCATGTCTGCTTCCGAATTCATGAGAAAAAGTTTAAGAAATGTGGAAGGGGTATTCCCAAAGTGTGAAAACACCACCATGAAGAGGACTCATCTTTCTTTTCTTCCCCTCCCCAACCACAAGTACGATTTCCTATAGTCCCCATTGATTTGTTTGAGACAAATCAATGGTCGAATCAAATATGGGTGTTATTTTCAATGTGCATTTGAAGTACAAAAGAAATGAAGACAGGTTTGACATTTTAGGAAAGGAATTTTAAATCCCACGTAAGACTCATCTTTTAGACGCCTTGGCAATTCGGGGAGGGGGCGTAAGGGAGATGTGCATTTAAGGTGCTATGAGTCACTTCTTATACACATGAGCTGGCTGTCATTTTTACATTTAGAAAAGACAAACTGAAGTTTATAACCTTACAAAAGAGTAAAGCCAAGGTTACAGAACAGATCTTGTCACAAGATTTTATAGATAAACCACCACTAAAGAACAGCTTTCTGTTTCTAAGAAGATCGTTCTAGTTTAACAAGGGTCAAATCTCTACTCCCTGTTCCTTGGATGAGCAATGGAAACTCCATCCACTTGCAAAGCTAGTGGATATATACGGGCCTTAACTAGTTATCCAGTGTCCTGTCCCCCAACACAGGAAGTGAGTCATAGCTAAGGAACTATCCATCATTTTCAAAGGAAAAAGACAACTCCAGAATTAACTTTTTATTCTGAAACAATATATTCCAAGATGGCCAAATCATTCGTTATGTTTATAATGACCTAAGTCGGTTCTTACAGACATTTCATCTGAATGGTTTGCATCTCACTTCACGTGATTTGGTTTCCATATAAAAATAAGGTCTCATATTGGGAGCAGCAGATTCACAGTCACATTCTCTTCCATTCTCAATTAACAGGCTGGGTCAGCATAGTGTTTATAACATCAATACTGCATAGTTGAGATGAAAGGAGGATGTGGTTTATTTAAGCAGCATTATGGGTCATGTTCACCACACACAGGAGAAAGAAAATTGGCAAGTATGGAAAAGGACGAGGCATGGTGAAGGTAGGATTAATAAGCCCATTTTTAAACACCCATACAGGAGGTCCACCATAAATTCAGGATCTTCAGCAGTCCTGGTTTCCCTATATACTGGGTTTAGTTCTTAACTTCCCTAATTATAGTTAAGTCACTGGATTTGGAGAGAAGGTTACGATATGAGTTACATAAAAACAAAACAATTACTAAGATACTTATTGATCCTGGCATATGATTCCAATTGACAACCATCACACTTTAGGAATAGAAAGGGCCTACCCCATGCACTCGTAGAACCTGGTATAAAACACGGTGTCTATGCTTGAAACTTATCTCCTAAATTATTGAGGGTGAAAAAACAATGATCACAGGTCATACTCAGAGGCCTGGCTAACACTTGCCTGCAAGTCACACTACAATATGAACAGCCAGATATCAGCACAAATAATTCCTCAGATCATTTGCCTCTTCCCGACATCTGAAAATTCAGATACGCTCCGATACAGATAAATGAAAGAATTTTGCATTATATTAAAAATACTTTGTTATCCCGTGAGTATTTGTGACCCTTTTCTTAAAATTGGGGTTACAGTGAGTAATACAGAAAAACACATTGGAAAGAGGCTTGATGCTAATTAATGATATTCTCAGGGTCACCCCATAGGGCTGTACAAGCTCTGCCCTACACAACCATGGTCTAAGCAAAGGGATGAGCGGGACACACAGCCAGCCCTCACCTACTCGCCAACCACATGCCCTGGTGCCAGAAAGGACTTTTTCTAGTTCATTAGAATTTTCTGCAAACCCATAACCTGAACAGCATAAGTGGGTACGTTTTTTAGCTGCAGAAATATCCGAAGTCAGATTACAAACACACCTACTGTTTAAAAAAAAAAAAAAAGGCCCAAAATGGAGTCACTTATGCTAAGCCCCACATCACCAAAATGAGGCTTAACTTAGCATTTCAGTTCTCCCAGAAATGGAATCTTGAAACTATTCAATCAGGAATCACCTGATCAGCACGAGTGAGATCATCTGCCTGATGGACCCCTGCCATCCCCCAGAGGAAAGTAACCTTACAATTATCCACCTTTCTGCCTAGTGTAACTTCCTTGCTCCTGCTCCCTTCTAACTATAAAAGGCTTTCATTTTGTACAGCTCCTCAGAGCTCCTCTCTGCCTCCTAGATTGGATGCTGCCCAATTCGAATCAATCTTTGCTCAAATAAACTATTTTAATATGCTTATTTGTTAATACATACATATACGTATCTATAAATACATGTATCTGTATATATACATATGTATATCATTTCACTGTCAATAAATTTGAGTCCACCCACTTAACTTTTGGAATGCATGTGGTAACATGGAGCTCATCACCTAGGATTGATATTTAGCAGGATCTCTACAAACAGTTCCCAGGCCTAAACTGTTTGGAGTAAGGAAGAGCGAAGAGGAGATCCACCAAGAAGAGATGAAGAAAAGAAGATGAGTCAACACAAGGTAAACAGAACAGTGGAATGAGTATCTATGGACAACAAAGTGGAGGGAGGACAAGACTGGCAGGACTTGACCCACACAAGGTTATCTTTAGCTTTCATTCCATTAACCCGGGGCTAAGCAATTTAGGTGATTTAAACACGGAGTGTTAGAGGGGCCAGAGTCATGGGTTCATCCATATGTGAGTCACAGTCTTTCTGTTCCAGGGCCATAGATTTTGTACTTAACTCAAATTAGCATCTTGCATATTCTTCCAACTAGTCACAACAGAGAGGCCAGAGCATAGGGGTGTATCCACAGAAATCCATCATCATTACTGCACACAAATATATCTCTCAAGGTATCTGCTCTCCCTACCACAGTCCTTCAGGATCAAGTTTACCTGGAAGTGAAAGCACATGACTGAATCAAGATAGCCCCAACTCTACAGCAGCCCTGGGCTGCACAGCGCCCTCATCAATATGCTTCATGTCTCTTGTCCCCAGCATGGGGGAAAAGGGCTCTGCCTGAGGTCCTCAGCATTTGTATATTTCTACTGACTTTATTATCACGAGTCCCAAGCACTTCTGTTGCCCCATGGGATAGTTAAACAAGCCTTGAAAATTATACTAAAATTGAGAAGAAAATGTTTTCAATTGTTCAAACAGACACCCTTCAAAATGAAATATTCACATTCATTGTCTTTTTCCCAAACTCCTGGAGTGACTGGTTTATGTTACGGACTAATGTCCCTGCAGCATTAAGTAAACCAAGCAGTTCGGGTACTGTAACAACAATAATCACTAGCTTTGCTTCTTTATTAGTGGTTTTATAGAGAAACTGCATTTTTTTTTTTCCATGAAAGTTTGCTTCAGGCTCTACTCTTACATACCAAGCTTCAGTTTGTGGTGAAACTTAACAGTCTGGTTATGAACCCTCGAATGTTGGGAATTACGATGGAAATGCTGACACAACATTAGCCCCAGCTGGCACTGCAAAAAGGCTTTTAAATATGTTGACTCTCCCCTATGAAGTCAGTCTCCAGAGCCTATGACTTTGTGATTTTAAACTGTAAAAGTGAAACTCGCCAGCAATGAAAACCAGGGTAAGGGCTGGAGACCCTGGACTTCTAAATGAAGGCACTGAGTATTGACTAAGAAACATTTTAAAAAGCACTTGCCCAATTTGTTACTGAATTATCAGAGGAAGGAGAGAAATACACAGATTTCACTTCAGGAATAACTGTATACTGCCACTTCTCGTAACAGCAGAGAGAAAGGAGGACAAAAGAGAAAGTTGTGATTTTTGACATGCAGAGGTCAACAGCTAAACAAAGTCAGTCTATTTGTTTAATTTTGCAAGTTCAAATGTGAATGAGTGAACGGAAGGAATTGCATGAGAAGTGACTTAGCTAACAAAGCTAGAACATCCTTACTACTGCCTCAACCCAAAGGATGATCTTTTCAAAGGCCAGAGTATGTGTACTCTTAAGGGAAAAGAAAACGCAAAGACAAGTAAAAATCTTTTAAACCAACTGGTTTGGTGGTCATAGATGCCATTTCTATAACCTGCACTGATTTTGTCCACTGGCAGCTGTCTTGAGTATAACCGTCCTTCCTATGTCATAAACCATGTCATCAGCCTTTTTCAGGCACATCTTTGGTCCCAAGGCTGGACTGAGCAGCAAAACCAGAGGCATGGGGGCTTCCCTGGTGGCACAGCGGTTGAGAGTCCGCCTGCCGGTGCAGGGTACGTGGGTTCGTGCCCCGGTCCGGGAAGATCCCACATGCTGCAGAGCGGCTGGGCCCGTGAGCCATGGCCACTGAGCCTGTGCGTCCGGAGCCCGTGCTCCGCAGCGGCAGAGGCCACAGCAGGGAGAGGCCTGCGTACCGCAAAAAAAAACAAAAACAGAGGCATGTTGTGTATCAGGTTTATGGGTCTCCCACACTACACCCCAATTAAGCTTATCCAGCAAAGATGTAACTACATTTCCTTTACCTGATTTTTCAACTCATGTTATCTTCAATAATCAAAACCACCAGGCCTAAAAGGAGTCTTGAATATTCAGGGAAGATTTGCTTAGAAACAGGAAGACGAAACAAGCTCACATACGTTTACTTTAATGAAAGTTCTGGACACACACACCCCCCGGGGGACAATCTCTACCACTTGAACAGCTTCTGCTTCCACCTTACATGAATGATTCCCTCATTCTAATCTCCGGACGACTGCTCTCCTAAACCGCATCCCAGATGTTTATACTGACATCTCCACGTACAGGTAGACAGGAATCTAAGCGTCGGCGTGCCCAAACCAGAACTCACAGCCTAGCCACCCACCCTCCTCAATTCCTCAGCTTGATCAATGATCCCACCATAGCCGGAAACCATCTCTAATCATCGTTTATCCCTCTTTTATTCTTTTAGTCCCCATGTGCAATCACTACATTGAATCACTTTACTTTTTAACAACTTTTCTCTGCCAGGTCTACCACTGCTATGTTGCGTCAAAATTTTTCATCTAGAGCGTTATGATAGAAACCTCACTGGTTCACAGCCTGAAGTCCCAAGCTCCATCCACCTACCTTCTCAAGTCCCATCAGAATATTATTTTTAACCCCAAAACCAGCTTCTGTCCCTCTTTCTCTCAATCCTTAAACAATTGCCCCTGTCTACAGGGAAGAGTTTTCAAACGTTAGTGGAGTTAAGAATCATGTCTAGGGACTTCCCTGGTGGTGCAGTGGTTAAGAATCCGCCTGCCAATGCAGTGGACACAGGTTTGATCCCTGGTCCAGGAAGATCCCACATGTGGCAGAGCAACTAAGCCCGTGCAACACAACTGCTGACCCTGCGGTCTGCAGCCCACGTGCCACAACTACTGAAGCCCACGCACCTAGAGCCCGTGTTCTGCAACAAGAGAAGCCACCGCAATGAGAAGCCTGCGCACCGCAACGAAGAGTAGCCCCCGCTCGCCGCAACTAGAGAAAGCCTGTGTGCAGTGACAAAGACCCCACGCAGCCAAGAGAGAAAAAGAAAAGGTGATAAGTAAATGAAAAAAAAATCACGTCTACACTGGGGAAGGGGGACTTATAATACAGACTCCTGCGTTTCCCCACGAGGAAGTCAGTAGTTTCAGAGTGGGACCCAAAAACCTACTTTTTATATGTCCTCCAGGTGATTCTGATTAGGCTGAGGCTCAACCTACAAGGAACAACAGACTACAAGATACACAGCTCTTTTCAATGGTATATGAAGTGCTTCCAGGTCAAGCCAGCATTTGATAGCCTTGAAAATCTCAAGTCCCCTTTGCATTAACACTTTGTCCCCAAATAAAAATTATTGTAACCTACCCGCATAATGTCCTCAGTATGGTGGAAGAAAAAAAAGTATACTTCACATTTAATAATTTCTTATTCATGTACTTACACAAAACCATACTAGGGAATATCATGAAGTGGACAGATGCTCACATCTATACATAGAATCACCGTGAACGCAACAATAAGAAACACAGATCAGCAATATTTCTACTGGTAAGTGGGTAATTTACTAAAGGTTCACATGAAAAGATGGACAATCTTTCTCCAATCTAAAAAATGTTTTATTCCTGGAAAATCCAGTGTGTATATTAAAACCTAATCACAAATACTCATGCCTGTTTGTAAAGCAGAGTTAGGTTCCAGCTCAAACACCTGAAACAGGTTTTGTTTCTAACCTTACATAAAAGGTCTGGTAAGACCTTTGAGGATCAGGTTAAGCGCAGGTCGATTCTTCTTGTGCAGGACTAGCCAGTGTGTCGTAAGGTACTGGCACCCTGGGCTTTGCTCACTAAATGCCAGCAGTGCTTCTCCAATCAATTATGACAAAAAAAAGCATCACACAAATTTCCCAAACACCCCCCAGAGTGGACAGCCTCCTCTCCCCAACAATCTAGCTTCCACCCCATCATTCCATATGAATAGCTCTAAAATGACCGTGGTCTTTACATCCTTACATCCAGTAGACATTCGGCTTTTCTCATCTTCCGTCTGCAGTTGGTCTCTTCTTTAATACTTTCCCTTGACTTTTATAGTAACACAGTCTCCCGATTTTCTTACCTTCCTTTCATTCCCGATTCTTAGTATCCTTTAGGAGCTCATCCCCTCCTACCTGGCCATGAAATGTTGCAGTTCAGTGACACTGGCCCAGAGGTCTTCTTCCTTCCTTAGTCTCTGCTCTTCCCCTAGTCGGTCTCATCCGTTGTTTCAATTACCATCTATACACCTGTAACCGCCTCAAATTCGTTTCTCCCACCCAGACCTCTGCTCGGAACTCCAAAGCTGTAAATCCAACCACCCACTTAACATCTCCCTGAGATACAAAGGAGCTTATGTAAATTGCTTCATCATCTGTCACCCATACCATGGCCACACCTGCTCCCCCTCGAAACTTGGTCCCCTCCTCCTTGCTCAGTAAATGGACCACCATCTACCTAGGTGTCCATGTTACATACCTTGAGACCTCCCCTCCCAAAAGCCATCCATCACAAGATTCTATTGACTATCTCAGCTTATTCCCCAGTAAAACTCCTGGTACCTAGCCCAGCACTTGGTACAAATAAGTGCACAACAAATCCATATTACATGAACAAGTGAATGTCTTATGGAAATTGTAAACTACTTGTGGACAGATCGCTTCATTCCCCCATACCATCTTCCATGATATTCCTTCCACACAAACACCCTACTTCCACTTCAAAACCTTGCAAACATTGGCTCTAATTCTCAGCCAAAAAGGCCATTTTTTCAGGACAGTCTCCCTCGGCCTCCCCAGGACACACACTGGGCTCTTCTCCCTCTGTTATCATGGTACCGTATACACAACACCACAGCAACACCACCACTGCCTTGCAATGACTTGGCATGACAATATCCTTCCTTCCTCTGCATCTGAACACATGACAGATGGGTAGCATCAACTATTTTTCAATGATTTCATTACTAGTTTAAACTGTCTCCATCTATCCCACCTCTTCTCACCAGGCAGGGGAGGGCAGAGCGAAACACATTCAAGGGGAATGGCCAATCCTGACGTGTTCTCATGGCTACACGAGACCAGACAGCACTTTTTTCCCCATTCTTCTATTACTGATAGCTGCTTTATTCCTTCCATTCCCCAGATATGGTGAAGGGCAAGTGGGGGACCAGAGGGAGGGGCATGTACACCCGTCAGCCACTTTCTGCGAGACAGTGGCCAAAGCCTTTCAGGTAAGGGTCAGCACTGCAGACGTGCATTCTCCTGACTGTGGGAAAAGTTGTGAGCAAAAGACCATATACACAAAGCTATTCAACCACAAGGCTGCGAGAGAATCAAAATAAGCCAAAGCTTAATTAGAGCTGAAGATTTCCTGTCTGGGAACCATGTGAGGAACTGAGCTTCAGAAGGCATCACCAAGGAGGCAATCCCATCTCCAGTGGGACAGGCCTCTGAGAGTACCAGAGGCAGAGCTGGGTTTGGGGGGATTGTTTGCTTTTTTTTTTTAAATTTTTCACATAATCCAGCATTCACAGCTTTTGTGCCTGTTTTTCCCTAACCTCCACTCCAGGCACCCCCAGCTCTCTGCTCCCTAACTCCTCTCCCCTTCCATAAATTAAGTTAATGAGGAGTTTTCTAAAAGAGGGCATTCTCTTAAAGGGTCTGTTATTCTGAAGTTAATGGCTCTGACATGTCTCCAGGCCAGTCACAGGCAGCAATAACTCCTGCAACAGCTCAAAAACAGCCTCAAATGTCGCCGAGCCTTACCCTGATCCTTCCTCCCCTTTGATTATCACTGGTGGCCTGCCTTCCTCCCCTAACATTTTAGAGCAAAACACTCAAATGCATCAAAGAAACCAGTTAAGGATGTGAAGATTGAGAAACACATTCAATCTTCATGTTATGATCTTGTCTTTCCCTCCCCACTGCTTGTCTCTAAGAGAAAAGGACAAGTGTAAATTTGATGTCACACAGAACAACAAAACACATCTAAGGAAACAAGGGGGATGGGCATTTCTAAATGCCAGCGCGCTTATCTAATACTTAGTACACACTTCCTGCAAGGATTAGGTCACATCGGTGACAGGTTAATGATTTTTACATGAGAAATGAGTGGACATGTATGTAATGAAGCAATCAAGCAAAGAAGCAATTGCTTCAAATCACCTTCCTAAACGAACATCCAGTGAGGTGACGATCAAAACATAAGAAAGCAAACCAAACTGCAGGAGAACCCAATTTCAACACACGTAACAGGTACAAGATCAGAGTAAAACTGGTGAAATTTATTCAAGTTCTTTAGCCTTAAATGCAAAAGACTGAACACAAGCTGATAAATCAGCTCATCCTGAAAATAAAAAAACAACATTCCCTGGATAAAATGGGTCCAAAGTCCTGTATCCATAATCTGATCTAGAAATTTGTGCTGACACACCAAAATGTCAGTACTTACGTTGCAAAAACTTGGGTAAAGGAATGGAGGAAACAAGTGAGAACCATAAAAGAAAAAGTTGTATTTACTTCTTCTGACCGTGGCTTATTGAACCAGCAATAATTTTCAAACAATTGATCAATGTACTCCAAACAGTCTGTCACCTAATAACCACAGATTCCAAAGTAATAGACGTAGTGATAAGCCAGGTGAAAGGAGACTAACATGAAGGGCAGATACCTAGAGAAGGAAACTTTTCTTAGCAAGTATGTGTGGGATAAAGGATTAGACCTTGAAAAAGCAGTACATATGCTATTCTGCTTAGCCTGGGCTGCCTTTCTCTATGCATAATTGTAGAACCCTATCTATAAAGAGTTTTACAGCTTCCAAGCCATTTTCACATATATTTAACCTCATTTGACCCCACAGCAATCCATCAAGTAGGCACACCCACTTCACAGGTAAGAAAACTGAGGTTCAGGAAAGTGACTTTCCCAAAACAATACAAATAACAAGTGGGCAGAAAACCACAACACATATCTTCTGATTCCTGAGTAACAGGTTCCATTTTTATCATTAACTTTCAGTTTATAATAATAAGGGGAATAAAAGCTGCAGGAAAATGAACACCTAGTGAACTTGCAGCTATCCAAGTCAGGAATATCACAGGCAAAGTTACAGACAAGTAAGTAGGTAGTGAGCTTGCTTCATGACTAATAAGTGAAAATCTCCATCTTTTGAGACTATTTCCATAACTTATTGCATTTCCTAACATCACAAATATTTGTCTGTTTGGAAGAGAGTGTATTCTGACCCTGAATTTGTGATGTTACTGGCTGTTACTTCAACTGAAAACATACTTACTGGAGGACACTGTGTTCCTTACCAATTCGTCTTGCCATGAGGTGAAAATGCCCCGGCACTCAATGAAAAAAATGGTCTGGTAATATTTAATATGAACACAGACATTTCTCTTCCAGGGCAATTCATTGTGCACACATCATTAAGGATCAAAGCACAGGCAAACCAAAGAATGGAAAAGGAATTCAAAAACATCAAAGTTAATTATATTTGGTTGTCCCAATAGCTGTTACTCGTTCAATTAAGATGCTGCTTTGGCTAATCTTAAATCAAGCTGTGCTTCTCAAAAAGTCCAAGCAGCAAAAGTCAAAACATCTGAAGCTGAAGCTTCCCCCCTCCCCGCCCCAGTGAGTTCTCTGCATTCAGTAGAGCCTCCACAGCTCCTGTCAACCTGCAACTGCCTATTCATTCTCTACCACCCCAGCAAGCAGGGCTAGCTCTCCAACACCCAGCCCCAGGTAGATCCTCAAACAGGTGTTCCATGAAGCCTCTCTAGCCTGGTTCTTCACCCATCCTATGCTCAAAAAAAAAAGAAAGAAAGAAAACCCACACAGAGGAAGGGGATCAAGACAAAACCATAACCCGCTCTGTTGAAATATCTGAGATGATAGGTGGCTTCTTGATTCTTGGCTTACTGGGGATAAAAAAACCTCACTTCTCAATCCAGCTTTCTCTTACCCTGTCCCAGCCACAAGCACAGAGTTCTGTCACTGAGACAGTGTTTTCTGCCCCCTTATCCCCACTTCCAAACTCTGACGGCAAAAATATTCATAGATGAATCCACTCAGTGGTACCATCTAAGGGGTAAAGAATCCCTGAGGTGTAGAGGAGGAAACCAAGCTCTCCCACACAATTGCGTGTAGTGTGAAAAGGAAAGAGGACACTTAGGGGTTGTCTCCAGTAAAAACTGGTAGAAGGAAAAATGTTCAAAGGCCATTGGCAGCAACAATGCTTTAGCATTTCTGGAATAACTCCTTTTCCTCCTTTGTACAGGTTTTCATGGAGTGGAACCCCATTTTGCCAAGCACTCATTGTGCACCAGAAACTGGATGGAGGCTTTATAAATACTGTCCGAGTTAGTCCTTCCCACAAGCCTGCAAAATAGGGGCAGAATCTAAATTTCGTGCTGGAACTCAACAAGGGTCTAACTCCAAAGGCAGCAGCAGGAATTTCAGTCAGGACTGGTTCTCAAGATGACCTGTGTATCTCTCCTGAAAATGCAACTTCCCTGAATCCACAGGTCTTGGATAAGTTCCACCAGCTTCCAGATGCCCAACACAGCAGCCCCATTTGTATGCACAATTCTCCCATAGCTTAGCCCAGCTCCTCCTTCGCCCTGCAGTTTTAAGTTCTTATGTCTTGTCACATCAGCGCCAAGAACACACCTTGTCTCTTCCCTGGGTCTCTTCAAGCCCATCAATTCAATTTAAGAACACACAATACTTGATCCGACGTAGCAGTTTCTTAAAGCATTTCAACCAATTCTCATGACCTAGCCATCTGTCTATTTCAAAATAAATTAATTCTCCATACCAGGCTTCAACTCCTCAATCTCCCCCAGATGGGCAAAGGGCAAGGGCAAGCACAGAAAGTTCAGCATCTTAGTCACTCTCTCCATCCCATCATGCAGGGAGCCTGACTTGAAAAGTTCCCACATGAACTCTTCATGAATGATGTCATGGAAGCTGGGCACACCAACTTTCTTTTTTGACTTAAATAAACTGAGGAAGCTGCTTTTTCTCTTTCACTGCAGGTGCCCAACGTAAGACAAAGAAACTCCGTTTTTCCGTGATCAGTCAAAACCTAATTCCTTCCTGATGGCTTTTTCAGCCTGTCCCCTGCTCAAAGTCTCAGGGAGACTGCATTCTTACATTAGACGGGCTGTCTTTCGCACATTAGGAAACCGAGACCCTTATAGAAACTCCTTATTGAACAATTATCACAAAGGGTGCAACCACATTGTATCCCATTTTAGGACCTCTAGCAGTATTTCTATTGCTGACCCTCTCCCCAAGAAAAGACTGTACACCAATCTCATTGTAAAAAGCCCTCAATGTCACTCAGAGCTGAAATGTCAGCCCCAACCCACCCTGCATACTCAATGCATCTGGCTTGGTTACCCAGACATCATCCTCATCAAAGTGGTCATATGCACCAGTGGATATGGTCTTGCTGAGCTCATAGCTTCTTCTTCCTATCTGCAGAGGTTTTCCTAGTGAATACACACCAATATGTTAGTCTGGTAGTTACAGGGCATCCCACTAGAGAGCAGGCCCACAGAGGAAACAAGTGCGTGGCTTCTCCATCTACAACCTTTATTAAGAAACTGGACTCAAGAAAAAAATACGTCTTTCTTCATATCTTGGTTTTCTCCCCCTCCATTCACAGCCTAGCGTGGTCCTAGAAGAAGCTATAAAAAATCAACTGCTACCTTAAGACAAGGGACAGCACTAAACTAGAAGCACTAAACCAGTGCCTCTCAAATTGGAATGTGCCCGAGAATCACCTGGGTGGTGCTTCTTAAAAATGATTTCAAAAATTTTCCCCCGTGGTTTCTGACTCAGCAGGTCCACAGGTAAAGAAAGCCTGAACTAGCACTTTTATCAAGGGCCCCAAGTGATTGGATGCCCGTGGTCCCAGGTCCCAGGACCACCCCTCGAGAAACCCCAGCAAGAGGGGCAAGTACACAGAATGAGAGAAGGAGTTGAGTCAGGCCTCTGGAATTCTAAAGTGGTTTTAGCTTTGTTTATAGTCTGTTCCACTGCTCCAATTCAAAGCCTGCTCAGTTAAAAATTCACCAAACACACCACAGACAGAAGTCTGACATGAAAGCCCTGATAACACTAATGGTGGTAATGGGGATTTCTTTAAATAGGGCACCTTGTTTGTGCCTAGTTGCCTTCTTTCAAGATTTATCGAGGTCCAGCCTCTTTGCTTTCTTTGCTTTGGAAAAGAAAGCTCTCATCTTTGGTTACTTTCATGGGGAATGCCATTCCCCAATGCCATCACAATTTGTCTAGTTCGTCTTTTTTTGTTGTTCTTACTTTTGTAAGATTTGCTACAATAAGCACAGTTATACTACTCTATATTTTAAGTACCATGTTCATTTTTTTTTAGGTGAACCTTATACAAGAGGTAGAAAAATACTCATGAGGCACTGATAAGATAGAATCAAACTCCCCACAAACACACACACACATGCACTAATTGAGGACCTCAACAGGTTTAAAAAAGAACCTGAAGAAAAGACAAACAAAATATCAATAAAGCGGAGCACCTGGAGCACAAGAAGTCTGAGTGATATAAAAGTATTATTTTTAAAAAGGATTAGCTCTGCCCATTAAGCATTTATTCAACAGACATTTTGTGAAGTGCTGTCAAAAGCAGGAATGGAAATAGAACCCAGGACTCCAAAATTTCCAGCGCTTGTCAATAAATCAAGCAATTTCCCTCCACAATCTGAAAGAGCTGCAATGCTCTGGTTATTTTCTAACATATGGCTCAAATATTTATATTTTAAGTGCTTTCAGCTTAGACTCAACATTATAAACATTCATTAACATTTATGCAACTTCTTAAGTAACTCTAACTCTAAGGTCAGACCAAACATACATTTGAACAAAATAAACATTCCCAATCATAGGCAAAAACGGTTCCAGTGTTTACTTGATAACCTGACACCCACACTCAGTTGCCTTCCTTCCTCCCAAAATGTTCTTTAGGAATTTCTCCTCGCGCAACACAACAACAGTGTTAGAAGCCAGAAAGAGAAAAGCATGGTTCCAAAGATACCAAGCTTAGAACCTGAAATTTCAATATTAGGAGAGTCTATCTCACTGGTTGGCTGTGTTTCACAGAACCACATTAACTGACTGATTCATCAAACCCTTGTGTATTGCCCCACAGCTCCAGTCCACACCGACAGGCTCCAAGTCCTTGTCATATAGTGCTTATATCCTAGCAGACTGACAATAAAACCAGTCAAATATTTAATATAACATCAAATAATTTTAAGTGCCAAGAAGTAAAACAAGATGAAATAAGGCGGATGGAAAGTGACAAAGGGTCAGGGAAAGAATTTTGCTATTTTAAGTAGAGGAGACAGAAAGAGAATTTAAATCATATTGACTAAATCCAAGAAGAATAATATTAACTCCACTCTGCAGAGTCACAATCATGGGTCAGTATGAGAAGTGGAAGGCTGCTTACAAGCCTACAAGCACGTGAATTAATGAGCACCTAGGAATTTTAGAGAAGGAAAGCGAAGTGTGAGGCTAGATTCTTCTATGTGCTTGGTTGACTCCGAAGCAAAGAACGAGAGGCGTGCCCCTCCTCTAGCCCTCCTCACATGAGCTGACCAAGATCATTCGCAAGGCTGACTCCCATGTAAAGGGCTGCACAGAAGGAAAAATGAGGAATCCAAGGAAAGCTATTGTTGAATTCCTTGGGGTTCTCTTTTTCAGGACAATAACTGAATGTAGTAACTTATACCATCAGATGAAAGTAGCCTAAGTAATAAGATTTTACAAAGATTATATGATTGCAATTATGATCAGATATATATTTTTTATTCTTAATAAAGGAGGGACAAGCTTCAAATTCCTAGTGTAATTCTTATTTAAAACATGTAGATTTTTTTAAAGATACCAATATCCTATATTAAAAGGCAGGATGCAACTGCCTTAGAAGTTTGAAAGAGTGAAATAAACCCTTGTATTTGAGAGAAAATAAATACTGGAGGAATCCGACAGTACAGGATAGCCATAATCTATTTCAGATTATTTTTTTAATATTTTTTAAAATTTTTATTGGCATATAATTGCTTTACAATGTTGTGTTAGTTTCTGCTGTATAGCAAAGTGAATCGGCTATATGTATAAGGACATTTAAAAAGTCATCTTTCTAGTAACTGGAATTAGACTTTGGTTAGAGCTTCCATCATTCATGTTTTTTAATCTGAAACTGGTCCTTAAAAGCTGTAATGAATTAAACAATATACCACCCACAGAATCAACTGTAAAAATATACCGTAACTAAAAGCATAATGACTCATTTCACTTCCTTCCTCATTTTTCCATAATGAATTTGACCCCCTTCCTGTCACCTAATCTAATCATTGGCTGGGCTTCCATTAAATCAAGATTCTGCCCGTTGTGCTCTCAAGTCATTGCACTGGTTCTCCCCAATTTCATGGCTAATTTTATAAACGTCACCTACTACAACTGAATTGTTCAAAACGTAAACTAGACAGTGACTCAATTCATGGCTGTGTGTTCCAAGAGTGGGGTGGTGATATACATGACATTTAAAGAATGTAAGTTTAAAATTTTTTCCAATGCGATCCAGTAACTGGACATGTTCTTAGACAAGTCATCAAACTTGATGAACACATTCTCACAGCACTACTTCTATTACTACCACCTCCTTCACCATCACCTCTAAAACTGAAAGCCTGCATAGCACATAAAAATTCCCAAAGCATTTTCACATACATTTACCTCATCTGATCCTCACAACAGCCTTGAGCCCTTTTAATTTTCCCTAAATCACAAAAATAAATTGTCTAAACTAAGATCTGGGGGTGAACTGCGAACCGGCTTTTGGCTCCATCAAATCTTAGGCTGCTTGTTACCAATGACATTTTAGAAGAAAGTATTTTTGCTGCTAAGCAGACCCTAAATGACCTTTTCTCTACATTTCTCAATTTACAGATAGGGGTACCAGCTACCCTGTGTCTACTGTGTACAGCATTATTCAAAGTTACTATTTAAAGGCAGATATTCAGATAGTTAACCACCTCCACCAATTAGCAATTTCACTTGGATCTGTATTACAGAGAGAGAGAGACCCTATCTTTCGTCCAAGGTCACACACAGTTAATAACATTCCTTGTACAAACCTAGGTCTGGCTTCTTTATAAGGCTAATGTAGTTGACGACTAAAGACAACAGTGGGGGGAAATACGACTTCAGGTAAGGCTTCAACTGGCAAGTAGATTCATAACCCATCTTTAAAACTAGAATTTAAATGAGTAAGATCAGGAAACTCCTAAAGCAACTCAATTTTAACTTTTAGTAGCTTTCCTTAGTGGCCATAAATGAAGTGCAATTTTTGCTGGTTGATTAATTTTTAGCAGTTTCTTGCCTACCAAAAAAAATTAAAATCACACCTAAGAAAACAATGTGTAGAGGTTCCCCCCACCCTTAGGAAACAGTGATCATTTGACCTCATTCTGTGCAAATGACTGTTTCTCTTTCAGGTTGTATGTGTTTGCTTTAGATGTGGGAAGGAGAAGTGTAACTATTGTAAGTGTAATTAGCTTACATTTGTGTAGTGCTTTACCACTTACAAATGCATTACATTATTCTTTTTGATCCTTATAAACTCATTGTAATAGTATGGAAATTATTACCCATTTTCACAAATAATTAAGTGGAGGCTCAGAGAGGTTACGTAATTTGCCCAATGCCACTAAGTTAATAAGGGCAGAACAACGTCACAAATCCAGGTCCTTTTCTTAAGTCTTAGGCTCTTATTATTTGGTCAGAAAAGCATCATCTAAGAAACATTCTGATGACTCCTATGTCACTCTACAGTAATTCATTACCAAGTATACGCGAAAGGTTCTGTCTCTAGACTGCTGCTTTCTTAACCTTCTATCAAGATAACTGACACACTATCTTACAGTGATAGAAGCAAACACTACAGAACTGTGCAAAGAAAGATGATCTCAAATGTCCAAGTTCTACAAAAAAGAAATTGGTCCACAAGATCTGTTTAAAGAATCCATTAATATGCTTCAGAATTAAACTAGTCAAGGGGGTGAGATCTGTCACCAGGCTTGTCAGAGAAAAGCAATAAAGAATAGAAGGTCTGGGACAGAAGAGGAGAGGAAGAGAGCACAGAACCTGGGAAAATGGGAGTGACTGGAAGCCAAAGCTATTGACAGGAGAATTGTGGGAACCTTAAAAAGCTCCCAATTCTTTCCACCCCTTTGTTGAAAAACATGCTTTTACATCTGTTAAGTGATTCAATTTACTTATCTAGAGTCTAAAAGCATCTCAAGCCAAGTGAGATCTTTGAGATATTTTCTGAAATGTTCTCGAAAACTACTTGGGTTGTGTTTTGTTTAGTCTGTCTTTTAAGCACAGATGTTTAAAAAATTCGATTAGAAAAAAAGGTAAAAGGCACGAACAGACATTTCACCGAACAGAAGGTTATCAATGGCAAAAGAGCACACGAGGAGGTTCAACATCATTCCTTATCAGAGAACTGAAAATTAAATCTAATGAGATCTCACTTCATACCTATCAGAGCAGTGAAAATAAGACCACCACCAAGTGCTGGTGAGGATGCAGAAAAACTAGCTCGCTCATGCTTTGCTGGAGGAGTATAAATTGGTCCAGCTGCTCTGGAAGATGGTCTGGCAGTTTCTTTTAAAACTAAACATGCCATTACCATACGACCCAGCAATTTCAGTCTTGGGCATCTGTCCCAGAGAAATGAGAACTTATGTTCACATAAAAACCTGTACACAAATGTTCAAAGCAGCTTCACTCATTATAGCCAAAAACTGGAAACAGCCCAGATGTCCTTCAACAGGTGAATGGTTGGACTATGGCATACACGTATCATGGAATACTATTCCACAATAAAAAGAAAAGGTTTTGGTGCATGCAACAACCTGGATGACTCTCCCGGGAGTTATGGGGAGTCAAAAGAACCGATCCGAAAGGTTATAAACTATATATTACATTTATGTCAGGCTTTTTTAGAAGTGGCAAACCAATTAGGGGCTAGGGATAGTAGAGGAATGGTGGGAGGGAAGTGGGTGTCACTGTTAACAAGGGCAACAAGAAGGATCCTTGTGCTGTTCAGTATCTGTATTGTGGTGGTGGATCCACAGATCCACACATGTGATAAAACTACAGAACTAAATACAAACAAACACACGTGAGTGTAAGTTAAACTGTAAGTGTAACCAAGATTGGTAGATTGCATCAATATCCTGGCTATAATATCATACTATACTTCTGCAAAATGCTACCATTCGGGGAAACTGGTTTAAGGTTTTATTATTTCTTACAACTGCATGTGAAGCTATAATTATCTCAGTTCAAATTTCAATTAAAAAACAGAACAATTACAAGTATTTGCTCGCTTCACCATCTTGGAATTAGTATTTTGCCTTCCTTCTTTGAAACAGGACAGCTCTTTGCTTCATTCCCAAGCAATTACTTATCATAACTAGCTTCCATTATATATATTATGAAAACGATTCATTAAAATTAAGCTCATGAGTGAAAGAAGCCTTAAACCAACAGCACACATCGTGAGGCTTCAATTTGCGTGAAGCTGCAGGAGAGGCGTATCTAATCTCCAACGGAAAAAAATTTAAAGCTAGAGGAGTGGTTACCTGCTGGTAAGGCAAAGAGTAGGTGACCTGGAAGGCGCAGAAAAACTAGCTGGGGCGAGAGTTAACGTTCTAGATCTTGATAGGAGTCCCAAGTTACACAAGCGTATGCATTTGTCAAAATCAAACACACCAGCAAGATTTGTGCACTTCATTATATGTAAACTTTACATTAAAAAAAAACTGTAAACAAATTGAAATGAAGCCTGAATCACTAGCTTTCTATTAGCTTCTCATTCTTTAGACCGAAAATTCTATGCCGTAAGACACCACACCTTTGATATATCCAGGGTCAAAGTAAATGATCAAAAGTTTACAATTATCCCAGCTCCTATACACTCTTCTCAGGGAAAGAAAATTGCAATCAGAGTAACCATGAAGCAAATTCATATAAAAAAGCATCATTAAATCAGACTAAATTAAATTAAAACAGATGTAATTAGTGCCCTCTGAAACTAATTTTGGCTAATACTTTGTTTACATGCAATATAGATGTAGCAACTACTGACCTCAGGCACTTTCAGCTGTTTTTATATTAATTACTACATGTGCTTTTTATAGTCCAGCTCAAAATATCCTTTAGAGGTCTGAGTAGCTAATATTCTTCTGCCAAAGTAATTCCAAATGAGTCTCAGACCCCACAGAAGAAAAAATATCCTATGAAATCCACATATTGATATTGATGTAACATCGCTGGGATGGTAGTAAGAGTTACAGGTTTTGCTTTGCTTTAACCATGATTTCTATTTAGGATACTTATTTATTTTGGTTCAGTTACCTGAGGGATGGTGGGCTGTTCTTAATTACAATTATACCCAATAGGACTCGACCCTTTTCACTTAATAGGCTTACATTGCAGAAACATGTCTTAATTGGCCAGAGAAATCAAGACGCTGATGAAAGTTATTCCCTGACCCTACCAGCGATTCATGGAGAAGATAATGTGAGAAATGTCGAACGCCTACTATCCATTTTGGTCTTAAAACCTTGCTCATGTTCCAGGCTCCATCACTAGCTCCGTTTTAGGTTAAATTACTCTCAGATTGATGGGATATACTGTGGCCATGAGCTCTATCACCAAAATTATGAAGCAAATGTATATTGTTAATTATCCAATGATATGAAGGAATTGCTGAAATATACATGACTCTCAAAATATTTCAGGGACAAATTTTGGCTTGTTTCTTTCTATTAAACATATTAAGATACACAAGATTTTAGTTTCAACTCTATAGAGAGAAGCGGAGAGAAAGAAAACCTATAGGAAATAAGAAGATGCATCTAGAAGAGCAGTTGCCCAGGTAAAGGTCAAGGAAGGAGATAATGACTTGTTGTGAACACATGGTGCTATGAGAAACACCCAGAAGAAGTCTTCTGGATTTATCAATTCAGTATCAGTAATAAAATGAAAGCAGGAGCTAACACAAGAATCAATGTACATGCGACCAGGGCACATGGAATTTCCATTCAAACGCCGAGGGTAGCTTCCCTATTTTCCTGCTCCAACTGTGAGACAGTACACTCTCATCTTTTATTATGCTTGACTACCAATTTCACTGGGTTTCCACAGCTGGCTGCGAGCCTCAGTAGGTTGCAGTAGAGTCAAATAGAAAGTTCTACTCTGTCTAGTTATCAGAAGTAGCCCAATCATTTGGGCTAATGCAATTCTACCCATGTTCCCTAAATAGTACCCAATTCACTAATCAGGTTAATGGTTTTGGAAATGACTGTTAGATATACAACTTTGACCTCTTTTCCTGTCCAAAGAGGTTCCTCAACTAAGATTTTTTTTTAATAAAAACGGTATAAAAATGCCATAAATGCAGGATTGTATTCTAGCTTCCAAGCAAAACTGCATCTGCCACGTCCAGGTGCTAAGTAACCCTACTGCTCGCACCCAGGCCCTCTAAGTGGTCACATCCTTCCCTTAAGTAGTTATTTTGATGTAATTCGCTTCTAAGCTGTTACTACCAGTTTGAATCCTCAGCCTCATTTCATTCCTTACCCTGACATCAGTGGGCACTTCCGCAACAGAGTGCTAGACTTTATGAAAGATGCTTTGTGGCTCTGAACAGGCCAGAGAATAGCTTTATTTAAGAATCCTGCAACCTCTTGTCCTATAAATGCTGAACCAAGAACTGTTTAAGGTGCAAAGAAATTTGAGCAATTCCTTCCAAATAAGAGGTAACTGCACATGTAAGAACTGGGATATTCAAATAAGATGTGTGATGATTACCAAACTAGGATGAGAAACCCAAGTGTCTCCTTCTCCATCCCACGCCCCTCCCCACCCTCTAAATCCCCTCCCCTCTCTACAAACACCTCTAAATGCCCTTCACAGAGTCACGTTTTTGAGAAGCATATGCCCATTCACAGTAGGTAAGAGTGCATTGCACTATGAATGTTTCTTTTGAAAGCTCAGCATTTCTTTACTGCTGAAGATCTGTTCAGAAATCCCTTCCTCCTCAGGCTACAGAGCATTATTCAGCCAGGGGGACGACAAATGCTGATATTTCAGGAAATCTAATCTCTTAATGACTGCTGTCACAGAAGAGAGAAGAGCTGTGGAACAGTCATCTTGAAATAAGCTTCATCTCAGATACAGGCGAGCCCATAAATGCTAGCAGGGAATCAGGACTGCCACCATCATGGCATCGACATACTGCAGTCTGGCAGCCCAGGGGTGTTGCTGCCCAGGGAGGATGAGCTGTCCCTTCCAACACCCAAGCTCCACACTCTTCTTCCACCATATCAAAGTATACTCACTATTTAAAGATACACCCAGGTTTCTGGGTGCTCAAAACAGAGCAAGTGTGTGTGCTGATGCAGGTAAGGAGGAGAGAAGATCTAGGTAGATGGGGCCGCTCACTGAAGGCTTAGTGCAAGGCTCAGCTTTTCAGCTGGACTGTCAGTAATAGCAAATATAAGTTACTGAACAGAGGAAGGAGGGCAACCTAGGCAGAGAGAAAATCTGTGCAAAATAACAAAGTGAAAACACGTGTGTTGTGTGCAAAAGAAAAATACCAAGTAGACTCACTTGGCTTTAGCAGATTTTCAAGAACTATGGTGATGGCAAACGGTGTAAAACAGGGTAGACAAGGGGCTTCCCTGGTGGCGCAGTGGTTGAGAGTCCGCCTGCTGATGCAGGGGACACGGGTTCGTGCCCCGGTCCAGGAAGATTCCACGTGCCGCGGAGCGGCTGGGCCCGTGAGCCATGGCCGCTGAGCCTGCGCTTCCGGAGCCTGTGCTCCGCAACGGGAGAGGCCACGACAGTGAGAGGCCCGCGTACCGCAAAAAAAAAAAAAAAAAAAAAAAGAGGGTAGACAAGATTTAGGGGAAGTGTTAATTCATCTGACACATATGTATTAGGTAAGCATCAACCACTCACAAGTCACTATTCCAAGGTGCTGGAGAAAAATGTTTGAGAAAAAAATAAAAGATCTTCCTTTTTGAAGGGAAACCAGCCCTCAGACACAGAGTTGATTCAAACAAGATTCTAAACATCAACTCTGTCATTGTAATTCCTTCCAAAGAAGCACAGTAGGGGTTTTCAGTTCGAAAATCTGATCTGAAAGAAATGCATAGAATTTAGGTGGATTGAGGAAATCCTCTCCAACTTAAGTTCTTTAACTATCTTGTCACTGGCAAGATCTAACATGAGAATAGTATGAACAGCAAGATAGAGACAAATTTGGTAGACACAACAAATTCTCTCTTCTCTGTATGCTTATGAAAAGCAACCTTTCCTAGAAAGTGTGTACTATAGCTTCATCAGCAGCTCAAAAATATTGCCCTAAGGCCTCAAAGTGGGGACAGACTGAGCTTTGTTCTCTGCCTGCCCGAGTGTACAAACCCATTCTAAACCCACGACACTGGTTGTTCATAATTAAGTCTGACATGGGGGAGTCTGAAGGCAAGCAAAGGTTCAAGGGCTCCACGGGGGACTGGAAGGAATGATCAGGGAAGGGGAAGTAGGTTTTCCGGCTGTAAAACAAGCACGAACAGCCATCTGGAGGGTTTTTTTTTTTTAATGTTACAATGCGTTGCGTTTTTTTTCTGCAGAAGTCATCTCTGCTTTTAAGTAATAAAAAATCACATAGGTGAGGAGAAGAAAAAAGAGGGCGATTTGGAACCAAGGAAGTTTACTGCCCACCTCTGCCTAAGTTGTTGGTGTTCACTGTTAAGGTCAAGCACTTAACACCCAGCACAGTGAAGATGCCTCACCTCCCCCTCACTCGTACGACAGGGCTGTCAGTGTAGAAAGGGACTCAGACTTGGAGAAATGACCCTGCCTGATCTCCAGATACAGCATTCCTTATGAGGCATCCCTCACCCTCCAGAGGGCCAGACTCTTGGAGGGTATGGTTTGGGTCAGAGAGATTTAAGGGAAAAGATGACAGAGCACCATCATCTCATTCCACAAGGGAAGTCACTCAAGTCAGAAAGGCTAAAATGACCAGCCCAGGACAGACGGCAGGAAGGCCAAAACTTGATCAAAGAATGGCCTCTGGGGCCTTGCTCCAGTTCAGCAGGTCAGCTCTGAGATCCACAAATTCAGCCAGGCGTGTGTTTCCTGTATGGCCTTCAGAGGAGAGATGTTACAACTCTACAAGTTAACCCCCATTTTACAGATGGGGCAACTAAGGTACAGAAAGGTAAGCGACTCAGGAAGTTTGATTCTGGAGTGTGTATTTGTCATCTCACTCTTCCAGCAACCCTTCTGTTAGTGGGAGGACGCAACGCTACCGTAGACGCTCTAAGCTGCATTTCTACCTGAGAATTACTAGTGATAACAGAGGTAGTTCCCTGATGCTCTGTATGTCTCCTGCTCACTTTCCATTTTCATTTCAGATACAGTATTATGCTCCCAACCCTTCCCCAATGATACATACTATATCTTGTTGACATGCCACAATCTACACAACGAGGGAGACTGACTCCAAACCTCACTGCCCAAATCATCTCCTTCTGTTGGGTTTCAGAGGATGGTTACCTACACAACAGGTTCACCTGGTTACGAATTCAATGTTTCTTACATTCTCTTCTTGGTAACAAGTACCTTAGTCTCTGCCCAGAATGCGTCTGGTTCAGCCTGAAACATTCACCAATTACCCACGAAGGAAGAATACTTCGGGCGGAATTGATGCCCAAGCTTAGCTAGCGATGGCCTCATGAAATTGGCTGCATATGGCCTTTCTCAAAATGAGAGGCATTACAAGCAGACAACCATCTCAGGCATTTATGGGCATTCACCCTCGAAATCATTTAGGAACAGAGTGGGTCACTTGTGGGGGATGATACCAAGAAAATTGAGGAAGACGGTAAGAAGGGCAGATGTAGGCAAGAAACAAAAACATTTACCTGAAACATTCTAGTACCACAGTTATTAGTGACAACATGACACCCTAGAGACATCCCCTTCCTCCCCCACTTACCTTTTGTAAATTGGGAAAGTGGAATAGCGCTCATAAGATTTTAATTTCTCCCATGAAAAAAGGGGGGGATTGGGAGAATTCATTCAACTAGATTTCATTTCATTAGGTGGTATGGAAAGAGGCTGAGTCAGGGCTAAAATGCATCAACAGTGGAATGATTCATTCAATTCACCACCCTCGGTGGTGCTACCTCTAGCTCAAATCTTCCTTCAGACAAGATCTGGAAAGCTGGCAGTTTGAGAAACGTGTGCCCCTGCGCCCCGTGTCAAGCACAGCCTGATCACTGCAGACAGCAAATGCTTGAGCCAACAGCCGTGTGTCACCACGGAAAAGAAGCGCTTTCCAGGGGCACCTCTTTGGGTAAGAAAAAGCATCTCCTTCACAAGCGATTTTAATTTGCCGCAAGCTTTTTAGATACCTCCAAACAATTAGAACACTGTGTTGCAAACTGAAATTGCTCATGCCTAGTTGCAAATTTATTGCCACAAACGGGGTCCCAAAGAAGCACTATTAACCTTACTGGCGACTTGTGGCTCCCTGATTATGAGTCATCTTCAATAAAGTCATGCAGGGATCATATCCACGGTGGCAGAAAGGGAATACTCAGCAGCAACAACAAGGAGGGCGGGCAAGATCCCAGAAGGAAAAAAACCTGATGTGAACAGGGAGGAAGGATGAGTCCTTCAAGTCAAAGGAAAGGAATTGAGCACTGAAGAAAAAAATGGGCACGTACCATGGAAGACAACAAATGTTCCATTCTCTTCCTGGAAATCAGGGTGCCAACCACCTGTGCCAGCCTTGCCCCAAACGATGTCAGTTACACATACATATGACTGAAAGCCTTGGAAATGTGAATAGACTTAAAACAATAACTTTTGCTGAAGTCTTGTCATTCATATCTCATCTGAACTGTGTCAGAAAGAAACATAGGAGAAAGCCATGCTCATGTTCATTCATTGAAGTGTACTAGCAAAAGTTAGATGTTATAACAGATTTGCTAGCTCACTGTGGAAAACTGAGTGGAGCAAATGTGAATCATTTCACAGGTTCATAATCCCTATTCAACTATTGCTAAATGTTCTGGCATAGTTACTTCTAAATATCCGTAAGTACATTTTTACATAGATAATATTGTATCTGCGTTCTTATATTCCTTTCACATTTTCTAATGTAAATCAAACTTAAATGTAAATTAAAAACAATGCCTAAACAGTTTTAATATCCAATATTTCTCATACACTTTAACATACATAATTATGTCTCTATTGGTGTATGATAGGGATATTGTCATAGTTTTCTCATGTAAAGAGCCTTTTGCATGGAGACTTCATGTGTCTATAAATGACAGAAGTGTATCTTTTAAGGTCTTTAAGATGTGCACTCCAAAAAAAGAAATGCGCAGTATGAAAAAGTAGTGTTTTCTGTAATTATTTAAGTAACTTTTATTAATAATAATTGATATTAACTTTAGCCCTTTTTAATTCTGCAATTTCTCATGGATCACAGACTCTGTTATCATGCCATCTCTACTTTTTAGAGAGTGATTTTACTTTCTAAAACATTTCTAAGTATGTTTAGTAGTTCCACTATAAAAGCAAATATACGCGGGAGAATAGAAAGAAAAACTGTGGAGGAAAGAAGGAGAGAAAAAGCGGAGGGGGGCAGGAATTTGTCAACTATACCCTAAGGCCCATACCATCAGTGAACTTTAGATTCATTTTAATTCATTTCTCAAAATTTTCCCTGAAAAATATATTCTCACATGTTAAGTGTAACCAAAAAAACAAGTTCAGATTTAACAGAGTGCAGAGGGGAAGGGTCCAAGAGTAAGGTAAGAGGCATAGGTAAGAGTGGGTCCAAGAGTCCAGAGAAAAAGCACAAGGGAGGAAGGGACCAAGCATCCCCCTTTATGAGCAGAAAAGACAGAAGACACATTTTCTCTTCCCCTTGGTTTCTGTTCAACTCCAGGTCTGAGATGTGGGACGACCCCAGAGCCAGCAGAGCTTAAGATGACCCTCCCACCCCATTCATTTCTGCCCAAGTATCCCCCCAGCCCAGCCCTACTGGGTCAGCCCAGGCAGGAGGCAGCTCCAGGCACCAGAAGGTCATTGCTAGGTTTGGCACAAAACTCTCACACTCAGTGAAAACAGGCCTCCAAAGAAGAATGAAGCAACAGCCAGCAAAGAACCACTCTCCAAACAGCCTTCCAAGGAGAATGAGCCTGGTGAAATCCTCTGTGCAAAAGTTCACACCATAAAACAGCTGCTGCTTAATGTCTCGGGGTTCTAATTAGCCCTGAGCTGATTTGCACAGAACTTCTGGCCAATGGTGTCCAAGCTCCTGTGCTTCCCTGTGCCGTTCAATCCCATAAGTGCTCTTGGTCAAAAAACTAGGTCATAAACTTATCCACTGAGAAGCATTTACTGTCATTTCAAATGGTGTATTCTGTTCAAGAGGTTATGATAATAAAGGAAGGGCTGCAAATGCGCTTTCGAGTTCTGGCATGAGCTTGCCAGTTCCAAATACTGGCTCGTTACCTTATCTTAGTTTGGCTCTTTTAGACTCAAACCCACTGAACTCTGACCCTTTTCTGGACGAATACAAATCATTTCTTGAATGAGTATATCAAATTTTATTTATGCTTTTTTCCCCCCAGCTTTAACCTAACAGGTCCATGCCAAACAAAAAAAAGTTTCCTGTTTCGAAAAATATTAACATGTTTCACCCCTGTCAAAGTTTACAGCATAGTTCTATCCTGCCACAGAAAGACGGATGGGGTGCGGCGGGGGTGGGGGGTGGGGGAAATGGAGGAGGGCAGCTGTTTTTTCAATCAGCTCCAGCAGAAAACCTCCCACTTCCCCACGCTGCCCCTTCCACACCCCCAGCAAAGAGAAGCAGTGGGGAGGCAGCCTGACAAGCCCAATTCCTCCGAGGAGGAATCAAGCTAGCTCACTGGCTTTCTCAGCTCCCACACAACTGACCAAGGTCCTTCCTAATTCCCCCGGGGAGCGTTAAGGACGCAAGCCAAAGGGTCACTCTCTGCTTCCTGGGGTGCTGACTCCCGTTCTGATGGAGCCCCAGAGGCTTCAACCTCCTCGCCATCCATCCTCACCAGAATCTTCAGGCACACCATTCCCCCACCCTAGCACGTCTGAGCTCCCAGGCACACACGGCAAGGTTACAGAAGCAGCTAACTCAAAGGTGGGTATTTTTCATCCCACACCTTCCAGGAATCTGCTGGAACTCCTCCCTACAAAAGGACACAGCTGCTGTCAACGGTCCCCAGCCCCCCACAACCAGTACGTCTTCCCCTCCGAGCTCAGCAACTGGGCTGCTCCTGAGTGGGAAGGGAGGAAGGGAACCTGAGAAGGCAGGACAGAGCAGCTGCAGCCCACTCCCTCCTCAGCCGGCTGAAAAGTTCTAGTTGGTTAACCTAGAAAAACCTGGCGCACTGAGATCAAAGCGTGGCTCCACCCAAGCAGGACCTCTGATTATTTTTTTTCCCTTCTAGTGGGCAAGCAGAGAAGAGGGGAAATAAGGACAAACGTGTTCAAAACAGAAATACTGCCTAACACTAACTTGGCTGTGGGCAACAACCAGATTATAGGCCCAACACCTCCATTTCTGTCCAAGTGGGAAGAGAAACTACAGGGTACAACCTAGATCCAGCTCTGAACTCTGCTGCCCAGAGACCCTGCCAGCCCCAGAGGATCAACAGAACCCCAAATTGCCCCTCATACCCCAGCTGCCCCCTCTCTTTAATTCTTGGTAAGCTTTTTTAACGCCATGGTAATTCTAATTACTGTGGAATGGTCTTTTAACTAACTGCAAAACGCTAACATTCTTGGTGTGAAATGATTTAGTATTTAAAGACAATACACGTACATGAACTTTTCTTTTAAAAAGCCTCTCAAACCTCTCTCAAATGACTGAACTGTAGCCAAAGAATGTATCGATGTTGTTTCAACAGTTTGGTTTACTATTTGGAAAAAAAAGAAAAAAAATTTAGGTTTAGGTAGCATTCATCTAACCCCAATGTCATAACACACTGCCCGTCGCTGACTTTAAAATGGTAATAGGAGCTGGCACACCACAGGCACTAATTCAAATCATCATGCATCTCTGAATGTAGGTTCAATACCACCTAACTCACATTAGTTGCCTTGAAGGTTCATCTGAATTCTACAACTCAAAAAAAAAGTTGGATTGCTTTGAAAGGCATAAAATACCAAAACAAAATGTTTTCAGTTTTGGCCTAGTAAATATGTAATTAACATAACAATTGTTGGTGTGAGAGCTATATTTCTAAACTATGTCGTGTCAAATAAATGTCACACAATTTAGGTCACGCTATTTATAACTCACACACACACCCTTTGTTTTTCTTGAAACAAGAAAATAAGGTAGTACCTAACTAAGCCAACTCCTAATTCCAAATCAGGAAAATCTAAGTTGGAAATCTGATTCTTCTTTCTTCTCCCTTCCATTTCCCTCAGTGGAGGATAGGAGCACGAGAGAATCAAGTAAGAACCGGAAAAGTCCATCTGTTAGGAACTTGAATTTCCCCATCTAAGGCCAAGACAGTGGGATTTAATGGCTGACTGAGGGCTTGTCAGTCAAACAGACCATCCCAGGAAGAAAACCAATTAACTTCTTTACTTTTGACGGTAGCACGCAACCGAGCTGTGGGAAATAGGAAACGTATCTACACACACAGACCCCTCTCCTCTCCGCTTGCCCTTGGCTTGGCCCCGTGTGCACTCACCACCATCACCACCTGGTAAAGAATTATTTGCAGCCAAGCAAATACTTATGAACTTCATTTGAACTGTTTGCCGTCTTTCTGCAAAGAAACCAAAGTATAAAACTCTTGTATCTCAATGAGCCCCCTAGAACATCAGGAGATGTGAACCCGAAAAAAGGGAGAAAAAACGAACAAATCCCAAAAGAGATGAGTACCACGTGTTTCCATGTCTCTTACTACAGAGTTAGTCACGTGGCCTTGAGGTGACAAGGGCCACAGGATTACTGTTTGGCATGTTCAACGTTACTTATCCACAGGATTAAATTCATAAATAAAAGTAATACTTCCAATTCATCTTTTCTAAGATTTTTCACATCACTAAGCAGCCTTAGGCAGCCAATCAGAAACCTCCATTTAAAGTCAATTTTCTTGCTAGTTTAAAATAGTGATTCACTCTGCCTATCTGACCACTAACCATTAACAGTATCTGCAGCATCTATAAATCCAAACTGCAACAACCATACAATTAATCAAGCAATATCATCCTATCACATCCTCTCAACATGCAGTGAACTTCCTGAATACCTAGTACTGAACGGCAAAGGACCTAATGAGAAAAGTTATATCCTAGGTCCAGAAGAGAGAGTTCTGTGAACAATGTACCACTCAAAATACTCTATGAAAGGTGAGATGAAACACAAGTTCTAGACATAGTTACATATGATTATGAAAGGCATAGGCTCCAAGTCATCTGAGAATTAACCACGTCCAAATGCAGTTTCAAGGTTGTAAAAAAAAAAAAAAAAAAGTAGCTGCAGTTTGCACTTCCCAGATTTTAGAGCTGTCCTCCACCCTCCTGGCCTTCTTGCAAGAACAAACTTGAAAATAGGTGTCTACGAAGGGCCTGCTTATCTCCATCTCTGGGCCTGTCCAGTCAGGGAGAGACATGTGGTTCTTTCAAGAACGGCACAAACACGATCAAAGGAATATATGGGGAGAGGCAGAAACGAGTGCGCCTCACTAGATCCCACATTTACCAAAGGCATCAGATTCTCAGGCAAAATTTTAATGTTCTTCTTTAAAAACTGTCAAGGTACATTAAGTCTCTTATCACATTTAAGGCCTACTGCTGCCCTTTCAGATGGAGTCCAGGACTCCCCTCCATCACTCCTTAACTTCTCCACTTGACCAGAACGTACCCTGAGTTCTTCCAATTAGACCAGTATTTAGATTTCCTAGTTTATCTTTCCCAATGTCAGGAAAAAAGAGCAATCTTACACGAAATAAAAATGCTTACACTGTGAGAACTACTGGGAAATGAGAATTTTTAAGTCTCTTATAATGTGATTACGGCCACTAGCAGGAAAAGGGATTACGCTTAACCGAAATAGAAAATTAAGCAGAACTCTAGGTAGACAAAACACAAACCAAGCTGGCAGCATTTCCCTACCTGAAGAGCACTCATGAATCATCCTGGCTGTCTTGTAATAACACTTCAGCAAACTCACCAGTGAAATAAGATTGTTGCCAATTCCCATGCATTTAAAAGAGGACAGATATGTCACCCTATGCAAAACATGGCAGCATGTGATCAGAAAGACATTTAATAATTTGAAGCCGGACAATAAATGTCAGCAAATACTTTGGAATTGTGTGCCTCTGAAACAGACCATTTAGGACGTTCCTGAAATATACTTTGCACACTCAACCAGTCTGTTTCTTCTGTAGTTTGCATTTGTAAAAGGACTTGGGATGTAGCAAAGTCATGTGAGTGACATCATGCTTGGACTGATGTTCAGGGGATACAAGATACATGCAACTGAGAAAAAAAATGCACCAATGCATCTTCCACAGCTTCCCTAGAAAGACAGCCACTGCATCCTATCAAATCAAAAGCTCTTGCCTATGGGAACTTTTGTTACGGCTGCTACCAAAAGGAGAGGGGAAAAAACAGGTTTCTGGTTTTCGTAGGAAAAGAATGATTCCCAGATTATGACTTTTGACAGCTAAGAGAGGGAATGACTTATTCGTAGTAAATGTGAAACACATGGTTTTCTCAGAGGGTTTCTGTCCACCCTGCACAGTTATTTCTCTTATGTGAAAGAGACAAATTATTAAGATTTAAACACAATATCCTTCAGAATGTAGTATATACATTTCTGCTTAAAGCCTGAGGGCCAAGGCTTGAAAAGATGATTCCAAAGTAGGGAGACACCCTGCTCCTCACCCCAGAGACAAGCAGAGCAGTTTCACCCCACACACCAGGGAATGCAGCTGGATGGCCACGGCAGCCAACAGCATCTCTGCCCAGTGGACCCTGATCCAGAACGTGAATAGAAATTTCAGCCAACTGAAAAGGCCAGTGGCCTCATTGGGAAATATGGGGACCCAGCCACCCGAGGTAGGGTGGGGGGCTTTTCTGCCCTTTTGTCAGTGCTTTCTTTTTATCCCAGTGGTTCTTAACCCCAGAGGTACGGTAGAATCACCTGGAAGGTTAAAGAAAATTCCCACGTCATCTGCACCTAGAGTTGAGAGCCACTGTTCTATCTCAGCATTAAACTCCGTCATTTAGACTTCTGATGAGAACTGCCAAGCAAGCTCTCCTTTATGATCAGGTCTTTTGACAAGTCCCAGGGGCGCTCAAAGGAACATTCGCACACCTCCCATGCTGACCTGAGGACACTCAACCGCTCTGTGCAGAGTGCCCCGAAGTACAGGGTGGTTCCCACACCAGCCGGGGCGGTGTGGTGGCGGGGGGGTGTCAGTTCACTCCCAGAAACCCCCGGCTCTCCTCCCCACCCCCGCTGCCTTCCTACCGGATGTCACTGACTAGTCTTGGGGGAAGGCGTGGGATAGAATTTCTCAGGAGGTCCTATCCAATTTCCTAGCAATCTGTAACACAGGAAAGAGCTCTCTGCAGTCTGTCGCTGCGATACAAATGCTTCTCACCGATATACCTCAACTGTCAGTCTCACCCTAAACACACACCCCGCTAAGCAGAGCTAAGCACATTCTCTGAATAACTGAAAGGATATGACTGTAATGCCTGTTGATTGTACTTAATTATCTATATTACAAAAGCTGTGTACAGTAAGTACCCCTCACCCCTCCGCACACACACACCAGCTACCCCCTTCTCCACTGGACCATTTCTCAGGTCATGAATGTCCATCGATATATAGGGATAAGGGTACCAGAAGCTTAGCAAGAGCTAAGCCACAAATAGTTCTTTCACAGTTGCCCCATGTTATAGATATGAATTCTTCATTTCTGGAAAGTCTACTCGTTCACAGACCAAAGTCGTAAACTTTAGGGGTTGGGGGGAGAATAGCAGCTTTAGATGTGAAAATACAACAACTTGAATGAGAAATTTTAAAATTGTATAGGTAAAATGTATTCTAAATTTCTAAGTTTAAAGATTAAGTCTAACTGTGTAGCTACGTTAATTCCATCAGTAGTTCATTGTTTTGCACAACACAACTTAGTATTTGCTTAAAATTTGTGATTAGAAGTGGAAAGTCCATAAAATGAAGGCTCACATATAACAGCTGCTGTTTATTGAACGAGTGGCAGCCAACACACACTATGCTAAGTGCTTTGTAGGTTTTATCCCATTTAATCGATTCAACCTGATGGAGGAGCTACCAGGGTCTCCATGTTATAGCTGATTACCTGAAGTTTCAATAAATATAAATAAAACTGCGCCCGTAGTCAGCAAAACTAGAGGATGGCTGGCCTGGGATTTGGACAGAAGGTCTGGCCGACTCCAAAACCCTTAACCACTTCTATAAACTACTACAGTAGTTACCTTTTATAAGTGAGTAATGTACTGAAACACCACTCCCACCACCATTTTTTTAGAAAAGGTTAGGAATTAAATAAGAATTCAGATTCCCTAAGGAAAGCTTCATAATGGCATAGAGACGTGTGGGGTTTGAGAATCTTTTCGGTTATACACTGACCAGAGACACATTACTGAACCTCTGAGCACCCAAGTTCTCTTCTGTAAAATGAGCACAACAATGTCGAGGCCAGAGTTGTTGGGAGGACAAAACGAAAGAGCACATTAGATTCAGTCCCTGTTCTCTTTCTTCCCTCTCTTAGCCTCAGTTTCCTACTCTGTCAACTAGAAATAATAAACGTTCTAGCGTATCAAAGCCCTTAAAGAGAAAAATTTATAAAAACGAAAATGATTTGAAAAGTGCAAAGTGATGTTTTAGAGAAATTGTGTTTCTCATCATTAGCACTTTTAGGTTACTGAGTCTTGCCAGAAAGAAGTGATAAATTATCACTTAATTCACATTGAGGAGTTCCTATTTAAGAGTGTCTGAACTTCTGTTATTTTGGAAAGCAAATTATCCTGACTCATTTGTTTTTCAACTCTGAATTGTCTTTTGGGCTGGCTTTGTTTTGGTTTTGATTCCTCTTGGCGCAGTGGTTAAGAATCCACGGGCCAATGCAGGGGACACGCGTTCGATCCCTGGTCTGGGAACATTCCACATGCCGCAGACAACTAAGCCCAGGCGCCACAACTACTGAGCCTGCACTCTAGAGCCCGCGAGCCACAACTACTGAGCCCATGCGCCGAGCCCACAGTCCACAACAAGAAGCCACCGCAATGAGAACCCCACACACTGCAGCAAAGAGTAGCCCCCACCCGCCACAACTAGAGAAAGCCCGCGCAGCAATGAAGACCCAACGCAGCCAAAAATAAATAAATCTATAAAGAAAAAAATCATTAAGTACCCATCAAGTGCACAGGCCTGCAGGGAATAAAAGTTTGAAAGTAGGTTTCTTACCCTTGAGGAAGATATAATACATGGTAGGGTTGTCTTAAAGTAAGCACACATGCAATGTGTGGATTAATCAGCAGCTGTCAGTAGCTAGGACTGGGGAGAGGGTGTGACTATTAAAAAGTAGCAGAAGGGAGCTCCTTTGTGGTAAGGGAACAATTAGTTCTGTACCTTGACTGTGGTGGTGGTTATTTGAATATATTGTATGTACAAGGATGATAAAATCTCATAGAAATATATACCCCCCCAACAAAAAAATGCATATAAAAACTGCATATAAAAATATGCATGTAAAATCAAATAAGGTGTCTACCTGAGTTAATACTGATGCCAGTTTCCTGCTTTTGATAGCTTACTACAGTCATGTAAAATTACCACTGGGGGAAGCTGGGTGAAGGGCACAATGGGAACTCCACACTGTTACAATTTCTTGAGTCAAGCTATACAAAAATAAAGTAGCACTTCTTTATAGTAGAATGAGGAAGCTCCCTATAAACTGATATGCAAAGTCCTCTAAGATGAATAGTTAAGTGAAAAGAGGACGGTATTGCACAATGTGTGTAACATGCTACCTTTTGTAAAAGGGCCCTTGTGGAGCATACAGGGACTATGGAAGGATAAGAAACGAACAGCGGCTTCTGATGGGGCTTGAAAAGGAAGAACTTGATGAGGCACAAAGATGGGTGCTTTGTCTACTTTTTGGGTTTTTGAACCATTCAGATTTATTATTCAAAACAATAAATCAAAAGACAAAAATTAAAAATAATTGATAGGGGCTTCCATGATGGCACAGTGGTTGGGAGTCCGCCTGCCGATGCGGGGGGCACGGGTTCGTGCCCCGGTCCGGGAAGATCCCACGTGCCGCGGAGCGCCTGGGCCCATGAGCCATGGCTGCTGAGCCTGCGCGTCCGGAGCCTGTGCTCCGCGGCGGGAGAGGCCACGGCAGTGAGAGGCCCGCGTACCGCAAAAAAATAATAATAATTGATAGTATCAATATAAAAACCTGTATGCCATTAAATTGTTCTTTACTGAACAATTTACATGTATTATTTTTAATCCTCAAAACAAGAACGAAAGTGGCTGAGGTTTTCTTTTTGCTTTTGTTTTTTTAATAGGGTAAAACCAAGACTCAAGAGTAGTTTTTTAAACTTTTGCCTAAGCCTATGGTCTTTACACTATAATCAATTCGCTATTAAAGGTTTGCTAAACGTGCCATGCTGCTTGTCTCAGTGCCCTTGTACATGGCTTTTCCTCTGCCTGACACCACTCACCCCGCCCCCACCCTACTTTGTCTGCCTGGAAAACTCCTCTTCAACCTTCAAAACCAAGCTCCCACCCAGTTGTTTTCTCCTACCCTCTTTCCTCAAGAGGATGAAGAAGTCTCTTCTTCCTTCTGTATCTCATAGATTAAGCATACCTTAAAACTAACAATTATTCCTTGTCTGTCTTTAAAGCCCTGGCATCTAGCAAAATTCCTGGCAACTCTGTTGCTCAGTGAATGTTCCTTCAGCTGTAAAGAACTCTTTAAACCTCACCATGAGCATTAAGAATTAAGACCTCTCATTAAAAAGACTCATCACTTGCTAACAGATGTAAATAAAGGTACACAGATATATTTAAACGAAAGTGGCTACAAGTACTTTTGAAACCCCCAATATCTTCTATTAAGAGAAATCTCTTTATAAATGGACCTAAGTAGGTATTCCTTACAAACTCTTTAATACCAAATTTCTGAGTGAGGCTGATTCCTAATACATATTCCTGGTAATTTCTTTGCCAAATATGAATTCATAGTGAAGTAATAACACCTTTTACAAAAATAAACTCCTTCTCAATATTCCTAAGCATGGTCTTTTTGAATATCGTTTTCTATGAAATGTTTTCTATGAATATCGTTTTCTGTTTCACCTTTAAAAGTGAAATAAAGGTCACTATGTTCAGTAGAAACCTTGGTTCTTTGGTGTTGAACCTCTAAACTACTCTAGGACCATTTAACATGGCATGAGTTTCCAGACAGACCCACACAACTTCTAGCTTTACAAGCTGTGATTCTCCTTGAAAAGAATTGGTCCTCCAGAGACTGTTGTTCACAGGGCTAATAAGTTAGATCAGCTGTAAAGTATCAGGTCAGCACAGCATGGAGGCCAAAGATACAAGGTCTGAAGTCAGATGCCTGGGTTCGAGTCTTACTCTGCCAATTTCTGTGTTCTCAGTCAAGTCAACTTGTGTCTCACTTTCCTCATTTGTAAAATGAAGTTATGCTGGTATCAGATACATTGAGATGTTGTGAAGATCAAATAAGTTATAACACATATAGAGCTTAGAACAATGCCCAACATATGCCAAGCACTGAATAAATGTTAGCTAGTATAATAGCTAGTATAATAGTTATTACTAGTTATATAACTATATAACTAGTTATATAACTTATATAACGTATATAACTAGTATATAACTAGTTATATACTAGTTATATAACTAGTATAATAGTTAGCTAGTATAAATGTTAGCTAGTATAATAATATAGCTCTGACATATGGTTCGTGCTCAATAAATAGTATTAACTACACGAAGGAGCTTGTCTCTGTCTAGTTAAGCTTAAGGTATCGGAAAGAATTCTCAAGGTTGTTCTAGAAAATAGAGAAGACACTGAAAACACCAAGAATGTGAGGGTAGGATATGTATCTTCAGGTGTTCCATGCCAGCAGTATGAGCTATTACTCTACATTCCAAGAGGGAAGCCAGACTCTCCTCTAGAGAAGGAGACACACATCCCAAACCCTGGATTGTCTTCTGCTCGGAGGATTTTGGTTAATCACAGGATGTTTATTTTGCAAGTCACTTTTACAGTTTGATTTTTCCAGATGCTATGCAGCAACATACCTTTTAATGAAGATGCTAAAACACAGCTCTTTACAATAAATCCAATTTTTTTTTTAAAGTCTCTTGCAATGGGTCTTTATCAATGAAAATGGCTCACAATACCTAGTCAGGTGTATTCCAAAAGGGTTTTCATTGCCTTGTGTTTACCTGTCCCATATGCTTTTGGGGACCTTCATAACTCAGACTCAACATACTAATTCCAATTATGCTACATAGAAGGCTTTCTTTATTATAAACAATATGAAGTCACTAAGTTAGTACCAAAACCAGCATCAGCATTAAGCTGGAAAGACATTTCTTATGGGGAAGCAATTCAAAGATACTGAGGAACTCAAACAGATATTTATACACCCGTGTCCTTAGTAGCATTATTCACAAAAGCCAAGAGGTTTAAAAACGCTCTTATCCCATTGACAAATGGGAAGACAAAGTGTGGTACATACATAAAATGGAATATTAGCCAGTCTTAAGAAGGAAGGAAATTCTGACCCATGTTACAGCATGGATGAGTCTCGACAACATTCTGCTAAGGGAAATAAGCCAGTCACAAAAAGACAAATACTGTGCGATACCTCCACTCATGAGGTCACTAGAATAGTCAGATTCATGAAAACAAAGCAGAATGGTGATTGCCAAGGTCTGGGGGAGGTCGGCATGGGGAGTTAAGTGTCTAACGGGTAAAAGCCGTTTCAGTTTAAGATGAAAAAGTTCTGAAGACGGATGCCAGTTATGGTTGCACAACTATATGAGTACTTAATCTCACTCAACTGTACACATAACATGGTTGAAATGGTAAATTTTATGTATATTTTACCACAAAAAAACCTATCTATATTATTGAGCTCCTGCAATACATACAAAGGAAAAGGAGCAGGTAGTGAACATGGACTAAAGAAACAGTTCATCTAGGTAATTCTGAGCAAGACAGACCCTAAGGAGTGATCAACACTGCCTTGTCTTTTAAAAAGGCTCCCATTTCCTTTGTTTCAGCTAAAAAGACTTCACTCTAACATGAAAGAGTAAAAATTAACCTCCAAAAAAATTAAAGGGAAAAATATTCAAACTCTACTTGTATTTCAAGTCTCAGTTATATAACCCACAAGTTTTGTTGGGTAACTCTGGTATCTTCAGCAGAGCAGCAATAGTAAAAATTACAGGATCCAAAGCTACCATCTCAAAATGGCACTTGAGCCATCCATAATCTTTACTGTCAAAGCAAAGCATAATAAATTTCACTTAGGTTCATCCCATTAAGATTTAACATTGTTATCCTTTTTAAGTGAAAATACATTTAATTAGACCATAGGGATGAAGAAGCAGTCTGGTTCTGCCACTTCAGTATCCGTTTCTCAGGTCGTATGGACATGATATGAACATGGATAGAACTACCTGCTTCATTTTGTCTTTCTTTCTCTTTACCCTTCCCTGCAGCCTTCCTTATTGAAATGTTCTACTACCTTGCTACCATAGAGCTTTTAAGGGGACAGAGCTCTTTGGAAGTGAGGAGGATACATTCCTCCCACATCCCTCATGACACACCTTCAGTGACAGATGTTTCAAAAAAGAGCCCTTCTGTAATGAATCCTGAGAAGTCAGCCTGCTGCAGATCTGACCATCTATTTCTTCTGAAACACTAAATTTATGCTAACTGGGCAAAATGTCTTTCTCCCTAGAAAAGGAGAAAAACATACATTGTTAATTTGACCTCAGGATTGACAATAAATAGAAAATGAATGATTTCATGAGCAGAAAGATGGACTGAACAGCTGACAGTCCTGTACTGATTTTGATAAAGCAGATGTCTTACTAAGGAGGTTATATTTTTGTAAGAAATAGAAAACAGGAGGTAGTGTGATATGATTGCTGCATTTGGGGAGTGCTAGAAACCAGGATGATCAAAATCAGCTCATGGGAAGTCTCTAACAGGTCTCTAATTCAATTCATGTGTCTGCATGAAACATTATCTCTACTTGGTAGAGTCAACCCCTGGGCATTTGTGTACTCATCTGATTTAGTATGATCTGGAAGGATAAACACAAAGTTTCAATAAATTTGAATTATTTTTCTGATTCTTCAAAGGTAAGTTATTTATTTCATTCAGATAAGTTCTGCTGGAATTAAAAACAGGTGGCATATGAATATCCAGTGACACTGGCAGCGAGTCTGCATATCAACAGAAAACAGAAATTTTCTAATCACATCAATCATATATTGTAACCACATGAAAATTACCCCTTTCAATTGCTTAGTGAGAAACATTATTTAAAAGGTCTAAGAATCATCATCAGGGCCAACACCTCCATACCCTGCAGTGTGTAGTGATGAGTGCACAGAACGGTTGGGGAAATACAAAAATGTTTATTTTCCTAAAAGGCACGTTAAATAGTCAACTGTGACCAATCAAGTTTTAAACGTCTGCTGTCAATTAAGAATAAATTCCTGAATTGATTAAATTTTTCTCCCATTGTGAACAATGAAATTGGGTCTTTATTTCTGCCACATCTGCCATCAGCAAGGAGAAGGGCATGAAATCAAATAAGCACTGGCGTCAAGGAAAGCTTACCTCCTCCACATATTTTTACTGGAGAAAAAATTTGTTTTCCAGTAAGATATTTCATTTAAAAAAAAAATCTGTTTCTACTCAAGGCTAGAGTTCTATTTATTTTTAAAATGAGGCACAGAAACCTCCCAAGTGCAACTCAGATTTACATCTGGCTAATCCTCCAAATGTGACCAAGTTCATGCTGTTTATTGCTAATGAGTTCTGTGATTTTTGGGTAACACGTGTGAGAGATAGCAAATTAACTACCGCTAGTCAGCAGCAAGCGGACAAGAGATGTCTTGGGAAGCTAGTGTGAGCAAACCCTGCAAGTCAATTTCTAATCGCACTTGCCAGAAATTTGGTGGGGGGAGGTGACAAACCCTGCCAAAAAAAAAAAAAAAAAATTCAGTGGTAGAACTTGTTTCCCTTTCCTTTTTCCATGGAATATTTCAACACTCAACCAACAAACACAGCTCAGTCTTTCCTTTCGGTTAACTTTGGGACTGCAGGGAAGGAATGCCTCACACTCCAAAATGTGTATCAGTACCTCTGACTTCCTTCCCTGGAGCTCTATCCACTCACACAAAGAGAACCACAGAGGTGATAGAGGATGTCATTTACATGCAGTAGAAACAGTGTCCTCCAACACACCTACAGATGAGTGGACAAAGTTTAGTCAAGTTCCCTGGCCTAGAACAACCTGGCCAAAAATACTGTGCAACAGATGAGCACCAGGTGAAAACAAAAACAAAAAAGTGAAAGACTGGCGGAAGAACACTTCCCCAAATCAAGTCGCTAATAGCTTAAGACCCACAGTTTGAAAAGCACTTACTCATCTGAGGGGTAGGACTCCTGAAAGTGTCCTCTTGCAGGATCCTTTACCTTCCTTCTCATCTGAGTCCCAAACCAAACCTGTCTTCACTAGTGGTGCTGAACCAGGACTGCGATTAGAATCACATGGAGAGCCTTCAAACCAAGGTGGTGCTGAGACCCTTTGCAGTCACCTCCCTCCACCTCTACCCCCACCTCAGTTGAAACTGGAATCTCTTGAAGTCAGGCCAGGGGACCAGTGTTTCTTAAAAGCCTCCCAGGTGGCTCCACTACACAATCAGTAGATGAGAGCCACAACTTTAGAAATATGTTCTTTACAATACCATCCAGTTTCTCTCCCAAATCCACTCAAAGACATTAGAGCTCCAATTCCACCCAGGCTGTCCTGTTCCAGAAAGTTCTGGTCATTCCTTCCACCGCCTGCGAGCACTCTGCACTTCCTAACGTGGGAGCAGGCTGAGTTTGAAGCTCTCCACAGCTAGAGGTGGGAGCAGGCTTGGGACCCGTCCCAGGAGGCGAGGAAACGCCGGACGCCATCTTGGGGAATAAAAAGCAAAAGCTTGGGGAGTAGGAGGTATAAACTATTGGGTACAACACAGGCTCAAGGCTGTATTGTACAATAAGGGAATAGACAATGTTATAATAACTAGATGGAAAGTAACCTTTAAAAATTGTATATATTTTTTAATTTAATAAAATACAATAAAAACGAAACGCAAAACTCCCATTTCTCTCTGCTCACACAGCACTTCTGGTGCCAAATGTGTGGGGGTTTTCCACACCAAGCAACTTTCCAATTCTCAACGGACACGGAGTGGGTGTCCTATAACTTAATTCAATTCTGACACTAACTGCTCGAAGTTAACACAGACCTCGCTAGCTAAGGGCTCAGGCCCGCAAGGCAGTTCGGTCCCCACTGCAGACGCCAATTCCAAGTCCAGGTTGTGGCCTGGGCTTCTGACCCACCAGCTATAAATCAGGGGTTCGCACGACCCCTCCCTCAGGTTCCACAATTTACTATAACAGCTCACACTGCTCAGGAAAACAGTTCACTTACCAGACTACTAGTTTATTATCAAGGGTACAACCCAGGAACAGTCAGCCAAATAGAAGAAATGCACAGGGCAAGGCGTGAGGCCTCCACGCTCTCTCCAGGACGCCAACCTCCCAACGCCTCCACGTACAGAACCCACCGACTCACCAAACCCCGCCTTATAGGGCTTTTAAGGGCGGTCTCCTTACGTAAGCGTAAGCACGTAAGCAGGTGAGCACGACTGATTGCATCATTGGCCACAGCTGAGGAACTCAACCTCCAGCCCCACTCGCCTTCCGGGAGGTCAGAGGGCGGGGCTAAGAGTGACAATTCCCTAATTAGAAGGTTGGTTCCCCTGGCAACCCGCCTCCATATTTAGGGGCTTTCCAAAATCACCTCATTAACATAAACTCCCCAGCGGCTGAAAGCAGCTTGTTCTGAATAACAAAACACAGTCTTGGGCTTCCTCGGTGGCGCAGTGGTTGAGAGTCCGCCTGCCGATGCAGGATACAGGGGTTCGTGCCCCGGTCGGGGAGGATCCCACGTGCCGCTGAGCGACTACGCCCGTGAGCCATGACCGCTGAGCCTGCGCGTCCGGAGCCTGTGCTCCGCAACGGGAGAGGCCACAGCAGTGAGAGGCCCGCGTACCGCAAAAAAAAAAAAAGATCGTCTTCTCACCTTCACCACTCCAGAGCTGTTTCAGGTTATTTGGGCAAAAACCAAATATTAGAACAAAAGATGCTCCTATTGCTCATGTCTTCGGAACTTACAGGGCGTTTAGGAGCTCTGGCTAGGAGACCAAAAAATGTATTTGCTATTATATCACAGCAATCCAGGTGTAAGTATACCATCTTAGGTATTCTGAGGGTCTCAGGATATGTTGCTGTGTTAAACACAAAGACAAATTAAAGCTGAGTAGAGAGCATACATTTTTTATTTTCCTTGGGCCAGTGGTTCTAACTCTACCAAATATTAGAATCACCTGGAGGGTTTGTTAAAACACCCCACCAACAAAGTTTCTGATCCAGACCTTCCGGGTAGAGTCCAACTATTTGCACTTCTAACAAATTCCCTGGTGATGCTAATGACACTGGTCTCACTACACTTCTGGCACGTCCAAATGCTCGAACTACCAAAGATTGGTTTTTGTTTTTATTTTTTTATTTTTCCCCCAGTTTTATTGAGATAATTAACATACAGCCCTGTATAAGTTTAACATGTACAGTATAATGATTTGACTTACATATATTGTGAAATGATTACCACAATAAGTTTACTTACCATCCAGTTAACACCCATCATCTCATATAGGTACCCCAAAAATAAAGAGAGAAAATATTTTTCCCTTGTGATGATAAGTCTTTGGGATCTACCTCAACAACTGTCAACTATACCAGACAGCAGTGGGAACTACAGCCCTCCTGTACTGCCTTACATCCCTAAGAGATTTGTTTTTCCAGTATCTGTCTCTCTAATAATATTGAACATTGACTAGAGATTTTATGAAAGGAATTATTGTTAACTATTGTTTTAGGTGTGAAAATAGTGTTGTATTTATGTTTTAAAAAACAAAAAGTTCAAAAAAAAACAAACAAAAAGTTCTTATCTTTAAGAGATACGTATTGAAGAAAAAATCTTTTTTTTTTAAATATTACAGTTAGAGTTGACATCCACCCTGCACCCAGCCACACTCCTCATGGGCAACCCTTGTCCTGAAGGCAGGATTTACCATCCCCATGCATGTTTTATGTCATAACAGCGTGCATGGATGAATGTATAAAAATAAAACCAAAAATGTGATAGACTAAAAGCATAAAAATGAAACTTAAACAAAGGAAAGCAAAATGGAGAACAGACAAGGGAACGGTGGCCCTTAGGATCTTTGGGGCGGCCCAGAAATGAGCAAGGGACAAGCGGTAACCACTGAGGGAGTTAGGGATTTGTCTGGAAATCTTCCCCATCCAGGAAGTCTCTTACCTGACCATGGTGGGCGCTGACACTTCTGTAGTCACCTGAGAGTACTAGGAGAGAAAAGGAAACTGAGTCAAAAGTTGTCAAAGGAAGGAGCACACAGCAGAGTAAGGTTTCAGAACACAGTTTTGTCTACCTTGAAGGTACCTAGAGGAAAATCTGAAAAGCTGATTATTTCTTAAACTGTAGCCCTAAGACCAGCCTTGGACTTGACTGCTCTGGAGGTGTGCCAGGGACACACTCAGAGTGCTAAGCCCTCCTCCTACCTTGAGTAAAACTGGAAGCATCCAGCGAGGCACGGTTTTAGCACCAGCTCTGCTAGTCCTGCGCTAAAGCACTGCAAGCACGTCACTCCCCCTCTCTGGGTCCAGACTTCATTATCTGGAAAACGAAGGGGTTTTAGATGTTCTCCAGAGTGACTCCCAAATCTGACAGTACAAAGCTACACTGGAAAAGACTAGTCCTGGGATGTAATCAGAAGAAAAGAAGGGAGCTAATGGCAGTATACAGGCTAGACCCTAGATAGTCCTTTTCTATAGCTTACTTCATTTAACCTCTAAAACCCTTTAGTAAGGGTAGTCTTGATAGCAACAGAAGGCTGTGGCTGAGAGTGTGCGGGAACGTGCCCAAGGTCACAGATCCAGCAGTAGCAAAGCCATAGATCAAAACCAGGAGCTGGCTGACCCCAAAGGGGAAGTTCTTCCCACCACACCCTTGGTGATTTACCGAATGTCAGCGTGTTAACTGGTAGCATCACATCAAAGCCACCATGAACTCTGACTCCAGGACTTAAAGAGACACGCAAGATGACATCAAGGGTTAGGTTTGTCTTCTGTGCCAGACTTATCTTTTCAAAATATCTGATATTTTGTAAAAATGCTCTTGACTATAAAATGATTGCCCAATAGAATGCCCAGGAAAATTAGCTTATATTTCTAATGTTTTTACTTAAAAATCTGTATTTTCCTTTCTCTAATATCCCTCATTTAACAGGAAAACAGTTTCTACCAGTAGGTTATGTCTGGGTACAACAAGGAAGAAGCTTGGAGGTTTTGAGCTTGCTTAAAATTTTTAGAGGCAACATCCCCAAATTACTTTTCTCAGCACCTTTTTCCAAAAGCAAAGTTCTTGGCAAGTCATGAAAGATTCAGCTATTTCACATCGTGGCTATTTTTTTTAAGGAGCAATAATTTTCCAGGGATTAGAAATATGACACTCCTATTAGGCCAAGGCAGTGAAGCAGCTTCAGTGGGTGAATGCATTGCAGAAAGCAACTGTCTGGCTCTCTGGGTTCAAGGTCATTCTTCCTTCCTTATAGGGATTCACATAATTGGCTACGCACATTCATCCAGTGAATCAGGTGGCAAGGCAACCTATTAGATAGACCAGGGGTCTGATGTAGGACACAGCTGCTCTGCTCCTTCCAGGCTCAAAATAATTCAGCACTATCAACCTTCCCCATTACATACAATTAATTTTATAAATAGATAAATAGATATGTATAACTGAATCACTTTGCTGTACACTTTGCTAACACAACATTGTAAATCAACTGTACTTCAATTTTAAAAATAAATAAATAAGCTTTTTAAAATTTTTCAAATATTCTGAAATGAGAAAAAGAAGTATGGAGAAATAAAATGGCCGAAACACACCACACACAGCAGAAAATACCAAATGTGCACAAGATACGAGCTTCCCCGAGTGCTCATTGACTCCGAGGTGCTAATAAGGGAGTTCTGCAAAGCCTGCACTAAAAAGTACCCTACATTTAGCCAGCCCTAACCCCAGTCCAAACTCTTCTCCCATACCACAGCAGGTGGGCCTTACTAATTGGAACATGCAGATCACGTGGCCTGGAAGGTTTGGGCACCACACACCACCAGAGAGCCCTGAATTACACACACACACACACACACACACACACACACACACACACATACACACACACCCCCACTCAGATTTTTAGTTCTTACGAAATCTAAATATGCACAATAAATGTAGTTTTAAAACTGAAAGGATGTGTTTGTATGATGGTTTAAAAAAAAAAAGTGAAGATGGTTTTCGTAAGCACAGATTTCCCCATCAGACTGGTGGTAATGACCCAAGATGGAAACAACAAAGATGCCTGGTGAAAAGGGACCCTCTAATCACATTAGCTTGTAGTTCTAAAGGAAGATGGTTGCTCTGAATTTCCCTTTATACAAAGCAACTTCAAAAAAATTCCTATTTTCTTAGTCCATCTTTATGTAGGAAAGTCTGCGTGCCTTTGAAGCCTCAACACTAAACAAACAAGAGTTTTTACAAGTCCTGTCTGACCACCCAGGGAGAATCAAATAGTATTTTTTCTCCAGTAGGCCACCCCAGGATACCACGAATAACAAGGAAAAGGAGGAATTCATCTTGTAACCAGGATGTATTTGTCTAGTGCCGTTATTACACTGTTTTAATCTAAATATTTTGGTATATTTTTCACTAGCAAAGCCAAAGGACATCTAATTATTATTCGTCTATCTAGGTAGAAGTTTTGAATAGCAGAAAATAGGTTAAAAGCGAGGGAACAGCAGAGAGGAGGAAGATTAAGGAATTTTCTTCTCAAAATCCCAAGAATCGAGCAGGGATTTTTAAAGTGCTAATGTTCAGAAGGGCAGGATGGTGGAGCCAGGGCCTGGGTGTTCCTTAGGACAGAAACCCTGGGATTAAAACTCTCAAGGGCTTAGACTGCAGGAAGCATTTGGGGAGGGAGTTTCTTCGGCATCACACTAAAGAGCTTAGTTGCATGAAAGTATTTTAGAGTCACAGAAAGGTCTTACCGTCATAAACATCTTAAAATGTACTCCTTTAATCATGTCCCATCCCTGCACAGAGCCTCCATGTGGGCCAAATAAAGACCAGATCCTGTAGCCAGACACTAGGGAGCCTCTCCTACCTGACCCCAAACTGTCTTCCCGGGCTTGGTTTCTACTACTACCCCGAGGCTCACGGTGCTCCAGGCCCCCTGCCGTCCCTGCTGTTCCTCCTGTGTGCAGGCACTTCCACCCAGCCATGCCGATGGGGATGGTCTTTTATTCACCTGAAATGCCCAGCTGTCCTCATCTCTCTACTGACTCAACCTTCAAGACAGAAGGATGAAACCAGGGTTAAAAGCCCTCCTCCTGGATCACAGCTCTGCCTCTAAACAGCCCCGGTGGCTTTGGACAAGTGACTTCATCTCATTCCCCGCCTCAGTTTCTTCATCTGCTAAATGGGGATGATAAAGGCTATCTCATTGTGAACTTTAAGTGAAACCAGGATGATAATCAACACATGCTCATCAACTTAGTGTTACTTCCCCCCCTCAAACTAAATGCCCCCATCCCCTTAACCCCCAAGCCTTCCTTAACACCTGCAGCCAAAAATAATCTCTCCCGTCTCTAAAGTCCCCTCCCAATTTAACTCAGCTGTGCTGGGTTTCCCCCGCCCACCCCCCCGCCCTCTAACTGCATTATCACTACCCCTCTAATGTCAGCACACCTACCACACCGTGTGCTTTCTGGGGGAGGCAGGACCCTGGTTTAATTCATGTTTGTATTCGTTCCACTGTCTTACATATAATCGAATTATAAGAAGCTCAGGATTCTAGAATTAACAAGACCCTTTAAATGATCTAGACAAAATGATCTAGTTTTCTTATTCTATAGAATAAGAAAGTTCAGAAGACTGAACTTCCCTGGTGGTCCAGTGGTTAAGACTCCACGCTTCCAATGCAGAGGACATGAGTTCGATCCCTGGTCTGGGAACTAAGATCCCACATGCTGCGCGGTGCGGCCAAAAAAAGAAAACCGAATAACCACACCATTGGTGAAGTGACAGAACCTCTTCCTATGTGACAAACTCGAATGGGTGGATGGATGAATGGATGGGCAAATGAACATAGGGACAGACCAACCAGCCATCAGCTACAGCTTTCAAGATATTGTCAGCAATTCAAACCCGAGGGGATAGTGAGCCAACCCACCATATAATAACCCCCTCATCACTCAGGCTTTCTTCATCTACCAAAAAGGTTTAAATGCCATCCATTTCTTTAAAAGTCTTTATGGGGCTTCCCTGGTGGCCGCAGTGGTTGGGAGTCCGCCTGCCGATGCAGGGGATGCGGGTTCGTGCCCTGGTTCGGGGGGGATCCCGCATGCCGCGGAGCGGCTGGGCCCGTGGGCCATGGACGCTGGGCCTGCGCGTCCGGAGCCTGTGCTCCGCGGCGGGAGAGGCCGCAGCGATGAGAGGCCCGCGTACCGCAAAAAAAAAAAAAAAAAGTGGAAAAAGTCTTTATGATATACAGACCAAGAAGATTCACCATGCCAGAGGACTTGAGGTCATCGTATTCCTCATCAACAGCAGGGTCTCTTAGTTAATTTACAATCTGACTGTATTCAAAACTTTTCCGGTAAACAGCAGCCCGCCCACCACCTGACGTACCTGACTCATGCCACGACTGTTGCTGAAAGCCCATCCCATGTTGCCAGTCACAAGCTCGTTCCCACAGGAAGGCCACAGACGGACCGTCCCTGGGAAGAGCTCAGAACGCAATGTCATTTCTTGCTCCTCGCCTCCATTCTGCCGCCTCCATCTGTCCCTCCATTTATTCAGTGACGTGCAGTCCCGGCACGATAAACCCCATCCCAGAGATAATGAGAGGAATTATGCAAAGGCAGATTGCAAAGCACTTGGCAAACCCTTAAGTCTGAAGGTTTTGGATAGAGGAGCCCATTCCCCTTCACTCTGTAAGGTTCAGGAAACACAGCAGTCCTCTCAGATGGCAGGAAGCTCTGAACTAAGACCTGGGGCATAGGAAGAATTTTCCGGAATGCCTCCCCAAGAAGCCAAGTGACTGACAGGAAGCAGCCTCGGGAAACATTCTGTAGTGTTGCTGCACCATATTTTAAAATGCCCACCTCTCTCCATACCTCTTAGAGCTTTTAAACGGACTGGTTGTGCAATGTGGGGAATGGACCAAGTAGAAAATATTTGGTGTAGGATGGCTGGGACCGGAGTTAAGATGTGGAAAGCAAGTTCAGAGCAACTGAAGATAACACACAAAGCAAACTGCCATAGCACTGAGCTATCACTGTCCTTTCCCTTGTAGGGTTGTGGCTACTCCAGGAGCGTGTGAGGCAACTCAAGGAGGCCTTCCGTGTTGCACAGGATCTGTCTGAGAGAATGATGATGGTGGTCCAAATGTCAGAAGATGTCTGTGGACACTCCACCTAACCCCGCACTACTGGTGACACCCCTATCCCCACACTCTGCTTTATTTCTTTATGGTATTTATTGTTACCTGACATTAAATCGTATCTCTTTTTATTTTCACCATTGCCAGTCTCCCCTGCCAAAACATAAGCTTCTTTAGGGCTTGACTCTGTTTTCTTCACGTCGATATTCCCCATACTTAGAAGAGCATCTGACGCAAAATAGGTGGTGAATGAATATCTCTTAAATGAATAATTGAGATCCACTTCCCAGATCAGAAACCTATTCGCGTAGACCCATGGTTACTAAGTTACCAACAACAATGGTTTCTCTCTCCCAATACAATAGTATTGGGTTTAATGTAACACCCACTTTGACCCTGGCCTCTCTCTACTAATACCTGAGGAAAGTCAGCAATAAACCCAGAGAATGAAAGAGGTGCTTCTAGTAATTCTACTGGGATAGCAGGTGTTCAATGGGAGTGTCGGACAAGCCAGAGTGTAGAGTCACTTTAACCCTAAAGCAAAACCAGACCTGAGGAGGGACACCATTGACCGTGGTTACTGGACTATTCCAGATGCAAAGGGCACAACTTGTTTCTTGGAACAAATGGGCCTACAACGGATGGATGTCATCCCGCCTCTGGCAGTGAGGAAACCACGAGGGGTGACATTTTTTTCCTGTGGCCACAAGGGCCCCACTGCCATCCAGAGTGTAGTACAAAGTTAGAGTTGCCCTAAGGAAGACTACACCGGGGACAGAGGCAAAAATCAGTTTGGAGGGCTTCATTTTAGAAGAAAATGTGCTTATTGACCAATATATAGCATAAAAAGTTCTCACTGGGGCTTCCCTGGTGGCGCAGTGGTTGGGAGTCCGCCTGCCGATGCAGGGGACGCGGGTTCGCGCCCCGGTCCGGGAGGATCCCACATGCCGCGGAGCGGCTGGACCCGTGAGCCATGGCCGCTGAGCCTGCGCGTCCGGAGGAGCCTGTGCTCCGCAACGGGAGAGCCCCGCGTACCGCAAAAAAAAAAAAAAAAAAAAAAAAAAAGTTCTCACTGAACAGAGCTCTATGATTCCAATAAAAAAGAACATTTTAAAAATAAAAATACAGGGCTTCCCTGGTGGCGCAGTGGTTAAGAGTCCTCCTGCCGATGCAGGGGACACGGGTTCGTGACCTGGTCCGGGAAGATCCCACATGCCGCGGAGCGGCTAGGCCCGTGAGCCACGGCCGCTGAGCCTGTGCGTCCGGAGCCTGTGCTCCGCAACGGGAGAGGCCACAACAGTGAGAGGCCCGCGTATGGAAAAATAAAATAAAAATAAATAAATTAAAAAAAATACATATTTAAAATCACAGTAATTTGTGCATGCAAAATCTCTTTTAAAAGTATAACAAACTATATACTTTGTGTATATTTTCTTCCTTCTATTATGAATCATCTTTTCTGCAAAAACTAGAATTAGGGTAACTATTGACAGCAACATACAGGTTTTTCAGGATTTTCAATTCGAAATTACTGTAACTTTTCACAAGCATATGTGTGCAGAGTAGAATTTCAGCTCAGTTGCAATATACTACCTGAGAGAAATTTTTCTTCATTGTTCTTGCTACTTCAAGAATAACTCAACAATGAAACCACCACATACTGGATTCTCCTATCTTCTCCCCCAAACTGAGAAATTTTTCTCAACAAAATTGCTTTAAATGAATACAGTTTAAACAATAATAAACCGCAATACTGCTGAGGTTTGGCCCATTGATATGCTTTTCCACTAAATGGGTAAGAAAATGCAATATGCACGTGAGAAAATGTTGTAGGTTTTCCCCTTCTGTCCATAAGCAAGCCTCAGCTTCCTCACACACGAAAATGCTGATGTGAGGTCCTTCTACCTCCCCTGAAATGGTCTCTATATGCGTGAAGGAAAAGAATGGTATCTTAACAGCCTAGAAGAGAAGCAGGCACTAAAGAAGTAGTTGAGGAAGGAAGAAACTAAAAGGGGAAGGAAAGGAAGGGAGTTGGGACTGACCTAAAAGGCTGAGCAGGGTAGGGAGACAGCAAAGCCAAGACAGGATTCTGCCACAGATGACCTTTCGCCCTCTAATCACAGTGTACATCTCAGACACCTTCAAACCAGGGACCAGTTTCCTAGCAGAAGGCCAGAACACTCCTTGAAGATCAGTTGAGCCATTTTTCCTTTTTCTTCAAGAACAGCAGTAGCGTCTGCCAAAATACGTCCTCGACCTGCCCATCCATCTTTCCCCTCCCCCTCTCTGAGCTCTCCTCTATCCATCATGCTAAACAAACCCCTCTGCTCCTCACTCTCGTCCCGGTTTCAATCATCATCAACAACAACAAAGACATGTGCGAGGGCTTGTGGACATGTGGCCCCGTGCCAAACACTGAACAAACAAACGGAAGTTAACAGACTCGCTCCCATCTTTGAGGAGCTTACCGAAGAGAATATTGTTGGGTTTTACAAATTTTACCACCAGAAAAAACTCTGGGTCCATGCCCTATTAACAGCAGGTCTGTGGCTTTGGGTGCAAAGGGTAGCATGTTTTATAAGGCCCTGTAAATCAAAGTGAGTTCTCTCCCACCCAAGCTCTGTCTGCCCATATAAGCACAAAGTGGATGTCTAAACCATGAAAGCAACTCTTTTCGAGGAATGGCTTCCTTTCTTCTTTTTCCAATGCGCTGGATTTGTTGTTGCAATCCTGAAACAGCACGATCTTGTTCAGGACACAGCCAGCCAGGGCTCAGTGAATGTCTGAACCATGTCTTATTTGCACACATTATGTAATTATATCCCAAGATGTTTATGCTGGACACATCGCTCAGAAAAATGTTCAGGTGCAAAAAAAAAAAGGGTTAAATGGAAAACAGAAAGGAGGCACAATGATTTCTGCTTTTCGAGAGCAGAGGAGTCTTCCTCTCAGTAAATGCATATGTTAAAAGTTGTTTTTTTCCTCCAGACGTTTCTATTCTCATGTTTTAAAGAAGCATAAGCTCTGAATGATCTTAGTCCAGAAAATAAAAATTTCTGGGATTTTCTTATAGGGAAGTTCAAATTGTAGAAGAACATTTGATATTTTCAGTTTTCCTGGAGATCGGAAGGACTTTCAGAATAATGCATTTTTTCCTCAACAAAGGGCATCTGCAGAGCTTAGCCTGCTGAAAAGAATCATTCTGACAGTCTTAATGTATTCTTTTCAGGAAAGCCCTGCTCAGAGAATTCCACAGAAAAATAACATCAGTACCCCAGGAAAGCATCCATCTAAATCATTATAGCTTCTTGTAAATAGATGAGGCCAGAGGATTTTCAATATATTTGAGGTATTAGATTGAGAGGGGAATAGGAGTGATCATCTTGAATATTACATATTTTTCACTTTCTCCTGATGGACCAATATTAAAACAAATATTTGAATGATTTGCCAGTCTTTCAAAGAACATCTCACAGGAAAGCCCACTTTCAGAATCCTGCTGGAAGACAAAAATATCCCTAAGGTAGGAAATATAGAGTTACATCACCATTGCATTGGAGATGTACTGGAGAACAATAACCCCAATACCAAGAAATGTTATAGCACAATATTAATAGAACAAGCCCCCTTACATCCACGGCTCAGACTATTTTGCAAACACTCCTTCTTGTTGGGATGATACTACCAGGGCATGAGAATAAGAGGAATTTTCATGACTTGTCTCAGGTCACTGGTCAGCTGGAGTGGTAGACAAGATGTAAATACTTGATTGTGGCCTGCTGACCTAAAAACATCAACCACATACCTTTCAAGTAATAATCTAAAGAATCCTAATTCCAAGCCATTTTCAAGGAGACCCATATTAGTCCTTCCATTAAATTCTGATTTTGCCCCTTTTTCTCTATTTCCATTACCACCCACCATAGTACAGGTAAGGCATAGGATTACAGGAAAGTTCCTAAGTGGTCTCCCTGGCTGGAACCAATCTCTCTCTGTCTCTGTCTCGCTCTCGCTCTCTTTCTTACATCCCTGGAGTACAGAATAGAAAGCAAAGCTTCCTCAAACACTGGTTTTACCATATCCTGCCCCAGAACAGGAAGCAAGTTCCCCATTGCCTATCAGAATATGTAAAGTTCTCAACCATCAATCTCATTCCTCACCACTCACCCGATGCAGAGAAATCTCCAGTTCTCCCCCTGCTTCCCCTGACATGTTTATTCACCCTTCAGTTCTGGGCCACCACACTTTCTACTCAACTAGGTTTCCTCAATACACACCCAGTGATCAAGCTATCAGAATGGAAGAGCATCTTGGAGCCCACTTGGTCCAACCCGGCCGACCTCTCCACACAGCTGACCATACAGACATCCAACTTCTCCTTCACGCTTTCAGGGGTGATGGAGTCACTGCTCTGAAAAACGGTGCCCTGTCAGACATTTTAATTGTAAAAAAAACCCTTATTTGAACTGAATTCTTGTATGTTCACTGGTACATACTGGGGAAAGATGACAAGGGTTTGGGGCAGTGCTGACCAGCTTGAGGACTCTAGGCTCAGGCCTCTGCCCAGGATTGTGTAGCGTGGATGGGTAGCACGCCTATAACCCCTGCATGGTAGCCACATGGGAAGATCTACACTAATAGTATTGGTTACTCTTTTAAAATCTGGCACCCCAAATTGAACACATTCTGCACAGACCATGTCAAATCCAATTTATTTCATCAAGCTCTCCCCCAATAACTAAAGCCCACACTCATTTTTCCTCTTCCTGATTACTAAGTGCAAAATTTCCGCTTGAACTGAACTTGATATTTGACATCATGACTTTTGACTCTATTTACTTTAGGATTTTCCTAAATGAGCATCTTATTTCATGTGTGTCAGATTGACTTTCCCAAAATGACTACAACTTCATTAGGGGCTAGGTATCGTTGTCATCATCGTTATACCTACAAGTACACCCTACAGGTCTGGCCACATATTAGGGCCTCCCAAAAACATCTGCAGAACTGATTCTGCAGCCTCTGAACGGGAAAGCTATGACTTAGAGGCTATGGTCTGATTCAAAAGATATAAACCTCACCTGAAGAGGAAGTTTATCATTCTGCCTGTTTATTCAGGCAGAATCTAAACAATGACACAGACTTTCAGACTGGAAAACTTAGTACAAATAAACGCTTCCAGACAGGTCCAGATTGGGAAGGAGGGCTGTGGAATTCCTTCTCCTATCTGGGTTATTAGGCCCAGATACTCATCACTCGAGTTATAAAGACTATTTAAATGATGTTGCATAGCTTTATTTAAAGCTACGTTTGCTTTCAGATTAGACTTTAACATTTAATAAATTTCCCATCAGAATATGGTAAGAGTGGAGAGTATTTTGATTTAAGCTTCATTTTAAGTATGAAACTAAAGCTGTGCTAGTTAAAACAGGCTCTAGTTGTAATTCGGCCTCCCAGGAAAGTCAGGACTCTTGGATTCCCCTAATCCGCTTCCTGTAGGGCTGAAAGGCCTGGGAATTGAGTGAATTTACATACTCTTCCTTGACCACAAAGCTAAGTCACAGGGTCCTAGCCAAACTCTTGTCTCACTCCTGTGGATTCGAGCTGACTTGTCCCTGCATGGCTCAGCTCAGAATTCACCTTGGAGAGAGTGAACTTTAAGGTAAGAATCCTGCCACAGAAATAGAGGCAACACCTTCCTTTCCTGGAGAGGAGCCCTAACTCTCTTTTTCCTCCTCTCCCACCTCAAAAGCCCGTACACTTGAAACTCTGATAGATTAATGGGAAGTCGGCACTGGTCCCTCTGGACTTGATCCATTTTTAAGTGAGCTCTGAGAACTTGGACACTTGACAGATCCTAGAAGGATGAAATATGAGGAGAGAAAAGGAAGTTTGACACATGCAGAGAATATGATCTCTGGGGCTGGAGAGAAGCTAAGAGAGGGGAAATATTAAGACAGGATGCAGAATACAAACAATTGACTGATAACACCACTGAAGAAGAAAGACTGGCTTCTCCGTTAAAGTTTGAAAGTTGAGCAGTTAATATGAACTTGTAACTTTATGCAAAAAATTCTTGTGGCTCAGGGCAGGCGAAGGACTTTAGTGATGCCCTTGAATTCATCTTCACATTCACTCTTCTTGTCCGGTCTGTGCAAGGCAGGTGGAGTAAGAGGGGAAAAGTGATTTTATGTGGATGGTGAAAGATAAGGTAAAAATAACTGCACTGCAAAACAGATTGTTTGCCATTCTTACCTTTATGAATCCCAAGGAAGAATAAAAGTGATAATTTTTATCACTAGGATAGGGGCAAAGCAGGCCTGGGACACATTTTCAATGCAGATCTTCAGGGGGAAATTAAATCCCAGCTCTGTTTCTCTCTCTGAAAATGGCATTTCCATACAAATCTATTCTGTTCATTAAAAGCCAACATCATTCTGAAGCACCACCGATTCATGAGTTTGGCCAGTACTGAGGGATCTATTTATTTTAATTCTACAGCAGTACCTTTAAAACTCTGAAGGTTAGGTGGTTGGGAACACCAAAAACTAACCATTTAGTCCACATTTATATAAGCAGCAAACAACTGGTAAAGAAAACGAAAATCTACATTCTAGTCTATACGAATACCCTTTTTTTAAATCCAGTAAATAAGACGACTTGAAGAACTGAAAATAATATCAGATTAACACCTAATTCAGTGCAGGACACTTAGTAGGTACTTGGTAAGTTATCAATGAGTGAACAACCGGTTTCTTTAAAACATCAGAATTTATTAAATAAAAACAACAAAGGGAAGATTGCCTTCTCATGGGCAAAGAATGTTGAAAAGAGAAATCAAAATTATATTACCACTGAAATCTCCCATAAGACCATGACCAAAGGAAATGAGAACCTAAAAGAAGTAATAAAAACATTTCATGATTCACAGTACTTATGCTGCATCTCTTTCAAATTAACTGATTCTATAATCAGTTGCATCATCCCTATGAAATGAACATAACTCAGAACAATAAAAAGACATTGTGTGAGCTAAACCAAGATTGTTATGAGGCCAAAGTTCTTTTGAGACAATGTACAGGTAGATGTTAGTGCTATAAGATAATATGAAGAGAAATGCTTTCAATCGGGCTGCCTTAGCATGAACTGTTAACCATACAGGGTTTTTCTGAGGAGTGTGCGGAATTCTCAAATTTTCTCCACTCCCAACCATGACTAAGATGAGCTCTATCTTCTTGTACTTCCACAATCTGGTTTGGATGAGTATTGTCTATGGGCATGGTTTATAATTTTTCATTATTTTCTAGAGGTTTCCTATTTCACAAATGTATCTTGGTACAGATATCATTCTACAGTTAGAAATAAACCAATCTCTTCTAAATTACTTAGCTATCAATCCATGGAAATATCGCTGTTTGGGTAAGCACTTTATAGTTTTCTCAAGTTCCTCTATTTAAAAGAAATTAAATTTTTATCGTCTCACGACCCATTTTAATTTTTTTTAAAGAATGGGAGTCATGTTGGATAAGGTTGCATTGTCCTGTTCAGTGATGTCAAATAAAATGCAGCCAAGTAGACTCTAGACAAAAGTATCAGACTTCACCTGAGTTTTAAACAAAAAAGAACCCTCTCCTACCACAATCATTCAAAGGGTAAGATTAATTCTGTATCTCTCTGGAAGGCTTTATTTCTCAAATTACAAAAGTGTCTATCTTCGGTAAACTCCTAAATAGATCATACATACCGCATTTCCTTCTCAGCGATGTTTGTATTTCATCTCCCAATAAATCCATTTTGTTAAAACACTGATTTATTTCAACTTTGCAGCCAAAATTAAAGACATAACATGTTGTTCTTTGTTGCGTGAAAAACAACCTTCAAATTAATTTCACGTAATGATGTTTACATAGATGTGAAGAGATGAATTTGAAATGTTCGATCCACATAGGTAAAATAAAATAAATTAGGATCATTATAATCAGGCAGACCAAAACATCGAGGTGTTCAAAGTGAGGGAAGAAAGCAAGGATGGAAGATTCTGTGAAAACAGGACCAGGTCTTGTACCAAACCTTACAGAAGAGTGGTTCCAGTGCTACCTACGATAAAACAGCAAGATAAGTCTTAAATAGAAGGTGCATGGTGGGCGGGCTTCTGCAAATCTTCAGGACACCCAAACATATGCATGAGGCTAGGGAGGGAGGTGGTCCCTCCAGGAATAGGGAGGGCAGTTGGGGAGCAAAAGCCCCACCATGACTGAATATGCAAGAGGAAGGGCAATGGAATAATCAAAAGCAGAGAGCGCCTTAAAAAGAATGGAGGCCAGCCCACGCTGAAGACTTTCTTGCAGTCCATAGAATGCTTTGTCTTGTCTCTGTGTGTGGACCCGTAAAGAATGAATGTATTTTGTCCTTTAGGGGTGATTTTAACTTCAGATTTTCTATTTGAAAATGTTATATCTAATTCATATACACAGACCACCCACCCCCCAGGGCTTGTGGAATTCTTTAAATAAATCAAATAAATCAAATATTAACTGCCTTCCCTAACTCTAATTTAAGTGTGAGAACTGATAAGTTTTCCTGCACTTTTTTAAAGGAAACTCCTTGAAGAAATTATGATACATTCATTCTGTTCCATCCAATACTGCCATGCCATTCATAAGAATAAGGACGATCTAGTTGTTTGGGCTCAGAAAGCTGATCACAGTATATGAACACGTGGGCGGAAACGCAAGCAGCGCAAGAAGAGGCATGACCACCCACATACACCAGGGTAGCTTACCTGGGAAGTAGGTACAAAACATTTAAAGGATGAATGAATGAATGAATGAATGATAAATGCTCTAAGTGGCTGCTTTATAAATTGAACAGCTGGTTCTCATGTGAACAAAACCTTCACAGACAAGTTTAACCTGCTCAGCAGGTGTAAGAGTCCATTGCTTTTTTAATTGGCAAAAAGAATCTTCTCCAGTTTTTACTTATTCTACTGATTGCAATGACAAAAGTGAACAGCTAGGCTTTTTTGTGTTTCTTTTTTTCCCTTTCTGGCCCCTCTACACTCTAATTCTTGGGCAAATTTCCTATACAGACTAATTTTCAAAACTCGTGGGAAGAATTTATTCAGACCAGCACATTCAAGGAAAAAACCGACAAGAATTTAGTCTTGCTTCTTTCTAGGGATTTAAAATAGTCCTGGTCCCCTGGCCCAGAAGAACTCAAAAATCGCAGTTTTACGTCATTTCTATTGCAGGCCCTAAAGCAATCCAGAGGAGAAAAGGAAAATAAATAACATCTAACTGGGTTCTGCTGAGCTGGGATGAGAATACAGATGGACAACCCTTATTTCTCTTATCATCAATCACATCTGGCAGCATGGCTAATAAGATAAATTGTCACAAAATAGCAAAAGTGTTTCCCTTCAATAAAGGTGCTGGCTATGAACAAATAAAATATTTACAGGGTCTTAAAAATGCATGTTATGCCTATTTCTGCTCTCTTAGGAGGCAACAATTTTGAGACACTTATTCTTCATTATCAGAACAATAAGCACACCCATCTGAACAACTAACACACAATCCTTCGCCAATATTTAGTGAATAAATTATGCTGGGTCGTTTTACATTAGAATTATGCCAACATCATTGATCATTTCTTCTTTATTTCACTCTCTCTTTCATTAAAATAAATACAATTTTACTTAGAAAAACTTTTAGCTCCAATGTTTACCTCTCTTCTTGGAGGTATTTTATTTTAAAACAAGCCCTTTCTTATACGAAACTGAACTCTGCAGGAATCCATGGTTTTAGGACTAGCTCCCTTCTAGCTATTCTGAATCCCACTCATCCTTCCAGACCAGCTAAAATCATGCCTTACTCCCTAACAATGCACCCTCACCCAGAGCACACTTTTGGGGAAATTCCTCCAACGCTGTTGTTCTCTACTATGAACTCTTTTATCCGTAACTTCAACACTTCAAATATCCCAGAATTGTCTCTCCATTGGACTCTAGTTTCCATAGTTCCTGGAGGGAGCAACTATGGCGTACTTTTTTCCTTTCTCTCTTTTCCACACATCATCAGGCATTCAGCCAACCTTCTTGAATGAATGATTGAATGAAAAAAGTGAATGATCACAATCCATCCCTTTTGAAAATGAGCTTTGGAATTAACCACCTACATGTTGAGGTGATTCTCCTGCAGATGTTCTAATGTCCCCTTAAATTATCCAGCTGATTAAAAGGAGCAATGACTAGAATGTTAAAAGAACAGTAAACACAAAAGATAGTTCTATGGTGCATCTTAATATAGTACATTTGGAAACATGACTTAATGAAGTACAATCCAGTAACCCTGGTGCCATAAGGCAGGCTTTTGGTTTTGTATTTTTAAGAGTTTCACGGTTGGAGGTAATGCCACTTAATGCAATACATATTTGACTATGTAGAAAAAACTATACATCTCTTGAAAGTATCACGAGAAGTCCCAAACAGAGACATTTGACCCAATCAGATGAGGAGCTGCTTTGATTTTCCCTGGCTTGAGTGAGGCTACTGTGTTTCAGAGCTTCCCAACAAGTGGCCACGTGATGTTCACACGTATGCTTCCATATTGATCTCTTCAGCCCTGTGTTGGCTGGACAGAGCCTGGGTGGCCAGAGCCCTCAGAACAGCTGGAACCCCTGGACCAGGCATCTTTGGCCACATGCAACCTTATCTATTGGTTCCTGAGTGTGCGCCTTACAAATATTTTATGTGCCATGATGTGGAAAAGCATGAGAAGCAACCAAAGTGACTCTCCTACTTTGCCACTGAGTTGCTGAGTAGCAACCCCTTGCTGCCTTGGCACAGATGGCCAAAGTAATCAAAGCCTGCTGTAATATGAAACAAAAACTCTACAGATATTCCCCAAGATAGAGAAACACAGAGAGAAGGAAAGATAATGGGATGAGAATTTGGCAGTATTTTGCATGACAAGTGTATTTGTTGTGGGAAAAATAAATATTATTATAACAGCCGATCCCAGAGCCTCTTGGGGAGGAAACTGCCTTTATTTAGGAAAATATATTTATGAGCCACTTGAGGGCAAGGGAGACAGGAGAGAAAGGAGATAGTGTAGCTAACCTCTTGATGTAAAAATATTATGGAAATTTGAGAGAGAGAGAGAAAGAAGAATCAGCAATTTGCAGAATCCCAGAGTCCATGGAGAAAGGATGGCCAGTAAGATATTGAAGAACAGGGATGTTTATTATAAGTTTTGAATTACTGGTATTGCTGTGATTCTAAAACCCCTTTCATTAAAGTCTCTACATTCATAATGCATTGTGTGATTTTTTTTTTTTTTTTTAAATCATGGAAAGGAGTCTGAGGCTTTGAGTTTGTGCAGAGGGAAGAGAAAGGGACAGCCATAGAGGGGTACATATGAGTGAGATTAAGGATTCAGTTGGAAAAGGAGCTAAAAACAAGAAATGGCCAAAAGAGCCCTGGAAATTCAAGGATATCTTGACAGGGGATGGTGAGGGAAGTGGGTTCAAACCCTTCAAAATCTGAGGAATGAGGATATGAGGAAATCTTAACTAAATCTTAAGAGGCAAGTTAATGGCTACCTTCTGGGAGATACAGAGTAATACATAAAGATACAATGTAAATGAACAGATAGTAAGAGATGTGGTTGGCAATATATAATGTTCCTATCATGAATATGAGTGCACATTAGAAAAACGAGGCTTCAACCTCCTTTTAAATAGTCTCCCTTATACTCTCCAGTTTAAAAAATCCGAAAGCCCAGATAAACAACAAGGTCCTACTGTATAGCACAGGGAACTGTATTCAATACCCTGTAATAAACCATAATGGAAAAGAATAGGAAAAGAATACATATATGAATGATTCAGATATATGTATATACATACATATATATATATATATATATCTGAATCATTATGGTGTACACCAGAAACTAACACAAAATTGTAAATCAACTATACTTAAAAAAACACACAAACAAACAAACCCTAAAGGCCAGATGTGATTTTTTTGTATGTGTTTGCTATAAGGTCACCAATCACCCAGATACTCAGAGTTCCATAAAAAACCCATACTACTGATTTTGCGTGTCTGCCAACATAGTGACAAATGTATACAGTTCCCCTTGAACAATACAGGTTTGAACTGCACAAGTCCACTTACATGCGATTGTTTTCAATAACTGCAGAGTGCTACACAAACCATTGTTGGTTGAATCCGTGGATGCAGAACCAAGCACACTGGAGGGCCAACTATGGGACTGGAGCACCCATGAATTACGGAATCTGCAGCCAGTCCTGGAACCAATCCCCCTCATATACCAAGGGATGAATGTTTACATTTTTGTTTGCTGAAGATGCAATATTTTCATAAAATTATCACATTATTAATAATGGAAACTCTAAATGGTGCTGCCTTCCTGCACACAGGGTTAATATAAGGATTTCATCTTCTCACATAATTATAACGTTACTATTAGGGACCTGTATATTCTGAGTTGTATTTCCAATCATTACAGATGTATCTGGCACTGAATTATTCACGTTTTCTCGGTATAAACCATCGTGTTCAATGGGTGGCATGTGACAGACAACTGGGCAAAGACAGAGCCACAATTTCCTATCTAATCCATGATCCCAAGCTAAGTCCATCAGGCAACCGAGACGGCTGAGTCATTAATCTTCTTGAAAGAGTGGGTTGTTCACAAAGACACTCAGCTGATCAACTGGTTCATCTTGGCTGTAGTAGAGACTGGACTTTTTCTTCTGCGGTTTAAAACCAAGGTAAAAACAATCGGTATTTTCCAAAACCAAATTACAGTTTTGGGTAAATAAACAAAATTTTGACTAGAATGAAATATTTTTAAGTACCTGTATTTTTTAGTTCTCAAAAATATACATATTTTATTAAATTAGTCTATTACCTGATCCTGCTTAACTTAACCACGACTAATGGTGTCAAAAGCTGGCAGTGAAGTGGTTAAAAGCTCTACTTCTGTACTTAATTATGGTCAAAATGAATTTTAGCATGCAGACTTAGTGTTCTCACAGAGCTATGGAATAATCCACGGGTCTAAGAACCTCTAATTCCTAATTGACACAGTAGCTTATAATTGCAGTTTCATAGTGTTTAGTATAAACATTCAGCTTCAAAAAAAAAAAAAAAGCCCATAATATGAATGTATGATTAAATAAATCACCTGAGATCTATTTGGAACACATTTTTTCTTTCTGACAAATCACTCATTCTCACGTTTGGATAACACAAGGGTGATTTTTAAAGCACTGATGCACTTGAACACTCTTCCAAAGCAAAGAAATCCATGCCTTTGTGGTGACATGTTTCTTCTTAGATAAATATGTCACAGTTATATACTGCATATAACAGATTCTATAGCTTTTCAGTCTAAAAAAAGGTGTTTTATACACCCTATACTGTACTAAATTTGGATCTTGTATGCAGAAAAATAGAAGCCATCTTGAAAAGTAGAAGAAACAAATTACTTCTGTAGAGAAAAGAATTCTAGAGCACAGTTACACTGAAAACAATGGTTATGGGCATAAAAAAAATGACAAGACATATAGCAGCTCATTAAAAATTCAGAGGACATTGGAAAAGGCAAATTTAATTTGCCCACCTTCACCAAATATGCTGAAAGATGTCCAACAAATACAACATACAAAGTGTGTTCTATGAAATTTTAAAACTCACAAGTTCTATCGTTTTCAGTCAATGCTTCTAAACAGAAACGAGAAGCTGCATTTACTGAAAGCTTACCTAGACAGGGATCAGAGGGAATACAGATAACTGAGAGAACCAAACTATCGGTTAATGTGGCAACAAATGCTCAGTGCAGCAGTTCTGAGCTTCCAACATACCAAAAGGTAGCAAAGTATAATATCTTCATGTTTACCTTGCCCCATTCCTCAAGGGTTTGAGCTACCTAAATTGCTCTATGACCATCGTAGAGCCGTAGATATTAAGAATTATCAGAGACCTTAAATGTATTTCTGGTCCAGACTTTTGTTTCCTGGCAAAACATTGCTATTCTTCCTTTAGAGAAAACTCAGACCTGGAGCGTATAGGTAACTTTCATCCTGTAAGTGCTGCCCTCTCCCTCCTTGCCCACCACTCAGCCCTTACCACCCAGCAAACTCCTGTGCCATCATTCATGTATATTCCACTCACAACCATAATGTCCACAGGATGAATGGTCACAGCACCAGAACACAAAAGTTCAATGTCATTCAACACATACAGGGGCTACTGTGTCAGGGTACCAAAATAGAATAAAATATAGAACAGATAGACAACAAGGTCCTACTTCATAGCACAGGGAACTATATTCAATAACCTGTGATAAACCATAATGGAAAAGAATATTAAAAAAAGAACATATATATATCAAATATATATATAACTGAATCATTTTGCTGTATAGCAGAAATTAACACAGCATTATAAATCAACTATACTTCTATTAAAAAATTACTACTTTTTTAAAAAAAAGAGAATAAAGAAGAAAAAATGACCCCTACACTTAGGAAGTGTGACTGAGAAAGTGTTTTAAAGGGTGTAACATTGACAGAGAAATAGACCAAGAGTCAGTGATGAGGTACCAGAGGAATAAGTAAGAGTGCTCAGGAAATGCAGAACACAGCAGTGGTCAGGATCAAATGCTTCTGACAAGGGAAGGACTTCCTGGCCAGGGATTTGTTGGAAAAGCAAGGACCGGCACTCACAGGGAGAGGAAAGGCTCGTGCAAGCGTGGGATCAGGAAAACCTGAATTTCCCGGGCACACCTGAAATAACTCGTGCGACCAAGACACTGCTACAATTCCTCAAACTGTACAGGCAGCCCCCAAAGTGACCTTCAGTGGCCCTGATATTGCAATCATCCCTGCGTGTCCCATCGCACGAGAATCCAATCCTCACCCTCCACCCCCGCCTACGAAGCCCTAATGAGCAGGCCTGTCCTTCCCTCATGCCTCAGCACCACACTGGCCTTCTTGGGGTTCCTCATTCCTAATTCCTTCCCGTCTTGAGCCTTTTCTCTGCCTGTTCCCCCCACTTCAAATGCCCTTCCCTCTGATCTTCACAGGACCGACTCCTCCTTGCAATCCAGATCCCAGTGCAGAGGAAGCCTCTTCAGAAGCACCTCACCTGACCTCCCAAACAGCAGTACCCACCCTAGTGCTTCTGCATCACCCTACTTACTTCTCTGCAGGGCAACATCTGATATTTTTCTTGAGCATTACTTGTTATTATGGAAATCAGAACAGTCCATCTTCATTAGTTACAGATTTTTGTATTTATGAACATGCCTAACTGGCTAACTGGCTAAAATTCATTTGTAGTCCCCCAAATCAATACACACAGTGCTTCCACATTCATTCAGGGCAAGCACAGAGCAGCAAAAATATTGAGTTGACCAAGGCACACATTCCCAGCTGGGGTCCAACAAGGTCATGCTCTATTTCTTGTTTCAGGTCTCACACAGCAAACAAGTATCCTTTCTGTGGTCTATTTACTGCCCATTTTTCACATTTTTGTCCTTTTTATTGGTGATTTTGCTGTTTAGGATGCCCCCCCCCCAAGTGTGGTACTGAAGTGTTGTCTTGCACAGGAAGGCTATGGTGTACTTACAGAGAAAATTCTTGTGTTAGATAAGCATCTTTCGGGCATGAGTGCCAGGGCTGTTGGCTGTGAGTTAACTATTAACCAATCAACAATATATATTAAATCAAGTGTTTTTAAGCAGAAACACAAATAAAACAAGGCTATGTATTGTTCAGTTGACAAAAATGTTGTGACCAGAGGCTCACAGGAACCTAACCTTGTACTTCCCCTAGGAGCAATGGTTCCATATTTGTAAATTCAGTGTTCACAGTGACCTTACAGAGCATAACTACCATGAATAACAAGAATTGAATGCACTTATTTTAAATATGGGTATTTTTCGAGTTCTCCAAAGAAAGATATCTTGGCAAATCAGTCTATTTTGCTCCTGCTAAACCAGACGACAGCTGGTGGTAACGAAAGTAGCAGAGAAATGGTTAAGAGTTCTACTTTTGTCTTTAATTAGGTTTTAAATAAATTTCTGCATATAGATGAAGTGGGTTTAGACAAAAGCTGTACTTTTGTCTTTAATTAGATTTTAAATAAATTTCTGCATATAGATGAAGTGGGTTTAAATGACATAATCTATTTTTCCCTGTAAGCAGGAACCCTGTCTATCTTGTTCAGGGCTGTGGATCACCATACCTAGCACAAAGTGGACTCTCATTAAAAATCTAACAAATGGGGGCTTCCCTCATAGCGCAGTGGCTGCGAATCTGCCTGCCAATGCAGGGGACACGGGTTCGAGATGTGGTCTGGGAAGATCCCACATGCCGCGGAGCAACTAGGCCCGTGAGCCACAGCTACTGGGCCTGTGCGTCTGGAGTCTGTGCTCCACAACGAGAGGCTGCGACAGTGAGAGGCCCACGCACCGCGATGAAGAGTGGCCCCCACTCTCCGCAACTAGAGAAAGCACTCGCACAGAAACGAAGACCCAACACAGACAAAAATAAATAAATATTAAAAAAAACAAAAAATCTAACGAATGAATGAAATACTCACTTCATGCCAAACAAAATCCTTTTTCTTAAACTTATTTCCCTTGCAAAAATATATACCAAGTGTAAGGTACTAAATTCTTGCCCTCACTTAACTTGAACGGGATAAAAAATTTGAAGTAATCATGTTATAGTAAAAAGATCGAGAACTTCAATAACAGAGACTTGGAGTTGGATTCTAACTCTAAAACACTACCTATGTGAGGCTGAATAGTTTATTTTACCTCTCAGAGCCTCATTTTTCTTGTATATAAAGTAGGGATAATATCACCTCCAGCACACGATTGTGATAAACAATTGTGATAATGTGTACATTGCCTCACACATAACAGATACTGAATAAATACCATCCATTCAGGTTTATATGGAATCATGAGTCATTCACAGCAGCAAGGCCAGAGCAAAAGGAATGAAGTCCTCATTTGACAAGACAGAAAGAAGAGGATTGGGGAGCCTCCAGCAGCCAGGCCAATTTTTATTTTCCCATAACTTTTTTAAGGATCCCCTCAGCTCCACCTTCAAAAGAGATACCTGTCTTCAGGAGTTGGTAGCAACCCTCAGGAAAGTCAGAGAAGTTATACCCAGTAGAGGCTACCTTCTCTTTTACCCAAGGAACTAGAAGAAATGGCGTGAATTCACAGCCTACTTTTTTTTTTAATTTGTATTTCTTTTTTTTTTTAATTGTGGTAAAATATACATCATATAAAATTTTCCATTTTAACTATTTTTAAGCTTCCCCTCTTTCTTAAGCAGTCACTGACAGGGACTACCTAAAGACATGCATGCGTGAGATTTGGCCTTCAAAATACTGAGATTGGCTATAACACTCCTAAGCTTAGATTTATGATTCCTATCTCCCTTCCCACCACTTTTCACTGAACGCATCACTTGAGAAATAGATATTCTCCTGAAACTTACACTGCCTTCCTCATTCTTGTAACTTTAGTCACTTTCTGAATTAAAGGACCTGATAGTAAAAAGAAAACAATTTTGTGAATGGTTCTGCCAGATCAATACTCAACCACTAATACATTTTGGGGGTAAAGCTCTACTTTACGTGATCTATCTGTATTTCCAAGTTAGCATGATTGAAACAAGATTTTTAATTTCTCCATGCCTATTTATTTTTCTATTAAGTGAAGCAGTTGGATGACATCTAAGACCCATTTCAGGTCTCACACAGTATTAATTCTGTTATTAAAATCACAGGAGGGCTTCCCTGGTGGCTCAGTGGTTGAGAGTCCGCCTGCCGACGCAGGGGACACAGGTTCGTGCCCCGGTCCGGGAAGATCCCACATGCCAAGGAGCGGCTGGGCCCGTGAGCCATGGCCGCTGAGCCTGCGCGTCCGGAGCCTGTGCTCTGCAACGGGAGAGGCCACAACAGTAAGAGGCCCGCGTTACCAAAAAAAAAAAAAAAAAAAAAAAAATCACAGGAACTAGCATATACCACACTATCTCTACACAGAGTAAAATGTTGCTTCAGGAAGTACAGACCAGAAGTTTGTATGTGCTCATGATAGCACGTGTTGCCACACAATGCCTATCAAGCAGCCTATAACTGCCACAGAAATGGCTGCAAGAAAAACAAACACCATTCTAATGACCTCACACAACCTTATTTTATAAACATTATGAAGACTCTTCTACACTAAGCTGTTTAAAGCAGCAAGACTTAGGTTAACTGATAAAGTTTTCTCATGTAATTTCAGTTACTTTAAAAAAAAAAAAAGAGTTTTGCTGAACTTACGGGCAGATTAACATAAGAAAGCTGAGAAGCAAGTCTCCCTTTATTTGGTGAATGAACTGAGACATGGCTTTGGGTCCCTTGCATGAGACTCTTGATTTGATCATGAACCTAATGAACTACATACAGATGTCCCTCTAAGTTCCACTTTCTACATGTTGCCCATCACTTATCTCACATGGTCTTCAAAGGTAAGTATTATGTTCAATTGTTTGGTGTTTTCTAGCAAATTTGTCTGGGTCTGTGTCATTTCAAGAGCCACTTTATCAGCAAACAATGTCACCCACTGGATGTGGCTCAGTATTACAAACTCACACTCCATACTTTTCATGATACGAGTGATGTCCAAATCCATTCTGTCAGAAACACTTTATTCTAGATATGTACTCCACAGCTGGCAATCCAGGATAGAAAGGAATCCTCTACTTGTCCACATAATAAAAACACTTAAATTTTAATGTATTGGATTTCTGGTTCTATGTATGAAGTATTGAATATGACAAGACAAGAGGAAGAGGAGGAAAAGGGGAAATAGGGAGATGAAGAAGAAAGAAAATAAGAAAAACAGAAAGTAAGATGATAGATTTAAACCAAATCATATCAATAATTACATTAAATAAAAATGGTCTAAACATTCCAATTAAAAGGGCATCTAAGAAAAACCTACAAGTAATATCATACTTAATTTTTTAAGATTTAATGCTTTCTTCTGAATTAATCTACTTTAAATTAATATTTGTTCATCCAAAGTGTTCATTAGAAAATGAGCTAACAAGCCACAAACTGGGAGAAGATATCTTTAAAGCACGTAAACACTAGTAGCTAGAATATATAAAGAGCTCCTACAAATACAAACTACAGACCAAAAGAAAAAGTGACAAAAGATACAAATATGCACTTTACAGAAGAGAAATACAAATGGCCAATAATATATATAAAGATGCACAATCTAATTAATCATCCAAAACCACAAATTAAAACCATGACAAACTGCTTTATGCTCACCATGATACCAAAGGTAACTCAGCAAGGGTGTTAAATGATAGGAACATTTATTCACTACTCATAAGTGTTGGTCACTTTTTAGAAAAGAACACAGCATCATCTAATAAGGTTGAACATAGGCATACCCTGTAATCCAGTCATTCTACTTGGGAAGAAATCCTAGAAAAATACTTGCTCTTTGTACCAGGACACATGTTCAAGAATATCCACAGCAATAGACACCCTGTCTTAGTTTAGCTTCTCCTAGAAGTAGACCCTGAGGTGAGGATTAAGGTTACTTAGAAGGAAAACTAAACAGGAAGACTGGTAGAGGTGTGGAGAAGTACTACATGGAAGGAAAGGCAGTCAATAAAGGGTATATAATTGAGCCTTGAAGAAAATGGGGTTGAACTGCGGGAGTCCACTTATACGCGGATTTTTTCAAAGAATACTGAACAGTCGGCCCTCCACATTTGAAGGTCTTGCATCCATGGATTCAACCATAAAATTTCCACCTATGGTTGGTTGAGCCCAGGGATGCAAAGCCCATGAATACAGAGAATCTACTGTACTATGTCATTTTATATAAGAGGCTTGAACATCCCTGGGTTTGGGATACACGGGGCTCCTGGAAACAACCCCTTGTGGATACTGAGTATTGACTGTATTATTAAACCAGTCACTATGTGGGTCACTGGATTACCACCTCATGGGTAAACTATGGGGACTGAAATCATCAGAGGGAGCAGAGGGATTTATATCCCAATTCTCAAGAGTCATTGAGAGCTATGTCGTTGAGAGCTACTCCCATGGGTGTGCCTAACCTGCTGCACTGTGCACTGGCCACACAGCTTTCTGCAGGGAGTGGGGAGAAACGTCCTCAAGCATAGATGCAGACGACAGCATCTGGAAATTGCTGAAAGCACCAAGAAAGACCCAAGGGTCAAGGGTGAGGCACTGACAGAATCTGGTACACAACTAAAGCCCAAATGTCCATCGATAGGACAGTTATTTAGTAGCGTATTGTTTAGCCTCCATGTGTTTGTATTTTTTACAGTTTTTTTTTTCCTGTAATTGATATCTAGTCTCATAGTGTTGTGGTCGGAAAAGATACTTGATATGATTTCAATTTTCTTAAATTTACCAAGGCTTGATTTGTGACCCAAGATATGATCTATCCTGGAGAATGTTCCATGAGCACTTGAGAAGAAAGTGTATTCTGTTGTTTTTGGATGGAATGTCCTATTAATGTCAATTAAGTCCATCGTGTTTAATGTGTCATTTAAAGCTTATGTTTCCTTATTTATTTTCATTTTGGATGATCTTTCCATTGGTGAAAGTGGGGTGTTAAAACCCCTACTATGATTGTGTTACTGTCTATTTCCCCTTTTATGGCTGTTAGCATTTGCCTTATATATTGAGGTGCTCCTATGTTGGGTGCATAAATATTTACAATTGTTATATCTTCTTCTTGGATTGATCCCTTGATCATTACGTAGTGTCCTTCATTGTCTCTTGTAATAGTCTTTATTTTAAAGTCTATTTTGTGTGATATGAGAATTACTACTCCAGCTTTCTTTTGATTTCCATTTGCATGGAATATCTTTTTCCATCCCCTCACTTTCAGTCTGTAGGTGTCCCTAGGTCTGAAATGGTTCTCTTGTAGACAGCATATGTACAGGTCTTGTTTTCGCATCCATTCAGCCAGTCTATGACTTTTGGTTGGAGCATTTAATCCATTTACATTTAAGGTAATTATCGATATGTATGTTCCTATTACCATTTTTTAGTTGTTTTGGGTTTGTTTTTGTAGGTCATTTCTTTCTCTTGTGTTTCCTTTAGCATTTGTTGTAAAGCTGGTTTTGTGGTTTTGAATTCTCTTAACTTTTGCTTATCTGTAAAGGTTTTAATTTCTCCATCAAATCTGAATGAGATCTTTGCTGCGTAGAGTAATCTTGGTTGTAGGTTTTTCCCTTTCATCACTTTAAATATGTCCTGTCATTCCCTTCTGGCTTGCAGAGTTTCTGCTGAAAGATCAGCTTGTTAACCTTACGGAGATTCCCTTGTAAGTTATTTGTTGTTTTTCCCTTGTTGCTTTTAATATTTTTTCTTCGTGTTTAATTTTTGATTGTTTGATTAATATGTGTCTTGGCGTGTTTCTCCTTGGATTTATCCTGTATGGGACTCTCTGTGCTTCCTGGACTAGATTGACTATTTCCTTTCCCATATTAGGGAAGTTTTCAACTGTAATCTCTTCAAATATTTTCTCAGTCCCTTTCTTTTTCTCTTCTTCTTCTGGAACCCCTATAATTCGAATGTTGGTGTGCGTTTAATGTTGTCCCAGGGGTCTCTGAGACTGTCCTCAGTTCTTTTCATTCTTTTTTCTTTATTCTGCTTTGCAGTAGTTATTTCCACTATTTTATCTCCCAGCTCACTTATCCATTCTTCTCCCTCAGTTATTCTATTGATTCCTTCTAGAGTATTTTTAATTTCAGTAATTGTGTTTTTCACCACTGTTTGTTCTTTAGTTCTGCTAGATTCTTGTTAAATATTTCTTGTATTTTCTCCATTCTGTTTCAAGATTTTGGATCATCTTTACTATCATTACTCTGAATTCTTTTTCAGGTAGGTTGCCTATTTCTTCTTCATTTATTTGATCTTGTAGGTTTTTACCTTGCTCCTTCATCTGTAACATATTTTTTTGTCATTTCCTTTTGTTTGTTTGTTTGTTTCCTTGATGGGTGGTGCTGTATTCCTGTCTTACTGGTTGTTTGTCCTGAGACATCCAGCACTGGAGTTTGCAGGCAGCTGGATAGAGCTGGGTCTTGGTGCTAAGATGAGGACCTCCAGGAGGCCTCACTCCGATTAATATTCTCTGGGGTCTGAGGTTCTCTGTTAGTCCAGTGGTTTGGACTTGGAGCTCCTACCACAGAAGCTCGGGCCTGATCTGCGGCATGGGAACCAAGATCCCGCAGGTTTCATGGCACGGTTAAAAAAAAGAAAAAACGGAGCAGTACAATATCAAAGAATAAAAAACAAGATAAAATTAGCAAGTTAAAAAATATATTAGGAAAAATAAAATTATAATTGAACAACTGCAACAAGGCAAAGAAAACCACAACAGAAAAAATAAAAAAGGGGGGGGGGGCACAAGCCAAAAGGAGCGAACAGTAACAAAGTATAAAGAATAAAGTAAAATTAGAACCATCAAAAATTCCTTAGGGAAAATAAAAATATAAAATAATCAACAATAATGAATCAACAAGGTAAAACAGAACCCCAATCTAAAAAAAAAAAACCCTTGGCTATGGGGGCGGAGTTTAGGTGGGGGTGGAACTTAAGCAAGGGTGGGACCTAAGTGGGTGAGGGGGTGATGTTTGAGCGTTGGGCGGGGCCTAGGCTCAGGACCCACTAGCCAGAAAAGGTCCTGGGGGCGGGGCCTAGGCAGGGTGACTCTTCAAGCGTGGGGCGGGGCCTCTGCTTAGCACTTGCTCGTAAGGGGAGAGGCAGCATGTGCAAAGGAGGGCCTCCAGACTGTGGAGCTCCTAGGGCCCTGCGTGAGGGTGTGTGTGTGGGATTTAGGCCCAGCTCGTTGGAAGGGGTCTCAGAGGGGATCTCTGAGGGTAGAGGTGGGGCCCTGGGTGGGGGGGCAGGGGCGGGGCTTGGGCTCTGCGTGGCAGGAGAGGCTCCGAGGGCAGAGGATTAGGCCAGGGAGCCCAGCAGGCGTCCTGGTGCCCAAGTGGACAGGGAGAGCACGGGCCCTGTTCCCTTCCGTTCCTTTGTGCCCCTCCCCCACCGTCTCCCCCGTAGCCACTGGACCCCTAACCAGGGTGGGTCCTGCTGCTGTAGGAACCCCTCCCTTCTCCTATATACACCTCAGGGGTGCCGGTCCCAGAGTTCCGGCCTTTACTTTTGCTCCCCCTTCCCTCCCTCTCAGTCCCTCAGGACCCATGCAGCTGGAGGGGCCCTTGGTGGGCAGAGGATCAGGCCCGGGATCTCAGCAGGCTCCCGCAGCCCCAAGTGGGCAGGGGAAACCTGGCCACGCTCCCTTTTGATCCTCTGCCCTCCCAGTGGTTCCCCAATTTCCCTCTTCGGGTGTGGGATCCCTTCCCCTCCCCCAGCCGCCCCTCAGGGGCGCCAGTCCCATCCTGCCTCCACTTCTCCTCCCCCTTCACTCCCTCCACGCCCCCCGTCCTACCCGGTCCCATCCCCTTAGGTGTCCGTGGTCCCCCACCGGTGCCTGGTAGGTGCCCTAGTGGTGAGGAGACGCGAATTCCGCATCCTCCTAGTACTCCATCTTGACTCTGCCCACCCTTCTCTTTTATATACTTTTCTGTGTTTTCTACAATAAACATATATTCCTTTTATATTAATAAAACAATGTGAAATCAGTTGTGCCCCCATAAACGCCCTTATCTCCCAGTCCTAGCTCTACCCACCTTACATACACAGCCAACCTAGGAAAGCAGAGAACTCAGTTACTTGATTCCCTATTGTAGTTATTAACTTATACAGAGATCCCTGGTTTGCTAATTCAGCTACAAATTTACATTTGCCCACAGGCATTAAAGTAAAAAAAAAAAAGTAGGCCAATTCTAAAATAAATCATCTGGTAGGCAATTAAAAACTTGATAAAAATTGAAGGGAAGAGAGAATCAGAACACTACAGGTTAAGTCCTATTATAACAAATTTCATATGATTGTTTCTCTTCTGCCATGAAGGAATTCTGAGTTGGATTCATGTCATATCAAACATTGATTAAAGCAACTGAAATATTTAAAATATATTGGACAATATATTTAAAATAATTGCAATAACCATTTTTATTTTGAAAGAAAAAACTGAAAGGGGGAAAAGGCTGCATAATCTGCATAGCTGTGGATTATGGGATGACGAAAGCTCCAACATGTCTGAAATAACCAACCTGCGTATTCATCAAATGCCTTGTGTGCTTTGTCAAACCATAAAAACTAAAACCATTTCTGCCGCTCTCAGAAGTTAGATCTATCACACGAGACTGTTTCCACTATCTGAATGCAAATTTATAATCAATATCAACCATCCTATAATGCCAAAACAGAATAAATGTTCTTCAAGTGTTACAGAGACTAACTACTATATCCACTACTAGAATCGAGCGAATTTGTGATAGCTTAAAATGTATTTGTTCATTCAGTTAGCAGAATCATGTTTTGATGATGCTCTGGTTAGGATGTCTTTCTTTAGGACTCCAAAATCATTAAGGTTTATGTCTTCATAATCTAAGAGGCCTAAGTGAACAGGCTGGAGGGCCCCAGGAGCACTTAAAAGCTAGTTGGGAAGAAAAGTGCCTGCCTAAATAGCTTTTGTAGAGCAACAGACCGTGAATCTCCTTTGTGAGCTCAGATAAGCTTGGACTTCAGACTCTCATAAACTCCCGCCAACCCAGACAACAATATCTGCTTCTGCGAGTTTCTAGCCTTGACCCCAACAGCCCATTCCATTGACCCTGTTCCTTTAGTGTGACTGTGTTTTAAAAAGGTTGTGCAGGAATGTTTCGTGCCCTACAGCCCAAAGCTCTTTTAACAACCATGTTTGGGAGCAGCAATACAGACTTTGCACCAAATAGTATCTGGAGGAAAAGAGGTGAGAAAAGGGAAGAGAGCCTCAGATTTGGAGGCATGACAGTGTGTACTTGGTAACGATGTACCATTTGCAAATAACAGCACACACATGATGCTAAGAATCCAAATTGAGAAAAATCTTGTAACCCACAAAGTCCAAAAGATGGAAAATCAAGTCAATCACAAAAATAACCAGTGTATTTCTTCTACAACATTTTACTAAATCTCTACTCCATGTATTACTTTCTGTTTAATAAAAAAAGAAAAGAAAAATATTTTCTGGTTTTCCAATATAAAAAACCAACTTCAAAGGAGCTTTCTAAGTACTGTAAGGTAATATTGTCACCCAGGCAATTTCAAAAGGCCTTTCAAACCACTCCCAGATAAGTAATCTGTTATCTGGCAACTCTTATGAGAAAACACCTTTAAAGAGTCCATAAACAATCATTATCTTTAAACAGCATCCTTAAAAACTAAACCCCCTGGATAACATAGATTTGTTTTTCAATTTTACCTCCCTCAGACTCTACTTCAGAAGTCCTTCTCAGCCTTTTTAATTAAAAAAAAAAAAAATCTTTAAATCAAAAGCTAACAACAAAACAGGTATTACAACAGATTCTGTAAAAATTCACCTACCAAAAATGGGTTTGAAATAATATCCATGAATTCGGAGAAAAGGCAAAGAGACAGTAAAAGTATACAAGCTTAACTGAGGAAAAATCTTTACATACTCATTTACTTTTCCATTTTAATTAAACTTGAATTCCAAACTATGCTGAGTTTATTAACAAGATAATTCTTTATAAGTCACTACTTAGCAGTTTCCATAAGAATTTTATGGTCTGTCAATATCACGTGGTGGAGAGTAATCTAAGAATTTAGTGAGTCAATAAAATAAAAGGCAATCACAATACACCCACACTGAGAACTCCTTTGCAGACTTGGAGCCTGGCTGGGGGCTGGGGGCAGGGTGTCAAGTTACTTTCAACAACACCAGTTAAGGCAAAAGCTTCAGCACTGAATATTCCATTTGCTGCTCAGTCTACCTCATCCCGCCCCCGGCCCTGAACCAACCAACAGTCAGCTCCATTATGTAGAGTACATATTTGGAGAGTTGAAGTTAGAAATGTTAAGAGCTAGAAAATATTCACAGATCACATAAATACTTATACATGTCAGATAACCAAAATAAATTTTGAGTCACCAGAATTTACTATTTGCTAGAATGCTCTGTTTACGCCAGTAAGCTCTGTTGACTACATGCCGTTTACAAGGCAGCCTTCACTTCCAAGCTAAGATCTCTACCAAAACACAATGTAAGGATTCCAGACTTCCAATGTCCTGAAACAAATGTCCTATTTAGGTTCAACATAAATGAGTGACAGTGTGTGTACACATATGTGAAGACGTGGAGGAAGAAATTAAGAAGAAATTCCCTGGAATTCAACATGAGGGATTTGGAAATTCAAGAGGTAGTTCAATCTAGTATGAAGCATCGCATAAGTAAGAAGGTATCTGAAAACAGTATCTTAAAACTCTCCACATTCTTGAATAAGATATAACTTTAAGGTGGCAGAAATCAAACGATCTGAGAATTATAACCCAATTTTCGGCACTCTAAAGCTGGGTCACATTTTAATTTTTCTAGCAATATATTACTTTAATATTCACAAAAAGGGAAAGCTAACCAAGTAGCTTAACTCAAAATCTTGATCGTATACAGAGAAATATTTCTGCCAAAGAAGAAAATAGCCCTGTCTGGCTCTTTCTCCTCTGAAATTACACTGTTATTGACCTCTCCTCTTCTATAGAGGAGGTTTACCTGGAAAGCCAGAATGGCATTCACTGAATATGTGACTAATTCCCACTGCATTAGCGTTAATGCAAATCTGGCAACTGCTATAGCCATTTACACTAACACCCTCTTTTACACAACTGCTATTACTTGTGCTGAAAACTCATCTGTCACAGCTACATTTTTTTCTGAGTAATAATCCCTCTAGTAGAGTCACTGAAAGGCCATGGCAAAACAACCAAATGTAGAGGGCGTTGAGGGTTGAATAAGCCCATTGTCTGCTTTGGAACAAGAGGTCTGTATTCATGATGAAACCAGAGTAAAAACTAAAGCAGAACAAATACTTAAAATTCAGAAAGAAGTCAAAAAGTAGCTGAAAACCCACCCAAATTTTAAAACTACCATTTCTATGCTTGGTATCGTTTTGTATGATTCCATTACAAAATAAAAATGTGGAGATGATATAAATTTATGAGGGCAGCTCTTTGATATAAGTAGTTGTTGTTTTTTTGCAATTTCTCCTGAATATTTAACAATATCTTTTGGGGAAGTAGAATATTCTTCCTATTTTAAAAACCTCTAAAGTGAATTGGAGGTTAATCAACTTGTTAAGCACTCAATTTTATGCTTTGGCCAAAGATATAAATCATAGTAAAAGAACAATATTATTTTATACTTATATCTCTCTGTACAGTTTATTAAGCAGCTTCACCTAAATTACCTTCCTTAATCCTTATAACAACCCTGTGAAGTAGGAATGATTGGCCTATAATATAGACGAGAACCTTGGGACTCAGTGTAGAAGGTATTTGCCGTGTTTTCTGACCAGCCGGCACATTTTGAACACCCGTGATGCAGCTGGGTCGTTTTTGGCTTTTGGGGTCCCACTTTCCCAAGATAGAACCTAGGAAACTCAGCTCTCTCCAGCCAACTTTGCAGCTAGGGTGACTTCAGCACCACGAATTAGATTCAAGCTTGCAAAACTGGGATTCACATGTGAGCAACTGGATGAAGGGCGCTACATACGGGTGTGGATTCGATTTGCTTTTACTGGTCAGGACGACAACAGAGGTGTCCAGCTTAGGGGGCCAGTGCTGGCTGCAAGGCTGAGTTCCCAGAGCAGCACTACTGCTGGCAGCACTTGCAATAAAGCAGATTTCTTGGCAGCAGTGCAAACCACGGCATCCAGTGCTCGGGGAGGGGGGAAAATCAGGGGGCAAAATATTCCTCTCTGGGCCAGTTCTCTGGCATGGTTTTGGACATTGTTCTTGAAATTTTAGCTGTGTGCCTACTTCTTCAGCCCTTCCATGGAGGCTCTCTCCCATGAACTTCTCAATATCCTTTCAGTAAGCTTCATTTCTGCTTAAAGTGCATTTTCTGTTGCTTGCCATGAGGGACCCTGACTCTTTAGTGAAGTTGGCACACAACAGTCATTCTCTTTGGAAAGTCTTCTCTGGGCAAGCAATCTTTAAGCTGAGTCCAAAGGGATACATGACATTCAGCCAAGCAAAACTGTGGGGAAAGTGGAACGGCAACCAAGGCAGAGGGTCTAGAGGTGCAAAGGTCCTGTGGTAGAAAAGATGACCAATGAGTCATGAACGGGATGGGGAAGAACTTGATGAAATGAGGCAAATAGATGCGCAGAGGCCAGTGCACAGGGCATGGTAGGTTTTGCTCACCTGTGACCCTACATATCAGAAAAAAAAATGTCCTTATGTAGCCAAAATAAAAGCAGGCATAAGCAACAAATATTCAAAGTTTTACCCTGAGAAGCTTCAGAGTAAGACTAATTAGTACCCCAGATACAGAATGGGTTTTCAGACATGCAAAGACAGTGGTCATCTTCCCCACATATATTTTCTTTTCCACATTAAAACCGTCCCAGCTTCTTCAACTGTCCAAGTAATATCCCAGCCATAATAATCTAGTGGTGAACACAATGGACTTTGACTGAGAAAACCTGGATTTGAGCCCTGATGCTAGACTTACTAGATGCACGATCTTAAGGAAATCACTCACATTATCTGGGAAGGTTGCCCACATCCATAAAATAACAGATGATTCTGCTGCCCTTCGTATCTCATAGAATTGTTTTAAGGTTCACATGAGCCAAGAGATGCAGGAGCTCCATACAACACTAGGTATTGTTAGTAGGGAGTAACTGTAATGATGATACCAGTGGTCACTGTTGCTATAGTATGGTCTCCTAAAGGAGAAAGAGGAATGTCAATATGCTAAAGTTCTCAACATTCCTAATGTGTCCAGAACTGAATATACTATAATGTTTTAAAAGTAATTTGTCACAAGATAAAAAAAAATTAACGATGTGAGGTGATGGATGTTAACTTATTATGCTGATCATTTTGCAAAATGTACATCTATCAAATCATTACATTGTACACCTTAGACTTATACAATGTTACAGGTCAATTATATCTCAGTTAAACTGGGAGAAAAGAACTCAGTGCCGATCAGCATCAGCATGATGCTCTATCCTTTTTAGAGCCTCCTTACTAAGTAGTAATTTTCAGTGAAAAGTCGCTCAGAGAGCAACATTGAAAATAAATGACCTGATAATAATAGTTGGGTATTAAGAGTTTTCTACGTGTCAGATAATGTGCTAAGTGCTAATAAAATTTTTTTAATTAAAATTAAAGAAGTTTAACCAATGCAAGGTTACTTTGTGATGATTTCTCCTTCTCATTCTAAACTATTTCAGGGTAAGTTGACATGATTTTTTGGGCTCTCATGGTTTTGACCTCAAATGAACTCACAATATAAAAGACATAAACACACTAGGATAACACATTATTATAAGAGGTAAACCATCATTTTCAAAAGGACATCTTTGTCTTAGTCATCTATCTCTGGGATCTAGTGCCCGTGCCTAATACACATTAGTCAAGCAATAAATTTTGGATGACTGATTGAATACACATACGATGTACAAGCTGTCATATAAGAGCACAGAGTTTATGAAAGTATTTTATTATAAAATAAAAATAAATCTTTTATACATATTAAATTAAAATAATATAAAATAAAAATATTAAAAATATTAATAGTGTAAGCTAACACTTATGAACACACTTACATGGTCCTAGACACTTTGCTTACTGCTTCACATGGATCAACTCAGGTAGTAACTAACAGCTGGAGAGTGGGGAGGGGAGGCCTGGCAAGATGTCACAGGAGAAGTGATGAGTTTTGAAGGATGACTTGGCCATCGCAATTAACACAAGGTCATGTTTATCTTCTTCGCCTGCATCTAGCCAAATTGTTCCCCAATTTGAGTTAAAGATTACTTGATAAATTACGAATTCTTAGAAATCAATCTAGTTTGGCCACGTATGCGATCAAATCCATGATAACCAAGTTTAAAACAGTTCATTTAACTTTGAGTATATTTGACCACAGAACATAATGGAGATGGTGGATTTTAAATATTTTTAAATTAAATTACTTCTTTGCCTTCTATATTTTCACTAATCAAGGAGCTCACACTGTAAAGCCCAACAACAACAACCCTGGGACTCACAAGCTTAAAAGGAAACATCAGAGATCTGAGTAGACATTTTTCTAAAGACATACAGATGGCCAGCCGGTCCATGAAAAGATGCTCAACATCACTAATCATCAGGAAACGCAAGCCAAAACCACGAGATGCCACCTTACACCTGTCCGATGGCTATTATCAAAAAGACAAGAAGTAACAAGTGTTGGTGAAGATGTGGAGCAAAAGGAACCTTTGTCCACTGTTTGTGGGAATGTAAATTGCTGCAGTCACTATGGAAAACAGTATGGACTTTCTTCAAAAAATTAAGAATAGAACTGCCTTGTGATCCAGCAATTCTACTTCTGAGTATTTATCCGAAGAAAATGAAAACACTAATTTGAAAAGATACATGCAACCCAATATTCACCAGAGCATTATTGATAATAGCCAAGATATGGAAACAAGTGGCCATTGGTGAATGAATGGATAAAGAAAATGTGGTATATGTACAATGGAACATTATTTAGCCATTAAAAAAAGAAATCTTGCCATTTGAGACAGCATGGATGGACATTTATGCTAAGTGAAATAAGTCAGAGAAAGACAAATACCATATGATCTCACTTATATGTGAAACCTTTAAAAAAAGAAAAAGAAAACAAACTCATAGACATAGAGAACAGACTGGTGGTTGGGAATGGGTGGGTGAGGAGAATGCGTGAAGGGAGCTACATGTCAATCGTACCTCAATAAAAAAAGAACGAAATTTCCAGACTTGCCCAAGCCATTCCTGCAACATTTGAAAATCCATCATATTCAGAAAAAAATATTAATAACTTACATGACATTCCACAGCCCACCTCAGAAGGACATTCCAATGTTTAACAACTCTCCCAATCAGACTGTGAGGAAAGCAATTTTGACCCGCAGTCAAAGACGTGGGCATAAGTTTCCAGATAGCAAAATCATCTGTAAGTTAAAAGAGAACATTCAGCCAATGCTTAAACATGGAAGTTGATGAGAGTATTAAGAAATGACAGCAAGCCTAAGACAATGTCAGGAACAGAAGCCGTTCCAAGAACTGTCTAATCCTATAAACTGATGCCAAACTATTCAAGTTCATTCAGAACCGAATCTGATCATGCCCTGATCTTCCCTTACATTTTAATTAAGATTAGTTGAGCATGTAAATGAGTCTTGAGCACAATATCCTAGGGTGAACAAGACTGGAAAGAATCAGAATTGGTCCAGCAGAGAAGGAAAAGTAGGGAAAGGCAATCCGTGGGGAGTCTTTGATCTTCAAGGTGAGGGCACCAGAAGATGATTAAGGTTTGTGGCCTTAAGAAGTCAGCTGGAAGTACTTTCCATTTAGATTCTTCCTTGGAAGGGTGCCCAATCATGATGAAGGCAAGAAGGTGCTGCAAGTGTGAGCAGAACTTTTATATAAGCATTGTTTTCTTTCTCAATTCTACTCTGCTATCTTCCTATTTCTGCATCTGGATATCATGCCTTTGAACAATGAAAAACCTAGTGATACGGTCTTGACTCATAATTAACTTGTTAATGAGGATATCCCTGTATTATATTTTGCCTAACTTGCGCAAAACTTGTCATTCACCACTTTGCAATCTTTTTCATTCGTTTTCTTCCCTGTTTATTCTTTCACGGTTCCTTGTATATTGTGTTTAGGTGAATGTATGTGTGTATCAATGTGTAGATACATGCAATCTAAACTAAATCTTATTCTAGTGATTTAAATTTAAGTAAGCGCAATATTAAGTACCAGATCTGCAGACTACTGAACTGAAATATTTTTACTATTTCAGTGTCCAGATTTTCACAATTACAATTGTTTTCAAACTTTAAATATCCTTAATTTTCCAGGATTTTCCCCCCAAGTCATCATTTCCTACTGTCAATATAGTTTTAAGCTTCATAAAAAGATCTATCTGTAAGTCACAGTCTCCTCTATCTGCAAATCAACATCATCCATAGGACATTTATTTCTAAAAATAACCTCAGTTAATATTTATTTTATTCATCAGTTTAGGTAGTTGAGCTAAAGTATAATACTCAGAACCCAAAGTCTGCAATCTGCAGAGAACCAATTTTGTCTCCGTACAATTGCTTCCTGCCAGTGGACTGCGGGGGGGACAGCCTTGGGAATTTAAACGACCGAGTTACCCAGGGAAAGCAAGCTTCCTTTTAGTAAGGGCGGGGGAGGGGAACGTTGATTTAATTTATTTTACTGCCTTCGAATCTACGTTGGAAAGGAGAAGCAAGAGTTGATCAATTAGCTTAGCAAATTCAGTAAGTTGTTTATTCAGTTGGGTGAATTAATGTTTCCCCGAATTTACTTTAGCTTTATTTTTTGCTTTCAAATATATCCACTAGGTAAGATGTTAAAAGCCAAAAACCCTTCTATCCTCCAGCTCTTGCAAATATCTTTTCACATGTTAATTTGATCTTTTTGTGATTGGAGGCAGACAGATTTCACAGTTTCACCCCCTCCTCTTCTATCCCGCCAACCCCAGCATATGGATAATACACGTATAGATGACAGAAGATTATAGATAATAGAAAATTGACTACACTGCTCTATTCTATTTTTTAGGCTTCTCAGTTTTTAGCATTTCTCTTTTCCTGCTGACTTTAGTTTTAAATTTTATTTCCACCCAATATTAAAACCTAAAGGGAAATAAAGGACAGCATATGTTAAGATTATCAGAAAAGAATTATGACAGCAAATTGCTTTATTAAAAAAACAGTCGTTAAATGTCTCCAATTTTTGCTAGTTTTTCCTTCTTCCTTCTCTTAATGACCCGTCTTTCTTAGGAAGTTCCTTTCATCTGACTTGCTCCACAAAATTATTCCTGATTCATTCGTTACTGAGATTTAGGGGAGTACAGCTGTTCAAACAAAGTGCTGGCCTATGAAAGCCTGGGAAAATTGGGGAAGATAATCAAATTAAAATTCCAGCTATACATTCTTTTAACAGAGCGCAATTTTGATTTTTTATATTTCAAACGTATTAAAAAGGGCAAGCTCTGTAGCATCGTAGACTACATTTTTCCATTTAATGACCAGGATGACATGTTCAGCAAAAAAAAAACCTATTTATTCAGCAACACATCAAATGTGCTTTTCTAGAAGAGATTTTTTTTTTAATTAAAATAAATTGAAGATCCAAGAAAATAGGGGCTTGAGATCCTAGCAGTTGGGGACCACTGGAAAATTTCTGGCTCAAAATGCCAGGCATTAAAAAAAAAAAAAAAATGCCAGGCATAAAATACGAGTGTTGGTGATCTGTACACAAGAGTGTTGGGGGTGTTCTGATAAACACCAGACACCACTGATTTTCAACCAAAGGTGGAACTGGAAGAGCTTTTAATCCAGAGGCTGCAAAATCACCTTCTCCGAGGAAGTTTAATCTCTCTAGCTCTGTGAAAAGGAAAACGATTATAGGATCACAATCTCCTTCGAACTCACGAGGCATATGTTCCTGGCCTTGAAGTTGAAAAGCTGAGAGAGAAAAATCAAAATGGGAGTGCTTTCACGCTTCTGAATTTATTCCTCTCCTTTCTCATGCATCTGTACATTGACGGAGCTAGCAGAGAATGTAAAGTTTTCCTAGATCAATTTAATACTTTTTGAATTACACTGTAAAGAATGCCCACCCCCATGTATAAGTATTATGTTTCCTAGATCAAGAGAGAGCATCCTCTTCTTTCTAGCTGCCCAAGAACCCCACCTCCAGTCAGTCACCAAGTCCCATTTAAAATCTACCTCCTAAATATCTTCGGACTCCAGCCATATTTCTGCATTCCTACAGCCTCTCACCCAGTTAGGGCTACTGTTATCTCCCAACCAGACTGCGGCAGAAACCTCCTAACTGGTCTGCCTTCAACTTTGCCTTACTCCATCCGTTCTTCACACCAGCTAAACTGATCTTTCTAGGAAGCAAATCTCCAATTGCCATTAGGATAAATTCCAGACACCTGAACATAGTTCAAATCACGATCAGGCTCTGAGCAATGCTTCAGTCCAATTTCTCTGCTTCCTGTCACACTCCACAGTACCACCAGGCTAAGTGCTTTTCATTCTCCCCAAACTCTCACACACACACACACACACACACACTCTCTCTCTCTCTCTCTCTCTCTCTCTCTCTCTCTCTCTCTCTCACCCTGGGCTTTGGTGCATACTCCTACAAATGCCTGCAGCAACCCCACTGTGCCATCTTCCCTCTCCCTCTTAAAATTTAACCTATAAGGGCTTCCCTGGTGGCGCAGTGGTTGAGAGTCCGCCTGCCGATGCAGGGGACACGGGTTCATGCCCTGGTCCGGGAAGATCCCACATGCCGCGGAGTGGCTGGGCCCGTGGGCCATGGCTGCTGGACCTGCGCGTCCAGAGCCTGTACTCCGCAACAGGAGAGGCCACAACAGTGAGAGGCCCGCACACCACAAAAAAAAAAAAAAAAATTAACCTATAAGAGTAGCTCTTAGTAGGTGCTCAATAAATACTTGCTATTGGATAAAGGAATGAACAGGGTGATAATGCTACTAGGTATATGACATAGTGGAGTTTTTCAGTTTTTTTAATTAAAATTACTTGTTAGACTCTGAATAGGGGGCCAGAACCTGGAAATCCAGTTATGCAGGTTATACAAGTGTTGGATCTAATGTAGTTTCCTCACCCCACCAAGTGCAACACAACTTAGATTCAGTACTTGATTGTTCTCTGTGGCTCCTATTTTATGTATACCACTGGCCACTACTCTTTGATGTCAGCCCCATACAAAGTCAGTTTAGAAAGGACAGCGCTGATTACACCATTAGCCTAACTCAGATCCCAAGTCAAAATGCTAAAATGAAAAACAAAGTTCACCCTTATTTCTCTTAATTCTAAGCAAACAAACTTATATTCAAGAGTATCTCCCCACTTTCTAAAATGATTCTACGGTAATTTGGCAGTCAGCCTGCCCTACTCTGCATTTTGTTTAAGGTCCCCTGATAATTTGTTGCGGTGTGATGAAATAGTTCCTCTGGCCAATTACAGCCTCTGTTTACTATTTACCCCAGGCAAGAACTGAGGTCTGGGTGTGGATGTTTACTCTAAAAAACCTGGTAGTCAGAACTGGCTTCCCCCCATTCAAAAGCACCAGTGCCTACAAGAGAAAATCCAAACTACTCTGTGTGGGAAAGGAGGCGGGTTTAAAAACACTTCTGCAGCGTCTACACACCCCCTTCCCATCTCATCCCAGCCATGCCTGGCCCTCGCACCCTCTGCTTCAGGTATACCACCCAGAGATCTCCAAACCTTCCTCTGTGCTTTGCACTGGCTCTTTTCTCTGCTTGGAATGTCGCCATTCCAGTCTCATTCCTCACTCTGTCCTGTACCTGGCACATTCTTCCCACCCACAAGCAGAATCAGTTAGTCCCCTCTTTGTGCTTCCTTTCCTTACCTCTCTCAAGCCACTTAACACATTAGATATTGCAGTCACTACTAGTGTATCTGTCTCCCCTACCAAGTTGAGAGCTGATTACAAGCAGATGCCACATCTTACTCATGTTGAGATCCTTGGTGGAGAAAATAATACCTAGCACATGGTAGTCAATGAATGGTAATTTAATGAATGAACCTGCTTCATCTCTGTCCACAACTGAGACCAAACCACAAAATTATCAGAATCTGACTGCAACTCCATCCATCATGATTCTGTACGTCATAAACAGCAACGGAAAACCAAACATGCAAGGACTACATTTTACTTGCTATGCAGACTTTGGGTAACTTACAAGACTAATCGTCATAATGACAAGCAAATAGCTCCACCTCTGTCAACATAACTTTGAATTGTTGTTCCAACTGGATACACAGTTGGAGACAATTCAAAAGAGAATGTTTAGAGATTTTAAGTGACACTAACCGGCCTTTTTACTATTTGTTCAGCAACTATTTGCTGAACCCCAGCAACACGCTTGGCTTGCTTTACTAGTAGAAGGACTACCAAGTGGTGTCAGAAAAGATCCCTGACCTTAACGTAAGGGCTTTCCAGTCTGGCAAATGAACTAAGGCAACTATAAGGCATTACCTATAGCTGTTATGTAAACGGTATAAACAGGGGACTATTGGCATTTACAGGAGGATGAAGACAAGTTTTTTGTTTTATGGGCTTTTACTGTATATGGCTGGTAGGATGGTAAATGTGGTCTAAGATTTTGGCTCCTTTTAGGTTAAAGTTTGCACAGTTTGTTTAGTTGCAGCTCTCACCATAGCAATTCAGGAGCTGGAGAGTAAAGGCGCTTCTACCATGAGGAGAAAGGAGAACAGGGAGGCCTCTAACTCTTCTAGGTTTTTCTCCCATCCTAGGTGGTTTATCATTGAGATGCCTTGAGAGAAAAGCATTAAATCCAATAAGCTTCAAGATGAAACTCTGACCCAAAACTCATCTCCTCCCAGAAGATACCTAATGAGGACTGGCCTCTTCCACTCCCAGAGCTAATTCCTCAGTCACATATATAGGAGGTCCCTGAACGTATATCACAGGGCCGTGTCCTTGCCTTCAAGGATTTCCATCCTTCATTCTCAAGGTCTAATGTGGCTGTAAACATTTACTTTTATTTGTCTTTATTGTATTTGTTATTGGAAATCCCCATGTTGAGTGTATGTTCCAAGTTTTTTTAAAAAAGAAGAAACTAAATCACTAATTGTGCTTTCTAATATTTCTCTAGTTTCACTTCTCACCATCCGGCATCCCCAGGATACACACTCTCAAAGTCACGTTTTTTTTCTAGCACACTCGGTAAGTGTGGCTTATAGTGCATTCGCTTGAAACCTAGAAATCTCCAAATCACCTACTGTCTCATACAACCGCAAAAGTCCACCTTTCCCTGGGGACCGCACAAGTAGCCAGTGCCCAAAGCCAAGTATATTCAAACTGACTTTCGATATTTCAGAACAAAGGATTCATAAGCAAGCGTTCAGGGATGAATCCACCATTTGAAATTGCATGAGAAAATCTTACGTGTATGTGAATCTATGGATTTTTTCTTGGGGCTAGGTTCCACTGCTTTTAAGGAATTCTCATAGGGACCTCACACACACACACACACACACACACACACACACAGACTCCAAAATACATGATATCCTGCTGGTTTGGTAAAGAACACACTTTTGTATACAAATACAACACAATTTCCATTTGTCTAATGAAAAGTGTCAACATCTTCTCCCATGCCTTTGCAGATGAAATATGATTAAAATATCCACGTTAGCAAGCGAGTGCCAGAACACGAACATCCTAGGATGAGAGGCAGCAAAGAAAAAGAACAAAAGCCCCCAAATTATTTAAGCCTGAAAAACTTGAATCATGAAAAACATAAGCAAAAAAGAAAGTAGGTCATTGTGACTTGACATTCAGAAATAAGCAGCAGCATTCTATTCCTACTGTCCTGTAAACCACCCTCCAGTCCTGAATTTCATCACCACCCTAAGAAAGATAATTGAACTTCCTCAGCATTTCTCAAACACCACATCACAGCTACAGAACAACAGAATTGTGTCTGCCAGCTCATCTTCTAAAACATTGGGGGACTTCCCTGGTGGCGTAGTGGTTAAGAATCCACCTGCCAATGCAGGGGACACGGGTTCGAGCCCTGGCCCAGGAAGCTCCCACATGCTGCGGAGCAACTAAGCCCGTGTGCCACAGCTACTGAGCTTGCGCTCTAGAGCCTGAGAGCCACAACTACTGAGCCCACGTGCCACAACTACTGAAGCCCATGCGCCTACAGCCCGGTGCTCCGCGACAACAGAAGCCACCAAAATGAGAAGCCCGCACACCGCAATGAAGAGAAAGCCTGTGCGCAGCAACGAAGACCCAACGCAGCCATAAATAAATAAATAAATTTATTTATTTAAAAAAAAAAATTGGGCAACAACAGTAAGAACAAACTACCTACATTTTATTCCAAAAATTAACAATAAAGTGGTAAGAGGTTCTATGGAAAGTGTTTGTTTATTTAATGTATAAGGCTAAAATAGGTCTTGACCTACAACATCATTTATATGGCATAGAGTACCTCAAAATAGTAATATGTATGTGAAGGGCCCATCTTGAATCTGTCCTGAATTTTGATCTGACATAACCAGTGGAGATTTATATGCTTTCATTGTTATAGTTCTCTGACATCCTTTTCTGAATGAATCCAGATGGAAGTGTCTCTCTTCTGGTGCTCTGTTACTTGCTGCTGCAGTTTCCATCTGTTGTGCTAAGATCCATCCCTTATTTTAGTCTGGACACTGAGTAACCTTCATTTCTTCACACTTCCTGGTCCCTTCTTAACAGCTCCATGTAGGAATCGCTGGCTTTGCTTCCAACTTATCCAACATTTCTTTCCAATTATTTATGTTGGTGACACACTCTTACCAACTGTCCAGGGTCACTACTCAGAGGCACTTGATTTGAAAAAGCATTCAGTTTCCCATCCAATATTTTGGTAGCTCTACAGCTCCCCACTTCAGCTCTGCCATGTTAGCGCATTGTGGAATGGAACTAAGTTCTTACATTTTATCTGAGATTGTCTTTAACACCCACAGGCCTGGGTTGGGTCAGCGTCAGTTCTCAAGTCTAAAGAACATTAACATCAACAATTGCTGAAAAAGTGAGCACTGATATCACAAAAAGGACACAATCCCAGATCTGCCATTTATTCTCAGTGTGACATCTGAGCAAGTCTCCTAACCTCTCTGAGCTTCACTTTCCTAGTCCGTAAAATAGGGAGAATACCACGTTCTTCACAAGGTTGTAAGGATTCATTATGATGATGTATATGAGGCTTAGCAAAGACACTGCTGCCCCAAAGCCACTGCTGGCAAGTGTCAGGTATTTATTTATTCTGAGAGCAAAGTCTTAATTATCTGTTTATAAGATTGAACATTAGCATGAAATTTTCATCTATTTTTTTATTAGGGGATTGGAAGTAATTTACATATTAAGAGCAAGCAAGCATTCCTCTGCAAAAATTCAAAGGCATATTGTGACAAGTCTCTGGTCTGCAGAAACATTGAACTCTTCTGGCTGATTCCTTCTCCTAATTCTGGTTTTGCTTCCCTCTCTCAGTATAAATGAAAATAGCACATGGGAGGATGTTCTGTAATCGCTACCTAGCAAGGCAACAGCAACTAATAATGACCCTAGAGGAAGTCTGAGGGCGAACCAGCTGCTACTCCTAACCTCTTGACAAGACTGATTAAAGATTTAAATTGTGGCACCCGTGGAAGAAACACACATGTGGTTTTAAAATATCTGCATTCCATTGCACTGCTCTTTGTAAAATCCATACAGACCAAGGAAGCTGACACACTCAGTAAAACACATGGGCCTCCATTGTATCCCAGACCCCTCCAGGTATTTTAAGCACTAGAATCAAAGTACACAAATAGGGCTTCCCTGGTTGAGAGTCTGCCTGCCAATGCAGAGGACACGGGTTCGTGCCCCGGTCTGGGAAGATCTCCACGTGCCGCGTAGCGGCTGGGCCCGTGAGCCTACGCGTCTGGAGCTTGTGCTCCGCAACGGGAGAGACCACAACAGTGAAAGGCCCGCGTACCAAAAAAAGAAAACACAAACAAAAGCCCACTATCTGCTCGTGCTCCATCTTACCAGGAAAAAAAGAAAATATATGTATTTTTTAAATAAGTCTGTTGTTGTAGGATGAATGTGGACTTTTTTAGCCCATTCAGCAGGATTTTTCACTGAGCTGCAATGCAATAGATTTATTTTGTCATCGTCCAACACAAACAATTGAAGAAACTCAGCCTAGTGCAAAAATCCCCAGGAGAAACAATCTGCAATTTAATTAGTGAATAATGGAAGCCATTTAAATACAATTCCGGGCATTTTTTAAAGTAATATTTGAATAGACATCTGCTGCATGTACTAAGTGTTTAGGCAAAGCATAATAATCCCTGATCTGATGAGCACGCCCAAGGTTATGAACAAGACTGTCTGCTGTTAGGGCAAGACCCATAATTTAAAACAAAACTCCAGAAATTTACCTTCTTGACACCTACCCCATCACTACCAAAAACAAGAGATTGATAGATCAGGAAGGAAGGAAGGAAGGCAGGAAACTAGGGGCAGAGGGAGGGAGGGAGAGAAGGAAAGAAACTACTAGTCACAGTCTTTTGAAGTGCGGTATAGTGGAAACAGAAAGGATTTAAGGGCAATGGCATTAAGCTGGAATTCTGACTCCTTCACTACTTCTCTATGACCACTTCAACTTCTTCATTTATAAAATGGGAATATTAATGTCTACCTCACATGCGTTTTGAATATTAAGTGAGAATTATAATAAAGCACCATATAAATGTTAATTGAAGATGGTGAAATGTTGAAGAAATGGAGAGTACAAACCTAATTAGTCATATGTCACTACTGCACCTTCAACCATAAGAATTTTACTATTTCAGCTTTATGGATGTATTTGTATAGACAATACATTTTACCATTACCAGAACTTCAGTTTTGCAAGATGAAAAGAGATCTGGAGATGGATGGTGGTGATGGTTGCACAGTGATGTAAATGTACTTAATGCCACTGAACTGTATACTTAAAAACAGCCACGATGGTAAATTTTGTTATGTGTATTTTACCACAATTTTTAAAAATTAACTTAAAATATTTACCATGATATAAAACATCAACAAAACAAAAAGACAGCCTACTGAATGGAAGGAAAATGTTTGCAAATGATATGACCAATAAGGGGTTAATTTCCAAAATATTTAAACAGCTCATATAACTCAATATCAAAAAAACAAACAACCCAATTAAGAAATGGGCAGAGGACCTGAATAGACATTTTTCCAAAGAAGATATACCAGATAGCCAACAGGCACATGAAACGACGCTCAACACCACTAATCATCAGAGAAATACAAATCAAAACCACAAGGAGATATTACTTCACACCTGTCAGAAGGGCTATCATCAAAAAGTCTACAAATAACTAGTGTTGGAGAGGATGTAGAGAAAAGGGACCCCTTGTGCACTGTTGGTGAGAATGTAAATTGGTGCTGCCACTATGGAAAACAGTATGGAGGTTCCTCAAAGAATTAAAAATAGAATTACCCTGTGACCCAGCAATTCTACTCTTTGGTATATATCTGAAGAAAACAAGAAGATACATGTACCCCAATGTTCACAGCAGCATTATTTACAGTAGCCAAGATATGGAAGAAACCTAAGTGTTCACCAAAAGATTAATGGATAAAGATGTGAGATTACACACACACACACACACACACACACACACACACACAATGGAATATTATTCAGCCATAAAAAAGGATGAAATTTTGCCATTTGCAACAGCATGGGTGGACCTGGCGGGTGTTATGCTTAGTGAAATAAATCAGAGAGAAAGATAAATACTGTATGTTATCACTTATATGTAGAATCTAAAAATTAAAACAAACAAAAGAATATAACAAAACAGAAACAGACTCACAGATACAGAGAACAAACTAGTGGGGAGAGGGAAGGGGTGAGGGGCAAATTAGGGGTAAGGGATTAAGAGGTACAAACTACTATGTATAAAATAAGTAAGCTCTACGGATATAGTGGATAGCACAGGGAATATAGCGAATATTTTATAGTAACTTTAAATGGAGTATAATCTATAAAATTATTGAATCACTATGTTGAACACCTGAAACTAATATAAAATTGTAAACCAACTACACACACACACACACACACACACACACACACACACACACACACACACACATAATTGCTGTGACATAATCCCCTGGTAGCAGAAAAGAAATCTTCTTCCATTAATCTCTAACTTGGTTAATTGAAGAAGCCAAAAACAGGGCTAAGGACACTAGATATAATATATAGTAAGAGCATGTTGCAAAGTCATGTACAAATTCTAGGACTTTAGCCAAAGTTTCAGGAAGGACTTCTTTTGAACCTTTTGTTAATTGCACACAGAACAAATTTCAAAATAAAGGTACCCGTGCATTGGTTGGCAGGCCCTCAAGCGCCTATGCTTTGCACACTTCAAGGGACAGAAATGACATTTGTCCTTATGAGTACAAATACTTGAAATTATTCAACAGTTTACATTCAACAATGGTCAACAGACTCCCAGCATATGTAGCAACAAATGTATTAAAAATAAGAAGAACCCACAAAAGAAGAAGAAGGATCACATTATAGTTGATCATAAAGAGGGTGGATGTTGCCGTGCTCAGTACTCAGTGATGAGCTATATGAATCCATGTATGATTACAAGTCCAGACACAGAAATAACTACAGGTAGTAGAAGGTCAGGCATCACTTCTAGTGAAAGGAATCCCCAGGAGTCCCACCTCTGCTACCACCAGCTGGGCTACCCTGTGGAAATCACCAAGGCTTGCTAGGCCTCAGTCTCCGAATTTATGAGACCATTGGGCAGGACTGGATGATAAAAAAAGTTCCCTTTTGGCTCTCTGCAACTCTGCTCTATTGTAAGCTTTGTTGGGGAAGTATAATAACACAATATATTAACCCACCTGTTTTGGTTTTTTTAAGACATTTTTAAAAATATTTATTTATTTATTTTATTTTTGTCTGCATTGGGTCTTTGTTGCTCCGCGCTAGCTTTCTAGCTGCAGCGAGCAGCGGTTACTCTTCGTTGTGGTGCGTGGTCGTCTCATTGCAGTGGCTTCTCTTATTGCGGAGCATGGGCTCTAGGCACGCGGGCTTTGGTAGCTGTGGCTTACAGGCTCTAGAGCAGAGGCTCAGTAGTTGTGGGGCATGAGCTTAGTTGCTCTGCAGCATGTGGGATCTTCCCGGACGAGGGCTCAAACCCATGTCCCCTGCATTGGCAGGAGGATTCTTAACCACTGCGCCACCAGGGAAGCCCTACCCATCTGTTTTGACTGAATGTTTGTAACCTCTCAAAATTCATATGTTAAAACCTAATCCCTAATGTGATGGCATTTGGAAGTGGGGCCTTTGGGAGGTAATCAGGCCATGAGGGTGGAGCCCTCATGAATGGGATTAGCGCTCTTATATAAGAGACGCTAGAGACCTCCCTTGTCCCTTCCACCATGTGAAGACATCTCAAGAAGGCGGCTGTCTATGAACCAGGAAGCAGGCTCTCACCAGACACCAAATCTGCTGCCACCTTGATCTTGGACTTCCCAGTCTCCAGAACTATGAGAAATAAATCTGTTATTTAATTAAGCCTCCTAGTCTATGGTATTTTTTTATAGTAGCCTGAGACACTCTCCCCTGTGTATTACAACATACGTCTACGAGGAAAAATAAATAATACGACAAAACAATTAAACATGCAAGGATGCCAGGGAGCCAGCAAAGAAGAATCTAAATGATCAAGGCTGGGCACCAATAGCTCAAATACCAGGAAAAAGCACCCTGCAGTATCTCGATGGGGGAGAGGGGATGGGGGGACCAGTCTCAAAGCTACCACCATAAGTTAGTTCAGTGTGGTACTGAGGCAAAACAGGAAAGTGAACTAATTAAACAAATTAGAGAGCTTAAAGACAGACCCATACACAGTTGACCCTTGAAAACAAGGAGGTTAGGGGTGCCGACCCCCAAGCAGTGAAAAATCTATGTATAACTTTACAGTTGGCCCTCCATGTCCATAGTTCTGCTTCTGTGGATGCAGCCAACCAAGAGTCATGTGTAATGTAGTACATATTTATGGAAAATAATCTGCATATAAGTGGACCTGTGCAGTTCAAACCTGTGTTGTTCAAGGGCCAACTGCATATAGGAAAACTTAATATATGATTAAACATAGCCCCATAAGTCAAACAGAAAAAGATGGAGTATTTAGAAGATGGTGTAGAGAAAACTGACTAATTTTATTAAAGAAATAAAACTAAATTCCTACCTTCAGGTAATCTAAAGATAGGTAGATTAAGATTTAAATACAAAAAGTAAAGCTGTAAAGTCAATAGAAGAAAATACAGGACAACACTCATGATACCTAGGAGTGGGAAAGCGCTTCTTAAACAAAAAGTAACTTTAAAAAAAAAGCACACTGAAATAAAGATATACAGCACAGGCCCAACTGTCAAAACTTTAAGGCAACACAGGCTCAGCCTCTGGCTACAGCGCAAGGCCCAGCCCTGGTCCCACCATCAGTGCTATCTCGGAAGTCAGTGGAAACCTCACCAGCCACAGGAAATCCGGTCAGAACTGCCACTTAGGCCCGAAAACTCTGCAAACTGTCTCCTCTTTTGGAACATGGATTACAGTGGTACAAATTCAAAGAAATCGGGTGAGTGGAGTCTGTCATTTCATGAAGATCGGTATTACAAAATGATTTATCATGAAACAACTTTTCCTTTTTGTTTTATAAATTTATTTATTTATTTTTGCTTGTGTTGGGTCTTCGTTGCTGCGCGCGGGCTTTCTCTAGTTGCAGCGAGCGGGGGCTACTCTTCATGGAGGTGCGCGGGCTTCTCATTGCGGTGGCTTCTCTTGTTGCAGAGCACGGGCTCCAGGCGCGCGGGCTTCAGTACTTGTGGCACACGGGCTCAGTAGCTGTGGCTCACGGGCTCTAGAGTGCAGGCTCAGTAGTTGTGGCGCACAATGGGCTTAGGTGCTCCGCGGCACGTGGGATCTTCCCGGACCAGGGCTCAAACCCGCGTCCCCTGCATTGGCAGGCGGATTCTTAACCACTGCACCACCAGGGAGGCCCTGAAACAACTTTTCTTTATATACTCTGTGTTTTAAACCTTTATATACTCTGTGTTTTAAACTAAGGTGCTAATAATGCTGTAAAATAGTTATTTTAATCCAGTTCAAAACGGGACTTTTCATAAATACTAAAGAGAACTATCAGATCCTTGACAATAAAAACAATTCACTGAGACACTTAAAAGTTCATGTTAAACTGAAGGATCCTTTAATCTTAAACTCTATTGGGTACTTCATAATTTTATATTTCATTTATGTGAAATTTCAAGCTCTACAAGTCAGTAGGAAAGACATTATTTTAAATTGCTTAGAACTCCCTATCAATGTCTAAATGATCCCAAGTTGCAATTTTGTGAAATCATTTTTTGTAAAAAAAAAAAATTCCAAAATTTCAAGTGAAATGACAGAATGGTAAAGTCTGAGACTTTTCACTCCTAGCTTCCTATAAAATGAAAAAATACCAATAGAGGGAGAAATCTTATCACGGGGAACAAAGACAGGAAGCAGGCATGATCATAATCTGGAAACATTTTCCACCCTTGCACTGATTGTGATGAGATTCAGAAACACCGTTTTGCAATCTACCTCCTGAGTTACAATGTGAGGGATGGAAGTGAGAGGGCTCCACTAACCTTAACTGATGGCAACTGAGCGAGAAACTACATTATCCTGAAAAAATGGACAACCTGCCAGGGCAGTGACCCAGATTCACATCTCTCGGGTTTCCTTTTTCCACACCTAATAACAGTATTAGAAATCTCCAGCAGATTGTCTTCAAAGCCCCAGAAACCACCTCTTACAAAGACAGACACACAAGATTAGAAAAACAGTGGTCCTCAGTTTTCAAAGCTGCAATCCCACTGCAAATGACTTTATCTCACTCCTACACCTAACCCTAAACCTGCACTGGAGTGAACACCCATGCATTACTTGGAAGAGTGAATGAGTCCCATGCACAAAAAGAGAAACAACATTCAGTAAACTCATTGCCGGACATCATAAGCTGGGCTCATTACAATGCAAAGTAAGCTGCCCTTCAATTTCAGCAAAGAAAGAGGGACTTTGCCAGAGTCCATGGGGACCGTGAGGGAATTGAGGAATCCAACATCAAGCCCGTTAGATACCCGAGTTCCAAGTATAACAGGAGATGAGATGTCTGGCACTACATGTGATGGGAGAAAAGAAAACTTTTGCTACCATCATCTCCCTACTGGGCTCTAAGTCCTAGGGCAGGTGCCTGAGGTAAGTCTGCATCTTGCAAAGACTGCAGGGAAAAGGAGGTACATATGGTTATAAGAATTCAGATCTAGTTAAGTTTTGGCTTTAAGACCCCCAAAATCCTACCCCTTTGTAGAAGACTATCTCTTTGTCCTAGAAAAACCAGCCAAATAGGTAGTTTAATTAGGCAAAGACCTCTTATGAAATGAAGATCTTTACAAGACTAGGCAGAATTGCATCTCTGCAGACTGTTTCTTGTCCTGAAGGAATGTTTCTTGTCCAAGAACGGATTTGGACCATATTATTCCTACAAACTATTCCATGGAGACATCTGCATTTGAGTAGTTGTTTGTAGAAGATCAGAAGCTGTCTGGACACAGATGTCTGGAGAGAAGATATGAAAGCCCCATCTTTATGTGCTGATGGAGGAAGGACTACAAGTGAAGCCCCATCTAGAGGAAACCGTGGATGTCCTACCTAATTAATCCAGACTGAAGTGGTTCTTAATCTTTTGGGGAGATGCCAGATCATTTTAATAATCTGATGAAGGCTGTGAATCTGCTCCCCAGAAAAAAGCATACGCTCACAAAATTTTGCACTCAGCTTCATGGTGTTCATGGATCGCTCAAAGCCTGTTTCCACAAAGCTAAAAACTTATGGACCACTAGATTACATGGTGGTCTGGCTAGAGCTTTAGGTTAAGGTAATAACGCTCTGGATAAGCTGTGATGTTTCCTTTGATGGAACTGAGTATTTTTTCCATTAGTCATGCCGGGAAGAAGTAGATCCTAAATGGGGAAATAAAGAGGAAAGGCCTTAGGCTAAGAAAGAAACTCCCTTTTCTTCTCTAATTCCAGTGAGACTCTGGCCTGGACTCTCAGGAGTGGAGATTCACTTACAGGTGCCCGAGAACGGGGAGAAAGCCCGACTTCCACCCCCATGGAAAGCAGCCAGAGACTGGAGACAAATCAACCCTAAAATAAAATCTTATGCATGACCTAGACCTATGGATCCCCATAATAATCATATCTCACAGCTAATTTTAAGTTATTCTCTGTGCTATAATTCTCCATTAGCCTAAACTTTGATTAAGTCATGTTCAGTGTTACAGCCTCAATTTAGAAGTCTTTGAAGAACTATGGCAGCGGGAGGGGCGGGGGTGGTCTAAGTCCAAGCTTGGACTAGAGTGATAAAGGGAAGGGCATGCCCTTTTTGAACCCACCTCAGTGATGGTGGCTGTAAACCATGAGCCTACGAGCAGCAATAGCGCTGAGAGTCGAAGGCAGGTGATGGGAGATATGCAGGAAAGAGACAGACAGACATGAAAGCCTGTGAGTTCTTAAATCCTTCTGCGGGAGAATGAAGGAGACAGAACCACAGAGGAGGCAAAGAGCCTTCTATTCCCAGCGTGGGGCTACAAGCCAGTGGGTTTCGGGTTGACCTGTGAATGTGATGCCACCTTATATCAGAATGGGAGCCACTGGAATACGTACAAAGGAAAGCAGGAGGAGAAGATTAAAGATCGCATCAAAAAGTATATAGAAAACCCAAAAAGCCTCAGAGTAAACACAGGAATCCAAGAGCTAGATTTCTGTGGGGGAAGAATATATAGATCTAATAAAAGAAAAATAGAACACACCAATAAAATTAGAAATAACTGTGTTTAGGGCTTCCCTGGTGGTGGCGCAGTGGTTGAGAGTCCGCCTGCCGATGCAGGGGACACGGGTTCGTGCCCCGGTCCGGGAAGATCCCACGTGCCGCGGAGCGGCTGGGCCCGTGAGCCATGGCCGCTGAGCCTGCGCGTCCGGAGCCTGTGCTCCGCAGCGGGAGAGGCCGCAACAGTGAGAGGCCCGCGTACCGCAAAAAAAAAAAAAAAAGAAAAACAAAAAGAAATAACTGTGTTTAGGTTTTTATTGAGAAAATTACGATTATCTAATGTATAATTTCATGGTAAAATTTTATTTGTCTTTTTGCCATCTTTACTGGGATATAATTGACATGTAACATTGTGTAAATTTAATACAATCTGATGATTCAATACACATACGTATTGCAAAATGATTCACGGTAAATTTTTTATATCTTTATGTAACTGATGGTTTTCTATATAGAGTTCAATTCTTGAAAGTAAACCAATAAATAGAAGAAATTAAGAAATGCATAAAGTAATTTACACCAGTAAAAATGCTCAGTGCCCATTTGGTTTTATTGGCCAATTATTTTAAATTTCAAGGACCAGCCATTTCCATGCTATATAAACTGCTACAGAACATTAAAAAAAGGAATCTTCTAAAAAGATGCAACAGCAAAACAAAATTTATACCTTTACCTACAAAACAGAGTGTAAAATGAAACTAGAAATATGAAGGGTAAGACTACTTTTGTTCCTCTCAGTTGCCTGGTAACCATTTCAACTTAAATCGAGATTATGGGATAAAACTTAAAAAAAAAATCTCTAAACATACCAACCCTAATATCTACATTTCTTAACTGCTCAAAAATCTACCTTATTCTGTTAGTGTAGCTGAGCTACACAGAGTAATTGAACCACAGCTAGGTATTATACACAGTAACTATACCCGTATTTCTGCTTCCTTCTATCCTTTCACTTTATGTAAGTATGGAATGTGTATTTGGTCCCAAAGTCTTTGATAAAATGCTTTGCCATTCAATATTTTAAATGTAAATAAACCACTGCATCATGTATTGATTTTATTTCAGATGCAGTTTCTCCAATGCCTTAAGAATAGTCAAGTCTATATTACATGTCATTCTCTTAAAGATCATTTTCTTGGAGAGGAAAAAGTGGTCAAAAGTATGATGGATTTTCCTCTTCTGATGGATAAGGGGAAACTCACAGTGTAACAACTGCTGTGATAGATCTGTACAGCTGAAGCATTCTCAAGTGAAAGAAGTAATAATGGGACATCAGATCTTGCCACACTGTGGTTGTAACAAGGCTTGGACTGGCAGAGACTAGGCTGAAAAAACAACCCTGTGTCTGATAACCAGATTTCTGTCTTGTTTTAGTGGTTTAAACTTTAGTTCCCATCAATATTATAAATTCCAGACAAATTCTAAAAGAAAGAATTACACAATCTAAAGCTACAAAGAATCTTCAATGCATCTCTTGATTTTACAGATTAGAAAACTAAGGCCCAAGAGCCTAACTACTTCTATTTTATCTACTGAATTTATCAGGGCCATAAAGGACATCTAGTAGTGGTTGTAAAAATGCTTAGAACTTTCCATGCTGTCTGCATTAGACCAAAAAAAGAGGAACGACTGGTAAAGGGATCCACAAATCATTCAGTTTCAAAATATAGCAGCACACACACCACAGGCAAGAAATATACCCTAGTTTCACATTATTAATAATTTAGGGCTTAATTCAGAAAGATTTTAGATCTGAACCCTTCAAGAAATCTTTATGGGTTTCTGATGAAGCTGATACTATGATATAAATTATTCATCCACTCTCACCACCTCAACATCAATGGGCATTGTAGGCAGAAAGAAAGGTGACAGCTGGAAAAGGGGGAAGGTATGTGCTTACCCTGAACTCTCTCCTAATATTTGGGGAGGCCAACAAGCTGATTTCTAAGTGTCTGTTCTTGGCCCCAAGAGACAGCCTCCTGGCCTCACACAGAAATATCTACCCTTCCTAGAGAGGCCTCCACTTGCTTCAACAAGAAAGAATTATTACCCAACATGTTAAAAGAAAATGATCTTGTAGCCTTAGTTTTTCTATTTTCAACTCTAGATATTATGCAACTGTGAACCTCAATGTCTCTTCAAGTACTAGATGAGGTTAAAAAGAAATTTTCTTAAGCATGCAGGACTTTTATCACACAAAACCAGTTGAAGACAAAAGCTGTGAACCAGATCTTGAACAAATCTATCAGAATGCCAGCACCTTGTTTAATTCACCTTCATTATTAGTAAGATTTACAGGGAATTTGGAGTAAAATGAATGAAAAGTCATAAAAGGGAAAAAGCATATTCAAAAACGATATATTGTGTTTCACAAGAACATTTAAACATGTAGCATTAAAATATCTCCGTCGCATTAAACCATACACACTATTTAAATTTAGCAAGTTCATAGTAAACTGCCCTATTTTAAAATATGAGTGTGCATCACACATAGTCACACACACACATGCACACATCAAAAGAATTAGATGGAAGCTTCTAGATTTTAAAATATGGTTTTTCTGGGGCTTCCCTGGTGGCACAGTGGTTAAGAATCTGCCTGCCAATGCAGGCGACACGGGTTTGAGCTCTCGTCCGGGAAGATCCCACATGCCGCAGAGCAACTAAGCCCGTGAGCCACAACTACTGAGCCTGTGCTCTAGAGCCCGCGAGCCACAACTACTGAGCCTGCATGCCACAACTACTGAAGCCCGCGCGCCTAGAGCCCATGCTCCGCAACAAGAGAAGCCCCTGCAGTGAGAAGCCCGTGCACCACAACGAAGCAGCCCCCCCACCCCCGTCTCAACTAGAGAAAGCCCAGGAGCAGCAACAAAGACCCAGTGCAGTCAAAAATAAACAAAATAAATAAATTTTTTAAAAATACAGTTTTCCCATAAAAATGAAGAGGAAGTTTCTCTGACATCGTTAAGCAAAAACTATGTGCTACAGATTTTGGTTTTTTTTTTTTTTTTTTTTTTTTAAATTTTTGCGGTACACGGGCCTCACCGTTGTGGCCCCTCCCGCCGCGGAGCACAGGCTCCGGACGCGCAGGCTCAGCGGCCATAGCTCACGGGCCCAGCCGCTCCGCGGCATGTAGGATCCCCCCGGACCGGGGCACGAACCCGCGTCCCCTGCATCGGCAGGCGGACTCCCAACCACTGCGCCACTAGTGAAGCCCTGTGCTACAGGTTTTTACCCTAAGTACCTCTGTTTATCCTTTTGCTGTAACTGTTGCCCCTCCACCACTGAATTATACTAAGCAACATAGTTTTCATGAACTTCATCACCCTCTATTTTTCACACCCGTCAGGATGAGGTACCTTTAGGGTCCTCCCAAACCTGCTCTTGTTGCTAATATAAATTTTCAGCCATTCTGGTCACACACTCTTGCTATGTGCTAGACCACTGGGAATATGAGAAAAGGGTGACCTTTCTCCCATTGTTTAAGCTGTTTTTAATAATAAAACATAGGGTGGGTGTGCAGGGAGGTAGAAAGTGAAAGAAAAAAGAAGAAAGAGAGGGAGAAATTGGAAGAAGAGAAGAGGCAAAAGAGGGAGCAGAGAAGTAGAGAAGGGTGAATTGTTCAAACTCAGAAGATGGAGAGATGCGTTAGAGGGTTAATGCCAGCAACAGGGGAAGGAAGATGAGAGGGAAGAAGCCCTGATGAGGACAGAGTAGTTCAACGAGGAAGGAGCCCCATGCCGACCTCCCCACCCCATCCCCACCCCGGACTAGGCAGGTTGCTGGGGTAGATTAGCACCAGGGAGGAAGCAGGGAAGGTACAGGCCAAGGGGGGCCAGGTTCAGGCCACACTGGATGCTACCCCATAAAGTGATGCCAGGCATTTGAGAGTTTTGGTCCTGGGCAAGGAAATGAACAGTAACAATAACAATTAACAGTGTTAAAAAAACAGTTAACACTGGCAAACACCTACTGTATGCCTGGCCTGTTTCAAAGTGCTTTACATATATTAACTCATCTAAAACCCACAAGGACCCAAGATGTCAGTACTATGATCACACTCATTTTAGGGACACCTGAGGCACTGAGAGATAGGTAACTGCCTAAGGCCACACAGCCCTGCGGAAACAGGAGCGATCCAGGTGAGCCAAGGGTGAGAAGAGTGGTTTTCGGTTCTACAATGAGAAAGACCTGGGAGCGTCCTGGGGTGGAAACCCACATGAAAACATTATGAAGGCAAAATCAACAGATTAATACAATAGACTTGAAGGGAGGGAGGGAGGAAGAGAGAGAGAAAGAAGGAATGGAGGTCATCTTACCACAGAAATCTGTTCAATCCTTTCCTTTGGGGCACCACCTCCACCTAAGGGCTTTTCTTTGTTGTGAGAGGAGTATAATACTGTACTTTGTAAAAGGAAATCAACCCTGATTTACATTTTAGCTCAAACTGCACCAAGACACAGCTCCCTGAAAGAATGCTGTAAGAGGCCCAAGAGCTGAATTTTTCCCATTCCTTCCCACTGTGTTCCCCTTACCCTGGCCCCAAGGTGGAGGCCAGCGAGAATGTTGGAGGAAAGGGAAGCTCGGTCGGTACCCGCCCCCCATCGCCTAGCCCCCCACCAACATCCTGAGCCCAAACCATTATGGAGAAAGTGCTCCCCATGGTTCACTTACCCATGAGTATTAATTACCAGGCAAGATTCATCCACCGTCTAGTCCCAATTAGTCGGAATCCCACCAAGCTAAGCAAACTTAAATGACGCTCTTCCTCCAATTTAGAACACATTCCCTACATACTTCCATTATTTCTCAAGAAAGGCTCCCATACAACTTTACAAACATGGGCTATTCTTTTTTCTACATTTGAAATGCATTGGTAAAAGGCAGGAACAACCCCCATTCCTCTCCGCCAAAAAGTGGTGTCGTGAGAGATCAACCAAGGCATTAAAAACACTAACACAGAGAAACATAGGCAATTACCCTCCACATTTCTTCCATTTGCCAAAAGACCAAATCATGACTTCAAGTCCAGTCATTGTATGAGGCCTGCCACTCCAACATTTAGGTAGAGAACAACATAGAAAATTCTGGCTGGTTTCTATTGATGGTCAGACACGTCTTTCCTGATAGCCAAATAGAAATAAGACTCTGCTTCTATAATTCCCTGATATTCTTTCAAATGTAAGCTTAAAAGAAGCAGTAAAGAAGAACGGAGTCAGGACCCAGTACTCTGAGAGCTACATTGGCCGTACGGGGACAGGTGACTTCACGCCAAAGTTCCAGGGTCTTCATCTACAAAATGGTGACACAGGGTGGGAGGTAAACTGAGAAGTGTGGGCAGGTTGCTCTCCCATCGAAGCACTAATTCATCTGAAAGACCACCCTGTCTGGAGAATTTGAACTCCTACTAATTTTTCCAGACAGATTTTTTCCAGCCGTCATATTTCCAAAATGAAAATGTAACAGCTTGCAACCACGGCAATATACTTAAGATGTAATAATGGAAAATGAGATGTCATTGATTGGAGAGGGAGGAGAAGTAACCACAATGGTGTCATCAAGTCAAAGAAAGAAAGAAAATTAACAGATGAATTCTTCAAGACTGAGATTTGGTTGCCACCCACTACAGATGGCAGAGTTCTGAGAAGCAGTCCCCAGGCAAAACAAGCTATACATTAAATATGTGAGGCAGTCCTCGGAAGAATACTCCACATCCTTTCAATCATCGGGGAATTCCACATTCTAGAGTACATCGCAGCTAGAAACTTAGGCACTGAATCCATTCTGTTCAGCGATAAATAATACATACACCCAACCAGGTCTCACAATGGTGTGGGAGAGAGACAGTTTCCTTTTAACCTCCAATGAAACACTCAAAGTGTACAATGGAGCCACACTTTCTTAAATGCTTAAATAAGTCAGTGCAGTATTAAAGGCGTATTAAAGGAGTAACTAATAGTAAACGTGGCATGCCATGTCCTCAAGCGGAAGACATTCAAGTATTACTAAGTTATAAATGAAGCACCCCCCTCTTCTTTGATTTTGCATCCAAAGAATAGGGATGAAGGCTTTGGAGATACCTGTAGGGTATCAGGGGTAGGAAATACAGGTAACCCTTGAACAACGCAGGGGTTAGGGGCACCGACCCCTCGCACAGTCGAAAATCCAATATATATCTTTTGACTCCCCCAAAACATAACGACTGATAGCATACTATTGACCGGAAGCCTTGCCGATAACATAAATGGTCGACTAACACGTATTTTGTATGCTGTATGTATTATATGCGGTATTCGTACAATAAAGTAAGCTAGAGAAAAGAACATGTTATTAAGAAAATCGTAAGGAAGAGAAAATGTATTTACAGTATTTTACTGTATTTATCGATACCATAAGTGTCTGCTGTCTGTTCACAAGATAAATCATCAGTAGCTACATCATTATTGCCTTATATGATACAAAACACTGTAGATGTTATACGTATTACTAACACTAGCCATCAAAAATGAATTAACTGATGTGAAAAAGAAATTCATATTTATGTGTATTTATTGAAAACAATCCACGTATACGTGGACCCATGCAGTTCAGATCCGTGTTATTCAAGGGTCAACTATACTCTCTTCGTAAATGTTTTCTGCTAGTGATTCTTGCCATTTTATTAGTCTGTCAAAACCTTCAATGTATCAAGCTTATGGCTACAGACTGCATTAGAGAAACACAGTAAATCGAGATAATATCAAATTTTGATATTGCCTCTTCAGCCCCAAATTTTGACTTTCCCTGTTCTCTCTTTAACCTCTGCCCTTCTTTCTCTGGTGCCAATTGACAAGAATGTCTTTTTTTGTATCACCTATACATTCCCAGGTTCTTTTTGGTGGGGAAGAACAACCACAGATAAACAAAGGGTTCGGGAACTTGGAATGGAGAGGAGATGGTTCTCTAATTTTTTTTCTCTCATTTCAACTAGCATTTGATTATCAACTCAACTTATTGGTCCACAGCCATCGGTGCTTTAATGGGCAACACCTTTAGGAGGTATGATTACTGAAAATTATCTCCTTCCTTTTTAAAGACTTAAAGAAAAAGCAGATATAAGTTTCAAGTTTTTCCTCCCAGTATCTTCTCTTGACACCAGGCTAATACGTTTGTGTCAACAAAAAGTGACTGACAGGTCAACAGGGTCTCAAGAAAACCAAGATTTGGGTTTTTTTTCCAAGCAAGCCCTACATGAAGAGAGAGCGCCGTGGCCCAGACAGGTAGTATTCAACCATTCAAGGAAGAAGCAGGAACCGGTGGCAGGGACGGACTTTGTTTTAGAGAGCTCTAAAATTCTGCTGTTTCAGCTCTTGCCCTCGCTAGAGGATGGCTTGACGGATTATAGGAGTACAGGGTGTGTAGTAGCAGGGGGCAGCTTGGTTTAGACCAAAGAGCATTTGTTAGAGTCCGTGACCTGGGGCTAATCTTGACTCCAGGTGTGGACCTTTGCACAGTTTATTCATACTCTCAAAGCTGGAGTTTCCACATCTACAGAATCTTTCTCACAGGATTGTTCTAACCAGTAAGCAGAGTAAGTAAATGCCTTGCATTCTCGAGACTAGACAGGCTATAAAGGGCCCTGCATAGAGACTGGTAAAAAAAAAGGAACAAGTAATTCCTAAATTAATGTCTTCTCATAAGCTTACTTCCCTTGGAGAAGAAGAAATTAATTTTGCGAGCACCCTTAGGGGTGGGTGGCTGCCTTATTCATACCCACAGCCCCCAAGCCTAAGAAAGCACCTAACACAGAGTTGGGGGAAGGGTAACCAGCGTTCACTGAATTGTGAATAAATGTTTCCCAATGTCCTGTCTCCAGTTTTCCCATAATGTGTTCAGATCTGTATTGTTAAGCAAATTTATTTAAGTTTGAACAACTGAAAAGGTAAACCCAAAGATTGCTAAGAAACTGCTAAAGCAGGTTTCCAGTTGTCTTCCTGAAGGAGGACTTCTCTTTATTATGTTTCCAGGTTGGAAATATTTCCTATGCCACCATCCTGGGTTACAAATGTGTGGGTGAGCAATGCATTGGAAAAAGAGGTTGAGTTAACTGACGCCAATACCAACACAGACAAATTTAGTGCGCAAAATTACAGGCTACAGTAATCTTTAAATACAGAAAAGAGTTTCTAGTGCCAACGAGTAGTTTTGGCCTAGGAGGAGTCCAGAAGCACGTTTCTATCTTTGTATAACCTAGACATGGGCAGTGCTGGCCTTTTGGTTACCCTGAGAGAGTAATCTTTACCAGCAGCTTCAGAAAGCACTCTGAAACTCATTTCAATGCAGAAAGAAAATGCCAACTATGGAAACTGACTCCAGTCTATTTTCAATAAAACAGACTCTTTTCTGGTGGTAAGCTTCACTCTGGAAAGAGAATTGTCACTCTCTAGCGAGGCATTCCAGATAGTGTGGAAAAAGTTTAATACTCTTTAGTGACACATACATAGCAAATAATGCCCCAAAGATTCATCAGGCAGTCACTCAACAACTAGACATTAAGCAATTACTATTCACCAGTGATGTCTTAGATAACGGGAAATACACAAATACAATACACAAAATGACCTCTGCCTCACCTCACCTTTTCACCCTCGACCCATTGCATTTTCAATAAAGATGCCTTTTCCTTAAATGAACCCTTCCAGCATTCACAAATCTGACCTCTCCATAGTAGACTCTGGAATGTGCAGTTTGCCAAAGAACAAAAGACTCCCTTCTGTTCACTGAAGTATAGTCTGGAATTCTGTGAAGAGAAGCTCACTTCTGGGGCTTTGCATAAAACTAGACCTGACCTCCCAGGGCAGCCCTCACACTGATGGAGGCATGTCCCCCCTAGACAGCTCTCCATCCACCTCACGAGCCTGGGGATGCCTCTGCAGCCCCGAAGTTTGACTTTCCCTGTTTTCTCTTTAACCTCTGCCCTTCTTTCTCTGGTGCCAATTGACAAGAATGTCTTTTTTGTATCATCTATACATTCCCGGCTTATTTTCCGTGGAGAAGAACAACCACACAGATAAGCGAAGGGTTCAGGAACTTGGAAGGGAGAGGAGATGGTTCTCTAATTTTTTTCCTCTCATTTCAACCAGCATTTGAGTATCAATTTATTGGTCCGCAGCCATCGGTGCTTTAATGGGCGGCATTGTTTCAGAGACAACACAGAGGTAGATGGGACACAGTCCGTTCTCTTAAATAGTTTGTAACATGGTTGGAATGATGGTATACGGCAGTGCTCTAAGAACACGTACCTCCTACACCAAAGTAGCTGGTCCATATTACTTTTTAAAAGGGGGATCATATTCCCATCAACCTAGAAGACTGGAAAATATGCATTGAGCTTCACCACCCTTCAGCTCCAGATCACAGAGCTCCCATTCTGCATCAAATCTGTAAACCAAGTAGATGCTTCCTGCCAAAAGGCACCCAGGGTTGCACATCAGGATAAGGCACCTTCCTCAGGAAATCACTAGGCATAGAAGTCCAAGTATCCACCACAGCGGTGCTCAATTAGCAATGCTTATCCTAATTCTTGTAGTTATTTCTCTCTTCCCAAACTTCCACCCCCAAGAAGTTGCAAGTCACACAGTATTTATAAAAAGGCATCGCTGCCTTATGCAAGCTTACTGGTAGCTAAAAGGAGGCATCTAAAGGAAGGAGAAAAGAACCACACCATGCATTTATGAAGTGAGCAATTTTGCAAAAGAAACCAGAAACAACACTGTAGCAATCTAAGCAGGAAAGAGGAGATGGTAAGGGACATAATGGTGACTTGGGGTCAACAGGAAACCCTGCCCAGAAAATAAAATGTTTGAAGTGACAATTCAGGACTCATATTCTTCTTTCCATTTCCTCTATTCTGTCTTGCCAAAAGGGTTCTGCCTCCTAAAGGGCCTTTGTTGGAATATAGATTCTATTGTTTTCAGCCAGCAGATGTAATAAAAAAAAAGTGGATCATCAAAGGCAGCAAAAAAAAAGTCATAATCCCCAGGTTGACATCACATGCCTAATTTTTTGGTATATAAGTACACATGAAAGGGATTTCCAATATCTCAGACTAGGGATTCTAATAAATTGAAAAATATAAATGCAGAAAATATACTATACTACATTCCCATAAAATGCAAATTTCCTTACCAAAAATACAAATAATAAACAGTCCTTAAAACTCAATTCCAGAAGTTCAGTGATATCAATTTCAAAGAACACTGTTATTATGTAACATCTACCTTTTACGTACAAGTTTGGTGTCCTGAGTTCTACAAATATACCCCTTACCACTAAACATGTTAGAAAATGTATCTCAGTCTCCAAACTTAACTCTTTCTCCCTCAAGATTATAGCACACTTAATAAGTAGAATTTAAACATGGACAGGAACAGGTTAGTCTGGGATTGCTTGCACAGCATTTTAGTAAATGTGATTTTGCAAGCCCAGAACGAGGTGTTATGTGTGTTGAGCGCCATAGGAAGGCAATCTTATGCCCCACGGAATCCTGCACCTCACTGGGGTGAACTGCAGTAAATGACATTCCTGGGGGTCTGTACCCCTTTTAATTTTGCATCCTGTACCACTGCAGATAACTCTCATAGAGCATTTGTGGTTTGCTGATTTTACCCACCCTAAGTCAATTTTCATTCCCAGTTACATTCTTACTTAGAACTACCCATATATTAGTCTTTCATTATAAAATAATGCCCTGCTTTCAGATTCTCGCTCTATTTTGGTACATCCTTTTAAAATAAAATGCATGCCATTAAAACACATTTGTTCCATTGAGTCAGATTTTTAGACTCATTATGATGTTCTTTGTTGACACAATAGCTCCTTCAGATACACAACAATCTGTCATAAAAGACCCACACTTGGATGGGTGACTAAAGTGTTTTGCAAAGGCTGTCTTCTCAATGCAGTTGCTGTCAAAGACATATATTAATATTGTCCTAGTTAAAGAGTATTTAGTCTAAAGAGTGCAGACCATTTAAATAGAAAATGACTTCATGAGCTATTTCTGCAAGTTCAGTTACTTCTGAGAACACAGGGTTATTACATATTCAGTGGCAGAAATGAAGAGCAACTAACAGAAGTTTGTAATCCTGAGCACCTCACCAGGAACATAATCTCTGCCCAACTGGACTGTGGCATGGATTCCTAGTCATTAATTTTCCTCTTTGTTTTTCATAATCAATAAGCATTTCAGATTTCAACTTAAGTGAACTCTTTCCTTGTATCAGTAGGAAAATTAACAGCCTATGTGAAAACACTACCAGGTTCAAAATATTAAAGTTGGGTCATCTGTTATAAAAATAAACCTGGAAATAAAAACGTGTTCTTCCCATCAGAAGTGTTAAAACTAGCATCTAAAAAAGAGGGGTGACATAGCCTCCAAGAGTGAAGTCATGCTTTATTCTTAATCACACTTGATAGTCTTAGGAACCAAAGTTAACATTTTGGGCAATTAAAATGCCAAATTGAGCTTATACCAGGTAAATAGAAAGAAGAGGAAACACAGAATATATTTCAAAATTTCATTTCTGTAACATTTTATTTGCTCTGCTACCATTTAAATTCTTTCAAATGACTTTATCCTGAATGAATTTATTCTGAATTTAAATGAATAAATTCATTTAGTCTAGAAAGAGGGGAAATAGAATATAAATTGTAAGGCTGAAATATTTTGATGGCCTATTGTATATTTAGAAATATAGAGCCAGAAAGAACCTTAGATTAAAACAAAGTCCAGAAACATTAAGTGATTTAAGATCACACAGCCAGTTGATGACAGGGACCAGAGTTTAATGTTTAATAAAATATCTAGGAATGAACAAGAAAGATGCAGGGCCTATACAAAACTTTATCTGAAAAACATAAAAGAACATTGTTGAAGGGTGACACCTTATCCATTACTGGATGAGAAGAATAAATAATGTGAAAATATCAAATCTCAAATAAATCTGATGTCATCCCATTCATTACAAGGAAATTCTTGTCAAACCTTAATAAGAGTGAGAAAGACATCTGGAAGATTAAAAGGGTGGGGGGAAGGAAGGGAGCCAAGACATTTCCTTTTAATAAAATAAAATTAAATTTAAAAAAGAGAGATTATTGATACTATATATAAAAACTATATAGTTGCAAGGCTTAAATACTGTTATACTGGCATAAGATTAGCTAGCGTGGCATTGAAAGAGTATAGCATGGCATATACAAAGCCCATGTACAAAAAATCTTAATATGTGAGAGAGATAGTAATTCAAACCAAAGAGAGAAGAACTGTTCAATTTCTGGGATAATTGGTCACTATTAGAAAAATGTTGGATCCCTAATCTAAACAATATAGCAAAAATAAGGTCATTGTGAATTAAAGAGTCAAAGGTAAAAGAAGTAAAAAAATAGGAAGAATAAAAGGCAAATACAACAATTTTGAAATGGAAAAGGACTTTATAATACCAAAGAGAGAATCCATGAACAAAGAGATTAATCAATCTGAGTATATAAAAATATGAAAAGTCTATACCAGAAAATTCCATATGCTAAACTACAAACTATGTAGGGAAAATTGTTACCACATGACTGGCAAAGTGATGCTGTCCTTAATGTATAAAGAGTATGTATAATCAATAATAAAAAAAGAATGCACAGATAGAAAAATATACAAAGGACATGTCTGGCAATTTGAAAGATTAATGCAGTAATAAACAGGAAAAAATGTTCAGCCTCAGAGGTAATCGGAGAAATGTAAGTTAAAGCATTTTAATACCATTTTCATCAACAAAGTTGCCCAAAAAATTATAGAAAGTATTCAGAGTTAATGAGGACACAGAAAAAACAAAATACAGCTTATGGGAGCACAAATCAGTGTCAACATTTTGAAAGACTCTTATCAATTGCTTAAAAATACATGCTCATTGACCCAGCTACTCGATTGTAAGAATTTACTCTAAGGAAATGATCAGAGTGTGCACAAAGATATATCAATAAGACTATTCATTAGAGTGTCATTAACGGTATAAATTTAAACAAAACAAAACAAACAAAACAAATCCTAAATATTCAACAAAAAGGAACTAATTAAATAAATTTTGCCACTAATGCCTATATGATGTAATACTAAATGGCCACTAAGATCAGTTTATAAAAGAATCCTTAATGCTTTGGGGAAATGTTCACAATAAACTGTTAGGAAAAGAACCAAGGAACTTATCAGATAATCAAACAATTTTATGATTAAAATTATACTTAATATGTATATATCTTCAATGAGACTGGATACCCAAAAATATTAACTACAGCTCTGTCTAGGGTGATGAGATTACCAGTGCTATTTATTGTCTTCACTGGGTTTCTCCTAAGCATCCTAATTTTCCACAATTAACAGTATTAATTTTCCAAAAGATTAATCATTCTAAGGGGCATTAAGATATACTAATATATCAAGGTATTAAAATTAAAATATTTAAATATATTAATACATTAAAATATGAATAGTCGATAAAATTTCATCTTGAACATACTGAGAATTTGGGGGGTAAGGAGAAAAGTCAACCCAAGGTGATCTCTTTTTTTTCCCCTATAAGTTTTCAAAATTTTATCATGGAAAATGTCAAGTATAAACAAAAGTAGAAAGAAAGTAAAATGAAATCCCATTGACCCACCACCCAGCTTCAACATTCATCCACTTTGACTCCCCCTTGGAAGCAAATCCCAGACATCACATCATTCTTTTCATAAATACTTCAGTATGTATCTTTGAAAGATAGGGATTCTTTCTGTTACTGCTCTTTAAACATAATCAAAATAACATTAGTGCATAAGAATAATTCATAATACTCCTTTGACATCACCAAATATTCATCCAGTGTTCAAATTATCCCAATTGTCTCATAAACGTTTTGTTTTATTTTACTGTAGTGTGTTCAGACCGGAATCCAAATAGGATCTATATGTTTATGTAAATCTTCTAATCTATAGGTTCCTCTCCATCTTTCTTTTTTTCCTCTGGCAATTTCTTTGCTGAAATAATCCGGGTTGTTCACGCTGTAGGGTATCCCAGGATCTGGATCTTACTTTGATGGCATTTCCATGGTGGTGTGGACAGCAGCATGTTCCTCTGCCCCTCACATTTCCTGAAAATATGTTAGTCAGGTCTAGAAGCTTGGTCAGATTCAGGTTTGATTTCTTAACAAGTCTACCCAAAGGTGGTATTATATACTTCCAGGAATGATATAATGGCCGCTTGTATCTCTTTCTGTAATGTTCACAGCTATTGATAATTATTGCCTAAACATACTATTCATTAAGGACTACAAAATGATGGCATCCCGTCACTCCTTTTCATGTATCAGCTGGCACACTTCTATAGAGAAAATTTTCATGTGCCAGCTGCTTTGGGATACAAATTGTACAGCACAGTGAGTTAAATATTTGATTCTTTCTCTTTATTTACATTTGCAAAATAATGAGCTAGTTCCTCAGCTAGTGCAAATCTATACCTATAGCACTCCTATACCTTCCTGAAAAAGCTTTAAAAAGCATACCATTATTCTTGAAGAACAGTACCTTCAATGAAGCCTGCTCAGCCAGGAATAGTCTAACCATGACCTGTCACCCCAGATTCCTCTTTTCTGGATAACTCTGTGGTCCGGCACACACATGTTCCTTCCCACCACAGAGCCTTCGCACAAGCCATTCCCTTAGCCTGAGATGCCTTCGCATCCGCCCCACCTCCTGCTTCTAGTTAATTTCTGTTCATCTTTCAGATCCCAAGGGCCACTTTCTTTGGGAAGCCTTCCCACCCTCCAAATCTGGGTCAGGCTTATTTGTCACAGGCTCCTTTGTGTCAAAGTACTCACCTCAATTTGTAACTAAACATCACTTTGTGTGATTAATTATTGTCTGCTCCTCACCCCACAACTCTAAGCCTATTGAAGCAGCCGGCATATCTGTTCTGGGCCGCCCTTATCCAGCCCCAGTGCCTAGTTCTGTGCCAGGTATATTACAGTTTCTAGGTAATTACATACTGAGTGGAAAGAAAGAATGAATGAATGAGTGAACGAGTTTGGGTTCTAATGTTATTTGCTTATCCCCAATTCATTCAAAAGACATTTACTGACCGGCATCATGTCAGGCGCCAGAAATTTTGAGTTGATCACAATCTAATCTAGGAAGTGCACAACTAAACAGACAATTCCAAGACAGTGTTTATGGCTCAGTCACACAGGGGAGTGAGCACAGAGTGATAACTAAGCACCTTGGCAGATGTGACAAGACACATTTAAATTAAAGCAGTATTCTCTGCTGGATAAGAGGCAGTATTAGATTGCCTCTTTAACACAGCTGGATTCAAATGAACGAGGACATAGGGACCGGAATGATTTTTTTTTAAGATATTTAGTTCAACTCATTAAGACCAGTTTCTCTTACTATAACTCAAGGGTTTAAAGCTTGTGTCTGCAACATGAGTTCTATGAAGCTGTTGATGATAGAATTCTCTGGCCATAAATACACAACACAGATTAAGATCTTGAGACAAATATAATGCCAAAAGGGATATTTTTTAGACTACTGCCCTCACAAAGCTAGAGGAAAACATACAATGAACTGTCTCAGTGATTCAGACCAAATATAATTGCTCAGTCACATAAAATATATCCTAAATCATCAACGCAAACTACTGGGTATAACAAATCACTTCATTAGCATAGATATTCTTCTTGCAAAAATCTAGCTCCGCTGAAATTTAGAGTTGTGATTACAGAGCTGTGATGAAATCAGGTAAAACTGTTCTATAGTCTGTTTTCTTCTGCAAGACTTAGGACCTTAAGGTACGGATGCTTTATGTTTCTTTATATCCCCAGTGTTTATCACACTACTGGCATAAAGTAAGAGCTTAGTAATGAGAGAATAAGTGAACAAGTGAAATCAGATAGAAAAGCTTTAAAAATAATGCAGAATTGGGCTTCCCTGGTGGCACAGTGGTTGAGAGTCCGCCTGCCGATGCAGGGGACGCGAGTTCGTGCCCTGGTCCGGGAAGATCCCACATGCCGCGGAGCGGCTGGGCCCATGAGCCATGGCCGCTGAGCCTGCGCGTCCGGAGCCTGTGCTCCGCAACGGGAGAGGCCACAACAGTGAGAGGCCCGCGTACAGCAAAAAATAATAATAATAATAATAATGCAGAAGACGAGCTTCCCTGGTGGCGCAGTGGTTGAGAGTCCGCCTGCCCATGCAGGGGACATGGGTTCGTGCCCCCGTCTGGGAAGATCCCACATGCCGCGGAGCGGCTAGGCCCGTGAGCCATGGCCGCTGAGCCTGCGCGTCCGGAGCCTGTGCTCCGCAACGGGAGAGGCCACAACAGTGAGAGGCCCGCGTTCCGCAAAAAAAAAAAATAAAAAAAAAAAAAATAAATGCAGAAGAGATGATGGATATAAATAAGATGACCATAAATTTATTGTACAAATTGAAACAATTCTGAAAGTGAAGGAGGATTCTCTTCATAAGTATACACTTAGACTCTCCCAAGCAAACCAGCTGCTTCACTCTAGCAATAAGGAACCAAAATGTGCGAAAAGATCAATCCATTATTTGTCTGCTTAAGACTTAGAAGAGTTTTGAGAAATGAGAGGGATGGTTTCGTGGTCATGGTTACTTTAAAATGCTTCATAAATGAAGGTATTTGAATGAGCAGAACAGATGAAAAGATACTCAAACTCATTTGTCATCAGGGAAATTTAAAATAAAATCACAACGAGATTCCAGTAGTCATCCAAGAGAACTGCTAAAGTCTAAAAATTGATAGGGACTTCCCTGGTGGCGCAGTGGTTAAGAATCCGCCTGCTAATGCAGGGGACATGGGATCGAGCCCTGGTCCGGGAAGATCCCGCATGCCGCGGAGCAACTAAGCCCGTGTGCCACAACTTCTGAGCCTGCCCTCTAGAGCCCATGAGCCACAACTACTGAGCCCATGTGCCATAACTACTGAAACCCACGTGCCACAACTACTGAAGCCCATGCGCCTAGAGCCTGTGCCCCTCAACAAGAGAAGCCACCACAATGAGAAGCCCGCACACCGCAAAGAAGCATAGCCCCTGCTCGCCGCAACTATAGGAAGCCCGTGCACAGAAATGAAGACCCAACGCAGCCATAAATAAATAAATTTATTTTTTTTAAAAATTAAAACTGATGATAGTATAAAGTATTAGCAAAGCTGTGGTAACACCAAAACTCTCATACATTACTGGTGGAAGTGTAAATCGGTACAAGCACTTTTAGAAAACCGTTTAATAGTACCTACTAAAGTTTAATATATGCCCTATGATCCAGCAACTCCATCTCACAAAAGAAATGCATACACATGTTCAACAAGTGACATTTACAAGAACGTTCATAGCAGTACTATTCACAACAGTCAAAAACTGGAAACAACTCAAATGTTCACCAACAGTAGAATGGATAAACATATTACGAAATATCCAAACAGTTGAAAACTGCAAGCCAATAAAAATAAACTATTGCTACATGGTTGAATTTCACAAATAAAATGTTGAGCAAAAGAAGCCAAACACAAAAGAGTACATAGTATATGATTCCACTTATATTAATGGAAAAGCATATAAAATGTCTATCTATGGTGACAGAAGTCTTGACAATAGTTACCCGTGGGAGGAACAATAACTGAGAAGGACAGAAAAGGAGCTATCAGCATTCTTGATCTAAAGAGTTCACTTTGTGATAATGTATTGAATTATGCACTCAAGACTGGCATGCTTTTCTTTAATGTATATTATACATTTCTATAATATACTTAGCAGAAAAACTATGAAAAAAAATATACCCAAGATATGATATTCTCATTCCTTCTTTTTCTCCCAAGGCTTCTTAACTCAGCAGACATGCTGAGAAAAAAAAAATCACTTCATTCACCCCAGATTTATCTGAAAAGGCTCACATGGCAGGTTGTCAATGCTTGAGGAAGAGGATGTTCTCTATACGGATCAACCCAACATTTTATTCTTCAATTTTTTTCCTAATTTTATTCACTGTTTTATTCAATACGAGACCAATAATGACCACCAGAAAATAAGAAATGATAAGTCACTGAATTTGACCCAATGATGAGGGCTACAACAGAACTTCAAAACTCACTGAGAAACTCTAAAAGCGATTTCAAGATCATTAGTACAGAAGCGTCTAAGAGAAACTGAAACATTTAAAATTCTGACTTCTTACATACTTGAAAGAACAAAAGAAAAGAGAAAAGAAATATGTGTGATGTGTGTTAGTGTCCAGGGATAAGTGCAACCACTTGTTATGGACTGAATTGTGTTTCCCCAAAATTCATATGTTGAAGTTCTAACTCCCAGTATCTCAGAATGTGACTATTTCAGGACAGCGTCCTTAAAGAGGTAATTAAGTTAAAAGAGTCATTAGGATGGATCCTAATCTGATATGACTGGTATCCTTAGAAGAAGAGGAAATTTGGACATAGACACCCCCCAAAAGAATATGACGTGAAAGACACAGGGAGAAGATGTCCATCTAAAAGCCAATGAGAGGAGCTTCAAATGGGTCCTTCCCTTATAGCCCTCAGAAGAAACCAACCCTGCTGACACCTTGATCTTGGACTTCTAGCCTCTAGAACTGTGAGAAAATTAATTTCTGTTGTTTAATCCACCCAGTCTATGGTACTTTGTTATGGCAGCCAGAGCAAACTAATACACCATTCACAGTGCAAAATTCAGAAACATCATTGCATCAGTTCATAGGTTCAATCCACAGCAACAGCAATTTGTGAGTTGCTGTTACAGCCTGTCTATGTGGGTCTTGGATTGTGAGCTCCTCTAAGGTAGGGGCTGCATCTACTTAATTCATTCGTTTCACTTACCAAGCCTTCTCCTGCAGGTATGTGCTCAACACCTTTTATTTTTCTTTTGTTTTGTTTGGAACACTAACTTATATTCCTCTCTCAAGGTCCACTTTTGTTTCATCCTCTCTTTGTATCTCTGTGACCCAGGAAGCAAAGACATGAGACAAGTCCTCCTGCTTCTAGAAACAATGGATATGAGAAGTGCCTGTCATGAAAACACAAAGAACATTTCTTTCCAGAAGATAAATGAATACCTTCCCACTAAGATGAGAAAATGAAAAGGGGAAAAAGTCACAAAGACAGAGGGAAAAAATGGGTTACACTAGAAAGTAGAGTGCTTCATTGACGAATATTAAAGCTCTTTGAACCTTTCCAAAACATCACGTATCTGCACCTTATCTGCCCAGTAGTGCAAAGATCCTGGTCCCATTGTGAGCTTCCCCAGTCTTCTAGTTCTACATTTACCATAGTAAATGCAATAACACTTTCTTAAAATATACATCTGGCTATGCATAGCATAGAATTAATTCAACTGCACCTGTAGCAGACCTTCCAGGAATAATTTACAATCATTTGTCAGGATTAACCTTTTGATAAAACATAAATTTGTTGAAATGTAAAGCACTTTAAAGAGGTGAAGAGGTACATTTTTATTATGCAAATGCTGCATCAGCAAGTGGAGGGAAGTAAAAAATACTGGTGCTGAGAAGAGCGCTGACTCTGTTGGACTTCCTCTTTAGTCCTCTAAAACAGAAGCTTGGCATTTCAGCATGGGAAGAAGTGATTCACAACCAACTGCATCTTCCTTGGTTAGTCCTAGAAATGTCAAGCCCTGTAATTAATGAGGGACACTTGTGGGTCCACACACTCAATACGTAACGACGAAGGAGGAGTCTGCATCGCATCATTTTAAAATGTGCGCAGACATATGTTTTTAATATTCAATAGCCACCATCTGCAGAATTCGAGGATATCAGACATTCCTAGAGACCATCCAGTAAAACAGAAGAATTCAAACTGCCTAGGGGATAAAAGCTTTCAGTGTTGGAAGCAGCTAATGTACACTCAATTACTTTCAAACATTGGCCAATAGCCCACACCCATATTGTCCTTTCTTGAAAGGGAGGGGTAGGGGTAAAAATCACCATGTTATTCTGAATACTGAACTCTACCAGTGTGGTTTTTTAATTAAATACATAATTAAATGACACATAACCAAAGATTAACCAAAATGAATCCAGTGTTCCTGCTACAGAACTTCTATTTCAGGACTGTCTAAACCAGACGACAGCAGTATGACAGCGCTAAGAGTAGTCTACGAGAAGCCGGGATCTTTCTAAAGGAGGCGTTGTGCCTTGTGGTAGCTCTTCAATGCCTGCAAGAAACCCTAATCATTAATGGAGTCTGAGTGCTTTGCTTTCACTGCATGCAGTAGTAACTACAAAAACTTTAGCATATTGCAGTATACATAATATTTACAGAGTATTCAACATTTGTAAGTTATCTTACTGAAAGTCTCTGGTGCTCACAAATGCAGGTCCCTGGCCAATTCTTCCACGATAAAATGTAGAAGAACCAAAGCTTTTAGGAAAAAGTTCAATTTTACTAACCGAAAAAATATTCCTTAAAATTGATTCCACTTTCCCTTGGATGACTGTTTGAATCATAAAGCAAGGAAGGGGTACTACTGACTGCAGAGCAGGGTCAGGCTTTATCTCAAGCTGTGTAAATGACCCCTTGGACACATCACTTTGCTTTGGTGGAAAAAACCACTTTCACCTCTCTCACAATCCAAGGACCTGTTCCAGAATGAACCATCTCTGAGAGCATCAAGCAACGTTCAAAACATCAACTGAAATGCTCTCACAGATCATAACCAATAAGTAAATCAGCCCTTGCCTCATTTCAAAGAAAGATATTTGAAATCTGTGTTAAATATATTTATCCATCTAACTGCCAGGGCTTTTGAACCAAGCTTTTAAGAGCAAGTAAATAAAACTTTATTGGCTCAATAAAGACTGATGGCCAGAGTTCTATAGTCACCATTATTATTAAGAACAGAACTCCACTAACGTACGAAATAAAAACCAAGTATCCCCAAACTAAAAAAGTGACATTTGTATTCAACAGCATCATCATTTAGTTTAAAAAGTGAATCTTAAATCTGGGATCAGTAATCAGAAAAGGAAAACAAAAAAAGCCCTCTAGAAAAGAAACTGAGCTACAGTTTCTCCTTATCATGAAGAAAATTATCTTATCCCAGGATTTCCTGCTAACCCATCAGTTGAACAATATTTCGTATAATAAGTATTTCCTAGGTTCAAAAATATTAGCTAGACCTGCCTTTTGGCTCTTTTGACAATGAAAGGTTTCTTACCAAATGATTAGGAGAGCACAAGTCCAAGGAGGAAAATTACTCTATTCCCAACCACAGTCATAACAAAGCTGAAACAAAGGTTTAAAAAGTACAATCACAAGATGAAGAAGGACTCATACATCTATTAGGTTTCCTTACAAACAAAATAAAGGAAAAACCAGATTTGCAAGTAGATACAAGAAAAACAAATATTTTTATTTTCAATTCACCAGCTCTTCTTTTCTCCTTCTTCTTTTCCCCCCAAATAAACTACCTCATTATAGCTTTGTAACTGCTTCTTGACTCAGGAACACTGAAGAGTGATTATCTTATTTCCACGGGAGGGAAAATATATACCTATCTCAACACCCCTTCAATACCACAGCAATACAACTTGTCCCAAAAGTTCGCAGAGATGGTTTCCTTTCTGTGAGCATTCTACACAGGATAAAGTGCAGTGCCAAATCAGCTAGAATTTCTTCTCTCAGAGAAGAGTTTCCAACATTTCCATTAACGTGGACTATGTCAAAGAAAAGCTCAAAAAAGAAGTCAAATGCCCTGGACCTCACAGCCAAAGGATACCTCAGACTGATTTCCCTTAAAACAAAAACAAAAACAAAGCAAAACAAAAATTAGGTTTGCCACCTTTCACCTATTCAAAAATAAGCCAAATATATGTTTTTTATAATCAAGGATTCAGAAAAAAGGAAAACCATTGCATTCAATGATCTAGATTCTCCATCATTAGTCCCTCAATTTTTTTTTTTTTTTTTCGGTACGCGGGCCTCTCACTGTTGCGGCCTCTCCCGTTGCGGAGCACAGGCTCCGGACACGCAGGCTCAGCGGCCATGGCTCACGGGCCCAGCCGCTCCGCAGCATGTGGGATCTTCCCAGACCGAGGTACGAACCCGCGTCCCCTGCATCGGCAGGCGGACTCTCAACCACTGCGCCACCAGGGAAGCCCCAGTCCCTCAATATTTTAACGGCAACATTTGAAAAGAAATGCTAAGCGTTTCTCCATTTTCTCCATTTAAATGAATGTCTATTTCAACTAAACAGTCATTCGTGTTGTGCAAGATAAAAAAAAATGCAAGGGCCAGTTTTGTGTATTTTTGTGTGTATTTTTTCAATTTACACGAAAAAAGCAAAAAAATCGTTTTATTTATTTATTTATTGGAAAATATATTTCGCAAAGGTATGCAGCTTTCACTAAGACAGTTTAAAGCTCCGTTTTCAACCCCAAAGTTAACAATTCTTTTCCAAAGTCCAACTGTCTGAGGGCCACTAACCAGACAAAGGTTTTTTAAAAGGTTAAAAACACACAAAATAATTGAAACTAGAAGAATCTTAATCGACACCAGCCTCAAAAATAATATTCTCCCTTAGTCTGTCAGAGGTTTGTCAAGTATTGTTGAAATTACACTTTCTTCCCTTGATAAGTGTTTTTCCACAATTAGAGGAGGATCAGAACTCTGCTTAATCATTAGTGCAAAACGCAACAGGGAACTGACTGTGTATTCCCCAAAATAGAACTCTAGTCGTCACCCAAACTTTATCAGGAAGATCGTCTTACTTAGAATCAGGGACTACATGTAAATAAAGGTACTTAAGTTATGAAAAAATTCCTAGGAAGTACCAGAGGAAATTTTACATATTTATATCATTTAAAACTAGAAAACAAGTGTTTGACCAAGCTTACATGTGCTTTGGTAGGATGCTGAAAGAAATTTTAGCTATTATCTCCATGGATCTCTTATTATATGTTTCACCCTTACCCAAAGCAAGGTAAACAAACAATGGCTTAGAACCTTTTTCTATCATAAATTTCTATAAAATCAGTAAAGTACAGAGGGCAAAATAGGTCTTATGTAGAGTGAACAGTCTAGATGTATTTGTAATTAATTCTCTACCATGATCACCTTTTCCCACTAGCTAATAGATTTTGGCTTGATATTGGTATATGTTTAATAAAAATGCATTCATGGAATCTCCAAATTCAGTTCAATAGCTCAAGAAAGTCAACTAAGGGTCTCCCAAGTTTTCTTATCTGTAAATGCCAGTCTTGTATTATCCTGGCATCTTCCACAGCCCCCTGTAGAGGAGCTACCTGGAGCAGCCCATGTGAAACCAATTTAAACAAGATGTCAATGATCTTATATTCATCAAATAATCGCATCAAGTTCTTGCCACAATGGGGAGTTGACTTCAGAAAAAAATATTATGAAAAGATTAGCAAATATAGGGGAGAAATCACCCATTTCTTCCCCTAGAGTTTTATGTGCAAAAGAAAATACTAGATAAGAACCAATTCCAGCTAACAATGAGTACTCGGGGCTTCATCATTAAATCCTTTGGAAATGTTAATGTTATATCTTAAGATAAATATTACTCCCATTTTACAGAAGAGGAAGCTGAGGCTTAAGAGAGGATAATGAACTTGCTCCACTACAGCATAGGAGAAAATCTGAATCTCAGAGCAATGGAAGCTTGGCCGTGGACTCAAAACTCTAGAGGGCATTACATATTTTACACAATCTCTAAATGATGATTTTTTTTTTAATTTTGTTTCAGTTACATAGCTGATACAACTTTTTATCTGTTCATTGACAGGACTATACACCTATCCCACTCAATAGCTTATAAAATCCAAATTTTACATCTAGTTAGCAAGAATAATTACTTAAAATAGAAGCCACCAGATGGTATAAACATGCGCATCCAATATGGTAGCCACTAGCCATATGTAGCTTTTGAGCACTTGAAACAAGGCAAAGCCAATTTGAGATGTAATGTAAGTACAAACACACATAAAACTTCAAAAACTAAAGAAGGTAAACTATCTCAATAATTTTTATGTTGATTACATGTTGAAATTATATGTTCAATATCAGAGTTAAAATATATTACCAAAGATAATTTCATTCGTTTCTTTTTCCTTTTTTAATGGGACTAACTACTAGGAAATTTAAAATTATGTATGTGGCTCCCGTTTGTGGCTCTCATTATATTTCTCTTGGACAGCAGTGGGTAAACTGTTAAGAATATCCTTCTGTTCTCACCTTCAGCACAAGATGAGAATTACGAAGTTGATATGTGAGCCCATGACACCTAATTTGCTAGTTAAAGCTTTGCTGACACCAAATGTGTAGATTTTAATCATTACTCAATCATTCTTTCATTCAGTTAAATAATTATTTATTGAGCAACTGCTATGTTGTAGGCGAAATAAGGCAAAGTCTAGGGAATTTCATAAGGAACATTTTAGGCAAGGTCCCACTCACACCACTTAATACTTTGGTCATAAGGCTGTAGCTATTAGCAGTAAAAACTAAGTGGCATATTTGGAGCATATTTAAAATCTGGCAAATTGGGAAGGGGAGGTTGTCAACAACAATTCAAGGATTTCATTAATTGGATATGTGAGGTGGGTTGATTTAAAGCTAAAACTGTCTAATGTCAATTTCAAGCTTAATCAGAAGATAAAGTAATCATGCAAATGCAATTTCAACTCGAGAGGGGACAAGATCTCTTTCAAATCTAATCCTCACCCCACCCACCTGCGTAGCCATGGTGGAGATTAACTGCATTTCACTTTCGCCATACTACTATAATTATCTGCTAGACTTTCTTACTAAAATCAATAAAAGTGACCAAATATTGTAAAGTCTAGGAGTGTATTAACATTTCTATGTGGCATCAGGCAATGATATAAGTGATTTAAAAAATGAATCTCACAGTAAATCTGTAAAGAAACCACTACCTACACTCTATAGATCAACAAAAACAAAATCAACACATTCCACAACACTGCATGGTATGTGATTTGCCTTTCCTTTGCCATTAGTTTAATAATATAAGTTAAGTGTTCTAACAATTTATTTTAACTGCTACATGGCTATATAAAGTAACTGAGAACCTAGAGGAATGGTCTTAGAGGAGACCTTGTTTCCCTACAGAAGGAAAATAAAGACATGCCATAATATAGGGAGAATAATGTTCACCACCAGGTCAGTCTACTGAGTCAAGATTCCAAATTCTTTTCCACAGCTTCCCTATATGTAAAAACAAACTGTTTCTACTTCCCAAAAAAAACATGATCCTGCAGTGCCTATTCAGCTAAAGTCCCAGTAAATACACTAAGGGTTCTGCTTGAATAAGAACTAAGCTCATAGTTTCAAAATGACATTTCATGGAAGATTTGAGCAGAAGATATTTTGTGTTTGAACCAGAAATCCCAGAACACTGTCATTTAGATATTGTCAGTGCAAAAGAAGAGAAATCCAGCACCAAGGAAGTATCTAATTAAGATGTCAAACCACTGCCTGGAATGACTTGCTTTTCTTGTTCTGCTAGATGAAGTCTTCTCGGTGGTATCGGTGGTATTCTTTTTTTTTTGGCTGCACTGCACAGCACACGGGATCTTAGCTCCCCGACCAGGGATTGAACCCACGTTCCCTGTAGTGGAAGCTCTTAGTCTTAACCACTGGACCTCCAGGGAAGTCCCCCTCGGTGGTATTATTAATATTCCAGTAGAGCAAAAGAATTGCTACATTAAACGGCAGTGTAACTCCAAGCTTTAAGATGAAACAAATTCACAAGAGACTAAGCCTTGGGGGTATTAATTCCTTCTTTTGCAAGTGAATATCCAGATCTTTCTGGTCTCACTTCTATTCCAATAAATTTTCAAATACTAGTCTTGAGGCTCTGAATGGCTGAACCAGTGAAGTCAGTTAGTTCAAGTACTTGAGTATTTGAATGCCTATTCTGTGCAGAATTCTGAATGCTAAGTAGAGGTCCAAAACAGAGAAGACACTGCCTGGCACTCAGAGAGTTTACAACCTTTATGAGTGTCCTAGGGCTGCTGTAACAAATTATCACAAACCCCATGACTTAAAACCACAGAAATTTATTCTCTCGCGATTCTGGAGGCCAGATGTCCAAAATCAAGGTGTTGACAGGGCCATGTGCCCGTCAGAGACTATTCCTCGTCTCTTCTCGCTTGTGGCGGATGCTGTTATTTCTTAGAATGTGGCCCTATCACTCTAATCTCTGCCACCATCTTCATGTCACCTTCTGCTCTGCTCTGTGGGGTTGATCTTCTGCCTCTCTCTTTGAAGGACGCTTGTGATTGGATTTAGGGCCACCCAGATAACCCAGGACAATCACTCCATGTCAAGATCTTTAACTTAATCACATCCGCAAAGACCATTTTCTTTATATGGTAATATTTACACATTCCAGATATTAGGACCTGATCTCTTTGGGAGGCAGGGCTACCAGCCACCAAACTGAAATGACTGAAAACCAAGCAGAGCATCGTAAGTAGGTGCTACACTGGGTGGTATCAACAAACGTACTGCGTGAGTTCAGGAAATGTGGTCCAGGTTGCATAAACTTAGATGGTTCTCCTGGGACTAGATGAGGCTCTGCTTATCTTCTCTCAGATGTTCTCACGTGATTTTGTGAGCTTCTGAAGGGCCGCTTTCAGCCCAGTAGTCTTTATCATTCTGGCTGTTCTTACGGTCCCTTGCTTAGTACATCATCTTAATTTTACTGCACTCCTTTACGTTTTTGTCCCACCCCATTATAATCTGGTATACTTTTTTGTTCCTGTTTTCGTTTTTATTGTTTTTGTTTGTTTGTTTGTTTCGCGGTACGCGGGCCTCTCACTGTTGGGGCCTCTCCCGTTGCGGAGCACAGGCTCCGGACGCGCAGGCTCAGCGGCCATGGCTCACGGGCCCAGCCGCTCCGCGGCACGTGGGATCTTCCCGGACTAGGGCACGAACCCGTGTCCCCTGCATCGGCAGGCGGACTCTCAACCACCGAGCCACCAGGGAAGCCCTTTATTGTTGTTTTTGTTGTTTGTCTTGGGGCTAATCTTTTCACGGCTGTAGTGAGCAACTTCCTTATATGACCTGAGAGGCACAAAGTTTTCTGCTGCCCCAAATTATTACACTCCAGGACAGGTCACAGTGGGACCATCATTCCATATTTGAAAAGTTTAAAAAAAAAAAAGTGAAACTCTAACCAATGGACATCTCAGGGTGTTTAGAGGGCCTGCTGGGCCTCCAAAAGGGGCTGCACAGTGTGCAGAGTTCCCCCAACACATTCAGACACAGATGCCTCTTTTCCTCTTAAGCTACATGGTGGCAGGAACCATGTCCATTTTTGCTCAACTTTGTGTCTCCAGCATCTAGTCCGGTCCTTACACGTGGATGTGTGGTGGATGGATGGGTAGGTGGATGGATGGGTGGATGGATGGATGGAATAACATCTTGAGAGACTCAACTGCTCTGGATGATCAAGAAAAGGAAAGAGGACAAAGAGAAGGAGAGAAAATAACAAAGGAAGGAAAGGGGATTGAGAGAATGAGAACTGCAGACAGTAGCAGTCAAATTTCTACTACATGACAATTTTGCCTGAAGCCAGTTTTGATCAGGGAGTTGATACTAGAGAACATTTACAGATCCCTTATGCTATATCTTTGTTGGAGAGGTAGTGCTATGGACTGAATGTTTGTGTCTCTCCCAAAATTCATATGTTGAAACCCTAGTCTCCAATGTGATGGTATTTGGAGGTGAGACCTTTGGGAGGTAATTGGGTTTGAATAAGGTCATGAGGGTGGAGGTCGGATGATGAGATTGGTGCCATTATAAAGGTATGAAGAGACCAGAGATCTCTCTCCACCAAGTGAGGATACAACAAGAAGGCAGGCATCTGCAAAACAGGAAGAAGGCCCTTACCAGACACTGAATCTGCCCACACCTTGATCTTGGACTTGCCAGCCTCCAGAACTGTGAGAGATAAATGTCTGTTGTTTAACCCACCCAGTCCGCAGTATTTTGTTATAGCAACCCAAGCTGAGACAGGCGCACAGCAGTGTTTGGAGTCAGACACACCTGGGTCCAACTCCCAGCTCTACCCTTAACAGCTTCCATTTCCTCACTTGCAAAATGTGGATAACAATGCCTAATTTATGGGGTGGTTGACAGCTTTAGAGATCATTTCCGTAAAGACTAGCATCTAGGAATCTCTGAAGAGTTCCTTTCACTATACACTGTTATCTCCCAAGAGTTTTGCAAAGGGCTTCATATAAGCACGTGACTTCGAAATATTACTTAATTGATGTATTTTTCCCTGTAATTAGTTTCTTTCCTCCCTCCCTTCCTTCCTTTTTTCCTTTTATCCTCCTGTTTCTACTGGGTAAAATACAGTCACATAGTTCAAAATTCAAATGATACACAAGAATATACCATGAAAATTCTCCCTCCTTCCCCTGTACCCAGGCATCCAGCCCCTTTCTGAAGCATCCAATTTTACCAGCAAGAGACTTTCGGTCAACAGATGCTTGTAAATTAGGCTTATTCTGGGTTTAAGCAACTCAAAACAAAATGCCCTACTCTTATTCATCACTCCAGAAGGTCTCCCACCAAGGCTAACTTGTTTCAGCTAGTTTGCTACAATTCCTTATGTGGATTCATCAAATAGCTTGGTTAATAAAGAACCGCCACCTATAGTATTCACCCATCACCAGTTTTCAAAGACTCAGAACACTCAGATACATTTGGCATAAAAATAGTACTCAGCACAGCTTGATTCTTTTTAGATGATTGAGAGGCTCTGTATTTCACCGTACTCCAGAGATGTCATTTTTGGTAACTGAATCAAAGTAATTCCCTGGAAAAGAGCAGAAGTGATAGCAAATGGAGAGTTCTGATTTTGGAAATATGCTAGATTACTATTTTTAGCAACATACTAGGATCCAATATTATTCCATAAGAACAGGAGGTAGAACCTGAGATCACTGGGGTTGGCCAGGAGCCGCTGAAATTGACGAGCTCTGGGGATTGAGATCTAAAGAAGGTAAGAACCAAGGACAAGAAATAGTAGCAGGATACCGCCAGGCAGAGTTAAGGTCAGTGACTAAAACAGCTGAGGAGCACAAATGGCCAGGATATGCAAAGATAAACTATTTGAATCTGTGCACCAAGTGATGGAATTTGCAAACTTGAATCAGTAGGTAAATAAGAATTAAATTGATGCGAAGCCAAGAGTCAGAAAATAAGATGGGAATTACAAGATGCTCAGACTCTGAGCCCCTTTTCTGGGCACCTGGATCCCTTCCTATGTTCCAAAGGTGATCTGGATACCAAGCCAGAGTTAGTGCCAAACCCATCCCTGGCTTCGGAATCAGCACACACAAACTCTGAGAACTCAGGAGGCCACCCTACCTAGCAAGGACTTGGCAGTAGAATAATGATAACATGATGCTTCTTGCCCTTGTTTGCTTACATCTCAAATGCACTCTTACAGCCACTTAGTTAGGCACCTACACAATATATTTAGGTATACTAGTTTAATCGTTACAGTCAAGTGAGAATTTTGAATTTGGCTGCAGAACCAGGCAGAATTCAACAGAAATTTTTGAAGAAAAACTTCCATGAACTTTCACCCCAATTCCCACGCTGAGACAAATACTGAAAACATATTACGACAGAAGCAAGGTTTATTTATCCCAAAGACAGAATAACAAGTGTCATTTTTTTGTCTTTTAACTACACTAATCTGCAAAATATAAAAGAAGCTGAAAACATAGGCTAGTAATTTTTTGTTACATTACCATCTCTTTATTATAATCACTGAGGTCAAATACAGTAGGACGCATTTCATCATAACTAACTGTGCCAACCCCTGACGGGCTTTCCATTCTATACTAATTCACCATTAGGAACTATCATCCTTGATGTGCTAGTGCAGTGTGAGATTTTTCACGAGGAAGGGGGCAGGCAGGAAGGGACAGCTCTCTAGAATGTCAATTTGAGGTAGGGGCTGAATAGAATTTGAGGTGGAAACATGGGGCCACTGTGCAAAGTGAGAGCCAAGAACTGCCCACCTCTGGGTGTTCTGAGTTTGGGGACAACTCCTTTCTTCTACATCTTCCTTGCATCCCAATGAAAGAATTGAAAGGGGCTCAGTTATGCACTCCACCTCGCCCATAATATCTAGGGTTCACCCTTCAAACAGGAGCTATGAAGACCTGGGTCCGGGCCAAAATAAGCCTCGGGGACACGATATGAGGGCCACAAAAAGTGTAGGCAATGGAACTTCTGGTGTGAAGCGTCGAGGGAGGTTCAAGTGCTCTTCTTCCTTCTAGTGTGGAAAAGCCCCTCTTTTTCAGGAATTCTCCCGATTAAAGACACCCACAACTCCTGAACGGGCTTCTCCTCCAATTGCAACCCAAAGCTTTACATATGTCTTCATGTCCCTGGAGTTTTCTTGTGCCACTAAATGTGTAGATGTGTAGAGATGAAATTTTACCACCCCTAGATTCTCTAATTGTTTAATAGATTCCTCAGTGTCTCATCCGTCACATCCTTAAAGCTGTCCATCCACTTATCTTTACATTTGGAAAATCTGAACATGAGGCCAGCATCTACTTAAATGCTTATGCTCAGTATTGAATGGTGAAATTTAAATGTAAGTATAATAAAATATAAACACTGTATACCCCTGCCCCCCAGAAAAGACACCCACACCGCCGAAAGGCCAAGTCCAAGGGAAAGGAAGCAACGCATCCCCAGCTTGGCCAAGTCTGCTCTAGACTTCTAGAAAGTCCTATCCCCCCATCGAAGCCGTAAGAACCAGAAGCCTAAGAAGACCAACCCCGGGACGAGGGAAAGGCAGGGACCAGGTCACTTAGGCCAACCTCTGGCCTAGGCCCCAAGAAGGGCCCCTAGAGCCTCACCACAGTCCAGAACAGGTGCTCACCAAAGTACACAGCCCAGAAAAGGAGCTAGATCTACGGACAAAGGGTGTGTCACTACATGGAGTCCTTTTTCATACACGTATAGAGGAAGAGAGACACCTAAGGGCAAAGACAAAGTAAGTTGAAGTCACAGGGAGGTCCTCTACTCAGGGCTTTCCATTCAGGATTTGTAAGCTCTACCCAGAGCTCTTCCTTGGACATCTTCCTTGAAGAAGAAACAGAATGAAAAGATGTTCCAAAACCCATTTTTCTTTTGCTACAGAAAGACGACTCTATGAACATTGTTACGTATCATCTTTGATACATCATTTGAAAATCCAGAACATTACAATTATTTACGTATTACAATACATTATAAAAAATGTATAAAAATACATTACAAGTAATGACACCATCCCATTAAAATCCGACAAGTAAAACTCTTGAACACCGACTAGTTTCACCATCTTGCCAGCTTCCCAACTGCTGCTTGCAACACGAGCAAGAATCTAAAACACCAGCAGAGCAGAGGGTCCTCTTTTTAAGCCTGATTCAATGTTTGGGTCTCAAAATATATTCACAGAACCTGCAGAATAAGGGTAAATCATCAACGTGAAACTAGAAATGTTGTCAGGTTCAGCAGAACCTCTCAAAGGGATATTCTTTCTTGTCTTAATTTACACTGCTGGTCCCTAATGAATGGATTTGTGATATTCCATTTACCAGTTTGGTTCCTTGGGCCAGATACTTCTCTGAACCCCAATTTCTTCCCTGTAAAATGAGAATGTCACTAACACCTACTACATTGGGATTGGAGTGAGGCTCAAATAAGAGGATGTATAAGATACTGGTGCACAAATGTCTGAGGTTTCTGGGTAGTTATCACTTCTCTGAGAAACAGAACACTGAACTATGAATTTTAAGACATATACTTTATACCCACTCAGACCAATAATTAAGAAACTTAAATTTCTCTTCTTGGCTTTCCCCACCAGTGACTCATTATGAGAGAACTGCTGGAGTTGTTTGGATTTTTAAGTCACTGTATACTTCAAAATGTTAGTATTAAAACTACAGTACAAAATTTTAGGTATCATAGTCTACTAGGTGCCTACTCTAAGATTTGAAGAAAGAAGAAAATAACTGTAAGAGCTAGAGGGTCACAGAAATCAATTTCAAACATAATTTCCCTCCACAGTTATCTGTATCTGCCTAAATTTTTAGAATTACTTATTTATACATTCTAATTATCAGATTTTCAGGGACTTTCAAGTATGAATCACTTGAAACTCCATCATTCACTGAAACGAATACGTTGACCCACATATCCTGGGTTTTGTAAGACAGGGTAGCATCAATCTCCCACACACTGCAGGTTTATCTATCCTTATGTATGTCACACCACCCAATAAAAGATATATTTAAAAACAATTAACAGGAAGAATAAGTTTTGACTATAAAATATAGTCTTGTGGGGGTTTTGTTGCCATCAAAGCTCAAATACTTTTTTTCAAGGTGCCACCAGGTTGTCCAACACTTAAAATAGTCTAAATATCTGTCTATATCTTAAGGATATAGACAGCATTTGGTGGCTGTTAACTTACACTTAACCGAGATTATAAAACACTGTTACTGGGATGCCAAAAATGTTACATGGTACTTCATAGGAAAGGAATGCTGGGGCTTAGCAACTGCCCAGAGTCACTCACCAAGGCTATGCTTATTTTGCTATTAGTTTGGACAGGTTAATTTTCAAAAATTCTTCACATAATAAGCAGAAAATAACCTGAATTCCAATAGAATGGGTTATTTCTGTTCAAGTTTGTGGCTACCATTTAAATCATAATTGTAATGTAAACACTTGGCCCTACTTTGTATGTTTACATCACAGGTCCTTAGCCTGACACACAGCCTATTGGCTGACTCTGTTGGTTACCTACCCACAAGCCATCTCCCTTCAGTTTCGTTCTTCAGTTTCGTTCTGACACTATGTACTGATAGACATGATGGGCATCTTCCCAGGCTCAGGGTGCCACTTGATCAGTCTGAGCTGCTCAGAGCAATCGCATCCCCCTTGCTAGTGACTAGGTTTCAACATGGCCCTCGGTAGTTACCCTGGGAATCTTCTCATGGACTTCTTTGAAAGTTTTCCTCACTCCTTAAAAGATACAAAAGGCCAGGATGTGGAGAAACTGGAAGCCTCACGCATTACTGGTGGAACCCTCAAACCCACAGAATACTGTCGCCACCTTGGAAAACACTTTGGTGGTTTCACTAGAAAGTTTAGTAATGTACCATACAATACAGCAATTCAACTCCTACCTAGCTAGCTACCCAAGAGAAATGAAAACACGTGTCCACACACAAACGTACGCATAAATGTTCCTAACAGCATTATTCATGCTAGTTAAAAAACAGAAACAACCCACATGCCCTTCATCTGACGAATAGAAAAAGTACAATATATCCATACAATAAAACACTACTCAGCAATAAAAAGGAACAAGGTACTGATACATGCTACAATACGGATGAACTTCAAAAACTTTATGGTAAGCAAAAGAAGCCAGACAAAAAGATCACTATTGTATAATTCCATTTATGTGTGAAATGTCCAGAAAAGGCAAATCTAAAGAGACAGAAACTGCATTAGTGGTTGCCTGAGATCAGAGGGTGAGAAGAGAAATTGATTGCATTGGGCACAGGGGATATTTTAGGGGTAATAAAAAGTTCTAAAAATGGTGATGGTTGCACAACTCTGTACATTTACGTGTGTGTGTGTGTGTGTGTGTGTGTGTGTGTGTGTGTGTATGGGGGTGGGGCGGGAGAGAGAGAGAGAAAGTAAGGATTCAATCCTTCCTATCTTAGGTTCCCATGTGGGAACATGATGCTTGAAGCTGTAGCGGCTATCTCAGGACCAGAAGGAGAAAGCCAGCTAACCAGGAACCATGCATGACATGTGCTGAGCTGTTAAATTAGACGCTCTTGAAACAGCCCTAATCCAAATTTATTTAACGTGGAACCAAAAAATAAAATAAAATAAAAATCCTCACTTAAGTATCTCTTACTTGAAGCCAAAAGCATCCTGATTGATACGGACTAGAAGTACAGTCACCAGAGCTTTTTCACTGGTATAGGATTCACATATACATTGAACTTTGAAGATACACGTGCTACAGACTGAATGTCTGTATCCCCCCAAAATTCATAGGCTGAAACCTAAAAATATCAAAAATACAGTATTTAGAGGCCGGGCCTTTGGGTGGTGATTAGGTCATGAGAGTGGAGCCCTCATGAATGGGATTAGTGTCCTTATAAAGAGCTCCCAGAGAGCTCCCTTGCCTCTTCCACCAGGTGAGACCACAGCAAGAAAATAGCATCTGTGAACCGGGAAGCCAGCCCTCACCAGACACAGTACCTTGATCTTGGACTACTCAGCCTCCAGGACTGACAGAAATAAATTTCTGCTGTCTATAAGCCACCGAGTCTATGGGACTTGGTTATAGCAGCCTGACGTGACAAAGACGGTGCATTTGTGGTGATGTGTATATATATTCAGACATTTCTAACTAGGTTGCACACTATCCTGTGTGACATGAGATACATTTAAGATGGCACCTAGGAGCTGTTTTACTAAAAACATATTTCAATCCAAGCTTGCACTAGCACTTGCTGTCATTCCAGCCTGTCTCTCCTCTACTTTCTTTCATGTTCAGCATGAATCAAATGGCTTAAACATCCCAAATACATTCCAGTTATCACCCCATGTTTCATCCCTCCACATTTTTGCACATCATATTTTCCAAGCCTAGAATGTTCTTCCCTTTGACTACATGTTAAAATGCTATGCATCTTTTAAATCCCAACTTGGGAACATCTTCCCTGATCGCCAAGAATAATCACTCCCTGCCCTGATTTAATTCTATACCTTGTATATATCACTATTATCACCTCTGTCACATTGTATTGGAATTTGTTTTACTATTACTATCTCCCCTATTGTGAATGCTAAAGGGCATGAAGTTTAAATAAAAAACAGCTCTATCTTATATTTGGGTGACTTTGAACAAATCACTTTACTTCTCGGTCTCAATTTCCTCTTCTGTAAGATAAACATGGATATTATCATCCCATCTCTCTCAGACTACTATGAGACTTAACTAAGATAACATATGCAAGAGCATTTTATCAATTATAAAGCACTGACAAATTTTATTTCGAATAGATAAGGTTTTTTTTAAAGGTATATAATGGCCCACACAAATTAGGAAAAAGATGTGATCTCTCACCATTCATCAAAACAGCTCTAGCCGGGCTTCCCTGGTGGCGCAGTGGTTGGGAGTCCGCCTGCCGATGCAGGGGACGCGGGTTCGTGCCCCGGTCCGGGAGGATCCCACATGCCGCGGAGCGGCTGGGCCCGTGAGCCATGGCCGCTGAGCCTGCGCATCCGGAGCCTGTGCTCCGCAACGGGAGAGGCCACAACAGTGACAGGCCCGCGTACAGCAGAAAAAAAAAAAAAAAAAAAAAAAACAGCTCTAGCCAAGACTACCAATGAGCATTGACCTCCCAAAAGCCTAACCGCGAAGGTCTATTCTCAATCGTCATCTTGCTCAATCCACGAGCAGCACTTGATCCAGACGACCTTGCCTTCCTCCTGGACACACTCTCTTCACTGGGTTCCACCTCAGTGGAAGCCCCTTCTCACTATTCTTTACTTGCCCCTTCTCATCTTCCCCACTTCTAAATCTGGAGGGCTCCAAGGCTCAGTATCTAGACCTCTTTCCTTCCTATACTCACTCCCTTAGTGATCTCATCCAGTCTCATGACTTTACATAGCATTTAATTTTTTTTTTTTTTTCCTTTGGCCATGTGGCATGAGGGATCTTAGTTCCCTGACCAGGGATTGAACCCGTGTCTCTTGCAGTGGAAGCACAGAGTCTTAACCACTGGACCACCAGGGAAGTCCCTAAATAGCATTTAATTTCTTCCAACTCACAAATTTGTAGATTTCTTCCCTGAAAACCAAACTTGTGTATCAAACTGCCTAGATGTTTTAAGTATCTTAATGTGCTCAAGCTGAGCTCCTAGTCTCCCCCACCCTGAGTACACACTTCATCTCAGTTCATGGGCATTGGGTCCATTCAGATGTTTGGGTCAAAAAAAATCTCAGACTTGACTCCTCTCTTTCTGTCATACTTCCTATCCAGTCCACCAGAAATTCCTCCAACCAAAGTATCTTCAGAATTCAATCCTTTCTCACTACCTCCATGCTGCTTTTACCCTTGTCCAAGTTTGCCATCATCTCTCACTTGATAGCTGAAATAGCTTCCGAAATGGTCTCCCTTGTTTCTGCCCTTGCCCATCTTTGATCTCGTTGAACCCACCAGCCAGAGTCACTCTGTTACAGCATTAGTTATATCAGGTCAATCATTGTTTAAACCCCTTCATTGGTACCCCATCTCCCTCAGTGTAAGATCACAATGGCCTTTAAGGATCCATGTGATCTGCTCACCATACTCCTGTTTCCTCACTGACCTCATCTCCTACCATTGTCCCCTTTGCTCAGTCCACTCCAGCCACTATGCCCGCCTTGCTTTCTGTTGATAAACTAGACGCCTGGCCTGCCTCTGCCTGAATGCTCTTCTGCCTGATATCATGTGGCTCATTCCTTCATTTCGTTTATATCATTCCTCAGATGTCACCTTCTCTGTGAGGTCTTCCCTGGCCATCCCATTGAAAACTGCAATCCCCTTTCCTCCGACTCCCCATCTCCCTTTCCTGGTTCATTTTTCTCAACAGTAGTTGTCACCTTTTAACATATGTTTTACTGTCACTAGTAAAAGCTCCAAGAGTACAAAAATTTTTATTTCTTCTGTATCCTCAGTGCTTAGAGCAATGCCTGACACATAGATAGCATATTACTTAAAAAAATGAATGAGGAAAGAATGAATGAACAAAGTAGGCTTCATAGATTCATGATAAATATATTTCTAAACACCTGTATCTTCAACAATAATGGGCAGAAGTACCATCAAAGTTTTTAGAAATGTCTGACACTTAAAAGTCAGGAAATTTGAGGCCATAAAGAAGAAATCAAAGTAAGTTTGGGAACACTTAATGTTCCTAAAGAAACTCATAGCAAATAAGTAAGTAGCTATACTTCAATTAAATAAATAAGTAGAAACGAAACGGTACTCAAAATATAACAAAATATTCAGTTGATCACCCCCTAGACTTATTATAAAGTTCAAAGTTAAATAAATGCTTTCTATTTACTTGTAAGGTGCTTAGTATGTGCTGTATTTATCCTTTTAGAAGGCAGAGCTGAACATTTCGATTTTCTTCCTATGTAAGTTTCTTGTGAGTACCTTGGCAGACTTTTCTGGTTTCAATAATTCAAACTAATCATGTCAACAAACAGTTTTAAATAACCAAGACTATAAAATTTGATACTCAGAGTAAAGTTATTAAGTATACTTGGTTATAACCTAAGAATTAACATGACAGAAAAACTTGAAGGAATTTATCATTTTAAACTCTGTAATTACAAATTTTTATATTAGTAGTTGCTATACTAAAGGTATATAATCTGCTGATTAAAATAGATGTTGTCCACAAACAGAAAGTTGTGGATGCATATGGAAAAAAAGTTTCCCATTTTAATATTGATTTATCCCATGTTTTTCTTTTAAATTATTATCATTTCCAGGCAACTCTCTGCTGATAAATTACAAATGAGGATAAACAGTACTTTAACATTCCCATCAGAAACTTCCTAAAGGGTAAATGAATATAATCTCCCTCAAACTAAATTATCATTCAGGGATGGCCATGTATTTTGCTAAATTACAGATCTAGAAAATGAAAATCCAAGACTTTAAACTTCATTTCACAACGATATGCTATTCTTCTAAGTGTTGTATGTACTAACTGTGAGGTCTTTTATTTAAATAAAGACCATTCTATAAAAACTAACGTCAGAAAATGTGCTATAGTTCTTGATTTCCTCATCAAGAAATCACTGAACCATCACTTTAGATCATAGCTGAAAAGTGAATGAACAAAGTTTTTTAAACTATATCTAAGTTTACTCCTCACTGACAACATTGAAAATAGAGAATTTGTGTACATCAATTCTAGAAACTTGCTCTTATCTCAATTTACAGAAATTTCTGTAAGGAAAAGGAAAGGCCACATAGTACAAGAGGAAGTCATGACCTTCGGTAACGTGTTTATACGTAACAAAACTTAATAAATGTTGTTTTTTATCCATGCTTAACTGGATAAAAAACTTGAATAGAACATATTTTTAGAGAAAAGAACATATCTAAACATGTGAAAACTTCTATCCAAACTGACTGAATATTTCAGTGAATACTTTTGGTTAATGTGGCTTGAAACTTGCAAGGCAGTCAACAAAGAAAGTTGGAAGTATCAAAACATCACTGATTCGTTGTGAAAGGCAATAGTAGTAGCTTTTATTATAACTAAACATACTTACAGATGCTTACCCCTCTGTTAAGTTTTTTCTTACATATATGGTTTTAAAAAATATATTCCCCACAACAACTTCATGGGATAAGTGTTATGCTCCCCAATTATAAATGAGAAAACTGAGACCCCAGGAAAGCAAGTAAACTGGCCAAGGTTATCAAGATGAGGATTCAAACTGGGGTCTGTTTCATTCCAGAGTCTGTTTCTAAACCTCTGAGCCCAATGCTGGGTGGCCATTAAAACAGATTCAAAGATATTCACATCAGACATTTGTAGGTAAAACATTTGTTGGAAAATAATACTGCACTCTACACACACACACACACACACCCCAAAATATTCCAGCAGATAAACTTTTGTTGAAAACATTTCAGGAAATCTGACGTTTCCATGCAACACACTTTGCCGAAAGTATACTTCACAGAAAATTTAAAGCCTATTATTTCTTGAACTAATACTCCCTGAGCTAAACAGTCATACAAAATAATTGTTATTAATACACATAAAGTTTTCCATGTCAGTAACTCTACTGTTCAACAATTTAAAAATGAACTTCACAAGAGAGGATGCTCCTTAATTACAGGAGCAATCAACAAATCACAAAAATCTTAAAGCTAAAAGATTTCTTCAAGTTTCTTTAACCTAACCCTTCATTTTATAGATGACAAACTAAAGTCCTGGAAGATGAAGTAATTTGTCCAAGTTTCTACAACTAAAAAAAAGCAAATCATAATAATTTTTACTTACAGTGGGATAAAGATATTTCCAATTCCCAATTATCTTTTTGACCATACCTTAACATTTCTCAATTACAGTAATATATCAACGATATTCTCCATCTGTAGCATTTAAAACCACCTTGAACTTGAATCATTTTGAGGATCAAATCCTACAACTTCAATCATTTCAAAGCAACCTATTCTAAACAAAGAAAACTCTCACTTTCCATGGCAAACAACTGCTAAACAAGGAAAGTAAATACTGTATCAAAATACTTTTTATATTACCAACAGTATTTATGTGAATTTCGAATGGCTTTCTCACAGAGATGATCAAGAATGAATTATAAGACATAAAAGAAGGAATATAAGACTATTAATGACCACTATAAAAACTTAATGTCTACCATAAAGATTAAACAAATGTACAGCTTCTGTTGTTATTACATAGTAAAGTTTTTATTCTAACAGAACTTATTGTACTTTATATTGACTCCCAGCTAGTAGGAATTCATTTCCGTCTGACCACTTTTGGATTTTGTTTACCAAAATGAAATGTCAAATTGAAAAAAAATTAATGCAAACCACAAAAGTCCTGCTATGATAGAAACATTCAATGTGATATTTAAAAGCAAAATCAATCATAAATAAAATAGGACATTTGCCTATCGGACCCATCATTGTTACATAACCTTCCTTAGTAACTATATAATCCACGTTCATTATGTGTAATCATATCGAAGACACTGTCAGATTAATAAAATTTCCTTAGAAGTACCCAAATCGTCATTCCAGATGAAAATGAACCTACAAAAACCAGTTCAAAACAAGGAAATCCAAAGTCATAAATCACTTTGATCAGGCAACAGCTCAAAATAACTAGGCAATTCTCTAGTGGCGTAAGTACCAGCTCCAAAATGAAGTGCTTGTAGAGTATTTAAAAAGCAACATACCTTCTTTAAGGTGGAGAATTCCCAGTGATCAAATTGTAGTAATCCACATAGGGAAGGCATCATCAAAAATCCCAACAACTTTTAAGCAACTCCAAAGAAAAAAGTTTGGTAAGTTTCATTCAGGAATGACTTGATGTTGTATTGGTACTTCCATAACATTCACTGATAGAAAGATCCAGTAAGAACAATGCAGTACGAAGGAGTCAGTGCACTCATGATGCTTTCTAGATGCTGACAATAGTAATCACACCTATACAATTGAAATTAATTAGTGTTAGCTTCCAAGTCACTCAACACACTCAGTTTCTTTTAAAAAAGTAACCTTAGCGTTAATATATTTCTTTCTTTGACACAAAAATTCAAAACTACATAGCTCTGGCACTTGAACCGTTTCTAGCTGCAAGTTTTAATAATGGATATTACTGTACGAAATCACAACTTTAAGAAGTTCAAATAGACTATGTTTGGCTCTTTCCTCCAGGTGTTAGCAGCACAGTTTGAAGTTTCATCTGTCCGGTCAAACTGTAAAGGTGGGAGATAAAGGCAAAGGGTGGGAGGAAAGCTTCTAGCTCTGGGGTGGGGATAGGAGAGGGTAGCAGTGATAAATTAATTACCTTGGTATTTGGAACGATCTCACAAAACAGACCTGAAGATGATGACCTAAATTTGCATTTTCTAACTCAAGAGCCCTGTTCCACACATTCCCAATATTTAAACACTGCTAGAACATACCACGTTTGCCCACTTTCAACAAACTCCCAATTTCTGTCCCTAAATGTCTTTCTATGAACCAAGTGACTGGGCGGATGAACGACTTTGTGATAAAGTGGGAAAGTGCTGAAAGAAATGTCCTATAAAGCGGAGATGTTTACTAGGTGCGCAGTGTTCGCCTCATCTGAGCAAGAACCAATCCAGAAACACTGCGAAGTGAAGCTACTTGGGAAACAAAGTTAAGGAGTCTCCTTTTGCCTATAAACACGGAGGGAATTGCGCTGCCTCTCCACCCCGCAGAAGCTGCAACAGCCATCCCTCTTTTGGGCGGGCGTGGCAGACAGAAACAAAAGGTTAAAACACAAAAGGCGGGGCGGACCGCTGGGTCTGTGGAGCTTCAGGCGCTCGCGTTCCCCTTTCTACTCAAACACATTGAAATGGGGCGGGGGTGGGGGCCCGCGTTAAGTGAGAGAGGTGATGATGGATCGCCAGCACCGCGTAGGTTATTCTGGGTGGGTCGTGAAACTGAGAGGGGTGGACGGGATGGCCGACTCTAACTAGTGGTCCAGGCCCCATCCCTCCATCCCTGCATCTCTGACAGTCGAGAACCTGTGGCTTCTTCCTCCAACCTATCCCAGCCCCAAAGAAAACTTTCTGAACTCTTACCTGTTTGCTCTAACACCCTCGACCGCAAACACAAGAGTCCAATACCCTACCACCCAAACCTCTTCTGCGTTCTCGTGCTGCAGCTTTGGGTATGGTGCGTTGGATCTGCGCAACGCTTCGCAGGCTGTTAAGTTATAAAATGGTGAGGGAACGACCCCCGCTTCCATATCTCTGTCCTTGGCAGGACCAAAGTCAGACCCGGCAAGTCCCAACCATTTCAGCACGCTTCCCTCCGGTCTGCGCGCAGCTAGGAGAAAGCGAGGCAATGCCCCCTTGAGACACCCTTCCCCCCATCCCCCCAGCTCCTCATATAAAGAGGCACTTGAGAGAAATGCCCGCCTGGCTTTTGCCCATTAGAAATAAACAAATAAAACAATCTGTGCAAGTTCCTTAAAGAACAAAAGAGAAGGGAACAGGGAAAAGGAGGTACAACTTGGCCAAACTTCGCCACCGGACTGCTCCTCGGTCCTCCGGAGGGCGGGGAGCGGGGCGCGTTGCGGGGGAGAGAGATAAACAAGACAACAGTCCCCACTCACCTTCTTCCCCACTTCGTCGCACTTCTGAGAGACGTCTCCCTTGTCGCGGTCCTCGCGGCGCTCGGACACTTTTGTGTGGGCTGACAGCGGAGAAAGTCGCGGCGGCAAAGTTGCGAGAGGGAGATACCCGCGCGTCCGGGGGAGAGGGGAAGAAAGAGAGTTCATCAGAGTTCCCCCTTTTGTTCCAAGTCCCGGAGCAGACAAAGAGGCGGCGAGCGGCGGCAGGTTTCTCCCTCTCACCCCTTCTTCCTCTCTCTCTCCCCTCCCCTCCCCGCCCCCTCCCTCTCCCCGCATCTCCCGCCCGGCCGGGAACCTCGGAGGCGAGCCTGGGCGGCTCAGTCCCCAGCCCATTGCAACTCTGCCACGACCCTCTCCTCCCACTACCTCGCCCGAAACTTTCCCCGGGAGATGCCTGTCCTGGTCCCCTCCACACCCACCACGCTGTCTAACGCGCTCAAGTCTGCGGGGGGAGAGGGGGAGGAATCTCCAAAATCATTGTTTCCGGGAGATGCACCTCTTTGTTTGCACTTTCCCTGCCAATCAGTGTGAGCAGTCCACTTTGGCATCGAGTTTCTGTCAGTTTTTCCTCTTCCCAAGAGACAAAATCCGAAGGGCAAGGGGTCAACCACAGAAGATAAAGGCGCTCACACAATTGGAGGTGGGGTGCACCCTAGGCTCTCCATCCTGGTTCCTCCCCTCGGATCACCCCCTCCACCCAACACACCAAAACAACTCAAAGGGGCATCAAGAAGTGTTAGAAAACTCTCCCCCCCCACGCCCACCCCCACTCACTCTGTCCCTTGGGAGCTCCCTCTAATCCGGAGGACAAAGCCCAGCTCGGGGTCCCACCAGGACCTCCACCCCTAGGGGCTACCTGTTGCTGCAGGCGCTGCGCGACTCGGTCCAGGGGCGCCGAGGGCGGATTCCCACCTCGAGCATCGCACCCACCTCTCAGACCCCAAACTTCTCCTAACCTCAGACCGAGACTGCACGGCTCTCCGGGAGACCGCGCTCCCTCTGACCCTGGAGCCAAGCGCTCCTCACCGGCTCCCTTCTCTACACCACTGCCGTGTCCTCGCTCCAAAGATCAGACTCAGGGTCCCTGGCTGCCTCCCCATCCTCTACCCCCTGGCGAGGCCGAACATCCCCTCTTACCGTCCCCTCCCCCACTGCCTTGCCCCAGGCAAATCGGGTGTCTCGGACCAGGAACAGCTCCGCACTCTTCCCCAGGCCCTTTACCAGTCGTTCCCCAACCTCCAGAACTGGGGACCCCATCCTCATCTCCCCCATCCTTAGACCCTCATCCCAGCTGCGGGCCACAGTATTGGCGCCCTGAGTGACTCAGAGTAGCGCTAATTTTCCTTCTAGATCTTACTAGAATTGAAGAGGAGGAAAGCCGGAGATGGGGGAAATGGGAGAGAATGGGGGCCCGCAATGGGAAGCATTTTCTAGGGCAAAGGAAAACAACAACAACAACAACGAGCATTCCAAAGCAAACATCCACCCTCCAGGACGTATCCGGCCCATCGCCCACCTTCGCCTCCACCCTTTCTCCTTCCCCATCCCAGACTTGGGATCTTTGGGTCGTGAAGTTTGGGGGTAAAGGGATGCGGTACAAGGAGGCTTGGGAACCTGGGACCAGTGTCCAGGGTTGGGGTGGAGGTGGCGGATGCCTGAAGGAGGAGGTGAGGGAAGGAGCGAAGAGCCCCTGCTGAGTCCGGAATGTTGCAGCCGACGGTCCCGGTACTCTCCCGGCGACTCCTCGCCAGGTCTCTCGCCCAGAGCAGAACAAAGACGCCGCGAGGAGCGCTTCTGTCCTCGCCTCCCGGGGCCCGCACCCCGCCCTCCGCTTTGCTTGCACGAGCCCACGCCGCTCTCGGAAACTTTGCAACCAACTTCCCCCAGAGTTAGCGCGCGCGGCGCAGGGAACAGAAGAAGAAATGGGGAGAGTCGTACCCGGGGACCAGAGATGCCCTCTTCCCCGTCCCCTCCCGGACGAGGAGCAGCACTCCTGGCGCCGCCGCTCCCACCCGCGCGCAGGGTGACCCACGGTGCAAGGGCCAGAGGAGCACACGTTTTCCCCGGCTCCCTGAAGAGAACGAAGAGGGTTTTCGTTTGGATGCGTGCAGGGCTGGGTAGTGAGGTCGAGGAAAGAAATGGCAAATAGAGAAGCGGGCGGAGGGAAGACGGAGGGCGGTGGCTCGGACTGCGCGGGAGGCGAGGGCGCGGGCGCGAGCGCGAGTGTGAGCCGCGCCTTTCGGGCCGGGTTCCTGCGCGCCCCGTCCGGCCTTCCCAGCTCGGCGAGCAGCCGCGAGGCCTTAGAGTCAGGGCCCGGGGTCCGGGGCCGCCCGGCCCGCCTCCTGGCGCATCGGCCTGCTCACCTGCCTGGAGCCTGGACACCTGCGCCGCCTCCTCCTGGAACCTCGGGTCTCCTGGGCGGCTCCTCGCCTACTGGGAACTCAGAAGCCTCATCCTAGGTTAGGGATCTTGAACGCTCCACAACCAACCGCAAAGAGAAAACAGCCCCTATCCACTCCTGTCTGGCACATTTTCCTCTTTGTCTAATTATGATGACTTCCAGAATTGTCTTTTTAGGAGAAGTCTCCCCTCCCCTCCCCCCCCCCCACCCGCGACAAACCCTTACTTTCCGCTCTTCTCAGGGATCTGCTTGGAAAATAATGAAAAGGCAGTACTTCGAGACAATTCAATTCTGCTGCCTCTCAAAAATACTCGAGTTATGGGGTAAATCAACGAAGAATTGCTAACTTCTAAATAATACCCAATACTCCACTGACTGTTGTGGCCTAATTGAATCTATTCAACCATTACCAAACCTTTTGAAAATATCGACTGATTGTTTCTCTCTTTTCTCAAGAAATGAGGGGGAAGGGCCGTTTGCCAGGTGAACAGTCAATATGACTTCAAGAAGGTTTGCTCCCTGCTTTATGAAACACTCCTGTCAGGGCTGTTCGAAGTATCTCTTTCCCAACCTGCTTGCGGGGAAAACAAGTGATCTCCTCCCAAGAATCTTGATCCTTAACTGGTCAGAGCTCCCCCATCTCCACTCCTGGGCTTCTCTGTGTATGACAATAGCCACTGCTACTTTTGAAAAGGATGCCATCGTTTCTCAGATGCCACCATATTATTAATATTTTTAAATTAATTAAAATGGTGGCTATACCAGAGCAAATGGACTTAGAGATCCAAGTATTCTCTCTGAACTCACAATGTGGCCACCACACTTGGGACTCCACCCCTGCCATTCCTACGGCAGGCTGACAGCATCCTGCAGCTCTCCCTTCTCTGCTTCTCTGCTCAAGGGCTTCCTTGAACAGAAGAAGACCCCACTTTGCTAGTGCAGGAGGGCAGGCTAGAAGGGCCAGGCAGAAAATGCCCCTCAGAGAAGCCCTCAAGCAATCGAGGATGCAAGTCAGTCTAAAACTACCCCAGCTTCCTCACCTGGAGGTAGGACTAGACTTACTCAGTTGTATTCTGCACTGTCTCCCACAGGTCCTCATCTTTGAGCCTCAGTTTCCCACAGCAGTAACTTGCTCTCTAAGGAACCCCATGCTGGCTCCCTTCCTTACCTGTCTCCCCGTACTTTTAGTGCTTTCTGCCATCACATCCCAAACAGGCCACAGTACTTGCCCTTGAATCCTGGTCTCATGGTCATCTTCTGCAGGAACTCAGCCTAAGACACCTCTCAGATATGTGCTGTTTAAAGGGAGGAATCCACTCTATTCAGAGAACGAAGCTACAAAATCAGGTTTTCCCTGGAAAAGAGGTTATTTCAGCAATGAAAAGTGTTTAAGTTATCTAGTTTACTTTCTGGGTCATACTTTAAAATTAGATATTTTACTAAATAAAGTATAGAATCGTACCTCGTGTGTGTGAAATTTTTGTACATAGATTCATAAGAAAAGAAGTTCTTTAAGTCTGATGCCAGCAGACAGCAAAGCAACAGCATGTTCTATTAGAATCACCTTTTTAAAAACTGAATTAGAAGTAACATAGAGGGCTTTTTTTGAGCCTCTGATGAGAGTTAAGAAGGATGACAAACACATCTCATACTATGTCTCAATGTGACCTACCTAGTCAGTAATATTTCCAGTGAGAGATGCTACGGTGTTTTTCACCAAACTTCTCACAGCACAAATTGGCCAACTGTTGCAACAGTTTTTATGAAATTATATATTAAATCTTATTCTGCTCTTAGCCATCATTATGAATCAGTCCTCAAGTATCCACATAATTAAAAGCCCCAGTGCCATTCCTAGCTCCTAGAACTTTCCTTCTTGGGTTGCTTTCACTGCTGTTTTTCTTAAATTCTTCCTGTGATGGTCCTCACTGCTAGTCACCAAATTTTTGTTGTTCTCCCTCTGGGCACATGTTAGGAATGCAATTCCCTACTCCCCTTGAATCAGACGGAGCCATGTCATCTGTTCTGGCCAATGAAATGCAAGCAGAAAGCTTGCCAGGTGGAAGCTTTAAGAGCCAGTGTATGATTTCACGTGTCCCTTCTCCATCTGCCTCCGTGCTGGATAAGGTTGCTGATTTGCCCTGGGTACCAGGGTGAGCCCCCTCCACAGCCAACCTCGGTGATCATTTTGTGTTAGCAAAACAGTAACCCTTTCTTGTCCTAAGCCACTGAGATTTTAGGGTCGTTTGTAATCACGGTACAACCTGGCTGCTTCTCACTTGTTCAGATACTCTCAGTCATTTATTTTTACAAAGTTATACTTCTGGTTTCCTTATGGGTTTGGGATCTTGGAAAGTTTATGCAGTAGCTCCCGTGAACTTCCCATAATATTTTGCAGCTGGACTTCAAGTTTAACGGTACTGTGCTGGGTAAATTGTTTTAGGAAAGATTAGTTTATCTTCTTGTTAAAAAAATGAAAGCCTAGCAACAAATTACGAAGAAGGGGGTAGGATTCTGTGGAGTCTGATACACTGCACTTTTGCATCTGCCCCAGAAAGAGTTGACTTTCCCCCATCTTTGTCATTGGCTTACCAACTTTCAGAACTTCTTTAACCAACACGGTAAACTCAACGAGTCTTTGTCATGCTGCGTTTTAAACTAAAATTCTTTCCACAAGTCATTTAACCTTTGGTGAAGTTTTATTGGTTTTATTTACCTAATAAAACTGAGAAGTACTCACCTACTTCATGGGGTTGTTATGAGAATTAAATGAGATTTTCAGGTCCTTAATCGAGGGGCTGCCGTTCAGTTACAAATACTTCATAGCTTATCTATCAATTTCCCTGGGTCAGAAACATTAATAAGGAGGCTTGCCTGTTCTGAAATGTTTTTTCATTTTCTTAATATCCCAGCAATAATCACTATATTGCAAAAGTGTTGTTAAGAATAATGAACAGCATATCTTTTTCCTTTCCCAAGAGATACCTGGAAAATTGAAACCCACTTTTACTTCTAAGCCCTAAGGACTGTTGGTTTTACTTGTACTCTTGTTGTTGCTACTGTTATTGTTTCTAATTATTTCCATTTCCTCTAGTAAAATCCCAACTCCATAGCCTCGAATGTAAGGTCCTCCACATATAGCCTCCCCACGCCCTCAATCTGTCTTTTCCATCAACCTGACTCATACTACATGCCCTGATAATACTAAATTGCTTGTAGCAATGCCGGCTCAGGCTTATGCACTTTTACTCATGCTGTTCTCTCGGAAGACATTTATCCCACCTTTTTCCCATCTCCAATCCTTACTTGCCTTTCAGATCCTTCTACACAAGCAACTCCTGGAATAGGTTTCCTTCCAGAAACCCCAAGTTGGACTAACTGTCCCTCCTTCATTTATCCCATCAAATATCTCTATCCTTTCAGGAGGTAGTAGAATTTTTATTAAGAATGTGAGTTTTAGGGCTTCCTTGGTGGCGCAGTGGTTGAGAGTCCGCCTGCCGATGCAGGGGACACGGGTTCGTGCCCCGGTCTGGGAAGATCCCACATGCCCCGGAGTGGCTGGGTCCGTGAGCCATGGCCGCTGAGCCTGCGCATCCGGAGCCTGTGCTCCGCAACGGGAGAGGCCACAACAGTGAGGGGCCTGCGTACCGCCAAAAAAAAAAAAAAAAAAAAAAATGTGAGTTTTAGAATCATCAGCTGGGTGTGTATCACCTGGCTTTGCCACTCACTAGCTACGTGACTGTGATCAAGTAACTTTACCTTTTTGACCTCGGTTACCATGTGCAAGATAACATAAGACTACCTGCATCATGGGATTGCATGGATAAAATGTCATCAAAAATGTAAAGTGCTAAGCATATAAACCTGACAGTAATAAAAGCAGCTGTCATCTATTGAGTGTTTCTTATCTCTAGCAGATTTAAATAAAGTTAAAGTAGTAAAATAGCAGATGGTGAAATTTCATTTTGATTCTCAGCTTTTCTTCTCCGATATAAAGGTCTGGAACTTCAGTAAAGTATCTTCCTTAAGGATGCTGGGCATTGAAAACAAAAGCTACCCAAACTCTCAAGAGACGACTGTGCTCTAAGTGTTATACCAGAAACTAGATTTCCTAATCAACAGTGCTTCAGTCTTTATATCAGTATATATAGGCCACAGTAGACCATTAGAAGGTTCAGAAAGAGCAAGGAATCTAATGTATTGTCCATGTATTGGACTGAAGAGTATTTCATCCAGGCTACAGTGGAGTTCTGCTCTATGTACTGTACGTAACTGAATAATATACAGTAATTCTCCATTTTCCCAATAAGAAGATTGTTTTAAAAGTTTCTTGGCCAACTATACACACTTTTAGATCATGTGTCTACTTATTTAATATGCTTCCATATTTTCGTCACATTAATAAATTTAGAAATAATAATTCCGAAATATTTCTGTTTTTGCCACTCACAATTCATGAAACAATTTTCTCTTCTCACACATCTTTGTCATCCCCATAGCCACTCTGGTTCATTTATCTCTCATTATCAGAGCCCATCATCTTTATTTCTATTTAAATTGTTGAAAACACAGCTCTTCTGGAGCTGACGTTGATACTGAAAATGGAAATTTTATCCCAACCCACAAATATCATTCACATAACATTAAAAAAAAAGTAGTCATCTTTCCTACAGATGTATAGCTGAGCTAGCCACAACACGAAAAGATTTGTTTCACCTTGAAAAGCTTTGTTTACAAAGACAGCAAAATTTGATGATCATGAGGTCTTATCCCCAGGATAAAATTTTTTTTAATAAATAAGTCTATATTAAATACGTTAGCCTCCTTCATTTCTAGTTTGTTATATGACCTCGTAAGCATTAGAAACCAGATCGAGGCCCAAAGATTGAGGGTAGTGTGGCTTTGCCAAGTATAATTTGTTGTTCGAAATAAAATAATTGAGAAATTGAGAGATTACATCATAGGGTCTTTTGGGTAAGGCAAACTCCTCTTCTGAAGGCTCATTTGGGGGGAAATATCTTACCTGACATTTAGGAAGGTACTGGCAGTAATCTGTCTTGTCACATGTGTCACATGCAGCCTTTTTCCATATTAGTGCAAGAGAGATCCCGACAAATTCCACCCTCCATCTGTCCAAGACAATCCATCAGCGTCCGCTTGCATTTCTTTTCTATTTTTTATACATTTATTTATTTATTTTGGCTGTGTTGGGTCTTCGTTGCTGCGTGTGGGCTTTCTCTAGTTGCGGCAAGGGGGGCTACTCTTCGCTGCGGTGCGCGGGCGTCTCATTGCGGTGGCTTCTCTTGTTGCGAAGCATGGGTTCCAGGCATGTGGGCTTCAGTAGTTGTGGCGCACGGGCTTAGTTGCTCCCCGGCAGGTGGGATCTTCCCAGACCAGGGCTTGAACCCACGTCCCCTGCATTGGCAGGAGGATTCTTAACCACTGCGCCACAAGCGAAGTCCCTGCATTTCTTCATGCATTACAACTCCTTAGTTTCTGTCTTCCCATCTGAAGCAAGGATCATATTTCCATGTCATTATTCTAGAAGATTCTATAACAGCATGGCATCTTTTAAAAAACAGATTTAAACATTTCCCTCTGTTGAGGTTTTTTCTCCTTCTCTTTCCAGCAACTTTGCCCATTCTGCTGTTGCTCACCCAGCTCCTATCATCTAACCGTCCCTGCATTTGCACTGTTATACTGTATGCTTCCCAGCGGAATCAAGTTTCCATCCATTATAGAGCTTTCTCTGAACCCCTCTGCATGAATTAGGTGGCTGGCACCTTTTTTAGGAAAACGTACATCACAACTTCTGATTACGACTCATGTTCTTGGATGATTACCCTGTGTATGAAGCAGTCCTTCAGGCTAACATGATTATGCAACAGTAATATCTTTAACTTCAGGGGGTAAAAGCCTGACACTGTTCCACGTGAAATAGCATATTTTTTGGTTTTAATTCCCGATTCTCTGTTTCATGACATTTATCCCTGATATCTAACTTAGATAAAATCTTTAACCAAAGGCAAATACAATTTAATGGAAATAGTTTTACCTGTTTTCTTCCAATTTTGCAATATTTTTGGCTCTAAAATTCATGTAATTTTGCCGTTGCTTAGTATTTCCTGTGGAAATACTTATTTGAGATGATAACAGCCTTAAATAAGAACAGAACTGCTGAATATTTTGTTTTGTGGAGAAAGGTATTATTAGACTTTCTTCTCCAGGCTAAAAACAAAAAATCAAGGTCATCCTAGTCATAGAAGTTTCTCAGAAAGACACTTTTATTATAGCTTTGACTTAATCCAGGAAGCCTATCACTAATAGATACAATTAAAAAGAACAAGGGATAAACAAGGTGGCTTTTTCCCCAGCCACCTGCTATCTCTCCCCTGCTTTCTATTTCATTGTCCTGTATATCAATAGTAACACTGATTATACTTTCTCTAACATGATTTGGAAGAGTCCATCTTTTAACTTTGCCTGGGTTATCACCTACTTTGGGATTGGACGCCCTATACACTCAGCTTAGATATTCCTTTCTCATTTCAGTTTATGTTAGTTCATAAGAGATCTCCTTCAGTTTTACAGTATTTTCTTCTCTCATTATTTATTTAGTTTGCTTTTTATTTGCTGGCAAGCTTAGCCCTCATAAAAAGGGCTAGAGACATCCATTGATCAAGAGCACAGGCAGGAATTCTGATAACAGCACTTCCCGCCCTATAAGAGGAACCACTTGGTCCTTGTTGCGGCTGGGATCACAGTTGGCCTCATAAATGGTTGCCAGTAGCCTCCACGGAACAGACCCTTGTCTTTAAGGCACTGTGCTAGAGCCATCATCCTATTTAAACTAGGGCAAAGAGGCAACCATTTGTCTTCTCCTTCAGAGCCAGCAATTTTTCGCTGTAATAAATGACTTCATTTTGCCACTGGAGTTACAGAGGTTAAATTTACAGCTAAGTGCAATCCTTTACTCATTACAGCAACTTCCAGAGAGTTCACTCATTTATTAGCAAAAATATCACTTTGAGTCAGGAATAAAGGTGCAGATGTGCTCATACAAAATTACTAAGAATAAGGGTGAGAGTCTGATGTGGAAAAATATACAGTATTACACCAAAAGTGCTTCCCCTCTTTTTCTCCTAAATTTAAAATAAAGTAATAAGACATTTAACAAGGGGTTTTTGTGTTTCCATGCCCAGTTTCTTCCCAAGAATTAATCCTTGGTTTTCTTCTCTTCCTGAACTACACCTGCCTATCTATGCTGACTCTATCCACTATGGCTTTGAGTTTCACAACCCCTATCCCTGTACTTCCAGCCCAGATTGTTCTTCCTTGGCCCAAACACCTATAAATCCAACTGTTCACTGGAGGTTTTCACTCACAGGTCCCACAGATACCTGTCATTTAACACAGCTTAAGCTAATTTTACCAGCTTTTTCTCAAAAATCAGAAACTCTCCCCAACAATCATTCTTATTAGCTCTACTACTATTTAACCAATTGTGATGGATAATTTTATGTCAACTTGACTTGGCTAAAGGTTGCCCAGATAGCTGGTAAAACATTCCTGTGTGTTGTCTGTCAAGGTGTTTCCAGAGGAGATTAGCATTTAAACAGATTGACTAAGTAAAGAAGATCACCTTCACCAATGTGAGTGGGCGTTATCCAATCTGTTGAAGGCCTGAGTAGAATGAAAAGGCACAGGACGGCGAATTTGCTCTCTCCAAAGAAGCTTGGGACATCCATCTTCTCCTGCCCTCAGACCTTGGTGTTGCGGGTTCTCAGAACTTTGCATTCAGACTGAATTCTACAGCTGGCTTTCTTGGTTCTCTAGCTTGTAGTCTGCAGATGGCGGGACTTCTCAGCTGACTCACAAGATTGTAACCCATATATATTCTCCAGAGAAAGAGAACCAATAGGATATATAGATATACACACTGGTAAAGGGAACAAAAACAACAAAAATGTGGGAGTTACTCAACACTTTTCCCCTCCCCCCTCAGTCCACAACTAAATGCCTAAACACTCAAAAAGAACAGTCAGTTTTATTTCCTTAGCATCTCCAACATGCTTCCCTTCCTGCCCCATAGCTACTACCCAATTCAGGCTCTCATCATCTTTCAACTGAACAACTATAACGGTCTCTGTTATAGACTGGATGTTTGTGTCTCCCCAAAATTCCCATGTTGAAACCCTAACTCCCAGTGTGGCTTTATTTGGAGATGGGGCCTCTAAGGAAGTAATTAAGGTTGAATGAGGTCATAAGGGTGGCGTCCCGATCTGATAGGATTAGTTTCCTTGTAAGAAGGGACACCAGAAACCTCTCATTCTCATTCTCCATGCACACATGGAGGAAATGTCATGTGAGGACACAGAAAGAAGGAGGCCATCTACAAGCCAGGAAGAGAATCCTCACCAGTAACAGACTCAGCCAGCACCTTATTCTAGGATTTCTAACCTCCAGAACTGGGAGAAAATAAATGTTCTGCTGTTTAAGACACCCAGTCTGTGTTATTTTGGAATGGCGGCCCAAGCAGACCAATACAGTCTCCAAACCAGTCTCTTCCTCTGCGGTCACCCTGGCGCCACGTCCAAACAATCTGAAGCACTGTCCCTAGAGTGACTTTTATAAAAATGGCATGTTGATCACATTATTTATTTCCTTAAGAAAAAAGAGAAGTATTAATGGCTCCCTACATTGCCAGAGTCCAAACTCAGCCTCCTCTGTGATCTAGCCATATCTAGCACCCTCCCTTCATTCCTACCATCTCCCCTCCCCACATATAAACATCTCCATCCACATTAAATAACTTACAGCACGCTGTGTCTTTTTCTGTCTGTGCCACTCCTACCCTCTACCCCTCTCTCCTTTAACTTGGCTTCCCTTTCTCATTGAAGCCTTCCCTGATCTTCAACATGCAAGAAACCGAACATTCCCCATGCCTCATACAACCGTTGAACCTCATTCACATCTCTGTTCCAACACTGACCAACTGTCTAGCAGGGTTTATACATGTCTTCCCTACTAGGTCGTGTGCCTCATTTATCGTTGCCTTTCTAGTGCCTAGCACAGTGCCTGGCATACAACAGGCACTCAATGTTTGTTTAATTGGAAGAATGACCTAGGTAAAATATCAACACCGCATTTCTGCTCCTACTACTTCAAAAGTAGATGACCTTATTTTATCTCTGTTGACTTTGAGTTTGCTAAAATTATCTCATCACTCTGATCTGTCAAGGTTTGGGTTTGTTTTCTTTTCTTGGCAGTTAGATCTAATATAATGGATCCACCAATTACAAATTCTGCACCTTCAGCTAAGTTATTGATTTCATAAAAGGATTAATATGTCCTGGTGAGAGCCCTGAGAAAGGGCATTAAAACTCTCCCTCTACTTTGAAATCAATTCATTAACTGATTACTTTCACATTTCACCTGCTTACTTATCCACCTAATTTACTGCCACAATCCATTATAACTTTTTTCCCTAAACCATATCTGCCTAAGGGTAAACCGGGTCACAAGAACGTCCCACCCAATATGTCATGCTTTAATCTGTAAAGTTATTGTTTCTTCTTCTACCCCCTCCCTCACTGTTTATGATATACACTAGTATTTAGTCTGTGTACACTTGGGATTTGATAAAGTTTACTCTAAACATTTTAAGCATTTTATATATACTTTGAAATTGAATTTGAGCTCAAATTATAATGTATTATATTTCCATTATTTTTACTACATGTGAAGCTGAGACTTTCAGAACACAGATTCTCAGTGACCCCGTGCAGAACGAGCTTTAGTGATATGCTGTTGGCCTCAACTGAAGGATATCAAAGACCCAGAGACATGAAAGTTATTTTTGTGTCTATTGTAGCGATGTTGCCAAGGACATTTTCACTATATCATACCGTGTCCTCTTTATGTGAATCTACAGGAGAAATGTTTCACAGGTTTTAGATTCAGAAAAAGTGTTCCATTTATAGTTTGGCTTTAATCTTGTGGATAAATCTTGTAATTAAGCAGGTTCCCTCTTTGCTTTGTTCCTCAGAAATGTAAAGCCCAATTAGCCGATCTTCTCTAGCACCTACTCAAGGTGAGAAGGTTAACATGTTTGTGTGTGTAATCTTATCCCTTGCTTTAATCATTTAGTTTTTCTACCCTTATTTTCTACCCTCCAAAAAATTATTTCAAAAATTGAGGTTTATATTTTGCATTTATGTCAAATGTAGCACATGAATCGGAGCAAAAATAATTTTGTCTTTATTTACAAACATGGGAATTGAAAACCCTGATAAGGGGATAAATTTAGTTAAAGTTTTAAGACTGTTTAACCCAATGAGACTGAGCTTTTTTTAAAAAAAAAATCTTTATTGGAGTATAATTGCTTTGCAATGATGTGTTAGTTTCTGCTTTCTAACAAAGTGAATCAGTTATACAAATACATATGTACCCAAATCTCTTCCTTCTTGCGTCTCCCTCCCTCCCACCCTCCCTATCCCACCCCTCTAGGTGGTCACAAAGCACCGAGCTGATCTCCCTGTGCTATGCAGTTGCTTCCCACTAGCTATCTATTTTACCTTTGGTAGTGGATATATGTCCATGCCACTCTCTCACTTTGTCCCAGCTTACCCTTCCCCCACCCTGTATCCTCAAGTCAATTCTCTAGTAGGTCTGTGTCTTTATTACCATCTTGCCCCTAGGTTCTTCATGAACATTTTTTTTTTTTTTAGATTCCATATATATGTCTTAGCATACAGTATTTGTTTTTCTCTTTCTGACATACTTCACTGTGTATGACAGACCCCAGGTCCATCCACCTCACTACAAATAACTCAATTTCGTTTCTTTTTATGGCTGAGTAATATTCCATTGTATATATGTGCCACACTTTCTTTATCCATTCATCTGTTGATGGACACTTAGGTTGCTTCCAATGCACTGGCTATTGTAAACAGAGCTGCAATGAACATTATGGTACATGACTCTTTTTGAATTATGGTTTTCTCAGGGTATATGCCCAGTAGTGGGATTGCTGGGTCATGTGGTAGTTCTATTTTTAGCTTTTTAAAGAAACTCCATAATGTTCTCCATAGTGGGTGCATCAATAATTTACATTCCTACCAATAGTGCAAGAGGGTTTCCTTTTCTCCACACACTCTCCAGCATTTATTGTTTGTACATTTTTTGATGATGGCCATTCTGACCGGTGTGAGATGATATCGCATTGTAGTTTTGATTTGCATTTCTCTAATGATTAGTGATGTTGAGCATCCTTTCATACGTTTGTTGGCAGTCTGTATATCTTCTTTGGAGAAATGTCTATTTAGGTCTTCTGCTCATTTTTGGATTGGGTTGTTTTTTTGATATTGAGCTGCATGAGCTGCTTGTAAACTTTGGAGATTAATACTTTGTCAGTTGCTTCCTTTGCAAATATTTTCTCCCATTCTGAGGGTTGTCTTTTCATCTTGTTTATGGTTTCCTTTGCTGTGCAAAAGCTTTGAAGTTTCATTAGGTCCCATTTGTTTCTTTTTGTTTTTATTTCCATTTCTCTAGGAGGTGGGTCAAAAAGGATCTTGCTGTGATTTATGTCATAGAGTGTTATGCCTATGTTTTCCTCTATGAGTTTGATAGTGTCTGGCCTGACGTTTAGGCCTTTAATCCATTTTGACTTTAGTTTTGTGTATGGTGTTAGGGAGTGTTCTAATTTCATTCTTTTACATGTAGCAGTCCAGTTTTCCCAGCACCACTTATTGAAGAGACTGTCTTTTCTCCACTGTATATTCTTGCCTCCTTTATCAAAGATAAGGTGACCATATGTGCGTGGGTTTGTCTCTGGGATTTCTATCCCGTTCCATTGATTTATATTTCTGTTTTTGTGCCAGTAAAATACTGTCTTGATTACTGTGGCTTTGTAGTATAGTCTGAACTCAGGGAGCCTGATTCCTACAGCTCCGTTTGTCTTTCTCAAGATTGCTTTGGTTATTCAGGGTCTTTTGTGTTTCCATTCAAATTGTGAAATTTTTGTTCTAGTTCTGTGAAACATGCCAGTGGTAGTTTGATAGGGATTGCATTGAATCTGTAGATTGCTTTGGGTAGTAGAGTCATTTTCACAATGTTGATTCTTCCAATCAAAGAACATGGTATATCTCTCCATCCATTTGTATCATCTTTAATTTCTTTCATCAGTGTCTTATAGTTTTCTGCATACAGGTCTTTTGTCTCCTTAGGTAGGTTTATTCCTAGGTATTTTATTCTTTTTGTTGCAGTGGTAAATGGGAGTATTTCCTTAATTTCTCTTTCAGACTTTTCATCATTAGTGTATAGGAATGTGAGATTTCTGTGCATTAATTCTGTATCCTGCTACTCTACCAAATTCATTGATTAGCTCTAGTAGTTTGTAGCATCATTAGACTTCTCTATGTATAGTATCATATGATCTGCAAACAGTGACAGCTTTACTTCTTCTTTTTGAATTTGGATTACTTTTATTTCTTTTTTCTTCTCTGATTGCTGTAGCTAAAACTTCCAAAACTATGTTGAATAATAGTGGTGAGAGTGGGCAACCGTGTCTTGTTCCTGATCTTAGTGGAAATGGTTTCAGTTTTTCACCATTGAGGACAATGTTGGCTGTGGGTTTGTCATATATGGCCTTTATTATGTTGAGGAAAGTTCCCTCTATGCCTACTTTCTGGAGCATTTTTATCATAAATCGGTGTTGAATTTTGTCAAAAGCTTTCTCTGCATCTATTCAGATGATCATATGGTTTTTCTCCTTCAATTTCTTAATATGGTGTATCACATTGATTGATTTGCATATATTGAAGAATCCTTGCATTCCTGGGATAAACCCCACTTGATCATGGTGTATGATCCTTTTAATATGCTGTTGGATTCTGTTTGCTAGTATTTTGTTGAGGATTTTTGCGTCTATGTTCATCAGTGATATTGGCCTGTAGTTTTCTTTCTTTGTGACATCTTTGTCTGCTTTTGGTATCAGGGTGATGGTGGCCTCGTAGAATCAGTTTGGGAGTGTTCCTCTCTCTGCTATGTTTTGGAAGAGCTTGAGAAGGACAGGTGTTAGCTCTTCTCTAAATGTTTGATAGAATTTGCCTGTGAAGCCATTTGGTCCTGGGCTTTAGTTTGCTGGAAGATTTTAAATCACAGTTTCAATTTCAGTGCTGTGATTGGTCTGTTCATATTTTCTATTTCTTCCTGGTTCAGTCTTGGAAGGTTGTGCATTTCTAAGAATGTGTCCATTTCTTCCAGGTTGTCCATTTTCTTGGCATATAGTTGCTTGTAGTAATCTCTCATAATCCTTTGTATTTCTGCAGTGTCTGTTGTTACTTCCCCTTTTTCATTTCTAATTCTATTGATTTGAGTCTACTCCCTTTTTTTCTTGATGAGTCTGGCTACTGGTTTATCAATTTTGTTTATCTTCACAAAGAACCAGCTTTTAGTTTTATTGATCTTTCCTATCGTTTCCTTCTTTTTCATTTATTTCTGATCTGATCTTTATGATTTCTTTCCTTCTGCTAACTTTGGGGTTTTTTTGTTCTTCTTTCTCTAATTGCTTTAGGTGTAAGGTTAGGTTGTTTATTTGAGATGTTTCTTGTTTCTTAAGGTAGGATTGTATTGCTGTGAACTTCCCTCTTAGAAATGCTTTTGCTACATCCCATAGGTTTTGGGTCGTCGTGTTTTCATTGTCATTTGTTTCTAGGTATTTTTTGATTTCCTCTTTGATTTCTTTAGTGATCTCTTAGTTATTAAGTAGTGTATTGTTTAGCCTCCATGTGTTTGTATTTCTTACAAATTTTTTCCTGTAATTGATATCTAGTCTCATAGCGTTGTGGTCGGAAAAGATACTTGATATGATTTCAATTTTCTTAAATTTACCAAGGCTTGATTTGTGACCCAAGATATGATCTATCCTGGAGAATGTTCCATGAGCACTTGAGAAGAATGTGTATTCTGTTGTTTTTGGATGGAATATCCTATAAATATCAATTAGGTCCACCTTGTTTAAGTATCATTTAAAGCTTGTGTTTCCTTATTTATTTTCATTTTGGATGATCTGTCCATTGGTGAAAGTGGGGTGTTAAAGTTCCCTACTATGATTGTGTTACTGTTGATTTCCCCTTTTATGGCTGTTAGCATTTGCCTTATATATTGAGGTGCTCCTATGTTGGGTGCATAAATATTTACAATTGTTATATCTTTTTCTTGGATCGATCCCTTGATCATTACATAGTGTCCTTCTTTGGCTCTTGTAATAGTGTTTATTTTAAAGTCTATCTTGTCTGATATGAGAATTGCTACTCCAGCTTTCTTTTGGTTTCCATTTGCATGGACTATCTTTTACCATCCCCTCACTTTCAGTCTGTATGTGTCCCTAGGTCTGAAGTGGGTCTCTTGCAGGAGGATATATACAGGTCTTGTTTTTGTATCCATTCAGCCAGTCTATGTCTTTTGGTTAGAGCATTTAATCCATTTACATTTAAGGTAATTATCGATATTCCTATTACCATTTTCTTAATTGTTTTGGGTTTGTTATTGTAGGTCTTTTCCTTTTCTTGTGTTTCCTGCCTAGAGACGTTCCTTTAGCATTTGTTGTAAAGCTGGTTTGGTGGTACTGAATTCTCTTAGCTTTTGCGTGTCTGTAAAGGTTTTAATTTCTCCATCAAATCTGAATGAGATCCTTGCTGGGTTGAGTAATCTTGGTTGTAGGTTTTCCCCCTTCATCACTTTAAATATGTCCTGCCACTTCCTTCTGGCTTGCAGAGTTTCTGCTGAAAGATCAGCTGTTAACCTTATGGGGATTCCCTTGTGTGTTATTTTTCCCTTGCTGCTTTTAACATTTGTTCTTTGTATTTAATTTTTGATAGTTTGGTTAATATGTGTCTTGGCGTGTTTCTTCTTGGATTTACCCTGTATGGGACTCTCTGTGCTTCCTGAACTTGATTAACTATTTCCTTTCCCATATTAGGGAAGTTTTCAACTATAATCTCTTCAAATATTTTCTCAGTCCCTTTCTTTTTCTCTTCTTCTTCTGGGACCCCTATAATTTGAATGTTGGTGTGTTCAATGTTGTCCCAGACGTCTCTGAGACTGTCCTCAATTCTTTTCATTCTTTTTTCTTTATTCTGCTCTGCAGTAGTTATTTCCACTATTTTATCTTCCAGGTCACTTATCCATTCCTCTGCCTCAGTTATTCTGCTATTGATCCCATGTAGAGAATTTTTAGTTTCATTTATTGTGTTGTTCATCACTGTTTGTTTGCTCTTTAATTCTTCTAGATCCTTGTTAAACGTTTCTTGTATTTTCTCCATTCTATTTCCAAGATTTTGGATCATCTTTACTATCATTATTCTGAATTCTTTTTCAGGTAGACTGCCTATTTCTTCTTCATTTGTTAGGTCTGGTGCATTTTTACCTTGTTCCTTCATCTGCTCTATGTTTCTCTGTCTTCTCGTTTTGCTTCATTTACTGTGTTTGTGGTCTCCTTTTCACAGGCTGCAGGTTCATAGTTTCTGCTGTTTTTGGTGTCTTCCCCCAGTGGCTAAGGTTGGTTCAGTGGGTTGTGTGGGCTTCCTGGTGGAGGGGACTAGTGCCTGTGTTCTGTTGGATAAGGCTGGTTCTAGTCTTTCTGGTGGGCAGGTCTACGTCTGGTGGTGTGTTTGGGGGTGTCTATGGCCTTATTATGATTTTAGGCAGCCTCTCTGCTAATGGGTGGGGTTGTATTCCTGTCTTGCTAGTTGTTTGCCATAGGGTGTCCAGCACTGTAGCTTGCTGGTTATTGAGTGGAGCTGGGTTTTGCCGTTTAGATGGAGATCTCTGGGAGATTTTCGCCGTTTGATAGTACGTGGAGCTGGGAGGTCTCTTATGGACCGGTGTTCTGAACTTGCCTCTCCCACCTCAGAGGCACAGCCCTGACGCCTGGCTGGAGCACCAAGAGCCTGTTATTCACACGACTCAGAACAAAAGGGAGAAAAAAGAAAGAAAGAAGAAAGCAACCAAACCAGAAAACAAATCCGCCCATGATAACAAGTGCTAAAAACTATACTTAAAAAAAAAAACAAAAACAAAAACACGGACAGACAGAACCCTAGGACAAATGGTAAAAGCAAAGCTATACAGACAAAATCACACACAGAAGCATACACATGCACACTCACAAAAAGAGAAAAAGGGAAAAAAAATATATATATCGCTGCTCCCAAAGTCCACCTCCTCAATTTGGGATGATTCGTTGTCTATTCAGGTATTCCTCACATGCAGTGTACATCAAGTTAATTGTGGAGATTTAATCCGCTGCTCCTGAGGCTGCTGGGAGAGATTTCCCTTTCTCTTCTTTGTTTTCACAGCTCCCGGGGCTCAGCTTTGGATCTGGCCCCCCCTCTGCGTGTAGGTCGCCTGAGGGCGTCTGTTCTTCGCTCAGACAGGACGGGATTAAAGGAGCCGCTGATTCGGGGGCTTTGGCTCACTCAGGCTGGTGGGAGGGAGGGGCACGGAGTGCGGGGCGGGCCTGCGGCGGCAGAGGCCGGCGTGACGTTGCACCAGCCAAAGGCGCGCCATGCGTTCTCCCGGGGAAGTAGTCCCTGGATCCCGGGACCCTGGCAGTGGCGGGCTGCACAGGCTCCCCGGAAGGGAGGTGTGGACAGTGACCTGTGCTCGTACAGAGGCTTTTTGGTGGCGGCAGCAGCAGCCTTAGCGTCTCATGCCCGTCTCTGGGGTCCGCGCTTTTGCCCGCGGCTCGCGCCCGTTTCTGGAGCTCCTTTAAGCAGCGCTCTGAATCCCCTCTCCTCGTGCACCAGGAAACAAAGAGGGAAGAAAAAGTCTCTTGCCTCTTCGGCAGGTCCAGACTTTTTTCCGGACTCCCTCCCGGCTAGCCGTGGCGCACTAACCCCCTGCAGGCTGTGTTCACGCCGCCAACCCCAGTCCTCTCCCTGCGCTCCGACCGAAGCCCGAGCCTCAACTCCCAGCCCCGCCCGCCCCGGCGGGTTAGCAGACAAGCCTCTCGGTCAGGTGAGTGCCGGTCGGCCCTGATCCTCTGTGCAGGAATCTCTCCGCTTTGCCCTCCGCACCCCTGTTGCTGTGCACTCCTCCGTGGCTCCGAAGCTTCCCCCTCCGCCACCCGCAGTCTCCGCCCGCGAAGGGTCTTCCTAGTGTGTGGAGACCTTTCCTCTTTCACAGCTCCCTGCCACTGGTGCCGGTCCCGTCCCTATTCTTTGTCCCTGTTTTTTCTTTTGCGCTACCCAGGTACGTGGGGGAGTTTCTTACCTTTTGGGAGGTCTGAGGTCTTCTGCCAGCATTCAGTAGGTGTTCTGTAGGAGTTTTTCCACATGTAGATATATTTCTGATGTAGTTGTGGGGAGGAAGGTGATCGCTGCGTCTTACTCTTCCGCCATCTTGAAGCTCCAGTTGAGACTGAGCTTTTTAGACTATGACAAGTATGGCCTGGTTTCAAATTATTATTATTATTTATAAATTTATTTATTTGGCTGTGTTAGGTCTTTGTTTCTGTGCGAGGGCTTTCTCTAGTTGTGGCAAACGGGGGCCACTCTCCATCGCGGTGCGCGGGCCTCTCACTATCGCGGTCTCTCTTGTTGCCGAGCACAGGCTCCAGACGCGCAGGCTCAGTAGCTGTGGCTCACGGGCCCATTTGCTCCACGGCGTGTGGGATCCTCCCAGACCAGGGCTGAAACCCGTGTCCCCTGCATTGGCAGGCAGATACTCAACCACTGTGCCACCAGGGAAGCCCCTCAGATTATTTTGTTCCAACATTTGTAATCAATTCTTTTTATATTCAGGGTATGACTGTAGAATGTCCAAATACTTGGATAGAAAGTAAAAATTTAATTATCTTGGTGTTGGTCCTACTTATTATCACTGAAAGCAAACATTCGTGTGATTGGTGGTTCTTTTCACTCTTTACACAAAAGTTGTAGTGTCAGCCCTGTGAAATGAAAGTCCGACTGTCTTGTATTTGAAAAATGTTAACTCAGTTCCCAGGACACACAGGTTCTAGTCCTACTTATATATTATACTGAGACTCTAGCGAGGCCTGAACCTCTCTGCATTTCCATTTCCCCGAATCTGTAAGACAAAGGTAATGCCTCCTGGGTTCTATAAATTAATTGAGATAATAGATATAAAAGCACTTGGAGAAATATGAAGTGCTATATGATTATTAGAAAATGGCTTTGAGTCAGAAAACACATCATTATCATTGCTACATAATGATACTTTATATACAAAGATTCCAACTTTTTTAATATAGCAGGTCACAGGAAGCATACATATACACACATGTTCAGGTTCATGAGTTAAAAAAAGGAAGTGCAGTACCTTAGCATTTCAGCCATACAAATAAGGAAGTGAGATGGTTTCCTAGAGAACCCCTGGATTTAACCAACCAACTTCTACTTTTTGGGGGGAGGAATGACTGTATCTCCATTGTGCTTTTTAAAAAAATTAAGTTATTTATTTATTTGCTTGTTTGTTTATAGAAATAAATTTATTTATTATTGTGGTAAAATATGCATAACATAAAATTTACTGTTTTAACCATCTTTAAAGTGTACAAAATTCAGTGGCATTAGGTACAGTACGATCATATTGTTGTGCAACCTTCACCACTATCCATTTCCAGAACTTTTTCATCATCCCCACCAGAAACTCTGTACCTGTTAGACAGTAATTCCCCATTCAGCTTCCACTTTGGGAGGCTCCATTGTCTTTGGCCACCACGTGGCAGTTTTCCCCATCGTGTCCAGGGTTAAACTTCCTTCTGCGTAGGCTTCTCATTTCCCCTTCCTTGAAAAGTTGCTTTTCACCCAGGTAATAGGTTATTTTTGCCCTATGCTATTAACTTCTTAGCATCATAACTTAAAAAATCTTTTTTGCTTGCTTTGATGGTGTGGACATAAGTGGGAATGGAGCATCAGAATTCAGTCCTATCGTGGCCCATTTATATGCCTGGCTGGTAAACGAATCTCGTAGTCTCGACTACCAGCACCTCAGGCAAGCCCTGGGCTTGCTCTCTCTGTAGTGAGACTCTGCTTTGCCTGTCTGCGCTGAAGTACATGTGATCTGGGTCACATGGAGGACAAGGTGAAACACCATGGGTGAATCAATACAAACCCACTTGAAAAACAAGTTCATTTATGAAGGCTAATACATTAAATAGAGACAAATCAATTTCAGGCACAGTCTATTCCTTGAGAACCTGTTTTACTAACTCTTGTGTCGCACACGCTGACTGGTGATAGGTACCTATTAAAGGTTTGCTGAAACAAATGCAGAATAAAATTCTATTTGTGGACTGGTTTTATAGTAATATCTAAATGTATAAGAAAGCTAAGAGCTATGGTGGAAAAGTGAGGAAGGAAAATTGTTTGCTATGAGCTTATATGCCAGATAATTGTGCTGTCTCAATGCTCATGATTTCATGTAATCCTTCCATTAACCCAGAAAGGGAGCCTTGTCAACTATGCCCACTTCTTGGAGAGGCTAAACAATTTGCACAAGCTCATAGAGCAGTAGCAAGGGACAAAACTAGAATTCAAACCCAGACATAGCTCACTTGAATTCCCGTCTATCTTTCATTTGAGATCACTAAAACCATTCTAAAGTGTAAACCCACAGTATGCTATTCAATTGTTTCTTTTCTGTGAAATGGCTAGTTGAACTTTGAGCTCTAGACTGCAATCCGTGAGATGAAAGATGTAGAAAGTTAGAGGAGTGGATGGTGGATTAGAAAATTCAGAAGTGACCTGAGATACACTCATGTATCCTCCTGGGCCTCTATACTCAGGCTTGATATATTTCAACTACCAATTCTCCGAAAAAAAATGTATTAACATCTAATGTTGTTCTATACTCTGTGTTGGTGTTTTTCAAGATTTACTTCAATATGGCTGATAAACAACTCACAGATTGTAGGATGAAACAACCTCTGAGTCTCTGGAATGGAAGATAATTAACAGGACTTCCTGGAACCTGATCTGTTCGGAGTAATAGCAGTGTCGTAATTTAGATAAACCAGCTTCAAAAAGAGGCTGGTAATAAAAAATAATATTAGCACAAAACGTATGGTATAGAAAATACCATAGGCATAAAGCATGTTGAGAAATAGGTGAGTTTTAAGTTTTCAAAACAGATATGTTTTAGAAAACCATTACTTAAGAATATATTAATTGAATAAACAGGAGACTGTATTAAGTACTTATTGTCATTATTACATCAATTAAAAACATCTGGACTTACCTGACAGTAGAAAATATAACACTGAGCATAAAACCCTAGAAATTTATGGATGTAAAGATGGTGAATACATTTTACTCACAAAGTTTGACATCAAAAGTCAGAAGAAATCAGTATACTTGCAGTTTCATAGAAGACAAAAAATCTACATACAATTAAAAAAAAAAGATCCTCGTATTTATAAGGAAATCCTTGTGAACGAGCAGTGCAGTTAGGGTGTGTCAAATACACCCTGTCTTCGGTTGTATTTTCACCTGCAGAAACGAAAAAAAAAAAAAAAGGACTCATCAGCTATAGCTCTTTTTGAAAAGATCTATCATTGTGCCCCACTTACTTTTGCTAAATATTCTTAACAAATTTTTCTTTTAACTTGCAAAATTGAAATTCCTTTTTCTCAGAGGTAAAATGCCTTTCTCCATAAAAATTCTAAGATTTTAAATATTCAAAACATTCTTTTTTCCCGTTCATTATAATCCATAACTCTGTGTCTGCATGGCATGGATTAGAACACTTCAGACACCACAGTCACTGCAGCCTTCCACAGCTCAGAGAATTAAACAATCACCATGAACAAGGCACCATGGAAAATCACAGTGGCCACAATGACAACCTGTTTATCAATGAGATGATCTCAAAATCCAACATATGGCAAAATGGGAGACTGAGCTGATTGTGGCTCTCCCTCTCCCATCACCATTACAAACAAATAGAAATACTACACACACACACACACACACACACACACACACACACATACACACACTTGAAAGAATAAAAGGGAAGTGCCAAAGTTCCAGAGAGAAAGAGAGTACGTTACACAGAGTAAAAACATAACTTAAGGAACTAGAGACTCAGAGAAGCAGCAGCCCTAGTCCATGGGACTGTGTGTGTGCGCGCGCGCTACAATAGATGTGATATTTGCTATGCAAGACTGTAGCTGTACCTGAGATCCCTCTTATAGCTGTCTATACTGTGAAAGAGGAGCCAGAAAAACTCCACCTCCCACTAAGGGACACAGCAGAGTAGTTTTTCACCAGCTTACAGGTCCACTGCATAAAGAAGTCTTGTGAGAAACCAAAATGCCAAACCTCTCCATATATGGGTAAAGAGTCCATATTTCTACTATGTTGTCTTAGTCATTTTGGGCTGATGGAAAGGGTGCTTATTTCCCAACACTTCCAGCCTACTGTTCCAGAAACAGATGCAATACTGGCAGTTGGAAGTTGGCCAAAAAGCATTGAAAGGTCCCAGGGAGATGTTTGTGTCACTGATACTACACTGAGTTAAGGAGCAAACACAGCTAAAGAGAGACACTATAAGCTGGAAGAGAGACCAAAGGAAATATCCTAGAATGAAAGGGGAAGACAGAGATAAAATATATGAAAGAGAAATTGAAAGATTTAGAAGCTAGAATGAGGACAATCATATCAACACATTAAATAATTTTCAGGAAGAAAGTACAGGCATGCCTCACTTTATTGTGCTTTATTGTGCTTTGCAGATACTGTATTGTTTACAAATTGAAGGTTTGTGGCAACCTGCATTGAACATTTGCTCATTTTGTGTCTCTGTGTCATATTTTAGTAATTCTTGCAATATATCACACACTCCACCAGCAAAAAGATTATGCCTTTGCTGAAGGCTCAGATGATGATTAGCATGTTTTTAGCAATGAAGTATTTTTATATTAAGGTATGTAGATTGCTTTTTTAGACCTAATGCTATTGCACTAAATAGACTACAGTACAGTGTAAACATAACTTTTATATGTACTGGGAAACCAAAAAATTCATGTGACTCACTTTATTGCAATATTCGCTTTATTGTGGTCTGAAACTGAACCCACAGTGTCTTCAGGGTATGCCTGTATAGGGAGACAATGTGAGAGGCAATCTATATATATAAATTTTATATTTATAAATTCATAAATATATTTTATATATAATTATATATTTATATAAATACATGCTTATAAGCCCTGAGAAGTAAGACATGAATTGACAGATTGAAGAATCAAGTCCTCAAGATAAATAAAACTGAGTCCAGACACAACATAGCAAAACTGGAAAAACCAAAAGAGAAGTATCAATTTACCCAGAGAGAATAATAGAAATATATATACATGCACACAAAAATGAATGACAATAAGAGGAACAGCAAACTTCTCATTAGCAGAAATATAGGTGGAAAGATGATATCATAATATTATCTAAGTGCTCAGGGAAAATAACACAGAATTCTATACTCAGTTTAACTGTCATTCAAGAATGAGGGCAATATAGAGACATTTTAAACCTGCAAAGGCCTTGACAATCTGCTATTCACCAAATTTTATTTTTTTTATTTATTTATTTTTTTGTGGTACGTGGGCCTGTCACTGTTGTGGCCTCTCCCGTTGCGGAGCACAGGCTCTGGACGCGCAGGCTCAGCGGCCATGGCTCACGGGCCCAGCCGCTCCGCGGCATGTGGGATCTTCCCGGACCGGGGCACGAACCCGTGTCCCCTGCATCGGCAGGCGGACTCTCAACCACTGCGCCACCAGGGAAGCCCTATTCACCAAATTTTAGTAAGAAGGATATGTTACTCCAGTGAAGGCTCAGAATTCAAATAGCAAGAGTAGGCAAAGCAACTGCTATGCCATGAGAAATGAAAATAAGCAGACTCCAAGTAACCTATGAATGTTAAATGTAAGGGTAGGACTTCTACTATCTGATTTCAAGAGTTACTCTAAAACTTACTCTGTTTAGTGCAATAGCATTAGGTAATCAAGACAGTATGGGATTAATGTAAAGACAGACAACCAGATCAATGGAATAAAATAAAAAGTCCAGAGAAAGACCCACACTTATATAGTCATTTGATTTTTGACCAAGGCGTCAAAACAATTAAATAGGAAAAGAGAAGTCTTTACCACAAATGGTGCTAGAACGGTTTGTTACCTCTACAAAAACAAAAATTAGCAGAAAGTAATGCAATGGAAGACAAAGATATTACAGAGATGATGAACATAGAAAGAAGGATCTTGAGTACACAGTATTAGTCAAGAGATCAATGTGTCTTATGTTTAATCATAAGACAATATTAGAAACAACTTTATGCCAATGAACTTGAAAATATAAAACTGAAAATTATTTGAAAATATAAAATGTCAAAATTGGTTCAAGAAGAGAAAATCTGAACTTACCTGTAATCATTTTAAAAATTCAATCAGTAAACATAAATCTACTCACAAAAAGGCATCACAGCCAAATGATTTTACAGTGATTTTTTACTGTTAAAAAAAAAAGATAAGGTCCATCTTTCACAAATGGTTCCAGAATTGAAGAAAGTGAGCAAGCTCCCTACTTCATTTTATGAGACTAATATTGCCTTAATACCAAAATTGACAAAGGACAATGTAAAAAAGAAAAACTAGAGTTTAATCCTATTTATTAACATAGACCCCAAAATCCTAATGAAATACTAAAAAACTTAATTTACCACTCTACTTTAAAAAGTATGGTGTACCCCAAGGATACATGAATCATTTAGCATTAGAAAAATCTATTGAAGTTACTTAACAATATAACAAGTTAAAGGGTAATAATTATCAGATTTTCTTAATGATTTCAGGAAAACCATCACTAAAGTTCTAGATCCTTTCATGATAAAACAAACAATTTAGCACATTAGGAATGGATTGGCCTTTCCTTAACATAATAAAGGATATCTTAAAAAGATAAAAACAATAGCTAACATCATACATAATGGTGAAATGTCAGAAGCTTTTTTTTTTTTGACTGTTAGAAAAAAAACAATGAGAAGCTGATTTCACAGTTTCTTTTCAGCATTCTACTGGAAATCCTGCTTCAAACAATGAAAAAAGAAAGATAAAGCAAAGGGCATGGAACTTGATCTTGGCATCAACTATGGTTAATACAAGAGAATGAATGCCTTTAGGGAAGGAACTATCTTTGTTTAGATTTTCTTGCTAAACTACTAGTGGGGAGGTGAGGGCTTGGGGCAACAGGAGCCAAAGCAACAAAGAAAACTCAGTGTCTCTGTGTTTAAAACAAAGAATATTTGGGTCTGAGAAAATGAGACTGAAAAGAGGGGAGAGGAAGAGATTGCAATATTGCTAGAGGCCAAACCCCATATTTAGAAAGGATCTGGGGGCCAGGTCTTCTTAACATTCCATAGTTAAGATATTTGAACTTTCATGAATAAGAGTCTCTGCCATGACAAAATATTCAGTAAAGACCTGTACATGTGGTAATGCCTTTTGGGAGTGTTTTTTTGGTTTGTTTTCTGATGGAACTTTAAAAAAAACAACACAAACCCACCAAGAATGAATTCCCTATCTAGCTCAACAGGATGGAGAGCAGGAAAAACATAACAGTCTCAGATCTTAAATAACTCAGCAGTAAAAGGAGTCCAGAACCAGAGAAGACAGTGATAACCTAAGACCTGTGAGAAGTCACAAGACTTTGGCGCATTATATAGCAAGGGACATGGAATAAGGGTTCTCGAAGTTTTATGGATATATTAATATATAGAAAACCATGGTGCTGTAAACAGCAAAAGATTCTATTAAAAAATTGCAAAGGTAATATGAAAAGCTTTTACAATCTGATTCCTACCGATCGCGAGGTTGATTTCTTACATAGTCTGTTGCTAGGTGACATGGATGCCGTGAAAAGGAAAAGTTTTGAAGTGTGTTTAAAAGGTTTCACTGGAAACACTAGAATTCATTTATAGAGAAAGATTTTTTTCATTGAAGTATAGTTGATTTACAATATTGTGTTAGTTTCAGGTGTACAGCGAAGTGATTCAGTGACATATATATTTTTTCAGATAATTTTCCATTATATGTTGTTACAAGATATGGACTGTTGTTTCCTGTGCTATATAGTAAATCCCTGTTGGTTGTTGATTTTACATATAGGAGTATGTATCTATTAATGCCATACTCCTAATTTATCTCCCCCCTTCTCCTTTTGGTAACCATAATTTTTTTTTCTATGTCTGTGAGTCTGCTTCTGTTTTGTATATAGATTTATTTGTATTATTTTTTAGATTCCACATATAAGGGATATCATATAATATTTGTCCTTCTCTGCCTGACTTACTTCATTTAGTATGATGTTCTCTAGGTCCATCCATGTTGCTGCAAATGGCAATATTTCATTCTTTTTATGGCTGAGTAATATTCCATTGTGTGTGTGTGTATATGTGTGTATGTGTGTATATATATATGTATATTTATATATATCACATCTTCTTAAACCAATCATCTGTTGATGGGCACTTGGGTTGTTTCCGTGTCTTAGCTATTGTAAATAGTGCTACTATGAACATTGGAGTGCATGTATCTTTTTGAATTAGAATTTTCATTTTTTCTGGGTATATGCCCAGGAGTAGGATTGCTGGATGATATGGTAGCTCTATTTTTAGTTTTTTTTAGGAACCTCCTACTGTCTTCCATAGTGGCTGCATCAAATTATATTCCTACCAACAGTGTAGCAGGGTTGCCATTTCTCCACACCCTCTCCAGCATCTGTAGACTTTTTAATGATGGCCATTTTGACCAGTGTGAGGTGGTACCTCATTATGTTTTGATTTGCATTTCTCTAATAATTAACAATGTTGAGCATCTTTTCATGTGCCATCTTTATGTCTAAAGTTTTTATTTCCTCTCATGCTTTTGAAATATGTAATCTGAGTGGAAAACTGTCTGGAGACTATGGAATATAAAAAAAGAAAACAAGTTCTCTGTGATTTCTAATTTCTCAGTGACTAAATATTTTATACTAGAATACCTGCTCAGTCAAACTAATGTCAAGGTATAAATTAGTTATCTTAAAAAATTAATCCCAGGGCTTCCCTGGTGGTGCAGTGGTTGAGAGTCCGCCTGCCGATACAGGGAACACGGGTTCGTGCCCTGGTCCGGGAAGATCCCACATGCCGCGGAGCGGCTGGGCCCGTGAGCCATGGCTGCTGAACCTGCGCGTCTGGAGCCTGTGCTCCACAATGGGAGAGACCACAACAGTGAGAGGCCTGCGTACCACAAAAAAAAAAAAAAATTAGTCCCACAGTAACCATTTAGCTTGAACATAGAATAACTTAAGGATATTAATACGAATTACAAACAGTTCTCATTATGGTCAGAAGGAACTATTACTCCTTGGTTGCTATTTTTAGCATTCAAATCTCATAATTCTATAAAATTAGATTATAACTGTAGAAGCATCAGCTCTAGTCAAATCAACTTTAGCAATATAAATACTCTGGAGTGAGTTACAAGTCTTTAAATGAACTGCTTTGTAAATTATTGCAAAAATATGGGGGACATTCTAGTTCCATAAGGTGTTCCTATTACTTGTGAAATCTGATCACTTACTAATATAACTAGCATGCACTTTTCTGTTTATACTTTGCTTAACTCTGCTAAGCTTGCATTGTGTTTTAGTTTTTTGGTTGTTCTTTGCAACAAACAGTATTGCTACATCAATAAGTCCATTCCTTTTTATCATTTTTTACAATATAAGATAGAATGTTTAGTCTGTTAGCCAAGAAAGACTTCTTGGTATGTTGTTGCAGCTCTATTCCAGAACATTCTTAATACAGCTGGGAAAGAATTTCTTACATTAAAGGCAGCTAATAGAAGTTATCTCATTCCTTCTATCACAAATAAACTACTAATTTAGGCACAGTTTCTGTACTAAAGTCCTTTCCAATAAAAATGGACACTTCATGCAGCAAGGACTCACATATACTAAATACCTATGATGATCAGGGAAGTAACTTTTATATAAATGTTTTTAGGATGAGCAAGCAGCCAGCACTTTCTTCTAGTGTAAATACTTCAGGAATTTGTTTCCTCTCTCATCTCTTATGCATTAAGTCAACTGAGTAGCACAATAAAGACTTCCCAGACCCCAATCACTAATAAAGAATGAGCATCTTAATGTTGCTCCCGACTCTAAACCAGTGTTCATGATGGATGAAAAATACTCATTAAATTTCAATAAATTTCAATAAAATTCACCATTGCCACCAAAACTATGATCTTTTCCAACTTTTCTACACTTTGTATTGAGTATACCATCTTACAGCTCCAATCCTCTTGACATTCTAATTCACACTTTAGTTCACTGGTTCCTCCTCAACCACCTTCCAAGATAAGGCTGGAATGGTACCTCTACCTGACCAGCAGTTACACAGAAAATAGTGAAAAATTAAAGAGCTATTATTGGACCTCCAATAAGAACATGTTGTGAGTTAAACTCATGTGGAAAAACAAAACAAAACAAGGAATGTACCTAGAGAAACACAGAGTTGAACTGACTACAAGCTAGGACTTTGCCTCCTGGTATTTCCAAATCCCATTCCCCACCGCTTTTGCTTGGATGCCCTTAGGTTGACACTGCCGTTTCAATTCCTTATCTGAGACCACTAATCATGGAGTCACACAATCCACTTCACGTCTGCCTTCCTCCGTGGTGGAGCAGGCAAACAACAGCATCTCTCCCGGAACTGGGACAGACAACCCTTTCAAAATAACTGGATGAATCATGCCTACTTCATATCCTGAACAAATTTAGGTCCACTTCCAACAGTCAACTAACAATAACCAGAAAATACATGCAGAACTAGCTCCATCATGATCTCTCCTGTTAACTGTTTCAATCTCAGAGGACAAGTTAAATTCCATGCTGGTAAAAAAGAGACAATTTTCAAACAAATCACTTAAGTCTGTAGCTCTGTAGGCTTTATCTACTTTGAACTTATAGAAGACCTCAGAAATATGTAAAAATAGGAAGACTAGTGGGTATTTTAAGATTCAGTGTCTGTTAATTCTTTCTTTTTCTTAAGATTTAAGCTCTTTCACCTTGCTTGGATAGAAATAAAGTACTGAAAAAGTAATCATATCTTTGATTTTCCAATGGTTATTCCTTTTCTTAGTTTGGGGATTCATATAATAGAAAACTAAAACTGATACAAAAGGAGGAAGAATATTGAATACCAATATAATTACTGTGATTGTATATTAAATCTATCCCTGATTTTCCCAGCAAAAAAATATCCATGAGGTGTATAACAGGATGTTTTATGTAGCCCTCATTTTCTCATTGAAGGACTAAAAGGAAGCATACCGATTCATAAGAAGAAAATATTTTCCTAGTACTAAATTCCAGAGAAAAACTTTTACAGGTCCATCTACACAGAGATGTTGAACTGTATACAGAACAATATCTTCAACAGTCATTGGATAATTTCTTAGTAAACTTTTATAGGCCTCATTTTTTTAAAAACAACTTGATGAGAAACAACATTTTTACACAATAATACATTTATATTCAATTCATAAGGGAGAGCTTGAACTAAGTCAACAGCAATAGAGAGAGAAAAAATTAATAGGAATTAGTAGTGACTATCTGGAATTAAGGTTTGAAAAAGGAGACAGTGCAATTACTCTTCCTCTGTTCTAGCCTTCAATACCAACCTTTCTCCAGTCTATACCCTTTCTCTAGGACACTGTTACTTGAAGTGTGGTCTGTGGACCCACCTGCCAGTCTGCAAACCATCACCAGTATACCAAGTCAGTTCTGAAATTGAGAGTAAATGTTTAAAACTTTTATATCAATTTGACAGAATTATTTTATGAATGGTGAATCTAATAATTTAAAATCCAAGCCTATTCTTTTAGTGCCTTTAAATTTTTTTTGCTTTTATTTTTCTAGTAATTAATTGCTACTGTGTTTTATAAAAGTAAGCTCTTGCAACGTCTTGAATACTTAAAAATCAAAACAAAACTGGTCCTTTACCACATATAGAAATACCTAGACCTGTTTCTCAAACTTCAGTGGCCATATACCATCCTTATGAGTCTGCCATAGCTGTCACTAACTTTATCAGTTATTCAATAACTTTAAAGAAAATCAGATTTTTAGTTAAATAAATTTATTTTTAAATGATACTATATCACCACCATATGCACTGTATTACTCTGTAAATAGAAAATAACTATAAAAGCAAATACTATGAAAACAAAGGAATGCAACTCAATTAAAAAATAATAAAATAAGATCTTCAAGTAGTAATAACAAAGCTAATTGGTTTGCAAAAGTGTACACCTGAAAATAAGAGAAAAATCTGTTTTTTCATTCTTATCAATTGAAAATGAATATTCAGTTCAATGTTGCTTAGTTCAAGATGAAGATGAGATCCAAATGATATTTAATGGCCTTCTCAGGAAAGGTTGGACACTAAGAATTAATTCCTAATCAAAATGATATAGGTTTTGCACAACAAATTTTGTCTTTTCCAGTCATCTCCTGAAGTGAACTCCCAAATCTTCTGAATGCATCAGGTTATTTGGTAAAACTCAGAACAGTGATTCTCGAAGTGCTTCTTTTTGCTAAATCATTGCCATCTGGTTTGAGAAAATATTTATGAAAACCTCTTAACAAGTGGCCTCCTCATAATTTTGAACATGTTTTCAGCAAGTTCTTAAGATGAAATTTCTGAAGGAACTACAAGTGTTTTCCATAAGTATTGTTAGCAGAATAAATGTAAGTCTCAAAACTTGTTGCCAGGATCCTAACTTTATCCTGCATCATCCGTGGAAAATATAACAGTTACCAAATATTGCACTCTTAATTTGGGCCAGATGCTTTGCTAAGTGCCAGGTAGATATAGATACAGATATAGATCTGGCATTTATATATTATAAAATCTCATTTTACGTGTATACATTATATATAATGAGATTTTACATATTACATAGAGATATATGAAATGAGATTTTATATATGTTAAATTATATTTCACAATATATCGTATACATATGTGATATGTATAAAACCTCATTTAATTCTCTCTTAATAGAAACTCTGGGCTCAAAGAGATGTGGCGACCTCATTCATTCAATATTCAACAAATATTTGTTGACTATTTACTGTGTATCAAGCATCATTCCAGGCATTGAGATCACAGAGACAAACAGAATAGACACAGTCAGGTTATTTGTGTTCTAGTGATGGCTGGGAAAAGAAAGAACAAATAAGATAATTTCTCATAGTGATAAGCTATGTAGAAAGTAAGTTATGCACCAGAGATGTGTTGGTGGTTGAGGAAGTCTTATCTGAGAAGGGACATTTGAGGTGAGATCTGAACAATGAGAAGCAGCCATGTGAAGACTGGAAAGGAGCATTCCAGGCATAAGAAACAGTTCCTGCAAAGCCCCTAAGACAGAAACAAGCCTGGCATGTTCAGGGAAAACAAAGAATGTATGGCTAGAATCTACTGAGCAATGGGGAACATTATATTCAGTGTTACATCAGTCCTTGTGGCTATGTTGAAGAGTCTGGAAGTTATTCTCTGCAATGGAAAACATTTGAAGCGTTTTAATTAGGTGAGTGACATAATCTGTTCTCATTTCAAATGAAAGTTAGTTACTTGAGAAGAGATACTAAGTCCTATGTTTCCTTGTCTTTGTCACAGTACTTACCCTGGAGCCTTGAAACTTGTAGGTGCTCAATTAATATTTGTTATAGATTCCAATTACTTACATTAGTTATCCTCCAGCTCCCACTTCCAGTGGCAAACTGTCTTTTCACAATAACCAAAATTACAATGTAATTACATTAAATTGCATCCAAATATACGGATTATTCCATCCCTTTCCCAATGAAATCTAGATGTGCTGCTTCACCCATTAAACTACCCCTTTATCAAGGTTCCATTAATCTCCTGGAGGTACCCCTGTGCTCATTAACTAAATGTTACGTAGGCACAGAAGTTACTTTGGATTTCACTTAATAAACCAGAGCAATTAAAGTAATTACTCATATCTTGTGAAAATAAGCCAATATGTAGCCAGTTTAACCTGCTAGAGATCTGTGGGTGAAAGAACCCATAAAGTGAGGGGTATTGGGATAGGAGCTTGAGTCCCTTTGCCAAGGCTTTCAAGTGGAGCAATTATTTACCCTAAAAAAGGACTGAACTGACTTTTAAAAAACTTTAAAAAGCCATTTCAAATGTTTGCAGAATACTTTAAAAATGTTAAATTGCCCAATTTACTGCCTAGATTTAGCTTTTTTATCTGAAAATTTATTTTAGTAACTATCTGAATTATAGTCTCCTTTTAAATCCACTTGCTCAGATTCATGTGATTTACTTTCCAGAATTACAAGCAGTGCTCTATGCCATGTGCAACAGCAAAGAAATGAATTATAAAGTGTATGACTTTCCACCTAGTAATTTTCAATATATGGATGATCATTTGGACTTACTTTAACTCTGCACACTTACACATTATTTAGTATACCTAAAAATGTTTTCTAGAAAGGAATGAAATAAGGCCACTTTTGTTAATGTGCTACTCAATATAATAGATAATTGGGGAAATTGTAGATGCGTCTATATTATTACATTATATAATATTAATTACCGTAAAATGAGTTTATTCCCCAACTCGCAAAGCGACTATAATTAAAGAAATGAACAAATAGACCCAATTTTGAGATATTTAGATTCTATAATCCATATAATCTGAAGGTCAAGTGATGTGTCTCTTAGGCTTTTTCTTTTGGCTGTGTCAGGTCTTAGTTGCATCATGAGGGCTCTTCATTGTGACGCGCGGGCTTCTCTCTAGTTGTGGTGTGTGGGTTTTTTCTCTCTAGTTGTGGCACACAGGTTCCAGAGCGTGTGGGCTCTGTAGTTTGCAGCACGCGAGCTCTCTGGTTAAGGTGCACGAGCTCAGTAGTTGCGGCATGTGGGCTTAATTGCCCCACGGCATGTGGGATCTTAGTTCCCTGACCAGGGATCAAACCTTGCGTACCCTGCACTGGAAGGTGATTCTTTACCACTGGACCACCAGGGAAGTCCCCTTAACCTCCTAGTTTAATAAGTTACTCAAAGAAGGGAAAGATGATCAATATTTACTGAACACTCACTAATATCCAGATACTTTTAAATAAGTCTCTTATTTAAACCTTCACAACACACTTCTAAGGTGAATACAATCCTCATTTTGCAGATGAGAGAGATGAGTTTCAAAAGTATAAGTAACTCATCCAAGAGCAAACCACTAGAGAAGCCTTGGGCTAGTGTTTGAAGACAAGTTTGTTTGCCCCCAACATCCAAGTTATTTCACTTCAACAAAAGATCTTCAGTTAAACAAATAACACACCCTCACCCCGAAAAAGCAAAATAATGTTTCTACTATAATCAAAATATTCCTATGCTCTACCAAAATACGACCCCAAATAGTCATTTGAATATATCTTTAATTTTTTCCTTCTTGAAAAAAGTTACGAAACTTGTTTTCTATCTTACAACTTGTTTTCTCTCTGCACTAGTTGCCTAATTTGTGCTGCATCAGAGCATGTATTAAGGAATGGCCCATTTAAGGTGAGGAGCTTACGAGGACCAGTAAGACACTAGTTGCTCCCTCAAAGATTTTATGGTGAGGGGGAAAGACAGGCAAACAGATGGTTATAAAATAAGCACTTTGATATTCACAGAGTAATATGGAATCACAGCAGAGGTGGCCAGACAGGGGTGGGGAAGGCCTCCCCAAAGAGAGAAGCCTATGTTGATTTCTCAAGCAAAGGGTTAGCCAGGTGAAGAATTGGAGAAAGGGGATAACATGAAGCCAGGAAATCATATCAAGAGCACAAAAGTGAGAAATCGTGGTATCTTTCGGTAACTGAAAATATTTTAGTACTGCTGATGTACAGAATACAGAGAGGTTCGTTGTAAAGGAGGAGGGAGGGGTGGTAACAAATGACACCAGGAAGCTAGATCAGGACCAGTTCCCAAGAGTGCTGTAAACCATGCTACAACCTTTGAACCCTCCTGAAGGTGATGCAGAGGCATTCAAGGATTGCAACCAGGGGAGTGAAATGATTGGACTTATGTTTTAAATAGACCATGCTAGGGACAGTGTGATGAATGGACTCAAGCTGGGCAAGATTAGATAGGAGAACAGGTGAAAGGCCGCCAAAATATCCCAGGTGAGATCGTGATAAAGTCTTGGCCTACAGTAGTGGCAGCAGGAATGGAGTGAAAGGTAAATTCCAGAGACATCGAGAAGGTAGACTGCAGGACACTTAGTAAATCACTGGACATGTGAGTGAAGAAAAGCTGAAGAAGAATTGTTCCTTTTATCTAGAATTGTTCCTTTTAATGACCTCACCACTGAGTGACAATAGTGTCACTCATCAAAAAGAGTATCAGAGAAAGAGCAGTGTTGAAGGGGAGCTCAGGAGTTCATGACATCAAACATGAGTTTGACATCAATGGGAGACATCCACATGGAACTATTTAGTAGGTCTGGGGTGCAGGAGAGAGGCTAGGGCACTTAAACACAGATTCCGGGAGCCAACAGTACATATGTCTTTTTTTAAAAAATATTTTTTATTGAAGCATAGTTGATATACAGTATTATATGTTACGAGTGTACAATGTATATCATTTTGCCGTATGTGGGCCTCTCACTGTTGTGGCCTCTCCCGTCGCGGAGCACAGGCCCCGGACGCGTAGGCTCAGCGGTCATGGCTCACGCGCCCAGCCGCTCCACAGCATGTGGGATCTTCCCGGGCCGGGTCACGAACCCGTGTCCCCTGCATCGGCAGGCGGACTCCCAACCACTGCGCCACCAGGGAAGCCCCAATGTATATCATTTTTAAAGCCATGGAAGTGAACAAGAGCATGCTAGTTGGATGCTATTACTCACCAGAGAAGGTGTAGGATGAGAAGAGAGAACCACAGATCACCAATATGGAAGACATGGTCCAGCAGCAGAAGAGCCCAAGAGAAGCACCCATGGAGCAGTGGACACCTGGGAGAAGGTGGTATCAGAGAAAGCAAGGGAGGAGAGCTTTGAGCAGGAGAATGTGACAGGCTGTGTCCAATACTTCATGGAGGGCCAGTCAGATCAAGATGGAAAAGCACACAGTGGATTTAGCAACAAAGATGACATTGACTAAAAAGGTGAGAGCTGGGTCAGTGGACTTGTGGGAATAGAATCCAGACTCAAGTTCTCATCTGATAGAGTTTCCTGAATGAAACAAAAACTCATAGAACTCTTATTTGCTGAAGGCTTTGTGCCAATTTTAAAGTTTAAACTTTTTTCAAGCACTTTCATTTAGTTGGCAGTTAAATAAGCAAAGGACTTGTACATGCCCTTTCCTTAATTACAGCTTTCATAATCTATTCACTTTCATGTACAAACAGGCTCCTCTGTAAAATGGGTTGGCTGCAGCATAAGGTTAAGGCTAGGCTTCCATGTAAAAGCTATCATTAACTCAAACCAGTTAATAGAGTTTGCATATATAGAGTCTGATTAGAAGGAGCCTAGGACATGATTCCAATTCTGATAATTTGCAGACATAGCGCAGGGATTCATTTAGAGTTAAGTCCTAAAATGTTCTGTTGTCTTCGATATGTACCTACACCTTTTATTTTATTTTAACAGAAGATTATTTTAATAGAATTAAGTGTTTTTAAAATACTGGTGCTAGAGGTTAGAATTAACCCCTAATGTAGATTTAATAGCATTATATTAGGTTTTTACTGGAATAGTTTTCTTTCAGAGAATATGATTTATCAACAAACATGCCTAAATCAGGGTAATAATGATCCTCACCTCCTGCATTATTTCAAAGTTTTCTTCTTCTTTCTCAATTTACTTATCTAATTTTTTAAATAATGAGGCCAAGTAGAATTAATTTTTTCTTCCTTTAATAATGTTCCATGACACTACGTAAATTGTAGTCTATGCTTGTAAAGTTTAATAATATTGTTAATGCATATATGTAAGACAAAAAATATATGTGTGTATACGTATGTTTGTGTGTGTTTGGGGGGGAGTGTTTCAGGAAACTTTGGGGAGAGAGAGACATCAGAGAGAAAGAAGCAGACAAGAAGAGAAACGCTTTCGCCTCCCTTCCTGCTTCCCAGTGGTGTTTAGTGACAATGAGATGCCTAGAGTTGTTAAACCCATTAATTTGGTCAAGTGATGCTGAGCAGTGAGAAGGAAAGAGACTGGGTTTCTGAAGACACTGTGGAGCTGGTCAATCAACCAGGAACTGCTCCCTTGACTTCTTGTTGGGGAAGACAGTGACCCTAATAATTAAACCCATTTTTAAATAGGGTGTTTGTTACTTCTCAATAAAAATAATTTTATACACAACACACACACATACACACACACACACACGTGCACACAGAGTGCATTATGCACTGAAAGACATTTGGTTCTCAAAGTTGCAAAAGCTACTTTGATTTGAAATAAAAAATTAGGGTTGAAAACAGCCTCAATTAAAAAAAAAAAATTAGCAGGAAACAATCAAGTTAGGATTCTTAAACATGATTTGAGGCCACAGTGCAATTAAGTTATGGCATTTTTAAAAGAATCAGTTACAGCTAATAATAAAAGACATATCAAGTTTTAAAGTTTTGTGTCCATGGAATTCTAAAAGAAGGAAAAAATTGAAAAAAATTTACTTCCAAATCTTTCAATTAAATCAACAAAACTATGCATGATTTTTTTTTTTTTTTGCGATACGCGGGCCTCTCACCAATGTGGCCTCCCCTGTTGCAGAGCACAGGCTCCGGATGCGCAGGCCCAGCGTCCATGGCTCACGGGCCCAGCCGCTCCGCGGCATGTGGGATCTTCCTGGACTGGGGCACGAACCCACGTCCCCTGCATCGGCAGGCGGACTCTCAACCACTGCGCCACCAGGGAAGCCCTATGCATGATTTTTGATCCACCATTATATACTTTAACACCCAAAGAGGAATACGTTATATTAACTCCAGGAAGGAGGAGGTTATAGAATTGATTTAAGAATAAAGAATAAATGTTTCCTTTGTTTACAGATTTTAATTTTGAAATAGGTGAATTTCCCTTCTACACTGGCATTTGAATAAATTAAAATTTCCCTTCTAAAGTGGAATTTGGATGCTCTTTCTGGACTTAATTCTTATCTGGAAAATAATTCTTTAGTACAGTGGAAATGACAAGAAACTTGGGGGTGGGTGGGCAGGAGACCCACGGAATCATAATTATCCAAAAGAGAAAGGAAAAGCTAAGAGGCATCCAACATACTCTTTAAGAGATTAGGAAAGCAGATTTCAAATATTCAAAGATGGGTACAATTGAAAATGAGAAATAGTGTAAGAGAACAGAGGACTCTCAAAATCGGGATCATTTGTGATTGTATTAGAATTTGCATGAGGAAGAAAAGGTGAAGACACCTGCAAGCCAGCTGCATGCAAAGCTTTCTGGTGTGCTCAGGTTTTCAAAGGGCCCGAGCTAAAGATGAAAGCAGGGACAAGACCAAGGATGATGAGAGAAGGGCACCAACCTGAAATAGAGTCAGAAAGTTGGATGCCCAGAGGCCTCTGAAGCACATCCCTGAAAGCAAAAAAGTCTGTGGCTCAGAAAGGAAGCACGAAAAGAAAGAGACAGGCCTGCTGCTCGGTCCAGAGAAAACTCAGAACAATTTCTCTTCCATTTAGTTTCCATCTTCACCATCTTGAGGCTTGACTTTGGAAAAAGAAGAGCATGTTGGCTGAGAGCAACCAAGGCCCCAAATGGGGGGGAGAAAGTGAGAGCTTCCCTGTCTGTCTCCCCAGGGTTGAGTCTCTGAGGCCCCACAGGAAAATCTCCCAAAGACCCCAAAGGCTGATGGACAACAGAAGGACCACCCTTGGGCATCTTTATGTAATCATGGAGACAGGCAGAGACAGGCAAACATCCTTCTTTTTCAAGAGGGAATGGAAGGGGTAAGATTAACTATAGGCCAGAGTGCTTTACATTAAGCCCCAGAAAAACTCAAGACTTTCATTCTATTTAACTGATGGTGATCGCTGAGAAAATAACTCAGCAATCACATGGAGCCAAACTAAATTTAATTAATTGACTACATTCTGGTTTCTTCTTTTTTTTTCTTTTAATAGGGGCTACTAATCTTGCAGATATAAATACTACATTTAAGGTATATTCTGATTTCAGCCAAACGTTTCACAAAGTCACATGATATTCTCCAAGTTGCTTTCAAACCTAAGATTTGATGATTCTTCAAAAGTGCCTTTTGTTTTCTTTTGTGACTTCATTTTTGGCAAGCTTTTATTACTTCAGACATTGGAAAATCTTGCAAAGGAATTCTAATTGAATTGATACTCAAAATAATTATAAAAATGGACATGTTGATCCAAGTAATTGTGATGTTAAGTGAATGCTGTTATGTATGAACAACATATAACTAACCACTTTCTAAGAATTACCTTAACACATATGCCATGCTTTAAATGTTTGTCCTATGTCTAATAGAAAAGGGGGTCAGTTGTGGAATTACACTGCCTAGGTTCAGTTCTACTTCTTATTAGACCTGGGGCTAATTAACCTCTTTGGACTTAATTCTCATATCTGTAAAATGGGGATAATAATAACTATCTCAGAGGGCCAGTATTAAATGAAAAAATATATATAAAGTGCTCCATAAATGTTGATGCTGCGAGTGGTGGTAATTGTTTAGTAGTAATTTCATTTGTTCCCAAGCAAGCCAATCAATATTTTCTGCATGAAAATGATCTTCTCTATCTGTGTCAGGTTAAGATTTTGTTTGCAAGCCACACAGCACCTGACTAAAAGTGTCTTTGTCAATGTGACTTTGTTTTCCCTGTGTAACAAGGAGTTCAGCGGTGCTGTTCTTTTTTTTTTTTTTTTTGCGGTACACGGGCCTCTCACCGCTGGGGCCTCTCCCGTTGCGGAGCACAGGCTCCGGACGCGCAGGCGCAGCGGCCATGGCTCACGGGCCCAGCCGCTCCGCAGCATGTGGGATCCTCCCGGACCGGGGCACGAACCCGTGTCCCCTGCATCGGCAGGCGGACTCTTAACCACTGCGCCACCAGGGAAGCCCCAGCAGTGCTGTTCTTGACTTTGTTCCATAATTCACCGTATCATGGCTCTGGGTCAGCATCTCCACGGTTCTCTCGGGTTTTCCCTCATGGCCACAGGATAAGCCACTGCAGCTGCTCCCAACAGGAAGGAAACAGGAACAGGCACTCATCAAAGGCCTCTCACCCATTATCCGGCAAGAAAACCATTCTCAGACATCCCCCTCCCCTCCCCTGCAGGCTTTCTCTCAGCACGTCTTGGGACACAAGGGGCTGGTCCTGGCCAAGAGGAGGCTGGGAACTGAGTATCTAACCTTTGTACCCACAGCAGTGGGAAAGGGGATTTCCCACCTTCCCAACGAGAAAAAAGGTGAACCAGGGTTTGCCACCTTATTTTACCTTTGTTTCTCCTTTACCTTATCAATCAGATAGATATTTGTTTTCCAAAGGCTCATTTCAGATGACTAAGCCAAAATAGAATGCCCTACCTCAATCTCTACACAGATGTTCATTGTCAGAGGTAAATAGATAAACACGCCACCCTCCCCCACCCCCTGCCTCCCTAATGCGGCAAAACAGGCAATTATTAACTGATGTAGAAATTTACAAATATCCCTAAAAAAGTTTGGGAAGCAGTGAGCCAGATGGTCTCTCATGATTGCATCTGGCCCGATGACTCACTCTTTTGTCCCTTGTGTTTCACACTTTCTTTCCCAGAAATCCCCCTGATCTCATCTCCCTGTTTGCTTCCTCTTCCACTAGGTGGATCAAATGTCTTTCAAAAAATCACCTTCCTCTTCTAAGCAATGCAACAGGAGAATGACGGTGGAGAAGGGACTGAGTGTGTGTGTGTCTGTGTTTGTGTATAGAGTGTGGACAGAGAAACTAGATTTGCCTTTTAACTTCACTATGTTAACTTCCAAATGTAAAATAAAAATTCCATCGATATCTTTCTGATAATCCCAGGCTTGGCTCCCTCTTTACCCTCCCCACACCTCTCATCCCAGCCCAGGCACTCTCCCTGCTCCTGACCTCCCCCAAAGAGAGAAAGTCAGGAGGTTAAAAAGCTCTCCATCTGCTGTAAAAGTAAAGCAGAACTCATGAGAACTAGAAGGCCTCTTTCTACAGCAGAGCGCGCAGCAGGTACGGCCGTAATCTCTTCTGCTCCTGCCTTTCAAAGGAAGCACTATGTTCTTTCCCCTCATTGTGGGGACTCGCCTAACCAGATGCCCTGGGCCAATCTTGTTCCAGAAAGATAACAGAATCCCAAACACGGAGCATGCCTCACCACAGCCAGTTAGGGCCAGTATAAATGGAATTGACTTGGAGAGGTCAGTGCTTGTGTACCTTTGAAGAAAGTGGATCAAAATCATTCTACACCAGCCAAAACCACAATCAGTACAATTCTAGTGGGATAAATGGCGGGTCACAAGCATCAGATAAGGATGTTGAGGATTAGTGCCCACGCTAAAAAAGAGTCCACATTGTGAGGGCAGGAAACCCAGAGAGACACCAGCAGCGTGACCAAGATCCAAGAAGATGGGGCGACTTTAGGAAGGTTTGGGGCTGGCCTGACGTATGACATAGGATTTATGCTGATGGACAGGGTCCTCAGTCCTCTAGGTCCCTTCACAAGTATGAAATGTGCAACAGAGAACCAAGATGGGGGATCACCTGAAAAACTGTCTAGGGAAGAAGTGTTGATAAACCGGTTAGGAATGTTACTCTAGAGAGGAAGAGACTTCAGCTTACAGAAGCACAGTCCCCAGCACTGCCAGCTGCACTACCGTGGGAAAGTGCTCTGGTCCCAGTGTCCTACTTCCCGAGTTCAAATTCTGCCTCTGTTGATCACAAGTAAAGTCCCTGCCCGCTCTACAAGAACTAAGTGCTCCGGTAATCCATGCAAATACATAGAACCTGCCCATGGTAACCGCTTCAGCTTCTGTTGTTATGAAGTTCTTCCTATCTTGATTTAGATAATGCTTCAGCTTTCCATAAGTGCCTGAGGCTGTGAAAAAGCATTTTGGGAAGCTCCCGGTAACATTTTCAGGAAAAGCCACCTTATCACCTCTGGATTGCACAATAAAGAGGTGGTCCTCAGACCTCGATTTCAGAAATACTGTGAAAGCATTCCATGATGGGATAATCCTATTAAATGTAGAGAATTTGGTCTGATGGGGATTTGTGAAGGAATGCAATGTTCTGTGGAACGTCTTAAGTGTCTCTAAAAACACTGAATAAATGTAATAACAATAACTTCTTGTGTTTGTGAGCTGCTTTTAGCTATCAAGTGCTTACACGTGTTGTTTTATTTAATGTCTGCTGAATTATCAGAAAATCCTACCTGCTGCAGATAGCTAACAGCCTACTGTAACAGGAGTTTCTGGCTCTGCGTCTCTGCTCCTTACAGGGCTGGTATGAAGAGTAACTTTGTTATTGTTACTTTTTTGGTGGCAATTCCATAGGCAGCTGCCAACCCCCAGTAATCCCCTTTGCCCCTGATGGAACGGGGTATAACTCACAAAACAGAACTACCCTCTGAAAAGAGGCTTTTACACAAGTGTGCTTTGTAAAATACCTGCCTCAGAAGCATTTTTATCTAAAAGTGCAAATAGGCAGAGATCTGAATTCCACCTCGGCATAGGAGATCCCAAACTTCTGGGCAGGAGGTCTGGAAATCTGTGTTCTTAACAAGCACCCCAGACAATCCTTACAAATACTAACAGTTAAGGACAATTGTTCTAATGTTTCAAGAAGTCAACTAAAAATAGTTCAGATTCTGTCCAGCTGGCTGCTGGGCAAATGGCAAATACATTAATTGCATTTAAAGGCATAGAAAAAGGACTCAGGTGTAAGGACCAGTCGTCAAGCCAGCAAACCACACACCAAACTTGCCCCAGGGAACCCAGGGCAAGGGCTAGGGTGAGGCACGCGAGACACAAAATTCAAGGGGGACCCAAAAAACTCACCAATCAAAAGAAACAATATCTTAATGCAGTATTTTTAAAAAATCAAAATCAATGCAAAAAAAAAAGAAATCTATGGTGAACTTAGTATCAAAATTTTAAATACAGGATCAGTATTACCCTATTTTCCCCTTGTCCCAGGCTGTAATACGGCTCATCTGGGCACTGCCAGGATGGCTCTTTACCTTCCAGCTCAGCGTGCTGACTGGATGGTCCTCATCCAGTCTTTTATTGGCTCTAAAGGTGGAGCCTGGGACAGAGGAATACCAACCATCTCATCCTCATATTGCGGTTCAGAGGGTCTCAGGTCAGAAAACCTGATTTCATTGACTTGGATACAGTGTTCTTTCCTTTGAAAATAAAAGTTAGATTGAGTTCTGTGGTTCTTAACCAAACAATTTTATTCCAGTGACAGGATTAACTTGCCTAAGACATATGGGCTCATAAGAAGCTTCACTTACTCTTTTTTTTTTTTTTTGCGGTACGCAGGCCTCTCACTGTTGTGGCCTTTCCTGTTGCGGAGCACAGGCTCCGGACACGCAGGCTTAGCGGCCATGGCTCACGGGCCCAGCCGCTCCGCGGCATGTGGGATCTTCCCGGACCGGGGCACGAACCCGTGTCCCCTGCATTGGCAGGCGGACCCTCAACCACTGCGCCACCAGGGAAGCCCTCTCACTTACTCTTTTGATGCAGCAATTGCAATGGCCAAATAGGCCCCTCTGTGGGGTGTCACTCTGCCTCAGATGCCGCTTTCTGATAGACTCTTCTGGGTATGTAAAATTTTAAATCCTTTATAAACATCAGTGATTGGCATAATTGGTGTAATTATAGGTATCTAAAAAGCAGAAAAGGCCTATGTAACAGCTGCCAATAGTTGGTTTCAGGAAACATGCAGTCACTTGTGGCGAACCAGGCTCGGGGTATAAATGCTTGGGTAATACTACTTCCAGATGGACCAACTTGAATCAGAGATGGCACAGAGAGAAAAGTGCTGCATCCCAAGGGACTGAGCCATGTGGGAATCAAGGGGCAAGAGATGCAGGAGGTCCTCCTCCCGGACTGTATGATGAGTGTGTACAGGTTAGAAAACCACAGTGGTCTCCAGCCTCTTTTGTTAGGTAGAAATGAATAGTTTCAATTATCCTTTGTCGGGTTTAGTTTTTAAATGTTCCACAGCTGTTAAGGTCTTGTTAATCATAGCAAGAAGGGGAAAGCAACTGGCAGTCCCAGTTTGCAAACCTCTGTCTTCTTACAAACGGGCATGAAAGAATGGAGAATATCTTGGGTTTTTCTACTCCCTAAATATTTGAGGCTAGGTTCCTTCATTAAATGCTTGTGGTTTACTGAGAAGTTCTTTAAGCCAGTTTCGCTAGTAATATGTATTTGAACCTACAACATTTGAACACTGCCCTTAACATCCTCCCACTCTTTCAGAGAACATGTGAGTTTGGATGGCGCAGGAGAATTAATTGGGAGAAGTTGAAACAATTTAGAGGAGTCGACCCTCTGGCAGATTCCCGAGCCCTGCTACCAGTGAGTCTGCCAAAATGGAGACCAATTACTAACCTACAGCCAAAGAAATCTCCCCCATTTCCTGCAGGTTCTCACTTCATTTTGTCAAACTACTCACCCTTGTACAAATGAATAGCTTTATTGAACTTAACATCATCTTTTTAAAATGTAAATATGTCTAGCAGTTAAGAGAATGAGGGTCGTTTAATTTAAAAGTTTCAACCATATTGATATTCTTCCAACACCTATCTAACAGTAGTCCTCAGGGAAAGACACTGGGTTTTATCTTGTTTTGAAGGGACAGGGATTTGAATAACAATTTTGACAAGAATAATTTGGGAGCGTTGACTGCTTTCCAGGGTTATGTGGGGCTTGGGGGATTTGGTAGGATCGATGAAGGGCAATGGGTTAGATGGCCTTTAAAGTTCCTTTGTAATTTAAAAAGTTAAAAATTTTATGATCATATCCTAAAGCAGTGGAGTTTTGGGTTTTTTTCCACTTTTTTTAAGCATAATTTGTTATGTAAAATAGGTGAAAGAGGAACTGTTCTGGTTGTATGTTTATGGGTGGATTTCTTTGAGCACATCTGTCTAAAGGAGAAAGAAAGGGAGTAGGGAATTTTGGGCTTCATGATGACTAGAGAAGATGGACTCCCTTTCTTACTTTTTTTTTTTTTTTTTTTTTTTTTTTTTTGCTTTACGCGGGCCTCTCACTGTTGTGGCCTCTCCCGTTGCAGAGCACAGGCTCCAGACGCGCAGGCCCAGCGGCCATGGCTCACGGGCCCAGCCGCTCCACGGCATGTGGGATCTTCCTGGACCGGGGCACGAACCCGTGCCCCCTGCATCGGCAGGCGGACTCTCAACCACTGCGCCACCAGGGAAGCCCCCCTTACTTATTTTTAAAATAGCCTCACGCCCATCCCTAAATATCTTTTGCTAATTTGCCACAAGGATTGTTCCAACGGTAGAATATGGTGTGAAAAGACTGGTATCACGGTGCAGGAAAAAAAAAAAAAAAAATAGAGCATCTACTGACATAATGGTATGGTCCACAACTTTCTGGTCACTTCCAAATTTTAAAAAGCTAATACAATTTTTACGTTTACTCTCAAACTTGACTCAGATCTCCTTTCCTTACCTTTCCAGAGCAGCAGTTTGGAGTGGAAAAATACTTTCTTCCCATGCCACTTCAAAGCATAACTCCTCCAGTGGGTTGGGGGAGGGAGCAAGGAGAGAGAACAATGTGAATATCCCTTCACTGAACTGCCCAGGGCTGCAGTCCTCTGTCTCTTTGTGTTGATTCTCCAGGGAACACCTACTGGTCACTGATGGCCTTCTGATGGGTGGGCATCCAAATGCTGTTTTTCCCCAAGGGCACATATGTGGGTTCTTCTGAGGAACAGCCCTATTCTCCCTGTCCTGGAGGGTTCCAGCTTGGATTCTTCCTTACCTCTCTAATTCTGGCTCCCCAAGGTGCTCCCCACAGTTTTCTCAGACTCCTACTTCAGTGTACTTGATCCCTGCAAACTCATATCCTTCCTGAGTCAAACAGCAGAAGGCAGATGATCAACAAACCCCTCCAGCCCTCCTCTCTCTCTCTGGCAGAACAAATATGCCAATGACCAAATACAATGGCGTGAGGACCCACTGTGCTCCCCTCAAAGATGTTTCGGGTCTCTGACTCTCTTCCTTCCCTTTCTCCTGTCTTCTGCTTATTTGGACTTGCGGGCGGTGGTGGGCTGGTGAGAAGGAGAATACTGATTATATTAGGATCAATTCTGCCCTGGATGATTGGGGCTTTCTCTGGCCGCCAGTGTTGAGCACTCTCTTTAGAATGTGGTATACTTCATCCCTGTGTTTATATCTCTAAGTCTTAGCGACAAAATCAAAGCTACAGGGAAAAAAAATCAATCTATCAAGTAGATAAAAACCAAACTGTTCCAAGTGAGGATACTGCGGATTGTAGAGGAGGAAGCGTACTGATTTGTGGACCTTGGGCTTGCCATTCTGGAGTATAAGGAGAGCAAAGAAGGAATGTAAGAGGAAGTGAGGGCTTTCAGATCCCTGGAGCAAAGGTAAAAAAGGAGGGATGAGAGAGTGAAGAATAGACTCAACTAATCAGTGGGGAGACACTCAATGATTGGTCCAGAAGTGGGCATATAACCCAGAAGCAGCCAATTTACTGCCGGGCAAGTGACTGATAAAGTAACTGATCACATGAAATTCTGTCTTAAAAGGGAATTTGAAGGATCAGATAAGGAGAAAAGAATCAAGAATTTAGTGTTGGGAGAAACTCAGGAAACATAGGAAATCCAAGAGAATATCTGGTCAGTATTAATATTTTTGCAGTCTTGATGCTAAATTAGGCAACCGATTAACCTGCTCACTAGAGCCATGTATCTTGAATATTTCTCTCAGAATGCTCATGAAATTTCTAATTCCCTGATAGTCATGCTTTTCTTTGCAATAAAGCCCCATGATTTCAAGTTACTTGAGCGAGTGTTTTTTGCAATCACAGAGCCTAAAAAAAGTAGAGCCAGTAACACAGGAATGGGAATCAGCCTGGTGAATTCTAATAGAAGAAGAAAAAGATGAGAGGGAGCTGAACCCTGTCCTCACGTTCATTTCCACAGTGCTAAAATCCCTGTACTTTGTCACCATGGGAGGGTCAAGGCTATTTCTGTAATTGTTGTTTTTCGAATCATGTATGTTTATCAGACACTAAGGATTGAAAAATCATCTCAAAATGATTTGCAGATGTCCCTTTTTACATGCTAAAAGAATCTATTCACCCTCCGGGCGGAGAGGGGGAGCGTACAGTGATTGTTTCAAAGTCTAATTTATTCACTTAGACCTATCACTGATTTTTCTCAACAGCCATCCCACTTTATACCCAACCAGCTCCAGGGTGGAAAAACTGTCACAAGCCAATGTCTGTAACACTAAGATTTAGCAATTCTATTTCTAGGAGCTACTCAAGAAAAACTCTTACATGTTTGCACAGATATGAAAAAATACACATTGATATAACAATAAAAAATGGCAATCTTCTTACAGCATTTCTTTAATTTACTTGACCACAGAACACCTATTAAAATCTTGAGAGACACTATCTTTAGATAGTCTTTGGGTAAAGTACTTTTCACCTTCAGCAACAGCTCCCCAAACTCCACCCCCGTTTTACTCCCATCCAGCTTTCGGATTCTTTGGGTGCTCACCCCAAAACCAAATTATAACTGTTAGCAAATTCCCAAATGTCCTTAGCACCACCTCTTTCAAAGACAGGTTTGTGGACCTACTTCTGCCAGGGGAGGAACAAAGTGCAATGTGTTTTGAGACTACAGCCCCACAACTTCCCAGGAACTTCAAATAAATTATTCAAAGTCTCAGGGGATTGGCAAACAAGAGAGATAAAAGGCCTGAAGCACTGGGAGTGTGGGAAAGGGGAGGGAGAAAGCCGAGGCCAAGACTGAAGGTCAGGAGTTCCAGAAGAGACTATTTTCACAGGTTTTAGGTGTTGGAGCTGGGGAAGTTAGGACAAGCCCTGGTAAGAAAGTGGCAATTAACCACACATACAACCAGAGCTAATTGATCGTTAAACAGGGCCTGGCTGCTCAGCTTTTATGAAAGCAGTTATATGCACCATACATTCTAGCCAATCGTCATGCTACACTGCTGGGCATTCACTACGCTGAGAGCCTACTAAAGATAATGCTCAGTGTTTTCACTGCTTCCAGGCTTTCAGCTGTATGTTGTGAAAGGAAACAGCACGATCATTAGTTGTCTAACAACTGGTCCAAAGAATTATATATTGGGAAAATATCTAAAGTACCAAGCAGGCTAAATGATGATAAATATGATATTTGTTTCTTCTCTTATCCTATCCTTAAAAAACCCCCCAAATTCAAGTAGAATATCATTTGAATGTGGTATGAGTGACGCAAAAATGCAAAGCAATTTTGTGTACTGGTGCTCAAATGAGTTACAACTTGGTCCTTAAGGAACAAGTCTGCAGGGTGAAGGAAGACTCTAACATGAAGCTTCCTGCCCTGACTTAGGCCTGGCCTGTTTGGCAGTACTCCATGAACCAACTGCCCTGAATTGAACCTGTCAGAAGAAAATAAAATAGGCTGAATTTATTATCACCTGGATCCACAGACACACACACATGAAGGTGCATTGTTAACTAAGGCACAAACCAAAATGCACCAGCCTGCTCCAACAGCCCCCTGGGAAATACCGTTTGGTGATGTGAGGCTTTTTTTTCTTCTTCTTTTTAACACTGAGAAGGAAAACAACACATGCAGGAAACCATAAAACCCTTCAAGTTAACTGTAGCCAACGGTCAATCTCATTAGGATATAATGGGTAGGTTGTAGCTCTCTCTATAAAGGCTGAGTACACTCCTCTGAATACTTTCCAATTATCTCACTTTTAGATAGCAAAGCAGAAGTTCCACTCACCATGTTTACACTGTTCCTAGTCTCTTCTGCCTCAGTTACAGTTACTTCTTCCAAAACTTAGTCCCTGAGTTGATCTTTTATCTTAGCTCACATTTGTTGAACTGGAACATAGATACGTATGCACAGCTAATTACTTACACTTACCCTTTCAACTAGGGAGGTTGGAGGGCATCCTTGGGAAGTGGACAGGAAGTCAGAGGACTGCCAATCCTTCTCTCCAACTTGAGGCCTGGGCTAAGTCTCTTATCTCTACGGCTAAAGTACAGAAGACATCTGTTTCTGGAAATCGGAACTAGGGCTCAAGAGAAGGGATTCCGGGGCTGTTTCTCTCACTTCTGACCTTGTGACCTCATTGAGCCACTCTGAATTCCATTTCTCCATGGAGCAAAAGGTGGTTATAAGCCCTTGCTGCATATTTATTGGGAGAAAATGCTAAATGACTGTGGAGGCAACTTCAGTGAGCATTGTATATGGAGGCTTATTTAGGGCCCCACCCCCAGAGCCTGATAATCCTTATCATCTTTGCCCTTAACAAGAATCTTGGGGTAATTCTGAGATGCGAGGCTTCATGTAACAGATGAGGAGACACCAATTCCAGGGTTTTCTTCTTAAGAACTTGGTACCTTCTATATTGCTTGCACTGTGCTAGGCTTGAATGTGAATTATCTTTTTAGAACAACCCATGAGAGGTAAGGAACTAGCATTTAATGAGCCCATACAGGAGGCCAGGCTTGATGCCAGGTACGCTCCATGTGTTATTCCACTAGATTCTCACAATAGCTTTGTGTGTCACATAGCATTCTTTCTATTTAACAGCTGAGAACACTGAGGCTTAAGGAGGCTAAGAAATGTGAACATCCTTCACAGCTGGTTGGTCTAAGAGGTAGCATTTTAACCCAGGCTTTCAATAAATCCAAGGCTCCCTCCTTACCACAGCTGTGATAATAAAGCCTAATATGCAAAGGCATTTTGGAAGCTCTTAAAGTGCCATTGAAACAATGTAAGTTCAACAAATAACAAATATTTACTGTATGCAACAAAACAGAGAAGGTAAATTTGGGGAAACTAATTATTTAAGGTCTAGTTCCTGTCCTTCAACAATTGCAGTCCAATGGGAGAGACCACTGGACTGGAATTCTTTTTGGAGAACTGGAAAGGTGGGCATTTCATTGTGTGCAGGACCTTGGATGGCAGCATGCGAATTTTGTGCTTTACCCTGGGGCAAGGGGGAATCTGGCAGGTTTCTAGCAGAGTCTGAACACCAGATGTCTGGAATGGCTTCCCTCCCTCCCCCTTTGGCTTTCAAATGATAGCCAGAGTGAAGATCTGAAAATGGATAGGGAGATAATTTTCCAGGAGAGTAGGGTGGGTAGGGTAAACGTTAGTAAATATGGGTTAGAGAGATATTGTACTACAGGACTCAAAGGAGGGGGAAAAAAGGCATTATAAAATAACCACAAAGAAAAATAAAGCGTACCAACCTTCCACCCTGAGAAATCCAAATGGGTAAGATGGATTTGTATTCTTACCAGAATTCTTAGTGTTTTCTTGACATATGGATCTATCCAGATGCCCCTTTAAAATAAATTGTTTTAAATTTATGATTAAATATTCTGAACCCTAGCATTATCCAAACCATGTGTTCTGATTCGTGGGTACCCCATAAACCCAGGGAAGAGTTGGTAGATGTGGATGTCCAAATCCCAGCCCTTTGCTTTCTCGCTTTCTTCGGAATCCCTTAATGACTCCAGCACCCCTGCCCCCTTTCCCCCCACCAAGCAATGTGAGCAGAAGATCCAGGCACTCAGCCCACCCCATCAGCTTACATTTTTTCTTGGCACTTAATAGGTATTCAACTAGAAACCGACAAAACTTGCTTAAGCAAGTATTACTGATTCACATTTCTAATGGAGCCCAGGGCCAGAGCAGTATCTTTAAAGAAAAGTGCCTTCTTATTCTTAAAATCTGAAATTTGTTTTCTATTGATCCAAATTATCTGAAAGAAAAAATCATACTAAACTATTTGGTCTCTCAGGTTTATTATACCTTGTACCACCTAACACATAAGTATCCCTTATGAATAAAAACTGATTCAGAGGAAAGAAAGTACAAAAATGTTTCCTACATTTACTCGATCATCTCCTAGGAGGGACACACACTTTACTTAACCTTTTGTTTTTAAAGCCATGTTATCGAAATTCTTAAAGAAAATAGTTAAATCATCTGTCCTTATATGGAAAGTCAAGGAGGAATAAATGTAGTTCTAGCAGGAGAACCCTACAAAATAAAATATACTTAAAAAATTACAACATATAGTCTTCATATACGTCAAGGTTTTCGTACTTTGGATCTGAAAAAACTAAACAATCATATTATCACTACCATGAACAACAATTAAAGCACTTTGTAGAAGAGTCCTTTTACAAAAGTCTTTGAAGAAACTTAAGATACCATTTTGTTTTTTTTAAATCTTTTAAAAAAATGATATTACCATTACAGAACACAAATGCAATTAAAACTAAATGTATTAGTGAATACATGAAAAAAATTTGGAGACTAGTAGCTAAAACGATCTTTAAAAGATGAAATTATACTGAAACGTGATAGTTGTATTATTTTGGAGGGGGGAATTACTGCTTTTCATTGACCAAAAAAAATTGCTTGTTTTGGACTACAGGCTCCAAAAATCTCTGTCCAGCTGTACATTCCAGGATGAAGAAGACTTCCTTACCTACAAGCAATCCTGATGATTAAAGGGTTATTTCCACATACGTCTGCTTATTAACCCCTCCTCTCCAGTGCTGAAAAACTAGAAGACATATAAAGCAGACATTTTTAACAAACATTTGGAAGGGAAGATGGGTTTTGCTAGTTAATGGAAATTGTTAACCCTCAAAGTAAACAGTTAATTGTGCCCTTTAGCAAGGTGCAGGCTCCAAACCAAATACCAACAGGGCTTAGGAAATTCAAGGCACTTTTTTCTCCTTGCGTACACGTCTCATTAATACTGTGCCTGATGATTAAAGAAAGTATAAATCTCCACTAGCTGAATGTGTGCTATTCCCAGATTTGGGGGTGGGGGGTGGGGGCGGAATCTTTCCTCTTAGCCCTTTATGGAGCCAACTTCTCCGGGTCACCCTTACTGTTGCTTTTCATTTACGTGAATAGCCACGTTGGTCATGGCACAAAACGGGAGATTTTGGCACCAGATGAAGCTTTCTGTTTTTGAGGAAAAAATGGATACTTTTATATCTTGTAACTGGTAATGCCTTTCTCCACCACAATATATTGATAATGTAACAGGCATATTTGTTCTTAATCTGTGGGAAACAATTCTAGCCGCTAGTAACTCTGGGCAAGTCAAGGAGAAAGCAGCTTTAGGACCACAAAGGTGAAAAAGAGATCAGCCCGCAGGTTTCATCTGTAAGGAATTCTGTTCGTGTTGCCCCTCCCCCGTTTTTAAAATTCAAGACAAAGGGTGCTTATTTAAATGGGGTAAACTCAGAAAATTCCTAGAAAGCATGTACAGTTGACACATACTCAGCTGACAGCATCCTTTCAGGGTTAGGGCCTGCAAAATCTTGGCGAGAGGAACTTAGTAATTATTCCTCAATAAGATGGCATTTAACAGGTCTCTCTGAAACTCACTTGTTTCAAAGCTAAGGCAGATGGTGTAGTTTCTAGAAACCATAGGGCCCTTCCAATCTTAGGCTCTGGGCATAATAATGACAAAAGTCAAGATTTAGGGTTCAGTTCCAGCTGATTTTATTTCCTTCTCAAAAAAAGTTATTTACAGAAGGTATATATCAACAATCTGACAGGCAGTGAACTTGACATGATTAGCTGGCATGATTTTTTTCTTTTTTTTTCCCCCAAACATTGTTTTTTGTGGCCTTGAATTTTAAGACAAATATTCTACACGGCATATTGCACAGGATGGATGGCAAAAAAAAGTTTAAAAACAAAAACCCTTAACGGAACTGCCTTAAAAGGCAGACGTCCTAGTGCCTGTCATGTTATATTAAACATACATACACACAATCTTTTTGCTTATTATAATACAGACTTAAATGTACAAAGATGTTTTCCACTTTTTTCAATCTTAAACACAACAGCTATAAACCTGAACACATATGCTATCATCATGCCATAAGACTAAAACAATTATATTTAGCGACAAGTAGAAAGGATTAAATAGTCAAATACAAGAATGAAAAACGCAGTACATAGTGTCGCGAACTCAAATCGGCATTTAGATAGATCCAGTGGTTTAAACGGCACGTTTTTGTTTATAAAAAAAGTGCAAAAAAGATGTGGTTTACAAGTTAAAGCTACAGGATCCCTTTTTGCTGTAAATGCCCCAGTTTTAAAGCCTCTGGATAAAACAGTATTTTGCTTAAAAAATTTGTTTTTCTTAAAATCATACAGTGTTTGGCTAATTCTCCTCCCCCTTTTTATAGGACTGAGATCGAAGGATGGACACTGGTGGCAGGTTAAGGGATACTGTCACTTTAAGAAGCCTGCAGATTGAAGTGTAAACATGGAGAAATTAGGGGCTGATTTTTTTAAACTGTGAGATATTAACCAGCCGCCCTATTATAAAATCAGGAAATCCAAACAGCGATTTACACCGATTAACACCCCCTTTATATATTTTTTACAAAAATACACTGAGAAAATAATCAAACGTTTTCATCTCTCTTGTCTTTTTTTGTTTTTTTAAAAGTGTCAAAAGTCTACATTTAAATATAAAAAATTAAAAGTTAAAACTCTAGCCCTTCAGTGAAGGAGACGTAAAATGGCGTGGGTAACAACAACTACAAAAAAAAAAAAAAATGAAAGAAAAGAAGGAAGGAAGGAGTAAATAAGGAAGGAAAAAGAAAAAAAAAGCAAAAGAAAGAAGAAAGGGACAAAATAAGAAAAAAAAAATGTTTGGCCAGTATAAATACGTCCACATATAAAATGGCATCTGATTACATTTACAAGGAAAAAAAAAGAAAAAAAAAACGAGGATGGAGCATCGGTGAGGGAAAAAAACACGTCTTCTCATTTACACCTATAAGGAATAAACACATACACACTGAGAAAAAATTTGGTCCTGAATTGTTTTTTAAAGTCCAGCACAGATTTGAGTTGCGTTTGAATCCTTTAAAGAGTTAAGAATGAAAAAAAGCTGGTGATAATTTCTGTCGTAGGAATCAAACATAGCGCCATCTATCTGCTTTTTATATTATCCTACACTATTTTAAAAACTGCTCAACAGTCTTATACAGAAATCTTTAAAAGATAGACAGGATAACATGCTATATTAACCCCACCAGTGAAATAATCCAACACCATCACGATTCCGATTAAGAGAAGCAAAAAACCTTTTTTTTTCCCCCCGACACCACTCGCCCTCCACTGCCCCGGTACCACATCAAACAGTCTCCTCTCCTCCGCGCCTGCGGGCCTTGAAGTCTCACCTCACTGATTTCAGAGATGCGGGAGGCGGAGGCCCAGGAGACGCCGCCACCTTCTCCCCAACGTGCAAATCCATTTCAGTTTTATTATTCGCCTCTGTCCAGTTCGTGTCTTTCTCCTCCCCGCCCCTCGCCCTGGCTGGTGTGGCTTTCCAACTAGGTTCTTGGGTCATTTCCGAGCGCCGGTCACTCAACATCTCCTCCTCCGGCTGCAGGGGCAAGGAAAAAAAAAAAGAAAAAAAAAAAAAGTAGAGAAAAAAAAAAAACCCCTCCAAAAACAAAACGGGAATTCGCCAGCGTGGAGTCTCTCAGTCCCGGCGCTCGGGTCCGTGCGACCCTCCAACATCTGCCGTCGGTCAAATTCGACTCCCCGGAGCCTTCTGTCTTCTTGCGCGGGGGGGGGGGGGTGTTGGCGAAGAAGTATGGGGGCGGGGATGCTGAGAACAAAACGCCCCGGGGGCAAGTTGGATTTTTTTTTTTTTCTCCTCCTCTCCGGATCAAAAAAAAAACCAAATATAAAATACCAAGGGGGCGATGAGAGAGGAACGAGATTCCTTCAGTCTCTTAGAAAACTACCAACTCGGCTTCTGGCCGGGGGTGCAGACAAGTCCGGAAGCTCGTTGGAAGCGGTGCGGGGCGGGGGGGGGGTCTCTTCAAGCAAAGGGGAGGAAACTCGAAGTCGCTTTTTCGCCATCAACAACAACATCAAGAACAACAATAAAAGGTCGCCCCTGTCTACCTCCGCCTCCGCCGCGTCCCTCCGGCCGGGGAGGTGGGGGATGGGAGCGCGGGTCCCCAAACGCCGCCGCGCTGCTCTCCGACCACCGGGACGCGGCCCAAGCCGGCCCTGCTCACTTTTTTTTTTCCTTTTCCTTTTTCCTTTTTTTTTTTTCTTTTTCCCTTTTCTCTTGCAACTCTTTCTCTGTCCGCTTTTTTTTTTCTTTTTTTCTCTTTCCTCTCTGCCCCCCTCCCCCGTCCCCCGGCCCTCTTCTCCCAGCCCGCGCGCCCTTCAGTAGGTGAAGACCAGGTTGGAGATGCTGGACTCCAGCCAGTCTCCCGAGATCATCTCGCTCACCTCGGGCGTGCAGTAGTCCGGGAACTCGAAGTGCGAGCCGGAGCCAGGCTCGAAGTTAAAATCCAGGTCCCGGTCCAGCGCCGACGACGAGCTGAAGCTGCCCAGGGACATGCTCTCAAAGTTTGAGCTGGGGTTCAGGTCGAGCAGATCGTCTTCGAACTCGTCGTCCGAGGACGACGAGCCCGAGGAGGAGGAGGACGAGGAGGAGGAGGAGTGATGGGACGAGGCCGACGAGGACGCGTGCGAGGGCGCGCTGGACGGGGCGGGCGAGGCGGCGCGCAGGCTGGCGTAGCTACGGTGGTCGGCGGGCGAGCGGCCGGCGGCCGGCGACGAAGCGGCGCTGCTGCGGCCGCTCAAGCTCGGCCCGTCGGGCGAGCAGCCGGCGCCCCCCTCCTCGTATAGGCCGAGGGGGTCGCTGGGGTCAGCGCCCGCGCCCACGCCGCCGACGGGCGAGGACGACGCGCCCAGGCCGCCGAACAGGTAGACGCGCTTCACCTTTTTCTCGGTCAGGTGCTTGCCCGGGGCCGCGAGGCCGGCGGAGGCCGAGGCCGCCGCCGAGGCCGAGGCGCCGGGAGTCCGCGTCTTGTACAGCGAGTGGTGGTCGGCAGCCGCGGCAGCGGCGGCGCCTAGGGGCAACAGGGCGGCGGCCCCAGCCTGCTCGGCCGCGAAAGAGGAGGAGGAGGCGGCCGCCGCTTTCCCGCCGCCCCCGCCGCCGCCCGCCAGGATGAGCTTGGCGTGGGGCTTGCCGACCCCGCCGCCCGCGCCGCCCGCCACTTTGGAGCCGCAGCTCTTTTTCTGCGCGGGTTTGGAGTTGGCGCCGCCGCCGCTCGCGCCGCCGCCTCCTCCCCCCGCGTTGCCGTTCCCGCCACCGCCGCCGCCCCCGTGGCCGCCCCCGCCGCTGCCACCGACCTTGTCGCCCTTCTCCCCCAGCTTGGAGGAGGAGGCGGCCGAGGAGCCGGAGTTGGCGTTGCCGGACTTCACCTTCTTCCTGGGCCGGTACTTGTAGTCGGGGTAGTCAGCCATGTGCTTGAGACGCAGCCGCTCCGCCTCCCGAATGAAAGGGATCTTGTCGCTGTCTTTGAGCAGTTTCCAGCGTTTGCCCAGCCGCTTGGAGATCTCGGCGTTGTGCATGTCGGGCGACTGCTCCATAATCTTGCGCCGCTCGATCTGCGACCACACCATGAAGGCGTTCATGGGCCTTTTGATGTGCCCGCTCGGCGTCTTGCACCAGCTCGGGTCGTCGGCCTTGCCGCCCGTGGAAGCGGTGGAGCCGGGAGTGGGGGAGGAGGCGATGCCCAGCTCGAGGCCGGCGCCCGAGTCCGAGCTCTCGCCGGCCAGCAGCGCTTCCGTGTTCTCGGCGTTGTTGGTTTGCTGCACCATGGCCCCGGCTCGGCGGGCGCCCACGCGCGCTCACACCCTTGCGGCGGCCGCGGCGCAATCGCCGGGCCCTCTCGGCTCCCGGGGCCAAGCGCACGCCGAGTTGGGGGACGCGCGCGGCGGCCGAGCGGTCGGCTCAACTCCCGGCCGGGGCGGAGGTGGGCGAAGAGAGAAAAGTCTCCAAAAGATGCGGGGCGGGAGTACTCCGCCTCTTGCAGAGGAGTTATAGTTCCCAGGCTGGAGAGTCTCCCTCCCTCTCTCTCTCGCTCTTCTCTCTCTCACCGCGCCGCAGTTTGCGCTGTCTCTCGGCTCCTGAGTCCTGGAGACCGTGCTAAAAGTGGAGAGGAGTTTCTTGAATGCTGGTTGCTGAAGCTTCGAATGCAAGTTTTTCGCCGCCTCCCAGGCAAGTCTGTTTTTTTTTTTTTTTTCCTTCCCCTGAAGCAGTTGATTCCAGTTCACGAGCGCTCTCAGGAGCTCAGGAAAGCGACATAGTCTCTATCACTTAGTCCCTCTCCTACAATGCAAAGCAGAAAAGACTCTGGCTCCAGGACTCTCTGTGGGCGGAATCGGTACTGAGGAGTTTGTGCAATTATTTTGTTGCAAGGTAGGAAGCCAAAAAGCCTTCATGCAACAGACTGGCATGAATAAATGTATGTTTCCCCCTCCCTTCTGTAAGAAGGGAGCTGGTAATGGCAGAGTTCCTCCAATGCAGACTCTTAAAGAGCGTGCAAGAACTAGAGACCCGGGAGCGAAACAGGCCTCTTCCCCTCACACACTGTTTCCCTTGCTGCAGCTTAGAGCAGACCCCAATTCCGCCTCGCGTCTCTTTATCCTTTCCCAGTCTTGGCCGCGGCCAATCAGCCGCTGTAACCAACGCTTCCTTGAGCCAAGCCCCTCCCCTGGGCTTCCCATTGGCTTGGAACCCGATGCAATAATAATCTCCGCGTGCAATGAGAAGCTCCAAATCTGACCTCATTCCAATTTACAGAGCAAACTTTTTAAAAGGGCTAGAAGTACAGCTGAGATTTCTGCTGCCTCTTTTCCTTTTGCTGTGCGTGCCTGCGTGTGCGTGTGCGTGTGTGGTGTGTGGTGTGTGAAGAGGATGTTAATGCATGAAATTATTAAGAGGAGAGACGGAAATGTATTCTAACCATTATGTTAGATAACAAGGGGCTTAGAACGGGGGGAAGGGTGAAATACTGTAAATGGAAGCTCTCTGCTTAAAAGCCAAGTGATTATTTTTATTAGTTCTTTTCAGTATTGGAATAAAGAATCAGCCTCTAGTGAAAAATCTGTTCCTCGGCTCCTTCATAAAGCCAAGGATGTAAAAGGGGGAGGGAAAGCCATGACAATAAATCAATAGATATTGAAAATCATTAAGAAAGCGGTACCTAGACACCTGTCATCACAGTTATTTTAACAATTCCAGGTACAGCACAGATGGTGAAGTATTGTGTAAATCCCTTCAGAGCTATTTTGGTACTGTTTGTGGAAGGCAGAGAAGAGGAATTTTTGCAATAATTACTTGCTCTCTTAACCAAACAAGGGTTAACTATGGTCATTTAATGATTTAAACTCCCCTATAAATCCTGGATAGCCCAAACAGAGGAGCTTTCCACTGGAACATATTAGGCAGTGTTCCATAGTTAACTCAATGGGAGAATTTCCGTAGAGTTTTGTGTAAGGTGATAATGGTGAGTAAAGGATGGGAATCAATTTTACTTTCTAAATATGTGTTTTCCACATTTTCAAAATTAAAGATAGCTTCACTCTCCATCCTTCTCTCCCCCACACCCTCCTCCTCCTTTCCTATATATATATATATATATTCTCCTATATGTTTGTTACTTCAATCAAGTGGAACTAAAAGGCCAAGGCAAAGAGAAACTGTAGAAAGCAGTGGTAACTGGTAGCAGAAGAGAATGGAAACTCTGGATTTATATTAGACCCAGCTGCTAGTCCTTCTTACTGGTCCTGTGACCCTGGGGATGTGACCAAGTCTCAGTTTTCCTCATCTGTGAGGTGGGAACACTAGGAACTACTTTATATAGGGTTGTTGTGAGGGTTCAATGAGCTTGATGTATAATAAGCCATCAATGAATGCAATTATCCTTCCCTTGATAATTCAGATTCCAGAGACACTCCTTAAAGTAGAAGCAGCATGTTGTTCAAGAGGCTAAAATCGAGGATGGCCACCAATGTAAAAAAATAATTACAGGTCATGGATGTGAACCGTCCAAGGACCACAGTGGCAACCTTGTCATCCCAGTGATTTGAAAAGAAAATTCATGAGCATCGTGAAGAATGCGGCAAAGAAAAGGTGCCTAGGTAGTCAGAATACATGTTAATTTGGCCACGTTTGTTCCAAGGTACGAAAATTAAAATTCTAGTAAAAATTGGTCTTTCCTAACACCATAATAGTAAACTGTTTTTCTACAGGCCAGTGATAAGTGGTTAGGTAGGGCTAACCCAACACAATTAGGTCAGCTTTAGATTCAGATCAAACTAGTGCTAGGCAGCAGATTTCTATTTATCTTGTCAAACTTTTGAAGTATGTAGGCTGGCGAGAGGCCCAGGTTGTCAGATTTAGAATTTTACTGGAAAGAACACCCTTTGGAGACATCTGACTGGATCTCTGAGGATCAACCACAAGCAAGAATGTTTTTGTGGGTAAAAGCAAATAATTTTTGACCAGTAGTTACCCAAGTTATATATTTTTTCCTTTAGAAGGAGAAACAAATCTTGAAAACAAAAAAAACCCCACAGGCACCTCTTTTGCATATAACAAAGTTGGGTGTGTCATCTCGCTTTTCATTTTCTTTAGTATTCCCACTACAACACACCCCTACATGTTATCAGACATAAAAATTACTCTAAGAGGTCTGTTATTTATAAAATCAATATTTTCACCAGAATAAAAAAAAGAATAAATACTACATTTATTTTGGGATTTGCACCAACTAATGATTTGAGGGTATGGCTAGTTTGTGATATTTCAGTCAAGGTGAGTGAATAATTTAATCAATGTAATTGATTATATTTCCAAAGCCATTTATGAGTTTACCAGTGAATATGATCAGGGAAAAGTGGAAGTTAATCAAAGCAGTCAGAGTACTTTTGTTTATGTTTAAAGCACGCACACACGCACACACACACAAAAGCACACAGAGTTTTTAAAGTGTGTACTAAAAATAATATCCACTGGCCTATTTCTATTGTTAGATGTATTTTCTATACTTCAACAAATCTAATCGATGTTTTTAAGACATACCAGAGTTACATGCCATTAAGGGAGAAAAACTGCCGATGAAACTAACATCCCCATGGTTGTAAGACATCTGAGATGTTAAAAATGAAGAAGTTCTTCTTAGAATGAAGAAATATATTAGTAATTTGTATTGACTATAAGATTATTATAGTATACATGAATGCTTAGACTTCTAAAGTAGGTTTGTTCTTATGTGTTAGTAGTCCTCTTAAAATGTAAGAAAACATGTGACAAATGGCCTTTTGTTAAAGTCATCTTTCTCACCAACTGAGTATGTGCACACTGGAATGTATTAGGCCTCTGAATACCAAATAATGAGATAAGATTTCTGTGTTCTCATTACCTAAGTTCATATGCTTTGTAACCAGTTTTCCATTACTGACATTTTTTCCCAAATACCAGATATTTGGTGGCCCCTACTAAATCAGTACTCAGTGTTCCCTCTGCTGGCTTTGCAGTACATGAAGTAATTCTTAATGCTACTCTTTAAGCCATATTAACAGTAAACCAAGATAAAAAATTTTGCAGAAAAATTCCTGTTTTCGAATAATAGACTAATTATCTTTATTAGCAATGATGCTAGACATTCCAAATTTTGAATTAAGGTAAATATTTTATTTAGTTTCCATTGAATAATGGAACTCTATTTTGAGATGTAATGTAATATCTGCTAATTCACTTCTTTTCTTCTGCTCTCACACACCTGCACAACATAAAATCTCACATCCATAAAATGGTATGGGGTATAGATAGAAGTAAGATTCTATCCTACTGCTAAATATATTTCTATAGTATAGAGGGAGAAAAAGAGCCTGAAGGGAAATTAGTTTAACAAATCTCTTGGATTTGAACTGATTTGCAAGATTTTGCCTTGCCTTGGTTGTAGAAATTGTGATTGTAGGACCTGGTCTGACCTGACAACTATTCAGTTCAAAGAACATAAAGAGGGGGGTGGGGAGACCTGTCTTTGTTACTTTAGCAGACAGGGAAGAAGCCTCAGAAATTGGATGTCATTGGCCTTTGCCAACTGAAAGGCCCCAGGCTTTTTGGTTCCACACCTTATGGAAAAGAACCCTCCATCCGAAGCTGATTTACTTCTCAATCAAGTAGACAAACATAACTTGCACTTCATCTTTTTGGGCTGATGAAACTGTGTTGGAACTGGACTTCCCGGGGAAGGGGTGGGGTTGTATTGAAAAACAATGTATGGAAGTAATTCTTATTTGCAAAATATCAAAATAGGATTTGAGGTAAAATGAAGTCCACGAATTATTGTTACTCTTAGAATAAACTAAGAGATAAGAACCCTGCATTTCTGATAATTTTTACCATTTTCTTTCCCCTCCTAACCAGTAACTGGCACCTGGTAGGTGTATGTATGTATGCACTTCATACCACCGCTAACTCACTTTTCCTTACCTTTCAATTTTCTCATGAGAACAAGCAAAAAATGAGTGTTTGCACCGGGCCACGTAGATTTGAAGCATGAATACGAGCTTCTGCCCCATTTCGCGAAGCAGAAGCAAGGCACACCCATCGGGAACCCGGGTTTGCTCTGCCACCAGCCGGCCCCCAATCCGGGGAGAAGCAGCCGCCAGGTGGCAGCGCTGAGCCTCTCTGCGCCCACGAGCAGACGTGGGAAAACGTGGGGACGGTCGGACTTCTTTCTTCTCCCCCTTCCTCCCCTCCCGAACCCCTATCATCCTCCACTACTCTACCTTCTTTAGGTAGCAGTTTCAACGATCAGCGGTTAATAGGGTGTGTCGGTGAATTCTGATCTTTTAAAAATCATAAATCAGAGTTTAGGGCAACGAACCGCCGCCTCCTGTTCACTTGTCAGAAGCTCCCAGAGACTGGGGACGCCACGGCTGGCTCCCGTTTGGATCTACTAACTGAACCGGGAGATTATCAATTACCGTGTCAGTATCTTGCCGAAGTTGGAACGAGTTAGAAGGCTCTCTCCGAGGCGCGCCTTTCTTAAGGACTAGGAAAGGCCGCCCCTCCTCCTCAAAAGATGGTTTCCCCCGGCCCGAAGCCTCGCCGAGCGCCGCGACTCGGTGGCGCAGGCACCGCGCTCTTCCTGCCCTGAGCTCGGCGAGGATTCGGCGGGGATTAGCGGTGCTCAGTGTCGCTCCGCCGCGGCGGCTGAGCCTCGCCTGTCGATTACAGTTACAGGGAGGAAATAAATTGGAATCGACTCCGGCTGTGCTTTTTGGAGGAAAGTCTTTCCTACTGTAAACATGTTTCGGGCGATCCTGTCAGCAGCACTTTAACACCCGTCTTCCGTTAAGGGTTTACGACCGGGGAAGAAGCCGAAGAGACACACACACACAACACACACGCCCCCTCACCCTAGACAGCTCCTAGCCCTCCTTTGAAGTTGCAATTGGCCGCGCTAGCCAGGGGGGTGGGGGGGTTGTTTCCCGGGCGCTCGGCTCCTCCATCCCCACCCCCACCCTCAAAGCCAGCTGGGCCCTCGACCACCTTGCCCAGTTCCGTCCCTGACCGGAACTGACAGCCACTTGGCCCCTGATCTCCAGCGCGCCCACTGCCTTCGCTCTGGACGCCTGAACGCTCTGTGCGCGCTGTGCGTCTGGAACCCACGCTCCGGCTGGCATGCGACATTCGTACACAGGCTGGGCAGCCCCTCCCTGGTCCCGTTGAGCGTGCAGCTGTCTGATCTCTTGCAGGAGGGCAGAGCAGGGTGTGTGCGCGGCGGGCGAGGGGAGGGAAAAAAGCCGCGGGGCGAAGGAAGGTTGACAGTTGGTTGCACCCGATCCTTCAAGCGTCCCCAGCGACTTCGGAGGGGCCAGCGTGCCTCGGTGCCCTCCGTCGTGCGGGAAGGCGGAGTTGGGGTGGGGTGGAGTGGCGGTGCCAGGGCCCCATGGCCGGGGCGCACCGACGCCCCCGGTGCCTCGGCCCGGGTCTCAGGTCTGGCAAGAGGGAGCTTCTGGCAGGTAAATCTCTAGTAGAGGCTGCGCCCGAGGCGCAGTTACTTAGAAGCAGAGCGTTCTGGAGGAGGGGTTCGGCTCCCTTTGTCCCCCTTGGATTCGCGTGTTTCTGGCTTTCAACAGGCCACCGTGGCAGCCAGGCCCGGGAGCAGGCGTCCGGGTGGGGCTGCCAACACCGTCCCCCCCGAGGGGCTCCCCGAAACCGTCCCAGTGACCCCAGCACGCGGTGTGGATGGGAGCACAGCCAGTGGGATCCCCACCCCCCAACGCAGCAGCCAAGTCGAAGCAATTACAGTTGGAGCCCCACGGGGGAAGCGGCTGATTTCACTTATGGAAAAACGCTTCAACAAGAGCTAGCCTAAGCTAACGTTAGCAAATGGGTTGACCTACAATTGGAGGGTGTGCGAGGGCGGGCTGGGGCGGGCGCGTCTGCCAGGGAGGGAAACCCGCTGGGGAGTGGGCAGAGGGAAGCGAGGCAAAATGTCAGATAAGAGACCGAGAGGAAGAGGGGAGGGGAGGAAGAAAGGCGCTCGATTGCAGAGAGGGAGGGTGGGAAGGCGCGGAGACTGCACGGGCTGCCAGGTGACGCGGGTCAGAGGAGAAGGGAGGCGGGCGCTCGGCGGGCAGCGGGCGCAGGACGCGCGGGCTCCGCCAGGCACCAGATCTCCTTGCTCCCAGCCCTCCCCTCCCCGGGTCCCTCTAGGCCCGACATCACGTGTGGCACCGAGGGCGGCTTGTGGGGATGGGAGGGGTGGAGTGGAGCAGAGACCAAAGAACTCCGTGCCCCACACCGCGCTGCACACCTGGCACCCGGGACTCGCCATCTGCTCCCAGCTCACCGCCTTTCGGGCCAGGGCTGGGGGCTTGGAGAGATGTAAGGATAGTGCCTGGGGAGAAGATGACTTCGAGTCAACTGAGGCAATGAACTCAGTCAGTCAGTGTTTATGGTGCCCCTACTGTGTGCCGAGTGTCCCCTCCAGCTGCTGGGCTCAGGAACGCACCATCTGTTCCGTTGCATTTGTTGTACATTGTATATATTATAAATTCACATTTCGAACGATTATCTGTAAGGAAATTCACCGTGCCAGGGAGGACGGTCGAGGCGGTTTGGGGGTCTGGAGAGGTGATGAGTCTGGCAGAGTAAGGTATGAAAGTTCTGTGATTTTCCGCTGTTTTTTTTTTTTTAAATTTTATTTATTTATTATCTTCGGCTGCGTTGGGTCTTTGTTGCTGCGCATGGGGTTTCTCTAGTTGCGGCGAGTGGGGGCTACTCTTCGTTGCTGTGCACGGGCTTCTCATTGTGGTGGCTTCTCTTGTGGAGTACGGGCTCTAGGTGCGTGGACTTCATTAGTTGCAGCACACGGGCTCAGTAGTTGTGGCTCACGGGCTCTAGAGCACAGGCTCAGTAGTTGTGGTGCACGGGCTTAGTGGCTCCGCGGCATGTGGGATCTTCCTGGACCAGGGCTCGAACCCGTGTGCCCTGCATTGGCAGGCGGATTCTTAACCACTGCGCCACCAGGGAAGCCCCTCTGCTTTCTTAAGTATGAGTGATCCCCCTCCCCGTGCTTCCTGTCCCACATTATCAGAACACAGAGATCAAAATTAACAATAACAATTTAAAAATAATAATTTAGTGACACTTAATCTGGGCTAGAAGGGTCCCCAAGTAACTGAAGCCTAGTCCATAAACGCTCAAACTTAACTCATCAATTTCACAAATATCACACCCAAACACTGCCTTATCAGAACCAGTGTTTTGTAATGTAACTTTACTACCCTGAGAGAAAATTTGTAGATAATATGACCTACTATGATTTAATATATTTTTCGAGTCAACATAATGCTCAAACTGCAATATAAAGGAGAAATAGGCACAAAATTTATAATACAATAATGTACGTTTCGAATGTGCATGCCCAGGCTGTATTTCACTAGAACATCCAAAATGTTGTCTAAAAGTTCCAAAATTCTCCCTAGGGAGCACTGTCCAGATGTGAATTATGAATTAGGGGTGCCAGGCAGGTACTAAGGAATGGGAATGCTATCGATATACCGAAGTCTTAAAGTCACAGTGGATGTTGTGGATTCTTGTAATAAATCAGCCTTCTGGTATTTATGCCTTTCGTGGCTCTTACCCCTTCGGCTCAGGATTTGGTCACATGACTTGTTTTGACCAATGGGGCATTAGCAAGCGTGACCCATGCAGAGGCTTGATAAGTGCCTGCACTTTGGGGTTTGGCCACTGGAAATCTGAAGAGCATTGTGTTGTGAAGAAGCTAGTCTGACTTATGGGAGGATAAAAGGCCCTATGGGGAGAAAGTGATGTCTTGCCTACGCTAGTGTCCCAGGCATGTGACTGAGGCTATCTTGGACTTCAGTAGGATCGTCAGATGACTACAGCCACATGAGTGATCCCAGATGAGTCCAGGAGAAGAATCACTAGATTGACAACACACAGAATTATGAGAACAATACATCGTTGTTTTAAATCACTATGTCTTGGGTGGCTTGTTATGCAGTAAGAGAGGACAGAGTAGTAGTAATTACAATACCATGTGATAGATGCCAAAATACAAATCTACCCAGAAGATTATCTTTCTTTAGTGATTCCAGATCTTCCTTATGAGTTCAGTCAATGTATTCATTAATGCCCATGGTGGATATAGGGGTTAGCTGGACTTGAATAACTCAGCTAGCTTATCTATTCTCATTGCAAGTTGTGCTCCTTTGCCATTTCCCAGATTTTCCTGAAATTCTTTCTCCTCTCAGGAGACCTGCTGCCACCAGCACTGTTGTTTGTCTGTCATCTCTGTCACTCCTTCTGCTGTCTGTGGCCTTTCCTGGCTAGTGCGTTTCTCTCCATTATTTTTTTTTCCTTCTTCCTGGTCTCGCTTTTCATTTTCTGCTATTGCTTCATTTATTGACTTATGATCGGTAAACAGACCAACCATAGTAAGCCTTCAATTATTTGATTCTTTAGCTTATCTTGGCTTTTTAGTCGTTGCTCCTGCTTGTAAATTTCATTCAGTCAATTGTTGGAGATGGGATGAGTATCAACTCTCTAGACCCTGGAAAAGTGTAGTGGTCACATACAGGGTGTGATTCCAGTGCCGTGGGATGGTGTACTAGTCAGGGTTCTCCAGAGAAACAGAACTAATATATATATACTGTATGTATATAGTATATATGTATAGCCATATGTACATAGTATATATGGCTGACAGCTCTCAAGATTTCAAAGCCAGTGGTGTGGTTTTAGTCCAAAGGCCAAGAGACTCAAGACCCCAGGAAGAGCTGATGTTTCAGTTGGAGTCTTAACGCAGGAAAAAAGCCAGTGTCCCAGTGTGCAGGCAGTCGGGCAGGGGGAATTCTCTCTTACTTGGGGGAGAGTCAGTTTTTCTGTTATCTTCAGGCCTTCCTTCGACCAATTGGTTGAGGCCCACCCACGTTAGGGAAAACCTTCATGGAAACCTTCACAAAAATTCCTTCACAGAAACACTCAGAACAATGTTTGACCAAATGTTCTGGGTACCTCATGACTTAGTAAAGTTGACACATAAAATTAACCATCACAGACAGTTACCAATACTCCTGCTTAGAGAATTGACTACTCAAGGATGGCCTTCAAGTATAGGTCGAATAAGTAGCCACCCAAGAAAGTGTTTTGATGGAAAATGGGAAGATCTTTAATCCTCCCTTCTGACATCTTAACCTTTCCCCCCACAGACCAATAAATAACAGCAAAGCTCATCCCTTTAGGTTATAATATATATTTTTCTAATTAAAATGCAGATTATCCAAGAAGGTGTTGCATTGAGCTACTACTAGGCAATAACAGCTTACAGTACGGTTCTTTTTTTTTTGCGGTACGCGGGCCTCTCACTGTTGTGGCCTCTCCCGCTGCGGAGAGCACATGCTCCGGACGCGCAGGCCCAGCGGCCATGACTCATGGGCCCAGCCACTCCGCGGCATGTGGGATCTTCCCGGACCAGGGCACGAACCCGTGTCCCCTGCATCGGCAGGCGGACTCTCAACCGCTGCACCACCAGGGAAGCCCCACAGTACAGTTCTTTATAATAGCGTTTCTAGTAGGTTCAAGTAGGTTTTAACATGAGTGGGAGGGGTTGAGGAAAGGGTAAAAGAGAAGACCACTTTGAGAAGGGAAGGTTTAAATGTAGTGCTCTCGGCTACAGGGTATGGTATGATGGATGAGAAAAGGAAGAACTAAAGGTTAAAATTTGCTGCCCCCTTTAAACATATAGCTTTAATTTCCTGAGACTGGAAAGTCCCTGATGTTAATATGTACAATAGTATCACTAAAATTACTTCAAGTTTAAGGTATGGTATAGCTTAGCTCAGAATAGATACAGTTTTTCCTTTCATGTATATGCCTCAAAGGCAAAATGAAAAAGAAAAAAAAAAAAGACTCCAAAAGAAACTGCATACCTTATAACTAAAAGGTATTCTTCACTAACTTTCCCTTAGAAATAATTTTATTATAACCATTGCCTATAATATCTAGTAGTCCAAACAACAGTTTCTAGAATATTAGAATTTGGAGGATTTAAAAAAAACAGTAATCTGCGAAAAAGCTATGTCTTTGTGTTAGTTTAGGTATTCCTTACTGTATTTGCCTTTATAGGATGGACTATGCCGAGATGTAGATGTGTCCCAAAAACTCAATGACTCGACACATTAAAGTTCTTTCTTACTGATGCAAAGTCCACTGTGAGCCCAGCAACTCTCCAAAGTGGCTTCTTTCCCAGCAGTGGCTTAGAGAACCAGGCTGAGTGGCTCTATATCTAAACATGTGACCTTCCTGGTTGTCATGAAAGGGAGAGTGTAGAGAATGCTCCCTTTCATGTTTAAATGCCTCTTCTGGAAAGCGACACATTTCGTTTACGCTCCTAATCCATTGGACATAACTGGACACATAGCCCTGCCTGAAGGCTTGGAAATATATCTGTCCTCTCTGCCCCAGGAAAGAGGAAAAACGGGTATGAGTGAACACTAGAAATCTGTTCCATGTTATTTTGGAATTGATATACCTCATCGAAATTTGCTATAAAGTGGATTTATTGTAAGTGAATCTCATGCTCCTTTCAGCTGCATTTAAAATCAAAATTACACTCTACCAGGAAAAAGTTGTATCTGGACTAATATTTTAGGATATTTTTCGTTGGTTTTTACTTAAGCCACATTAAGATTAAAAAAATTATTAAAGACATGAACATTTCTGTTTCTGAGTATGATGTGGTAGTAGCAGAAAGCTATCACAACTAGAACAAAAGAAATTACAAAGTCATATTTTAAAAAAATATTGGAGAGAAGAATATAAGATTAGAAGAAATACATTTTAGGGAGAGAAGAGGCTAAGGCTGCTGGGCATTTTCTTGTGTGGGAGCATCTGCTGAGTCTGGTCATAGGCTGTCGTAGTAAAGGAAAGGGGAAAAACAAAATTTTTTCTATCCATGTTGATTGGCATGGGCAAACTGGAATCTACAGGATCGTCAAATAGCCATTTTCTCCCAGAGAATATTTGCTGAGTGCTAGGGCAGTATAGGACAGGCAAATCTAATTGTTAGTGATAGAACTTAGAAGACACTAAGGACACTATCTGTCCATGAGGAGTTGAGTGGACATGGCCATGAAAGAACCTTCTAGAACACTTGAAATACTCAGTACATTTATCTGAGTAATGTTCGAATGGGTGTATACATGCGTAAAAATGAGTTGAGCAGTTCACTAAAGATCAGTGCTGTTTATGCCTTTAGTGTCCATATGCCTCAATAAAAAAGATAAAAACAATCAGAGAAAGACAAAAGTTATTTAAAGAAAACCTACTTTTCAATACTTTAAAGCAGGAGTCAGCAGACATCATCTGTAAAGGGCCAGACAGCAGATATTTTAGGCTTGAAGGCCGTATTCTCTATCACAGCTACTTAACTCTGTTGCTGTAGTGCAAGAGCAGATATAGACAATATATAAACAAGTGACCATGGCCGTATTCTAATAAATTTTATTTACAAAAATAGGTGGCAGGCGGGGCTTCCCTGGTGGCGCAGTGGTTGGGAGTCCGCCTGCCGATGCGGGGGACGCGGGCTCGTGCCCCGGTCTGGGAGGATCCCACATGCCGAGGAGAGGCTGGGCCCGTGAGCCATGGCTGCTGAGCCTGCGCGTCCGGAGCCTGTGCTCCACAATGGGGGAGGCCACAACAGTGAGAGGCCTGCATAACGGAAAAAAAAAAAAAAAAAGGTGGCAGGCCACATTTGGCCTGCCAGCCATAGTTTACGGACTCCTGTTTTAAAACGTTAGCAAAGATATAACCCTATAGTTAAAATAAGTCACAAAATACAATTCCTTCCTGTATAGTTTGAAATAATTGTAGTAAGGTTTCTTCTAGCCCAAGTACAGTATGATTTTTTTTTGAAGTACTGGAAGTAGAGTGGGCTTTTTTTGTTTGTTTTTATAAAAACAAAAAGTCGTGTCAGTAATCATACCAAAATAGTTGTAAAATATCTCTCCCACCTTTCCCTTTTTCTATACCTCTCCCTTCTCCCGTACTGAATCAGGAATGAATTTTCATTCAACATTAATTCAACAAAAACTTCTGGGACACTTATACTCTGTCAGGAACCAGTATGTAGTGGAAATCGAATTAGATATGGTTCCTAACCTCAAGAATCTGTCTGATCAAAGAGTCAGAAATGAGGTGAATACACACAGAAATAAGTATGTAAACATTGTAAGGAAAAATTAAGCACGTGAGAAGGAAGAGTAGAGCATAATTTAAAGATGGAGTTGGTCGGGGCAGACTTATCTAAGGTTGAGTTGTTCAGTAGGAGACCGAAAGAATGAATGAATAGAAGTTGTCCAGGTTAAGAATGGTGAGGAATGTGGGGGAGGCAGGGAGAGCACACCAGGTAGAGGGAACGAAATGGGCCAAGGCAGGAGAAAGGAAAGCTTGGTACATGAACCAGTGTGACTAGCACGTAATGAGCAAGTAAAAAAGTGGCACGGAAGAAAAGGAGTGGTGGGTAGGACCCAGACTATGCAGGGTACTGGGTTATATTAAGGAGTTTAGATTTTATTCTAAATGCAATAGGAAGTCATGGATTGATTTTAAATAAGCGAATGGCATGACCTGATTAACATTTTAAAAACTTCTTTCTATCCTTGTTTTTACTTCCTTTGCTTTAGGAGACAGATCCAAAACTATTGCTACAATTTATGCCAAAGAGTTTTCTGCCTATGTTTTCCTCCAGGGGTTTTATGCTTTCCAGTCTTACATTTAGGTCTTTAATCCATTTTGAGTTTATTTTTGTGTATGAGGTTAGAGAATGTTCTAATTTCATTCTTTTACATGTAGCTGTCCAGTTTTCCCAGCACCACTAATTGAAGAGACTGTCTTCTCTCCATTACATATTCTTGCCTCCCTTGTTGAAGATTAATTGACCATAAGTGCTTGGGTTTCTTTCTGGGCTCTCTGTCCTGTTCTGTTGGTTTATGTGTCTGTTTCTCTACCAATATCATAGTGTTTGATTACTGTAGCTTTGTAGTATAATCTGAAACCACGGAGTGGGAGCGGGATTCCTCCAACGCTGTTCTTCTTTCTTGATATTGTTTAGGCTACTTGAGGTCTTTTGTGTTTCCACACAAATTTTTAAAATTATTTGTTCTAGTTTTGTGAAAAATGCCATTGGTATTTTGACAGGGATTGCACTGAATCTGTAGGTTGCCTTAGATAGTATGGTCATTTTAACAATATTAATTCTTCCAATCCAATAACAAGGTATATCTTTCCATCTGTTTGTGTCATCTTAAATTTCTTTAATCAGTGTCTTACAGTTTCTGGAGTACAGGTCTTTTACCTCCTTAAGTTTACTCCTAGGTATTTTATTGTTTTTAGTGTGATGGTAAATGGGATTGTTTCCTTAATTTCTCTTTCTGATAGTTCATTGTTAGTGTATAGAAATGCAACAGATTTCTGTATATTAATTTTGTATTCTGCAACTTTACTGAATTCATTGATGAGCTCTAGTAGTTTTCTGGTAGCATCTTTAGGATTTTCTATGTATAATATCATGTCTGCAAACAGTGACAGTTTTACTTCTTTCATTCCAATTTTGATTCCCTTTATTTCTTGTCTGATTGCTGTGGCTAAGACTTCCAATACTATGTTCAATAAAAGTGGCAAAGGAAACCACTGGCAAAATGAAAAGACAACCTACTGAATAGGAGAATATATTTGTAAATGATTTGACCAATAAGGGGTTAATATCCAAAATATATAAACAGCTCATACTGCTCAACATCAGAAGAACAAATAACCCAATTAAAAATGGGCAGAAGGTCTGAATAGACATTTTTCCAAAGAAGGCTTAAAGATGGCCAACAGGCACATGAAAATATGTTCAACATCACTTATTATTAGAGAAATGCAAATCAGAACTATAATGAGGTATCTCCTCACACTGGTCAGAATGGCCATCATCAAAAAGTCAACAAATAATAAATGTTGGAGAGGGTGCGGAGAAAAGGGAATCCTCGTACACTGTTGGTGGGAACGTAAATTGGTGTAGTCACTGTGGAAAACAGTATGGCGTTTTCTCAAAAAACTAAAAATAGAACCACCATATGACCCAACAGTTTCACTCCTGGGTATATATCTGAAAAAAACAAAAACACTAATTTGAAAAAATATGTGCACCCCAATATTCATAGGAGCATTATTTACAATTGCCAAGATATGGAAGCAGTCTAAGTGTCCATCAACAGATGAATGGATGAAGAAGATGTGGTGTGTACACACACACACACACAGGAGTACTACTCAGCCATGAAAAAGAGCAAAATTTTGCCATTTGCAACAACATGGTTGGTCTTTGAAGGTATTATGCTAAGTGAAGTAAATCAGAAGAGAAAGACAAATACTGTATGATATTACTAACATGTGGAATCTTAAAAAAAATACAACAAACTAGTGAAGATACCAAAAAAGAAGCAGACTCACAGATATAGAGAACAAACTAGTGGTTACCAGCGGGGAGAGGGAAGCGGGGGCAATATAGGGGTAGTATATTAAAAGGTACAAACTATTATATATAAAATAAGCTACAAGAGTATATTGTGCAGCTCTGGGAATATAGCCAGTATTTTATAGTAACTATAAAATGAAGTATAACCTTTAAAGATTGTGAATCACTATATTGTACACTCTAACTTATTGTGTATAATATTGTACATCAACTATAACTCAATTTAAAAAAAAACTTCACTGTAATCACTCTGTGGAAAATTCATGGGGAGGGCAATAAGATAGCAGGGAGAATCTTTAGAAGACAACAGTGGTAACCCAGTCTAGAGATGATGATGGTTTGAGTAGCAACAAAGGAGAGAAGTGAATGGTTTGGGGTACATTTTGGAGGTAAAATTGATAGAACTTAGTGCTGGGCTATTTTATGGAGATGAGGGAGAAAATGATTTGAGAATAGTAGGGAAGTACAAAATAATCATTAGGAAAATGATCAAGTGAGTTTACTGGAGATACATATTTAGGTTGCCAAGCAGTGTTTAGGTTGGAGATGTTGACTTTTCATTGATACCAATCAGTTCAGTTGTGTGTTTTCTCCAGTTTGAGCATGAGAACAAAAAGATAGATGGTTGGGTTCATCTAGGGTTGGGGTTTGGTGTGTTTGACAGAGGACAAAGAAGCATGGGGATTACTATAGTGTTTACAAAGGAGTTATTATACTGAGGGACTGTAAGTATCTAAATAAATAGAGAAGTAGGGACTTCCCTGGTGGTCCAGTGGTAAAGAATCTGCCTTCTTTACCAGGGGACGCGGGGGATGCGGGTTTGATCCCTGGTCGGGGAACTAAGATCCCACATGCCGTGAGGCAACTAAGCCCACACGCCACAACTACTGAGCCCGTGCGCCACAACTACTGAGCCTGCACACCTAAACTAGAGAGCCCGCCTGCCACAAACTACAGAGCCCACGTGCTCTGGAGCCTGCGCGCCACAACTAGAGAGAGAAAACCCGCATGCCATAACTAGAGAGAAGCCCACACGGTGCAATGAAGAGCCCACATGCCACAGTTAAGACCCAACACAGCCAAAAATAAAAAAATAATTAAACAATAACAAAAATAAATAAATAAAAATAAAGATAGATTAGATTGGAAAAAAAATAGAGAAGTAAAGGCAAGAGGGGCTAATGGGCAAAGAGAAAGCCATGGGGTTATGAATTGGAAGTCTTCATGAGATGGAAGATGGTGGAAGAGAGGGGTGATGGTTTGAATAAGCTGAAAGTAAAAGTTTTATTTGAGAATGGGACATCCGATTCTGTGATTTTGTAGGTTGCTGAGGCAGAACTAACAGCTCTGCATTTTGCATGGGTCTCCAGTATATGCTGAAGTGGTCTTAAATGATGACAGGAGTTAAGGTGGACTGGAAGATTGGAAGCCAGGTGTTGAAATCTCAAGTGAATGAAGAGAAGTGACAGCAGGTGACAACAATAAAAAGGAAGAAAGTGTGACTCAGCTGAATGATACGGGTCTCGAAGGAGAGGGGATATTTACAAGAGGAAGCAAGTAATGTCTGAAAGTAGGCAAACATGGACCCAACTACCAAACCTGAAGTGAGAATAAGCAGTTTCTATTTAAGAGGGCTACAGGGGAAGTGATGTTCTTGGACAGGGCTTAGGTTTTACCGAGGCAGAGGTGGAAAGAGTGGGGAGAGCAAGGTGGAGAGATAGGAAAGTTGGTTGAACACAGAGCAGACATTTTCAAGGCTGTAATGAGGTCCAGAGTTGGGTCAAATGGAATGATGGATGTGGTAAGCAGGTATGAGCTGAGAGTTGATGAGATAAAGGATTTCTGGAGAGACTCTTATACATGGCAGAGGATTTAACTCCTGAATGGTTTTTGGAAGAAAGTGAGCACTTAGCCTAACACTGAAATCTGAAGGGTTTTGTTTTAACGTCAAATATGGTAACCTTGGAGGACATTTTCATTTTCAAGCTCTCTTTCCATTTTAAAGTTGATAATAAAAATACATAACAGATTAATGAGTATAGAGAGTCTCCTTGGGGTGATGAAGCTATTCTGGAAATGGATGGTGGTGATGGTTGTACAAGTTTGTGGGTGTACTTCACGCCACAGAACTATACACTGAAAAATAGTTAAAATGGTAAAATTTATGTTATATATATTTTACCACATAAGAAAACAATATTTAGCAAAGGTTGTGAGCTAGCATCCCATTGGCTAAATCTGCTCCCAGACATGTTTGGTTTGGCTTCAGACTGTTTTGGACATCATTGTGTGTATAAAAAAAAAAGACAAGGGGAGGGGAGGGGAGGGGAGGGAAGGGATTAAAATCTGACATTTAGAAATCTGGAGATTTTGTATTAAATCCCTTTAAAAATTGGTCTGTTGGGCTTGCCTGGTGGCGCAGTGGTTAAGAATCCACCTGTCAATGCAGGGGACATGGGTTCGAGCCCTGGTCCGGGAAGATCCCCCATGCCGCGGAGCAACTAAGCCCGTGCGCCACAACTACTGAGCCTGCATGCCAAGAGCCCATGAACCACAACTACTGAAGCCCGTGCTCCTAGAGCCCGTGCTCCACGACAAGAGAAGCCACCGCAGTGAGAAGCCCACGCACTGCAACGAAGAGTAGCCCCCGCTCACCACAACTAGAGAAAGCCCACGCGCAGCAACGAAGACCCAACGCAGCCAAAAATAAATAAATATTTATTTATTTATTAAAAAAACAAACAAACAACAAAAAAAAACTGCCCTGTCTACTAACTGGGCACACAGTCCTACTTGGGAAGGACCAGCTGGAGCCCAGGGAGACCTGCTCTCCTCACATGGAGCCTGAGCTTCCTCACTGTCTTCTTTTCACCACCGAGGCCTCAGCCCTCCAGCCAGTCAGCCTGATGCTTGCCCTGTTGCTTCTCTTTACAGAATTCATAGAATGGTGAAATAATTTTATAGCCGAGCCTCTGCAAAAATGAAAAAATGAAAGGTAGACTGAGCAGGGCCTTGTGTTTCAGGAAAAGTGGGAGAAAACACATTTGTGGGTGGAAGTAAAGCTGCGTGTTTAATGTGTAAACAGAGTATGTCCCGGGAATACAATCAGGTCAACTTCAGTTATTTTTATTACCTGCCCAACTCCTGAGGGTGGTTGTGTTTGCCTCCCTGATTTATATAAACTGTTTATAACTTGAAGTTTTAAATAATTCGTGTAAAGCTGAAAACCTAGCAACATTTGAAGGCCATAGAAAATCTTGAATTTTCATCTAGTTTTTGGCTAATAAAAGTATCCTGAAATAAATTTATAAAAGAAAAACAAGGGACTTCCCTGGTGGCGCAGTGGTTAAGAATCCGCCTGCCAATGCAGGGGACGTGGGTTCGAGCCCTGGTCCGGGAAGATCCCACATGCTGCAGAGCAACTAAGTCCATGCGCCACAACTACTGAGCCTGCGTTCTAGAGCCCGCGAGCCACAACTACTGAAGCTCGTGCGCCTAGAGCCCATGTTCTGCAATAAGAGAAGCCACCGCAATGAGAAGCCCGTGCACTGCAACGAAGAGTAGCCCTTGCTCGCCACAACTAGAGTAAGCCCGCGTGCAGCAATGAAGACCCAATGCAGCCAAAAGTAAATAAATAAATATTAAAAAAAAAAAAAAGCATCCTGACTTTGAGCCTTTGGGGAACAATCCATGGGGTATTAATTAATTAATTCATGAATTAAATTATTCTCAATATTTGCTTATATGAAAAATACTGATATATTTTCTGTTTTATATGTGTCTGTGTGTGCAAGTTAGTAAGAGAGGAAAAAAAGAGAGAGAAAAGGGTCACGTAGATCTGTTCTTATTCATTGGCACAGAAATGCATTGTCTGTGCCAAATCAATCAGTAGAAATGGGAACATTAAATCGTGTGTCAATATTGCTGTGAAAAAAAAAGTTCTAGTACACAAAATGGGCATGTACTGTCACCAGAAAAAGTGCACTGACTTCCTTTTGAAAGTAAAAAATACAGTAAACACCAGATATTCTGGTACTATGACTGACTCTAGCCTAAAATATCCTAACACTTCTAAATTTACGTAGAAGTCATTTTGCCTTTCTTTTTAGTTCTCTTCCTACTGGATGAACTTAACCTTCGGACATCTTTGCTTGGGAATAACAGTACATTGAATTACTGTATCACCGGAAGAGAGTTGAAAACAACACTTAATAAGAACGAAAAGGTCCAGTTTCTACTTAGAAATGGAGAATTGCCCCAGTATCTGTTGACCACAGTCTGACTTCTGTCGGTGCCCTGTGACATTACGAAATATACCCATGACCCAGGCTAAGTCATATATAAGCATAGAGGGTGTATTAGTTTCCTAGGGCCACTGTAACAAGATATTGCAATTAACTTGTCCTTAAACAACAAAAATATATTCTCTCACAGTTCTGGATGCTAGAAGTCTGATATCTGGGTGTCAGCAGGGCGATGCTTTCTCTAAGGGCCCTAGGGAAGAATCTGTTCCATGCCCTTCTCTTAGCTTCTGGTGTTGCCATCAATACTTGTTGTCCCTTGGCTTATAAACACATCACTCCAGTCTCTGCCTCTGTTGTCACATGGTGTTCTCCCTGTGTGTCTTTATCTGTGTTTCTCTGCCTCTTCTTATAAGTCATATTGGCTTAGGGGCCACTGAATCTTGACTACATCTGCAAAGACCCTATTTCCAAAGAAGGTCACATTCACAGGAACCAGGAGTTAGGTCTTCAACGTATCTTTTTGGAGAAGACAATTCAACTCATAATAGAGAGACAGAACAATGGCCATAACACCATTGAATTAGCTCTTTAGTTAGACACTGGCCCAGCCATTTCTTTCTTTCTTTTTTTTTTTTTTTAATAATTAATTTTCATTGGAGTACTCAGTGCTCTGTGGTGACCTGAATGGAAAGGAAATCCAGCCATTTCTCATCTCAGCCATGGCAGCCTTGTTTCCTTCCTCACTTGTTTCTGAGCCATCTCCTGCTTTATCCCTCTACCATGACAAACTAGTCAATGCTGGTCAACTTTCGTCAATTTACAACAGGTTCCTGTTTGTAACTAGTCTCCCTCCTAGTGTGCTCTCTCCTTACCCCAAACCCTGGAAATAGAATCCCTTGATCAGAACCTGGAACGCCATTCCCATGAATTGCTTCTGTCCATCCTTTCCTCCTATCTTTAATTCTTCCCTGTTTGTTTCGATTTTCTATTGTCATCACTTCAGCCACCTTGCAACTATCTTGCCCTGTCATCCCTCTCTTCCACTCACTTGTTGAAGCCCAATCTTGAAAAAGTCCAACTATTTGGTCTCTGGGCTCACACCTGAGCACTGTGAGAGGAAATCACACAGCTGTTTTCCTCATCAGCTTTCTCTCAGTTCCCTGCAGAGGCATTTCATTCTAGCCATAAGCTCCTTAATCCTGTGACATCACTGATTCCCCCTCATTCACACCTTGCTCTTCAACTCTTGGTTCATGGAGAAAATACACAGGTACCTTCTTAACTTCATGCCACCAAATCTACAAATTAGCCTTGATCTGCACCCAGCACTTTTCTTCTTGCCAGTTGCAACAAAGGAAACAAAGTCCATGTGAGGTCTTCCCCGCCCTTGTCTCTGGACTCAGTCCCCTTTCTGTCTTCTAGCGAACTCCATGGCTTTGAATCATTTCTCCTGTAGCTTCACTCTCCATCCCCTTCGTTGGCTCTTTCTCATCAAAATTTTGTCTCTTTCATTTTCTATAAACAAACAATCCTTCTGTCACCAACAACTCTTCCCCTTAACCTGATGGTCACCAGGTTAAGGGAAGAGTTGTTGGTGACAGAAGGATTGTGCTTCATTTTACAGTATTTTACAGGTACTAAACCTTCAATCTCTGTTTTCTCCAGCTCCTCGCATTCTCAGGTAAACTTCCTGAGTTATCTATCTTTGCTGTTTACAATGACTCACACACATGCATCCTTCGATGTAATAGAATCTCTTAACCAACCACTCCAAGATCGTTGAAGACTTGCTTGTTGCTGAATCTAATAACATTGTTTTGTCTTTCATTATTCTTGCTTTTTCAACAGCAGGTGACACATATTTACTTTCTACTTGTTAAATTTCTCTTCTTAGCTTCTAGATACCCAGTACTTCTGGTTTTTCTTATAACTCTCTGATGTGTCTTATTCTTTGCAGAGTTCTCCTCCTTTCACTGTCCCTTAAATATTAGTGATCTTTGGTTCCTGCCCATGCCCATCATTGTTCCTTACTCTATACAATTTCCCATGGGATTTCATGGATTTACATGCTGTTAGTTTCCAAATCTGTAACTGTAGATCATATTGCTCTCCAAAGACTCATATTCACATATCCAGCTGTCTCCTAAACACCTTCACTTAGATGTCCCATGAGCACCTCAAATGAACCATGCCAAAAATGAAACTCAGTCTCTATTCCCCACTACCCTTCTGTCTTGCTTTAAGCCCTGGGTTCCCCATCTCAGTTAATCCTTACCCTACTGACCCACACCAGAGACTGAGTGTCATCTGTAGCAAATATTCTTTGGGCCTCACCATTCCCTGTGGTCCTGCCCATTTCCGAAGGCCTGTATCTATGTCTTTTTTGCCTGAGGGCCTTTAAAGAAGCAACAGAAAGCTGCTCTGTCTGTGCAGAACAGGCTGGAAATGCTGGGGTATTAAACCTATCAGTCAGTGACTCATGGCAATTGGTTTATAAATTCCCCAGCTCCTCAACCTCTTGGGTGGGAGAACTCTGAGACATTTGTTTTATAGCATTTCCCAGGATTTCTCCGTGACATTAATAGCATAGTTGGCTTGATAAAGCACTCTTTCTTGGCTATATTTCCTCCTTGATATCAAGTCCTCATTTTCCTACCCATATTCCCTGTTCTTCTCAAATGAAGTACTTGCCCTTGAACCTTTTCCTTGAGATCTGTTTCTGGGGAAAACCAAAGTAAGATATCATCCTTCTTTCCAATCTCTTCCTTTCTTCTTCCAGTTAATTACCAAATTCTATTAATTCTACTTCATCATCATCTTGAGAATCTAGCCACTTCTCTCCAGCCAGGCTGCCATTTCCCTGGTACCCACTGCCATCCTCTCTAGCCAGGATCACTGCAGAAGTCTCCTACTGCCCTTCACTATTGTCCCCCTTCAGTCTTTTCTCTTCCCTGCAAGCAGTGATCTTTCAAGTATGCCAATTTGATAATATCACCACCACAGTAAACTTTTCAGGTCTCCATTCAGAATTGAGAAGCTTTCCTTAACCTTTCATTTATGGGGACCTATTAAAAAGAGCACCCTCTGCAGCCACTATGGAAAACAGTATGGACGTTCCTCAGAAAACTAAAAATAGAATGACAGTATGATCCAGCAATCCCACTCCTGGCATATACCCGGACAAAACTATAATTCAAAAAGATGCATGCACCCCTATGTTCATAGCAGCACTATTCACAATAGACAAAACATAGAAACAACCTAAATGTCTATCGTTGACAGATGAATGGATAGAAAAGATGTGGTACATATATACTAGTCAGCCATAAAAAAATGAAATAATGCCATTTGTAGCAACATGGATGCAACTAGACATTATCATACTAAGTGAAGTTAAGTCAGAAAGAGAAAAACAAATACCATATGATATCACTTATACGTGGAATCTAAGATATGCCACAAATGAACCTATCTACAAAACAGGAACAGACTCATAGACATAGAGATCAGACTTGTGGTTGCCAAGGGGGTGGTGGGGGAGGGAGAGGGATGGACTGGGAGTTGGAGGTTGGTAGATGCAAACTGTTACATTTAGAATGGATAAACAGCAAGGTCCTACTGTACAGCACAGGGAACTATATCCAACATCCTGGGATAAACCATAATGGAAAATAATTTTTTTAAAAAAGAATGTCTGTATGTGTATAACTGAGTCACTTTGCTGTACAGCAGAGATTGACACAACATTGTAAATCAACTCTACTTCAGTTAAAGAAAAAAAGCACCCTGTTATTTCCCTATTAAAGCACTTCTAACACTATACACGAATTGCCTATTCACTCAGCTGTATTCCTCACTATACTGTAAGCTCTAAGAATAGGAACATTGTTTTTTGTCTTTCTTTTCTTTTTCTTTCCTTTTTTTTTCTTTGTTGTTGGACTCCTAGGTTGTAGCTCAATATAGGGTATAGAGTAGAAACTCAGTGAGTATTTGCTGAATAAATGAATGCTTAATGGGTCATTCCTGTCTTGCCCATCTTAAAGCTAGGGAACACATTTGCAATTTGTACCTGTGTTTACTCTTCTGTTCTAAGAATTTTTTCTATAAATAATGACAGGTGATCTCATTAGGGGATGAATTCATCAGAGGATGGTGTCAGGCATAGGACTGATTTTGTTGAAACCTTAATAGGTGATCATTCCTGTTATTTGGTATAAAAAGAGGTATGGACAAGATGGTAGCTTGGAACTTCCAAATCCTTTACATTTGGGGACTTTCCTTAATTCTTTACATTTATTCTTTCATAAGAATTTATTTCATAAGAATGTATTTCAAATTTATTCTTTCAAAGAATAAATTCTTTCATTGAGAATAAATTCATGCCAATTCATTCATGATAATTATCATTTGAATTCTGTAAATTGAATTTCCACTAACATAGGCATGTTTGTATTTAAAAAGAAAAAAGCTACCATTATAATTCCTACCCAATTCTATAAAATTCAAACTTCAAAACTTTTGATTCTTATCCATGCCTCTTATTTAGAGTTTTCTTCTCCCATTTAAAAGTATTCTAACATTTCATTATTTATTCTAATTACATTGATAAAAACAGGTAGCCTGGATTCTAAATCATATTATTTGTAATATGGAATTTCAGCTACAGGACAAAAACCACTTTATTTTCCTCTTTCCTTTTTTTGTTAGTAGAGGGTACTTGTTAAAGGCACAAGTTTTCAAATGCAGTGGACAGGCTGGAGTCCTCATTCTGCCAATTATTAAGATGTGCGAGCAGAGGTACTTTGCTTCATCTCTCCAGGCCTCAGTTTCCTCCTCTTTTTAAAGAATAAAGTGATATCTACTTCTTAGACTTGCTATGAAACAAATGAGACAACAGATGTAAAGGGATTAGCACATAATAAGCACTCAATAAATGATGTCATCATCATTATTTATTAGCTGTTAGTTGGAGAGTATGTCCTTTTATTATCTTATTTAGTCCTCATAACAATACTATGATGTGACCAATGCTATCATCCCTATCTTACAAATACAGAAACTGAGGCCCAGAGAATTTAAGGAAACTTGCCTAATAATTATAAAATAATAATAATAGAAAAAAATTATAAAGTGTTTGCTATGTACGAGGCACCATTCTAAATTGTTTACATGTGAATTCATTTCCTCAATCCTAATAGGTATATCTTATCTTTATCCCCAATTTGCAGAACGAGACTGAGATCCAGAGCTATGAAGTAACTTGTTCAAGGTCACACAGCTCTTAAGTGGTAAAACTAGGCTTCAAATCTGGGAAATCTGGTTTCAGAGAATGTGTGCTTAACCATATGTATACGCCTCTCTTGTGCTACTCTGGGGTGCTGTGCCTTGATAAAACAATGAATGAATACAGAATTGAAAGCTTGAGAAGAACACAAAAGCATATTTTGATTTTAAATATAGGAACAACAGGTAAATTCCTATCTATATTCTGGTACAATTCAGGGCATACAAAACAAAAGAAAACATTTAGCTGACCTACCTTCTTCTGGGTTCTCTGCAGTGCATTTTAGGATTTTTTCCCCCAGCTTTATTGAAATATAGTTGAGAAATAAAATTGCTTATATTTAAAGTATACCACCTGATGATTTGACATGCATATACTTTGTGAAATGATTACCACAATCAGGTTAATTAACACATCCATCACCTCATCTTTGTGTGTGTGTGTGTGTGTGTGTGTGTGTGTGTGTGGTGAGAATGCTTAAGGTCTACTCTCTTAGCAAATTTCCAGTACACAGCACAGTATTATTAACTATTGCCATAATTCTGTACATTAGATCCCCAGAGCTGAAGGCTTGGATCCTTTGATCAGCATCTCCCCATTTTCCCTCTCCTGCTAGCCCCTAGGAACGACCACTCTACTCTCTGTTTCCACGTTTGGCTTTTTGTTGTGTGTTTTTAGATTCCACATATAAGAAAGATCATACAGTATTTGCCTTTTCTTTTTTTTATTTTATTAAAAAAATTTTTTTGGCTGTGTTGGGTCTTTGTTGCAGCGTGTAGGCTTTTCTCTAGTTGTGGTGAGCGGGGGGCTACTCTTTGTCGCGGTGCGTGGGCTTCTCATTGCGGGAGAAGTGGAGAACCGGCTCTAGGCACGCGGGCTTCAGTAGTTGTGGCACACAGGCTCAGTAGTTGTGGCTCGCGGGCTCTAGAGCATAGGCTCAGTAGTTGTGGCACATGGGCTTAGTTGCTCAGAGGCACGTGGGATCTTCCTGGACCAGGGCTCGAACCCATGTCTCCTGTGTTGGCAGGCAGATTCTTAACCACTGCACCACCAGGGAAGTCCCTATTTGCCTTTTCTCTCTGGCTAATTTCACTTACCATAATGTCCACCAAATTCATCCATGTTGTTACAAATTACAGGATTTCTTTCTTGCTTATTTCAGCTTTGCTATTGAGTTGTATAGATTCCTTATATACTTTGGATATTAACCCCTTCTTATCAGATATATGATTTACAGATCTTTTTTTTTTACTATTCTGTAGGTTGCCTTTTCATTTTATTGATGATTTCCTTTGCACACAGAGCTTATTAGTTTGATGTAGTCCCATTTGCTTATTTTTGCTTTTGTTATACGTGCTTTTGGTGTCATATCCAAAAAATCATTGCCAAAACCGATGTCAAGAAGCTTTCCCCCTATGTTTTCTTATAGGAGTTTTATGGTTTCAGGGCTTACATTTTAGTCTTTATACCATTTCAGGTTAATTTTTGTCAGTGGTGTAGGGTAGGGGGTCCAATTTCATTCTTTTGCATGTGATTATCCAGTTTTCCCAATAGCATTTACTGAAGAGACCATCTTTTCCCCATTGTGTGTTCTTGTGCCCTTGTCAAAGATTAGTTGACCATATTTGTGTGGGTTTGTATCTGGGCTCTCTATTCTGTTGCATTGGTCTATGTGTCTGTTTTGTGCCAGTCCCATAATGTTTGATTACTATAGCTTTGTAATAGAGTTTGAAATCGGGAAGTATGATGCCTCCAGATTTGTTCTTCCTTTCCAAAATTGGTTTGGCTCTTCACGGTCTTTTGTGGATCCATATGAATTTTAGGATTGTGTTTTTCTATTCCTGTGGAAAATGCCAATGGAATTTTGATAGGGATTGCACTGAATCTGTAGATCTCTTTGGGTCATCCTCAGTTTATTTCATCAATGTCTTGTAGTTTTCAGTGTATAGGTCTTTCACCTCCTTGGTTAAATTCATTCTTAAGTAATTGTTTTTAATGCTACTGTAAATAGGATTGTTTTCTTAATTTCTTTTTCCAATAATTTGTTGTTAATAGAAGTGCAACTGATTTTTCTATATTGCAACTTTACTGAATTTGTTATTTCTAACAGGTTTTTGGTGGCGTCTTTGGCTTTTCTATGTATAACGTTATGTCATCTACAAATAGAGAAAAATTTACTACTTTATTTCCAATTTGGATGACATTTATTTCTTTTCCTTGTCTAATTGCACTGGATAGGACTTCTGGTACTATGTTGAATAGAAGTGGTGAGAGTGAACACCCTTATCTTGTTCCTGATCTTAGAGGAAAAGCTTTCACTTTTTCACCATTGAGTACAATGTTAGCTTTGGGCTTGTCATATATGGCCTTTATTATGTTAAGATATATTTCTTATGTATCTAATTTGTTAAGAGTTTTTATTATGAAAGGATGGGATATTGAATTTTGTCGATTTCTTTTTTTCTACATCTATTGAAATTATTGTGTTTTTATCATGTTTTCATTCTGTTAATGTGGTGAGTCATATTTATTGATTTTTGTATGTTGAACCATCCTTGTACCCCAAGGATAAATCCAACTTGATCATGGTATGTGATCCTTTTACAGTGCTGTTCAATTCTGCTTGCTAGTATTTTGTTGTGGATTTTTGCATCTATATTCATCAAGGATATTGGTCTGTAGTTTTCTTTTCTTGTAGTGTCCTTGTCTGACTTCAGTATCAGGGTAATACTGGCCTTGTAAAATGAATATGTAAGTACTCAAATTTTTTAGTAGAGTTTGAGAAGGATTGGTATTAATTCTTCTTTAAATGTTTGGTAGAATTCACCAGTAAAACCATCAGCTCCTGGACTTTTCTTTATTGGGAGATTTTCAATTACTGATTCAATCTCCTTACTCATTATTAGTCTGTGCAGTTTTCTGTGTCTTCATGATTCAGACTTGGTAGGCTGTGTATTTCTAGGAATTTGTCCATTTCTTCTAGATTGTCCAATTTGTTGGCATACAATTGTTCATAGTTGTGTCTTATGATCCTTTGTATTTCTGTGGTATTAGTTTTAATGTTTCCTCTTTCATTTCTGATTTTATTTATTTGAGTCTTCTCTTTTTTTATAGTTAGTCTAGTTAAAGTTTTGTCAGTTTTGTAAAAAAACAGCTCTCAGTTTCATTGATCTTTTCTATTATTTTTCTGGTCTTTATTTCATTTCTTTCTGTCTGATCTTTGTATTTCCTTCCTTCTGCTAACTTTTGGGCTTCATTTGTTTGAATTTTTCTAGTTCCTTGAGGTGTAATGTTAGGTTGTTTGAGATCTTTCTTTTTTCTTAATGTAGGCATTTATTGCTATAAACATCCCTCTTTGAACTGTGTTGCTGCATTTCATTAGTTTTGATATGTTGTGTTTCCATTTTCATTTGTTTCAAGGTATTTTTTATTTTCCTTTTGATTTCTTCTCTGATCCGTTGGTTGTTTAATTTCCACATATTCGTGAATTTTCAATTTTTCCTCCTGTTACTGATTTCTATTTTCATGGCATTGTGGTCAGAAAAGATACTTGGTATGATTTCAGTCTTCTTAAGTTTGCTGAACTTGTTTTGTTGCCTAACATATTATCTATCCTAGACAATGTTCCTTGTGGGCTTGAGAAGAATGTGTATTCTGCTGCTGTTAGAATGTTCTATAAATGCCTGTTAGGTCCTTTGGTCTAAAGTATAGTTCAAGTGTAATGTTTCCTATTGATTTTCTGCATGGATGATCTATTCAGCATTGAAAATGGGGTACTGAATTCCCCTAATATTATTGTTTTGTTTATTTTTCTCTTCAAATCATTTAGCATATACTTTATATATTTAGGTGCTCTAATGTTGGGTGCATATATACTTCAATTGTTATGTCTTTTTGATGAATTGACTCCTTTATCATTGTATAATGACCTTCTTTGTCTTTTGTTAAAGTTTTTGACTTAAAGTCTATCTTGTCTGATACAAATATAGCTACCCCTTTTCTCTTTAGGATTCCATTTGCATGGAATTTCTTTTTCCATTCCTTCACTTTGAACATATGTGTGTCCTTAAAACTGAATTGAGTCTCTTGTAGGCAGCAGATAGTTGGGTCTTCTTGTTTTATCCATTCAGCCACTCCTTGTCTTTTGATTGGAGAATTTAATCCATTTACATTTAAAGTAATTATCAATAGGTAAAGACTTACCATCTTGTTAATTGTTTTTTGGTTGTTCTCTAGTTTCTTTGTTCCTTTCTCTCTTGCTGATTTGCTTTGTGAATTGATGATTTTCCATAATGGTATGTTTTGATTGATTCATTCCTCTTTAATCTTTGTGTGTCTATTGTAAATTTTTGCTTTGTGGTTACTATGAAATTTACATAGAACATCTTATAGCTATAGCAGTCTATTTCAAGCTGATAACTTAACTTTGATCACATACAAAAACTCTGCCCTTCCCCCCCATTTCATGTTTTTGATGTCACAATTTGCATCTTTTTATATTGTATATCCATTAACAAATAATTGTAGCTATAGTTATTTGTAATGCTTTTGTCCTTTAGCCTTTATACTGGAGTTGATTAACACAATACCATATTACAGTATCAGAGTATTCTGCATTTGACTATACAGTTACCTTGATCAGTATATCTTATATTTTTTTATCTACTTATGTTACTAATTAGTGTCCTTTCATTTAAACTTGAAGAATTCCTTTACTATTTCTTGTAAGGCAGGTCTAGTGATGATGAACTCCATCAGCTTTTGATTGTCTGGGAAAGTCTTTATCTCTCCTTCATTTTCGAAGGATAGCCTTACTGGGTAAAGTCTTCCTGGTTGGCAGTTTTTTTTTTCTTTCAGTGCTTTAAATATACTATCCCACTCTCTCCTGACCTGCAAGGCTTATGCTGAGAAATCTGCTAATAGCCTTATGGGGTCCTCTTGTATGCGAGGTTTTTTCTTTCTCTCTGTTGGTTTTAAAATTCTTTGTCTTTGACTTTAGCTCATTTTATTATAATCTGCTTGGAGAAGATCTTTTTGAGTTGACTCCTTTTGAGGACCCATGAGCTTCATGAACTTGGATGTCCATATTTCTCCCCAGCTTTGCAAAGTTCTCAGCCACCATTTCTTTAATTTTTCTATCTGTTTCTCCCTCTATTCTCCTTCTGGTACTCCATTAATTCATAGATTGTTTTTCTTGATGGTATCCCATAATTCACATAGGCTTTCTTCACTCTTTTTCATTCTCTTTTCTTTGTTCTCCTCTGTCTGGATAATTTCAAATGACCTGAATTGACTTCCCAGCTTCTTTCTTCTGCTTGATCAAGTCTGCTGTTCATCCTCTATATTGCATTTTTCCTTTCATTCATTGTATTTTTCAGCTCCAGACTTTCTGTTTGGTTCTTTTTTATGATTTCTATATCTCTGTTAAAATTCTCACTTTGTTTCTGTATTGTTTTCCTGATTTCTTTGAACTGTATTTCTTTTTATCACTGAGCTTCCTGAAGACAACTATTTTCAATTCTTTTATCGGGCAAATTGCAGATTTCTTTAAAGTTGGTTATTGGAAAAATATTGTGTTTATTTGGTAGTGTCATGTTTCCTTGTTTTTTCATGTTCCTTGAAGTCTTGTTTTGCTGTATTTGCATTTGAAGAAGCAGTCACTTCCTGCAGTCTCCACTGACTGTCTTCAGGAGACAAATACCTTCTGCCAGCCCTGCTAAGTATTCTGAGGTTCTCTCAGAATTTTTCTATAGATATACATGCTCCACACTTCTTGTTCCCTCTTGGGGGAGGGAAATTCTTAATGATGGTATTCTTTCTCTTGACCCTGCAAAGGCTGGCTGAATGCTGCCAGCGTCCCATTTGCCTTCCCCAGGGCAGAGCTGAATGCTCAAGTTCTTATGCTTTCTCCCAATCCCGGAGAGTTGAGCCAGCTCTCTGCACATACTCACTAACTGTCTGCAAAGACTCGCACTTGTTGCCCTTGGGGGCACGAGCAGGGAGCTGGCCACGTAGACATGGTGGTGGTGGTGTGTGTGTGTGAGCTGTGCAGAGTGTTGAGGGTGTCTGTGGGCCAGTTGGGAGGATCCTCAAAAGAGGCATCCCCAGTGACTTGTGGCTGAGCTTCCTGATGGAGTCTGCATGGCGTTTAGTAGGATCCGCATCCCTTTCTGACCTCTAAGAGCTCTGGCTACTGTTTTTTTAGCCCCTCCCCTCCTCTCAGTTGTGCAGCACATCTCAGTATTCTGGATGAGGCATGAAGAGGACCAATGAGGTGGGCCTCTTTGGCTGCATCCTGTACAGCTGGAAAAGCCAGGCACTCACTCATGTGCTCTCACTGACATAGAAGGTCTCTCTTAGCACTGAGCTGTACCGCCTTGGGGCAGGGGGTTGACTTTGGTAAAGTGAAATTCTTCGTCTTACCTTCTTCAATGTGTCCAATCTCGGATTTTTTTTTTTCTCCAACAGTGTGTTGGAACTTCTCTGTTGAGCTCCTGAAAGTCCACAAAGGCACTCTCATTTGTGGGTGATTGTCAAAATCGGTGTTCCTTGGGAGGAAGACAGTCAAATTCCTCCATTTTGTTGTCACCACTCCCTGCATTTTATGTTTTGCAATGCAAATGGCACAAATATCTAAGCTTTGGGGAAGAAAATAATTTTACTGTCAATGCAATGGACAACTATGGATTCTGTGTGGTTTTGTTCGACATAGACTGAGGTTTAAGAACCTTTGCTCCTTGGAATTACACTTGGAACTCTGCTGGAAAATGTTACTCTTCTCTTTTCTCTATAATATTGATATACCTGTCACATTCAAGTAAGACCCGTGATTAATCTTAATGTGCAGGTGCTCCTAACTGAGGCTGGAGGTTTGAATTTGCTTCATTCTATGCAGTCTGTTTTAATTTTGATTAATTGCCATCAGGAATAATAACTCCTCAGGGCAGATCATTAGGAAGCTACAGAATCGATTATATTTAGCTACAGAATATGTAAAACTAGTCACCACCACTGAAATGATCATGGATACCCTTGATGTTGCATTCACAAGGAATACTTAGGTCATTCCAACCGGATTTCAGAAACAAATTAAAATGGAATTGGAAATGCTTTTTCATAAATAAGTTAGCTTTCAAATTTGCCTTTTTTTTTCCTCAATAGGTTTCCTTAATTCTGACATGAAAATTAGTAACCTCAGCTGGTAGTCATGGTTGGTAGGAATAATATGCTCCAGCTCCTACCTTTGCACATGGCTCTCACTATCCCTGGAACACTGTTAACCCCCTTTTCCATCTACCTATCTCTATTCATACTTAGGACTTCTCTGAAATGCCACCTACTCCAGGAAGCTTTGTTTGTTGCATCACTCCCTCCAGGTGGCTCTTCTATGTGTCCCATTGCACCTTGGACCGTTTCTACATAACTGCTGTCATATCTATTGTCACTAAGTGTCCGTCTCCTCTGTCAGAGGAAAATTTGTCTTGTGTCTCTACAGCCCAGGTTCAGTGGGTCCTAACCCTTTTGGCCTCACACACACCTTTGAGAACCTGATGAAAACTATAAACTTCCTCTCTAGACAAAGTAATCTAAATTCTGCAAATAATTTCAAGGGGTTCTGGGATACTCTAAATCCATCTGTGGGCCCTAGGAGTTCATGGACTCCAGGCTAAGAATCCCTGCACTAGCTCCTGGATACATCAAAATAGTTATAACTTAACAGATGCTTGTCACTGTTCAGAGAACTTCACGTGATCTGCCCCATTTATTCCTTACAACAACCCTATGAGGTAACTACTATAATTATCCCCAATTTACAGATGAGAAAACTGAGGAACAGCACATAATTTGACCGAGGCTGTTCCTGCGTCTTCTCTTAACCAGGCTGCTCTGTTAACCATGGCACTGCATCACCTCTCTGCCTCACTATGGTCCTGTTCATAAAAGGTACTGCGTGAATGTCTATTGAGTGACATCCTTCAGAGGATAAAGGAAAGTAATAGCGTTATACACCACAAACCATGAATAAGGTTAAAATCATGCAGAAAATAAGGAGGCTTAGCATTCAAATGGTTTGTACATGCTATGATCTTTTTCAGTGGAGTAAATAGCATAGGAGATAAGCTACATCTAACCTTCAGTTAACTTTAAGGATAAGAGGTAGAAAGGCAAAGAACTTGCACTGAATACTTAATACATGCCTGACATTGAGTTTGTACTTCCTAAACAGACTACATTATATAATAGTGCTACTAGACCTGGGAATATAGTTGAATTTTGAGTACAGTATTGACTCTGGGGAAGGACTGAATGGGAAAATATAAAGTGCTGTGCTCTTTAAGGCAAGCATTTAGAAAGCACAGTTTGTAAAAGCCTAACTGTTGACTCCCTGTGGCATTAAGGAATGGAAGTTTTACTGCTAGAGTGGAGAAGGGTTAAGGAGGCAGGGGTGGGGTCAGTTTTTTCTTTCTTTTAAAAAAGATAAGCCTTGCAAGTCTTTTGCGATAAGAAGAAGTTTTACAATTACAGGTAGATGTGAACCGGACCTTCACTCAAGTGTGCACACACACACACTTCTGCTCTGGTTTCAGAAAGGCAAGGAGGGAAGGTAGGAAAGAGAGGAAGAGAGATCAATATGTCATTATCATGTGCTAGTAATTACATTAAATGATTCCAAATAGACACTCTCAGCTGATCTAGCCTCTAGCTCCTACGATGGCCAATGGTTCAGTGGTCAGATGTCAGGTACTTGGTTGCAGAGGGGGCCTGGCAGGAGAGGCAGCAGCAGGGAGACTTTTTTTTTTTGCGGTACGCGGGCCTCTCACTGTTGTGGCCTCTCCTGTTGCGGAGCGCAGGCTCCGGACGCGCAGGCTCAGCGGCCATGGCTCACGGGCCCAGCCGCTCCGCGGCAGGTGGGATCTTCCCGGACCGGGGCGCGAACCCGTGTCCCCTGCATCGGCAGGCGGACTCCCAACCACTGCGCCACCAGGGAAGCCCCAGGGAGACTTTTCATGCTCCAAGAAACTTGCAGTCTCCTCCGGAATCTTATGAGACTACTACACTAACAACTGTAATCATGGCCCGTGAATAATTTTAACCATACTCGAGAAAATGCCCTTGGTGTCATTCATTCCCCACCGTTACGGAAGTTGATCTTACTGTGTTCTGCATATCTGAGTCAGGAGATCCATCTCCAGGTATCCCTTGAACCACTTCTAGCCTGTGTGTGGAGGTGGCTCAGGTCCCCTCAGGGCCCATGTCTACCATGAAGCTCTCAGGGCTGTGAATCTACATGTCTGGTGGGGAGGCACGCCCCAGATCAACCCCAGAGATCAAGGGCGTATGACATCGGTCATTGTTCAGATTTCTGTCCTCTCTGTGGAGCGCCTCAAAAGTCAAAGTACTTACAACTCCATTTCACAAATTGTGGGTGTGGTGATACTTTTCCTATCAGTCGTTTTTATTGGCCTCACATTTATCCACATCACTGACTCGAGGTGTCTTGGTTTCTCAGTGTCGATATATTTGGGTGAAGGAGAATGATATAAAGAACAAACTAAGGCTGGACTTTTGGGAACTAAATTTGAGGAAATTTTCATTTTTTATAATACAAAAAAATACTGTCTTTAAATGTTTTAGCAAGCAATTTAAAAATATTGAGTTGGAAATGTTTTAAAATTTTTCTAATACTAGCTTGAATATTGTTTATAACTTAGCTGTCTTAAACTACAACCAATATGGAACTCTTACTTTGAAATATAGCCATTTTCTCTAACAAATCATCGGAAGAGGGCTAAATCAAGCCAGCTTTCCACTGAGTTACAATTGGAGACTCTAATTATCCAGTCTGCATCTCAAGTTGTGTCATAATTCATTAAAATACTTTTTGCCCCTTTTCACTTAGTTGCATTTCAGCATTCTAAATTCTAGTCGCTTCCTGTTTCAAGAAAATGTAGATAGTTAATAAAGTATATTTGTATTTCATTTGTTTGTTAATTTGATTTTGTAATGATCTCTTTGTCCCTTCATTTCTATAACCCATGGCTGTGCCTATATTACCAGTCAAAATGCAGATTTTCTTAGAGTCCAGCCGCAACAGTCCTTAGCAAAAGAATTTTGATCTTGCAAAATGATTTGCATTTGGATGAAGGATGCCCACCACATGTATGAATTTGCACCTGGATGCAAATCCAGGGAGAGGGGGCTCAGTGGTGGCCTATGGGAGAGGGAGTTGAATTCTTTGGGGTGAAGGAAGGTATTACATTATGTGAGGGATGCAGCCTCATGCTACAGAACAGGAATGAGATTGAAGCCTTTGAGTTTTGCCCTTTGGGAAGTTCTGCAAAGGTGTGTAGCTATACGATGTTGGCAGGTTAACTGCATGTTGTCGGGGCAGTTGAGTGTATGTCAGTGTTCCACGCTTTGGCTTTCAAAGATCTTTCTGGGCAGCCCAACTAGGAGAGGTTATCTGGTCCCCTGCCTGCTTGGTGGGGACCACTATTTAACTTGTATAAACTTTGCATGGGAATGTGTATCTTTCCTCACCACGGATCATATCATTTTTGTAACTAGGCACCCAGGGAAGTCTGGAAGTATCCCTCCTAGGGGTGCATAGCCTTGGAGCTGCCCAAGTGAAGTTTATCTTTGTTTGTTCTAATGTTTGCTATCTGGAGAGGATTATCCAGGGAATAGTTTGGCTTAGGTGTGAGGCTGATCTTTTCATGTCTTCTCCCCCAGTGAAAACATCAGGGCTTTAGATTGCAAACCAAATGTAATTCCATCAGGAAGACTGGACTCTCAGGAGAAAATAAGAAGAGTCGAGGATTACTGAAAAATAGGACACAATGTGTTTTTCTCCACAATTTTTACAGAAGAAAGGCCTATGATTTATACTGGAGTTCTGCTTTGTGTTTTCAGATGTGAATCAGAGAATCTTTTAGAAACCATTGCTTGCCCCAAGTCAAGAGGGGAAAACGGGGCTTCCCTGGTGGCACAGTGGTTGAGAGTCCTCCTGCCGATGCAGGGGACACGGGTTCGTGCCCCGGTCCGGGAAGATCCCACATGCCGCGGAGCGGCTGGGCCCGCGAGCCATGGCTGCTGAGCCTGCGCGTCCGGAGCCTGTGCTCCGCGACGGGAGAGGCCACAACAGTGAGAGGCCCGCGTACCGCCAAAAAAAAAAAGAGGGGAAAACGAAGCTAGAAATAACTTTTAATACATATCCAATTACCTGAATATTATTTTACAGGTCTGAATAAAGAGAGAGAAGATGATTTTATATATAGTAGTTCAATATTTATTAATAATCTCATAAAAATTAAATCAGATTGTGTATCATGTACTCTATATTTTACTTAATGTAGTTTTAATAAATAGGGATTTTCAAGCACAGTTCACTATTGCTAATCACGGTGAGTATACCGGTTAAGGGTTACACACTATAAGAAGATGAAAATATTTGAGCTGATTTAGGAATTTTGTCTAATTACACTGGTCCATTAAAAAAATATATAGTATTTGCTAGATGGCAAAATCATAACACCTAAATTTATTGCTGGAAATTCAAATGCTATCTTCTTAGCTTTCTCTTCTTTTATCCTGTGGAACATGGTGTACAAAAGATCTTATTCTGCAAGTTTTTGCAAGATGATTTTAACAGCCCTCCCTCTAAATTCCTTCTGCAAGAGTCATTCCTTTTTTCAAAGAGTAACTATATTTATAATTGGGGCCTTGAACCCCTGGGAACACTTGCAGTTACTTTAAGGAGTCCTGGAATCTATATTTATACCAAGTACTATCAAGGATGGAATAAATAATGCATTGGAATATATACACTACTATTTTTCATGTGTAAGTTGCTGTTGTAATGACTAATAATACAAAATATGCTGCTTTCATGGTAGCTTTTGGTATCCTCAATCAACAGGAACTAAAACAAAACTATCTTTAGGTCAAACATGGGCTCCCGTACTTGAAAAGATGGGAAACTACTAGAAAAAAGGAGTGGAAAGGGCCACGAATATGGCACATTTCCATTTGAATTGAAGTTCCTTGTGTGCCTCTGAACTGCACATGGTCAAAGAGTCATTCAAGTCTAAGAACGAATCATGCTTATATAACACACTGGTAACAGAAGTGTAGAGTATTAGGATTTGTGGGGGGAAAAAGGAGCACATTCAAATGATCTAATATGAAGCCTTTTTTTTTTTTTCCCCATAATGCTCTCAAATTACCATATTGTGGCTAAGTAGATGACAGCTGGCTGTAGAGGTCTATAAACTCATTTTAATCGTGCTTCCTGCCAGCCAGCATCCACTGAATCAAATTAAGGAGAGGACTCCACGAAATGCACCCAACTCCACCCCCTTTTCCAAGCTGAGCTCCACTTCTCCCCACTTAGGGTTGATGCTGAGTGATGGGGGCAGAGTCCAGCTGGAGGCAGATGTACCAGAAAGTACCAAGGCCAAATTGCAAAGAGAAAACGTCCTACTTGTTGAAGGATAGAATCTCGAACTAGCAGAGGGAGCACACAATCAGTGTTGAGTTCACTCCTACCCTCTGATGGAAACAAAACCTATAGTCTAATGTTTGAACGTAAAGGACTAAGCAAGGAGGAGCACAGCACCAAAGTTGCCAACTACCCGGAAAACGTCTGCTTCTCCTCTGAGCAGGCAGATAAATCCATTCACTTTATACACTCCACAGAAGTTTTTATTGTTTATAAATAACTACAGCTCTCTTTCATGTTTCCACATTCTGGGTCTGAGAAGGGAATTGGGCCTGTTAACCTTCATGTGCAACTAAGAAACAGTTTATGGCTGGCCAGGTGCAAATGCCCTATCTAATCTCTCCCTGTGTCTGTCCTGGAGCAGCTGCAGCAGTTGGAGGGAGTTAGGGAGTTATGAAATATCAAGGAAATGTTTGTGCCAATATTGTCCCAGTTAGGGAGGTAAGAGAAATTTACAAGTTGTTTTCCATTTAGAAAGAGTGACAGTCATCACTGGGGAAAAGCTATTTTTACTGAGATCTCAACAATGGGGGTGAGGACCAAGTCCAAATGGAAATTTGAGACCTTTTATCAGTCTGTTTCCTTTTAGGAACCATGGCCCCTTATAGTTGCAAAAGCCTTTACCGTGAACTTTTCTTATTGCCACAGGTTCTCTGTGATCATGGACAGGATACTCAGGTCTCAGAGCTAAAGTATATTTACCTAGAAAAAAAAAATTTTCTTTAATTCCTCGTGAATGCCCAAGGGTTATTTAAAAGGTTAATAATATAATTCTGGGTTCAGTAAAATGAGATATTGAAGAGAGAGAGTATAAGACAAAAGGAAGTTTTGTATGAATTATTCAAATGGGGTGGTGCAATGCAATGAACACTGGCTGAGAATCTAGAGTGAGCACAGGCTGTAGGACTTGCCGGAAGCCTGAGTTGGGACAAGGCTTCTGAGCCCCAGTTCCCTTATCTGTACCATGAGAAGGTGATCTTTGCAAGACTCCTTTCGTTTTACAAATCTATACTGAATGCGTACCACTCATCCGGGAGAGGGCTAGGCACTGTGTCAAATGTAAAAGAAATAAGACATAATCCACATGCTCTCATAGTGCTCATAATGTAGACAGCACTAGCACAGACGAAACAGTGACCTGTTGACGTGAACTTTTTACAAAGATATTAACGTGAGAACAATCTCTCTCTGTCTCTCTCTCTGTATGTGTGTGTATATATATATGTAAAATCAAATCACCATGTTGTACACCTTAAACTTACAGTGTTATATGTCAATTATATCTCAGTAAATCTGGGAAAAAACCAATCAAGCTGGAGGATGGTTTGTAGTGATATGCCATAGGTCTATCTTTAGCTCTGTTCTGTTTCAGTATCTTTTATTTCCCCCAAATATTTCGATGAGACTACAGATGGCATCTGGAGCCCATAGAAATTGCATTTGCTAAATGCAACAGCACCCTGACGACACAGGCTTAACCAAAGAGGGGTTGTTTTTGTCACAAGACAGAGACTCTGGGGATGCCTAGTGAAGGGCCTGTGCGGCTGCTATACAATGGCATCATGCCCCAGGCTACTTTTCTTTCCTCTCCATCTTTCTTAGAATCCGGTTTTCATCCTCATGGATCTGGCCTCTTTAATAAGCTGGCCTGGAAGTCTTCCCAGTGACTTTTGCTTTTATGTCACTGGCCAGAACTGTATCACATGACCACCCCTAGCTGCAAGTGATGCTGGGACGTAGAGTTCGGTTGACTCTTGAACAGTTGAAACTCCCTGTGTATAACCTTATAGTCTGCCCTCCATATCTGGGCTTCCACATCCTCGGATTCAACCAACCACATGTAGTACGATAGTATTTACTATGGAAAAAAATGTGCGTATAAGTGGACCCGCACAGTTCACTCCTATGTTGTTAGGGGTCAAGTGTACTTTAATTGAACACATTGCTACAATTTAATGCAATCAAGCATTTGTTAGTAAAGAAGATGAAAAATGGATATTGGGTATGTAGTAGCAGTGGGCGTCACAGGCTTCTCCTGAGATTCACAGATCACACAGTCTGGGGAGGACAATAAATTCGTTGAAGAAGTCAGAACACAGAAGGATCTTAGGAGAACGGAATAGAAAAGTGAATCTAACATGCAAAACTCAGTAGAGTTAAAGTCTTACCCCTGAGTCTAAAAGAATCAACTGTATACAGATAGAATGGGAAAATGTTTCTTAACAGCACCCTATAAAAATCTCTATTAACTTAAATTTACCACGAGTAGTAACAGCAATCAAAATAATATTTTACATTTCTTGAATGTTTACTATTAGTTATCTCATTTAATTCTCATAGTAATCCTCTGAGGTAGAGTTATTATTATTACAATCCCTATTTTATTTTTGAGAGAACAGAGAATTATAAGGAACTTTACTAAAGTCCTATAGCTAGTAAGTGGCTAAGCCAGGATTTGAACCTAAGGCCAGGGCTCTTATTAATTACCTCTATAGTATACTGTTTCCTAAGGAAAAGTGATCTGTCTAAAGTTAATTCGGTTGTGGACTACATTCGTAGTTTCACAATATCTATGTCTAGGAAGATAATAGTCTGTCTTTTCTGATCAGAACGTGTTTGCAGTGTTGCTCTTAATTCTGGAAACCACAATCAGACAGACAGGAACCAGTAGCTCCCTCGTACACCCATACCATCTTTGCTTCAATTTCAGAGGATAAGAAGGACACTCAAGGCCAGCTCCTCCTCCGAGGACGTTCTTGGCCTCATCCTGTGTCTCTCTGGAACTCCATCATTTAACCATTCTATCTTCCATATCTCCAACTTACCACTTTTTACTAATTATTTTTCCTCAGCCAATAACTTTATTTTTAAAGTTTCTATCCTAAATAATTACCCCCACAAATCTCATGTGTAGAAATATGTACCTTTTAAACTACTCCTTCTAATGGGTCTTTGTTAACCATAGTTCTTAAAAGAATATCTAACATATGCTTTCTCTACCTCTTTGCCTCCCATTCACACCTTCCTCAGTTTCCAACTATATTGAACGTCACCAGCCATTGCACATACAACTGGCAGCCGTCTTTGTAAGTCAGAGGAGTTGACAAACCGGATGCTTGTTGGATGCTTGTACGTTAAGGGCTGCTCATTTATCTGATTTGCATCCAGAAAGCATTCATAAATCTGTTACGAAGTCTAGTTTTCACAAATGTGTTCTCCTACTAAATCAGGATGACTTTTAATTCGCTTTGAAACTGAACCTAAACACTGCATGATTTTATTGGCTCGCTATTGGTTTTCTTATTATATTATTCTTAACATAACAAGGCTGACTACTGCAGCTCTTTCATACTTAGGAAATAATTTTTATGGCTGTAACACTAACTTATTATGGAAATGGTGGTATGTTGAGTGATACAGTAAGTGAAAACTGGCTGGTTCCATTTTGAATGATCAATGCCATAAGCATTAGTGACGTGAAGGATCTGAGAAAAGAAAATGTATTGTCTGCATCTACCCTGCGATTGGCATTGCCCAGCACCACGTCCTCTGAGAATGGAAGAGACATGAGTCCCTTTGGCAAAATGCTTTGTAAGCAGATAATTTCACGATGGCATAGAAAACCTTAGGTTTTAATTGCAAGCATATAATATAATCATATTTCTAAACTTCCACCATCTAGAATATATCAGGAATACTGGTGGTGTTCAGAAGTTCTATTTCTTACCAATTTTAACTCTTAGACTCTTTCTGTTTTCAGTGGATTGTAGCAAGCAATATCCTTCAAGGAAAAAAATCCTAAAATTTCCTAAAGGTAGAAGGAAAAGAGTAATTAACTTAATATCCTGCTAAGATACAAAGAACAAGTTTTCTACAAGATTTGGCTTTTTGCAGCTTTTTGTTTTTGACCATTTGCAAAGCATGATTAGAGCAAGACATTGCCAAAGACAGGATGGAATGAGAGGCAGGGTCTAGGAGCAGCGCGGGGTGGGGAGAGCGAGCAGTGGTATACAACCAGATCATGTGCGATTACAGAATTTACTCAAAAATTTAAAGAATACTGTTACATTAGTGCCTGTATTTTAAAGTAGCGCTTCCAACTTTTTTTTTTTTTTTTGCGGTACGCGGGCTTCTCACTGTTGTGGCCCCTCCCATTGTGGAGCACAGGCTCCGGACGCGCAGGTCCAGCGGCCATGGCCCACAGGCCCAGCCGCCCCGCGGCATGTGGGATCCTCCCGGACCGGGGCACGAACCCGCGTCCCCTGCATCGGCAGGCGGACTCTCAACCACCGTGCCACCAGGGAAGCCCAGCACTTACAACTTTTTAAAGCACATTCACATGCGTTATACATTTGTGTGCATTACTCACAAATATATTCATTCTCAGCTTAAAATTAATAAGCCTGAGATGGAGAAGGTAAGTGATTGCCCAATGTCTTCTAGCTCCTCGCTCAAAAACCTCTCCCCCCATGCCACAGGCATGCACTTATTTACTTTTATCTCATCTCTTTTAGCTTCCATTCCTGAAATGAGAAAGGAGACAGAGGGAGAGAGAAATACAGCCAGACTTGTTATTAGAATAAAATGGAATAAGAAGGTAGTGATACTTGGGGAGCGTTCTGCAAGCACGTCTAGATGCTAGAAAGACTCCTACATTAATAAACAAACAAGAAGCTTGCACGGCTATGTATTTTTCCAAAACAGACTGCATTTACGATCAACTTTTAAAAGCTAATAACCTTTACTCTACATAATGTAAGAAAAAGAAATCATTTTGTATTGAGTTCTAACCTATACTTAGAGCCTACACTCTAGTATATTTTACCAGACAACATTGTTCAAAAGAGTTATGGCTTAGCATTAAACAGAACCAAGGCAAAAACAGAATAACTTTAAAGTGTTCCACAGGTACAAGAAAGAGTTTAGGGGAATCTTCTATTAAACCATGTTTTCAAATAGCAATGCAGTTATTTAGTAACTACCTGTCAGCCCCTTGCTGTAGCCCCTTGCTCATTTGGTTATATGTGCTTTACAAATTAGTGCCCCCAAAGATCTAAAAAAAATATTACACAGAACATGGTGATTATCCTTAGAGTTACTTGGTTTCTCAAAGGGTAATTGCAAGTTAATTTACTAGGTCTGAATTCGTATCCTGACCTCATGGTATTCACGTACTTACAGAGTGACTTTGCATGGCTGTTGGAGCCTCAAAGTATTGGGCACTGGCTAAAGTATGGGAACGCACTTGGGAACAGGTGCGAATCCGAAATGGTGAGTGCAGTGTGTTTGTACGTGCTCCTGGCTATACAGGGCTTGCAATAAATATTATTGAATGCATGTGTGCGAGGGAGCACATGCAAACATACACCTGCAGGCTCCTTTGTTCTCGCAAAGGCTGACCAATTCTCAGAGTGAGCAACGTTTTACCCAATCAAGGGTCACTCCCACTTAATAAACTACACACATTTGTTATGTTTATTAGATAGTCAAGGGAAGAGAAATACAAATGTCTCAACTTCCTTTAAAATCAAGAATAACAAAAGTAAAAACATCTTTCATTAAATACAAGAAGTACAGGCACACAGTTTGGGAGGGAGAACAAGAAAGATACAGGAGACTATCTAAGACCTTGAAGCAGCAGAGAGCTGGGGTTTAATCAGAGAGATGAAGACTGTCCTGAAAGTAGAGGCATTATAAAATGATATGGCTTTTGGAGGCTTCAAAGGAATCCGCTGCTTGAGCCCAAACTGTGGTGTGTTAAATATTGTTAAATATTCAGAAATCTTGGGAACAGGTTGTTACTGTTGAAATCTTGAAACTGGCCACAGTGGGAGTATTTACACCATGCAAATTGGCAAACACTGCAAGCCAGGGCTCCCAGCCCCGACCCAAGCCAATTTATTAGCATGCCACTGAGTTCAAATATCGTTAAAGGAACACTATAATGAGAAGCCCAGTTTTCTAATAATTTGTATGGGACAGGGTCTCCCTACTCATCAACTCTCAGACTTTAAGCCTTCCCTTGAGTGACTCCAAGTCTCGCTTCCCTTCCTTCCTTCTCTCTCTAGCTCTTCCAACCCTCAAGAGACTATCACAACTGAACACTAATTTGTAAGAAGCCTGTATTTGAATATGAATAGGTAAGAGCATAGATTTGAATTTGAACCCAGGTCGGACAACCTGGGTTGGAATCCACAAGCCTGTATTCACTGGATGTGTGATTTGAATAACACCTCGTCAAGCTTTGGGTTCTAAAAGGGATGTAATAGTTCCCCACCTAATGGAGTGGTTGTAGGAATAATAATATCTTTCTTAAAGTGCTGCTGGAGGTATTAAATGAGTTGTTATATGTAAAACATTTGGAACTCTGGCCATAGAAGGCGCCGTATGTGTCTCTGTTATTGTACTTATGATTGGGAAGATGGTCATGGGCACAGGGCACACTGTAGACACTCAGTAAATGGGAATTGCTTTTATTCTTCTTTTTGCAGTTCCATTATTAGACAGAATTGGCATTTGGGTTAAAACACCTTTTTCTTTAGCAGCTGGTAGGCTGACGTCTCTTGGGCCACAACCTGGCTATTTGGAGAGTGTCTGTTGTCACATCGGATGCCATTTTCTGGGAGTGGAACTTCAGCTTTAAAAATGAACAAGCACTAAGTGGGTGGGCTAGGAGACCCACAACCCGTGGAAGCAGGCAGAGCAGGGAGCACCTGGTGACCTGTCCTTTCTCTGAATTGACAGAACTTACTACCTGTAATAGTCTGTAAGAACTGCACAAATTTGTTCTGTATTCCCTTGGGATTTTATTAGCGCTTAGGGTACCATGGTGATAACTTTATCCCCTTTTTGCTCTTTTGTGCTTGGGCTGGGATGGGTGGAAGTAAGCAGGGTTCTGCCCCCACCTCTTCTCAACTGCTTCTCCACCCTCTCCCTATAATAGTGGTCCTGTGTTCAGTGACACTGACTGCAGAGAGGCCCAAGGATGGGACAGACCTGTGACACCCATTCCAAGGACCTGCCAATGCCAACACGGGGAGAGTGGGGAGAGGAGTGTCTCCCTGGCTTGTAACACTCTGGATAGAGCTGACTTGATGTTCCAACTCCTGGGCCTCTGAGAACTAAGTCTTCCCTGGCCTCCAGGCAAAGGGTCTTCCCTCAAAGCTCAGTCTCGTTAACAGAGGAGTTCTTCATTCTGAAAAATACGGTATGTTTCAGCAGGTGTGCAAATTGGCCATTAGACTCTACAAGTGAAAGTGCCTTCATGAGGGTATAGGACTATAGGTGCAAGAGGCCTGATTGATTGCATGTGTTGTGTGCAGTGATCCCTAATACAGCATATAGTTTTAATTTGTCTTCTCTAAAATCTCTAAATCACGCTGAAACTACATCCATCAATAATTTCTCTGTTGAATTGTCATACTTTCTTAGATTCTACGATTGATGCAAAAATAACACCAGCCCTTCAAACCTCTATTACCCACAAGAGTCAGGAACTACAGGGGAACCCTCCATTCTCCAGAATCCTAAGTTGGTTGTATATGGTTTTTTTGGTTTTGTTTTCTGCCTGTAATCCCTTAAAAATCTCATCAGTTATTTCAGGGCAAACAATGTCAATCTGCCATGATGATCAATTGAATAAGAAAAAGTAGGAGGAGGAAGAAGGGGAAAATATTCATGGCTAACAGCCACTGGGAGCTTAGCCTGTGTGAGAATCCATGCTAAGCGGCTTATATGCACCACTCTATGCATATACAAAACAACCTGTGAGGCACACAATATTATGAGCCCTGTTTTTTTTTTTTGGTTGTTGTTGTTGTTTTTTGTGGTATGCGGGCCTCTCAGTGTTGTGGCCTCTCTCGTTGCGGAGCACAGGCTCCGGACGCGCAGGCTCAGCGGCCATGGCTCATGGGCCCAGCCGCTCCGCGGCACGTGGGATCTTCCCGGACCGGGGCACAAACCCATGTCCCCTGCATCGGCAGGCGGACTCTCAACCACTGCGCCACCAGGGAAGCCCTGAGCCCTGTTTTATAGAAGAGGAAGTTGAGTTTCAGGGGAGTGAACTTGCCCAAGGTCCCACAGATAATAAGTGGTACAGGATTCAAAGGTAGGCCGTCTAACCTGAGAGCTTCATGCTTAACCATTGTGGTTTATATTCTTAAGCATTTTGGATTCTGGGGTTGAAATAAAGGAACATATGATTACAAGTTGGCATTATTAAATATATTGCAGCATGTCAACCAGCTCTCCAGAAAAAAGCAACAACCCTAAATTTTTAGTATTTGTCCGTTTCCATGGTGTAAATATTCCCAGTGTGGCTAATTTCAAGTACCCAGTTTTTAAAATCCTGCACATCACTGACTAAATATCAGTATGTAATAGGAGAGCGTTTGCTGTAGGTTTAGGAGAGTTGGGGCCTGGGCTGTCTTCCCTCTTTACTTACGTGCTGCTGTAGCAAGACTCAATCTTTTCTGAACTTCAGTGCCCTCCCTCATCTATAAAACAAAACATAGAATCCACTGCCTTCACTTTTTTTTAAGCCTCAGGAAGGGTCTCTATAATGGGACTTGAAGGGTCTCTATAATGGGACTTGACAGTTTGGAAAGTATAGTCTTTTTTTAATGTGAAAATGAGGAATATGCTAGTCACTGAAAAGGTCACTTTTGAGAAGAAATTCAGTTTCAAGTTTCATGAAATTTAATAAATACAATCATCTGTTTCCCTCCCTCCACCTTTATCTTGTCTAGGCTCTTTTTTTTTTTTTTTTTGGCTGCACCGAACAGCTTGCGGGATCTTAGTTCCCCGACCAGGGATTAAACCCGTGCCCCCTGCAAAGGAAGCACAGAGTCCTAACCACTGGACCGCTAAGGAATTCCCATTGTCTAGTCTCTTCTTGATCTTTGCTTTCTTATTGGGTGATTGTTGGAGGAAAGACAATCAAAGTCACTTTGCAATTTTACCTTGGAAGTATTTTGATTTTCTAAGGCAAAAGTTCTTCAGTTAGGATACTTAGGACAATTAGTTTTCTTTGTAATCCCATTTATTATATTGTATATGCATATAAAAGCATCCTTGAGAAATGATCCATAAACTTTACAAGACTACTGGAGAGTGCATGGCAGCAAAAAAAAAAAAAAAAAAAAAAAAAAGCACATATCCAAATGGAGAGTTCCAGAGGGCTTAGGAACAGAATTTTTTTCCTCATCTGTGCTGGGAGAGGGCAGATTTCTAGCAAAGGCATGAGGAGCCACGACTTCACTGGCCTCACTCTCCAAAATGAAAAGGAAAATAAAATATGTGCCTTACTTTTCTGAATATCTAAATTGAACTGAAATTTATTAGCCATTAAATACTAATGGGATTTTGATTGACTTTCATAAAGCGTGTCATCCATTTTTCCACACACACCGCCCCCACCCCCCCTTTTTTAATCTTTCCTCAAAGCCAACTATAAATATTGGCTTTGAGTCAATATTTATAGTTGAGAATGAACATTCTTTCAGTCATTGGGAAGCACGTTCTTTCAGGATAATCTACAGTGAAGGAAAAGCTTGATCTTCTTGTGTTGGAAACTTGGGTATCGCTGAACTATCTTCTCTAACAGGAAGACATCCTTTAGCATTCCCTCATTCCTTTCACAAATATTGAGGACATACCACTTGCCAGGCAGAGTGAAGGCACTGGGGCCATTAAGACAAATGTCCCCTGCCTCTGCCGTTGAAGAGCTAAGTCCACGGAGGAAGACACTAGGTGAGCAAAAAATCACAGTGCAAGGTGCTGAAAGAGAGGAAGGAACAAGCTGCTGTGGGAGGGTGTGACCTCCACAGGTGGCCAGACAATTACAGAGGACCTATGGGTATATCGCAGCTGCGTAGAGGTCCTCGATTAAAGTTAGTTTCTATTGATTTGTACAGAATTTTAACAGTAAAGATAGACACATTTAAGGACTCATTTTTATTGGGTAATTCTCATATTCAACTAAAATATATATTGTGTATTTGAATTTCCAAACAAAATTCACATGTGCATAAAGGAATACATTGCATTATTTAATCAGTAGTTCTCCATGTTGGATACACAGTAGAATTAATGACCTGATGGCAGGGGTGGCGGGGAGCTTTTTAAAAATACAAATGCATGGGCCACTTTTCCTTGGTGGGCAAGGACCTGAGAGAGATCACAAGGAATGATGGGATGCCCTTGAGCGGGGAGAGGTGTTGCCCGCGTGTCTCCTGCCCCCATGACCCACACTGACCATACATTCAGGGCTCACGCTGGGTTTAGTGGGTTCCAGACCAAGCCTTCCCTGCTCCACTGGCACCACAGGCACAGACCTGCCATATGATGGAGATGCAGACTCCCTGGCAGGCCTCCTTGCCCCACAGAAATGATTTCCCACCTGGAGCGTTGGTGCTTGAAATCCCATTAGATAGCCATGGCTTTTCTAGAAGTCTTGCATTCTTCAAAGACATAAGTGCCTCTGAGGAATTACACGAAAACTTATTGGTTATCTGTACCATCCGGGGGCTCATTTCCTGAGAGCAGGTTTTGAAAGAAGGCAGCAAGGTGAATTTATGAGATTTGGATTCTTGACTGAGAGCTGAAAAAGGGTACAGGAAGAGAAAGCGTCTGTTTGGTTCTCTCCAGGTGGCATCCCTCAGCATGGGCCTGCACCCACCGACCGCCTCAAAGTAGAATCGCTGCTTTACTTAAATGTCACTTACGACTCTTAGTAGTTCCCTAACGACCTGAGGATCCTCTTCCATCCAGTTTTGACCTTTCTGTTGGCTATGGAAAAACTTCCTCTTTCAAGTGGGATTCATGTCAAGAGAACCAAATAAGAAGCGAATAGAAAAATAAAATTCATAAGGCGCACGTGGGGAGAAAAATCACCGAATCCTTACAAAACAACTGGCATTGGTCAAGGTGGTGCTTCTCTCTATGCCACCTGCATGATACATCGATACATGTGTCCTTCTGGCTCAGAGCAAGAAGCACCTCTGCCCAGAGAGGCTGGGCATGGATCGCTCTGTAGAGCACGTAGCACTTTCTGAGGGATGTCGCCTCAGAGGAAGGTGCCGTGCCGATACTAGTATTGTTATGCTTTTAGCACAGATTTATAATTGACTTCCTGTTCAACATTGCAACAAAAATTAATTCTGTATGATTACAGTCATTAAACAAATGCCTGGTAATGAATGCTTTCTTATTAGCATTCCTCAGATCACTGGGGTGATACCATAGAAGGCTCTTGCTCCATTGTCAGATTAATTGGGATGCACAACCTGCCTTTTGCAGTAGAGCCTGCACACAGCTTTAGAGCAGCCGGACCATGATTTAAGGCTACTGCTGGACTCATTTATCTTCGAGTTTTTTCCGATCGCTCTTGCCATTCCGTTAGGTACGATTTACAAGTTAATTACAGCATACAAGTAGCTTAAGGCAATTTCTACCTGCTAAAAGAAAGCAGTGTGTTTTTTAAAACCAAAATGCAGGCGAGAGCTCTCCCACCAGTTCTTCTTTTGATGCCGAAACTAACCCAGACAATAAGGACGGTGAAGGTTTTCACCTGTTTTTGCATGGGGACGGTCACGCCAAGAATCACCTGCCTTCTTAGCAAGCAGGACAGAAATAGTTAAGTCCCGAAGGCTGTGAGTTAAAAACTCTGCCTGAGAGACACTTAATGTGAGGTGTCCCTGCCAGGTGTGGGGTAGCACTGCCAGGTGTGGACAGAGAAAGGCTGCCCTCCTGCAACTCCGCTTCACAGTCAAGGTCGTCTGGCTGGTGCCACCTTAGAAACTGGCCCGGTTCTGTAGAGGACATGGAACGATCACACCCTGCGAGTCAGCTGACTGCTGTGTCATCGCTGCTGCTTTCTGCATCATCGCACTGCCCCAGCCCTGGTTCCTGCCGTCTCCTCATCACAAAGCATACAGCTAGGCTAAAAGCGACAGTTTGAAAGTGTTCTTTTCCTGCTGCTACCTAGCATTTCTTCCGTGAGGAGTATTTCCCTCTGTGTAGCCAGGAGCAGAGAAGCAGTCTGAATGCACACGATGGCTTCACACTTGGCAGCGTGCATTTCCAGCAGAGCAGGTACTGCCTGGAGCCTGGTGGCCAGACTGCCCCTGGTGGAGCGCGGCTGGGTCCCCAGCACTTGTGGGAATAGCGTGCGGGCTTCTCGCGCCGCGCCGCTCTACCTGCAGGAGTAAAGGCTAGGACAAAGGAGATGCTGATGCCGTTTGCCTGGCTGGGGCCTGGGCAGGCAGACTCCACCGAACTGATGCTGTGTGACTCTCCCAGCTCCCAGTTCGGGCTGGTCACGGGGGCTGGCGCAGATCCCCGCTCCTCAGTTAGAACACGGTTGAAAGGAGAAACCAGGCTCACTGACCTAAATCCAGCCCGGTCCTCTCTGGATGCGGGGACAGCTGTCGACTAGCAGTGACACAGCCAGCCATCAAGTGGAGAATCGTTGCGACTGCAGTCTGGGTGCAGGTGGAGCCTGGGAGATTGACAGTTTAATTGCGGTCCTCCGATGGCTTCTTCTCATTTTCCTAAATAATCGTGCGCGCTAAGTGTACAGTTGCCTGGATTAGTCTGCTTTCCACAGTCTTCGTCTGCGCTGGTTGGAAATCAGGGTGCCAGGCAAGACTGTTTAGTGCTGGCTCCTTCCTGCGTGATGTTATTCAACTAGGATGGGTCACACTGACAACAAAGAAGGAAGCAGAAGGCATCACTTTATCTTCTCTTGTGATGTTAGCGGAACATAACCGTTCTCCTCCGCAATGATGCCCTCCTCTGTGTGTGTGTGCGCGTGTGTTTGTGTGTGTGTTTTAATTCGTCTAATCGAGGAGCCTAACAGATATCATCATGGATGTGTGCCTTTTTAAAAATGATTTGGAAAAAAAGGCAGCCTGTGGAGACAGCGATTTGAGACAGCTGCACATTTAGGGTATTGCCAATTTGAAATACTTTGGTTTGTGAAGCCGAGCCCTAAGAGACAAGCTGGGTAACTGAGAAGGAGATCGTAGATAAAGAAATAAAAATGACAAGCGTAATGGAGGCTCTGTGGAAGGACTGTCAGAGCATCAGTTCCTGGATGGCAATTTCGCCAGGCTGAGATTGAATAATTCATAGATTGAAATTACCCTGCTTTCACCTTTCCATTTAAACCGGCATGATCTGAATCTCTAATAAATTTTCAAGATAAAGTAAAATGCCAGTTTGAATCTGAAGAGCTTTTAAAACCAGATGCTGCATCCCTGAATCTTTCGGTATCTTTCACAATTATCCTGTGAGAACTGCACTTCATCACGAAGCACCATTACCAGTGAAAATTACTGTGATTACAATAGCAACAGTAGAATACCGTCAAATGATCTCTAATTTACCTAATTTGCTAAGGCTGTGTGCTTTTAACGCCCATTGTATGTCACCCTGCCGGGCACCCTGGATCTCTCTTGCACCGAAACAAAAGTGAGGCAGTGTGTGTGATACCTTAACTCCCAAAGCAAAGAACATTCTCCTAGGTTACAACGTCTCTTTCGTTGGGTTTGCATTTGTGTGTGTGTGTGTGTGTGTGTGTGTGTGTGTGTATGTGTTTCCATTGCCTATACTCCAAATGTCCATTTGGGGAATTGGTGAGTGTGTTGTATATTTGGGTTTGATTCTTGGATACAGGAGAGCACAGACTTCTTAATTTATCCACCCTTTTAATTTTAATGTATACAAGCATGTGTTTACCAGAAGGGAGGGAAGATTCTGTTCTAGGAGGAGTTTAAAAATGCAGCCAAGATGAAGTGTTCATCTTTGTTTCTTTTTTGAAACTCCTTTCTGCTTTCAGGTTAGAGAGCCTTTCAGGGAATTATAATCCTGGTGTGATGTGTTTAAAACAAAACCAAAAACGTTTCAGATTGAGAAGAAGCTCAAGAGACATCCAGTAATAACTCTGTGCAGCCCTTAGTGAGAGCATGTGTGCCTGAGTGAGTATAGGAAGCTTTGGTCCTAGACTTTGGTTGTGTTTGTGTCTGCTCGCTCTCCAAGTAGAAGTCTCACCCAAATAAGTGCTGCAGGTTTTGTCTCGGGGGTCACTGTGCCACCTGAGAGAGTGGCATGGCTCTTCAAGCCTCCGTGGAGAACAGACTGTAATCATTTGATAGGCACAGGCACTTGTGGAATTTCACCCTCAGTAGCAGACAGTATGTGGGCTTCTGCTAGTCAAGTGATTTAAGTTTGACTCTAGGTAGGGTTTCCGAGGAATGACAATCTCTGCGGAGGAAGGTAGGGTTGAAACATACCTGTCTAATGTTGCGAGTTGTTTGCTGAAGACCCTGAGCTCTGGTATATTTCTTAATCCACTATCCCAGCTTTACCTCTTCCTGCACCCCTGCAAACACCTTTGGCAGAAGGAGGTAAGTTGTATTTCGAATCATTTCTATAGTCGACGATGTTCCTTGTTGTCTGGTTTCAGTGGGTATATGTTTTTTATGTTATACTTTTCTTTCCACTTATTGTTATTCTCACTAACCTTGAGATAATAAACAACTTTTTTTCCTGTGTTTTTTCTAAATACAAATGAAACATGGTATTTTTAAAAGGTGATTTAAATATAGTTTTTTTTTTCCCTTTGTCTGAATACATACAAAGTTTTAAGGCTTTCCAAAGGCAAGGGGGAAACAGTTTTACATTGTAAATAATTTGTTTAAAAACAGCAGCAATTCACTAGAGATCAATTCTGTTACCATGTTGTTTTGTGAGATAGCTCACATTTCTAATACTGAACCTATTCTTATCTTTCGAGGAAGAAGCTTGGCTCTTAGTGACAAAGGGCTTTTCACAAACCCACACTGCCTAGGTGCCAAAGTGTTTTCTTTTGTGGGGGGGGAGGGGGGGCGGGGGAGAAAGAAACATAGTCTTGGTATTCTGCACAAGGTTTTAAATTCCTGGCATTTTAAAGCTCTCCAATAGTCAAAATTGGAGCAGGGTAATTAATCATTGATTGAGCAAACTGGTTTACAAGTCTGATGTTTAAGCAGTAACAGGTATCCTAAAATTCTCTAAGAATAATTGGAAGTCAGATTTTTGTTACTTTTTTGGGAATGAGAAACTAATTGTATTCACTTGATAAAATAGCAAATTTGAAACTGATAGTTTTATGATTCAAGTATTTGTACTTCATATTCTTGGAAAATGAGAGGTTTGTTTTATTTTGTTAGGATGCAAGTGCCTCTAGTGCTATCATGTGTTAGTGCTTGATGACATTGATGATATTGAAATTCCCTTGTTTTGCCACAAAAAAGAAAAGATTCAGCATTTAGAGCTGCTAACTGAAAAATCTTGAACTCCAGTATTTCTCTAAAATTAAATTCTCTTTTCAAACTATATTTAAGTCATTGAATGTAAATGATCATGGTAGTATAAAATAAGTTCTTTAGATAATTTCTAATCCATTGTTGACAACTTTTTTCACTATGGATATGTCTTACTTATAATGCTCTAGATAAGCATAACAGTTGAAAAAGACTACCAGGATAACTTTACAATTGCAAGTAATTTGAAAAAATTAAAGAATCAGCTGTAAAGTAGGAATTAATTTGGGTGACTGTCAGATACTGTCATGGCTTAACACTATTTTGTACCTTTTTTTTTTTGATAAGCGTGAGAAAGACAGGTAAAAAGTTACCCCCTCCCTCCTAACTCCTAACCCCCAATCACTACAGAGCATGAGCTACAGTTAGCAGGAGTGATTTAAAATGTAAACACCAGAACCACACTCATAGAATCCGCAAGAATGCCTCGTATTTTAAGATAGGATGTGCAAACTTTATCACTTAATAATTGCAGTCTTTTCTGCAATACAAATACTTTGGTGAACAGATGCATTTCAGATATAGTCAAATAGAATATTCCTAGTTGATATGAGATTTCTCTAATTAACATATGCTACAAGGACAATGGCAGAGTATAGTTTTTTCTAAGTTTTAGGAGCGTAGTAATGAAACATGCTTTTACCAAGTACCAATATTTGTGCTATCCTAGGCTGCCAAAGAGAAAAAGGCAGGTGAGACAAAAGAAACAGGTGAAGATCAAAGAAAAGCACTCATATTATTCAGTGAGGCTTTTTACAAAAAAATAGCATGATCAAAAAGATTGAAAATCTTGTGTCTGTGTACACTGTCTGCGCACTGTCTTTTTAAAGAGCCTCTTCTCTCTAGTAAGAGAATCTTTCCAACATTTTACTATGAAAAATTTCAAACATACAGAAAAGCTGAAAAGTTGTAAACACCCAGATACCGACCCTCCAGACTCTGTAAATACCATTTTCCTGTACTGGCTTCATCACAAGTATATCCAACTATCTACCCTTCTGTTTATCCATCAATCCATCTTATTGTTTTGATGCATTTCCAAGTAAGTTGCAGGCATCAGTATACTTTACCCCTAAGGAGATACCTGCTGAAGTGTGTAACTAGAATTCAACATTTGTTTATAGTGCTTTCCTAAGTAAAATTTATATATGATGAAGATAGAATTTTGAAAACAACGTACTGTTTTTTCTTATGTGGCATTAATTATTTCTTTAACGTGATGAGTGACTGCCTGCAAACCCTTATGATCCGATGTTTTAAAGGTACAAATCCCCCATTAATGGTGGAGCGAAAGAAGTCCTTTGCAATCTCAATCCCCATCGCCCAGGTGAGCCTTCATCCACTGAGCCTGGGGACCACTAGTAACTCAGCATCAGTATTGGGATGGAGGAGGTTTCAGGGCATACATAATTAATTCTCAGGGTCCATCCCCATTCTTGGACCAGCTTTCCCTTCTTTTACCTGCAGACCCTTAAAAAGTAACCCTTTGCCTCTTGAACAATCACCAGCTGTTCTTTTACTTGGGTTCTTCTCTGCCTCTTCCCTTTCCTCCCCTCCTTTTCCCAATTGGCTTTTTCCCTTTTCCACTTCCTCTGACTCCTAATTTTTTTTCTCAGAACAAAAAACCAAATCTCTTCATTTTTCAAGTCATTCTTCTGCATGCAATTTCAGGGAAATGATTATGGGAAGCAAAGGTAGGGAGTTAAAGAATCACAAGAACGCTTAAAGGGATTGGTCGTTTATGTTATAAAAACATAAATGAGTTAAGGATTGCCCTCTCAAGACCCCTTCATGAATCCATCTCTTGAATACAGTCTTGTGGGTGAGTTTTATCCAATCCTCTCCTAACTGAACCTTAGACCAAGCTTCTTTATAATCTGTACTGGTGTAGTTCCTAAGAATAAGGACATTCTCTCTGCTTCCCAAATCTGCTAAGTTTCATAGACTCAGCTTCTGGTCACCAGCTCTGGTCCATAACATTTCCATCAGTAGCAGCACAAGGCCTGCCTCTTAAATTATGCTTGGCCCTGACCCCCCAGGATGAGGAAATTCTCAAATCTTTGGTCCATATACACATGGCACTTTCTAGGTGGCTTCTCCCTCGGGCCATCTTTCTTCAGTTCAGTTCAGCATATGCCTAAAGCTTTCATTAGATATTAGATAAAAAGATCATTAGATCATTGTGGCTGGGTCTATCTTGGGCTGGATTGCCGCCAATTTGCCTATTTTTATAAAGTACTAGTTGGTTATAACAGACCAGTTAAAAGTTTAGGTTTTGTAATTAGACAAACCTGGATTGTAATCTGTATTGCCACTTAACTAGCAACATTACTCTAAGCCAAGTTATTCAACCATTTTGAGCTTCACTTCTTCAAAGGGTTGCTGTGAGTATTAAATTACATTTATATATTATATAGCATATACATATTATCTATATATAAATAATATATAAATTATAATTGATTTATACATTTTATTTATATTATAATTATATATTATTTATATATAAATGAAATGTATATATTATATAATATATAATTATATGACATTTTATTAAGTATATATAATGTATTAGCACAGTGCTTGGCTCCCACTTGGTACTCAGTATATATTAATGTTCTCATCATCATCATCACCATCACCACCATCATCACCATATCAACCGAAGGTGCCATCCTCCTAGAACTCAGCCGGCCCTCCATCAATCTGGGTTCTCCAATACAGCGGTCCCTAACATTTTCGGCACCAGGGACTGGTTTCGTGGAAGACAATTTTTCCACGGACTGGAGTGGGGTGGGGGGGGATGGTTTCTGGATGATTCAAGCACATAACATTTATTGTGCACTTTATTTCTATTATTATTACATTGTAATATATAACGAAATAATTATACAGAGCAATTGACTTATTATGGTCTCTGTGCAGTGAAACCTCTCTGCTAATGATGATCTGTATTTGCAGCCGTTCCCCAGCGCCGGCATCACCGCCTCAGCTCCACCTCAGATCACCAGGCATTAGATTCTCATGAGGAGCACGCAACGTAGATCCCTCCCATGTGCAGTTCACAGTAGGGTTCGCGCTCCTGTGAGAATCTAATGCCGCCTCTGATCTGACAGGAGGCGGAGCTCAGGTGGTCATGAGAGTGATGGGGAGTGGCTGTAAATACAGATGAAGCTTCTCACTTGCCAGCCACTCACCTCTCCTGCTGTGCGGCCCGGTTTCTAACAGGCAACAGACTGGTACTGGTCCATGGCCTGGGGGTTGGGGACCCCTACTCTAATAGATCCTAGCAGACTGCCCTCTCTTACCATGTCCAAATTTGCTTATTTTAATGGAACTCACATTAAATTTCCCCCTTTTTTTAAGGTCTAAGAAGGGCCCCCCCCAGCTTTCAGTTTGGTGTGGAGCAGAAACAACCAATAGAACTCACTGATGATCAAGCTGTTCAGGTGAGGGCTCCAGGTTTTCCTCAGCTGTTCCCCATGAGGCTGCCCTCATTCTTTCAGAACTCTGCATTACAAAGTCAAATTGTGGACTATGTGCAAGCATAGGTTTAATTTAATTTTAACAAAACGGGGAGACACGGGGCCTTTCTGTCTAGGAGGGTCAAAGGTAGAATTGTGGAAGATTCATTTCCTACCACATCATTGCAAAACATAGCAGATGACCGAGGACATACCAGAGAAACAGCCTTTAGGTCGGCAAGAGGGGCCTCTGCCCTGGGCACCATACTTTTGAGAGCTGCACTTCAGAGGGCCCTGCTCTGCCCCTCCGCTGTCATGCCCTGTCACAGCGCTCCCCACAGGGCACAGTCAGTGTGTCAAGGGGACTCGTCCATCCAGAGCCTGCGCTTCCCCTCGCTCCTAGAGCATGCTTCCTGGAATCCTGAATTCCTGCATAAGCATCTCTGTGTAAACATCCTGGGCTGAGGATGAAGGATGCTGCCAGTGTATGTACTCCTAGGCCTGAGAGGTACTCAGGGGAGGCTGTTGGGGGGCAGCCTCAGGCTGTAATCGAGCAGGACCCTGTGGGGCCTTCCAGGGAGAGACCCCTCCCCCATATCCTCTGCTGAAGCTCTTCTCTCAAGTGCCCAGATAACAGTATCTGATGCACGTTTCCTGAGTTGTTTTACAGATGAGAAAACCCCCACCACATGGAAGAAATTAACTGCTTGATGACCCTGAGCACGTAGCCCTCACGCCTACTAGGGCCTAAGGATTGATCACGTTAACCCCTGTGACGCCTGTTACCTTACCATCGACCAATCAGAGAATTGTGCATGAGCCGATCACGTACCCTGGGACGCCCCTCCCTCACCTGGCCTTTAAAAATACTTTGCTGAAACCCACGGAGGAGTTGAGTGTTTTGAGCACTAGTTGTCCTGGGCCCCTTGCTTGGTGCCCTGCAGTAAACGCTGCCTAGTCCTTTACTGCAACCAGGTGTCAGTAACTTGGCTTTACTGCGCGTGGGTGAGAGGACCCAAGTTTGGTTGGGTAACAAGGTGGGCTGGAGTATCCACACGTGGGAGACGCCTTTCTTCCTACGCAAGAAAGCACTGGGGGTGAGCAGAGGAGCTGGTCAGGCCAGAGGCTGCTGCCCGTACCGCCGCCACATTCTGGCGTAGAAACCCAGAGCAGGGAAGAACCCCGCGTTCCGTTCTGGTCCTGGGAAGGAGGATTTGTCAAGGTAAGAGAGTAGAATTTAGTTTCTTTAACAACATGCTGGCTTTATTTGTACCTTTTAAGTATTTAGAGAAGGTTGGAGGCCTCTGTCTCTACTCTCGCCCAGACCCTGCTCGTGGCGGTCAGGCCTGAAGCTGAGCTCGCTTCTGGAGGCTCAGTCCCCCCAAAACCTGATTGGTTGGCCGTTATTGTGTTCGTGGACCAGTCAGCCTTTACTGTAAGTACAAAGGGAAAAAGGCTGTTTGCTCACTCAAATCTAGGAAGCTTATTCTCTAATTGAGATTTTTAATCCCCAACGTTTTTGAAAGTTAGTAAATTCAGAAAGTATCAAAGTTCCATTTTGTATTTATGTATAGAACATTCTATGGGTAAAACAAAAATGTGAAAATGATTCTGTCTCTCTACTGACATATTAAAGAGGTGAACTGGTTTTTTGTACTTGACCTAGCCAGAAAGCCAGCAGCTAACTGAATTAGATAGGGGGCTGGGCAGGATTGGTATATTAGAGGCTATGGACCCAAAGTCGCCATTTTATTGAGCTACTTAAAGGCATGATCTCTCTTTTACTGCACTGACTACGATATTCGGTACTGAAGAGGTGAGTTGAAAACAGAGAAGTTAAAAAATTAACACCTGGCAGTAGGAGAGTCCCTGTTTCATAAAGTAAATCCTAGAGTATATATGATTTTTAAAAAAAATTGGATTTCCAAAAGAAAATTCAGGGGTCAAAGAGAGATTTGGGAAGCATGGAGAGGGAATACGCCCAGGGCTGTGGGTGTTTTATACACAGTAAATGATAGACGTGTTAAATGTCATTTGGTCCAGCATAAAACACAGGGGCTAACGTAGCCGGGTCTGGAGCTCGTCAGCCGGGATTTTTTTTTTTTTTTTTTTTTTTTTTTGCGGTACGCGGGCCTCTCACTGTTGTGGTCTCTCCCGTTGCGGAGCACAGGCTCCAGACGCGCAGGCTCAGCGGCCATGGCTCACGGGCCCAGCCGCTCCACGGCATGCGGGATCTTCCCGGACCGGGGCACGACCCCGGATTCCCTGCATCAGCAGGCAGACTCCCAACCACTGCGCGACGAGGGGAGCCCCGTCAGAAGGGATTTGAATCCTGATTTTGTTGCTTTACCATCTGTGTGAACTTTGAGTTTTTAACCCCTCTGGTTTTCAGTTTCCTCATACGTAAAGTAGGGATAATAGTGCCCTCCTTGGGCTTCCCTGGTGGCGCGGTGGTTAAGAATCCACCTGCCAATGCTAGGGGACACGGGTTCGAGCCCTGGTCCGGGAAGATCCCACATGCCGCAGAGCAACTAAGCCCATGAGCCACAACTACTGAGCCCATGCACTTAGAGCCTGTGTGCTACCACAAGAGAAGCCACCGCAATGAGAAGCCCACACACCACAACAAAGAGTAGCCCCCGCTGACCACAACTAGAGAAAAGTCCGCACACAGCCACGAAGATGTAATGCAGCCAAACATAAATCAAATTAAATAAATTAAAAAAAAAGTGCCCTCCTTGGAAGATAGGAACGAGGATTAACTTAGTTAATATTCACAAAACTCTTAGGAGAGTGCTGGCACACAGTAGATGCTATAGAAGCATTTGTTAAATAACAGTAAAAATGGAAGATGAAGAAATTCAAGTCAAGAGAAGTTATTAACTTTTTCCCCATCACACAGTGAATTCATAAAAGATCCACCATCCAACACAGATATTCAAATATCAGGCCTGATTCTGAGAGTGGCACATTGCCCAAGAGCTGATTTTGGCCAAAATAAAAATATTTATTTGTGTCACTTATTAGATGTCTAAAGGAGAAGGAAAAGGAACTTTAAAAAATACTGTAGTACATTATTCTGATATATTTTTAAAGTTTTTGTCCTACCTTTTCTGTATTTAAATGTTGTTTTTTACATTGTCATTCCCTTTTCAAGTTAACTCTTATTCCTAGCCAATGATCTGCCAAGAGAGCTTCCTACCTCACCCCAGTACATTACGTACTCCAGAAAAAGGGCCGTTGCCACACACGCATACACATCCCATCATTGTACGGTGCAGTGAGTCTCATTATAAAAATAATGCAAATATATGAAAGAAATTGGGAAAATGCACAGAAGTGTAAGAAGCAAAATAAACCTCAACAATAATCCCACTATTCTTAAGACAAGCGTTGATTGTCTATATGATACAACTGTGTGTGTGTAAATAAATTATAAAGATTGGACTTAAATTGCATATCCTGCTTTTAAAAAATGAATATATCAAGAACAGAGCCCTTTAATTGCTGTATATTGTTCCAATACACAATCCTTTTAGTGGGACGTTTAAATTTTTCCAGATTTCTACTATTATAGATGTAATTGGAAACAATAAAAGTTTAACATGGCAGAATACATTCAGAAGCAACCAAGGTCTTTCTTTCCTTCTCTTCCCAAGGACCCACATAGGCCTTTGAGTCGTGGTTATCTGTACTTTCCTTGGTCCCTAGGGGTAAGTCAATAGGCCCTTGTGTTTTCAAAAGTGTGTGTTCAGGGAGATGAGTCAACTGGGAGTTCTACGTAGGAAAGCGTTGGAGGCTTTGAACGTCTAGAGTCAAGAGGGAGAAGAGCCAGACCGGAAGCAGAAGGTGGACTGTTCCAAGATTCGGAATGAGGGGTGGGTTCCTCAGGAGGAGGCAGCAGTAGGGAGGCTGTGGTGGCATCCTGGAGGTGCAGAACTTTGAACGGGGGACTGTGGGATTGCCTGGGGACTACTCTACATTCCTGTGGCTGAGGTGGGTCCAGAGGGTTGTGGTGTCATTAGCAGAGGCTCTGGCCCTGACAACATGCACGCAAGCCTAGAGAGTAAAACTTCTTGGAACGACCTTCCCTAGATTCTTCAACTGCTTAAGCCCAAGGATTCTCCCACAACCCCAAGGGCTGCAAGAGGAAAACTAGAACTCGGAAAATAGTTGAGCGTCCCACCAACTCTGGCTGGTGGTGACATACTAGCCTTAGTATTGTTTGGAAAGATGATATGGTACCCAAGTCTCAGGGGTACACTTCTTGTATGTATAACTTAGTATGCCTGATGATTTGCTTAGTATAAATTCCTAGAAATGAAATTACTGAAAAAAGGGTCCAGTTGAAGGAAGTTTCTGTATTTTTCAAGTCCACTGATTCTTCTATTTATCTCTTACAAAGGATTGTTAGGGGGAAAAGCAAAATTAGCCAAGCTAATTGATCATTAAGTATAAATTTCCATTTATAATCTTCCTCATCTCAGAAGACTTCAATTACTGGATTACTTTATTGATAAGCCCAAGTGATAGTTAATCATTAAGTATTTAAGCAAACAACATAAATTCCCACATGAGCAAGTGACATGCACTTTATCAGTTATGCAGACTGTCAGGAAATTATCTAAAATACCCAACTCCTTGGCAGCCTTGCCAGTTGTATGACCTTGAATGAGTTACTTAACTTCTCTGAGCTTCAATTTCCTCTTCTCTAAGCAATGGGTAATAAAAGGACTGACTTCTTGGGGTGATTGGGAGAATTAAAAGCGGTGATACATGAGATACACTAGAAGAGTACCCGGCACCTGGTGAGCACTCTGTGAGTGTCATCATCAGATCATGCAGCATGCCCTCCAAAGCGGACCTCCTTCCTGAGTCCCCAGCGTCACCTCTCCCGCTCCCCTCACCTCAGGCGCCAGCTCTACTGAAATACTTGCTATACTCTACCCTTGCCCTACTCTCATTTTTCTTGCCTACAATCGTACATGCTGCTCTTCCGCCTGGAATGACCTTGACTCCCTTCTTTTCCTAGTGAATTCTCTTATCATCCTTCAAGATTGAGCTCCTGTGTTATCCCTCTCCCTGCAAAGCCCTTCAGGCTGAGCTGGGTACCCCTCTGCTGTCCACTTAGGCGATGTGGCAGAGTGTATTTTAATTGCTTGTTTATGCTGCTGTACCCCACCCCCAGGTAAGCTCCCCAAGGTCAGGGAACATGCTCGATTTTCTGTTGTATCTCCAGGGCCCAGCCCAGTGTGCCCCGTCATAAATCCTCAGTAATCATGTGCTGAATGACTGCATTTGTCGCAAGATCACCAGGGGAAGAACGGGACCATTTATATTCGTAGTGTTTTCGAGCATTTCCACAAACATCTCCTTTGATTTCTATGGACCAGACAAGCAGGGATAATTCCCACTCTTAGAGATGTGGAAACGGAGACTCAGGGAAGTTAAAGCTCTTACCCAAGGAGCCCTAGCCTGCAAGAACCAAAGCCCAGTGCCTCTTCTCCTGGCCAGTTTTTGTTTTGTTTTTGCATTGCACAGCTCCATCTTTCTAGAGCAGTCTCTATAAGACACTGTGTATGCTTTCGACTAAGGGCTGACCTCTCCAAGTAGGAGTTAAAAAAAGGTTAGAAACAGCAACGTAAATCCTGGAGACGGGTGAGCTGGTTGGAAAACTGGAGTAGCTGATGAAGGAATGGAAGACAGAAGAGGCAGGTTTTTTTATTTCTCTCTATTGGAGTATAATTGCTTTACAATGTTGTGTTAGTTTCTGCTGTATAACTAAGTGAATCAGCCATATGTGTACTTATACCCCATATCCCCTGCCTCTTGCGTCTCCCTCCCACCCTCCCTATCCCACCCCTCTAGTGGGTCACGAAGCACTGAGCTGATCTCCCTGTGCTATGTGGCTGCTTCCCACTAGCTAGCTATTTTACATTTGGTAGTGTATATATGTCCATGCCACTCTCTCACTTCGTCCCAGCTTCCCCTTCCCGCTCCATGTCTTCAAGTCCCTTCTCTACATCTGTGTCTTTATTCCTACCCTGCTACTGGGTTCATCAGTACTGTTTGTTTTTTTTTAGATTCCATATATGTACGTTAGCACATGGTATTTGTTTTTCTCTTTCTGACTTACTTCACTCTGTATGACAGACTCTGGGTCCACCCACCTTGTTACAAATAACTCAATTTCATTTCTTTTTATGGCTGAGTAATATTCCATTGTATATATGTGCCACATCTTCTTTATCCATTCATCTGTCGACAGGAAGACCCGGGTTTTGTGGAGGTGCTTTGGGAAGGTGGGAGAATGGACCCCAGGGTGATGTGCCCACCTCTGAGTTTGAAAAGTGGATCAGAATACTTACCATCCACTTTTCCAGAGGGCTTTAGGCCAACACAAATCATTTTGATTCTCTTTCCCTCTTGAGGCCTCAGGACATTTTAAAACCTGCCTCTGTGATTCTCACCCATGGGCACATGGAGCTGATTCGGGGTCCATCAACCAAATGGAAATCGGCTGCCTGCTTTCCTCTGCTATACTCTGAACCTGCCATTCAGAAGCTGTAATTGATACCCCGCTAGTTATCTTTCTTGGTTTTTCGAAGATTGGTGAGGCAGGAAGGATCCGCTCTTGACCATGGTTGCATTTATGTTCAGGAAGAACGAATGCTTTTCAGAATTTCATGCCCCAGATACCAGTAACAAAGGAGCTGTGATGGACAACGTTTAATTTCATTATCCCTCCTTGGAGGCTGTTAATTAAATGATGCTTTATTAGAAGTGTTGTAGAGTGAAGCTGATGTGCTCTTCCATGCTGCCTTTAATTTTCAGTCCCTTCTGCTTTCTGAGTTAGGATAATGGCCGTTCTTTATATATTACTTTCCAATTTTCAAACCACTCTCATCTGTGTTATCTCATTTGTTTCTTATGACCCTGAACTTGGAACATAGAGAATTGAAACAACTTAAAGTCACCCAGATGGTGAGCAAGCAGATCAGAAACTCAGCTCCTGACTGCAGACTCGGTTCTCTGCTCACCTCTCTGAGGATATTCTGACCAGGATTCACCTGCTGCCCAGTCTAAGGCTAGCCTGCCAGGACAATTCCCGGAAGCATGAATCAGCATTCCATACAACTTCAAGGCTTCTGAAATCAAATTTTGAAGATGAGTGGTTTGGGGAGGAAAGGACTGAGTGAAAACTTTCAGACCCAATTCAAAGGCAGAGTCCCCCTTTCCATTCTCATACCATGAACGTTAACTCTTTTGGCAGAATAATTGTAAATGTCCAGGAATTGTAGTCTCAAAAAAGATTTCATGCATTTCTAATCATGGGCCTTTTATGATAAGGCCAGTTGTTAGCAGGAAGGCAGCAAGATACTGGGTGAAAAGCATGGAATAGGGAGTGAAACGGATTTGCCTTTCAAGCCAGCTTTGCCATGGACTGGCTGTGTGACCTTGAGAAGTTATTTACTCTCTCTGGGCCCTTAGTTTCTTAATTTTCACAGTATAAATAATACCTACCTTGTAATGTTGTGAGGGTTCCCAGTAGCATGTCCCTCCAACACTTAGAACACCAGTTCATTAGTAGATGCTTGATAAAAAACCTGTTCAATTGGATGAAATGAATTTGAGATACATATGGTGCGCCTACGTGGAGTCTGAAGCCTGGTGAAAACAACAAGGGCTTTCAGTTCTCAAAGCTCTACAGAAGCACCAGAGGCGAATAAGTTACCTTCAATTAATCTAGCAATGGCATAAAAATGTGTATGAAAGAGATGATTTGTTTGGTTATTGTGAAATCAATCCCAACTCTCATTCTGGTCGTTTAAGAGACTGGAGGGGAAGAAAGTGCTTTTATTTTTTATTTTTTTAACGTCTTTATCGGAGTATAATTGCTTTACAATGTTGTGTTAGTTTCTGCTGTATAACAAAGTGAATCAGCTATATGTATACAGCTGACAAAGGATTAATCTCCAAAATGTACAAGAGCTCACTCAGCTCAATATCAGAAAGTGTCTTTTAGATCATCTTGAAACATGGTTAAGAAAAGGGACTTTGTCCCAGTCTTCCTCATGCTTTCCGGCTGACAAGTATAGACCAGCTGGAATCTTCAGTGGGTTTGTGAACTTCAGGCCACTGGTACACCAAAATTGCACCATATTTGTAAATCTTGTGTAAGCTCACAGTGGGGCATTGTCTTCTCTGCTCCAGGGTATGAGGATTGTCTGGAAAAAAAGGTTAGTTGTTGCCATGACGGAACTTGGTGTAGCCAAGACTACAGTGCAATATTGAAGCAGAAATAAACCATGGGCTCTTGACATGTTTGCCAAGTGATTTACGAATGAGTTTACTTAAAAAGTAAGCATAGGGCTTCCCTGGTGGCGCAGTGGTTGAGAGTCCGCCTGCCGATGCAGGGGACACGGGTTCGTGCCCCGGTCCGAGAAGATCCCACATGCCGCGGAGTGGCTGGGCCCGTGAGCCATGGCCGCTGAGCCTGCGCTCCGCGACGGGAGAGGCCACAGCAGTGAGAGGCCCGCGTACCGCAAAAAAAAAAAAAAAAAAAAAAAAAGTAAGCATAACACATCATCTTATATAATATTATGTCGAGGGAAGTTTTGTGACTCTAAAGTGCCCACATCATATTCAAGTAATGGCTTCACATCTCCCTAATACGACCTCAGGTCAATTTTTAGTTTTATCCAAAAATCTTGATTTCCTGATCTTTTACTTATGCCTCATTTATCCAGTTCTCTCTTTTTTTTCTTAACATACCTGAAACTAGTTTTGAATAAGAGGAACGGTATTAACCTTAGAACCTCTAAAAGCAAAGTGTTGTTGGAAGTTTTCCAGTGAAGTAGATGGAGGGGGAGAAGGGTGTCCTTGTACTTTTTCTGGTATTTCACAGTGCTTTGAGAGGTAGGGAATGTACAGCTTTGAGATAGTGGATCAAATCATCATAGACCTAATGAGATCACCTGATCCAATCACCAGGCTTCAGGCAACAGAATGTCTAAATCTTCTAAGACACATAGTAATGAATATCTCTCAACTTCAAGATCTTGAAGGATAGAGACATTGCTGTCTGCCTTAATAACCTGACTGAAGGACTAAAAACTTTTTTCTGCATCCAACTGAAACTTCTTTTGTCATCTAAATGATAAAAATAGCTAATCAGACTTCTTGTGGAAGACACATAGATTGATAGACCCAACACCCATTCCTATCACTTTTTCCCTTTCTGTCTCCACTTATAAAATCTTGGAAAGTTAACCAGTCACGTTCCCAACTTCCTTTGTAGATAGAAATAATGCTGCAAAATTTCAGGCTAATATCCAGCAAATGAACATCTGCTGGGGGTGGTGATGAAGCAAGGCTCTGGATAAACTTTTGTTGTCCTGATAAAACATGACAAATACGTCTTGTGATACCCTTTTCCTTTCTTCCTGTGTTAAATGCAGATGTGATGTCTGGTGCTACAGTAGCCATCTTGAAACCATGAGGGAAAGGCCAAGAGAATCACACAGACATTGGTCTTACCTTTTTGAGCAATTGAACCACTTCCAGCTACCACTAACCTCCAAACTTCTGATAAGAAAACTCCACCCCTATTCCTTTAAGCCACTATTGTTGGGTGTTCTACTATTTGCAATTGACCTCAATGCTATCTGAAATTCATTATCTAAAAGATTTCATGTGGCCAAAGAGTCAAATCCATTCAGCTTCTCAAGGCAGGCTCTGTTCTCCCACTGCACTTTTATAAGTTCCTCCCTTCCCCAATCAAAGCACACTCATGAAGGCACTGGTTCCTTGGTTACTTTTCTGTGTTTACTCTTTTTTTAAAAATTTTTATTGGAGTGTAGTTGCTTTACAATATTGTGTTAGTTTCTGCTGTACAGCAAAGTGAATCAGCTATATGTATACATGTATCACCTCCTTTTTGGGTTTCCTTCCCATTTAGGTCACCACAGAGCACTGAGTAGAGTTTCCTGTGCTATACAGTAGGTTCTCATTAGTTACCTATTTTATACATAGTAGTGTATATATGTCAATCCCAATCTCCCAATTCATCCCCCCCCCTTTTTTCCCCTTGGTGTCCGTATGTTTGTTCTCTATGTCTGTGTCTCTATTTCTGCTTTGCAAATAGGTTCATCTGTACCATTTTTCTAGATTCCACGTGTATGTGTTAATATATGATATTTTTCTCTTTCTGACCTATTTCACTCTGTATGACCGTCTCTAGGTCCATCCATATCTCTGCAAATGGCATAATTTCGTTCCTTCTTATAGCTGCATAATATTCCATTGTATACATGTACCACATCTTCTTTATCCATTCTTCTGTTGATGGACATTTAGGTTTCTTCCATGTCCTGGCTATTATAAATAGTGCTGCAGTGAACATTGGGGTGCATGTATCTTTTGGAATGATGGTTTTCTCTGGGTATATGCCCAGGGGTGGGATTGCTGGATCATATGGTAGTTCTATCTTTAGTTTTTTTTTTGTTTTTTTTTTTGCAGTATGTGGGCCTCTCACTGCCTTGGCCTCTCCCGCCGCAGAGCACAGGCTCCGGACGCGCAGGCTCAGGGGCCCTGGCTCACGGGCCTAGCTGCTCCGCGGCACGTGGGATCCTCCTGGACCAGGGCACAGACCTGCGTCCCCTGCATCGGCAGGCGGACTCTCAACCACTGCGCCACCAGGGAAGCCCTATTTTTAGTTTTTTAAGGACCCTCCTTACTGTTCTCCATAGTGGCTGTATCCATTTACATTCCCACCAACAGTGCAAGAGGGTTCCCTTTCTCCACACCCTCTCCAGCATTTATTTTTTGCAGAGTTTTTGATGATGGCCATTCTGCCTGGTGTGAGGTGATACCTCATAGTGGTTTGGATTTGCATTTCTCTAATAATTAATGATGTTGAGCATCTTTTTATGTGCCTCTTGGCTATTTGTATGTCTTCTTTGGAAAAATGTCTATTTAGGTCTTCTGCCTATTTTTTTGTTGTTTGGCTGCATCAGGTCTTAGTTGCAGTACGCAGGATCTTTGTTGGGACATGCGGGATCTTTCGTTGTGGCGTGCAGGTTTCTCTCTAGTTGCAGCACGTGGGTTTTCTCTCTCTAGTTGTGACATGTGGACTCCAGGGCATGTGGGCTCCAGAGCATGTAGGCTCTGTAGTTTGCAGCACTTGGGCTCTCTAGTTGAGGTGCAGGAGCTCAGGAGTTGTGGCTCATGGGCGTAGTTGCCCCGCAGCATGTGGGATCTTAGTTCCCCAACCAGGGATTGAACCCGCATCTCCTGCATTGGAATGCAGATTCTTTACCACTGGACCACCAGGGAAGTCCCTTCTGCCCATTTTTTGATTGGGTTGGTTGTTTTTTTGATATTGAGCTGCATGCGTTGCTTGTATATTTTGGAGATTAATCCCTTGTTAGTTGCTTCATTTGCAAATATTTTCTCCCATTCTGAGGGTTGTCTTTTCGTCTTGTTTATGGTTTCATTTGCTGTGCAAAAGCTTTTAAGTGTAATTAGTTCCCATTTGTTTATTTTTGTTTTTATTTTCATTACTCTATGAGGCAGGTCAAAAAAGATCTTGCTGCAATTTTTGTCAAAGAGTGTTCTGCCTATGTTTTCCTCCAAGAGTTTTACAGTGTCCGGTCTTACATTTAGGTCTTTAATCCATTTTGAGTTTATTTTTGTGTATGGTGTTAGGGAGTGTTCTAATTTCATTCTTTTACATGTAGCTCTCCAGTTTTCCCAGCACCATTTATTGAAGAGACTGTCTTTTCTCCACTGTATATTCTTGCCTGTTTTGTCATAGATTTATTGACCATAGGTGCATGGGTTTATCTCTGGGCTTTCTATCCTGTTCCATTGATCTATATTTCTGTTTTTGTGCCAGTACCATACTGTCTTGATTATCTCTATTTACTCTTGGTTTACTTCCCACTCTGCCCTCATCCCTAGATCAGCTCCATCTTTAAAGGCACATAATTGTCTGTAATCTCTGTTATAGACTGAGCCCTACATAATTCCCCAGTAAAACACTTAAGTGTGATCACTGTGTTACCTAGACTTTCCTTGTAAGTCTCAATTGTTCATCTGCTTCTCCAAGTCCCTCTACTGGAAATGCAAAGGAGAGGCAGGATAAATACTTTGAATGACATGAAGAAATGACATTAATAGCCATGGATTACTTCAAAAATGTTATATAAAAAAATGTTATATAGCATTAGTTCTTCCATCATTCCAGGTAACCATGGAGCTTCTATAAATAAAAAGGAGGTTCTTTAAAGCAGTGGTTTTGACACCAGAAGCATTTTTATAACCATAGTTTCATTAATGCAAAAGTTTTCCTTTATAAGACTTAATTTCTCAGTAGAATAAGAAAAATTATCCCTAGAAATTAGTTACTAAATGAAATAAGGTGGTTGAGTTAGATTATCTTTGTTTCCTTCTAGCTTCGAATTTATGATTATAATGAACTTTTCAGACTTGTGTTTGGTAAAAAACACATCTCTCCAAATAATTGAGTGAGATCTTGGGGAACTAAACAAACTCATTTCCTTCTCTTCCTGTGTAACTCAGTCCCAAAGCCATTAGATGAAGTAGAGGAAAGTAGAAGTTCATGGAGTGGGGAGAGAGGGAGACAGGATGGCCCAAAACAGGAAATTGGAGCCCAAGTGGGGTGTTCCCATAGAGGGAAAGGGTAGCCAAGTGTCGAGGGTCGGATCCCAAATGAAGGAGATTGATCAAATAAGTATATTAAGAGTAACGGAAACCACGTGTATTAGTCTGCTCAGGCGGCCATAACAAAGTATGTTAGACTGAGTGGCTTACACAACAGAACTTTATTTTCTTATGGTTCTGGAGGCTGAACGTCTGAGGTCAGGGTGCTAGAATGGTCCAGTTCTGGTGCGGATTTCTTCCTGGCTCTCATATATAGCGGGCTTCTGTGTCCTCACATGGCACAGGGCTCTGGTATCTCTTCCTCTTCCTATAAAAGGAAGAAATCCATCACGAGGGTCCCGCCTTCATGGACTCCTCTAAGCCAATTACCTCCCAAAGGCATTATCTTCAAATACCATCACATTTGGGATTAGAGCTTCAATGTATAAATTTGGGGGGGGATATAGTTCCATCCACAGTATCATGTTCCTCACTACCAGAGAAGGGAAGTATAATGGGAGAAAACTAGAATTAACCTGTGGGGTTGGATTGGGAGTGGAGAAATTAGCATGAACTCAGGATTTCCAATATATAGATAGATATAGAAATATAGATTTAAATGTACGTGTAAACATGTACCTGTATATATATTCCCTAGCTCTGTCCACCGAGAGTGTCTGGGAAATGAACACAATTAGGGTCCAGATCTCGGCCTCTCCAATAAATGGAACCAGAGCTCCTTGGAGAAATGGTCAATTCCATGGTCAGGTCAGGTGAAGTACAACATGAGCCTGAAACACATTTTTTGTGCCAGAAACCAAGGAAGTGCTCAAAAAATGATGATGTCATGTAAAAAAGCATAGAAGTCAGCTTAAACAGACTCCTGTTGTGGCCAAGTGTGGGATAAGTTGAGCATTAAGTTAAATAATTATATAAATAGATTTCACAGATCAAATAAAATAGGAAATGATGAATCCTTACATTATTAATAAAGTAAAACTCAAATGAGGAATGGTATATTGACATGGTTACAAAATATCACGCCACAAAATGCTTATTAATAAGGGAAAAAAGAGGAACTGCAGTGGAGAAGCTTGGCAGGCATCCCCTTAAGCAGTCAAACTGAGCAATGCCTGTAGGGGGACAGGGTGTAATCGTGCACCACCTATCAGGATGCAGAGAGAACAGAGTGCTGCCTCTGTGTTATTCCTGCCAAAGTTGCATAACCTGAATCTAACCATGAGACAGTAGCCGATAAATCCACGTGGAGGGATATTCTACAAAGTGAACTGTCCTGTACACTTCAGAAGCATGTCAGGCTCATGAAAACCAGAGAAAGATCGAGGAACTGTTTCTGACAGAAGAAAAGTGAAGATGGGTGATCACTAAAGGCACCGTGTGACTAGATCTTTTAGCTTATAAAGTTGGACATTGATAAGACGATGGGAGAACCTTGAATAGGCTCTGAGGATTAGAAGGAAGCAGTGTATCAATGTTAATTTTCTGAGTTTGATGGTTGTACTGTGTCAGGTAGGAGAATGTCCAAAATAGTATGAAAAAAGCCACACTAGAATATTCAGGGTGATGGGGCATCTGAGCAGCATTTACCCTCAAATGGTTCATGAAAGAAAAGTTCCTTGTACTGTTGCTCTAATTCTTCTGTAAATTTGTGATTATTTTGAAATTTAAAAAATTCTAATGGGGCTTTTAAAATGAGTCTAAAACCAAACTAAATTAATCTTAAATGAAAACTTTTGATTTTCCTTTTATCAAAAAGTTGACAGCCCAAACCCATAGAGTGTACAACACTGAGAGTGAACCCTAAAGTAAACTATGGACCTTGAGGGGTTATGATGTATCAATGTAGGTTCATCAGTTGGAACAAAGGAACCTCTCTGCAAGGGGATGTTGATAATGGGGGAGGCTATGCATGTGTGGAGGTATACGGAAAATGGCTGTACTTTTCTATCGGTTTTGCTGTGAACCTAACACTGCTCTAAAAAAAAATATGAAGTCTTTAATAAGAATAATAAAATGTGAACAGCAACTTATATGTTGTGGAGTTTGCACAAATATAAACTTAGCCTTATTACGGGATACAAGTACAGATGGTCCCCAATTTACAATCGTTAGATGGATGATTTTCAACTTTATGATGGTATGAATGTTACTGAGTCCAAGCCCATAATGCTTACTGTACTACAGGCCAATAAATTGAGAGACGAGTTATTGGGGCAAGGAATGGTGACTTTATTTGGAAAGCCAGCAGACTGAGAAGATAGCAGACTAGTGTCCCAAAGAACCATCTAACCAAATTAGATTTAAGGCTGCTTTTATACTAAAAGGGAAGAGGGTGTGGCTGATTGTTGCAAACTTCTGGGTATAAGAATCCTTTGTTCTTGCATCTACCCCCACTAGGTCAGATCGTGAAGTTCCTGTAAACCTCCAACAAGACAAATGTTATTCTCTGTTCTGCAACTTTTTATCTTTATATGAACAGAGAAGTTTTATACCTTTAAAGGTCAGAGACTTGAGAATGAGCTCTCTTGTATATTTCAGGTTCTAGGGAACATTCTTGTAGCAAAAGCAACAGAATACAAAAGTGAAAGTAAAAGAAACAGATCAGGTGTGGAGTCAGATTTGTTCTTGCCTACTACATGAAAGTGGTATGCATTCAGTAGCACTGTACTTTGAATTTTGATCATTTCCCCAGGCTAGCAATATGTGGTACAATACCGTCATGATGCTGGGCAGCAGCAGCGAGCCACAGCTCATGGTCAGCCTCACGATCGTGAAGGTGAACAACTGATAGACATACAATTATTCTGTACCCAGACAACTGTTCTGTTTACCACTTTCAATAAATTACATGAGATATTCAACACTAGCATAAAATAGGCTTTGTGTTAGATGACTTTGTCCAGCTGTAGGCTAATGTGTTCTGAGCACATTTAAGGATAAGCTATAATGTTCTGTAGGTTAGGAGTATTAAATACATTTTTGACATATGTTTTCAACTTACAACTGATTTATCTGTATGTAACCTCATAATAATTTGAGGAAGATCTGTATATACTGGGCTTGCTTGACAGACATTTGTTAGACACCAATGTATGCAAGGCCAAGTGCTGTAAGGATATTTTAAAACTACAGTTGACCCTTGAACAACATGGGTTTGAACCGTGTTGGTCCACTTATAAGGTGATTTTTTTTCAATAAATAGAGTACCTGTATGCTCATTTTACAGATTTTTTTTTTTTTTTTTTTTTTTGCGGTACGCGGGCCTCTCACTGTTGTGGCCTCTCCCGTTGCGGAGCACAGGGTCCGGACGCGCAGGCTCAGCGGCCAAGGCTCACGGGCCCAGCCGCTCCGCGGCATGTGGGATCCTCCAGGACCGGGGCACGAACCCGTGTCCCCTGCATCGGCAGGCGGACTCTCAACCACTGCACCACCAGGGAAGCCCCATTTTACAGATTTTTAAATGAACTAAGTGTGGGGAAAAGTTTGTGTTTGATGAGAGATCCCAGTATGTGGAATCAAAAGAACTAGGGTTTGAGTCCTGATTCTATCCAAACAGTTTCAGCTTCTTGCCCTTGGGTGAATCATTTTATCAATTCCTTTGTTTCGAGGCAGAGATAGCAGTATGTGGATTTTTGACTGGTGGGTAGTGGGGTATGGGGGGTCAACACTTCTAACCCACCACATTGTTCAAGGGTCAACTGTAGTCATACGTGGACTCTGCCTGCAAGGAACTCACGAGCTGGTTACACATGCGTGTCGCTTAACCACAATCCCATTCTGTATGATTCTAGTGGACAAAGCGTTTATTTAAACCTCTCGTTAAAACTACGTGTTTATGACTAACTGCAGAGAGGAAAGGAAATTGAGCTATGGGTTCAGAGTTGACTTAATGCAAAAGAAAGCCAGCATATTCACAGCAAGCTGTGGATTCCTAGAGCTGGATGCTCATGGCGTGCATTTGTATATGTAGGCTCTATCTTGAATCTTTGTGATATCTACTACATGGGTCTATTTATACTTGATAAAAATCTCTCTGGAGACTTTTATCTTTTACCTTCACTATGGAATAATGACACCTACATTGAAATTAGACTTACCAAATAAGGAACTGTTTGTTTTTGAAAGCCATGGATACTTCTAACAGTCCAGTGGCCCAGTGGGTTATGTTGAGCCAGCAGGTGATTACACTTAAAAGAGGAATGTGCACTTCTTCAAACAGCCTCTTGCTACTTCGGCACCTTGCTTTGCAGGGTATGTCCACTAATTACTCAAATGAGCATTTGTTTCCACTTGTAAAAGCCAAGTCTAGATGCTAGCACATCCCCAATCGAACTTCTCAAAAGCCCCCACTTTTAAAAAAATTTTTTAGTTTTTATTGGAGTATAGTTGATTAACAATACTGAGTTAGTTTCAGGTGTACAGCAAAGGGATTCAGTTATGCATATACATGCATCTATTCTTTTTCAAATTCTTTTCCCATTTAGGTTATTACAGAATATTGAGCAGAGTTCTTTGTGCTATACAGTAGGTCCTTGTTGGTTATCTATTTTAAATATAGCATTGTGTATATGTCCCAAACTCCCAGTCTATCCCTCCCTCCCACCCTTCTCCACCTGGTAACCATAACTTCATTCACTAAGTCTGTGAGTGTGTTTCTGTTTTGTCAATAAGTCCATTTGTATGATTTTTTTAAGATTTTGCATATAAGCAAAATCACATGATATTTGTCTTCTCTGACTTATTTCACTTGGTATGATAATCTCCAGGTCCATCCATGTTGCCGGAAACGGCATTATTTCATTCTTTTTAATGGCTGAATAATATTCCATTGTATATGTACCACATCTTCTTTATCCATTCATCTGTCAATGGACATTTAGGTGGCTTCCATGTCTTGGCTATTGTAAATAGCACTGCAATGAACATTGGGGTGCATGTATCCTTTTGAACCATGTTTTTCTCCAGATATATGCCCAGGAGTAGGATTGCTGGATCATATGGTAGCTCTAGTTTTAGTTTTTTAAGGAACCTCAGTACTGTTCTCCATAGTGGCTGTACCAATTTACATTCCCACCAACAGTGCAGGAGGGTTCCCTTTCCTCCACACCCTCTCCAGAATTTATTGCTTGTAGACTTTTTGATGAGGGCCATTCTGACTGGTATGAGGTGATAATCTCCTTGTAGGTTGATTTGCATTTCTCTAATAAGCATTGGTGTTGAGCATCTTTTCATGTGCCTCTTGGCCATCGGTATGTCTTCTTTGAAGAAATGTCTATTAGATCTTTTGCCCGTTTTTTTATTGGGTTGTTTGTTTTTTTGATACTGAGCTGCATGAGCTGTTTGTAAATTTTGGAGATTAATCCCTTGCAGGTCACATCGTTTGCAAATATTTTCTCCCATTATGTGGGTTATCTTTTCATTTTATTTATGGCTACCTTTGCTATGCAAAAATTTTGAGTTTAATTAGGTTCTACTTGTTTATTTTTGTTATTTCCATTACTCTAGGAGACAGGTCAAAAAAGATATTGCTGTGACTTATGTCAAAGAGTGTTCTGCCTATGTTTTCCTCTAAGAGTTTTATAGTATCCAGTCTTACATTTAGGTCTTTAATCCATTTTGAGTTTATTTTTGTGTATGGTATTAAAGAATGTTCTAATTTCATTTTTTTACATGTAGCTGTCCAGTTTTCCCAGCACCATTTATTGAAGAGACTGTCTTTTCTTCATTGTATATTCTTGCTTCTTTTGCAATAGATTTATTGACCATAGGTGCATGGGCTTATTCCTGGGCTTTCTATCCTGTTCCATTGATCTATGTGTCTGTTTTTGTGCCAGTACCATACTGTTTTGATGACTGTAGCTTTGTAGTATAGTCTGAAGTCAGGGAGCCTGATTCCTCCAGCTCCATTTTTCTTTCTCAATATTGCTTTGTCTATTTGGGGTCTTTTGTGTCTCCATACAAATTTTAAGATTTTAAAATTCTAGTTCTGTGAAAAATGCCATTGGTACTTTGACAGGGATTGCATTGAATCTGTAGATTGCCTTGGGTAATACAGTCATTTTAACAGTATTGATTCTTCCAATCCAAGAACGTGGTATATCTTTCCATCTGTTTGTGTCATCTTCGATTTCTTTCATCAGTGTCTTATAGTTTTTGGAGTACAGGTCTTTTGCCTCCTTAGGTAGGTTCATTCCTAGGTATTTTATTCTTTTTGATGGGATGGTAAATGGGGTTAATTTCTCTTTCTGATCTTTCATTGTTAGTGTATAGAAATGTAACAGATTTCTGTGTATTAAGTTTGTATCCTGTCACTTTACCAAATTCATCGATGAGCTCTAGTAGTTTTCTGGTCGAATCTTTAGGATTTTCTATGTATAGTATCATGTTGTCTGCAGACAATGACAGTTTTACTTCCTCTTTTCCAATTTGGATTCCTTTTATTTCTTTTTCTTCTCTGCCATGGCTAGGACTTCCAAAACTATGTTGAATAAAAATGGTGAGAGTGGACATCCTTGTTTTGTTCCTGATCTTAGAGGAAATGCTTTCAGCTTTGCATCTGTGAGTATGATGTTAGCCGTAGAGTTGTCATATATGGCCTTTATTATGTTGAGCTATGTTCTTTCTATGCCAACTTTCTGGAGAGTTTTTATCATAAATGGGTGTTGAATTTTATCAAAGACTTTTTCTGCATCTATTGAGATGATCATATGGTTTTTATTCTTCAATTTGTTGATCTGGTGTATCACACCACATCAACAAATTGATTTGTGGTTATTGAAAAATCCTTGCATCCCTGGTATAAATCCCACTTGATGCTGCCGTATGATCCTTTTAATGTATTGTTGAATTCAGATTGCTAGTATTCTGTTGAGGATTTTGGGGTCTGTGTTCATCAGTGATATTGGCCTGTAATTTTCTTTTTTTGTGCTGTTTTTTGTCTGGCTTTGGTATCAGGGTGATGGTGGCCTCATAGACTGAGTTTGGGAGTATCCCTTCCTCTGCAACTTTTCGGAATAGTTTCGGAAGGATAGGTATTAACTCTTCTCTAAATGTTTGATAGAATTCACCTATGAAGCCATCTAGTCCTGGACTTTTATTTGCTGGAAGATTTTTAATCACAGTTTCAATTTCAGTACTGTTCATATTTTCTATTTCTTCCTGGTTTGGTCCTGGGAGATTGCACCTTTGTAAGAATTTGTCCATTTCTTCCAAATTGTCCATTTTATTGGCATATAGTTGCCAGTATTAGTCTCTTATGATTCTTTGTATTTCTGTGAAGTCCACTGTAACTTCTCCTTTTTTGTTTCTAATTTTATTGATTTGAGCCCTTACCCTTTTTTTCTTGATGAGTCTGGCTGAAGGTTTATCAAATTTGTTTATCTTTTCAAAGAACCAGCTTTTAGTTTCATTGATCTTTTCTATTGTTTTCTTTGTTTATAATTCATTTATTTCTGCTCTGATCTTTATGATTTCTTTCCTTCTGCCAACTTTGGGTTTTGTTTGTTCTTCTTTCTCTAGTTGCTTTATGTGTAAGGTTAGGTTGTTTATTTGTGAGTTTTCTTGTTTCCTCATGTAAGATTGTATTGCTATAAACTTCCCTCTTAGAACTGCTTTTGCCACATCCCCATATGTTTTAGACCATTGTGCTCTCGTTTTCATTTGTCTCTAGGTAATTTTTTATTTCCTCTTTGATTTCTTCAGTGATCAATTTGTTATTTAGTAGCATATTGTTTAGCCTCCACCTGTTTGTGTTTTTTTAGAGTTTTTTTTCTTGTAGTTGATTTCTAATCTCATAGCATTGTGGTTGGAAAAGATGCTTGATGTGATTTCAGTTTTCTTAAATTTACCAAGGCTTGTTTTGTGGCCCAGCATGTGGTCAATCCTGGAGAATGTTACATGTGCAATGAAAAGAATGTGTATCCTGCTGCTTTTGGATGGAATGCTTTATAAATATCAGTTAAGTTCATCTGGTGTAATGTGTCATTTAAGCCCTGTGTTTCCTTACAGATTTTCCATCTGGATGATATATCCATTGATGAAAGTGGGGTGTTAAAGTCCCCCACTATTATTGTGTTACTGTTGATTTCTCCCTTTCTGGTTATTAGTGTTTGCCTTATATATTGAGGTGCTCCTATGTTGGGGGCATATATAGTTACAATGGTTATATCTTCTTTGATTGATCACTTGATCATTATGTAGTGTCCTTGTCTCTTGTAACAGTCTTTATTTTATTTAATTTATTTTTTTTGCGTTACGCGGGCCTCTCACTGCTGTGGCCTCTCCCGTTGCACAGCACAGGCTCTGGACGTGCAGGCTCAGCAGCCATGGCTCACGGGCCCAGCTGCTCCGTGGCATGTGGGATCCTCCCGTACCGGGGCACGAACCCGCGTCCCCTGCATCACAGGCGGACTCTCAACCACTGCGCCACCATAGAAGCCACAGCCTTTATTTTAAAGTCTATTTTGTCTGATATGAGTATTGCTACTCCAGCTTTCTTTTGATTTCCATTTGCATGGAATGCCTTTTTCCATCCTCTCACTTTCAGTCTGTATGTGTCTCTAGGTCTGAATTGGGTCAGCATATACACGGGTCTTGTCTTTGTATCCATTCAGCGAGTCTTTGTCTTCTGGTTGGAGCATTTAATCTGTTCATGTTTAAGGTAATTATCGAAATGTATGTTCTTATTGCCATTTAAAAAAAATTGTTTTGGATTTGTTTTTGTAGGTACTTTTTCTTCCCTTCCTTTTTTGTTCTCTTTTGTGATTTGATGACTAAATTTAGTGTTGTGTTTGGATTCCTTTATTTTTTTTTTTTGCGGTACGCGGGCCCCTCACTGTTGTGGCCTCTCCCTTGCGGAGCACAGGCTCCGGACGCACAGGCTCAGCAGCCATGGCTCACGGGCCTAGCTGCTCCCTGGCATGTGGGATCCTCCTGGACCAGGGCACGAACCCGTGTCTCCTGCATCAGCAGGCAGACTCTCAACCACTGCGCCACCAGCGAAGCCCTCTGGATTCCTTTTTGTTTTTTGTGTGTATCTATTGTAGATTTTCGATTTGCGGTTAACATGAGGTTTTGGTACAGCAGTCTATATATAAAAAAGTTTGTTTTAAGTTGCTGGCCTTTTAATTTCAAATGCATTTCCAATACCGTGCATTTGTGCCCTCCTCACAGTTGCTGGTTTTGATATCATATTTGGGTGAGGATGATTTCCAACCTCTACTGTATGTTTGCCTTTACCAATGAGCTTTTCCATTTGTAATTTTATTCTTTCTAGTTGTGGCCTTTTCTTTTCCATCTAGAGAATTTCCTTTAGCATTTGTTGTAACACTGGTCTGCTGGTGCTGAATTCTCTTAGCTTTTGCTTGTCTGTAAAGCTTTTGATTTCTCCATCAAATCTGAATGAGAGCCTTGCGATGTAGAGTATTCTTGGTTGCAGGTTTTTCCCTTTCATTGCTTAAATATATTGTGCCACTCCCTTCTGGCTTGCAGAGTTTCTGCTGAGAAATCAGCTGATAACCTTTTGGGAATTCCCTTATTTGTTATTTGTTGCTTTTCCCTTGTTGCTTTTAATGTTTTTTCTTTGCTTTTAATTTTTGTCAGTTTGATTACTATGTGTTTTGGCACATTCCTCCTTGGGTTTATCCTGACTGGGACTCTCTGTGCTTCCTGGACTTGGCTGACTATTTCCTTTTCCATGTTAGGGAGGTTTTCAGCTATTATCTCTTCACCTATTTTCTCAGGTCCTTTCTTTCTCTCTTCTCCTCCTGGGACCTGTATAATGCGAATGTTGGTACATTTAGAGTTGTCCCAGAGGTCTCTTAGACTGTCCTCATTTCTTTTCGTTCTTTATTCTGTTCCGCACCAGTAATTTCCACCATTCTGTCTTCCACCTCACTTATCCGTTCTGCCTCAATCTGCTATTGATTCCTTCTAGTGTATTTTTCATTTTAGTTATTGTTCATCTCTGTTGGTTTGTTCTTTTAGGTCTTTGTTAAACATTTCTTGTATCTTCTCGATCTGTGCCTCCACTGTTTTTCTGAGATCTTGGATCATCTTTACTATCATTACTCTGAATTCTTTTTTGGGTAGATTGCCTATCTCCACTTCATTTAGTTGTTCTTCTGGGGTTTTATCTTGTTTTTTCATCTGGGAAATATTCCTCTGCCATCTCATTTTGTCTAACTTTCTATGATTGCCATTTCCGTTCCACAGGCTGCAGGGTTGTAGTTCTTCTGGCTTCTGCTGTCTGCCCCCTGGTGAATGAGGCTGACTAAGAGGCTTGTCAAGGCTTCCTGGTAGGAGGGACTAGCTCCTGCCCACTGGTGAGTGGAGCTGTGTCTTCCCCCTCTGGTGGGCAGGGCCATGTCAAGCAGTGTGTTTAGTGGGCAGCTGTGTGTTCAAAAAGACTTTAAGCATCTTGTCTGCTGATGGGTGGGGCTGTGTTCCCACCCTGTTGGTTGTTTGGCCTGACGTGTCCCAGCACTGGAACCTGCAGGCTGTAGGGTGGGGCCTTCAAGAGGGCTTATGCCAATGAGTGCTCCCCAGAGCTACCACCACCAATGACTTTGTCCCTGCAGTGGGCAAAAGCTGCCCCCACCCCCACCTCCACAGGACACACCCCAAAACTAGCAGGTAGGTCTGGCCCAGGCTCTTATGAGGTCACTGCTTTTGCCCTGGGTCCTGGTGTGCACGAGACCTTGTGTGTGCCCTCCAAGAGTGGAGTTACTGTTTCCCCCAGTCCTGTGGAATTCCTGCAATCAAACCCCATGGGCCATCAAAGCCAGACTCTCTGGGGGGCTCTTCCTCCCACTGCCACACCCCCAGGCTGGGTAGCCTGATGTGGGGCTCAGAATTTTCACTCCTGTGGGAGAACTTCTGTGATATAATTATTTTCCAGTTTGTGGGTTGACCACCCAGCAGTTATGGGATTTGAGTTTATTGCAGTTGCAGCCCTCCTGCTGTCTCATTGTGGTTTCTTTTTTGTCTTTGGATGTAGGGTATCCTTTCTGGTAGGTTTCAGCGTCTTTTTCTTGATGGTTGTTCAGCAGTTAGTTGTGATTCTTTTGTTTCTGTAAGAAGAGGTGAGTCCACGTCCTTCTACTCCACCATCTTGTCTCTGTCTCCCAAGATTGGATTTTTCCCGGGATCTTTTATATACACTGAAAGCTCATGGAACAGTGTTCCTATGAAACAAATTATGATGGCTTTATCCCAGCTGAAGAAGAGAAAATTGTGGAATAAGCACTTGCTTTATCTGCAACCAGGCATCCACTTTGCACCACTTCTGAACAGTCCACCCCACGGCCCCTCGCAGATTCTTCTGACTCCTCCTTGTCTGTCAGACCTGCACCCTGGCCGCTCTGGGGTCACCGGAAGTGAACCCCAGGAACTCAAAAGCCCCCAGTTTAAAGTTCAGCCTTTACCAAAGGAATATGTTCAGAATAGTAATAAAATTCTTATTAATATTAAATTAATATGCATGAAACAGGAAGATCTAAGGTTTTCAGCTTAAATGTACAGGGAGGTATCATTTTCCATTTCTGAATTTAGACTTCAAATAAACCCATGCAACTTAGTTATGGTTGCACAAGCAGATCTCAGGTGACGGTCTTTCATGTCACTGGCTAAAGCAAAACTTTCTTTCATTTTGGTAAAACCACATTCTAATTTCTGTATTTATTTTGTCATCTTCGTCAGTGGTCACGGGTTGTTTAACTTCATCTATTTGTTTACCAAATGTCTCTAATGGCTTACTGCCTGCTGGGTATCAAACTAGGCACTGAGATCTATCAGTTAATGGGATCATCATGGCCCCTGCCCTCAAAGAGCCTCACTCTATCCCGGGTACAACCCGATGCTGGACTGCAAGCCATATGGAAATATGGGGAAACTGGGGAGCTTACCCACAGTCAGGAGTACTAGCAAAACAAATTACTACATGAAATTGTGAAAAGTTTATTGGAGATCACTGACAGTGGAGGAGTGTTTACACATGCCTTGGTTGGGTTACAGTCACCTTTTCTGGAAAAACAGAGCAGACAACCTTTTTAGAAGTTTTAATTTTTTTTTGTTGTTTCATCTGTGTATTACATAAAAATCTTTCTTGGTTTTCAAACATAGTAATGACTTCATTGGCCAATTGTCTGGTTTGCTTTTTTCCAGAAGTTGGGATAGATTGCTCCATTCTGTCCACATTCTCCTCTCTGGTTTCTTTGACAACTGACATCATCGGACACTTGATTCGGAATTCAAGAGAGATTTAGGGTAGAGACAATTAAAAAGAGGGAAGCTGGGCTTCCCTGGTGGTGCAGTGGTTGAGAGTCCGCCTGCCGATGCAGGGGACACAGGTTCGTGCCCCGATCCGGGAAGATCCCACATGCCGCGGAGTGGCTGGGCCCCTGAGCCATGGCCACTGAGCCTGCATGGCCGGAGCCTGTGCTCCACAACGGGAGAGGCCACAACAGTGAGAGGCCCAAGTACTGCAAAAAAAAAAAAAAAAAAAAAAGGAGGGAAGCTAATTACCTGGTCCATGTGGACTTCAGATTTATGTGAATATGGATAAAATAATACAATCAGGAGGGAATGATCTAGATAAGCAACCTGAGAGGTGGCAAGGATAAAGGAAAGAACTTGGGCATCACATTGACCACTTTTATGTGATCTTGGCCAAGTTACTTGAACTCTGTGATTCTTGGTCCTCTCACCTGTGCAATGTGGGTAGTAATATCTATCACATAGTGCTTTTGTAAGGAGTAAAGTGAGATCATTTATGTGATGTGCTGCAGGTCTGTATATAAATGGTCTTAGCAGACAGAGAAATACCTTGAGGCGACTCCTGTGTGTCAATCCTACCTAGGGTGTGTGTGGACTAATCTGCTCCAATCTCTTACATGTTAACACAGTAATGGTTAATCATTGCCTCATAAGTTAGGAGAGGTGAGGTTATGCTGCAATACCAAGCCATCCCTAAGTCTCAGTGGCTTTCAAAAAGAAACTACAGGGTTTTTTTCCACTTAAGCAAAGGCCACTGAAGGTCTGTGTGACTCTTCAGGGAAGTTCCTTCGATGGCTCAGCAAGATGCCTCCTATGGAAGTAGGTTTCCATGACACTGAGGAAGGAGAAGAGGGTCCTGTAACTGAGGACCAGTGGTTAGATGATTTGACTCAGATATGAAATGCCATGTCCGCTCACTTTACATTGGTAAAACCAAGACATATGGCCATGCCTAAACTCAAGGAGCTAAAGAAATGCAACCTTCTGTGTTCCCAAAAAGAGGACCAGAAATATTGGTGAGCAGCACTGATGCCTATCAGTCTACCATGGGGAATGATCTCTAACCAAGGGTGCACCGGGGTGGTGGCTAAAAGTTACTGGAAAACTTAGTAGAATTCTGAACCTCGCAAACTGTATAAAACCTTTAGTGGCCACGACAGTGGCTTCTGAAAATGATATTTGTTTCAGAATAGCAAGGCTGTTTCTTTATTTATATTGCCATTAGCATGCTTTCTCTTCCCCATTTTTCATCTTTTCTGCACTTTTGTGACTTAAGAGAAGTGGCAGTGAATAGTACGGAGCACACAGTGAGTGCTTACAACTCGTTTGTTGATTAATTCCAACCATCGTAAAGAAATCACGTTTGTAAGGGCAATGAATTGATATGTTTCCTGCCCGAAGTCACAAGGCAGTGAGGGAGCCAGAAAGAGACGTTCATGCTGACTGTCATTGGCCACAAGGGTACATTTATTACTTCCTCGAGAAAAGCTGGGCCCAGAAAAGTTATTCATGTTTGTTGGCAGTTTCCAAAGGTGACTGCCACTGTTAGCCTTAGACTGTAGTCATGCCCAGAATGTTAGGAGCAATGATGGTACAAAACAATGTCAGACACAATTAAAAGATCCTGACGGTAGGGCACTCCCCAGTGTCTACGCGAAGAAAGTACAAAACTACCACCCATCATTCAAAAGTCAGCTCAAATGTCACTTCCTCTGTAAAGCCATTGCCCGTCCCCAGTCAGAATTGATAGTTTCTATAGCTTCTTATACTCCTAGTGCTAGGTAGTCATATTTATAGCATTTCCGTATCCTTTACTGGACTTTGACCTCCATGAGGACACAGATCTGAGATTATACAGACTTATTGCCCCCAGCACCCAAGAGACTTCTTAGACAAAAGAAAGACAAAATGACTCTTTGCTGAATTGAAGCCCTGCATTCACTTCAAAAATCCAAACTGTAGGGCTTCCCTGGTGGTGCAGTGGTTGAGAGTCCGCCTGCCGATGCAGGGGACGCGGGTTCGTGCCCCGGTCCGGGAGGATCCCACATGCCGCGGAGCGGCTGGGCCCGTGAGCCATGGCCGCTGAGCCTGCGCGTCCGGAGCCTGTGCTCTGCAACGGGAGAGGCCACAACAGTGAGAGGCCCGCGTACCGCAAAAAAGAAAAAAAAAAAAATCCAAACTGTAGTACTTGCCTCACCCCTTGCTGCATTTTAAAATTGCAAACCAACATCTATAGGCAAAGAAGGAAGATGGGGACAGTCTGTGTTTGTAATCCTGGTCCAAAACACACATCATGCCAAAGAGAGAATTTGATTCCATTTCTGAGCCAAGGTCTCAGGTCCAATTTAATTAGATCCCCAAATGACCAAGCTGATTAATTGTCAGCTCCAGCCTTTCTTCACTGTGAACCTTAATCCCTCCTAATATGCCATGCAATTAGTGGGAGTTGACTGTTCTAGGCATGAAAAACATAGGTCTTGTTCAAACCTCCCCAGGCCTTACTGAGGCAAGGAGGGGATGGGGCTCGAAGCCCTGGAGAGGAGCAGGTGTCCTGAGGATTAGGTCACGTGGGGGAAAGGGGGCTGCAGTAGGTAGGCAGCTGGTGCGGTCCCAGGTGTGTGCGAGTTGGCAGGGATACAAAGACAGGAGAGCTGCAAACAGCTCAGAGTCCCTGGGCTGTGCAGCTGCTTGTTTGGCACTTGCACGGGACCCACCTGTAGTGTTGGTGGGCACAACCCATTCACAGGAGCGGGGAAACATGAAAGGTCCCCAGTGCGCTGTGGCGGCCCTGCCCGTGCCAGGCAGAAGGCTGGAGGAAGCAAGCCTGCCTCAGGACTTCTGGGTAAAGCATCTCTCTTGCACTTTGCAGCCTCCCCAGGCTTAAGACAAGGCAGCTCTGGCTTTCCTTTTTCAAACGATGGCCCTGAGAGGACTGAAATAAAGATAATTATTTTTTTTCCAATCAGGGGGCTTGTTCCCAAGTACACCTAGAAAGTAAGTGAAAAACTCCCCAAGCTGGAGAGTAAGTCAACAGGCAGAGATACTCAAGGGAAAAAACAGGCTCAAGGCCGAGTAGCAAAAATAAATGATCATCCCCTCTCCTGGGCTGCAGGGAGCTCATGTAAACAAACTCATCATAACAAGCCTTTCTTAATCTGTTTCTGTCCCGCTGCTAATCGCTTCTGTAGTTTTGCAGGATAGAATGCATTCTTGGTGCTGAGGTTTAGTTACTGTGAATTATGGAACGTCTCTTGATCTCTGAGGACAAGAGGGGACTACTGATGGCCACAAACCCAAATGACTGTTGTTCATTCAAGGTGAAACAGCAATCTCTCTCCAGCGTACCAGCTTGTAGAGGGTGGTGACCTCTTCCCTCCATATTAAGCCAGCCTCCAGAACAATTATGACACAGGTTAAGGCCATCTTGACCACTTACTGCTCTACTTTGGTATCTCCCATCTCTGCTTTTAAGTGCAAATAGCAGAACCTGCCCATTTCCCTGCACACAGCATCCATCCCCCTGTTCCTCTTATTAACAGAATCCCAGCCTCGGGGCAAGGGGACAACGGCAGTGTACACAGTTAACACATACTTACAGCAAGATTCGGTAGCATCTGGGCATGGCTGTGTGTCATTTATTGTCAAGGAGATACAAGCAGAGGATGTCTGGGAAAGATAAAGGCCCCACCCATTCTGGATTCACCCATTTTTCCTACCTGGCATGCAGATGTGGCATATAGAGTACATCTTGCTCCCAGGAAGATGAAAGTCACATGCTGAAGATGTCAGAGCAGGGAGAGAGAAGCAGTCGGCATCCTCAGCATTGCTGAGCCAGGGTACCAGCCCCAACTGCTCAACCCTGGGCTTCCTGTAAGAGAGGATAACCCCTGTGGTTCCCATACTCCGGTGGGCATCTTAATCATCTGGAGGGGTCATTAAAACACGGGTTTCTGGGCCCCTCCCCCAGAGTATCTGATTCAGAAGGTCTGGGGTGGGGCCTGAAACAAGTTCCCAGGTGCTGCTGATTCCGCTGGTCAGAGACCAGCCTTTAAGAACCACTTGGATAACTGAACTTCTATCTGTTGAGGCCACTGTCTTTATATATTCATAGCTGAATACAGTCCCAACTGATACACTGCCCTCTAACCCCTCAATAGCCAAACAGCTCATCTAGTCCTTTACCTCTGAAAAGGGGCTGAAAACTTAGTTAATCACAAGGCATAAATAACCAATGAGGTTTATAATCTATTAAGATTCTCATCAGAGAGATATCATTAGGTCAAAGAAAGGAATCTCTGCGTTTAACTTTGAGGCATCATTGGAGCTAATTGGAAGAGAGACTTTGGAGCAGAAAGGCTTACCTGGAATCTCTGAAATTACACCAGACGCTTACCTTTTATACTTACAAGTGGATTTTCTCTGGCACTCTTTCTAGAGACCATTAGCCTAAGGCTGTAGGGTACATTAGCTATGGGACTTGGGGCAATTATTTTTTAATTAAAACTTTTTTCATTCTTGATCATATTCTTTTCCACTATGGTTTCTTCCAGGATGTTGAATATAGTTCCCTGTGCTCTACAGTAGGACCTTGTTGTTTATCCATCCTATATTTAATAGTTTGTATCTGCTAATCCCAACCTCCCACTCCATCCCTCCTACACCCTCCCTCCCCTTGGCAACCACAAGTCTGTTCTCTATGTCTGTGAGTCTGTTTCTGTTTTGTAGATAAGTTCATTTGTGTCATATTTTAGATTCCACATATAAGTGATATCATACAGTATTTGTCTCTTTCTGACTTACTTCACTTAGTATGATAATCTCTAGGTCCATCCATGTTGCTGCAAATAGGAAAATTTTGTTCTTTTTTATGGCTGAGTGGTATTCCGTTATGTGTGTGTACATACATACATACACATACAAAAACCACATCTTTATCCATTCATCTGTGGATGGACATTTAGGTTGTTTCCATGTTTTGGCTATTGTAACTAGTGCTGCTATGAACACAGAGGTGCACGTATCTTTTCAAATTATAGTTTTGTCTGGATATAAGCCCAGGAGTGGGATTGCTGGATCATATGGCAACTCTATTTTTAGTTTTTTGAGGAGTCTACATACTGTTCTCCATAGTGGCTGCACCAGTTTACATTCCTACCAACAGTGTGGGAGGGCTCCCTTTTCTCCACACCCTCTCCAGCATTTGTTATTTGTAGACTTCTTAATGATGGCCATCCTGACCAGTGTGAGGTGATACCTCATTGTAGTTCTGATTTGCATTTCTCTATTAATTAGTGATGTTGAGCATCTTTTCATGTGCCTATTGGCCATCTGTATGCATTCTTTGGAGAAATGTCTATTTAGGTCTTCTGCCTGTTTTTTGATTGGGTTTTTTTTTTTTGATATTGAGCTATATCAACTGTTTGTATATTTTGGAAATTAAGCCCTTGTTGGCTGCATCACTTGCAAATATTTTCCCCCAGTCCATAGGCTGTCTTTTCATTTTGCTTATGGTTTCCTTGGCTGTGCAAAAGCTTGTAAGTTTGATTGGGTCCCGTTTGTTTATTTTTGCTCTTATTTCTATTGCCGTGGGAGAGTTACCTAAGAAAACATTGGTACGATTTATGTCAGAGAATGTTTTGCCTATGTTCTTTTCTAGGAGTTTTATGGTGTCATGTCTTATATTTAAGTGTTTAAGCCATTTTGAGTTTATTTTTGTGTAGGGTGTGAGGGAGTGTTCTAACTTCACTGATTTACATGCGGCTGTCCAACTTTCCCCACACCACTTGCCGAAGACACTGTCTTTTCCTCATTGTATATTCTTGCCTGCTTTGTCGAAGATTAATTGACCATAGGTGTGTGGGTTTATTTCTAGGCTCTCTATTCTGTTGCATTGATCTGTATGTCAGTTTTTGTGGACTTGGGGCAAATCTTTTTTTAAACTAAGGAGAAAACTTTATTTCTTTTTTGGGTGGGGGGAGGTTAAGAAAAATTTAATTTGGAAACATTTTCTAACTTACAAAAATGTTAGGAAAATAGTAGAAAGAACTCTCATATACCCTTTACCCAGATTCTCTAACTATTAACGTTTGGCGCCATTTGCTTTATCATTCTCTCTATATAGGCATATTTTTCTGAGTCACTTCAGATTAAGCTGACATTATGCCCCCTTACACCTAAGTCTTTCAATGTATATTTCCTAAGTATACGAACATCTCTTATCCCAACACAATGATCAGCTTCAGGAAAATTAACCTAACATATAATACTTTAATCTACCACTCATAATTTTGGGGGCAAATTTTTTTAACTTCCTTGAACCTCAGTTTTCTCATCTATAAAATTGTAACGATAATACTCCTCACACAGGCTTGCTGTGAGACAGGAGTGATGTTGGGGAATTTGAGACAACCTCAGTGTCCATCAATGAGAGGATGGACAAGTAAGATGTGTGGGTGAAAATCACAGAATATCATGTAGCAGTCAGAGCAATAGAATAGCTGCACACATAGCAAGACCTTGAAAACACAGTGCTTAGTGAAAAAAGGCATATAATGCAAACATTTTATGAACTAAAGAATTAAAGGTAGATACATACCAAATACTACCCATCCTGCAGAATATAAGCAGATATATATAAAATACATTAGATCGGTTGTCTGGGAGGGGGAGGGAATGGCAGTATGATATGGATATAAAAGTTTTTTTTTAAATAAACGAGTACCTATCAGCTTAACAAAAATCAGTGTCTGACAATACCAAATTTTAATGAAAACATGTAAGAAAAGGAGCTCTCATCCCCTGATGATAGGTGTGTAAATTGATACAAGACATTGGTGTAGTCTACTAGTTATCCCAATATCCATTTCCCCTTCTTCTGTTACCGACCAGGGTTCCTGGCCTCCTTAATGAATAGAAATTGATCAGAGGCGGGACAAGAAATTCAGGCAAGGCTTTATTGGGGCCCCTGCTGCAGCAGGGGGTAGTGAGAACAAACAGGTTCCCTTGCTTGCTGAGGCGGGCAGCGGGCTGGGTCCTTGTATGGGGTGAGGGTAGGGGTGTGTCCAGGGGTCAGGCTGGAGGCGTGGCTTAGGTGGTTTGCCCAACCCTTTGGTGGTGGTGTGTGCAGGGCACATGCACAGTACCCTGCTTTTGCTCCCAACCCTCTGCTTTTGTTCCCAGCTTTTCAGAAGTGGCAGTTGGGCTTTTGGGGTTTTTTTTTTATATCTTGTTGTCCAGAATTTGCCCCAACTGCACATGTACACAGTTATTTTTAGTACTCAAGGAGACATCTGTCCAGGTGCAAGCATTGCAGCACTGCAGCAAAGGGTCCCAGGTCCCAGCCTGTTTCACTTCTACAAAGTTGAACCCTTTGATTCTTTAACTTGGTCCATGGCCACTCAGACTAACTCTCCATTTCCCAGACTCCTTTGAAGCTAAGTGTGGACATTTGAATAAGTTCTGGCCAATGGTATGTGATTGGAAGCATCATTTGACATTTCTGGGAAGTGTTATTAAATGAAAGGGGGGGTCTCAGTATATGACTTGGGACAAAAGAGGCGGGCAGAGAGACATGGAAATAATCTGTAATGGCTAAAGTCTCCCCCTTAGCTGACCCAGCCCCAAACTGAGCGGCAAGTAATCCATAATGCTCACTTTGTTCTTAAAGGAAGAGGGAAATAGGCCTGCAATACACAAAATGATCATACAGTATGTAACTTAGCACCGGTATTGCAACGCCGTAAGAGGATGAAACTGTTAGAAAGGGGCAGCCATAAACAAATTTAGATTGAAGTGATCTGAAGCACAGTGGTAAAGGAATCTTTATAATTACTTTCTAAACCGCTGCCTCAGCCTGGAGATACGTTAACAAAAACAGTCCCCCCGTTTGTTGTGCACTGTTCAACATATGCGTAAATAAATATCTTGGAGTTTGTTTTTGATGGTTAGGTGACTCCTTGAAGAAAAAGATGATGAATTCAATTTGTTAATATTTCTCTGTCCTAAAAAAGAAGATATTATGGTTCTTAGCTGCTTGTTTCAATAACAGTTTGTCTACCACTCAAAACCACAGCCCCACATCTGTTCCTAATAAAAATCTATAATCAGCAATGCCCATTGCCTTTCAAAACTTATTTTCATCATCCCCAAACTATGCACAGACCTGGCCAAAGCTTATTTCTGTTGTCACCAAGACATAATGGCATTGCATTTATTCCAGGATAAATAAATCAACAGTGATTCCAAGTAGAATCAGTGTCAGCCACTTAGGCGATTGAAAATTTGAGCCTTAATTACAAATTGACATTTTCACTTATTAAAATGCTGGGGTAGGCAGGTTTTTTTGTTTTTAAGTTTATGACATTCAAACCTTTGTGATACTTTGTTTCAGGTCACAGGGCTAAAAGACATTTGATAATAAAAACAGTTCACATTTTCTGGAAAAACAGACTCTCAAAGCAGCAACCTTAAAACACCCTTTCCACAAGAAACACTTATTTTTAAAAATTGTGGACTTTGAGCCCGAAAGACAGCAGACCAGGCCACTATCTAGCAAAGAACTTCACCTGGAACTGGCCTGAGGCCTGCAGGTTCCTGGAGAAGAAATTTAGAAGCTGCCCACTGCCCCATTTGGGCGGACTGTCTTGTTGCTGTGTGAGAACCAGCCAGGGTGTTTAAAAACAGCCTTTAGAAAAGGATAGTATATAATTCCGGGTGAAAGTTTAGTGCTGCTTTTCCTGGCAGTGACAAACCCACCATATTTTCTTCTTCCTCTGAGAACAGTTGATCCTCGGTGTTTTTTCAGCTTTGAGGCATTTTTAAAGAGAAGCATAAGCTGGGAGCTTAAGCAAACTTCTGTTTGTCCTAAAGTGATAGCAAAGTAGGGTAAGTGTGCAAAGCCATGGTGCAAAGTAACAGGAGACTCAGCAAGACCAAGGCATGGAGACAATGGCAGAGAGAGGTGGGGTCTGGGAGCGGCCTTAAGACCTCATGGTCTCGGGAGCAGGCATGTGAAGCTCACTGCTGAGGATTTCTTTCTAACTCTAGGACCATCGCCCTTCATGATGCAGAGGTGGGCACCAAGCTTTGGTTATTTCAGACAATAATATTTCCCACTGGTGACATCTAACAGGCATCTTTTAGCTACAACCAGATCATTAAAAGATGCTGAAAACAGCATATTCCCTTTTGAAGGATGTACATTAGTTTGTTAAAATCCATATTTTTCAAACCCAAGGCCTGTGGTGTCACAAATTGATCAAGGCTTTGTGTGGAGGAAGGGAGAGGTTTAAAAGCATGGAAAAGATATGAAAAGGGCGTAATTTTGAATTATGGGGATGACTTCAGAATGATATTTTTTCTCTATCAGGGAACTCTTACCTGTGATGTGCAAGAATACTAATTTCTGAATTTAGGGCAAGTGGCCCTAAATCCATCAGGGCTGTGCTGGTTTGTGCTTCGTTCCATGAGCAGCATGTGTAGAAAGAAAGAAGATGTGGTTTGTGCACAGAAACCTGCAGCAGGTTTTCCCAGAAATCCTCAAGATAGCTGGGATTGTGTTCCCAGCAGGGGAGAGTAAGAACTGTCTCCTGATCCACAGCATGTGAACTTGAGTCAGAAGCAGAGGGTGGACTGGCACCCTAGGGGACCCTCTACATAGAATGAGGATGAGCTACAGGGGGTCCTGTTAGGTCAGAGGCTGGAAACTTGTGGCCCATGGGTGACGACTCCAGGCGCCCAATCCCTAGAATCCGTTTGCAGAGACACCTGTGTTGGGTGTGGGAGTCGAGGGGTGTTTATGTTGCGTGAGCACCTGGAAGGAGAAGAAAAGGGAGCAGGTTCCCAACTCCCCCACCAGCCTGGAAGTTGCCCGTAAAATCCACAGACCCAGACCCCGAAGCAACTGTCGTCACTGAAGACTCAAGACAGACGCAGAGCTGCTTGCCCTCCTCCCCTCACTCCCCCCAGAGCCCACAGAGAAGCTCCAGGCCTGAGGAGAGGAGACCCCCAAGTGGTTCAGGTGGTTGGCATCCTGAGGACCTTTCTCAAGAGGGCACTGGCAGCAGAGATGGCGGGCAGGTGCCTTGGCCAAGTTGGTGTGGAACGGCAGAAATAGAGATGTGTCGAGGGCGTGCAGTTACAGGGGCTGGGAGCTGAGAGTGCTTAGACTTATATTTCCATGTAAATATAATCTCCCTTGTCTCCACAGGAGGATGAGGCTTGAGATACTCAGTTTACGCATACAGAGAGCCCCCTCACTATTCACCCTTTACCAGGTCATTGACCAGTGAAAAGGGGATCCATCAGATTTCCGGCTTTCAGGGACACAACCAGAGTCTGTGGGGCGCCTGTGATCGACTGTAGAGGAAGCATGTGGCCCCTGAGAAAGGATGAGCTGGGTTTCCTTTGCTGGGGGTAGTCAGGCTGGCAGTAAATGGCCCTGGGCCTGCCCTCAGTCTGTTCCTTCTTTACCTTTATTCAACGAATGTCCACCGAGCACAGAGTATGTACCATGGACTATTCTAGGTGCCCGAGATACAGGAACGAACAAAAAGGATGGAAGATCTGACATCATGGGGTTTATGTTTTAAAAAGCAGACAGATAATAAGATACATTTTCCAACTACAGAGTACATCAGGCAGTCAGTCAGGAGTGTGCTAAGGTTAAAAATAAAGCAGAGGAGGAGGATGGGAAGAGTGCAGGAAATTCCATGAAACCATGGAAAGGTAGGAAGCACAAGCCTGACAGATCTGATTTCAGGAGGCCTTTCTTCTTGGGAGCGAGAGAGCGTGCAGTTCAAGTCAGAGCTATTCTCTCCCTTGGCACGTTTGCGAGGAGAGGCTCTTTAGGGAAAAAGTCATGGGGTGACAAAAGCTTTGGAGTTTGGGGTACTTGAATTTTTAGAGCATCAGAGCACTTATCTCACCTTCACCCTCAGTAGAAAACCATCTGAAATGAAAGTTCCCCAAGATAGAGCAGTTTCCAAATTGTGTTGAAGATGGAGGCCTGGACACAGAGAGAAATGAGGCTGAGCCAGTCCAACCAAGCCCAGAGAGAAGCAGTGGGGACTTGGGGTCACCAAGCCACCCTGCGGCTCTTCTCTCCAACCCGAGGGTCCCCCAGGAGGAAAGAGGTAATGACTCCTGCTGAGAATCTGACCAATGGCTGGAGGCCAAGAGCTGCCATCTGCGGAGACTATGATGAGAACGATCATGAGGGCATTTGAGCCAGCGCTGTCCTGGCTCCGACTCTGAAGGTGGACTGAGCCTGTTTCCTTTCAAGGTGGGGTGATATCCCTGGACTTACTCTTTTTTCCCCACTTAAAAAAATTGTGGTAGGGCCTCCCTGGTGGCGCAGTGGTTGAGAGTCCGCCTGCCGATGCAGGGGACGCGGATTCGTGCCCCGGTCCGGGAAGATCCCACATGCCACGGAGCGGCTGGGCCCGTGAGCCGTGGCCGCTGAGCCTGCGCGTCCGGAGCCTGTGCTCCGCAACGGGAGAGGCCCGCGTACCGCAAAAAAAAAAAAAAAAATTGTGGTAAAATACACATAACATAAAATGTACCACCTTAAGTAATTTTAAGTATAAGCTCAGTGGTATTAAACATATTCATAATGTTGTGCAACCATCTTCACCATCCAGAACTCTTTTCACCTTATAACACTGAAACTCTGTACCCGTTAAACAATGACTCCCCATTCTCTCTCCCCCCACTCCCTGGCAATCACTGTTCTGCTTTCTCTCTGGACCTATTCTTAATTGCCCTATAAGGTCAGGGAAAACCTCTCATATATCTAAACGGATTCATTGGAGAATGGGCCCAAATCAGGGTTCTCATGTGGAGTTCTGCAGGGCCCACGCCTTGACCAAAGGCTGCCAGTTCCACTGCAGCAGGAAAGCAGGGAAGAGGCCGAGAGTCTTCCCACTCTGCTTTTCCTCCATGGAGACTGGCTGAGGCCCAGCAAACTACAAGGGACCCTCTGTAAAGACCTGGACTCTGGCCACAAAATAAGAGCTCATTACCATACGGGATGTTTCCTTTTTTATTTTTTTAATTGCTTTTGACTAGAAAAGCAAACAATTTGGGGAATTTGTATGGCTGATAAAAAGGCAAAAAGAGATTGGACTGTTAGAATTGAACAAATATCTACTACCAAGCAGGACGAAACTTGTCTTTATTGAAGGAGAAGTGGAAGGTTAAAAGGTACTGTTTGCTACAGGTTGAGATTTGCACACAGAATTTGCAGAGTGCTGAATTGCAGCAGGATGCCTGTGGAGAAGCTGGAACGCATCTCCTGCGAACTTCTCAGGTGAAGGGGGACTTGACAACTGAGACTTCACTAATAAGTGACAAAAATTATGTGGGTAATAATTGGACATTTTTAGTGTGAAAGTCTCTATTGAGATAGAATGCATAAATTAATACTCTTAGGAGACCTGCTTACAGGAAAAACGGAATGGAGATCATGAACCCTATTAAGTCACGTCTCAAGCCTCTAATGAAGAATTCCTGAGGGAATGGGAATGAGTAGGATGCTCTGGGTATGTAGGAACTTTAAGACACAAGCATGTGGTTTGTTTTGCTTGCTTTTTGTTTTTTTTTTCTTTTTTTGTGGTACGCGGGCCTCTCACTGCTGTGGCCTCTCTCATTGCGGAGCACAGGCTCCAGACGCGAAGGCCCAGCGGCCATGGCTCACGGGCCCAGCCGCTCCGCGGCATGTGGGATCTTCCCAGACCGGGGCACAAACCCGCGTCCCCTGCATCGGCAGGCAGACTCTCAACCACTGCGCCACCAGGGAAGCCCTGCTTTTGGTTTTTTAATTGATTAATTTATTATTTATTTATGTATTTGGCTTTGCAGGGTCTTAGTTGTGGCACGTGGGATCTTCATTGTGGCATGCGGGACCTGTTTTAGTTGCAGCGTGCAGACTACTTAGTTGTGGCATGTGGATTCTTAGTTGCGGCATGTGGACTCTTAGTTGTGGCATGTGGATTCTTAGTTGCGGCATGTGGACTCTTAGTTGTGGCATGTATGTGGGATCTAGTTCCCCGACCAGGGATTGAACTCGGGTCCCCTGTATTGGGAGTGCAGAGTTTTACCCACTGGACTACCAGGGAAGTCCTGTCACAAGCATGTGTTTTATAAAGTTGCAGGGCAGAATCCTCAACTGATTTTATAACTAAGATTTATGTCTCTAGCAAAATAAGATACATAGCAAGAGAATCGCTCTGCTAGCCTTTTCTGGAGAGGGATTGATAAGTTCTCTAAAGATATTGTTTACTCTGCCGAGTTATCTATTTTTTTCTGTAAATTTTCTACATCGCCCCAGCTTGGAACTCCAGATCTGTTGTTCCCATCAAATCAATTTCCCCAGAGAATGAAGAGTGCAGTAAACACTGTGCTTAAAGTTCATTGTTATCTGTTAAGAACCCAACTCAAAAAGAATCGCTAAGATTAAGAGGGTCTGTGTAGTGCAGGTGGAGAGAATGTGGGAAAAAAGAGATCCACACGCTGATTATTTTCTAATAAAACTTTTCATTCTATCAGTAAGTGGAGAGAATTAAATATAAACAGATTTGTTTAAACCCAATTTCACTACTATTCTGTAGGCTGCCTTAACAGTATTCTGACATGTTATTAAATAAATGGTGATATTTTCACAGATAGGAAACAACTGAGCTGAAGCTACCCAGGATTATTCTGTATTTAAATTTAATGTACACAGGTTGAAAAAATTATATGACTGTAGAACATATTCACAGATTTCACGAGCTTGGAATTCCATCCAACAAAATGACTATTTGTCAGGAAGTATGACAGTTTTTAAAAATTGAAATAGAAAATAACAGTAATAGCAACAACTTACTCAGTGCCTACTATTTGACAGAGACTTTATATATATACATAGTTTATACCTCTCATCCTTCCAATGACCCTGCAAAACAGTATTAACATTCTGATGTCACAGAGGAGAACACTGAAATTTACAGAAATTATCTAAGGTTAAATAAAGTCTAGTCCATGGTTAACTAAAGCATAGAACCAAGATTTTACCTGAATTTGTCTAACTCGTAAGTCCTGTGTACTTTCCGTCATTGTGCTCTGTCCAATACTACAATTAGGTAGTTGTCAACTGGAAATTTAAAAACCCTAGTTTTCATAAGTAAAATTCCAAATCCACAGTTAAGGGACGTAAATCGATTGCAAATGTATTTGTGTGCATGCTTCCCTAATCAACTTCCTTGATTGAAATAAAATTTAATGGACTTTAAAATGAAAATAGAAAACCCGGTTTTATTTCCTTCTTATTTATTAGGTACCTGCTAGGGCCCAGGCACTATGTCCGACATTGGGGATCTAGAGGTACAGAGGTTTCAGTCTCCGTCATTCATGCTTTAATGACTGCCGTTGTGAGCGCTACAGCAAGTTTTCAAACATATTGACTTAAAAGGACTGATGCTATAAAAGGAGAAAAGGACTGTACAGTCTTATTAGGTGTTTCAACTTACCTCTACTAAACCCACATGACAACTAAGCAATAAAGCAGAAAAGCGTTTCATACTGCATTTTTCTTTTTTTAAAATTGGACTGTAGTTGATTTACAATGTTAGTTTCTGCTGTACAGCAAAGTGAGTCAGTTATACATACACATATGTCCACGCTTTCTTAGATTCTATTCCCATATAGGTCATTACAGAGTACTGAATAGAGTTCTGTGTGCTATTCAGTAGGTTCTTAGTTATCCTATATATAGTAGTGTGTATATGTCAATCCCAATCTCTCCATTTATCCCTCCCCTCTTCGCCCTTGGTAACCACAAGTCTGTTTTCTACATCTGTGACTCAACTTCTGTTTTGTAAATAGGTTCATTTGTACCATTTCTTTAGATTCCATGTATAAGATATATCATATGATATTTGTCTTTCTCGGTCTTAGTTCACTCAGCATGACCATCTCTAGGTCAATCCATGTCACTGCAAATGGCATTATTTTGTTCTTTTTTTATGGCTGAGTAACATTCCATTATATATATGTACCACATCTTTATCCATTCCTCTGTCGATGGACATTTAGGTTGCTTCCATGTCCTGGCTATTGTAAACAGTGCTGCAATGAACATTGGGGTGCATGTATCCTTTCAAATTACAGTTTTCTCCAGATATATGCCCAGGAGTGGGATTGCTGGATCATATGGTAGCTCTGTTTTTAGTTTTTTTAGGAATCTCCATGCTGTTCTCCATAGTGGCTGTACCAATTTACATTCCCACCAACAGTGTAGGAGGGTTCCCTTTTCTCCATACCCTCTCTAGCATTTATTGTTTGTAGATTTTTTGATGGTGGCCATTCTAACTGGTGTGAGGTGATACCTCATTGTAGTTTTGATCTGCATTTCTCTAATAATTAGTGATGTGGAGCATCTTTTCATGTGCCACTTGGTCATCTGTATGTCTTCTTTGGATAAATGTCTATTTAGATCTTCCACCCAGTTTTTGATTGGGTGGTTTGTTTTTTTGATATTGAGCTGCATAAGCTGTTTGTATATCTTGGAGATTAATCCCTCGTCGGTTGCTTTGTTTGCAAATATTTTCTCCCTTTCTGTGGGTTTTCTTTTCATTTTGTTTATGGTTTCCTTTGCTGTGTAAAAGCTTTTAAGTTTAATTAGTTCTCATTTGTTTATTTTTGTTTTTATTTTCATGAATCTAGGAGGTGGTGCATTTTTCTTTTTATATGGCTAAGAGTTATAAATGAAAAGTGAAAAGAACGTTAGCTTGGAAGCCAGTTCTGGTCTATACTTACCTTGTGGCCAGGCTTCTCTGAGTATAAAAATGGGGATGGTAATATGGTTTTACAGGGCTTTTTACTCAGACTCAGCACAGTTTCCAAGAACTGTTAGTGGTCTCCTTTCCAGGCCAGTCTACAGCTCTTTCTATCACTCTGAGTACCCTGAGATCCTGTCTCTTCGAATGGCTGGCTTTCTGCGACAGATCAAATACTTTCTGCACGTCCACGGCTCTGCTCAATTCCTCATCCATGACTGCCTGGCACTTCCTTGCCTATGGAAATCTCTCCCACTTGGAAACCGTCTTCCCAACACCCCCAGTCTGAACTAAGAGCCCCCTCCTTACTTCTCCTTGAATGATAGATTATCATCTGGACCATGTCTTAATCCTTTCTGTTCCCTTCACTGTGCCCAGGACGGTGCTCTCCAAAGAGTGACACTCAATACATGCCGAACGAGTGAATGAATCTATTCTCCATTAGCACGGCAAAGGGGTTGGGAAAGAAGGTCCTCTTCCTTCGACTCCATTCGGTAATTAGCTCGGTTGTTAAAAAGACATACATAAAATTTTTAAACAGTGTATTTTCCATTGAGGATATATATGATTCTCCAGCACTTAAAATCTCAGACTCCAATAAAGAAGTGATTTTGAAGGATAATAAATGGTGATCTCTAAATGTTTAATTGTGTACTCCTATCATGAAAATATTTTGAATTTTATATTTTTTGTGTAAATATACACAAATTTTAGTTAACCCCAATATACATACTAATTTATAAAGTGTGCATATATCCTACTGTATTAATATATATGATATATATAGAAAATATAAAGTTTTTAAATGAAGAAATAAAAATAAAGTTTTAATATTTTCTTTCCCCACCCCAGTAACTGGGTTGCACAAGCAAAGACTGATTTGGCTGGGCAGCTACATTTTCTGGTAGAAAGGAGATCATGTTTTTCTTTTCCTAGGATATTCCCTGATGTTGTCTATTTCCTCTCTCTATCCAGTTTTCCCTTATGAGACCACCAACATTCTTAAGGTGTTAGCAAAATAAAACAGGAGGGTTTAGAGCTCTGGACTCTCAGTCTGGAAGTGTCACAATTTGATCTCAGAGGTTTGCTGTGAAGTCATAAGCATGACAGTGTGAAACTCCACATATGATTCTTGAATTCCTGTTTGTTTTCATTGTGACCTGACTCTCATAAAATTTTATTTTATTTTTTTCTTCAAAACTCCCAGGATGCGTGATCATATGATTTAAATGGAGAAAAACACTGTCAAAATAGTATCAAGGAATTATCACTTTTACAACGTGTTTATTACATGAAAAGCCCTGATATTCAGATAATCTAATACTATAGTTTTTGTCTATATCTTAAAGAAAAAGAAATCAATAAAGATTTAAACAGAGAGTTTGTTTTCAAAGTATAAAATGCCCACAGTGTTAAAACTATTTTAATTGTGTGCACACACACACACACAGACGGGAAAAAATGTCATATGGATATTCTCCAAAAGTTAACAAGGTATATATCCCAAGATGGTGAGATTGAAGTTAATTTTGTTTTCTTCTTTGTGCATTTCTGTAATTTTCCAGACATCCTGTAATGGCCAAGTACTTCTTTTAAAATTGAAGTATAGTTGATTTTACAATGTTGTGTTTCAGGTGTACAGCAAAGTGATTCACTATATATATATATATATATATATATATATATATAAATTATTTTTTAGATTATTTTCCCTTATAGGTTATTACAAAATACTGAGTATAGTTCCCTCTGCTATACAGTAGTTTCTTGTTGGTTATCTGTTACATATAGGAGTGTGTATATGTTAATCCCAAACTCCTAATTTATCCTCCCCCCTCCATTTTGATAAACATAAATTTGTTTTCTGTGTCTGTGAGTCTATTTCTGTTTTGTACATAAGTTCATTTGCATCAGTTTTTATATTCCACATATAAGTGATATATGATATTTGTCTTTCTCTGGCTTATTTCATTTAGTATGATAATCTCTAGGTCCATCCATGTTGCTGCAAATGGCATTATTTCAGGCTTTTTTATGGCTGAGTAATATTCTATTGTGTATATATACCAGATCTTCTTTATGCATTCATCTGTTGATGGACATTTAGGTTGCTTCCATGTCTTTATTGTAAATAGTGCTGCAATGAACATTTGGGTGCATGTATCTTTTCGAATTATGGTTTTCTCCAGATATATGCCCAGGAGTGGTACTGCTGGATCATATAGTAGCTATATTTTTAGTTTTTTAAGGAATCTCCATGCTGTTCTTCTTAGTGGCTATACCAATTTACATTCCCACCAACAGTGTAGGAGTGGTCCCTTTTCTCCACACTCTCTCAAGAATTTATTTGTAGACCTTTTGATGATAGCCATTCTGACGGGTGTGAGGTGATACCTCATTGTAGTTTTGATTTGCATTTCTCTAGTAATTGGCGGTGTTGAGCATCTTTTCATGTGCCTTTTGGCCATCTGTATGTCTTTTTTAGAGAAATGTCTTTATATCTTCTGGCCATATTTTGATTGATTTTTTTTTCTTGATATTGAGCTGTATGAGCTGTTTGGAGATTAATCTGTTGTCTGTCCTAAATTGCAAATATCTTCTCCCATTCCATAGGTTTTCTTTTCATTTTGTTTATGGCTTCCTTTGCTGTGCAAAAGTTTTTAAGTTTAATTAGATCCCATTTGTTTATTTTTGCTTTTGTTTCCATTACTCTAGGAGACGGATCCAAAGAAATATTGCTGTGACTTATGTCAAAGAGTGTTCTGCCTGTGTTTTCCTTTAGGAGGTATATAGTATCTGGTCTTACACTTAGGTCTTTAATTCATTTTGAGGGGTACTTTTGAGTATGTATGGTGTTAGAGAATGTTCTAATTTCATTCTTTTACATGTAGCTGTCCAGTTTTCCCAGCACCACTTACTGAAGAGGCTGTCTTTTCTCCGCTGTATATCCTCGCCTCCTTTGTCATAGGTTAACCATAGGTGCGTGGGTTTATGTCTGGACTTTCTATCCTGCTCCATTGATCTATATTTCTGTTTTTGTGCCAGTACCATACTGTCTTGATTACTATAGCTTTGTAGTCTGAAGTCATGGAGCATGATCCCTCCAGCTCCGTATTTCTTTCTCAAGATTGTTTTGGCTTTTTGGGGTCTTCTGTGTTTCCATACAAATTAAAAACTTTTTTGTTCCAGTTCTGCAAAAAATACCATTGGTAATTGGATCGGGATTGCATTGAACATGTAGGTTGCCTTGGGGAGTATGGTCATATAGTTTTGACAATATTGATTCTTCCTATCCAAAAACACAGTATGTCTTTCCAACTGTTTGTGTCATCTTTGATTTCTTTCATCAGTGTCTCATAGTCTTCGGAGTACAGGCCTTTTGCCTCCTTGGGTAGGTTTATTCCTAGGTATCTTATTCTTTTTGATGTAATGGTAAATTGTTTCCTTAATTTCTCTTTCTGATCTTTTGTTAGTGTATAGAAATGTAAGAGATTTCTGTGTGTTAATTTTGTATCCTGCAACTTTACTGAATTCATTGATGAGCTCTAGTAGTTTTCTTGTAGCATCTTTAGCATTTTCTATGTATAGTATCATGTCATCTGCAAACAGTGACAGTTCTACTTCTTTTCCAATTTGGATTCTTTTTATTTCTTTCTCTTGTCTGATCGCTGGGGCTAGGACTTGCAAAACCATGTTGAATAAAAGTAGGGAGAATGGGTATCCTTGTCTTATTCCTGATCTTAAAGGAAATGCTTTCAGCTTTTCATCTGTATAACGTTAGCTGTAGGTTTGTGATTTATGGCCTTTATTACGTTGAGGTATGTCCCCTCTATGCCCAATTTCTGTAAACTTTTTATCATAATCGGTGTTGAATTTTATCAAAAGCTTTTTCTGCATCTATTGAGATGATCATATGGTTTTTATTCTTCAATTTGTTGATGTGTATTGCACCGATTTGCAGATATTGAAAAATCCTCGCATCCCTGGGATAAATCCCACTTGATCCTGGTGTATGATCCTTTTAATGTGTTGTTGAATTTGGTTTGCTAGTATTTTGTTGAGAATTTTTGTGTCTGTGTTCGTCAGTGATATCGGCCTGTAGTTTTCTTTTTTGTGACATCTTTGTCTGGTTTTGGTATCAGGGTGGTGGCGGCCTCATAGAATGAGTTTGGGAGTGTTCCTTCCTTTGTAATTTTTTGGAAGAGTTTCTCTTCTCTAAATGTTTGATAGAATTCACCTATGAAGCCATCTAGTCCTGGACTTTTGTTTGTTGGAAGTTTTTAAATCACAGTTTCAATTTCAGTACTGGTGATTGGTCTGTTCATATTTTCTATTTCTTCCTGGTTCAGTCTTGGGAGACTGTACCTTTCTAAGAATTTGTCCATTTTTTCCTAGGTTGTCCATTTTATTGGCATATAGTTGCTTGTAATAGTCTCCTATAGCCCTTTGTATTTCTGTAGTGTTAGTTGTAACTTCTCCTTTTTCATTTCTAATTTTATTGATTTCAGCACTTTTTTTTTTTGATGAGTCTGGCTAAAGGTTTATCAATTTTGTTTATCTTTTCAAAGAGCCAACTTCTATTTTCATTGATCTGTTCTATTGTTTTCCTCATCTCTATTTCATGTATTTCTGCTCTGAGCTTTATGATTTCTTTCCTTCTAGTAACTTTGGGTTTTGTTTGTTCTTCTTTCTCTAGTTGCTTTATGTGTAAGGTTAGGTTGTTTATTTGATATTCTTCTTGTTTCCTGAGGTAAGCTTGTATTGCTATAAGCTTCCCTCTTTGAACTGCTTTTGCTGCATCCCATACATTTTGGATTGTTGTGTTTTCGTTTTTATTTGTCTCTAGGTAATTTTAAAATTTCCTCTTTGATTTGTTCAGTGATCCATTGGTTGTTTACTAGCATATTTAAAAACATACTGTCCTCGATGTGTCTGGGGTTTTGCAGTTTCTTTTCTTGTAGTTGATTTCTAATCTCATAGTGTGGTCGGAAAAGATGCTTGATATGATTTCAATTTTCCTAAATTTGCTGAGGCTTGCTTTGTGTGTTAGCATGTGATCTGTCCTGGAGAATGTTCTATGTGCACTTGAAAAGAATGTGTATTCTGCTGCTTTCAGATGGAATGCTCTATAAATATCAATTAAGTCCATCTGGTGAAATGCGTCATTTAAGGTCTGTGTTTCCTTATTGATTTTCTATCTGGATGATATGTCCATTGATGTAAGTGGGGTGTTAAAGTCCCCCACTATTACTGTGTTACTGTCAATTTCTTATTTTATGTCTGTTAATATTTGCCTTATATATTGAGGTACTCCTATGTTGGGTGCATATATATTTACAATTGTTTATCTTCTTGGATTGATCCCTTGATCATTATCAAGGGATAATATGTCCTTCTTTGTTTCTGGCAACAGCCTTTATTTTAGAGTCTATTTCATCTGCTATGAGTATTGCTACTCCATTTTCTTTTGATTTCCATTTGCACGGAATACCTTTTTCCATCTTCTCACTTTCAATCTTTATGTGTCTCTAGATCTGAAGTGGGGTCTCTTGTAAACAGCATACATATGGGTCTTGTTTTTGTATCCATTCAGCCAGTCTGTGTCTTTTGGTAGGAGCATTTAATCTGTTTACATTTAAGGTGATTATTGATATGTCTGGTCTTATTGCCATTTTGTTCATTGTTTTGGATTTGTTTTTGTAGGTCTTTGTTCTTCTCTTCCTTTTTTGTTCTCTTGTGATTTGATGATATCTTTAGTGTTGTTTGATTCCTTTTTCTTTTTTTCTGTGTATATCTATTATAGATTTTTGTTTTGCGGTTCCCATGAGGTTTCGATATAGCAGCATATATACACACACATGTCTATATATACACACGTATATATAGATATGTGTGTGTATATATATGTGTATACATATGCATATATATATACACATGATTGTTTTAAGTTGCTGGTCTCTTAATTTCAAATGCATTTTAAATATCCTGTATTTTTACTCTCCTCTAATGATTACTGTTTTTGATATCATATTTGTGTGTGGATGATTTCCTACCTTTACTGTATGTTTGCCATTTCTGGTGAGCTTTCCCATTTTGCAATTTTCTTGTTTCTAGTTGTGGCCTTTTCTTTCCACCTAGAAAAGTTCCTTTAGCATTTGTTGTAAAGCCAGTTTGGTGGTGCTGAATTCTTTAGCTTTTGCTTGTCTGTAAAGCTTTTGATTTCTCCATCAAATCTACCTTGCTGGGTAGAGTATTCTTGATTGTAGGTTTTTCCTTTTCATCACTTTAAATATATCATGCCATTCCCTTCTGGCCTGCAGAGTTTCTTTTGAAAAATCAGCTGATAACCTTATTGGGATTCCCTTGTATGATATTTGTTGCTTTCCCCTTGTTGCTTTTAATATTTTCTCTTTAATTTTTGTCAGTTTGATTACTTTGTGTCTTGGCGTGTTCCTCCTTGGGTTAATCCTGTATGGGACACCCTGCACTTCTTGGACTTGGGTGGCTGTTTACTTTCCTATGTTAGGGAAGTTCTCAGCTATTATCTCTTCCAATATTATCTCAGGCCCTCTGCCTCCAACAAGAGTTCAGTAGATGAACACTCCCTGATATGTCTGCCAGCAGCTTTTATGACAGAGCCACAGCCACCCCCTGCCTCCCAGGAGGCCCTCTAAGAGTAGCAGGTAGGTGTGGCCCAGGCTCCTATGAAACCACTGCTTTTTCCTTGGGTCCTGGTACACAAGAGACCTTGTGTGCACCCTCCAAGAGTGGAGTCTCTGTTTCCCCAAGTCCTGTGGAGCTTCTGTAATGAAGCCCTGCTGGTCTTCAAAGCCAAATGCTCTGGGGGCTTCTTCTCCCAATGCCAGACCCCCCCAGGCTTGGGAGCCTGATGTGGGCCTCAGAAATCTCACTCCTGTGGGAGAACTTTTGCAATATAATTTTCTCCACTCTGTGCGTTGCCCATCTGGGGGGTATGGGATTATATCACAAGTGCGCCCCTCCCACTGTCTTGCTGTGGTTTCTTCTTTATGTCTTTGGATATAGGATATCTTTTTTGGTAGGTTCCAGTCTCGTTCAGCAGTTAGTTGTGACTTTGGTGAGCTCAAGTTCCTTCTACTCCACCATCTTGTCCAGGAAACTAACTACTTTTTAAAAACAAAAGTATACATATAACCAATTGTAAATAATTTATATAGGTTTCTATAATATAAACTTCCCATAGAAATTTTTAAAATAGCTTTTGGAGTTATTGGTATTGAGGAGGAAATTATTATTTTCACGTTTTGTGATGCATCGTAACACAATTTTTAATGTCATTTTGGTTTCACGTATGAAATTTGCATTTTAAATCAAATGAGTCATAATGGAACCTCCCTTATCTAGATTTTAGCCACATTTTATATTTGGGATACAAAGAGAGGCAGAGCACCAGTCCAGAGGAGCTTGTAAACTAATGGAATCAAAGCAGAGAAGAAGCTCCTATATCAGAAGGTGGGTTGATCTGGAGAACATTAAGATTGTGGAGAGCCCCATATAATCCCAACATGTGATAGTCCTTGTAAGGAAAGCCATCATCATATAAATAGTCTGGAATCCCAGTTCCCCTCATTTTTTCTGACAGAGTCTCAATTTGGCATAGATGTCCCATGTGCCCACGTTGGTCTAAACTATATATGATAGTCTCTTCCCCTTGTCACTGACTCACTTAGGAAATCCCTGCCATTGGGACTCAAGAGGTATTCTGTTGAGGGTATTCTGGTTAGACTTTCCCCTCCTTATGAAGGCTGAACAAAATATTTAAACCATCCATTGAAAGCCATAAAAGAACAGTGAAGGCAAATAGGACTTGCTTGGCCAAATTTCTAGAGAGAGAGGGGACAAATTGAAAGAAGCCCTGCATCTTTTTTTCTCCATCAGGACGCTCTCATTCTACCCATTAATGGTGTGGGGAGTGAGGGTGGAGCAGAAAGTGACAGCCCAGCACAGAGATGACCTCTCTGGCCTGGAAAAAGTTCAGGTTTGGAGTTTCCAAAGAGGATGAGAAAACAGAGGTTGAAGTTTGAGGCCCAACATGATTGAAGGCCCCTAATATTGTTGAGACCCCAGACGACTCTACTATGAGTCTCAGAACAAACGATGAACAGATCAAGCCTAACAAAGCCTAGGACCCACCCTTAGGACATTTTCAGGTCAACTTGTGTTGGCTCTCTGCCTTCCAGAAAAGAATTAAATCCTCTGACCATTTAAGATTTATGTATGTATGTTATACTTTTTAAGAAGCTAAGTAATAAATTCTAAGAGAAAGAGAAAGAAAATGTCTAACTCATCTTCGCTGGACATCATACCTGTGATTCTTCAAATTAATGAACTCCTCTCGACCATGAAGGAAGACACTGTCAATGTGATAAAGATGGCAAAGTAGAAAGCTGGAAATTACCTAGGTCCAGGGGTGATAATAGCAAATAGTTAAAACCCGTGTACACTACAGGCACCAACCAATCAGAATGTACACCAACTGTAAATCAAGTGGTATGCTTGAATTGGGGTTTTCTATCATTTATGAAATTATAGAACCAATGAATTAACTATTTGAGAAGAGTCCTATTATAATAGTTAAATGAGTAGGATCTGGAAAGCTTGGGTTTAAATTCTGGATCTTACACCTAATATTTGTGTAAACTTTAATAATAATTAAACTTTCCATGCCTCAGTTGCCCCATCTCAAGGTGGGGACACACCATGAGCTTTATATAAGGGAATAAATGAGTTAATACATGTTAAGAACATAGCATAATACCTAGGACTTAGTCCTTCATGTTATTTCTTGAATAAATTATTATTAATATTATTCCTTATGGATTTTTGTTATGTGAAATAATAAACCCCTTCCTGTTTAGGCTTTTATTTGGATCTTCTGTTACTTGCCAAAATCATCCCAGTGCATTCATGTGGCATCCAGTAAAGACAAAAGTATGAGGAAATTGCTCATTAGCCTTAAGTGTTCATCCAGAAAGAACTCTTACCTTATGTAAGAATTCTCTCAACGTAGTTCTTTCCCTCCCATGAATTAACCTGAACACAGGTGTACTGCTGCTATGGTACAGATTTCTCCACATAGCTGCCACATTTCAACAACGATTCAAGTATGCTTTTCACATTATCTTATTTAAAACATTCCAAAGCCTTTGTTACCATTGTAGAGCAGTATGTGTACTTGAGAAGTATAGCAGCAGAGCTGTGAAACACACTTCCCTAGCCTAATACCTCTCATCTCTGGGATTCATGCCACCTTGTTTGGAGTTGCTTTCAGTTGCTGTCCATGGTTACCAATACCCATCCAAAAATTTTCTTTTCTAAGACTTGGTTCTAAATTGTCATAGTCTTTTTCTAAGTAATTTTACTTCTGAGACTCCTAAGGATAAGAGACTCCTAAGGATAAAATCCCAAGTTAATCAATCAAGCAAAAGCTGTGTTCAGGAAGGTGTTTATGGCAGGGTTATTATAATAGTAAAAAATTGAAAATAAGCTAAAGTTTCAGTAATAAGAAAATATTTAAGTAAATGATTATATAGCTACTCAGTGGAATAATCCATTGTCATTAAAAGGATAACCATGAAGATATATATATAGCAACAAGGAAAATAGTTACGAGATAGTACATTTTATTTTTATTTATTTATTTATTTTTTGGTACGTGGGCCTCTCACTGTTGTGGCCTCTCCCGTTGTGGAGCACAGGCTCCAGACGCACAGGCTCAGTGGCCATGGCTCATGGGCCCAGCCGCTCCATGGCATGTGGGATCTTCCCGGACCGGGGCACGAACCCGTGTCCCCTGCATCGGCAGGCGGACTCTCAACCACTGTGCCACCAGGGAAGCCCCAACATAATACATTTTAAAAACAGGATGTAGAAATACAAAGGATCATGAGAGACTACTATGATCAGCTCTATGCCAATAAAATGGATAACCTAGAAGAAATGGACAAATTTGTAGAAAGGTACAATCTCCCAAGACTGAACCAGGAAGAAATAGAAAATGTGAACAGACCAGTTACCGGTACTGAAATTTCATCAGTAATTTAGAAACTCCCAACAAACAAAAGTCTAAGACTGGATAGCTTCACAGGTGAATTCTACCAAATATTTTTAAAAGAGTTAACACCTGTTTCTGAAATTATTTTAAAAAATTGCAGGCAGAGGTACACTTCTGAACTCATTCTATGAGGCCACCATCACCCTGATACCAAAACCAGACAGAAATACCACAAAAAAAGAAAATTACAGGCCAATATATCACTGATGAACACAGACGCAAAAGTCCTCAACAAAATACTAACAAACTGAATCCAGCAAACTGAATCCAACAATCAATTAAAAGGCTCATCCAGGAAAGGGAACCCACTTACACTGCTGGGAATGTAAATTGGTGCAGCCACTATGGAAAACAGTATGGAGGTTCCTCAAAAAACTAAAAAATAGAATAACCATATGATCCAGCAATCCCACTCCTGGGCATATATCCAGACAAAACCATAATTCAAAAAGATAACATGCACCCCTATATTTACAGCAGCACTATTTACAGTAGCCAAGACAGAAACAAATGTCCATCAACAGATGAATGGATAAAAAAGGAGATGTGGTACATATATACAATGGAATATTACTCTCAGCATTAAAAAGAATGAAATAATGCCATTTGCAGCAACATGGACAGACCTAGAGATTATCATACTAAGAGAAATAGACAATACCATATGAAATCACTTATATGTGGAATCTAAAATATGGCACAAATGAACCTATCTACAAAACAGAAACAGACTCACAGACATAGAGAACAGACTTGTGGCTGCCAACTGGTTGGGGGGAGGGAGAGGGATGGACTGGGAGTTTGGGGTTGGTAGATGCAAGCTATTACATTTAAAATGGATAAACAACAAGGTCCTACTGTGTAGCACAGGGAACTATATTCAATATCCTGTGATAAACCATAATGGAAAAGAATATGAAAAAGAATGTAAATATAACTGAATCACTTTGCTGTACAACAGAAATTAATACAAAATTATAAATCAACTGTATTGAATAAAATAAAAATTTTTTAAAGGCTCATACACCACAAAATTTAGATTTATCCCTGGGATGCAAGGATTTTTCAATATCTGCAAATCAAACAATGTGATATACCACATTAACAAATTGAAGAATAAAAAGCATATGATCATCTCAATTGATACAGAAAAGGCTTTTTGATAAAATTCAACACCCATTTATGATAAAAACTCTCCAGAAAGTGGGTATGGACAGAACCTACCTCAACATAATAAAGACCATATATGACAAACCCACAGCTAATATCATAATGGTGAAAAGCTGAAAGTATTTCCTCTAAGAGCAGGAACAAGACAAGGATGTCTGCTCTCATCACTTTTATTCAACATAGTTTTGGAAGTCCTAGCCACAGCAATCAGAAAAAAAATAAAGGAATCCAAATTGGAAAGGAAGAAGTAAAACTTTCATTGTTTGCAGATGACATGATGCTATACATAGAAAATCCTAAAGACTCCACCAGAAAACTACTGGAGCTCATTAGTGAATTCGGTAAAGCTGCAGGATACAAAATTAATATACACAAATCTGTTGCATTTCTATACACTAACAAAAAAAGATCAGAGAAAGAAACAATCCCATTTACCATCGCATCAAAAAGAATAAAATTACCTAGGAATAAACTTACCAAAGGAGGCAAAAGACCTGTACTCCAAAAACCATAAGATGCTGATGAAAGAAATCAACAGTGACACAGATGGAAAGATATATGGTGTTCTTGCATTGGAAGAATCAGTATTGTCAGAGTGACTATACTACTTAAGTCAATATACAGATTCAATGCAATCCCTATCAAATTATCAATGGAACTAGAACAAAAAATTTTAAATTTGTACGGAAACACAAAAGACCCTGAATAGCCAAAACGATCTTGCAAAAGAAGAATGGAGCTGGAGGAATCAGGCTGCCTGACCTCAGACTATACTATGAAGCTACAGTCATCAAAACAGTATGGTACTGGCACAAAAACAGACACATAGATCAATGGAACAGGATAGAAAATCCAGAAATAAACCCACGCACCTATGGTCAATTAACCTATGACAAAGGAGGCAAGAATATACAGTGGAGAAAAGACAGCCTCTTCAATAAGTGGTGCTGGGAAAACTGAACAGCTACATGTAAAAGATGAAACTAGAACATTCTTTAATACCATATACAAAAATAAACTCAAAATGGATTAAAGACCTAAATGTAAGACTGGATACTATACTCCTAGAGGAAAACACAGACAGACACTCTTTGACATAAATCACAGCAATATTTCTTTGGATCCCTCTCCTAGAGCAATGGAAACAAAAGCAAAAATAAACAAATGGGACCTAATTAAACTTAAAAGCTTTTGCACAGCAAAGGAAACCATAAACAAAACTAAAAGAAAACCTATGGAATGCAAGAAAATATTTGCAAACAATGTGACTGACAAGGGCTTCATTTCCAAAGTATACAAACAGCTTATATAGCTCAATATCAAAAAAACAAAACAACCCAATCAAAAAATGGGTAGAAAATCTAAGTAGACATTTCTCCAAGAAAGACATACAGATGGCCAACAGGCACATGAAAAGATGCTTAACATCACTAATTATCAGAGAAATACAAATCAAAACTACAATGATGTATCACCTCACACCAGTCAGAATGGCCGCCATCAAAAAGTCTACAAGCAATAAATGCTGGCGAGGGTGTGGAGAAAAGGGAGCCCTCCTGCACTGTTGGTGGGAATGTAAATTGGTGCAGCCACTATGGAGAACAGTATAGAGATTCCTTAAAAAACTAAAAGTAGAGTTTACCATACAATCCAGCAATCCCACTCCTGGGCATATATCTGGAAAAGATGAAAACTCTAATTTGAAAAGATGCACACATCTTTTGTAAATAGTTCATAGCACTATTTACAAGAGCCAAGACATGGAAGCAACCTAAATGTCCATCAACAGATGAATGGATACAAAAAGATATATATACATCTATCTATCTATCTATAGATATGCAATGGAACATTACTCAACCATAAAAAAGAATGTGGCAACATGGATGGACCTAGAGATTATCATACTAAGTGAAGTCAGAGAAAGACAAAATGTCATATGGTATCACCTATATGTGGAATCTAAAAAACAAAAATGGTACAAATAAACTTATTTACAAAACAAATACCAAAGGGAAAGGGGCGAGGGATAAATTGGGAATCCTGGATTAACAGATACAAACTACTATATATAAAATAGACAACAAGGACCTACTGTATATCAGAGGGAACTATATTCAATGTATTGTAATAACCTATAATGGAAAAGAATCTGAAGAAGAATAAGTACATATGTGCATGTATAACTGAATCACTTTGCTGTACACCTGAATCATTGTAAATCAACTATACTTCAATAAATTAAAAAAAAGATCTAGTATGTAAACGTGTACAGCAAATGTCAGTATGTTTGCAAAAGCATGCATAGGAAAAGCATGCATATGAAAAGAAGTACACCAAAGTGCAAAGCATGGTGGTGTTAGGGCGACAGGAACTACAGGTTTTGGAGTTGTTGTTTATTTTCTCTGTATAACAAATTCTCTGTAATAGAATTATATTCATCCTATTAGTGGAAATTTTACAAATTAAATTAAAAATAAATAGGATGTTAACATATCATCCTGAAAATATGAAATTAAAAGCCAGAAAATTGAACAAAAGTTATGTGTAATCTGGGTATCTCATATAAATCTCTATCAGATGCCTAAATTCTATGCTATAATTAGCACCTTTTATTAATTTCAGTGGTACCCCATTTATACAGTCAGCTCAAATCTTTGGAATGTGGTCAGGAGACAGATAAAAGTAAAAAGGATTCTAGCAAGCAGTGAATGTCACTTAACTCACAGGCTCCTACTAAAAGCCAGTTAGATTCATTCTTGCCACAATTCTAACAAGTTAGAGTTTTAGGCCATAGCATGTGAGAAGCAGGAAATTGAAAAGTGGATGGTGACATCTGCCAGCCTGACAGTAAAGTCCAGAGGTAGAGAAAACCACCCCAAAGTGGACTAAAACGTTTTGAAAATGATTTAATATTAGGTGTCAAGCATAACTATATTCCAGCATTTTCTATGGCAGTTGGCTCTAATAATGACATTGGAGCCCTCAGTTGCAAGACACTTACCCTCTTTGGGGTGCTGTCTAGTCAGAGAAGCATGTGGAATACACATTTCAGAAAGAATTCCACTGAGTATGGTTTCTTATTAAAAAATATTTTTGGTACTTGTTTTGCCTTAAAACACACACAGATACACACAACTGCAAGGAATTGCTCAGTCTTCCATTATAGGCAATAAATGAGGAGTTAAACTTGAGCTTTTCTGGAAAAAAAAAAAAAAAAAGTGGCAACTTTTTATAGAAGCAATTCCCTCCTCAAATTTCTGTGGTTTTGCTCTGTTACTAATGAAACAGGATGAGAACATGTTTCAATTTCAAGGCTTTCAGGGTGTCCTTTGTCTCCTGTTCCATACCCTCCTCTACCCATGCCTGTTTGTTTTCCTCTATACTCCATCCCCCGACTTGCTTATCACAGGCCTGAGCTGCACTAGTCTGCAGGGAATTAAAATTGAGATATGTAAATGTCAGATTCTATTATAGCTAAAAAGAAACTCTTTCGCCAGGATCTCTGCAAGCACTGTAAGCCCTGGGAGCTGGGTTCCCCAGGATCGGGGCCACCTGCGGATTGCAGCAGTGGGGTCTGTTGGGAAAGTTTTAAGGTTGTTTGCTTTAATGGATTTGTTCCAAGTGAGGCGCATGTTTTTCAGAAACGAATGCCAAAGATAACAAGGACTGCAAAGGAGAGGGGAAAGGGAGACTTATCCAGAATATATGAGTGAACCCGGATAAGACTTTACTAAACAGCAGAATGTTCAAGGGCACTTGGCTCTCCACCTCATTTAGAATGACCCAGAAAGACTGAGGTTAAAAACAATGTACATAAGCACTTGGAAGACAGTGATTTGGGACCTGGAATGTGTTTAACATCTTCTTCATGTCAGTTGGGGCCTAGGTCACTGCAATATTCTGTTATTTAAGCTGTTTACAGCTATATTTGAGTGGTCTTTGTTGACAATTTTGTTCCCAAGTAATTTTCTAAAAACATTCTAATTACCGTTCCCTGTCATTAGCTACTGTAATTTGTTTTCAGGGCTGGTGGTCAGCACTGTAATTGCCTTTAGGAAGCTGAATGGGTTTGCATGATCATTTGGTGCACCTCCCTGTTAAACTAACTGCTGTTTCTTGAACCCACTTTAGATTTAAGAGTATGTCACTTACATCTTTAAAGAAGATAATGGAAGATGATTATTTTCTATTATCATTTAGCATTTGCACAGCACTTCCATTTCCAAAGGCATTACAGTCATTTATGAATTACCCAGCCCTATACCCTTGAGCTCTAAGTCATGTGGAGTCTCTCTGATTTCTAGATAAGCCACTGAGGCTGGCAAAGGGCAGATGCCTGGTGAGATGTTCCTCCCTTCCTGTTAGGATTCCCACCCTTTTTCCGGGCCACCCCACCCAACTGGGATCTGCACAGGCTGGCTTCATTGCTGTGTTTGAAGTTTTGTGTTTGATGTTCTCTGAATGTGTGTATAAAATACATTCCAAAGTCATATATAGATTACTTTGGGATTATTTGATGTTTGGGATTTTCCCTGTTACTATTCACTCTCATCCCTTCATTCCTCCCTCTATTAAAACCTGTATCGAGGTGCCCCTCTGTGTCAGGCAGTGAGCTAGGCTCTGGGGAGTGGGGAGCTTCAGTCTCACCATGCAAATCATTAAGACTGAAAATCCTGTTAGATGAGGTGTGGGATGGCATCTGAAGGAAATACAGTGGAAGAACCAGTGGAATTATTTCTTCTTGGGAGGGCAGGGGTGGTGTTTTTTGAGCTGGAAGTTGGGGGCTCCAGTTTTGTGTGTGTGCATTGGGTGGGAAGTGGGGAGGAAAGGGTGAAGAAGAGATGGAAAGAAATAGGATTATTCCAGGGAGAAAAAACCAACAGCATGGAAAATGGAAACTCGGGGAACAGTAAGTCACTTATTTGCCCTGATTAAAGGGTTTGATGTAAGGAATGATGGTAAATGAGGCTGGAAAAATGGTTTAGAGGAACATTCTGGGTGGTCTTGAATTGTCTGCTGATCAGGGTGAACTTCACAATTAAGCAATATCTCCCCAGTTGGACTAAAAGCGATTGAAAGCAGCCAGAAATATAGGGAAAGTAATAGGTATAGTTGCATACACTGTATGGGAGAAAGTTACACAGGGAGACTAATTATATGGATGAAAACCCAAACAACCAAGAGAACCAAAGAGAGCCAAGAGAATTGAAGGAAAATTGATAATTAAGTAAGGGGTTAATTATACTAGAGAATATTGAAAGCAACAAGATTGAGGAGAGTTTTCTCATTTTCTGTCAATAGATATATCTTATCATAATCAACATGGGCTTCACTCAATCATTTATTTATTTGTAGGGGATTAAAGGGTTGACTACTCTGAATTTCAGCTCTTATTTACTCATGGATTCCTCTTTTTCTCCTCCCTTCTGACTTTTTGTCTCAACCCTGTACTCTAATACCAGATTGGTGCCAACCACCATTTCATGCTAACTTCCACAGGAAGTCCAGTCATATCAGTGATACTGTGATGTGTGCAGTTTATGGAGACGTGCAGAAGGTTGGGAGTGTGGGTCACATCACAACCTTTTATCATTTCCCTCTCCTCAACATCACCCAGCTTATAAAGTACCCCCTCCGACTCAGGAAGCTCCCCTTCATGATAGGTGGCCCTTCCCACCTGCTCTCAGCCTGTCGACACTAAAGACCTGGCCTCTGATCCACAATCTTGGTTTATAAAGATACAAACTCTAATAAAGTTGGAGCAGCTACGATTTATTGAGCATCTACTATGTGCCAGGTCCCAAACTAAGAGCTTACCTGCCATTATCTCATCTGACTCTTCAACTCTATTACTAAGCTATGTTACAGACAAGGAAAGAGAAGCACAGAGAGGTTAAGTCACCTGTCCAAAGTAATCCCGATTTTAAGAGGCAGATATATCAGTCTTAACAAAAGTGTCATTAAAATTGTCTTCATTACTCCATGCTAAAGACACATTGTCCTAGGCATCCTCTGGAATAAAAATGAAATAGGCTACAGCAAAATTTTAAATACAGGAACCTCAGTTATTCAGAATGAAAACTCAGTGAGTGAAAAATCAGTATGAACATATAAGTTAAAGTCACTGACAATTAAAATGATGTTCCTTCAAATACCGAGTCTTTTAATACCTTGTGGTGAAAATCTTTCCAAAAGGTCCTGGGCACTTCTGTGTATTAGTTAATAGAACACAGTGAACTTAATCTGACTGCTTCTAGGAGGTTTGTTTCTGAGACACTGAAAGCATTTGTTTTTGCACTGAGCGTATCAGTGAGGCTACCAGATACCAGCAGTGGGTGCTCCTTACATGGGTTTTCACTAAATGCCACACTTCCCCCACATTATGGGCTGAATTTCATCCCCCTCCCAGCCAAATTCATATGTTGATGTTCTAACCTAATACCTTAAAATGTGAACTTATTTGGAGATAGGGTCTTTATAGAGGTAAGCAAATTCAAATGAAGTCATTAGGATGGGTCCTAATCCAATATGGCTTGTGTCTTTATAAAGGGAGAAATTTGGACACAGAGCCCTTATAGAAGGAAGACATAGGGAGAAGACGGCCATCTATGAGCCAAGGAGAGGCTGGGAATAGATCCTTCCCTCACAGCCCTCAGAAGGAACCAACCCTGCTGACACCTTGATTTTAGACTTCCCAGCTTCCAAACATGTGAGACAATACATTTCTGTTATTTAAGCCACCCTGTCCATGTACTCTGTTACAGCAGCCCTAGAAAAACTAAAATACCTACCCCACACCCCTAATACTATGATAGTTGGAATTCCCTCTCCTTTCCTCATGTTCATCCCATTGACTAAGAACCAACAGAACTGACAGCACTTTGATGAGCTATCACTTTTTGAACAAAGTACCGTGAGCTTGTCCTAAAAGAGTGTCCTTTGAATTGATCTGCTCACATGATTATGTAAGAACAAGTATTTGAATATTACTTTTCCTGAATTAAAAAGAAAAAGGAATGAGTTATCTGGGGTCCGTAACAACTTTCGAGTCTGACCCGCACTGCAGCAGGGGCTGATTCTAACACAGACAGACTCCTCTGTGAGATTACTGGAGAGTGCCAGTAGGATTCCAAACGGATCTTAAAACAAGTATATGCAGCTTCTTGCTTAAGACGTGTAAATAAAGTGACAGCCAAGTCAACAGCCCCTTGTCTATTCCTTTTTTTAAGTAATTTTCAAGACAAGCTCAAACATAACTCTCACAGTTGGTAACTAGAGGAGTTAATGACTCCAAGCTCAAAAGGAATGACTTTTTTGAATTATCCATTTGACAAAAGTCTCCCTAAGGCAACACTTTTACCCCATGCCGGAGTCCCTTGTTGAAGGTAGCAATCGTGTATTAATTACTTGAAGCCAAATCCCAGGAAGCACTAACCCTTGCCTTGTCTTTTTAAGAATACTGAGTTCACATTAGGAGACAAGTAACTCTAAATTACCTAGAAGCTTCTTGTTATGTGAACTGAAAGTTTCCTGGTAAATATTTTCTACAAACTACCAAATTAAGGACCTTTCGTCTTAGTAGGACTGACGTGCTATGAAGGTAGTTTGTGCCCTACTTGAAAGGATCAGCGAGTTAGCAAAAACGTGTTCCTCTCCAATGCATTGCCTTCACTGGCTTGTTGCAAATATCAGAATTTCACCACAAATACATCAGTGTTAGAGTTAATCACTGCCTTTGCTTCTGCATCAAAATGTACCATGCCTAGAAGAAGTAACTTCTGGTTCTTACTGGAACCCACTCACGTGGAGGGGGGCCCAGCAGAGACAGGTCAGAGGCCCCCCCCCCACCCCAGGCCCTGCAGCATGAAGCTTAGTTTTGCAGGGATCAATGGGACAACTGGTAGCAGAAGACATGCTCCTGGCAGGGTACTGAAGGTCAAATCAGGGCTGGCGGCCTTTTTTGTAAATAAGTTGGGCTTTCAGATCTTCCTCCTATTGGGAGTCAAATAGTTCATAGTTTGGTGGTACTACCTGGGTAAGAAGTCCATTATTGGATCGACAGGTAACATTTTAAGTTGCTTGCACGTTGGTAGGAATTAGGCTTTTTCTGTGTGATCAAATTGATGCTAGCCGGATGAGAGGACTGGCCCCCCAGAGGGGGCTGTGGTGGGCAGGGCCACCAAAAAGGATAAAAGAGGAAACTGGACACAACAGCCTCCAGAACTGTGAAACAATAAATTTCTGTTGTTTAAACCGTCCATTTGTACTTGGTTACAGCAGCCCTAGCAAACTAATACATTTGCCTTGCTTTAGTCTCTTTATTTTTGTGAAGCTCTGTAAAAGATTGTAAGTGCCTTTCTCCAAATACTTTGCTTCTTTTTGTGGCGAGCTACAACTATAAATTCAGCCCACATCGAACCCTGTTGGATCATTCGAGGTCTATTAAAATCTATCTAAGTCTTGTTCTTGATGACACACTTATCAAGTCTGCCATTGAAAACTTATACCTAGAGGAGATTCTGAGATAATCCTAAATGTAAAGAGAGTTCATGGAGCCAGAGATGATGATAACTTACTATCTGTCAGTGCTTACCATCCATCAGCACCTTCAAGGCACAGACTCAATTCTTATGACAATTCTATGATTTGAATTTTGATGCAGACTAATGAATAGTTACTACTCTATCCCTCTTTACATGAGAAAGATGAAGCATAGAGAATATAGGGTGTTTTCTTAAGATCATACAACTAGTAACTAAATAAAAGGAATTTAAGTCTCAGCAATTAGATGCTAGAGCCTGAGCTTTTAATCACTCTGCTATTCTGCCAACACATTTCATTTTAGCGATGGAAAAACAAACTGAAGTTGGAACCCTACCTCACACCACATATAAAACTAGATTAAAGACCTAAATGTAAGAGCAAACTATAAAATTCCAAGAAGAAAACAAAGATATGTCTTTTTGATCTGTCATTAGACAAGGATTTCTTAGACATGATACCAAACGCACAAACAGAAAAAAATTTTAAACTCTTGCACTTTAAAGGACAGTATCAAGAAAGTTCAAAGACAATCCACAGAATAGGAAAAAATATTTGCAAATCGTATATCTGATAGAGGTCTAGTATCCAGAATATATAAAGAACTCTTAAAACTCAACAACAAAAAGACAAACAGCCCAATTAAAAAATAGGCAAAGGACCTGAATAGATATTTTCCCAGAGAAGATATACAATGGTCAACAGGTAAAGATGCTCAATATCATTAGTTATTAGGGAAATGGAAATCAAAACCGTGATGAGATACCACCTCACACCTTCTAGAATAGCTATAATTAAAAAAATTTAAAAGACAATAACAAGTATTAGGTATAATGTGGGGAAATTAGAACCTCTTACCTTACTGATAGGAAAGTAAAATGGTGCAGTTGCTATAGGAAACGGTATGGCAGTTCATCAAAAAGTTAAACTTAATGACCATACAACCCAGCCGTTTTACTCTTGTATATATGCAAGAGAACTGAAAACATATTTCCACACAAAAACATTTTCATGAGTGTTCACAGAAGTATTATCATAATAGTCAAAAATTGGAAACAAACCAAATGTTTATCAACTGATGAATATATTTAAAAAATGTGGTATACCCATACAATAGAATATTATGCAGCCATAAAAAGGAATTAATTACTCATACATTATACCACAGATGAACCTTGAAAACATTACACTACATGAAAAAAGTCAAACATGAAAGATCACATATTGTATGATTCCATTTATATGAAATGTCCAGAACAGGCAAATCTATAGAGACAGAAAATAGATTTGTGGTACCCCACTGTTCATTGCAGCACTGTTTACAATAGCCAAGACATGGAAGCTACCTAAATGTCCATCGACAGGAATGGATAAAGAAGAGGTGGTACATATATACAAGGGAATATTAGCCATAAAAAAAGCATGAAATAATGCTATTTGCAGCAACGTGGATGGACCTAGGAATTATAATGCTAAGTGAAGTAAGTCAGACAGAGGAAGACAAATATCATGTGATATCACTCATATGTGGAATCTAATTTTAAAAAATGATACAAATGAACTTATTTATAAAACAGAAACAGACTCACAGATTGCAAAAACAAATTTAGTTACCAAAGAGGAAACATGGCAGGGAGGGATAAATTAGGAGTTTGGGATTAGCATACACACACTACTATATATAAAATAGATAATCAACAAGGACTGACTATAAAGCACACGGAACTCAATATTCTGTGATAAACTATATGGGTAAAGAATCTGAAAAAGAATGAATATATGTACAACTGAATTACTTTGCTGTACACCTGAAACTAACACAACATTGTAAATCAACTATACTCCAATAAAATTTAAAAAATTAAAAGTTAAAAAAAGAGAAAATAGATTAGTGGTTGCCAGAGACTGAGTGAAGGCGGAATGGGGAGTGACCATTAATAGGCTAGGGTTTCTTTCTGGAACAGTGAGAATGTGGTGGTCGCACATCTTTGTGAGTATATTCAAAACTACTGAATTGTATGCTTTAAAAGAGTGAATTTAATGGTATGTGAATTAAATGTCCCTAAAAAAATGTAGGTCCCTTAGGGGCTTCCCTGGGGGCGCAGTGGTTGAGAGTCCGCCTGCCGATGCAGGGGACACAGGTTTGTGCCCCGGTCCGGGAGGATCCCACATGCCGCGGAGCGGCTGGGCCCGTGAGCCATGGCCGCTGAGCCTGCACATCCGGAGCCTGTGCTCCGCAACGGGAGAGGCCTGCGTACCGCCAAAAAAAAAAAAAAATGTAGATCCCTTAAATAAACTTTAGCCAAGATAAAAAAATAATTTCAGATGTGCTGTATTTGTTTATTAGGGAATGTCTTCGGGGGAACAAAAGATCTGTCCCTTTCCATTAATATGTATGTACATTAAAAATAATTTTAAAGCTCCAAAGGGGACTTTCAAAACGACTTAAATAGCTGTCGCACATACTGATAATATAGTTATGTGGAAATAGCTGGAAAACTAAGCTGTTTTGTGGAAAAAGGAAATTTCAGCTTTGCTTTGAACTAAAACTTCCAGCAGATAATCGAGAACTAAAACTAACCAGATTTAACATACATTTTTAAAAATTCAGTACATTCAAATAAGATTTATAGATATTGAAAATGTAGAATTTTGGGTTTGGACTCTGCCAATGATAAAAGACCTTGGGCAAGTTGTCTAATCTCTTTGAACAGGAGTTTTCCCATTTGTGAAATAGGCAAAATAATATCTGCTGTGCAGGGATTTGCCAACATTCAACGAAATAACAAATTCACAGCACCTGATGCGTATTTCATTTCACGGTGGCTGTGTTGATGATGGTGATGAGGAGGAGGGATGCAAGGATCCCAAATGAGCTAAGTTCCTGCAGACCCAACAATCCCCAGCACAGGGCTAGCCAAGAAGTAGGTCCTAAACAAACACATGTGAGTTGATCAGTTATTTCCTACTGGAAACCACACAAATTAAAAACATTTGTCCTCTGATTTGTCATCTCTTTTCAAGGGACCTCCTACCCCTAGGCTTTAGCATATACTCTTTAACTAGCAAATGCACCCTCCCCACTCATTAATACTGGCTCAGGGCAAGCTACGCTACGAGATTATTTTCTTTTGATTATATTTTCCCCATCTAAGAATGTTTACTCATTCTGTATTATGCCAAACCGCATCATCTGGAAGAAGGTACTACAACTCCAGTTGGAAAGACCTAATTGGGTTTCAGCCATTGCTGGGAACGTTGTAGTCCTTACTTAAAATCATTACTATTTTAACTGGCCAAGTGCCCTTTGTTCTCAGATTAATAACCTCTCTGCATCATGCCTGAAGCCTTGAAGTTATTTTCACTTCTACGCTAAATTTCACCAGATTCTTTTTGAAAGAAAAGCACACCCTCATTTTCAGAGCTCAAAACTCTTCTGAGTTTTTCTAGTCACCTTATTTCAGAGGCCTAAGCTTTTGAAAAGAAATCTCACTGCATTGGTTTGAGTTCTCTTTGGCCCATCCACTGAGCCAGCTATTTTCACTGGCAAAAGGAAACAATATTTGGTTACTGTTCATTTATTTGTTTCAGAGAAACTTTGTCATACCCCAGTTTAAACCATACATATTAACATTAGTCTAGAAACAATGCAATATTATGGGACCAAATCAGTTTCAGACCATCGCACTGGAATATTACAATAGACTGAATTATATACGACAGGTTCAAGCTAATATGGCCCCCTCCCCAAATTACTAAAAAGTCTAAAAGTAAAAACAAGCTGATGTCAAAGCGTAAAAGAGAAGTGTTGTTTCTTCAATAAGGTGTTTAATCAAATGTAAAATTTTGAAACTATTCAGCTAATTCTCAAGTGTTCCATGGTAATTAACCGGGCTACTGAAAACCTAAAGTAATCCAAAACCTTTGCTTTTGCCTCCTCCAAGATAAAATTTGAATCCATTCTTGGTAACAAGGAAAATAATGTATTGGTTTCCATGCCTTTCTTTTCCCCGTCACCCTCTCACCTCCCAAGTTCTGAAATAGCCCAAAGTCCGAGATATGTTAATGTCCAACCCAAGGGCAAGTTAACTGATGGTTTGTGAAATTTGCCTCTGAAAATCTGAAGCCGACTGTAATTCCAGGATGATTTCCGAGGAAGAGACAGTCTACTCGATCAGTTCGGGAGGCTCCAGTTAACCCTGTCACCATGGGACCCACCCTGGGCCCATCAGCCCAGTCCTGCCCCTGGGAGGAGGCATTTGTGGGAGGGAAAGAAATTGCCCTTGGATGTTAACTCCTCTCCCCAGCTTCCTCTCAACAGCGTATTATTGATTTATTGTCTGTATATTTGTCTAAACCCTAAAGCTATTTATCTTTTCACCGGGATAACAAGTTCTGTATGTATTCAATCTACTACATAAGATAGAACTTCTTTTCTATTTTTCCCTTAAACTAGCTCCTTTAAGCTTCAAAAAGATTCTGAGATTTGGGGAACAAGTTCTTACACAGATTTTCTCTACCTCTCATGATTTTATGGATTTTCATCAGTTCCCCTCAGCTTTAGTCTTTTACTGCCAATACTTTCATCCCAGCAGGCGTCAAGAAAGAGGTGGGAGAGAAGACAGTAAACTATGGGGGTGGGGGGAGAATGGAATAAAAGACACAGGATGGGGGAGCTGGAGAAAGATGAAGGCTTGAAGGGTTGGCCATTGCACTAGAAAAGGCTTCTGGTAAAATAACAGTGATACCTTGGAAGAAAGTGTTTCACATTCATTTATTTAGCCATTTCAAGTGGTATGTACTTGACAGGAAGAAAGAGATACAGGTTAGACCTATTGCTACACATGCCAATAGGATTAAAAACAGTCTTGCTTTACTTTCTGCATCACATATATTGAAACCTCACGGACAAAAACAAATCCCATATTGTAGGGTTCCATTTACGTGAAATATCCAGAATGGGTAGATCCATAGAGACAGAAGGAAGATGAGTAGCTGCCAGGGGCTGGGGTGAGGGAGGGAGTCGAGGGGGAGGCGGTGGTGGTGACTGCTTAATGGGGGTGGGGTTTCCTCTTGGGGTGATGAAGATGCTTAGGAACTGGATAGAGGTGATGACTGCACAACATGGCGAACGTATGAAACACCACTGAACTGTATACTTTAAAATAGTTAATTCTATATTATGTGAGTTTTCACTCCAATTATAATCCAGTCTCATTATGTATACTATATATGCATATAAATATGTATAAGTTGCATCCAATTTAACAAATATGAGTGTCAATGATATGCTAACCACTTTGCAACTACTGGGGATTCATCAGCGAAAAAGATACAGCTCTTACGGGAGTTTTTAATAAATTAACCATGAAATCACCCTGCAGTGTGAGAAGTACTGTAACAGGGAAAGCACAGACAGCTGTGGGAGGGACAGTTCACAGAGACTTAGAGGGTCATGGAAGGCTTCCTACAAAAGTAACATTTAAATGGAATTAAAAGGTGCTATTCATTCCACAAACGTGTACTAGAAGGTATTAGTCACTGATACAGGCCCTAGGGACACAGCCGTGAACAAAATGAAGTCCCACCCTCATAGACCTTACATCCTTGTAGGAGAGACAAAGGATACAAGTACGTATACAAGTATAAGTGATGAATGCCATGGAGAAAAATAATACAGGTAAGGGGGTAGAGAGGTGTATGTGGGGAGCAAAGGTCCAAGTGCAGCTTTAGACAGTTGGGTCAAGGACTCCCCCACTAGTAAGCTGATATTTGAGCAGAAACCCAAAGTTAATGAGGGTGGAAGTCGGGCTGCTGTCTAGGGAAACAGCAGTCCAGGCAAGTCACAGCAAGTGCAGAGACTCAGATGCAGAAGAATTCTAGGTGGGCTTAAGGAAAAACAAGGAGGACGGTAGGTCTGGAACACAGTGGGTAAGAGGAAGAGGGGCAGGAAATGCAACTGGGAGCATCACTGTGGCCTCTCACCCATAAGACACTGGCTTGACTCTAAGATGGGAGGACTCTGGATGATCCGAAGTAGAGCAGCAATTTAAAAAGGGCTCCTCTAGCTGCTGTGCTGAGAAAGCAGATGAAAGGGCACCAGAGGGGAAGCAGGAAGATGAGTTAGGAAGCTGTTGCGTTTAACCAGGCGAGAGACAAGGCGGGGCTTGGGCCAGATACAGACGTAGGGGCAGCAGGAAATGACTTGATCCTGGATTGATGTTCTTTGAAGGTGGAACCAACACTTTTGTGATGGATTAGATGTGGGTAATGAGGGATGGGATGATACCAAGGTTTTGGCCTGATCGTGGGGAAGAGTGGAGTTGACATTTGCTGAGATGCGGAAGCCTGCAGGAAGAACAGGTTTGCTGGATGGGAATCAGGGGTCAAGGTTCTGAACGTGTGAGGTTTGAGATGCCCAAGAGACATCCCAGTTGCGATCCTGAAATAAGAAGCAGGAGTTCAGGTAAAATTCTGGATTAGAGGACATAGCAAGTTGGGAGACATCAGCAAACAGATGGTATTTAAACCCTGAAACCGAATGAGATCACCTAGGGGTGAGTTACCCAATGTTTGAAAGTCAAGTAAGCAACAGCCAGCCCTGAGTCTTATGCTGAGCAGATCATTTATGTGGGGAGAGAAACTTGTTACAGAGCTTGGAGACTCAGCAAGCATTTACATGCCAGATCCAGCTTTCACCAGACATCTCAAAATGGTTCAGGAAAGAGTCAACACATGTGTACAGACAGGAAAGGTGGCATATCTCCAAAGACAGATAGGAGCTGATTTAAGCAGGAGAGACTGGACAGTCATGGATCACAGCTTGCTGCTGCCCTGCCTGCTCTGCTCTACAGATTTCAGGGACGTTGTGTTCTTAACAGGAACTGTATCCCAGTTCAAGAAAACTAGAAGCCCGGGACGGATTGCCTCTGAGTTTATCCCATCTTGTTTTGTTTCATTTTATTATTTTGAATGAACACTTGTGTTTCCAGTAGTTGGAGAAACTTTTCAAAATATATAGCATGAGGTTTTTTAACCACCAAGATCATTTCTTTTTCACTCTATTCAGCTAGAAGAAAGGTAAGGAATAGACCAACTTTTGCTGTCAGAGGGACTGGTTGTTACTCTGGGCTCCATCTTCAGACAGACCTAGGTATCAGTGGCCCCAAATGCCCACGCCGTCCTCTAGCTGGCCTAAGGGCTAGAAGACCCTTAGGACAGGAATCCCCGCCTAACACGTACCTAGTGATCAAACATCATTTGCAACACTACGCTAGTGCACGTTACCGAACCAAATTCATTTGCCCGACTTGCAGCAAGCCAGACCCTGAGCACTGAGGTTTGCAGCAGAGAAAGGGTTTACTCACGAGGCAGCTGAACTAGGAGACGGGAGAACACGTCTCAGATCCGCCTCACCAAGGCGAGGGGCTTGGGGTATTTGTGGGTGGAGAGTATAAGGTGTTTGGAGGTACAGAAAAAGGTGAGGGAATCGCTGCTCTACACAGGCCTGTCTGGATCACGCGCTTTTTTATGGGTTGCATGTTCAGGAAATGGCGGCGTTAACATGTCTGAGGGTGGAGTTTGTGAGCCTCTGACGTCACAAGGTTACTGAGCGGACACTTGTGCATGCCCAGTTGTCGGGTTGGTGGTCCCAGCCAGTCTTAATTGGCTCAGATTCGAACTGCACAGAAGCTGACTCTAAATTCCTGAAAAACAACTTAATCAACCACTACCACAGCGGTCCATACGTCAGAAGTGTTATCTATAGGGGGCTGTTAAAGGAGTCTTGTGATGTATATTGCCTAAGCTATGTGAAGCTAGGAGGGTGTGCAATTTGCAAGAACAATTAGTCAGTGAAGGCAGGTTACAGGATATTCTTTATTAATTAATTAAGCTATAGTTTAAGGGATCTGATGATTGCCCTCAGTTTCACAGAAATTATACTACCTGTTCTCATTTAGATTTCAAGTGAAGAGTTCTTTATGGTAACCCTGCAGGTTGTCGTTGGTTGGTCTGTCATACTAATTTTTCTTTGGCTGTCACTCGCCCAGAATTCCCCATTATTTTATTTATTTATTTATTTATTTATTTATTTGCAGTACGCGGGCCTCTCACTGTTGTGGCCTCTCCCGTTGCGGAGCACAGGCTCCGGATGCGCAGGCTCAGCGGCCATGGCTCACGGGCCCAGCCGCTCCGCGGCATGTGGGATCTTCCCGGACCGGGGCACGAACCCGTGTCCCCTGCATCGGCAGGCGGACTCTCAACCACTGCGTCACCAGGGAAGCCCAGAATTTCCCATTATTGACCCAGAACTTCCACATTTACTGGTTACCTTATTAAAGTTAGACTCTGCATTTCGTAATCTACAGCGGTAACACTTTAGTTCAGCGTGCTGACACGCTGAACCTGACCAAAACTGCTTGGACCGGGATCCCTATAAGAACCGTTGATTGCATTTATTCCTTTCCTGGGGCAAAAAGCTTCCATTTCCTTTAAGACAATATCCTTCACAGCAAAACCAGATCTGTTTCCTAGCAAAGCTACCAAAACCCCTGACTACTATTGCCAGTTGTCAGTGGACACTCATAACATAATCTGCCCTGACAGAGCCAACCATACAAAGAGAGGGGTTGGGTGGCTGCTGCCTGGTAGGATTTCAGGACAGGGGAGAGGCTCCCATGCAGAACTCCCTCCCGGGCCACCTGAGCCCTGCTACCTGAAACTCCACCACGAGTGAATCATTCCTTTACAGTACACATTGCCTTTTGGAAAACATTCTTCCAAGAGGTATCGTACTTAAGTCAGTTGGTGGTTAAGAGGGTGGGGGGGGGGGGAATTACAAAGAGAGGCAAAGAGGAAGAGAGTTGAAATGAAGGTGGTAACATACAACTTTGTGTGCGGAGAGCCTTATTAAGGATTGTATTGCAACACTGGTGTAAACAGGGTAGGTAACGATTATGAGACAATGATTCCAGTATGGCTCAAACCCACAGGCTCATGCCTAATGTGGTCTTATTATCTATTATGTATTTGTAGGAAAGCTTAATAAATAAGTGAAGATTCAACCTGATTTGTAATTGGCCTACCAATTCAATATACATTATAGGTTTTGATTAAGACAGTGATTCTCAGCTGTAGGCAGTTTTGCCCTATCCTCCCAGGGGTTACTGGCAATATCTGGAGACCTTTTTGGTTGTCACAAGTAGGGGATGGGAGCGGGTGTTACTGGCATTGAATGGGTAGAGGCCAGGGATGCTTCTAAACATCCTTCAAGGCCCATGAAAGCCTCTTCCGGAAAAGAATGATCTAACCTAAAATATCAATTGTGCTGCAGTTGAAAAACCCTGCTTTAGGCTTATAGGTGAGTAGCCAGGATTGTAGAAATGACAGAACTGTCATGTAGTAATTTCTAGTTACATCTTGCACAGGAACAGGAAAGCATGGATAATAGAGTACAAAGGCAAAAAGAGGCTCTGAATGTTGTTCATCTTCAGAAATTCATCGTTACATCCAGCCCCACAGTCTGCTATTTGGAGAGTTGGTTTTTGGCCTCTACATTTAATCTCTTCATCACCATCTCAGAAGCCAGAAGGAGAAGGTTAGGAATCTTAGCCAATTCATTTTAAGAAGCTCTGGGCCTCTGTTTCAGAGATACCTCTAATCAGTAAGCTCTATGGGAGGAAATTTCCTATAAATAACTTAATTGACAGATCTTGATGAGGGCAAGAATGCCTTAGTCCCCAGCTTCTAACTGTTCCAGCCAAATTCATGGCAGACAGATGCCATGAGAAGCCATCTTCTTCTCTAGCCTCTTCTGTATTTCCTTCCCTCTGATGAGAGTAATTCCCTCCCACCGCCCCTCCAGCACAGTGTGCACTCTTTAGCCCTCACCTATTCACCTTCTTCTCCATCCCACCCCCTCCTTTCCCAAGAGCAAGACCAGGTGACTAAGAGCTGGCACAGAAGGCGCTGCCATCACTTACTTCCCGTTCCCGATCAATGCACTTTAATAGCAACTCATCCACAGCAACCACGACTTCATAGGGTACTTGTGGAATAAAAGGATTTCTCCATTCCACCTTCTACTTTGGCAAAGCCGCTCTAGACTTTAAAAGCAGCAGAGAAATCTTGAGAGGGGGCAAACCAAATTTGAAAATTTCACTAAGCCCACTGCTTTGTCTGAAGGTAAGTCTGATTTGGTCTTGAAAACTCGTTTGGGGAAGAGGAGAGGTGTCATGATCAGTGTATGCACAGAAGGGACCAGCAGTGAACCTCTGCTACCTGACACCCCCTGACTTAGGGAAGACCTACCAACTTGGCCAACCTGGGAGTAGAAGTTTTTCTCAATCCTTCCTGAACAATCCATACCCTTAAAAGAACAGCCTCTGCTAGCCATCTGCTCCCTGCAAGCTTTCTTCTGGTGTCGGACAATCAATCAATCAACCTTAGCGCCAAGGTTTCTGAAACACATTTTTAATATCTTCTTGCACGTATTACTGGAACCTACATTACTATCGGATGACTCTTTTTCTTTTAATGCCAGCAGTGCCCTGATGTAGCCCCATGGAGCCCTCCTTTAACCCTCCTATATTCTGACTCTGATTGTTTAGTTTCTGATAATACGTGTCCCTGGAATGCCCCTCTTGGCTAATGGAAGCATCCCTGTACTGCAGTCACAATCCCTCTTTAGGAGACTCTGGTTTGAACCCGATTGGAACCTGACTGGTATCTGCAGGATAAAAGAGAAATGTTGCTGAGTAGTCAAGAGAATTTGTCCAGACCTCCAGCCACAGGGAGAAAAGGAAGGAGGGTGGGAAGGAACCAAACTAATCTTCATTCTTCCAGCAGAGATACAGAGGCTGGGAAACATCTCATCCATAACAACCAAATCACGGCTCACTCCCTCTTATGCTCCTTTCCGTAAGGCACTTAAAGAAGAAGAAAAAATCAAGTCCCTCTTTTCCCCTTGCCTTTATTCTTTTAGCCAAGTTGTGACAAGCCACTGATTTCTACCCTATAAATTATTTAAAATTCCACCTTCACATGGAGATTGGAAAATCAATCTCCCTGATTAAAAAGTGACCAGCTTCACATTTCTAAATGTCTCTTTAATCTTTTAATTATGTCTGGTTACAGACAGCATGAGTCTCAAAGAAGCAGAGAAATGTACTCTGTGCTAACTCAACTCAAAAGATCTATACGTCCATCAGCCTTTTTACTTAACCATGTGGCAGTGTTACCGTCGCATAGGACTGCTTGGAGAAACACTGCCTGAAGACGAGTATCTTAATATACTCTGATTTCAATGTCATGTGTGAAGTTTTGTTGTTTTTAATTTCCCCGACTAAATTAAATATTATAGCATCTAACTGGAGACTCTGTAGATGCAAACGCTAGTTTTAATACAAAGCACTGAGGCATATGAATTCATGCACAGACCTGAGAATTCACCCCAAATCCACCATCGTAAATAGGGCAAGCCAAAGCAACCCAGCTAAATGTATACATTTTTAAATTGACTCCGGTGCCAAGACTGTTGGAAGAAGAATTACAATCACTTCAACCACCCAATTCTTCATGAAAAACTACTCCTCTCTAGTGAGCTAGATGAAAAACAGTCTCCAGCAGGCTTTTAAATGTAAGCAACAGATGATGGAGTGCAAAACAAGGGGAGAGGGATCCAGGTAGGCCTTACAGGGATTCTTGGAGACGTCATTTATTATGTGTGTTGTTTGAAAATGCGGTGAAGTCTGCGATAATGCGGCCCAAGAAACCAAAGCATTTCAAAGCCCCAAACACAGACATGCAGCCAGCTATTCTTAACTCGACATCCCAAGGACCATCGGCAGAAATCCCTGCTGACTAATAAGCTGACTTAGACACCATAAACCACTGTTTTAAAGTATTCTTGCCATATGAATTGCACTGTAAATTTCACAGCCCCTTCTCCAAGTGTCTAACAGAGAAAAGGCACATTTAGCGTTTTGAGGTCCAGTCTAATCAGAGAGCAGAATGGAGGCTCCAGGGAGACACTTCAGAATGGAAACGGACGATTCCAATTCCCTCAGTTGTAAGTCTGGGCCTGGTTGGGATGTTTGTGCATATGAAACACGGGGGAATCTGAAGCACCACAAGAGATGGTTGCAGGCAAGAGGAGAGATTCACTGGGAAGGTTCTGTGGCCGTGAACCACTTTGATGGTCTAACCTGCCTTTGGCCTAGCAAGTTCAGTGGGCTTTCTCCATCTCATCTAGGCGGGGAAGTGACAGCATCCACTGGAGATGATGTGTTCTGTGGTCTTACCACCATGTGCTTGTGATGAGTCTGTATAACTCTTGAACTTAAAGGACAACCTCCCTATCTATCCTTGTGTTTCAAGGACCACACCTGAAATCTCTTGGAAATAATGAAAACTTGTATTCTCCCAGACTATTCTGAAAAAGATGATTTAAGTTATGTTTCCTATAATATTGCACAAAATTCTTCTAACCTCAAGTCCCAGATGCCTCAAAAACCCAACCTTGAGCTAATTTAGACACTCCTGTTGATATGGCACTGTCATGGCCTAATGGTTTCCTTTATACAATCAACTTCTTTTTTTTTTTTGCGGTACGCGGGCTTCTCACTGTTGTGGCCTCTCCCGTTGCGGAGCACAGGCTCCGGAGGTGCAGGCTTAGTGGCCATGGCTCACGGGCCCAGCCGCTCCACGGCATGTGGGATCTTCCCGGACCGGGGCACGAACCCTTGTCCCCTGCATCGGCAGGCGGACTCTCAACCACTGTGGCACCAGGGAAGCCCCTATACAATCATGTTTTTAAAAACGTTGTGTATTTATGTCTTATGACTTTAATTTTCCTGGTCTGAAGCCCTATAATCATCTCTGGAGAACACACTGGATCTGCTCCTTCCCATGGGATTGGAAGGATCTTCATCTCAAAGCACTGCCCTTCTGACCTAACCTGAGTTACATATAAAGGCCAGAACAGTGAAGCAAGACAAATCATCGAACACTCATTAGGTATCTATAGAGGCCAAGTGATAGTGATAAATGTACATAGAGATACCCACATAGACATACATTTAGATCTACAGGTATAGCTGGAGAGAGAGAGTTTAAAATCAAGTGAAACATACTAAAATAACTAAATAAATACAAAGTAGAATAAAATAAACTCCAAAAGAGAGGAATACTGATTTGTGCAAAAAGGTAATAAATTTGCTTTTAGGTGTATTGATTGTGAATTTCCTAAGAGGTGGAGATGAGTGTGTAGGTTAGCTGTCATTATCATAAAAGTCATAATTAGAGCCCTGGAAGTAAATGAGATTCCCCTGGGGAAAGAAATGAAAGAGACATGATCAGCAATAATATCGGCGAATCAAAAAACATAAGCTCAAAGAAGTCCTTGTAAAAGAGTTTAATCTAAAAAGGTGTTTCACGGAGTCGGATGTTGCAGAGTTCAAGGAAACACTAACACCATAGGCCGCTGGCTCGTAGATCCCTTCGGAGCAAGGCGTATGCCGAGCACAGTGGGAAAGAAATGGGGAAGGCATGGTTTCGGCACACGAAGGACTTCTAACAATAACTGGGAGGACAAAGCTGACCCAAAGGGTGGTACTAAAACTCAGAGCTAAATTGCGTGATGGCAATTATAGAAGGTGGGAGGTTCTACGATGGTCCAAGATGCCGGCTGCCAAGGAGCCCTAGACCCCACAAAGAACAAAAGCAGATGCTGCCCAGATTGCTGCGGGAAGGATGACACTGAGGCTAGAACTTTTTAAAAATAAACTGCCCTAATACAATGTAATTGCCCAAGCTAGAAAATGACAAAGGCTGTTTAGCCAAACATTGATCCTGCATTCATGAATGGAAGAGTGAATGGAAGATTTGACAGGAAATGCCCCACTCCAGCTCTGTGGATGAAAGCCACCAGTGCATGAAAAGACACACGATAAAATTAAAAAAAAAAAAAAAAAGACACATGAACTCTTCATCTCACCATCTCCTCTCGCCCTTTATTCTCATTGCAGAGACTCACAGCCAAAGACTCTTATCTGCAGACCTGCCAAAGGAAGTGATTGCCAAAGGGCCTTTTAAATGAAGAATGGAGACAATCTGTTGCCTCTTTTCATTCCGAACCACGGTATTGGATTTGAAGTGCTATTTGGGTATTTAAAAATAATGTTAGTGTTCCTTAGCCCTATTTGCAGCACTTAGCACTTAGCTTTATTTGCAGCACTAGAGAACCAGTAATCCAGGAGCTCAGAAAAGAACAGTGGTTTCTTAGGATCAGCAAATAGTTAAGAAAATACATTCTAAAGGAAGAAAATAGCAAATGATGATGATTCATATGTCAGGAAAATAACCTCAACTCGTATAATCCAGACATTCTTTGATTTATTCATTCATTCATTAAATATGCAGGAAGTGCCAACTTCATGCCCAGCACTGCCCCAAGGGTGGGGCTACATGTAAGAAGAGCATATGGTCTCTCCATTTGAGAGGTTCACCCCCTGATGGCGAAGGAAGAAAAAATAATATCTACCATTTATTCTGCACCTACTTCCCATCAAGAAATGCCCATAACCCTTTATCTGGCTTTGTTCATTTAATACAACCAATCTGGGAGTTAGGTATTATTATCTCAATCTGATATAGCAGTAAATTTAGATGTAGCAAGATTGAGTAATTGACCAAAGTCACACAGCCAATATGTGGAATTCAAACCCAGCTCCCCTGCAAAAGACCATATTCTTTGCACTGCACCACACGGCCTCCTGAAATGAAGAAGAACTTCAACCTGCCCTCAAAGATTAATCACAGACATGTTTAGAAATAATAACACTGATATGATTATTGTAATAATACCATCACTTCCAATGCCTACCTAGGATTCTTGTCAGCACTGAGGAGAATTTTTGAACCCATGCCCACCCCTGGATCAACTCTGAAGGGCGTAGCCTGGGGAGTCTCTCCATGAGGAGAAGAAGATGTATTCAGAGCTGCTATCCATCTCTGGTGATGCTCCTCTAGGGTACTGGGCCTGCTAAAATGTAGCATCTATCTATCTATTTATCTATTTATCTGATCTATCATCTATCTATCACATATAGCTATATGTCTAGGATAGAGCATATAGCTATATGGACTCATTTCCAACCTTCACACTAGCCAGAGCCTTGGATCCTACATAAAGAGTATGAAGAAAAACTGACCTAGGCATTTATATCACCTTCAGGGGGAAATGGTACTCTCATTGCATTGGGTGCATATTTCTAGACTAAGATGAATTACATTGCCTAATATTTATCTGTTTTCTTGACAGTCTCTTTCGCTAGACTGTGAAGCTCTCCAGGCTAAGGACTCTTTTTCCTTCATCATGATATTTCCAGCTCATACAGAAGTTTATTTTACTTAGTTGATCATTAAAATGTTTACTGAAGAAAACTGCAGCTGTATTAGTTCATTATTGTTGTTGTTGTTGTTTTTAAGTTTATTCGTTAAAGGTCTGTGGGCTGGGCTTCCCTGGTGGTGCAGTGGTTAAGAATCTACCTGCCAATGCAGGGGACATGGGTTTGATCCCTGGTCTGGGAAGATCCCACGTGCTGCGGAGCAACTAAGCCCGTGTGCTGCAACTACTGAGCCTGTGCTCTAGAGCCTGGGAGCCACAACTACTGAGCCCATGTGCCACAACTACTGAAGCCTGTGCACCTAGAGCCCATGCTCCGCAAAAAGAGAAGCCACCTCAATGAGAAGCCCGTGCACCATAACGAAGAGTAGCCCCCACTCGCCACAACTGGAGAAAGCCTGAGCGCAGCAACAAAGACCCAATGCAGCCAAAAATAAATAAAATAAAAATAAATTAATTTAAAAAAAGAAGTCTGTGGGCTAACTCCTAGGAGAATGGTTGATACAAAACCGAATAAAACAAACCCTGGTCCTGGTCTAACCTAGTTAGCACATCCAACTTTCACATATTGTTTAATTTATAAGGGAAGACTGGGTCTGTATGTATTAACCTTGAAATAAATGCTATGTTAATATGATATTTAAATTCCCACTCTGATTTCATTTATCAATATAAGGCCTGACATCCCTTAAAAAATAAGCTATAACTCAGAAGTAATCATCAATCAAGTTACAAAATTCATATCCAACTAAATGTGAGACATTGAATACATACATATATATTTATCTCCACTTTCTCCTGGAAACCCACTCACACATCAGTAAAAGAATACAAAAGTATAAACCCACAAGAAATACAACAGCAAAGAGGACATCAGTGGATGAGGATGGCAACAAATATCTGCTATAATGAAAAGTACTGGAGGAACGATAACAGTTTAAGCAGAACAGAAACGGCTGGATTCTATGTGCCCATAGAGGCAACCCCATAAGGAACAAGCTAGCCATCCTTCAGAACCCTGGGAAGGCTCAGGAACTGGAGGTGTGGGGCGTGCAGAAGATACAGGCATGAGGTCAAGGGTGACTGAAAGTCAACATAAGGCAGCTAGCTCCTTAGGTCTCATCATGACCTACCTCCCACCTCCAGAGACAGGTGACTTATTCTCTCAAAAAACTGAACCAAACAGGCTCAGGACCAGGGACCCCAGGCACAGAAGACAGAGAAACAGGGGCCATTAGCAAAAGTCTGATCACCAGACTCTTCTAGCCTCCTCCCACCTGCCACCCAGAAGGCCACAGCCAGGTTTATAATCCCCAGAAAGAGCTTTGGAAAGTCCTACTGTCGAGAAATTAAAGGGCTTAAGGAAGAGACCTGTAGAATTCAGGGTTACACTAATAAAAATGTTGGCTTACTGCCCCGTCATTCTATAGTGAATCCCTCAGTTGGTGAGCCTTACGTACACACAGAGCATTCAGTTCACATGTGATTCCCTTGTAGCCAAGTGTCACAAGATTTGAGGGACAACCTCCAACATGAAAGACAGAGACAAAACCAGCAAACAGAAAACAAGAAAATCAGAGGGAAGAGAGACAATGCAGGGATTAGAAGAACACTTCAAATAAAGTACGCTGAACATCCACAGAGAGGTTAAAAAAACATATTGCATCTATAAAATAGCACAGGTGCTATAAAAAAAGGAACAATCCTAGAACACGAAAAATTCCCTAGAAATTAAAAATGTGGGCCCTGATATTTTTAAAATATCAGTAGAAAGTTTGGGAGACAAATTAGGTGAAGTCTTCCAGAGCGTAAAACAAAAAGATAAAGCAGGCATTTGTGAGCGAAAAGATAAGAAAACGTGAGATTAATCCAGGAAGGGTCAATAACTGACCAATAAGAGTTCCACAGGAAAAATCAGGGGGGTTGGGGAACAGGGAGAAACAAACTATTGAAGAAACACTACAAGAAAATTTCACAGACCCGAAGGATATAGATCTTTAGATTAAAAGATCCAAAAGGATGTGGAACTTGAGATTAAAAGGACCACTTAATGACCAACACAGTAAGACCCAACCAAGGCATATCATTTTGAAATTTCAGAACTACAGAACTACACAACACTCACATAAAAATCACGGGGGATCAGACATTAGACTTGTGAATGGAAACATTGGAAGCTAGAAGATAATGGTGCAATGCCTTTAAATTCAGAGAGAATTATTTTTAACCTAGAATTCAAATTTCAGCCAAACTATCAAACAAATGCAAGGGTAGAATAAAGATATTTTCAGGCAGGAAAGCTCTCAGTAAATTTACCTCACATGCACCCTTTCTCAGGAAGGGTGTGCCGCCAAAAGGAGGGAGTAAAGAAAGAGGAAAACCAGGAAGGAACCAAGGAGAGGCTCCAGCACAGGAAGGAGGTGAGGAGAATCAACAGGATGATAGCAGAGGGAAGTCCTGGGAGAACAGTGGAGCCCAAGAGAAAAACCAGTCCAGGTTGCAAAAAGACATCAAGGGTCCCAGAAAGGAGGTATTTAGACTCCGATAGATTACCTGCTCTATATTACTATGTGGAAAGTTTGGGGGGCACTGTTGAAAGTTGGGGACAGTTATATACAAAGCCTGGCTGATGGAAAAAACAAGGCAAGTATTAACTCCAAGAAAAACAAAACGTTGTACAAGAAAGGAAAGGTAATTATAGGGTAATGTTAGCTCAGTAGAGAATATTATTTATACAGTTATAATAATATAAATCCTGAATATTGATTTAACCGAAAAAGGGAACAAGAGGAAGCAGTGTTGTGGGATAGGAGACTTAAGTCCTCCCCAACTGTAATAGTCACTAAATAATGATCTAGTCAGACACATATATGACTTAGAAATATGGAAGTAAATACCAGAAGAAACTGCTAAAATTAATTTAAAGTAGCTACCCGCAGGGACTAGTGGTAAAGGGGGTGGGGCAGGAGGATAACTGGGGGTTTTGTCTTTATTTTTTAAAGTGCTTTAGTAATATTTGACTTTTAAAATATATACATTTATTTGGATACATCTGAAGTTATTTTTAAGCTGCCGTAACTCTGGTCCTAAGGAGGTTTATGATCAACAAATCGGATACACTTCTGCCCTTAAGGATCGTACAATTTAAACACAAATCTGAGAAAAATCATACAGACCATTTTCTAACCTAACAAAGCCTAGGAGATTTCAGAACCAATCTGAATGCATTTGTCCCTTCTCCTCTCCAACCTGTAGATATCTTTAAAATGTGAGAAGCTCCATAAGCAGATACGCCCACATTTTCCCAAGATGTTTGAGATTACATAACTACAAAACTTGACCGCAGTCTGAGTGAATGTGTACATGGTAGCACTTGCTCACCAAAGCAGGGAAACCAGCTGATGTTAGGAGAATTGGTAGAGTCTTTATCTGAGTAGAGATTCAGAGAAGGTACCAAGGATAGGGGGGTTCGAGCCAAATCTTCAAGTACAATAGATGTGCAATTTGATGGACAGGAGGTAGTGCCATCCCTGACGGGCAGTGAACAGCTCGGAAAGTCGGTTAAACTGAGAGTCAGAATGGCCTTGGGGGTTCTCAGAAACCCACAGGGTTTTGGGAAATCAGACACTCAAGAGTCACAGAGAATGTAACCTGCTAATTCATCCCCAAACGAATTTCTCCATCACAGCAGAAATCTCTGGTAGAGCAATAAAGACTCTTCTCCTAAAGCAGCATCTCCGCGACCAAGCAGTAGCTAGCCTGCTCACAACAATAATAATGTGTTAATGACTTTGATAAGGGGGATACACATCATTAGCACCTCTTAATCCCCTTTTGAGCAATGGGAAAGCAGCTGTGGAATACACAAAGAAAGGAACCAGGGGAGGAACTTCCCCTTAAATTGGCCTCTGTGATTGTTAATTTTGTATTATTCTGCCTCTAGTAATTATCTTTTTTTTTCCCCCTAAGGTCACCTCCATTAGTCAAGAAGCAAAGTACAGGCTTGTAGTTGATTTGGTTCCAATTACAAACATGGTGTTTATCTATGGGAAGACCATTTCCGTTGGGCATGTGGCTTAGAATTTAGGTCCCTGTTGATTTCCCTCCCCATCTTTACATTGACAGGATACACGTCTACACATTTACTTGGCAAACCAAGAACCAGAAGGCACTTTGGGGTGACTATGATTCCTTAAGAAGGAAGCTCTAGTTGTTATCCACCATGGCACCTAGCACAATATAGATGTGGTGTGTGGAATCCCCAAAACTCCAGTCCCGAGGTGTCCTGTCCCCAAAAACTCTGCCCAGTGGCCGGCCAAGGAATGAGTGAACTTTGTGCAGTAAATCAATAACCTTTTCCCTTTCTCTCCACATAAAAAGCAGTCATCAGCTTCAGACTTTCCTTGCAAGCTGCTCTCTGGGATTCAGGGTTACCTGAACACAATTCCCATGATCACTTCAGGATTCCTCTGTCCTCATATTATCTAGCCCTCCATGGAATTATTCTTCAGCTGTATGAGATTCTGGGCCAACTCCCTGTTCACAGTTCACTGTTATCAGTTATAATATTTAATGCTCCTGAGACAACTCGTTTCTCTACAGGTTGGCAAAACCATTGCTGGAGAGAGATGGGGGCGAGGGGGCTAGAGAAAGAAGGAAGGAAGAAAGGGAGGGGAGGGAGGGAGGGAGGAGCAAGGGAAAGAAAGAAAGAAAATGGGCTGTGAATACATTCAGTTGAAAAAACTAAAATGCTGGTTCTGAAAGTTTGTCTTGCCTTGTTATTTTTATTTTGATAGATTTTATTCTACTTTATGTTTCTAGCCTGGACTAGGAGTAAAGGAGTTATTGAAGTCCTTTATATTCATGAACCCAGGGTGATCTAAATCTAAGATTATGGGGCTTCCCTGGTGGCGCAGTGGTTAAGAATCCTCCTGCCAATGTGGGGGACACGGGTTCGAGCCCTGGTCCGGGAAGATCCCACACGCCACGGAGCAACTAAGCCCGTGCACCACAACGACTGAGCCTGCGCTCTAGAGCCTGCGAGCGCCAACTACTGAGCTGGCGTGCCACAGTTACTGAAGCCCATGCGCCTAGAGCTCGTGCTCAGCAACGAAGAGAAGCCACCGCAATGAGAAGCCCGCGCACCGCAACGAAGAGTAGCCCCCGCTCACCGCAACTAGAGAAAGCCCGCGTGCAGCAACGAAGACCCAACGCAGCCAATGAATGAATGAATAATAAATAAATAAATTTATTTTTAAAATAAATAAATAAATCTAAGATTATCCCTCAAATCTGAAGTTAGCATAAAACCACAAACGATGAGTGGGCAGCTGAGATGACCACAGATTCCACTATTTGGATGTAACAAAAAGAGATCAGAAAAAGTGCTGTCTAGATGAACAGTCATCCTGATTTTTCTACAGTGATTCTGCATTGTATGTCTAATTTCTAAACGTTAAAATTTGAATTTTAACGTTTAGGGGCATTTGAATTTTGTTAAAAAAAAAATGCAGGCCAGTGCAATTCACTGGGCCAGTTAGTTTTTATCTGTCCCTTGCTCATAAGCAGACCTAGAGCAGCCGCCCGGCCCCTTGCCCTTACCACCCTCTGGCTGCTACTGTCAGGCATGACCCCTTATCTCACTCGGCTGGGCAAGGGCAGCGTCTATGACATCAGAATAGATAAAAGGGGCGAAGGGAGGAGTGTGAGAGAGAAACCAGACGCTCCTTTCTCTTCCACCCCACCTGCAATGGCCTCCTCATCTTCACCTAAGGCCCCCCCCCCCCACAGCTTTCCAGAAGCCCCCGAAGCTTCTTCACCTCTGTTCTGGCAACCAGTCCTCAGTGGTACCCTGAAGCTGGGGTTTTACTAAAACAAAAGAGTATGGTAGCCCCTTCATATCCGTGGGTTCCACATCCCAAGATTCAACTAGACTTGGATGGAAAATACTCAAAAAATTCCAGAAAGTTCTGAAAGAGCAAAACTTGAATTTGCCATGTGCTTAAAAATTATATGCATTGTATTTACAATTATTTACATAGCATTTACATTGTATTGGGTATTATAAGTAATCTAGAGATGATTTAAAGTATAAGGGAAGATGTGTATAAGTTATATGCAAATACTACACCATTTTATACAAGGGACTTGAGTGTCCTTGGGTTTGGGTATCTGCATGGGTGCTGGAACAAGTCCCCTGTGGATACCAAGAGACAACTGTAATTTTTACTTTAAACCATGGTGTTTGGGAATAACATGCCGTTAGCTCTTACCATCTAATGAATCTATTGCTGTTCCTGGTTGAAATTGACGATGAAAGGGTGGAGGGGGAAGACAGAATTCCCAAACTGCTGTGTGTTTGCTGTAAAGATGGCAGAATTAGGAAACAAGAAAGGAACGCTGGTTTCTAAAAACCAGGCAAGCGAAATCTGGAAGTTTAATAGCAGACCAGCAGTGTGGAAGAGAAATGGCGTTGCCTGGGAGCTCAAGTGGGCCCCAGGAGTTTGTGTGTGAGTTGGGCCGTGACAGACGGTGCTATAGCCCAATAGCTGTCCTCTTAATCCCCACTTCGCCCCTCTTACACGTTCACACGTGATCCTCTGTCCCTTCTGCTTAGCCCACCCACTGGAAACGACCAAGAGCCTGTGTACCGAATTTTCTAAGAGTTTCTCTTTTAAATGTCTGTTCTCCTGGCGCTACAGACAATAGTAGCAAAAGCCAGGTGCTGGGCTCTGGCACCAGACTGCCCAGTTTTGAATCCCAGCTTTGCCACGTAGGGAGTGACCTTCCTTAACCTTCTAAATCTCAGTTTCTCACTTATAAATCAGCCGTAATAGTAGTACATTGGGATTTTGTGAGAATTAAAAGTGCTAATATGATGAATAGCTTAAGATAGCATCTACCTCTGCTAATATCTAATAGTATCCAATAGTAATAGTGAGCTCTCAATACTAAACTTATTTTTCTCATAATTGTCATTACTGCAGCAGCAGATACTTTACATACATTTCCTCTACTCTTTATGATAACCCAGGAAGGGATAAAATGTCTTAGAAATTGCAGAAGTTGGTGACAAAACAATCTCTCTCAGATTGCGGCTTCTATCAAGAAAATGATGCAAAAACAACTGGTACATAATTTGCAAACTTCCTTGTACGATTTTAAGTCAGCCTTAGTCATTTCCCTGCTAAGAATCTGTAGTAGGTCTTCACAATTGAATCAATGCTAGTTAAGCCTTAGTAATGATCTGTTTTGACCTTGCAAGACTGCAAAGCTGTGACCTCAGGGGGAGGTAGGTGCTCTCTCAGCAACTTTAAACCTCCCTCCAGCATAATTCTTTTCACATTGCCCTGTGTTCACTGGTTTGCCTTTCCCAGGAGACTGAGCCAGGTCATAGTCACCTTTATATCCCCAGATCCTGGCAAGGTCCACCTCCCAGTAGGTGCTCGAGAATCTTGGTTGAAGGAATAAATTAATAAAAGTTAAAGGTGGAGAGATTTCAACTCAGCATAAATGTGGAAGCAAAGGAAGGAGGGAGGGAAGGAGGAAGGAAAAAAGAAAGACTGGAGGAGGGAGGGAAGGAAGGAAGGGAGGAAGGAAGAGGGCAGAGCATTATGGAAGTGGTTATTTCTCTAATACAGCAGAGTTTGTTTGCCCATCTATTATCTGGATTTAAAAGTCCCAACTCTAAGATGCTATGAATTATTGAACACCTATTGAGGACTTAGAACTCCGATGGTTACCAGAAGAAAGGGAAAGTGAGAGTTTAGCCCGTAGACATTAGACACAAAAGTTATCCCCTGGAGCTTACAATTTAATTGGGAAGTAAAATTAACACACGAAACAGTCAAAAGACAATACATCCTAGCATGTAATTAGGTTCTAAATTACTTGTTACGGACAAAATTGTAAGGTCAGAAGGGAGGAACTGCAGTGTGAGCTGGAGGAATCAGGGAAGACTTGTTGGAGATGTGAGACTTGGGCTGCCCCCTGGAAGGATAACAGGGAAGAGCAACAATCTCAGTGAGGACAGAGGCAGGGAGGAGTCTGTTCAGAGATCACTGAGACCAATCTGGCAGGGGCCAGAAGCAGGCAGAGTGGAACCAAATGACTGATGGCCTTGGAAGTCAGCCTAAGGCCTTTTTACACGGGCTGTGGTAGCACACAGAAGCAGCCAGGAGGACGTTTTGGGCAGGACTCACTTCCTAGTCTTTCTTTCTCTTGCCCGTGGATGAGAGTGACTTGTATTGGCTAGAAGCGCCCTATGGGTGATGAATTTCCGAGAATGTGGCAGATGAAAGCGGTGGTGGCAGCACCAGGCAGCTCATTCTAGTTCCCAGATGGTGCTAAATCTAGGCCAGGAAGCGTCACTATTTCCCCAAATTCTGTGACTTCACAAGTTGCAGGAAATGGGGTGGGGATGGGAATAAAGAGCTTTTCTCCACTGCCTCAGAGGGTGGTATTTTACAAGAGGCATATGTGCTGGCTTCGATCTGAGATGGCTTCCACGTGTGTGCCTCCTCTCGTGAGTGATAAACCAATCAGAGAAGTATCCTCTTGGCAAGACAGCCCAATGCTGGCTGATACTACCTTCCATCCTTCTAGATCATTCTGATTTTACATAGATACGTCAGTATGTGTTTTTTCTATCTATCTTCTCTGAAGATAGATCCTAAACACACTTGATGGAGTATATAATACTGGCTTTCCACGAAAATGAATTCACCACAAAATTTGAGCTATCGCTATAACACCCTGTTATATCAGAACAATAACTGCTTGGAGCCACTGCGATATATAAAGTACCAGAGCTTTAACAAAATGAAAACACGACATAAAAGAAATGTCCTTCAATTTTTACGCAAATTTCTCGATTTGAATAGAAGAAACATTAAGTTTCCATATGCAAATTAATTCTAACTAGCCATGTTTTCATACTTAGTTATTAACCACAGTTTTCTTTTGTCTCATTGAAATTAGCCCTACCATTTAAAAAAATTAACAAAAGAATGCTTTAAATGCCTTAAATTTTTATGCATTATTATGAAATATTATCCAAATAAGGAAAAAAACATATATTTGAAAATATACTATAAAACAATAAAGAAATAATTTTTTGGAACTAATTTTGTGTTAATTTGAGATCTTACTAGATATCAGAGAAACCATGTGTATTTGTGCCTATCTCTGTTATGTATCTGTGATCCTGCTGTGTTTATCTATGCCTCCATCCTTAGACTAAGTCTTAGGATGATTTCTCATGAGAAATAAAAAGGATCTTCCACCAATGAATAAAGTAGCAAGAAAATGTTTGGGGGGAAATATTGAGAAGCAAGTCTGATCTTTTGTTTTATATACCAATGAGTAATTATTGATATAACAGTTTTAATTAAGGTAACTTCCACAGCCTAAATACATTTCAAATCACATTTTCAACAAACATAAAGTAAGGGCCATTGCTTGCAAAATCCATTTTGCAGGTAGAAAAACTGATTGCAAGAATAAATGACTTGTTTAAAGACAGGTTGTCAGTAAAAAAAATCAAACCTAGCTGTCTTCACTTTTAGCTCAAAGTATTTCTCATTAACCCTCATTTATGTCCAGGACCCACTACTGGACAAGACCTCACTTTGCCCAGAGAAGGTCTCACAAGAGAAAAACAACGGATTTTAGGATATATCTCCCTATTATATACCCCCTCTTTTAATTTATATAGGAAATTAAACCACTGGTTCTTAACTATGGCTGGTCATCAAAATCACCCATGAGACTTAAAAACATGCAATGAGCAGGACCCACACCAGAGCCAATGAAATATAATCTCTGGAGGCGAAGTCCTTTAATACTTCTTTTTCAAGAAAAATAACATATGTTTACTAATCAACCGCCTGGCACACTCCATATTGCTTTTTATTTCCTGTTTGGAAATGTCCCGAATCTCATCCTCCTCTTTATTTATTATATTTTTTGTCATTTCCGTTGTCTACATTTTCTGTCCCTTTAATCTTTTTAAAAAGCTCCCCACCCGAAAGAAGTTTGATGATCTTGAAGATTTGGAAAGGAGATGGTATTAGAAAAGTTCTAAAACTCTCTGTTTTAGAGTGAAAGAATTAAAGGAAAATCATTTGCTGTGGAGGTGTCTTATCATTTCATCAGCATTTTTGGAGATGGTTGTTGGGAAAGAAGATTCACAGATGAAACAACACAAAGGAAAATACATACAAAGAAGAGATCATTCGTACCGCGGAAGAAACAGACCCAGCTATGCTAGCTCATATTCAAGTGTTACTCTGCGACCTGTTTTAATTCTCTAAATGGTACTCTTAAATGAAAAAAAAAAAGGTCTTTACAGGGAAGAATGGCCATCACTGAGGCTTCTTTTACCCTCTTTGTTGCACACAGTTCCATTAACCAGGATTAGAACAGGATTCATCCAAAAACCTAACATGATGAAACAAAACAACAAAATTACAAATTTACCATTCCTCCAGAATGCTTGGTAGAGAATCTGAATTAACCCAACATTGTGATAAATTGGCAATAACGATGTTTACTGTTTCATACAATGTATTTAAAAGTAATCATATTCTGAATGTAATTTTTAAATTTATTTTTTTATTCAGGTAACACTGGTTTATAACATATAAGTTTCACGTGTACAACATTATATTTCTACTTCTATATACACTACAGCTTGCTCACCACCCAGAATTTAGTTTCCATCCATCATCATACAGCTGATTCCCTTTACCTATTTCACCCTCCCCCCGAATATAATTTTTTTTGATAAATCAAAGAAGTCATATCTTTAGTTCTCATTGGGCAATTCTTTAGGTGCAAATGTACCCACACAAAACTGGCATGAAGTGACTAAGCAGAAATGCCTGTGTTCTACCTGCCCTTTCCATCACCACAGTAAGCAAGAGGACACAGCTGACAGAGAGTGCATACACGTACTCACATTCATTCAACAATAGCTGCTGATTTCGTGTCAGGCACTGTGCTAGGCAATGGACTTACGGCTGTGAGCATAAGTTTTGGTCCCTGCCTTTCTAATACTTACATTCTAACTACAGAGACAGAGAACCATGGCATTCAAACTGATAGTGGAAAAAAGCAAAGCCACTGACTTAAGTCTGCTCAGGCTGCTCTCACAGAATACCATGACTGGGGGAGCTTACACAACATTTATTTCTCTCAGTTCTGGAGGCTGAAGTCCAAGATTAAGGCTTTGGCAAAACTGGTGTCTGGCGGGGCCCTCTTCCTGGTTTGCAAACAGCTGTCTTCCCCTTGTATCCTCACATGGCCGAGAGAACAAGCTCTAGTCTCTTCCTATAAGGACGCTAACCCAGCATGGCAGGGTGAGGGCGGGGGGAACTCCATCCTCATGACCTTATCTAAACATAATTACATCCCAAATCCACCTCCTGATACCGTCCATTGGGGGTTAGGTTTCAACACATAAATTTTGGAGGGACAAACACAAAGTCCTTAACAGCCATCTAGACCTGTGTTATCCAACAAGATAGCCACTAGCCACATGTAGCTACCGAGCTCTTGAAGGGAGGTGCATCCCTGCTGAGGTGTCCTGTAGTGTAAATTATACACCAGATCTCAAAGATTTAGCGGGGAAAAAAAAGCACTATGGAAAATACCTCATGAATAATTTCCTATATTGTTACCTGTTGAAATGATAATATTTTGGATATATTGGGTTAAATAAAAAATATTACTATTTATTTTGCTAGTTTATTTTTCCATTTCTTTAATGTAGCTATTAGAAAAATTAAAATTACTTCTGAGGCTCACACGTACGTCCTGCATCATATTTCTGTAAGACAGAAGTGGTCTAGCCCCAAGGTTCTCACATAGAGGCGATTTTAGCAGATCAGCTCAGATCACTCCTTCAGACCCCCGGTTGTCACATGTCACCAGCATGTTCGTGAGTAAGAACTAGAGGGTTCTCTCAGAACCCTGAAGAGATGGTTTAAAGTTTAAGGCACATACTTATGGGTCTGAGTATCCACAACAAATATTCACAGCAGATCTCCTTAGGCCTCATGTTAAAGAACTTACTGCTTATAATTCTGACTAGATGGAACCTTCCATAATAAAGATTTTAGAATTCAAAATGAGCCACATGTGGTCAATGGTTCATCTCAGCGAAGTTTATTTCTGCCTGAATGTGCCACATGTTTTAAAGAAGTTAAGAAATTTGGCTGCGATCAGTCCCGACCCTGTAACATTCTGATAATTGCTTTTCTCTTGAAGGTGTGCCTGATTTCAACTGATTTCCTTGCCATGTGTTATTTTCTTACTGCCAGGCAATAAAGGGTTCTGATTATTTCAGCTTCCTGGTTGTTTGGATTTTAGCAAGGAAGTGTAACCATACTTGGATGTGATGCATGACATATTCGAAGCTGTCGTATCAAAGGGTTTTGGGACTTTGGCTAAATATTTAGAACCCCTACTTCTCTATTTCCATCCTGATGCAAGAGAGAAGCCCAGTGCTTATACACTGAAGTTCTTCAAAAATAACAGTAGGAAAATAAGTTTCCTTCCTTGGTCCCCAGGGACGGAAACCTACTCCCCACCTTCCCCACTCCAGTGTCTCATCTGAAAACTCTGCTTTGATCCTCCAGATCCACAGGCCCTGCTCACCTGAACCTCTCCTTCTCAAAGTGCAACTGTTGCTTTGAGATTTAAATAAAGTTTTCTCATGCATTCATTAGCATTTTTACATCCAGACCACCTCGGATTATTTCTTTTTTTAAAAAATAATTAATTAATTAATCATCTCGTTTGTTTGCATTGGATCTTCATTGCTGCGCGGGGGCTACTCTTTGTTGCGCGGGTTTCTCATTGCGGTGGCTTCTCTTGCTGCGCAACACAGGCTCTAGGTGCACAGCCTTCAGTAGTTGTGGCTCACGGGCTCAGTAGTTTTGGCTCGTGGGCTCTAGAGCGCAGGCTCAGTAGTTGTGGTGCACGGGCTTAGTTATTCTGTGGCACATGGGATCTTCCCAGACCAGGGCTCGAACCTGTGTCCCGTGCATTGGCAGGCGGATTCTTAACCACTGCGCCACCAGGGAAGCCCCCCGATTATTTCTTAAACAGGCAGAAAGTGGTGTGCCCTTATAGTCACAGTCTTCAAAATTTAGGCACAAATAAGGCTTTACTTGGAAGCAAAAGCAAACTGCTTAGTGATAGGGTGAAAGAAAATTATCTTGTTATAGAAACCGCTTGAGGAAGACCAGGATTGGTCTACAAATACTGTGCTGCATCATTAAACCGCAGGAAGAAAAAAAAAGGAAACCACATTACTTTACATAACTTTCAAACCTCATGTAACCTCCCAGGCCCTCCCCCTTAGTCAGATGCATCATCTGCTTCTAAAGCACAATAATTTTCCAGAGTAAAACTCATCGAGGAAAAGTTCCTATACTTTGGATTAAAAATACACATAACTCATTTATATTCTAGGTGACGTATGACTATGTTGAACAGCAGGGAGAATAGCATATTGAGTTGGCATATGTCACAAATATTCCAGTTCTCCTTCTGGGTACTTGGTAGAATTGCATTTTCCCACCCATTTGAATTTAGACACAGCCATGTGAAGGTGGCTAAAAAAATACGAGCAGAAGTGATGAGTGTCACTTCCGGTCAGCTTTGAGAGGAAGTGCTCATGGCAGGGTGTATCAGCTCGGATCTTGAGTGAATTAGATAACCAGAGTTCTTCTGAAGACCTAACTTTGAAGATGTAGCCTGTGATGTTAAGTCCTAGAGACTTGGGGGCTTTCATTACTACAGCATCTATCTGTTCTGACTAATAAACACATCATTTAGAATCTAGTATCTTGTTTTTACCTTCTGTGTCTTCTCAAAATATCACTTACTTTCTCCCAATGTAACAGAGGAAAGAGAATTCTATAAGCTGACTTAAAAAGAATCATTACAAAGATAAAAGTACATTTAAAGCACAGAAAGTATACTAGGAGGGAAGAAGAGGGTGACTGTCTGACAATAGATATTGTTGCTGCAGTTGTGTGTGTTTTGAGTTCATAGTGCCACTTTTCTGTGTTGAGCACGGGGATTTGCTCCATCTTTTCCCCAGGCCAATTCAACAATGTTACCACAGAATGATTTTTAGTGACCAGTTTTTCCATGCCCTGCTTTGGTTGCAGCTAGTTTTCCATTATGTTTTGATGTCTGTGGTCCTTATTTGACTCTGTTAGGATGGAGGCTACCAACGTGAAGAACACCTGCAGTGTCTGCGACTCAGCAGCTGACTTTGCATGTGCTTTTTTTCTATTCTCCCACTGTGTACTAACCACAAGTATGCAAGCTAGAAGACTGAATACTAATCAAAAGGGAAAACTGGGTTGGTTGTGGCTTAAGGTGTTAGTAGGAAATTCCTCAGCTGCTGGGGCGTTTGTTGAACACGTGACTACTGCTGGCAATGGCCGATGCTCTACACCAGCTGACTGCCAATAACTGGGAAATCTAGTTATTTTTCTTTTTTATTTCCACTTAATTTGCAGTTTTATCAAAATGAAATGCGTACTTAATTTTTAAAAATCAAACAATTCTACACAGCCTGTAATGAAAACCTCTATCCGTCCCGACCCCTGATTTACATTCCTTGGATATCCATTTTAAAATCCATTCACTGCTTCTGTCGTCATGTTTCTAAACAACCTGCTTCTCTTGTGTTGCTTGCTTTTTCAGATTTAGATAGATGGAATGATTTCCCACTATAGAACACAAAACCTTCACTTTACTGCATTAACATCCTCCTGTAGACATACTGGCGCACGTACGCATAGTATCAGTTCATTTTTGCTGTGTAACAAATCATCCCCAAAGGTACTGGCCTAAACCAGCCATTTCTATGCACTCACGATTCTGTGGATCAGCCGTTTGAACTGGACTGGGCTGGGCAATTCTGGTCTTGGCTGAGCTCATGGTCAGCTGTGGTCAGTTACTGGGGTGGCTGGGGGCTGGCTGACCAGAGTGGCCTCAGCTAGGGGGGCTCTTCCATTCTCCTCGTGGTCTTCCATCCTCTAGCAGGAGAGGCCAGGCGCATTCACACAGAGGATGGGCAGGGTCCCGGTCCCCCCTCCATCTGTGGAAGCACACGCAGCTTCCTGAGGCCCAGGCTCAGAACTGGCTTTCTGGTACTCCCACTTCATTCTCTCACAAGGCCAGCTGGATTTGAGTAGAAGAGGAATAGACTCCACCTCTTGATGGGAGGTGCTATAAAGTCTCATCGTGAAGGATACCGGGAGAAGAAAATTGTGGCCATTTTTGCAATCTACTACACACAAGTAGTATACGTACACATAGGTACTTTCCCTCGCCACCATCCTCTTTACATAGACATATCATATATCACCAGTCAGAGTTAAATGAGTATTTAATATTGACCCTATTATAATGATGGACGTTTACTTATAACTAGATCTCATAGTGAACTAGGATTATATTTTCTTTCTTACATGAGGATTTTTGCTCTGCTCCTCAGAGTAATTAATTGTCTTGTTTTGAGTTGTTTGCTAAAGCTTTTCTATGTGCTTGCCAGTTATTCGGCTCCAAACTCTGCAGTAAGTATACATTTCCTAAGAACAACAGATGAATGATCAACTTCTTCCCCCACCCCCTTGGAGTCATCCCTCTGGATCCCTCCATCCTTCTATTCAATCTGGACTCGGTCTTCTCTGGCCCTGTTTCATAGTAATCACCCTGAGGTTCCCTTGGCTCCTTTCTTCTGTAGAATGCCCTCTTTCTTGTCTACTGGTGTCCCCTTTCTTTCTCCTCATTTTGGAGGGTATTCTCTAGTAGGTTCCTGGAAGAGGGTGCATAGGCAGCAACTTTTTGAGACTTTGAATGTTTGAAATGCTATCCCACCTGCAGACCTGTCTAACAGCGTGGATGGAAATTCTAAGGTGGAAGTTATTTTCTTCAGAATTGTTAAGGCACTGCTTTTCTACTTCCAATATTATTTTTAAGACCTCTGAGACCTTCTGATGCCTGATCCTTTGTCCATAATCAGGTTTTCTTCTCTAGAATTTTTTAGAATCATCTCTGTTACTGGACTTCTGGGAAAAAAAGACAATGATATATCTCAGTGGGGGTCCTTTTCCATTCATCTAATTGCATGTTGACTCAATCTAATAACTTTTCTACTTATTATGGGACTTCTATTGGATATCCTTTACAGATAATTATTTTTAATCTTATTTTATTTTAAAAACTGTTTTCACTTGTTTTACTTTTACGAAGGTTTTTGTTGGTGGTGGTGGTTTTCACTGCTTTGTCAATAAGTTTATTGTCTTTATCTGAAAAATCTTCATAGAAAGTTGTGGTTTGATTTACCTCTCAGTGGTCCACTCCTGAGCTCTGAGGCAGCTTGCCTTCTGAGCTACTTGATCTTTCTTCTGAGCAAGAGACATTCTGGAACAGCTCCAACTCTTTTTTCTTTTTTAACTTCTTTCTTAGGCTGCTTCTGATAGGCCGGATTCTCTCATACAGTAGTACAGTTTTCGTGTACATCTCCTCCATCATGTCTGCAGCCATGTTGTTCTTTATGTATTGGGAGAATCGTTTCTTGTTAGCATCTTCATCATCTTCCATAAGGTAACTCATATCACCTGCAACGTTCTGGGCCACAATGTGCTTCTGAGGTACTTCTGCTTGGAATCCCCTGCTTTCTGAATCGTAACCAGGGAACAATTTGGTACTGTGAGGCATTGATAAGCCTCCATCTACAACTCCCCTCAGAGCCCCGAAAACTTTATTTCCAGTGGTAGTTCTGGCAAAATTTTAGTTCAGATAGCAGGTGAAGGTACCAGGCTGACCATCAAAGCTTTCCTCATTGTATTTATATCTTGTCCATGTAAAACCAACTGAGAAGGCTGCGGGCCAGCAGGAGGCCAGGACAGAATGCCGCAGAATAGCTGTCAGGCCAACCGTCACACCGTGCTTTGGGAGTTCGTGAGCATTATCTCCGCAGAATATCACATGCCCTTTTATTCAGGCATAAGAGATTTGACAAATGATATCTCTGTTGGTTACATGGACAATCATTCTTTATTTGGTTGTGTTGTACTTAACTTTTGCCCTGGAGTACCAAGTGTTTCTGAGCATAGCAATCAATCTTGTTTTCTTTTAAGTTTTACTTGGTATCTCTTAAAGTAAGACCTATTCTTGATATCTTTAACAGAGATCCATGTCGATGGGTTGCCACTGACCTCTTTTTTGGTTTTTAAAACTTTATTTCTCTACCATTCTATTTAATATTTATTTATTCTATTATATTTTTAAATTCTAAGACTGCTTTAAGTCTTGTGAATGCTCCTTTTCAAGAGCACTCTGTTCTTGTTTCATGGATGCAATATCTTATTTCTCTGAGAGTTTTGTTTGTTTTTTACATTTTCTTCTGCTCCCTGAATGGTCTCTTCCCTCTGTGGTGTTTATTAATTTTGAACTTTGCCTTTTATGTTAGATACTTCCTTCAAATATCTGTTACTCCTTGGCTGTCCATTTTCAAGAGAAGTCCTAAAAAGTTAGTGGCAGAAGTCCTAAAAAGTTCCTGTCTGAGGAATGAAAGTATGCGTGGGATCTGCAACAAATGAGATTCACCGTTGGGCTCCCCCAACAGTCTGTGTCTGCACTAGTTTTCTATTGCAACGGTAACAAATTACCACAAACTTGGCTGCTTAAAGCAACATAAACTTACTATCTTACAGTTCTGGAGGTCAGTTGTCTGATTCCGTCTTGCTGGGCTAAAATTAGGTTGTCGGCAGGGCTGCATTCCTTTCTGGAGCCTCCAGGGAAGAGTCCATTTCCTTCCCTTTTTCAGGTTCTAGAAGCCACTTGTATTCCTTGACCTTTGGCCCTCTCCTTCCCTCTTCAAAGCCAGTAATAGTGGGTCAAGTCTTCTTCATATCACATCACTCTGACCTCTTCCGCTTCTCTCTTCCACTGCTAAAGAGCCTGGGGATGACACTGGCCCACCTGGATAACCAGGACACTCTCCCTACTGTGGCTGGCAGATGACCAACATTAATGCCATCTGCTACCTTAATTCCCCTTTGCCATGTCACCTAACACAGTCACAGGCTTCAGGGATTAGGATGTGGACATCACTCTTACCACAGTTACCCCAATGCCTGCAGACACTGTCTCCTGGGCTGATCCATTTACCCAAGGAGGAAGGCTCCTTTCTCCTGCCAGTGCACATGCAGCATTCCGGGGGTCACATGTTGCTGGCGGTGCCACTAGTTGGTCTGCAGATGCCCCTCTTAGCCTCCCTGTTTCTAGTTGTCACGAGTGCCCTCAGCTGTGTCCAGTATTCCCTCCTCCAGAGCAGTCTCACTCAACCTCTTTTGAGCATAAACCTTCAGTCTTGTACTGAGTTGAGGAGGTATAGTCACTGGCGGTGCAGGATACCATAGGGAATCTAGGTCCAAGTATTCCTTAAACAGATTCTTAATCACTCCTCCTGGTGTCAGTCTCGCCCACACCCCTTTGGAGGCAGCTGGTGCCTCTACTGCTGAGACTCTTGGCGCCTCGGTGGCTTCATCAAACCAGATTTTTGGCTTTGCTTCTTACAGGCTCTTGCCATTCAGCTTTCTCCTGTCTAGTCGGTCAGTTATTGCCCATCCATCTGCTTTCTGGCTTTCAAAATAATGCTATTTCCTCTTTTGTTCCCATGGTCCTTATTGATGTGTGCCTTTTCATTCTCTGTCATCTTAGTGGGGCTTCGAGAGGGAATGGAGATCCGGTCATGTTTTGTTTTGTTTTGTTTTATCTGCCGTGTTTAGCTAGAAGTCCCTATGGTTTGTTTTTTGGGAGCACTAAGTAATTGTGAAACCAGTTATATCCTTTGTGTTCTGTATGACAATCAGTTTCTATTAGTTTTCACTAAACACCAGTGACAAGAGTTCTGAAATGTTTGTGTTCCCTGTGAAGGAAAAAATAAGGAAGTGAAGATGGCAATTACCAAGTGGCCGTCTCAAAACAGTAACGTCAAAACAGCCTTCTTTGCCTCATCTAGAATAGGTGCTCAAGAGGGCATTTGTATGAATTACATGCTGCCTAAAATGTACTCCAAGAATCAGGCAGGTCCAAGCTTTAATCCCAATATCTCTGAGCACAGGCCTGTGCAAACTGAGTTGTTTTTGAATAAATACTGATGAGTTTATTAGCTGTTTTTCTTAAGTTGAAGCTAGAAAAGCAATTCCTTCTCATTCTAAATGTCTGAAATGAAAAGTAAAAAGTACCACACCCTAATCAATTTCAATAAAGGCAAAATACTGAATTCCCTGGAATGCATCAAACAGAACTTTGATATTTTATATACTAGTGGTACTGCCGGTAGTAAATCAGATAAACCATGTATAGAAGATGTAGATTTTTATCACCTCCTAGTTATGTTATATTAATACGTCATTCTCTCTCCTCTTCCCCCAAAGCATGCTATTTCATTAATTGTTTTACTTTTTCCTGATAACTTCTGTCTGAGGACTGAAAGCTTGGCCAACTACTGTTTTGACCATGCAGGCGAATGGGATGGAAACATCACCCAGTTAGAGGCAGAGTGGTGGCTACGATCTCAGTCTCCTTCTCTTAGCACTATGGCTCTTTTCACAAGTATTTGCTGCCCCTTTGGGGGGCCTGTAGTTTGTTCCATGTAAATATAAGAGGTGTTGGGAGCTAGCAGTGGGTTACTAGGGGCCTCCGGGCATCTAGCAGTTTGCTCAGACCAACAGCCAACACAGCTACGTGGCAAGCTCCAAATGAGGACTTTGGCTGCTCTCAGAGGCTTCTTCTAGCCCTAGGCTAACGTCTCCACTGTACTGGGCTTTCTTTGTTGACACCTAAGAGCAGCAGCTGCATCCAGCACCACCGTGACACAGAAACTCGGTTGTGTTAGCGAGGCCGACCTCTGCTCTGAAATGCTCCTAATTCGCTGTTAATACATGACATCTTCACACACACACACCTCAGTGCAAAGAAAAGCCAGTTCAACCCATGCATAGAAAGCTGACGACAAAGGTGAGAAAGAATGAATGGTTATGATACACTTTGTTCTTTCAGGGTAAAGGAAAAATATTTGAATTGTATACGGTAGTACTTTGTTGTCCCATATTTATGATTCCAAACCTGAGATCTCATCTGGACTGCTGGGTGGCTTGGAAAACAGAAGAAAAGATATTTCTTTTTTTTTTTTTAAGTTTTTCTTTCTTTAATAAACTTTTTTCTTTGGCTGCATTGGGTCTTCGTTGCTGTGCACGGGCTTTCTATAGTTGTGGCAAGCAGGGACTACTCTTCGTTGCAGTGTGCAGGCTTCTCATTGCGGTGGCTTCTCTTGTTGCGAAGCCCGGGCTCTAGGTGCGCGGGCTTCAGTAGTTGTGGCACGTGGGCTCAGTAGTTGTGGCTCCCGGGCTCTAGAGCACAGGCTCAGTAGTTGCAGTGCATGGGCTAAGTTGCTCCACAGCATGTGGGATCTTCCCGGACCAGGGCTTGAACCTGTGTCCCCTGCATTGGCAGGTGGATTCTTAACTACTGCACCACCAAGGGAAGTCCTATATTTCTTTTTAATCTGTTCTGAAAAGATTTAAAAGCAGTTGAAGAGATACTTATTAAAACTTCAGCTAGCTCTGTGACCTAGAGCTAGGTGAGCTAGTCTGTAGCACAATCTTTCTTCTCTTAGGACCTCAATGTTTCTCATTTATAAATGAAGGGATTAGATTCTCTATATATTGAACTAAGAGGTTTCTGTCAGTGTTAAAAACCTGAGATTCTAAGATAGGCAACTTTCCTGAAACGACGGGGAGGAAAGCCTTTGAAAAAGCATAACTCCCATTATATGAGGATTTGTTATATCCAACTCGGATTTAGCACCTTTATACACAGACAGGTGTTAGAAATTTGCAATGAATAAGAAATATGCTGAAAGATTTAGTAGAAAGAAACAGCATATTGTTTGTTTTTAAATAGCGATATTGTTTTTTGAAGAGCTCTGTGCACTGGGAAATTGTCATCTAGTACCAAAGAAAATGTTTGTCATATTTATGTTTCCATTTCATGATCTCAAGCACAACTTTGTAACTGTAACTGTGACTGGTCCACCTGTCGACTCCTGGGACCTGGAGATTTCTAACTCCACAGGAAGACAGGAGAGTACTGCCTTCCACTGCACCTCTCAGCCCCACACAAAGTGTTTTATCATGTATCATCTCATGCAGGACTCATTTCCTACAGTCAGAAAGACACAACTTGAAAGAACTTTTTTTGCAGACGTTTTGAAAGCTAAACTTCTCTTTTGTGGGTGGTAGATGAAAGCTCAGTGTTTGATTACCCACGGCCTTATAGCTAAGATGAATATTCCACTCTGCTTCCGCCCAGTTTCCCAGGGTATAACCAATTTTCCTGATGGAGAGTGGATTAAATTTGCAGATAAAATGTGCTGAGGCAAGAGAACTGGCCTAGGAAACTCAAGGAAGGAGAGTTCAGAGCCTAACTAACGAGGTGGGTGGTCTAGGGAGAGTCACTTTCCTTCCTGGAGCTCAGTTTCTCTACTGTATGTAATGCCCACGTCACTACATTCTCAACAAGAATCTTCTCGGGTAGTTTCTTTTGTGGTATCATGCCAGCCTGGAATTTTTTTGCTCCTTTCTTTCAAATTCCTGGGAATGGCTTAAATAAGGAGAGGTACTATCACTCCAAAGTGATTTTAATATGTCAATCTTGTGTGAGGCCTGTTGGTAATTCTCCAGATCTTGGTCTTTTTTATGACTATATTCAGTTAGGATTAGGTTTGGCCGTGAATAATGGAACCCTAAATAATGAAGACCTGTACAAGGCAAATGTCTTACTTCTCTTTCATGTAAAAGAAGCCTGGGGACTTCCTGGTGGTCCAGTGGCTAAGACTCCACGATCCCAATGCAGGGGGCCTGGATTCGATCCCTGGTCAGGGAACTAGATCCCACGTGCCGCAACTAAGAGTTCACATGCTGCAACTGAAGATCCTGCACGTGGCAACAAAGATCCCATGTGCTGCAACTAAGACCCGGTGCAGTCAAATCAATCAATCAATAATTTTAAAATAAATAAATAAAAGAAGACTGGGGGCAGGTATCTAGAAATGCATCAGCAGAAAATCATCACAGACGCGGCTCTACCTTGCTATACTGCCAGTTTTAGCATAGGGATCACACCTCATAGTCTAAGATGGTCCCTCAAGCTTCATCCATTATTTTGACATCCCTCTCCACTGGAAAGGAGAGAGGGCTTAAAAGGGAGCACCTTCTTGCTTTAAAAATCACTTCTGGAAGTTACATGTGGCACTTCTACTTACATCTCACTGACCAGAACTTAGTCACATGGCCACAGCTAGCTGCAAGGGAGGCTGGAGCAATGTAGTCTTCAGTCCAGGCAGCCATGGGCACAGCTAAATGAGAGGGTTATGGAGGTGAGCACTAGGGTCTGACCCAGATCAAATATCCTGCAGAATTCTTTCACTCTCAAAGAGTCATGAACTATTCCTCTGGAAAGGCTCTAAGATTAAATTAGGAAGTACTATCTCAGGAAGGACAACGAGGCGATAAGATGGATAAAAGATAGCCTCAAGATACACTAGACTGTTTCAAGAATGTCTTAACACATCCATGCAGAATGTGTTAACCTATCAGAGAGATGCAAGGGGTGTGGTCGTTATGGGTTAACTAGAAAAGTTTCCATGGATAAATTTTATCCAAAATCAAAGAGATGGGAAAGATATAATTTGGCAGGACAAAGAGGTGGACGGTTTCAGGAAAGAGCGCAGTTGCTCCTTGGAAAAACCATAAAGTGAAGAATGTTCTCTTCAGTTCCCCTCTATTCTCACCTCTATATACTTTCCTCTCTTTCAACACTACTCCCTTTCCATAAGCATGCAATGGTGTGGGCATTTGTGTGTGCGCACACGCATAAACATACACACACATGCCCATACACAAAGGTATACACTAATATTTTACTGAAGCATAATTTAAGAGGAAAAAACCAAATCTGCTAAACTAATTAACTCTTACCTAACTTTCTACCATCCCAGGAGTACTGTACAAATTAAATTAAAATTAAAGTTCCTGGAAGTGAGCGTTGCTTCAGTGCTAGGCAATAAATGCCCTAGAGACTATTACTTACAGACCCTATGAGGATGAAAAAATATACCCTCAAAGAGGTTATACTCCAGAGAGAGCCATGAACATTCCTTCCAAGAAAAACATGCAGTATGATCTTTTATTCAAACTGTTATGAGGGCACCGGGAAAGCAGAGTTTAATCCCAGCTTGAGAGGAGGATGATGAGAAATGGGTAATATTTTGTAGGTAGAATCAGACCTGGTTGAAAGGAGGACATGTCAGATGGAAGGACCAGCCTGAGAAGAGGATGGAGGTAGATGACAGTGAGTAGCCTATGTAATGGAAGGAAAGGGACCAGGGATGGCACAATGAGACTTGCAGCTGAAAATACAGTTTGAGATCTTATCATGAAGGGACTTGGAACTTTAACAATAAAAGAAATGGACAATACAAGAAAGTTAGAAAGTACCGTGATCAAAGCTCTTCTGTAAGAAATGTCATATGGAGGCAGCATATAGACTGAAGGGTGAAAAGAAGTGATCCAGGCAGAGCAACTTGGAGACCAGCTTGAGTCCAGATAAGAAGTAACAGAGACCTGAATAAAGTTAGTGGGAATTGAGAAGACAATGTATCACTAACGGTGAAATTTCACGTGAAAATCAGGTGGGATATATGGGGGAGGGAGCCCTTCTAGGCACTTCTCAGGTAACACCATGTGAGTTTCCACATTTCCCAATGGTATGTGTGACCGCTGAGCCCAAGTGCAGAGAGGCAAAGGGAGGGGAAGGCGGGGGCGGGGGTTGGCAGAGGAGAAGGGAAGGCAGGGGAACCTTAATAAACCAAAAGGTAAGAAGAGAAAATGAAATCATAGACTTTCAGAGGTGAAGGGGCCCTACAACAAGGTTCACATTTTTTACAGATGAAGAAACAGATTTGGGGACATAGTGGTAGCCCAAGACCTGTGGGACTTGCCCTCCCTGGTGTCTTAGCAGGAGAGAGATATTATCTACCTGAAAACACAACATGGAAAGTCATAAGACAAATGACAAACTGGGGAAAATGTCTGCAACATACATCACAGGTAAATGGTTAATATCAACTAATAAAAGCACCTAGTTAACAGGAATGAAAAGATTAAGTGCCCAACAGAAAATGGGCAAAGAGACATGAACAGTCAGTTCATACACACAAAAACTATAAATGGTCCTTAAGCACATGAAAAGATACTCAACCTTACTCAAAATAAGACAGAGGCACATTAAAACTGCCCTGAGTACAATTTCTTACTTCCCAACCAAAAGTTGAACAACACGACTGGTGAAGCTGTGGGGAATTGGACACTCATATTTTGCTGGTGAAGGTGGGAAGTGGTACAACCCACAGGAAGGGTAATACGGTGATTTCTATCAAAATTACTGATGTATGGGCTTCCCTGGTGGCGCAGTGGTTGAAAGTCCGCCTGCTAATGCAGGGGACGCGGGTTTGTGCCCCAGTCCGGGAGGATCCCGCATGCCGTGGAGCGGCTGGGCCCGTGAGCCGTGGCCGCTGAGCCTGCGCATCCGGGGCCTGTGCTCCGCGGCGGGGCAGCGGCGGTGAGAGGCCCGCGTACCGCAAAAAAAAGAAAAAAAATTACTGATGCATTTATCCTTTGACCCAGTAATCCTATTTGTGGGTATTTACATAGAACTTGCACATGGAAAAGACAGAGACATGCACATGTGGTTATTAATTGCAGCATTATTTGTAATAGTAAAAGACTGAAAACAAGCCAACTGCCAGCATAAGGAACTGGTTCCAGAAACAGTGCAAGAGTTTCACAGTAGAATTCTACGCAGCTCTAAAAGGAGAGAGATTCTTTATGTCTTGATATAGAATCAGCTCCAGAGTACATTGTTAGGGAAGAAAAAGTATGTTGTAGAACACGCATAAAGTATGTTATTTTTTGTGTCAAATAGGGGAGAAACAAGATACATATTTTGTACTTGTCCCTGCAAAAAAGAAATACCGGAAAGATAAATAAGGAACTAATAAAAAAAAATGTTTGTCTATAAAAGGAGAGGTTGTGGGGTAAATGAGAACAGAAATCAAAGCTAGATAGCTCAGTATATATGTTTTTATTTCATTTTGATTTTTTTTACCATGTAAACATGTTTAAAGTAGAAAAAAAACACACTATAAAACTTAAAAAATGGCAACGTGACAAACATGTAATTGAGCCATTCATGGTACTATCACAGCCCAGAAAGATCTGACCTAATCACAAAGCTCAGGGGAGCCTTCCTGGAGAAAGTAGCTCTTGAGTTGAGATCTGAAGAATGAATAGAAGTTAATGGGTTCAGAGAGCAGGGAACATTATAATCAGAGAGGGAAACCTGTGCAAAGGCTCTGTGATGGGAAGGGGAAAAGTGCTTATGAAGAACTGAAAGCAAGCAGGATAGCAAAGCCAGCTTTGAGATGAGGCTAGACCAATAAGGGCAGGCTAGACTACGTGGGGTTGTGGGCCATGCTGAGAAATGTTTTTTTCTAAGAGCAATGAGATGCTGTTGAAAGGTTTTAAGCAGGTGGAGAGGAGGAGGTCCAGGGGAGTTTGTGCTTTCTTCAGGGGAATATTCATAGTCACTGAAGATTATAGAGGAAAAAGTGTGGTGTGATCACTACACTTGTTCTTAGAAAGCACTGTTGGCCCACCCATTTCCTCAATTCACCTGTACAATCACACGTAATGCTTTGCTAACAACAGTCTACGTATTTCAGTTATGATCCATCAGTTGCTATTTGCCAAAAACATTACACAAATTGCACAAAGGATAAAGTTATTATAGTCTAATTTACACTGGAACTTATCTTCGTTTCTAGGCAACATCATTGCACTGGATAATGATGGTTCCGACCCTCAGAATCTTTCACAATCTGGTAAGTGAAATGAATGAGGGAACCAATTTCTATGTGTTCAGGCCAGTATTTCACCCTATTAGATCCAGCCTGGGAATAAAACCCATTTTTAATGCACCATTTGATAAGAACGCTTAACCTCAGTATGTGTTGTAATTAGAGAGATAATTAGAACTTCACTAGAACCTCTTAAATCTAGAAATACATTTGAAATTCACCTAGAATGAAAATCGCACTACCTAAGACTAATCCAAGGCATTTTTCCTTCCAACTCTACCTTGCCTTCCCCCCCATCCCAAAGCCTTTGCAGTCTAAGAAGTGTGAAAAAAGAATTTTATAGGTAGTGCATATCACAGAAGGCTAATGGATTCAGTTGAAAATTGCTTTATATGTTTATGGCAAAGATGCTTATGGGGAAGATACTGGAGGTGGCCTCTCAGGGCAGACAGGTCCTACATGTCTGTGATCCAGATGAGTAACCACAGGGGAATGGAATCTCGGGTGTAACTTGAATTTTCAGAGTCCATATCATCCAAGGTGTATCTGAAAGAGCCGTGTGGCTGACGGGTCGTGGTGCTCTGCCTGCTGTCAGACCCATGCCGCTGACGTGGGAGAGCCGAGTTCAGGACACTGGTCCACCAGAGACCTCCCGGCTCCACATAATATCAAGTGGCAAAAGCTCTCCCAGAGATCTCCATCTCAACGCTAAGATCCAGCTCCACTCAATGACCAGCAAGCTACAGTGCTGGACACCCTATGCCAAACAACTAGCAAGACAGGAACACAACCCCACCCATTAGCAGAGAGGCTGCTTAAAATCATAATAAGGTCACAGACACCCCAAGACACACCACCAGACGCGGTCCTGCCCACCAGAAAGACAATATCCAGCCTCAGCCACAGGCACCAGTCGCCTCCACCAGGAAGCCTACACAACCCACTGAACCAACCTCAGCTACTGGGGGCAGACACCAAAAACAATGGGAGCTATGGACCTGCAGCCTGCAAAAAGGAGACCCCAAACACAGTAAGTTAAGCAAAATGAGAAGACAGAGAAACACACAGCAGATGAAGGAGCAAGGTAAAAACCCACCAGACCAAACAAATGAAGAGGAAATAGGCAGTCTACCTGAAAAAGAATTCAGAGTAGTGACAGTAAAGATGATCCAAAATCTTTCAAATAGAACGGAGAAAATACAAGAAATGTTTAACAAGGACCTAGAATAACGAAAGAGCAAACAAACAATGATGAACAACACAATAAATGAAATCAAAAATTCTCTAGAAGGAATCAATAGCAGAATAACTGAGGCACAAGAACGGATAAGTGACCTGGAAGATAAAAGAGAGGAAATAACTGCTGCTGAGCAGAATAAAGAAAAAAGAATGAAAAGAATTGAGGACAATCTCAGAGACCTCTGGGACAACATTAAACACACCAACATTCGAATTATAGGGGGCCCAGAAGGAGACGAGAAAAAGAAAGGGTCTGAGAAAATATTTGAGGAGATTATAGTTGAAAACTTCCCTAACATGGGAAAGGAAATAGTCAATCAAGTCCAGGAAGCACAGAGAGTCCCATACAGGATAAATCCAAGGAGAAACATGCCAAGACACATATTAATCAAACTATCAAAAATTCAACACAAAGAAAAAATATTAAAAGCAGCAAGGGAAAAACAACAAAAAACATACAAGGGAATCCCCATAAGGTTAACAGCTGATCTTTCAGCAGAAACTCTGCAAGTCAGAAGGGAGTGGCAGCACATATTTAAAGTGATGAAAGGGAACAGACTACAACCAAGATTACTCTACCCAGCAAGGATCTCATTCCGGTTCGATGGAGAAATTAAAACCTTTACAGACAAGCAAAAGCTAAGAGAAATAAGCACCACCAAACCAGCTGTACAACAAATGCTAAAGGAACTTCTCTAGGCAGGAAACACAAGAAAAGGAAAAGACCTACAATAACAAACCCCAAACAATTCAGAAAATGGTAATAGGAACATACATATTGATAATTACCTTAAATGTAAATGGATTAAATGCTCCAACCAAAAGACACAGACTGGCTGAATGGATAAAAAAAACAAGACCCATATATATGCTGTCTACAAGAGACCCACTTCAGACCTAGGGACACATACAGACTGAAAGTGAGTGGATGGAAAAATATATTGCATGCAAATGGAAATGAAAAGAAAGCTGGAGTAGCAATTCTCATATCAGACAAGACAGACTTTAAAATAAGCACTATTACAAGAGACAAAGAACGCCAATACATAATGATCAAGGGATCAGTCCAAGAAGAAGATATAACAACTGTAAATATTTATGCACCCAACATAGGAGCACCTCAATACATAAGGCAAATGCTAACAGCCATAAAAGGGGAAATTGATAGTAACACAATCATAGTAGGGGACTTTAATACCCCACTTTCAGCAATGGACAGATCATCCAAAATGAAAATAAATAAGGAAACACAAGCTTTAATTGATACATTAAACAAGGTGGACTTAATTGATATTTATAGGACATTCCATGCAAAAACAACAGAATACACTTTCTTCTCAAGTGCCCAGGGAACATTCTCCAGGATAGAACATATCTTAGATCAAAAATCAAGCCTTCGTAAATTTAAGAAAATTGAAATCATTTGAAGTATATTTTTTGACCACAATGCTATATGAGAGTAGATATCAATTAGAGAAAAAAACACTGTAAAAAATACAAACACATGGAATTAAACAATACACTACCTATTAACCAAGAGATCACTGAAGAAATCAAAGAGGAAATCAAAAGTTACCTAGAAACAAATGACAATGAAAACATGACAACCCAAAAACTATGGGATGCAGCAAAAGCAGTTCTAAGAGGGAAGTTAATAGCAGTACAATCCTACCTCAAGAAACAAGAAAAATCTCAAATAAACAACCTAACCTTACACCTAAAGCAATTAGAGAAAGAATAACAAAAATCCCCAAAGTTAGGAGAAGGAAAGAAATCATAAATATCAGATCAGAAATAAATGAAAAAGTATTGAAGGAAGCAATAGCAAAGATCAATAAGAACAAAAGCTGGTTCTTTGAGAAGATAAACAAAATTGACAAAGCATTAGCTAGACTCATCAAGAAAAAAATGGAGAAGACTCAAATCAATAGAATTAGAAATGAAAAAGGAGAAGCAACATCTGACACTGCAGAAATACAAAGGATCATGAGAGTTTACTACAAGCAACTCTATGCCAATAAAATGGACAACCTGGAAGAAATGGACAAATTCTTAGAAAAGCACAGTCTTCCGAGACTGAATCAGGAAGAAATAGAAAATATAAACAGACCAATCACAAGCACTGATATTGAGACTGTGTATAAAAATCTTCCAAGAAACAAAAGCACAGGACCAGACGGCTTCACAGGCGAATTCTATCAAACATTTAAAGAAGAGCTAACACCTATCCTTCTCAAACTCTTCCAAAATATAGCAGAGGGAGGAACATTCCCAAACGCATTCTACAAGGCTACCATCACCCTGATACCAAAACCAGACAAAGATGTCACAAAGAAAGAGTACTACAAGCCAATATCATTCATGAACATAGATGCAAAAATCCTCAACAAAATACTAGCAAACAGAATCCAACAGCACATTAAGACGCTCATACACCATGATCAAGTGGGGTTTATCCCTAGAATGCAAGGATTCTTCAATATATGCAAATCAATCAATGTGATGCACCATATTAACAAACTGAAGGATAAAAACCATCTCAATAGATGCAGAAAATGCTTTCAACAAAATTCAATACCCATTTATGATACAAACCCTCCGGAAAGTAGGCATAGAGGGAGACTACCTCAACATAATAAAGGCCATAAATCAAAAACCCACAGCCAACATCGTTCTCAATGGTGAAAAACTGAAACCATTTCCACTAAGATCAGGAACAAGACAAGGTTGCCCACTCTCACCACTATTATTCAACATAGTTTTGGAAGTTTTAGCCACAGCACTCAGAAGAAAAAGGAATAAAAGGAATCCAAAACAGAAAAGAAGAAGTAAAGCTGTCACTGTTTGCAGATGACATGATAGTATACATAGATAATCCTAAAGATTCTACCAGAAAACTACTAGAGCTAATCAATGAATTTGGTAAAGTAGCAGGATACAAAATTAATGCACAGAAATCTCTGGCATTCCTATACACTAATGATCAAAAATCTGAAAGAGATATTAAGGAAACACTGCATTTACCATTGCAACAAAAAGAATAAAATATCTAGGAATAAACCTACCTAAGGAGACAAAAGACCTGTATGCAGAAAACTATAACACTGATGAAAGAAATTAAAGATGATACAAACAGTTGGAGAGATATACCATGTTCTTGGATTGGAAGATTCAACTTTGTGAAAATTTCTATACGACCCAAAGCAATCTACACATTCAGTGCAATCCCTATCAAACTACCAATGGCATTTTTCACAGAACTGGAACAAAAAAATTTCACAATTTGTATGGAAACACAAAAGACCCCAAGTAGCCAAAGCAATCTTGAGAAAGAAAAACGGAGCTGGAGGAATCAGGCTCCCTGACTTCAGACTATACTACAAAGCTACAGTAATCAAGACAGTATGGTACTGGCACAGAAACAGAAATATAGATCAATGGAACAGGATAGAAAGCCCAGAGATAAACCCACGAACATATGGTCACCTTATCTTTGATAAAGCAGGCAAGAATATCCAATGGAGAAAAGACAGCCTCTTCAATAAGTGGTTTTGGGAAAATTGGACGTCTACATGTAAAAGAATGAAATTAGAACACTCCCGAACACCATACACAAAAATAAGCTCAAAATGGATTAAAGACCTAAATGTCAGGTGAGACACTATCAAACTCTTAGAGGAAAACATAGGCAGAACACTCTATGACATAAATCACAGCATGATCCTTTTTGACCCACCTCCTAGAGAAATGGAAATAAAAACAAAAATAAACGAATGGGACCTAATGAAACTAAAAGCTTTTGCACAGCAAACCATAAACAAGATGAAAAGACAACCCTCAGAATGGGAGAAAATATTTGCAAATGAAGCAACTGACAAAGGATTAATCTCCCAAATTTACAGGCAGCTCATGCAGCTCAATATCAAATAAACAAACAACCCAATCCAAAAATGGGCAGAAGACCTAAATAGACATTTCTCCAAAGAAGATATACAGATTGCCAACAAGCACATGAAAGAATGCTGAACTCCACTAATTAATAGAGAAATGCAAATCAAAACTACAATGAATTATCACCTCACACCAGTCAGAATGGCCATCATCAGAAAATCTACGAACAATAAAATGCTGGAGAGGGTGTGGAGAAGAGGGAACCCTCTTGCACTGTTGGTGGGAATTGATACAGTCACTATGGAGAACAGTATGGAGGTTCCTTAAAAAACTAAAAATAGAACTACCATGCGACCCAGCAATCCCACTACTGGGCATATACCCTGAGAAAACCATAATTCAAAAAGAGTCATGTACCACAATGTTCACTGCAGCTCTATTTGCAACAGCCAGGACATGGAAGCAACCTAAATGTCCATCGACAGATGAATGGATAAAGAAGATGTGGCATATATATACAATGGAATATTACTCAGCCATAAAATAAACGAAATTGAGTTATTTGTATTGAGGTGGATGGACCTAGAGTCTGTCATATAGAGTGAAGTAAGTCAGAAAGAGAAAAACAAATACTGTATGCTAATACATATATATGGAATCTTAAAAAAAAAAAGAAGGTTCTGCAGAACCTAGGGGCAGGACAGGAATAAAGACGCAGACGTAGAGAATGGACTTGAGGACACAGGGAGGGGGAACGGTAAGCTGGGAGAAAGTGAGAGAGTGGCACGAACATATATACACTACCGAATGGAAAATAGCTGGTGGGAAGCAGCCACATAGCACAGGGAGATCAGCTCGGTGCTTTGTGTCCACCCAGAGGGGTGGGTTAGGGAGGGTGGGAGGGAGATGCAGGAGGGAGGAGATATGGGGATACAGGTACATTTATAGCTGATTCACTTTGTTATAGAGCAGAAACTAACACACCATTGTAAAGCAATTATACTCCAATAAAGATATTAAAAAATAAAATTTCTGTGTATTCTTACACATTCATCATCAAAAAAAGAAAATTGCTTTATAGTTCTTTGAAAAGGAAAAAAAAAAAAAAAACCACCTTAATTTTGAAAATGAGTTTCAGAGGCCAAGTATGAAGAAGACAGAGTGTGAGCCACGTATGGAGAGAGAAAAAACTGCTCTTGCAAGAACCCACTCGTAAAATGTTAATATATGCATAAGAAAATTGTGTTCCTTAATCTCTGAAGAAACACTTATCACTAAGAACCCTTTAATTCTTTTCCTGTGCTTGATTTATTAGCTTATGAAATTATGTTAATAACCTTCATGTTAATGGTTTGGGGACTCAAATGACCTGATTTTAATAATGAAGTAATTTATGCAATAAATGCAATCAGCATCTATGAATCTCACTTAACACAACGGTATTGGTGATTAGCCAATGCTAAAACCAGTGATTGTCGGCGCGGGGCAATGCATGTGCTTCTGCAGAGAAAACGGATCTCGCTGATGGGTGATAGGCACAGAGGTAGGGGCAACTCAGGGACGTGATGTGAGCTGCAGCTCTTAGCTGCAAAAGCTTTGGTAGCGAGGTTGAGCATGAATCCAAACTTAGTTTATGAACTGTAAAATGAGACTGCTACTTCACTAACTATAGAGTAAATCTACATAGGACGTGTATCCATGACAAGGAACATTTGTATGTTTGTTGGAGTGGAGTGATCTGCTGGAAGGAAACTGGGGAGCCCAGAAAAGAGCAGATGAAGGAATAGCCAACAGCTTCCTGGGAGAGAGCAGAGTGGCAGTGGGCGGAAGGCCTCCCGGGAGGTCGAGGGGACACCTAGGAGGAACGGAGGGTTCCCAGTCCTGTCATCAGAAAATCCACGTCTTAGAATAACCTGGGCGCTAGTGTTAGTCAACTTTGGCTTTTGAGAGTATTATGGTGAATTATCCTTTTTCCTTTGCTTTGTTTTGTTTTTTGACTTTTTTCCATTCCCTTCAGATCTAAAGCGTAGAAACAACTAATTTACACCCTGATATATTCATCTAAGTGCAAAGGGCCACTTTAACCATGCTGGATAGATGGAATTTTTCTCCTTTCTTTCTTCAGCGAATCCCCAACAAACAAGTTTCCATTTCTTTCTCTTATGATTTAAATATTCCTCTCAAATGTTCTTTCTCCCTCCCAAGGTAAATCTCCTAAGCCATTGTCTGACTTCCTAGAAATAAAGACAGGTGTGGTCATCGCCTCCTCCTACTGGCTCTGCAAAACCCCAGCCAGGTGAGAGGAGGGCAAGGCTGTTGTGTAAGCCTGTGTTTCCAGCTGGGTGCAGACACACAGTGCGAACCTTCCAGAACCCTTGATCTTCACCCCGAATAGTGACATTCGCAAGATATTTTTTAAAATGTTCAAAAAGACTGTTGGGGTCACGTGATAGAATGTTACACCTCCCCCGAAGAGAGTTTTACGTCAAATATGCTTTTTGGCACAATGTTAAGTGAAAACAAAAAGCAAAATATTAAATTAGCTAAACTGTAAACTGTGACATTGCAAAGATAGCACTGGCTTGGAAATCAGACTCCCTAGGTTCCTAACTCGGCTTCCATTGTCACTGCTTGTGAAATTGGTCAAGGTACTTGACTCTTTAAGAGAGACATATTTATTTCTGTTTTTCTATATTTGAATGAATGGGCATTAATTTTATGACAAAATCATAAAGCACATAATGTTGGAAAATATATACAGACTACACCTTGTAAGAAGAAAAATCTTCAGTAGAATTTTAGTTCTTCATCTCAGTTGTAGATTGGCATTTTATTGACGATGTTGAAAATGAGGGTCATCCAAACTCTCGTGTCTCATACGAAATCTAACCCAAACTCTACTCTCTGTTTTGGATCTGCATAAAGTTGATCACAATTTTACCATCCCAGAAAGCATGAAGTAAAATGCCTTTCAGAGGCTTCACGTGCAATCTGCAGTCGGAGCCGCTCTACATAATTCCATAATTTAGAAAATTACAAGTGATAATACCGTGCTCATTGCAGCACCTAAGTCCTCAAATCTCTACTCACAGGTTGTCAAGCCAAGTACCATGCACTGCATTAATCCTCACCACTGAAAAGCAACCAGAAGTGTTGCCCCATTTCACAAATAAAAATATCTGCTGAGAGACCTTGTACCTGCTTTGCCCGTGTCTTCAAGCACAAAACCTGGAATCTTGGTCCGCTGTAATAATCACCATACGGTTATGGCTTCATCCATCAGCATTCTCATTAAATACGGGCTTAACCTATGATATCACAAATAAATTAATTAATAAAATTGCAAGGACACCTTCTCTTTGGAGAAGAGATAACTCTTAAAGTTATTTAATCCATCTCTCTGCACGCAAAATTTTGAGGAATTAATTTTTTCTGTAGCCAGGAAACATTGTAAAAAGAAAGAAACCATACCTTTTTCCTAATATCAGTGTAGAAAACAGAGATCTAAGCTAAGCCTTCCTTTGGTTCTAAGGAGTGGACTCCAAGATGAGTACTTTGGATGGAATTCCATCCTACTGAGTTTTGATGTAATTCCACAGCTTTTAATATTGTTTCTAAACTCTTACCACTGTTACTTTAGGTGCCTCTCCCCCTCACCTGTTTGAGCTCTCAAACTCACAAAGACACTTTCTTGCACTTTGGTAGCAACATCGTACCTTGCAAGGCAGGAAGAAAAAAGTGATGGGTGTAGTAGTGGATGGGTTGGAAGTGAGGCTCGTCTCTCCCACTCTGCTTCCAATCTCTTCTCTATTTTGCCTCACGGGTACTCTCCACACTTTGAGGAACATTGACCAGATTATAGCCACTTCGAACATCTTGAGAGACTATTCAAAATGATCCCTTGGGTGGAAAAAAACAAAGGCTCTTTCCAATGCTGTGGTATTGAGACATCCATCATGTTGGGAGACGCTGCGCTTCCTGTTGCGCTGAGGAGTGTAGTCACCAACTCATCCCATTCTTCTGAGAGTAACTCTGCTCCTGGTGACCTGGGAGTTTCTCACCTTCTGACTCCATGGTTTAAAACATGTTCTTTCTTCTCTGCTCTGAACTGAAGCATTTCTTTTACCACTCACAGCTGCTGTGTAATTTAAACAGGCCATAATGTCAAAGGAAATAAAATGAATTAAAACAAGAAAAATCAGTTCTTTAAATTTTAGCTCCATCTTTTTTAAAAAGGAAAATATCAACCTGGATCCCATTCAGGCCAGGAAGGTAACACAAAGTCCCTCTGAACACGTGCTTCTCTGGCTTTCTCCACATCTTACTGTACTCTTTTTGGCGGTGCAAAAACTCTGACTTGTTTTGTATTTAAACTGACTTAAAATGAACGGGTAACAAAAAAGAGACTTCCTCTTGCTAACAAAACTGTTCCTGGGATACATGAATATATTTTTACACCCATGGCCAGAAATAGATTATTTTTAAAATCCCAGTGTCTTTAAATAGCTTAGAACCACAGTACTGTGGTTGAAAAGGTGGATTCTGGAGCCAGGATAACTTGAATACGAATCCTGCCTCTTTTGTAAGAGCTGGGTGACCTGGGCAATGATCTAACTCTTCAGCTCGCTCTTCTCATCTTTAAAATGGAGACACTAATCATACCTACCCCATTTTTTTTTTTTTTTTTTTTTTGGTGGTGCCGCATGGCATGTGGGATCTTAGTTCCCTGACCAGGGATTGAACCCGTGCCCCCAGCATTGGAAGTGCAGAGTCTTAACCACTGGACCACCAGGGAAGTCCCATACCTACCACTTTTGATTGTAGTGCAGACCAACTGAATTTATACATATAAAGCACTTAGAACTATGTCTGGCATAGAGTAGACGTTCAACAACCGTTATCTATTATTTGTGTAATAATTATGCACCACACCCAGTCCCATTAATAAAAAAGGCCATTCAGCCACTGTGACTCTAGAAAATTTCTGGGAATCTCCAAGTAGGATCAGGAACAAAGAAACTGTTTTGCCTCTCACATCCTCTCTAAAATACTTTTCTCTTTACTATTCAAAAATTCTTTTGATTCAGCACAATCTTGAAAAGATACTTATCAAGATAATAGTTCAAGGGAGTAGGTGACTTAGTTATGATAACTGGAGTTAGCCAGATAAGCATTTGACTCGTACTGTTTAGTACCCTTAACAACTTTGGTTTAAGCCCTACGTAATCAAAAACAATCAAAGCCAGTAGCTCTGTCAGCTTCTCCACAGAAACAAAAAGTCATCAGAGGCCAAAGGAAGTTAAGATATTTATCTTTTCCCTGTAAGAATTTCTCATCTCACATATAAACTACAGATTTCTGTCATGGCATCAAGCTTTAGCGAAATTAAGATATGGCTTGTGGAAGGAATTAAAAATTATTCACCCAAAGCAGTTTTGCAATGTTTCATGTGGGGGGGGGGGTGGTAAGGGCGGGGAACAGTCATTGTTTCTCCTGCTTCTACCCCATCAAGATTATCCTCCAATCTGACATTTCTTAATCTGAGTTTATTTTCCAGGTCATTAATTTGATTTCTCAATGTTTTGCAGCCTTTAAATTTCTCAGTGAAAACAGCAACATCAACATCAATCATCATTTTCACTTCTTCCTTTTTTTTCCTTTTCTCCTGCCATCTTGATTTGCTTGCTTTGTTTAATCCTTTTTCCACCATTATTTCTGAATCCTTTTTCCATCACAATTTTTGACCTTTCTTTGCATCAACCCAAGCTAATTCAACTTAATAAATCAATTTTGAGTCTCCAAAGGGAGACAAATGAAATAGTGGGCAGGCCTATGTCCTGGATTGTGGAAACCAGAAGAATGACAACATGGAAGCGTATGTTGATCTCTGCAGAATTTTTCCTGAAACACAACAAACTGGCTACCAACCAAACAGATAACATTACAGATGGAAAGCAGAAGATCTTCTAAGTGCATCATTCCATCAACAGATAGCTGCCTATCAGCCCAAATTCTCTTTTAGCTGTCTTCAGGGCTATAGAGTTGAACCATGGGGATGTTTCTCTCACCACTGACCATGCTCTGGTCTGGTTATAAATATAGAGGGCTTCTCTTTACATCTATTTTAGACAAATCAGATCTCCCAGAAAACTGAAATCTCTTAGGTGAACTAGGATTTAAATTCAGAAGAAAGAAAAATAAGAGGAGCGAAATTCCAGGAACTTAACTGACTCATCATCTGAAACGTAAGTTAAATTAGTTCAAATGAATATACTTGAGTCCTAATATTGCAATTTAATAGTTTTACTGCCCAGAGTCACAAGCTGAGGGTATATGTGCACGTTTGTTCAATATGTTTTGGTACATGTAAAACTTTGGCCACCTAGCCAAAGGGTAGCCTTATTGGGATTTTCTCTGGACACCCTCAACTCTGAAATTGTCCACAACTCTCCACTATTCTTATTGTCTGGGGTCAGGGCAGCCCTGAGTATCTGACACTCACCTGGAGGTTTGTTGACTGTTCCTCGAAAACCATTCCAAAGCATTTCCATGGCTCCAGAACAGAACAGCTGCTTTCCTCTGCTATACATCCTGATGTCTGATCCTGGTCAGCATTCTTCAGCCGTTCAATAGAACCCTTCATAAGCATTGCTGTCATGTCTTTAGGCATTTCCAGCTTGAGCTGATGAGGTGTATATGAAGTGTCTGGGTAGAGACAGAAAGGTGAATTAAGTTACAAAACATCTTTGCAAGGTTTTTGTTTGTATGCTTGTTTAATATACAATGCATTAAAAAAATTCTTTAGATGGTTAGGTTTCCAAGCCTGCCTCTAAAAATTTATTTAAATGTTAAGGTAGTTGAATTGGAGTATTAAAATCATTTCCCATTATTTCTTTAGGAAAAACAATGAAATAGTCCTAACGGGGATACTGGAAGCAGGGTGAGAACTCTGCTTTTGCTTCAGTCCTGGACTTCAGAAGTGAATTTCCTTTAAATTTCTTTCCTCCTTTTCCTCTCAGGGACAAATGAATTTTCTCTTCCCTTTTCCTTTTTTCCTTCTTTTTCAGGAAGCGAGAGTGGATTTCTTCTTCCATTTTACGCCTCTCCAAACAATAACAGGACCCTCGGGGGTCCTGCCCAGCAGCCAGGACAGTAAATCCAATAGTGGACAGTGACAACAAGGCTCAAGAGAGAATCTTCCTACCGCCCTTTCCTTAACAAGGAATGTCCCATGTCAGCTCTGTAGTCCTTGGGGACCACAGGTAATAAAGAATAGTCATGGCAGGGGCTTCCCTGGTGGCCCAATGGTTAAGAATCCATCTTGCAATGCAGGGGACGCCGGTTCGATCCCTGGTCTGGGAACTAGGATCCCACATGCCGCAGGGCAACTTAGTCCATGTGCCACATCTAGAGAGCCCACATGCTGTAACTACAGAGCCCACGTGCTCTGGAGAGTGCATGCTACAACCAGAGAAGCTCTGCCACTGCAATGAAGAGCCCGCACACTGCAACGAAAGATCCTGCTTGCCGCAACTAAGACCCAACGCAGCCAATAATTAATTAATTAATTAATTAATTAATTAATTAAAAAAACCCCAACTCCATGGCCAAACTAAAGAGACAATAAAAGAACAGTGGTTATCAGGGGTTTGGAGAGAGAGAGAGATGAATAGACAGAGCACAGAGGAGTTTTAGGGCAGTGAAAATACTCTGTATGATACTATCATGGTGGACACACGTCATTATACTTTTGTTCAAACCCACAGAATGTACAACACCAAGAGTGAAGCCTAAGGTAAAGGATGGACTCTGGGTGATTATGATGTATCAATGCAGTTCGTCATTTGTAACAACTGCATCACTCTGGTGGGGGAATGTTGATTATGGGGCGGCTATGCATGTGTGAGGACAGGAGGTATATGGGAAATCTCTGTACCTCCATCTCAATTTTGCTGTGAACTTTAAATTGCTTTTAAAAAGACACGGAAGTCTTAATGTTTTAAAAGAGGGGGAAAAGGAGGGAAAAGAAATACAGTAGAGCAATTCTGAAAAGAAAAAAAGAACCCACCAACAACAGCTTAGCACTTTCAAAACATACCCCCACCCATCATCACACTTAATGCTCACGTTAACCTTGCAGGGTAGGTGTGATTTCCACCCCCACCTTACAGAGAAGGTAACAAGCTCTGACAGGGTACGTCAAACAAGGTCACTTGGTTCGTAAGTGGTAGCTAAATTCTTTTCACAATATCAAAGACAATTGTCTTTAACGTGCAGTTGTCATCAATTATACTTCAAGAAAGCTGAATGTAATTGTCTTAGTAGCACAAGTAGAGAGACACAGTATAAATTTCTTTTAACTGTTAATAATCAACTTGCCTTTGTATGTTTAAGGCAAAGTGACTGAAATTTAAGAAGTATTTGTCCTTTTATTTTTTTAAGCACCCTGTATTTTAAAGCTTACTATTCTGTTTTATTCATTTAAATGTTAAAGGCTTGAAAAATTGAAAAGCATACCTATCAGTGTATAAAATAAGGATTTATTTCGGAAACCTAAGAATGAGCATTAGGAATTTTATCAACATAATTTATTCCATTAATAAATTAAGGGGAAAATATAGGACTATACCAATATATGACAAAAGAGTAATTGATATAATTCAGTAAGCATTCATGATGAAATCTCTAAGTAAAATAAAAATTGAAAAATTTAAAACAAGATAGAATATTTACTGGAAGCTAACAATGAAATACTAAAGAAATTTCTGTTAAAATCAGAAATAAGATAGAGCTGTCCATATTGCCGCTATTCTTCAGAATGTGTTTTGGAGGCAGCTAAAATTTGTTGGGGCGTGGCCAGAGAAAGGGGTAGCTACACAGAGCTGGGGCCCAAGAAAACTGGATGGCCACTCCCTCAGATCCTGGGCCAAGAACTGAGAAGCACATGTACAAAGCCTGACTCTGTGAGTTCTGCTGCTGGGAAGCTGAGAGCTGAACAGAGATATTAGCGAGCACACAGAGTTTGGAGAATCTGGGATTGTGGCCCAGCCAGAGTGGACACTCCTCACTGAAAACATCAGGCATCCAATTGAGACCCTAGAAAAGCCATATCTTAGTGAAATTTATGTCCTAGAATAAAAGCCATTCCCAAGGACTTAGGGCAAAAATAGTAATAGACTATTCTAAGAAACCTTAAAACAAAGTCTGACTAGATCAAGATCTACCAATTATGTCACTATTCAATACCACCAAAACAAAACTTATCACCCTTTAAAGGGAGACAACATAATCACTTCTCCCTATAATGTATCATCTACAATGTCTAGCATGCAATAAAAAATTATTAAACCTGCAAAGAATCAAGGAGAAAAAATGGAAACAGATCTTGAAAGACCCAGATGTTAGGATTAGTATATGAGGATTTTAAAACGCCTATTATAAATATCCTTAAGGATATGAAATAAAGCATGAATAACTATGATGTAAGAGATGGGGAATCTTAGTCAATATATAAAAGCAATAAAAAAGAGCCAATGGATATTAAGCTGAAAAAGATAAAATCTTAAATAAAAGATCGCCTGGATAAGCAATTTACTATTAAGTAAATTGGACACTACAGAAGAAAGCATCAGTGACCTTGAAGACAGCTCAATAGAAATTTTCCAAATTGCTGAACATGAAAAAAAAATTTTTGAAATAAAAGCAAAGCCTCAGTGACTTGTGGGACAATATAAAATGATCTAACACAGTGTTAAGTGGAGATGAAGGAGAGGAGAGAGAATAGAAAAAAATATTTAAGCAATAGTATCTGAGAATTTTCCAAATTTGATGAAAAACATTAAGAAAATCATACCTCAGCATATCACAAAGTACTAAAAATCAAAGATAAATTATAAAGCATTCAGAGGAAAAGAAAAACACTGTGTGTCAGGGGACAAAGATAAGAATTATGAATGACTACTACTCACAGAAAACAATGAAGGTCAGAAAACAATCTAATGGTATGTATAAAACACAGAGAGAAAACTGTCAACCTAGAATTCAACAGCCAGTGAAAATATCCTTCAATAAATGAGGTTAAAAAAATTTTTTTTGGATAAAAGAAAGCTAAGAGAATTCATAACAAGCAGATCCTCACTTCAGAAAATTCTTAAAGGAAGTTCTTCACACTGAAGAGAAATGACAACAGATGGAAACTCAGTTATACAGAGAGAGGTCACTACCACCACTCTTAGTAAATACGTGGGTACATTTTGAAACACGTGCTTTCTTATGTTTTAAATTTCTTGAAAACAAAATTGATCATTTAAATTAACTATAATAACATTTTGTTGTGGATTTTTATAACGTAAATGGAAGCAAAATATATGACAATTCATGAAGAATGGAGTGGCAGCATATGGAGTGACACTACTGCAAGGTTCTCATGTTTTACATGAAGTGGTAGTGGACTATGACAAATTAAGAATGCATAATAAAATCCCTAGAGCAACAGTTTAAAAAAAAAAATACAAAGAGGAATACCTAAAAAGTCAATAGACGTTCAACAAATGTTGCGTCACAATTGGGTCTTCATATGCAAAAGTTAACTTCTTTCCATACAAAAATTAACTCAAAGTGGGTCACAGATCTAAATATAAAACCAAACTCTAAAATGTATAGAAGAATACATAGGAGAAAACCTCTGTGACCCTGGGTAAGGCAAAGATTTCTTAGATACAACAACAAAAGCAAGATCCCTAAAAAGACAAATTGATAAATTAGACATAATCAGCCGATAAAAGATTTGTATCCAGAAAATATAAAGAACTCTCAAAATTCAATAACAAGAAAATAACCCAATTTTTAAAAATGGTCAAAAGATTTGAACACATGCTTCGCAAAAGAAAATAAGCAAATTTTAAAAAAATGTTCAACCTTCATCATCAGGGAAATGCACATTAAAACCACAATGAGGGCTTCCCTGGTGGTGCAGTAGTTGAGAGTCCGCTTGCCATTGCAGGGGACACGGGTTCGTGCCCCGGTCCGGGAGGATCCCGCATGGTGCGGAGCGGCTGGGCCCGTGAGCCATGGCCGCTGAGCCTGCGCGTCCGGAGCCTGCGCTCCGCAACGGGAGAGGCCACAACAGTGAGAGGCCTGCGTACCAAAAAAAAAAAAAAACCACAACGAGATGCCACAAATGTCTATTAGAATGGCTAAAATTATAATGACCATATCAGTGTTGGTGAAGATGTAGAGTAAATGAAACATTCCTACACTGATGATGGCAATATAAAATGATGCAACCACGGGAAAACAGTTTGACAGTTTTTTAAACATATACCTGTTGTAGGATTCAGCCATTCTACTACCAGATATTAACCCAAGAACAAAGAAAGCGTGTGTCAATACAAAGACTTGCACACAAATGTTCATAGAAATTCTATTTGTAATGGCCCAAAACAACACAATCCGAATGTTCATCAGTAGATGAATGGATAAACAAATGGAATACTTCTCAGTAATAGAAAGTAACGAACTATTGATATACTCAGGTGTAAGGATGAACCAAAATTCATTATGCTGATGAAAGAAGCCAGACAAAAACGAGTATATAGAGTATGATTCCATTTGTATGCAATTCTAAAAAACGCAAACTAATCTACAGTGACAGCATATCTGTAGTTACTGCCTGGGGTTAAAAGAAAACAGGGAGGAGAAGAGATGGGGAGAAAGATTATAAAAGGAGCACTGAGGAAATTTCAGGAGTGATGGACACGTTTATCATCTTGGTTATGGTTATGGTTTTGCAGGTGTATACATATGACAAAACATAAAATTGTACACTTTAAATATGTATAGTTTATTGTATGTCAAATATGCCTTAATAAAGCTGTTTTTTAAAAAAGCCAATAGAGGAAATAGAATACTAAAAAATATTTTATTAACTCCAGAGGAAGTAGGAAAGGAGAAATAAAAATTAAACATTTCCACTAATCAAAATGTACCATTAAGAAAATACAAAGGGAAGTCACAAGAGAAAAATTATGTATATATAAATAGATAAGTAGTTAGATATACATATCTCAAGGGGCTTGAATGCAAAATACATAAAATCCACTACAAATTAACATTTTAAAAAAGAAAAACTTATTTTCAGGGCTTCCCTGGTGGCGCAGTGGTTGAGAGCCCGCCTGCTGATGCAGGGGACATGGGTTCGTGCCCCGGTCCGGGAGGATCCCACATGCCGCGGAGCGGCTGGGCCCGTGAACCATGGCCGCTGAGCCTGTGCGTCCGGAGCCTGTGCTCCGCAACGGGAAAGGCCACAACAGTGAGAGGCCCGCATACCACCAAAAAAAAAAAAAAAAAAAGAAAGAAAAACTTATTTTCAAATGGGCAAAATGCTTAGACACTTCACCAAAGTAGATTAAAATGATAAAAGAAAAACATATGAAGGAGTGTTCAATTTTCCTAGTCAACAAAGAAATGCAAATTAAAACCACAATGAGAAGCCACTCATTCCACTAAAAAAATGGTAATTAAAAAGACTAACAACCATCAAATACTGGCAAGAATGTGCAGTGATTGGCATGCTCATACCATTGCTGGGTATATAAATCGTACAACTCCTATGGAAAAAAAAATTTGTTGGCTTCCTATAAAGTTAAAAATGTACCTCCCTATGACTCAGCAATTCCATTCTCAGTATTTAACTCAAGAAAATAAAAACACACATCCACAAAAGACATGCACAAGAATGTTCATTGCAACTTTATGCATAATCCCAAACTTACCCTAAAGTCCATCGGCAGAAGAATGGACAAAGAAATTGTGGTATATTCATACAATTGAAAACTACTAAACAACCTAAAGAGAAAAACTACTAAAACATGTGACAACATGGATAAATCTTAAACCCATTTTGTCATGCTGAAGAAGTCAGACACAGAAGAGAATATACCATATGATTTCGTTTAAATGACATTTAAGAACAGACAAAAATAATCTGCTGTGATGGAACAGGATGTGCTTCTTGAGGGGGATTGACTGCAACATGGCACGAGCAAACTTTTTAGAGTGATGAAAATGTACATCTTTATTGGGATGTTTATTTACACACAGATGTGTAGGTCTGTCAAAGGTCATTGGACTTACACTTATTTACTGTGCATTTTACTCTATGTAAATTTTGCCTAAATTAAAAATAAAACTCAAGAAAATCATAATGAATTAGTGAATTCAAAATCTGAGTAGAACTTTATTCTGAGTATCACACAAAAGGATGAGATCTAAAAAATAAAATAAATATTACAAATGTAGCCAAATATTATCATGTTAAATCAGGATGCTGGGTATATGGGGTGTCTGAAATGTTAGCGTCTGTGTTTTTCTGCATGTATAAAATATTTCAAATTAATTAAAATCAATAAAATATGATGAAGTTAAAATGTCTCTCCAATCTTAATTGCATCCTTACAGTCAGACTTGGATCAGAGATCAACAAATAATGTCATTGTTTTAAAAGATCCCATAAAAGAGGAATGCAAGTTTATTGACCCATGATTTCTGATTTAAGAGTCATTTTTCTATTGCTACTTAACAGTACAATATATTGCCTTCCTCTCAAACCAAGATGTCAGTTTCCTAATTCGTTAGGTTTGTCACAGTACTGTAAATCCAACGAGCCAATATTTCATCAGATGAGCTGGGAGCACAATTTCTGCACTGTCTTTCGTTTCCGTTTTGCTTTTGAAATTTGGGCATCTGACTGTTCCACTCAACTGAAAAAAACACAGCCAGGCTCCTTAGGCGATTTACTCTTGCATTTTAAATGCAAAGAGCTTTCTAAGGGAACTGATACTATCGTTTACAATGTCATTCAATTGTCATCATTAAATTTCACTCAATCGCCCTACTAGAGGGACCAGATTCTTTAAAAATTTCATTTCGTACATTTCTCACACGGAGGTGACATTTTAAAGAATCAACTGCTTCATTAGTGTTCTTACTTTATTACTACACCAATTAGTGTCCATGGAGTTCTCAGAGGGTGGGTGGTAAATCAGTCTAGTGATATCTGATTCCTTCAACAAATTTCAAGTGCTTTATATAAAAAACAGACTCTGTTCTAGATGGAAGGTGACTACAAAACTATAAATGATACAACCCAGGACTTTACAATTAGAAAAAGACATGACGTTCGCACGAATAAGTATGATGCCCGAATAGGAAAAATGACTGAAGAGGTGTAAGGAAAGGGTTTTTGGAATTCGAAGAAGAAGGGAAAACATTCTGGCAGCTGGGAGGAGAGTGGGTTATCAGAGTTCTTAGGGGTAATGATGTTTCCATAAGGTTTTTAATGGTGAGGATTTCAGTAGATGGGTAGAGGGAGGGAGGGAGTTTGAGGGGCATTTATAGAGTAGCGCAGATGCATTTGGCTGGGGACCCTGAAGTGGTAAAGATCCAGATTGCAATTAGGTTGAAACAGAAAATAAAAATGGAACAAGATTGTGTACAATGCTTTTGGCTGCAAGTAGCTGAAAGCCTGACTCTGATTTAAAATAGAAAATTGTATCATCTTAATATAACAGGGTCTCCAGAGGCAGGGAAGACTTGAGAGTTAGTAGTTGCTTCAGCAGCTTGGGGATGCCATTAACGACCTAGGTTCTTTCTATCGCTCTGTTCTTCTTGGGGTTGGCTTACTTCCAGGAAACCCAGTCAAACATAAAGCATCCAAAGACAGACTTCGCTTCTCCCTAAGACCCTCTCAAAAGCAAGGAAACTTCCAGAGGCCTCTGACACACTTCTCCTCACATCTCATTGGCCAGAACTGTGTTATAAGCACATTCCTAAACCAGTCACTAGCAAGGGGATTTGGATTATTCTTAGACCAACCAGAGCCTCCCTTTTCCCCTGAGACATATTTCCAAGTGTTGGATAAAGGGAGGTCTAAGAAAAATAAGGGTTATCTTAGGATAAAGGAAGGAGGAAAAGAAATGGATGCCAGATGGAAAAAACTAACATCCACTAAGGGGCCCAACACTTGCCACATGCCTTCTATGTATGGGCATAGGTCTGCTATGTATTTTAGTTTAACACGTGTGGATCTGGATAATGAAGGGCTTTTACAAGGGCCAGGCTAAGATAGCTGGACTTCATTCCACAGACATGAAAAGACTTACGGATTTTGAGCAGGGAAACGATATAATCAGAGAATGATATTTAGAGACTTAGAAGAAAGAGGTTGTGAAAATGCACATGTACCTGAAAGTAGTATGACTACTTGTCAAAAAAAAAAACAATGTCAAATGTTCACCAGCTTCCCTTATTTCCCATTTTTAGTGGCACCCCTTCCTCCATCCTTCTGCCTGGCATTTGGTCAAAATAACTGTACAAGTTAAGCTTTACCATCATATGAAGCAAATCTGAGGTGCAAACAGGATGGAATGGAGATAAATAACCAATAAAGTCCCATGCTACTTCAACTGTCATCCTTTAAAAGCAATAAAGAGTCCGTGCCTGTGCCTCTGGCATAGATCCTAGTTTTGAGATTCTGCTTTTATTTACTTTGTGGTGTGTTTAGCTCCCCAAGTTGAGCTTCCATCTCCTTCTATACCTTCTGAGCTCAGTTCTTCCAACTCTATTCATTCCAATTCCTATTGTCCATTTTACTCTTGCTGTTAAGACCTCCCCAGGGATGTCCTGTGGTCCTTCCATGTAACTTATAAGGTCTCTCTCCTTCTCGTTTTCATTTGGGTTTTTCAATACGCCATCTAGCCACTTCACCCAATCACACAATATCCTTGCTTCTATAAACCAGAGCGAGTGAGATTATTTAAGTGTATTTTAATTTCTCAATCAAATCTCTGAAATCACTTTTGGGAGTCAATATTTGTATCTTTTACCACCAGACTTTTACAGGGTCCAAAATATCACAGGATTAAGTTTAGAGCTTAAGTCACTAAAGGTGCTCAAATATTGACAGATAGAAAAGGCCGTGAGAAATGATGTTGTTAACTCAACTCTGAGGTGGTGAGTAACTGTGTCAAAATAACATGTTGAGTGCATCTGACCTCATTTGCAGTCAGAGGTTTGTCAGTTACATCTCCTTTATATCCTAGAGCCTCCTGAGAGAGGTCTTTTCTCTCTCGCTTTCTCTTTTCTGTGGTGGCTCCTGCCCTGGGCCCATCCCAACTGGGGATTCACCAGTGGTGTCCTCCCGAAGGGAGAAAGGGATCAGGGAGCAAGAGTCAATGCCAGGTCTAGGAGGAACCCTTTTACTCCCTCTACCCCTTTTCCATGTCCCCTAAAGCAATCCCATAAGCACTTGTAACTTGCTGGTAGCATGAGGAAACAGTTTGTGGTGTTCCCAAGGGGATAAATTCTGGGGGGAATGACTAATGGCCATGGAAAGGGAAACAGGACAGCCAACCCCAAGGTCAAGGAAATAAAAGCCTAACTAGGGAACTGGGAGATTTTTCCTGATCAAGGTCTGACTTCAGGGTTTGCAAACATAGGACAACCTGCAATATGGTCTCATCTCAAACTCATCAGTCTTTGCCCAGCCCCCCAGCAGCAGATGGAGTGACTCTATCCTGCAGAAGGATGGTCCCACTCAGTGCCACTGCCCTGAGGGCAATGCATTCCTACCATCCCGTGCTGAGTTGTGAACAGATTTCCCCCAATGGAAAATGCTACACGGGAAAGGTGGGTTTTCTGTGCTCCTGAGACTGGACTGTATTGAAGGTACGCATAGTCTAGAAGTCGAAATGCAGAGTCAAACCCACTGTCCCAAACCACGTAACACATTAGCTTCAGATCCCGGACTAGAACTCAGTTTCCCAACTACCAAACTAGCCCTATTTCACGACGACTCCATTATGAGTGAACTGGGTTTTTCAGAGTGAAGCTGAGGCCTTGAACACTTCCGCTTACAGAATTTATATGAGAGGGAAAAGCACGTGGAATTTCAAACGATCAGTTCTGCTAACATTATTAATAGGGTAGGGGACATCCTGTACTGGACTTTCAGCTTTCTGTGTCGGCCTTTTCCTCTAAATGCCTCTAGCATGTCTTCCTAGTATTGAACAAACATCAGTTCTGCCTAGGTCATGGATTTTGTCAATATGAATTGAAAATGTGCTGGCTTTTTTTTTTTTTTTATCATCACTAACAGCTTTCTTAATTAACCTGCTGATAGAATCAACAGCACAGTTCACTGTTCGCTGTTTGCTCTCCAGCCACTGTGGAGTCAAGATGCTCTTTGAGAAGTACAGAACACTTGCCTGAGGTTGTTTTGTTTTCCAGAAAGAAAGGGGGACAAAAAACCCAAACCCTCACAACCACAGCGAATTTGACTTAATTGCTAAAACTTCCTTCTGATTGTGTTGCCCCGAGTAATAGCCCTTCCTTAACTAATAACTTTAATTATAGCAACCACTAGTTATAAAAGTGTACCTTTTCTCTTGACTTGGTTTGTGCCTGCAAAACTTCTAATTATGAAACCAAGGATCAGCAAGTCACCTTCCTGGGTTTTCATTAGGTAGGATGCTGGGTCCAGGAGTTACACATATTGCATATTTCATGCTCTGTACTTCAGGCTGTTGTGGCTGAAGTCAATCTGTGGCTTTGTCTTCAATGTTTTTCTTGACACATGCGATGACTACAAAGCAAAAACAGGATCCTAATTCTCGAAGAACTCATCTTCAGAGAATAACAAAGTTGAGGATATTGTGAACCCTCTTCAAGATGAATGTACATTGCCCAGTGAAACCTAAATTCTTCATTTCATCTCAAAAAGTTTACTGGGATGGTACAGTTACTGTAAAAAAAAAAAAATTAAAAAGCTGTTTTAAATTTAAGGCACCCCAAAATTCCAATATGAGGCTGTTCTCTGGCTCTGTACCCACAACACTTTCATCGGATTATGAAGAAAATAAACTTTTTCTGTACTTCAGGCTACTGTGTCAGTATTCTTGTTACGGGATGGTTAAAGGCCGTGTTGGGCTCAGTCACAATGAAAAATTACTTAAATGATCTATTTCAGCTGTGTCATTGCCAGGTAAGGATGATCTCGTGTTTGATGACACATATCCAGTGGTTGATTGTGTAAGAAATGGTGATGTTTTTCTAGAATGTTTTGCTTCTTACTCATCAATCCAGCTTGCTTTCCCCACGCTGTTTGCAAAGCTGCCCTTTCTCTTTGAAAAATCACTCAGCAGTCTCAGAGGCACTCCCACTTGCTGGCTCTTCTGTGATGCTGTGGGGTGGACATTCTCACTCCCAGCCTCACCCCCACCCCAGGCAGTCTGTGGCTGGCCCTCACTTTCGTATCCAAGCTGGGAGAAGCAGGAAGGGCAGTTCTGGGCATGTGGCCGCCATATGTGGAGAGCTGATCGCTGGGTGGGTGGCTGTGCACTATCTATCCCTTCTGTCGTGATGATGGACACCCCCCTAGCCACACACCACAAGAATTTCCCACAGCCTTAGCTGAAAAATTGGATCCTGACAAAATGATTTCTAACCAGGGACTGTATCTGCTTAATGGGATGCTGACTACAAAAGTTTCACTTCTCAGAGTTCTTTCCCAGTCCCCCCTTTTGGGTCCCTCCCTTCTCTTACTGTTGTTCATTGTTTACAGAGACGTGTAATGGGAAATGGGTGCCTGGTTAAATCAGAATTGTTAACTTTTATTTTTTAACAAAAGTAGATAGTTATTTAAAATTTGCTCTCTCGTCTCTATCCTAGAGATGGCGAGTCCTCTTGGAGGTTTCCATGGCTCTGGGAAGAATAACTTAAATGTAAAGTAAGTAGGTATCCACAAACTAGTCTCTGGTGGATTGGAGTAGACTGACTGAGGTCTGCTGGCACGAAAAGACACCAAGGGCCTCCAAAGGGGGTCTCAGCATGATGGCAAAGGGAGAGCCTAGAAACGTAACCCCAACTCCACAAGAGCAGAGTGATGGAGATGTGGTTCTGGTGTAGGGTGGATAACATGGGTGTACTGGGGTGGTGGGAACAGCCAAGCAAGGAAATGTAAACCAAGAGCTGTGGACCCTGAGAATGTGCTCATCATCCCGTCCTAAAGAGCCACTTGGCACAAAGATCGGGACCAGCAACGGCATCGTCACAGGAGAGGATGGGAGCCCTGAGCGGTGACCACGTGGTCTACAGGAAGGCAGTGACGGAGCCACAAGAGGGCCACCTCATGGACTGGTCACATGCGGCAGCTCCCTCTCCAAGAGGTGTTTATTACCAGAACTAAGTAATCCGATCCCTTAGAGAGATTGGGTATCCTGTCAATCTCTGGAGGCCCAAGCTAGATTTAACTTAAAAATCATAAATGCTGGAGAGGGTGTGGAGAAAAGGGAACACTCTTGCACTGCTGGTGGGAATGTGAATTGGTACAGCCACTATGGAGAACAGTATGGAGGTTCCTTAAAAAACTAAAAATAGAATTACCATATGACCCAGCAATCCCACTACTGGGCATATACCCTGAGAAAACCATAATTCAAGAAGAGTCACGTACCAAAATGTTCACTGCAGCTCTATTTACAATAGCCCAGAGATGGAAATAACCTAAGTGTCCATCATCGGATGAATGGATAAAGAAGATGTGGCACATATATACAATGGAATATTACTCAGCCATAAAAAGAAACGAAATTGAGCTATTTGTAATGAGGTGGATAGACCTAGAGTCTGTCATACAGAGTGAAGTAAGTCAGAAAGAGAAAGACAAATACCGTATGCTAACACATATATATGGAATTTAAGAAAAAAAAAATGTCATGAAGAACCTAGGGGTAAGACAGGAATAAAGACACAGACCTACTAGAGAATGGACTTGAGGATATGGGGAGGGGGAAGGGTGAGCTGTGACAAAGCGAGAGAGAGGCAAGGACATATATACACTACCAAACGTAAGGTAGATAGCTAGTGGGAAGCAGCCGCATAGCACAGGGAGATCAGCTCAGTGCTTTGTGACCGCCTGGAGGGGTGGGATAGGGAGGGTGGGAGGGAGGGAGACACAAGAGGGAAGAGATATGGGGATATATGTATATGTATAACTGATTCACTCTGTTATACAGCAGAAACTAACACACCATTGTAAAGCAGTTATACTCCAATAAAGATGTTAAAAAAAAAAAAAAAAGGATGTGGCTTCATATGTATCCAAGGTGGGACTCCAGTCATTCAGGCTAATTTAGAACCAAAAAGGACTACAGAGATCAATTAGTTCTCATTTTGCAGAGAAGAACTAATCAAGTCCAGAGTAATTTACCACCATTGCAAAGTAAGTAGTGGGTAGAGTTTCCACAGAAGACACAGACGTGACTGCCAACCCAGTGTCTTTTCCACTGTCATAAATGCAGCTCCCAATAAATACGGTATTATTTGCTTTAAATACTCTGAGATTTAGCAAGGTGCAAACTTTAGCTCCAACTTTGGAATTTTGAGACTAAGCCTGACTTTTCCAGTTTCACGCTTTGGGAATATATGTTATCAGGTTTTCTCTAGTAACTAGGAGAGCCTAGAGATTTCTTGGTAAGGTAACTACAGAGATGGAACTCTTTATTTTTGACCCTAATTCCAGATCTCTCTCCTGACCTCTCGTCCTTTATATGCAGCCACCAACACAACATCTCCATCTAGATGATCAACATGGTTAAAGCATAGAGTCATCTCAGTCTCCTCCCAACTAGCCCTCTCGCCCCCAAACAAAATTCTGTTCCTCCTCCTGGGTTCTCTGTTAAAGGAAGGGCACCACCAGCTTTCTCCTCAGCCATACACAGTCCTACACATTCCAGCTCCCAAAAAATTATTTTATATCCTCTTTTCCGTTCCCACTGCTATGACAGTACTATAGGATCTTATACCATCTTCCACCTGGGATGTGATAATTTCCTAATTGGCCCCTTGGTTTTTCATCCCATTCCAGATCTTTTTCCTCACTGCCACTAGACTGATCTTTTGAAAATATAAATTGGATTATGTTATTCCTTCAGTGGCTCTGTGGTCCATCAAGATAAGCTCCAAACCCCTTTGCATGCAAGGAGCGCCTGTCATTTTATTTCATTCAGGTCTTATTTCACACAGTCCACCAGCCATCTCCCCAAACACTATGTCCCAGCGATCCCAAGCTCTCAGAGTTGCTGACTAGTCAGCAATTTTTCATGACCTCTTCGCTCATCATGAGTCCCCCCACCCCACCACCTGGGAATGTCCCTCTGCCTTTTCTCCAGGTGACCACTTACATCTTTGAAGACTCAATTCAAGTACCACCTTGTCTATGAAGATTTTTCTAACCTGTGAATTCCACAGGGTAAAGATGAACATACAACCTTTCATGTCCTGACTGAACCCTTTTTAGATGTCTACCCTAGGCCTTTTAACATTGCGGGGTAATTATTTTGTTCATGTCCGTCTCTCCTGCATGGTGTTAGGGACAACTTAATGGTAAAAAGCACGTCTTATTTGTCTTTGATTTTCTAGTAGCAAGCACAGTGCCTCATATATAGTAGACACCTGATAAGTGTTTTCAGAAGGAAGGAAGGAAGGAAGGGAGGAAGGGAGGAAGGGAAGGAGGAAAATAGATATTGTCACAAAATATTATTGTTCCATTTTTTATTATTTCCAGAAAGAAAGGCACGTGGTAAAACTTTGACCACTATTTCTGTAAAACACTGATGCTAATTACCAAAGGCAGTTCAGGAATTCAATTAGGAGTGTTAACGAAGATAAATATGTATTCGTTTTCATATTGTATGATGTGGCCATTGGTGAGATACCTCAATCCTAAGATTTAAAATTAGTGACTATAGTGGATACAGTTTTTCTGTCTAGATGCCCTTCCTATGTTGGAGAACTCTCCTATGTATAAGTCTTTTGGGGAGGCATAGCCCCTGCTCCTCTATAGTAGCTGCAGAGGTGGGGTACCCACATTCCCAGCATCCTTTCCAACCAAGGTACAGACTTAAGTGTGCACAGGGCTTACCAGGTATACGTACGCATAAGGAAGAGAAGCTGATGGTAATGAGATGTGGGGACATAGGATAATTGCTTTCTAGTGGTGGTAATGGTACCAGCGGCATCAGAATTCAGCACCAGCAGCCACATGGACCACAGGGACTGGCAGGTGGCAGCAGTGTCCCCACTGGCCCATTCTGCAGAGGGATATTAGCCAAAAAGCTGATGCATTGCCTCCCTCTGACTCTGCCCAGGTCCTGAGCCTGGCCCTTCAGCTGTCCTAGTGGTTCTCTGACCCACAACTCATCTTTTCAATAAATTCCTTAGCTGCTTATAGTCCTTTCTGTTCCAACTAACAAACCCAAAAAGATCCAGACGTCCTGGGTGATTCATAAGTGCTCCTGGCCTCGGTGACTTGGGTCACTAGTGTGCATGATTTTTATGAGCCTGGTTGGTACAGCATCTCATCCACTGGTGAGTCAATGGTTAGTTCATTCCACATCATTACAGGGATGTTTCTAGACAGGTTATTTTCCAGAAAAGCCTCATTGGGGCAGGTTTCTTCCCCTAAATCACACCCGCATGTGTTAGTACAGTGCCTGGCATATAAAAGATACTTGACAAGTACTTGCCGAAGGAACTAATGAATGAATATTTAAACCCAGGGGACTGTTACCTAATTTTACTATATTAAATTGGTATTAAGATAAAATCCTACCGAAAGAAACTAGATGGTCTTTGAAGATTCTCTTCCTACGTGTGATTTGATGATGAACCCACTAAAGAATAATGCTGGTAGATATTCTAGCAACCAGTTCAATTCAACAAATATTTATTGATCCTTATTGATCATTTCTTGGAGCTGTTCTAGGTGTTCGTGCTCAGGTTATGGCTCCCCCAACTGCTGTCTGTGACCTTTGGCCAAACTTAATCTCTGTGACCCTCAGTTTCATCATCAATAAAATGGACATAATAATCCTTCCTTAAAGGGTTGTCAGCAAAATCAAAATGTTACTGATGCCCATTTCTTTTTGCCTTTATTATTCCTGTTTCTGCTCTCAGCATCCTCTCTTGAATTTCGGTCAAGACCCCTCATGAGCACCTTCTCTGCTCCACTGAGTAAGTCACAAAGGTAAACAGGGCCTGCTCCCGCTCTCCAGGAGTTCACCGCATAGTCAAGGAGATGAATGGGTCAAAAGAAATCAGTGGATACGGGGAGGGCAGCGATGGAGGCAAACACAGGTACTGCTAAGGAAGGGAAGTTAATGAAGGAAGAGATGGCAGATGTGGAAGGATTCCTGGAGATGTCCTTGAGGGGAGTCTCCAAAAGGAAAAGAGAAAGGAATGAACCTCCAAGAAAAATAAAGTACACGTGCAAAGACAAACATGGAACGTGACATTTCAGTATTTCTGGAAGGTGAAGTTCAAGATAGGTTTGGAAGGAAGCCAAGTCTGCAGACGGAGGTGGGTCAGGTCATGGATGACTGTATCTGTTAATAAAGGGCCATGGGACTCTGGGTAGTAGGGAGCCCCTAAAGGATTGTAAACAAGTGGCTATCTTCAAAACCTCAGTCTGGCAATAGTACGGAGGATGAATATGGGAAGGCACAAGCTTGCGCAAGGGGAGGCACAGTAGGAAGTCATCACCTGGTCCGGGTGAATGATTACGTGGGTGCAAACTGGGGAAGTGGTGTGAGAGAGAGGGGATGAAGGATGGGAGTCAGCAATGTTTAAGAAGACTTTAAATATGCTGTGCGAGGGCCCGTTAGTCTCCTTGGGGTTCACCTTTGTTCTATTTCTATTTCTTAGCATCGTCATGGCAGAAGGGGCTGGACTGATGATGATGGATGGTCGCTTGGCACACACATTCCCCACACCTCCATCTTCAAATAGGATGGCGTCAGAGCCCATCAGACTCTGTGCCCAGCACCAGGCTGTGACAGCTTGGTTCCAAACCATCTTTCATCGATACTCAAAGGTCACACAAATAGCAGAAAGGCTTCTAATATTTTCCATGTCAGAAGATATTTTCGACGAGGTATAAATTATTCATCTTTCTGGAATTCCTTGTAAAATACTTTACATTTTTTAGACAATTCTATTCGGAAGTTCAAATGGATCTCTAGCTAGGATTTCTTTTCTTATTTTCACCAGACAGCCTGTATACATTAAAATCAAATAGGACAACAAGGTCCTACTGTATAGTACAGGGAATTATAGTCAATATCCTGTAATAAACCATAATGGAAAATAATGTGAAAAAGAAGATATATATATATATATATATATATATATATATATATATAACTGAATCACTTTGCTGGGCAGCAGAAATTAACACAGGATTGTAAATCAACTAAACTTCAATAAAATAAATTTGAAAAAATCACCTACGGGGAAAAGAAGGCAAAAAGGATATTTGGGTTAAAAACACATGATAACACTGGCCAGAAACGTCTAGAATAGCTGCCCCATTCTGTCGAATAGAAATGAGGCCAGACGGTTATTTCACTGGGATTTACATTCCTCCCCAGCTGCCCCACCCCCAGCAAATCTAATCTCATCCTGGTGTTCACAGTCTAGGCCAGCAGGAAGACGGTCTAAATGTGGATCGCAGAGATGCAGATAGACTGGCTCCGTTCCCAGGCGGCCAGGTCAGCATAAGAATCAATATTTCAATAGCTCGGGATTAGGAAACACACATATCAAATCTCGTCCATTAAGGACGCAAACGTTAAAACCACAGACATCCTGTATCTTGCACGGACTGATAGGGATGAAGTGTTTGACTCATCGGCAGAAATGTACCCATTATCCTTGTACTTTCCTGACTCGTACAAGTTGTGTAAAAACTTCTCAGAATGAGACCGAGGCTGCTCAGAGGATTGCCATAAATAAGATCTTAAGGGCCCTGATAAGCAGCTTTTCGGGGTAAGGGGAAGACACAGCAGGGCTCTTAAATGGGGTTGTGTAGTCCTACGTTATCTAGAAAATAAGAGTCACAGAAATCAGAAGAGGTAGAATATGGCTTGGATATGGAACTGCCTTTGCTCAGATGTGACAGACCTCCCCCGGGTTCCCCCGCCTCCTGCCTCCCCCCCAACCCCGGCCCCGCCACTCCAAACATTTGGAAAATCCAGGCAACTCAGTTAGTCCCAGCCAATTGGTACCTTTCCTGTTTGTATCAAAGGAAACGCACTGAAACCACAGTCTGATTCATATCAGCTCACACACTGGGACATGCATCTGCAGGTATAACTGGGGGGATTTCACATTTACCTTTTCTCCCCTCAAAAATGATGAATGAAAGCAACTGTATTTAGAAAAGGGGTTTTCCTCGAGGAGAGGTTCTGTCTCTGGTGTCCTAAGCACTTCAGCCACGCGGCTTTCTCCAGGGCATGCCTGGGTCTAGCACTTCCAGGTGTCCAGGAAAAGAGAAGAAATAAGAAGAAAGGGCGGGGAGGAGGCAGGGGCCAAATGCAGAGTCTCAAAGCTCTGACTGCAACTTTGACAAGCAGCAGATCAAAGCAGTCTCTCCTTGGTCTTTGATCTCTTGATAACCACATTTAGCACCCTCCTCCAGCTCGGCCTGGGGCAGGCAGCCCTCCTTCCTAACTCCCTTGGCTCTTCCTAGTTTAAATAATTCGACTGCTAAGCACGTTCAAAGGGGTGGAAATAGGCAAATGCTTTAAGATCCAACTCCTTGTTAGATTTAATAGAGTCCCATTACCATACTAATACCAGATTGCAAAATAAGAAAAAACACCATCGAATCCTAACAAGGATGGCTGTGGCTTTGAATCCCTCATCTGACTTAAAGTTGTGCAGCATGTGCACAGAAATGGGGCAACGACCACAACTCCACCTCCAGAGGGGCCTGGAGTGGGAGGGAGGGCAAGAGGTGGCTTCCAGTTCTTCTGCTGGCAGAGGCAAGAATCCTCAGCAGCGGCCCTTCCCTCCTCCCAAATTCCCAAGACAGTTGGCTGGGCCTCCCCTTGGGGTCCACCCAGTATCACCCAGTATCTCCCAGTGCTGAGTTTCCTTATTAGGCTGTACCCAGAATGACCTTTAATAAAGGTCAGAGATGACCTTTATTACAACATTAGGAAGTGGGGCAGAAAGCCTGCCATGGAACTTGCTTCTACCCTAAGGTGAGTCGGAGTTGCCAGCTTTAGCGAATAAAAATACAAGCCAGCCAGTTCAATGTGAACTTCAGATAAATGAAGAATAATTGTTTAGTGTACGTCCCAGATGTTGCAGGGGACACACAAGTACTACCTAAAAAGTTACTCGTCGTTTATCTGAAATTCACATTTAACTGGGTGTCCTGTATTTCACCTAGCAACCTGCCAGGGTTTCTCTGTCACCCAGCCTTGCTGGAATGCCATGGGGGTAGCCCTGCCTCAGATTGTAGCAATGACTGATTCAGCCCTACCCTTTCGTTCCCTTGTGAATCTGGCCCAGGACAGGCCTTTTACCACGTGGTAGGGGACAGAAGGGGCGAGCATCTGTTGAGCACCTGAATATGTCGTGTCCCATTTGATCCTCATAATTTCCCTAGAGGATAGGGACTGTGATTCCCCTTTCACATTTGATGGAGTTAAGGCCCGCGAAGGTCAAGGAGCTGGCCAGCTTCTGAGCTTTGGAGGTAGGATCCTTGTCCAGGTATCCCTGACTTCAAAGCCACGGTCCATTCGCTAAGTACCACTGTGTCCTTCCCTCTCCCCAATGGGTACGGCAGACCCTGAGGCCAATGCACTTGCTCCAACATAAACAGGCCTTTTTCGTTCCTGATATATCTTTTCTGTTAACCAAATGTTCTAGATCTTATCTTCTAGAACTCTCTATTTTGCCATTAGAAACTGAGGGATGTAGGAAACCCAGGCTAAGAAAGGAAAGTAGATCTGAAGTGGGGGGATCTTATATACTTAGGTAAATTGAACAGAGTCGCTAGTGGTTTTTCCTCACACCGGTGAGCCTGTGTAAACTCACTGGTCTGCACTGAATTCAAACTAGGAAACCAGCATATTGCTCAATCCTGACTTCCTTATTCCCTGGGGCAGTGGTTCTCAAATTTAAGTGTGTTTCAGAATCACCTGGAGGGCTTGTTAAAATACAGATTGCTGGGTCCTGCCCAGGTCTGGGACGGGGCCCGAGAATCTGCATTGCCGACAAGGTGTCAGGTAACTCTGATGATGCTGATCTGGGGATACCACTTTGAGAAGCAATGCTCTAGGACTAGAAGGAAGGCTTCCCTAAAACTAATATACAGTACTTGGAACTTAAATCCACATAGACTTGGAATTCAAGGACATTCTAAACCTTTCATCCCCACCATTTGAAAATCTCCCACAACCCTACCTCTTCAACAAAGTCTACAAATACTCTTTCACTCAGTCATTCCCACAGATATGAATCAGGCAAATGCAACATGTCAGATAATGTGTGAATCCTTATGTCAGAGATGAACTAGACCCAGTTCCTGCCAGTGCACAGGAAACAAACACCACATGCACAAAATAACACCAATGGACAAAGAGATGTTACAAGAGAAGCAGATAAACTCAGTCACAAAGGAAGAGAGAGAAGGAAGGGAGGGCTCTCAAGGGACTTAACTGTTGAGTCCAGTTTAGAAGCTGAAGATGAGATTATAGGAAGACAAAGGGCAGAGGGACAGTCCATGCAGAGCGAACAGCATGTGCAAAAAGCACTGAGATGTGAAACAACACGGCGAGTGCAAGGGCTGCAAGAAATTTACAATAACTAACGTATATGGTCCATTTGGTGGTGGATGGGGGCGAGTGAGGAGAAGCCCAGCAGCAGGGCATGCTGAGATGCTTGGCTTTCTTTGAAGATGATGAGGAGGCATTGGGTGTTTTTGAAAGGAGAAATGACATATTCAGGCCCATGATTTGGAAAGGTTATCTGAACGGAGGGGCCAGGGATATCAACCTCGGAGGCTGTCGCAGTAGGACCCACTAGCGATGGTGAGGGTGTAAGGGAAGGAGGGACTTCTGTGAATTGAATGGAGAAGTAAATACTGGTGGGCGGAAGATGAAACCTTCATTTCCACTCTTGCTATTCTCTACTGCCAAAAGGACCCTAACTAAATCTGGGGGCAATAAGATGCAAATATTCCCATGTGTTTTTACACTGATACCTTAACACAACTGTGCCTTAGTTAAACCGTGCACTTCTGTTCCAGTAATTGCCGCCTTTTAAAGGATTGCTTTAACTCATTATTAGTTGTTTAATTTTACTCTCCTTCCCACTCCCAGCCATTTATATATTCATCCAAAATCATTTTGGTGGCTTACTGGCTGGCAGAGGAGACAAGCAAGTAAACGGAGAGCTGGAATTCCATGTGGCACCTGATACAATGGAGGGATCTACAAAGATCCATGAGATGAACCTAAAAATAGTCAATTGCGTGACAGGTAATTTTCAAATCACTTTGAAATTAATTTTATGGACTTGAATAGAAAATATCAATTCATTCCTTAGAATGAAAACTACTTCTCAGAAGAGCCTGTATTTTTTCCTTTATACACTGTCTAATAGAGCACCTATAAATATGTTTTGCTAATTAAGAAGATGAATTAAACTCTTTTAACACGGTAATCTCACTAGAATGTCAAAAATCTAAAATAAGTAGAACTGTCTTCATTATGTGACTTTCTCCAAATAAAAATATTAAAAAATTTGACTCAATTTTTTTTTAAATTGTAGTTTAGAAGGGATGAGAGTGTAATATCAAATTATCTGGTACAAAAACCTAGCCTGGAAGGGAGAGCTTGACTTTCAAAGGGGGGATGGGTGGTTCATGCAATCAGGGCTCTTTATGGAGTGAAATAATTGAGGACATGGGAGAAAAATATACCAATATTCAATAATTATAATTTTAGAAGATACAAACATTTTCATAAATCACTCCTGCATATGTTAGGAATCTGAAGTAGCAACAACAGCATGATAAATCAACAGAATCTCTTTACATAAGGCAAATTTAAGAAACCATCTTCCAGCAGTTCAGTGCCAAGTGCTTGAACTGCTGATAACAGAAGTTACACTAAAAGGGCAAACCTTTCTCTGGGTTTCCTGAGGGCCACAAGTACAAGTGGGACGCCCGAGGATGGTAGCTTCTCCCCATCTCCGTAGATGACCGTTGGCAAGTCACCCACTGCGGTGTCCACGAAGAGTCACTGTCTGCCTTTGAGAGCTGCCAGCAGCTCCATCCATGGGGAGACCGAGAATGTAAATGACCCTCCCCAAGCCCAGTGCCCCGACCTCACTGCAGGGAAAGCCCACACCTCCGCAGCCAAAGGAACGTCCAAGATGAAACTGAACTAAAATTAACTGGGGAAAAAAATGAGAGAAAAGAAATTACAGGCAACGATTCAGGATCTCCCCCTCCTTTGGGCTCTTCCTGTTGAGCTAATTCATGATTGGCCTTGTTCTTGATAAACTAAGTAAGAGTCTGCAGCCGAGTGAAGGCAGCTTCATCCTGGCCTCATCCCCCTGAGGCCGTGCACTCCGTGAGGACCAGGCTTACTCCCAGAGGCAAGTGACCTAAAGACAGGAAGGTCTGCTGCTTCCACCCCTCCACCTGCAGCCCTAGCTGTGCTGTAGACTGAAGGTCGCTAGCATCTTTTTTTTTTTTTTTGCGGTACGTGGACCTCTCACTACTGTGGCCCCTCCCGTTGCGGAGCACAGGCTCCGGACGCGCAGGCTCAGCGGTCATGCCTCCCGGACTGGGGCACGAACCCGTGTCCCCTGCATCGGCAGGCGGACTCTCAACCACTGCGCCACCAGGGAAGCCCCACTAGTATCTTTCTTAATGGCCTGGAAAGGGTCCTGGGTGTGGTTTACTGACAGCAGGCATCCGTGAAGTTTAGTTTGCATGGCAATAAAAACAAAAACAAACAAAACCAAATAAACAGGCATTGGAGAGGTTGTTTAGCAACTGGGACACCAGAAGAGTTGTCAATCCTGGGAAAATTATACTTATAAATTGGGTTCATCACTGCTGCCATCACATCTTGCTTTCATCACCCCATCCCATCACTTGGCCCTTGGGCCCCTCAGTTGCCTGGCCACTTCCTATTTATACAACGATCTGCACTTGGAACTCCTCAGAAACCTGTGTTCTTAAAGCACACGGTACACGAAACTATCCTTCCCTTTCCTCACCTTAGGTCTATTTCTGTCCTACCTACCTGCCAAAATTCCTTTCCTACAGCGTAACAGCTTTCAGGTAAAAAAGCCAACGGATAAGTTATTTACACTAAGGTGCGAACAGCAATAGTAGCAGCAGATACACGGCCCGCTCACCCATTCTCTTCTTCCTTGTAGTTATAATCCCAGCTGGTTTACTGGTTCTCCCAGCCTTCCTGGCCTGGGGTGGCCATGAGTCAGTCTGGCCAATGGAACACAAGCACAGCGCTGCTGGGGATGTGCTTGACAGCGTTTTCCTGATAGAAGGGGGCAGACACCTCTCTTTATCCTCCTCCTACTAAGAAGCAGGCACATCAGCTTCCCTGGCACAGAAGCTATGCTACAACCAGAAGGCTGCTGGCAAGAGGGAAAGGCCGAGGAAATGGTGAGAAGACAAGTGACTGGCTTTGTCTCCTCATCTGCCTGTGTGGAACCCTGGAGCCTCCAGCACATCCTCTCTTGTCAGCACCCTCCATGCCCTTGTGTCCTCTTCTGACCCTTTGCCTCTCTAATCCACCACTCAAGCACCATCTAATCATTGACTTTCTCCCATGCTGCCTGCACCCTAACCCCCACCCTATTGCTGGAAAAGGTTGACTGGCTCCATTATGCATTTGAGGTTGTTGGGTGGTGGTGTTTTTATGGTGGTAAGAACAGTTAGCATGAGATCTACCTTCATCTTACCCCATAAGATTTTTAATGTACAATACAGTGTTATTAAATGTAGGCTCAACGCCTCACAGCAGATCTCCAGAACTTCCTCATCTTGCAAGACTGAGATTTTATAGCCATTAAACAGAAACTCCCCATTCCCTCCTTCCCCCAGTCCCCAGCAACCACCATTCTACTCTCTGTTTCTATGACTTTGGGTATTTTAGGTTCCTCATATAAGTGGAATCATGCAGAATTAGTCCTTGTGCGACCAGCTTACTTCATTTAGCATAATGTCCTCCGGGTTCATCCACGTGGTTGCATAAGGCAGGATCTCCTCCTTTTTTTTATGCACACATTTGATATTTAAACCTCAGTTGGAACATTTTCTGAGGCCTTGTCGACAGTAGAAACCACACTCACCCTGCCCCATGGCTGAAGAAGAATGGAAAATATTGGAACTTAATGACTTTCCCTGGCACTTCCAACTTCTGGATCTTGTGTAACTCTACTCTTTTTTTTTTTTAAATTTATTTATTTTATTAATTTTATTTTTGGCTGCGTTGGGTCTTTGTTGCTGCGCGTGGGCTTTTCTCTAGTTGCGGCGAGCGGGGGCTACTTTTCGTTGTGGTGCGCGGGCTTCTCACTGCGGTGGCTTCTCTTGTTGCGGAGCACAGGCTCTAGGCGCGCGGGCTTCAGTAGTTGTGGCACGCGGGCTCAGTAGTTGTGGCTCACAGGTTCTAGAGCGCAGGCTCAGTAGTTGTGGCGCACGGGCTTAGTTGCTCCGCGGCATGTGGGATCTTCCCGGACCAGGGCTTGAACCCATGTCCCCTGCATTGGCAGGCAGATTCTTAACCACTGTGCCACCAGGGAAGGCCTATGTAACTCTACTCTTAAGATCACAAACAGATCTCTGCCTCCCTGTTCTCCTGGTTCTTGTCCTGTTATTATTAGATAGAGAGTAATGGGTAATGTTTTGGTCAGAAAGACCCAGGTTAGTTTCCCAACTCTGCCAGGAGAGCTGAGTAACTTGTGAAGTGACTTAACTGCTTTCCCCCTCAAATTCATCCCCTGTAAAATGAAACCATTTTACCTGTCGTTATGGACTGTTATAAAATACAAACGAGTTCTCATACACGCACACAATAAGAGTTTAGTAAGTATTAGCCATTATTCTTAACGGGGTCTGTACCAGTAGGCCACTGCCACTCTGGGGCCACCTTACCCGATACCACCAGCAATTTACTCACTGGCTAAAGCATCTCCTCAACTCCAAAGTCCCCTTTATCCTTGAGAGTGAAAAATGCATTGTCACAAAGACATCAGATTAAATCTATTTTTTAAGTTTCATTATTTTAGTGGCCGAAGCTGGGGTTGAATCAGAACATGAGAGCTTCACCAAGGCAGACAAGATCGAGAAGGCTGAGAGGGATGGGATGGGGATGGAGAAAAGGGTGGGAAAAATAGAAGAAACTGGGACCAATGGACATTTGCCCCAGAGACAGTCCTAATTGGGTTCTTTGCTTTCCTGTTGCTGTTTTTGCTTCCTTTGGTTTAAAAATAAAGTGTCCTGTTTTAGCTCTAATTGTGCCTTTTATTTTCATATTTATAAGATTAAAATTGCACAACCTGTCCAGGACAAACTATGATCTTAAGCATTTGATGTGTGTTGGAGAAGGGGAAAAAAGGCCTCCAGCCCAATCCGAGGAGGCAAAATGCTTATGCAGCATGAGAACATTATGACTTGAGTTTCGGGACTGTTCTCCCAGGCAAGGGAAACCATCTTACAAAACAAACAAGCTTGTATTCTGGGGTATTTCCCAGAAAAGACGCAGGTATGGTTTAGTAAGATGGGATTTGGTTTTGTTTTTCAAGCTTCAGCCGGGTGGTAAAAGGTCAGCTCTGTGTTGTAATCCACTCTGGTGCCTTGCTCCCGTAATCCTCACCACAGCCCTCTAAGAGCTATGAAGCATGGCAATTAGCAAAATGCAATTTCGTTTTCTAAACATTTTCTCCTTGATACCTTCAGAAGTTACTGCTGCATTTTAGAATGTTCTGGAAAAACTCTGGTGGTTGAAATTTCAGAATAATTTCCCTTGGAGAAAGCTGTTAAAACTATTTTCTCTAAAATAAGTTACTGAGATGGAGCGATGGGGCAAAGTAGCATGTCTAACATGACTGAGGTCTTGAGAATGGGTTAGAAGGAAAATGAGGTGGTGAGACGTGGGAAGAAAAAGGTGTGTTTTTTGTTTGTTTGTTTGTTTTAAATAAGAGCTACATAACCTTTTGACCTGCAAACAAGCATGTCTGTTGGTATGAAGCCCACCAGTCTGCCCCAGTCTGTTCAACGAAACACAACCTATTTCAAGCCCTGTCCTGGGTCCTGGACCTCCAGGCAGGGATGCTCCAGCTCCAACCTGTGGAGCATGGGCTCCCCAAGGTCAGCTTAGAATAGAACCTGCCATCTATACACACTTGGCGAAGGTGTCAGACAAGTAAATCACATGACAGTGAGCACTGTTGCAAGAAGACATATCAATATTATGGCTCCCAACTTTAAGTTGGATTGCAATCCTTACTTCATCATTGTCATTATAATTAGGTCTGGTATCTTATCTGTAATTCAGCCACCACCCCCTTATCTATCATTGTGATGGGAAGCTGCTTATACACACCATGAACTAGAAGCCTCGTTTTGACCCCATCCTGTTACCAAAGCTTCATGCCACAAAGTGAGACACATTGGCTTGAACTTTATTTTTTCCCTCTTTACCTAACTTTTATTATAAGAAACTGGGCAGCAAAAAAAAAAAAAAAAAAAAAAAAAAAGTAAAAGGGGAAACCAAGAGTCTATATATCTTATAAACTAATTAATAAGCTCCTAATTCAAGAGACCAACTCTTTTGTTATGGATTGAATTGTGTTTTCCCCAAACTCATATGTTGAAGTTCTAACCCACAGGACCTCAGAACACGACCTCATTTGCAGATAAGGTCCTTGCAGATGTAATTAGTTAATGAGATCATACTGGAGTTGGGTGAAGCTTAATCCAATAAGACTTCCATTCTTATAAAAAGGATACATCTGGATGCAGACACATGCACACAAAGAGAACACCACGTGGAGATAAAGGCAGCGATCAAGGAGATGCTTCTACAAGCCCAGGAACACCAAAGATGGCCGGCAACCACCAGAAGCTAAGAGAGAGACCTGGGACAGACTCTCCCTCATGGCTCCCAGCAGGAACCAACTGTGCAGACACCTTGATCTTGGTGATCCTCTAGCTTCCAGAACTGTGAGACAACGCATTTCTGTTGTCTAAGCCACCCAGTTTGTGGTACTTTGTTACAGCAGCCCTGGAAAACCAATACCTCTTTCTATTTAAAATCCCCATGATTTGGAAACAGGGGTCTCTCTATGTGAGTAGAAGAGTGTGGGTACCCATTTAAACTTCAGACTGCTTCCCACAAGTTTCACGATCAGCTTCGTTTACAGAATGATGTATGAGAGTCTCAAAGGAATGAACAGAAATCTTCACTGTTTGGGAATACAGTCAAAATGTATTGTTTTTCAGGCATTCCCCCCTCGGTACGTCTTGTCCACCTCAGGTTATTAATGGGTTAAAGTATTTCCCACACAGCTGTGGTCTGATGAAGATGAGAGTGACCTTTAGAGCAGTTTTCAACCTATGGCTCCTACAAAACCACCTCACTGTGTGCTTTACATTACTTTACCCGAACGTGTGGTGCTCTCGCTCCAAGAGCAGTGCAGAGGTCGATGGAAATAAGGAGAAATAATTCACGGAGCCATGACATCAGCACTTCCTCTGCCTTGCAACAGTGATTCTACGTTGAACCCTTAAGTATGTTAATATCTACTACTGATAAGACCATTTGTATACTATGGGCTCAGAGAGGAGGAGGCAGGGGTCTCTCCCAGCACCAATCGATTTCTTACGGCCTCATGATCATTACTGCCAAAGCTCAAAACCATGCTAGCAGATCCCAAAGGGAACTGTCTCTCCATTGCCCAGAGGAGGCTGGTGCTGGGAAGGCTTCCTGCCTGGGGTTCGCACCTTCCATGTGGCTTCTGAACACTTGCTCTTGCTGGAAAATACTGACGTCAGCAGGAAAGCAAAGCAGGTTGAATGAATATTATCAAGCAGATTTTCTGAACTCACTTTTGCCAAAGTAATCCATTCCGTTGACTATTTACATGTGAACCGGTCATGAAAATACAGCTCTCCTTGGAAATGTGCTGTCAGATGGACTGGCATTTCACCATCCTCTCCAGGCCGTTTCCCTAATATTTACATTGCCTCATGTTACTCCACTTTGATCTTATTTTTCCTTCCAAGCTCCCAAGCTGAAATGTCAACAAAACTCCACCCCAAAAGCTGCTCCTATACTACTGGTGCTAATAATTTTTATAAACAGAAAATGAAAATTGCCTATAGCACTAAGTGGGGCAGAAAATTATGGCTTTCACTCTCTGCCCCTGAAGGCAAACCTTCTGTCCAATCTGCAGAGTGCCAAAGACAGCATTTGGTGCTTTAAAAGAAGGAGGAAGAATGACTGCAAGTGGGACTCAAGATGTGGCGTTTCCACAGAGGCTTTCCAATCAAGTAATCACTAAAGGGTGTGCTCTGGACAAAGTATTTTTAAACAATACTTCGCAAAAGAAAAGATGTTAGGCCCCAGGGCAAGTGATCTGGTTATTAAATGTTGTGCGGGGGACCAACTCTTTGTCTCACACGAGCACCTCGAAGATATGCCTTCTGTAAACCTTCTGAGGGTTTTACCTTCATGTTCAATCCTCCTGCGATTGCTTTGAAGTTATCATCTCCTTGACAGTAGTGACTGTGAATGTGGAACCCCATACACTTGGTAACAATCTAGGAGTGGTTAAACCTCAGTGTCCACAGACAGAGAGGACTGAGTTGAATGGGGACTCTGCCATCTTGCTCACTGTCTGATCTTCAGAAAAGTACTCACCACAGAGGGTTGTTGTGAGGATGAAACGAGCTAATGTGCAAAGTGCAAGCACTGTTTTGGAGCAAGTGCCCAAGAGCAGCTCTCACTACTGTTGATGCTTCAGGCCATCTCGGCACTTGGGAAATCTGGGTATGAATCTAATGTGTCTGTTGGCCTGATCACGCTCAGCTTGCTACGCGGGGCACAAATATGCAATGAACCTGTGCATCTGCATCTCTTCCTTGTTTGGGTACGTTCATCTCAATCAGTCCATTCAAGGTCCTAGTGGGTTCATACATCTGTTTCTCTTGAATCTGGTAAGTTCCCCCTGCCCCCAGCTTCTCACATAAGTTCCCCAAAGTCATTCCTAGTCCTATGTAATCACCACTCTCTGTTTTCTTTTCTCTTGTGCCCAGACTGCTGGGCACTGTTGCAAAATGTCAAGAGATTGATCTATTCATTCGTTCATTCGTTCAACAAATATTTACCGAGCAAATCTCTACTATGTGTGGAGAGCACTTTGTTGGGAAGAGACAGGAAAGATATCACACTCACAGACTAGTGGGGGGACAGTGAATGAACAAGTTGACACATGAATACATACATTGTTCCCCAATGTGACAAGTGCTGTGAAGGAAGTGACCAGGTGCTGTGATCGGGGATGATGCGGGAAGAGGGAGGCCACTTCCTCAGGAGGGGGCGTCCAGGCTGAAACCTGCAGGATGAGGGGGGCTGTTCTGGGGGAACAGTACGTGCAAAAGCCCTGAGGAGGAAGTGTGCCCGGCACGTCAATCCAGGAACCTGAGAAGGCCTGTGTGGCTGCAGGGAGGAGTCTGAGGGGAATGGTGGGGGGCAGGGTTAGGGAGGTGAGCAGAGTTCAGCTCATGCCAGGCCTGGGCGGTCCTGGTAGAGTTAGAATTTTATCCTCAGAGAAATGGGAAACCATTGACAAATATTAGGCAAAGGATGGACGTGATAGAATTAAGATTTACCAAGAAAAGGAGAACCTCCCACATCACCCCTGAACCTGGGCCATTCTGGTGCCCAGTTCTTGTGCTACCTGGTACAGGTCCTCACAGCTTTTCTCCCTCCATCCCCATCCTCGGGGGCTCGCAGCACTCACCCTCCCTACCTACCTGACTGCGAGACTGAGCTCACCCTTTCTCTCCCTCTGATCAAATATAGCTAACGTAACATTTACCATTTTCACCACTTGTAAGTGTACGATTCAGTGGCATTAAGTACATACACCATCAATTTCCAGAGCTTTCTCATCATCCCAAACTGAAACTCTGTACCCACTAAACAACACCCTTTCTCTTTTAACTCCTCTGTACCTTCACCAGCAACTTCCGTCCTGTCTCTGAAGAAAAAGTGGGCCCCTCCTGTGCCAAGGCCTGTGCTCGATGCTTTTCTTCATTCCATCCTCTCTGACCCTCTCTGAGCCATTTCCCCGGACATGGCCTGTTTATATCTTCAACCTTTGCACTCTCTCCTTAGACCTCCCTGACAAACAGACCTCTGTCTTTCTGACAGTAATATGAATGAATGAATGAATGAATGAGGGAATGAATGAATACCTTAAAAATCCTCCCTGCAGTTCCGCTACTCCCTTGTATAAGCATAAGCTTCTCCTCTGCTTCGACCCTAGATTACGAGTTACTCCGTACTCTGCCTGCATCACTAACACCAACCGTAGCCCCGAGCCCAGGGGTTATCAGCCCTGGCCTTGCTGCAGCAGGTGACACTGTTTGCTGCCACTTCTTCCTTGAGGTTCTTTGATTCCCTGTATCCCATCACACTGCACCACAGCAGTCCCTCACACGGGGAACGCCTCCTTTCCTGTGTCCTCCCCACTCCTCCTGTCTCTAACCATAGGCAGCTCCTGAGGTTCTGTTCCCTAACCCAGTGGTCCTACCATCAGGCCCACTTTTCCAGATGCCATCTGGACATCTCCAAGGGGACAGCCTGCCGGCATCTCCAGTGCAACAGGTCCAAAGCCAAACTGGTAATTTTCCCTAACCAGGTCCAGCTCCACTGCCAGTTCAAGTGTCCCAAAGGCCCTAAATGCCACTGCCCTAGTTCAGGCCTCCTTAACACTTCCCTTTACTATGGCAAGAATCTCCTTTATGTCTCTGACTCCATACTTGTCCTGCATGAGTCCCTCTTATCTGCTGCTTCCTGATCGATCTTCCTGAAACCTGGGCTTGATCCCAGTACTCACCTGTTCCATCACATCACTGACACACGCCGACACACCTTTAGCCTGACACGCAGCTGTTCCCAGCCGGCCTTTCAGCCTTATCTATGACAACGGACCGGACCACAGGAGTCCAAGCATCCTTCAGCATCCAGGCTCTCGCCCCTTCCCTGGCTCCCCCATCTGACATCTATATCCCTTTCTTTCTTCAAGGTCCTTCTAGCTGATGCTATTCCTTCCTAAAACCTTCTACCCAAAGTGGTCCCTCCCTACTGTACTTTGTTACAACTTTCTTATTGACGTGAATCACGATCAGTCAGCTTCAGGTCTTCCTGGGTATCACCACCTTGGCCAGGGAGGCCGGTCCCTCTGACCCAGGACCGTCCCCATTTCCGCGCACTCAGTTTTTCCGAGGCCCTTGCCGCTCCCCGTAAGTTCAACCTCGTGCCGAGCCGTCTCCCCAGCTGACTCCCTTGACTCCAGGTCACACATCCAATCAGTCCTCCTCACAGTGAAGTATCTGTGCCCTCAGAAGTGCAAGTGTACGTGGAGGAGAGATGAAGAATGGATGAGAGAGGGTGTGTGTCCCCGGCTATCCCGGGAGGGTGTCCAGGGGAACATCCTCCAGCTCATTCTCCACGCCCCGTCTGCTCTGCAGGACAAACGCCGCTGATATTTATGCACTGAGTTCCAAACTTAAGGGCTTGGAACCCTCCTCCCCCGGTAAAAAATGCTCCCATCACATGATCTTACTCATAATGGTCTTAAGAAGGTAAAGAGCTCTTTCTAGTCTTTTTCATTTGTTTCTATGTGTTAAACATCTGTCTTGTGTGGACGATTATCAAGGGCTACTCCTGAGAAAGCATGGAGGAGGTGTTGGTGTGCCCGAGCTTGTATATTCCCTGCACTTCCCATGAAGTGCGGACCCTCTGCTCTGGACAAGGAATCCACCATCAGCCGTGCACGCTGTAATGTGGACTGGCTCAAGCTGTAGTCCAAGTATCCGTCCCCTCAGAAAGCCCTTGGGTGCTTGTGAAGATGCAAATTCCTGGCCTCATCCAGACCCACTGAATAAGAATATTGGGGAGTAAGGGTTGAGGTCTGTTTCTTGTGCTTAGCTTGCACTGCAGTCCATGTGCTAACGTATTGCAGGGATATTTTTTAGTGGAAGGCACTGTCCTCAATTATGGGAACTTGGGAACTGACGAGCAGTCAGTAGGGGCGGGGAAGCTGGAGATGGATGGGGGGGCGGATTTTGAAAACCAGGGATCTTATTTATAAGGTTAAAGTCATACCTCTGGATCTTACCACCTGAGTCTATTAATATATTCTGTCTTCTCTAACTAGCTGGCACCTCAAAACTATGTCAGTTTAGAAATTCTGAAAATAGGGCTGCCGCTGAGCTTTTGAAAAGAACTGTCGGTATCAAGAATGTGACACCACTCTTTCAGGAGTTTTAACCTCTGCCCACGTTCAGTTATAACAATTGTACTTTATGCATTTGGAGGAGCAAATGGCCAGATTCAATCTGTACAGAGCTCTGCTCCTTCCCCTCTCCCTTATATATATGTATATATTATATATAATAGATACAGTTTATATATGTTCCTCACATGCATACAACCTCCTTATATACATACAACACAGAGACTTTCTGCCACGGAAAGCCTTCACAACAAATGCAGCCAAAGGAGTTTGCGAAACAGCCCCTGCTGGATTTTTTTACCAAAAATAATTCTCATGTGGTACAAAAATAATTATCCTTACTAAGGAGCATTAGTATTTTCCAGCCTTAAATAAAACCTGTGTCTATATGTACCTTAATTATATATATTTTGTGTGTATATATAATTAAAATATTAAAAGGTACATAAAACTAAATAAATTTAGTATATAAGTATAAAGAGTATATCTATTTAGTATTATATATATGCATATATTTATACATATCTATAAATATCCATTAATCCTCAAGACTATCTTTCAGTGCATGGTTTCGGAACTAATCTTTTTAGCTAGAGCCCTATTCTCCTGCCTAACATTTTTAAAAAAACAGATGAAGCCTGGTATAAATGAGGACAGCTTTGATTGGCTGCATCTAGAAACTGTGGGTGCTCCTGAAAATGCAGATTCCTGGGCCTCGTATTTTACTGACTAGTTCAGAATCTCAGGGGATGAAGTGCATTTTTTTTTTTTTTTTTTTTTTGGTACACGAGTCTCTCACTGTTGCGGCCTCTCCCATTGCGGAGCACAGGCTCCGGACGCGCAGGCCCAGTGGCCGTGGCGGCATGTGGGATCTTCCCGGACCGGGGCACGAACCCGTGTCCCCTGCATCAGCAGGCGGACCCTCAACCACTGCGCCACCAGGGAAGCCCTGAAGTGCACTTTTAACAACTCCTCAGGAGGCTGTGATCATCATGATGTCATATCCTAGAGCTTAAATATCACCAGCTACTCAGTTGGAAGGTAGATGCGTCCTTGCCAGGCTCTGAGTTCATGTGAAAGTGGCTTAGCTCTCTAGCAAGGCCAGGTGAGAACACAGTCTTTCCCTTTTGAAATATCTCACAGCATATAATAGAAGCTCAATACAGATATTTGTTTCATTGTTTCTCCTGCCTCTGAGGGAGGGAAGAGGGGTCACGAAATACCAGTGAGAAAGTACGTGCACTAAGGGACTCATGCCAATAGTGTCTTACCTGTTGACCTTTATTTTCTCAGCCAGCTAATAGTGATGCCTATTCCACAGAACCCCTCAGACCTTGGATCTGGAAAGATGGTCCCATTCTGTCCTTCCACGGGATAGGCCCACTGTCCCTGTACCAGTAGCAGACAACTCTACCCAGAGGCTGAATTTAACTACTGCAGACTTCTGTTTCACCTTTCATCTTGGCTAATGGCTTTTTGATCCCAGACTAATAGTAAATTCTTTCTGGAAATCAAATAACACTTAGGCAAGTAAGTGTAATCGTGTGGCTTGTTACCGCTCCCTCCCCACAAAAAGAATACTTTTTCTACAGTACTGGGAATCACACCCATTTTAATAAACCCTCCATGGCCCATGGAATTAAAAGTTTGGAAAAGCAATATCACAATGTATTTAGTGACTAAAAACGCCCTTCAGAACTGGGAAGGGAAATGGGAAGATATGGAAGAGAAAGACTAAGTAATTGATTAAGTAGCTTTTCATATTTGTCATATTAAGACCTGTAGTCATTATGATAAAATTTGAAGATTTGAACTTAGGATCCGTACACTATGAGAAAACATTGAGTTTGTTATTATTTTATTTTTTCTGAGTTTGTTATTATTTTACTAATTTTCTTTTCACAGCCTACTTCCAGGCACCATCTGAAGCTACATATTTTAAAACAATAATGCTGGAGACAATTTTTTTAAAAAGAAACTCTTTAAAACGCTCACTTTGAATAAACCATTTGACAGTGCCTATTCCAATAAAAATCTCACTTCAGCTTCCTTTCACTGCGAGATTCTCGGCCTGGCTGGAGCTAAAGTTTTCCTTTCCTGAGATGGTGGAATTTCCATGAAGGTCAGAGTTTATCCTTGCAGCAAAGGTTAGACAGGTCAGCGATTTGGCAGTAGAATAAAGGGCTTGCGAGGAAATGAAAACCAAGATTACAGAGAATATTAAAATACAGTCTATTCCCCGAAATGTAAAACAACTTAGCATAACATTCACATACATGATGTAGATGAACAGAAATGCTCAGAAACCAAGGAAAGGAAAATTGTTTTCTTTTGCTGCTTTTTTCCCCAAAGGTCTTTGAATCTGCACAGACACACCCCAAAACACTTGGCTTGTTCCCAAAACTCCTGACTCTCAAGCTGCTGTAAAAATAGCTGTGAGCTAGAAGGAATGAAGGGTGGCGAAGGAGAGGGGCCTTGTTTGGCTTCAGCCCCAAAGAGTTTTACGTGTACAAACTCATTTGTCCACGTGGATAAATGCAGTCACTACGATAACCACATTTACAGGGCAAATAGTCACATGAAGTAAAAATCTCTGACAGTGTTCACACTGTGAGGGAAAAGAGAGAGAGAGTCATTCCAGATGTCGCTAGATAATTCTGAGCTGTTTCCATGAAAAGCTGGAGGAATGGCATTAGCTCACATGGAAATAATGTTTTAACTAGCTAGGAGTGGTTCCTGGGGCTTGCCCCCATCCTGCCCAGATCTAACCCACCCTGGGCCATTGCAGAAACTATACCCAGCTACTGAGCTGTTAGAGTTGAGCAGAACTCTGGTAGAAATAACCTCTGGTCGAAAAAGACATGGCATTTATCACTGCCAGCCTGGGCATCGGTAAACATGCCTCAGGGGACCAAAACCAGAACTCTTAGGGCTCTAGGTCACAAGAAATGCTGAGATAACCCCACAGAGGTAACCAGGGAGAGCAACTTCAGGGTACTCTGTGGAATTGAGTACATCAGTTGCAAAGAGAGGCATCTTCTCTCTATAACCACTGGGTGAAATCTGCCACTATGTGGTTATATATATATTTTTTATTCCTCCTCTGTGATAAACAATCCTGGTGACATGAATTGATTTTACTTGATTTCGGTGCTAATGAAATGTGGAGACTGTCAGCTCAAATTAAAATCTTTTTATTTCAGGGTGAATAAATATGAAAGGGCTCTTTGGAATGAGGTTTTGAGTTGGGGTCTGGAGCTCCTAAGAAAACTGTGCAATGCCCTTCCCCCCAAATCCTAGTATTATAAAATAAAACATTGTAAAAATACTCTCAGATGTGCTTCTGCCTTAACCACGTGATTGCTAAGAACTGCCCCCTCACTCCCCCAGTGCCTGGAGAGCAGCCTTCACTGTGGAAACCTTGCAGAACTCAACCTTAAAGAGACAGCACTCTGTAAGAGGGACTTCTCTCCTCATCTTGGCCACTGCGGGCCAAATGAAATTCTAGGCTTGAATAGTTAGGGAGGATCTATCAGATCTGTTGGTCTTGCTAACTGGGGTAAGTAGGCTGCAGTGCGCCATATTGGCCACAACCCACAAAATCAGCTCCCACTTAGAAGTGGGCAAGGCTGGCTCCCAGCTTGGAGTGTGAGGCAGAGGACATCTACAGATGAGGGGAGGGTCATCTTGGAAAGCAAGAGACCATCTGAAAAGCCAGGTGGTGGGGGAGTGGCAAGAGGAAGAGAAAAAACTAGGAGAAAAGGGTCAACAGGAGAAAAACCACATGAAGGATCCAGCAGGTTCAGGGGGCAGGAATCTGGAGGGTTTCCTGAAGCCACTGGTACACAAGGGAATGAACATTTTATAGAGAAATTGGAGAAACAGCAATGTGGTGGAGCTACTGAGGACACCCAGTAAGTGCAGAGGACAGCAGTGAAGCCTAGAACGCTTTTCACTGGGATCCTCACAAGGAGGTGTTGTTGAGAATGTTGACTATGACACTCTAAGGGGAATTAGATTCAGTTTAGGGTTATCCTATAAAATCCAGAACGGATACTGCACGGGACAGATATACACTAGAACAATCATTCATTGTTTACCTGAAATTCAAATTGAACTAGGTGTCCCATATTTTTATTTGCTAAATCTGGCAACCCAGATTCAGTTTACAACGCACACTATGATTACTTAAACAAAATGAACTGTAAAGTTTACAAAGTGGGTTTTATCGCGTGCCTTCAATTCTTTCTGCTCTAAGGAACTTGGCGGCGGGGGCGGGGTGGGGGCAGGGAGGGAATAACCTTTAACCCAAATGTGGCTTCAGAAGAAGTCTCTCCTCACGTCAAGTCTTGATTCCAGTGCATACACCACATGTGGTTCGTGAACCACAAATCACACCAACCACGCTACGGCAGCCTTATTGTTTCCAGGCCTTTATTGCTAAGTCTTCTTCTCCCTTATGCAGTTACTGTAAGAACAGTAGTTCAGCACCAAGTCTATAAATCTTTAGAAATTAACTTCTACAGAAGGCTTTATTTGCTTCCAAAATACTCTTCAAAATGCTTAATAACCTGTATTCCTCATTAGCTTAGAAAAGATGCATAAAACTGCATCCCATCCTTTTTCTATGCCACGAGCATTCTCTACATGGTGTGGCTTTCCAGTTGCTACATTTGTCTCCTTTTTTTTTTTTTCCTCTCCTTCACCTGCAGGAGACCAGGCCCCATGGAGCTTATCCACGCCTTCTAAAGGATTCAGGGTGCTATGGAATTTTGTTTCCATTTTCCAGCTCCTTGACTGAGAATCTTACCTTAGCGATTCTGTCAATGAATAGTTCCATGTGGGGATGATCAAAACCCAGGGCTCCAGCTGTGATCTCTCTCCTACTTTCCAGACCTACATATTCTGCTGCCTGCTCAGCCTGGCACCAGGGTGCCTTATCAAAAGAGCCAGAAAAACATCCTGGTCCCACTGATTGTCGGCCACTCCTAAAAAGGCATGATGGGAGGTGAAGCACCTGTAATCACAGGAAGTAGTTTTACATTGGAAAGAAGAGTACTCTGCAGGTGGCCTCTTCTGGGGACCTTTGAAGGATAAAGGGCCATGAGATCAAGGAAGGAAGTTCCACTTTGAAGAGTTGATGCAGGGCAAATAGCCCCAGTTTCTGAGACAGAGGGGCCAAGGGAGATTCTTTGTGGTTCAAGGAAAGTAAGAAAAGCTCCCCAAGGCTTGATGGAGGATGGAGGGGGGAAAGTGGAGCTGTTCCGCGTGGGGGTGGGGGTGGGGGTGGATGCCTACATTAAACTGGAGTGGAGTTTTGTTGAGAAGGAGCTTTTCTTTCTTTTTTTATATGAGCTCAGATCAAGTTGTTTTTTTTTTTTCCCCCAGTCTTATGGAGGTTAACATTTTAGGGGCGGTTACTATAAGTTTGATAGCACGCCTGTTAAGGATGAAGAGTGGTAGCATTGAGCCAGTAGTGAAATATGCAGAAAATACTGCAGGAACAGGCAGTAAACCTGAGAAGGATGGTCACCTCCCATGAGCATCTGAAGAGGCAGATTTGGTCAGTACCGGGGATGGTTCTCACAGCTTAAGGCTTCAGATGAGATTACTGACTAGATTAATTTTCTGTGGGATATTGGGTTTGGTTTGCAATTCAAAATCAGAGTTCATTAAATTTGCATTGCAGTTGATTATCTCCCATTAAGGAGCACATCTTGAAGTTTCATTACTGGGAAATGTATGTGTGTTGACACCTCCTTAGTTCCAACGCTCAGAATGCAAATACAGGAGCTTCCTATTGATTTCATTGAATTTCACCAGGCAGCTTAAACCCATACCTTAAATGCCCATTCCAGTTTCTTGAAAAATTAGCACCACTACCCATAACTACAAAGGAGTGGAAGTCTAGAAAACTACTGTTAAAATTGTATAGGTCCTTCGCATAATGAACAGAGAGTTATTGAACGAATAAAGCTGCTTTAAACAATATTTCTAACTTAGCAAATATATGATTCAACACCTTTTGAGGACAACTTCACTTATAAGTCTATTTTGGAGTTGGGTTTTTGTTTTTCCAAATACCACCATAGCTATGCAGGATTTTTTTTTTTTTTTTTTTTTTTTTTTGCGGTACGCAGGCCTCTCACTGTTGTGGCCTCTCCCGTTGCGGAGCACAGGCTCCGGACGCGCAGGCTCAGCGGCCATGGCTCACGACCCCAGCCGCTCTGCGGCACGTGGGATCTTCCCGGACCGGGGCACGAACCCGCGTCCCCTGCATCGGCAGGTGGACTCTCAACCACTGCGCCACCAGGGAAGCCCTCTATGCAGGTTTTTAAAGCTATATTTCAGATTGAAAACCTAGGGGTGGTACGTCAGATCTCAGAACCTGAGCTCAGGAAAACCAAGTATTCTGCATCCCGAAAAGACTTAAGAAAGAAGATATAATCCTACGAAACACCAAGTTAGCTTTGCAGAACTGAAAATCTCTCCCAGTCAGCCTGAGCTGTGGGTAATATAGGTGACTCTCCTATATTACGACAAAGAGTATGTATATTCAAAGGCAAATGAGAATTTCAAAGGAAGAGTTCACAACTCCTAAGCACTTGTTTTTAACCTCTCACTTGCAAGAGACCAGAACTCCTGGAGGTTTTAACCAAAGTTGTTGAGATGTGGGAAGTTCTCTTTTTTTTAAACTGTCATCCTGGCAAGCCTGTGCCTCAGGATAACAGACACAAAGTAGGGAAGGGATTTGTGAGGCCTAATAAAGGTTTATGAGAGTTTCACCTTGGTCTAAATTCTGGAAGCCACCCACTGTCCTGTCTGTGTCCTCAACAGTGAAATGATGAAGTTTAAACAACACACAAGAGTCCCAAAGTAGAGGCCAGGCATTTCTGGAAGAAAAATTTGCCTCATTTGGGAGGACATTTTACTAAGGCAAAGTGTGAACTTTGATCACCCTGTTTCTCCACCCGTTGTGAGATGTATAAAGTGCGATAATCAGAGCGCTGGCTCTGAGCTGGAGAACCTTGGAAGCCACACACACAACTTCCAGTCCTTGGGTCTTGAACTCGGGGAGCCATGAAGACAGCAAGACCCCTAAAGACACATTGTTATAGCCTTGGGGTGGTGATACCAGGGCCCCCCTTGGCCACATGTTCTTTCTTTTAATGTCTCACAGCCAGAGACTGCAGATGGAACCAGAAAATCATGTCCTGGTCTCTAGAAGCAAAGGTTCTACTAATACGCCTCTCGATACGATTGGGTTTTTCTACAGAAAAAGCCATATTCAAGAAGATTGCGTAGGAGAATGCAAGTTTCAGAGGCCAAGGAGGCAATAGGTTGGGAGACATGACAAAAAATTATCAAAGGTCAGAACCTAGGCAGACTGGAGAATCAATACAAGGTCAACTCAATAGAAGTCAATACAACAAAAGCATCAGATAAACCCTACACAGAACCCAGATGTAGATTCAGCTAAGCAGTGGTTCTCAGCCCTGGCTACACATTAGAATCGCCTGGGCTATGCTTTAATCTAAATTCAATAATCAAGTTCTCTCCATGAGTACAGTTAGGTTTAACACTGGTGACTCTAGTTTGCAGTCACAGTTGAGAAACACTGAGCTAAAGAGTTCTTAAATAGTCCAGCTGGAGCAGGTAGAGGTCTCATATCACGGACAGTAAGAGCTTAACCCTAGGGAAGGATGGGAATGGATCACACCTGGCTGGAAACAGATACGGAAGGAGGCAGATGAAGGTAGATGTTGATATAGATGCTTGGGCAGCTGGAACTAGCCTGGTTATAAAACATGTCTTTGGGCCTGGGAAAATGGAAGAGGGCCTGATTCTCAGCCTGTGGGAGTCATATTGCTACTATTTCCCTAGGTGTTCATAATCCCTTCAAGGTCAAGTGGCCGCATTTTTGGCTCTGCTCCCTCGGTGCCAAGCTTATCAACAGGGATCTCAGCACTGTAATCGCCTACTGAACCCCACCCCTACCCCACAATGGCCCTGCCACCTCAGAGGCCCTGAATGTGTGTGGGATCAATTATCCATCCCTTGAAATACCTGCATTGCCCCATCATCCTTCCCAGTCTCCATGGACCCAACACAAAAATGGTTCAGATCTGCTCCACATCTAGCAGAAGAGAAAGTTAATACATATATAATATGTTTCTCCCACAAGTATCTTTGAGCATCATACTAACATCCTGCTACCTTCTTTCTTGTCTGATTATGCATAAGTTGAAAAGCAGTGAGTCCTATCATCTTGGAGAAGTGAGTCACCAAGAAGAGATATGTGGTTTTCTGGCCAAGTTCAAAGTACTTAGCAGATGTCATGACTTCCTGCCAGCATGGTTCAATTTATCGCCTAACAATAAACAGTCAATCCCCAGGTGATTTCTCTGTTTCTATAATAATCTTCCAAGATGAATGGATCATGAGTGCTTTCCCATATGACTGGAGCTATCCCCTCTGTCACTGTTATACCTTCTAAGCATCATTTCAGATTAAACTGGTTTAGTAGTTGAAATTCTTCTGTGTGATAACTCTGGATTCTATTATTAAACCAGTTTAGAAACTACCATCTGGTTTTGGTGTTGATGTCAGCAGTTTCTAGGTTTCGGGTATAATATATCCACCGGAGGGATCCTTCTGGCTGTAACAATATTCCTCAAATTGACCATTACCATAGTTAAGAAAACCAGCACTAATAAAATTATTTTTCCTTTGATACTCATATTCTCTTTCATGCTCCTCTCTTGCCTTCACTCTCCTAAACCCTCGGGAGCTGTCCCTGTTACACCCTAAGACACCCAGAACACAAAACTTAGCCTGTTCTCTGATTGCTTTGAGGCAGGCCTTCTAGGGCTTTTTTCTTTACAGATTTTACTGGAGATTTGTGGATTTGCAGGAAGGAGTCACACTGCAGATCTCTTGGCCTTTGACTGTCTCCCTTGCTCAACCTTTATTCCCCCCTCTATTGTACCACACTGAAAAGAATAAATTAAATCTTCTGAAAACAATGTACTCAAAGGAAACATACTGAAAATGCAGCATCTCCCTCTCTCTCTCTCATTACTTTTAACTGAAAGCTTTTACAAATCAATGGTTGGTGGGTTTATTGGAAACAGTCTTTCAAATGAGCTCCCTTCCTTCCTTCCTTTTTTCCTTGCTTCCTCCCTCCCTTCCTCCCTCCCTCCTTTTCTTTCTTTCCTTTTTAAAAACTCATTTCTAATGACTCAGGGTCCAAAGCACCCTTGAACCCATACTCAGAGTCTGGCTTTCATGTGACCACCAGAAGTGTCATAGCTCTGGTAGTTGACTCTTCCTACCCTTTGAATATGGAAGCTTTTTAAAAAGCTTTTCTTTTTATTTTTTGCAGCAGTTCACAGCAAAATTGAGCAGAGAGTACAGAGAGTTCCCATGTATTCCCTGCCCCACATACACAGGGCCTCCCCCGCTCTACCAACATTCTACACCAGAGGGGTACATTTGTTGCAACTGATGAACCTACATTGAAACGTCATTATTACCCAGAGTCCATAGTTTACATTAGGTTCACTCTTGGTGAGAGGAAGCTTTTTTTATCAATGGCTTTTACGGTACTTGCTCTGTGATCTGGGTTCTGCTGGGCCTTATAAATTGATGCTTACCCTATATCCCCCATTAGAGGGCAGACAACACGAAGGCAGGGACCCCAATTCCAAGTTCTGTATAATTCCAACAGCCTTCAATATTCTGCCCAGCTCTTGCTACGGACCTATCTTAAAGTTCTGGAATAGAAAAATTATCTTACAGGTCTGGAAGAGTCACAAGCATGACTTTAAACAAGCCATCAGGGGTGAGCTCACACGGGTGCATTTTCAGGACAGGGATAATGGTGGTGCCCTATAAGGTTAGGGGGTCGGATGTCCTCATGTGACTTAATCAGTGCCAGATGCAGTGGGTTCAAATCAACTGCAGTGTGACAGCATCAGAACGTGGGGTAACAAGTTGCAAGTGTTATTGAAAAAGAAGAGAGAGTCTTATCCCTGCCACTTTTATTACATTTGGATCCTTAATTTATTTCTAAAATAGTCTTGGTGCCAAAGCAAACACATCTCAGCTAATGTGCTCTGTTGTGTGCTTCTGAACCCGGCCAGGCCCTGATGACTGCACTTTGTGGGTCCCTGAATTCACCACAGTTACTTCCGACTTTCTCATTGTGCAATCAGAAGGGGCTTCGTTTTTCAATGATTCCAAAGATTGAACTCCTTGCTGAGGACAGTTTCTCAGGGAGCTCAGATGCAGCAAACTGTGAGAATTCGGAGGACAGTTTATCTTGTTATTTCATAACCCCTAAAACTCCAGCAAACACGCTGAAGTCAGACACTATCTTAACTTTTCGAACACTGAAATCCAAGACAAAGGGAGGGCCAACTTCAAACTTAAGTTTGTGGAAAAGCAGGTTTTCTTTTTGGAATCGTGACTCATTTAAGTGATCATGAAAGACTGAAAATTAACCTTTCCAACGGGCCTTCTGCGATGAATAAGGGTTATTTCAACAAAATCAAGAAGAGGGCTTCCCTTCTTTTTGGTTTTCTTTCTTAAAAGTAAAGCTTGGTCAAGCGACTTAACTTTGTAAATATCTATGTTTAAAAATTATTATCTTTGGGTGGTAGAACTAAGGGTGATAATTTCCAGCTTTTTATTCTTTGTATTGTCTTACTATTTCATAAAAAGTGTGTTGCTTTTAACATTTTTAAACCTGGTTTGTAAATACAGATATATTTAAAAACCCTAGGATTCTTATAAGACAAATTAAAACATTTTTCGAGCATCATTATGGATTAACAATAGAGGACAAGCAGGTTGATTTATTTTAGTGATGTTGCAAACTCTCCCAAACCAGTTTGGACATTCTCAATTAGCCTCCAGAGATTACAGGCAGTGGTGTTCGGAAAATGTTTAATGACCAGCTTTCCCAGGGGAAAAAAAGCCCTGATTGGTAGTATTTGCTCATCTTCGTGGTGGATTTTAAGCTGCTTTGTGATGTCACTGGACATAGGGTTGAGAAGCGATGTGCACACTGACCTCTTTCCAGCCCACACGGGCCCGTGCGTGCAACTCCAGCCCACCAGTGAAGTAACAGGTGTGCACACGCGCACACACACACACACTCACCACCGGGGACACGGTACAATGAAAGTAAATCCCAGACTGGTTCGGCAAACATTTCCAGCCAACAGGCACCCAGCACCCGTGCAGTCACAGCACGTGTCCTTGGAAGGTGAGTAAAATCCCAGGCCTCTGCCTATCTCTACATCCCAACAGGCACTTTCTGGAAAACTCTCATCTGAGGTATGTATTCCTCAACCCTAACAGCAAGATTCAGTTTACTTTCCAGTGGGTATCAGGTGACTGTTCCAGGGCCACACAAAATGCCATTCCGAGGAGTACCTGTGACCAGGCTGGCTGTAGCCTTCAGCCCCGTCTGGGCAAGGGCAGAGGGGCCTGGAGACTGCTCTAGCCAGTCCCTGCATCTTAAACACCACTTGTCCTGACAAGGAAAAACGTTTCCCAACGTCTCCTGCGCTAAATCACAAAGCCTCTGTTGCTGATGGAGATGGTCAAGAAGCAAAGCCTTGGAGGAGACACACACAGCTGGACTGTGGAGCAGAGAGGGCTGCAAATCTAACAGACCACGCTGGGGGTGGGTGTTCCTGGTCAGAGTGTATACTAACCACTCAAGAACAGAGATTAAAATGAGCGTCTCTAATCAACAAGGACATACTGTGTAGGTCAGAGGACTTTACTCAGTACTCTGTAATAACCTATATGGGAAAAGAATCTAAAAAAGAACAGATACATGTGTATGTATAACTGAATCACTTTGCTGTACACCTGAAACTAACACAACACTGTTAATCAACCATACTCCAATATAAAATAAAAATTAAAAAACAACAACAACAAACATCTGTATATCTCACAGGCTGTCCTTTTGGAACATGTAAAGCCCTAGGGCTAAGTGAAGCCAGGTACCAGTCTGGTCCCACATACTCCCCAGGGTCTGCCGGCTGAGGCAGCATCACTTCCGTCCCCCTTCGGCCTGCCTCTGCACGGGAAGGGAAAGCCAGGAACCATGAAGGCCTCTGAGTGACTGGAGCATTGATTGGTCCATCAGCCACGCCAACATAATCTCCTGGTCTCCGGATCTGCCCGTAGGACAAGGCTATATTTGTTCTGAGTATCGGGGCTTGGGTAACTAGCTAAGGCCTTGGAAGCCCAGGAGGTACATAGGGCCCAGTGCAAGAGCAGGTTTCTTGGGGAAGGGGAGAGTAAAGATGCTAGAATATAGTGAGCAGCCCACAGAACATCAATATCCGAGGTCTATGATACTTCCACCAGCTCATTGCATGGTATTTTGGCCATTCTCCAATGGCCACTAGTCATGCGACCCTAGGCAACTCATCTGGTCTTTGGAGCCACTGTTTTTTCATCTATAAAACAGGGGGTGTTCCATCTTCCTCAGGGAGCTGGTGTGATTGACTAATTAATGAAAAACGGCACCTGCCAGGCTGCCACACATATTACAGCCACTCAAATTGTCAATATTATTATTAATCTTGACTAACCGATATTAGCCTAAAAAAAATCACAGCCAATTTCATGTGACAAGAAACTCTTTTAAGAACATGAAAGTGTGCTTTGTAACCCTAAAGTTTTTTCCTTCCTTCTCCCTCATTCTTATCATTTATTCTGAACCCAATTTATTGAATCAATTTCTCTATCAATTAATGACAAGCATTTGTTTTCTTTTCTTTCTTCTTTTTTTTTTTAAACATTATATTGATTCCAGACTTGAGGAAGATGGGGAAGCTCTGGGCAGGAACTGGGAGAAAAGGTAATGTTACCATCACTTTTACACATGAAGAAATTAAGAGCTAAAAACAGTGATTATTCAGGAGAAGAAGATCTGACAATCTCTGATGCCATTTTAATTTCTGCTAGATTATCATGCCTCCTACTGTTTTAACCTAGTTTTTAAAATTTGTTTTCTGCACTCCAGCAGCATCCTGCCTGTCATGAGTAGTTTTTATTGCTATGATATCTCATGCCAAGAGATTTGTTGCCGCTGAGAACATCTTTAGGGGATAACATGATTTAATGATTAAGCCTCTGCAAGTAAATATGTAAGCACAAACATATGCAAGAATATATCAGCAACAGACACTCTCATGTTAGCAAAGATTTTTTCAATTCCTAAATATTGGCCCAAATCTCAGGACTTTGCTTTATCCTTTTTGTTTGCCGAGTTCCCTCTAATGCCCTGATTACACACCCAGCAAAAGAATCAAGTGGGGTCCGGCTGGCGGGCTTGTGACCACAGCGTCCTGCTACCCTGTCAGCGCCGGCCTGATGAGGGCCGGGTGACAGGGAGGTGAGCAAGGGCACAGCTCGGAGCTGAATGGCCAGGGAGGGGAAGGGTGAGCTCATCTCTTCCTCACCCCCTCCGCCCTTTAGGAGGGGCTCTGACACCAGCAGCAGCTAGCATCGCCAGTCACAAGATCCCCAGAGGCCTGGCCCTGCAGGACATGCCAGGGCTGTGGTTGCCGCAGATGCAGCCTGGTTCTGCCACCTTCCTTGGGATCACCCCCAGGGCAGCTGCCCCGGGACCGGCGGGTCCACGTCAACAGGGGCAGCTTTCCACCTCAGGATTTTCCCAAGGCACCAAATGAGGACCTCAAGACTGAGAGGCTGGTATTAGTCTAATTCCTGTTTTATGTCGGAAAAGAGGATGGCTAGGACCAAATAAAGAGGCTGAGAGAGCTCACTGGGGACGTGGAAAAGCCAGCTCAGCCAACGACAGGTACATACAGCTCTGACCCACACAGTTCTGGGCAGGGGCTCCAAGATGTTACAGCCAGAAGGCATCTGTGCCGCCTGGAAGCATCTGGTCATCTCCACCTTCTACCCATTATCAGAGAGGGAAATCAGAGGGTGGGATGGGCTTCACACTTTCTAGAAATTGGCACCAGGCAATGAGATAGGTTCCCAAGTACAAGCAATGGTTGTTCATTGGTAAAGACAAAGGTACTCTCCTTGAAAGTTGCACAGTTAAAAACGGAGTCAGTAGAACCATAAAGACATAGATGACACTCCCTACAGGAGAAAATCATTTCTTTTTTTTCCTTTAAATAAAATGGATTGATAGGCTCTTGGAACAAGGAAGAAAGGGTATAAGTGAAGCCCAGAGAGCATGGGACTGTGAGAGCTGGAGAAACAAGGAAGACAGCCCACAGAAGACATTTGGAGGAGGGAGGGCGGCTTAGAAGCAGGCGGAAAAGGAGGGAAGAGCGTTGCCCATAGTCTCCGGTGAGGTCTGGCTCCCCCCTCAGCACGCACTTAGGGACAGTCCTCTTGGCCTCTCCCTCCTTCTGCAACCTGTTCTCCTACTGCTTCCCCACCCCTGGTGTAGGCTGGGCTCCTCTGCCCAGACCCGGCTGCCCTTTTAGTTTCCACCAAGTTCCAGTCTCAAGGGGAGAAGATGCTCGTAACCTCACTAGTATGTCACTCAACCCCAGGACAGTCAGCCCTGGTGTCCAAGGGGATTGCTTCCAGGAACCCCAAGGTCCCCACATCCACAGACGCTCAAGTCTCTTATTTGAAATGGTATAGTATTTGTATATACCCTATGCACACCCTCCTGTATACTTTAAATCACCTCTAGATTACTTACAATATTTAACACAATGGAACTGCTATATGAATAGTTGCCAGCACAAGGCAAATTCAAGTTTTGCTTTTGGGAACTTTCCGGAACTTTTTTTTACAAATACTTTTGACCTGTGGTTGGTTGAATGTACAGATGTGGAACCTGCAGATACTGAAGGCTGACTGTATATAAGAATATAAATTCAATGGTTTATAAAGATTTGCTTTTACTGACTTCTCAAAGACTTTAAAGAAAGGAATAGCAATATTAAAGAATAACACACAACTCTCCATTAAAGATGTCTCTTGTTATAGGCTGAATTACATCCCCAAAAATGATGTGTTGAAGTCCTAATCCCCAGTACCTGTGAAGGTGAATTTATTTGCAAATAGGGTCTTTGCAGAGGCAATCAAATTAAGATGAGGTCGTTACGGTGGGCTCTTAATCTATATGCCCAGTGTCTTTAAAAGAGAGAGAACCCCATGTGAAGATGGACACTCAGAGGGAAGATGGCCATGTGAAGACAGGCAGAGACCGGAGTGATGAAGCCACAAGCCAAGGAATGCTTAGGCCACCAGTAGCTGGAAGCAGCAAGGGAGGATCTTCCCGAAGAGGATTTGGACCTGCCAACATCTTGATTTTGGACTTCTACCCTCCAGAACTGTGAGAGAACAAATTTCTGTTGTTTAACACCACTCGATTTGTGGTACTTTGTCATGGCAGCCCCAGGAAACTAATACATCTCTTCTGTCCCTCACTGGCCTACAGGCCTTGTCCAAATATCATGACCCTTTACTCTCTCTTCCCTAAGGGTGAGTCCCTTCCTAAGAAACTCCTTGGATCAAATGCAAATAGGTCTTGGTGGCCTACCCTTGGCCTTCCAGGTGCATCTGAGTCCTAGAATGAACATGGCTAACACTCTGAAGCTGGCGCTGCTGCTCTATCTCTCTGAAACCTGTCTCTTTTTTCTAAATGTAGTAATCAGAGAGACCCCCAAACCTATCTTCAAAATTCTCATTTTCAACAGCATTTACTGACAAACTGCTATATGTGAACCACTATTTTAGACTGGTGGGGAGGGAGGGTCAGAGGAAATAAATGGTCTCTGCCTTCAAGAAGCGGATGTTTCTTTCTGGAGAGAGGAGAGTAAAAATACATCCATATTTAAAGTGGGCTCTAAATCACAAGATCTAATTAAATGTTAAACTGCAATATAGAGCTTACGTTCCAAGGGAGTTCAGATAAAAGGGCTTAGAGATGTCAGGAAAGGCTTCCTGAAGATGGGGCTTGAGTGGCGGGGTGAAGAGAAGAGCTTGAGTGAGGCGAGCAGAAGGGAGAGGGTGGAATATTGTGGACAGTAACACTCTGGCCGGCAGTGGGAGGCCAGAAAGTCCTGGGGAATGAGACTGTCCCCGGATTGTAGAGGGCCGTGAACCCCAAGCAGAAGGAAAGTCCATTTGCCTCCAAACTGCTAAGGGAAGTTGACGACTCTACTAGAGGCGAACAGGCAGAGTGATAATCAGCTAGTCTGCCCCCACGCTGTGATTGTCACTCTGTTTCTTAGAGTTTCTAAAATCGTGAGGGATTAGAGGTAAGTACACACTCTCAAGAGCAATTCCCAAAAGATGAACAGAGCACTGAAATGTCACGGTGACTCTCCGGCCCGTTTCATCCCGCCCCGTCATGCACAGATCCACGGCACACGCCCCACATGAGCTGGGGAGGACGGCTGCAGATGTATGAGGTGTCTTAAGCGTGCTCTCAGAGACAGGCTCCACAAATAGCCCTGCCAGCATTCCGCAACCGGGAGTTACGGACGCCAGATGCTGTTAGCAGCTCATGACTGCGGAGACCAGAAACAGGGGTCTTAGCGATACGATCATCATCTAGCTCCTGGCCTTAAAGCTCTTATCATGCTACTCACCCGCCGACTAAGCAGAGAGCATTCTTCCCTCCAGGAATGTCGCTGTGCTTCACTGCTTGCATTCTTGGTCTGTGAACGTAAAGCAGCTGAGTTCAGGATGCCGAGTTCCAGAAAAATCACTGAGACGGATTTGCAGAATGCTGATCTCTCTGAGTGTTTCCAACAGTCTGAGAGGCGGGGACCTGGGGGTCCTAAAACACCAGGCGGGACCTGAGGATGAAATGTTAAGCAGTGTCACCGTGACATTTCAGGCCTCTGCTAATCCTTTGAGAAGTGCACTTTCAAGCGAACACCTGTCTCTGGTCCCTAAGGAATTTAGACACTCACAGAAACACTATGTCCTCGGTTGCAATTTGCAATAATGCCTTTGTGACAAACTGTCACTCTGCCCCTTCCAGAGGCCTGGAGCGACATGCTCTTTGGCCCCTCTTTCTACTTGGGGTAGACTAGGCAACCTTCCACAGTCTACTTTAAGTGTCCAGGCATGTACATCGCCCAAGTTATTACCTAGAGAAAGTCTGTGTGCAGTTATTCCACCACCTTCCTGCTAGTCCTGGTGGCCTTGGCACCTGATCTACCTGGTGAGGGGGTCAGAGCCACCTGGGTTCCCTGAGACAAGAATCCAGGCTGGGGCTTTGCCGTATCATCTCTCTTCCCACACACACAGAACAAGTCCTTGAATATAAATGACTTCTTTTATTATAGATCAGCGGTCAGTGAACTTTTTCTATAAAGGGTCAAATAATAAACATTTGGGGCTTCGTAAGCCATGTGGCCTCTGTCTTAGGAACTCAGTTCTGCCACCGTTGGTGTAACAGCGGCCATAGACTACCTGTGAGCAAATGAACATGGCTGTGTGCCAATAAAACTTTACTTACAAAATCAGGAAGGGGGACAGATTTAGTGTGCTGGTCTAGATCTACATATACATAACTATTTTTGAACAGCCATTATAATTTTAAAAATACTTTCACAGACCTCTTTGCTTCTTACCACCCTGGTAGGCGTAAGGTAAGACAGTGCTATATACACTTATTTTATATTCAATGCAATTGAGGTCACTAGTGACTTATCTGATGCCAACAGTTAGGAAATCACAGAGGAGACTCAGACACAGGCCTTTTGTTTCAAAATCCAAAATATCTTCTACCAGGCCAGTATTTTCCAGAATGTGTCTCTCGCTCTTAATAGATGTTATGTGAAAGTAGACTTCTGGAGTCAACTAAGCTTGAAAACTCCACAGTAACCAAGGTTAAGGAGGCTTTCAATGTTTATTATGAATCTCCAAGAGGGGATTATAGCATGCTGAGTTTTCCAAACATATTAGATGCCAGACCCCCTTTCATTCTTCTTGTCAAAACATCTCTCAGGACTCATGCTTCTTGGATCAGAGTCTAGGAGATCCTTGACTAAGGATAAATACAAGCTATAGAGAAGAAGACATTTCAGAGAAGAAATGTAAGACTGAGTTATCAGACAGGTTAAGGTCCCATGGCAGCCCACCTAAGACAGACTGTGGATTTTTTTTTAAACATCTTTATTGCAGTATAATTGCTTTACAATGGTGTGTTAGTTTCTACTTTATAACAAAGTGAATCAGCTATACATATACATATATCCCCATATCCCCTACCTCAGGCCTCGCTCCCACCCTCCCTACCCCACCCCTCTAGGTGGTCACAAAGCACTGAGCTGATCTCCCTGTGCTATGCAGCTTCTTCCCACTAGCTAGCTATTTTACATTTGGTAGTGTATATATGTCAGTGCCACTCTCTCATTTCGTCCCAGCTTACCGTTCCCCGTTCCTGTGTCCTCAAGTCCATTCTCTATGTCCATGTTTTTATTCCTGTCCTGCCCCAAGGTTCATCAGAACCATTTTTTTTTTTTTTAGATTCCATATATATGTGTTAGCATACAGTATTTGTTTTTCTCTTTCTCACTTACTTCACTCTGTATGACAGACTCTAGGTCCATCCAACTCAAAACAAAAACCTCAATTTTGTTTCATTTTATGGCTGAGTAATATTCCATTGTACATATGTGCCACATCTTTATCCATTCATCCGATGATGGACACCTAGGTTGCTTCTGTGTCCTGGCTCTTGTGAAAGGGTGCTGCAATGAACATTGTGGTACATGACTCTTTTTGAATTACGGTTTTCCCAGGGTATATGCCCAGTAGTGGGATTGCTGGGTCATATGGTAGTTCTATTTGTAGTTTTTTAAGGAACCCCCATACTGTTCTCCATAATGGTTGTATCAATTTACATTCCCACCAACAGTGCAAGAGGGTTCCCTTTTCTCCACACCCTCTCCAGCATTTATTCTTTGTAGATTTTTTGATGATGGCCATTCTGACTGGTGTGAGGTGATACCTCACTGTAGTTTTGATTTGCATTTCTCTAATGATTAGTGATGTTGAGCATCCTTTCATGTGTTTGTTGGCAATCTGTATATCTTCTTTGGAGAAATGTCTATTTAGGTCTTCTGCCCATTTCTGGATTGGGTTGTTTGTTTTTTTGATATTGAGCTGCATGAGCTGCTTGTATATTTTGGAGGTTAATCCTTTGTCAGTTGCTTCATTTGCAAATATTTTCTCCCATTCTGAGGGTTGTCTTTTCGTCTTGTTTATGGTTTCGTTTGCTGTGCAAAAGCTTTTAAGTTTCATTAGGTCCCATTTGTTTATTTTTGTCTTTATTTCCATTTCTCTAGGAGGTGGGTCAAAAAGGATCTTGCTGTGATTTTTGTCAAAGAGTGTTCTTCCTAAGTTTTCCTCTAACAGTTTTATAGTGTCTGGCCTGACATTTAGGTCTTTAATCCATCTTGAGTTTATTTTTGTGTATGGTGTTAGGGAGTGTTCTGATTTCATTCTTTTACATGTAGCTGTCCAGTTTTCCCAGCACCACTTATTGAAGAGGCTGTCTTTGCTCCACTGTATATTCTTGTCTCCTTTATCAAAAATAAGGTGACCATATGTGCATGGGTTTATCTCTGAGCTTTCTATCCTGTTTCATTGATCTATATTTCTGTTTTTGTGCCAGTACCATACTGTCTTGATTACTGTAGCTTTGTAGTAGAGTCTGAAGTCAGGGAGCCTGATTCCTCCAGCTCCGTTTTCCTTTCTCAAGATTGCTTTGGCTATTCACGGTCTTTTGTGTTTCCATACAAATTGGGAAATTTTTTGTTCTAGTTCTGTGTAAAATGCCACTGGTAGTTTGACAGGGATTGCACTGAATCTGTAGATTGCTTTGGGTAGTATAGTCATTTTCATAAAGTTGATTCTTCCAATCCAAGAACATGGTATATCTCTCCATCTGTTTGTAGCATCTTTGATTTCTTTCATCAGTGTCTTATAGTTTTCTGTATACAGGTCTCTTGTCTCCTTCGGTAGTTTTATTCCTAGGCATTTTATTCTTTTTGCTGCAATGGTAAATGGGAGTGTTTCCTTAATTTCTCTTTCAGATTTTTCATCATTAGTGTATAAGAATGCAAGAGATTTCTGTGCATTAATTTTGTATCCTGCTGCTTTACCAGATTCTTGACTAGCTCTAGTAGTTTTCTGGTAGCATCTTTAGGATTCTCTATATATAGTATCATGTCATCTGCAAACAGTGACAGCTTTACTTCTTTTCTGTTTTGGATTCCTTTTATTTCTTTTACTTCTCTGAATGCTGTGGCTAAAACTTCCAAAATGATGTTCAATAACAGTGGTGAGAGTGGGCATCCTTGTCTTGTTCCTGATTTTGGAGGAAATGGTTTCAGTTTTTCACCACTGAGAACAATGTTGGCTGTGGGTTTGTCGTATTTGGCCTTTATTATGTTGAGGTAAGTTCCCTCTATGCCTACTTTCTGAAGAGTTTTTATCATAAATGTATGTTGAATTTTTTCCGAAAGCTTTTTCTGCATCTATTGAGATGATCATATGGTTTTTATTCTTCAGTTTGTTAATATGGTATATCACATTGATTGATTTGCCTATATTGAAGAATCCTTGCATTCCTGAGATAAACCCCACTTGATCATGGTCTATGATCATTTTAATGTGCTGTCAGATTCTGTTTGTGAGTATTTTGTTGAGGATTTTCGCATCTATGTTCATCAGTGATATTGGCCTGTAGTTTTCTTTCTTTGTGACATCTTTGTCTGGTTTAGGTATCAGGGTGATGGTGGCCTCATAGAATGAGTTTGGGAGTGTTCCTCCCTCTGATATATTTTGGAAGAGTTTGAAAAGGATAAGTGTTAGCTCTTCTCTAAATGTTTGATGGAATTTGCCTGAGAAGCCATCTGGTCCTGGGATTCTGTTTCTTGGAAGATTTTTTTTTTTTTTTTGCGGTATGCGGGCCTCTCACTGCTGTGGCCTCTCCCATTGCGGAGCACAGGCTCTGGAAGCACTGGCTCAGCGGCCATGGCTCACGGTCCCAGCCGCTCCACGGCATGTGGGATCCTCCCGGAGCGGGGCACGAACCCGTGTCCCCTGCATCGGCAGGTGGACTCTCAACCACAGTGCCACCAGGGAAGCCCTCTTGGAAGATTTTTAATCATAGTTTCAACTTCAGTGCTTGTGATTGGTCTGTTTATATTTTCTGTTTCTTCCTGGTTCAGTCTCAGAAGGTTGTGTTTTTCTAAGAATTTGTCCATTTCTTCCAGGTTGTCCACTTTATTGGCATATGATTGCCTGTAGTAATCCCTCATGATTCTTTGTATTTCTGCAGTGACAGTTGTTACTTCACCTTTTTCATTTCTATTTCTGTTGATTTGAGTCTTCTCCTTGTTTTCTTGATGAGTCTGGCTAGTGGTTTATCAATTTTGTTTACCTTTTCAATGAACCAGCTTTTAGTTTTAATGATCTTTCTCTTGTTTCCTTCATTTCTTTTTCATTTATTTCTGATCTGATATTTATGATTTCTTCCCCTCTGCTAACTTTGGGTTTTTTTGTTCTTCTTTCTCTAATTGCTTTAGGTGTAAGGTTAGGTTGTTTATTTGAGATTTTTCTTGTTTCTTGAGGTAGGATTGTATTGCTATTAACTTCCCTCTTAGAACTGCTTTTGCTGCATCCCAGAGGTTTTGGGCCACCATGTTTTCATTGTCATTTGTTTCTAGGTATTTTTTTAATTTCCTCTTTGAGTTCTTCAGTGATCTCTTGGTTATTAAGTAGTGTATTGTTTAATTCCATGTGTTTGTATTTTTTACAGTGTTTTTCCTGTAATTGATATTTAGTCTCATAGCATTGTGGTCAGAAAAGATACTTGATACGATTTTAATTTTCTTAAATTTACCAAGGCTTGATTTGTGACCCAAGATATAATCTATCCTGGAGAATGTTCCATGAGCACTTGAGAAGAAAGTGTATTCTGTTGTTTTTGGATGGATATCCTATAAACATCAATTAACTCCATCTTGTATAATGTGTCATTTAAAGATTGTGTTTCCTTATTTATTTTCATTTTCGATGACCTGTCTATTGGTGAAAGTGGAGTGTTAAAGTAACCTACTAGTATTGTGTTACATTTGAGTTCCCTTTTATTGCTGTTAGTATTTGCCTTATGTATTGAGGTGCTCCTATGTTGGGTGCATAAATATTTAAAGTTGTTTTACCTTCTTCTTGGATTGATCCCTTGACAGCGTGTAGTGTCGTTCTTTGTCTCTTGTAATAGTCTTTATTTTAAAGTGTATTTTGTCTGATATGAGAATTGTTACCCCAGCTTTCTTTTGATTTCCATTAGCATGGAATATCTTTTTCCATCCCCTCACTTTCAGTCTCTATATGTCCCTAGGTCTGAAGTGCTTCTCTTGTAGACAGCATATATACAGGTCTTGTTTTCATATCCATTCAGCCAGCCTATGCCTTTTGGTTGAAGCATTTAATCCATTTACATTTAAGGTAATTATTGATATGTATGTTCCTATTACCATTTTCTTAATTGTTTTGGGTTTGTTTTTTGTAGGTCTTTCCTTCTCTTGTGTTTCCTGCCTAGAGAAGTTCCTTTAGCATTTGTTGTACAGCTGGTTTGGTGGTGCTGATTTCTCTTAACTTTTGCTTGTCTGTAAAGGCTTTAATTTCTCCATCGAATCCAAATGAGATCCTTGCTGGGTAGAGTAATCTTGGTTGTAGGTCTTTCCCTTTCATCACTTTAAATATGTCCTGCCACTCCCTTCTAGCTGGCAGAGTTTCTGCTGAAGGTCAGCTGTTAACTTATGGGGATTCCGTTGTACGTTATTTGTTGCTTTTCCCTTGCTGCTTTTAATATTTTTTCTTTGTTTTTAATTTTTTGATAGTTTGATTAATATGCGTCTTGGTGTGTTTCTCCTTGGATTTACCCTGTATGGGACTCTGTGTTTCCTGGACTTGACTTACTTTTTTCTTTCCCATGTTAGGGAAGTTTTCAACTATAATCTCTTCAAATATTTTCTCAGAGCCTTTCTTTTTCTCCTCTTCTTCTGGGACCCCTATAATTTGAACATTGGTGCATTCAATGTTGTCCCAGAGGTCTCTGAGACTGTCCTCAATTCTTTTCATTCTTTTTTCTTTATTCTGCTCTGTGGTAGTTATTTCCACTATTTTATCTTCCAGGTCAGTTATCCATTCTTCTGCCTCAGTTATTCTGCTATTGATTCCTTCTAGAGAATTTTAAATTTCATTTATTGTGTTGTTCATCATTGTTTGTTTGCTCTTTCATTCTTCTAGGTTCTTTTTAAACGTTTCTTGTATTTTCACCATTCTAGTCCAAAGATTTTGGATCATCTTTACTGTCATTACTCTGAATTCTTTTTCAGGTAGACTGCCTATTTCCTCTTCATTTGTTTGCTCTGGTGCGTTTTTACCTTGCTTCTTCATCTGCTGCATATTCCTCTGTCTTTCATTTTGCTTAACTTACTGTGTTTGGGGTCTCCGTTTCACAGGCTGCAGGTTCGTAGTTCTCATTGTTTTTGGTGTCTGCCTCCAGTGGGTAAGGTTGGTTCAGTGGGTTGTATAGGCCTCCTGGTGCAGGGGACTGGTGCCTGTGTTCTGGTGGATGAGGCTGGATCTTGTCTTTCTGGTGGGCAGGACCCCATCTGGTGGTGTGTTTTGGGGTGTCTGTGGCCTTATTATGATTTTAGGCAGCCTCTCTGCTAGTGGGTGGGGTTGTGTTCCTGTCTTGCTAGTTTTCTGGCATAGGGTATGTACCACTGTAGCTTGCTGGCTGTTGAGTGGAGCTGGTTCTTAGATTTGAGACAGAGATCTCTGGGAGAGCTCTCGCCAAATGATATTATGTGGGGTCGGGAGGTCTCTGGTGGTCCAACGTCCTGAACTCAGCTCTCTCACCTCAGAGGCTCAGGCCTGACACCCGACCAGAGCACCAAGACACTGTCAGCCACACAGCTCAGAAGAAAAGGGAGAAACAAAGAAAGAAAAATAGTTTTTTTAAAATAATAATTACAATTAAAAAATTTTTAATTATATTTTAAAAAGTAATAAAAGAAGAGAGCAACAAAACCAATAAACAAATCCACCAATGATAACAAACTCTAAAAACTACACTAAGATAAACATAAAAATCATAAACAAGTCAGCCGCAGACAGCAAACCCCAATTCTACAGTTGCTCCCAAAGTCCACTGCCTCAATTTTGGGTTGATTCATTCTCTATTCAGGTATTCCACAGATGCAGGTACATCAAGTTGATTGTGGAGCTTTAATCTGCTGCTTCTGAGGCTGCTGGGAGAGATTTCCCTTTCTCTTCTTTGTTCGCACAGCTCCCAGGGGCTCAGCTTTGGATTTGGCCCCGCCTCTGCGTGTAGGTCGCCCTCAGGCGTCTGTTCTTCGCTCAGACAGGACGGGGTTAGAGTAGCGGCTGATTAGGGGGCTCTGGCTCACTCCGGCCAGGGGCAAGGAGGGGTATGGAATGTGGGGCGAGCCTGCGGCGGCAGAGGCCAGTGTGACATTGCAACAGCCTGAGGCATGCCGTATGTTCTCCCGGGGGAGTTGTCTCTGGATCCCGGCACCCTGGCAGTGGCGGGTTGCACAGACTCCTGGGAAGGGAGGTGTGGATAGTGACCTGTGCTCGCACACAGACTTCTTGGTGGCGGCAGCAGCAGCCTTAGCGTCTCATGCCCATCTCTGGGGTCCGCGCTGATATCCGTGGCTTGTGCCCGTCTCTGGAGCTCGTTTAGGTGGTGCTCTGAATCCCCTCTCCTTGTGCACCCCAAAACAATGGTCTCTTGCCTCTTAAGCAGGTCCAGACTTTTTCCCGGACTCCCTCCCGGCTAGCTGTGGCACACTAGCCCCCTTCAGGCTGTGTTCACGCAGCCAACTCCAGTCCTTTCCCTGGGATCTGACCTCTGAAGCCCGAGCCTCAGCTCCCAGCCCCACTCGTCCCTTTGGGTGAGCAGGGCTGGTGAGTGCTGGGTGGCACCGATCCTCTGTGCAGTAATCTCTGCTTTGCCTCTGCACCCCTGTTGCTGCACTCTCCTCCGTGGCTCTGAAGCTTCCCCCTGCCCACCCCCCGTCTCCACCAGTGAAGGGGCTTCCTAGTGTGTGGAATCTTTTCCTCCTTCACAGCTCCCTTCCCGAGGTGCAAGTCCTGTCCCTATTCTTCTGTCTCTGTTATTTCTTTCCTCTTTTGCCCTACCCAGGTACGTGGGGAGTTGTCTTCTGCCAGCGTTCAGTAGGTGTTCTGTAGGAGTTGTTTCACATGTAGATGTATTTTTGATGTATTTCTGGGGAGGAAGGTGATCTCTACATCTTACTCCTCTGCCATCTTGAAGGTCCCCCCAAGGCTGTGGATTTTGATCAAACCCTGACCCAGCAGAGTGTTAACAGAATGAAATAGGGACCATCATACCCTAGATCCAAGTTCAATACAAACAAGGTAACTGAAAGAAGTGGGGATGGAAATGTATTTTGCCCTGCCCAATACCATATCTGCTTCTGCTTTTTCTCCTTCTCAGGAGGAATTGCTGATCTGATTGGTCACGATCCACGTTGATGGTTGGGCCTCTTTTCCTTCACAATCTCTTTGGTAGAGGGCATAGGCCCTAGCCAAGATGCTGTACGGGGTTTGGTTATAGCCCCTAGTTTCTGAAGAAATACTCCTTTTTAATGTGCCAGATGTCAATTATAATCAGTACAATATTTCATTGTGCCAATCAAAGAAGTGAGTGTCCTCTGCAAGAGGGTTTGATGATACTATGAAGGCATTGTGACTGGAAATCCAAGAATGTCTGAATCCTGACTGTAAATACCCCTTCTCCCTCCGGGATTCTGGAATGGATGATACTCAAGGAAAAATCACAGGACAAGAATCAAAATGCATAGTCTTAATAATAATGCACAAATTCTCCTAAATCCCCAGTGCTGGCTTCTCTTATAAAACCAGGACTGGAGTCCACAGCTGAGGCTCAAGTCTGAATGAGGGCTTCACTCACCATTTATCACTAAATCCAAGAATAGGGACCAGCACACCAGGGCATATTTGTGGGAGGTAGAGTTTAAAATATGATGGGCCCCTAAGAGGGATCCTGACTCACTGTTCTAAGAGTGCTACACTTTGTGGGAGAAGATGTGCAGAGAGTAATGGCTTGTGAGCTTCAGGGAATAGGGGCAAGAAGCACATGGAAGAAGGGAGAATGGTTTTCATTTTACAGGCTGGTCGCCACGTCTCACTGGAGTTTGCTGGCTGCATGGCATGGTGCAGGCCAAAGTAATGTATGCTAGTCAGTTGACGTCCTCTGTCTTTTCATCTTTGGCCAACTCGCCAGGGAGTATTCTGGGATGCTGAGGACATTTCTCTCCTAACCTCTTTTAAGGAGTATGAGTCAACAAACAGTAAATGAGGGTCTACAGTTGAACAAAGGTAGAGAATCATTGCCTTTGAAAGAGCTTGTGCGAGAAGCTTACCAGATTTGGCAAAATGGGGATGACAAGGTCCTTGGTAGAACAGGGGCAAGACAGTAGAAGAAATATCCTCTCTCTCCTTTTGTGAATGAGCGCTCCTTGTGCCTGGAAGGGCCTGAGAAGGGCATGCAAATCCCACGGACCATAGCTTGTATCTGCAAAAATAATACAAATCTAGAATAAAAATCATTTATCTTCATAAACAATGTATGATCTTATGCATCTACCTTAAAACCTTTTGGAACAAGTTAAGGCATATAAAAGAAAGAAATACATTTATGCAAATCAATCAACCAATCTATAATATTGCACCTGCTTCCAAACATTTTCCCATGAGCAAGTGATCAGTTTGGGGGACTACAGTGGGCTAGATGGTAGACCCCAAAAGATATGCCCACTTCCTAATTCCCAGAATCTGTGAATATGACCTTATTGGAAAAAAGGTCTTTGCAGATGTAATTAAGTGTCTTGAGATGCGGAGATCATTATGGCCCTAAATCCAGTGACAAGTATCCTTCATAGAGACACAGAGGAAAAGGTGACATGAAGGCAGAGATTAGAGTGATGTGGCTACAAGCCAAGGAATGCCAACAGTCACGAGAGGCTGGACGTGGCAAAGAACAGATTCTCCCCTATAGCATTCAGAGAGAGCACAGCCCTGCTGACCCCTTGCTTTTGGACTTCTAGCCTCAGAAGTGTAAGAGAATAAATTTCTGTTGGTTTAAGCCACCCAGTGCATGACAATTTGTTACAGCAGCCCCAGGAAATGAATACAGGCACTTAATCTTTTCATGTACTTTTAGTTAAATTTCAAATGCACACGTGCACACATACAGATATATATTCCTGTTGACCTTCCACAATTCTCTACCTCCTCATACGAGTATAAGACCTCCTACAAGCCCTGCCACACAGACCTGATCTCAGCTCCTCCCGTGAATGGAGAAGAGGCAAGAAGCATCTGCCTTGGTTTCATGGCAGAGATTGTTTGGGGAGAAGGAGGGACTGCAGGTAGAGAGGAAGAGGAGAGGCATCTCCTCACAGGACCAACCAGCCTGCCAAATCAAGTGGAGTTGGAGGTGGTCACCAGCTTTCACCTGGGACTTGACTTGTGTTGCACAGAGAAAGAATGGAGGTGATGCTACTAAACTCGGTTCCATCCTCTCACTCTGCTCCTAACAGTGAGACCACGTCTTCTGTAGTTAGAGCTTTGGACACGGGATTCTGTCTGGCTAACTTCCTGGGTCTGGAATCTACAGTGCAGACCCTCCCTATTCCTGCTCCCATTGAATCTGATACAATATTCTAATCCTGTCTCATTTTCACCATCTTCAAAAAAGTGCTGGTTTACCCAAAGTTGATTTCTATGTCCCTTGAGAAACTACAAGGAGAAGGTGGACTCCAGGGGAGGACTGAGGATGATTTGGTTGAGAAAATTATCTGGGTTCCCAACTCATACTTGTTTTAATCAATTTGGTCAAAAGGTATGGCAAATTTTGAAGGAATGAAATGACCAAAAGGCACTTTTTCCCCAGGATTCGAATAAGTCCAATTCAATTAAGTTTCTGACAGGAAGGTGCTTAACTTTTTTAATAAACAGGTATCCAGCAAGAAGGCAGCAGAAAACAAATTCTACTAAAAGAGCAATAGGCAGTGTTCTTAGTAATCACTTCTCAACTTTCAGGGCCTTGTGCTGTACTTTTCCATTAAAAAAAAAAAGAGAGAGAGAGAGACTATGCAAAGGGGAAAAAAAAAAAGAAAAAAAGGAAGCTGGAAGTTACTGCCAAAACAGATCAGTTCCACCAAAAATGCACCACAGTCCTCTTTTCCCTGCCCTGGAAATTATGCAGCTCTCTCCACCCTTCTAAATTACACTGTCCTGATAGATTTTATTTGCCCACTAAAAATACAGAATGGAGATATTAGCTGATAACATGGCTCATGCTACTTTTGGCCAAGCTTTTTTTTTTCCAAGAACAGAACCAAGTTCTGGATCACAAGACCTTTAGAAATAAAGCCAGCATTTCTTTGTCCTTTGCAAAAATGTGGTGGCTGTCTCTTATCTCATACCACAGAGGGGACCTAGTGGCTGCAGCAGTAGTGTATATGAAATAATTTTGTAGAAATCACAACTGAAGAAGGAGTATATTAATATTGCATTTGGATTCTGCACAGTATGTATATTACCCTTTCTCTAAACCTCCTTAAGTATTCCAGAGCCTTAGACAGAGAAAAGAGGGACGGTGGAATCAGTTTCCAAGTTAAAAGCAATCACAGCCTTGATGTAAAAACAGTAGCCAATAGCCTCAACGTTGGTCCTGATTTGGGTCTAGATTGGCCTGCTAAGGAATCCGCCAACACGAGAACCCTAGCTGGTCCCCTCACTTACTTCCCACTGAAATGAATGCATCCGACTTCCAAATGGTAGTTTCGAATAAAGGCAATAATTTGTTACCAGCTGGTACAATTGTTTAATAAAATGCCTGCTGGCTCTCCAGAAGTAATATTTTCCTCTCCTCGGCAACAGTGAAAATTACCCTGTCTTGGGGACCACTAACTCAATCCGTACAAAACGGTCTCAACTTGAAGCATAAGATTTTCAATGATAGTAATTTGCCATATGGAGGAAAGAAAAAAGAAAGTTTCAGAGATACATAGTAAACTGGAGGAGAGAAAAAACAATCTTAACAGAAGGCTGAAGCCATTTCACTATTGTAATAATTATTCTTCTAATGTTTTAATCAAAGGAAGCAGCCGGTCTCTCTCCCCTCATCTATATTCAAGCCACCACACTTTGTAGGTGTTAATCTCCACGCCCTCAGGCTGTTAGGAGGGAGCGGAAATTGGCAGCCTTTGCACTGCAGAAGCCTGGAGGATAACAGTACCTGGCACTGCCCTTAATTATCTCAATTATGTTAATATGTGTTGTTTGTCAACAGCTAGAAAGAAATGAGGTTTTCTTTTTTTTTTTTTTTTGCGGTACGAGGGCCTCTCACTGTTGTGGCCTCTCCCGTTGCGGAGCACAGGCTCCAGACGCGCAGGCTCAGCGGCCATGGCTCACGGGCCCAGCCGCTCCGTGGCATGTGGGATCTTCCCGGACCGGGGCACGAACCCGCGTCCCCTGCATCGGCAGGCGGACTCTCAACCACTGCGCCACCAGGGAAGCCCAGAAATGAGGCTTTTAGGCAGTTGGGGAGATAGGTTTTTAGATGCAGGTTTGGGCAACGAAGGTTTCCTTTCAGTTATAATTTTTAAAAATTGTTCAAGGGATTTTTTTTATTTATGAGGATGAAAGAAGTATCTAAAAAGTCACCGCATAATCTCAGCTAGTGTGTATTTTCTGGAAGTCATTTGTCCAATGTGGTTTCAGTAAGTTTTTATTCTTCTTCTCCATAAGTGATCAAAAAATATGTAAATGTATAAAAAATATAAATAAGTAAATACAAACGTTATACACACAGAATGTAAGGGATTGTGAGTGATTTATTTTCCAGGAGCTCATTTAGCTAATTAATTAATTAATATATAAAATCAGGAGCATGTAATACTTTCAAATACAACAGGAAAACATTTTAGACTATGCCATTACTATTCAAACCCCTAACACCAGCAGATCTTTTTCAGAGCAGCATGGCGAAGCTTATATGAGAGTTCTGGTCAACTTTCTAGTTTCCTGACATAAACAATGCCTGGAACCCAGCCTAGTCTGTCCATCCTGAGACCACAGAAGTGAATTGGACCAATGGCAATTCCATGGCAACTGAGTTATCACTAGGTCACCAAACACACACAGGGTGTGTTCCCATATCAGCAACAGAAAGGAGAAGCAGGTGTCCTTTTTCTTAAGTCATTTCTACTCCGAACGTGAGCTTTTCTGAGTATTTCCCGAGTTGCCCCCGGGCTGAGCACGGCCTGATCACTGGAGGGAAAGGGAGTGCGCAGTGGCTTGCCTGCTCTGATTTCAACAATCTGAGCTGCAGTTTCCTCATCTGTTGAAATAACGCTAATCGGACTAGCTGGTTTTGATCAGCCAGTTCTCAGAGCCTCTGTCCTGGCTTGCTGGACTGGCCCAGAAGAATGGGGCCTGAGTAGGGACTGGCATGTTAGCATTCTGCCAAAAGCATTGAGAAGCACTGAAACTTTCCTTCTAAACCCACAGGGACGCTAGAAATAGGTGACTTCCACAAAAAGAGTTCGTACACGGCAGGGCAGTAGAGTGGAGAGAGGTAACTATGGTTGAGGACCTGGGTCCAAGCCCCATCTTCCATTGACTTGCTGGGTGATTTGGGAGAAGAAATATAATATTTCTAAGCCAAATTCCTTACCCGTAAAATAGAACTAACACAATACTCCTTTCATTGGGTTATTTGTAAAAATTAATTCGAACAATGTAAGAAAAAAAATGTACAAGTTATCAAATGCAACATAGATGTAAATCTTATCTTTCTTTTCTTCTGAAGGCAAATCCTACTTCTAGATTCAGAGCACTTTTATTTTCACTGAGGTGCTGGGTATATCACCCTCACAAAGTGACTTTTATTCCAATGCATGCAATGTCCAAGATTTTCTGTCGAGGAGGACCTACCTCCTTGGCTACATGCTAGAACTTAATTCCATGGAGAAAGAAAAAAAATATGTCTCCTTACACCGAAAAGGAGTTGTTACCGTGTTCTGTTTCGTTAATGCTGATTGGAAATGTGGCCAAATTAAATATAAGTTTGAGCTTTTCTGCCTAAAAAGATCTAGAGAGAATTTAGTTTGCTGTGTCCCTGATGAGAAAAGTTGAGTGGGTCAGCGGGGCCTTCTCCTGCCCTGCGGCCGGGGTGAGCCAGTGGGACAGGGTGGCAGGGAGCCCGTTCTCCCCGGCCCCTTCTACGGGTCCCGCCTTCTGCCCAGGCAAGGGAGCAGAACCAGGGTCAGCTGTTCTCCTCCCAATGAAAATGTAACTGCGCTAGTGTTGCCAGATACACTACAGAACACCCAGTTCAGTCCGAATTTCCGATAAACAGCAAACGATTTTTGAGAGTAAGTATGTCCCAAATATTGTTCAGTCTGGTGATCCCAAACTGTTGCCCGAGGCAGAAGAGTCGTGGAATCATAGAATTTTCTTTTGAAAGAAGACGAACCATAGCAATCGCCTAATTCAGCCTCCTTATTTTACGTACGAGAAAAACGAAAGCTACCTGCCCTCATAAACACCAGCAGAGTCAAGCCTAGAATCCCCCCACAGAGAGCTGACTTTCTACCAAGAGCAGTTTTGTGACTGATTTTTTTTTTTTTGAAAAGCTATTGAATACACAGTGCCTTCCATTTTTCTGAATATTTGTTTACATAAACCCAGGAAACGACTGAGTTGCCATTTTTATACCAAAGTCTTTGCGTGTTTGGGGCCAGCAGAAATAGCAAGCACTAAAAGGTTAATCAATGACTATCTATGGCTACTTCTGCGGACACAGGATGCGAAGACAGGAGGGGATTTCGTGTGAGGTCAGTTATTTCACAGGGTTTCCACCGTGACTTAACTTGAGAAAATGAGGTCATCAAGCCAGAAAGGCACAGAGTAAAGGGAGGTAAGAAAGGAGGCCGACCAGAAAAGGCTTTTACCTCAGAACTCAAAAGCAAAGTACACATGTTTTAGTCACAGTCTCATCCTTTGACCTGTGTGCTCTGACCGTGACCTACCTGCAGTCCCAGGGCTGCCCTTGCCTCCTTCCCCTTCCAGAGCTGGGGCACGTGTGGGTGCCCAACCATCACAGTAGCTCCATTTCTTCTCTCAGAAGAACTGGGCCTGGGAATTGTTCTGCAGTGGATTTCTACCGCAAGTCAAAGCATACGACAAAAACAGCGTGCGGCACCATTAAAGCTGGATTTGAAAGAAGGCTGGAGGACTCCCGTGTTTTAGGTGGATACAGGGGGAAAAGATGACATTCAAAGGCTTCAGTTTCATGAATATGAAACCAGTACTTTTCCCCTTTCCTTGTCTTTCCAGATATTTTCACCTTGTGCTATGAGACACTTGGTACACACAGAGCATTATAAGAAGAAAGCTAGGGGACAAGCGTTGTCTCGTCACTTTCATCCCACCCTTCGGAGCTGGCTAGCACACTCCACCTCTGCAACCGGCCAAGCCTCGATGCCTGCGGTGCTTTTGGAGCTGCGAGTCCTCCACACCCTCTTCTGTGACTGGCTCAGCAGCACATGCGGCCCACGAGGGACTGTCCCCTCCGCGCTCCACAGTTAGCGCTGAATCTCCTTGGCAAGGCTCCAGCGACTGCACACTCTCACACCTGCCAGCGCTGAACAGTTCTGGAAATCAGGACTCTGTGCCAGACATTCCTCCGAAGCACTTTGCCTCATCCAGTTCCTCATTCTCCAGGCCGTTAGCCGAGTCACCAATTTCTTGAACTTGGTTCAACTTTGTGCAGTGAAAGTACGCGAAGAGCCTATCTGAGAACCGGAGTGGCTGCCCAGGCCCTCGGGCTGTAGCGCTGGCTTTCTGGCTCCCTTGGGTAGTATGCCTCACACTTTCCAAAGCATCCTCACATCTGTTCCTCCTTGGGTCCTTAGGACAGCTCTGCGAGATGGAGGGGGCAGGTTCAGATCAAGTAACACGTTGTGAGGATTTACCTTGTGACAGGTTTGTGCTGGGCAGTTTCATCTACTTTATCTCATGGGATCCTGCTGACAATCCTGCAAGGTGGGTAAAGAGAAGGTACCCAGAGAGGAAACGCTTGGGAACCAGAGAGTGGAATGCCCCAGAGCTGAAAGCTGACTGTTCTTCTGCATCACAGATAACTTATTTTAAATTCTGTGCCTCAAAACAGACATAGGAATCAATGGAACAGAACAGAGAACCCAGAAATAAACCCTCACACCTACGGTCAATTAATCTTCGACTAAGGAGGCAAGAATATAAAATGGGAAAAAGACAGTCTCTTCAGCAAGTGGTGCTGGGAAAGTTGGACAGCCACATGTAATCAATGAAGTTAGAACACACCCTCACACCCTACACTAAAATAAACTCAAAATGGCTTAAAAACTTAAACATGAGACGTGACACCATAAAACTCCTAGAAGAGAACATAGGCAAAACATTCACTGACATAAATCATACCAATGTTTTCTTAGGTCTGTCTCCCAGGGCAATAGAAATAAAAACAAAAATAAACAAATGGGACCTAATCAAACTTACAAGCTTTTGCACAGCAAAGGAAACCATAAACAAATGAGAAGACAACCTACAGAATGGGAGAAAATACTTGCAAATGATGTGACCGACAAGGGCTTAATTTCCAAAATATACAAACAGCTAATACAACTCAACAATAAAAAAAAACAAACAATCCAATTGAAAAATGGGCAGAAGACCTAAAGAGACACTTCTCCAAAGAAGAAATACAGACAGCCAAGAGGCGCATGAAAAGATGCTCAACATCACTAATTATTAGAGACATGCAAATCAAAACTACAATGAGGTATCACCTCACACTGGTTAGAATGGTCATCATTAAAAAGCCTACAAATAACAGATTCTGGAGAGGGTGTGGAGAAAAGGGAACCCTCTTACACTGTTGGTGGGAATGTTAACTAGTGCAGCCACTATGGAAGACAGTATGGAGGTTCCTTAGAAAACTATAAATAGAATTACCCTATGATCCAGCAATCCCACTCTTCGGCATATATCCAGATGAAACTATAATTCAAAAAGGTACATGCATCCCTACATTCATAGCAGCACTATTCACAATAGCCAAGACATGGAAACAACCTAAATGTCCATCGACAGATGAATGGGTAAAGAAGATGTCGTACACGTACACAGTGGAATACTACTCAGCCATAAAAAAGAACAAAAGAATGCCATTTGCAGCAACATGGATACAACTAGAGATTATCATACCAAATGAAGTAAGTCAGAAAGAGAAAGACAAATACCATATGATATCACTTTTATGTGGAATCTGAAATATGACACAAATGAACCTATCTAGGAAACAGAAACAGAATCACGGACATAGAGAACAGACTTGTGGTTGCCAAGGGGAGGGGGTTGGGGGAGGGATGGAGTGGGAGGTTGGGGTGAGCAGATGTAAGCTTTTATATATAGAATGGATAAACAACAAGGTCCTATTGTATGTCACAGAGAACTATATTCAATATCCTATGATAAACCATAATGAAAAAAATATTTAAAAGAATGTATATATATGTATAACTGACTCACTTTGCTGTACAGCAGAAATTAATACAACATAGTAAATCAACTACACTTCAATAAAAAAATTCATGAAATAATAAATAAATAAATTTTATTAAAATTCTTTCATTAACTACAGTGAGCTCAAGAAATGCAGCTAGGCGGGTGGATAACATCACACAGTCTAAAAACAATAACTGGTAGTTGTGGCCACAACTTGTTACTTACACCCCTCATAGGCTCTTTATTCCTGGACAAGTATCTGGCCTATACCTAGCCCTTCAGACAGATGATACATATCAAAGCTGGAGGAGGAGTGCTAGGTGCTTCTGCTACGAGTTCCCAGAACACTCTCAATCTTCTCTGTAGTATTTTATTAGTAATAAAACTGTTCCTTGTTAAAATTCTCTTTATTTGATACTTTACAGAAGTAATACAGGATAAGGTATAAAAGAAAAAAGCTAATCATCTACCCAATCCCATCCCCCCCATGGTAACCAATATTAATACCATGCCAGGTAACTGTAAACACATTTCTCCTTGATCATATAAATAGACAAGCTTATACATATATTCGAGTTTGGTGGCTTATTTTTCACTGAAAGTGAATCATACCTGTTTCTTACTCTGAAACTTTTTTTTTCCTCCTTTTAAATTTTTGTTTAATAAGATATTATGGATATCCCTAAATCTAATTTTTCCTAATTTTTTATGCATATATATATATAAATATATATAATATCACACATATGGGGTAGTATCATGCAAGAAATAACAAATGCATAAAAACCCCCATTGAGTGGCTATATCATGATTCCTCTTTTGATCTCTTTGTTTCCAGTTTTTTGCCACTATGAACAAAGATGCAATAAACACTGTTGAATGTTTAGAGGAGGGGGAAAAAAAATTCTTTTCCTCTAACCTCTTATGTTCAGTTCCTGGGGACTGTGAATGAAACTGAAAAAGACAGATTAACAGGAGAAAAGTTTATTACACAGTAAAGAAGTGAAACCTGAAGAAGTGGTTAGGTCTGAGGGCTTATATACCATTTTAACAAAAGGTGATAAAGTGTGGAGAAGTGACAAGACAAAGGTAAAGGAGTTTGGGCTAATAGGGGTGGTAAATTGTAGGAAGGTAAATATATGGACAAAACCAATGGAAGATAAAGGTTATTTTTGTAAGGTTTGTTTATGCAGGCTCAAGTCAGTGCTGTCCCCAGTGCTAACAGTCGTCTCTTCTTTCTGCTATGAGACAGGGGAGGGGGCGGTATCTTTACAAAGGGAAATCTGTACCCTGCTTTAGCCAGAAAGGGGCAGGGCAGAGAGTTCCTCCTGTGACTCCTCCAGCTCAAAATAATCCTTTTTCCAAAGAGGCGTATTTTGGGGTGGCACGTTCTGGTCCTCCTCAGATGCATGTTCTTAAATACTATTTCCATGGGAGTGCTCCGCATTTTAGTTTTTATAGCTGTGGCCGGATTACTTTCTTAAAAGGGTGAGAACCCATCTCTTCCACATTCTGGCTGCCTTTAGGTGTTTGTTGGTTAGTTCTCTCAATCTAATGGGTGTAAACTGACAACTCATTAATATTTTACTTTGCATTTCCCTCTCTACTGGAGAGGCTGAATATCTTTTTATGTTTGTTGACAATTTGAATTTGTTCTTCACAGAATTCTCTGTAACTGTTTAATTATTTTTCCTTTCTCCCTGGAGTATAAGCTCCACCAGAGCAGATACCAAGTATGTCTTGTTATTCTGGTTGTTATTTCTGGTTCCTAAGACAGTTGCTGGCAAAGAGCAAACACTCAATAAAGAGTTGCTTAAGGAATAAGTAAATATCCTTCAACCCAGCCCTTCTCCTTCAAGGAATGATATTAAAGAAATAATTACAGCTGTGTATAACGATCTGTCCATGAAATTTTCATTATAGGACTGTTTGTAACTAGAAACAAAATAGGTACTGATATTTGATACAGAAAGAAAATAATAATGACTATAACAGCTAACTTTTATGTAGTGGATACTATTAAGTAGTGTGTTCAAACATTTTAATAATTTATCCTGTTTAATCATCACAACATATTAAGATTTAAAAAGTAATTATAACAGTGTATGCACAATATAATCCTCATTGTTTAAAGAAATGTTTCTGTATGCATCAACAAATAACTGGAAAGATGTATACCAAATTGTTAATAGTGGTATATTTGTGTGATTTTAAAAATATAGATTTTTAGTATCTTTTTTGCTTAAACCTACTTTTTATTTGAATTGTAAGAAACAGATTTTTATTTTGTTTATGTTAACATCTTTATTGGAGTATAATTGCTTTACAATGGTGTGTTAGTTTCTGCTTTATAACAAAGTGAATCAGCTATACATATACATATATCCCATATCTCCTCCCTCTTGCGTCTCCCTCCCACCCTCCCTATCCCACCCCTCTAGGTGGTCACAAAGCACTGAACTGATCTCCCTGTGCTATGCGGCTGCTTCCCACTAGCTATCTGTTTTACATTTGGTAGTATATATAAGTCCTTGCCACTCTCTCACTTCATCCCACCTTAGCCTTCCCCCTCCCCGTGTCCTCAAGTCCATTCTCTACAACTGCATCTTTATTCCTGTCCTGCCCCTAGGATCTTCAGAACCTTTTTTTTTTAGATTCCATATATATGTATTAGCATACGGTAATTGTTTTTCTTTCTGACTTACTTCACTCTGTATGAATGTCTCTAGGTCCATCCACCTCAGTACAAATAACTCAATTTCATTTCTTTTTATGGCTGAGTAATATTCCATTGTATATATGTGCCACATCTTCTTTATCCATTCATCCGATGATGGGCACTTAGGTTGTTTCCATCTCCAGTCTATTGTAAATAGAGCTGCAGTGAACATTCTGGTACATGACTCTCTTTGAATTATGGTTTTCTCAGGGTATATGCCCAGTAGTGGGGTTGCTGGGTTGTGTGGTAGTTCTATTTTTAGTTTTTTAAGGAACCCCCATACTGTTCTCCATAGTGGCTGTATCCATCTACATTCCCACCAACAGTGCAAGAGGGTTCCCTTTTCTCCACACTCTCTCCAGCATTTATTCTTTGTAGATTTTTTGATGATGGCCATTCTGACCGGTGTGAGGTGATACCTCAGTGTAGTTTTGATCTGCATTTCTCTAATGACTAGTGATGGTGAGCATTCTTTCATGTGTTTGTTGGCAGTCTGTATATCTTCTTTGGAAAAATGTCTATTTAGGTCTTCTGCCCATTTTTGGATTGGGTTGTTTGTTTTTTTGATATTGAGCTGCATGAGCAGCTTGTAAATTTTGGAGGTTAATCTTTTGTCAGTTGCTTCATTTGCAAATATTTTCTCCCATTCTGAGGGTTGTCTTTTCATCTTATTTATGGTTTCCTTTGCTGTGCAAAAGCTTTTAAGGTTTATTAGGTCCCAGTTGTTTATTTTTGTTTTTATTTCCATTTCTCTAGGAGGTGGGTCAAAAAGGATCTTGCTGTGACTTCTGTCATAGAGTGTTCTGCCTATGTTTTCCTCTAAGAGTTTTACAGTGTCTGGCCTGACATTTAGGTCTTTAATCCATCTTGAGTTTATTTTTGTGTATGGTGTTAGGGAGTGTTCTAATTTCATTCCTTTACATGTAGATGTCCAGTTTTCCCAGCACCACTTATTGAAGAGTCTGTCTTTTCTCCATTGGATATTCTTGCCTCCTTTATCAAAGATAAGGTGACCATATGTTTGTGCGTTTATCTCTGGGCTTTCTATCCTGTTCCATTGATCTGTATTTCTGTTTTTGTGCCAGTACCATACTGTCTTGATTACTGTAGCTTTGTAGTATAGTCTGAAGTCAGGGAGCCTGATTCCTCCAGCTGTTTTTCTTTCTCAAGATTGCTTTGGCTGTTCCGGGTGTTTTGTGTTTCCATACAAATTGTGAAATTTTTTGTTCCAGTTCTGTGAAAAATGCCATTGGTAGTTTGATAGGGATTGCACTGAATCTGTAGATTGCTTTGGGTAGTATAGTCATTTTCACAAAGTTGATTCTTCCAATCCAAGAACATGGTATATCTCTCCATCTGTTTGTATCATCTTTAATTTCTTTCATCAGTGTCTTATAGTTTTCTGCATATAGGTCTTTTGTCTCCTTAAGTAGGTTTATTCCTAGATATTTTATTCTTTTTGTTGCAGTGGTAAATGGGAGTGTTTCCTTAATTTCTCTTTCAGATTTTTCATCATTAGTGTATAGGCATGCCAGAGATTTCTGTGCATTAATTTTGTATCTTGTTACTTCACCAAATTCATTGATTAGCTCTAGTAGTTTTATGGTAGTGTCTTTAGGATTCTCTATGTATAGTATCATGTCATCTGCAAACAGTGACAGTTTTACTTCTTCTTTTCCGATTTGGATTCCTTTTATTTCTTTTACTTCTCTGATTGCTGTGGCTAAAACTTCCAAAACTATGTTGAATAATAGTGGTGAGAGTGGGCAACCTTGTCTTGTTCCTGATCTTAGTGGAAATGGTTTCAGTTTTTCACCATTGAGAATGATGTTGGCTGTGGGTTTGTCATATATGGTCTTTATTATGTTGAGGTAAGTTCCCTCTGTGCCTACTTTCTGGAGGGTTTTTCTCATAAATGGGTGTTGAATTTTGTCTAAAGCTTTTTCTGCATCTATTGAGATGATCATATGGTTTTTCTCCTTCAATTTGTTAATATGGTGTATCACATTGATTGATTTGCATATACTGAAGAATCCTTGCATTCCTGGGATAAACCCCAATTGATCATGGTCTATGATCCTTTTAATGTGCTGTTGGATTCTGTTAAACCTACTTTTATCTCAGTCTTCTCCACCTTTTGAAATAAGAAAAGCAATTCATGAATAATATTCTAGTATCTAGTGCTTTCTTCTTATTTTTAATAAAGTGTGTATATATACTATACATGTATATATATTTAAAAATATACATACATATAAATATGTATGCAGAAACCAAATAAAGTCCTACAATAAACACTAAAGCTGATAAAAGCCTAATGAAATAGCTCATTGGCCGCCTCATTTTTCCTAGATAATGTATGTCCTGGGGCTTGTTTCCCCATGAATGAGGTATATTTGTCTCCTCTGTCTTTTAGGGTTGACCCAAAGGGCCATTAATCATTCTGTCTGGAGCTCAGCGAGAACCCTCTGGAAACAGGGCGAGGTGTAACAAGCCCATCTAGCTTCATCAGGAATGATGAAGGTGCCCGGCCACTGGGCTGGAACGAAGCATAGTTAGGAACGGAATGATGAAGAGTGTCATTTCCTGCCTCCCTGGCCTGTGCTGCAGGTGAGGCCCACACCCATCCCACTCACACTCTCAGAGCAGTTCTTCCCCCTAATGTCATATGAAATCGAATGAGGTTTTTCTCTCAGTGGAAATCAAGACTGGAATCCAGAGAGCAGAGTTGAAATGCGGCCCTTTAACTGGTATAACGTGAACACAAAGAAGCCATTGACAACAGATCACAAGGAAGATTTCCCCCTAGCAGCAAAAGCATTTCCCCCCAAAACCAAACAAATAAATCAACAATTAAAATTTTACAAAAGCCTACTCTGTTTCTCTTGTGTTTCACCCCAAATCCCTTTTCCATGTTGAGCAAACCCAACAGAAGCCACACAAACAAGTCTCCGCATTCCCTGCCCTCAGAAAACTCACGGGCTGATTCCATTCGTGTGGGTTTAAGCTATTTCTAAGGACCTCATGGACAGGGAGCAAAGCCCAGGCCCAGTCTGGGGGCTCAAGGAAAGCTGTGTTGAGACACAATATGAATGCCACAGGGTCAGTCCCCAAAGACTCAAAGTAAGAGCCTGAACCTAAGTGTGGAAAGCGGTCAAACCACATCGTCCTCTGTGGACCCTTGGTGACCAAGGCCCACCATCCCTACCTGCTGTGTGTCTCTGACAGTGCGATGCCGGTGTACCCCGCCCCTTCTGTGAACTAAGATTAGATACCAGTGAAAATCAGCCTGGGGGAGAGGTATTCACACACATCCCTGTTAATGTTCTTAAAATAAATTTCCTTTTCTCAAGAGACCTGGATCTGCCATAAACCAACTACAGCTCCCTTAGTACAGGCAGTTATCCCCACGAGCCCAGGGCCTCACCTAGAGAAGGAGGACGCAACTCTGATGGGCATGCGTCAGCTCCCCGTCAGCTCTGTGTGGCCCTCATCTCTTCTCATTAGCAACTTAGCCCTTCTCTCCTCACTCTTCCTCCAAAAAGATGCCATTCGCTTTCCCGTGTGTCGCCTGAGCAAGCTGTCACCTGTCCTGCACCTGACCTGAGCGGGTGCCTCGCTGGCCTGGCCCTGACTTCCAGGCACAGTGCTGCCCAGTCACAGAGGGAAGCCGGAAGTCACGAGTGGGCTGGGGAGACAGGTGCAGAGGCAGCCCGCTCTCCCTGAAAAGCCGCCCTAGACGGCCAGTCTCAGGGATGTGTGTCAGGGCGGCCGCACCCGGCACACAGAGCGTCCTTCACTTGGTCCCTCACACGGTGAGGTGCTGCCCTGGGGCCACCTCATGTTGGGTCACGCAAGCCGATGGTTCCATCTTCAGGAAGTCTGGGAGCCAGCTGAGTTCCCACTGGCAGCTTGAAATGGGCCCCAGAGAGGACGGAGCCATGGCAATCAGCAGAGGCTGTTAACAACAAGGACTTCTTTTTGTCTGAGAACTCGTTGTTGAACCTTCCCCAGCACATCACCGGGGGGCGGGGGAGCGCCATCCCCAGCGTGTCCAACGCAGTGGACCAGGGCGAGGCCTGGGTCCCCGCCCCAGCTCTTTCACTACCTAGACAACACGGGGGCAGCTGCTTAAGCTCCCTGTGCCTGTTTACTTCTCTGCAAGAAACGACAGAACCTATAGCAGGACTAAATGAGTTAATTTATTTAAAATGCTAAGAATTGTGCCTGGCACAATGTAAGTATTTTCCATTATTCTCTGCGTTTAATACCCTAGGGCATAGAAAGGATTGAGAAACAGATTAAAAAAAACACCCACCCCCATATCCTGAACGCTTAACAAACTCGTTTCAGGGTTCAAACGAGGCTGGCTATTCAAAGACATCCAAGGGCTAGAACTTTCAAAAAGTGAGCCACAAAAACAAGGATTCACCAAATAAGTGCAAAGGAGAGAAGATGTGAATGCAAAAGTACATGATGAGTATAGTGGCTTCATCCGCTGATTTCCCCTCAATACACGTAAGTAGGAATGGAAAAATGGAAGGTCTTGGTAAGCCACCAGACGTTTAAAGTCCATCTGAGAAGCTGACTACCTTCATAGCAGTTATTCAGGGGATGTTTTCGCTTAGATGTTTTGTGTTTAGAAAAAGAACTCCACGAGCATTTAGCTCCCAGATGCAGAAACCTCAGTACCTTCTCCTGCTTTGCAAAGCTGCTGTTGGAACCAAGCATCACTGTGAAGTAAGCCGGTAGCAATAAATATCTTGTGTTTTTGTTGTTTTTTTCCCCCACATGAAGAAAGTTCTATTTTGTCCAAGGCTTCACCCATCCAGGTAATCACAGTCAAATACTCAAATTTGGATTTCTGCTTCCCGCTTTCGTTTCCAGCACGCTGGGCCCCCTGCCTTCTTTTGGACTCCTTGACTTAAGATATTTGTCATTTCAGGGACAGACTTTGCCAAGAGCATTTGGGTTTCAGGCAGAAAATAAAAATAGATGCACTTCAAAAATGATCCAAGTGTTGTTATATTTCTAATGTTTTTTATCCCTTCCACCACTACAAAAATAATAATAATAATCCTGCCGTTTCAAATAATCACCTGAATCCCCTGAGAAGCTTTAAAGCACGTTATACAATTAAACAGATTCCCGGCATCACTACGGCCAGCTGTGTGTGTGGGTAGCACGCGAGCAACACGGTGCAGCTAGAGGTAATAATTGGAGGACACACGGCGGGTGTAAGCTGCATCTTTTTTCCCTGGAAGCGACCACATCTCAAAGTTTCTTTGATAATATCCCCATGATTTCTTGTCAGCATGATGCTTCCAGCAGTTTTGTTGAGAAACGCCTTTTGTGCTGAGGAGACCACGTGGGCTTTGACCCCGACCTTGTTTTTTCACATTTAATAAATTAGAAGAAAACAGAGCTAGAGGACATTACTCCAAAGGCATTACTCCCAAACTTGCTTTTCCATGATTATCCACAGCATAGCGTGTGCCTGAGAACACGGACAGGGGGTGCTACTGTAATGTGATAATCCTGGCACCAAGGAGCAAAAAGGAGGCTTCATGCCCTGAGCATCTACCTCTGTCTGGACAGGGTTACTCTGCGGCACTGAAAGGTCAACAAAGAAGCAGCGGTGTCAGGCAAGTAAGAAGGACGCTTCCGCCTTCAATGTGTACAGTCTGCTTTCCGTCTCCATGGGTTTTGCATCCACGGATGGAGGGCCAACTATACTATGCCATTTTACATAAGGGACTTGAGCATCCTCCAATTTTGGTACCGTGGGGACTTCTGGAACCAAGCTCCTGTGGATGCCGAGGGAGGAATGTGCTGTAATTGCAGCTCTGCGTCCCTAAAAAACACTTATGGGTGTAGAAGCAAAGGTGGGTGTTGTATGCCAATACCAGAGGACAGAATGAGACGGTGGAAATACAGACACCTTATATATTCATTTGCAGACACCTTGCTCCTAAAAGGACTGGGACAGCTTGCAAAAATATATAAAATTTAAGATAAGGTGTTTGGGCGTTTTCTTTTAATCATGATAAAACACACACAACATAAATTTACCACCTTAACCATTTTTAAGTATATAGTTAAGTGTATTCACATTACGGTGCAACTGATCTCCAGAACGTTCCCATTTTGCAAAGTTGAAACTCTCTACCCATTAAACAAATTCCCATTAACAAGTTGTTTTTTTATGACAAGTTTGTGTATTGCTTAATGAAAATAAAACACACTTTAAAAATTAAGCAAATTGTAATGATTTTGCTATTCATGAGAGAAGGCTTTTGGCTTGGAAACGTTTTGCCTACCAACCTAACAATTCCTTTTGACAGAATAAAAAAGGCTAGTAAGGAAAACAGAGCAGACTTACAGGAGGGTAGGCAACAGTAGAATGAAATCTGTAATTTTAGTATGTGAAACACACCTGGTAAGGTCCAGAACATTGCAAAAGCTGGGCTGCAAATGTCGTGGGAGGCCCTCCAGCAGCCCATGTGAAGAAAGACCAGCGGTTACAGGAATGAAGAGCAAATCCACTACTGCTCTCTCGAGACCTGCCAGGAAATGAGTTTCAGGAAAGGCAGGGCCTGAAGCGTGTTGACAAGAAATCTACATGAGACTGAGACAAAAAAGGCGGGAGGTGAATGGAAATGGGACAGAAATGGAGAGAATCTAAATGAAACTAGAGGATCCTTCTAGAGTTCCCAGTTGGAAGGATAATCTGCAATTTGCTTGACCCAGGCTGGGAGTGAGAGATCAAGACAGTTCAGAAGATCACAATTATAGATTCCAGAGCAGCAAACAGGAAGCTAACTCGGCTGCTAGCTGCATCCACATTGGAAAGTTCCTCTCCAGAAAGGACCTTCTTTATCCCCAAGCCAGTGGATATAAGAAGAAGACCCACCTTAAAATCTATTTCCAAGCTAAGCCTAAAATTTATTTCCAAATGGGTAAGTTAGATCTCCATATTCTTCCTTCCATAATACACAATGCACTTTAAAGAGTTCCAAGATTATATACTACCGAGGAAAGTCCTTTAGATGCTGGCACTAGAATCTACTAGAAGAAAACAGAGAGGATTTCTGCTAAATTTCAGGCATAAACAGAGATGAAAATCTGTCTCATGGGACTGATGGTATGGAAAAAAGTTTTCTCAGATTCTCAAAAGATGCTTTTAGCTCCATGGAAGAGAAACAGTCAAATGTGGATGTTCCTGACAGCATCTGACAGCTTTACTTGGAAGAATTTTAGCAGTGTTTTTGAAACTTGGAGAGTTTTCAAGCATATTGTATGGCTTTTTAAATAACTCTATATCCGATAGAATTGCAATATTACTCTCATACCTTACAGAAACGCCACCATTACACTTAGGTTTGTAGTAGGTGCCAAAGTGGAGGGAAAGTGCACTGGTGTTAGGTTTCAGAACAAGTTCCACAATTCATGAGCTGTGTGACACTGGGGAAATCACTTAAACTCTCTGATCTTTAGTTTTCCATCTGTAACCTGCGGGTGATGATACTGTCTTATGAAAATCATTGGGAGGAGTGTGAATTGAATTGGATGCAAGAAAGTGTTAAATGGATTTCATAACATAATATTGAACGTCCAGCAACATGGAAGATGAACCTGATGTGGCCTTGATTCCTCCAGTTACAAAAATACCCAAATGTTGGATAAGACATAACATTTACAAATATAGAGGGAGAGCTGAACTCAAAGGAAAATAGGGGAAATGGCGAAGGTCACCAGTGAGAAATAAATAAAAGTCCAAACTTGTAATATGTACAGGTGTGGGCTTTGAACCTATCCTCCCTGCATGTTGGGAACTGTAAACTAAGAAACTGACAGAAAGTGAAATTTCTCAAACCCTACCAGAAACTTAAAAAAAAAAGACTCATCAGAGCAAACATCTTACAACCCAAGATGTGACACAGATATTTTTGAATCCTGCTACAAATTAACTCCAAAAACAGAAAGTTACAAAAGCTCCAATGAGAGTCATCAAATGCAAGAATGGTTCTCAAAGTGTGTTCCCTGGACCAGCAGCACCAGTATCACCTGAGAACTTGTTAGAAATGCACATCATTGGGCCCCATCTAGACCACCTGAATCAGAAACTTTGGGAGTGGGGCTGAGAAATCTGTGTTTTAACAAGGCCTGCAGGGGATTCTGATGAAGTGTGGGAAGCCCTGCCATAGAGGAGTGAGCATCACACCAACTGTGGAGTATGATGCTTCCAAACAATAGCCCCCTTCTTCCTAGACGCTACCAGCTTAGATGCTCATGCCACCAAATGCACTCTCCACTGCCCTTCCCTGTTGGTGTGATGTTCAAAGCCCCAGGTTACACCCCTTCATTCCTAAATGCCTTTCCCCCTCGCTCACTAGCCCTCCCTGCTCTGCCCCCACCCCTGGGGCTTAGCACATAGTTGGTGCTCAGTACATTTTTATTGGAAAGAATAAACAAGAGCTGCATGTGTTGTTGGGCTATGTTCTTTAAAAAGCAGCTAACCTTACCACATTTGATATTTAAAACGGGAGTGGTGGGCTGCTAACTCCAACATGGCTAAACCTAGAAAGCATACCTCTGAGACGAAGACAGTAACTTTGCAGAAGGAGACTGTATCAGTCAGCTAAGGCTGCTGTAACAAAGGAACAGACTGGGTGGCTTACACAACAGAAATGTATTTGCTCATAGTTTTGGAGGCTAGGAGTCCGAGATCAAGAGGTTAAAGAAGAAGATGAACTTGAATCCAGAGACCAAGGTGATGAGGATGACAAAGATGAAGATGATGGCAAGGAACAGGGTCACATCTAACTTTACAATCTCTAGGAATGACAGAGGTTCTCTTGTAACTTTGAAGACGGAATCTTTAGACAACGCTTTGGTTTGCCCCACGGAAAATACAGATTTAGAAACCAAGTGGAGAACTCTTGATGTATTTTTTTAAATGATGCCATCCCTGTTGATAATCCTATTACTCTAACTTTATGCAGAACACACATCTTTCACTAAAATTCATCTGAACTGTCCCAAAATACAATTTGCAGAGAGCTACAGACACCAAAAATATAATATTTTAAGGCATGTGGTGGTAACGCTATTTGCCTTAGTTCATTGGTTGCTTATATAAGTTCTGCATTTGCTACTTTTACTTTTCAGAATTTGTGACTTTAAGTACTAACACATTTGATTTAATGTGTGTTGGAACCATTGCTTCTGAATTCAATATGGAGTTCTTAGTTAATGATTTCCTTTCAAAGAAATGGATTTAATTAAAGGCAAGATAGCGTGGTCTGGGGGATAATATAGCATCAGCCCTTCATCCAATGCCACTCCTAAGATGAGCAGGATAGGACAGTATAGAATGAGTGCCTTGACACTTGATCTGTCTGCATTCTGCACCTCAGTGAAGAAACAGAAGGATGCTGGTACACAGTGAAGATGAGGGCATTTCTGAGAAACTTCTGCAGCAATGTATTAGCATGTGTTTGGTTTGGGTTTTATTTTAAGCTAAACATTAAAATGAATTACAAGTTAATAGCTCATACAACTCAGATTAGTATTATTGTTTATTATAAAACATATTATGTTCCTAGTTTTAAAAAGAACCAAACTATAGTTTATATAATTTATTGGCATTTTTGCTGAGTAGGTTTAAGTTAGATAATAGGTTTTTAAAAAGCAATGAAACAATGTGTCAAAATTTAATGTTTTCATAATGAAAATAGATATTATGTTCACTTAAAAGAAAAAAGAGAGGTAGGCAGGATTCCATCTGAGCGCTGGGAGGGAATATCTGCTCCTGGTACCTTGGGTGTTCCTTGCCTTATTGAAAGTGTTCTCCTGTGTCTACACCTCATCTTCCCCCTGTAAGTGTTTCTGTCTCTTCCCAGGATGTTCTGTTATAAGGACACCAGTCACAGGGACTCACCCTACTCCAGTACGACCATGCCGTAACTCAACTAATCACATCTGCAAGGGTACTTTTTCCAAATAAGGCCTCATTCTGAGGTACTGCGTGTTAGGACTTCAGCAGAGGAATTTACGGAGATAAAATTCAACCCATAACAGATACAATCAGCATACTATGTAAAATTTTAAATTATATAAAACCGTAAAACAAAAACAACGTAGGATATAATTTATGGACACATAAATGCATAGTGAAAGTATAAAAGCACGTACGGGAGGGAAGAGACCAACTTCAGCATAGTGATTCCCTCCAAGGAGGGAGAAAGGGAAGAAAATGGTACCAAGAAGGGATCTGGAAAGGAGATTTGACTGTATCTGCACCATTCATTTTTTTAAAATATGAAGCAAATACAGCCCAGTGTTAACATTTGTTATATGTTGGTGGTGGGTTATTATTTTATCTCTGCATTTTTTCTTTCTCTTTTTATTTTTGGCATGTCTGAAATATTTCAAAATATTTTGTTTGTTTATTTGAGAAAGTAGCACTAGGGAAGAAATGTTTCTGCCTGAAATGAACATGACATGAGGACAAGCCCCAATACAAGGCAATATGAACTTTGTGCAGGTGAAGACATCAGGGAATGCCAAGGGGCAGGTGGCTGTATGAAAGGACAAGGGCAAGAGTCAGGCCAGACTGTAAGGGGATGGATGTGTCCCACGTCAGGCCAGAAGTCACAGGAGATGGGGGATCAGGCAGGTTAACACAGGCAAAATCCAGAGGATGCTGCCCAGGTCAGCAGGGACAGTGAGGCTGTGGCATAGATGTAGGTGAGATCTAGGTGAGCCAGGTCCAGAAATGCAGTCCAAAGAGATAAGCACCCAAGATTCAGACTTGCTGCAGGCAGTGAGCTCAGATGGGCGGCCGGAATAGGCACCGGTCAAGCAGGATTGGATTAGGAATTTTGCCTTAGAATTCTAGGGAGGGGGTTAGAGTCCTACAATTTTACAAGAGATGCTTGGAAAGGGAATGGCAGAGATTTAGCAGAAGCCCCCAACCGACTGGCAGCTAAACTGGATGTTTAGTTTGCCCCGCACCCTGGGGGCAACTGCCAGGCGACAGACCTAAGGCGGGAGGGCGGGGTATTAACCCTGCCTCACTCAGAAGACTGAAATGTTTGCCAGGCCCAGAGCTAAGCACTTTACAAGCATTATCTCACTTAATCCTCACAACAACCCCATGGAGCTGGTACTACTGTCCCCATTTTACAGATGAAGACGCCAAGGCTTAGAAAGATGACACAGCTTGCCAGTGGACACGAGATGGCACGAAATCAGTAGATGGCAAAACTGGGATCTGATCCCAGTCCGGATTCCAGAGCTCAGTCTCGGGCCCTGTGTTTCATGGCCTCCTTTCATTCACATCAGCAATACTTGCCTGGGGACTTCCCTGGTGGCGCAGTGGTTAAGAATCCGCCTGCCAATGCAGGGGACACGGGTTCAAGCCCTGGTCAGGGAAGATCCCACATGCTGCGGAGCAACTAAGCCTGTGCACCGCGACTACTGAGCCTGAGCTCTAGAGCCCACAAGCCACAACTACTGAGCCCGTGTGCCACAACTACTGAGCCCGTGTGCCACAACTACTGAAGCCTGCACGCCTACAGCCCACGCTCCACAACAAGAGAAGCCACCGCAATGAGAAGCCACTGCAATGAGAAGCCACCGCAATGAGAAGCCCATGCACTGCAATGAAGAGTAGCCCCTGTTCGCCGCAACTAGAGAAGCCCGCATGCAGCAACGAAGACCCAACGCAGCCAAAAATAAATTAATTAATTAAAAAAAAAAAAAAAAAAAAAAACCTTGCCTGACCCCGGTTCAGGTGCTGGAGATACAGCACAGAATAAGTCAGAGAAGAGCTCCATCTTCCCGACGCTCATGTTCTAGGGAGTAGCTCATCACCCCCTCTTAAATAGCAAATGTAGCATTAGAGGCCTTTTTAGAACATGCCCCAATAACCTTAGCTTGACATTTTTTTTTTAAAGTGGAGAAGGGTGGGGTTTGGGGAAAGGAATATAGGGAGAAGGCCCTGCTACATGGAAAGGCCAGGATTTCTAAAAGGCACCTCTAATCATTTTTGATGTGACAAAACTGTAATGATGACCTTTGAGCTAAAAGGAAAAGGAGGCTCGTCCAGATGGAATGCCCACCGACAGGGAGACCCCGGTCTGGCCGAGGTGCACTGTGCTTATTATTCTAGCCTGGGGAGAAAAGAAGTCAACTCAAAAATTGCTTGTTCATGTCATGGTAAATCCTTAATGCTTTTAATGAAAATTCTCCTCCATAAAATATTTTCTATTTTAAAGAAGAACGGCAAATTAATACAGCGTTTCCAATAGCCTTTAAGTCAGGTTTAATTGGGGCAATTCCCTCCAGTGAATCGAAAGATGGCATTAGTCTTCATTGCCTGGGTGGAATGTTAAACTAGAAGCAGGGAGGAAATGTCAACGTAAAATAATTCTAATAATTATTCTGAATGTTACATTCTCCTTGACCTTGGAATTTAAAGGGCCAAGATGAAGGCTTTTTGTCAAAAGTCAAGAAGTCATCTAGAGACGCTGCTGACATTTATGATTAATGTAATCTGGGATTATTAGGAGAGAAGTGCAGAATATGATTAGCTTCTAGGATCTCAGTAATTCATTTTTATATCATTATAGAAACCATATAGTATATGGACATAAAAAGAGCTGACATGCTGTGGATAATCCTAATCTCTAGAAATTTAAAAAGGAAACCTCTAAAGATAAGTAAGACATTTTAATTAAAGCCGCAGTGACCAAATAATTAAATTTATAGGTCTGTAGTAAGAGGGAAGAGAATGACCCCAGCCTATGGAAAGATAATGATTTCTTATGCATAACACACATGCGCACACAAAAGAAATCAAGCCTCTATCTGCAGGGTCCTGTCACTTCAGAGAATTTTCTGGTTCATTCGCGGTCACAAGAGAGAGTGTGGCTGGGAGAAGGCTTCCCCGGCACCGAGCTCTGAGCAGGCAAGTCAAGCGCTCCCTGAAAAAATGCCACTGGGTAAGAGCAAAGCACCTCTGTAATGGGAAAGATGGCTTTCTGTTTTTGTTGAGGAAAACGAAGCTCCCATTTCAAATAAAGCTTTTGGTCCAAAGCTCTAGCTGGGCCAAGTGCAAAGGGGAAAGGGCACCCACTCTTTGGGACCTGGTTTTCCTGCCCCTCAGCTCCCCCCGCATCACATTTCATCTCATGCCTCTCCTTCTTTCTTGCTCAGCCTGAAGCAGGAATGAGGGAGGGGGTGGGGTGGGCAGGGAAACTGATTTTTAGAAAGAAAATTAAATGAATAAGAAAGAATCACATGCACATTAAAAACAAAGAAAAAAGGTTTTGGAGAGAGAAAAAATATAAAATATTTAACTTACCCATTTTAAAATTAAAAATTGGAAATGAGAAGCTTTGCATCATACATCCAAGCAATATATGTAATTCTGCTATATGTACAGACAACGTATATGTATAGGATGTGTGATATATGCACAGTAATTCTTCATCGATTTTTCCCCAAAAGGACAGATGAGAGGGAGAAAGCGAGAAAACAGAGAAAGAAGAGGTGGGAAACGATGAGGCGGCATGTGCAGGAGAAAAATGTGGAAGGGAGAGGGAGACGGAAGGAGAAAGCACAAGGAAGAGAGACCCACCGGAGCCTAGTACCCATCAGAGGTGTTTCTGATAACTTTTGATTACTCCCCGGTAACTGAGAACAGCGTCTCTGGTTTAAGGTCTCACTCTCATAATCCTGCCAGTTCAGCCCTGAGTGCTGGTAGATTTCCATGTTGGTGTGCGTATCACTCTATCCCATGTACAAAATCTGTGTAGGCCAAGAGAAGGGCTCGCTCATCCATGGGTCTGTACTGCCTGGATTACACTGCAGGCATTTGGCAGTGTAAGAAATAATTCAGGGGAAGTTAAGGGAGGCACTATTTGTAAAGGAATCATATGAGCACTTCTTATGTTGTACTGAAGGCGCCTGTGAAAACAAATGAAGGGAGTGTACTTGCAAAACCCCAATAAGGTTGAGAGAACTGTGCTCGAAAATCTCTCTAAATTGGGACTTCCCTGGCAGTCCAGTGGTTAAGAATCTGCCTTCCAAGGCAGGGGACGTGGGTTCGATCCCTGGTCAGGGAACTAAGATCCCACATGCCACGGGGCAACAAAGCCCGCACGCCGCAACTACTGAACCTGTGCACCCTGGAGCCCATGCGCCACAACTAGAGAGAAGCCCGCGTGCCTCAACTGGAGAAGCCTGAGCACTGCAATGAAAGATCCCGCATGCCGCAACGATGATCCCGTGTGCCGCAACTAAGACCCGATGCAGTCAAATAAATATTAAAACAAAAAAAAAGAAAATTGCTGACTTTAAAAAAAAAGAAAAGAAAATCTCTCTAAATCAATACAGCCGATGAAGGACTTGAGAAGACTTTAAAGCACCCGGGATGTGAGATGGAGCAATAATCAGTGTGTTCTACTCATTCCAGGCCTCTCCCCGACGCCCCTCTGCTCCAGATGTTGCCGTCTCAAATAATCACACATTTAAATGGACATCATCAGCACCTTGAGAGGCACAGCCACAGTCAATGCTGAAAGATATACATGGAAAAAGTCTCTAAATGTCAAAACTTGCCACTGTCAAGTGGCAACTGGGAGGTATAAGGGTGACCACTAAAACCAAGCAAGTAGCTTCATTTTATTTCAACCTTCTTTGTGGACCATGGGCAGACACTGCTCTAGGCCCTGAAAGACAGCACAGGGTCTGCTGTCCTCATGGTCTAAGGGAGGGGACAGACAAGCAAACCAGCCATGAGAAGACGCTGGTGTGAGTGCACAAGTGTCTAACTACTGAGGGCTAAGGAAGGGGAGGGGAGAGGCACTCACCCAGCATATCTCTGCGGGGGGAGAAAGGGTGATAAGGCTTATCTGAGGAAGTTACTCTTAAGCTGAAGTTTTAAAGAAAAAGAAGGAGTTAGCCAGAACAAGACGGAAGAGTAGGGTGCCTAGGAATTGGGGCGGGTGCACATGAAAGGGGATTCCTGCCACAGGAAACTCTCTGCAGGAAGGTATGGCAGCCTGCTTCCCAACAAATGGCACTACTGTCCATCCAGTGGCTCTAGCTAGAACCTAGGAGTCACTCTTGACCCCCTTCTTTCCCTCACTGCTCACATCTAATCATTAATTCCTGTTGACTTTACCCCAAAGTACATCCCCAATCCATCTAGTTCTAACTTCATGCTACCTCCTAATAGACGCTCTGTCCTCTCTCCTCCAGACTCTGCAGTAGACTCCTAACTTGCTTTTATGGGCTGAATTGTGTCCTCTGCCCCAACCCCACCTCCCCACACCTCTGCCCCCCCACCAAATTCATATGTTGAAGCCCTAACCCCAGCCACTAAGTACATCAGAATGTGACTGTACTTGAAGATGGGGCCTTTAAAGAGGTGATTAAGTTAAAATGAGGCTATTAGGGTGAGCCCTGATCCAATCTGACTGGTGTCTTTATAAAAAGGCATTAGGACACACAAAGACACCAGGGATGCATGGAGAGAGGAAAGACCATGTGAGGACACAGCAAGTGGGCAGCCATCTGCAAGCTAATGAGAGAGGCCACAGGAGAAACTGACCCTGCTAACACTTTGATCTTGGGTTTCGTAGCCTCCAGAACTCTGAGAGATACATTTCTGTTCTTTAAGCCACCCAGTCTGTGGAATTTTGTTACAATAGCCTTAGCAAACCAGTAACCTTCCCCTACATTTGTATTTTATACAAGACGTGCTCAAGGGGAACGGAAGTCCTTCCGATTTCAGATTGACTGTCACTTCCTCAGAGAGGCCTTCCCTGGTCCCCAGCATGAGGGGCTCACCAGACCCTCTCTGGGGTGTCAGTGTGCTTTGTTTTCTTCACAGTATCCAATACCGTACGGTACTTTCTTCCTTATGTGATTGTTTATTTCTACGCCTTCCCCGCTATAATGTAAGCTCTTCCGTTCTCCCTCTAGAACCTTCATCTGTCACATTCTGTCTCTTGATCACAGAGCACAGTAGGTGCTCAAGTATCTTTTTGGATAAATGAACAAGAGCAGAGTGCATGACCTGTTAGAGAATTGCTTGTAGTTCAGGTTGGCTGGAGGATGGACAGGGAGAAGCCTGGGGAGGTGGAGAGGAGTCAGAACAATTCTGATGTGAGGGATGCAAACGATCCTGTGTCTGTGAAGAGTTGATACCCACCTACCCACACCGGGCGCTATGCATTCTGGTCAGTGTCTCCTTAATTACTACGGAGTATTTAGGGATAATCGAACAGTTATCCAGTCACAGACTCTGCTTTCTAAGGGGGCTCAGGAGCCCCATGAGAAAGAACACACACACACCCTGTCCACGACTGGGGATGAACACCCACTAACATGACTGATGGGCTCTGGGAATGGGGCAGGTCAAGGACGGAGCCGGCAGATGACAGACGAACAACGATGCTGACAGAAACTCACCAAATCAAGGATGAACCTGGAGGAACGGGCTGGAGCAGGTGACGGAGCCTGAGTGACACCAGTGCAAAGGGGGTCAGGATACAGTATGAGGTTCAAATCCGCACCCCATCCCTGCCTCTCCCAGAGTAACTGTGTGCCATGGAGGAGGAGGGGCTTTGGGGGAAAGTGGCAAAAATGTCTCACTTAAGAGCCTGGTCCCTCCGCAGTGGGCCTTTCCTCTCAAAGAGAAGGGCACTTCCAGCTGGAGAAAGGGAGTGAGGGCCAGCGATGGGTGAACAAATGGTATTTGTAGGAGAAAATCCTCCAGCAACGGGGAGAGAAGGTGGACCTCCTGGGCACCACAGCCGAGACCCGGCAGCCCCTCTGAGAACCCTGGAGATGTCAACAGAGACAGGGCTGACTGAGAGAGCCACAGCTGGAAGGAAGGAAGGCAGAGGGGCCATGCTGAGTTCACATGAAGCCATCCCCCACCCCTCCCTAATGGGGCTTTGTAGACACTTGAGAATGACCCGACTTAAGACTCAAGTTAGTAAGGTCAGCAGTTATAAACTTCTAGATTTGGGGGAATCAGTGAAAATTTCCAAGTGAGAAGACACTAATTTACCATTTTAAAAGATTACTCTTGGTACCCAATGGAAGATGGACTGGGGAAGGGGGTGGGGGAGAGAAGCAGGAGTTTCAGCCCCATGTGACCCCCTCCAGCTGTGGGGAGAGGGGAGCTGTGACCCTCTCCAGCTCTCCAAGAATTCTGAAAATATCGTCACAGTATCTAACTTTCAACTCAGTTTGACAACATGATTTTTATGATTCCCCGGAATTATACGGTAACTGCTGGATGAAAAGGTTTCCTCCATTCCACATAACTAGAAAATTCATCTCCGTAAAAGAAAGCAATGCTCTGATATCCATAGATACTTTCATTCCTTAAAATAGTTTGTAAATCACAGAAGTAAACACCTCAGTACTTAATCCAAATATACCGTTTCCAGTTAAAAATTATATTCTCCAACCTGATAAACCACCTTAATCATCAAATTTGGTCCTAAAAGAATACAAATTGTTTTCAAACAAACAAGCCACCCTCCTAGGGCAAAGATTTGTCCGTTTTACTCTTTTAAAAAATCTGAGACAAGTTCTGACTGTATTGGGTTGGCCAAAAATTTCGTTCGGGTTTTTCGTAAGATGTTATGGCGAAAGAACTTTTCGACCAATGCAATATTTATTTTAAAAAGTCAAAACTGGTTTGAGCAACAGAAGCATTTAACCAACATTGTTTTAATAAGCTTTTAGTCTCAGAGTGATTAGGTGGTAGAAGCCACTGGGATAGAATTTCTAGCACGTGTATTTTTTAGAAATCAGACACCATTTTACGCTAAATGATATGTTTGTGTGCATTGGGGTGATGGAGGGGCAAGGCAGAGAATATATGTATATCTTTCATGCATTGGAAGCACCATCAAGATTCTAATGGAATACTCCTAGAATCTCATTATTCTTGAGTTTATGGGCTACACAAATTGTACTTACAATACATGCAAACTAGCCACATTATAATCAACCTTCGGTTCAGTTTCCCTTTTATAAAACAACGGAAGTTACAGCAATCTCTTGGTTCAGTTTCTAAACTTGCACTGCTTTAAAAAATGACACTAATTTGGATACATTAATACACATTAATTTAAGATCCCATTAAGAAGTCACAGAGAAAGGCCAATTACTTCTGTTTCTGACAACACATCTTTTCCTGGCTAGCCCACAACGGCTTCAACCAGTTCAGAGAAGGACGAGATAGTAGGTACAGGCTACAGAGCTAATTCTCCTATTGTCCACTAAATATATTCTCCTACAAAATTGCAAAAGGTTATTTCTAAAAACCACAGTGAAATTCATAAAATATTGGAAGGAGGTGATAAATATTCTGTACAAGAATTTTGGAATTAAATATATGTCATCAGCATAGGTACCAATTACCCAATTATACAATATATTTTGAAACTTAGTTGGCGAACTATACCACTTCCTGTAGTATAAGGGTTGACGCCAGAACAAACTTCAGATTATGTCACGTGTTTTAAAAACCAACTAAGAGATAAAAGGAGATTTGAAATTTTTTTCCAGGTGTACTGAGATATAACTGACAATACAGCATTGTGTAAGTTTAAGGAGTACAATGTGTTGATTTGATACACTTACTACAGCATTAGCTAACACCTCTATCATATCACATCTATGTAATTACAGTATTTTTGTGTGTGGTGGGAACATTTAAGATTTACTCTCTTGGCGACTTTCAAGTATACAGTACAGTATTATTAAGTATAATCATCATGCTGTACGTTAGATCCTCAGAACTTAATTCATCTTATAATGGAAAATTCATACCCATTATAAGTTTAAACATCTCCCTATTTCCCACATCCCCCAGCTCCTGGTAACCATCATTCTACTCTCTGAGTTCAGCTATTTTAGATTCCACATATAAGTAATATCATACGGTATTTGTCTTTCTCTATCTGACTTATTTCACTTAGCATAATGCCCTCAAGGTCCATCCATGTTTTCGCTAACAGCAGGATTTCCTTCTTTCTCATGGCTGAATAATATTCCATTGTATGTATGTACCACATCTTCTTATCCATTCATCTGTGACAGGTACTTAAGATTGTTTCCGTATCTTAGCTATTGTGAATAATGCTGCAGTGAACATCTGAGTGCAGTTATCTATTCAAGATACTGTTTTCACTTCCCTTGGATGTATACCCAGAAGCAGGTTTTCTGGCTCATATGGTAGTTCTACTTTTAATTTTTTGAAGAACCTCCATACTGTTTTCCACAGAGGATGCACCGATTTGCATTCTCACCAACAGTACACAAGGGTTACATTTTCTTCACATCCTCATTAGCACTTGTTATCTCTCAGGTTTTTTTGGTTTGCTTTTGGAGGGGTTGTTTTTGATAAGAGCAATTTTAACAGATGTGAGGTATATCTCATTGTGGTTTTGATTTGCATTTCCCTGATGACTAGTGATGTCCAGCACTTTTTCACGTACCTCTTGACCATTTGTATATCTTCTTTGGAAAAATATCTATTCAGTTTCTCTGTCCATTTTTTAATTAGGTTTTGTTTTTGTTTTTTGCTATTGAGTTGCATGAGTTCTTGAATTAACATTTTGGATATTAATCTCTTATCAAATATATAACTTGAAAAATATTTTCTTCCATTCTGTAGGTTCTCTAGAAAATTTCTTGATAGTTCTACTGAGCAAGCTCTTCCATGAATATCTAATCTTTTTTTTTTTTTTTTTTTTGTGGTACGCGGGCCTCTCTCTGCTGTGGCCTCTCCCGTAGCGGAGCACAGGCTCCGGACGCACAGGCTCAGCGGCCATGGCTCACGGGCCCAGCCGCTCCGCAGCATGTGGGATCTTCCCGGACCGGGGCACGAACCCACATCCCCTGCATCGGCAGGTGGACTCTCAACCACTGCGCCACCAGGGAAGCTCATGAATATCTCATCGTAAGGTGTTTTTAAAAACAGCTCTACTGAGTTATAATTTACATAAAATTCACTCACTGTAAATGTAAAATTTGATAATTTGGGCACATTTGTATCATTGGGTAATTATCACACCACCACCATGATCCAGTTCTAGAACATCTCTGGAAAGTTACTCGTGCCTTACTTCTGACAATCCTCATTCCCAATCCCAGTCGCAGGCAACCACTCATCTGTTTTCTGTCCTATACATGTGCTTTTTTAAAAATTTTATTTCATATAAGTTAAACCATGTAGTCTTTCCTGCTTGACTTTTTTCACTTAGTGTAATGTTTTGAAAGTCCATCCATGTTGTACTGTGTATCAATAGTTCATTATTTTCTACTGCTGAATATGATTTCATTGTATGAATATACCACATTTTGTCTGTCTCTTCACCAGCTGATGGACATTTGAATTGTTTTCAGTTTGGGGCTATTATAATGATGTTAGGAGTATTCATATTCAAGTTTTTGTATGGAAATATGTTTTCATTTATCCTGGGTAAATACCTAAGGGTGTTACTAATGATGTATGTTAGGTCTATGTTTAATCTTTTAAAAAAATGTCAAATTGTTTTCTCAAGTGGCTCTATACCATTTTACCTATCTTCCAACAATGTATATATTACGGCCCCAGTTTCTTCACATCCTCATCAATACCTCATTGGTATTGTTAGACTTTGATTATAGCCATGCAAGTGGATAACTAGTGGTATCTTACTGTGGTTTTAATTATAATTTTCCCAATAACTAGTGATGTTGAGCACCTATTCAAGTACTTATTAGCCATTTCTATATCTTTTTGGTGAAGTTATTTAAATTTTCCACCAATTTTTAACTGGGATACTGCCTTATCATTATTTAGTAGTAAGAGTTTAAAACAATACACTCCATATACAAGCCCTCTGTCATATACACAAATATATGATGTACAGTAAGATATATATATACGATATAAGATACTTAAGATATATATAACATTATTTGCTAAGATATAAGATATCTTATAAGATATATGTTGTGTGTGTGTGTTCTAGGTAGCGGTCTTCTATCAGATTTGCAAACATTTTCTCTTAGTGTGTGACACGTCTTTTTATTTTCTTAATTGTGCCTTTAGAGGGCAAAAGTCTTAAATCTTGATGAAGTCCAATTTATCAACAGTTTTAAATTGAAGGTAACTTTGCTGTTTATCTAAGAAACAATTGGCTAACACAATATCACAAAGATTTTTCTCCTATGTTCTCCTCCAGAGCATTAGCTCTTACATCTGAGACTGATCTACTTTAAGTTCATTTTTTGCGTATGGTGTAAGGCCTAGGTGGAGGTTTCTTTTTTTTCTATGGAAAAAATTGCCAATTGTTTTAAAACCATTTGTTGAAAAGACTGTTCTTTCTCCCACTGATCTGTCTTTGCATTCTGTCAAAAAAAGACTGTAAATGTAAAAGTTTATTTTTAGATGCTAAATTTTGTTCCATTGATCTGTATGTTTATCCTATGCCAATGCTATAGTCTTAGTTACTATACCTCCATAATGAGTTTTAAAATTGGATAGTGTAAGTCATCCAACTTTGTTCTTCTTTTTCAAAATTGTTTTGGCTATCCTAGGTCTTTTGCATTTTTATATACATTTAGGATCAGTTTGCCAATTCCTACCCAAAAAAAGAAAAGCCTGATGGGATTTTGATATAGATAGTGTTGAATCTATAGATAAACTTGGGGAGAGTTGTCATCTTAACAATATTGAGTGTTCCAATTCATGACCATGGAATGTCTCTCCACTTATTTAGATCTTCCTAAATTTCTGACAGCAATGTTTTTCCATTTTAAGTTTAAGAGACTTGCTAATTTTTCCCCAAAGTATTTTATTCTTTTGGAAGCAACTATCAATGGAATTGTTCCCTAATTTCATTTTTTGATTGTTTATTGCTAATACATAGAAAAACAATTGATTTATGTACTATGATCTTTTATCTTGGAATCCTGCTAAACTCTCTTGATTAGTTTTGGTAGCTTTTGTGTAATTTCTTTAGGATTTTTTTATACAGGATCATGTTGTCTGCAAACAAAGACAGTTTTACTTCTTCCTTTCCAATTTAGATGCCAGTGATTTCTTTTTATTGCTTTAGTTCACTAGCTAGAACCTCTGGTATGCTGTTGAATGTGCATGGTGAAAGCATTCAGTTCACTTTAAGTATTATGTTAACTGTAGATTTTTCATACCTGCCCCTTATCAAGTTAAGGAAGTTCCCTTTTATTTCTTGTTTAATATGAATTTTCATAATGAATGGGAGATGGATTTGCCAAATGCTTTCTCTGCGTTTAGTGATTATCATTTATCATGTGGCGGAGTTGGTCCTTTACTGTGTTAATATGGTATGTTAATTGATCTTTGGATGTTAAACCAACCTTGCACTTCAGAGATGAATCTCACTTGGCAATGGGTGTATCATCATTTTTTTCAGATGTTGCTAGATTCAATTTGCTAATATGTTTAAAAAGATTTTTGCATCTATGTTCATGAGGAATATTGGCCTGAAGTTTTCTTTTCTTGTGATGTCTTTGTTTGGCTTTGGTACCAGGGTGATACTGGCTTCAAAGAATGAGTCAGGAAATGTTCCTTCCTCTTCTATTTTCTGAAAGAATTTGTCTAGAAATGGTATTGTTTCATCTCTAAACAACTGATAGAATTCACCACTTGGAACTAGGGGGATTTTATTTGTAGGAAGATTTTTAATGTCTACTTCAGACACTTTACTTCTTATCCTTCTGTTCAGATTCTCTATTTTCTTGAGTTAACTTTGGTAATTAATGCCTGTCTGGGAATTTGTCCATCTTTTCTAAGTTGTCTAATTTATTGGCATAAAGTTATATAATATCCCATTTATAATTATTTCCATTTCTGTAGGGTCAATGATGTCCCTTCTTTCATTCCTGGTTTTAATGGCTTGTGTCTTCCCTCTTTTATTTCTGGTCAGTGTAGGTAAAGGTTTATCAATTTTTTTCATCTCTTCAAAGAAGCAACTTTGATTTCATTGGGTTTCTTTATTGTGTTTCTGCTTTCTATTTCATTGAGTTTATATTTCTTTCCTTTTGTTTGCTTTGGGTTTAATTTGCTGGTTTACAGTAGAAGCTGGGTTTTTTTTTGCTGGTTTACAGTAGAAGCTTAGAGGATTATGTTGAGAACCTCTTTTCTCATAGAGGTATTTAAATCTATAAATTTCCTCCTAAGTATTATTCTAGTTGCATCCATAACTTTTGGTATGTTGTGTTTTAATTTTCATTCAGTTCGAAATATTTCCTAGTGTCCCTTTTGATGTCTTCTTAGATCCATGTGTTATTTATAATTGTGTTAATTCCCAAATAACAGGAAATTGCTAAATTTCTTCCTGTGAAAGATTTCTACTTTAATTCTGTTAGGGTTGAATGGTTCTAATCCTTTTAAATTTATTCTTATGACACAGTATATGGTCTATCCAGGAAAGTATTCCTTTTGTACTTAAAAATAATATATATTTGGGATTCCCTGGTGGCGCAGTGGTTGAGAGTCCGCCTGCCGATGCAGGGGACGCGGGTTCGTGCCCTGGTCCGGGAAGATCCTACATGCCGCGGAGCAGCTGGGCCCGTGAGCCATGGCCGCTGAGCCTGCGTGTCCGGAGCCTGTGCTCCACAACGGGAGAGGCCACAACAGTGAGAGGCCCACGTACCGCAAAAAAAAAAAAAAAAAAAAAAAAAAGAAATAATAATATATATTATACTGTTGTTGGGTGGAGTGTTCTATAAATCATTAGGCCATTTAAGTTTGATAGTGTTAATCAAGTCTTCTATATCTTTGCTGATTCTCTGTTTAGTTATTCTATTAATTATTGAAAAAGGGGTATTGAAATCTCTGTTCAATTTGACATTTCTTCTGTCAGTTTTTGGTTCCTATATCTTGGGGCACTGTGGTTACACACGTATACACTTATAATTGTCATATCTTTTTCATCTATTGATTCTTTTATCATTATAAAATGTCCCTCTCTGTCTCTAGTAATAATTTTTGACTAAGGGCTGTTTTGTCTTATGGTAATATAGCCACTCAAGCTCTCTTATGGTTATTATTTGCATAGTATATTTTTTTCTACCTTTTTACATTCAATCTATTTGTGCATTTGACTCTAAAGTGTATTTGTTGCAGACAGAATATTGTTAGTTCTTGCTTTTTAATCCATTCTGGCAAACTCTGCCTTTTAATTGGAATGTTTAGTTCACTCAAATTTAATGTAATCATTGATTTGGCTGGATTTATATTTGTTATTTTTCTGTTTTCCATATCTCATCTTTTTTTTGAATTTTATTTTTTTATACAGCAGGTTCTTATTAGTTATCCATTTTATACATATCAGTGTACACATGTCAGTCCCAATCGCCCAATTCATCACACCACCACCACCACCACCCGCCACTTTTCCCCCTTGGTGTCCATACGTTTGTTCTCTACATCTGTGTCTCTCTTTCTTACCTACAGACTGGTTTATCTTTTTTGTTCCTTTATTTCTCTTTACCACTTTATTTTGTATTAAATAGATATGTTCTAATGTGCCATCTTAATTCCTCTTTATATTTTTTTAAGTTCTTTTCTTAAAAGCTATTTTTGTAGTGGTTGCTCTAGGGATAACAGTATGTATCTCAAATTCTAATGATATACTTTAGTTTGATTCTGATTTAATTCTGGTAAAATATAGAAATTTTGCTTCAGTAGAGCTCCATGTACTTCATCTTTCTATGTGTTACTATTGCCACATATATCACATGTATATATGTCATAAAACCCAAAATACAGGGCTATAGTTATTGCTTTATACAATTTTAAATGTCTTTTGAAGAACATAAGGGAAGAAAAGAAAAAATATATTTATACAGTCTTTTATATTTACCCATATATTTGCCATTTCTAACCCTTAGTTTTATTGATATTTTCTTCCCATATGTTCCCTACCTCAACCTTCTCTTCTACTTCTCTCAGAGTGGCCCAGCCACAGGAAAACATGTTAGTTACCACAGAAAACATCCTGAAACTAAAGGCTGTCCAGAAGTCTAACTTCTGATATAAATCAGAAAGGCAGAAACTTTTTCAAAAATGATTCAAATGCCATCTTCCTAAATAGTCTCTTCCTAGAACCAATCTTTCTGTGTAAAATGAAAGAGCATTTTAGCCTATTGTTTCACATTCTTCTGTTTTGAGGGTAACTTGCAACAACTTATGAACCTCATCCTTGAATAGCTGTTGATTTATTCCTTCCCACAGATATTCTTGGCAATCTCATTTGCTGCGTTTGCTGTTCATTTCTAACATCCAGGTGTTTCCCTTTACCTCTCAATAAGCTGATTCATTTCCTAGGTGTGATTACTTGGACTATTCTTCCTAGGTGTATTTGAATGACAGGGTTAGCAAGAGGATATCTTTCTGGCCTGCAGAAACTGAACCCAGACTTAAATCTATATTAAACAACACCCTTGAAGAAAATCCTTCTACTTTCAAACTCTTTAAACTGTGGGATAATTAACTGAACTCTTAGACTTCTAAGTTTGCATTCCAAACAGAAGAGTAAAATAATTATTCTTGGACCTGTTAAAACTTGACTAAGTGTTTCATTAAGATTATAATTATAGTTTCAGGACATCACTAAAAAAATATTCCAACATGTCCTATCTGCTTAATTGTATGTATAAACCTTTGTATGCAATTGATTCATAAACAAACACATATTTGCTTTCTATGGTTTTTTTTGTTGTTGTTCTTGCTGTTACTCCCAGTAGTTTGGGGTTCCTTAAAATACTGCCCATATATCTTTTTACCATTTTATAATAGGGATATAATGTTTATAGGTATGAGATTCCCGACAGTAGGGTCTGCTTAATTCACCGTTGAAGGAAAAAGAAAGAAATTGGGGTGGGGGGAAGAGAGGAAGGGAGAGGCAAGGGAAGGGGAGGGAAGAAAGAAAGGAAGAAGAAATAGAAAGAAAAAGGAAATAGAAAGAAAAAGAAATGTGTGAGAATTGGGAAGAAATAACCTGTGTCTGAGTCCTTTCCTTAATCTAATTATCACCTGAGAGAGTTAAACCTTGGAGCCCTGAAGAGAAGGAAGTAGAGGATTGGGGTCAGAGTAAAGTCTCAAGAAATTGTATATTAGTCACCAAGGTGCTTTAATTAAAAAAGGTAAAAAGGACATTCTTCTCCCTCTAAACAAAAGGCCTATTGAAATGGAAACTAATGATATCTTCAGGAAAATAGAAGGGGTCTGATGCGGAAAATAACTAACATCCTACACAGTAATATTTTGTTATTGGCAAACAGAAAGCAATAGTTCAAAATTTATCAAGCTTATCAGTTCCACCTAATTAAGGATATAGCCAGAGGGTATAGTAAACAAAACTCTAATAACTCGCTTTGGAGCTCCTGGCTCCAGTGAAATCTAATATCCTCCTTGAAATGTGCTTGGTGGTCTCTGCTCACCTTGACCTTCCTCCGAAAGGCGACCACATGGAAACACTCTGCTTCTGTTGAGGCCAAGGATGAAATATTTAGAGATTACATTTTTGTCATCTATGACAGACACTTGTCTCCAGCCATAATTTTGCCAGAGGATGCATGAAATTTGTATGTGGTTCTTCGAGGAAAAAGAAGTTCTATAGAACCTGGAGGAGGATAATTTAATTTCAATTTCAATTACCACCACCATTTGTTTCAAAATGAAGCCCAACCTTATCCTAGAAAAACTCCCCTTCTCAACTGAAAAGATGTTTCAGTGTGAAAGTTACATGTTCATCAGAGTGCTTGGATGAGGGTCATAAAATGGTCTCTAAAGCTAAAATTACAAACACTGGAAATAATAGGTGAATGCAAATTCGAAGACCCTCAGGCTCCTTATTTCTAATCCTCTTCTACCTCTGCCCCAAATTCTCTCTTCTTTTTTTTAAAGATAAAATGGACTTTATTATGTTTTCCTTTTTTATTTATTTATTTTTGGCTGCATTGGGTCTTCGTTGCTGTGCAAGGGCTTTCTCTAGTTGTGGCGAGCGGGGGCTACTCTTTGTTGAGGTGCACGGGCTTCTCATTGCAGTGGCTTGTCTTTGTTGCGGAGCATGGGCTCTAGGCGCATGGGCTTCAGTAGTTGTGGCACACGGGCTCAGTAGTTGTGGCATGTGGGCTCAGTAGTTGTAGCACACGGGCTTAGTTGCTCCGTGGCATGTGGGATCTTCCCGGACTAGGGCTTGAACCCGTGTCCCCTGCATTGGCAGGCAGATTCTTAACCACTGCACCACCAGGGAAGCCCTATTATTTCTTTCTGAGTTAAAGAATTCTATTTTATTGAAGTATAGTTGATTTACAATGTTTCAGGTGTACTCTATCTTTTTCTTTGGAATTCACTTCTTATCTTCTTTCAATCTACAGTCAGAGAGAAGAATGTTGCAGACTAAATGTTTCTATCCCTCCCCCAATTCCTCTGTTGAAGCCCTAACCCCCAGTGTGATGGTGTTTGGAGATGGGGCTTTGGGAAGTCATGAGTATGGGACCCCCATGATAGGACTAGTATCCTTATGAGAAAAGGGAGAGAACAGAGCCCCCTTTCTCTCCACCATGTGAGCACACGGTGAGGAGGTAGCCATCTGCCAGCCAAGAAGAAAGCTCTCACCAGAACCCAACCCTGACGGCACTCCACTCTCAGACTTCCAGCCTCCAAACCATGAGAAATAAATGTCTGTTGTTTAAGCCACCCAGTCTATGGTATTTTGTAATGGCAGCCCAAGCAGACTAAGGAAGAGAGATGCCCTTAAGAAGGGCTGGTCATTCCATTCTCAGGCCACATCACTGTCACATTGAGATACGGGCAGCTACAGGAGCCAGCAGCAGAGAGGGGCAGGGCAACTGATCAGGCGGGCAAGACATC